>NC_087356.1:28951168-31451168 GCF_030014295.1 Loxodonta africana
AATAAAATTACCAGAAGAGCCCATCACACGGTGGGGTGAATATTGGTGTGAGGTGACGGTAAATGGGCTTGACACTGTGAGGGTGCCTATGTCTGCGGTGAGCTTTGAGAAGCCCAAGACCAAGAGATACAAGTACTGGTTAGCCCAGCAGGCTGCCAAGGAAATGGCCTCCAAAAGCGCCCGGATGCTCTGACTTACCCTCCTTCCAAGGTAGCCAGATGTCTTCAAAACCCCGATGTTCTGCATAGTAGAATCAGAGGAGCCGTAGAACGAAGACAGGCCGGCACCCTGATCTCACTCACACCTCTGACCACGTATCGAATTTTAGAGTGTATATGGGGACATAGGACTAAACTGCACATAAGTGTTGAATTCTCCATATTTGCCATCACTGTCTTCAGCTGACTTAACAGTCTTCTTTATTGGAACAATTCTGCTCAAGAAGTACCAAGCCGGATAAGCCACACGTTAATGGACAGAAGCAGTCCACGTCGATCCCATCTAGCCTCTTCCTCCATTGGAGCACACTGGAACAAACAGAAAGAGCTGGCCATCTTCTCTAGTACTTGGCTTGTTCTCGTCACCCAAACCAAACAGTTGGTTTTCAAACAGAAATAAAGAGGTTATGTTTGTTCTTTGTTAAAAAAAAAAAAAAAAAGCATATTGAAAGATAACAGCTAAGCTGGGATCTGACTAAATCTGAGATAATGGTACCATAAAAGGATGACTCTGCATAGAGACCAAGAAAGGGAAGAACTTTGTCAGTTCAGTGATATTTGAAGGAGAGAGGCTTTGGGTAGACACGGTGTCTGGTCACTAGGAAGAGGCTCTGTAGAAGTGGGGAACCAAACACCACTTCTGCGGAGCCCCTGTGAACACTTTGAAAAGTTTGTCATTAAAATACAGCCAAAACTCAGGCAGGAAGGAAAAAAACTTATAATCAGGTATCACAGTACTGAAAAAGTTATGGTGTGTCTGGTTTTAATAATAATATATAACTTTGAATTATTTTTTTAAATAACTATTCCACAGCTGTGGATAGTGCCTGGCACAGCCGAGTTCCAGTGGAGTGTAGCTGAAGAAATACAGCCCTATGGTAAGTGACCCAGACTCTCCATGCCAGCAGCAGCATGGATGGCATAGCCCTCACCTTCCACGCCATTTGCACTGATTCTATGCTGACACAGCCTTCTCATTACTAAACTGGCTTTCCAGAAGCCTTGGAATGGGACGTGGGGTGCAAGGTAGGGGCATTGCCCTGGGTATCAGATGTGCACGTTCCAGGAATTGGAACTGTGTGTTTCGCATTGCATCTAATCTGTTGGCATTGAGTATTGATTGTGTGTTGAAATGGCATGAGTCGGTTTCTCAGAGCCCTGCCATCTTTTGGATGAACTAATAGTGTCTGATCTCAGGGATGAAGTTCATGTTCCCTAAACCTCAGAGCCCCTCCTTTCCATCTCCAGGTTTTTGAATAATTGTCTTTGACTTTATAAAAGTGTAAGTAATTCTGATAGTCATTCCATCTGACCTGCCTAACAAGTCACCCGCCTTCCATCTTTTCATATTAATTAAAAGAGCTTTTCAGCCTATAGGCGGAACCATGTGTTAAAGTTATTCTACAACCTGCAATCTAAATATTGACCAACTGAACCAAGTAGTTTAAACTGGGGGCTACTCATGCTGGGCAAGTATCTGAAAATACACAAACTCAGCCAGTTTGTAGCTCCCTACCACTCTGTTAGATGCTGTGTAACAAGCCCACTCTGATTGAGTGGTCTGGTATATGAGTATGGAATATAACTTCCTCTGTTGATTTTTCTCCGATTGTTCTAGATAGCAGTCTCAAATATAAGTCTCATCATGATCACTTGGAGCATACTTTCAAAAATTGTGCTCCTAGGAAACCAGAACTGATGTCCGTGAAATAATCATAAAATAACTAAATGCCGAACATTTAGTAGCCAGTTGATCAGTATTTCTTGGTTGATTAAACTGCCCAGTATAGTAGGACTTCAGGGTGAGCTAGACAAGTCCTGACCTTCATAGAGGAGGCGGGGCCTTAGGCTTGGTAGGAGGAAAGGATTTAGACAGCCCAGAAGAGCAGGGGAAGGCATTTGTATATTAAGTGTGGGAAGAGCAGAGGCTGAGCAGATGTGAAAAGGCACACATGAGTTGGGTGGAGGTGGGGACTGAAAGATGAGTATGACTGTACAAAATGCACAAATTCACGTTGTTCTTATCCCGGGTATTCAGAGAAAAGTCGGAGTGGTGTGTAATAAATGTCACGTATTGGATGTGTGGGCCGGTGTGCTGACACATCTCTTTGCTCTCAAGCAGTTACCATGACTGGCTGATAGAATTGGCTGGGAGGGTGCCCCCCTTCTTTTTCTTATTTCCATTTGGGTTCTTCCTGAGATTGGAACTCACTTGAGAAAGACCACCTCAGATAGAGAAGAATGAGCCTTCCATTACAGTATATAAATAGTTGTTATGATTTCCAAACATACTTTTAAGGTACATTTTTGTGATTTTTACAAATGTGGGTTTCAGAAGGAACAGAAATTAATGTGTTAATGCATTTTGTTCATTTAGTCTGGTCATTAGGCTGGGCTTTGGCTTTTTTCCCTGGGGAAAGAAACACTGTTCCAACCACTGTGATGGAGTCTCACTCTGAATGCCAGGCCAGGACCAGCTTGGAGGTGTCAGGGTCTAGAAAGGCTTCCTGCAGGAGGTACATCTGAGCAAAATCTTGAAGTTTGAGTAGAAGTTGACCAGGTGGTGCTCCAGGAAATGGGAAAAGCTTAGGCACAGTCACATTGCAGGGGAGGACATGGCATGACTGGAGCTGCAGGGAGTTTGGTCCAGCAGGAGCACAAGGTACCTAAAGGGAAGCTGAGGCCGGAGAGGTAGATGCAGGGACTAGATCTTGACATATCTCATGGACCATGCTAAAGGGTTTGTGTTTTGTCATGAAGGCAGCAGGGAGCTGTCAAAGGGTTTAAGCAGTCTTATTGTGTGTTTAGTGTGGCTGCAGTGTGGATAATGGATTGAAGAGGGCAAGGCCGGAGTCGAAGAGGCAAGGAAAGATGAGAGCCTGACCTTGAGCATGGAGGTGGAGAAAATGACAGATGGGGAAATTTTAGAAAATAGATACAAAAGGACTTGGTGACCACTTGGGTTTGGCAGGTAAGGAAAAGTTCTGACATGAACAGTGAGTGGATGATGGTGCCATACCCGAAGGTTTGGGATACAGGAGGAAACTCAGTCTATTGAGGAAGATGATGAGTTCATGTAGGAAATATATTGACTTTGAGGTGGTTGTGTGACGTCCAAGTAGAGATTTCCGGAGGGCCCTTGGATAATGGCTCTGGAGCCCAGGAGAGATATGGTCCAGACGTTGGTATAAATGGGAAAAGGTAACTTGAATGTGGTAGTACTGTCCTAGGTGGTTTCATCTTCAAAGTATTTCTCAAAGCACCCACTGCTTTTCCATCTCCTCAGCCATCACCCTGGTCCAAGCAACATGTTACCTTCTGACTGGTGTGCCTACTTCCACTTCTATTCATTCTTACTCAGCTGGCAGGGTGATCTTTTTAAAGTGAGATGGAATCTTGTAATTCTCCTGATCAGAATTCATCACTAACTTCCATTGCCCTTAGAATAGAATTCAGACTTCTTAGCCTAGCTACAAGGCCTCGCGTGTCCTGGCCGCTGTCTGCCTGCCTCTCCACACTCACCTGAGCCATGCTTCTCTCTCACATAGCTGTGATACAGCGTACTGGTCACCTTTTACACCCTCAGACTTCTGTCTTGTGGTGTGCCCCTTTCTTTCTTCTAAGCCATAGTTCATGCTACTCCCTCTGTCTGGATTACCCTTCCCTGCCTGTGGCCTGGCTGACACCTCATCTTTCTGGTCTTACCTCAGATGCCATTTTTTCAGAGGGGCCATCTCTGACCTCCTGAGCTCTGTTAGGTTCATCCTGTATTTTTCATTCCTTAGCACTTGACACAGTTTATTAGTTACTTGTGTGTTTGTTTGGAAGCCCTGACGGTGTAGTGGTTAAGTGCCACGGCTGCTAACCAAAACGTTAGCAGTTCAAATCCACCAGGCGCTCCTTGGAAACTATGGGGCAGTTCTGCTCTGTCCTTTAGGGTCGCTATGAGTTGGAATTGACTCGACGGCAATGGGTTTGTGTGTTTGATTAGTACCTGTCCCCCCATACTAGCTCCGTGAGGGCACAGTCTACCATATGTCTTGTTTACCATTGTACACCAGTGCCTGGCACGGTCCCGAGTGCATAGTAAGCACTCTGCATACTTGTGGCTTATCGAATAAACAAGGGTCATGATCTTTGTTTCTGATCTCCAGAAACTTGCAATTTTTAGACTGTCACCAAACAAATAGAACTATGACTCAAGCTTTACAATTTATGTTGTTGATTTCAACTACTATTGACAGTTCTGTTACATTTTTAACTGTTATGGAATACTCTTTGCTTCTAGAGGACTGGGACGTTAAAATTGTGAATCTAACTTTAAGGGTATTTTTCCTCCCTGTTGCCTATATTCATTGTGGTGGCTCTGGTTAGCATGGCCTGACCCACCATCTGTCTTGACAGTGGTATGGCTACTGAGTTTTGAAATTGGAAAAACTGCTACTTGCTTCCTTGGGTTTGGCATTTGTGGCAGAGCTTAGCAGCAGTCTTCTTCAACCCTGACTTGGGAATCCTCCCAATACATGCTGTTTGCATTGCAGCTGTGGGCAAGTCCACCTTTGTGAAGTTACTGAAGAAAACTTACCCAGAGTGGCACGTAGCTACAGAACCTGTAGGAACATGGCAGGATGTCCAGGCTGCTGGCACCCAAAAAGTAAGTTTTCGGCTCTGGTGGGTAGTTGGCAGGCGTGGGTGGGTAAACTAACTAGAATAATTTAATTTGTTCTGAGTAGGTGAAGTGGCCCAGTGTGAATATCCTTTTTAAAATAGCTCCATTCCAGAAAGTAGACCATGTACACCAGAGAGGATATGGCTTGTTTGGATATGTTCAGTTTTGATTTTTGTGGTTTTTATATGTCCGTGTAAGTACGTGACTGCCTCTGTTCTTTGTGGTTTCCCAAAGCATGCCCGACCACCCTAGCTTTGAAGATTAATTTTGCTATTCCTACCCCTGAGTGTTTATGTTATTATTACTGAAGGTGACCATCAGGATTAATTGTTAGTTATAGTGATTTTAACTGATTTATAAGCTCTTAGAAATTGGGAGGAACCTTAGAGAGGATCCTGTCACACCTTGAGTCAGCGCAGAAATAACAGTTGATACGTACGAAGCACCTGCTCTGCCAGGCGCTATGCCAGGCGCTGCGCACTTCACTAAGACCTTGTGCCGTAGTCTGAGGTCCACTGCTTTGGGAAAGTCCATAGGGTTGGTTTCAACACCAGCCACAGCAGTGGGAGCAGGGAAGGACTGGTTTGGACATGAACCTTAGAGGTAGCTGAGGGGGTGGCGGCACCAGGCCTCACACTCCATGAGCTCCTCCTGCCGCCCACCCGGAACATTCACTGAGTGGCTCATTCTGGTTTTTAACAACTCTAGTTATTAGAAAGTTCTTCCTTGTGTTGAATCACATTGTGTCCCTGTAACTCTGACTCATTGGTTCAAGTTCTGCCTCTTAAGTCTTTTAACTTTTCCACACGCTAATTCTTCCGACGGTTGAAGGCAATGATTTGTCCGTGTCCTCTCCCCCTCAGGTCTTCTTTCTTTCAAGCCAAACACCTCCATTTTCCCCCAGACTGTTCCTCATTCTGAAGTAACTTTGTCTAGATAATAGCTTCGGTTTGTTAGTTTCCCACTTGGAGTTTACTAAGAGTGGTACTCATCACTCAACAGGACATTCTGAATGTAGTCTAAATGGTAGAGAATATCATAGAACTTGTTGTTTTTCCAGCCTAGAATTGTGTGACATTTTTTTTGGCAGGTACATCATGCTTATTGAGGGATTTTATTTTTTAAGTTTTTATGTTATAGGTATATATGTGCCTGTGTGTTTGTGAAATTAGCTTTTCCATAAAAAATAAATTACATCCTTTTTTCTCGGTATACCACACATCACCTGTTGTGTCAGTTTAGAAATAGTCCACAAGTTGTTTGATAACCTCTCACTTCAGGAGGGAGAACTTAACTACCCTCCCCTTCAGTGCGGTTTGGACTTAGTGATTTGCCTCTAATGAATAAAATATAGGGGAAGTAGCAGAGTGTGACTTCTAGGGTAGGTTAGAAGAGGCATTGTAGCTTCCTTCTCGCTCTGTCTCTTGTATTACCCTCTTTGTGGGGAGCCAGCCACTATGTCCTGAGGGCTTCAAAATAACCCTATAAAGAGGCCCACACAGCAAGGAACCAGAGCCTCCTGCCACCAGCTACATGCGAAGTTTTCTTGGAAGCAGATCCTCCAGCCCCAGTCAAGCCTTCAAATGACTGTAGCCTCAGCCAACATTTTGACTACAACTTCATGAGAAACCCTGAGCCAGAACTACCCAGCTAAGCCACTGCCCAAATTCCTGCCCCACAGAAAATGAGAGTGTTTTTTAAGAACTGAATTTTGACATAATTTGTTACATAGACATAGGTAACTAGTACTTCTGCAGTCCCATTATCCAGAGGTAAGAGTTAACATTTACGTCCTTTATACTTTTTTCTGCAGAGGAAAAAAAATTACATATACACACATTTTTTACGTAAATATGTAAAAGGATAAGGAGCCTTGGTTGCTCAGCTGCTAACCTAAAGGTGTGTGGTTTGAACCCACCAGCCACTCCATGAAAGAAAGATGTGGCAGTCTGCTTCTGTAAAGATTACAGTCCTGGAAACCCTGTGGGGCATTTTGACTCTGCCCTATAGGGTTGCTATGAGTGACTTGGCAACGGTTTTTTGTTTGTTTTGTTTTTTGATATGTCATTGATTGTCAATTTAATAATGCTTCTAAAGGATAATTAAAATGTCTGTTGAGTTTAGTTTAATAACCATTAAATCTAAGACATATCCCAGTTTCAGATATGTGGGAAAGAAAAAAAAAAGATTTAGAATTCTTACCCTCTGAGCTCTCATTTTTGGGATCTGTATTCTCCATTAATTTCTGAGAGAAATGTGTTAAAATTTTGTAGTTTCATTGTGTTTTGTCAGTTTCTTCTTGTATTTTTAATTGACTTTACTGTTTGTTTATATATTTTAATGCTAAAGGTTACAGCCTAGATAACCATATGGGGCAGTTCTACTCTGTCACATGGGGTCACTATGAGTAGGAATCCAAGAACAGCAAAGAGCTTTTAACAGTAACAACAATGTAGACCCTATAAAAGGTTCAGGAGTTCTCCATGGAGTCTTTAGTATATTGTAGCTTCTTATAACAGTTAATGCTCTTTTTTTTTTTTTCTGGGTACAATTTTGCCACATCTGCTTTTTATTTCCATCTACCTGGTGGATTTTGCCATTTCTTTGTTTTCAACCAGCCTGTCATTTTGTTTTCGGTGTTTCTTTATGAACAAGATTTTTAGTTTTTTACCCAACCTGAGGATTTCCCTTTCATGGGAATGTTACTCCTGAATTACACTTAGTTTTTGCCTGCTACTTTATCTTGTTCTTTCTATTTATTTTCATTTCCTTTTGCTGTATTTACAAATTTTCTTCCATTTTCTCTCCTTCAGTTATCTATTTTTATTCTACCAGTGTTGACATTTAAATTAAAAAAAAAAAAAGTATGTGTTTCTATCTTTCAAGGTTAATGGGAGTCCCTGGGTGATGCAGATGACTAATGTGCTCAGCTGCTAACTGTAAGGTTGGAGGTTTGAGTCCACCCAGAGGTGCCTCAGAATAAAGGCCTGGCAATCTACTTCCCCCAGAAAATCAGCCACTGAAAACCCTATGGAACACAGTTCTGCTCTGATGTACATGGGATTGCCATGATTCGGGTCAACTCATCAGCTACTGGGTTTTTTTTTTTAATCAGTGTTAATGCAGTGTCTGTGGAAAAAACGACTCTACTGCTCTGTTACTACCTTCTTCTCCAGGCCTCTACCCATCAGATGTATTGCAGTAATTTGAAATTTCAGATCCAGAGTGTTTTTACGTTACGAAATTTCCCTTGTAACAATAATTCTTGAATTGGCATTAAGCTTCATAACCATATGAACAATAGTTGCTTTATACTTAACTCTGTTCTGCTGGTTTATTACTAACCACTGCTTTCTCCTTACCACACACTTCTCATCTCTTAGTTCTTTATTTTGATGCATTTTTCGGTTGGCTGGAATACATTCTAGAGAAGTTTTTTTAGAAGGAGCATGGGTGGTGTAATTCCTGAGTGATTGCTTGTCTAAAAAGGTTTTTCTTTTGCCCTGGCATGTGAAAGGTAGTTTCTTTTGGAGAGAAGTGTTATGTGGTGCTGATCCTTTTTTCTTTATACGTAATGCATATTTTTTCCCCATGATAGCGTGTTTCATTTGTCTGTCTGTCTGAATGAACTGTTGACATTTCGTGAGGGTAGAGTTAGTCGTGAGCACCCCTCTCCCGCGCTCTCTCTCTCTTTCTGTGAACTGCTCTATATGTAAACATATATAAATTCTTTCTGGCAAACAGTGAATTTCTTGAATGGAATGCCTCACATCTGAGAGATTTTCCTTAATTTTTTCTTTGATTTTAGCTTATTTTCTATCTAACCAGTTCCCTCTGACATGAACTCCTATTGTACCGTGGTTTTAAACTTTTTTTCTGTCCGTTTAGCTAGAGAGCCCACATACTCCTATTTGCACAGTGATTTTCAGTGAAAAGTGGTGAGATTTGAGGAGAAAGACACTGTCCTGTGGGCGGGGGTCTTCCTCTGCACAGCTCCTCTTTTGTTGGGGTGACGTTTTCCCTCTGTCTATATCTGATCATTTCCTTGATTAGATTTGTCTGAGCTAGGGGTACTTAAAGTTGCAGGAAATCATTTGGGCCCCTGTTTGGAAAGTTATTTGATTCAAAATCGAATGACTTGTGAGCTGGAACACAAGTGACATTACATCTTGATGTGTCTTTCCAAAAGAAACAAAAAACAAAAAAATACCCTACCACTGTATTACAATATATATTGAATCTCCTCCTTCTGCCGTGCGTGTCTTTTCATTCCTTTCATAATTTTCTGCCCTTTTTTTTCCCCCCTCTTAGTTTAGGGAGACTTTCTCGAGCAGATACTTTATAGGGGTCTTCTAATTCATTAATTAGGTTTACTGCAGTGGAGCAGTTCTGCTGTACACACATGGGGCCACCATGAGTCAGAATTGAGGGCAACTAACAGCAACAACAATTCAGAAGCAGATTGCCAGACCTTTCTTCTGAGGTACCTATAGGTGGGTCCAACTACCACCTTTCAGTTAGCAGCCAAGTACAGTAACCGTTTGCACCACTCGGGACACTTGCTGTAGTATACAGTCTAATTACTATCTTCACTGGGTGTTTTATTTTGGCAACTACGTTTTTCACCTCTAAAAATGCTGTGTTTTTTTTTTTTTTTTTTTTCATAATGCTCCTTCTTTTATGGTTGCCTATTCTTGTTTTTGGAAGCCCTGGTGGCGTACTAATTAAGAGCTGTGGAGGCTAATCAAAAGGGCAGCAGTTTGAATCCACCAAGTACTCCTTGGAAATCCTATGGGGCAGTTCCACTCTGTCCTGTAGGGTTGCTATGAGTCAGAATCGACTCAACGGCAACAGGTTTGGTTTTTACATGTATTCTTGTTTTATCAGTGAGACAGTCCCTTGAACCTCACTGAGTTTGTTTGTTTGTCTTCTGATTCTGCCAGCATTTTTGTCTCCCAGGAGGTGGCTTGTCCTGAGCGCACAGATTGGTCCTCTTCTTCTGAACAGCTGGCTGTTTTTATATTCAGCGACATTCCCTGTATTTGTTTATACATTTGAAGGGATGTTTGCAGTTGTTTCTATAGCTGAGATGGGTTCTTTCAGAAGTCATGTAGGCTCTGGTGCAGTTTTTTGTTCAGGAATATATCCTCCCTTTGGTAGCCCAAAGCTCGCTAGTGAAATAACCCTCATCTAGTCAACCTACCACAAGCACCCCATCCATATGGTCAGCATTCATGCAATCTGTGAACTATGCCACAGACCAAGGGCTGCGCTCCACAGTCTTTAGTGATAACATCAGAGACTCAGGTAGATTCAGATTTGCCCCCTTGCTTCTAACTCCAGCTCTTAGCTAGGTGCCATTTATGAGGCCAGGGTGTGTTTGTAGGGAGCAACTTCCCTTCCATAGATGTAAAATGGCTTTCTGATCCACCCTGCTGTTACCTGCATTGCACCTGCTGATGCCTTTCAAAGTTTCAGGTGTATGGCTAGGATGCTTCTTTGGAATCTAGGGATGCTATTTAGGAAGCTGGACTACTTGTTGTCTCATCATTTTTCTCCTTCTCTATCTTTGTCTCCACCTGAAAATGCTGTCTTCTCAATCCCCATTTCCGTCTGTGGAAATTCCACGTATCACTTAATTCCCAGCTGAATGCCACCTTTTTCCAGAAACTTCCTGAGATGCCTTCAACCATATATAATTACCCCTTTATCACATGTTCCACTTTATATTCTAGCTTCTTATGTCCTTGTTAACCCTTGCCTTTTGCACTGTGAGCTTCTTGAGTTCTGGAGCCATGTCTTGTTCACCTTTATATGAAGAGGTTAGAAGAAGCTGGGTTTGAGCCCTTACTCAACACTTATTCACCATGAAACCTTAGACAAGTAAGTTACTTAACTTCTCTGAGTGGATTTTCCTCTTTGGAAAATGAATATAGTGATAGTACTTACCTCATGAAGCTGTTTCAAAGATCAAACAAGATAATATAGTGAACACTGAAATAAATATTAGTTCTGTTTTCTGTTTCTCTTACAGCACCTAGCCCATGTAGCACCTAATCCACCACAGGCCTTCAGTTGACAGCAGTTGAGTGCGTGAAAGCAAATACTTCCTCTCCTGTGTTGAGTCAGTGGCGGAGCACGGATAGAACTCAGGGCTCCTGAGGATCCCACACACCCTCCCACTTGCACATGTGGAGTACGTGGGTCCTCAGATGCATTTCATAAAGCCTCTAGAATGGAAGGAGGAGGAATTTTTTTTTTTTTTTAAATAACAGTCTCTTGGTTATGAATGTTGAACTTTATGAATAACTCATACTTAAGAATGGATGCCATAAAGCCTATTATATTAAATTTTGAGTTAAATACATACAGTAGTCTGTAATAATGAACACATGCACTACTTTGTTACACTCTTGAAAACGTGTGGTTTGGAAGTGTTTCTTAAGTGTTTTAGGTGCATAGAAAGGGAATATATATATATGCTAAGACAGACTTTTGACTGACACGAAATAAGAACCGTATGTACCTCTTTAGACTTACCTACAAATTCGGCTTAAAGATAGATTTAAGTATGGATTTCGACTGTAACCCGGGGATTGCCTGTGAACAAATTGTCGCCCTTGTATGAAGGATAGAGGATCCTATTTGTTGGTTAATTAGCTGGGTTTTCAAATAAGCAGTTGCTTTCTTGTCTGGATTGAAGTTTGACAGAGAGGTAGCCACAGATGGAAGCTCAGAAGAGAGGCAACATAGTCTTAAAATGGAAAGATTTGATTCAAAGTGGTGTTTCAGATGGTTGTTGATAATTAAGGCCTCCCCACGTAGACCCACCAAACCAGTGACTAAATGACTTCTCATTCTGTGCATGGTTCTTTTTTTTTTTTTTTTTTACATTTGAAAACCAATTTTTTAAATCAATATAGAGTACAGCCGTAACACTCCCAGTCGAAGCCACACAAGCTTCCTTTCCAGTAAGGGTGCCCTTTAGAGGTTTTTGTGTTTTGTTAAAACCAGCTTATCTTGAATCTAACAGTGTGCTTTTTCACTACTGTCCCTCAGCTTGAGCAGTTGTAATGAGGTAGTGGGCGTTTTGGTCTTTGTCTTAGGCTGGGTTGTCTAGAGAAGCAAAACCAGTGAAGTGTGTATATAGAGAGAGAGGGGGAGACTTTCTGTGCATAGTTCTTCCTCTGCTCTTCTGTTACATTGAAGGTGGCAGGTCATCTCCCTCTATCAGATTCTTGTCTAATAAGGTAGTATGTAGCTTGGACTAATCCTGGGAATGTGATTGTACCTTTTTTTGTGTGCGTGCTCTAAGTGAAAGTTTACAAATCAAGTCAGTCTCTCACACAAAAACTTTTCCACACCTTGTTGTATACCCCTGGCTGCTTGATTGTACCTTTTAAGTGGAAGAAAACTTTTAAAATTGCTTTCCTCATTGACTGTTAAACCTGTAGAGGTGGGGACTATGTACCATGGGGTATATACTCCTTCTAGGAAATTTTCCTCTTTTGTAATCTCCCTCTAGGCCTCTACTGCCCAAAGTCTTGGAAACTTACTGGATATGATGTACCGGGAGCCAGCACGGTGGTCCTACACATTCCAGACATTTTCCTTTATGAGCCGCCTGAAAACACAGCTGGAAGCCTTCGAACCCTTACAGGCCCGGGAGCCGGTCCAGGTCTTTGAGAGGTCTGTGTACAGTGACAGGTAAGACACTAAGCCCTGCACCAGCTACAAGCCACACATTCAGTGCTGCATGTTTTGTTCTTCACGCTCACGCCCCACACCGTGCTTGTCATTGAAAATTGTGCTTTGAAAAACCATCTTCTTTGTAAAAATAATGCCACGTAGATATGTCCAGGCTTATGATTCCAAGAGGGCATCATATATATCAAAAATAAAAAACCAAACCCATTGCCATTGAGTCGATTCGGACTCATAGTGACCCTATAGGGTTTCCAAGGCTGTAATCTTTATGGAAACAGACTGCCACATCTTTCTCCCGTGGAGCAGCTGGTGGGTTTGAACTGCTGCTGACCTTTTGGTTAGCAGCCAAGCACTTTTAGCCACTACGCCACCAGGGCTCCTTTTGTATATGTTAAGAAAGGAAATTGTGCTTTTCATAAACTGAATGCACTCGATTTCCCACATTACCACTGGTTATGTTGCTTTATTCTGTTCTGGCATAGAGACAGCCTGGTAGCTACCTGCATGACCATTACATGCTGAAAGGCGGCACAGAGTAAACACTGAAGTAGCAGCATATGTTCTAGGGAACCAGATGAATCAGTGGTTGGCTCTCACCTTGAAGAGGAAAGTGGACAGAATTAAAAATGAGTGTTCTTAATATAGTACAAGACATATATTCATTGTTTTTCAGAAAAGGATTTCCGGGTGGAAAAAGCACATCTGGGAAATTGGCTTCTGTCTCGTAGTTAGTCTTTTTTGACACCTTCTTCTGTGACAGGGCTATTACTGACCAGAGTCTGTAATGGACAACAGTGCCTGTGTCAGGTCAGGGGAGGGGTGTTGTCCTGACCACCTGAGAGAGTGAGGGGTGAAGGCTCGAGTAATACAGCCTTGCCGCAGCTCAGGAAGCCAGCCTCATCTCTTCCCAGGGAACTAGTCCGCCCAGGCTGTGAGTTCCTGGCTCAGCCACAGAGACAGGCTCTGATGTATGGTCAGGCTGTCTAGAGACAAAGTCAGGGCATCTAGATCTGGACCCTGCTGGGCTTTTCCTTCTCTGAAGGTTGTGAATGACCTCTGTCAGCATGAAATAATACTTTAAAACATAATGGTCTGGCTTAAGCCTCTCCAAGTTAGCAAAATGGAAAATGCCGTATTCTCTTTGTCCATTCATTCACTTCTAAAGACACTGAGTTACTTGGTCACCTGTTTAATGCCAAATTAGACAAACTCTTTCTCCTCCTTAGTGTTCCCATAAAGCCCCTGGAGGAAAGAAATAAGGGTATACTTGTAAATGCTTTGTGATTTTTCTGACTTTATGCGATATTTTGTGAAATATGCAAAACAAACCCTCCAGGCTACACATTGCTTCTCTGTGTACGGGGAGAGAACCTACTTTTTAAAAAAGCCAAATAAGTGAGTTACAAATGGTTGGGCTATAAGTTCTGGTTCTTTTTCAACCATTTGTAGACAGGGTTCTTCCTCTCCCCTCTCCTAAGCCTCACCTCTTGGGCTAGGAAGTCGAACTACATATAACCACCTGGGTTGCTTAGAAACATATTCACAGCCGACTTTTTGATTTCTAGCCCCTTAGTGAGGTATGCGTGTGAGACCCTCAGAGGAAAACAGAAGTAGGGATACTTGTATGCTAAGTGCAAATACATTGTTACGAAGCCACATGGATCTTAGCATTTACTTGGAAGAGATGAGAATTGATTGCATTATGGACAGCCACAGCATCCTGGATGTTGTCTTCAGAGGGGCATTTTTTGGGACAGAACAGATAACTAACTACAAATTCTGCTCATCTTGATGGTTACTTAGACTCTTCCTATTCTTTTAAAATGCATTCACGCATTTATTCTTCATTCAACACAGAGGAATTGAATGCCTCCTGTGTTGAGGCACAGCAGGGCACCGAGGCTGCAGCAGTGAGTGTGGCCTTCACAGCCATCCTAGTCTAGCAGGGAACACTGAGACTGAACACTTTTTCACGTGTGTTCCAAAGGAAGAACGCAGGTTTGGTGGAACGGATTACAGGGAGGAAGAAATCTAGATCGTTTCTGTTTGAGTAAAAGGAAATAGCCCGTGACTCCGAAGCAGGGCCCCTTTCCTAGGTCCCTAGGCAGGTTCCTCGCTGCAGCCCCTGCACTCAGACCACACAGCGGTTCCCTCCCGTTAGCATTCAGCCCCGCACCCTTCTGCTCCCGCTCTTCCCATTCCCCACCAGCTTTGGAGAAAGAAAGAAGTGCTCATTCTCAAGAAAGGTTGGGGCCCCTTTTATAGGGTATATTAACAAGTACTTACCAAATTCTCTTTATAAGATCTTAATTTCATCGTCTTGTTACCTCTGCAGGAACCCTGGTGGTGCAGTGGTTAAGCACTCGGCTGCTAACTGAAAGGTCGGCGCTTCGAACCCACTAGCTGCTCCACAGGAGAATGATGTGGCAGTCTGCTTCTGTAAATATTTACAGTCTTGGAAACCCTGTGGGGCAGTTCTGCTCTGTTCTGTAGGGTCACTATGAATCAGAATCGACTTGACAAGTTTTGGTTTAGTTACCTATGAAGAAGCTGAAAATATTTTTCAGAACCTGAGTTACAGAAGTCACCTCTTTTTTTTGTTGTTGTTGCCTTCAGCTAGACTATAGCTAAACCATTCCAGACTAGAAGAGTTTGCTTATGGGACTCCCAAATTAGGTTCTTCATATTGTTGTTGTTAGGTGCCATTGAGTCGGTTCCGACTCCTAACATCCCTGTAGGACAGAGTAGAACTGCCCTTTAGGGTTTCCGAGGAGTGGCTGGTAGATTTGAACTTCGGACCCTGTGGTTAGCAGCTGTAGGTCTTAACTGCTGTGCCACCGGGTTCCAGCTTCTTCATATCCCAGTGAAAAAGTATTTGTAGTAATAGCTAAGATGTTTTGAACACTAAGTGCCAATTACTGTTCTAAGCACTTTATGACATACAATCATCAAAGCAACTCTGAGTTAGGTCTGTTACCCCTCTTTATAGAGGAGGAAACGGGCTCAGGGAGCTTAGGTGATATGCCGAAGGTGACACAGCTAGTGAATGTTGGAGCCAGGGATAGAGTCAGGAATGTGACCCTGGAGCCCATTGTCTTACTGCGACACTCATGGCTTTGCAGTCTACACTTCTTGAGCCACTTGTAGACAGGGTTCTGAAATTCATTTTCGTAGAAGTGGCCAGTTGCTGAGCTTTGCTTTTGAAACCGGAGTTCATTGTTTAGGATGTAGATTATGTTTTGTATCAAGATGCCTGATGGTTTCTGTTTAGCTCTGAATTCCTGTTTTCCATATGCTCCTTTAGTTGTGGAAGCCAGGAAGGGCCAAAGCTAATTTGGTTTTTAGCTTTAGCTTTCCTTTATCTGAATTAGAAGCTCAGCAGTGGAGGAAGCAAGCAGACGAGGACTCATCTGTGCTTTGGAGGAGAGTCTGCTTCCTTGGTAATACTACAGCTATTGTAGCTCCATAGATGATACCACTATCTACCGTTCCTTATCCACTTCTCAAAAGACAAAAAGATGGCTCAGAGCTAGGAGACTCAGAAGCCCTCATGAAATGAATGTGGTGGGTGGCTTTTTAGTAGATTCAATTTGTTTTAGGGGAAGGGGAGGGGAGCTTGCTATAATGATGATAATGTTGTCTCAAAAGTTCCAGTTGAAATGCACCATTTGCTGTACATTCTGGCTGGTCTCTAGCAGGGACCATTGTTAAAGACCAGTGGTACTCTCTTCCATTGTTCCTTTTCTTGCAGTTAGTTAATCCATCTGGAGAGCTGCGAGTTAGGCCTCTCGAGTCTAGATGCTATTTCCCATACTAGTTTTGAGCAGGGAGGAAGGATGTGGGTTAACAACTCAATTTTTTGAGGATTGATGAGGAGCTAGAAAGGGTAAGTGGTTTGAACAGACATGGAACAAGTTGGTTATTGATTTTTCTGCTTCTCTCTCTCTTGCCTTTCATTCCATTCCCCATTCTTCTCCCTCCCCATGATCCCGTTTACATTTCCAACCAGGTATATCTTTGCAAAGAATCTTTTTGAAAATGGTTCCCTCACTGACCTCGAATGGCATATCTATCAGTACTGGCATTCTTTTCTTCTCCAGGAGTTTGCCAGCAGGCTCAGATTACATGGCTTCATCTACCTACAGGCTACTCCCCAGGTAACACAGAACCTATAAAGCCTTATGGGGCATAGGAAACCTAAGAGATGGCATTCTCCAAGCCCCGTTTTTTCAGTTGGAGAGCCCAGAGAGCGGTGGGCGAACACCATACCGTTCTGGCATTGAGACCTTGTGCAGCAGAGTGCCAAAGCAATTCACTGTGCATAGAAAGGGTCCCTCTTGGGGTACCAACAACAGAAGCAAATCAGAAGCTATCTTTATCACCCAGGGTTTGCAGGTTGGACTCTATGATTGGGTGGCCTATATCCAGTTGCCTCAGTTTTTCCTTCCCTCTAACTGAGTCATCAGAGTCTCTGGTGGTCTGGATGATTTCCTAAATAGGACCTGGGGAGGGAGAGAAGGAGGGTTTCCTTACCTCTTCCTGATACTGCCTTGAATGGCCCCCTGTTGAATCAGGATGCTGCTGGTAAGGCAGGATGCACTACAGAAGTTGCATCCCCTGACTTTTGGACTTGGACTTCGGAGCCAGCCCAGCACTCAGTAGGAAGTGGTGTAATGGAGGGAGCAGTGACATCTCTGGAGACAGCAGTAGTCCTTAGCCTGTGCCAACTGGCAGTGACCTTGGCAGCCCCTGAAGGCCTTTCCACTACAAGAGTCCTTGTCTGTGAACTATACTGGCTCAGACTAAATGATCTCGAAGGGGTCTTACAGAGTGGGGTTATGAGTCAAGGCAAGAGGTATTTTTTGAGAGAAATCTGTGTTTGTATATAGTCAAATGCCAGAAGTACCACCTAATCTTAGAAGGAGGGAAGGCTCTCTTTAGTTTAGAGGTCATGCTTTTAGAGGTGGTCCTGAGCCTTGTGGACAGGAGAAAGCCTGAGAGCGAGAGCAGGATGAGAAAATGAATGGGAGAGCCGCAGTCACAAAGACTTGCAGGAGCCAGAGAGGAGAGGGCCTTGCCCAGGAAGGTTGCTGCTGGGACGGAGGCCCTTGGATGTAAAATTGGAACAGATATTAGGGGCCTTTGTGTTAGCAGTTTCTGGAGATTGTAGGGCAGAAGGTAAATCATAGGGAATAAAGAGATTCCACAGAAACAAGGATGTCAGAAGAGTAAATAAGGTCTAAGGTATAATATGAAACCGAACTCGAGATTCAGAGGACAGAGACCCTTCAATGAAAAGGACCAGGCTGAAGTTAGATGCATTAATTGCTGGTGGACTGGCTTGGTCACATTTATGCAACTTCTTTCAGTAGACTCCATTTGCCTGGGACCAGAAACACAGAAGGCGAATTATAAAAGTGATTATAATTTAGAGGTGGGGGCTTGTGTCAGTGATGAGGAGAGGAGGAGTTCCTGGCCAGAGAGGGTGAGCTTGAAGAAGCTGAGTGTAGGGTTCCAGGTAAGAGAGAAGCCCTGGCGCCTTAGGAGGGCTTATGATCTGGCCAAGGAGGAGCGAGAGGGTGGGAGTTGGACCAAAGGATGATTCTGTTCGGAATTTGAAGAGGTGTCAGATTCTCAGTGGGAGTCAAGAGATGGCTGAGCTGAAAGAATCAGTAGGCCGAGAGGCTGAGCATGAGGCAGAGGAGAAGAACTAAGAGTACTGACCTCTCCTTTTCCCAGGAATACAGGACTTCAACATAATCCACTTGGTGTGATGAAAACAGGATGGGGGAGGAGCAGGGGTGGAAGTGGACTCACTCCTGGGAGGGAGACAGGGCTGCCTGGCCAGCTCTTGTTTCTGGGGAGTTGAGGTTGAACACAGACACTGGGACCCAGCAAAGAAGGCAAGAAGATCTTCCCCGCTTTTCTTCTTTGGGCACGCTGAATGACTGTGAGAAGGGGGCAACGATGACAGTGGTGGTAGTGATTGTTAGTACTGTGGGGGTGCTGATAAATCTTTTTTGGAGAGACTAATTGAGGTATTTCAGCTGGGGAAGAATGGGGGGAGCCGAAGAATTATTGCAATTCATTGGTAAAAATAGCATATTTGTTTTGGGATTAAATGGGAATTGTGGTGCTATTTTGATAACAGTAGAACCAGGGACCCTGGAGTGCCCATTTTCTTCTCTGGCATCACCCTTAACCCCTTCTGTGAGACTCAGAAGTAAGTACACCCAAGAGAAGAGCAGAACAGAAATGAAGGCATCTCTGTAAAAAGCTGTGCAAGTGGCCAGTGCCCCAGGCAGAGCCCTGGTGAATGCGGAAGTTAGAACTAGTGCACGTGGACACAGGTTTTCATCCTGGACTTTCTGGCTTTAAGGCCTGTGCTCTTCCCACTACACTTGGCCTCCAGCAGGAGGCAGAGTGAGTATGGAGCTCTTGCTACCAGATGAGAGGCGATCAGGCCCTGACTGGGCAGAGGTGGGAGGAGTGACAAGGAGAGAACCAACTGGAAATAGATTAAAGAAAAGTTAGTGACTTCCTGGATATGGTTGGGAGGAGAGAAAAGAAAGATAATTCTAGATTCCCAGCTTAGGTGTCTGGGTGAATGACACTTGCCATTAACCAACTTAGGATACTCCAGAGAAAGCAGGATTAAGGCAAAGCAAATGGTGAAGTCAAGCCAGTGAATAATTCCCTCTAAATGAATAAGAAAACAAGACAGCAGAAGCGAAGCCATGGCTTGTTGTGCCCGGGACAGACATCATGAGTGGGCCTAAGACCCCCACAAGACTGAACTGTAACAGCATGTAAGCTCAACGGGGTCTGGGGAATGTCTTTTAGGTTTGTTTGGAGAGACTGCACCGGAGGGCCAGGGCAGAAGAGAAAGGAATTGAGCTGGCTTACCTGGAGCAGCTTCACGATCAGCACGAAGCCTGGCTTGTCCACAAGACAACCAAGTAAGTGGCGAAAAGAACAGAATTGGAGACCTGCCTCCCTACAGCCTTCCTGCATGTTAAGTTTAGCATGCGTCCCCATAAGAAGGTTCAAAGTGTACTAGAAGTGCCTGGAAGGTCAGCATTTTCCAACTCAGAAGGTTAATACTGGATGTAACCTTACATTCCAAGGGACTTTTTATTAGATTCCGTTTCTCCAGCTTTTTTTTTTTTTTTTTCTTTTCACATTTCCCTAGGTTGAACATTGTATTTAGTGATGGTGATTGTTGGCACATGGGGAAGGGCTGAAAACTTTCAGAGAAATTGTCAGTTTTACTAAGTTGACATTCCTAGTTTTTACCTCTTCTCCCATACAAGCTTGGTACGTTGTCCACTTAAAATGTTTGGAGCTTTGACCTTTAGTAGCAGTCTCAAGACCAAAGAGAAACCTCAGTCTTCCTCTTTTCAGCCAACTTTAGTAGTGACTTTTTTTCTAATGTTATTTATGTGTGATTTCATTGAGAAGCCCCGTGAATTCAGATCTGTTCTCTGAATTGCTGAGACTTGGTGAGTATGTGAAACTTTGCTCAGGTTTCTTTTCTCTTTTTGTCCCTCCAATGTTCACGCTTCCACAGGCTCCACTTTGAGGCTCTGCTGAACATTCCAGTGCTGGCACTGGACGTCAATGATGATTTTTCGGAAGCAGGAACCAAACAAGAGGAACTCATAAGAAAGGTGAAAAGGACCTTACCTCCTGCTTTCTGGTGGTTTTCTTTTTCTGATTGTACTTTAATCTTTCTGGCCTTTGTATCCAGCTTCAGTATGATAGGTATTGTGCTTTGTACCTCAAGTTTTATTTCACACACAAAGCATGTGGGAGCTTACACAAGTTACAAATATAATCCCTATTCGCTGAAAGTAATTTGAGGTAATAATTGTTAAATTATTGACCTGTAATGTGTTTCCCAAGTAACCTCCGCTCCTGAGGTATCCTGTTACTGTTATATGCCATCGGGTCACTTCCGACTCATAGCGACCCTGTAGGACAGAGTAGAACTGCCCCATAGGGTTTCCAAGGAGTGACCATGGATTCGAACTCCTGACCTTTTGGTTAGCAGCCAAGCTCTTAACCACTATGCAACCAGGGCTCCTAAGGTATTCTAGAAGTGGGGAAATGAGACTTCTGGAATCTCTTCCCAGTTCTGCCACTCGCTACCCTGGGCAGATCACTTGTCCTCTCCGTGCTGTTTTCCGTTCCTCACAAAAACCTCCTGGGCCTGGCTCCATGTACATTGTAGATGACTATTGAATAGTCTGCTGAAATGTGAAATTTAACTTTGGTTTTTCTCTTTCTACAGGTGAACACCTTTGTAAAGAACCTGTGACCAATGCCATGATGTTCTGGCTGTAATCTGGGCTCTCCGACTTTCTGAAGCTAGAATAATGTCCAGCCACCCACCCGCCCACCTTTCCTAAAGTTTATTTAACTTTATTTCTGTTCCAGTTGTTCCATTCATTTCAGCACGTGTCTGTTGATGCATGCCTGCCCTGAGCTTCCCTCTAGACTAGCAGTTTTCACCTCAGAAAAGCCTTAGCTTTTGTTCTTGAGCCCTTTGGCACCAAGACTTCCTTCTGTGTTCACTTGTTCTCTCTGACCTTCCGGGGAAGGAATTGCTCCCAGGGCCCTTGACCAAGCCCCACTGAGGGCAGGAAGGAGGGAAGTAAAGTGGCTCAGGAACCAGTGAGAGCTCAGGTGTGAGCCTAGAGCTAGGAAAATGGAGCCCGAGCTCCAGGAAGCTTCTTTATCTCTTCCCATCCTCCAACTCTTGGTATGGGGGTTGGCGGTGGGGAGGCAGATTTAGTCCTTTGTCTTAGAGCTGAAGAACCTGGCTGGAAGGGAGGGAGGGAGCAATCAAGAGCCTAAAAATTTAGCATGTAATGTTTAGGATTTGGTCATCCTGACACTCTGGTCTGTTGTAAATACTTTAGCTGTGGAGTGTCAGTTGATCTTGAAGGAGTGAAGCTGTCTGTTCTAGAAAGAAAAATGTGTGTATGCTGCTCTTCAAGCTTCAAGGACAGTTTATTGCTAGGGGAGAAAAGCACATGGCTCTACAGAAGTGAAGTCTCCGTTGCAACAAGCCTGCAGGCCCAGTGGTTCTCGGGAGGAGAGTTCCTGCGTGGAGCCCTGGACAGTGGCGCAGGCATGCAGGAGCACGAATGTGCTCGGGACCAGTGTCTCAGAAGACAGAACCCTGTCTGTCCCTTTGTGCTTTGGGAAAATGAGTGCGAGATTGGTTTCTAACAAATGGGTAATGTTTTGAAATAAAAATACAGTGGTTTCTTTATCTCACTTGTTCTTTTTCTTTTTAACTTTTTACAGCTTTATTGAGAAAATTCATATACCACAGAATTTGCACATTTAAAGTACACAATTCAGTTGCTTTTAATATTACCTACAGGGTTATATGACCATCACTACAATAATTCCAGAACATTTTCATCACCCTAAAAAGAAACCTTGTACCAGTTAGCAGCCTCTACCCATTTTTCCCAAAGCTTCACAATAATCCACTTTCTATAGATTTGCCTATTCTGGACACTTCATATAAATGGACTCATACAGTATATGGTCTTTTGTGACTGGCTTTAACTGAGCATAATGTTTTCAAGGTTCATCCGTGTTGTAGCATGGATCACTACTCATTTCTTCTTGGGACTGACTAATGTCCTGTAGAGCCGTGGTGGCACAGTGGTTAAAGAGCTTGGCTGCTAACCAAAGGTCAGCCGTTTGAATCTACCAGCTGCTCCTTGGAAACCCTATAGGGCAGTTCTGCTCTGTCCTATAGGGTCACTATGAGTCAGAATTGACTCGGCGGCAACGGGTTTGGTTTTGGGTTTTTTGGTTTTTTTTTTAATGTTCTATTTGGTTACTATGAGTCAGAATTGACTCCATGGCAACTGGTTTGGGTTTTTTTTTGTTAATACTTCATGGTATGGATATGTCACATTTTGTTTTATCAGTTGATGAACTTGTGGGCTTCTACTTTTTGGCTATTACGAATAATGCTGCTGTGAACATTTGTGTACACGTTCTCGTGTGGACGTGTTTTCATCTCGGGCATATACCTAGGAGTGGAATTGTTGGGTCAAATGGTAACTCAGTGTTTAACGTTTTGAGGAACTGCTGAACTGGTTTTCGAAGTGGCTGCACCATTTTACATTCCCACCGGCAATGTATAAAGGTTCCAGTTTTGCCACAACCTCGCTGATACTTTTGTCATTTTTATTATAGCCATCCTCGTGGGCTTAAAGTTGTATCTCGTTGTTTTGATTTGCATTTCCCTGGTGGCTGATGGTGTTGAACATCTTTTCAGTGTGCTTATTAGCCACTTGTATACCTTTGGGAAAATGTTCAAACCCTTTGCATATATTTCAAGAGTCCTTTATCATATATATGATTACGAATATTTTTCTCCCATTCTGTATACTTTCACTTTCTGGATAGTGTCCTTTGAAGTACAAATGATTTTAATTTTGATGAAATCCAATTTATTCATTTTGCAACTTGTACTTTTGATGTGTCCATAAGGCTTTGAGTAACCCAAGGTCACAAGACTTACTCCTGTTTTTTTTTTTTTTTTATGAGTTTTATAGTTTTACAACAGAGAACCCCTGAGGGATCAGGAGAGCAGTTGGATGCAGATCTCAAATTCCTGTAAAAAAGACCAGACTTAATGGTCTGGCTGAGACTGGAAGAACCCCAGAGGGCATGGTCCCCCCAGACCTTTGTTAGCCCAAGACAGGAACCATTCCCAAAGCCAACTCTTCAGACAGGGATTGGACTGGACTATGGGATAGAAAATGATACTGGTGAGGAGTGAGCTTCTTGGATCAAGTAGACATATGAGACTATGTGGGCAGCTCCTGTCTGGAGGGGAGATGAGAAGGCAGAGGGGGCAGAAGCTGGCCAAATGGACACGGGAAATACAGAGTGGAGAAAAGGAGTGTGCTGTCTAATGAGGAGGAGAGCAGCTAGGAGTATATTGCAAGGTGTGTATAGATTTTTGTGTGAGAGACTGACTTGATTTGTAAACTTTCACTCAAAGCACAGTAAAAATTAATAAAAAAAACTTTTATAGTTTGAGCTCTTATGTTCAGGTCTGTGATCCAGCTTGAGTTAGTTTTTTTGTCTGTTGGAAGGAAGGGGTCCAACTTCATTCTGCATATGGATATCCAGGTGTTCCAGCACCATTGGTTGAAAAGACTGTTCTTTTTTCACATTAAATTGTCTGGGCACTCCTGTTGAAAATGTGTCCCGCTTGTTACTGTGTTTGCTGCTTCCAGGTTTTGAGAAAACCAGGGATGAAGATAAGAGTATTTGGTATGTTTAGGAGACCTGGTGGTTTTAGTCTCTTAGTTTGGGGAGTCCAAATGTTAATCCCCCGTTATGTTTCCAGGAACCGAGAATGTAGAGATCCCTTGTGGTCCTAGAGCAAGAGCAGTAGGCCCCCCTCTTCATTAATCAACAATTATTTGGAGGCCTGGTGGTACAGTGGTTAAGCATTCGGTTGCTCACCAAAAGGTTGGCAGTTTGAAACCACCGGTCGCTCTGTGGAAACCCTATAGGGCAGTTCTATCTACTCTGTCCTTTAAGAGTCACTGTGAGTTGGAATCGACTATGATGGGTTTGGTTTGGGGTTTTGGGCCATATGCCAGGTACCAAGGAGGTATCAGTAAACATGACAGAAGGCAGACCTTGTCCTTCCCTCACAGATCTTGTGATCTAATGGAGAAACCTGCAGACACTGAACAAGTAATTGCAGGTGTGGTGAGCATTTCAAAGGGAGAAATGTGTGTCGGCGCGGGGGTATATAACTGGGGGAGGCAACGTAATCTGGGACAGCTTTCCTAAGAAAGCCCCCTAAGATAACTTCTGAATTCTGAAGGGTGAACAGGGTGGAGTATTCGGGCAGAGAGAAAAGCCACGTGCCAAGGCCCTGGTGAGAATGAGGCATTTGGCCCAGGTTGTCAAAGCCAGATGTGGGTTGTGAGTTTATAATTTAAAAATACACTCCTCATTCACATTCTTCACTTAGTCTTGAAGCCTGAAAATCTACAAGTAGGTGTTTCTCTCCATATATGAACATTGCCTTTTAGAACATAAATGTCCTCTGGGATAGAGCCATCAACAGTCTCACCTAAAATTTGCCGTTTTCCAGATTGGTACCTGAGATCATCTGTAGAAAGAGTAAACATTTTCATGAGGAGCGGTGATTTTGGACCTTAAGTATCCGGGGAGGGAAGGCCTGGGTGGGGCCTTTACATCTGAGGAGTAGGGCCACACTTGGAGATTACAAGGGGGTACCAGGGGCTGGAAGGCACACCAGGACTGGCTGTCTCTGTCAAGCATTTTGCCTGAAATGGTCCCTTTTCTTCCCTTTTGTCTCGCCACTGTTCAGCCGGCATCGGGCTGTTCTCACTCTTGGTTTAGGCTGTCCCCTAGAGTCAAATAACTTGGATTAACACGTAAAAGTAGCTGCATTTCTTTCCAGCCTACGATGTGGTGAAACCTGCTGTTCTGGGACTTGAATATTACCTCGATGGGTTTGTAACATGTGCATTGAGGTGGTGAAAGTTTTCAGAAGTGAACGGGAAGGAAGAAGGTGAAAGGTTCAGGCGGAAGAGGCTGTTACATGCAAATGCTAGAGTCACAGGAAAAGTGAAGGGAAGAAATAACATGCTTTTTTTTTTTTTTTTTTTTCTAAAAGTTAAAAGACTGTTTAACCTCTAATGCTCACCCTAGTAGGCAGTTTAAATACTCTGAAACTTTTTCCTTCCTTGGTCTTTTTTGGGTTTCCCTCCACTTAGTGCCTCCTTCTCTATCTCCTTGTCTTACTTTTTCTCCTCTCTTTGGAAATGTTGGTATCCCCAGATGCCCTTGGCTCATTTCTGTCTTTATTCACTTTTCCCTGGGTGATCCTGTATTAGTTTTCTCTTGCTGCCATAACAAGTTGCCACAAATACAGTGACTTAAAACAGCAAAAAGATACTATTATATGGTTCTGTAGATAAGTCTGACATGGGTCACACTGGCCCAAAGGTATCAGCAGGATAGCATTCCTTTTCTATAAGTTTTAGAGGAGAAGCCCTTTCCTTACCTTTTCCAACTTCTAGAGGTTGCTCACATTCCTTGGCTTGTGGGCCCCTCTTCCTTCTTCAAAGCCAGCAATGATGTATCTCTACCTTCTGTCATCACATGTCTCTGGCCACAGCCAGGAAATGTTCTCTCTCTTTAAGGACTTATATACGGCCTGCCTGGATAATCCAGGATTGTTGTCCCATCCCAAGGCCTTTACCCTTAGTCATGTCTTCAAAGTCCTTTTTGCCACGTAAGGTAACATTCACAGGTTCTGGAGATAGGACCTGGACATCTTTGGGGTCTATTCTGCCTACCATAGATCTCAAACACTGTCACAGCTCCCACTGTTACTATGAGGTGAGGACTTTTTAAAGACTTGGAAATTTTACGGAAAATGTCAATCATATGCAGTAGCCAAGAGAATAGTGTAAATAATCCCCGTGTCCTAGCCTAAGACCACCAGCAGCAAACCTGCAGTTTGACAAAGTCAGATCTGTTAACTCATTGCGATGAGCGAGACCACTGCCAGAGGAACTGTGGGGTGTCCCACCGAATGGGAAGAAAACACCAGTAGAATTACTGGGTTTGGGGGAAGGGTAAAGTTTAGGTAAAACTTACACGAAGCCATGCTTTGATGGTCTGGAAGCAAAGCAGGACTGCATAAAGGAGTCAGCATCTGGTCTGAACGGCATAGTAGAACCCAGGCTTGCAGCAAATGCAGAGTTAAGATAAATGTGGAATGTTGTGTTCAGAGGCTCCTTATCTGAAGCTCTGAACCTGGATTGGAAATCAAATCTACTTCTCTGTGTCAAAGTGACTTAGATCTTGCAGGCAAGACCAAGATGTTTCAATTTTGCTGATAAAATTTCAAACAGCGAATCTCTGATAGTCCATCATTTGAGAGAACAAGGTATCTCAGTGAGTCAGAAAGTAGTAGCCACACAAAGAAGGGGGTGGTTAGGACATTTTACAGCTGCACCATGCCCTTGGGAGAAACGTTATTTAATGGTCATTTTGCAGCTGGCTCTACCTGTGTCCTTCCTTCCAGCTAAATGAATGAAAAGCAGAGTTTTACTTTCTTAGTCTAAGCTAATTTTTGACTTCTCACCCAACTTCAGTTATCAGCTCATGGCCAACCTTGTTTCACCTGTATCCTACTTGTTGCCCACCTCCACCCCATCCCCACTCCCAGACAAAGGATGACATAAACCTAGAGCTGTATTGACCTCTGGTTATCTCTACCTGGATATCCCTCATGCTCAGTGTATAAGAAATGGTTCTTATCTGCACTCCTCCCCGACCCCTACCCCCAGCACACCTGCAGCCAACAAGGCCTGCTCCT
Organism: Loxodonta africana; assembly: GCF_030014295.1. NCBI lineage: Eukaryota > Metazoa > Chordata > Mammalia > Proboscidea > Elephantidae > Loxodonta > Loxodonta africana. The sequence goes on from NC_087356.1 coordinate 28,978,179, forward strand.
GCTTCACCATTCACCCAGTTGACCACATTAGAAGCCTTGGAGTCATCTTTGACCCTCAGGTATCCTCTGTCACCCATTCTCACCAAATTCTGCCTGTTCATCTACAAAATCTCCCAAATCTTCTCTCCTCCCCATTTCTGTTGCTTTAGTTTAAGGTATAGTGGAAATGGTGGTTGACCCCCTGTCATGGATTGAATTGTGTTCCCCAGAAATATGTGTCAACTTGGTTAGGCCATGATTCCCAGTATTGTGTGGTTGTCCTGCATTTTGTGATTGTAATTTTCCTATGTGTTGTAAATCCTAATCTCTGACTGTGGTTAATGAGGCAAGATTAGAGGATTAGGGTAGGGTCGTAACACTAAGGTCACATCCCTGATCCAGTGTAAAGGGAATTTCCCTGGGGCGTGGGGTGTACTACATTTTACAAGAGATGAAAGGGAAGCAAGCAGAGAGGGGGAACTCATACTACCAAGAAAGCAGAGTCGGGAGCAGACCATGTCTTGGATTGGAGGTTCCTGGGGAAATTGATAACAGGGACCTTCCTCTAGAGCTGACAGAGAAAGCCTCCCCTGGAGCTGACACCCTGAATTTGGACTTCTAGCCTACTAGATTGTGAGAAATAAAACTTCAGTTTGTTAAAGCCATCCACTTGTAGTATTTCTTTACAGCAGCACTAAGACACTCCCTAACGTTCATCCTACCTCTCCTCTTGTATACAGCCTAATGGTCTTTTTCTAGCACCACCATTACCACTACCGGTAATCATTTCTTCCCCAAACCACCTCAATTAAACAATGTACAAAATGAGCTTTTTGTACATCGAACTGTGGTTGCTATGTAAAAGCACAACTTCTAGTCAGGGCTCCTGTCCTGCCGCTGCCACACGACGGCTGCCTCTCAGCCCCTCCCATGTGGAAGTTCTGGCATGTTCTTAGAACTTCATCTCCCACTACTCCTAGCACAGGCCCATGAGACTACCCGCCATTCCAGAATACATCCTGTGTTTCCTACATGATGAAGCGCTCCTTTCTCTCCTTCTCCCCCACCCTTGTGTACTGGAAGAACTACTATTTCTGCCAGTCCCACGTCTACTATTCCTCCCCCTGTGAAGCCCTTCCCTACCCCTCACAGAAGCATCACTGCTCTTAGGCGCTCTGTTCATATTGTCAGATGTATCATTCTTGAATGAAAGTTGTTTGTAGACATCTCTCCCATCTTAGGCTTCCACCTTCTGAACACAAACCATATCTTGGTCACTTAGCACAGTGCCTGACATTTGCTTATTCATTGCTCTTTAGTGAGTGCCTAATACCGCCTGGGAGCCCCAGTGGCACAGTAGTTAAGAGCTCAGGCTGCTAACCAAAAGGTTGGCAGTTCAAATCTACCAGCTACTCCTTGGAGACCCTATGGGGTAGTTCTACTCTATCCTGTAGGGTTGCCATGATTCAGAATGGACTCGACAGCAACTGATTTGTTTTGTTTTTAATATAGACTTGCTAAATAAATGAATGATGTGACCAGAGATACAAAATCTGCCCTTTCTGAGGTCATTGGATTTGTGAGCTCCGTATTACAATCGTTAATTTATAAAATACCTTCTGTGTGCTAAGCACTATGAGGATATGCAAGACAATTACAGGGCCCGGACCCTTCAAGTTGTCAAGGGAGTGGACGATTACTGGATTACTGAACATCTACTGTGTGCCTGGGTGGTGCAAGCAGTTTGCAGTCTGCTACTAACCTAAACTAACCTAAACGTTGGTAGTTAGATCCTCAAAAAAGTCTTATCCAGTTTTGTATCCCTAGTGCCTGGCACATAGAAATGAGCAGCTCAATAAATGTTAGATAAATGGACAGAAGGAAGCAAAGGAGAAAAGGGGAAGTGAGGCTGAGAAGGGTCCTATGTACTAAGCAGTGGATGTCCCCACACCCTTCCTCCATTTACACTGCCAATATCATGCTACAAACTTGCCAGTCAGCTGGTCCTAGGCCAGCTCCCAGCTGGGCTCTGTGTGGCCTCTCCACCTCGCCGCTAGATTGTATAGCTGTGAGGTCCTTAGAGTGGATGGTAGACACAGAAGCTAGCAGTGAGCCCGGTGACTGTGCTCTCAGAGCTACCCAGTGATCCTGTGGGGCCACTCGGGATGCAGCAGTGCCTACCTGAGGAGGAAACTGCAGAAGACAGAAGAAGCCCCAGGCCCTGACTCAGTGGAACTCAGTCTGCCCTGGACTGCTTTTAAGTGAGAAAGGTATAATCATCCAAACTGCTGCTGTTGGAATTTATCATTGTATACAGCTGGGCTAATACATCCTGGGGCAGTGAGCTTGTCTCCTCCTTCTGTCTTCTGACGTGGGTCTCTTGTCTCAGAAGCTGTGAGACGGTACAGCCCAGGTGTGTGTCAGATGGCTTGCAAATGGGGGCCCCAGGGAAGGCCCTTCTGCAGTTGAAAGTGGTTCCCAGGCCCCCAGTGCTGGCAGGGGGGGAGAAACAAGGGAAAGGAGTGGTGAGAAGCTGTGTCATCTCAGGGAAATCACTTCTCCACACTGTATGTTCCTTGTTTCAAAGCAAGAAGAATGATATCCAAGTCCTTCCAGTCTCATGCTCTGATCTTTGCCCTATGAATGAATAAGTAGCATGGAATAGATGGACAGCTTGGTTCAGGCATTAGACAAACCTGGGCCCAAACCCTGGCTGGGCCACCAACCAGTAGTGCAACTTGAACAACTTCCTTAAACTTCCTTGAACTTCTGTTTTCCTTAAATCTGAAAGCAAAACTGGCTTTGCACATAAGTCAGTACAACTTGACCAAGGCAAAGTCATGGAAGCTTCACAGAAACATCCAGACTCCCCAGGGGACCAGATTACTGAGCTGAGGGCTGGGGACCATGGCCTCGAGGGACATCTAGCTCAATTGGCATAACTTAGTTTATAAAGAAAATGTTCTACATCCTACTTTGGTGGGTAGTGTCTGGGGTCTTAAAAGCTTGTGAGTGCCCATCTAAGATACTCCACTGGTCGCACCCCATCTGGAACAAGGAAGAATGAAGAAAACCAAAGACACAAGGGAAAGATTAGTTCACAGGACTAATACACCACAAGTACCGCAGCCTCCACCACAGTCCAGCACAATTAGATGGTACCCAGCTATCACCACCAACTGCTCTGACAGGGATCACAATAAAGGGTCATGGACAGAGCTGGAGATAAATGTAGAACAAAATTCTAACTAAAAAAAAAAAAGACCAGACTAAGCTCCATAGACAGATCCAAACTCCCTGAGGGGACCAAATTGCTGGGCTGAGGGCTGTGGGGACCATGGTCTTGGGGAACACCTAGCTCAACTGGCATAACATAGTTTATAAAGAAAGTGTTCTACATTCTGCTTTGGTGATAGGGTCTGGGGTCTTAAAAGCCTGTGAGTGGCCATCTAAGATACTCTACTTGTCTCACTCCTTAGGGAATAATGGAGAATGAAGAAAACTAAGATACGAGGGAAATATTAGTTCAAAGAACTAATGGGCCATAACTACAATGGCCTCCACCAGACTGAGTCCAGTACAGCTAGATGATACCCAGCTGCCACCACTGACTGCCCTGACAGGGACCACAAATAGAGGGTCTCAGACAGAGCTGGATAAAAATGTAGAACAAAATTCTAACTCACAAAAAAAGACCAGACTTACTGGCCTGACAAAGACTGGAGAAACTCTGAGAGTATGGCCCCTGGACACCCCTTTAGCTCAGTAATGAAGTCACTCCTGAGGTTCACCCTTTAGCCAAAGATTAGACAGGCCCATAAAACAAAACAAGACTATAGGGGCACACCAGCCCAGGGGCAAAGACTAGAATGCAGGAGGGAACAGGAAAGCTGGTAATAGGTTGAGAAGGGAGGGTGTTGACATGTCCTAGGGTTGTTAACCAATGTCATAAAACAATATGTGTACTAACTGTTTAATGAAAAACTAGTTTGTTCTGTAAACCTTCATCTAAAAGTTCGTTTAAAGAGAAAAAAAAAAAAACAAAACTTAAACCAAAAATATTCCCTGAAATCTTCTTAAAGCCAAACAATGGTTTAGCTAAACTAGTAAAAAAAAAAAAAAAATGTCTGCTTTGAGCATTATGCTCTTTTAAGAACTATCTATATGGGATCAAAGTGACAATAGCAACTTGAAAGATTAGAAAGGAAGCTTAGGGGACAGCGAGTTTATGTTAATGAGGGAGGAACAACTCAGAAAAGGAGGGTGAGAATGGTTGCACAACTTGAGGAATGTAATCAATGTCACTGAATTGGGCATGAATTGGTGTGTGTGTTGTGTATATCCTTGACAACAATATGAGTTAAAAAAAAAAAGTGAAATAATGGCATCTACAGATAAACAAAGACTGAGAGAATTCATTGCTAACAGACCTGCCTCATAAGAAACAAGAAAGTAAATCCTTCAGGCTGAAAGGAAGTGACATTGGACTTGAATCCACAAGAAGAAATGGGTAAATATAACAGATGATACAAATAAAAAAAGAGAAAAAAAATTTTAAAAGACCAGACTTAACTGGTCTGACATAGACTGGAGAAATCCCAAGAGTATTGCCCCCAGGCACTCTTCTAACTTAGTACTGAAGTCACTCCTGAGGTTCACCCTTCAGCCAGATATTACACAAGCCCGTAAAACAAAACAAGACTAAAGGGGCATACCAGCCCAGGGGCAAGGACTAGAAGGCAGGAAGGGGCAGGAAAGGTGGTAACAGGGAACCCAAAGTCAAGAAGGGGAGAGTGTTGACATCTTGTGGGGTTGGCAACAAATGTCATGAAACAGTATGTGTATTGTTTAATGAGAAACTAATTTGCTCTGTAAATCTTCACTAAAGTACAACTAAAAAAAAAAGAAAAACTAACTTTGCACCTACTTTGAAGGATTAGAGTCCTCCCAGAGGCACCTCAGAAGAAAGACTTATCTACTTCTGAAAAATCAGCCATTGAAAGCCCTGTGGTACACAGTTGTAGTCTGACATACATGGCGTCGCCATTAGTCAGCATCGACTCAACAGCATCTGGCGGATTAGAGATATTGTAGACAAACTTCTGAGCACAGAGCAGCACCTTAATAAGTAGAGGCTGGTAGTGCAGCATGGGTAAGGATGGAGAGATCTGGAAAGGCCTTCACAGAGACTACAGCTGAGCTGAGCCTTGAAGGGTGAGGTAACACTTTGGCAGGCAGAGTGGGTAGGGCATTCCAGGCAGGTGAGCTGCATGGGCAAAGGAAGGGAAACGCACAGTGTCATGGGGAAGAAAGGGAACCATGTGGTCCTGACTGGGGAGAGACAACGTGCCTCTGAGTGCCACACAAGGCAGACTACAACAAGGGCTCGCTTCCAGCCAAGGGAGTTTCTCGGATCAAATGGTATTCGAGCTGGGCTTTAAACGATGGTAGGATTTTTAGAGCAAGAATTGGGGCCAGGTTGGCTTTGGAGTAAACACCGTGAGCAAAGGCAGAGTGCTAAGGAAGTGCCCTGTGTGTCTGGGGGAGGTGAGGACAATAGTGGGTGAGAACTTTCCAACATTTTTAAATGTTTTAAAGAGAGTGTTCGAGCCCATCTTCTCTACAAGGAGAAGACAAGACAGCCCGGCAGCACCTCGGCACCTCCGTTACTTACTGTTCTTACCTGCTTCTCTTCAACTCCTCTGTCTGGGCTGCGTCTTTGAGGCCAGACCAGAATGGTTAGGTCCGTAAGAAGCCTCTGAGGTCCCCTGGGCGACCTGGGAGAGGGGCTGGTGCAGGAGTTCTGCTCAGAAGGTGGAGGGCTGGGAGAGCAGGCGGCACTCACTGCAGCTTCCTTCCCGCCTGGTGGCTGGCTGTGTGCCCTGAACTTGACCTCAGATGACCTACGTGTTCCCGTCCTGGAAATGGTTCCATTGCCAGGAGCAGTTGAGTGTCTTTTTGGCTTTCTTTCTACTTCAAAGCAGGGACTTTCTCTCAATTTAGACTGGCTTCTGATTCTCCCAAAGTCTCCCCTTTACCTTGGTAGGACCTGGCTCCCCTCCCTATTACAGACCAGCAGGACGCCTGCAGTTAGCAACCCGCCCCCTGGTCTCTTTCATCCTCATTGTTCCCAGCTTAGAATCCACTGACTTTAAAGGCACTAGATCATTTTATAGATAAGGAAGTCAATTACAAGGAGGGGGCCGGTGAAATGGTTTCCCAAGGTCGCACGTTTAGATAAGAGCTGAGCTGCAACAGCCCAGGTGTCTGACCCGGCTGTGAGCTGCTTAGCTCTGTGTGCTTCAAATTCATCAAGGCTGGGTGTGAGGACCTCAGCTAATTTGCAAGTCTGGATTAATGTCAATGTCTTGAAATCCCTGTGTGAAAAAAAGTGAGTTATGTCTCGGCATTTTCCTGGTTAACAATATCACGCTTGAATGTTTTGTGGATTGGGTCAGCATGAAAGGTAATTCCTAAAATGCTAGGATTTGTCCGGTGTCACTAATGAGTGGATGCCTTGGGAGATTAAGTCCAGTATTAGCCTTACTTAGTAAGAGGGAAAGAACTGCAAGGTGTTCTCCTTGGTCAAACGCATAAGGTATACACAGAGCATACCTATCAGGAAAAGGGACTGGGTTTTTAATCAGCATATGAGCTAGAATTTATGAATTCCAAATGGCTGGTTGCTCAAAAACCTTTTCAGAGCTACTTTTGGAGCCAGTTTATGGGTCCCAGCAGAGAGCCAGGCTCTGTTCACCATTCAGCAAGAATGTGTTCAGCATCTGTGTACAAGACAGGCATACACAGGAACTTTACAAGTGACCTCTTTATTTAAAGAATAACATGTTTTACCCAGGTTTGAATACCACCTTAATTAGTCACCAGGTTTGGTTCTGAAAGATATTTTTGGCTGTTTTCTAAAATCAAGCTCCTCTTTATTAAGGGATGAAGAATGACTTCACTGATTGCAAATCCTCAGAAAAATGTAGCTTAGACAAAGGCACTCTGGAAAGAGGAATTCCCAAGACATTCAAAACAATGGTCACATAACCTCCCAAGGAGAACGATGTAAATAAGAATGCTTATTTGGAAATAGAGGTGATGGGATGTTTGTTAAAAATGCAAAGCACGTTTTTATGGGAACAAGGTTTTGGCTCCTGGAGGCCAACCACTTCTCAAGGTGGGAATGGCCAAATTGTCTGAACCAACCCAGACCTCTTGGCTGCCATCCATTGCCCAGGAGCCCCCTGGCTAGGACTGCCCCAGGCATCTGCATTTGACAGACAGCACCCTGCCTACAGGACCTCCAAGGCAAATCTACCCCAAATTACAAGGCTGGCAGGGCTTAGAAACAAACCTGCTTATTTGCATGAGTTCCCGGTTTTCCCAAGGATAGTTCATTGATCAGAGATAATTGCTATCATCTGAGTTCCCAGGTTCCAACAAGAACACATTTCTACTTGCTTTCTATTATACCCAGCACTTTCTCATTTACCCTTTCTTTAGAAGCCACACTCTTGCCGTGTGATAGGTATTAATATACCCATTTTACAGATAAAGAAACTAAGGTGTAGTTAAGAGACCCACCCAAAGCACTGGTCTGCAGAGGGCCACACATAAGGGACTTGAGACCAAGTCTTGCAGCTCCTTCTCCGGTGCTCCTCCTCCAGAACACAGGGGCCTAAACTCCTGCTGAAACTTGTGATTGCTTGCGCAAGCAGTGGTTCCCAGCTGGCCGCACATTAAAGCCCCCCTCCCACCCAGGGCTTGACCAGATGTTGCCAAGAACACGATGCCCAGGCCCCCACCAAGACCATTCAGTCAGAATCTCCGGGGATGAGGTCTAGGCATCGGTTTTCCTAACATTCTCCAGGTGATTCCAACGTGCAGTTAAAGTGGTGAATCATTCTGTTAGAGAGTAATCAGGATTTGCTTCCTTCCTTCTCAAGGACCTGGTTAAAGACATTGTCTTCTTTAATGAAATCATTTTGTTTCTCGATTAGAGAAATAACCCATTGCCATTGAGTTGGTTCTGACTCATAGCGACCCTATAGGACAGAGTAGAACTGCCCCATAGGGTTTCCAAGGAGCAGCTGGTGGATTTGAACTATCAACCTTCCATTTAGCAGCGAAGCTCTTCACTATGCCACCAAGGCCCCTTAATTATAGGAATAAAACCCGTTGCTGACCCATAATACCTATTTATTACAGAAATGTTAGAAGGTATAAAGAAGAAAAAATCCCCTTGAGTTTGTTGTTAGTGGCTGTGGAGTTAGCCCCCAACTCTTGGTGTCCCCACACACAATGAATACAGTGCTGCCCAGTCCTGCACCATCCCCATCATGGGCTGCAGATCAGACCATTGTGATCCGTAGGGTTTTCACTAGCTCATTTTCGGAAGTAGATCACCAGGCCTTTCTTTCTAGTCAGTCTTAGTCTGGAAGCTCCGCTGAAATCTCTTCAGCATCATTAGCAACATGTCAGTGTGACAGATGGGTGGTAACTGTGCGTGAGGTACATTGGCTGGGAATTTAACACAGATCTCCCACATGGAAGGGGAGAACTCTATCACTGAACACCAATGTTGCCCCCCCACACCTAGAGGTAACTATTGTTAAAATTTGGTTGCGTTCTCTTCCAATCTTTGTGCATATTTAGTTACAAATTCCTGAAAATACAATATATACAGATTTTTAAATTTGATTTCATATGGTAAATATTTTCCAATATCACCAAGTTTTTTTTAAAAAAAAACCTTATTTTTTTATTAAAACATAAAAGATTTTGAAGGATTGGTCTCAACCCACCTGGATCAAAGGAGAATGAAGAACACCAAGGTCACAAGATAATTATGAGCCCAAGAGACAGAAAGAGCCACATGAACCAGAGACTTACATCATCCTGAGACCAGAAGAACTAGATGGTGCCCGGCCACACACAACCGATGACTGCCCTGATAGGGAGCACAACAGAGAACCCCTGAGGGAGCAGGAGAGCAGTGTGACGCAAACCACAGATTCTCATAAAAAGACCGGACTTAATGGTCTGACTGAGACTAGAAGAATCCCGGCAGTCATGGTCCCCAAACCTTCTGTTGGCCCAGGACAGGAACGATTCCCAAAGACAACTCATCAGACATGGAAGGGGCTGGACAATGAGTTGGAGAGAGATGCTGACGAAGAGTGAGCTACTTGCATCAGGTGGACACTTGAGACTGTGTTGGCATCTCCTGTCTGGAGGGGAGATGGGAGGGTAGAGAGGGTTAGAAACAGGCAAAATGGTCACGAAAGGAGAGACTGGAGGGAGGGTGCGGGCTGACTAAATTTTTTTTTTTTTAATGAGTCATTAGGGGGAGAGTAAATGGGAGTATGCAGTAAGGTGTATGTAAGTTTATATGTGAGAGACTGACTTGATTTGTAAACTTTCACTTAAAGCACAATAAAAATTATTAAAAAAAAAAAAAAAATTTTGAAGGATATGGTCCGCAACATTAACAGTGACTATCGCTGGACTTCAGATTCTTCTTTGTTTTTTCTTTTTGCTCACTTGTATATTCTTTTTTTATATTCTTATTTTCTTATAATGGATGTGTATTTAATTTTTTAAATTAATAAAATCATTGTAATAGTTGCATAATGTTCCAATGTGCTCTATTCCATCAATTATTTAATGATCTTTAGTGTTGGACATTAGATCCTTGTACCTAAATTTTTGTGCATCAGTTTCCCAGAAATGAAATTATTGAGTCAGAGGGTATAAACATTTTTAAGGCTACCGATAAATATTGCTAAACTGCTTCCCGGAAGGGTACATGAGTTTATGGTCCCCTCGGTGGCATGTCATAGGGAAGAAAATTGATACAATCCTCCCAAAACTGAGTATTTTCATTTTGTGATCAGTCAAATTGTTATAATTATTAATGAGGTTGGACTTTTTGTATCTTTATTGGTCATTTACATTGCTTCTTTTGTTTTCCTCTTGGGTGTTCATCTTTTCCTTTCTATATGTTTTGTAAATATTTTCCTTTGGTTCACCGTTTAACTTGGTTTGTTGACCTACAGAAGGCTTTTATTGATTTTAAGCTTAGAGCTACTTTCTGATTCCTTGATCAGGTAAACAGTTACCAGCATTTTCTTGTACAGGTTTCCAAACCTAGAAGCAATGTTAGTTGGTTAAGTAGGACTTTATTGGTCTGCAGTTAAGGAAACAGTCTATCTCCTATAGGATCCCTGACTTGGAATTATCAAAACCACAATACTTTTATAGTAATTCCTTCCTTGAAATACCCAACCCAACACATAATAACGTAAAAAACACATTGGTAGTTCCCACTTTTGTAGGGCAAAATATGTTACAAAGCAAATAAAATGGCGTAGCCTCTCACAAAAGACTGCTCCACCCCCAAACTAACAAAGCCCTTTTCCAACTTTTATTAAAAACTAGGGTGGCTCTTGGGTGGTACCACTGGGTTCTGCCAGCCTCAGGTGAGGACTTTGGGCCCAAACTTCCCCTGGTCCAGTGATTTGGGGACGGATTCTGATACTGAGAGAATATAGGATGTCTAGTTAAATGTCGGAGCCCTGGTGGCACAGTGGTTAAAATGCTTGGCTGGAAACCGAGAGGTTGACGGTTCGAACCCACTAGCCACTCTGAGGGAGAAAGACGTGGCTAGTCTGTTTCCACAAAGATTTACAACCTTGGAAACCCTGTGGGGCAGTTCTACTCTGTCCTATAGGGTCACTATGAGTCAAAATCAACTCAACAGCAATGGGTTTAGTTAAATTTGAGTTTCAGACAAACAATAAATAATTTTTTAGTGTAAGTATGCCCCATGTAATACTAGAAATTTATTTGTTGTTCATCTGAAATTCAAATTTAACTGAACATCCTGTATTTTTATTTGCTAAGCCTGGCAACCTTAATCCTGACGTTTTATCTTAGTGTTGATGTGGCGCCCACATCCCAGGAGTGCCCACAGGAAGCAGTGGGCAGATATGGCACCTTTGGCAGGCCACATAAAGAATTTTACCTGCCAACCTGCAAAGAGGGCTCTTACGGGCAAGGCACACCTCCTTCCTGTGTCGTTGTTGCTGCTGAGTTGATCCCGACTCATGGTGACCCCATTTGTGCAGAGTAGAACTGCTCCATACAGTTCTCAAAGCTGTGACTTTTTGGAAGCAGATCGCCAGGCCTGTCTTTCAAGGTGCCTCTTGGTGGGTTTGCGCCCCCAACTTTTTGGCTAGTAGTTGAGCACTTAACTGTTTGCACCACCCAATGGCTCCTTCCTTTCTTCCTGTGTTTCAGAGTTTTTTTTAATCCACTGAATTGTCATTCCCATGGCTATCAGACCACGGCCTGGTCATACCCACCTTTAGGACCGTCCTAAGGAATGGCAAGAAGACTGGACATCAGCTGCTAACCCCCTCCCTGGCTTAGCAGATAAATGTTACAATGTTGGGAATACAGGGTATGTCCCCAGGAAAGATGCTGGGTGACCCCATACGACTGGGATTCATTAGTGCGGGTGTTTCTAAGAGCACCTCTCCCAACTCATGTCTGTCTTCATTATCTCTAACCTACCTACCCCCAGCCCCTGAAGACTTCTAGAACAGAGCTTCTCAATCCTTAGGGTGCCCATGGTCTGGGGCTGGTGAAGTTCTGCATTTCTACATACTCTTAGTGGTGCTGCTGCTCCAAGTCCAGGGACCACAACTGGAGTTGTTATTGTTGTTGTTAGTTGCCATGAGTCAATTACACTTGTGGTGACTCCATGTGTGCAGAGCAGAACTGTGCTCCGTAGAGTTTTCAAGACTGTGAGCTTTCAGAAGCAGATCACTAGGTCTGTCTTCCAAGGCGCCTCTGGGTAGGTTCGAGGCTCCAACTTTTTGGCCAGTAGTTGACAGCTTAACCATTTGCTCCACCTAGGTGCCTTACACGTGGAATAGCAAGAGTCAAAAACTTTTCCTGATTGGCTGCAGGATAACCCAAGTACCTGACTTCTCTATTCCAGGGCTTTGGGCAGGACTGCCATGCCCAGGAGGTTTGAATCAAAGGTCATGTGATCCATGCCTGTGAGAAAGGACGCCCCAGAGAGACGGCAAGGGTGGCAGGCTGGACTGGGGAGGCAAGGGTAGGGTAGGGAGTACCAGAGAGGGACAGCTCAGGGTAGTTTAAAGGTGGAGCTGAGAGGTCCTGGGGCTGGTTGAATATGGAGGGAGGCAGGTGTTCGGAGAACTGCTGTCTTCAGCTGGGCAGGTTGAGTAGGCACTCCTACTCAGTGCCAGCCCTCATCCTGGGCACCCTGACATCATTGTATCCTGTTAACGTATGTAATTCATTATATTCTCATTTATTACTGCATGTATTTTAACTCTGGTCCATGATTACATATGGTTCAAATATTGTAAGACCACTTCCCTGTGAAGTGGTAAGAAGAAGCAAGAGATGGAGGGGGAATGGAAGGATGGGACAACTTGAGTACCTACTGTATACCAAGGTCTGACTAAGGCTTTGTCATAGGGCAGCTCATTTGATCCTCATGGTAAGTGTGCAAGGATGATATCATTAGTCCCATTTTTACAGGTGAGAAAAGGAGTGAATTGCTTTACCCAGTCACAGAACTGCTCCCTGAAGGAGCTGGAATGGGAGCTCAGAGCATGCAGAGGGAGCCATTTCAGTGCGCTGGGGAGGGGAGTACAATGGCAGAGTGGGGAGGATGGGGTCCCTTGTAGGGTTTTGAGGGATCAGTTCCTGTGCACTGTGTGGTTCCCACAAGCGAAGCTTGACCCTCACCCCAGAAAGGATACAGGGAAGGAAGGGCCTCAAGGATAAAAGGGGTACACGTCATGTTGAGGTCTCAGAGGGGACAAACAGGCTCCTGCTTGGCAGAAGATGGGACAGGAGCAACATATGGAAACAAGATGACGGGATAAGCCAGTTAAAGTTGGACCCACCCCTTCAGGGAGGCTCAGCTCTTTGTACAAAGCCCCTGCACTGTTCAGACAGGGTTCCTAGGATTTGTAGTTCAGGAACTCCACTGTTCTTACACTATTTTCTGTGGTCCAGCCCCTCCTCCCCCCTATTTTTTTTTTTTTTAACATGTTCCTTTAAAAATTGCTGAGTTTGTCAGAGGATTTGATGTTGGACTTTAACCAAGAGGCAGAGCATAGGACCTGGCCCCAGCCAGCACCCCCACCTGAGCCCCGAACACCTATACGCACTGCTTCCTGGACCTCTCCATGGCATATCCCACAGGTGCCTCAAATGGGACATGCCCACACTCACCCCATTCATCTGTCTGCTGCTCCTCGGGGCCCTCTGCAGCTATTACTGATCCTGTGGCTCTTCCAATCAACCCCATCCCTTTGATCTGACTGTAAACTTCCCTCCAATACTTCTCTCCATCCCCACCTCCACTACCCCCATGGAGACCACTATTTTTTTCACACCTGGGTTTCTACAACAGCCTTCTAGCAGGCCTCTGCCTCAGTTTTCTTGCTAGCCCACTCTAATAGTCCCCTACTGCAGCCACACTGAGCCAGATGTGGCTCCTGTCCACAGCCCAGTGGGTTGGACAGACCCAGGCACTCTTACCATGTGGCACTTCACTCAGCCTCGAGAGACCACCAAAGGCTTTCTGGAGTGTTGGTTGAGTTTAACCAGGAAGGGTGGGTGGGAGTTAGTGGCAAGAAGGCAGGAAACACCTATGCCAAAGCTGTGCTGTTTAGAAGTCTCAATTAAGATTTCTTTTACCATCATTTAAATCTCTGAATCTGTTCCAGTGTAAGGAATGACAGCCTGTTAGAGTGGGAACATCTAATGTTCCCAGAAGGGAGAAATGCCCTGGAAATGGGCAGAACTAATTGTACCTACACATACTCAAACACACACACACACACACACACACACACACCCTGTATGTTGGTCATCAGTGCGGTTCACCAGATATATTTGGTTCTCTTTCCAGGCACCTGAGAGGATTGCACGTATTGCAACTTCCTGCCCCTTGTGACTTACTTTTGCCAATGAAATGAGAGCAGAAGTGATATGTGCATCACTTTTAGGGAGAAGCTTTAAGAGTCCATGCTCCTTGACTACTAACCGAAAGGTTGGTGGTTCAAACCCATCCAGAAGCACCTTGGAAGACAGGCCTGGCGATCTACTTCTGAAAGGTCACAGCCTTGAAAACCCTATGGAGCATTTCTACTCTGCATACATGGGGTCACCACGAAATAACGCTGTGACGGTTAATGTTATGTGTCAGCTTGGCTAGGCCATGATCCCCAGTATTGTGTGGTTAACCTCCATTTTGTGATCTATTGTAATTACCCTCCATTTTGGGATATTATGTAATTATCCTCCATTTTATGTGTTGTAAATCCTAACCTCTATATGTTAATGAGGCAGGATTAGTGTGGGGTGTATCTTGAGTCACAGCCTTACAAGGCGGTGTGACTCAAGTCACACGCTTACTTTGACGTAAGGAGAATTTCCCTGGGGGTATGGCCCGCATCCACCACATATATGGATGCTCTGGCAAGGCTCTCCCTTGCTCTGGAACCTGCATCCAACTAGTAATCATCTGACTTCCAGTTCTTGGTACTTGAGGCTGTCTCCTGACCTACTGATTTTGGGATTCGCCAGCTTCTGCAGCACTGTGAGCCATCAGCCTACTGTCTGACCTGGTGATTGTAGATTCACCAGTCCTGCAACCAGGAGCTCAGGAGTAGCCTCCAGCCTAAAGCCTGATGCCTGACCCATGGATTTGGGACTTACCAGTCTCTACAACCATGTGAGCCATCTCCTTGAGATAAACCTCTCTCTCTCTCTACATATACACACTTTGCTGGTTTTGCTTCTCTAGAACCCAGCCTAAGACAAACACATACTAGGTTGAAAAAGAAATATTTTTGTCAAACCGGCCTAATATATACTAAAGATATTTACTTAATATGTATTAAAAAAAAAAAAAAAAGGAGTCCGTGCTCAGTTTTCCCGTCCTCTTTTCCTGCTTTCAGGGTTGAAGAGACATGTGTCCAGTTGCAGCCTGGGTCCCTGAGTGACTATGGGGAGCAGAGCTCCTATTGACCCACAGTGGACCTGTTGTGTGATTGAGAAGTAAATCTTTGTTATGTTAAACCACTGCAGCACCATCTAACTCAATCCAACTGATATACCCTGCCAACCAAGGTTTCAGGGCACTAAGGCCTTTTCTCTATTGGGTATTCATCAACCTGTTTCTCTGAGGCAATCAAAGCCCCCATCCCCCTGCTCAACCCCCTTAAAAAAAAAATTATTTCACCTGGCTCCCATCACAATGGGGACCTTGCATTCTCCTTGTGAGTAACACAGTCTACTGAATTCAGTTTAAATGCAGAGTATTGTCAAGCAAATAGTGATAAAAACACCATGAAGGCATTTGCTGAGCTATTCAAAAGCAGAGTCTAGATATCCTATTCAGGTCACACTAGCCAATATATGTCCAAAAGCAATCCACTAATGAATCTCCCTTTTTCCAAGAGCAAAATGCCAGCTTCTGTCTCATATCTGCCCTAGAATTGGCAGGCTCATTTCAGAGATCCTGGATTGTAGGCCTGATTCCGCCACTTAGTAGTGAATGACCTTGGACAATTTCCTCTCTGATCCTTGTTCCCTGATCTGTAAAATAGTGATAGTAATAATAAAAACCACATCATTGAAGGAGTCCTGGTGGCACAGTGGTTACAGTGCTTGGTTGCTAACAGAAAGGTCGGTGGTTTGAAATCACCAGCCTCTCTGTGGGAGAAAGATGTGACTGTCTGCTCCCATAAACATTTACAGCCTTGGAAGCCCTATGGGGCAGTTCTACTCTGTCCTATAGGGTAGCTATGAGTTGGAATGACTCCACAGCAGTGGGTTTGGTTTTGGTTTGATGTCTCTGAACGAAAAAGAAAGTAACATTTGCACATTTGAATGTATATGTGAATGTGTTATGAAAAGGGAAATTTCTATGCAAATATTGTTAGTTGCCAGGCTCAACTTTTCAGAAGCAGATAGCCAAGCACCTCTGGATGGGTTTGAACCATCAACCTTTAGGCTAGTAGTCAAGCACTTAATCATTTGTGCCACCCAGGGACTTCCATGCAGATATTAGCTGGTGATACTTTTAACCAATACACAACCAACGAAGAAACACATCCAAAATCAAATAACCCTCCCAATGTCTCCAGTTAGAGCCAAACCCAGGTGTGCACATCTGTGTACATTTCTGCAAAAGATCCCTATTACCAATTTCATTCTGCAAATAGAACAAATCACTTATTACCTGAAGAGAAGGAGTGGAGTCAAGCATCTCAGACAAGGTGAGTCACGTTCAGTCATTTTCAAGTTCAGCAAACACCTAGCAGTGTTAGTTCCACGCGGTGACTTCTTCAAGAGCCCTACGCACACATCCAATTACTCTTCCCTGTCCCCTTCCTTCTCCAGGGCCGAATTGACTTCAGTTCATCAATGGAGCTGGAAGCCCTGCTCATTCCTCAGCCCCACCTCCATCCCCATCCAGGACCACGCCCCCTGCCTCCCCTGTAATCCCTCGGCTTCCTCCGCTCACTCGGGGATTTCCCTTTCTAGCCCTCAGGGCAGCAGCGCAGCCAGGTTCTGACCTCTGGGGAGCAGTTGTCTAAACGAGGCTCGGCTGTGGCCGCTGGGGGCCGCCCGCCAAGCTGCTTGTAAAAGGCGCCTCCCTGGTCCTACCTCCTCTAAGCGCCTGATCCTGGCCTCCGCAGGGGTGCTAAACTTGCTTCTCGCCGCCTCAAGTCCAGGGCTTCTCAAACTTCAGCGTGCACCACCTGAAGGTCTTGTTAAAACGGATTGCTGCGCCCTACGGAGCTTCTGATTCAGTAGATCTAGAGTAGGGCCAGAGAACTTGTATTTCCAACAAGTTCCCAGGTGATGGTGATGCTGCTGGTCCCGGGGCCACACTTAGAGAACCACTGCTTCTAACCTAGTGCTGCTCCAAGATGGAGAGGCTAGTTCCTCACCTGCCTGCCCTCCTTCC
The DNA here is from genome assembly GCF_030014295.1 of Loxodonta africana. NCBI lineage: Eukaryota > Metazoa > Chordata > Mammalia > Proboscidea > Elephantidae > Loxodonta > Loxodonta africana. Next base: position 28,995,193 of record NC_087356.1, read on the forward strand.
CAGCTCTCCCACCGGTAGTACTGTAGAAGAACCGTAGGAAATAACCCTGACTGCAAAGGAGGCTGGAGACCCAGGAAGGCAGAACCTGAGGAGTTTGGACTGCAGGGGCCACTGAAGGTAGAAAAGCAGACAGCAAAGACCCTTGGAAGCCCATGGGTCCTCTTGTTCCTGGGATATCTCGTTGCTCAGTTTCTACTGACCTTGTTTCTTCATTCCACACATATTGATTGGATGCTAGGTCTAGGGCTACAAAGGTAAATGACAGGGCCCCAGAGCTCCACGAGCTCATGGTAACTGGGAGAGAAATATGCAAACAATTAAAATGCCACTAAGATAACTGTTTGCAAGGAGGAGAGGTCAAACTTCTGTGGAGGGTAGGTGGTGGAGCTCTGCAATCTGTCTGAGGAGCTGAAGAAGGCTTCATAGAAGAATTGGCATTTATGCTGAGAGGCAATTTGGCTGGTAGAAGGGGTAGCTAGGAGCGGGTGTAATGGGAAGGATTTTCTCCAGGCAGAAGGAACAAGCAACAGGACCTCGAAGGTGTGAGTTTACAGAGGGAGAAGTGGTTGTAGAACACCTGACAGGCAGGTCTCAGGCCTGGGGCTGGTTTCCTTCCTGTCTCTCTGGCTGCTCCTTCTCTGTCTCCTTTGCTGGTCCTTTGTTGGCTGCTTGTCCCTCACAAGCTGGTGTTGCTCCCAGACTCTGTCCTGGCTGCTTTTTCCTCTCACTGTGCATGTCCATTACTGGTGAGTAGCACCACATCTGAGGCTTCACCCCCTACCTGCTTACTGAAGGGGCCCTGATCGGTGTTTCCAGCCCAGGCCTCCGCCCTCAGCTCCCCATCCATATCCACATGGGTGTATCCAGGCATCTTTCTTCCTGTACTCTGTGTTGATAAATGGTGCCCGCATCCACCTAGTTACCTAAGCCAACAGGGTGAAATGACCATCTCATAGACTGCTGGCAAAGAGTAAACTGACACAGTGAACTGCAAGTGCCCTTCACCAAGACAGAATACCAGAGGAAAGACATCTGGGCTCAGATTTCTGACTCCACAAGTTACTAGCTAAGTGACCTTGGACAAGTTACGAATCTCTGTTTTCTTATCTATAAAATGGGTTTAATAATAGTACTTACCTCAAAACAAAAACAAACCAAACCCATTGCCCTGGAGTCAATTCCAACTCTCATTATGACCTTATAGGGTGGACCAGAACTGCCCTATAGGGTTTCTAAAGAGCAGCTGGTGGATTTATACTGCCGATTTAGCAACCAAGCTCTTAACCACTGTGCCACCAGGGCTCCTCCTATCTCAACCAAAAAAACCAAACCAAACCCGTTGCTGTCAAGTCAGTTTGGACACGTAGGGGCCTACCTCAAAAGGGTGTAATTAATTAAAATTACAATAGTGGTTGTCATTTATTGGGCCCTATGTTAATTTTTTTTTTTTTATGTTAAGCACTTGAATTTGGAGACAGTGACTACCTTGAACAAGGTCACGCTGCTAGCAAGTGGCAGCGCCAGCCATCGTCTTCATCTCATTGTTGTACTGTCTTTCTGGAGATTGTATAACAAACAGGAAAATGCTAATGATATACTGTTAAGTGGGAAAAGGACAGCAAATTGCACAATCAGTGTGACTACAACCATGTTATTAAAAAGAGAAATTAATCTCCAAGTAGAAAAGGCTAGAAGGAAATATAGCAAATGGTTCAATGTAGATGTGCTTGGTGTCTTTTTTCTAACTCCCTGTATTTTTCACACTTGCTTTAATATGCATTGTTTTTATTAAACAAAATAATTTAAAAAATTAAAAATTTACATTACAATTACAACCTGTTTCTCATGTTTGATTGAAAATTACAATCTATTGGTATTTCTTCTCAATTCTAGTCTTACTTTCTTCAACAGAAGCTCATCAGTCCTCACAAAGGCCATGGTAGCAAGTAGGTATCACAGCCATGTTCACAACCCACAGCTTGACAGCTTGGCTACCAGAGCCAGCTGTCAAAATCGGGCCGGCCAGGGGGAAGTTCCAGACAGCCCCGGCTTCTCCAGCTGCCCAGGGCTTTCTGGACAGCGCTACTTGAGATCAGTTACTTTTTTCTTCTTCTAAATAGCAGGCCGAATGGTCTTTTTCCAGTTCTGGCTGAGTTGTTAACTTCAGCCTGGCAGGATGCCTGCCGGGTACCTGGCTCTCTGAGCACCATCCAAACTGGTCAGGCCAGTCCTGCCCGTGGCTGTTTCTGCCAGGGCTTGCCTGTGTGTGTGAGTGTGCGTACGTGTATGTGTTAAGAGACCCACCCTTCTCCCCAGCAACCCAGGTAGGTGGAAGGCAGCTGCGGGCACCAGTTTAGCAGTCAGGCCAGATGGGTGGAACTTAATTAATCTAACCTGGAATTTCAACTTGGCCTGCACAACAGGTGAGGGAAAAAAGCAGCAGAGAATGGGCACTTCGGCAACTTGGAAATAGTCTTGTGCCTCGTCCCTTGCACCTTGCCTGGTACACAGCCCGGGGTGACTTTTCCAACGTGTGCCGGGTTTTAAGGCTTGGTTGCGCCAGGCCCCCTCGGAGGCTGTCGGAGCCCCTCCTGAACGCTGTCCTCCTCGGTTACCCTCCGCGACGCGCCCGTTCCCCCTCCTCTGGGAGGCAGGGCGGGGGTATCGGATTAGTCTTTGTTTTCGACGCGAAAGAGCCGAGCGCGGCGCGGGGGATACTCGCGATGGCAGGGCTCTGGGGTCTGTCTGGGCAGGTCGCTCGGCCGTGACCCCGCGAGGCTGTCCCGCAGCTGGCTCACAGCCTCTGCCCCCGGGCACCCCCTCCTCGCTGGCCAGGCTGACTCGGTACGCAGACGCGCGATGTCCCCCATTGTCCTGCCTCGGAATGAGCGAGCGACAGTCGGGGGAGGGGGGGCTAGTCGGGCCCGGAGCTCCGGGCTCCCGAGGGCGCCGGGACCGTCCCGGCCACTCGGGCCGGCAGGGAGTGGCAGGAAGTGGGTACACCGAGGCCGGCTCGGGCGAGGGCCTAGGCAGCGAGATCCGCGTGCCCCACCCCGCGCGGCCCGCCTCGCCGCCGGGGGCTGCGGACCCGCCGGAGGGCGGGGGCGCCAGGCCGAGGGGGACGGCGGGGTCCCGGAGGGCCGCCCCGGCGCGCCGACCGCTGGGGGAGGGACTGCAGGTGCAAAGGCGCGGCGGCGGCGGGGCCCAGCGCCCCCCCGCCGCCGGCCCCGTCCCCTCCCCGTCCGCGGGGACTACCCCCTCGCTGCTCGGGGCCGGCGGCGGGGGCGGCGGCGGGGCCGGCGGGGCCGCACGTGCGCGCCCTCCCGGGCGGGGGAGTCCCCGGGCGAGCACGTGCCGCGGCGCGCGGGGGGCGGGGAGTCCCGCGGACGCCTTCATTGCTGCTGCCGCCGCGGCCGCCGCTGCCTCTTCCTTCCTCCTGCGCCGTCCCCTCCTCGGCCGGGCGGGGGGCTCCGCGCGCCGAGCTCGGCCGGGCGGGCGCTCCAGGAGGCGGGCGCCCCAGGCGGCGGCGGCGGCCGCGACGGTGGCGGCGGCGCGGGCCGGGAAACTTTGCCCCTTTGTGCGCTCCGCCCCGGAGGCGGCGGGCAGGTCGGTGCAGTCGGTGCCTTTCCGGCTCCGGGGTGGGGGAGGGGCGGCGGGAGGCGTGGGGGGCCCGGCCGGGGGAGGGGACGGCCCGGGCCGGCCGGGGGGGCAGCTACTTTGTTGCGGGGGACGGGGCGGGGGTGCTACGGGTCACAGTGTAGCGGAGCCGGGCGGGGGCGGCGGGGCGGGGCGGGGGCTGCGGAGCCGCCGGAGCCGAGCGGCCGAGGCCCCAGAACAAAGGAGCCCGAGCGGCGGCGCGCGCGCGGCCCGGCCCGCGGCTCGAGCGCGCCCCCCTCCCCGCGCCCCTCGGCGGCGCGGGGCGCCCTTCGCTGTTGGCCGGCGCGGGCCCGGGGCGCGGCGGGCGGCCGGCGCGGGCTACCCCTGGGCGCGCCCCCCGCCTGCAGGCCGCTTCCGTGTCGGGGCGGCAGGGCAGCCCCGCCGAGCGAGGCTCTGAGCAAACTTTATTTTGGAATCTCTGCGCCCTCGGGGAGGGCCCAGCGGCCCCGAGAGGGGTGTGTGTGGGAATTCTGGTGAAACTCTCACTAGCGCCTGGAGGTGAGGTTGGGGCACAGAGCAACTTTCTTGGAAATCTCACCTTGACCGCCCCCTTAAATTCCTTGTCCAGGCTGCCTCTGCACCCTGTCAGGCCCTAGGCCGCCTCCCTCAGACAGGCAGCCGGTGCTGGGTTGTGCCAGAGGTTTTGGGCGACCTTAATTTGAGGAAGCCCCTTCTCCCATTTTCTGTTCCCAGAAGCAGGAGAGGTAACATGTGAAAGTGTCCCTGATCCCCTAGTGATGCGCTTCTGCTTTGTGTCTCTTTCAGGCATATTCTTCTCCATCATCCTGACGCCTGGAGGAGAAATACCAGGAGGAAACTCCCTGCCCTGCCCCCATCACACACCCACCTGCTCACCTCATGCCTCAGTCCGGGGTGGGTGAGGGTGAAGAACCCACCCAGCCAAGATGATCAAGTTCCTGGGGGCTGCTGCTGGTGTCCTTCCCCAGGTCCTGGACCCCAGCAGGTGGGAGAGTGGCCCCCAATTGAGCCCTGTCAGACTGCTGCAGAGGAGGTGAAGAGGGACTGAGAAGAGGATCCATCCGGGAGACTGACGCTCCTTGCCTTCACCCTTGTAGACTCTTGACTATTGTAGGAGAGAAGGACCTGTTGGTGGCCTTTGCAGACAGGAACCTGGACTGTGGTTCTGCCCTGGCACCTATGCCCCCACCTCTGGCAGCGCCATGAGCCAGTTTCAGGTGCCCCTGGCAGTCCAGCCGGACCTGCCGGGCCTTTATGACTTCCCTCAGGGCCAAGTGATGGTAGGGGGCTTCCAGGGGCCTGGGCTCCCGATGACTGGGAGTGAGCCCCAACTCCGAGGGGGTGGAGATGGACGAAAGAAACGGAAACGCTGTGGTACTTGTGAGCCCTGCCGACGCCTGGAAAACTGTGGGGCCTGCACCAGCTGTACGAACCGCCGCACGCACCAGATCTGCAAGCTGCGCAAGTGTGAGGTGCTGAAGAAAAAAGCCGGGCTTCTCAAGGAGGTAAGCTGGCCCTGCTGGGCTCCCCAGTCCCTTTACTGAGGGCCCTGTAGTCACAGGGGTCTTGTTAAGGGCTTGTCCAGTGCAGCCCATTCTTAAGGCCGTTTTTTATATTCTTGGTTCCGACTTTGAGTGTGGCTGTAAATAGGAGTGTAACCGAAGTTGGGCGCTGACTTGGACCTCTCTGCAGAACTGACAGTTTATAACAGAGGAACCTTCTTGCTGAGTTGCAGAGGGCTCAGAGCTGGCACCCTCAGTTCTGATGTTTGCATTGGACACGGGGCGGTGGTATCCAGCTTAATCTCTAGAAGTGTTTTGTGCTGCTTTGAAGCCTTAGGTGTTGTATTCTGAGGTCACATCAGTGGTGGGGTGACTTGGGAAGTGATAGAGTCAGGTAAGGGACGGAGGCTGATGGATTTGAAAAGAAAGGTCTGGAGTTGACACAGGGCGGTTTTATGCTGCCTTGGCGGAGTGGGATGTTTCGCTAAACCTTTTCTTGAGTTTTCCCCAGAAAGATGGCAAGAGAGTCAGTTGAAACTGTTTGGGATTTAATGAGAAACTCATAGATTTGGGCTTCCATACCGGACCTAGTAATTCTTGAGGTCAAAGACTGTTTTTATCTCTGTGTTCTCAGGATGTGGCACAGTTCCTTGGGGTGTAGAAGGCACTCAAATACTAGTTGAATAAATGAACGATGTACTTTGGAGACACCGTCAACTCCAGGAGGGAATACTCCTTTTTCTTGGAATGGAGAGTTGAGGGAAGGAAGGAGGAGTTGGGATGAGGGCTGAGGGGGAAGTGGAGGGGCAGTGACCCAGCACTGGCCATCTTTCCTTTCCATTCTGGTGGTGGGCTGCCGGCCGGAGGCTGGTAGCAGCCGCGATAGCAGAGAGTTCGCAGAAGTAGGGACGAGAGAAGTTGAGCAGCTTGGGAGGAGCAGTGTAGTGGCTGAGGCTGCTCCAGGCAGCGGGACTGGCGCTGGACAGAGACGGAGGCCAGCGCTGTCTGCAGGGCTCTCCTCGGCTCTGTCACTAATTTGCCCAAGGACCCAGACAACTCAGGAGCTGCACTTGATGGTGTTTGAAGCCTTCCAGCTGGACGGGGAGCCGTGCTGTGTCTGAGAGCTTGGGCACCTGTGGCTGCGATGGGTTGGCGGCACTTGCTCGGTATTTCCCTGACCGCTGACTGCAGAGCTGTGCATGCTGTGAGCTGGAGGGCTGTGGGCCAGTGGGTGGGAAGAAAGATCCAAGCGTTGGGGGCAGGGAAGTGGGTGTTGTTGGGGTGTTTCTGTCCCACGTTACCTTTTCTTGCCCACTCCCTGTGGAAGCTGCGTGTAGTGACCCAGGGACCACAGACTCTGTGCCCTGTTTTCCTTGCCTCTGGCTGAAGCAGACATCTGGATCAGATCTTCAGGAGCTTCCCCCTCAGCCTGGGATGCAGTGTCCAGCCCCTTTCTGTGGCTGGTGTCCGGAGGGGAGTTAGTATCCTGCTATCCTGGTGTCCTGTGGGTCAGCTCTGAAAGGGAGGTGGAATCAGGAGTATCTTTCACTCCTGGGCATGAGATCTGGTGTTTGGGTGTAAGGAGAACCTCCTCAGTCTACTTTGTGAAGTTTGATTCCCGTGCTGCCTTCCTTCTAGAGTTCTCTCACCACCCCGCTCCCCCTCCCTGCCCCTTGTCTCACTCCTTTCCTCTCATAAGCAAGCCCTGGTTTTGGGGAGGGTGCGTTCTCTGGGCTGGATGTGCCTGGAGCCAGTGGCCCTTTTGAACTGCGTTTAAGCTCTTCTTTTGGCAAAGGTAGGACATACCTGAGTGAAAGCGGCTGGGAGCCACGCCAGGGCCATGTCATCCTTGTGAGTAAACTGCCAACCCAGGCCGCCAGGTGGTCGTGGTTAAGATTCGTGGATCTGGTTGGCTGAGGCATTAGAGCATTAGCGACTCATTCTGCTTCGAGTTGCCTGCATCCCTGAGGACAGTGGCCAGCTGCCCTTACCCAGGGTCAGGGAAAATGTGGCTGGATGGCCTGCAGTGTCCAGGCATAGAGTGCCCAGACCCTGGTCTATGGGCCAGTGCTGGCCCACGACAGAGTTCACCCAGTCTCAGGAGAAACAATGAAAAAGGGACAGGGGAGTGAGTTTTTCCTTAAACCTAATTATCTTTGATTTAAAGAGCAGTGCCTTATTCTAGGAGCTCTCGTGGCACAGTGCTTAAAGCACTTGGCTGCTAACTAGAAGGTCGGTGGTTTGAATCCACCAGCCTCACTGTGGGGGAACAATGTGGTAGTCCGCTTCCGTAAAGATTTATAGCCTTGGAAATCCTGTGCGGCAGTTCTGTTCTGTCCTGTAGGGTCGCTAGGAGTCAGAACCAATTCAATGGCAGCGAGTTTTTGGTGTGTTTTTTTTTCTTAAATTCTAAGGATAGATCCTTTTTGCTTCTTCATGTGCTTTTGTGAAACGGAGGTGTTGATGGAAGTAGGTTTATTTTTTCTAAAAAGTCTTTACTTTGTGAAATACATGGGTGGTAGCTAGTGTCTGTCACTGTAAATTTTTTCCTGATTCGTGAAGGCTGGAAGCCTGGGAACCACTGTCTAGGCTTAACCTACGTTTAATAAATGTGTCCGTGGCATAGTCGCAGAGCAGAGATACCCAAGAGACTCTGTTGGAGGGAGTGAACCCCGAGGGACCATAGCAGACTCTGTGAGATGGCTGGGGTCTTAACCATTAGATCTGAGTGGACATTTGGCAGAGGTGACATGTCCCAGGATTGGGGAAGCTGAGAAAGGGGGAGAGGCATTACTGGCTTCCGAGTTTTCTTTGGATTTGGCTCAGGAATAGAACTTTAGAAATTGGCCCTAACTGTTCATATAGGGCAGACATTGGCCCTAACTGTTCATATAGGGCAGACGCAGCATCCCAAGGAGCCTCTTGGAAATCAAACCATCTGCTTGGATCCAGATCCCTGGTGTTTCCTCTTCTCTCCATACCCTTTCCTTACTTCCATCCTGTCCCCATCCCTGGCTTCCTTTGGAGCCAGTGTTCCTGTCTGATGACAGCTGCTTTGTGTTATTCTGTCAGGGGGGCAGTATCTTGAGTCTCCTGTCTTCCCTCCTTACTCCTCACTCTCTTTTTTCCGGGGGTTCCTATGGGGAGCCCCTCTATTTTGAAAAGAAGTTTGGCATTATGAGACTAGAGACAGCCCCCAGGAACGAGCCTCCCGCCAGGGCCAGGTGACTACTTCTCTGGGTCCTAAAGGGAGGCTGGACAGGTGGGCAGCAGCTGTAGGTAACACCTGAAGGGGTTCGTTCCTGTACCATGTGCTTTGTCCCTACTTCCGGAAAGTATTTAGATCCTGGGTGGATGTTGGAGGTAGTCTGAGTTTACGCTGTTTTTATTTGGGCAGTGACTTGGTAACACAACGAAGAAGAGTAGGATTTGGCGGCTGTGGAGGCACAGTAGGGCTCAGATTATTCTCTTGGGCAACATATTTGTAACCTCTCTGAGCACTGGTTTTTCTTATTTGTAAAGGGAGGGTAGTACACCTTCCTTGCAAGGCTGATATGAGGATTAAATGAGGTAAATATGCGTAATGCCAGGCACATAGTAGGTGATCAGTGCAAGGTGACAGAACATCCAGAACAGAATTAATCTTCATGCACAAACAACTGTGCATTGGTCTCTGATTTGTAGTTGTAAGATGCAATATGAATGAAATATTTATCTGATGGCATCCCCTAGCCTGTTCATAGAAGAGCCTCAGGGCCAGGCAAGGAGGAGTTTGCCAGCCTCTCCACAGGGGGAGGGGGTTGGATGCTCAGGAACAAGGAGCCATGGTGGTTCTGGGCCGGACTGACAGAGAGGGTAGATGAGTAACCCTTTATGGGCCTGGGCATGGGGAAGAATGTATGCCCGTGTGGAAGAATGTATGCATAAGGTTGGACACATACTTGAGAACATTGGCCATCTGGCAGGCAGCCCAGTGGACTGAGTGGCTGAAACAGATCTTTTCGCCAGTTTGGAGCTAGGACACCTTGGAATTGGGGCTCTCCCAACATCCAGAACACCTGACACATTCCTGCCTAGCCTGCAGGTAGTTCTGTCTTCCTGAAGACCGAGGCTGTGAGGAGGGATGCTCTCAGCCTGGCACCAGTTCCCACCAGCAAGGGGAGGACGGATTGGTGAAGTGGAAGTGATGGGAATCTTTAGAGAAAGGGACCCATCTTAGCGTTTGTGAAGCTAGAGAGAGGGCGGGCCATGGAGAGGTGTTTACTGTAGACTTTGGGAAACTGTTTCAGAGCAACCAGTTTCAAACTCCATGGCCATAGATTCTAAGAGGGAAGTTAGCTGGAGGGATAGCGTTGCTTTTAAAAAAGGAAATGCTGACAGAGCACTGGAGGATGGGTGCCCTGAGGAGGGAGGTGGTGGGGTGGGGAAGGACTGAGCCACCAGCACGGCTGCACAGGCTGTTCCCTGGTGAGTGCAGGCATAAACAGCTACACGGCTACACTCGTTATGTAGAAAGGGGGTACAGGGCCCCGAAGACGGACTCAAGAGTGGTGTGACCCTTTCAGAGGACTGTCAGAAAGTCCTGATGGCCAGAATGTGCCGAGGCTGATGGAAAATAACTCAAGACAATAAAAGTTTTTTTTTATTCCCAGCAAGAACAAGAAGGAAGGGGGTAGGGTTATGACTTCAGGGAGCATAACCAGTAACACAGAGAGAGAGCAGCCCGAGCGGCCCTGTTGGTTAGGAGATGCAAACTGGGGGAAGACCCTATAGCCACTGTAGTAGGAAGGAAGAGCAGCTGACTGCCCTGCCTGAGGCTGAGTCATTCACTCCCTGCCGACCACCTTGAGCTGTGCTCACAGAGCAACAATCGCCATGGAAATATGCTGATTGAAAGAAGGGCTGAAAGGCCAGCAATAGGCCAAAAGTCCAGTTTCCAAAGAGATTCTGAAAATTATAAAAGTGTAAGCTTGTTATCAATTTTTGACAGTTCTAGAGCAGGTTGTTAAAAAGGTAGTTTGTGAAACATTAGAAGGGCAAGTGGTGAGCTTTGGGGCCCCAGTGGTTCTTTATGGAGTAGCTCAGTCACACTAACTGGTTGGGATTTCTGCAGATAAGTGATGGTATCTCTTGCCAGCTTCTTGGACAGATCAGAGGGCCAGTTTTTGGTTTAAAGTCATACTGAGGGGAGGACATTGGTATAACTGACCTGTCTGAAATTCCTCTCTCTTTTTTTTTTAAGTCAGCCATGTGGATGGGGGGGGGGGGTCCACATTAGAATCACCTGGGGAGCTTCTTTAGAAAAAGAAAAATCAGTGCCTGGGGCCCACTGCTATTTTTTTTAAGAGGCTTCCCAGGTGATTCCAATGTGGAGCCCATGAACCACACGGTTGACTCAAAAAAAAAAAAAAAATTAAACGGGGCAGTTATGTGAGTTCTTGGGGTCCATGGAGCCCTGGTGGTACAGTGGTTAAGAGCTTGGCTGCTAACCAAAAGGTTAGCAGTTCGAATCCACCAGCTGCTCCTTGGAAACCCTATGGGGCAGTTCTCCTTTTGTCCTGTTGGGTTGATTTGAGTCAGAATCAACTCAAAGGCAATGGTTGAGTTTTTTTTTTTTTGGTTAGGGCCCACATTCCAGAGATTCTGACTTCATTGGTCTGGGGTGGGGCCTGGGCTCATAGGTTGCTCCTAACATGTAGCCAGAGTAGAAAACCTCTCATGTAGACGAGTGTGAGGTGACGGGCACCCACTGGGACTCTTCTTGTACTGTAGATTGCTCATGTGACTCTTGGGGCTTCTCAATTGTTCACAGCCACACTGCCACCTTGCTACCCTGTGGACCAGCAGCACTGGTATCATCTGGAAGCTTGTTAGAAATGCAGAATCTTGGGTTCTGCCCTAGACCTACTGAATCAGAATCTGCGCTTTAACCAAGTCCATTTGTATGTCATTAGCGTTTGAGGAACACTGGTCTGTGGTACTTCCGTGCTGAGGAGGAGAAGGGGCAGAAACAAGTCATGATAAACAGACAAAGAATGCCAGCTAAAAAGGAGTTGCCAACAAGGGTAAGGAGGACGACTAGCCCATTTCTTCATTTTGTAGGCCAGGGGGACAAGAACTTCTTGAGATTTACTCCGTGTTTATTCCTGTTCTTCCGGAGTCCGTTTCCTTCTAGTCTAGTGAGTTATCAATAAAACCCTTAAAGAACTTGAGTGTTACTTCTCAGAACAGCTGGGAAAGGGGCTCTGAGGAGTTGTTTGCTGCTCAGCAGCCTGATTTGGGATGTTGGAACCCCTTGAGGAAGCAGTAGATGGTGGTGGTTATGAAGAGGAGAGAAAAGGTGTGTCTCACAGAAGGAAGCTAGTGGGCCTGGAGGCTTGTGGAGCTTAAGGGATGTGTGTCCCCTTCACAAGATGTGGATTGTAGAGGTGTCAGATCTGTGGGTGAGTGGATGGTGAAGCAGCAGCTATTAAGTCGAATAATAAGAGCAAGGAATTGGAGGAAAATGGGGAAGGCTGGGACAATGGGTCCCAACCAAACTCAATGGATTTAATCAGGGTCAATGCAAAGTCCTACACTTGTTTAAAAAAGAAAAGAAGGAATATGCAAGTAAGGAAGCCTAGCTTCCTAGCCAGGAGGAAGAGCTGGTTTAAGAGCTTAACTTGACAGCCTATTCTGATTCTGAGATCTGTCAGGGTGGTCACATGCAGGCCAATTGAAGGAAGTAGGGCTGTTCAGCTTGAAGAGTAGAGGAGCGCAAGCTAAGGTGAGTCTTCCCTGGAAGAAGAATGACTTCCTTTGTGTAGAGGAATGTGCAGACCTCTCATCAGTGGGTAGAAGTTATAGGCAGGTAGACTGAACCCATGTTAGAAAAAAGAATTTTCCAACATTTACGGTAATTCCAGGACTGAAAAGCTAACCCTGAGAGATGGTGCGTTTTCGGTACCCACACGTCTGGGTAGAGGCCGAGCGCTGACTGGCAGGGATGCTGTGGAGGACATCCCTCTGTCAGGTGAGGCTTTCATACTTGGGGGTCCTCTAGCTAAGACTAAACAAAATATAACATTGGGTCTATTACCTTATTCCTTAGACAACTATATACACAAGAAGCGTCTATCTTAGGCCGTAACATTTTTTTTTTTTAATCAAGTTCTGGACTTAATTTTTTTTTTTTTAGTTGCTGTGAAGTTGGCTCTGACTTATGGCAACCTCTTACGTACATTCTTGTTGTTGTGTGTTGTCAGTTCGATTCCAACTCATCAACTGCATGTGACAGTGTAGAATTGCCCCGTAGGGTTTTCTGGGCTATAATCTTTTTTTTTTTTCCCTTTATTGTGCTTTAGGTGAAAGTTTATAGAGCAGATTAGTTTCTCATTAAACAATTAATACACAAATTGTTTTGTGACATTAGTTGTCAACCCCACGAAGTATCATCACTTTCCCTTCTCTATCCTGGGTTCCCTGTTGCCATTCATCCGGTTTTCTGGTCCCTTCTTGCCTTCTTGTCTTTGCTTTTGGACTGGTGTGCCTGTTTTGTTTCGTATACATAATTGAACTACAAAGCACGTTCCTCACGTGTGTTATTGTTTGCCCTATATACCTGTCTAATCTTTGGCTGAAGGGTGACCCTCGCGAGTGACTTCAGTGCTGAGTTAAAAGGATGTTTGGGGGCCATACTCTTGGGGTGTCTCCAGTCTCTGTGAGGCCGGCAAGTCTGGACTTTTTTTTTTTTTAATTTTTTGAATTTGAATTTTGTTCTACATTTATCTCCTGCTCTGTCCAGGACCCTCTCTTGTGATCCCTATCAGAGCAGTTGGTGGCAGTAGCTGGGCACCATCTAGTTGTTCCGGGCTCAGTCTGGCGGAGGTTGTGGTAGTTGTGGTCCATTAGTCGTTTGGACTAATCTTTCCCTTGTGTCTTTGATTTTCTTCATTCTCTTTTGCTCTGTCTGGGACGGGACCAGTAGATGTATCTTAGATGGTCACTTGTAGGCTTTTAAGACCCCAGACACTACTCGCCACAGTTGGATGTAAAACATTATATAAACTATGTTATGCCTGTTGAACTAGATTTCCCCTGAGACCATGGTCCCCAGCCCTCAGCTTAGTAACTTGGTCCCTCAGGGAGTTTTGATATGTCTGTGAAGCTTCTGTGACCTTGCCTTGGTCAAGTTGTGCTGATTTCCCCAGTACTGTATACCATCTTAGCCTTCACCAAAGTTACTACTTATCTACTATCTAGTTAGTGTTTTTCCCTCCCACCTCTCCTCTCCTTCATAACCATCAAAGATTATTTCTTTATGTGTGTAAACCTTTTCTTGAGTTTTCGTGATAGTGGCCTCATGCAGTATTTGTCCTTTTTTGATTGACTTATTTCAGTCAGCATAATGCCCTCCAGATCCATCCACGTTGTGTTTCACAGATTGATCATTGTTCTTTATCGTTGCTTAGCATTCCATTGTGTGTATGTACCATAGCTTGTTTATCCATTTGTCTGTTGGTGGGCACTTAGGTTGTTTCCATCTTTTTGCTATTGTGAATAATGCTGCAGTGAACATGGCTGTGCATATGTCTGTTTGCTTGGCAGCTCTTATTTTGGCTGTGAACTTTATGGAAGCAGATTGCTAGGTATTTCTCTCGCAGAGTCGCTGGGTGGGTTCGAAGAACCCACCTTTTGGTTAGAAGTTCTAACTTAGAACTGTTGTGCCACCAGGGCTTCTTGACCTAATGTATAACAAAATGTCGTCTAGTTCTATGCCATCTTCATGATTGTTGGCATGTTTGAGTCCTTTGTTGTGGTTATTGTGTCAGTCCATCTCATTGAGGGCTTCTGTTTTTGCTGACCCTCTCTTTTATTAAGCGTGATGTCCTTTTCTTGCGATTGGTCTTCCCCGGTGATGTGTTCAAGTAAGTGAGCCAAAGCCATGCCATCCTGACCTAATCTCAGACACAGGTGGGGGTAGGTCTGTGACCCTTCTGAAATTTTCATCCAAGTGCTATGTGGCTGTGAAGGGGGTGTGTTTTCTCAGGTGAGAGAGTCAGTAGTTTGATCACATTGTCAAGAGTATTCATGAACTGCCCAAATTTAAGAAGCCTGCTCTACCTGAACTGCTACCAATATTGTAGTCATTAGCTACATCTGACTATTTAAATTCAGCTTCTCAGACCACTAGTCACACCTTGCAGGTGCTCTGTAGCCACATGTGGCTAGTGACTCGTGTTTTGGATAGCACAGATATAAAACATTTCCATCATCACGGAAAGTTCTATTGGATGGTGCTTCGAGGCTAGAGAGACCTTCCCTGTGTGGTCTAACCCTTCACTGAGGCCTCTTTCTGGGTTAGGAAAATGGTTGTCCATGTTGTCTGATCTCAGAGGGACTTTTTGGTTTGGGACCTTATCCCTACCCCACAGTAAATGGTGAGGTGTATGGAAGGGGGCAAGGATTTCCTAGGTTCTAATCCATGGCAAAGCTCACTGCTTCTCCTTGAGGACGGGGCCATGTTTTACTTATTTGCTTATGGTGAAAGAATAACTAGGAGTGAGGTGTGGCTCCCTACCCAAGGGTGCTCGCTCTCTCTCTCTCTTAGCTTCCTAGTGGGGAAAATGGCGTCTTCTACCCACAGAGCTGATCAGAGGCCCCGGTGGATCTTGTTCGTGTTTACTTCCAGCCCCAAACTCACTTCTGCATGGGCACTGCCCAGAGTCATCCTCTCTGACTCGGGTTCTTTCATTCTGGAAAAGACAGTGTAGTGAATGGGAGAGTTGGGAGACCACATCTGGGGTCTCAGGAGTTGTCACTGGTTCTCTGCTGCACTCCCCATCTCTTCTTCGCAGGTCCTTGTGGACTTAGGGTGGGATGCTCAGGAAGAGAGAAAGCGCTGGAAGGGAAAGGACCTGTTATCTTCCTTGTGAGCCCTGGTCTCCAGCCCAGCTGGCTGTGTGTGGGACAGTCCTTAAGAGTTGCTGTGCGCCTCTGCTGAGTGTGTCTATGAGGGTGCAGACTATTGGCACATTGTCCCTGGAGTGGACAGACCTGCTGTGACTTTGCCTCCTGTCATTTGCATAAGAAGTCCAACAACCTAAGTTTTTATTAGTCATCAAGGGAGGGGGGGGAAAGAAAGCCAGCAGCCCTGTGTGGGGGGACTGGGTGGCCTTCAGGTGACTGCAGGTTTGGGGTTGTTGTGTGCTTGCCTTCAGATAGCACAAGCAGAAGACCCTTGTTGGCTTTGCCCTGCACAGCTCTAACTCAGCTGCACCGTCTCCCCCACGCCAGCCAGGGAGTTAGCGGATGAAATAACGTACCTCCGCAGTAAGAGCTGTGATTCTAGATTCTAGGAATACAAGAGGCGCTGCACTGGGTAGAACCATGAGAGGATTTGCCAAACAGCACTGTTCGCACAGCCCCCACCCCCACCCCAATTACTGCCAGGGGAAGCCTCTGGAGGAGGGTGTGGAGATACTGGGGCAAAAATAAGTAAGTAGTAAGGTACTATACTAGAGCCGGTTCACTTTTAAGCCATTCTTGTTGGAAAGACATTGGGTTTTTTTTCTTTCCCATGGTTTTTTTTTCTTTCTTTCTTTCTTTTTTAATCTTTTGCTGTGCTCTTTAAGGGGAAGCTCTGGGTGCCCCATTCCCTGGTTGATGCTGAGAATGATCTTGGCCC
Source organism: Loxodonta africana (assembly GCF_030014295.1). Taxonomy (NCBI): domain Eukaryota; kingdom Metazoa; phylum Chordata; class Mammalia; order Proboscidea; family Elephantidae; genus Loxodonta; species Loxodonta africana. The sequence continues at coordinate 29,010,997 of NC_087356.1, forward strand.
CCCAGGTGAGAGGGCTAAATCCTGTCTGTGCCATGTTCACGCTGCAGGGTACAGTGGGGCTGGGGGCCAGAGGGAGGAGAAGTGGTGGTGCTAGGAGGACAGGAGGGAAGACACACCTTCTGGAACGTTTCCTGGGCCCCAGGACCCACTGTGTCCCTGTGCCGAGGGAGGGCAGCTCCTCTCCCTCTAGCACTGCTTCCAGCTTCCGGAGACAGAATGTCATGTGCTTTGACTTGTAGACCCGCAGGTGACTTCCCAGCCCCATTCAGCAACCCTCAGCTGGGACTGGCTGCGTGCAGGACACCCGACTGAGCCTGAGCTGCAAAGGGGGCAGGGAAGAGAAGGCCACCTTAACTATGTGCTTAATGAGCTCACAGTCTGAGGAGAGAGGCAAGCGTGGAAACAAATAATTACAGTACAGTCTGGTAGGGCTGAAGGGGAGGGACACCTTGAGGGCAGAGGCCAGCCTTCATCACCTTTGGACCCACAGAGCCCAGCAGGAAAGGGAAGGCACGTGTTTTGAGTGATTCATGCAGTGATACATGAAGGGTGAAGAGAGGACTTCCAGGAGGAGGGAGGCACAGCCCTGAGCCTGATGCTGTGGAGATGCTGCTCCAATGCCCATGGCAAGTGGCAGGAGTGTGGGAGGATGTAGACAGACTGCTGGGCTCCACCTGGGGGTGCTTGTGAATCCTCGAGGTGGAAGGCAAGATGCCTTGTATTAATTCACCTTCGAAGGCATCTGATGGGGTTGCCTCCAGGTTTCTAAACCACTCAGCACGCCTTCTCAACAGCATCACGTGGTCCCTTGTTGTTTGCTTGGGTCCTGGAACATTTGGTGGTCCAAGGCTGTTGAATTCAGGACGGGGAAGTCTCTGACGGGGTTCATAGAGTATAAGACCGTCTCACAAGCATCTAGGAGGGAATGTGGGGTGTGGGCAGAGCTGTACCTGCTATCTGTCAGCTGTGACGGCTCCAGGGGCATTCTGTTTGTTGGTCTGGAAGCTGTGGGTGGAGTTGTTGGCTGGCTTGTGACCATTTTCCCTTGGGTATTGCTGGGTGCCTTGGTTCAGTCTGGTTCCACTGCATCTTCACGGAGGAGCATCTTCCTCTGCTGCTGCTCTTCCTCCTCCTCCTCCTTGACTTCTTCCTCCCTGCGATTGCTGTTGACACAGACTTCCGCTGCCAAGCTAATTGCGAAGCCTGATCAGTGAATGAAGGCAAAGGCGGTTCCCATGACAACTGCAAAGAGTTTCAAATATAGGAAATGATGTGCGTGTGTGATGGGCTGCAATTACTTGGGTGGAAATTGATGCGCGGACACCAGGGACTTCAAACTGAGGCTCTGAAGGTGGAGGGGGTGTTGTGTTTCTTTGGCAGGATCCTTTGTGTGATGGAGAGGGAAGGGAAGGAGGTCACCGACTTCTCCCACAGTCAGTTCCGAGTGCCTTCAGCCTGCAGAATGTTGGGCAGAGCTTCACAGGGGCTTTGGAGAGGCAAAACCCCAGCGACTCTGGTTGGGGAGGCAGAGCACATGTACAGAGAGAACAAATAGTACTAAGTGTCAAATAAGAAATGTTAAAACTGCCATCAGCTGGCAGAGGACTGGGGTAACTGGAGAAGTCTTCCTGGAGGAAGCGCAGCTTGAACTAAGCATTGAAGTAAAGCCCCGTGGAGAGTGACCTCATTCAGGACACGAGCTGTGGCGAGGGAGGAAGAACGGCCGGTCTCCCTCTACCCTTGCCAACTCCAGAAGAGGTAGGTTGATAAGAAAGTTACAGAGCTGCAGGAGCAGCCGGCTGCACTCTTGTGAGTGAGGGAGTGATGAGAGCCCTGCTCAGTCACTTTCTAGCTGCGAGAGCTTGGGCAAGGGGCTTAGCCTCTCTGCATTCTGATTTCCCCATTTGTAAAACGGGCATGACCAGTACCTGTCTCATTGGTTTGTTTTGAGGGTTAAATAAGATGCTGTATGTCAGGTTCTGGGTTTGAAGCCCAATGTGGGGGTGGTGCTTGGTAAATGCTCCTGCCAGTCCCCCACACCTGTGTCTGGATGGCATTCCCAGTCTTTGGGTTCTGGCCTGTGGGTGTCCATGTTCCTGAGGCTCTCAGTGTTAGGGTTTTTTGTGTGTCCTGAAAGTGAGTGAATCCATCTGCCTCTCTCCAGGGGGAGGCCTGTGGCCCTATTCCTCCTGCTGGGAGTGCAGTGGGGACACTGGGGAATGTGAAGGAAAGTGAGGGAGGGCCCTTGGCCACCATGCAGAGGGGTCCCAAGTCTGGGTCTCTCACTGTGAGGCCCCACATGTAGAATGACGGTGGTGGAAGGGAAAGGCATAGAGGTGGAGGGGAGAGCAGGTGTAAGGTGAGAGGGGGGACCCGGCAGGTGGCAGAGTGGCCCTGGGTGAGCTGGCCCCAGCGTGTGCTCCTGTGATACCTGCAAGCCCTGGCATTCTGGGTGCCCCAGAAAAGGACAGGAGGCCAGGGTGGGGGCAGGCAGGCTACCTCAGGACCGCGGGCACGTCTCGGGTAGCTGTGGGCTGCTGAGGTGCAACGCCAAACCTATGGTTGGGGTCAGGCTGACGGGTGGAGCAGAGAGTGGGGATGGGAATTCCGGGGTTCCTGAAGGCTGGTGAGGAAGGCAGGAGAACAGGTGTCCCTCGGGGCTTCAGAGAGAAGACAGACCAGGAACTGGCCTTCGCATCTCAGCACCCAACCCCCCGCTTCTCTACCCTTCCTGCTTAGAAACTCAGCTCAGCACATTCCAGCTCTGTGCAGAGCCTAGTAAAGTGGGGAAGACAGGGCCCCCGCCCACGTGGGGAAGACCGCCGTGTAAATAAATAACTGCACTGCGCGTGAGTGGTGCTCCAGAGAGGCCCTGAGCCGCTCTTTGCTGAGGACCCAGGAGGGGCGGGTGGTGCCGGTGGGGGCGTGGTCATTTGGCAAAGCTGCGGTGGGAGACTACATTTGGGTTAAGCCTTTTGTACCTTACTAGTTTGCTCGGAGGAGGAAGGAGCAGCATGGGCAGTCTTTGAGGCCTGAGAATGTTATTCTCAGACCTATAGCTTCAAGGGAAGGGGTTAGGTTCGGGTGACCAGCCCTCTTTGTGTCTCCCTGGGGCTGGCAGAGAGGTTAGAAACTTGGAATTAGAAGGATCTAGATTTGAATTCCAGCCCACTACTCACTAGCTGTGTGTTGATGGCAAGTAACATTCTCTTAGTTCCATTTCTCCATGACAGACAAGGTCGTGTGTGGAGTAAGTTAAACAGGGTAATTGTATAGGTGGTTGGCACAGTGCCTATATGTAGTGGCGCCTTGATAAACTGTGGCAACCGCAGCAGCAACGGTATTCGTTGTTATCTTCCAGGCAGTGTTAGTTCCTCTTACCCAGCAGCAGACTGCGCGTGTGGGGTGAATGGGTAGGGCAGGGATTTGGGGGCCAGGATAAAGGAGGGACTTCACTTGGCCTGACCAAGACAAGAGCTAAGGGGCATGGAAGCCCACTTTCCCACCTGCCTTGTCACCTTCCTCTCTCTGTGCTCTGGGGAGGAGCCCATCAAGGCTGCTCTTTGTCCCCAGGGGTGAGGCAGATGTGGGTCCTGGTGCCTCCTGGAACCTCACTAGAAGCCATCTTTGCTTTCTCCCCCAAGGCAGCTCATCCCACTCTGAGTACCCTCTGTGAGTCTGAGAAGGGGGCAGTGATTGGGCATCTGCAGTGGAGTGGGTAGTAGAGTGAATCACTGAGTCAGAGGCTGTCACTCATCCTGACTAGTCCGGAGAGTCACTTTCCTCTCTGGCCTCATCTTACTCATCTGTGAGAATAAGTCACACCTGGTGAGTGCTTCCAGAAATTAAGATGGTAGCCAACAAAGGAGCCCTGGTTGTTCAGTGGTCAAAGAGATCGACTGCTAACTGAAAGGCTGGCGGTTTGAAACCACCTGTGGCTCCACAAAAGAAAGATGGGGCAGTCTGCTTCGGTGGAGATTTACAGCCTTGGAGACCCTATGAGGTTGGTATGAGTCAGAATCAACTTGATGGCAGTGGGGTTTGGGTAGCTAATAGCACTTGCAGTGTGGCAGGCACTGTGTGGAATTTCTTCATAGAATCTTCCTAACTGTATCAGGTAGCTATTTTTAGTCCATTTTACATATGAGAAAATGAGGCTAAGAAAGGTTAAGGTAAGACCACCAAGGTTCTACAGGTCAGGGATGGTGGAGCTAGGAACTGAACCTGGGTACCAGAGTCTGGCCGTCCACCTTCCTGGAGAGTAGAAGCTCCAGGTGCTTCAGCTACAGGGAGAGGAAGTGGTAGAGAAGACGCACCTGGTGACGCTCAGGAATTAAATCCAGGTGTGGACTGCAGGGTCTTCCTCTCCTGTCTGTCCTTTCTCCTCCTGCCCTTCCTTCAATCTCCTGAGTGCTGAGCTCTTCAGAGGCTCAGAGTTTAGGGACTGAAAGGCTAGAACTGATGGGGTCTGGGCTACTTCCTCTCCTTGCCCTTTCCTGGGGCTAGGAAGTCCTGAGGTCTGCGATGGCTGCTTCCTGTGACCTTTCCAAGAGAGGAGGAAACAATGTGGGGGCGGAGGGGACTGTGTGAATGGAGTGGGGTATGTTCAGGTAGGAGGGAGCGAGTGATGCTGGGTGACCTGTGGGTGTTTGTGTAGGTGGGGAAGGCAAGGCTGACTTGGTGAGGCAGGTGGGGATGGAGTGGAAGAGTAAGCGCACAGCCCTTAAGAGTATGGGCTTTAGAGCTAGGAGACCTAGGTTGGAGTCCCAGCTCTGACTTCTAGCGGTGTGACCTTGGGTAAGTTCACTTGCCTTATTTCCTTGCCTGCAAAATAGGGCAGAGGTGCCTAGTGCCCCCCCCCCACCAACTTCAAGGACTGAAGGGGCTATTGCTCCTCATGCTCTTATAGGGCCTGGCACTGTCCTAGCTGCTGCTAGGATAAGGCAGTGTGCCCCTTTCCTAGGATTAGAGTGGCTGGAATTCCACCAGCGGCTGCTCTCCTCCTAGGCGCAGTCGGTATCTTTGACCCTGAGATGCAGAGGACGCTTTCTGGGTATTACCTTCAGGATCCCCTCCGCGGGAGGAGGGAGGAGGTGCGCCAGGATCCCCCAGCCTGCCAGGGAGTGGTGGCGGGCCTGGAAAGCCGCCAGCAGGGCTCGGCAGCACCCTTCCCGGCGGGGCCCCCGCCTCCCAGCTGGGCAGGTCCAGCCGCCGGCCCTGCCCCCGCTCGGCCGGCCGCCGGGATTGGCTGGCGAGTGCGCCGCCCCCTCGCACACCATCCTCGCCGGCGGCGGGGAGGGGAGCCAAGCCGGCAGCTGGCCGCCGCCGCCTCTGCAGTGCCTCCCTCCGTGCGCTCCGGCAGGGATAATGGGAGGCCCGGCGGCCAGTCGATGCACCAGAAGAGGCCGGCCGAGGTAGAGTGGGCAGGGCGCGGGGGACAGGGAGCCCAGCGCAGGGAGGAGGCGCAGTGTCCTCCTGGACCCCGGGGAGGGTTAAGAAAGGAGAAATGAAAACAGAAACACACAGGAAGGCGGAGAAGCCTGTCAGCAGCGATTCCGGGTGGCAGCTGGAGGCAAGAAGATGGTCCCTGCCGTCCTTTCTTTCCAAGGCCCCCTCCCCTCTGTCTCCTCCTTCCTCTTCAGTGGTAATGGTGGTGGGGGTGCAGCAGCAGGACTTTGCTTCTTTTCAGGTATCAGCTTGGCTCATGAGTCTCTCTGGTTTCTTTTGCAGGTGGAAATAAAGGCTGGTGAAGGAGCCGGGCCGTGGGGACAACGGGTGGCTGTCAAGGTACCTTGTGTATGTGTGTGTCTGTGTCTATATGTGTGAGCAGGAGCGCGCGCGCGGTGGGGGTGGGGAGGGATGAAGTGTTTGACGGGATTGGATAAAAATAAAGGGTCTTCTCTGTTGACCCCTTAATCTCCCACTGTGTGTAACAGCAGCTGAGGGGGAGGGGCGGGGGGTGTGGGCAGCCAATGAATTCTCAGGCCTGTGTAGGTTTTGTTTGGATTCTTTTTGCTTCCTCAGCTGGATGGTTTGGGTGCAGTTGGGGTTTTGTTTGTTGAACTATTTTTTTTTTTTTTTTAAGAGACATGCACCCCACTCCCCACCCCTGCCTTTGGAAATCTCTCGGGAATGTCCCTGGCCCTGTTGGTTTGCATCCAATCTGCAGAAATCCCCGGGGGGGGGGGGGGAATGGGAATTGCACTCCCGAGTCTGAAGCTGATAGGGTGTCATTAGTCATGCTGCTGTCACCATGGAGATGGCTGGAGAGGAGGTGGTGGGGGTGAGGATATTTTGGGTAGGGTGGGGGCTGATGTAACATCATGGCTGGGAATCTGGCGGGCGTCTGCTGTTACTCTGTGTGGCTTGGTGTCTGGGGGACTGGGAAGGTTGTGTTACCAGGTACGTGGGAAGCAGAGAAAGGGGGACTGCCCTTCACCATGTGGTTGTCCGAGGGCGGGGGCTGGTGTAGGTGGGGCAGGAGAGGGGAGAGTCCAGTGAGGTGTCAGCCCCAGTGTCCTGTAGAAGGCTGTCATTCTGAAACCACAGCCATTCCTCTCAGGTTGGCAGGGGCTGGGGTCCGTAGGTTTTCTTGGGCTCTGTCCCAGTTTTAAGGGCTGGGGACCCACCAGTGAGTTTGAGATTACTCAGCAGTATCCTTTGCTGGCTCAGGGAGAAGAAAGCAGAACTGGAGGCAGCTCAGTGTGGCTGCCTCTCAAGTCTAGAGCAGAGTGGCTGGGGAAGGAGTGTGAGCATGGGTGGTCGGGCAGGTCAGACCGGGCCATCCCTCCCAGAGTGGAGGACACCTGTTCCTGCCCAGCCATACCTTCCCTGTCAGCCCTGGGAGTCTGAGGGGAGTTGGGGAAGCTTGTTCCTCTGGTAGCAGGTGGGTGAGTTGCTTTGTGTCCCCAGATGCTCCTAGTCTTTCCTCGCTGTAAGCCCTCCTTCTGCTTCCTGGGAAAGCTGTGGGAAGCTCCGCGGAGGTGCTGGAAGTGGCACCCTGCTGCCTCGCTGCCTGGGTGGGGACAATGGCAGGAGGCTCTGCTTCCTCACGTGGGGTGGGAGCTCCTGGGTGAGGCACAGGGCGGATGAGGAACCACCCTGGCCTCCTCCCAAGGAACTGGGGCAAGGAAGTGCTTGGGGGAGGGGCAAGAATTTTGCTTCTGGGGGAAGGAGAAGAGCCAGGTGCATTGGCTCCCCTGGGGAGCGGCGCATGCCTTGGTGACGCCAGGCGTAGTAGTGGGCGAGCCCCAGGCCTGTGACGAGACCGTGGGAGGCCCCGAGGCAAGCAGAGGGTGTTGGTACTGGTGAGGCTGTGGGTGGGGAAGAGAGAGCTCTGAGCTTCCGCGGCTCCGGCTCCCACTCTTCTCCGGAGCATAGCCCCCAGCTTCTACTTCCGCTTCCTTGCCTGGCCACCCACTGCTTACTGGGGGAGCTGTCAGCATGCGTGCGCTTTTGCGGGGCTGGGAGTATGGAGATCATGGAGTAGCCCTTTTCTGCCCTCCACCCTGGGGAGAGCGGGACAAGGGGGTGGGGACAGATGGGCTCAGGGAGAGGGCAGCTCCCCCTCCTCTTTACGTCGGCTGTCTCGCTTTCTCGGTCAGAGCTTCCCTCTCTCCTGGGAGAAAGGGGTTGTTTACTCCTGAGAGCAACCCCTCCTGCCTGTAGTGGTGGCTCTCCCTGGCAGACCTGCTTCCCTTCAGCCTTTTCCAAGCTGTGCTCCATTTCTCCCTGCTTGCGGTTCTGCTGGTCCAGGAGGGACCCTTCTAGCCTAACACCCCAGCCCTTAGGCTTGTGGGCGTATGGCAGGGGCTACTTGGAAAACCAGTCTTCCTCCTTTCCCCTTCTCAGAGTAGGACCTGAGCTGGCTGAGTTTTTAAAGCTCTGAGGTGTGTCTCTGCTTGTTTTATTGTTAAATAGTCTGAGAATTGTAGCTTCCTCTCTGCTGGACTTGGGCGCTGCCATCAAACACTCAGGTCCCTCAGCCCTCCATTCCTGGTGCCACCTTCCCTCCACATGGAGTCTTCTTAGGTGGCCAATTAGGTGTGATGTCCCACACTCTGGGATGGGGTAGCTTCCCTTTCCATGGTCAGGTCTTGGTGTAAGAACTGTCTGGTGTGTGAGCTCCTTCTGAGACCAGGCTAAGACTCTGGGGCACAGGACAAATGAGGTGTCATGGTCTGTGTTCCCACGGGAAGGATGCAGGATAGGTAAGCCGCAAGGGTGAATGGTATCTAGCAGCTGGGAATATGAACATCTGCTTTATGGTGAGTCCCTGCTGGGGTTTCAGGATATCTGTGATGCGTGGCTAGAAGTGGAGTCCCTGGGTGGTGCAAATGGTTAGTGCGCTTGGGTGCTAACCAAAACATTGGTGATTTGAGTCTGCCTGGAGGCACCTCGGAAGAAAGGTCTAGTGATCTACTTCTGAAAAATCAGCCACTGAAAACCCTGTGGAGCACAGTTCTACTCTGACACACATGGAGTCACCCTGAGTCAGAATCGATTCGACGGCAACTGGCGTGGGTAAACATAGCCCCTAGTACAGGATTTTGCACAGAACTGAGCTTGGTGAGTGGAAGCTGACATTTTACTGCCTGGTGTGTTATGTGTCTGCCCATGATATCCCCGGGAACATGCCCTAGCACACACTGTTGCTGCCGCCTCCTCCTTGGCAGCCTGGACAGGAGTGAGTGCCCAGCACCGAGAGCACCCGGTCGCCCTGCATTTGGGCTCCCACGCTGCTCCCACGCTCTGCCCCATGGGAGCCCTGGCTGGCTCAGGATGTCTGCAAGCTATTTTGGGACTGTGCCCAGGATCTCTGCCTTCTCTTTCTCCTGTGACCACCACAGAAACGCCCCTTTGTCAAGGAGCGCCCATCCTGGACTTGCCACACTCTGTGGCTCACTCCTACTAGTTCTTTCTTGCTTGCTCTCCCTGCTCTCCAGCCCTTTGTGAGGGGCCAAGAAGGAGCCCCTTCTCTCTGAGGTTTGTTTACAAGCAGCAGTGTGCCTGGGGAGATACAAAAGCAGATGAGTGGGCCAGGGTAGAGCATGAGAGGAATCAACCAAGAGGATTTTGGTGTTAAGTTTGAGGATGGGGAGAGTGACAGGCTTTCCCATGATGCCTGATAAGAACCAGGGTTAGAGTCCCAGAGCTCAGCTCCACCTCCTTGGTGACCCCAAACTTTTTTAAATGTCACGGAAGAGGAAAAGAACTTTGCAAGACAGACCCATGAGTGGGCAGAAGGGAGAGCCATCCTCCCCGAGATGCCTGGAGCTGCCCTCAGTGCAGCATCTGGTTAGGTTCGCTGAGAAGGGCCCAGGCACTGGGCTCCCTCCAGCTGCAGCTAGAGGGTTCTGCTAGAAATGGGCTTTGTGGTCTTGCCAAGTCCCTCCCATACGCTGGAGGCTGCAGCAAATGGTTTGGTTGGCTGGGTGGGGAGGGGAGGGAGGGGCTTTGGTTTGGTTCAGCTCGTGTCCTCTCCCACTGCCCTCAAGCCGGGTCTGCCACTGCCCTCAAGCCGGGTCTGCCACTCCTCTTAAGTCGGGTCTCCCACTCTTAAATTGAGTCTACCAGTCCTGAGTCAAGTTTTTCCCACCCTGACCTCTTGGACATGTTTCGTCTCTCGCCTGGGCATCTGGCAGTTTGCTGAGGATTCACCTTGTGCCTAGTGTCTCTGCAGCTTCTGAGGAGGAGGTGGCTTCCTTGTAGATTAATTTAGGATGCTTTGAGTGAATAGGGGACATGGATGGCTTGGATGATTAAAATCTGTAGATTACGGTGCTGTCCAGGGTTATGGCCCCATTCCCATCTTTTCTTGTTGTCTTTCAACGTTTACTGAGCATTAACATGTCCCAGTATAGTACTAAGTCCTGAAAGATGAATCATTATCATTTGATCCTCACAAAACCATTTGAAGGAAGAGACTCAGAGACGTTAACTAAGCGACCTGAAGTCATAACCCCCCAAAAAACAAAAAAAACAAAAACCAAACCCATTGCCGTCGAGTCGATTCCGACTCATAGTGACCCTATAGAACAGAGTAAAACTGCCCCATGGAGTTTCCAAGGAGCGCCTGGTGGATTTGAACTGCCAACCTTGGTTAGCAGCCCTAGCACTTAAGCACTATGCCACCAGGGAAAATCAGCATTGGCAGTTTGTGTTTCTTAACGCAGTAAACGCTTTTTTTTTTTCTTAATGCTTTACGTGAAAAGTTTACAGCTCAAGTTAATTTCTCATACAAAAATTTATACACATACTGTTTTGTGACATTAGTTGCAGTCCCTGCAATGTGACAGCACACTCCCCCTTTCCACTGTGGGTTCCCTGTGTCTGTTCGACCAGTTCCTGTCCCTTCCTGCCTTCTCATCCTGCTTTTGAAAAGGAGCTGCCTATTTGGCCTCATGTATCTGATTGAACTGAGAAGCACATTCCTCATGTGTATTATTTTTTGTTTTATAGTCCTTGCTAATCTTTGCTTGAACAGTGGGCTTCAGAAGTGGTGTGGTGTCAGTTCTGGGTTAACAGTGTGTCTGGGAACCATAGTTTTGGGGGTTTCTCCAGTCTCCTCAGACCATTAAGTCTGGTCTTTTTTATGTGAATTTGAGTTCTGTTCTACATTTTAATCCTGCTCTGTCAGGGACTCTCTGTTGTATTCCCTGTTGGGGCAGTCATTGGTGGTAGCTGGACACCATCTAGTGCTTCTGGTTTCAGGCTGGTGGAGTCTCTGGTTCATGTGGTCCTTTAGTCCTTTGGTCTAATATTTTCCTTGTGTCTTTGGTTTTCTTCATTCTCCTTTGCTCCGAGTGGATGGGACCAATTGCTGTATCTTAGATGGCTGCTTACAAGCTTTTAAGACCCCAGATGCCACTCACCAAAGTGGGATATAAGTGATTTTCTTAATAAATTTGGTTATGCCAATTGACCTAGATATCCCCCGAATTCATACGATAAACACATTTGATCTTAACTCTGTGTTTGGGGCTGTGAACTTGCGCAGACAGACAAAATCCCTTACCCACAGCACAGTTTCTTAAGTTTCCTTTTGTCACTGTCTCAGTGAACTCTGATGCTCAAGGCGCTTTGAAGGAAGAGGCCACATACTGGGCCTGGCATTCAATAAGTTAGAGTTTCCAGGTTCTGGCGATGACAGGTCAGGGTAGTGGGGTCAGAAATGGGTTAGCTGGGAAGGGAACTTAGTTTTGAAAGGAAGGTGTTGACTTTACATGTGTTTGAGGCTCAGGTAAAGCTGGATGGGCTGCTGACTTTGAACCAGAAATTGAACGTGTGGGTCCTGCAGCCCTTACTGCTTCTCAGAGGGTACCGATGTGACCCATTGGCTGGAAGAGGGGGGTAGCGAGTACAGTTGTCTAGTTTCTTTTTCTCTCTGTTCCCTACTCTCCTCCTACTCTTTGGTTCTGCCGTTAACTTCAGGGAGGTCACTTAATGCCCCCAAGCTTCAGCTTCCTCTGTAAAATGAAGGGGTTGCCTTCCAAAGTTAGTTTTTGTCAATCTAAATGTGGGGAAGGACCAGCTTTATTTTTCTGTTTAAATTTCTAAAACATTGCAGACCAGTGCTTGATCCTATTTAGTACAACTAGTTGGCAGCTCACACCCTATGTGGCCGCTTCCCAGCGCAGCACCATCCACATGGGTCTGTCTGCAAGCCATTCAGTGAGGCGGGGCCAGGGATCGTGCGCTCCCGCGCTCGAAAGCGCTCGCTTGCTCGGGTGCCCAGGCAGCTTCAGTTGCTGGAACAGTTTCTAAACGCGGTGTGTTTATATGCGGAGGACTGGTGATCAACCGTTTGTGGACTGTACCTTGAGCAGCATTGCTTTCGGCCTTTGCTTCTGGAATGCATAGGGTCTCTGACTGGATACCCTGCCCCTTTTTTGGACAAGATTTCTCTACTCTTCTGTACCCTCCATTTTCGGGACAGAGCCACCTCTTGGGAAGCAGAGATCTTCTATCCCAGAGAGTTCCCCCCGAGTACCTCGTAAGCTGTACTTGCCGCGCAGCTTCTATAGATCCGGATGCTCAGCTCCCCAGCTCTCACATTCCGATGGTGGGCTGGCCTGTGTGTAAACGGCGGGCTTGGAGGAAGAGCCATGCAGTTAAGGGTGAGGCCAGGACTCCTGGAGATGCTGGAGTGGAGATAGGCCCTGCAGGAGACTGAAGCTCCATTGCCTCAAGCAACGCACCTTGCTTTTGAGCATTTTCCCTTTAGTGGCTCTTAATTGCTGAAGCGTTTGACTGCTAACCAAAAGGTCCGTGGTTCCTTTCCACCAGCCGTTCCTTGGAAACCCTGTGGGGCAGTTCTACTCTGTCCTGTATGTAGGGTCGCTGTGAGTTGGACTTGATGGCAGTGGGTTTGGTTTTTGGTTTAATGATCTAGAGGTGTAGCCCTTTTCCCCTGGGGGCTGATTGAAAACTCCGCCCTGTATCTGTAAGAACAGACATCCAGTATCGCTGAATGCGTGAGCTGAGCTGAGGCGTCTCCCGTGTTCTTGCTCCCCCCAGCCCCCTCACACCCTACTCTCTTGCAAACAGTTTCCCCCCTCCTCTGCCCCCCCGCTAAAGATCTTTGGCCGTTTCACTTGTGATGCTAAAGTTTAGACAAAAAGTAAAAATATTAATTTCCTTTCCTTTTGTTCCTGCTCCTGGAGGAGAGTGAGGAGCGGGGCTGGGGTAAGTATCGGCTCTCTTGATAAAAAATATTCCTTAAGAGGCAGACATCCCAAGGACAGTAAGATTAGGGTCTGAGCAAATCCTGGTTACCTCTGAGGCCTGAAACTATTGTGCCCTTGGTGATTAAGTAATTGGATTTCTCAGCCCCGCCTCCAACCATTTTTCACATGTAATTCTAACCTCATGGGCTTTGCAAAGGAAACAAAGGCATTGAAAGGGTTTGCAACTTGTTCCTGAAAGTGAGCTTTATGCCCTGTTGACTGAGTCTTCTCCAGCTTTGCCTTATCTGCAGCATCCAACCCCCTTCCCCCTGCTGCCCCCCACATACACACCCTCCCATCCTTGGGAGTCCTGGCCTAATAGCCCACAGGCCTTGATTCCCAGCCCTGCTGAGCAGATGGAGCCGCTTCCTGCCGGTCCACCTTCTGTCCTCCTGTCCAGGTTCCATCTCTTACTCCTGCAGGTCACTCTGCAGAACAGGGAGAACCATGGAGGCTGGTAACTCCTGGCAGAGGCAGAAGGAGAGACCCTGAGGAAGGGGTTTTAGGCTGAGAACTCTGTCCAGGTCCCCAGACAGAGTCTCTCTGCTGCACCTCCTCCCCTGAGTTTGACCCCTGGGGCAAGTCATTTCTCTGCCAGCTTGAAGAAGTTCAGGCTGGGGAGCAGAGGGCCCCTTCCACTGCACCAGGTCCTGCTGGACCCAGAGAGGGGAGACTCGCCTTTGCAATTTGGGTCCTTGTCCTGCACTCTGAGCTCTAGGGGAGGAGACAGAAACGCATTTTCCATGGACCCCTGCAGGCTCTGCCCAAGAGATGCCCACCATGTTTTTCCCAGCACTATGGATCCCTCTCCCTTCTCCTGTTCCCTCCCTCCCAGGACAGTCTTCATGGCCTCAGCCCACCTCTACTCCCACCCCTCAGGCTTTGAGTTCAATGCTAAGTCTTAGACTGAACAGAGGGCCTCTGAGAGCAGCACTTTGCGAAGTTTAAGCCAAGGACCATTATGCATCGGAATCATCCAGGGAGCTCGAAAGTGCCACAGGGCTGCCTGGCCAAGATGGCCATCTGCTGGGTCAGACCTGTGGGTCCCCGTCACACAGTTGGGTAGAATGGACACAAGGTGTGAGTGGTATGGGGGCCTCGGGAGTTAGTGCTGGAATCTCCAGACAGGCGGGCCACGTGGCATCACTCTCCTCTGGCTCTGCCACCTGTCCCTGAGCCTGGGTCTTTGTTAAGCTACACTCTGCCCTCTGTCCTGTGGCGTCTCCTCCCATTGTTACTTGGCCTTGGCTTCCTGTTTCCAGCTGTCTGATTCTCAGCAGTGTCGTTTGGGCCTTGGGTGGTAGTTAGGGCTTAGCTCTGGGCTTGTGTGGTTGCAGTGGCGTGTGTCTTGGGGCTGTCCTGGCAAGTGGTCCAGAGCAGTCTGTGCACCCCGGCTGGGAGCAAGAACTTGGGGGGCTGTATCCAACTCCTGGACAGCTCCTCCCCGTCACTTTCCACTCCCCACTGGGTCTCATCCCAAGGTCTGGGGGAAGCAGGATGTGGAGGAGGACCTGAGTGGGTGCCAGGGCACTCCAGCCCTAAATGCTTGCTCCCTCTCCCACAGCCTCCACCCAGACAGGCTGGGGCCATGCTTCAACTTGCCTAGAGAGCTTCCAGTGGCCAGTCTCTCTGGTTTAACTAGTTTAGTGGTTCTCAACCCCGGTCACATCTTGAATCATTGGTGGAGCTTAAAAAAAAAGAAAAGTATCAGTGCCTGGGCCCCAGCCTCAGGGAGTGGTGTAATTGGTCTGGAGTGGAGCCTGGGCCCCAGCATTTTAGAAAGCTCACCAGGTGATTTGAATGTGCGGCTGGGGTTGAGAGCCACCGCACTCACCCAGTGTGTCCCATACCCTTGGGTTGCCCTGGAATTTCTCCTCATCTGTTGATAATTTTACTGATTATCAGTACAGAATCTGGAAAACTCAAAAGACAGGGAGACATGTCAGAAAAGACGGGATTGATTGTTCTGTTCCGTGAGACTGAACCATGAGTTCGTGTTTATTGAAACCAGAATGTAAGAGGGAAACTCTATAGCAGATGACAAAACCTGAGTTTTTCCCTTTCAGCTTTTTTAAAAAATGTTTTACTTGAAGTGTAGCATACATACTGGAAAATGTACTTTTGTGTACAGCTTGGTGAAGATAAACACACCTGCGTAACCGCACCCAGGTCAGGAAGCTAGCGTCCCCCTCTGCCCCTCATTCCCATTGCCCAGGGTGTTGTTTGCTTTTGGGGAAGTCAGTCAGGCCCAGGACAGCAGTGCGTGCTAGCTTTGGGCCTGGAGGCTTTAGCTTGTTCTCTTCCAGGGATACCTTTACATGCCCCTGTGGCTCCTGACACCGAGCGGGTTTCATGGTGACAGGGTGTGGGCAGGGGAAGCCTCCAACCCCTCCCGTGTGGTCTACCTGCCTATTATTGCCATCAAGTTGATTCCAACTCACTAGCAACCCTATACGACAGAGTAGAACTGCCCCATAAGCTTCCCAAGGGTGTAATCTATAGAAGTAGATGGCTATATCTTTCTCCCATGGAGCGGCTGATGGGCTCGAACCGCTGACCTCTTGGTTTGCAGTCGAGTGCTTGAACCACTGTGCCACCAGGGCTCCTTTTCCTGTGTGGTCTGCTCTTGTTTATCACCCTGAATGCCTTTTCTACCTTGTCCTTCGGGCTTGCCAATCCCCAATCTTGGGTAAATATAAAAAATCTGTTATCTTTTTTTTTGGCCTTATGTTCTCTTTTTTATTATAAATGTTTTGGAAAAATTAGAAAATAGAAACAGACAGAAGGAGAGGGAGGGGAATTCACCTATTATTTCGCGTCTCAGTTGACTACTGAGAGTATGGAGTATGTCCTCACACTTTATTCTATGCATACTGATGCCTGCTTGGTGGTGTTTATAAAAATGGAAGGATACTGTTTTATAGTCTGCCTTACCCTACATGGAGCACTGGTGGTGCAGCGGTTAAGAGTTCAGCTGCTAACCAAAAGGTTGGCAGTTCGAATCCACCAGCCACTCATTGGAAACCCTATGAGGCAGTTCCACTCTGTCCTATAGGGTCTTTATGAGTCGGAATTGACTTGACGGTAGCAGGTTTGGTGTTTTGGTTACCCTACACAATAACTAGCAGTCGTACCAGTTTCTGAGTGTTTACCGTGTGTGGGTCACACGGGGTGAGATTTCAAAACTTTCTCATTTAGTCCTCAGGACTGCTCTGAGGCAGGTAGTGGTAGTCCCACCTTTCAGATAGGGAACCTGAGGCTAGTAGCTTAACGTCGAGCTGATGTTTCACAAGGGGTGGAGCCGGAAGCGAGGCCAGAGATATCTGACTTCAGATTGGATACGCTTGTCAGTAGACTGCACTGCCTCTCTCCTAGGGCCATTCTTCAGTGTTCGGTTCATTTGACCAGTATCAGCTGAGCAGAGGACATCTTTCTCCTTAGTGATTCTTATTCTTTTCACTTCACTTTAATGTGACTGTCTCTAGCCTTTTAAGCATAGTATTGCTGACTGTTGGTTTGAGGTATCCTACATCATGTTAAGGAAATGTTCTCCTGTTCCATTTCATTAAGAAGTTCTTTTTTTCCTATCAGTAATGGGTGTTTCATTTTGTCACATTTCTTTCTCGCATGGTTTAAAGACCAAATGATTTTTCTCTTTGCATGTTAATAAGATGAATTGTGTTAATATATTTTTTAATATTGAAATATCTTTGCATTCCTTGAATATACCATGCTTGGTAATGGAGTATTTTTTTTTTAATATGCTGTTCGATTTGATTTATTAATATGGGAGTTTTGCATCTATATTTGTGAGTGAGATTGACCTATAATTTTCCTTTTGTGTTTTTGTTGTCAGGTGTTGGTGTTGGAGCAATAATAACTTCATATAATGGATTGTGAAGCTTTTACTCTTTTTTTTTTTTTTTTGTGGGTGTGCTTTAGGTGAAGGTTTACAGAGCAAATTCTTCTTCCATTCAGTAGTTTATATACAGGTTGTTCTGTGGCATTGATTGCAATCCCCACAATGTCAGTTCTCCCCATTACCACCCTGAGTTCCCCATTTCCATTCGTCTGATTTTCTGCCTCTTTCTGCCTTCTCATCTTTGCTTTTGGGCAGGTGTTGCCCTTTTGGTCTCATAGATGATTGCTCTAAGAAGTACTTTCCTCACGGATGTTATTGTTTATTTATAGGCGTGTTTATTATTTGGCTGGAAGGTGTTCTCTGGGAATGGCTTCAGTTCCAAGTTAGAAGGGTGTCCGAGGGCCATAGTCTTGGCAGTTCCTCCAGTCTCACTCAGACCAATAAATCTGGTCTTTTTTTATGAATTTGAATTTTATTCTGCATATTTTCCCCACTCTAACCAGGACCTTTTATTGTAATCCTGGTCAGAGCAGTCAGCAGTGGGATCTGGGTACCATCTAGCTCTCCTGGTTTCAGGCTAGAGGAAGCTGTGGTTCCTGTCCATTAGTGCTTTGAACTAATTGTTTCCTTGAATCTTTGGTTTTCTTTGCTCTCTTTTTGCTCCGGACAGAAAGAGACCAAGAATTGTATCTTAGATGGCTGCTCGTAAGTTTTTAAGACCCCAGACGCTGCTCACCAAAGTGGGATATGTAGTATGTTGTGTTTATGACCTATGTCATGCCAGTTTACGCAGATGTCCCCCAAGACTATGGTCCTTAGCCTTCAAGCCCAGTAACTCAGTCTCGTGAGGTGTTTGATTATGTCTAGGATGTTTCCATAACTGTGTTCCCTGTGTGCTTTATGTGTGCTTTATACCTGCAGCACTTAAAATATGTATGTAGAAACACCCACAACCAAACCTATATATGCACTTGGGTGTACTCCCATATGCCTTCCCACACCTATTCAGCACACACATTTACCTATGTATCCACTCATAAATTATTGCTTGTTATTACTGTTGCAGGATTGTATATGTTATAATATTTATCGTCATTGCCTTTTATTCTCGCGTACCTCTCAGTGTCTTCCCTTGCCTTGGTCCTGTTGTGCTGACTTCCCCCGTGTTGTGTACTGCCTTTCCCTTCACCAAAGTTAACATGCGTCTGTCTACTCTCTGGTTAGTGATTTTTTTCCTCCCTCCCCCTCCCATCCCGGGTAAACATCAAAAAATGTTTCCTTCTGTGTGTAAACTTTTTCTTGACTATTTATAATGGTAGTCTTGTACAATATTTGTCCTTTTGTGATTGATTTATTTCACTTAGCATAGTATCCTCCAGATTCATCCATGTCGTGAGATGTTTGGCGGATTCACCATTATTTATCATTGCATAGACGGCCTTGGGGTTTTGGTATAGTATTCTGTTGTGTGTACGTACCACAGTTTGTTTATCCATTCTCCCATTAATGGGCACTTAGGTTGTTTCCATCTTTTTCCTGTTGTGAATAATGCTTCAGTGAACATGGGTGTGGATATGTCTGTTCTTTTCATAGTTTTTATTTCTCTAGGATATATATACCTAAAAGTGGGATTGCTGGATCATATGGTATTTCCATTTCTAGCTTTTGAAGAAAGTGCTATACCATTTACCATAGAGGTTGTACCGTTTTACATTCCCACCAGCAGTGTATGATAGTTCCTGTCTCTCCACAACCTCTCCGTCGTTTGTTGTTTTCTGTTTTTTTGATCGGTGCAGTTATTGCCAGGGTGAGATGGTAAATCATTGTAGCTTTGATTTTCATCTCTCTAATGTCTAATGTTGCAAGCATCTCTTCATGTGCTTTTTGGATGCCTGAGTGTCTTCTTTGGTGAAACCTGTTCTTTGTCCATTTTTTGATTGGGTGTCTTTTTGTTGTTGAGGTATTGAAGTTTTCTATAAATTTTAGAGATGAGGCCCTTCTTGAATATGTCATAGCCAAAATTTTTTTCCCAGTCTGTAGATTCTTTTTTACTGTTTTGGTGAAGTTTTTTGATGAGCGTAAGTGTTTAATTTTTAGGAATCACAGGTACCTAGTTTATCTTCTACTGTTTATACATTTTTAGTAAAGTTTGGTATTCCATTTATGCCGTATATTAGGGCCCCTAGCATTATCCCTATTTTTTCTTCCATTGTCTTTATAGTTTTACTTTTAGGTTTTAGATGCTTTTTTTTTTTTTTAATTGTGCTTTAAGTGAAAGTTTACAAATCAAGTCAGTCTCCCACATAAAAACTTATATTCACCTTGCTATATACTCCCAATTGCTCTCCCCCAATGAGACAGCCTGTTCCCTCCCTCCACTCTGTTTTTGTGTCCATTTCGCCAGCTTTTAACCCCCCACCCCACCCTTCATCTCTCCTCCAGGGAGGAGATGCCAGCACAGTCTCCAGTGGCCACCTGATCCAAGAGGCTCACTCCTCACAAGTATTTGGATCCATTTTGAATTAGTTTTTTGAGCATGGTGTGAGGTATGGATCTTGTTTCATTTTTCTGCAAATAGATATCCAGTTTTGCCAGCACCGTTTGTTAGACTTTCTTTTCCCCATTTAATGAATTTCAACCCTTTGTCAAAGATCAGCTGTCCATAGGTAGACGGGTTTACTTCTGGGTTCTCAATCTGTTCCATTCGTCTATGTGTCTGTCGTTGTACCAGCACCAGGCTGTTTTGACTACTGTGGCTCTATACTAGGTCCTGAGTTCAAGGAGTGTGACGCCTCCTACTTTGTTCTTCTTCTTCAGTAATGCTTTGCTTATCCAGGGCCTCTTTTCTTTCCATATAAAGTTGGCTATTAGTTTTTCCATTTCATAAATGTTGTTGGAATTTGGACCGGGATTGCATTGTATATGTAGATCGCTTTGGGTAGTTTTTGACATTTTCACAATGTTAAGTCTGTTATGTATGTTTTTCCGTTTTTGTAGGTCTCTTGGTTTCTTCCAGTAGTGTTTTGTAGTTTTCTTTGTATAAGTCTTTTACATCTCTAGTTAGATTTATTCCTAAATGTTTGATCTTTTTGAGGGCTATTGTAAATGGTATTTTCCTGATTTCCTTTTTGAAGTTCTGTTTGTTGGTGTAAAGGAGTCCAGTTGAGTTTTGTATGTTGATCTTGCACTCTGCCACTTTGCTGAATTCTTCTATTAGTTCCAGTAGTTTACTTGTGGAGTCTCTGGGATTTTCTATGTGTATGATCATATCATCTGTGAATAGGGATCGTTCTACTTTTTTACTAATTTGTATGCCCTTTATTTCCCTTTCTTGCCTTATTGCTCTAGCTAGGACTTGCAGTATAATATTGAATGAGAGTGTTAATAAAGGGCATCCTTGTCTGGTTCCTGTTCTTAAAGGAAGAGGGAGAAGACTGTGTAGTGGGCGGCAGTTGTGTGGAGTATTCTGTGTATGTTTATGAGGTCAAGTTGCTTATGTTATTTAGATCTTCTGTATCTTTGTTGACTTTCTAGTTGTTCTGTTCATCGAAAATGAAATGTTAAAATCTCCTACTAGTATTGTGGAATTGTCTGTTTCTCTTTTCAATACTGTTAGAATTGGTTTTATGTATTTTGGAGCTGTGTTGTTGGGCTTGTAAGTACTTATTATGGTTATGTTCTCTTGGTGGATTGACCCTTTAATCATTATATAGTGCCCTTCAGTGTCTCTTATGTTGGATTTTGCCTTAAAGTCTATTTTATCAGAGATTAATATTGCCACTCCTGCTCTTTTTGATTACTATTTGGTTGACATATTTTTTTCCAGCCTTTGATTTTTAGCTTATTTTTATCTTTATGTCTGTGGCGTGTCTCTTGTAGGCAACATATTGATGGGTCATATTTTTTATCCATTCTGTTACTCGCTGTCTGTTGAATGCATTTAACCCATTTACATTCAGTGTGATTATAGCTAGGTGTGAATTTACTGCTGTCATTTTGTTGTGCGCTTTTTTTTTTGGTGGTGTTGATCGGTTTTTGTTGTTCTGCTTACTTTTCTGTACTGAATTCTTTATGGATTTTCTTTTCATTTCCTTCGTTATTGTTGATTTTGTGTTTACTGAGTCTTTATGGTTTTCTTCTTTTTTATTTCGGTGAGTAGGTTTATTTTCTTTGTGGTTACCCTGAGATTTACCTTTATCTTCTTAAGTTTAAAACAGTCTGTTTTATCTTCATATCACTTTGATTTCCTCTCCATACAGAAGTTCTATAGCTACACAATTTATTCCCCCTTTTTATTTTGAAGTTATCATTTTCAGATTAGTGTCTTTGGTTCCCTGTTTTCAGTCTTGTTGCTTTATTTTTGAGAATTCTTTGTCTTGATTGGTATCTGGATGGTGATTCAGGTGCCTTAATATCAGGTTGTTGTGTGATGTCGTTGGTTCTCTGTCCGAAGGACTCCCTTTAATATTTTCTGTAAGGCTGGTCAGGTTTTTACAGATCCTCTTAGTTTCTGTTTATCTGGAAATGACATAGTTTCACCATCATTTTTGAGAGACAGTTTTGCTGGATATTTGATTCTTGGCTGGCAATTTATATATATATATATATATATATATATATATATATATATATATATGTTTTATATATGTCATTCCATTGTCTTCCTGCTAGCATGGTTTCTGCTGAGAAATGAGAGCTTAGTCTTACTGGTTCTCCTTTGTAGGTGACAGTTTGTTTTTCCCAAGCTGCTTTCAGGATTCTTTGGTTTTGGGAAGTTTGATTGTGGTAGGTCTTGGTGACTTTCTTTTGGAGTCTGTCCTTTTATGGAGTTCGTTGAGCTTCTTGGATGGATATATTCTTGTCTTTCATGATACTGGGGAAGTTTTCTCCCAGCAATCTTCAAAAATTTTCTCTGTGCTTTTTTTTTTTCCACACCTGTTCTGGAATTCCTAGCACGTGTAAATTATTCCTCTTGATAGTGTCCCACGTAACTGTTAGGCTTTCTGCATTCTTTTTTCTGTCTGAATGATCCTTAAACAAATTAGTATCAAGGGATTTGTCTTCTGTTTCCCTGATTCTGTCTTCCATTGATTCAGTTTTACTCCTGTATCCTTCGATTGAGTTACCTATTTATGAAAATTTATTGTTGATCTTCTGGATTTCTAGTTGCTGTTTTTCTGTGGTTTCTAATCTATTTTTTTCATTTTGTTCTTGTATTATATTCCTGAATTTTTCTAGGATTTTGTCTGTTTTCCTTGGTTTTGTGTGTGTTTTCCTTGATCTCTTTTTTCATCTCTTAGAAGGTCACGTATATATATGTCTTTTGAATTCCTTATCAGGTTACATTGCCAGTTCTTCCTCAGGAAGGTTTTCTGGCCCTTTATTTTGGTCAGTTGCTTGAGCCATCTTGTCCTGCTTCTTTATGTGACTTGGTATTATCTGTTGTTTCCGAGGCATTAAGGTGTTATTAGTATTTATTGATTGTATGTTTGTTTGCTTCGTCCTGTTTTTTTGTTTTGTTATATCCAGGCGGGCAGGGTGGGTGGTGCTATGCTGTTGCTAGTCTGGCAGCACCGGTCACCACCTGTTGTTGGGTAGGTGGCATAGTGGCTGGGAGTGTGAATGTGGATATCTGTTCACTGGTTGTGTGGGGCAGCTGAGGGCAGGCTAGGTGGGCGTTGGCTTCCATCTCTTGTTGATCCAGTGGTGCAGGAGCCAGTGGTGGTACTCGCCGAGTGGATGGGCAGCAGATGTGGTAGATGTGGCAGGTGAGCAGTGGTCTCCGTCATTACCGCTTGCCAGGTTGGGGGTGGTGGTGGGTGAGTGCATGTTTGCTCGGTTGCCTCCGCTTGCTGGTTTGGGGGGGGAGGAGGTGTGAGATGTGGGCAGGTGTGCACACTTGCGCAGTCACCGCCACTCACAGGGTTGGGGATGGGGGGTGGTGACAGGCAGGTGTGTGCGCAGTTCACGCAGTGGCCACCGCTCACCGGGTCGGGAGGGGTGAGTGGTGGGTGGGCGAGCATGTGGGAGTGCGTTTATTGCCGAGAAGCTTTTATTTTTCGTGCTCTGGAACAATTTAAATAATACCGTTTAAATAATAATTTCACTTCTTAAAGATCTGAAAGAATATGCTGTTGAAAGCACCTGAGGCTGGTGTCTTTTTTGAGGGATAGGTCTTTGCAGCTTTCTGATTTTATTTTTATGGCTATTGGTATAAAACTATTGGTTCATTAGTATAAAACTTTTACTTCATATTTTCCATGCAAGTGTGTTATTTTCAAACTTATTAGTATTAAAAACAAAACAAAACTAAGCCCATTGCTGTCAAGTTGGTTCTGACTGACAGTGACCCTTAGGACAGAGTAGAACTGCCCTGTAGGGTTTCCAAGGAGCAGCTGATGGATTCAAACTGCTGACCTTTTGGTTAGCAGCCAAGCTCTTAACCATTGTGCCACCAGGGCTCCTATTAGCATAATGTGTACACAATTACTGCTTTTTAATTCCTTCAGTACCTGTGATTTTTTTTTCACTTCTTTTCCAATGTATATTAATTTTTTTTCTCTTTTCCTTGCTTAGCTTTGCCAAAGGTTTTTTTTTTTTTAAACCTTATCAAAGACCAATAAAGCTCACAGATTTATCAATTCTGCTTTCTGTTTTCTAAATCACTAATTTGTGCTTTAATTCTTATTGTCTTTGTTTTCTTAGTTTTATTTGTTGTATGCTTTTTCTACGTTTGCTTCAGTTGGATCCTTAGGACATTTTTTATATTCTTTGATAACAAAATCATTAAAAAATACGACTTTTTTTCTTAAGTTAAACTGTGGCCACTCTCTTTACGTTTCGATATTTCATGTGTGCTGGAGCTCTTGGGGAGCCTGACCACCCTTCCTCTCGACAAGGTCGCTGAGGAGAGTCTCGTACGTGGAACAATGACAGAGCTAGACATTTTAGCGCTTGATTACTGTCTGCACTTTTTCTCCAAAGCCTCAACTAGGGACCTAGCAATAGCTTACCAGAATAGTAGCAAGGATCTGTGGAAAGTCGTTTTTTTTTTTTTTAACCTAAGCAAAGTAGTTTGAATTTATTGCCTAGGACCAGAGCAGATCCTAAGCCCAAAGTGGAGTTTTAGTAGTACTTAGGCAAGCCTCAGGAGCCCTGGTGGTACACTGATTGAGCACTTGGCTGCTAACTGTAAGGTAGGAGATTTGAACCCAACAGCCAAGAGAAAAGACCTGGCAAACTGCTCCCTTAAAGATTACAGCCTAGGAAACCTGTGGGGGCAGTTCTACTCTGTCCTATAAGGCCGCTATGAACTGGAATCGACTTGATGGCACGTAACAACAGACAAGTCTCAACACGTTACCACCAGAGGATATGAAACTAAAAGCTAGGGACAGTGAGAAAATATTTGGCCCAGAGCTCATGGCCTTGCTGAGCTGGGCAGGCTACAGGTTAGTCTTGCTCCCTGCTTCTTTCATGCATTTCTAGTGGCCCATTGGTGTCCCCAAGGCCATGAAGGATATCCTGGGATGGAGAGAACAGGAGAAGGGAGAGGAACCCATAGTGCCAGGAGAAACATGGTGGGCATCTCTTGGGCAGAGCCTGCAGCGCTCCATGGAAAATGCATTTCTGTCCTCCTCCCTTAGAGCTCAGAGTGCAGGGCAACTAGGATTCAAATTGCAAAGGCAAGTCTCCTGTCCCTTGGTCCAGCAGGACCTGGTGCAGAGGAGGTAGCCCTCTGCACCCCAACCTGAACTTCTTCAAGCCGACAGAAGAATGACTTCTTGTCCCAGGAGTCAAACTCAGGGGAGGAGGTGTCACATCATGGTGGGTAGATTTCTTACCCTTTATCCTGAGTTCTTAGAGAGCAGTAAAGGGCAGGGGAGGGTGTGGGCAGAGAGTGGAGTAGGGGTGGACTTTGAATTCAACCTAGAAACCAATAGTAGAAGTATTGGTCTTTCTTGTTTTCTCACTTAATGGATAAAATTGTGTTTGTTTTTAAATAAAAATAACACTGTTCTCATAATCAAATAATATATATGTATAAAAATTGGAAACTGAAAGTCCTTATTTCCTTTCTATCCAGTATAATTACTACTAACAATTTGTACATATTTTCCAGTCTTTAAAGCAAGTACATGGACATATTATGTTTTCCGCAGTAATGTTTTTATGCCATTCCTTTTTGGGGTAATCTTTTATTCATTCATTAATATATGGAAGATATTTTTCCATGTCAGTACATCTGTCTTAGCTTTCCAGTGAGTATGGAATGTTTCATTTTATGGATTTATTGTAATTACCTTGTTTCATATTGATGGACATTTTACAGTTCCAATTTTTTTATAATTATGAATGATGTAATGAACATCTTTGTACACATTTTTTATTATATTCAAGTATTTTTATAGGACAGAGTCATAGAATAGAATTTTAATTGATATTGCCAGATTACCCCCCTAAAGGGTAATTTGATAATATGTATCAAATTTATTCTCCCACCAACTCTAAATGAGAAATTATCAGTCTTTAATTTTTGCCTGTTTGATAGGTGAAAAATAGTATCTCATTTTCTTTTAATTTCTTTTATTAGTGAAGGAGGGAGATGCTTTCAAATGTTAGCCATTTTGCTTTTACTCTGTGTATCATGTGTTATATTCATTATCCGTGTTCGTCATTCGTATTGATCCATAAAAGTTAATTAACTATTATTTTTTGAAAAAAAATTGGTCTCATTTGTTTTTCAGCGTGTTCATCATATAGGGATTTGGTTTTTATACAATCAGAATCCATTAATATTTTTGTGTATGGTGTAAGGTAGGGATCTAACTTCTCCCAAATAGGAAGCCAATTATCCCTAGTCTACTTACTGACTGTGTATAGTTTTCCAAGCATATTTTGAATACCTTGATATACATGAGTGTGTCCTAGAATCTCCTTTCAGCTTCATCAACTAATTTGCCTAATTTTATGTCAGTATTATATTGTTTTAACTACCACAGTTCTTATATAACATTTTGGTAAAAGTTCCCTTAATTATTCTCCCCCCCCCCCATTTTCTTGGCTTTTCTTTTACATTTGGTTTTCCACATAAGCGTAGAATTCACAATTCTGTGAAAAATGTTGGGATTTCCTATTGGAATTCCATGGAATTTATAGATTATCATGGGGAGAATGGACAGCTATATAATGAGTCTTCCCATCCAGGGAATCGGATGTTTATCTTTCCCATTCTGTTCTTTTTGTGTGTCCATTGAAGTTTTAGTATTCTTTATATGGGTCTTAGATATTTCTTGTAAAGTTTATTGTGGGCATGCTGTAGTTTTTTTTTTTTTTTTTTTGCTATTGTGAATGGCATCTTTTTCTGTTACACTTTTTAGACCTTTATTGTAGGTACATTAGCTGGTTTTTTTTGGTCAACTGCTCTGTGATGCTCTCTGACATTCCCCCTCCCTGGACCACACAGCCCCTCTCTCCTATAAGTTGCCATCGTGTATACTCCATGGCAGTATTTTAGAGCCTGGGTATGAGTTTCTGGTGGTGGAGTGCTCCTCTTACTCAATTTGTTGCCTCCAGTTACAGACACAAAGCCTAGCATGTAGCAAATTCCTTTAATAAACACGTGTGGAATCAAATTGTTAAGAGCCAGTGAGCTTCACCTCTTCATGGTGTGATAGTCTGGGCCAACACAAGGAGCAGAATCTAAAACAGCCAGCCCTGTCTCAAGCCTCGAGGCAGTGAGCTGATAACAGATGGGGCATCTGCCCTGTCCTCAAAGTAAAAGGAGGGTCGTGGGCCATTTTCCCACATGCAGACATCAGGAAGGACCCTCTGAGCCCATAGCCCACCTGTCATTGACCCTCATTAGCATTAACTAGTAAGAACAGCCTTCTTGATTCCCAAACCCCCCAAAGGTAGCCCAGAACACAACCTTTACCTGCAAGTTCTCTTTGGAATGAGAATTTGTCAAGGCCCTGGCACAGTTGTCTCCGTGTCTGGTGCTGGGTTTCCTCCTTTTTAACAGTAGCATCTTTCTTCTTCCTCCACTGTCCTCCTCTAGAATCTGTCGCCCCCGCCCCAAGTGTTTTCAAGGTGAAGCTTACCAGTGTACTAATGCTTCCCATCCTGTTTGCATTTTAAGCTTTTATTTCTAATTGGGGAATTAAAGACACTATTTCTTGGTGCCTGCTGCTCCGCCCTTCCCTCCTGGTGGTCCCTCCAGAACCTGAGGTCCAGTCTGGTCTCTGCTGCCTCAAGAACTAGGGTGGAAATGGAGATGTGTATCTGCCTCTGTCCGGGTCCACTGAGACCCACGAACAGGGAACCCCTCAGCCCCGGCGGATGAAGCTACAGAGTCAGAGATGACCAAACCCCTGCCGCTGTGGAGCAGGTGTCAGAATTGCTGCCTCTTGACCTGCTTAAAAAGAAGGGAGGGGGGAGTCCACTTGGCTTGAGCTTATATATAGGAGAAAGAGCAATTAGAAGTGGGATGTGAGCCGCTCGCTTTCCAGTCACTCTGTCCCTGTGTGCATCTAGTTCAGCAGGTTTTGTTTGAGGGCTGCGTGAACTGTTACTCATTTAGCCGGTGGTCTATGCTCCTCCTCCCCCCTCCCCTCCCACTCATTCATCCCTGATGCTGGGGCGGAGGAGGAGCTAGAAACGCTTTCTTTGGCTCCTTGGCTAATTTGCTTTAATCCCCCAGGAATACACCCAGGAGATGTTGCAGCTGGGGAGGGAGGTGGAAGTAGTGCTCTGGCCCCCACCCCATCCCAACTGTGCTACTCTGTCTCCGTGTGCCCACCTGGGCTGGTGAGGCTGTGTGTGCCAGGCCGTTCCCGAGACTGAGGGAAATCACGATGGGCCCTGCCTGAGCGGTGCCAAGCCCTCAGGCCCCTCCTGGCAGCCTCGACTGTAGCTCTGCCAGCTCCGGAGGAGCCTCCTTCTCAGAGTGCGGAGCAGAAACTCTGACAGATGGACCTCTGTGAACCCGTGGAGTCATTCCAAATGCCTTCTCCCGGAGCAGAGCGGATTCCGGCAGTGAGGCTGCGATGCCGGCTGCTCAGGGCTTCTGCTCACCTGTTGGAGAAAGCTTTTCCCACCCTTATCTCCCCTTCCACTTTTTGCCAGTCTTTCAAAGAGCAGAGGTGCAGACTGTTCAGGCCTGTTTGTACACATGGGGCCCTGAGAGAGACTGCTGTTCCCTGCCAGCTGGTAAGACCCACAGGTCACCCAGTTTCTGAGCAGTTGCAGCTCTCCCGCTTTCCGGACCCACCCTCATCTCCATAAGACCATTGGAAGGGGGTTCTCAAGAAGTAGTTCATGGACCACCTGTGTCAGAATCCCCTCCACAGACAGACAGGGTTGATCGCTGGGTGGGATCTGGGAATCTGCATCTTTGGCCAGCTTCCTACAGGTGGTTCCCGTGCCTCCCTTCTTAGTTACGTAGTGCCGTTGTAACACAAATACCACACGTGGATGGCTTTAAAGAACAGAAATTTATCTTCTCACAGTTCTGGAGGCTGAAAGTCTAAAGCAAGGTCTCAGGTCTGTCAATTCCTTCCATGTCAGTAGCCTCAGGCATTTCTTGGTGTTCCTTGGCTTGTTCCTCACGTGGTGTCTGTCTTTGCTCCAATGTGTGTCTGTGTTCATTCTGCTCTTTTATAACTAAGAAGTGATTAGATTTAGAACCTACCCTACACATACATGACCTAAGTAATATAACAAAAGAAAACCCTACAGGTAGTCCCCACCTCATGACGGGATTCCATTCAGATGACTCTGTCGTAAATCCGTTCTGATGTAAGTCGAATACCTCATTTTTTAAATTTTAGGTTTCATTATTGTTTCCTTTTATTTATCCCTACCTTTATAAATCCAATCTTTATTTGTCTTTGGGGGTTGGAAACATTACATCTGAGAATGATGACATCAACAAATAACGCACAGCAACATTGTATGTAATACATTACTCACCGTAAGATGTAATCTCCCTCCACTCCCCACAAAAAAAAAGGACAGTTGTAAGTGTGGTTCATCTTAACTCGAATACATCGTAAGTTGGGGACTGCCTGTATTTCCAAATGGGATCCAATTTATAGGTATAAAGGCCAGGATTTCAACACATATTTTGGAGGACCCAATTCAGGCTATGACATCACTAGAGTTTGAGAACTGCTGATCCATGCAGTGCCATAACAAAAGGGCCTCCCAATACTTGATCAGTAGTAGGAAAACATGCCCTTAAGTGCTGTGAGGAAACTCTGGTGGGATAGTGGTTAAGTGCTAGGGCTGTTAACCAAGAGGTCTGCAGTTCAAATCCACCAGGTGCTCCTTGGATGCTCTAAGGGGCAGTTCTACTCTGTGCTATAGGATCGCTCAACTTGATGGCAGCAGGTTTGGTTTTTGTTTAAGTGCTGTGATGGTTTATGAAGAGGTCAGGCATTATGCAGACACTTGTGGAAACACAAAAAGTGTAAAAACTATTAAATTTCACCAGATATAATCAAAGGCTAGGAACTAGTTTTTTTCTGCTATCATTTATTACAGAGAACGCAAAACTCATTGCAAAAAAAATCAGGAAGTTGAGGTAAGCAAGAGGAAAAAAATAAAAAGTTGTAGATAACAGAAATTCTGGTAATATTTTGGTCTTTCTGGATCAATCATATTTTTTTATTTTAAAATTCTTTATTGGCAGTTTTTCCAATTATCAAAATATTATGCGCTTATTATAAATTTCATTTTTAATTGGTATACAGAATCGATATAAAATGTCTTGATTTGCAAATCTTTTATTGCCTTGTTTAGTTGTGATCTATATTTCTTTTGTGACTGTCCGTTAATTTCCTTTGTCTATTTTTCTTTTGTGTGGTTTTCTTATAAATTTGTAAGAGAACTTATGTATTAGTGGTAGTAACTATCATATCTTGGCGAATATAACAAATGTCTTTTAATTTTTTTTAATGTTGTTGTCAGACTTTTTTTTTTACATGTTTATATGGTTAAATCTAGCTCCAGTAGTTTTTCAATTGAGGTTTTTTTTTTTTTTAACTTGTGCCAGACAGAATAGGCACAGCTTTTGCAATTTTTAAGGGGAATTGAAAGGAGGTGGGGCAGATACAGGCCAGGCAGTGTTCTCACATTTTAATGGGTGTCCAGACCACCTGGGGATCTCATCACAACGCAGATTCTGATTCTGAAGGCCTGGGGCGGGGCCTGAGGTCTGCATTTCTCACAGGCTCCCACAGGACGCTGCTGTTGCCCTTCCTCAGACCACACTTTGAGTACTGAGTGGCCAGAAGTTTCCAGACTTGGCTTATTAGCTGAGGTACCTGAGCTGCATCTTGGAACACAGAGTTTTCTGGGCCTTCCCCCAGAGATGTCAGGCTGTGGGACCCTGTCCTGGCTTGGCCATGTCTGACAGTGGGACCCTGTCCTGGCTTGGCCATGTCTGGCTGTGGAACCCCTGTCCTGGCTTGGCCATGTCTGGCTGTGGGACCCTGTCCTGGCTTGGCCATGTCTGGCTGTGGGACCCTGACCTGGCTTGGCCATGTCTAGCTGTGGGACCCTGTCCTGGCTTGGCCATGTCTGGCTGTGGGACCCTGTCCTGGTTTGGCCATGTCTGACAGTGGGACCCTGTCCTGGCTTGGCCATGTCTGGCTGTGGGACTTAAGGACAGTGCCTCGGGCTTTTTGAGCTCCTGGATTCCCTGTGTGTAAAATGGAGAGGATAGTTCTTACCTCATAGGATCTGGCAGAATTAAATGAAGGAATAAAAGAGATCAACATATTTTATTCATTAAAAAATAATGTAGCAAGGAGATTAGAACCCAGCTCCACTGCTGGTAAGATTGTAAATTGGTTCAATTACTATGGAAAATGGTATGGCGCTTCCTCAAATAGCTAGAAATACAAATACCCTCTGATCCAGTGATCCCACTCCTAGGTATATACCCTAGAGAACTAAAACTGCAGACACGAACAGATGTATGCACACCTGTGTTCATTGTAGCATTATTCACAGCAAAAAGATGGAAACAGCCTAACTGCCCACTAGCAGATGAACAATTAAACTGTGGTACATGCACACAATGAAATACTATGCAGCCATAAAGAATAGTGAGTTCTCAAAATACAGTATAACATGGATGAATCTGGAGGACATGATGTTGAGTGAAAGAAAGCAATCACAAAAGGACAAATATTGTATGATCTCATTATTATAAAATGATAAGAATAGGTGTACATACAGAAAGCCAGCATTCTTTAATAGTTACCAGGGATGGGAGGCAGAAGGAGGGGGAATGATTTTCTAGATAGTAGTCACTTGTTAGTTTTGGTGTGATGGGTAGGGCAATACCGAATAAGGGTGAATTAAGCACAACTTGACCAAGGTAAAAGATGACACTAAGAAGTACACAGGAATAAGGGATGATTTTGGTAAAAGCCACAACAGATACAATTTTGCAACAACTGTAATAACAACTGAAAAATATATGTGTGGTTAAATAGGTAGATGTGTATATGTATATAGGTAAGCATAGATGTATATAGGTGTATGTGTATATAGGTAAGCACATATGAATGTACGGGTGTGCGTATATAGGTGTTTCCGTAGGCAAATGTAGATACATGTTTGTGTGTGCTGCATATATTCATATACGTATGTAAAATCACATAGAAGGCACAGTTACAGATGCTTCCTAGGCATAACCAAATACCTTGCGGGATTGGGTTACTGGGTTTGAGGGTTTAGGACCATATTTCTGGGGGACAACCTGGTCAATTGTCCTAACAGAGCTCATGAAGGTGATGTTGTATATACTAGTTTGGTGAGTAGCATCTGGGGTCTTAAAAGCTTGTGAGTGGCCATCTAAGATAAAACCATTGGTCTGTACATGTCTGGAGCAAAGGAGAAAGAAGGAAACCAAAGACTCAAAGAAGAAACCACTCTCTAGGACTAATAGTCTACACAGACCATGGCCTCATCTACCTTGATACCAGAAGAACCAGATGGTGCCCAGCACCCATTATTGACCATTCTAACCAGGGACACAATAGACGGTGCCTACTAAGATGGGAGAAAAATGTAGAATGAAACTCAAAATTCCTAAAAAAAAAAAAAAAAAAAAGACCAGACTTACTGGACCAGTAGAGACTAGAGGAACCCCGGAGACTGTCACCCTGGGATACCCTTTAAACTTGGAACTCAGACCACCCCTGGTGATTACCTATCAGCCAAAATATAGAGTGGCTCAACATTTACCCTAGACCAAACAGAGAAGGTAAAGGGGAACAAGGAAGCTAGACTAATGGAAACATAACAGCCAGAATGGAAATAATGAGAATTGGTTACACATTGTGAAAAGTGTAACCAATGTCACTGAGTAGTATGTATAAAAAAAAAATAGAAATTGTTAAATGAGAACCTAATTTGCTATGTAAGTTTTATCCACAAACACAATAAAGTATTTTTTAAAAGTAATGGAGTAACTGCTGGCCCTGGTGCCCTTTTTGGAGGGTAAAAACCTGTTGCCGTTGAGTTGATTCTGACTCAGTGCTCCTATAAGACAGAGTAGAACTGCCCCCTTGAGGCTGCCAAGACTGTAATCTTTATGGAAGCAGACTGCCAGGTCTTTCTCCCATGAAGCTGCTGGCAGGTTCAGACCGCCAACATTTTGGTTGTCAGCTGAATGCTAAACAGCTGTGCCACCAAGGCTCCTCCTTTCTGCAGGGTAGTTTTCTGAGAAATTTCTTCTGTTATTGGTATTTTCCAGTATTTCTACCTCTTCTTGAATACATTTTCTTAGAAAATTGTCCTTTTGTCCATATTTTCAACACTTTTAGTAAAGCATTTCGTGTCACATTCACTGATGATGGTTATATTCCTTTTCAAATTTCTAATAGCATTTATTTACATTTTTTCTTTTTTAAATAATTAGCTTTGTCAGAGGTTTGTTTATGCTATTGGTCTCCTGGAGAACCATCTCTTAGATTCATTTATAAATACCACTAGGTTTTGTTTCCTAATTAACTATGTATCTCTACTCATTCCTTTTTGCTACCTTTCTTAGTTTTTAATCTAGCTTCTTGGATTGAAAACTTAATTTCTTTTCCTCATCTAATGAAAGTATTTATAGAAACATAAGGTTTTCTCCACTAATAGACACTGTTCTCATGGATAATCTTCAGATCTGTAATTGTGATTTTGATTTTTTTTCCCCTTGACCTTAGAGTTATTTAGGAGACTGACTTAGAATTTCCAGATGTTGTGTTTCATTTGGTTAGAGGCTTGGAGGCTTCTCTCCCCAGGGTGCACTGCTTGGCAGTCCAGGCTGTGGCTCTGTGCCTTTGTGCTCATGGTTGGAGCTTGTGTGTGTGCATTGCTGAGGCTTCCCATGAGCCTTCTGCTGTATGCATCAGGGACAGGGCTCAGGAGGAGAGCAGGGTTCCCTGTTTGAAGGCTCTCCCTTCTCCCAACAGCCTCATCCCTGAAGGGCACTCCCCCAGCTGGAGACTGTCCAGGTGATCCTGTTCCTGCTTGCCTGCTGCTCTGCTTGTCTGTCCAGGGTGGTCTGGAGAGCTGGGGTCTGGTGGAGAGGGGATGGGATTTCAGTCAGAGAGCCAGAGTGTTAGAGGCCTTATGCTGCTGCTGATTGTGGGCCACTGGCTTCACCCGCAGTGTCCTGCTCCTTATCTGGAAAATGCAGATGATGTTACCTTCTCATAGAAACTGGAAGAGCTTTAGAGACCACCTAGTAATGTAACTCTTTTAAAAGATACTTTTATTTTGGCAAATCTTCAGAGTTTCAGAAAAGCTGCAGAAATAGTACAAAGAATTCTCTTCACCCAGATTCTCCAAATGTTTACCTTTTTACCACATTGCTTTGTTCTTCTCTCTCTCTGTGAATAATTTTTATTTGAATCATTTGAAGGTAAGTAGCAGACATGAAGGAGCCAGTGGTGCAATGGTTCAGTGCTCAGCTGTTAACTGAAAGGTTGGTCATTTGAACCTACCCAGTGGCTCCCATGGAAGAAAGACCTGGCAATCTGTTCTCATAAAGAGTACAGCCTGGAAAATCCTATGGGGCAGTTCTCTGTCACCTGGGTTGCTAGGAGTCGAAGATCGAGTCCATGGCACACAACAATGGCAAGAAGTAGCCATGATACCCTTTTATCTCTTAAGTACTTGAGCGTGTGTTTTCTGAAATCACATAATAACCACAATGCAGTCATCAAACTCGGGAAATTAACATTGATACAGCACCACTGGGTCAATTACAGACGGTATTCAAATTTTGCCAATTGTCACTATGTCCTTTGTAGAAGAAGAAAACCCCTGGATTACACATTGTGTTCAATAATCATGTGCTTTTAGTCTCCTTTAATTTGGAGCAGACCCACTATATTTTTCTTGATGTTTTAAAAGGATTTTTTAAAAGCAGAGGAAGAATTTGAGGCCCAGAGAAGTGAAATGACTTGTCCAGGGCTTACAGAGGGACAGTATGCTGGCTGAGGCTGGGAATCAGGTCTCTCTGCCTCAGCCGTGTCACTGACACGGATCCATCCGCCCTCCCAGCTCCTTGGTGGACACTCCTTGGTCTTCATCATCAGCCAATTTCTTGGGCAGAGAGATGGGTGGGGCCTGTTCCCAGGGAACTGCCTTCTCTTGATCTTTCCTTGTGCCCCTCTGTCTTTGAAATGCCAGCCACAGCATTCCCCAGCTGTTTGGTGTTGGCCTGGGATCAAAGCCATAGCTGGGCGAGAAAAGGACTTTGAAACAGGCCCAGCTTCTGCTGCTTCCTTGAGAACAGGGCTAAGGAGCAAGAATCACTGCTTTGGGTGGGAAGAGAGATGTTTTGGGTTGGGGGTATGGGTATTAAACTCCCCTTGACAACTTTGGGGTCAGTGGCTGGGATTTGTTCATCTCCAGCCAAAGGTCGTGGCCTGTGTTGTGTCATGAGGCTGAGCCAGAGTGAGTGGGTCATCTGGAGTGGGTCACCTAGAGCCTACCTAGTCATCTGTTTGGGTGCACCTGACCCAGACCCCCTTGCAGTGGAATACCTGCTGAGGTTATGGAGTGGTCATTTACATGACAGAAGGGATACTTGGCAGATAATTGACCGTAAGGTTATTTCTCAGCAGAACCCTCTTGTAGGTATTAAAAACATTTATAATTTAAACAAAATTATTTGAATTTAGCTTTTTAAGGGCATGCTAATTGCTTAATAAATATTCTTTTTCTCATTTGCTTTTATTTTACTGTATCTCTTACTCCACCTTTTTTTTTTTTTTTAAATAATAAAGGCCTTTTGAACCAAGCTACATTTCATTTCGAACTGTTATCTGTGACTACTCAACTGATCTGCTGGTTTTGTCAGTGGTTCTTGGTTTTGGGGACCCCTCCCTCCACTATGCATTTTCAGAGCTCTTCCCAAGCTCTCCTATTTTCTTCCCAGAGCCCGGGGCCTCAGCTTACTTTCTTCTCCTCTTGGGAGCTGGTACCATTCCTGCTGTCCCCAAGGGTCTTTCCTTTCAAAGACTGGCAGTGAAGTGGGAGGTGGTCTCCCGTCTCAGCCACTACCACTTCCCTTGAGAGAAAATCCATCTTGTTTTCAGTCTCACTGGTAACCAACCCAGTGGGGAAAAAGGAGGGAGTTACAAAGCAAAGTTTTTCACTGGTGTTCCTGTCTTTCCTTTGCCCTTTTTCCTTATCCTTTGTTTTTAAGGGTGGGCACACCTGCTCAGCCCTCTCCTCTTTGAGCAAGTATTCAGTTCCTGCTTTTGTCTTAATTCTCTAATTAAAAAAAAAAAACAACTTTCTTGAGATATAATTCATGTGCCATACAATTTAGCCTTTAAAAGTATACAGTACAAAGTTTATTCCCACAGAGTCGTGCAACCATCACCACAGTCAACTTCAGAACATGTTCATCACCCCAAAGAAAAAATGTTTATCAGTTAGGACCCAGTCACTCTCATTCCTCTTCCTCCCAGCTCCCAGCAACCTCTAATCTATTTCATGTCATTATAGATTTGTCTATTCTGGACCTTTCATATCAATGTGGTCTTTTGTGACTGGCTTCTTTCACTTAGCGTGATGCTTCCAAGGGTCATCAGTGTTATAGGATATATCAACACTTCATTCTTTTTTATGGTCTGAGTATTTAATTATGTCGATATATCACATTTTGTTTATCCATTCATCTGTTGATGGACATTTGGGTTGGTTTTACCTTTGGGCCTTTATGAATAATGTTGCTATGAAGGATGTATTTACAAGTTTTTTGTGTGGACGTATGGTTTCATTTCTCTTGGACATATACCTAGGAGTTGCATTGCTGGGTCATATGGTAACTCTGTTTAACCATCTGAGAAACTGTCAAAGTGTTTTTCCAAAGTGGCTGCACCATTTTACATTCCCACCAGCAGTGTAGGAGGGTTCCAGTTTCACCACATCCTTGCCAACTCTTGTTATTTTCCTTTTTTTTAAATATTAGCCATCCTAGTAGGTATGTAGCGTTCTCATTTTGGTTTTGATTTGCATTTCCCTAATGCGTAATGGCTAATGGGAAACCCTAGTGGCATACTGCTTAAGACTTCAGCTGGTAACCAAAATATCAGCAGTTCAAATCCACCAGGTGCTCCTTGGAAACCCTACGGGGCAGTTCTACTTGATGGCAACGGGTTTGGTTTTTTTGTTTTTTAATGGCTAATGATGTTAACCGTCTTTTCATGTCAATATTGACCATTTGTATGTCTTTGGAGAAATGTCTTTTCGGATTCTTTGATCACTTTTTCTTTATTGAGATGTGGCTCACATACCATAAAATTCAGCCATTTAAACTGTCTAAACAGAGTTGTGCAGTGATCGCCATTGTCTACTCCCGAACATTTTCATCACCCCAAGAAGAAACCCCTAACCCTCTCAGGCCCCAGCAACTACTAATGTACTTTCTGTCTCTGTGAATTTGCCTATTACGGGCATTTCATAAAAAAGGGATTATATAATATAAGGCCTTTGCGTCTGACTTTTTCCGTTTAGCAGAATGTTGTTGAGATTCATCAATGTTGTAACATGTATCAATATTTCATTCCTTTTTATTGCTGGATAGTATTCCACTATATGGATATACCTCCTTTTGTTTATTTATTCATCTGTTGATGAACATTTGGATGGTTTCTGCTTTTGGGCTACTGTGAACATACAAGTTTTTATGTGAACATACCCGTCTTTAAATTGGGTTATTTTTCTTTTAAATCATTGAATTGTAAGAATTCTTTATATGTTTTAGATACAAGTCCCCTATCAGATACACGATTTGCAAATATTTTCTCCCATTCCTTAGGTTTTTCACTTTTTTTTTAATTTTTATTGTGCTATAAGTGAAAGTTTACAAATTAAGTCAGTCTCTCATACAAAAATTTATACACACCTTGCTATATACTCCTAATTGCTCTCCCCCAATGAGAAAGCACACTTCTTCACTCTCTCTTTTTGTGTCCATTCGGCCAGCTTCTGACCCTATGCCCTCCCATCTACCCTCCAGACAGGAGATGTCCACATAGTCTCATGTGTCTACTTGATTCAAGAAGCTCATTCTTCACCAGTATCATTTTCTATCCCATTGTCCAGTCCAGTCCCTGTCTGAAGAGTTGGCTTTGGGAATGGTTCCTGTCTTGGGCTAACAGAAGGTCTGGAGGCCATGAGCACCTTGGTCCTTCTAGTCTCAGTCAAACCATTAAGTCTGGTCTTTATACGAGAATCTGGAGTCTGCATCCCACTGCTCTCCTGCTCCCCCAGGTGTTCTCTGTTGTGTTCCCTGTCAAGGCAGTTATTGATTGTAGCCGGGCACTATCTAGTTCTCCTGGTCTCAGGCTGATGTCGTCTCTGGTTTATGTGGCCCTTTTTGTCTCTTGGGCTCATAATTACCTTGTGTCTTTGGTGTTCTTCATTCTCCTTTGCTCCAGGTGGGTTGAGACCAATTGATGCATGTTTTTCACTTTCTTGATGGTGTACTTTGAAGTACAAAAGTTTTAAATTTTGATGAAGTCCAATTTTTCTTTTGTTCTTTTGTCATTTGTGCTTTGGTGTCACATTGCCTAAGCCGAGGTCTTGAAGATTTATGTCGATATTTTCTCCTAAGAGTTCTATAGTTTTAACTCTTACATTTAGGTCTTCAATCCATTTTGAGTTAATTTTTTTGTTGTGCTTTAGGTGAAAGTTTACAGAGCAAATTAATTTCTCATTAAACAGTTAATGCACAAATTGTTCTGTGACATTGATTGCCAACCCTGCAATGTGTCAACACTCTTCCCTTTGTGACCTCGGGTTCCCCATTTCCATTCGTCCAGATTTCCTGTCCCTTCCTGCCTTCTCGCCTTTGCCTTTGGGCTGGTGTACCCATTTAGTCTCATATACATGGTTGAACTATGTGTGCTATTGTTCGTTTCATAGGCCTGTCCAATCTTTGACAGGTCAACATCAGGAGTGACGTCAGTACTGAGTTAAAAGACTGTCTGGGGGCTATACTCTCAGGGGTTTTCCAGTCTCTGTCAGACCAGTAAGTCTGGTCTATTTTTGTGAGTTTGAATTTTGTTCTCCATTTTTGTCCTGCTCTGTCTGGGACCCTCTGTTGTAATCTCTGTCAGAGCAGCTGGTGGTGGTAGCTGGGCACCATCTAGATGTGCTGGACTCAGTCTGCTGGAGGCTGTGCTAGTTGTGTTCCATTAGTCCTTTGGGATTTTGATTAATTTTTGTAGTATATGGTGTGAAGTAGGAGTCCAACTTCATTCTTTAGCAGGTGGCTAGCCCATTGTCCCAGCACCATTTGTTGAAAAGACTCTTCCCATTGAATTTTTTGACACACTGTAAAGGTTTTTGAGACACTGATACCAAATCAGACAGCTAGATTCATCATTATTGGTTATTTGCATGGATTGGCTCGTATTACTATTTAAAGAATGTAGATCAGTGCCTCTCAAACTTTCTGGTGAAGGACTAGGTTTTAAAATTTATAATCCATCATGGACTGATAATTTTGTAAAACACAGTAAAAATTACTAGAAAGATGTCCATGCCAAGGCAATGTCAAATTGTGGTAAAAGTTAATGGCTTACTCTCCGTTTCCGTATTTACTTCGTCATGGACTGATGCAGATTACAGACTGGCACTGGCTGGCAGCCCATACTCAGAGGAGTGCTAGCCTGCTGCCCAAGCTCAGTATGCTCATCTGTTGTGCATGTCCTAGACCAGTGTTCCTCAGAGTACGGTCTTGGAAGGCCTCATTAGTGTTACCAGGGGCATTGGAACGGCAGATACTGGTCCTGACACTACTTGCCCTCCAGTCTGTGGGTGGAGGGTAGTCCCCAAAGGCTGATTAGAGACAAACCTTCTGAATTGTTACTCACATGAGATAAAACCCTTACGCTAATGTGAGTGAAATCCTACCTGTTGTTACCAAGGGTGTTACGTGCAGCCTTTTGGGTGGGTAGAGTTCACTCATTCAGCAGACCAAAGCCCTGATTGAGTGCCTAGTTTTTCACCTCTGCCTTCAAGGGGGTCACAAGCCTAAACAGGGGTGAGAGAGGAGGAAGAAAGAAAATACCCATTAGTATGTTGGAATATAGCAGCAAAATATGAACGAGGCCAAACATTCGACCTCAGGGGCTAAATAGTATATGCTCTTAAAAATAAGATTACTAAAGAGTAGCTAAGAATATGGGAAAATGATTTTATGATACAGTAAAGGAAGGAATTAA
The DNA here is from genome assembly GCF_030014295.1 of Loxodonta africana. Taxonomy (NCBI): domain Eukaryota; kingdom Metazoa; phylum Chordata; class Mammalia; order Proboscidea; family Elephantidae; genus Loxodonta; species Loxodonta africana. The sequence continues at coordinate 29,050,344 of NC_087356.1, forward strand.
CATATTAAAAAACTACTAGATATACTTGGTGGTTCCAGTTTTGTAAATTAAGTGCATGTTGTGTAGTAAAAATAGATGCCGAATGTAAGCTATGGTCATCTCTGGGCAGTGGGGGGTTTATATTATTTTTATCTCCTTATTTTCTACTTTACAGTGACTAGAACCTCCAGTTCTTCTGTTTCCCTCAGTATCTTCTACTGAAGCAGTTCTTTACCTGCCTTATTTTTCTAGTCGTATGACCTTTGTTAATTCTCTTGGGTCACCTACCAGGTTTTTCCCTGCTCTGAAATGAGTTTATAGTATATCTTTGATATTGTATCAGTAATTACATAAAGGGCATCTTCACCTAGAGATAAACTCAGTTAATACCATTTCCCGTTGCTTTCATCACATATTTAATGCCACAGAGTGTATAACAGAATTATTCTGCCACATACATGTTAGAGATGGTGGTACAGTATCTGCTGCAGAGGAACATGCCTGCAAATGAGGCCCAAGACAAATCCAAGCATCTAAAAAGTCCTTGTCCAGGGCAGGGAGCTCTGCTTGTTCACTGTTGTATCCTCAGTGCCTAAAAGTGACACTGAGGTAGTAAGTGCTCGATACATATACACTTACCTGCATGTCACTTTTAGGCCAGGACATTGTTCTCCAGCGTAGCACAAAGGGCCATCAGGTGAGCACGTATGAGACCCAAATTTCTGGCAGCTTCCAGTTACTTGGGCTAACAGGCCAGCAGTAACTACAGATAATAAGACTACATTGAAATGTGTTGTGTGATTTTTGCCAGGAGTTGAGGTTTAGAATAAATTTGTATTCCCTAAATCCCTGCCTCTGGACAGCAGGAGTTCCTCCTTTCCCGTCTCCGAGCGCTCTGTGTAAAGCCAACTGTGACTGGTAGGTGGAGACCCCTCTGCCACACCATTTATTTTCCTCCAGATTTTTGGATGGTGGTTTTGAATGAAAAAATGTAAGTTGTCTTGTGTTGTGTCCTTGAGAAGGGAATCAAACTCACTTGATGGTGGTACCAGTAAGCTGCTGAAACCGATTAATAATTCCTGAGCCCCTCCTACAAATATGGGGGAGCGTATTCTCCAGAATGGGCTGGGAATCTACTGGGTTCCACCGTCAGCTCTGATGTTGGATCCAGTTTTTGCCACTCACCAGTTTTGAGCCGTGGAGTAGGTTAGCTAACATCTCTGTGGCCCAGTTGCTTGTTCTCTAAAATGGAGAGTATGATACACCTATTTTGTTGGGCTGTTGGGAAGAATTTAAGAATTTATATGTAAACGTAAGAATGCCTACTTAATCCAAGCTTGGCACTTACCCCTCACTATTAGCAGCTGCTAACCATCATCCTTGGAAGCTCTATGGGGCAGTTCTACTCTGTCCTATAGGGTCGCTATGAGTCGGAATCGACTCGACGGCACTGGTTTTTTTTTTTTTTTAACCATCATCATCTAATCTGCACCCCTGGGATGCACCTGAACAGTGGGTTTGTGGGATTTGGGGCCCCTTTAGGGAAACTGCATGGGGTTGTTAGCCAAGGGTGGACTCTCTGTCAGTAGACTGTGGTGTTGGCAATGTTTGCGTTCTCGTTTTCTTCGCCTTTTAGACTTTTGGGGGTAGGAGATGAGCGGTAGGAGTTGTGTATGAGCAGTCGGGTGGCTGGAGTCGCAGGAGGGAGGACGCCCAGCCTGGCTGGGAACTGATAGGGGCTTTTCTGGCTGCAGGACGTACATTGTATGGCTTGCGCGACGGCTCCAACAGCTGCTGGAGCCCTGGGGTGTGTGTGTGTGTGTGCATGTGCGTGTGTAGGAGGGAGCCTGCTGAGCCTGGCTGAAAAGCTGCCTCCGCGGCATGACCTGGTTCTGGCGTGCTGGCAGCTGCTGCTCCCTTGCGCCAGGCCTCAGATGTGGTTGGGCTCGGTTTCCTCCCCCTGGCCTCTGGCCAGGCCCCGCTGGCTGCTTGAGGCAGGGGCTTCCAACAAGGGTGCTGGATCCTGCTCCTCTGGCCGCGGATCAAGAGGCTGGCGGGTAGGGGTGGGGAAGGGGGAGCCCTGTGCGGCAGCCTGTGGCTCTGCTCTCCCCCCCAAACCCCGGCCCTGCCCACCTGGCACTGGGGAGCTTTAGAGGGGTGAACCACCTAGGAATGGGTGCTGTCTGGGTCGGAGTTGCAGGGCTTTAATCTGGAGTTCTGGTTGGGGCGCGGTTTGGTGTCCTGTGCAACACGGAGGTGGCTTTCGGTGCAGTTACAGAGGTGTCACCGGGAGGATAATTTCAGGCTCTGCACCTAACTCAGCCAGACCCGCTTCTCCTTCCCAGAGTGCTGCGCACCTCTCAGAACTTTTAAAAATTTTACCGCTTTCTAGGTACATGTTTTACGCGTGTGTGTTGTGATATAAACGACTCTCTAATAACAGAAATAGCAAGAAAACAACTTCCCCCAGAAGTCCCCTCTGTGCCGCTGTCTTCTAGTCTCTGTTTGCAGGCTTGCATTATTTGTGCAAAGTTTCAGGTGTGCAGAGTTTCAGGTGTGCAAAGTTTAGGTGCTCTAAAAATTTTTTACCCTAAATAAAAAAGTAATACATACGCCATGAGTTTTGGAGACAATGAACAAGTGAATACACCCGTTCTCTACTACCCAGAGATAAGCACGTAACATTTCTGCATATTTCCCTTTAGTGGTTTATAAGTGTGCACAGGTGTGCATTTCTAATGGAATTAAATTCTTAAATTTTTAAATGGGGTGATGTTTGGAATCCTTTTTTTTTTTTTTTCCTTCAAAGAGTATAAATGCTTCTCCTGTCATAAAAACTCAGAAAGCATCTGTTGAATGAGTGCTGGTACATTCTTGAGTTTCATTTTTTCATCTAACACGTTTCCCTGTGTCCTTATATGTTCTTATTCTTAAGCAGTTGTCCATCTACTAAAGGAGCCCCAGTGGTGCAGTGGTTAAGCGCTCGGCTGCTAACTGAAAGGTCAGCAGTTCGAACCCACCAGCCACTCAACAAGAGAAAGATGTGACAGTCTGCTCCCGTAAAGATTTACAGCCCTGGAAACCCTATGGGCAGTTCTACCCTGTCCCACAGGGTAGCTGTGAGTTGGAATTGACTCAGTGGCAATGGGTTTGATTTTTAGTTTGGTACATCTGCTGATGAAATATTATGTATTGTAATTTTTCATATTTTATCTATTGTTTGGAAACCCTGGTGGCATAGTGGTTAAGTGCTACGGCTGCTAACCAGAGGGTCAGCAGTTCAAATCTGCCAGGCGCTCCTTGGAAATTCTGTGGGCAGTTCTACTCTGTCCTATAGGGTTGCTATGAGTCGGAATCAACTTGACAGCACTGGGTTTGGTTTTTTTGGTTGATGTATTGTTTGAAACATACTGGGCCTAGTGTTTATGTATGCTAAACAGATAAAGCTTAACAATAAAATAAACACACGTGAACCCCCTACCGGAAACCCTGGTGCTGTAGTGGTTAAGTGCTACGGCAGCTAAGCAAAAGGCCTGCAGTTTGAATCTGCCAGGCGCTCCTTGGAACCTCTACGGGACAGTTCTACTCTGTCCTATAGGGTCACTATGAGTTGGAATCGACCCGACGGCAGTGGGCTTGGTTTTGGTGGGTTTAAGCCCCCTATGTAAACTCAGAACTAGAATGTTGCTGACATTGTTGAAACTACCTGGGATGTTTTCTCCTGTTGCTATTCCCTTCCTTCACCTCCAGAGGTAACCTACCTTGGATGTTGTGCTCATCATTCCATTGCTTTTTAAGAAGTTTTAATTACATATGTATGTGCTCCTATATAATACATTTAACGTGGTTTTTTTTTTTTTTTTGAGCTTTGTAGAATCAGTAGCCCGTATGTCGTCTTTCGGTCCTTCAAGGCTTGCTTTTTTTTTTTTTTTAGTCCTGTGTAGTTTCTAAGATTCATTCATGTTCCTGTGTTTCATTCATATAAGATTCCATTGTCCACTCTGTGGCTAATGGGCTCCTTGGAAACTCTGCGGGTCAGTTCTGCCATGTCCGATAGGGTCATTATGAGTCAGAATCCACTTGACAGCAATGTTTTTTTTTTTTTGTTGGAACTATGTACCTGGTATTGTTATAAGTGTTTTTCGTATCTTAAATTGTTTAACCCTGTCAGGGTAGGTAGTGTTATTAATCCCGATTTTACAGATGAGGAAACTGAGGCACAGAGAGATTAATTAACTTGCTTAGGGTCACACATCAAGTTAGTGGTAAGGGCGAGATTTGAATCTAAACGTTCTTGTCCTTAACTTCTACATGTTGGGTATAAAATGGACTCTTACTGTGGTCTTATTTTGTGTTTCTCTGATTACTGTTAAAGTTGAGTAGTTTTTCATGTTTATTCCCTATTCTCTTTTCATATGAGAAGAAATACTGTAACTTTTTAAACCATTCCCCTATTGTTGGGGCCACTTAGGTTGTGTGTGATTCTTTACTATTAACGCTTCAAGGAAAATCTTTGGTGCGTATAACTTTTTTTTTTTTTTTTACTTTTTCTAATGCCTCATTTATTTTGTTTGCATTTGCTGAAATGAGATTAAGAATATTTAGTGGTTAAAAATAGCTGTGGTACTGGATGACTGTGTGATCTTGGGAAAGTTACTTGACCTCTCTGTGTTCATTGTCCTCATCTATGGAGACAAGTTCCCCACTTACAGGAGTTTGTGAGGATTAAATGAGATAAATGAATGTGCAGGTGAGTAGCGTGATACTTGGCCTGTCATAAGAGTGTCCCATCAGAGTTATGTAGACTTTTCCTGGTTCCTCCTCTTCTTTTCTTCCCTCGAACCACATTGATTATTGTTGGGTTAGAGGGCATGGGCCGTCACAGTCCTGTTCTTCTGCCAGATATGGTGACCTCAGGAATTAGGCCTCATTTTAGCTTTTTCCTGAGTCTCACCCCAGCCACTGAGAGATCTGCTGTATTTGTCTATCTTGTAGTAGGAAACAATTAAATTGTAAAATGTTTTATTGATAGGTACATAGTAACCAGAAGAACCGTTGCCTCTCCCCATCTCAGGCAAGAACACCCTCTGCCAACTCCTGATAGTTGCCAAGTGTGCTATAATGCTCCTGGATGTGCTGCCTGCAGACAGGGCCAGTCTGGATGTGGAGGGTGCACACTCACTTACACATGCGCATACACACACGTGCACACTCACATATGCATGCTCACTCACACATGCACACTCGCTCCTGCAGAAACAGGTGTGCACATGCTCCGAAAGGGTTCCCCTAAAAATCTCTTTCCATACCAGATTTGTTTTGTCAGTAAATCCCAAGAGGAGAGCGTCATCTTAAGAGATGAATAATTGATCAGCTCTATACAGAATGTGCCATAAATACAACTCATGTGTTATTACAGGGAGTGGGACCATCCATTTTGGGGGAGGGGAAGAAGGAGTTGGCCTTGTGTGAAAGTGACTGCTAAGCTATAGGGCTGGGGGAAAGGGCTGGGCTGGGAAGTCCAAACCCCTGACAGCTGCTGGCAGGCCAAAAGACCTGAGCTGTTGGTGTGAGCTCGGGGAAGTATGGGATGAGGTTTCCTAGCTGGTGGACGGGCACAGTACCCACCGTCATGGGGTCCCGTGAGAATTCATTTTTGGAGACTCTCCTGTGAAGGATGCATCCCAGATGGGCTCTGTCTCCAGGCCAGTGGGCTTTGTGGAGGTTGACGACAGAATTATTTCTCCTGGCTGCAAACATCTTTTTGGACATTTTTTTCTGTACCATATGTTTCTTCAGAACGTATATATAACATAGTACCATGTGTTTCTTCTCATATGGTGTGTAACTGCTGATGGTCAGCAGAACCGCCCTCTAGACTTTGTTCCTCTTCTTACTTCCCCTTTCCTGCAGGCCCTAGAGGGACTTAATGCCCAATGGGACTTTGGTCTCTCAAGATAATATTCTTTCTCCTTTCCTCCTCCCTTCTCTTTGCTGTTCATGGACAATTGCTGATCTTGTTTTGATCCATAGCCACTGTGAGAGTCAGGAAACACTCTGGAAACCTGGTATCATCCGCACACACCTCACTGTACACCTCACCGCCTTGTGGACCAAATGAGGTGTTTGGGGACATTGAGTTCCACATATCCCCGGTCCTTCCTGGAGAGCCGTTGTTAAATAGCTGTAGTTGTGGGGGACCAGCTGAGGGGATATGAGGAGGGAGTTGGCTGTAGAAGAGGAGGCAAGTGGGGACCTGGGAGTCCAGACTAGGTTGGCCGCAGGGATGAATTACCAGAGGCTGAATCTTCTGAAGGCGAGAGTTCTGCCTGGGGGCAGCAGTGAGGATGCACACTTGGACTTTCCAGGAAGCAGGGTGAGGGGCTAGGTCTCTTATCTCATCTGAGAAGGGCACTCACAAAGGTGTCACTGGGTGGATAATTTCAGGTTCTGCACCCAACTCAACCAGACTCCCTTCCCCTTCCCAGAGTGCTCACCTCTTAGAATTTTTAAAATTTTACCACTTTCTGGGTACATGTTTTGCACTTGCATATGTGTGTGTAGTAACACGAATAACTCTATAATAAAAGAAATAGCAAGAAACAGCTTCCCCCAGAAGTCCTCTCTCTAAGGCTCTTTTCTAGCCTCTGTTTGCAGGCATGCATTATTTGTACAAAGTTTCAGGTGTGTTACAGGTACTCTACAGAAGACATCTGTGTCTTTTGGTAGAAAATCCCTGCTGTTCCTAGGTGAGAGGTGTGACCCCCAACCTGGGGAAGATTGAGCCCAGGGTGGGCTGGAGCCCTCAGTGATAGTATGAGGCAGGGAGAGACCTGATACAGGTTGGGTGAACGTCCCTGTGAGGAGAAGGAAGGGTTTTGTACCTGGAAGGTGGCAGTAAGAAGGGGCAGCACCAGTCCCTTTGATGGGCCTCTCAGTGGAGGGCGTGGGGCAGGCTATTCCTAGATCCGTTGTCAGATTTCTTCCTGAGTTCATTGTGGCAAGGGCATTTCCAATGACGTTGAGCAACCTTTGAAGGAAGGTTAAAGGAAGAAGTCAAGTTGCACTGAAAGCGCTGGTGAAAACAAGGCTCCAGGGATTGATGGAATTTCAATTGAAATGTTTCAACAAATGGATGCAGCATTGGAGGTGCTCACCTGTCTATGCCAGGAAATTTGGAAGACAACTATCCGGCCAACCAATTGGAAGAGAACTATATTTGCGCCCATTCCAAAGAAAGGTGATCCAACAGAATGGGGAAATTATCGAACAATATCATTAATATCACATGCAAGTAAAATTTTACTGAAGATCATTCAAAAGTGGTTGTGGAGGTATATCGACAAGGAATTGCCAGAAAGTCAAGCCAGTTCAGAAGAGGTCGTGGAACCCGGGTTATCATTGTTGATGTCAGGTGGATCTTGGCTAAAAGCAGAGAATACTAGAAAGATGTTTACCTGTGTTTATTGACTATGCAGAGGCATTCAACTGTGTGGACTGTAACAAATTATGGATAACATTGCAAAGAATAGGAATTACCGAACACTTAATTGTGCTCTTGTGGAACCTGTACATGAACCAAGAGGCAGTCAGTCAAACAAAACAAGGGGATAATATGTGGTTTAAAATCAGGAAAGGTGTTCGTCGGGGTTGTATCCTTTCACCATACCTATTCAATATGTATGCTGAGCAGATAATCTGAGAAGCTGGACTGTATGAAGAAGAATGGGGCATCAGGATTGGTAGAAGACTCATTAACAACCTGCGATATGCCAGTGACACAGCCTTGCTTGCAGAAAGTGAAGAGGACTTGAAGCACTTACTGATGAAGATCAACAACAATAGCCTTCAGTATGAATTACATCTCAATGTAAAGAAAACAAAAATCCTCACAGCTGAACCTATAAGCAACATCACGATAAACGGATAAAATGTTGAAGTTGTCAAGGATTTCATTTTACTTGGATACACGATCAACATCCAGGAAGGCAGCAGGCAAGAAATCAAACGACGTATTGCATTGGGTAAATCTGCTGCAAAAGTCCTCTTTCAAGTGTTGTAAAGTAAAGATGTCACTTTCAGGACTAAGGTGAACCTGACTCAAGCCATAATATTTTCAGTCACCTCATATGCATGCAAAAGTTGAACAGTGAATAAGGAAGACCAAAGAAGAAGTGATGCCTTTGGATTATGATGTTGGCAAAGAATATTGAATATACCACAGACTGTCAGAAGAATGAACAAATCTGTCTTGGAAAAAGTACAGCCAGAATGCCCCTTAGAAGCAAGGATGGCAAGACTTCATCTCATGTACTTTGGGCATGCTATCAGGAGGGACCAGTCCCTGGAGAAGGACATCATGCTTGGTAGGGTAGAGGGTCAGCGAAAAAGAGGAAGACCCTCAATGAGATGGATTGACACAGTGGCTGCAAAATGGGCTCAAACATAGCAACGATTATGAGGATGGCGCAAGACTGAGCAATGTTGTTCTGTTGTACGTAGGGTCGCTATGAGTTGGAACCCATTCCATGGCATCTAACAACTGTGTTTGCGATAAGACAAGTGCCGTGATAGAGCAGAGATCATCAACTGCCTAGAGCTCCACAGGCTGGCCTTCCCTAGTGGCTGGAGCAGAGATGAAGAGGCTTGTACCAGCCAGGTGCCTTGGGAGGAAGAAGCAGCAGATGTTCACGAACACATACTGAACACTGCCTACCCTCAAGGAGCTTATAGTATAGTAGGTCATACACCTATGAAAGGATTCCCAACAGAAGGTGGCTGTGCAGGGTGAATGCCCAGAATCTGGTACAGAACCTGTGGAAAGTAGGAGTGGCCAAGGGGGACTTTACGAGGAGGGGGTTGTTGTGAGGACACAGCCAGAGGCTGGATGAGTGAGATTTAGGGAGATAGAAAAGAGAGAGTTCACGTTTAGAATTGTTTGTATCTGGTGACTAGGTGAGTCGGAGCGCAGAAGAACATGGGTGATGCTTATGTTGGAAACATTGGCCAGTGCAGGAATGCTGGCAAAAGCAGGGAAGTGGGAAAAGGAGCTACTGGAGGTGGGGAGAGTCGGGGCGGGGGGCGGGGGTGGTGTTCAGCTATGTTTTAGGCAAGCTAGCTGTGGGCGGGGGATGGTGACAGGGTTTGTAGCATGTTCCAGGGGATGGAGCTGGCTAGAGGCCAGTTGAAGGGTCCAGACAAAATGTACAAATTAACAGTGGTGATTGTTAGAGGCCAGAGGGAATAAGAATTGAGGGAGAAAGTGCGGAGGGTTCTAGAGTTGGGGATGTCTGAGGTGAAAGGTCCCAAACGGCCCCGTCCTCTTCCAGCATCACCTGGCCTCCCCACCAGTAGTTTCCAAATGACAACTTGGTCTCCTTTTCCACATCTCGGCTGATGATAACTTGCCGCCTCCTGGTTAGGAGTGGGGCAGAGTTCACTGTGTTTTCGAGAATCTCTCAGCACTAAGAAAGTTCTTCCCTAAATTAAGCCTGAACTCTTTCTCTTTGGCTTCACCTGTTTTCTAGTTCCACCCTGCAGGGCCACTCACATAGTATCTAATTCCTTTCCCAAATGACAGGCCTTCCGATGTTTAAAGACCTGTCATATTCTTCCTGAGTTTTTTCTTTTCAGAACTAAAAGGAACCTGTTCCTCTTAGGTTTTGAACTGTCCTGCTCGTTCTCTTTGTGTAGCCCCAGTGGTGCAGCCCCAGAAGCATCCTGTGTTCAGGTCGGACTGTCTGGAGCAGAGCAGGCTGCCCTGCCTGTGCTGCAGGTCTTGCCCGGGGTTAGGTTACAGCTGTGTGTGTCAGGCTGTGTGTCCAGTCACTGGACTGTGAAACCAACTCAGAAGGTTACAACCAGCATTAAAAAAAAAAAAAAAAAGAAAAAATATTAATACATCTGGTAAGGGGAAGTGCTGTTGTGCAAAACTTTGTGTGTGTGTGTATAAAAATACGTAGTAGATCATAATGTAAAATGTATTTCTTACTGAAGATTATGGTAAAAAACGTTTGAAAAACCTGGGTTATAAGAATACCCTTTGAAGCTGCTCCATCGCATCACATTGAGTGTACCATCCATCAGTTAGCTCTCGGAGTCTTTTGTTGTTGTTAGCTGCCATCGAGTTCATCCCTGCCTTATGGCGGCCCATGCATAAGGGAATGAAATGCCAATAAAGACCCCCCATCCCCGCCGCCGCCAGCTGATCATCCAACCAGTGGTGAGCAGCCCTCCTAGCCTCTGACTCCCAGTAGCCCTCAGAGGAATCGGGCAGACCTGGGAAACTCAAAAACATCTACAGGCTGAGTTGCAAACTCAAATGCCTACAGGGGCTTGGCAGTTAACACAAATGAATGAGGTGATAATTAATTCAGTCAATTCATAAATAATCCCTGACCCCTGACCTTGGTTTCAAGAAGGCTGTGTGGAGTGGTGAAGCTGTGGTGTGCCAGAACAGTTATACTCTGGGTAAGCGGCAGCCGCTGCTCGGTTCTAGATAAATTTGCCAGATGGAAGTGTGAACCTTCAAGAAAATCTGAAACTCATGTAAAATCTCTTGGTTTTTTTAACATTACCCAAAACCCAGTGCCGTCGACAAAACAAAAACCTAACACTGCGTTGTTGATGTTAGCTGCCATTGAGTCAACTCTCACTCATGGCAACCTTATGTATAACAGAACGAAACACTGCCTGGTCCTGCGCCGTCATCACAGCCTCCAGCGTGCTCAAGTCCATCATGGCAGCTGCTGTGCCAGTCCATCTCATCTAGGGTCTCCCTTACCTCATTGGCCCTCGCTTCACCTAACAATGATGTCCTCTTCTAGTGATTGATCCCTCCTGGGTTGAACAGTGTTGTGTTGTAAGCCGTAAGGTTTTCATTGGCTAAGTTTCAGAAGTAGGTCATAGGCCCTTTCTTCTAGCCTGTCTTAGTCTGGAAACTCCGCTGAAACCTGTCCACCGTGAGTCACCCTGCTAATATTTGAAATAATGGTGGCATAGCATCCAACATCATAGCAGCACACAGGCCACCACAGTATGGTAAACTGACAGGTGGTAGAAACCAGTTATTGTCGAGTTGATTCTGACTCATGGTGACCCCATGTGTGTCAGAGTAGAATTGTGCTCCATGGGGTTTTCAGTGGCTGATTTTTCAGAAGTAGGTCACCAGGCCTTTCTTCTCAGGCATCTCTGGGTGGTCTCAAACCTCCAACCCTTCAGTTAGCAGCTGAGCACCTTAACTAATTGCATCACCCAGGGACTGAACACTGTAGGTCAAACAAAATAGATCTGTAGTGAATTTGGCCTTCATGGTCACTGCCAGCTTGTGACCTATCAGCCATGATGTCTCCCATCTGCTGGTCCAATGACCGCATGGCACAAAGCAGTGAGATTAGTTGGGCATTGATGGTTTTCCCTTGTAACTAACTCATTGGGGTTCCTTTAGTTACTCCTCTAGGAATCTTGTCTGGAGGTATCCTCAAACTCAATGGGATAAAGTCGTGGATGACACTTGTATTTTTCTTGCTTGCTGGCACCTTCTTCAGATTGTAGGATCACCAACAGGTGTTGAAAAATGCATCAGTGGCATCCCCTGGCTTGGAAATCTCCCCACCCATGCTGGCTTCACTTCCCTTGTATCTGGGTCTAATCTTCCCTTTCTCCTCTTTTTGGTCTGAAAAGTATTTTCCTTCCCAGGGAGTTCAGAGGCACAAGAGCAGGCCTACCCTGTCCCTATTCTTATTCACACACCAAAAATAACTTCTTACTTCCTTTTGGTTGTCTTAACCATTTGGGGGAAGCCCAGTTCATGCAGCATTTGGCTTCCTGACACTGGCCTTGTAAATCCATGCTGCTGTCTCACGTTTCTCCTTCACCGTGCATGTTCCCTCTCTCCTTTATACATAAACACGTATACTTGGACCACTTCAGATTTTGCAGCCCTTGCAACCACAGTGATTTTGGTTTCTAAGAAGGAAGGAAGGGAGTGCTGGGTGATCAGCCACATTCCTAGATGTCTGAAGGATGACCTTCTGCCAGGGTCAGGGAAAGGCATGTGTGTTCATGGCAGAAGTCCCGGGAAGGAATGTCAGCCCAGTGTTGGGGATGGGAAGACTTTCATTCAACTGAGAGTTGTTACTGCCCCACCTGTGGGCAGGAGGCACCGACGTCATTAAAATTTGGATGTTGCCTTGAGGGAACTGCCGTCTGGAGGGGGCAGCAGTTGCTTGCACAAATAGTAGTAGTGGCATGACATTTATTAAGTGCTATTTAATAGAGGCAGGTACAAGGTGCTATGGGAGCCCAGGGGGAGGAGCCACAGGTAATTCTGCCAAGTAGGTTGGGGAGGAGGTGACAGTGAGCTGGTTGGTGCTTGAAGGATAAGCCACAGTGGCATTCCAGGCAGTGGGAACTTCATATGCAAAAAAGCTGGGCAACATCAGAGAACATGGCCTGTTGGAAAAGCATTCAGGTTCCTTTGTGGCCAGAGCAGCGGCAGCGATGAAGATGAAGCGAGAACGTCAGGCTGGAGCCTCTGCTCCCCTCCTGGGGCTGATCCCAAATCCCAGCTTCCCACCACTGCTGTCGAGCCCATGATGGCTGTGTTTGACAGTCTTGGGACTAGTATCACTTGAGCCGTTTGTTTTAAATACTTAAGTTCATTACGATAGAATTTTAAAGTTGTGGAAAAGTTGCAAGAATAGTACATGTGACTCCCATATATCCAAAATATTTACATTTGTCATTCTCTGTCGTTATGTACATACTTTTACATACACAATTTTTTCTGAGCCATTTGAGATTAAATTGGAGATACCGTGTCCTTTTTACCCCTAAATACTTCAGTGTATATTTTCTAAGAACAGGGACATTATTTTATATAACATAGGACAGTGATCAAAATCAAGAAGATTAAGATTGACACAGTATCCCTATCCACCATCCATATTCAAGTTTTATCAATTTCCCAATAATGTACTTAAGCTATTTTTCTTTTTTCGTTTCTAAGATCTGTGCTATGATCCTGCACTTAGCTGTCTGTCCTGTCTCTTTAGGCTCCTGACATCTGAAAGAGCCTTTGTCTTTCTTGAGTTTGAGATTTTTGGAGAGAATAATCTAGGTACTTTCTAGAATGCCTTTTAATTTAGATATGCCTGATGCTTCCTCTCGATTAGATTCAGGTTATACATTTTGGCAGGAGTTCTGTGTGAGTAATATCACGTACGTCGTTCTCAGCGTATCTTGCCAAGAGGCACGTGATGTTGGTGTGTCCTGATGTTGGTGACGATGACTTTGATTATTTGGTTAAGGTGGTGTCCACCAGGTTTCTGCACTATAAAGTTACTGCTGTAATTAAGGAATTTACAAAGAGATACTTTGAGGTCGTGTATACATCCTGTACCTCATCAAATTTTCACTCCTAGTTTTAGCATTTACTGATAACCAAGAGGTTGCCAGTTCGAATCCCCCAGGAGCTCCTTGGAAACTCTATGGAGCAGTTCTACTCTGTCCTGTAGGGTCGCTGTGAGTTGGACTTGATTCGACGGCAGTGGGTTTGGTTTAAATCCGTCATTCTGTCTGTATTTTTTTTGTTGGCATTCTATAAGGAACGGCTTTCCCTTCTGAGGGACTAATCTTACTAACTCAATTCTACATCTTTGCTTGGCTTTTAACTTGCTGGGCTAGGTTCTCTTGGACCCTTTCCTCTTGTTGCCGCCCCCTTTTTGTGCTTTAGTGAACATCGTGTATATCATGGTGGTTCCTGGGCTTGAGGAGAAGCCTCAGTCTTTTTCCTTGCAGCAGCTCACTTGTCATTGGTATGATGGGCCCGGTCTGGGGCTAACAGCATGTGGTGTCCACTCAGCAGTGTTTCCATCAGCCTGGGCCTGAGAGTGGGAATGTTGTCATCAGGTCTCTGAGCTCAGCCCGGGCTCAAGTAAGAATGGTAGTGGGAAAGGCAAGAACTGTGGGTTCCTTCCCACCAAGAAGCTATGGTTGACCCCTAGTCCAGGCTGAATTTGTTCATCACAGCTGCCCTTTCCCTACCCCTACCCCTACACACACATACTTTGCACTTACAACACAACACACTGTTGCATGATTGGCTTGATTGGCTTCCTTTCCCTCCTGATAATAAATATGGTCCTAGTGTCACTCTGGTCATTGTGCTTCTTTAACAAACTGTTTGGTTTCAGGGGAGCCTCATCAGTGTAATTGATCCGAGGCTCCGAAAGGGTCAGAGCAGCATTCGCAATTCAACATTAGGGACTCTTAAAGGTCTGCTTTCCATTTCTGCTGGTGAAGCAAGGAAGCATGGGAAGATGAATTGAGGTTTAAGAAGTTGTGCCAGAGGTTGAGAGAGATTTTGCAAGAAAAGTGTGATTTAGATGTGCATTTGAGTGGTGTAGAACAGGGCGATGCTGTTCAGATATCATGGCTCATCTTTCTCCCTTTTATTTTTCCTCTCTCTCTCTCTCTCTTTCTCCAGACAGGCTCAGAGCTCAGCCCAGTTGATGGACCCGTTCCAGGTCAGATGGACTCAGGGCCAGTGTTCCATGGGGACTCACGGCAGCTAAGCTCCTCAGGGGTGCCAGTCAATGGTGCTAGAGAGCCCGCTGGGCCCAGTCTGCTGGGGGCTGGGGGTCCCTGGCGGGTAGACCAGAAGTCTGACTGGGACGCTGCCCCAGGCCCAACCCATACCGCTCGCCTGGAAGATGCTCACGATCTGGTGGCCTTTTCGGCTGTGGCCGAAGCTGTGTCCTCTTATGGGGCCCTTAGCACACGGCTCTATGAAACCTTCAACCGTGAGATGAGTCGGGAGGCGGGGAACAACAGCAGGGAACCCCGGCCAGGGCCTGAGAGCTGCTCTGCTGGCAGTGAAGACCTTGACACGCTGCAGACGGCCCTGGCCCTCGCACGGCATGGCATGAAACCACCCAACTGCAACTGCGATGGCCCAGAATGCCCTGACTACCTCGAGTGGCTGGAGGGGAAGATCAAGTCTGTGGTTGTGGAGGGAGGGGAGGAGCGGCCCAGACTCCCAGGGACTCTGCCTTCTGGTGAGGCTGGCCTCCCGGCACCAAGCACCCGGCCACTCCTCAACGCCGAGGTCCCCCAGATACCTCCCCCGGAGGGCCTGCCCTTGTCCCAGAGTGCCCTGAGCATCGCCAAGGAGAAGAACATCAGCCTGCAGACCGCCATTGCTATTGAGGCCCTCACGCAGCTCTCGTCTGCCCTCCCCCAGCCTTCTCACTCCACCTCCCAGGCTGCTGGCCCCCTGCCTGAGGCCTTGTCCCCTCCTGCCCCTTTCAGATCTCCCCAGTCCTACCTCCGGGCCCCCTCCTGGCCTGTGGCCCCCCCTGAAGAGCACCCATCCTTTGCTCCTGATAGCCCTGCCTTCCCACCAGCGACTCCTAGAACCGAGTTTTCTGAAGCCTGGGGCACTGACACCCCACCAGCAACTCCTCGGAGCCCGTGGCCCATGCCGCGCCCAAGCCCCGACCCCATGGCTGAACTGGAACAGTTGTTGGGCAGCGCCAGTGATTACATCCAGTCAGTATTCAAGCGGCCTGAAGCCCTCCCCAGCAAGCCCAAGATCAAGATTGAGGCCCCTGCTTCCTCTCCAGCCCCGTCCCTGTCGCCCATCCTCCAGAAGGAGGCTCCCCCGCCGTCCTCGGAGCCTGACACCCACCAGAAGGCCCAGGCCGCCCTGCAGCAGCACCTCCATCACAAGCGCAGCCTCTTCCTGGAACAGGCCCATGATGCCACCTTCCCTGCTCCTACGGAGCCTTCTGCTCCTGCTTGGTGGGCCCCAGCAAGCTCACCGGCCCCACGGCCTCCAGACAAACCACCCAAAGAGAAAAAGAAGAAGCCCCTGGCACCCTCTGGAGGTCCCATGGGAACCGAGAAAGCTGCCCCTGGGATCAAACCCACTGTCCGAAAGCCCGTTCAGATCAAAAAGTCCAAGCTGCGGGACACACAGCCCCTCTTCCTGCCCCTACGGCAGATCGTTCTGGAAGGGCTGAGGTCGCCAGCCCCTGAGGAGGTGCAGGCACACCCACCTGCCCCCCTCCCCACCTCACAGGGCTCTGCTGTCCCCCAACCCCCAGAACCTTCTCTTGCGCTATTTGCACCAAGTCCCTCTGGGGACAGCCTGCTGCCCCCTACTCAGGAAACGAGGTCCCCCAGCCCCATGGCCACTCTGCAGGCGGTCTCCACTGGCCCTCTTCCCCCTGCTGATGACAAGCTGGAAGAGCTCATCCGGCAGTTTGAGGCTGAATTTGGGGAGAGCTTTGGGCTTCCCGGCCCCCCATCTGTGCCCATTCAGGACTCCGAGAACCAGCCAACGTGTCTCCCAGCCCCTGAGAGCCCTTTTGCTACCCGTTCACCCAAGCAAATCAAGATCGAGTCTTCGGGGGCTGTGACTGTGCTGTCTACCACCTGCTTCCATCCAGAGGAGGGAGGCCAGGAGGCCACACCCACCAAGGCTGAGAACCCACTCACACCCACCCTCAGCGGCTTCCTGGAGTCACCTCTTAAGTACCTGGACACACCCACCAAGAGTCTGCTGGACACACCGGCCAAGAGAGCACAGGCCGAGTTCCCCACCTGCGACTGCGTAGGTAAGTCTGCCTGGGTGTCAGGAAAGGCAGAGGGCTGAGGCCTGGCTTGGCTTCTATTCACTGTCTTTCATTTGGCAAATCTTTACTGTGTGCCAACCACTGTGCCGGGGCTTGGGGGCACAGAAATGAGCTCGTGGGCTATGGAAAAGGCATTGAAGGATAACAATACTATGTGTGTGCCATGCCGGTAGAGCAGGGCATAGCCTTAGCTTAGAGCCAGTGAGCCAAAGTGCAGGCAGTAGACTGTCGGCGTCAGCAGAACCCAGCAGTGGATTGGCTGCTGTGGCCTTGGCCAGTGGGGAATGGCAGGGGTGGACAATGGGCAGGAGATAAGGCAAGCAGAGATCCCAGTCATCACCAACTGTTCATTGCTCCAATTTGTATATTAGAAAGCCCACTCTAAAGAATTAAAACCAACCCTAACTTGTATTAACAAATGTTAAGTCATGGGAAGATGTTTGGTGAAAACAGCAGAAACACATGGCATCTAAATGATTATCTCACCTAGCTTGAAAAAAAAAATTAGAAAAAAGTCTAGGAGGAAATACATCCTAATTAACAGTGGTTGTCTCTGCAGTCAGACTATGGGTGATTTTTCACTCATGTGTTTTCTGAATTTTTTTATAATGAAATATGTATTTTATAATCAAAAATTTTTGAAAGTATATCTCAGCAGTGGCATGGAAGATGAACTGGTGGAGAGTGATAACCTTGTATCAGGAGATGTTTAGGGGGTTATTGAGAACAATAATAATAGTGTTTATGAAACACTTGCTCTGTTCCAGGCTCTGTGCCAAGTACTTTACAGTCATCGGCTCATTTATTCCTTGTAACAGCTACAGGAGGAAACTGAAGTTAGATTAAGTAACTTACCAAGGTCATACAGCTAGAAAATGGTGGAAGTGGGATTTGAGCCTAGGCAGATGGACTCTTAACCACCAAGCCATACCATGATTGAGATTGTTTAGTTGAGAAATAGATCCTCCTAACTAAAACAGTGCTTATAGGAATGAAAAGGACCAAAGAAGAAGAGATTGCCTTGGAAACAGTTTCTGGAGATGCTGGGATTTATGTTAGAGAATGCCGCCCTGTTTTCCAGAAGTGTCTGGAGCCCCCAAGTCTGAACAGGTGCTTCCATCATCTTTGTAACCTTGGCTCAGGACAAAGTTTAGGAATAAAGGCTATTTATGTTGGGATTAATCCTCAGATGGGTCCGTCCCATATTCCAGAAACTCATCCACTCACCAGTGGTAGGTACAGTTTCAGGTCAATATAAGGAAGAATTTTCAAGTAGAAGTCGCCATGAAATTTGGAGATTCCATCAAGTTCTTATAGTAACTGATCGATACTAAATTATGGTAAGAGCTTTATAAAAAGCATAAAAAGGTCTTATAGCATAGAAAAAGAAACCTAATATTTAAGTTCTTTAGTGATTTTTGCGAAGTAAGCAATTTTAGCCAACATGAGCATCACCAGGTAACTAAAATCCCACACACCAAGAGTGTTGTTTTACTCTTGCATAAAGACTGTGGTTTCTGAAGGTATGGATGGAATTCATATGGGCTTATTCTCTGAATCTTGAAATACTAGAATGAGAGGTACCCCTTGAAGCTTCACAGAAGAACATTTAAAAGATATGAAATAAAATGCCTTATTCCACAAGGCATATGATTTGTACAGGTTTGAGGAAACGTAGCAGAAGTTGAAGTTCTATGCTGAATTATTCGGAGAGGAGAGTGTTGATACATTTCTAGTATTTTGAGGCATACACTGGAGATGCCCCTAACCATCTCCTAACACCATGGTCAGAGACAGGACAGTGAGCGGCAGAGTCTGGTGGCGTATTTTGTCTGTTCTCAGTAAAGGGAAAATTCACAAGGGGAGCCAGTTTAGAACAGGGAATGAGTCCAATTGACTTTTTAGTGGGAAAGCATCCTTTGGATCATCTGCTCTGACTTGATCATTTTATAGATGATGAAATGAGTTCATGTTAGCTTTTAAGTTTTGTTCTGAAGTTTACATGGAGCAGGCTACAGGCAGCTGGAGAGATTAAACTGTAGCAAAAGCCGGTGGTTAGGAGACATAGATGATAGGGGTTGCCTTCATAGAAATCCTGAATGTTCAACTAGCTGATCTTCCTGGCGTAATGAAGTGGCCAAAGGCCGATGCGGGAATTACATCTCCTTTGGCTGGGGCATGGTGGAAGTGAGGGAGTGAGGGATATTGTCCGGTGAATGTGGCTGACATCAGTAGCCACAGGTACCATCAACATGGACCCCAGTTCTCTGTTTATAGTAACGTAAAGTCTATTTCCTGTAGTTTCTATCTTTGTGAGAACTTATTTCCTCCCACTCGTATTCAGTTTGACATGAAGAGGAACTTCTTGTCTTTTAAATATTTTTTTTAGACAACAGAAGATTTGGACACCAAGTGTACTTCCTAAAGTTAGCCCCGTTGTGCACCTTCTTTGAGCATTCTGTTGAGCTTCCGCCCTGCGCCAGGCTGGAACATGTCTCCGTAACCCCTCTAGTTCTAAGTAGACCCTGAACTCTGGGGCTTAACGGGAAACTCTTGTTTTACAATAGCTTTTAATAACAACTTGGAAACCCTGGTGGCGTAGTGGTTAAGAGCTACGGCTGCTAACCACAAGGTCGCCAATTCGAATCCACCAGCTACTTCCTGGAAACTGTATGGGGCAGTTCTAATCTGCCCTGTAGGGTCACTATGAGTCAGATTCAGTGGCAATGGGTTTGGTTTTCAGTAACAACTTAGTATCTTAGAATCTTCCTAGGCATGTGGTAGCTCTCAGCCAGAGCCTTAGACTTTGGTGTCTACATCCCAAACTAGAACATTTTGACATTGAAAGGCAACCTCCAGGGCTCTGGCCCCCACACAGTTTGTCAGTTAACACAGATGTGGATAGATGGTTTAGGTTTGTTCTCCTTTTCTTTATATCCCTTTATAATTCCTGATAATGTTTTATTTATGCCTTCTTATTTTTCTTGGTGAGATTTATTAGAATTCTATCTATGTTATTGGCTTTTTTAAAAAAACAAGACTTTACATTTATTGTTTTTTCCATTTTTATTAAATCAGTTTTTACTTTTTCTCTGTTTCCTCTTTCTACTTTGTTTAATTCATCCTGGTGGGGTATTCTGGTTTCTTGATTTGAGCATATGACTTAGTTATTTTCATCTTGATGAATTTTAAGAACTGCATTGAAGCATCGTTACCACTTTGCGACTTCAGCTTTATCGAACCAAATTTATTTTATAATACTTTTGTTCAGTTTTGTTTTCAATATTTATTCTACTTTGATTCAGTCTCTTACTAGGGACAAGATAGATGCATATGATAGAGATGTATATGATGTATATGATAAATGCTGCAGACCATCGTGCCCAACAGAAATAGACTACAAGGCACATGTGTCATTTTAAATTTTCTAGTAGCTACATTTAAAAAAAAATGAAATTCATCGTAATAATATTTTACTTAAGTGGATTAAACCAAAATAGATTTTAACTGTAATCAATATAAACATCATTAGAGATATTTTACCTTGCTTTTTATATTGTCTTTGAAATCCCGTGTATATTTTACACTTAGAGCACATCTCAGTTTGGACTGTGGATATTTCAAGTGCCCAGTAACTGCATGTGGCTGGTGGCTACTTTACTGGGTGGTGTAGCTGTGGACTATAGCATGTTCACTGACGAAAAGGCGTCATAGTGGTTCACTTACTCAGGAGACATTTCCTGAGACCCTACCATGTACTGGCTCCTAGGCTGTAGAGCTGAGGAAGGGGCTTACAGAGCAGTGGTCTCCTAAGTGGGCTGCCTTGCAACCCAGGGGGCTGCATGTCTTCATCCTTTGGAGTATGGGAAGAAGTTTTTAGAATTATTTGCGTTTATTCTTTCAATTTTTTATTTTATTTTATTTTGTGTGTGTTATGTACTAATTTGACTACAGTGGCACATGTATACTTATAAACAAATATACTAATGTTGGCCATGTGGTCACTGATGAGAGGGTACAATAAAAAATTAGGACCGCCAGTCTGGAGAAGACACAAGTAAGTGTTATGGGTGCTGTTTTAGATGTGTATTCAGGATGCTGGAGGAACATAAAGATGAATTTGACCCTAGGTAAGAAGGTATCAGAGAGGGCTTCCTGGAAGAGGTGGTGTCTGATCTGAGTTTTAAAGGATACATAGAAGTTGATAGAGTACCAGGGAGAAGATGGAGTGTCCCAGGCAAAGGGGCATGAAAATGTGGAGATGAAAAGCATCATGGAAAAGCACAGGAAGATGTAGAGATGAGAGAACATGGAGAAATGGGAGTAGTTCTAGTGTGACTGCTGAGAGATTGGGAGTGGCTGGAAAGGAGGGTTTCATGGGAAGAGGGATGATACCAAAGGCAGAGAAACCAGTTTGCAGGCTCAAGCACAATCCAGCAAGAAATAATGGGGACCTGAATGAAGAGAGTGACGTTGAGTTAGGAGGGTGAAGAGGAGGAGGCAGATAAGAGAATAAGAAGAAGAATTAACTGGTTTGCTTACCAGTTGGAGTAGGGGCAAGGAAGAAGGGGCAGCCACAGGTGACTCCCAGTGTTCCTGGTTGGGTGGCTGGGTGGGTAGTGGTACCATTCACCAAGATGAGAAATACTGGGAGGAGAGCAGTTTTGGACCTTGAGATGTCTGTGGGACCTGGAATTGTCCAGCTAGTTGGATCTATAATTTGGAGGCTCCTGGGCAGCCTGATGGTAGTTGAAGTTTTCATTGTGGTCATTTCATTGGCTAAATATGTAGATAAAAAGAAGCCTGAGAATGGAAGATACCAACATTTAGGGGACAGAAGCTCAAACAGGAGGCGTGGGAATGATACGGTAAGAAATTAGGGAGAGGATAGGTTAAAAAAAATGAATAATTTCAAGGCCAGGAAGCTGACAACATCAGTGTGGAAGAAGAGTCAAGATTTACTGTTGGATTCTTCTTTGTTTGACATTATTTGTTACTTTATGTGCTTTACCAGTAGTCTTTTCTATCAGATTCCAGGTTCATTAAGAGCAGGGACTGAATGTCGTATTTCTAAAGCATCTAGACCGCTGCTGAGCAGATGGTTACAAGCACCCTGCATAGTTTTAGTTAACTGGTCAACCTTTTTCCACCTCTGTTTTTAATTACCACAAAGACCACAGATCAGTTCAGTCATGATTTTCTTACCTTTAATTTTGTTGTCAGTGATTGTGCCTGTTGTTTATAAAGGTATTTATGTCTGCTGCCAGCAGGCCCAGCATGCTGCTTGTGGACTCATAGGCAGCCCACCTGATCCAGAGTAGGGCCTACCTCCTGCCTGCCCATTGTTGTGACTTTGCGACTGCCACAAGGCCTCAGGCTAGCAGTCGATTATTAACTGTCATGGAAGTTCAGTGTAGTTAGTTACACAGTCTTGAGCTGTTAACTTTAAGTCTATTAAAATTACATCCAGAAACCAAGAGAGCATATAGGGTTGTTTGGAAAATGAAGATAGGTACAAACGGGTCTGTCTTCGTGTGATTTTGACACCAGTGCTTTGATTGTACACCAGTTGTGAACCATCTCTGAACCAGTTCATAAAGTCTGTGCTCCTATATGTGTTCCTGGCCACAAGCTCTGCACCGGGAAAGTATGGGTCCCTAGTCTAGGTGGAAGGAGATAGGGAAGGTGGAAGAGCTCATTCAGAAGTTAAGGATCCCTCTTTCTGTTGGGCAGTAAAGAGTAGCTTCTTATGTTTCATATCTCTTGCTTAGAGCAAAAAGGATACAGTTCATTCTAGCCTCATGCAGAAATGGAATGGAGCATATTTTTCTATTTTAATGAGTGTAAAATTAAGTGCACAGGGTGAAGAAAAACCCCTAGGGTCACATAACCAGCATTTCCTCAAAAATTGAATTTCAGTCTCCTGAGCTCTACCGTCAAAGCTTTCTACTATGTATTTTAGGGGGAGGAAAAAAAGCAGTCTTCTACTCTGATTACTGAAGTAAGCCATAAAACAGATTCCTCTTTAAGAAGAGTTGAGCGTTTTCCTTTCTTTGTGATTTTACCTTTATGGAGAAGGAAGAAATATTACACTGGGGACTGAAAGGAAAAATGGGGACTTTACAGCAAGATAGCAAATACCCTTTTCCTGAAACCTAGTGAAAAGGAACCAAAAGACACAAAATTAGAGGGAAAAGTTTCATCAACTGAGGTTTGGGAATAGCCGCAATCTTGAACCATGAATTCCAAGGGCTGCATGCCGTTTTGAGATCCTGTGAGTGCCAAAGGACGACGCTGGGGTATACAACTCCCAGGGCTGGGAAAAGCAATAGTGGAAGTTCAGAGGGACCCCTTCTCCTTGGACAGATGGGTTAGAGACCATGCATCTGGAAGGCATGCTCTTGGAAAGTGGGGAATGCAAGCAGGTTTCGTTCCCCCCTCTGCCCCACCTGCTGATGGGGGTGTACAGTTGGGTGAGGACAGTTGGCTGGAGAGATGGAAAATCATATCTTAGGAGCCAGCTTTGTATCCGAGGGCCAATAGCAGCAAAAAAAAAGGTCATCGTGCAGAGAAAAATATTTGCTGAACCACCAAACAAAATCCTGCAAACTGTGGTGCTTCAGTGTAACATGATGTTTTATTAAGAGTAACCGGCTTGCTCCCATATGAGGGAATAAATTAAAAATCTAGGGCATCTGTCCCCATCAGAACAGAGCACAACGCAACACACAAATACACATACAAATTTAGAGGCGTGACCCCAACAGAGTGCATGGAGATTAAATTTCCCAGTTGCAGCTATCCGCAGCCAGCCCCAGTTCCTCCCTTCACCCACTAGCCTGCTGAACTTTTGAACTAATCATTGAAACCTCTGTAACATCCAATTTTCTAGCTTAACTTCTAACTTAATTTTAAGGGAAGAATTTGAGCAGTGTCCGGGTAAAGAGAGAGAAGTGAGGAGATTCGGCGAAGTCTTACTTTTGGGCAAAAGATTCTAGACCAGTGGTTTTCACCTGGGGGCTGTTTTGCTCCCCTTACCGTGGGGGACATTTGGCAGTGTCTGCGGATACTTTTTCTTATCCCAACTGGTGTGGTACTACTGGTATCTTAGAAACCATGCATGCTGCTGAACACCCTACAGTGTGCAGTACAGCCCTGCACAACAAAGAATTATCTGGTCCAAAGTGTCATTAGTGCCAAGGTAGAGAATCCCTGGAGATAAGCTTCCTCCATTAAAAGATTAAATAACAAGCAGGCAAACAAAAAATCCAATACAGAACCCGTTCACATTCTGTGGGGAAGGTGAAGGGGTTAATACAACATTGAAAATGAAGATTTACATTAGAAAACACAAGTTTGAACAACTGGTTTTATGTACTTACAAGGAAGTTGAAGAAAATGTTTACTGTGAAGCCAGAAATGAAATATGAGGTTCTAGAATAAGGTTACAGAGAAACCACAAGAGCCTTGAATTAAATTTAGGAGGAAAATCATACCATTACAAAATAATTACAACTGCATTAAAAAAAAAAAACCCTGTTGCCTTTGAGTCAATTTCAACTCATAGTGACCCTATAGGACAGAGTAGAACTGCCCCGTTAGCGTTTCCAAGGAGTGGCTGGTGGATTTGAACTGCTAACGTTTTGGCTAGTAGCTGAGCTCTTAACCACTGCGCCACCAGGGCCCCTACAACCGCATTAGAAGCTGCAAAAAGGAGAATCAGAGTTATAGAAAAAGCAAATGAGTGAGGTAGGACAGGCTTGAGAGATCACTCCAAAGCAGGAGCAGAACATAGAGATGAACATTATCAGAGTGGAGATGATGGATATAGAAGACAGGCAGTGGGGATTCCACATCCTGATGTTGGTTCCCAATGAACCGCACGGGACAAACTGAACAAAGGCAGGAGTCAAAGATAGGATGCTTTTCTGAGATGAAGTAAGCCTGATAAGAAATTCATCATGACCCCAGGAAAACGAATAAAAACTGACAAATACTGATCCTGATGAACTTACTGAATTTCGAGGATGAGGATTAACCTAAAAATAAATTAACCAAAAAAAAAAAAAAATCAAGCTGATCACATAGAATTTTTTTTCATAAATTTTTGAAAACAATCTTTTGAAGTAGACATATAGGAAGACATTCATATTTTAAGTATACAGCTCAGTAAAGTTTTACAAAAGCCATGCACTTGTGTAACCAGTATCTGGATTTAAAAAACAGAACTTTACCAGCACCCCATTCCCAGTTACTTAGCACTGGTCTTTCTAAAGGAAGAGCTGGCAAGCTATGGCCCACAGTCCAAATCTGGCCTGCCATCTGTGAGCTAAGCGTGGTTTTATACTTGAAAAGGCTGGGCAACTTTAGAGAGTGGTGTCTGGGGTCTTAAATGCTAGCAAACAGCCATCTAAAATGCATCAATTGGTGTCAACCCACCTGGAGCAAAGGAGAATGAAGAACACCAAAGATACAGGGTAATTATGAGCCCAAGAGACAGAAAGGGCCACATAAAGCAGAGGCAACATCAGCCTGAGACCAGAAGAACTAGATGGTGCCTGGCTACAACCAATGACTGCCCTGACACGGAACACGACAGAGAACCCCTGAGGGAGCAGAAAAGCAGTGGGTTGCAGACCCCAAATTCTCGTAAAAAGACCAGACTTAATGGTCTGACTGAGACTAGTAGGACCCCTGGGGGTCATGGTCCCCAGAACTTCTGTCAGCCCAAGACAGGAACCATTCCCAAAGCCAATGCTTCAGACAGGGACTATGGGATAGAAAATGACAATGGTGAAGAGTGAGCTTCTTGGATGAAGTAGACACATGAGACTATATGGGCAGCTCCTGTTTGGAGGGGAGATGAGAGGGCAGAGGGAGTCAGAAGCTGGCCGAATGGACACGAAAATAGTGGAGGGAAGGAGTATGCTGTCTCTTTAGGGGGAGAGCAACTAGGAGTATACAGCAAGGTGTATATAAATTTTTGTATGAGAGACTGACTTGATTTGTAAACTCTCACTTGAAGTACAATACAAAAAGGGGGGAATCAAAAGAATAATATTTCATGACTCATAAAAATCATATGAAATTCAGATTTCACCGTTCATAAACAAAAAAGTTTTATTGGAACATAGGGATGCTTTTTTGTTTCTGTATTGTCTTTAGCTGCTTTGGTACTACAGTGGTAGAGCTGAGTAGTTGCCACAGAGACTATCTGACCTGCAAAGCCTAAGACTTTTACCATCTGGCCCTTTACAGAAGAACTTTGCTAACCCTGTGCTAAGTTAACTGCTGTTCTAATTTCTAACCACATTGATCAGTTTCACCTGTTCCTGAACTTCACATACATGGAATCATGTAGGAGGTACTCTTTTATGTTCTAGCTTCTTTCACGTAGTGTTGCTTGTGAGATTCAGCTGTGTCGTATGTGGCAATACCTGTAGTTTGTGCATTCTCGTTGCTGTACAGTATTCCGTTTTATGAATATACCACAATTTATACATTAGCTTATTGATGGTCTTTTGGATTGTTTCCACTTTGGAATAATTATGAATCATGCTGCTATAAACATTCTTGTATATATGTCTCTTGATGCATGTATGTGTTTCTGTTGGATATATACATGGGAGTGAAGTTACGTTATGTTCAGCTTTAGTAGGTACTATCAGTTTCCAACGAGAAACCTTGGTGGCGTAATGGTTAAGTGGTATGGCTGCTAACCAAAGGGTCAACAGTTCGAATCCGTCAGGCGCTCCTTGGAAACTTTATGGGGCAGTTCTACTTTGTCCTACAGGGTTGCTATGAGTCAAAATCGACTCGACGGCACTGGGTTAGTTTAGTTATCGGTTTCCAAAGTGGTTGTAATGATTTATACTCCCACCAGCAGTGTTTCATGTTCACACCAGCAAATGGGACCATCAGTCTTTTTTATATCCGCCTTTCCAGTAGGTATATAATGATATTTCATTGTGGTTTTAATTTGCATTTCCCTGATGACTAATGAAGTGGAGCACTTTTTGATATGTTCTCTTTTGTAATGTACCTGTTCAAGTCTTTTGCCCACTCTCTTACGTTTCGGCATTTTTGTTATTGATTGGTAAGAGCCCTTTATTTATTCTAGGTATGAGTCCTTTGTTGAATATATGTATTGCAGTCTACTCAGTTTTGTTGGAAGCCAGGAAACAATGGAGTGATATTTATAGGGTATTAAGATAAACAGTTTCACTCAAGAATTCTATACCCAATTAAGTTGCCATTCACGTGTAAAAGTCTCAGAAAAATATTTCTAAATATGCAAGAACTCCCATTTTCTGGAGATGAATCAAATAATTAACAGATGGGGACATTGTAGTATGAAGTGGCTGGCAGTGAATGCTAAATGTATTCAAATGTACAGTCTAAACTCAAGTAAGTGTGATAGTATTCTAAAACAAAAGATAACATATTTATTATACTGTTCTTGAAATCTGCCATTTGTCAGTTTGTCATGCTGTGGTGGCTTGCATATTGCTGTGATGCTGGAAGCTATGCCACCAGTATTTCAAATACCAGCAGGGTCACCCATGGTGCACAGGTTTCAGTGGAGCTTCTACACTAAGACAGTCTAGCAAGAAGGACCTGGTGGTCTACTTCTAAAAAAAAAAAAAAAAAAAAGTCAGTGAAAACCTTATAAATAGCAGCAGAACATTATCTGATGTAGTGCCGGAAGGCGCTCCAAATACAACTGGTGGGGAGCTGCCTTCTCAAAGTAGAGTCGTCCTTCACTTGAGACTATGTGGGCATCTCCTGCCTGGAGGGGAAATAAGAGGGGGTTAGAAGCTGGCGAGATGGACATGAAAAAAGAAAGTGGAGGGAGGGAGCGGGCTGCCACATTAGGGGAAGAGCAATTGGGAGTATGTAGCAAGGTGTATATAAGTTTTTGTGTGAGAGACTGGCTTGATTTGTAAACTTTCACTTAAAGCACAATAAAAATTAAAAAAAAAAAAAGATAATGTTCTTAACAAAAAGAGTTGTCCTTAATGATGTGAATAGATTAAAGCTTTGGGACCTTCATTTGTTGATGTGACATGTCTTAAAATGAGAAGACGCAGCTGCAAACATCCATTAATAACTGGAACATGGAATGTACAAAGTAAGAATCTAGGAAAATTGGAAGTTGTCAAAAATGAAACGGAACGCTTTAAGATCAATATCCCAGGCATTAGTGAGCTGAAGAGGAACTGCATCAGATTCAATGTCAAAAACAACATTTCAAGATCTATCCTGAAGTACAAGTTTGTCAGTGATAGGATAATATCCAAACACCTACAAGGCATCTCAGATTTATGCACCAACCACTACTCCAAAGATGAAGAAATTGAAGATTTTTACCAACTTCTGCAGTCTGAATTTGTTCAAACATGCAATCAAGATGCATTGATAATCAGTAGTGATTGGAATGCAGATGTGGGAAATATGGCCTTGGAGATAGAAACAACGTGCGGGAGATAGCGTGACAGGATTTGGCAAGACCAACAACCTGTTCTTTGGAAATAACTTTTTCTTCAACAACATAAACAGCGACTATACACGTGGACCTCGCCAGATGGAATGCACAGAAATCAAATCGACTACATCTGTGGAAAGAGACAATGGAAAAGTTCAATATTGTTAGGACAAGGCCAGGGGCTGTATGGAGAACAGACCGTCAATTGCTCAAATTCAAGTTCACCCTGAAGCTGAAGAAAATTAAAACGAGTCCATGAGAGCCAAAGAACGAACTTGATGATATTCAACCTAAATTTAGAGACTACCTCATAATAGATTTGACGCGTTGAACACTAAGGACCAAAGACCAAACGTGTTGTGGGTGATATCAAGGACATCATACGTGAAGAAAGCAAAAGGTCATTTAAAAGACAGGAAAGAAAAAAAAGACCAAAATGGATGTCAGAAGAGACTCTGAAACTTGCTCTTGAATGTAGAGGGTAATGAGAAAGGAAGAAATGATGAGGTAAAAAAGCTGAACAGAAGATTTCAAAGGGCGGCTCAACAAGACAAAGTAAAGTATTATAATGAAATGTGCAAAGATCTGGAGTTAGAAAGCAAAGAGGGAAGAACTGGAGGAAAAATTCAAGCCTCGAGTTGCAGTAGAAAGGAGTCTGTGGGCAAAATGTTGAGCAACACAAAAAGCATCAAAAGAAGATGGAAGGGAATACACAGAGTCACTGTACCAGAAAGAATTGCTGGATGTTCAGCCATTTCATGAGGTAGCATATGATCAAGAACTGATGGTACTGAAGGAAGAAGTCCAAACTGCACTGAAGGTATTGCTGAAGAACAAGGCTCCAGGAATTGACAGAATACCAACTGAGATGTTTCAACAAATGGATGCAATGCTGGAAGTACTCATTTATCTATGCCAAGAAATTTGGAAGACAGTTACATGGCCAACCAACTGGAAGAGATCCATATGTGTATCTATTCCAAAGAAAGGTGATCCAACAGAATGTGGAAATTATTGAACAATATCATTGACGTCACACACAAGTAAAATTTTCCTGAAGATCATTCAAAAGCAGTTGCAGTAGTACATCGGCAGGGCACTGCCACAAGTTAAAGGGAGGTTCAGAAGAGGACGTGGAATGAGGGATATCACTGCTGATATTGGATGGATCTTGGCTGAAAGCAGAGAATACTAGTAGAAACATGTTTACTGTTGTTTTATTGACTATGCAAAGGCATTCGGCTGAGTTGATTACAAAAAATTATGGATAACATTGTGAAGAATGGAAATTCCAGAACACTTAATTGTGCTCATGAGGAACCTTTACATAGAACAAGAAAGAAGCAGCCATCTGAACAGAACAAGGGGATACTGCATGGTTTAAAATCAGGAAAGATGTGCGTCACAGTTGTATCCTTTCACCATACGTATTCAGTCTGTATGCTGAGCAAATAATCTGAGAAGTTGGAGTATATGAAGAAGAACATGGAATCAGAATTGGAGGAAGGCTCATTAACAACCCACAATATGCAGGTGACACAACCTTGTTTGCCGAAAGCAAAGAGGACTTGAAGCACTTAGTGATGAAGATCAGAGACTACAGCCTTCAGTATGGGTTATAACTCAACATAAAGAAAACAGAATCCTCACAACTGAATCAGTAAGCAACATGATGATTGAAACGGAGAAAGACCGAAATTGTCAAGAATTTCATTTTACTTGGATCCACAGTCAAGAAATCAGTGTATTACATAGGGCAAATCTGCTGCAAAAGCCCTCTTTAAAGTGTTAAAAAGCAAAGATATCACTTTGAGGACTAAGGTGCACCTGACCTACAAAAAACACCCCAGTGCCGTCGAGTCGATTCCGACTCATAGCGACCCTATAGGACACCTGACCTAAGCACCTGGCATTTGAGGAAAATGCATGCGATAGCCGGACAGTAAATATGGAAGACTGAAGAAGAATTGATGCATTTGAATTATGATGTTGGTGAAGAATATCGAATATACCATGGACTGAAAAAAGAACAAATCTGTCTTGGAAAAAGTACAGCCAGAATATTCCTTAGAAGTTAAGGCGATGAGACTTTGTCTTACGTACTTTGGACATGTTATCATGAGGGACCAGTCCCTGGAGAACGACATCATGCTTGGTAAAGTAGAGGAAGACCCTCAATGAGATGGATTGACACAGTGACAACAACAATGGGCTCAAACATAGCACAGATTGTGAGGATGGCACAGGAACAGGCAGTGTTTCATTCTGTTGTGGATAGGGTCACTATGAGTCAGAACTGACTCAGTAGCATCTACCCCCAACAACATAGTTGAAATACAGTTTTTGTTTTTTTTTTTTTTTATGGAGGGGGGGAAATATATCCATGAGTATAGCAACAAAAAGTAGGAAATAAAATGGAGGAGGAGGCAGGAGAAATTGTGTGTTAATTTCTTTTTGTCTAAAAATAAGACAGAATAGAACTGCCCGATAGGGTTTCCAAGGAGCAGCTGGTAGATTCATACGGCGACCTTTTGGTTAGCAGCTGTAGCTCCCCATAGCTCTTAACCAGTACGCCACTGGGGCTCCAAAATATTATTAGTGTTACTAAAAACATACTGTTCAAAAAGACTCATTATCATCAAGTCGATTCCAACTCATAGCGACCCTACAGGACAAAGTAGAACTGCCTGAAATATTTCCAAGGCTGCCACATCTTTCTCCTGTGGAGCGGCTGGTGGGTTCAAACCGCAGACCTTTCAATTAGCAGCTGAGCACTTAACCATTGTACCACCAGGACTTGTTAAAAAAATAAATACTATAGACTTTCCAAATTATCAGGCTTGGAGGAGGAAGGATGAAAGAAAATAAAAAACCTCTAGCAAAAGACTGGAAAGAACAATGTCTATCACAGGCTCCACCGGACTGAGTCCAGTACAACTAGATGGTGCCTGGCTACCACCACTGACTGCTCTGACAGGGGTCACAAGAGAGGGTCCTGGACAGAGCTGGAGAAAAATGTAGAACAAAATTCTAACTCAAAAAGAAAGACCAGCCTTGCTGACCTGACAGAGACTGGAGAAACCCTGAGAGTATGGCCCCCAGACACTTTCAGCTCAGTAATGAAGTCACTCCTGAGGTTCACCCTTCAGCCAAAGATTGGACAGGCCCATGAAACAAAACAAGACTATAGGGGCACACACACCAGCCCAGGGGCAAGGACTAGAAGGCAGGAGGGAACAGGAAAGCTGGTAATAGGAAACCCCAGGTTGAGAAGGGAGAGTGCTGACATGTCTTGGGGCTGTTAACCAATGTCATAAAACAATATGTGTACTGTTTAATGAGAAACTAGTTTGTTCTGTAAACCTTCATCTAAAGTACAATAAAAAATAAATAAAAGATTGGAAAGAATAGTAGGATGCATATACATGGAAAACATTAAATGACCGAAGACCAAATATATTTTACAACAATAAACATAAACAGGATAAACATACCTATTGACTTTAAGATTAACAGCATTAAACCGCACCAAGGGTGTTGTTAAACCTCCAATGACTGTGGGAAAAACAGAACTCCAAATCAGTTGCTAATTTAGAGGAAAGGTCTGGCGATCTATTTTCAAAAGCCAGCAAATGAAAACCCTGGGGATCACAACAGAACAGTGTCTGATCTGCAGTCAGTCATGGGCATGGAGCAAGACCAGACATCATTTTCTTTTGTGTGTGGAGTTGCCCTGATTCCGGTGCTGACTCGATGGTAGCTAACAACAATAACAATAGAACATCACCACAACCTGGCAAAGTATTGCCATAACTGAGTCTTCAAAAGTTTGTTCCACCATCAGGGTGATGACAACATTGTAGGACCAGTGAATTCTGTGGGTACAAATCCATCACCACAAAGTATTAGCTGCAAAGTGAATTCCAGTTGCAGTGCTGTACGAAGCACCAGGCGATGAATACAACATTGTGTACGTCCACAGGTGGTAGTTTGGGCAAAAACCTACAGGAAGAGAATGGAAGTCCATGCCCAGAGTATTGTTGAAGAGCCCAGGGCTGCTTGTTCTTTACGTTGTCTCATCTCCATTCTAGATTTGTGATGTTGCTTATTCTTATATCCCTGTATTTCTTGGGGACTAGAGGCTAGATCTAAATACTTGACTAGGTTCAGGTGAAACATTTTTAGGGCTAAGTTGTGGGTGATGCTGTGTTTCTTGTACTACAGACACATCCAGCAGTCTTCTCCCACTGTTAGTGATGCCGACTTGATCACTAGGACAAGGTGGTGAGGGCCAGCCAGGTCTTGCCATTAGGAAGTTACTTCTTTTCTCCTTTCATTCAGCAAGTTGTCTGTGGGTTGATACTTTGCCACCATGTGAATGTCCAGTTAACCATCAGCATCTATTCATGATGCTTAAGTAAATTAATTCTTTCATCTAATTCTGTCATTCTTTATAGATTTAATACCTGGCATTTTTCTATAAAGAAGTACTTTTTCCTCAGCATTTGGTTACCTTTTCCTACCAGAAAGGCAG
Source organism: Loxodonta africana (assembly GCF_030014295.1). Lineage (NCBI taxonomy): Eukaryota > Metazoa > Chordata > Mammalia > Proboscidea > Elephantidae > Loxodonta > Loxodonta africana. The sequence continues at coordinate 29,082,982 of NC_087356.1, forward strand.
AATGGTGCATAATTCTTCCTTTTAATTACCAATTATCAGAATAAAGAGTTGGCTTATTATCACGTTTCATAAATTGGAAGTTGTGTATGTGAGCATGTGTATTAAATATCTTTAACATCTGTGAAATCAGGATACAGCTCGTAATCAATGATGTCTTACACTGGCTGTTGGCTGGGCAGCCATTGTGATGGCACGCTTGTCACCTGTGTTCACATGAATTTAGTCACAGCTTTTCATATTGTTATCTCTTTAGTTGAGTTATGAACATTGTTGATATCACACACGTTAAGTTTAAGTTCTGTTTGTTTAAACTCTCTTCCAAAAAACTACACTGTGATTCAGCACTGAAACAAAAAGTTACTGTGTATACAAAAAAGCATGGAAACAGAGCTTGTCTTAGGCTGGGTTCTCTAGAGGCGCAAAGCCAGTTAAGTGACCATAATTCCATATTTTCTTACAGAGCAGCAGCCCATTTATTTAGCTTACATTTTCCTTTTTTGTGTGCCTATTTTTTATGCATGATATGTAATACAAATTTGTCTAAAGTCTAAAAACGTTTCAGTAAGTGTAAAATGAAAATTTTATAAAAGTGGTAATAAAACACATGTCATGGTTTAAATGATGGAGTTTCATCTTTTCATGGTTCCTAATATAATTGTGCATATTACAGTCAATGAAATGGTCACCTCCAACAGTGATAAAAGAGGGTTTGTCCTTTTGTTTTTTTCCTCTTTCTCTGTTTTGAGCATCACTGATTCAGTAGCAGTCATTCTTTTTTGTTCAGATTGTCTCAAATTTGGCCAACGGGAGCCCCTTTAGGCTGGTTCCTTGTTATTTGCATATGTTCCATCATTATTTGAGCACTTTCCTGTACCAGGTATCCCAGCCTCATATTGTACTTTCCTTGCCTTAGACCTTCAATTAGCTATTTCTCCAAGGACATCTGGTTCTTTTCATGGGTGATAGCATTTAGAAATCAAAATCTGAGAGCTAGGGGTGCTCATAGCTACTGAGTGTCATTGCCTTTATCCCCTTTCAGTGAACAGAACCTGTGTACATAGTGATATTCAAAGTTCAAATTTAACAATACAGGGTTTTTCACATTGGTTTGAATACTTGTCTCTTTTTTCTTACACTGGTTATCTTAGTTCCTAACTTGGGAACCTTTAAGCACCAAATTGTATAACACTGGCTATATAATGCAAAAACTGTATGAAGATAAGCAGACATTTACATAGTGAGAAATTATGATAGGGTCAGTTTCCACATATATAAAATGAGGATAATTAAATTTGTAAATGAGTACTCATTTTATAACTAAACCTACTTGGTTGTAAGTCAATTTTTCTTTCTTGTAGACTTATCTTCTCCCCCATACAGATCCATATTCTGAGGGAAAGAAATGTAATTAAAAGAAACAGTACTTCTAAGAGACTCCTTGGGGTCACCATGTAAGCTGCTGAAAGGGAAAGAGTGACTAGTTTAGCGTGGCCCTTGGAGCTTTGTCAGCCCCTTGAGTTTAGTGGCCTTCCCGGGAGAAACCTGTCCAGCCAGTTTGCAACTTGGCTTGGTTTTGGATATTCGTCCTTTCTCAGCCACTAGGATTGAGTTGCCAAGACTTGGTTTGCACCTTCTCCTTGAAAATATCCTTTCTCTGCCCTTAACCATTTTGAATGTAGAGTTTTTATGATTGAGGGCAGAAGGCAGTCACCAAAAGCCACAGTATGTTCCAGTGAGGGATCCTGCAGTCAGTATGTTACCCTGAATGTTCTCCAGACAATAGAAAGTGGAACGGCGCCCAGAAGGTCTGGCATTTCCTTATGTTCTATTTTCTGTATAGCATGTGGCCTCCAAGCCCCTATAAAGAGCTTTCAGACCGCTACCTCCAACACACACATTCTGTACTCTCTCTTCCTCCCTCCCCCTTCCCCATTCTCTCTCCCTTCCTCCCTCCCACCACCCTCTCTTTGTCCCCCCCTCTTCCTCCCCTCCCCCTTTCCCTTTCTCTACATGCATTTTTCTGTAATCCTCTCTGTTTTTGGTTCAAAATAGTGTATATTTGGAACAGGTCATTTTTAATCCTTTCGTTGGAGATACTCATTTGTTCATGAGACATTTAAGCACTGATAGTTTGAGAACTATGCTAGGTATTTTACATCTCATGTAATCTTCAACAATTCTATGATGAATAAACATTTCAACTGCTTTGAGCTCATAAAAGTGTTTAACTTGTGGCCCACACAGTTTGTTTGGCAGAGCCTGGATAATAGCTAACCTACTGAGTGCCTTTTATGTGCCAAGTACTGTGCTAAGTAAGCCCTTTATGGACAGGATCCCATCTGATCCTCACCACAACCCTGTGAGGTAAATATAGTGTCTTCATTTTCCACATGAAGGGGTGAGGGTTAGAGAGATTGGGAAGGAACTTGTCAAAGTTGCCCAGAGTCTGTCTGCAAAGCCTGTGGCGGTTCTGCAGTACTGTGATAACAATTATGAAGTACTGTGGTGTGAGTCTCGGTATTGCTGTCGTGTACAAAGTGCTGTGGGAGTCTAGAGGGACAACGAGCCTGCAAAAGTCCCGTTGGGCTCCACAGAAAAGGTGACATTTAAACTAGGCCTTGAAAGGTGAGGACAGTTTTCCCAAAAAGAGAAATCAGAGAAGATACTGCTGTCAGTGAGAAAACGTGTCTAATGACACAGGGTGTCAATAGTTCTGTGGCAGGAGCCCATGGTCGCTGTGTCAGGACACAAGGCGGGGAGGAGGGTTGCAGAGGTGGTATGGGGGGCATGTGGGCTGTGCTCTGGAATTTGGGCTCTGTCTTCTGTCTGTTGTGGAGTTGTCAGTGGTGGGTGGTATGATCAGGTCTCCGTTTTGAGAGTATAACTGGTGGTATTGGGTGGGATGACTTAGGAGTGTTGGGGCCACTTAGGAGAGACCAGGATAGTAGTTCAGGCAAGAGTAGGGAGCCAGACCTGGGACAGTGGGGACAGATGATGAGCCCCTATGAGAAGAAGCCATGGTGGTAAGCCCCATCCATCTTTTCACCTGCTGGGCCACACATGCCATTGTTAACCAATTTTTTTTTTTTTAAACCAGGAACACAGCTGAATTCAATTTTATGAACTTGCTCTTACTCTGCGGTTCTTAGTGTGGGTAATGACACATACGCATTTATGCTTGTGTGTGTATACAGATATATGTGATAGTGTGTGTATACTCTGCCCTGTTGCATATTATACATGTTATCCTGAAATTTGCTTTTTTTTTTTCACTTAAAATATCTTGGAGGTTATTTTCTGTCAGTAAATCGAGAGCTGACTAACGCCCCTTTTTTTTTTTTCCTCTAAATTTTATTTATTTTGTTGTTGAGAATACACACGGAAAAACATAATACCAATTCAGCAGTTTGTATGTGTAAAATGTAGTGACATTGATTACATTCTTTGAATTGTGCAACCATTCTCACCTTCCTTTTCTGAGTTACTCTTCTCTCACTAACATAAACTCTGCCTCCTAAGGTTTTTATCTTATCTTTTGAGTTGCTGTTGTCAATTTGATCCCATATAGATAGTTTGGTTTTTTGGTTTTGTAAATAGCTCTTAAAAGAGCATAATGCTCAAGGCAGACCTTTTTTTTTTTTTCACTAGTTAAGCTGTTAGGTTTTAAGATGACATTGGGGATATTTTTGGTTTAAGGTTTAAAGATTATCTCAGGGCAACAGTTTCAGGGATTTACCTATCCTCCGTGGCTCCAGAAAGTCTAGAGTCCATGAGAATGTGGATTTCTGTTCTGCATTTTCCTCCTTTTGATCAGGGTTCCTCTATGGAATGTTTAATCAAGATGTTCAGTAATGGTAGCCAGGCACCGTCCGTATTTCCCGGTCTCATGGCAAAAGAGGCAGTTGTTCATGGAGGCAATTAGCCACATATTCCATATCTTCTATTCCTGACTCTTCTTCCTCTGTTGCCCCAGGTGAATAGAGACACTAATTGTTGTGCCTTGAATGGCCAATTGGAACCTTTTAGACCTAGACACTGTGCAACGAACTAGGAGGTAGAACAGAAGCATTAAACACGTTATTAGGCCGGTTACCTGGGATATCCCATGAAATCATGACCCTAAACCTCCAAACCAAGGAACCAGTTTTTGTCATCATTGTAAATATATCTATCATACAACTTTTAGCAATTCAGCTTTTTACAGTATACAACTTATCGTCAGCAATAACAATACTTGGCCATGCAACTCTACCCTTAATCAATGCGATTTTCTCATCACCATTCAACTCCTTTCTCCCCCTCCCTCCCACCCCTGGTGACCAGCAATAGCCTTTGGCTTCTATATATTTGCTTTTTCTTGACTTTTTATGTAAGTGAGGTTATACAATATTTGTCCTTTTCTGATTGGCTTATTTCACTCAGCATAATGTCTTCAAGCTCTGTCCATACTGTAGCATATATTAAGACTTCATTTCTTCTACTTGCTGAGTAGTATTCCATTGTATGTGTGTACCACATTTTGTTTATCCATTCATCTGTTGATGGTCATTTAGGTTGTTTCCACCCTTGGCTGTTGTGACTAGTGCTACAATGAACAGAGGTGCACAAGTCTCTTTTCGAGTCTCTGTTTTAAGGTCTTTTGGGTATATACCTAGGAGTGTAATTACTGGGTCATAAGGTAGTTCTATTTTTAGTTTTTTGAGGAGCATCCCCACTGTTTTCCACAGTGGCTGTACCATTTTGCATTCCCACCAGCAATGGATAAGGGTTCCAATTTCCCCACATCCTTGAGAACTTCTGTTTTCTGTTTTTTTATCTTAGCCATCCTAGTGGGAGTGAAGTGGTATCTCATTGTGGTTTTGATTTGCATCTCTCTGATGGCTAATGATGTTGACCGTCTTTTCATGTTTGGTGGCCATTTGAATATCCTCTTTGGTGAAAAGTCTGTTCAAGCCCTTTGCCCATTTTATGATTGTATTATTTGTCTTTTTGTTAAGCTGTCGAAGTGTTATATGTATTTTGTTTATTAGATTCTTGTCAGATATATGGTTTCTGCAGATATTCTCCCAGTCAGTAGCTTGTCTTTTCACTTTTTTGGTAGTCTTTTGATGAACATAAATTTTAAATTTTTATGGGGTGCCATTTATTTATTTTGTCTTTTGCTGTTTGTGCTTTTGTTATCATGTTAGATAATCCATTGTTAAAAGCTATGCCTAACAGCATTGCCCCTGCTTGTTCTTCTTCTAAGGATTTTATGGTTTTAGTTTGCACATTTATGTACTTAATGCATTTTGAATTTGTTTTTTGTGTATAGAGTGAGGCATGGATCCTGTTTCATTTTTCTGCATGTGGAAATTCAGTTTTCCCAGCACCATTTGTTGAAGAGATTCTTCTTTCCCCATCGAATGGACTTAGCACCCTTGTCAAAAATCGTTTGACTATAGATTTGTGGGTTTCACTAATTCCTTTTGACAGCTATTCAGTGTTTCGTGATACGTACATGCTATGTGTATTTAGCCAATCCTTGATGGACATTTAGGTTGCTTCTGATTTTTTGCCATCAGAAACAGTAATGCAGTGTGTTGTCTTGTACATGTATAATTTTGTACAAATTTAAGTATAACCAAATTCCTAGAAATTTGAAATTCCTAGGAGAAATTGAAATTTTTTAAATCACTGGGTCAAATAGGTTGTGCATTTGTGGTTTTAATGTATTGCAAAATTGCTTTCCATATCACCTGCTTTCCTGTGCCTGATCCAACACAATGAGTTATCCAGCTTCGATGGCGACACACCTGGGAGGTGAAAATGGCCTCTTGTAGCTTTATGTACATTTGAGCCATTTGCATTTCCCTGTCTCAGAACTGTTTTATCCATTTTTTCTCTTATGTCACTGGTCTTATTTAGCTGTAGGAGCTTTCGATATATTAAGGAAATTAGCTTTTTGCCTGGTGTTATTTCCAGGTACCTGCCTCCCCCAGTTCGTTGTTTGCCTTTCAGCTTGGCTTTTGGTTATTACCATAAATTTTTCTTCAAATTTATTTTGTGTGTGTGTGTATGTGTGTGGCTCCTGAATTTCATGTCAGACTTAGGAAAGACCTCCCTACTTTATGATTATTACTATTATTATTATTTTTTTTTAATTTTTATTGAGCTTCAAGTGAACGTTTACAAATCAAGTTTTATGATTATTTTTAAAAAACTTTGATTTTTTTCTTCCAGCACTTGTAGGTTTCATTTTTTCTATTTAAATCTTTCAAACGTTAGTATGTCTTTTGGGGTGAGGTATAAAGCATAGATCGGCTATTTTTCCCCGACTTGTCCCAACACCATGGATTGAACAATTCATTTCCCCCCAGTGATTCAAAATGCCATTAGGTGTCTTATGTGTGGGTCTTGTCTCCCCAGCTAGGTCATAAACTCTGTGAAAGCAGCAATCGGATATTATCCTGTCTTACATCCCCCATAAAGCTGAACATAATAGTCTGCATAAAATAGGTACGAAATTATTTTTTTACATTTTACTAAATTGTGAATTCTTTCTATTAGAAAGTATACAAAACATTCACATACAGTATAATGAAAACTTTAAAAATGCACACCTTTGTAACCGCCACCTAGATCAAGAAATAGGCCATTTCCAGCTCCCCAGAGTCCTCTGTATCCCCTTCCCAATCATGTTTCTCTCCCATCCCCCAGAGGTAACCACCCTCTTGACTTTTGTGATAATTATTTCCTTTTCTTTATATTAATTTCTTCCTTGCATATGAAATTGCCATTTTTGTAGGTCAGTGTCATATGGTTTACCCCACTCATTTTACCACCAGTGTGTGGATCTCTAAGCAGTACAGTTGTTAGTTTTTGAATATTACTTAAATGGAGTCATCCTCTATGTGTTCTTCTGTGGTGTTCTGTCACTCAGTTGTTGACGTTGTGGGATTCACCATGTTGTTGCAGGCTGTTGATTCTCGTTGCTGTATCTATTCCATTCTGTAACTCTACTACGTTTTATTTATCCGTTCCCCTGTTGCTGGGCTATGGATTGTTTCCAGTTCTGACTGTTGGAAACGATGCTGCTGTAAAAATTCTTGTACATGTGTTTTGATGCATGTGACCAAGATTTCATCTAGGACAGGGATTGGTAAATTATGGCCTGCTGACTGGTTTATTATTATTATTAAAATATTTATTGTGTGTTTGTTGAAAGTTTACACAGCAAATTAACAATTTAACAATTTGTTAAATTTAACAATTTCTACAGTTTGTTCAGTGACATTGGTTACATTTTTCAGTGTGTCAGCTTTCTTATGATTTCCATTCTGGTTGTTCCCTTTCCAGTAATCTAGTTTCCCTGCCCCCTTGCCTTCTCGTCTTTGCTTTTGTTGTGTATATGTTGACCATTTGGTCTCATATAGATGATTTTTTAAAGAAGGACAGTACTTACGGATGATACTGTTTATTTTATGTGCCAATCTGTTATTTAGCTAAAAAATGACATCATGGAATAGTTTTGGTTTGAGGTTTAAAGAGTATCGCAGGGCAATAGTCTCAGGGAGTCCTCCAGTCTCAACCAATCCAGTAAGCCTAAACTTTTTAAGAATTTGAATTCTGTTCTACATTTTGCTCCCATTCTGTCAGGCTCCATCTATTGTGTTCCTGATGAGAATGTTCAGTAGTGGTAGCTGGGCACTATCTAGTTCTTCTGGTCTCAGGTTAGATGAGGCTGTGGTTCGTGTAGACTTATTAGTCCTGTAGACTAGTTTCCTCTTTGAGTCTTCGGTGTTCTTCATTCTCTTTTTCTCCAGGCACATGGAGATGAACAGTTGTGTCTTAGATGGCTGCTTGCAAGCTTTTAAGGCCCCAGACACTACTCACCAAGCTAGGATGTAGAACATAAACTTTATGTACTATATTATGCCAATTGGTTGAGTTGTCCCATGAGACTGTGGTCCTAAAAGCCTTCAGACCCCATAAATCAATTCCGCGAGGTGTTTGGTTAAGTCTAAGAAGTATTCGTGTTTGTGTCCCCTGCACTTGCTGCCTGTTTTTGTAAATAAAGTTGTGTTGGAACACAGCCATGCCCTCTTGTTCACATATTGTCTATGGCTGCTTTCACACTTCAAGGGTAGAGTTGAGTAGTCGTGGCAGAGATTGTATGGCCTGCAAAGTCTAAAATATTTACTATCTGGCCTTTATAGAAAAAGTTTGCCAACTCTTGGTTTAGAGTACAGACCTAGAAATGGAATCGCTGGGTCGTAGAGTATGTGAATCTTTAGCTTTACTAGATAATGGTAAACGGAATTCCAGAGTTGTTAGATCTTGGCCTTGACAACACTTGGTTTTATCAGATTTTGACAGTTTTGCCAATTAGGTCATTGTGTAATGGTGTTTCACTGTAGTTTTAATTTGTGTTTTCTGATTTCTAATGAGGTTGAACCCATGTTTTTGCACATTTTAGGCCATTTGGATTTCCTGTTTTGTAATATGCCCATTTGTTTTCCTGTTGGTGGTTTGCCTTTGTAAATTAATGCTGATTAGTTGATCATTCCAAATAATGTTTACACTTTGTGTTTCTGCAGAACAAATAGTGGAGAAAGATGAAGGTCCATATTATACTCACCTGGGATCTGGCCCCACTGTAGCCTCTATCCGGGAACTCATGGAGGAGCGGTGAGTAATGCACAGATGCCCAAGGAGAAATAAGGATTTTTAGCACCTCTCATTTTCTCTGCCATGTACCAGGCAACATACAGAAGGAAAGCCTTGATATCCAGATTGTCGAAGGTTGAGTATGGGGTTCTCACCTCCAGTGCATCTAGATTTCTTTTGGTCTGCCTTCAATCTCTCTCTCTGTCCCTCTTTTTCTTGAAATGTTTTTATTGAAGAAACATGGTGGTTTGTCCTGCTGAGTTTCCCACAGTCTCAATTTTGTTGATTGCTTTCATGTGGTAGCATTTAACAAGTCTTCTGCCCTCTGTTTGTCCTGCAAATCGGAGTTAGATCTAGATCTGAAAGTTTGGTTATAGTTGTTTTCTCTCTCTCTTTTTTCCGCTCTCAAAACTGTATCACAAGTGGTATTTTGTACCTCCATTAGGAGGGATGTAATGTCTCATCTTCGGCTGGTGGGAGCCTGTTCAGGTTGTCTCCTGAGTCCTTTTGACACAATCCTAGGAACTTTTAATAGTTTTCTTGATTTCTGATATGACTCCATGTGCCAGGCTCATGTTGTACAGTTGTCTGAGAAGTTCCGGCTCCTTTTATTGGGGGGGAAAAGTATTTAGAAAACAGAATCTAGGTTCTATGGGTGCTTGTTGCTACTGGTTTTTTGGTTGTTACTTAGTGAATACAATATGAGTTTATACTGACATTTCCAATTCAAGTTTAGACTATATGGTTTTTAATTATCACGACAGTTTTTAGTTTTGTGTATAGATACTTTAAAATCTGTATACACGTCCATATCAGATAGAAATACTATGAGTTCCAGTATATGGAGAGGTAATATAGTAGGGGAGGAGCCCTGGTGACACAGTGGTTAAAGCGCTTGGCTGCTAACTCAAAGGTTGGTGGTTCGAACGAATCTATCACTCCAAGGGAGAATGATACGGTAGTCTGCGTCTGTAAAGATCACAGCCTTGGAAACCCTATGGGGCAGTTTTACTCTGTCCTAATAGGGTTGCTATGAGTCAGAATCAGCTCAACGGGAATGGGTTTGGTTTGGTTTTAATATACTGGGTTAAGAGTGTGGACACTAACTAGAGCTAGACCATGGTCAAGTCCTGGCCCTGCCGTTTACTGCTCTACTTCTCTGTGACTCAGCTGTCTTATCTATAAAATGGAAAGGATGATAAAATTCCCATCTTTTAGGAGGCGTGTTGTGAAAATAAAACTGAGTGGATATCTCTAAAGCTTTTTAGTGCCTGGTGCCCAGTAAGTGCAGTATAGGGTGGATGTCATTGTCTGCCTACATGTGCACATGTGTGATTGCATCCTTTGACAAGCATTAGTATTTTCAGAGTAGAGGCGAAGGTTAGATGTAAACATATTTTACAAATGTATGGAAGGCTGAGTGGTTTAGAGTTTCCACAAATTTGGGAACCAGGGGAGCCAAATTAATCTTGTCATTAACGTTGCAGGGAGTGTGGGTTTGAACTGAATAACTAACAGCTTCCCTGAACTAATAAAAGGTAAGATGGGTGGAGGGCAATGATCTGCTATAATCACGCTTAATTATCCTATACCATCTGGAAACATTTATATTCAAAGTAGCCCATCAGAAAAGTGTTTGATCAAAGACCCAATCTGAAGTTCAAGTCTGATTTAAAGGGCACTTCTGATTCTAGGAGAATGACATAGCTCTAAAACAGCATGTGTAGTGGACATGTGCATCTGCATGTACCCGTACCCTGCAGTTTTGAGGCTGGGCCAGGCATCATTTTGTCCGGTGATTTTTGTAAGGAGTCTTGACACTATTCCTAAGGAATCTTGACTCTGTTCTTTGCTGGCTGAGGGCTGCAGGAAAGTGAAATGTAGAAGTTTGATCTCTGGGACAGTTTTTTTTTTTTTTTTTTTTGGAAACAATTTTATAAGAGTTCCAGACAGCTCCTGTCTTAGTTATCTTGTGCTACTGTAACAGAAATACAAGTGGGTGGCTTAACAAACGAATTTATTTTCTCACAGTTTACGAGGCTGTAAGTCCGAATTCAGGGCATTGGCTCTAAGGGAAGGGTCTCTCTACCTCTGTCTCCTCTGGGGGAAAATCCTTGTGCCCCGCTTCTTTATCTTTGCCTCAGCTTTCCTAGCAATCCTTGGAGATCTCCATGTGGCATATATTTTCCCCATTCCTGCTTCCTTGATTTTGTGTCTAATCTGTTCTTTTTATATCTCAAAAGTGATTGCTTAAGACATACCCTACCCTGATAGGGCCTCATTAACATAACAAAGAAAACCTTATTCCCAAATGGAATGACATCTACAGGTTAGATGTTTAGAACACATCTTTTTAGGGGGCACAATTTAATCCATAACAACTCCCTTAAATAACTTTTTATAAAAGAATATGTTTTAAAATGAGGGTTAATTAAGAGAGAGTGATAAAGTTTAGATTCAACCCATTTTTTCTCACTGCTTTAAAAATAACGGCCAACTGTAGATTCTTCAGAAACTGATCCAAGGGAGGAATTCTCCACAGACCAGGAATACTTACGTTTTTCCTCAGCAACTGGTAGATTTTTATCTTGAGGAGCTTGTAAATCATGTGGCAGACTGCGGTTGCAGCTTTCTGTTGGCTGCTACTATGCTTAGAGCCGGATTTGTGTACCTCCATCAGGAAGAACGTAAGATCTCATCTTGGCCGGTAGGGGAGCCTGTTCAACTTCACACCCAAGTCCTCTTGACATGACCCTAACGGGTCTTTTACAGCGTCGTTGCTTTCCCATATGATGAGATATTCTGGGCTCATCTCTCAAAAATACACAAAAGACCCTGCTGTTTGTATTTTGCATACTAAAATCATCTGTCTTTTCCACCTGTACTCTGACTTTGTCACCTGGTATTCTCATGTATGTCTTTTAAAACTATTTTCTGGAACAAGGAGGAGAATGAATGATTGGTGTCAATCATCTGGCTGATGGTCAAGTTTATGAATGGTCCAGGCTGCCTCTTCCCTAGGTCTTTCTCTGTAGGAGCACTCCAATGCCAGGACTTGGTCAAAGGCAGGGAGGGGAAGTAAACGGAAATCAAGGAGTTGTTGGTGCTTTTGGCTTCTCTTTTAAAGATTTGGAGAAAGAATGGGAAGGTTGAAAGCAAATCCTAAAATATTATTCCAACTTATTTATGGTTTTCAAGCCTCCTTAATAAGGTCTTTATTTTTTTCCATAAAATATATATAAAATAACATCTGTTGTCTTTGGCTGGGTTCCCTAGCGAAGCAAAACCAGTGAAGTATATATATAGAGAGAGAGAGAGTTAGCTCAAAGAAATGGCTCATGTGGTTGTAGAGTCTGGCAAGTCCCGAGTCTGCGGGTCAGGTGTCAGGCTAGGGGCTTCTCCTGACTAACCGAGCAGCAGGGGCTGACGAATCCAAGGCAGGCTGCTGGCTCAAGTCCCAAGTACCAGAGGTCAGGTGATGACAAACCAAATGAAGGATCCAGAGCAAGCAAGTGAGCTTTGTCAGAATGTCCATATATATTAGACGCAGGCCACACTCCTGAGGAAACTCTCCTTAAAACGGATTGGCTGATCACATCATGGAGGATGACTGCATCATTACATAACTGCCAAACCGTTGAGAATCATGTCTCAGCCAAGTTGATGCACAGCGTTAACCATCACATTTGCTAATTCAGCATTTTTCAGGTATACGATTTAGTGACACTAGGTACATTTGTCATGTTGTCCAACCACCACCCATAATCATTGTCAAATATCCCATCACCATAAACAAATACTGCTTCCTAAACAATGACTCTTCCTTTCCCCCTCCTTCTCGTCCCTGGTATCCACTAATAAGCTTTGGTCTGTATACATTTGCCTATTCTTGTTATTTCATATAAGTGAGGACATATAATATTTGTCCTTTTGTGATTGATTTATTTCACTGAGCATGAGATTTTTGAGGTTCATCTGTGTTGTAGCGTGGATCAGGACTTCATTTCTCTGCATGGCTGAGTAGCACTCCATTGTATGTATGTACCACAATGAAGTCCTTATTGTTGTAGGTGACTGGAGTCCGTTGGAAAGCCCGTATCTGACCATGGTGTGCCGCACAGAGCCGTATGTCCTCTGGTGGGGAAGGAGGTTCTCTGCAGCCTAGAAGTGTTGTTAGCTGCTGCTGAGTAGACTCTGACTCACGGTGACCTTATGCGCAACAGAGTGAAACATTGCCTAGTCCTGCATCATCCTTACAACCACAGTGTGTTTCAGTCCATCATTGAAGCTATTGAGCCAATCCATCTTACCAAGGGTCTCCCTCACCCTCGCTGGCCCTCTACTGCACCAAACATGACGTTCTCTAGCAGTTAATCCCTCCTGATGATGTGTCCAAAGCAAGCGAGTTGAACAGGGTTCTATTGTGATCCATAGGGTTTTCGTTGGCTGATTTTTGGAAGTAGATCACCAAGCCTTTCTTCCTAGTCTTAGTCTGAAAGCTCCATTGAAACCTGTCCACCATGGGTGACCCTGCTGGTGTTTGAGATACTGGTGACATAGTTTCCAGCATCACAGCAACCCTTATGGCACCACAGTGTGACAAACTGACAGGCAGATGGTGGATCCTAGGAGTTAGGTGTTCATTAAATGCTTATTCCAGAAACAACCAACGCCGTGTTAGCAAGTCCTCTGAGCTTTGAGAGAGCTGGTCTCATTGCTGTGTGGGAGAGATAATTCTGAAGAAGCACAGTTTTAGATGAGTGGTTCTCAAACTGGACCATGCTTCACATTCACATGGACGACTTGTCAAAGCAGATTGCTGGGCCCCAACACAGAGTTTCTGGGTTGTCCACCATGGTGACCCTGTTGGTTTGCATTCCTAACAGCTTCGCAGAGAATACAGATGCTAGTCATCCTGGGGCTGCCTTTTGAGAGCCCGTGGCTGATATTGCCAGGTTACCTTTTGAAATAAGATTTCAGCCTCTCCTTCCAGACTTAGTTTAGGGTCTAGGAGTTCCTCTCGATACTAGAAGGAACTTTTAACAGTAGGCCAGTAGTAAGATGTTTAAGGAGAAAGAACTAAAGTGATGATTTTGCTGGTTGGTTGGTTGTCTTTAAACACAAAGAGACAGTTTTGGTTTTTAAAAAATCTAGTTGATCAGACCGTGCTTGGCCCTTTGATTTGCTCTCTCACATGAAGTCTGAAGTTCAGTGCAGTAAGCATTTCTCACAATGGCAGGATGGTGGGGAAAGTCCTGGTCAAAGTGCCCGAGCCAGTGTCCTCAGCTCACCCTCCTGTGGGGAAAGTGATATTCCTTCCGTTGGCGGCGAGAGCAGTGCAGGCACCTTGGCTCTGCTTCCATCCCAGGACATACAGCATGCCCATGCCCTGCACCGTGGGCAGCTTCCTGATAAATGCTGCTGAATTGAAAGTTCCCAGGAGCCAGACAGAGGCTGCGCTGTCTGGTCTTTTCCTCTTGATCCAGACCACAGTATGCAAACTCCCCAGTGTCCTGTCTTCCAAACACTTTCTGTAAGGGACTAACCTAGCCTTAGAGTTTTAATGTTGTAATTGTCAGGAACGCTTTACCCTTCCCTAAGATCTTGAGTTACACGGAGATCATGGAACCTGAGAAACTTTAAGTCAATGTTTTAAAAAAAATCTTTGCTCTCTTTTTTAATTATAAAAATAAAGCACGTCTATAAAACAAGCATTGTTTAAAACTCTGTTAACAGTGAAGAAGCTCTCCACCAATTATCTTTCCCACTTTTGTTTAAAGTTCGATGCTTACCTTTCCACTTTTCCTAAGCCTTTACAGAGATACACATAAGTGTATGGAGAAATTTTAAACCAAACGGAATCAACCATGAGATACCCACTGTTCGCAGCTTACTTTTCCCCTTGCTTCATTTCTTTCCAGTGTATAGAGTTCTGTCCAGTCCTTTTTGATGGCTACATAGTTTTCCATTTATGACCACATACATTTTGTTGAGCCAGTTCCATACTGGACATTTCCCTTGTTTCTTTTTTTTTTTCCCTTGATACAACAATGAGTATTGTGTTCCTAAATCTTGGTGCATTTGTGTAGTATTTCTGAGGCATAGATTCCCAGAAGTGGAGTAGAAGAGAGAAAGGATATATGTATTTTAAACTGTAATAAACCAAACAAAACTCATTGCCACCAAGACGATTCCAACTCATAGTGACCCTATAAGACTGAGTAGAACTGCCCATAGGGTTTCCAAGGCTGTAACCTTTACAGGAGCAGACAGCCATGTCTTTCTCCTGAGGAGCAGCTGGTGGGTTTGAACCGCTGACCTTTCTGTTAAGCACATAACTACTGTGCCACACCAGGACTCCTTTTAAACTGTAATAGCTATGATCAAATTACCCTCTATAAAATAGTTTATTAAAATAATATGCCATGACAAAGATGGATACATTACAGAAATCAGGACAGTTTGATTTAGACAGTCTGTTAAAATAATATACTATGTTAATTGATCAAAGGAGAAAACTCATTTAGCCATCTCCTTAGATGTTGATTACATATTTGATAAAAGCAAGCAATTCATGATTAAAAACCCTTAGAACAAGAGACCCAAGTACAACCCTTCCAAGTAAGGAAGTCTGTCTCTACCCAAAAGTCAGCCAGACCCGTCCTCAGTGACAACTTGTCAGAAACGTTTCCAGCAGAGTCAGGAAGTAAGCAGAGTGTCTCCTAGCGCTTTGAGAGGACCAGCCAGTAGAGAGACAAGAGACTGAAGTAGAGGTATAAATAGTGGAAAAGAAGTGGGACAAATTACCATTATTTCCAGATGAAACAATTTTGTACTTGAAACCAAAAGCCATTAAAAATAAGATGATTCAATAAGGTGGCTAGTTTACATTATTTAGAATAATAATTAAAAAATATATATATTTATTGGGCTCTCACCCCATACCAGGATCATCGAAACATTTTAAATAATGTATCCCACGTGCATCTTGTTTAATCTTTTACCAAACCTAGGAGGTAGGAACTATTTTTACCCCCATTTTACAGATGAGGAAACCGTGGCTTGGCGAAGTTCAGCAATTTAGCCACAGTCACAGAGGAAAAAAGTACCTGGGCTGGCCTTGTCTGATCTCCAGGGCTGTACTTTAACCACCGTTGCCCCTTGTGCTTGTCTGGCCTTGGGCAAGTCAGTTCAACTCTGGAGACCATAGATTGATCACCTCTTAATCATGGTGTGATTAATCAGATGGCCTCAGAGACCTGCAGCTCTGAAACCCTGAGTATGCACGTGTCGGGCAGGGGAGGGGTATATGTAGGAATGAGACACGTTGCTGTCCAGGGAATCCTTGCAGCCGGTATTTGGTGCCTAGCAGGGTCGTTTTCCCCCAACCTTGATGTTTGTCCTCATTTTTAATGCCAAGCTTTTAAATGCCATCAGGCAACTATTGAAAGGGAGCAGCAGTAAGGATTTCCTTGTTTGTTTGTTTATTGAATTCACAAATAGCTAACTCTCAGGATGACTTGGCTGATGGGACTGAACACGTGCCTATGGGTCGCCTTTGGTTTCCGCACCTTCCTGAAGGCTCAAAGGTAGTCATCAGGGGCCTCTGCTTGACTTCCTGCCCTGGGACAAGTGGACCGCACGGGCAGGAGCAGACAAGGAGGTGAACCAGAGGGCCGGGACATCTGAGTGGCCGCTCTGTCCCCGGAGCCTCCAAGCACAGGATGGACATGTCAGTCTTGCCCTTTCTTCTCCTTTGCCTCCACAGCGGATTCCTCTGCCCCAGCAACGCACAGTGAGTTTCCTTCTGACTGAAAGTCGTTTTCCCTTGGGATCCTGCTGTGCTAACCGTGGTCTCTGTCTCCCTCTCCAGGTATGGGGAGAAGGGGAAAGCCATCCGGATCGAGAAGGTCATCTACACCGGGAAGGAGGGGAAGAGCTCGCGTGGCTGCCCCATTGCAAAGTGGGTGAGTGTTGGGACCCCACGGCCAAGGCTGTGCTGCTCTCTCCTCTGGCCCCCTCAACTCCTGGGCTGAGCTGTAGGGCTGGAGTGTGTGTGTGTGTGTGTGTGTAAGAACCAGACGTGTTTACCGTCCAGGGAACGGGACCCTTGGAGCTGGCATTTGGTGCCTGGTGGGGTCATTTACCCCCAACCTCATCTCTTTGTCCTTATCATGTCCAAGTGTAACCTCCAACATCCTCATATTGCCGTACTGTCGCTGTGGTTCACGGCTGTGAGATAGGAGAAGGGCAAGCTGGAGATGCTGTCATTACCCAAGGTGGGGGCTGAAGCCTTGGCCCCACGTGGGCCACTTGACGACTCTTCCCCTTTGTGTGCTGTGGACCTGCCAGTGTTCCTGTCTTTTACCTGGAAGCCAGGGGAGAAATGGAAGGCAGGCATGCTGTGACTGGCCTGGGGGACGAGGCTGGGCTTCTGGCAGCATTGGGGACCACCCTGGCTGCTGCCTTGCTTCTGAGCCACTATTTCCTACAAGGCAGCCTGAGTGCCTCAGCGGGGGGACATAAAGGACCAAACAGTTCTGGCCTTGCCCTTCACGTCCACAAAGAGACTTCAAATAGTTGAGCACCTGCTTCTGCAGAATGAATGCTTCAGAACAACAGAAGTTTGTTGAGTACCTGTGTGTACTGCTCTGCACTGGGTGTGCAGTCGGGGGAGTGTGCCTAGAAGGGAAGGTTCTGTCCCTGCTTGTAACTTAGAGACTCATGAAATAAAATCATGCGAGGCTTGAGTAAGTGAGGATTAACTCTGAGAGGCAGACTTGGTGTTGTAGATGGGGGGCAATGGACATGAGTGGTGGGAAGAATATTCAGGCTAGGCTTCCCAAAGAAGGTAGGCATGCGTGGGGCGGTAAATACAGGTCATATTAAATGGGCTGAGGAGAGCGTAGAAAAAGTCCAGGTCAGTGGAGTCATGTGGGCAAAGGCAGAGAGGCTGGATGAAGGCAAAGAACCAGGGAGGGTGGCAAGATGTCCTTGGTCAGCACATGTCCAGCTGTGCACCTGCCTGTTTTTAGCCGGCATATACCCCATGACTCCTGTCTTTGTGTTTAGTGAAAGTAAAAGGGGTCTGAACTTGAACTACCTCATATGTATTTCTAGCAGTTTCCGGTCTGTTGCAGAACTATATATAACAACAGAACCTGGAACCACTTAGAGCATTCACAGGTGTGAAGAAGCCTGTTGTCCACACCCTGTGAAAGATGGCCATTGCAGTGGAAGTTAGACTGTGTCCCTGATGTGGCCGATCAGGGTGGGGTGCTGTCTCCCTAGAGAATCCTTAAGGGAAATGTCTTTCCCTGAAGAGGTGGCGTCTGTCCCCTTTCTCCTGCTAATTCATATAGTCGTTTACGAATCTCAAAGTCTTAGGCAGGAAACTGAAGACCTCTGGGGCTCAGGTAAAGTTAGAGCCTTTCCCAACTATAGTTGGGGACTTCAGATAAAGTTGGCACGATAGGGAAAGAGAACAGCTAGATATGCGAGTGTGCGTTTCCAGACCCTGGCTGCACATGGCACGGCATTGGCTCTTGATCAAGGCCTGTGTGTCTCTGCTGTGGGGCTGGAAAGAGATTGCTTGCCTGGAGATCGGCTGACCAGGAGGGGAGGAGGGCAGTGCCCAGGTGGAGTGTGAGAGCAGCCCCGTGGCTGTGAGAGGGACCACGGTGAGGTGGGAGAGGAACTATGCCTCGGCTCTGTGGACAAAGCCCCCGGAGCACGTGCAGCACAGCCACCTGGAGCTTACGTCCTAGCGTGGCCATCACTCAGCCCTGGTGGGTGGTACAGCTCTGAAGGAGAAGACCAGGTAGAAGGGAGTGAGTAGTGAGGTGTTCCCAGCTGGGGACAGCACGTGTCTGATGAGTGAAGAGAGAAGCAGAGGAAAAAAAAAATTTTTTATGGGAAGAACAAATGAGTGATAGATCACAGATTATTACAGTGGCAGGAAGTGTCAGTGCTAAGCTCTATTTTTTGTTTTTCTTGCAATCTCATTTAGTGTGGTGGACTTCTCTTATTTTTTGGCTACACAAGTGCCAAATACCCCATGTATTTTGGTGGGAAGGGTCTTCTAAAGAGTTCTACCTCCTTTGGAAGTTGGAGCAGGGGTGGGTATTCCTTCTCCTGCCCCCCCTGGGAGAGTCACACACAAACGCCTAGAAGGACAGATGTTCTTAGTGGCTGCATGGTGGTGTTGAGAGCCTAGGGCAATAGATATAGTTCTCCATGGCCACTGGCACGTGGCAGCATCCAGCTGCCCATGGTGGACATCTCCTATGGTTCTCCTCACCTCATCTGATGCCATGTCTAGAGCCTGAATTTTCTTTTCCAACCAGGGTTTATGTCTGTCTGCAGCCTAGAGCCCCAATCAGTACTTTCAGCTGAAGGCAGAGAACCTGACAAGTTCTAGATTTGACTAACCAGGATCTTGGGGACAAACTCAAGGCACATCACAGATGCTCAGTACTGTATATTGAGAGAATGATATAGGGAAGCAGTGGGGCGGCCCAGGGAGCTTCTGGTGACTCTGATTTTAAGGTGGCATGTACAAAATATGGAAGACATACCAAATAACCAAGCATGAGTAAGACAGTGACCCAGATAGCATTCAGCAGGCTCGGAATAAACGGAGGCATGCTGGAAACAAACACTGCAGACAACAAAAATGGGCTTTTGGTAGAGAACCTTTGGGGTGCTGTTGGGCCAGCCTGTAAAGTTAACAAAGGTCAAAAACACCATTTGCAGCCTGCCCTACAGATTTTAAACTTGCCAGGCACCATGATCACATAAGCTAATTCCTTAAAATAAACATGATATTAAAAAACAAACAATAGTTGCTATCAAGTTGATTCCGACTCATGGCGACTCCATGTGTGTCAGAGTAGAATTGCTCTACATAGGGTTTTCAGTGGCTAATTTTTTGGAAGTAGATCACCAGGCGTCTCTTCTGAGGCAACTCTGGATGGGCTTAACCGGCAGCGTTTTTGGTTAGCAGCTGAGCATGTTAACCATTTTCACCACCCAGGACTCCTAACAAAAGTGAGAGGCAGGTATTTGGTGTGATGGTTAGTTTTATATTTCAGCTTGGCTAGGCCAGTTATTTAATCAAACACTAAGATTGCCAGGTCTTTCTTCTGTAGCACCACTGGAGAGGCAGGTATTTGAAGGACAATTGGGGGTTTGGTGGAGAGGACTTGTGTGGGAAACTCCAGGAGCTGGTGGAAATTATGGGAGGTCAGATTTTGGGTTTTGTTGGGCGTTGTGTTGCTGTTGGTTCAGTGCTCAGAGAATTCCTGCCCAGAAACTGGTGAGATGGTTATGATTCTGTGAAATGTTTATGATCCTTTGAGACTCTGTGGCAGACTATGAACCGCCTGTTTCTGGGCTTGGATGCGAGTGGGTGCGTGCTTTTCATTGGCCTTTGTCTTAAGCACTTTGTGCATTTCATCCTGTTGGGCTCCTTCATAGGACTGTGGGCACAAAGTGCCTCTCTGTTGTTTTCTTGTAGTTTTTGAGTGTACCCCTATAGGCCTGTGAGAATGTAGCCCCAGAGAGCTGCCTAGTCACATTTGTGCTTGCACTTGGGAGACCAAAAAGACATGGCATAAATCGCAGCTTTGACAGGTTGGGTCTGTGCATCTGGACACACATCCCAGGAGTGCAGTTAGCCGGTGAGCTGCCCTGGACTCTGAGCAGAGGCTGACAGTAGTGCTTCGAGAACCAGCCCTAGTCACAGAGACCACTGTGGCATCAGTTTCTGTAGATATGTGTCAATGCCCATGACGTGCCCGGCTCGGGGATAAGCAGTGAAAGGGACGTGCTCCCTGCCTCCACAGAGTCCTGTGGGGAAGCCATTCCCCACACAGGCAGTCCTAACACAGTGTGGCAATTTCATGTCATGTTCACTGCTACTGATCCCCAAAACACAACTTAACAGATAACAATGTGATGGATGCTTCGGTGCTGTAGTCCCGAGCAGAAACTCAGGACCAGAGGTTTGTTTTCATCAGCATGCAAAGAAAAATTAAAAAATTCGAGTTTGGCATTCAAACGTTTTTAAAAAGGAAGATTTCATATAAAAATCTGGATTTCCATTTTTCCTTGCAAAATTGGATAAGTTAACTGCACTAGGCTGGACTTCCCACCAGACAGTGGTCAGCAGAGGGAAGGCATGGCTTCCCCCTTTTGATGAGGCATATGGTTTTCAGTTTGCTGTGGTCCCCATCACTCCCTAGTCTCATGTCTGGCCCACTTCCTTATCCTGCCTGCCTGGCTGCCCCTGTAGACAGCTCCCTGCATTGACTTACTCACGACCACATCTGTCTCCAGCCCAGGCTTCTTCTGACCGCCACTGTTTTTCCAATTGCGCCTGTTAGAAATGTCCACTCAGGTATCCCTAAGTATCCAGCCTTAGCAGGTTCCCAATTAGCTTGTCCCTAAGTGACACCCACCCCCCACCCAGTCTCCAGGGCCGTAAACGATGGAAGTCATTTAAGACTTATCTCTGCCCGTCGGTCCCCTCTGTGGTCAGGTGGTCCCAACGTCACTTGGGAGCCTAAATGTCTCTGGAATCCTTTTCCTATTTCTTTCCCCACTGCCATAGTTCAGGACTTTACCTGTCCTGTGTTGATGGTCTCCCAGCTTGTCTCCCAGTCATACCCTGTTCTAAAGCATGACGCTGTTCATGGAAGCCCCCTGCTTAGAATCCTCCGTGGAACCCCGCCTGCAGAATTGAGTGCTTGCTCTTTAGTGAGCCACTCAAAACCCTTCCCAGTCTACCCTGCCCACCTTTCCTCCCTCATCTACCCCTCCTCACAGGCCTTCCAGATCTTGTCTGTTCTTTGGGGAAGATTCAGACCCTCACTCCTCAGCTCCTGGGACCCCCTGCCCTGACCTTCTGTGAGCCAGGACGTAGTCTCAGGAATGAGTGAATGAGTGAGGGGAGAACCTGACCGAGGCAATGGTGGGAGCCTGAGGTCTTGCGCAGTGCGGTGCTTTCTAAATAAGCACACGCAGATAGGCAGCATTTTCTCTGCGTGTTTTTAGGCAACTTGAAAATCTGTGAATACATTTTGGCTTTCAGTTTTATCTGTTATCATACTCCTAAGCCTATATAGGAGCCCTGGTGGTGTGGTGGTTAAGAGCTCAGGCTGCTAACCAAAAGGTCAGCAGTTCGAATCCACCACCTGCTCCTTGGAAACTCTATGGGACAGTTCTACTCTGTCTATAGAGTTGTTATGAGTCAAAATTGACTCAACAGCAACAGGTTTGGTTTGGTTTTGGTCAAGCCTACACACGTCATCCATAACTTAGATTTTATAGTAATTGCTTTTTACTTTGCTCTTTAAAAAATAATCTGTATTTTTCGTTCCCTAATTATAACGGTCTCTTAGCACGTGGGAGACCCTGGTGGCGTAGTGGTTAAGAGCTACAGCTGCTAACCATAAGGCTGAGAGTTCAGATTCACCAGATGTTCCTTGGAAACCTTATGGGGCAGTTCTACTCTGTCTATAGGGTCGCTATGAGCCGCAATCGACTCGATGGCAATGGGTTTGGTTTTTTTTTTTTCTTAGCACGTGTTGGTGGCTGTCGCCAGGGTTGATATTTCCCGGGACAGTGCCCTAAAGACCCGCACCCGAGGTCTGATCAGCAGAAGGGAAGGGTATATGACGCTGTGCGTAGGCGTGGAACTGGCTCCTGTGTTAACAGCGCTGCCTGCCCCTGTCCCTGCAGGTGATCCGCAGGCACACACTGGAGGAGAAGCTGCTCTGCTTGGTGCGGCACCGGGCGGGCCACCACTGCCAGAACGCTGTCATCGTCATCCTTATCCTGGCCTGGGAGGGCATCCCCCGCAGCCTCGGCGACACCCTCTACCAAGAGCTCACCGACACCCTCCGGAAGTACGGGAACCCCACCAGCCGGAGATGCGGCCTCAACGATGAGTATGTGGCCGAGGTGCAGCGGGCAGGGGTGGGGCAGCAGATCAGGGCACCCAGGATCAGCCTGCTCCGTAACCCTAGGAGAAGCACGCCATCCCTGGGACCCTGTCTGCCCTGCAGAGTCAGGGCTGGCTGAAAGAACGCTTGCCCTGGGGCTGGTCCTGGCTTACGAGAATCTGTTAACTTGGCTCAGCTTCCCTGTTAGACCTCAGGTCCATCTGAGCTCCCGTGATGTTAGTAAGTGTTAAAAAGTGTAAATGTCCCGTAAATGTAAGGTATCAATATTTATAAAGCCTACCTTTATTAGTTTTTTTAATTGTTGTAAAAATGTATGTAACACAGCATTTGCCCATCTAATGTTTTTCACATGTACAGTTTAGTCATATCAATTATATTAATCATGTTGTGCACCCATCACGATATCCGTTGCCTGATTTCCCCTCGCCATAAACAGAAACTGAATACTTCCTAAACAATGGCTGCCCTGTACATCGCCCTCCCGCCCCTGCTAACCACTTATAAACCATACATTTACCTATTCTAGATACTTCATATGAGTGAGATCATATTTGTCCTTTTGTGACTGACTGACTTCTCTCCACATAATGTTTTCAGGGTTCATCCATGTTGTAGCATGTATCACTACTTATTTCTCTTTATGGCTGTATAATATCCCACTGTAGCCTCATTGTGGTGGGTTTTTCCCCCCTTTTTTTATTCAAGATATGATTTACTTATAGTAAAATTCACACTTTTAGAGAGTTTTGACAGATGTTTACGGGCCTGTGACCCAATACCACAATCAAGATATAGAACAGCTCCATCACCCCAAAATTCCCCCGCGCCCCTTAATAGTCAAGCCCTTCCCCCACCCTCAGCTCTTGGCAGCCACCAATCTTTTCCTATCCCTATAGGTTGCCCTTTGCAAGGCTGTCATATAAATGGAATCATCCAGTTGTGGCCTTTTGAGTCTGGCCTTTGTCACTGAGCATAACGAATTTCAGGTTCGTCTGCGCCGATGCATCTATCAGTAGGTTATTCCTTTTATTGCTGAGTAGTATTCCATGTGTGGATGTACCACAATTGGTTTATGCTCTCATCAGGCGAGGGGCATTTAGATTGTTTCCAGATTTTTGTTAAGCACTGAATTTTAATTTCAGTGTTCATTTGTTTAAAGGCCTGTCAGCACAGAGACTCGAACCAAGACTTGTACACCAGTGTTCACTGCAGCTATCACAATAGCCAAAAGATAGAAACAACCTAAATGCCCATCAGCCGATGAATGGATAAGCAAAATGTACATCCATACAATGGAATACTACTCAGCCAGTGGGAGAAATGAAGTCTGATACATGCTACAGTACGGATGGAGCCTGGAGACATTATGCTGAGTGAAATAAGTCAATCACAAAAGGACAAATATTGTATAACCTCGCTTATATAAAAAGACAAGAAAAGGCAAATGTATAGAGGCCAAAGTTTATTAGTGATTATCAGGGGTGGAGGAGCACTGGTGGTGCATTGGTTAAGCACTCGGCAGCTAACCAAGAGGTCAGCAGTTCGCCCACCAGCTGCTCTGTGGGAGAAGGATGTGGCAGTCAGCTTCCGTAAAGATTATAGCCCTGGAAACCCTATGGAACAGTTTTGCTCTGTTCCGTAGGGTCTCTGTAAGTCGGAATTGACTCCACAGCAGTGGGTTTGGTTTTGGGTTTTTTCACCAGGGGGGGGAGGAAGGGGGAAAGGGTGGGTTAACGGTGATGGAAAAATCACACTGATTAAAGGTAGGGTTGCACAGCCAATTATTGTAATTGCTGTCAGTAAGTTGTACATCTGTGAAAAGTTGAATAAGCAAAAGTTGTATGATAGATATATTTACAGCAATGACCCCCTCCCCCGACCGCCAAAAAAAAGGCTGCTGAGGCTGCTTATGCACAGCCAAATGCCTCATGGGATTTGGTTCCTTGGTTTGGAGGTTTGATTCCTTCGTTTGGTGGTTTAGGGTCATGGTTTCATGGGACATCCCAGTTAATTGGCTTAAGAATGCGTTCAGTGCTTCTGTTCTACCTCCTAGTTTGTTGCTTTTGTTGCGTAGTGCCTGGGTCCTAAAAGCTTACAAGTGGCCATCCAGGGCACACCAGTTGGTCTCTACTCACCTGGAGCAACAGAGGAAGAAGGAGCGTCAGGAATAGAAGAAAGATATGGAATGTGTGGCTAATTGCCTCCATGAACAACTGCTTCCTTTGCCATGAGACCAGAAGAACTGGATGGGGCCCAGCTACCATTACTGAACATCTTGATCAAAGATTCTGTAGAAGAATCCTGATCGAAAGGGGGAAAATGCAGAACAGAACTTCAGATTCTCATGGATGGCTGATTTTTTGGAGCCATGGAGGCTGAATAAACCCCTGAAACTGTTGTCCTGAGATTATCTTTAAACCTTAAACCAAAAATATCCCTTGAAGTCAACTTAAAACCAAGTAATAGTTTAGCTTAACTAGTAAAAAAAAAAAGTCTACTTTGAGCATTGTACTCTTTTAAGAACTATCTATATGAGATCAAATAGACAACAACAACTCGAAAGATTAGGAGGCAGTGAGTTATGAGAGAGGAAAAACTCAGAAAAGGAGGGTGAGAATGGTTGCACAACTCCAACGTAATCAATGTCACTAAATGGAGCGAGGAGAAACTTGAGTGGGTATATATTTTGCTGTGTATATTCTCAATAACAACAGTGAAATCAATAAAATTTAGGAAAAAAGGCCTGTCTGCATCTAGGACAGTAGGAGACAAGTGTGTTCAAATCTTTGGCTCATATTATTTCCCTGTTTGTATGGTCTGTGTTGTATCTGGTAGATATTAGAGCTGAGGCAAAGTATAAACTTTACTGGGCTTTTTAAGGTAGATTCTTCCTGCCTATCTCAAACAACCCGTGTGCTTCTCCCAACAACAGACTCTGGATTAGACCTTCAGGCTCAGGGGTGGGGACAAAACAGGCTGCTCAGGGCTGGCTTTGTACCCAGAGAAACTTGGGAAAGGAGCTGGGAGCAGGAAAAGGTGTGGTCCCAGTTACTGGGAGGCCGGTGGGCAGCCGGTCTCAGCAGGGCCTCCCCTTGAGGAAGAGGACAGTTCCAGAACAAAGGGATATTGCACCTGTATGCCTCACCTGTGCTGTCTGTTGCAGCCGTACCTGTGCCTGCCAAGGCAAAGACCCCAATACCTGTGGTGCCTCCTTCTCCTTCGGCTGCTCCTGGAGCATGTACTTCAACGGCTGCAAATACGCCCGGAGCAAGACGCCGCGCAAGTTCCGCCTCGCAGGGGACAATCCCAAAGAGGTGAGCAGAGCTCCACAGGGAGCAGAAGACACCCAAGGTGGGAGGTACGACTGGCACCCTGTAGCTCAGGTGTTCTGCAGATAAAACTCGCTGTATTATTTGTTTAACTGACCTTATCTTGCTATGAAACAAGGTGGATGAATGGGTATGTGGATAGGGTTAAGGAATGGAAAATTGACTCGCCAACAGGTAACTCAGACTCTTCTAGTTTAGAACAGTCTACTTAAGGTAAATATTCTGAATATTTAAGGTGAATATTCAAGTGCTTCATCAGAATTTGACCCTCTGAAAGAGTCATTTCTTCATTCTTGCCAGCATTCCTTTTCGGGTGGAAGTGTGCAGCAGGAGAAGGGGCCCCCCGGTCCTTGAGCCACCATCTGCACTCCCTGAGGCATCCCTCGCTGTCCTTGTTGCTTGAGGCCTGGCCTGGTCCTTGGGCACTGGGCTGGTACCACACAACACGGCCTTCCCTCCACAGTCTCCATATCTGGGGGCTAGGCCTCCTCTGCCCAGTCCCAGGACAGCAGGACTCCTGGGCCGCTGGGTGTCCACTGCAGCCACGCTCAGGCTGGGGCCAGGAGCACAAGCTCAGGCCAGAGACCCCTCGGCCGTTTCTCTCCTGTTGCCCATGTTGTGAAGGGCACCCTGAGAGGCGGTGTCCTCTCAGACTTCCAGCTGTGGAGAGGGTGCACACATATCTAGGCTCTTGGTCATTTCATTCTGGCACCTCCCTCCCTCCTGCCTTAGGCCTGAGAGGGTGGAGTCCTGGGTCCCTTTCCCAGGATCCAGGCAGCATCTTGATACTCATTTAGACCTTCCATATCTCTCCAAGCTCTACCTAGTACAAGGTAGAGCTTACTGTGTGCTAAGTACAGTGCTGAGCACCTCACAGGCATCTTGGTTAGTTGCACGACACTCCCAGATCAAGGCACTGTTACTCCTCATTTTACATATGAGGTCAGCGACCTGCCCAAGACCCTGTTGCTAGAAATGGTAACACCAGCATTTAAACCAGGTCCATGTTTCCCCAAAGCTCACGTGCCTCCCCAGCGTACTGTCCTGGGGGCAGCTTCTAGACAGCAGCAGGGAGGTGGCTGTGGCCCTGCTGGCTTCGGCTGGTGCAGTGGGGGTGGCCAGGCAGCCCTGGATGCCTCACTGGACAGATAGCTGAGCCATTGGTCTCACCCTTCTGTTTTCAGCGCTGGGAACTTGTTCTTTTTCTCTCTCCTCTTCCTCCTGCCTTCGTCTCAGTAAATTCTTCATGCCTGTGCTCATGGCCTGCTAGGAGCCCCTGCAGGCCACACATGCTCCCCGTGGAGGGCTGCAGAGAGAGGCTGTAGATGCCTGCAGACTCTGCCCAGTGTGACTGGGGGGCTGCTGCTTTGTCCACTAGGACTTTCAGTGAGAGCGGAAACGCTCTCTGTGCCTCCAGTACAGTAGCCGCTGGAGCCACATGTGGCCATTGAGCATTCAAAATGTGGCTGGTGCAACTGAGGAAGTGAATATTTTAATTAATATTAATTAGAATTAGTCATTTATATTTCAGTAGCCACGTATGGCTAGTGACTAAGACATTAGACAGGACACAGCTTTGTAGTCAGTCTGCACATCTGGCTTAGGGCAGGCTCTGGGCCTGGCTGGCTGTGGAACTCCTAGCACAGACCCTGACAACCTCCCTCTGCCTGTTTCCAGTCTGCAACATGGGAAGAAGGATCCATGCTTGTCACTCGTAGTTCTTACGTGTCTGCTCTACCTCCTCTGAAGGGGGTGTTCAGCACCTGAATGCAAGACCTGTTTTGTATATCCTGAGCCAAACTGAACTAGAACCTAGTAGCAGTAGTTTGAGCCAAACTGAACTAGAACCTAGTAGTAGTAGTTCAGCAGTCTGGATGACTGGACCTGCAAAAAAAAAAAAAAACCAGTTTCCTTTGACTCTGACTCATGGCAACCCCATGTGTGACAGAGTAGAACTGTGCTCCAAGGGGTTTTCAATGGCTGATCACCAGGTCTTTCTCTCAAGGCACCTCTGGGGTGATCTTGAACTGCCAACTTTTCGGTTAGCAGCCAAGCAAGTTTAACCGTTAATGCCACCCAGGGACACCACCGGCCCTTCAGGCAGTGGCTTTTCCTGCCAAACTACAGGGTCCCCAACTTTAAAATGGATGTGGCACCACCGCTCCCAAAGGGAACACTTTGAAAACACCAGATGACACCTTGCTTCCCGCATTCCCAGTGGTAACCCCACAGCGGCTCTGGAGTGGTGGTGAATTTGCAGTGTGCACAGCCTGTCAGGCGGGCCCTCTGGCTGGGTGTGACTGCTCTTGTCTCCGCAGGAAGAAGTGCTCCGGAAGAGTTTCCAGGACCTGGCCACCGAAGTCGCTCCCCTGTATAAGCGGCTGGCTCCCCAGGCCTATCAGAACCAGGTACTGGGTCCTGGACTTTTCTCTGCCCATAGGTCATCCCCATCTCTGCCCAGGCTCCCTGAGGTTGGGAAATGGGGAAGTGGGCTCCTTTGTGTTTCTTACCGGAAGCACCTAGCCCAGAAATAGAAAGCAGTGCTGTAGCTCTTTGAGAAGATCTCTTTTTGACACTAAGCTGAATTTATCCCAAACCATCTCTCCCCCTAACCCTGGTCATCGCTCCACTCTGCGTAGCAGTCCTCTTCTGATTCTGGTTTTCACAGGTGAAGCTCTTGTTTCTCTCCCCAGCCTCACCTGCGTTGCATGGGGGTGTTGAGATAACCCAGAAGGGAGGCATTCTTAAATGGACCTGGAAGCTAACGCTTTTGAGCAGAAAACCTCACCCCCACAGTCCATGTGCCAGGCAGCTGTGACCCTTAACCTCCCTCCCTCTAGCCAAGTCCTGGCCTTGCCAGGTACAGATATGGGGCCACTCACTCAGGACCCCTTGGCCGTCCACACAGGTGACCAATGAGGAAATAGCAATCGACTGCCGCCTGGGGCTGAAGGAAGGGCGGCCCTTCGCAGGGGTCACGGCCTGCATGGATTTCTGTGCCCATGCCCACAAGGACCAGCATAACCTCTACAATGGGTGTACCGTGGTAAGGAAGCTGTGTTGTATCACAGCTACTGGGGATAGTCCTGGGAGGCAGCTGACTGTGGTCTATGCAGAGAGGCTGGGCACGTGGAGACAGGATTCTAGAACTCTTGGAGGTGCCCTGCCAGACTGCCTTCTCCCCACTGAGGAAACTCTCCCCGGAAGGAATGGCTAAGTCTGGACTTTGTGTGTGTCTTAGGTGGGTTATTAACCCACCTGTATCCATCAATGAGGATGCTGTGGAAGGTGGCTCATTGAGCACCTAGAGGCTCCCAGTTGTCTGAAGTATGGCTCCAGGTCTCTTGGACAATTGGATTAAATCCAGATGATCTCTAGATTCATTCAGCAAGTGTTTGTTGTAATAAAGTGAACAGACTCCTGCCCAAGCAGTGGGATGTAATGCCCATAGTGATGAAGGCACTAAGGAAAAGATGAAGCAGGGTAAGAGAGAGAGTGATAGGAGGAGGTGCTGTTTTAGATGCAGTTGTCAGGAGGCCTCTCTGAGCTGAGACCTGAACATGAGAGAAAGCCCTGTGTCTGGGTCAGACTATTCAAAGCAGAAGGACCAGCACAGGCAAAGCTGGGTGATGGAAGCAGGCTGGGTGTGTTCAGGAAACGGCAAGGAAGCCGGTGTAGCAGGAACAGAGTGAGCACAAGAGAAGAAGGGTAGTGAGATTGGTTAGAGAGACAGGCAGGGACCAGATCACAGGGAGCCTTAAGAGGGCCCATCTTCCTACCTACTTGGCAACACTAGGTTTTGATGATCTTTTTTTTTTTAAGTTGTCTTGTTTTATTTTAAATAATTGCATAACCGGTTTCATATACTATGTATTTTTCTACAACTTGCTTTTTTTCGGTTAACATATTTTTTTGAGGATCTGTTTATCTTTGCCTACCTGAGCGGCACATACACTATCTTGTTTTACTTTGGATTGAGTTTATTACTAAAGAGATTGAACGTCTTTTCCTATTCTTCTTGGCTTTTTCTGTTTCACCTTTGTGAATATCCTTATTTATATCCTTTGCTTATTTATTTATTTTTTAATCTAGATGGCCATATCTTTTTTTTTTACATTTGTTGGGTATCTTAAAGGAGCCCTGGTGGCGCAGTGGTTAAGTGCTTGGTTGGTAACTGAAAGGTCGGCAGTTTGAACCCACCAGCGGCTCCACCGGAAAAAAGACCTGGTGATTTGCTCCCAAAAAGCTTGTTGTTGTGTGCCATTGAGTGATTCCGACTCGGATAGTGACCCTATAGGACAGGGTAGAACTGCCCCATCAGGTTTCCTAGGCTACAGTCTTCCTATGCTGTAGAACAGACCCTAAGTGTTGGTAACCTTTTGTTCCTTTCTGAACCAAGATTAATGTGCTTTTTTTGGGAACTCTAGGAAGCAATAGAGAAAACTGGGGCCCGGTGGCTGGAGGGAGTTGGGACCGTGTGGGGAAGGAGAGAGTCAGATATGTGGGGTGCTCAGCCTCCCTCCCAGCACGGCTTCTCCAATCCCTATACTCTCCCTCTCCTTGCATGGGGCAGGTCTGCACTCTGACCAAGGAAGACAATCGTTGCGTGGGCAAGATCCCCGAGGATGAGCAGCTGCACGTGCTCCCCCTGTACAAGATGGCCAACACGGATGAGTTCGGCAGCGAGGAGAACCAGAACGCTAAGGTGGGCAGCGGGGCCATCCAGGTGCTCACCGCCTTCCCCCGTGAGGTCCGGCGCCTGCCTGAGCCTGCCAAGTCGTGTCGCCAGCGGCAGCTGGAAGCCAGAAAGGCAGCAGCTGAGAAGAAGAAGGTCCAGAAAGAGAAGCTGAGCACTCCCGAGAAGATAAAGCAGGAGGTCCTGGAGCTGGCTGGTGTTTCCACTGACCCAGGTGTGTGGGGAGAGGGTGCCCACCTGGGTGGCATGGTCACTGTAGCTGTCACGGCCCCAGATGGCTCCCCGAAGCCCCCATGACAGCGTCTCACTAGGAACTCTAGACAGGAGCCTTCTGGGGCCTCTGCCCAGGCACCTGGACCATGCCATTAACTTAGTTTTGTCAGAGAGAGGTCAGCAGCAGCCCCAGGATGCCCCCACCTGACAGGTACTGGGAAACCTTCTTACCTTCCAGGAATTGAGCTTTGTGGAGGGGCAGCATTTGGTTCTCCACCAGCTTCTCCTTGCCCTTCCTGAGGGGCTGAGGTGAGCAGCGCTGCCCCAGGGCATGTGGCATCAGGTTTTTGGGGCATGGCGTGGCTGCCGACGTGCACTTATTCTCATTTTTCCCTGACGTCTGTGGGGAGGCGTGGGGGAGGTGGCAGCATGCAGGGGTGGGATCAGAGGTTGTACTTCTGTGAGGGCCTCTGGGGTTCACTAGAGTAGGGATGAGGGAGAGCGAGGCAGAAGGGACCATGGACTGTGACTGAGCCACTTCTCATCTGTGGGTCTTGGATGGTGCAAACAGTTAATGCGCTTGGCTGCTAGATGAAAGGTTGGTGGCTGGAGTCTACCCAGAGGTGCCTCGGGAGAAAGGCCTGGCAGCCTACATCCAAAAGATCAGCCACTGAAAACCCTGTAGTGTACATTTCTAGTCTGACACACATGGGGCTGCCATGAGTTGAAGTTGACTCTGTGGCATCTGGTAGCTGGTGGGGCTGACAGCAGGGCCTGTGCTAAGAGTTCCCAGTGGGCAAGTCCAGGACCTGCTTGGGCACATCTCACCTGTGCTACCTGTCCTGGAAGAGGAACCACCTTAGGGAAAGAACATAGATTCCACCCCCATCTTCCTGCCTAGGCTCTTTCCAGGCTGCTGTTCTCTCTGCTCCTTCCCATCTTGCCTCTCTTGCCCCTAGGCCTGTCTCTGAAGGATGGATTGTCCCAGCAAGGCCTGAAGCCTTCCCTCAAGGTGGAGCCACAGAACCACTTCAGCTCTTTCAAGTACAGCGGCAACACAGTGGTGGAGAGCTACTCGGTGCTGGGCAACTGCCGGCCCTCCGACCCCTACAGCATGAACAGCGTGTACTCCTACCACTCCTACTATGCACAGCCCAGCCTGACCTCTGTCAACGGCTTCCACTCCAAGTATGCTCTTCCGTCTTTTGGCTACTACGGCTTTCCATCCAGCAACCCCGTCTTCCCCTCTCAGTTCCTGGGCCCTGGTGCCTGGGGGCATGGTGGCAGCAGTGGCAGTTTTGAGAAGAAGCCAGACCTCCATGCTCTGCACAACAGCCTGAGCCCGGCCTACGGTGGTGCTGAGTTTGCCGAGCTGCCTGGCCAAGCTGTTGCCACAGACACCCTCCACCCCACGCCTCACCACCAGCAGCCTGCTTATCCAGGCCCCAAGGAGTATCTGCTTCCCAAGGTCCCCCAGATCCACTCAGCTTCCAGGGACCCCTCTCCCTTTGCCCAGAGCTCCAACTGCTACACCAGATCCATCAAGCAAGAGCCCGTAGACCCACTGGCCCAGGCCGAACCTGTACCCAGAGACCCTAGCAAGATGGGCAAAACACCTTTGCCCGAGGCATCTCAAAATGGGGGACCCAACCACCTGTGGGGACAGTATGCCGGAGGCCCAAGCATATCCCCCAAGAGGACTAACAGTGTGGGTGGCAGCTGGAGTGTGTTCCCTTCTGGAGAGAGCCCCGCCATTGTCCCTGACAAGCTTGGTTCTTTTGGGGCTGGCTGCCTGACCCCATCCCACTTCTCAGATGGCCAGTGGGGACTGTTTCCTGGTGAGGGGCAGCAGCCAGCTCCCCAACCTGGAGGACGGCTGCGAGGCAAACCATGGAGCCCTTGCAAGTTTGGGAACAGTGCCTCGGCCCTGGCCGGGCCTGGCCTGACTGAGAAGCCATGGAGCATAGGGGCAGGGGATTTCAACTCTGCCCTGAAAGGCAGTGCTGGGTACCAAGAGAAGTTGTGGAGCCCCATGAAAGGGGAGGAGGGACGGATCCCAACTCCAGGGGCTAGCCAGCTGGACAAAGCCTGGCAGTCCTTCAGTGTGCCCCTGGGTCCCAGTGAGAAGTTGTTTGGGGCCCTAAAGTCTGAGGAGAAGCTGTGGGACCCCTTCAGCCTGGAGGAGGGGATGGCTGAGGAGCCCCCCAGCAAGGGGCCTGTGAAGGAAGAAAAAGGTGGTGCTGAGGAGGAGGAGGAGGAGCTGTGGTCAGATAGTGAACACAACTTCCTGGACGAGAACATCGGTGGCGTGGCTGTGGCCCCTGCGCACGGCTCCATCCTCATTGAGTGTGCCCGCCGGGAGCTGCACGCCACCACTCCTCTCAAGAAGCCCAACCGCTGCCACCCCACCCGCATCTCGCTGGTTTTCTACCAGCACAAGAACCTCAACCAGCCCAACCACGGGCTGGCCCTCTGGGAGGCCAAGATGAAGCAGCTGGCCGAGAGGGCAAGGGCGCGACAGGAGGAAGCCGCCCGGCTGGGCCTGGGCCAGCAGGAGGCCAAGCTCTACGGGAAGAAGCGCAAGTGGGGGGGCGCCCTGGTCGCTGAGCCCCAGCATAAGGAGAAGAAGGGGGCTGTCCCCACCCGGCAGGCACTGGCTATGCCCACAGACTCAGCAGTCACCGTGTCCTCCTATGCCTACACGAAGGTCACTGGGCCCTACAGCCGCTGGATCTAGGTGCCGGGGAGCCAGCGTACCTCAGCGTCGGGCCCAGCCCGAGCTGCCTCTGTGGTGCTTTTGCCCTCACGCCTGGGGGCGGGTTGGGGGTGCAGAAGTCTTTTTATCTATGTATACATATATAGATACGCATATATATGTATTTATGGTCCAAACCTCAGAACTGACCCGCCCTCTCCCACCTCCCCAGCACTTTGAAGAAGAAACTACGGCTGTCGGGTGATTTTTTCCGTGATCTTAATATTTATATCTCCACGTTGGTTTTTTTTTTTCCCCCCTTGTTTGGGGGTGGGGAGGGCTTTTATTTTCTCTTTGTTTTTAAAATTCTATCCTTGTATATCACCATAATGGAAAGAAAGTTTATAGTGTCCTTTCACAAAGGAGTAGTTTTAAATGCCATTTAAAATGTGTATTTATTGGATTTTTTTAAAGCAACAATAGTAATGGTAAAAGCTCAGCAGGAAGGGCCAGCGGTGCTCATTCCTGCCCCGGCTGCAGGGCCCAGCGCTCCTGGCCCTCTTGAGAGCTGATGAGGTTCTCTCAGCCATCTGTCCCTCACAAACCAAGTGCAGATTGTAGCCACCACCCAGTCCATCCCTCCCGACAGACACACCTTCCCTCTGGGAAGGGAGCCCTCACGACAGCCTCTGTCCTCTCGGGCAGGCTTGGAGGTGGGGCACGTGAGCCCCAGGCCAGGCACCTGAGATGCTGGCATAGATTTCCCCAGAAACCAGGCTGGAAGCAGAAGGCTGCAAGCTTGCTAGTCTCCACACTGAATTCTCTGTTACCGATCAAGTCAGACGATGTCATGGTTCACTAGGTAGCACCTCACGATGGAGCTGGACATGAGAAGGCTCTCAGGAGCCCTTTCTGCCAAGTTGACAAGCCAGTTAATACTGGGCTGAAGGAATTTGTCTTAGTGGCAGTTTTGAAAAATGCCCCCAGATACTGAAAAAAGGGCTACTGTATCTTTAAAAACAAGAAGTTGAACCCAAGCTGTGAAAAGCCAGCGTTGCTCTCTGCCCATCGCTGTGCAGTGCCTGGTGCTGTAATATTGTGCTGGGACTTTCTTGACTCTCCAGCAGGTTGTATCCCGCTGGAGCTCAGCAGACCAGTGTAACAGCAGTTAATACATCTTATCCTTATTCCCAGATTTCCACATTGGACAATGGTGCATGCCTCACGCCTGAGCCCACCCCCTCCACATTATTATTTGGGGGCACGGGGGTTACACTTAACAGTTTTACAATGCAAGAGTCAAACGTTTTCAAAGGTTGCTAGGATTTTCCTCCACAATTGGTGCCATTTCTCTATTCGATCATCTCTTTTCCCTTCCTCCCCCTCTACCTGCTTCAGACATGCCCCTTCTAAGATTCTGCTGCGTTCTATTCAGTTCACTGAAATGAGACCGTGGTGCTTAACTTTTGCGAGATTGTTGAGAGAGGTTGGGCCTGACAGGTGGAAGCAACACTCAGCTGCAGCAAGTCAGACTTCTGGGAGTGTTTTTCCTGTGGTGTTAGCAGAAATTCCACCAAGTGCCCCGCGTGGGCGTGCGTGGTGGATGGGAGGCTTCACCTTGTCTGTACGTCAGGACACACCACAAGGGGAGAGTGGCCACACAGAGTGAAAACCGAGCCCTGTGAGAAACCTCGTATTTATTGAGCAGTTTATTCAAATGTGGGTCTTTGTAAAATGAGTTTAACAATCAGATGACAATGCTAAAGGCAAGTTCTGCACTCCCAGGTGCCTTGTGTAAGAGCTGAGAGCCAACCCGATGGGCATTTACTGTAACCGGTCCTGAGGTGCTGGCGGAAAATCGCTGTAAAATGTCCTGAGCATTTATGTGGTCTGGTTTTAACTGTAAATAGTGAAAGATTTTTTTAAGCACTTTTGCCTAGATTTAAACAGCAACTTGAAAAAAAAAAGTATGTTTTAACATGTAATTGTGGGAGAATTGTAAATAGTAGCCGAATATTTAACGTGCTTTGTCTATCCTTCACTTTTACCATATTCTGTAAAGTTGCATTTATTTTACAGGACAAAAATGAAATATTATTGCTTTTGAAATAAATACCCAAGAGCTTATCAGGATTTAGAATTATTCAGAACTCAGATTTATAGGAAAACCTCTGATCTTCCGTTGGACGAGCTAAAGGAAGCGGAGTCTTTAATGAGCATGCTAAATTTTCTAGTTTTGAGGAAAAGTTGGGTCCTTTAAATGCTATTTTGCTTATCGCATCAGTGCTTTTACGCAGGTCTCATTTGACTCGTGCTTAGGTAGATGCGGGGGTGCCTTGAAAACTTCATTTTAAATGATCTTA
Source organism: Loxodonta africana (assembly GCF_030014295.1). Lineage (NCBI taxonomy): Eukaryota > Metazoa > Chordata > Mammalia > Proboscidea > Elephantidae > Loxodonta > Loxodonta africana. The sequence goes on from NC_087356.1 coordinate 29,118,894, forward strand.
GCGAGAAATACAATATTTTACAAAACACTTTGAGAATGTGACCGTCTGTATGGCCCGTGAAGCCCCAGGTTGGCTGTTGGTTTGGAAGGTCCTGAGTGTAACGCAGGTGATTCTGATCCTTGGCACGTGTGAATCTTCCCGATGTATGTTAAATATACTTTTCCTGTCATCACCCTTTGCTAGCAAAGCCATTAGTTGAAAGGTGAAACCAACACAAGCGAAAAGCATGTGACTTCTGTCCCCCCAGCCCAAACAGCCTTTGGTTTATAAACTTCTAGGGTAGGAAACAGGCTGCTGAGAGATCAGTCAAGAGGCAGTCTCCATCGGTGTCCCTGTTCCCCTGGGATGGTGTCAGGAGAGTTAGGTGGTGCTGTTGCCGTGCTCAAGCCCATGCTGATTTTTACACACTACACGTATAACCTACCTCAGATCTCAGTCATTAAGATTAGCATGCTTTAGACATATATTTAAAAAAGTAACTATGCACAGCTATTTGTCCCCCCTTGCTGCTGAAGGTTTCTTAAAGAGAAAAAAAAATCAAATTTTTATTTTTTACTGGCACTCTCATTTTTTTAAGTCCTAAAGATGATGAACAGACATTTTTATCATGAGAAGAAAAATAAAGCCATTGCAACTGAAGAACCTAATAGCATGACCCAGTTTTAAGAGTAATTAATATGATAGCAACGGAGAAGGATGGAGTCCTAACAGTCATCTCCCAGCATGCCCCGTCCACGGACGCCATCCACGTCCATGTGCGGTGCAAACGTGTGGTTCCTTTGTGCTTTGTTTCTTTTCCCCTGCCTTTTGTGTGCAAGGGAAGTAACTTGCAAAGTTCTGTGCTAAGAGATTTTTTAAAATAAAAATCGCTTCACAGCAGGTTCTCACAAAATAACTGGTGCTAGCTCAAGAAACCATTAACCTAACCATCAGAAATCTTGACTAAAGGTGTTTCATGGATTTGGGGGGTTTTTTTGGTCTGTTTCTTGTTGCTTGTTTTGATTTTTGGCAGGGCCTGAGTTTCCCACACCCCAGCTTCCTGGGTACTGCGTTGCCTTCTCCCCGAGATGACAGAGGTGTGCATGGGAAGAGATTATACCCTGCCCCCTTTTGGCCCTTCCACCAGCCTCTTTTGGAAACAGTAGTTGGCAGAGCAAGGGGTTTTTTAAGCGCTAAAGCAAGGAAAGAAGCGCCAGAGCTTAATTGCTTCGCATCAAGCAGCAGTAGATGTGCAAGGATGGTTGAAGATGAGTAGACGGTAGCCTGAATTCACTGAGAGAAATCCAGCCAGATCTTGACCTTTAACCACCATGATAATATCAAACCAAGGCAATGCTGGTGGAAAGCGAAAATGATATCCCTGATGTGCCTCAACCAGTATCTCTTTCTTTTGGTTACTGAAGTGTGTTTTATGGACTAGGAAGCATTTTTATGAATTGAAATAGTCTAAATAAAATGGTGCTATGGTATTTTAATGTGACTGTCCCTGATCCTGTCTTGCTGAGGTGCTATCAACATTATTAAAACCACAACCAACCAAAAACAAGGTGGGCTCCAGTCTCTCTTGGCTTTTTTTTTTTTTTTTAACCCCCCTCTTTTTGGTGCTGTCTTCTTAGACCTCTTGTTTACCGTGCTATATCTGCTCTGAGCAGTTTTTCTGTTTGTTGTTTTTCCCTTGGTGGCCAAACAAAGGAAGGCTGAGAGGACAGCTAGCTCTCTGGCTGCCAATGGGAGTGGACCTACCTGGCTTGGGCAGGTCCTTTGGTTTTAAACCTGTTGTCTCAGGCCTAATGAGAAAGAAAGGGTGAAGGGCTTTTTGAGGGAGGAAGGGGAAGTTGGGGCTCCTGTCTCTTCTACATGGCAGGCATCCACAAAGCCAGGAACACGTTTTCCTCCTGCAGCCCAAGGTGCCAAGGAGACAACTCTGGGAGTCCCGAGGTTAACCAGATGGATCTCCTTGCTCACTGGCACTGGCTGAGACCATGGTGGGTAGAGGGGTCATTTCTTTGCTCCTCCCATCCTTTGCCTCAGCATTGCTTCTGCCTCTTGTTGGTAACACCTCCTGTTTAAACTAAAGAAAGGAGCGTTCTTTGCTCTCCGATGCCACAGGGGGCTGCTTTTTAGTTGGTGCTATTCTAAATTTCTTCTTGGGTCCACAGGAGTTGATGTTTTAAGAACTCAACAGGAAGCTCCATTTTGTGTCATCCACTGTCACAATTTTTTTTTTTTAAATACCTCAAAAACAGGACATTGTGACAACTTTGGTGAAGTAGATTCCCTGAGGGTCTTATACCTGCAGGTTGTCCATTCGATGATGTACTTGACCTTCAGGAATCTGGGGTCATTTTATTTTTTATTGTTCAGCGGTTAAAATTGCAGAACACCTAAAGGAGCATTGTTAACTTTAAGTTTTACTTTTGAATAAAATGTGAATTTCCTATGTCCATCTCACTGAGCTTTCTCAGTCATCGTTACTGTCATTTGAAATGATTCCCTCAAATCCTAGTTTGACTCACCAGCTACATCTGTAATATCACATGGCCAACTTCAACATACCCTGGACCAAAATGAACACTTGGTGAGGTGCACGCCCCCAGCATATGTTAAAATCCCATCCCATGTGTGCAACAAGTGTTCAGACATGAGAAGGAGCAGAGGGTGGAGGCCATCATGGCGCTCCCCGCCTCCCCACCTGCCCTCAGAGCTGCCCCCAAAACAAAGCAATAGGCTTCTCCCCAGCAGAGACTGCAGCACAGAAATCCAAGGTCTAACGTTGCTTTTTGCCTAAGAATCAGTGAGCGATTTGGCTGACTTCCTCATTTGCTTCTATTCCGATATCAGGGATGCTTTTTGTAGTGGTTTTGTTTGCCTTCTTTTCTCGTTTTGACTACCCGTCGTTCAGGGATAATTCATCACTATTCACATGGGAACTAAAGTACTAATTGGCTCATTTGAACATCCAGATTTTCTTGGTTCCAATACCTTTTCTTTATTTTCTTTTGAGGGGAAAAAGGGGGAGAACAACAGGAGTGATGTCATTTCTTTTTCACGTATTCTAATTAAAAAGAAACAAGGGCAGGTCGCATTGTGGCATAGTAATGCATTAGACTTAATCTAGAACCCCTGTAGCTTTTTGATGTGTTTTATTTCTTATCTTTTTGGATTCCTGTTTGGTTACTTGGCTTCCAATGGAGGTGAACTTAACAACCATACTTGAATATTCCGTCTTGACTTTGTAACTGTGGCTACTTGAAATGAAGTTTATCTGGGGTTGATGGATGAATGGTAGGTTTTTGCAATGTCTCAAGGCAATAGGATGTGTATTATTAAACTGTAGATATTCTTAGTACAGTAAATTTATGCTGATAATTTTATTTTGTATAATTTTTACCTTTTTGTTAATATTTTTTTTCCTCCCACCTTATTGGTTTGCCTCCTGAGCGACCCCTCCTTACCCTCCCTCTTCTCCCAGTGTTTCAGTAAATTTAATTTAGGGTGCCTAGAAATTGCAAGTATGTATCCTTTTTTGATTTGTATTTTATTATAATTTACACAAACAACTGGGTTTGTGAACTGTATTACTCCTGGTATCTTTAAAATATTGTGGGTGTTTTAATAAATTTTATATTTATTTTTTGCACTCAAATTCAGTGTGAGTCTTTTTTTTCCCCATGAACCGGGACCAGATTGTGGTATTTAAAGGTACCCTATATAATCTCACCCTCCCACTGCATGTTGTAGATGCAAAAATGAAGGCCTAATATTAGCCCATGGTCTAATAGCCAGGATAGAATCTGTCCTTGTCCCCTCCCACCACCTGGACAAAGTAATGTTCAAACACAGTAAACTGTTAAAACTGGGCATCAAGGGGAAAGCAAAGACACCTCAGAAGTCCCTGGGTGGTGCAAACAGTTAAGCACTTGACTACTAGCCGAAAGTTGGTTCAAACTCACCTAAAGTCACCTTGGAAGACAGGCCTGGTGATCTGCTTCTGGAAGGTCACAGCCTTGAAGACCTTATGGAGTAGTTCTACTCTGTACATGTGGGGTCACCATGAGTCAGAATCAGCTTGACAGCAGCTAACAACAACAAAGACAGCCTTTCTCATCTATTTGTCTCCTTTCGTTTTTCTTTCCCTTTTGCCCTCTTTTCTTATACTCTCAACTTGGAGACACTCCTCTCCCCTACCAGAAGTTGCTCACTTCTGATATTTGCACAAGGATTGCTGAATCCTTATTGGCTTTGATGATTTGAACACCTAGTCCTATAAAAAAAAGTAGGGCCCTTGAGTCTTCTGTCATTGTGAAGAGGTGGTTTGCTACAAGGTCCTGTGGGGGAAGGCCACATCTTTTCACTCAGACTCCCAATTCTGGTGGCTGGTCTCAAATAGGGAAGTATGAATTGAGGAAGGAAAAGAGAAGGGGAAACTGTCCCCTCTGTCCTTCCTCCTGCTTGAAACATCTGGCTGAAGTTGATCAATGTCTCTGAGAGACAACCAGTCGAGCACTTGAAAGACTTGAGCTCTCTTTCCAGTTGACAGCAACCTCCCAGCATCCCACGAGGTCACTCTAGTCAGGAAAGCTCAACTCTGAGGGCCTCTGAATGAAAACTTCATTATCATAACAGAAGTGCCAGCCGCTAGCCTTAAAGCTTTCCATCTTCATTTTGTTTCACTTTTTAAGGAACCTTCTGGAAATACTTTGGCAAATGCCATCCAGGGATCCTCATGCCACAATATGTTTTGTAACTTGCTTCTTTCCACTTAACATCTTTAAATCGAAAGAGACCTAGTCCTGTCCCTCTCCCCAGCCCCTGTCGTGTTGGCCCCGTCTTCAGGCCTGAGGGACAACAGGAGATTCTAGCTTTAGAAAAGACTGATTTCATTATTAAACGTGTAAACCCGTTGCCATCGAATTGATTCCAACTCAGCGACCCTATAGGACAGAGTAGAACTGCCCTATAGGGTTTCCAAGGAGCGGCTGGAGGATTCGAACTGCCAACCTTTTGGTTAGCAGCCAAGTTCTTAACCACTGTGCCACCAGAGCTCTGATTTTACTGTTAAGTATAAGTATGCTTTCATCTCCTTATTACAAAAATTACATTTTAAATATAGAAAAATTAGAAGCTTTTTAAATTATCTGAAATCCCACCAAGAGAGAGCCACATATTGGTTGCAAACATTTTCAGAGTATGAAAATAGATCCATATGTGTGTGTGTATATATATATTTTTTTTTTTTAATGGAATAATACCATAATATGTTGCAACCTTTTTTTGTTTCATATGTCTTTAAATATCGGTAATACAGAACTACATCTTTATTACTGGTATTATTGAACTCTTTAAGATCCCAATTTGTTGAAATTACACATTGAACTAATCTAAATCTGCCTCCATTTTAAGTACTGCTCACTGAATTTTATTCTCCTCTTAGAAACATCACAATAATCGCCCTCATCCACACGACCACATCCTTACTCCCTTGAACCTTCCTGCCTGAAAGTAGCTCCAGATCCTATGTCCCCCACCCCTGTACCCCACCCATGTCTGTTCACATCTAGAGCCTCATTCTTTGTATTGTGACCTTTAGAAATTTACACCCTGTTCTAGATGGCATCTAGCTGATCCAAGCCAAGCAGAAAGACACCAAGGAGGCCCACAGTCCGGATGTGCCATTTTTATAAGGGAATACTAAGGTTTCTTAGCTTCGTTGGCAGCTGAATCATAGGGCTGTATGGCTCAGCAGAAAGAACATGGCTACCTTAATTCCAAATTGTGTGGCCCAAGATGAGACCTTTCATCTCCTTAATTCACTTTCTTTGTCTAGTTTTTGTTAGGTGCCTTCAAGTCGGTTCCAACTCATAATGACCCTATATACAACAGAACGTGCGACATCCTCATAATCGTTACGTTTGAGCCCATTGTTGCAGCCACTGTGTCAATCCATCATTGAGGGTCTTCCTCTTTTTCACTGACCCTCTACTTTACCAAGCATGATGTCCTTCTCCAGGGATTGGTCCCTCCTGATAACATGTCCAAAGTACATGAGATGAAGTCTCACCATCCTCCCTTCTAGGAAGCATTCTGGCTGTACTTCTTCCAAGACAGATTTGTTCATTCTTCTGACAGTCCACGGTATATTCAATATTCTTTGCCAACACCATAATTTAAAGGCATCAATTCTACTTCGTTCTTCCTTATTCGTTGTCCAGCTTTCACATGCATATGAGGCGATTGAAAATATCATGGCTTGAATCAGGCGTACCTTAGTCCTCAAAGTGACATCTTTGCTTTTTAACACTTTAAAGAGGTCTTTTGCAGCAGATTTGCCTGATGCAAATGACTCTTGGTCTATAAAACAGACTAATGATGCCACACTGATTGATATAAGGAATAACAACAACAAAAAATACCCGTCCCATTGCCGTCAAGTCCAACTCATAGCAACCCTTAGCACACAGTAGAATTGCCCCATAAGGTTTCCAAGGAGTGGCTGATGAATTCAAACTGCCAATCTTTTGGTTGGCAGCCATAACTCTTAACCACTGTGCCACCAGGGCTCCCAAAAAATATCACCAAAGTAAAAGTGCCTGCCCCCTTGGCAGGCATTTCGGATATGTTAGGTCATAGAAGCTGTCATCATTATTCTAGGCATGTCCAAAGCTTTAGGTCATGAAAGGGTCCAGGACTCTTGAATCGCTGCCAGGTCAGGTCTCCCAAGTCCAGGCTTTCTACAATTCATCTTTTTTTTTTTTTAATGCTACAAACCGGACTTAAGTTTAGCCATCTTAAGGGGGCTGCTTAACCCATCCTCCCTGCCTATTTTGAATCTTAATTTTATCAAAGTCTTGGTTTAACCTTCCCAGCTACACAAACCTCATCATGAGTTCTACTGCTGCTATAGTCAGCTTCATGACCTTGAAGAACCATCAGTCATCTTCAAGCACGCTCCCATTGTAAGCTGCACATACCAGGCACTGAGCACCCTATGGGAGGCAGCAGCGAAGCCCTTCATGCTCCTAGGGTGTGGTGGCTCAGCTGAAAATACATTTGACCACAAACAGCTCAGCACACTTCCCACTCCCACCTCCAGATGTCTTGGCAGGTGCCACACCTCTTCCTTTGCTGAGAAGCCCAACAACAGGCCCAATGTGCTTGCCCAAGTTCCCTTCCCTATTCTTCAAACATCATCCTGTATTTTCATCTTCTTTACACACTAACGTATTTTAACACAAATAATGCACACCTTCTACGTTTGTTTGCCAACCATGCCCTCCACCTTGAGGCATTTTCTTAAGCGCTGCTATGCCTTTTTTTTTTTTTCACATGTTGCTGTAGAAAAAAAATAGCATAGCATGTTACAAAAATACTGCATGGGGAGAGGGTGCCCTGCTCCTCCGTGCTGTTCCCCCAACTTTTACTGTGATTTGCACCCTTTGCTCTCTTCTGAGACGTACCTTCTCAACTCTCCCCTTTCTGTGCTTCTTCCCCTCATAGTGCTCTCATATCTCTGGGCCTGATCCTACTCCTCCTTTATGTTCCCCATCTTTCCCACACCATTCTGTCACTACCACGTCCCTGCAGGCGGAGATGACTTCTAGCTTCAGATTCCATACCACCCACTCACTAGTGCCCTTGTTTCTCCAAAAGGAACGATCCTGTGGGCCAGCAGTCCTTGTTCTTTGTCTTAGTCATCCAGTGCTGCTGTAACAGAAATACTACAAGTGGATGGTTTTAACAAGAAATTTATTTTCTCACAGCCTACTAAGTTACAAGTCCAAATTCAGGTTGTCAGCTCCAGGGGAAGTCTTTCTCTCTCTGTCGGCCTCCTCATCAATGTTCCCCCCAGAAGAGGAGTTTCTTCATGCAGGAACCCCAGGTCTAAAGGACGCACTCTGCTCCTGGTGTTTCTTTCTTGGTGGTATGAGGTCCCCAACTCTTTGCTTGCTTCCCTTTCCTTTTATATCATGAACAATAAAAGGCGTGGCAGTCCACACCCCAGGGAAACTTCCTTTAGCTTGGATCAGGGAGGTGACTGGAGTAAGGGTGGCATTACAATTCCACCCTAATCCTCTCAACATAAAATTACAATCAGAAAATAGAGGACAACTATACAATACTGGGAATCATGGCCTAACCAAATTGATACACATTTTTGGGGGGACATAATTCAATCTATGATGTCCTCATTGACCTCGCCCAGGCCCAGACCCTCCTGGAAACCCTCTTTTCCTGGACCACATGGCCAGTAACATTCTAGTAGTGTCTGAGGATCCCAAAGCCCTCTGGCACCTCTTCTGGGCCCCTTTGTGCCCTTGTGTCTTTTAGACACAAACGCCCCCAAGAGAATAGGTTCTGTCCTCTGTAAATCCTGTGGGTTTTCTCTCAGAGGCCTCCTTCAGCCATTGGGCCTCAACTATGACTCCCATGCAAATGACTTCCAAAATAGTGTCTACTGCTGACTTCCCCCATGAGTTTGATCTGCTGGATAGCTCTAGTGGCTGTTTAGCAGGGCCAATACAACACACTCAAAACTGACCTCTCAACTCTGCCAAATTTCCCTCTGGCCAACACTGGCCCTACCATTCTGACACCTGGATTCTACCCTCTCAGGCCCCTCAATCCTGTCCCTTCTTACCACTATTATTAGCAGCCCACACAGTACCATTGTGCAAGCTGTGCACTGCATAACCCTGGAGGCACTGTTCAGACAGACTACCATGTGGGCCTTGATCACTGGCATAGACTCCACCCCATAGACAGGGGAAGGGGCACGCTGGAGGAGGACCACAACAGGGCCCTCCAAAATGGGGGACTCAGGGAAGAGGCCTCTCATATCTTGGTCTAAACTAAGCAAGACTAAGCAACTTGCCAAAGACCATGCAGCTAGGAAGTGGGAGAGCCCAGACTCAAACCCAGCTGCAACTGATGCCAAAGTCTGTCCCCTGTCCAAATACACCCCTGCTTTTTCACACTTAAGACCCATGTCCCCAAGGGACGAACACAGCGCTCATTGGCTATAAGCAGAGCTTACAGCATGGCCTGCAGGCTAGCAGTCTACAGGCCTGAGAGGCGCTGTTTACAACAGAGTGTCTCTGCTGTAAGACTTGTGCTCTTTAAAGCCTTTGCAATGAATGATATCACTGTTTGAGAGGCTTGGACTCCAGCCCCTATTTTACCTCTTTGCCCACCTCCCAAAGTCAATGTCCTTACCCAGATAAAACCAAACCAGCTGCAACTGAGTCAGTTCCAACTCATGGCACCCTATGTGTGTCAGAATAGAACTGCACTCTGTAGGGTTTTCAATGACTGATTTTTTTGGAAGTAGATCACCAGGGCTTTGTCTCATGTACTTTGGACATATTATCAGGAGGAACCAGTCCCAGGAGAAAGACATTATTCTGGGTAAGGTACAGGGTCAGCAAAAAAGAGGAAGACCCTCAACAACATGGATTACCACAGTGGCTACAACAATGGGGCCAAACATAGCAATGATTGTGAGCATGGTATGGGACCGGGCAGTATTTCGTTCTGTTGTTCACTATTAGTCAGAACCGACTAGACAACACCTAACAACAGATAACCAGGAACGAGGCACTTCTGGGTAGATTCAAACCACCAACCTTTTTGTAATAGCTTGAGTGCTTAACTGTTTGTGCCAACCAGGGATTCCCAGATAATCTTCCTAAAAACTAAATCAAATGATACTATTTCTCTGTAATACTACTTATTGCTGCCCACTTGGTACATCTTACCTTTGTCCCAGGGTTCTGCAGGACCTGACCACGGCTTTCAACTCTATTACCACAACAGGCCACTCAGCGTCTAAGTCTATTATCTCCTTGGTGTACCCCCTGAAAATGGCCTCTCAAATACGAAGGAGCTGCCAGAATAAGGGTAGAGCAAATAAGACCATTGAGCTCTCACTCCTTTTAAAATCCATTAAAATACTTACATAAACTATAAAACAACTCCAAGGAAAATTATCAGTCAAAATAAAAAAAGATGAACAAGAGTCTATTCAAGGAAGTATGAATAAACAGGAAATCAAGTTATCTGAGATCAGAGAAAAAGTTTTATTGCACAAAGAACAACAAGCAGTAAGAACTCAAAGACTAGCAATGAGTCCTTCCAAGAAACACAATGGGTTAGACAGTGATTGAAATCTATTTTCAAAAAGATAAAAAGGATTATCTCACCTACTCAACAAAAGCAAGATTACTATATAAGGGACCAAGTAATGCCTGTGTTGAAAGTGCAATTGATGTTGCAAAGAACAGAATAAGCAAAATGGAAGTGAAAATCAGGAAACAGCTATAGAATATTAAGGACAACAGACAAAGAGCCCTGGTGGTGAAGTGGTTAAGAGCTTGGCTGCTAGTCAAAGAGTCAGCGGTCCGTAACCAGCAGCCACTCTGCAGGAGAAAGATGTGGCAGTCTGCTTCCATAAAGATTACAGCCTAGGAAACCCTATGGGGCAGTTCTACTCTGTCCTATAGGGTCGTGATGAGTCAGAATCGACTCAATGGCAGCAGATTACAGACGGAGATGCAAGAGACCATAAAGACCATTAGACTGGAGCGCTGAAACTCTTTTTGAGATTCCTCAGAGTTCCCAGATCAAGACACAGAATAAGTGGTTCAGACTCAGTAATCAAAGGTCTATGAGAATAAGATCTATATATGGGACCAAATCGACAACAGCAACTCAAAAGATTAGATGGGTACCTTAGGGGGCAGTGAGTTTATGTTAATGGGAGAGGAACAACTCAGAAATGGAGGCCAAGAATGGCCACACAGCTCAAAGACTAATCAATGTCACTGAATTGTCCACGAAGAAACTGTTGAATTTGTGTGTGTTCTACTCTGTATATTCTCAGCAACAAAATGATTAAAAAAAAAAAAAAGATATATGAGAAGAAAAATGTTCTGAATGAAGTCAGAACGAGAACTGATACTTCCAAGATATCAAAGGCTCAGGCTGTCAAGAAGTGACAGTCCTAGAAATTAACTTCATCCTATCCACTGGGAAGGATTTCTGCAAAGGCATTTTGACTCTTCAGCTATTTTCTCATTGGAACCCTGAGCAAAAGGTTCTCCAAGGAGAGCGGCAGATGGAGGCAAGAAGGGGCTGTGGTTGGGTTCTCAGGAACACAGGCGCAGAGGGGACAGCAGGAAAGAAAAGCCAGGTAGAGAGACGAACAGCCAGGGAACTTGATGGAAAAGAATCAAATAGAAGAGAAGAGGGAAGACCAGTAAGGAGATGCACGGGCTAGCCCAGGGTTAGTGGTTGGTAGCAGTGGAGATGAGAAGTAGCCAGATTGTGCACGTGTTTTTTTAAAGTTTTTGGATTGGATTTGGGGTGTGAGAGGAAAGAAGGAGTCAAGGCTGACTCCAGTGGTTTGGCTTGAGCAACTGGAAGAAAGGATTCACCCAAACAGAGGGGACAGCCAACTATGGGAAGAGCAGGTCTGGGAGAAGAGTTGAGCTGAGCTTTGTGTACTGTGGGGTTGAGACCTACTCAGACACTCAGGCAGTTCAGAGAAGATCAAGCTGCAGATTAAGGAGGTAGATTGCTTTTCACTGTCACCGTGTATTGGCAATTCTAAGGAGCCCTGATGGCACAATGATGACGTGTTCGGCTGTCACTCTGGTGACCTGCTCCCATAGAGATTATGGCTGTTGTCGTGGTGGTGGTTAGATGCTATCCAGTCAATTCCAACTCACAGCGACCTTCCAACTCACAGTGCCAAGTACTGCACCATTCTCACAATCATTGCTATGCATAAGCCCATTGTTGCAGCCACAGTGTCAATCCATCTCATTGAGGGTCTTCCTCTCTTTCGCTCACCCTCTACTTTACCAAGCATGATGTCCTTCTCCAGAGATTGGTCCCTCCTGATAACATGTCCAAAGTACATAAGACAAAGTCACCATTCTCACTTCTAAGGAGCATTCTGGCTGTACTTCTTCCAAGACAGATTTGTTCATTCTTCTGACAGTCTATGGTATAGTCAATGTTCTTTGCCCACACCATAATTCAGAGGGATCAATTCTTCTTGGGTCTTCCTTATTCATTGTCCAGCTTTCACATGCCTTTGAGGCAATTGAAAACATCATGGCTTGAGTCAGGTGCACCTTAGTCCTCAAAGGGACATCTTTGCTTTTTAACACTTTTTGTAGCAGATTTCCCCAGTGCAATGCATTGTTTGATTTATTGACCTCTGCTTCCATGGGCATTGATTGTGGATCCAAGTAAAGTGAAATCCTTGACAACTTTATTATTTTCTCCATTTATCATGATGTTGCTTGTTGATCCAGTTGTGAGGATTTTTGTTTGCTTTATGTTGAGGTGTAAGCCATATTGAAGGCTATAGTCTTTGATCTTCATCAGTAAGCCCTTCAAGTCCTTACTGAAGTGAGCAAGGTTGTGTCATTTGCATATACCAGGTTGTTAATGAGTCTTTGTCATTCTTCTTCTTTATTATGGCTCATTCTTCTTCATATAGTCCAGCTTCTTAGATTATTTGCTCAGCATAGAGATTGAATAAGCATAGCGAAAGGATACCTTGACACATACCTTTCCTGATTTTAAACCACACCGTATCCCCTTGTTCTGTTTGAACTACTGCCTCTTAATCTATGTACAGGTTCCTCATGAGCACAATTAAGTGTTCTGAAATTCCCATTCTTCACAAGTTTATCCATAATTTGTTATGATCCACACAGTCAAATGCCTTTGCATAGTCAATAAAACACAAGTACACAGCTTTCTAGTATTCTCTGCTTTTAGCCAAGATCCATCTTATATCAGCAAAGATATCCTGCATTTCACATTCTCTTCTGAATCTGGCTTGAATTTCTGGCAGTTATCTGTTGATGTACTGCTGCAACCGCTTTTGAATTATCTTCAGCAAAATTTTACTTGTGTGTGATATTAATGATATTGTTTGATAATTTCCTCATTCTGTTGGATCACCTTTCTTTGGAATGAGTACAAATACGCATCTCTTCCAGTTGGTTGGCCAAGTAGCTGTCTTCCAGATTTCTTGGCATAGATGAGGGAGCACCTCCAGTGCAGCGGCATCCTTTTGTTGAAGCATCTCAGTTGGTATTCTGTCAATTCCTGGAGGTTTACTTTTTGCAGCTTGGACCCGGTGGCGTTGCAGTTAAGTGCTATGGCTGCTAACCAAAAGGTTTGCAGTCTGAATCCACCAGGGGCTCCTTGGAAACTCCATGGGGCAGTTCTACTTTGTCGTGTAGGGTTGCTATGAGTCGGAATTGACTCGACGGCAATGGGTTTGGTTTTTTTTTTTTTTTTTTTGAGCACAACTTGGACTTCTCCCTTCAGTATCATCAGTGCTTGTGCTTGATCATATGCTACCTCCTGAAATGGATGAACGTTGACCAATTCTTTTTGGTACAGTGACTCTGTGTATTCCTTCCATCTTCTTTTGATGCTTCATGCATCGTTCAATTTTTGACTATAGAATCCTTCAGTATTGCAACTCGGGTCTTGAGTTTTCTCTTCAGTTCTTTCAGCTTGAGAAATACCAAGTGTCTTCTTCCCTTTTGGTTTTCTAACTCCAGGTCTTTGCATATTCCATTATAATATTTTATCTTCTCCAGCCACTCTTTGAAATCTTGTGTTCAACTCTTTTACTTCATCATTTCTTCCACTCACTTTAGCCACTCTACATTCAAGAGCAAGTTTCAGAGTCTCTTCTTACATCCATTATGGTCTTTTCCTCTTTTCTGTCTTTTTAATGACCTCTTGCTTTCTTCATGTATAATGTCCTTGATGTTATCCCACAACTTGTCTGGTCATCAGTTCAATGAGTCAAATCTACTCTTGAGATGGCTTCTAAATTCAGGTGAGATATACTCAAGGCTGTAGAGATTACAGCCTAGGAAACCCTCAGGGGAAGTTCTACTCTGTCACATGGGGTCTCTATGAGTCAGAATTCACTCGATGGCACGCAACAACAACAATTGGCAATCCTAGACAGTGTCATGGAGAAATTAATAAGATAAATATTATGGTATAAAAAAGGAAAAAATGAATGAACACTTTTTAACGTGTTTGGAAACCCTGGTGGCATAGTGGTGAAGAGCTACAGCTTCTAACCAAGAGGTCGGCAGTTGAAATCCACTAGGTGCTCCTTGGCAACCATATGGGGCCATTCTACTCTGTCATATAGGGTCACTATGAGTTGGCATTAACTCAATGGCAATGGGTTTGGTGTTTTTTGTTTGTTTTGTTTTAACATATGTTTTGAAAAAAAAGGGAAGAGAAGGAACTCTGTGGGTGTCTGGAGAAGAGTGTCTGGGACCAAGAGAGTGAGCAAGCAGAGAGCCAAGCAGAAGCACAGCTGGCACAGGAGGCAGTTCTTCTTTGTTCATATTTTGAGTGCCTTCCAACCTGAGGGGCTCATCTTCCAACACTATATAGGACAATGTTCTGTTGTAATACATAGGGTTTTCACAGCTAATTTTTGAAAGTAGATTACCAGCCATTCTTCCTAGTCTGTCTTAATCTGGAAGCTCCAGTGAAACCTGTCCACCACAAGTGACCCAGCTGGTATTTGAGATACGGGTGGCATAGTTCCAGCATCATAGCAATATGCAAGCCACCATAGTACAACAAACTGACAGATGAGTGGTGGAAATAGCTATTGCTAAATCCACCAGCAACGTATGGGTGCACCTGTTTTGCCATAGCCTCAATGTCTGTGTGAAATTCTGCCAATGTAATAAGTGAGAAATATTATCTCGGGATAATTTTGATTTCTTTTATTAAAAAGTGAAGTTGAGTATCTATTCATATGCTTAAGGGCTATTTCTATATCTTTTTTGGTGAACTGTCTCCTCAACTGTCAAACTGACAATTGTTCTAATGGATTTTTTTTTTTTTGTCTTTTTGCCCCTCAATTTTTGAGATTTCTTCAGATAATAGGCATATTAACTATGGCGTATTAACTATTTATCTGTGGTATATGTTGCAAATATTTTCTCCCAGTTTATCGTTTGCCTTTTTGACTTTTGTGTATTTTTGCCGTATTTTTATGTAGTCAAATTTATCTATTTATTCTTTTGCTGCATCTGGATTTTGTCTCATAATTAGAAAGCCTTTCACAACACTCATAAAATAATTCACCAATCTTTTCTTCTAGTACTTGTGTGGTTACGTTTTTAACATTTAGATCTCTGGTCTATTTGTAGATTTTTCTTGTGAATGATTCTCTAGTTGTTCCAACACCGTTAATTTAAAAATATCCATCTTTTCCCCCAATAATTTGAGATGCCACCTTATCATATACTAAGTTTCCATATTTCCGGTCTTTGTATTCTGTTCTTTTGGTCGGTCTATTCATGTGCCAGTACCTTATAGTGTTTTCATAGTATATTTTAACATCTAGTATAGGGTCACTATGAGTTGGAATTGACTCAACAGCAACAGTTTTTTCTTTTTCCTTTTCTTAAGTATGGCTACTGTGGAGTCCCTGGGTGGTAAAAATGGCTAACATGCTTGGCTTCTAACAGAAAGGTTGGAGGTTCTGGCACTCAGAAGAAAGGCCTGGCCATTCACTTCAGAAAAATCAGCCCCTGAAAACCCTATGGAGCATATTCCTACTCTGACACACATGGGGTCGCCATGAGTTGGAATTGATGGCAACTGATTTAGGGCTAATATTCCCTCATTCTTCTACTTTTTCAGGAGTTTCCAAGCTATTCTTGCATGCTGATTTTTCTATATGAAACTTTACAATGAACTTCTCTAGTGCCAAAGGGGAAAAAACACTTATCGATATTTTTATTTGAATCACATCAAATTTGTAAATTAACTTAGGGAGAGCTGACATTTTTTATGCTGTTGAGTTATTAAAGCACAAGGTTACATTCTCCATTTGTTCAAGTCTGTTTCTGTGTCTTTCAGGATGTTTTAACGTTTTCCTCATATGGGATTTGCACATTTCTTGTTAAGTTACTCCTAAGGGTATTATTTTTTTATGTTGCATTATAAATGGAGTTTTTTGTTATATATTCCAACTGGTTATTGTTTACATACACGAAGACTATTGATTTTTGTATGTTAATTTTGTACAGTGCTACTTTACTGAATTCTTTTATTGTTTGAGTTAGCTTATAATAGTTTCTTTTGGGTTTTCCAAATACAGAGAAATTTACCTCTTCTTTTTCAGTTCTTAGCTCTAATTGTTTTTCATCTAATTGCATTGGCTAATAATTTTAATACAATGGTAAATAGTAGTGAAGATAAGGGGCATCCTTGCCTTATTCCTGATCCCCATTAAGTAGAATGCTGGCTTTAGAACTTACATGTACGGATATATTATCACTCTATACAAAATATCCATTGATTTATTTTATTTTGTCCTTTAGCAGGAATAGGTGTTGTATTTTGTCAAAGGGCTTTGCAGCATACATGGAAAAGATATGGTGAATTGTATTAATGGATTTCCAAATATGAACCATCTCTGGTTTTCTTGTTTTTGTTTTTGCCTAACTCACTTTGTTATGGTGATTTCCTTCCTTAAAGGGCTATTGGGTTAGGAATGTAATATTTCATGTAATTCTTAAGTGAAATTAATTTAAAGTTTTCAATTTTTTGCTAAACCCACCAAAACCAAACCTGCTGCTGTTGAGTCGATCCAACTCATAATGACCCTATAGGACAGAGTAGAACTGCTCCATAGAGTTTCCAAGGAGCACCTGGTAGTTTCAAACTACCAACCTTTTGGTTAGCAGGCATCACACTTAACCACTATGGCACCAGGGTTTCCAATTTTATGCTAGCTACATCCAATTTAGATACTAATTTTGTACTTTCTCTGGAAAACTGTATGTAGTATTGGGATTATCTATTATTTAAAGGCTTGACAGACTTCCTCTCTGTTATGGTATATTTATTTGATAAATTTCTCTATGATTTTATGGATATTGGTCTGTTAATGTTTTCTATCTCTACATGGATCAATGTTGGTAAATTGTATTTTCCTAGGAAATGGTTCTTTTTGTTTGTGTTTTCAAATTTATTTGCACAAAATTGTACAAACAATTATATATGTGTTTTTTAGCTTCTTCTGTTCCAAAAGTTATTTCCCCTTTGTCACTTATTTTGTACCTTTACGCTGTCTCCCCTTTTTTCTTATTCAGCTATTGGTTTGTTGATCTTGTTAAATTTTTCAAAGAACCAGCATTTTGATTTATTAATTATTTCTACTCTTTTTGTTTTCTACCTCATTAATTTATGCAGTGGTAAAGAGCTCAGCTGCTAACCAAAACCTCCGCAGTTTGAATCCACCAGCAGCTCCTTGGAAACCCTATGGGGCAGTTCTACTCATAGGGTCACTCTGAGTCAGAATAGATTTGACGGCAATAGGTTTTCATACTTTCTTTGGGTTAACTTTGTAGTTCTTTTTCTGGCTTTTTGAGGAAGTTAAAACTTTAAACAAATAAACCAAAGATTGATATAGCCTGTTAGCCATTTTTCAGTAAGAACAAAAGATTTTTACTTTTATTTAAGCTATGAGTCCTAGAAACAAAGTTCCATCTTTAAATTTTTACTGAAAAACCTCTTACCTGAATTATATTCTGCCGCTAGGAATCGACTCAACAGCAGCGGGTCGGGACTACGCACAACAGTAACTCTGGTGGCGTAGTGGTTAAGTGCTACGGCTGCTAACCAAAGGTCGGCAGTTCAAATACATCAGGTGCTCCTTGGAAACTCTATGGGGCAGTTCTATTCTGTCCTATAGGGTCGCTATGAGTCGGAATCGACTTGACGGCACTGGGTTTGTTTTTGGTGCACAAAAAACGTTAATGATATTAAATATACCTCGGGAACATGAGCATTTGCTTCATATGCAAATGGCCAGCATTAGGACCACAAGAGCAATCTATACCTGACAGCAGGAATACATTGTCTCTGCGCTATACTTTCCAACTTTAAAATTTTAGCTAAAGACTTAAATATATAATTTCAGATTTCTGCTTGTATTCCAGAAGTTAAGTTTCTGATAATGGTACTTCATTTCATGCTGGGCTTTGGCTTAACATCTATTTTGCCATATGGCCTGAATGTTTTTCGTCCACTTCTACCAGGAGAAGGACGAGGAGGCTGGGAGGGTACAGTCTGGCCATGAGAGAAGGGAACGAGGAGGCAGAGATGCCAGCAGGAAAGGCTCACTGGTGGCCCTGAGGTCCTGTTACAGAGGCACTTTGGAAACCCTGGTGGCGTAGCGGTTAAGTGCTACGGCTGCTAACCAAAAGGTCGGCAGTTCGAATCCGCCAGGCGCTCCTTGGAAACTATGGGGCAGCTCTACTCTGTCCTCTAGGGTCGCTATGAGTCGGAATCGACTCAAAGGCAGTGGGGTGGGGTGGGGGCCTGGGACCGTCAGAGGCCACCTGCCTTCTCTGATGCGCGGGCCACTTAGACCTCCGGGTTCTTCCCCAGAGTGCTGCATCCCCGGGATGGGAACTCCGTCCTCGGGGCCGGGCGGAGGCCTCCGCGGCGGCAGGGGGCGCTCTCGCGGCGGCGGCTCCGCTCGTGCTGCGCGTGCGTCCCCTCCCGCCGTACTCTAGTCCCGCGGAGAACGCGCTAGAGGGAAGGCTCCACACCTCGGGCAAGTTCCGTGTCCTTCCAAACTGAGGGGGCGTGAGGTGCGGGGCGGGCGGGCGCAGCTGCGGGCTCCTGGGTCCTCTTTGCTGAGGAGCGACGGGGAGCAGGCCCGGGGAGAGCGGCGGCGAGCGGGGCCGCAGGAGGCGGAGGGTCGCCGGGGAGGGAGCCACGCCGAGAGCCCCTTCCTTCCCGCCCCTGCACCCGGAGTTGGGGCGCCGAGCTCTGGGATCACTTCGACAGTTGAGAAAAACACACACGTGGGTAATTGCTGTTCTTGAGAAATACATCAGACTTGTCAGGGAAAGGGCAGAAAGGGAACTCAGCTGTGCAACTCAGGAATCTCTTGAAGAAATAGCAACCTAAAAAGAACTCGAAGGTGAAGAAGCGTACAGCACAAGTATACATCGTGTAAAGCTTTCCTTTCCACCCTGGTTGCTGGGCAGCAAGAAGTTATTTTCGAGAACATGAACTCATAGATTGCTGTGGAGTTAGCAGTCAATGAAGTAGATGTTGAAAAGACACAAGCTCAAACACATCACCAAATGGCAGAGAACAGCAAATACTATTCATCAATTCTTCAAGAACTTCGACCATGAACAGCATGAATATAACCATACTGACATTTACAACATTTTCCAGAAAGCACAAGAGAAGCAGGAAAGAATAGTGAAAATTGAGAATCAGTGAAGACATAGGCAGAGGCTGACCAACAGATGATAGCAATCAATAGGAAATGCTTGGATCAACTAGTAGAAGCAGCCGAATCAATGATCAGAAAAATGTCACAGCTGGTAATAGGAAGTTAATGTCAGGGTTTGAGCCTCCTGGAGACATCTGAGAGTTATACTCAGCCAATGAAGTATACTTTGTCAAATAATGATCTTTCAAATTATAGAGAAGACAAACGACAGCCCAGATTTGGTGGTAAATTGAAAGCTACGGCCACTCTTAAGTCTCCCAAGCAGTCAAAGGAACCCCTCCCTCATTGCTTCAATGAGTCTATGACCTCCGAACCCCAGATCCATTGTTTCAGGAGCCTAAAACATGGGGGTGTAACATAAGAGGATTTCAGCAATCTGCTACCTCAAAAGTGAAGGAAAAAGCTACAATAGAAAGCTTAGGAATTAAGTCCAAATGGAGATGGATCAAAGAGATGGCATAACAAAAACGAAAGATGTCTACCTAAAGAATTCTCAGATGGGAGACCTAGCTAATTTGGATAACAAATTAACAAAAGTCAACCAAAATATAGAACAATTGCAACTAGAGGCCCAGAAATTTGCCTAGCTGAGAGTTGAAGGCAGGCTCCCAGAAGGATGAAAACGGGCCCAACAACAGAGTGGAATGTACAACACCCTAAACCCCAACTCACTACATACAAGCTGCAGGGAGCCCAGCTAGCAGTTACACAGAAGAGTAGTCAGGAGAGGAATGAAGGTTCTGGCCACTGATTTCAATAACAGATTTGATGACCAGGAGCCCCTCCCCACCACAGGGACTTGTAAAACTCTCTGCATGTTTCAAGGTCCGAATTAAGGACTCATTTCAGTAGCTGAAGCAGAAACTTTGTTATGGAGGACGACAAAGGTGATGGGTGAGTTTGCATTCAGAGAAATAAAGGTGAAGAGGGTTATGTCCTCATTTGAGACGTCAAAGTGTATATGGACAAAAATGCCAGAGGTGCTAAGACTTATATTTAATATCATTTTTAAGAACTTTAAAAAAAAATTGGAGTTGCTTCTCCCCAGAACTCTGTTACAGGCAGTTTTTCGAAAGTGGATGAATGGATAGCACTGCAGTACATGTTTTCACAGCCACACAGTGGGCTTTGAAGCATAGTGCTTCTGAATTTTCCTTGGTTAGTCTTGACTATGATGGAGTTTCTCTTGCCGTGATGAAATTTTACATGGAAAATTGCCAACTGCTACTTTACAACTGTGTCATTTGAAATATGATGAACATTTGTTCTTTCAGGAATATCTATAAATAACAAAGTTGGATTCTGGTTTCTAACTATTATTTCAGAATCAAAAAGTATAGCATCATGAAGATGCAGAAAACTTCAGCTTTTTTATTTATATCTAGTACCCAGCATAAAAGGAACCCTGGTGGCGAAGTGGTTAAGCGCTCAGCTGCTAACCAAAAGGTTGAGACTTCGAAATCACCAGCTGATCCACGAAAGAAAGATGTGGCGATGTGCATCCATAAAGATTACAGCCTTGGAAACCCTATGGGGCAGTTCTACTCTGTCTATAGGACTCATAGGCTATGAGTCCTATAGTAGGTTTGGTTTGGGCCCAGCATGAACTAAAGCACATCAGAATGTTACATTGTATAACTTACTACTTAGTGACATTATTACATTAGTTATATAGTTACAAGTCCATGAAGATTATCCTATTAGGTCTATTTGATCCCATACAATTAAAATCTGGAAAAGTTTCGTCAATTGACCTGTTTATTTCTACATATGACACCAACTGATTCCTCCATCAAATTGACACAGTTGATCGGTTGTTTTAATGCTGTATAGACAAACTTACATAAAAGCAGGGTGTGTCTATTCTTCAATCCTCTTTCATGGTAATTTTCTCACACTTGGTTCTGTTCCTGCTGGAGGCTTTATGGCAGGTGAAGTTGTGTTCAGCTCACACCTCCCTCAGCTGGGCTGTAACTAGAATATGGCGTGGCAGTAACTACATCCACACATAGGCACGGATCTCAGCACACTTCTCAAAGGGCAGACTTTAAGGTCTAAAATTTGAGCTTACTGGAATTTTTTAAAAGTAATAAATGTAAAAGCTCCCTTTTAGAATATAATTGAATGGTAATATGATTTTATTAATATAAGGTTTTCTCACCATTTTTAAAGAAACCTGGCCACATAGCAATTTGCATTCTTAAATTGGCACTGAAACAGGAGGAGAGTGAAACTGATGACAGGCATAGATGAGCACCAAGTCCAGTGTTTTATGTGGCCGGTAACAATCTATGCAGGCACACAGAGACCCAGCTATAAATGGGTCAGAGTGAGGTGTCAGAGAGTGAGACTTAGGGAAATTGCTTCTTGCTCTACATTATGGGCTTATTTTATAAGCAAAAACCCACTTAAAGCTAATTTTAAAAGCAGCAGCGGCACATCAGGGGACCAGAAAGTGGCAGAAGGGACTCATGCTTGTTGCGCTGGTGGCTTGTGTTTCAAAATCCCATCATTACATTTCACAAGGGCTACCAAAATGAAAGCAGTAACTTTTACTTAATGACAGCCAGATTTACAATATATATGTTTTTAATTTCATAATTAAAATTTCTTTTGAGTTATGCCTTTACTAACATGATATTGATAAAGTCACTCCCCTTGACCCAGGCCACTTCAGAGGAATCGTTTCAGCTTTTTGTACGTAGCTCAGCAAGGAAATCAGCTGGCCCTTAGCTGACACCTTTCTTCGGCACTGCTACTAGAGTACCAGCGTGGGCATTTAACCAATGGAATAGGAAACTGAAGCTATTAAAATCTGCCCTTCCTATCTGATGATGGGGTCCTTTCAAGACTTACCTGAGAAAGCAAACTAAACCCTGAAAAATCCTAAAACAAGGCAAGTCAGCATTAGCCTTTAAAAAAAGCTTGCCTTGAAAGGCTTGGTGTTCTGTGAAAAAATTTCCCTTTTTTGTTGTTGCTGTTAGGTGCCCTCAAGTCGATTCAGAGTCACAGCAACTCCATGTGACGGAGTAGAACTGCCCCCATAGGGTTTACTAGGCTGTAATCTTTACGGAAGATCACCAGGCCGTTCTCCTGAAGAGCCACTGGGTGGGCTCAAACCGCTAACCTTTCCGTTAGCAGCCATGGGTGCTTAACCATTGCCCCACCCAAACCAAAGCCACTGCCGTCGAGTCGATTCCGACTCATAGCAACCCTATAGGACAGAGTAGAACTGCCCTGTGGAGTTTTCAAGGAGCACCTGGTGGATCTGAACTGCTGACCTCTTGGTTAACAGCCATAGCACTTAACCCCTACGCCACCAGGGTTTCCAGTAGAACTGGCAGCGGGGCTCCTTTTTTTCCGTTTAGAGTTGTGCCAGTTTGATTCATGAAGTAGCTCGGCTGGTTTGCATAGGGCAAGGGGGCTTGTGTACATATATGCAAGCTCCTGTTTTTCAGCCATGTGCTTCAGCACCAGAACACACGTATGTGATGGGGGCAAACCTCCTGAAGACATAGTTTCAATTCCTCTGGAAGAAGTAGTGAAACAATTCCCAAAGCATTAGGAATTTCTGTCTCCACCCAAATTACACTTTGTTTTCTTCCAGCAGTTCTCTGTTAAAATAAAAGAAGGAAAGCCTCAGCTTGTTTATAAAGTTTTCAACATTTTAGACGTATATTTTCAGGTTAATGGGAGTGGAAAAGCCTTTCCTCCCAACCTTGTTTATAAATCTGCCAAACCTCGCTCAAACGTTACCATCGTTAATCCCCCCTGTGTGGGCGAAGCTGCTGCTTCCTGACGCCCTTAACTCAAAGCAGTTGTTTTATTTTTGCAATGCCAGTACCCTTTTCTGGTGTGATGTCTAAGATGTGATTATTTAGTTATTGCCAAGATGTTTAGAATTGAGTAACTTTCGATTGGTCAACTGGATTGTGACTCTTCTTTTGTAGTTTTTTGTTTTTATTAAATTGCTTTCTGTCAAATATGCCCACAGTCCCCCCCCCGCCCCGCCCCGAATGTGTTTGTATATACTGTGCTGCCATTTGAAACTGAGTCAGGGAGTCCTGGGTGGCACAAACAGTTAAGCACTTGACTGGTAACCGAAAGATTGGCAATTCAAGCCCACACAAGAGGTGCCTTAGAAGACAGGCCTGGAGATCTGCTTCCAAAAGGTCACAACCTTGAAGACTCCATGAAGCACGGTTCTACTGTGCACACATCGACTCAATGGCAACTGGTAACTGTTACATCGTTATAACAAGGACATTCCCTCATTTATGAAAATATGAATCATGAGAAATAAATAAGAGCCTCTTAGGGGGGATGGGAGGATAGAGAGAGAGGGAAGCCGGCAAAATTGTCAAGAAAGGAGAGACTGAAAGGGCTGACTCAAGAGGGGGAGAGCAAGTGGGAGTAGGGAGTGAGATGTATGTAAACTTATATGTGACAAACTGATTGGATTTGTAAACGTTCACTTGAAGCTTAATAAAAGTTATTAAAAAAAAAAAAAAAGAGCCTCTTACCTAGAAGTTTCTGAAAAAGATAGTCACCAAAAACAAAGAAATTCTGAGAAACCAGCACAGCCAAGAGAAACCTAAGGAGATATCACAACTAAATCTAATGTGGTGTTGCGGAGGGGTCCCGAACAGGAAAAGACGTTAGGTAAAACTGAGAAAACCTGAGCAAGCTGAGCACTTTAATGAGTAATATGTATCAGTATTGATTCACTAATTGTAACAACTTTACCACTAATGTAAGAGTTGAATAATCAGGGGAACTGGGTGCAGTGTATATGGGAACGCTGTACTAGTGTCTCAATTTTTTGGTAAATCTAAAAACTGTTCTAAAAAATAAAGGCCATTATTAAAAAAAAAAAAAAAGCTAAAGGGATTACTTGAACTTTAGTTGTTTTAGATTTTTACTCCTTTATCTGTTTAATTGGTTATTCTTCTGCCTAATGATCTTTTTGTTTTGATAACCACAGAGGAGGCCCAGGTTGTTAATGCTGGTCGCTTCTTGGCTGACTGCCCCACAGTTGACTTCATTACAGACACTTGGGTTCTCAGTAGGTTTTGTTTGAATACAGCCAACGTGATGGTTTCTTTCTATTCTCATTCTAAAGAAAAAGAATCTATTTGGCATCTTTTAGTTGAACCCTCTTACCAGCATCTTTCATAAACATATTTTTCTCCAAAAAAATTAAAATACATAAGTGATCTTTTAAATTCACAGTGACAGGTATCTTACCAGGGCAGGTCTCAGCCTGTGTGTATGTGGTGGGGGGTAGGGGGGACCCTGACACAATGGGCCCTAAGGAGTTTTGGGTGCTTCATCTTAAGACTGTCTTTTACATGACTTACCTCACCTCTGTGTGGCCCTTCTCCTCGCCCCTCATTAATTGGCCTCTTGGGAAAGACCCAGCTGTGGATATTTTTAAATATCTCAGGTAGTTCTAATTTGCAGCGAGGGTTGCAAATTATCTTCTTTACATCATAGCATCTGTTTCCTCTTCACTCTGACCACATCTCTGAGTCCATTTTTTTAACTCCAGCTTCTCCTTACCCAGTCTTTTCCATGTTTTGCAAGTTTGCCCTGCGCTTACCACAGGCCATTAGGCAGTCTGTGGAGTGGCTGTCCTTGATCATCTACTCACCTTTCTCAGTTGGCATTCCCAAGAAAGGAAACCTGATCCATCGGCTCCTGACCACTGTCTGTCTGGGTGAAGCTCTATGACCCCGGGCTTCCTCATGGGTTGCTGGGCAGCCTGTCCATACACTGCTAGTTGGGTGGTCAGTCATGGTGAGAAGGGCACCACAGAGACCCTCAGAACACAGTGTGCTGGGAGTCCCTTCAGTGAGGGCTGTGGATGGGCAGGTTCCCTTAGATTGACTCGCCTACCTCAGGACACTTGGGGTTTTCTGCTAGAAAATTGTACATTATTTCTAAAAGGACACTTGGCTTTAAACATATATATATACATACACATATTGAAGGTCCTGGATGGTGCAAATGGTTTGCGCTCAGGTGGTAACTAAAAAGGCTGGTAATTCAAACCCAACCAGTGGCACAGTGGAAAAACAGACCTGGGAATCTGCTTCTGTAAAGATTAAAAAGAAAATCTTTTTTTTTTTTTTAATCTTAGAAAACCCTATGGAGCAGTTCTACTCTGCGGCACATGGAGTCTCCTAAGTCATGAATCAACAACAGAAACAAAATAAGCAACAATAAGAAATATCATCTTAATTCAGCATTTTCCCAAGTAGCATTTAATAAAAAAGCTAGGAGTTGGCTGTATCAGATCCAGTATAATATTCTGGCCACTAAGATTAAACAATTCCTTTTTTTTTAAATGAGTTTTTAAATATCCGTGATTCATCTCCCAACTTTCCTTTTTAATTCGGGGGAAGAACAACTGGGGGCAGAGTAAGAATAAAAAAGTAGCCAACTTTAAAAAAAAGCTTTGTTGCCAGATTTGGGAGCAGACATTTGGGAAGCGGTGGTGGTGTTAGATGCCATTGAGTCGATTCTGACTCAAACGGACCCAATAGGACAGAGTAGAACTGTCCCATACGGTTTCCTAGGCTGAAATCTTTATAGGAACAGGTGGCCAGGTCTTTTCTGCCAATGGTGGGTCAAACAACTGACCTCTTGGTTAGCAGCTGAGCACTTAAATACAGGGCCATCAGGGCTCATTCTACAAAGTAGTAGGACTGACAAATTTTACTGGGCCTGCTGGGTCCCCTGAGGTGGGGGATGAAGCAGAGGAAGGAGTCTCTGTTTCTATGTGGTGTCCGGAGATTCCCAAAAGGTATGGCTAGTTAAGCCACACTTACTTTTTCTTCCAGGCAGAAACATCTCTTATTTTGTTCCCAGCCCCTTCTTTGGCCAACTTTCTTTGGGTAACTCTTGGGTAACTTTCTTTGGGTAACTGCTCCCCCCTCCACTCCAAACCAGAGTCCAGCAGGAGTCTGACCTCTGCTAACTGGTCCAGGCTGACTCCAGATTCCAGATGGGCCGATCAGAGGCTGTCGCTGAATCCTTTGGACTGTAGCTTGGAAGGAAAGTCTGCCTTTCTTATGGCCTGGATCTTATGATATAAAAATTAAGAGCTACTGGCAGTACAGAGCCCTGGTGGCACAGTGGTTATGAGCTCAGCTGCTAACGAAAAGGTTGGCAATTCAAACCCACCAGCTGTTCCTTGGAAACCCTATGGGGCAGTTCTGTTCTGTCCTATAGGGTCACTGGGAGTTAAAATCGACTGAACACCAATGGGTGTTACTGGCAGCATGGTCACCACTCTATGGTACATGCCAGTCTAGAGTAAGAGATAATGAAGCTGATCTGCAGATAGGAACAAACAGGAGATGAGGGACACTGGTGTTCCTGACATTTAGCTGTCCCCCTGCCCTTTCTGCAGTCTGGCTCTTCAGCCCTTCCTTCAATATGTGAGATGCCGGAATATCCTTCCAGTGATGCACTACTGTGTTAGTTATGTATCATTGCATAAAAATTACCCCAAAATTCTATGGCTTAAAACAATGAACATTTATTATTTCACAGTTTCTATTGGTCAGGAATTGGGGAGCAGCGTAGCTAGGTGGTTCTGGCTCAGGTTGCTGTCAAGATGTCAGCTAGGGCTGCAGTCATCTGGAGCCCTGACTGTGGTGGAAAGGTCCATTTCCAAGATGGCTCTTGTCTTGGCAGGCCTCAGTTCCTTGCTGGCTGCTGGCAGGAGACCTGTCTCATCCCTTGGATCTCTCCACAGGCTGCTTGAGTGTTCTCACGACATGGTAGCTGGCTTTCCCCAGAGCGAGCAATCCAAGACTTCCAGCCAGGGGGGAAGCCGCAGTGCCTTTATGACCTAGTCTCTGAAGTTGCACTCCATCACTTCTACTTTATTTTGTTCTTTAGAAGCAAATGGTTAAGTTCAGCCTACTCAAAAGGAGGACAATTGGCTTCACACAAGTAGTCAATGTGTATCTCACTTTGAGGACTCTCTGTTCTCGCTGATCACCATCGTCTGGGACTCCAGTCTCAGGTATTTCCTAAAAGCCATCCTCTGGGATGTCTACCTCTTCCAGAGGTGGCTGGGGCTCTCCAGAGCAGTTCTCTGTTTTATCCCACCTTCTCAGATCTGACATAGGGAGTGACTCTATTACATGTAAAGGCAGTTTTGCTCTAGCAGGATGCAAAAAGTGAACACCTCCTATTCACCGTGTATACATAGGGAACATTTTAAAACTCAAATATGGCAGCACAGTACATGACCAGAACAGAATTTTTGAAACTTGTGCTGTCCCAAAAATCTGGGGCTGAAGGTTGTTCTACCTACATACACTCATTTCTTAGGAAGGTACCTTCAAAATCAATAGTGACCACTGACTTTTCTGGTGGTCAGTTCCGTGAAAGACAAAGGAGGAATCTGAGGAAAAAGGGGATGGCTAACTTTCAAATGCCCCTCAGCACTGGACTTGTCATCTCTCAGAAAGCTGTCAGTAGAGAGGTGGGGGCAGGAGGGCAGGAGCCACCCTGAGGGACTGGTGAACCAGGCATGGCTCTCGGTTGCAAGCAACAAACCCTAACCAGGCTGATTTGAGCAGAAATTAGTGAAAGGATATGGGGGTGATCATGGAATGTCTAGGGACACTGGCCCAAATCATGCTGTAGCTACTACCGTGGACTCCAAAGACAGCAGCTTACAACACCAACTCTGCTTCTACTACCACCAGAAAACTGGGTGTGGCCACCACAGCTGCCAGAATGAATGCTTCACTGCACCCGGTTCTCTGTGACACCTGCTCACAATTCAAAATCCAGGGCTGGTCCATCTGATTGGCTGAGTCTAGATCATGTGCCTGTGCCCCGGTTGCAAGGGAGGCTGGGAAAGCAGGCCTTCTCAGCTTCTAGAGTGGGAGGTGAGCCCTGCCTCCCACCAAGATGCAAAGGACAGGGATCCTCAAGCACAGGTGTAGGAGGGGAGAGGACCCAGATTCTGGCAGTCAAATACTCTGAGTCCGTCCCAGGGAGTAAGAACTTCAGGGTCCAAGATCATTTTTCTAAATAAGTTTGGAGGAGGAGGGAAAGAGAGTGGTAAACTAAGGAAACAGCAAAACTAAGAGACTCTTCCTCTTTTTCCTTTTTTTCTACCTTCTCTCCCTCCTTCCTTCCTTTCTTAGTCTCTCTTTTTTGTTTTTTCTTTTTAGGATTGAAGACTGAGCAGTTTCATAGACAGAGGGGAAGAAATAAGACTGTTCCTTCGTTTAGTTTAACCGGTAAAGAATGTCCACCTTGAGCATTGCGCTCTCTTAAGAACTATCTTTATTGGATCAAATTGACAATGGCAACTCGAAAGATTAGACAGGAGCCTTAGCAGGCAGTGAGTTTATGTTAATGAGGGAGGAACAGTTCAGAAAAGGAGGGTGAGAATAGTTGCACAATTCAAAGAATGTAATCATTGGGACTGAACTGTACATGTAGAAACTTGAATTGGTGTAAGTTCTGCTGTGTAGGTTAACGACAACAAAAAATAAAATAAATTATATATATATATTTTTTTAAATGACCCTTCACAAGACAAAATAGCTGGCATTGCCTCTGCAGCAGCGGGACAGAACTGTCCAACGACAAGATCACGTTGGAGAAACATTGCCTCTGAAATAAAGGAACTAGAGGCAGTGCAAATAACCCTTCTAAAGCTTCGGTTGCCCGTTGCCTTTAATTAATATCTAAAGAGATAACAT
Organism: Loxodonta africana; assembly: GCF_030014295.1. NCBI lineage: Eukaryota > Metazoa > Chordata > Mammalia > Proboscidea > Elephantidae > Loxodonta > Loxodonta africana. The sequence continues at coordinate 29,147,973 of NC_087356.1, forward strand.
ATTCCTCTATAATTATAATATGGAAATGTCTGAACAAAATGTCTTTTGGCCAATGCCCAGGAAAGAGCGGTGGCAGTCAAGTTCATCAAAGGTTTTCAGCAGCAGTGGCCGCATGGCCAGGTTGTGTTCAGTGCTTGGGGACGGAGGTAAAAATCCGCAGTCCATGCATTCCTTTGATTTCTTCTTTTAATGCCTGAGTGAGAAAGAGAGCACCATCATTCATTTCATATTTGACAGTGGCTTCAACGAGCCTCTATTAGAGTGTTTTTGTATAGGTTTATACCTTAGGGGAAACTGTAGTGGTTAAGAACTATGGCTGCTAACCAAAAGGTTGGCAGTTCAAATCTACCAGGTGCTCCTTGGAAACTCTATGGGGCACTTCTACTCTGTCCTATACGGTTGCTATGATTCAGAATTGACTCGATGGCAATGGGTTTTGGTTTTATACCTGTAGGATACTTTGCACACACTTTGTATAAGCAGTTTTTCCCCTTTTATAGAAAAAAATTTTTTTTAATGTTTAAACACACCTAATGTAGCTCAAAAATGAAAAGGTATAAAAAGGCATACAGTGAGTTCTCCACCCACAGCTGCCCTCTGCCCAGTTTCCACCCCCACCTACAAATAGAACTGTTGTTAGTTTCTTGTGTATCCTTCCAGGAATATTTTTAATGCATATTCAAGCTAATATAAATACATATTCCACCTCATTGCAATACTTGTCTGTCAGTTTGTCGTACTGTGGTGGCTTGTATGTTGCTGAGATGCTGGAGGCTATGCCACTGGTATTTCAACTACCAGCAGGGTCACCCTTGGTGGACAGGTTTCAGCGGAACTTCCAGACTAAGACTAGGAAGAAGGACCTGGCGATCCACTTCTGAAAACGTTGGCTAGTGAAAACCTTATGGACAGCAGTGGGATGCTGTCTGCTATAGTGCCGGAAGATGAGTCCCTCAGGTTGGAAGGCACTCAAAATACGACTGGGAAGAGCTGCCACCTCAAAATAGAAAAAACCAAAACCCACTGCTGTCGAGTCAATTCCGATTCATGATGACCCCGTAGGGCTTCTAAGGTTGTAAATCTCTACAGAAGCAGACTCCCACATCTCTCTCCCACGGAGCCACTAGTGGTTTCAAACTGCTGACCCTTCTGTTAACAGTCGATTGCTTTAGCCACTGCACCACCAGGGCTCGCACTCAAAGTAGAGTTGACTTAAATAATGTGGATGGAGTAAAGCTTTCCGGACCTTCATTTGTTGATGTGGCATGACTCATTTTTTAGAAGAAACAGCTGCAAACAACCACTAATAATTAGAATATGGAATGTACAAAGTAAGAATCTAGGAAAATCGCAAGTTGTCAAAAATGAAACGGAACACTTGCAGATCAATATCCCAGGCATTAGTGAGCTGAAATGGGCTGGTGTTGGCCATTCTGAATCAGACAATCACATGGTCTACTATGCCGGGAATGGCACGTTGAACAGGAACAGCCTCACATTCATTGTCAAAAAGAACATTTCAAGATCTATCCTGAAGTACAAGGTTGTCAGTGATTGGATAATATCCACACATCCACAAAGAACACCAATTAATTTGACTCTAATTCAAATTTACACACCAACAACTAATGCCCAAGATGAAGACGTTTACCAACTTCTGCAGTCTGAAATTATCAAACATGCAATCAAGCTGCACTGGTAATACTGGCGTTTGGAATGCAAAGGTTGGAAACAAAGGAGGATCAGTAGTTGGAAAACATGGCCTTGGTGACAGAAACGACACCGGAGATCGCATGACAGAATTTTGCACAACCAACAACTTATTCATTGGAAATACCTTTTTTCAGCAACATAAACAGTGATTATACACATGGATCTTGCTGGACAGAATACACAGGAATCAAATCAACTACATCTGTAGAAAGAGATGATAGAGAAGCTCAATATCATCAGTCAGAACAAAGCCAGGGGCTGACTATGGAAAAGACCACCAATTGCTCATATGCAAGTTCAGGTTGAAACTGAAGAAAATTAAAACAAGTCCACAAGAGTCAAAGTACGACCTTGAGTATATCCCACCTGAATTTAGAGACTATCTCAAGAACAGATTTGAAGCACTGAAGACTAATGATTGAAGACCAGACCAGTTGTGGGATGATATCAACAACATCATACATGAAGAAAGCAAAAGGTCATTAAAAAGACAGGAAAGAAAGTAAAGACAAAAATGGATGTCAGAAGAGACTCTGAAACTTGCTCTTGAATCTAAGTAGCTAAAGTGAATGGAAGAAATGAAGAAGTAAAAGATCTGAACGGACGATTTCAAAGGGCAGCTCGAGAAGACAAAGTATTATAATGACATGTGCAAAGACCTGGAGATAGGAAACCAAAAAGGAAGAACACATTCAGCATTTGTCAAGCTGAAATAACTGAAGAAAAATTCAAGCCTTGAGTTGCAATATTGAAGGATTATATGGGCAAAATATTGAACGACACTGGAGGCATCAAAAGAAGGTAGGAGGAATACATAGAGTCACTGTATCAAAAAGAATTGGTCAACATTCAACCATTTCAGGACGTGGCATATGATCAAGAACTAGTGGTACTGAAGGAAGAAGTCCAAGCTGCACTGAAGGCACTGGCGAAAAACAAGGCCCCAGGAACTAGTGGAATACCAATTGAGATGTTTCAATAAATGGATGCAATGCTGCAAGTGCTCACTCGTCTATGCCAAGAAATTTGGAAGACAGCTACCTGGCCAAGCAACTGGAAGAGATCCAACAGTTGCAGTAATACATCAACAGGGAACTGGCAGAAATTTCAAGCCAGATTCAGAAGAGGATGTGGAATGAGGGATATCATTGGTGATGTCAGATGGATCTTGGCTGAAAGTAGAGAATACTTGAAAGATGTTTACCTGTGTTTTATGGACTATGCAAAGGCATTTCACTGTGTGAATAATAATAAATTATGGATAACAATGCAAAGAACAGGAATTCCAGAACACGTTATTGTGCTCAGGAGGAACCTATACGTAGACCAAGAAGCATTCGTTTGAACAGAACAAGGACACACTGCATGGTTTAAAATCGGGAAAGGCACGCATCAGGGTTGTATCCTTTCATTTCACCATACTTATTCAATCTGTATGTTGAGCAAATAATCAGAGAAGCTGGACCATATGAAGAAGAACAAGGTATTAGAATTGGAGGAAGATTCTTAAACAACTTGCAATATGCAGATGACAGATCCTTGCTTGCTGAAAGTGAAGAGAACTTGAAGCGCTTACTGATAAAGATCAAAGACTACAGCCTTCAGTATGGATTATGCTTTAACATAAAGAAAACAAAAGTCCTCACAACTGGGCCAATAAGCAACATCATGAAAAATGGAGAGAATATTGATGTTGTCAAGGACTTCATTTTACTTGGATCCACAATCAATGCCCATGAAGCAGCAGTCAAGAAATCAAATGATGTATTTATTGCATTGGACGAATCTGCTGCAAAAGACCTCTTTAAAGCGTTAAAAAAACAAAGATGTCACTTTGAGAACTAAGTGCACCGGACCCAAGCCATGGTTTTTTCAGTCACCTCATATGCATGTGAAAGCTGGACAATGAATAAGGAAGTCTGAAGAAGAATTGGTGCCTTTGAATTATGGTGTTGGCAAAGAATATTCAATATACCATGAGCTGCTAGAAGAAAAAACAAATCTGTCTTGGAAGAAGTACAACCAGAATGCTCCTTAGAAGTGAGGATGGCGAGACTTCATCTCCTCTACTTTGACATGTTATCCGGAGAGACCAGTCCTTGGAGAAGGACATCATGCTTGGTAGAGAGTAAACGAAAAAGAGGATGACCTTCAATGAAGTGGATTGACACAATGGCTGCAACAATACGCTCAAACTTAGCAATGATTGTGAGGATGGCGCAAGACCAGGAGGTGTTTCATTCTGTTGCACACTGGGTCGCTATGAGTCGGAACTGACCTGACTGCACGTAACAACAACCTTTTTAAAACAAACTGTAACATTTCAAACACATTATCCTAAAAACTACACTTTGTTTTTCCCCTAACAATTGATCTTGGAGATCTTCCCACCTCAGGTATAAGGAGCGTTCTCATTCTCTTTTGCATTGGCATAGTATTTCTTTAAAGCCTCAGCAATTAGCAAGATTTTTCCTATTTTACTTTATTTTGGCCCGTTCTTCTTTTTGGATGTGTGCATTTATTGCTATAAATTGACCTGTGAGCACTGCTTTTGCTGTGTCCCAGAGGCTCTGCTAGCGTGTGTTTTCATTCTCATTTGATTCTGTGAATCTTTACTCCTTCCTTCCTTTCTTCTATAGCCCAGTAGTTTTTGAGCAACATGCTGTTCAGTTTCCATGTGTTTGATTTTTTTTTCCCTTGCTTTTTCTGTTATTGATTTCTACTTTTATGGCTTTATGGTCAGAAAAGATGCTTTGTAATATTTCGATGCTTTGGATACTATTAAGGCTTGCTTTATGGCCGATAAGTGGTCTATTCTGGAGAATGTTCCATGTGCGTTGAAAAAGTATACTTGGCTGCTGTTGGGTGGAGTGCTCTGTATATGCCTATGAGGTCAAGTTGGTTGATTGAAGCATTTAGATCTTCTGTGTCTTTATTGAGCTTCTTTGTGGATGTTCTGTCCAGTGGTGTGTTGAAGTCTCCTACTATTATTGTGGAGCTGTCCATCTCTCTTTTCAATGCTATTAGAGTTTGTTTTATGTATTTTGGAGCCCTGTCATTGGGTGCATAAATATTTAATATGGTTATGTCCTCGTGGTGTATTGACATTTTAATCATTATACAGTCCTTCCTTATCCTTTGTGGTGGATTTTAAAGTCTATTTTGTCAGAAATTAATGTTGCCACTCCTGCTCTTTTTTGTTGTTTGCTGGATATATATATATATATTTTTCCATCCTTTGAGTTTTAGTTTGTCTGTGTCTTCAAACCTAAGGTGTGTCTCTTGTAGGCAGCATATAGTCCATTTACATTCATCGTACTTATTGATAGGTCTGAGTTTAGTGCTGTCATTTTGATGTCTTTTTTTGTATGTTGGCAGTTTCTTTGTTCCACTTAATTTACTGTGCTGAGTCGTTTTTCTTTATGTATTTTCTTTTCATCTTTATCATTGTTGTTGATTTTGTATTTGCTGAGTCTTCTTTTTTATTTTCATGTGTAGGATTGTTAGTTTCCTTTGTGGTTACCTTAACATTTACCCCTATTTTTCTAATATTTAATCTTTTATTTCTTTATATGGCATTGACTTCCTATCCATATGAAAGATCTATGACTACATTTTTCAGTTCTTCTTTTCTGTTTTACTGTTGTCATCTTTTACATAATGATGTTTCTGTTTCTCTGTTTTGAGCATTTTGATTTATTTTTGTGATTTCCATAACTGGGTTTCTATCTGGTTGCTTTGTCCTGTGGTCTAGTCTTGGGTTGTTATCTGATGTTATTGATTTTCTGACCAGAGGATTCCCTTTAGTATTTCTTGCAATTTTGGTTTGTTTTTTGCAAATTCCCTAAACTTCTGTTTATCTGGAAATGTCCAAATTTTGCCTTCATATTTGAGAGACAGTTTTGCTGAATACATAATTCTTGGCTGGCAATTTTTTTCCTTCAAGGCTTTATATATGTCAACCCATTGCCTTCTTGCCTGCATGGTTTCTGATTAGTCTGAGCTTAGTTTTATTGACTCTCCTTTGTAGGTGACTTTTCATTTATCCCTAGCTGCTCTTAAAATTCTCTTTATCTTTGGTTTTGGCCAGTTTGATTATAATATGTCTTGGTGACTTTCTTTTGGGATCTACTTTGTGTGTGGTTTGATGAGCATCTTGGATAGATACCGTCTCATCTTTCATGATATCAGGGAAGTTTTCTGCCAATAAATCTTCAACAACTCTCTATGTATTTTCTGTTATGCCCCTGTTCTGGTACTCCAATCACTTGTAGGTTATTCCTCTTGACAGAGTCCCACATAATTCTTAGGGTTACTTCTTTTTTTTAAATTCTTTTATCTTATTTTTCCTCAAATATGTTGGTGTCAAGTGCTTTATCTTCAGTCTCACTAATTCTGACTTCCATTGCCTCAGTTCTGCTCCTATGACTTTCTATTGAGTTGTCTAATTCTGAAATTTTACAGTTAATCTTCTGGATTTCTGTTTGCTCTCTCTCTATGGATTCTTGCAGCCTGTTCAGTTGTCATTATGTTCATCTCTAATCTTCTTAAGTTCCTCTATGTGTTTCTTTGCCTGTTCTGCATTTTGCCTGATTGCCTTCCTGATTTCTTGAAGAGTTCTGTATATTAATCTTTTGTATTCTACCTCTGGTAATGCCAGGAAATTCCATTCATCTGGAAGATTACTTGATTCTTTGTTTTGGGAACTTGCTGAAGCCATCATGGTCTGCCTCTTTATGTGATTTGATATTGACTGTCATCTCCAAGCCATCAATAAGTTATTGTATTTATGTTTGCTTACTGTGTCCTAGCTTCTTGTTTTGTTTTGATATGCCCAAACAGGCTGCTCATGTAAACTAGTTTGATTACTAGGGACTTTGAAGCTCTAACATCCTGTTACCAGGTGGTTCGAGCTGTATGTGAGCCCAGGAGTCCATTTACTTTTCTTGTATGGATTCAGTTTAGGTGTCCAGGTAGTCAGTCACCAAGTGTGTGGTGCAGGCTCTCCCTACAGTCATAGACGGGCAGGGATGATTGGTGTAGGTACAGGTATCTGGCTGCAGTAAGGGGTCACATGCTGAGCAGGGTACGGGGCTGACAGCCGCCCCTGAGTGTCTGTGAAGAAAGCATGCCCTGTTCCCCAGAGTGCATAGGTGGGTGGGTTGTGTAGCTGGACTATGGGCACCCAGTGCTGTTGGCTGTAAGGACTGGGAGGCACTACTTATCCTTGGACCCCTGTTGTGGGTGGCTAGGTGGTGTGGGTGGAGCCACCAGTCCTCAGTCCCCTGACTTGAGTAGGCAAGGTCCCTGTTTAATAGGCAGAGTGGTATCAAATGTCACAAACCTGCCTCCTCCACCATATAGCTGATACAGGTGAGGTTAGACTTCAGGTATACACCCTGTTGTACTGTGCTAATGTGGGCTTATGCTGTTGTAATGGGCCCACACAAATCTATGCAGGGGTGAAAGGCATTCAATGTCCATGGACCCCTTATGCCTGTGTCTAGGCAAAGGAGCTGTGCCTGCCCTGAGTTCCCAGCTTAGGGGAGTCAGCAGATTATTTTTTCCTATTTGTTAATTTCTTCCCTCTTCAAGGTCGGGAGAAGGGCTCAGGGAGCATGATGGGTCCTACTTCCGGCCCAGGGGACACAGCAGTCTCTGAAGCCGGCTCTGACCCAGTGACAGCGGGAAAAAAAAAAAAAAAAATGGGACACAGATTTTTCCTAAAGGGGTGTTTTTTGATCCATGCAGTAGTTTAGCCACATGTACTTCTCTTTTGCTGATTGAGCAGCGCTTTTCACTGATTTTGGAGGCACGAGTGGACGTTCCGGTGCTCGGTTTCTCCCAATGTGGAAAATGTGTCCTGAACGCCACTGCTTGCTTCACAGCTCTCGTGCCGGTGGATGCTGCCTGCAGGGTGCCGGTTCCCGCCAGGTCAGATCTGGCAGCTCCTTGTTGCTTCTGAACCATCTCTCCCTTCCCCTGCCGCTCAGTCTGATTCTTCAACTTTGCCTTTGATGTTCAGGGATCCTAGATGGTCATATATAATCAATTCACTTGTTTTTTCAGGTCTTGTTGTAAGAGGAACCATAGGAAACGTCTGACTACTCCGCCATCTTGGCCCTGCCTCCCCAATTTTACTTTAGATCAGGGAATAAAAAAGCAAGATTATGAGACTTGTTTAAGGCCACAACGAGTGCCAGGGCCCAGATCTGAACAAGCCACCACAGTCAAACCAATATTTAGCTCCTGCAGTTGCTGGGAGAGAGATGGCCTCCAAGACCAGACAGAGGCTTGGGATGTTCAAGTTTATAATCAATGCAGAGGAGACAATATCCTTTTATACTAGGCCAAAAATCAGATAATCACAGTGAGGTGGACATTTTTTCTTCAGTCTGTCTAGCGATCTCCCTTCTCTTGGGAAACTGTTACTTTTCTACTTTAATGGCATGCTTCTGGTGGGGCTACCAATTGGCCTGATTCTGAGACTGTTATGTGGCTCTGGCTCAGCCTATGAATATATATTCCCCTGGCCATGTGATTGGCCCAGGCATGACACGTGACCCAAAGTGGACCAATGAGAATCTCCCATGAGATTTTTCAGTGCGGAACCTGTCTCTCGGGTCACTATGCAGGAATAATGTCAGTTGGAGATGGCTAGGGACAGTCTTCCTCACCATGTAGAGAAAGGCCATCTCCAGCAGGAGAAAATGAGGTCAACACACAGAAGGAAGGCAAAAGCTGACAGAGAGTGAGAGAGAAATGAAAGCCAGAAAGTAGAAGAACGTGTTTAAGACCCTGAATTTAGATGTGTCAGAAACTGGTTAATTTCATTACATGGGCCAATTAATTCCCTTTATTTGCTCTGCTTATGCTAGTTTTGACTTGGTCTCTGTCACTTACAACAAAAAGAATCCAAATACATGAGGTCAGGTTTGCAGAGCCAAAGGGTCATTAGAGATGATCTAGTCCTAGCTCCTTATTTATAAAAATAAGTCAGCAAGCAAATCACAAAATCCAGGCATGAACCCAGGTATCCTGATGTCCTGGCCATACCTGGTTCCCATCCTGTTCCTGTCTAGCCCTGATGCCAGGAGCTGCTGCTGAGAGCTAATGAGATGCCCCACCTGGCCTGCCCCACAACACCCACTATTTCCACATTCATGTGCAAGCCCCTCCCAACTCTGCAGACAAGCTGAAGTGCCCCTGGAAAAGCCTCGTCATCACTAGGGGAGGAGGACATAGCCCCCTGGGCCAATGTGCCTCTGTTTTCCATAGGCAGGAGAGCTCCCCAAGGCTGTCCCTGTGACCATGCCTGGGTCACCACCCACATTTCCTCTTTAAAGACTCCTTGGCTAAGTGAGGGCCCACCACACCTTCATGTGAAAGGTCTTGGACAGAGAAACCTGGGCCATGACCCCTTATGCTCTGCACACTTACTCTTCCTAATGCTGTCCTCCCAGCTCCTTACAGCCTGTCGAGAGCCCCCAACACACAGCACAGCATCCGACATCTACCGACAGCCTTAGAGACCACCTGGGCCTCTGTACCATTGAGGAGACTGAGGCCTGGTAGAGAGCAAGATGGCCCATGTCCCAAGTTAGCAAGATGGAGCTTGAGCCAATGTTTCTGAGCACAGGCTATGCCCACAGCATTATGTTAGGTGCTGGGGCACAGATGAAGCAGGCATGGGACAACGAGGAGAATGGCAAAAGAAAGTAACACAAGTCCGCAGATCACGAGCTAGCTGAGACCACGACAGTGTTCAGAGGGACTGTGCGTTCCTGTGCTGGGGCTGGGGCTGGGGCCGGGGGAGAAGGGCCATTCATGGAGGAGGCAGCCCTGGCACTGGACAGCTGGGGGTTGGAGGCACAGAGGGACAGGGCAATGGCCCAGAGAACCATGTGAAAAGAGGCTGGGAACCCACCACGATTCGTTGAGAAAAGCCTGGCCTCAAGTTGGGCCAATGAGGGAAGTGTGAGTCCATGGACTTGGAAAGACTGAGGCAGACCACACAGATGACCTTGAATCCCAGGCTAGGAAGGTTGGACTGGACTCCACGCATGTTATGGATTGAATTGTGTCCCCCCAAAATTTATGTTGAAGTCCTAACCCCTGGTACCTGTGAACGTGACCTTGTTTGGAAATAGGGCCTTTGCAGATGTTATTAGTTGTCAAACCAGAGTAAGGTGGGTCCTATTCCAACCCGAGTAGCATCTTTACAAAAGAGGAGAAAAGAGGCAGACAGACAGAAGGAAAACAGCCACGGGATGACAGGATTGTGCTGCAGCTGCAAACCAAGGAATGCCTGGGGCTCCCAGAGGTTGAGAGAGACAAGGCAGAACCTTTCCCTAGCGCCTAGAGAGAGCATGCCCCACAGACACCCTGAAGTCAGACTCCTACCCTCCAGAACAGAGACAATCAATTTCTGTTCTTATAAGCACCCGCTTGGTGGTACTTTGTTGCAGCAACTCTAGGAAGCTAATACAGTGGATGGGGGCGGGGGGGGGTGCTCCGAGCAGCGGAAAGACATGGGCAGAGGCGCCCCCTGTAGGGGGGTGATCTGGCACAGACAAGAAAGAGGCTGGACAACAGCCATTATCACTCTAAATGGAGAGAACCTGAAAGCATTTCCCTTGAGAACGGGAACCAGACAAGGATGCCCTTTATCACCGCTCTTATTCATCATCGTGCTAGAAGTCCTAGCCAGGGCAATTAGGCTAGACAAAGAAATAAAAGGCATCCAGATTGGCAAGGAGGAAGTAAAATTATCTCTATTTGCAGATGACATGATCTTATACACAGAAAACCCTAAGGAATCCTCCAGAAAACTACTGAAACTAATAGAAGAGTTTGGCAGTCTCAGGTTATAAAATAAACATACAAAAATCACTTGGATTCCTCTACATCAACAAAAAGAACACCGAAGAGGAAATAACCAAATCAATACCATTCACAGTAGCCCCCAAGAAGATAAAATACTTAGGAATAAATCTTACCAAGGATGTAAAAGACCTATACAAAGAAAACTACAAAGCTCTACTACAAGAAATTAAAAAGGACCTACTTAAGTGGAAAAACATACCTTGCTCATGGATAGGAAGACTTAACATAGTAAAAATGTCTATTCTACCAAAAGCCATCTATACATATAACGCACTTCCGATCCAAATTCCAATGTCATTTTTTAAGGTAATAGAGAAATAAATCACCAATTTCATATGGAAGGGAAAGAAGCCTCGGATAAGCAAAGCATTACTGAAAAAGAAGAAGAAAGTGGGAGGCCTCACTCTACCTGATTTCAGAAGCTAATATACAGCCACAGTAGTCAAAACAGCCTGGTACTGGTACAACAACAGGCACATAGACCAATGGAACAGAATTGAGAACCCAGATATAAATCCATCCACGTATGAGCAGCTGATATTTGACAAAGGACTAGTGTCAGTTAATTGGGGAAAAGATAGTCTTTTTAACAAATGGTGCTGGCATAACTGGATATCCATTTGCAAAAAAATGAAACAGGACCCATACCTCACACCATGCACAAAAACTAACTCCAAGTGGATCAAAGACCTAAACATAAAGACTAAAACGATAAAGATCATGGAAGAAAAAATAGGGACAACCTTAGGAGCCCTAATACAAGGCATAAACAGAATACAAAACATTACCAAAAATGACAAAGAGAAACCCAATAACTGGGAGCTCCTAAAAATCAAACACCTATGCTCATCTAAAGACTTCACCAAAAGAGTAAAAAGACCACCTACAGACTGGGAAAGAATTTTCAGCTATGACATCTCCGACCAGCGCCTGATCTCTAAAATCTACATGATTCTGTCAAAACTCAACCACAAAAAGACAAACAACCCAATCAAGAAGTGGGCAAAGGATATGAACACACACTTCACTAAAGAAGATATTCAGGCAGCTAACAGATACATGAGAACATGCTCTCGATCATTAGCCATTAGAGAAATGCAAATTAAAACTACGATGAGATTCCATCTCACTCCAACAAGGCTGGCATTAATCCAAAAAACACAAAATAATAAATGTTGGAGAGGCTGCGGAGAGATCGGAACTCTTATACACTGCTGGTGGGAATGTAAAATGGTACAACCACTTTGGAAATCTATCTGGCGTTATCTTAAACAGTTAGAAATAGAACTACCATACAACCCAGAAATCCCACTCCTTGGAATATACCCTAGAGAAACAAGAGCCTTCACACAAACAGATATATGCACACCCATGTTTATTGCAGCTCTGTTTACAATAGCAAAAACCTGGAAGCAACCAAGGTGTCCATCAACGGATGAATGGGTAAATAAATTGTGGTATATTCACACAATGGAATACTACGCATTGATAAAGAACAGTGACGAATGTGTGAAACATTTCATAACATGGAGGAACCTGGAAGGCATTATGCTGAGCAAAATTAGTCAGAGGCAAAAGGACAAATATTGTATAAGACCACTATTATAAGATCTTGAGAAATAGTAAAAACTGAGAAGAACACATACTTTTGTGGTTACAAGGGGGGGAGGGAGGTAGGGAGGGAGAGGGTTTTTTATTGATTAATTAGTAGATAAAAACTGCTTTAGGTGAAGGGAAGGACAACACTCAATACATGGAAGGTCAGCTCAATTGGACTGGACCAAAAGCAAAGAAGTTTCTGGGATAAAATGAATGCTTCAAAGGACAGCGGAGCAAGGGCGGGGGTTTGGGGACCATGGTTTAAGGGGACTTCTAAGTCAATTGGCAAAATAATTCTATTATGAAAACATTCTGCATCCCACTTTGAAATGTGGCGTCTGGGGTCTTAAATGCTAACAAGCGGCCATCTAAGATGCATCAATTGGTCTCAACCCACCTGGAGCAAAGGAGAATGAAGAACACCAAGGTCACACAACAACTAAGAGCCCAAGAGACAGAAACGGCCACATGAACCAGAGACCTACATCATCCTGAGACCAGAAGAACTAGTTGGTGCCCGGCCACAATCGATGACTGCCCTGACAGGGAGCACAACAGAGAACCCCTGAGAGAGCAGGAGATCAGTGGGATGCAGACCCCAAATTCTCATAAAAAGACCATACTTAATGGCTTGACTGAGACTAGAGGAATCCTGGCGGCCATGGTCCCCAAACCTTCTGTTGGCACAGGACGGGAACCATCCCCGAAGACAATTCATCAGACATGAAAGGGACTGGACAGTGGGTGGGAGAGAGATGCTGATGAAGAGTGAGCTAATTATATCAGGTGGACACTTGAGACTGTGTTGGCATCTCCTGTCTGGAGGGGGGATGGGAGGATAGAGAGAGTGGGAAGCTGGCAAAATTGTCACGAAAGGAGAGACTGGAAGGGCTGACTCATTAGGGGGAGAGCAAGTGGGAGTACGGAGTAAGATGTATGTAAACTTATATGTGACAGACTGACTTGAATTGTAAACGTTCACTTGAAGCTCAATAAAAGTAAATAAAAAAAAAAAAAAAAGAGGCTGGAGAAGGGGAGAAGGCAACAAATATTTACCAAATGCCTTCCACGTGCCAGGGTGGCTGCCAGCATGTGTAGTCATGATCTCATGCGATCTTCCCACCATCCAATGCACCGCCCACTTCACCAGTGCTGAAACTGAGGCTCAGATCCCAGCACCCAGTGGGGAGCCAAGACTAAACCCAGCTCCACCCAACTCAAAAGCCCATTTGGTGCTCCTGCTCCCAACTGCGGCCTTCCCAGGATGGAGCAGCAGCAGGGACCATCTCCTGAGAAGTCTAGGAGGAGGTTCCAGCATCAGATGGACCAGGTGAACTTTTCAGGGTCTTTCTGAGCCTAAGACTCTTGAGTCCGTTACTGAGTGTAACAGGGACTAGGGAAGATCAACCAGGAGAGCTCTGCTGTGGCCCAGCCACCAGGTCCCCACTCCTGCCAGCCTAGACATCATGGATAGGCAATTACTCCTGAAGAAATGACTTACTCTAGACAACGACCATATAAACACATTTAAACACACCCATTAAAGTCCTAACAACTTGCTCTAGCTAATTAGAGCCTCTGTAAGCTGAGGGGCCCTGGTGGTGCAGTGGTTAAGCATTTGTCTGCTAACCAAAAAGCTGGCAGTTCAAATCCACCAGCCACTCCTTAGAAACCCTATGGGGCAGTTCTACTCTGTCCTATAGGGTCGTTATAAGTCAGAATCAAATCGACAGCAACTGATTTGGTTTTCTGGTAAAGCTGAGGGTCTGGGTCAGGGAAAACCTCTGTGTCCAGCTCAAAGAGCCCTTTTCCTCCCCCACCAATCCTGCCTCAGTGGCTGCAGGTGCCCAGTGTGGCCTGCATGACCTACGAGACAAGCAGTGCTTGGTGGGAAAAGTGGCCCCTATAATAACCCAGAGCTCACTGGGTGGCACAAATGGTTTATGCTTGCCTACTAACCTAAAGATTGGTGGTTCAAACCCACCCAGCAGCACCACAGAAGAAAGGCCTGGCAATCTGCTTCCATAAAGATTGTCGTTGTTTGCTGTCGAGCTGATTTCAACTCATGATGACCCCAGTGTGTAGAGTAGAGCTGCTCTATAAGGTTTTCAAGGCTGTAACCTTTTGGAAGCAGATTGCCAGGCCTGTCTTCCTGGCACCTCTGAGTGGGTTTGAACTGCCAACTTTTCAGCTAGTGGTCAAGCGCTTAACCGTTTGCACAGCAGTTCTACTCTGTAATCCATGGGGCCGCCATGAGTTAGAATCGACTTGATGGCAGTGCGTTTGTTCTTTTTTTGGTTTACAGTAGGCCAGTCTGTGCCTGCTCCAGGTGAAAAGCATCGATTTAAGCTTGACGCAGACCAGTGCCAGGAAATGGATTCTCTGAAATGGAACACCTGGCAGGCAGGCACTAAACATTTCATTTCTCTGTAGGCAATAACCAAACAAATAACCTGCTCTCCTTACAGTCTGCAAACATGCAGTCACTCAGCACATACTGAGTGAGCTCCTTCTGCGTGCAGGTCCTTTGTTAAGCGGCGGGGCGGGGGGAGCACGGCAATGAACACAACAGACCCAGCCCCCACCTGCACCGAGTCCGCTTTCTAGGGGGATGATGGGCAAGAAGCAGGGTTTACCACGTGGTGGGTATGTGCAGGACAGTGATGGGGGAGTGCACTATGCTGTAGGCGCCCAGAGTAAACCTTGGGCCCAAGACAGTGCATTCCCCCAAATAAGGGAATTGCTGCCCTCCCCCTGGACGTGGCCCAGGTGTTTCCCTGTGTTGTAGTAGTGATGATGGTGGCTGGTCTTTACTGAGAGCTTACTGTGTGTTGGACACTGTTCTCAGAGCTCTGCACGTCCTTTATCACCAATCCTTACAGCCCTGTAAGGCAGTTGCTGTTACATCCCCATGCTACAGATTAGAAGATAGAACCACAGGGAGGTTGAGTAACTTGCCCAGGGTCACGCAGCTAGAAAGAAAAGCCCAGATTTGAAACATGGGCAGTCTGACTTCAGAACCTGCATCCTTAACCATTTGTAACCGTGGCTTCAGGCCAAGGGCTGTGCTCAAGTTAACAGTTCCCCCGTCAGTCCGATCCCACCAGGTGGCCTGAGTAGTTTTGGGGACAAAACCCAGAGTGCCTGACTTATCTACTACCTTGACTCCGATCCCTGAGTATTACGTGGGGCTGGAAGTTTCTGGAGGAACAAGGTGGTTGCTGTTCTACCCCAGACCTCCAGGCCAGACCACCAGCACGTTGCAGGGCTGTTGGTGCCCAAGCCAAGGGGATGATTGGATTCCATGACGAATCTAGAGATGGGTCCAAAAGGGAAGCAGCCCACAAAGGGCTGACAGACCTCAAAGACCAACGACAGGGACTTAAGTATCCAAGACTTGAGGCAGAAGATGCTGGCAGCCAAACAAGGGTGTCAGAGGGTGGTGGGGCATTTTAACTTTAGTCTGAAACTGTGAGAAAGGGCTTCAGAAGGTATCAACATGGCCAACACCCTGATTTGACTTTTAGCCTCCAGGCTGTGAGAAAATAAATTTCCGTTCTAGAAACCTTAATTGTGGTATTCTGTTATGACACCTCTAGCAAACTAAGTCATAGGGCATTATTCTGTTACAGATCTGACAGTAAAAAATAGCACCAACTCGGCAGGCCTTTCTGACGCCAGTGGCCGGAGGGTAAGGAGCATCTGTGTCTCTACTGACCTGGTTAACCATCTGGTGCTGCTGGACAGTCCTCTTCTCCTTAAAGTCTTCTGATTCGATTTGGATTTCATACATTGCCCCACAGCCTCCTAAAATAAATTCGATTTGAAAGCATTTCGATTAAGTTACGCCACAGTCCTGTATGCCCTTGAAGTACCTGCAGAATCCAAAGAAAGTCGCTAAAATTGGTAAGAAGAAGACCCTTGCTAGAAGTTTCCGGGATAAAATGAATGCTTCAAAGGTCAGCGGAGCAAGCGCAGGGGTCTGGGGAACATGGTTTGCGGGGACCTCTAAGTCAATTGGCAAAATAATTCTATTATGAAATCATTCTGCATCCCACTTTGAAATGTGGCGTCTGGGGTCTTAAATGCTAACAAGCAGCCATCTAAGATGCAGCAATTGGTCTCAACCCACCTGGAGCAAAGGAAAATGAAGAACACCAAGCCCACATGACAACTAAGAGCCCAAGAGACAGAAAGGGCCACATGAACCAGAGACCTACATCATCCTGAGACCAGAAGAACTAGTTGGTACCCGGCCACAATCGATGACTGCCCTGTCAGGGAGCTCAGCAGAGGACCCCTGAGGGAGCAGGAGAGCAGTGGGATGCAGACCCCAAATTCTCATAAGAAGACCAAACTTAATGGTCTGACTGAGACTGGAGGAATCCCGGCGGCCATGCTCCCCAGACCTTCAGTTGACACAGGACAGGAACCATCCCCGAAGACAACTCATCAGAAATGAAAGGGACTGGTCAGCGGGTGGGAGAGAGATGCTGATGAAGAGTGAGCTAATTATATCAGGTGGACACTTGAGATTGTGTTGGCAACTCTTGCATGGAGGGGGGATGGGAGGATAGAGAGAGAGGGAAGCCGGCAAAATTGTCAAGAAAGGAGAGACTGAAAGGGCTGACTCAAGACGGGGAGAGTAAGTGGGAGTAGGGAGTGAGATGTATGTAAACTTATATGTGACAGACTGATTGGATTTGTAAACGTTCACTTGAAGCTTAATAAAAGTTATTATAAAAAAAAAAAAAAAAAGAAGTGACTTCTAAACTAAGAACCTGAGAGTAGACCAAGGAAAAAAAAAAAAAAAAGACCCTTGCTTACAACTGACTACAAACTCTTCCCCAACAGGCTGCCTAAATCCAAAATCTGCTTTTCCTTTTGCAAGGCAAAAATACCCAGGATCGTTACTGTGGTCAGGAACGGTGAGGCACAAAGCATGGGAAACCTAGGGAATGGACAGTACTTCTTTTTTTTTTTTAACTAGGCCAACAAATGTGACAGGAGGTGGTGGGAAGGACTGAATTTCAGGGTTCCACCTTCTAAAGGACCAGCAATCAGTATTTTTCAAAGTGCAAAATTACATTGACATTTGGTTTGAAAAAGTGTTTGTAATACTCTCTTAAAGAAAGTGTGAGAGAGACAGGGACACAGCATTGCAATGAAAACTGTAACCAAGCTGATTATGGAGCTGCCTGTGGCTCTCTCTAGCACTTCTTGGTCTATCAAAAAAAAAAAAAAGAAAAGAAAATCAAACAGGTGCCACGGAGTCAGTTCTGACTCATGGAGACTCCATGTGTGTCAGAGTACAACTGTGCTCCACAGGGTTTTCAATGGCTGATTTTTCAGTAGATTGCCAGGCCTTTCTTCTGAGGTGCTTCTGGGTAGACTCAAACTTCCAACCTTTTGGTTAGCAGCCAAGCATGTTAACCATTTGTACCACCTAGGAATTCCTTCTGGTCCTTCAGCTTTAAGTGTTTCACCCTGGGTGGACTTCCAGAGGGAGCTTTATGGAGAAGGGTATGGTGGGCCCATCCATCCCCGTCCCAAGCTTGGTCTGCACACAGCTAGAGAGCTAGTGCTGGGGACTGGTGATAAAACATGCTGGTCTTGCACAAAACAACTGGGGCAAGAAGACAATGTCCCCTGTACTGTTAACACCAGGCCATCATGTGACAGGTGCCGTTTGCTCCACAGGTTTTGTTTTGCTTCTTTCATAATGTGTTCTAGGAGTCCCAGTTTTGGTTACACCAGGTCCTCTGCCCTTAACTGCCTTTCTGCACTCTGTTCAAGCTGGGCAAAGCCAGACCGGAGGTCAAGTTCCAGCTCTGCCCTGGGCCTGGGGCAGCTGCAGGGTTGTGGCCGTCAAGGCGTCAGCAATCGCTGGGACCCCTGGAGAGCCCTCACCCAACCAAGCACTCCACAAGGTTTTTAGATTTATAAATTTTCTAAAGTTTCCAGAAGAAAATCTTCTTTCTACACTTTCTCCGAAATCCTTGTAAACATTCAGTTCTCAGTGCAGTCAGTGAGCCTCTGAGGAATGCCGAGTGGGCACAGGCCGTGTCAGGGTGTCGGGGAGACTCAGGCTGACGCCTATCTGCCTGCGCCTCCCCGCCTCCCAGCTAGCTGGTCCACGTGCGTCTTTGGATAAAGGCACTATCTCCCCCATCCTGTGGGGGCAGAAGTTGATTCCCTAGTCCGTTCCTAACACGCAGCAAGCCCGAAATTCTGAGGTGCCAGCGACCACCTGAGAAAGACAGAGCCTAGCTAGGTCTGGGAACTAGGCTCAGGAGAGTCGGCTCTGGGTCCCACTCTGCCTCCAGGTCTACTGCCTCCCCCTGTGAGGAGCTGGACAGGCCCTTTGGCCTCTGGGCTTGTCTCCTCATGGGGAAAGGGAGGGAGCTGGACAAAACCCTCCTGGGGTCCACTTCAGCTCTGACATTCTAGTGTCAGAAGAATGAGGGGAAATTAAAGTAAGGCCCGTCTCTCAGTCAAATTAAAGACTGTGGATCTGAGCATGGGGTGACTCAGAGGAACTCACCCCAGCTGGGCCAGACTGATGACCTTGAATTCTCTCGCTGGGTCTCACCCACAGTTTCCTGAGGGTGTTTCTGAATCCTTACCTCCTCCTCTGAGGTGAGAGAGGCTGGGTTCCATCTGTCCAAAACCCATGCACGTTGAGAAGCCACTGCCAGCAAGCCCCCCACCCTCTGCCCCTCCAGAGGGAAAAATCCCACCAAGGCTTGAGGGGAAGATGAGAGACATTACCTGAAATGTCGGTGACTTTGATAGATGTCGCTCGAGGAAAATTTTCTTTGAGAATTTGTGTCACTTTGAGCTCCCCCTCAGTTTGAGAGGCAAACATCCGATGTACGTGGTGGAGAAGAGGAAGCTGCCACCCGGAGCAGAGACAAGAGTCAAGGCAGGGCAAGGTGGCACTGCTTCTGCTGGAGCCACTGGGTAGGCCCCACCTGCAATGGCAAAGCAGGCCCCCTTCCCAGCCCCTCATCAGCATCGGCCCAGACTTAGGGGGCTGCGTGGAGTCGGGGCTCCATTTGAGTGCCTCAGGATGCAGAATAAAGTTTTTATTTTATAATTATAAACACAGGTAGTCCCTGACTTACGAAGTATTTGAGTTACTTAGTAATGTGTACTATATACAGGAGCCCTGGTAGCGCAGTGGTTAAGAGCTTGGCTACTAACTGAAAGGTTGGCAGTTACTCCCCACCAGTCACTCTGCACAAGAAAGATGCAGCAGTCTGCTTCCGTGAAGATTACAGCCTTGGAAACCCTATGGGGCAGTTCTACTCTGTCCTACAGGGTCGCTACGGTTTAGAATCAACTGTACAGCAATGGGTTGGTTTGCTACTACATACAATGTTGCAGTGTGTAATTTGCTGTTATCATTCTCACATGTTCAATGTTATGATTTACTGTTCAAAACACTGCTTTATAGCAGGCTATGAAAAGTAAAAAAAAGAGGTATTTGACTTACCTCAGAACTGACTTAAGACAGAGTCGTCGGAAGGAAACCCTGTCATAAATCGGGGATTATCTGTCACTCGCTTTCAGACAAGGCCAAACACTGAATTCAACAAATGTTTAACTCACCACGGTAACGTCAGAGAGACACTATCATCACCGTTTTATAAGTGAGAACACTAAGGCACGAAGTAATGTGCCCAAGGCTGGATCTGTTAAGCGGCAGAGACAGGAAAGAAGCCATGCGGTTGGCCTCAGACAGGCCTTGCCAGGCCACAACAGCTGCCCACCCATGCTGCCCCACACCCTTTGGGACTGATTAACATGCCACATCCTCCCCAATGGGACGTGACCTGTGACCTACCGGTCAGTAAGCCAGCTACCCTTCGTAACCAGTACTAGTTGCCAAGGAGGTGATTCTGACTCATGGCGACCCCGTGTGTCTCAGAGTAGATCTGTGCTCCATACGGTTTTCAGTGGCTGGCTTTTCTGTAAGCAGATCACTAGACCTTTCTTCCAAGGTGCCTCTGGGTGGGCTTGAATCGCCAATTTTTGGTTAGCAGCCAAGTATGTTAACCATTTGCACCACCCGACGGCACTGGGGCTGGGTTTAGGGACACTGCTACCCTTTGCACCATGCACTAACCCTCACTGTGGAGGAGAGGCAGAATTCTGTTCAACCAACTGGAGGAGGAACAGTTTTCGATTATTTGCTATTGGCAAGAGTCCCCCCACCCTCAGCCGATGGCATGTATCTCATCCCCTAGGAGTGAAGGAACAGAAAACCAGGTCAGTGGCCACTTGGCTTGGTGGAGCACATGCTGAAAAGGGAGAATGAAAATAGATTACAGCAGGCCTTGCATACCAGGCTAAAGATTTAAAACTTTGTCACACAGCTGATGTGACCCCAGTGAAGGCTCTTGGTACTAAAGGAACCTGCATGAAACAATCCCTGAAGAAGTTACCCAGGAAAGGTGCAAAAAATGAGAGGCATTACAAAGAAAGAAGCTTCAGGCATTGGTCCCTGACTGGATGTGGATGGCAAGAGAGCCTGGAAGAACACCAGGGCTGTCAGCAAAGGTATTATCCCATCCACCAGGTACCACTCCTGTGCTTGTACACACCCTCAGTCCTGCATGCTCGGTCCTGCGTCATATAATCTCATAGCACCTTCTTTAAAATTCCCTGTTCCCTGCTTCTCTCACCAGCTTGTCTTAAAGGCCAAGACTGACTCTGTCCTGTTAACTGTGGTGTTCTAAAGCTGCGTCCAGGGCAGGCCCTCCACAAGACAAGGTGATGAGTGAATGAATGAATGAGTCGGTGGGGGGAGAACCACAAGATTCAGGGCATGCCTACTGGGCATCCACAAAGAAGTCTGGCCAGCAGTTGGACATGCAGACCTGGGTCAGGAGAAAGATCTGGAGTTAGGCTGTGTGCTGTATAGAGGGGCAGAAGAGAAGCTTCCGGTTGTGGATAAGCCTGCAGGGTTCTGGAGGGGAGAGGCAGGTGGCAGGTAGAAACAGTGGTCACCTAAGGGTGAAGATGGCTAGCATCGCAGAATCCATCGGAAAAGCCTTTCTTTCATCTTAGCAGAACTGTCTGCATCCGCCTTTAGTTCAAACTCCTACCCAATAGAACAGTTTGCTGAAAAATCCCCGGATGAGAACTGTCCACGCTGAAGGTCACCAGCAGGACGGTTCTTCACCCAAAGGGGAAGTGCTTCAAGACCAGCAGGGGAGAAGGAAGAATGCAAAAGAAAAGAAAAAAGTGGACAAGAAGGGGGAGAAGGATGAAGCAGAAAGGGGAGAGAAGATTAGGACAGCCGCGTGGTGAGGCGCTCTCTGCGGGGCTTCTCCTCAGGGTGTAGGTCCAGGGTCAAGGTCAAGGAGGCCTGGCCGGGGTTCCCAGACCCCTCCCCAGTCTCTGGCGCCCACACCAGGGCTCCGGGGTATGACTTCTATGCCAACATTTGTAAATCAGCATTTCCTTTTCCTGTGCCCACAGTCTTATGACTGTTTCTGTGTTTGTTCCCCTGACCCCCGACCTCTACTCCGCTCAGGAGTTCCCCCAGGGCGCCCTGGGGCCTGACACTTATCCAAATACCCGTTGCCGGGAGCCATGGAATGAATGAATGAACGAACGAGAACAAGCACGGGGAGGCCGCTCCGCACCCTGCGCGGCGCCCTCCGGGAGCGCGCCCTCGAACCCGCGGTCCCTCCGCAGCCCCCGCCCCGGGCAGAGCAGCCCCGGACCCCGCCCGGCTCACCCCGCGGATCCCGCGGAGCAGAGGCGCTGCCGCGGCCGGGCCCCACGCCGCCATACCCGGCTGACGCGGCCCGCCGACCCAGGTCACCTTGTCGCCCGAAAGGCGTGGAGACATGGACAGAGAGCCGCGGGCGCTGGGACGAGGTCGCCCCCTACTGCCCGGAGGCCGCGGCTCGCCCGGCAGGCCCCCGACTCCGCCCCGGCCCCGCCCCGGCCCCGCCCCAACTCCGCCCCCGGCCCCACCCCCGCATCGCCCGGTCCTGCGAGGCTGGGGAAGCGCCACTATTAACCCGCCTCCTTCTCCGTTGTCAGGGCTCGGCCCTCTGCACTCGTTCGGAGCGCGCTCGTCCAGGGGCCTGGCTCCTGAAAGATCACTCTAGCTTCTGTGTGAAGGAGGGCATGCGGGGAGCTGAACTTGGAGACAACGCCATAAGTTTCAAGGCTATTGCAATGATACAGGTGAGAACTGAGGAGGTCTGTACTATACGTTCACCATATTTATTTAGTCTGTATGCTGAGCAAATAATGCAAGAAGGTGGACTATATGAAAAACATGGCATCAGGATTAGAGGAAGACTCATTAATAACCTGCGTTATGCAGTCGACACAACTTTGCTTGCTGAAAGTGAAGAGGACTTGAAACACTGATGAAGATCAAAGGCTATAGCCTTCAATATGGATTACACCTTGACATAAAGAAAACAAAAATCCTCATAACTGGGCCTATAAGCAACATCGTGAAAAATGGAGAAAATATTGAGCTTGTCAAGGATTTCATTTTACTTGGATCCACAATCAATGCCCATGGAAGCAGCAGTCAAGAAATCAAATGATGCATTGCATTGGGCAAATCTGCGGCAATAGACCTCTTTAAAGTGTTAAAAATCAAAGACTTCACGTTGAGGAGTAAGGTGCACCTGACCCAAGCCATGGTATTTTCAATTGCCTCATATGCATGTGAAAGCTGGACAATGAATAAGGAAGACCAAAGAAGAATTGATGCTTTTGAATTATGGTGTTGGTGGAGAATATTGAATATACCATGGACTGCCAGAAGAACGAACAAAACTGTTTTGGAAGAGATACAGCCAGAATGCTCCCTAAAAGTGAGGATGGCGAGACTTTGCCTTACATACTTTGGACATGTTATCAGGAGAGACCAGTCCCTGGAGAGGGACATCATGCTTGGTAAAGTAGAGGGTTAGCGAAAAAGAGGGAGACCCTCAACAAGATGGATTGACACAGTGGCTACAACGATGGGCTCAAACATAGAAAGATTGTGAGGATGGTGCAGGACCCAGCAGTGTTTTGTTCTGTTGTACACAGGGTTGCTATGAGTCAGAACTAACTGGACGGCACCTAACAACAACAACAACAGCACTAAAGCAGGTCCCTGGGTGGTGAAAATAGTTAAGAACTCCACTACTTGCTGAAAGGTCGATGGTGTGAACCTACCCGGAGGTGCCCTCTGAAGACAGGCCTGGTGATCACAGCCTTGAAAACTCTATGAAACAGTTCTACTCTGCACATATGAGGTCACCGTGAGTTGAGATCTATACTTCACAGCTAATGACACCACCACAAAAGCAGTGGTAGCAGAGATGGGAAGAAGTACGGAACTGAGATACTACAAAGTCAATGAAATGAGGTGACTGGATGTGGGAGTGAGGGTGAGGAAGGCATCTGAGATGACTCTCAAATTTCTGGCTTGGGCAATGAAATGGATGGAGGAAGAGTAGGTTTGGGGTGAGGAGAATTGAAAACTTAGTTTTGGATTTGTCTGAGTTTGAGGTGCCTGCAGGACCCGGCCCAGAAGAGGCCTAGGCTGGAGCTAGATTGTAGAGTCATGAGAATGTAGTGGAAGCTGATGTCATAAGGAACAGCTAAGATTCAGTCAGCAAATGTGCCCTGCCTCTGGAGTACTCTCGGACAAAACTCAGGCCCCAAATTCAACCAAGCCCTTTCTCGGGCTATATGTTTGCAGACAGGTGGTTTGGTGATACTCTGCGGGGGTTACCAGCTATTAGCTCTTTTTGCTGTTGCCTTCAGGCTTATGCAATCAGTACCTTCAGCACTGCACTTAAACAGGTTGGACCTACAGTTGTTCCTAAAGGTGATCATTGATGCTTATTTATTTCAACATTAAAGAGTGACTTCTATATTCTGGCCCTCATAGTATCTCTTTCGGATTACTGTAATAGTCTCTCAAAAAATTTTTTTCTTGATTGTCATGGATTGTATTCTATCTCCCCAAAAATGTGTTTATTAACTTGGTTAGGCCATGATTCTCAGTATTATGTGGTTGTCCTCCATTTTGTGATTGTAATTTTATGTTAAAGAGGATTAGGGTGGGACTGTAACACCCTTACCAGGTCACATCCCTGATCCAGTGTAAAGGGAGTTTCCCTGGGGTGTGGCCTGCACCACCTTTTATCTCTCAAGAGATAAAAGGAAAGGGAAGCTGGCAGAGAGCGGGGACCTCATACCACCCAAGAAAGCAGTGCCAGGAGCAGAGCACGTCCTTTGGACCTGGGGTCCCTGCACAGAGAAGCTCCTAGTCTGGGAGAAGATTGATGAGAAGGCCAACAGAGAGAGAAGGTCTTCTCCTGGAGCTGACACCCTGAATTTGGATTTTTAGTCTACTTTACTGAGAAAATGAACTTCTCTTTGTTAAAGCCATCCACTTGTGGTATTGCTGTTATAAAAAAAAATAGCAGCACTAAATAACCAAGACAATTCCTTAAAAGGCATGATTGGTAGGACTGGGGATAACTTACCTTTTAAATTTTCTTTATTGATGTCAATTATAAAATGAATAACATTTTTTCCAGTGCTGTATTGGGAAACAGTCCCTTTGGTAAAAAAAAAACCACATAGTTCAGATGAGGCAGAAGGGTGCCCTGCTCTAACAGTGAGCACATGACCCAGGTCTGGCCAATCAAAGGGATTGGGTAAGGGTTGGTCACATGATCTGAGACAGGCCAAGGAGAGTTGGCCCAGGAACTTTCCTGAAACCATGGAAAGAAGAGAGATGATCTTTCTTCAACTAGGTTGTCAAGCTGGTAGGAAGTAGGCGTGGTGGCCATGTTTGCCACCATGTGAGGAGAGCTACTTTGGAAATGACGCAAGCACGGAAGAAAAACAACTGAAAGATGGGCAGAGATGTTAGACATTGCTTGTGCAACTGGCAGCCAGCGGTGTCAGAAATGAGCACTTGACTAAAGCCAATTTTGTGGATTTGTCACAAATCACTGTCACATGTTAAGCCCACTGATTTGCATTTGCAGAACTCTTCCTTCTTCCCTTTAGTAAAAATTAGTACTCTTGCTCACCTGCGTCATTTTCTCCATAGTTCAACAATTACTCACGCTGTTATTCTGGACTAGTCTCTTTACTCCAGTCTCCTCCCCTTATTTACCCCGCTTCCACATTGCTGTCAGAGCCATCTGAAATGAAAATCCTTCACACTCATCATCTACAACGTAAAACCCTAGTTCTTTCTTATGACTTAACTCCGACCTACCTGTCCAGTTGAAATTCACACTTCAGTAACACTGAAGTATTCATAGGAAAACCTGGTGGCGTAGTGGTTAAGTGCTGCGGCTGCTAACCAAAAGGTTGGCAGTTCAAATCCACCAGGTGCTCCTTGGAAACTCTATGGGGCAGTTCTACTCTGTCCTATAGGGTCACTATGAGTCGGAATCAACTCGACGGCAATGGGTACTGGGGCTATTTATACTTCCCTTTATATAAGCTATGCTATTTTATGAAATTGAGAAACTTTTAATTTTCCTAGAATCCAGATTTCCGGATCCATGGATTTGGGGTGGCCCACTCGGGCCATCTGCCCTTAGGTGTCCTTTTGAACCTTGAGCCTTTAAGGAACTGTTTTCCTAAGGTCACCTTCAAGTCAAGCAATAGCCTAGTAAGTAGTTCAGCAGAGATCATTTTGCCCTGAACCCTGGTGGTGCAATGGTTAAGCGCTTGGCTGCTAACCGAAAGATTAGAGGTTCAAACCCACATTCCACAGGAGAAAGACGTGGCAGTCTGCTTCTGTCAAGATTACAGCCTTGGAAACCCTATGAGGCAGTTCTACTCTGTTCTATAGGGTCGCTATGAGTCAGAATCAACTCAATGGCAGTGGTTTTTGGGCTCTTGTGGAGAATCATCTATGTGCAGCCAGTTTTGAGGAGCAGGAACCCCAGGATCTAACTGGAAAATATGTGGCATGTCCTTAGTGACTATATGACCCACTGACCCTGGGTCCCTGTGTGTCTTCTGAGAAATTAACATGACAATGTTTTCACTATCCCCTCTTTGGGGCACCTTCCTGATACTTTGCAGGTTGATGCTGCCCGAATCGTATCTACTCATGATAAATATATTGTTACACTAATTTTTAGTGTTTCTAACATTTAGGTTCTTGATATAGTGAGGTCAGTTAAAGCAGTTACCCATCTTTTAAGCCAGTTCAAACCTCATCCTCTCTAGGGAGCCACCTCTGACAGGCCGACATAAAGATAAGGCCCCCAATTTATGCCTAACTTTATTACACATTTGACCCTATTAGAACTATCAAAGTATGTACGTGCAGTGCAATGAATTGCTTAATATGGCCCTTCTAGCCATGGACTTTGTGATGGCACACAATGATTGAGTGGGACTATCCAAATAAGGGTATATGGAACCTGTAGTGGTTGAGGTTATGTGTCAAATTGGCTAGGCCATGATTCTCACTATTGTATGGTTGTCTTCCATTTTATGTGTTGTAAATCCTAACCTCTACACGTCAATGAGGTAAGATTGGTGTGGGGCGTATCTTAAGTCACAGCCTTGTAGGAGGGCGTGACTTAAGCCCTGTGCTTACTCAAGTTACACCTTTCCCTGGGGTGTGGCCTGCATCCAAGGTATGTACGTGGGTGCACTGGCAGAGCTCTCTCTCTACATCTGAATCCCGCATCTGGTTAACCTCCGTTCTTGGGACTTGAGCCAGGGGCCTGCCGTTCGACCTGTCGATTCTAGGATTTACTTGCCTCCACAGCCCTGTGAGCCAGGTGCCTATCTCTAACCCGATTTGCCAGCTTCTACAGCCTTGTGAGCCAGCAGCCTGAGGTTTGATCTGCTGGTTTGGGTTCATCAGCCCCTGCAGCCATGTGGGTCAGGAGAAGCCTATGCTTAATCTATGGATTTGGGACTTGCCAGTGTCTACAACTGTGTAAGCCGTTTCCCGGATACAGTTCATCAGTTCTAT
The DNA here is from genome assembly GCF_030014295.1 of Loxodonta africana. Lineage (NCBI taxonomy): Eukaryota > Metazoa > Chordata > Mammalia > Proboscidea > Elephantidae > Loxodonta > Loxodonta africana. The sequence goes on from NC_087356.1 coordinate 29,175,172, forward strand.
GAGACGTTGCAGCTAATTATGGAGCCCAAAGATGGGAGGGGTTAGTTGATGTTAAAGATGATGGAGTGCTACAGGCAGTTTGGAAAAGTTGGATATCTGGGACATCATTAACCTTCTCATAGAAACCAGGTTTGTGCTGATCCTTATAAATTATTCACTTAATATGTGTCCGTTTCTCCCACTGGTTGTAGGGTCTATGAGGACAGGGTTTTGCTTAAGTCGTCTAAGTATCCCAGCAGCCTAGCACGACATGGGACAAAAAGCACATACCCTGTGACAACTGAACAGAACTAACAGTAGTTTAGCAAATCTAGCTCCCCAAGTTTTCATTTGTCAATGATAAGAACACACTGTTAAAAATAAAAGCAAAGACATTTATTGAAGGCTCAAGACAGTCCAAACAGAGGACACATCTGATGTCACAAACTGAAACCAAATGTTCCAAAATGGTGGAGTCACAGAGGCGTACTTACGAAGTCAAATACAACGTTCTGACAGGAAGCTGTGAGATTACATAAGCAGGAGGCAGGACAATGCGGGGGGGCTTTACAGTGATTGGTTGGAAACCCATATATGGGCTATTTGGACTGGTTAGTTTAAATACATGATTAAGGGGTGCGTTTACAGGGTGGTCACAAAGTAATTACCTTACAACATTTCCTGAGGGCTGCTGAGGGGATTCTGATTAGGGGTCTTGCGTCAAGACCCTCCCTTAGGAATTCTTTTCCTATCTTTATTTAACCACAAAGAAAAAAAAGTTTCCTTTGTCATGTGCATAAGACCACCTAAGGGTTTGAGGGTTGCAGGGGAAATAAGCAAAAGCTAAAATGGAGTTGGGGCTCAAGACTTAGGCCGGTCACTCTGATACAAGCCTGACACCTCAATTTTGGAACTCTTATACAAATTTGAACCTTAGAAAAGGCTTTGCAGGACAACCTCACCAATCTTGGGCTTCCAAATTAGTTCCAACTTAGTAGTTCAAGTATAATTTTTGTGTGTATGTGTAAAAACAGCATGGGGTAGGTGTCAGACCTCCTCCAACCCCACAAGGGGGAAGGAGAACCAAGATTAACAGCCTAAGGCTAATTCCTATGAGGTGGAGGTCAGACACGTCTCCTCTCTCCACCATCTCTACCAATTCTGACACCAACTGTCCCTCCCACAGCACTCTTTACAGGGTTCAATAATTCATTGCAATGGCCACACAGAACTCACTGACCACACTCACAATAATGGGGTTTGTTAGGGAAGAAACAGTTAAATTCAGGCTTAGGAACACTTGAGATCTAGTTCTTCCATCAGGATAGCCTCTCCCTGGCCCAGGAAGCCCACCAGGCCATCTCCTGCTGCGGGGTCTCTCCTTCCTTGGTGGTGGTGGTGGGCTCCTCCTCTCTGCTCTGGAATTGGCTCTCTTTTAAGGCAAAACTGACCAATCCCCTTGGGTCACAATTACCCTATCACATAATCACCTAGGTGGGAGTTATAAGACCATGGCTAGAAAGGCCACGCACAAAAGTAAGTAATCCAGCGGGCTGTCTCATTAGGGGGAGAGTAATTGGGAGTGTGTAGCAAGGTGTATATGGGTTCTTGTGTCAGAGACTGACTTGATTTGTAAACTTTCACTTAAAGCACAATAAAAATTGTAAAAAAAAAAAAAATTCACTGCAGGGTGACAGAAACAAATAGGATACATACCCTTTACCTCATTGGGATGATTTTTAAATTGCATTTGCATTTTATAGAGCCTCCCTAGCACTCCTGACTATGCAAAAATTTTTGCAAATGCAATCCAGAGAAACGGAAACCTGCTTTGCTAGGTATTAGCTATTTGAACCCATTTGGGCTTTTGTGACCTCGGTCTGGAAAATTCCTAGCCTACCTCTCCTCAACCCTCACCCCTTTCTCAGGACCGCTGTAAGCATTAAATGAGATAACCTACTAAAGGGCTCACCTAAAACAGGTAGGTGGCCCTAAGGCAATGATACTGAAAGTGCTGGTCTGCCACACACAAGATAAGGAGTGTGGCTAGAACCTGTCACAACAGTCTACTTCCTTCACTGTATCATCTACCGCAAGAATGTCGGCTGACTTGTGACTTAGGTTCTCACAGAGTAGCAGTCCACCCTTTCGGACCACCCAGCATCTTTTGGGCAATTTTGCTGAGTTCCACAATCCCAAGGAAAAATCCATCAACTTTCCCTCAGCCCCTCTACCAATTAGAAGCACCCATGTGTATTTCCGACTATGCAGACACACGCAAGAAGGAGGTGCTGTGTTAAACCAGGGCTTCAAACCAGTCAGTTCTGGTTTGGACCCCTGCTGAGAAAGTGCATTTCTAATGAGTTCCCTGCTGAGAATCTGCATTTTGACTTCAGATATACTGAATCACAATCTACATTTTAACAAGATCCTCAGGTGTTTCTTCATACAATTTCCTGAAAACTTCTTAGAAACGCAAATTCTCAACAGGGTACTCTGTAAAATCCTTTCTCATGTGGGCAGAGGCAATTGGCTTTTGGGAGGCGCTGTGGCAGAGACTGACATCTAGTGGCCAGCAATAGTGGTGCATGCAGGTTGTGTCATCCATACCTGGCAGCACCATCAGGGAGGTATGTGCTAGAGAAGGCCCAAGGTATGGCTCGGACATTGTTTCTGCATGTGCAGCTTCAAGGTCTTCCCAAAGATTACTTGGGTTATTCTACTACTCTTTTATAAGGTTTGATGTGGCTTTCAAAGACTTAACCATTAGATATGCCTTTACAAATTCTCATTTTTTGTGAAGCCTACTGAAATATAACAGTCAAAAATCTAGAACTACTAACTTATCCATATCCTTATACAAAGTGAGTTTTAACCTGTATTATTTAGCCACATTCATTAAATCCTTAACACTACTCAAAGTTAAGACAATTCTAGCAGTGCCAGTGTATAAACCCAAAACGCACCTACTATGGACCTCTAAAAATAACTCTAATTTCTCCTACAATAATGACTACCTAAATGGCTGTCTAGGGTGAAGGTAGGTGTCTTGAGGAGATATGCTAGGTACTCAGTTTCAAGGTGAGAAAATTAGTAAGTCCAGTCCCTCCTTTCTCAATCTCTCAACCAAGAATGTACAAAAGCGGCTCAAGAGCTTGGTTAGTACGTTAGGAGACTACTCGTTCTTGCCTGGGATGGGTTTTAGCCACTACAACCAGGGGCGCAGTGTGTTTCTTGGGGACGGGATCCTAGTATTATAAGGTTTTCAGTTCATTTAGGAACCTCCCTTTCTTCTCAGAGCTAGGAAAACATTTTAGCGACTGACAGGCACTCCCAAACTTATGTTGTACTCAAAATCCACAGAACCTGCAAAAATCCCAAGTATCCAAATTTAAATAGAAGTATTGAGGCCCAATCAGTTTTTTTAATATACTTTATTCTGATGAAGTTACAAAAGTAGATACAAAATATTTCTTTAAAAGTACAGTTAACTGACTTAGAAAAATAGATAAAGCCCCTAAAGGTTTAAAAATACAACATAAATTTTTATGTAAAGAATACTTAAAAATATTTTAGAAGGTAACCAAGATTAACTTAGGCAAACTATTTTTGATATCAATCAAACACAGAATGTTATTCTATAGCAAGTCTCTATATAAGACACTGGTAATCCATTCGGATTTACAGAGTACTTGTTTCAAATAGAATTTGATAATGAAAGAAAACCCAAGTGAATTTCAACACAGTTGCTTCCATAAAATTACTGCTACCACAGGTAATATCATTCCTGTGACTGTCAAAGCCTTTACAGTCTGAAATATCAAAAACTAATGCAAAACACAGGAAGACTGAAAATGACTACTGTTTTCCCACCTTGCCAAAATTTGCACTAGTAAAAATCAAATCCACTCACTGAACTAAACGTCAGGAAGAAATCATGACCCCGTTGAAGGTGCTCAGTGTTTGGTGTACGGGCCAGCATTTTTCAGGCCTGGAACTCATGCTGACAAGAGACAGCACCTTTGATAAGGCGGGGGGAGCAGCAGCACCATGTCTGGGGCTGCTGAGAAGCAAATTCCTGGGGTTACACTCTCTGGGCCTGATTTGTTTACGCTTACGAGGTACTGATGCTATGTTTGAGAAGCTCCACTTCTAGCAGAACCTCACTGCTCAGAGAGAAGGCCAACGGAATTATCAGGAAACCTCAACAATATTTGCAAAAGTTAAAATCACCACTGAGATTTTTCCTCTTGCCTCTGCACTACTAGAAAAACGTTGTTATTATCAAAGTCATGGTGAATACAGGCTTGCATTTCTTGAGTAACAGCCATGTGAGCCAGGGCTCTACAAGTTTAAGATGAAATACTTTGTTAGCTGGCAGCCCTATGACATCACTTTATTCACAATCTGAAGAAGAATTAAGGATACATGTGGCTGGTCAATACAAAAACTGTGGCAAAGGAAGTCTCAATATTTAAACAAATGTCTGCAGGTCACTGTCCTGAAAATGAAAGCACCAGAGGATTAACTGTACAACTTAACACTCTCTACCCCAGGTAGACAGTGACCAGGTATGAGGAGCAGAGATCAGTTAGAGAGGACAGGACTTCGGATTAGGAGGGGAAGAGAAGTCGGTATTGTGGGACAGGGAACCCTGGCTTAGCGCTGACCCTGAGCACTGGGGAGAGAAATGAAAAGTGAAAAGAGCCAAGGACAAACTGATCTCTTCCAGTTCTTACCAGGGGACCCTTAAGCCAAGTCAGAAGACCGCCATCCTCTTCCCTTCCTCCAGTTCCCCTCCTGCCGGACTCCCTAAACTTGAATGTGAACAAATAATATTAACACTACCACTCAGGTGCAGTGCTTGTTAAGTCAGATTGGCTTGGGAACCTGGTAACGATGTTTTTATTTCAAAAAAAGGAAGGGTTCACTTAAAGCACAATAAAAATTATATAAAAAAAAAAAAAAAGGAAGGGGTGGGATTCTGAATCTCAAATTTACCAACAAACTTTTGATTTATGTCCCATTAGTAAGTTGCCTTTATTTCTGTTCTAGGATGTGACCATCTCTGGTTCATTTTGGGGCTTAAAGAGAGGGAGGATTTCTATCACTGAAGAAAAATGGGGAAAAATGAGAACCCCTCTGTTTGTGAATACTTGAATTATTAGAAATGATGATGAAAGTGCAACCCTAGGGTTGAGAAACGTAAGTTCATTCCTTACGGACACAGGAAATTACAGCCACCAAAGCTTAATGTAAAGTTGAGAGTAACATTCTAGGTGGCATCTAAAAACTGGCTTTCTTTTTTCTAACCAATCAACATAAATACACAGAATGGCTGACAGGGGCCTTTGGATAAGCTTCAAACAATTGTTGCGGAATGTGTACACAGGGCCTTTCTCTTTTTTCGTAAGTGATTATCCCACTCAAACGATGACGTATGCTTCCAGCCTAAATTAGATGAAATGCTTTATCTCCTTTAAAGTTCTGTATACAGTTAAGAACTTATTGCAATGGAGTTACTAAAGATGGGGGTTATAAACAATTCTTTTCTTCACAGTCCAGTGAAACAGTAAAAATAAATAGCCCCCCCCCCAAAAAAAATTACTATCAAATTTAACTTTTATCAAGGCCATCAGGAGGTTGGTGGGTATTCTGCAAAAATCACAGCTCCACAGCGCTGAACGCTATCAATTTAAAGATGTGCCAACCTGGCAAGTCTTCCAACATACCGTATTTTTATATAAATAATGCGTGCCTTCTATGTCTGTTAGCCAGTTACCCCTGACCCCAAAGAAATCCTCACAAGGCTGCTATTCCAATCCTCCTTCACATGATGCTGTTTAAAATAAAAAAATAGCACAGCGTGCCTAAGAAAATACCTCAGGAGGGGAGGGGGTGGCTGGCAAACACAGAAGGCAGGCAGCATTATTTGTGTAGAAATACAGTACTTGTTCCTCAACACATTTTAAACAACCAGCTAGGGCTTACAAAATCCTAGGACCCAGATGATTAAAAAAAAAAAGGCATTTTCGTCATTAAGGGGGGAATATTCTTTTTATCCCAATAGAAATTAAACTCAAGTTTTGCTACAAAAAAAATTAAAACAGGATACAACCCCTATGGGGGTTCAATCCATCCTTTTAATATGAACGGAATTAACTTTTTTTTTAACTTATTTTTCCCACTTCGTCTCCTTTAAACACACACACAAAGATAATACACAAAACCTTTTGCTGTGTTATAAAATGTGTACACCTTCATGGTTTTGATTGTGGTTTTCCCTAAGCTGTCCTTATTGGGACAAAGTTCATGCATTTCTTCACTACTCTTAACTAACTCTCAAGTCACAATAAGAACATATAGACTAAAAAAAGGAAAGTCAAAACGAAATAACTCAGGTACTCTTAGTACTTTCTTCCATTCACTGACCTGGAATTGGAAGGCTTTTGAAAAACAACATCAATGAATCTAGTGGCTGTGAGTCCTAAGTTTACCATAATTTTTTGGAAGTTTTCCTTCTCTTAACCAAAAGCTAGACATTAATTTTAATAAGTCATTTCAAAATAAAAATCTATAACGTCATCCTTAGAAGCCTTAAACAAAATTATTTACGACACACACGAACTCCTAGCAATTTTAGATAGGTTTATGACTAAAGACTAAAAAATAAAGTCCTTTCAGAAATAACTTTGGCTTCTCCCACACCAACTGAACTTGCAATCACAGATTTTGTGAAAATACACACATATATACTCTTACCTATAAAAACACTGGCATACAAATCTGAAACTAAAAAGTTATCCAAAGTGACACAAATGTTCTAAATGTTAAGGAAACGTAAAAAAAAAATTTTTTTTCTATTTGTAAAACAGAAGCGGAATAAAACTGATCTGACTGTGTTGTTAGGAAATTTGTTCTGGGAACTTGTTAATAAATTACTGGTAGAAATTCTTAATATTCATTATGCTGCCACCTGAAAAAGAACGAATCATTTTCTTCAGTAAAAGAATTAACTAATAAACTACAGGTTAGTCATTACAAAGCACAACCAAGTGTGACACTGTGACAGTAACAGGAGTGGTCATAGAGCACATCAGAGTTGGCTGTGCCCTTAGGGTCTCCCTCTGAAGCTACCAGGCCAACCTACCTTTGGGACAATTTTATCAGTAGACATTGACAACGGGTGTCTTTTTATTCTGTTTTCTTAAAGTTTGTGTTACTACTCTATTAGAGATCGCAATGAGACAGGTCTAGCAGTAGATGAAGTGAGAAGGTAGCTGTGTTCTAGAAGAAACATTTATCTGTCTTTTGATCCAAGCTTCTCAATTAACTCCTGAAGAGGTGCCAACTCACGTCTATCAATCAGATTAAACTCCTAAAGTAAGAAAAAGAAAAAGGAAACTTAAAAATAGATCTAAAGATTAAAACTCTTTAAATGTCATTTGGAGAAGGGTTCCCAAACTTGGTTTTCTGAAATCTAAAAGAATGATGACATGATCTCTGTGAACATTTTAAAAAAGGACCTTTATTCCCCTTTTAAAAACATAGGGGACTTATTAGTTAATCAACCGTACGTATCAGTATAATCCTCACTGTGTAAAATCAAAATTATATGTATGTTAAAATATGCACAGAAATTATCTGAAAACCACACACTGAACCTTTGATAGTTGCCACTTCTGGGGCAGTGGACCTTTTACTTTAATTAATACGCACACACACACACAAAAAATGTAAACATACACAATTTAGCAATTTCAGAAAGAAGACAGGGGAAAGCATAGTATGTTCTCCTTTGTGTGGTATATAAAACAACTACGTAAGGGTTAACACAAGTAAATAGAATATTACAAAGCTATCAGGTTTCTTCCACTATAAAACAGACATTTATGTTTTAGATACATACAAAGAACTGTATCTCTCTGAAGTTAGGCTAAGAGAGTACTAATTCTCTGGTTTCCTTTTCAAACAATGTGAATTATTTTTATTTTCAAAAGTTCCAATTCTAATAACTCAGCTGTAATGAGAAACGAAGTCCTGATCCATGCTACAGCACGGACAGACCTTGAAAACCTTATGCTCAGTGAAGTCAGTCAGTCACAAAAGGATATTTTATGATCCCCATTGCTGCTGAGACTATTCCAACTCATAGCGACCCTACAGGACAGAGTAGAACTGCCCCGTAGGGTTTCCAAGGCTGTAAATCTTGGCAGAAGCAGACTGCCACATCTTTCTCCCATGGAGCGGCCGGTGGGCTCAAACTGCTGACCTTTTGTTTAGCGGCCAAGTGTTTAACCACTGCACCACCAGAGATAGGAAGTATCTAGAATAGGCAAGTGTACAGAGATCAAAATTTATTAGTGGTTACCAGGGGCAGGTGAAGGGAGGGGGAATGGAAGACACAATGCTTAGGGGATACTAAGCTTCTGTTAAGGGTGATGGAAAAATTTGGGAACGGTCAATGGTAATGGTTGAACAACATGATGGACAAAATGTCACACGTACGTTAACGTACACGGAAAGATTATAGAAATGACCAATGTTGTTACCTATATATTAACCACAAAAATAATAACAACAAAGTCTAATTCTAACTAAAGAGTCCATAAGGCAACAGGCCGCATCCCTCAATGACATATCCTAACCAGGGACACGGAGGAGCCAGAGGCAGAAGGATCGAAATGGAGATGATGCCTTTCTCTGCTGCTACGAACACCAATGAAGTAAACAGTAAAGAAAGAACAAAGAAGCGAGAACCCCGTGTGTACTTAGCTGTACATCTAGAAATAAGACACACTGATCTTTATGACTTTATTAAAGTTACCATTCCAAGTAAGTCCAACTAAGAAGATGCAGAAGTCCCCATGGTTCCACTTACCTGAACAAAGAAAATAAAGTGCTTAAAAGAGGTGTTGAGGTGGGCCTCCTCTTGCAGCTGCATCACAGAATCAAAGTGCTGATGATAAATATGGGCGTAAACCCTGAACAAACGCTTTAGGATAGTCTTTGCCACAGACATGAAGTTTTTGGGAAACGGGACACCTGTAATCAAACATGCACAGAGTAGTCTTTAATTGAACTGCAGGAAGCTTAGACACTGCCATTAGCAGCAACCCCAAAACACACACAGATTCACAGATACACAGAAGCCTATTTTCTTATTATACTTTTTTAAAAGGCACGGGGAAAAAAAACTTAAACATGAATGAACTTAATTTAGTTTTTTTACTATTGGAGAGTTTCTTTTTAAGATTAAATGCAACAAGAATATTTTGAACATAAATAAAAACTTTTACTTTTTGTAATTTATAACCTTTTAAAAAAAAAAATTACACATATGTTGTGTGTGCACATGCCCATACTCACTCCACACTGGAAACCCTCCCGTGGCAAAAGACAATGCCGGGTAACCTGAAGTCGTCACACTGTCCACAAGTAAGTTATTTTATCTTCTGAACTACACCGGAAAGCCAGAGTTTTCTTTCTTAAAGTAGGAGTCCTCAAATTTTTATTTTTTTAAAGTGCTATTTTCATTTTGTGATCTGCTTCTGTAAAAGATCACAGCCTAGAACACTCTGTGGGGCAGTTCTACTCTGTCACATGCGACTGCTATGAGTCTAAAATCAATGACACAACAACAGGAAGAGGGTAAGCTTCCTGAAAACGGAAAGAGGGCACCTGCCCTCAAAATCAGCACCTCCTTAGAAAAGAACTGGGGGAGGGTTTGGTTATCAGTGGAGATGTGACTGGTTACATCCCTGAGGGATTTGGTTGAGATTGAAGTCTCTTAGAAAATGGGAACAGGAGAGAGAGAACGAAACTGGCGCGACTGCAGTAAACCAATGAGTTAGAAGGCATCTGCTTCCAAAATAACCTGGATTGGCCTTAAGGGCCCATTCTAGTAGGTTATACTACTCTTGAAATACTTTTTTGCCTTCAATCTTTCAGAAAACGAAGGCTAAGACATTCCTCTTAAAAAAAAAAAAAAACTCCCTAGCCAGTCCGTAATAGCTTGAAATTTAGTATATTTTGTTCTTGCAAGCTCATTTTTTGTGCTTTTTTTTCTCCCCCAAGTCTCAGCTACCTTGCCTTTTCCAACATTACTCTGGAACTTAGGGGCAGGTTTTCCTGGGCTGGGTCTTCTATTTACGTATTGAAAATACAGACTATAAACAGATCTTTTCCCTTCACCATCCGGTAAACCCTAAAGGAGGAAATAATTATCATGTTTCCTTTTAAGTAAAGTGAATCTTGAGTAGAAATAAATAAATATATAAATAAATTTTAAATACTTTGATATACAACTATAAAAGGGTGCGGTCTCAAAACTGTAGCTGGCAAAGTCATGGTTGGTAAGGGAGAGAAAAGCCAATAAAACAAAATCTATTCTCAGACCCTCAGCACAAGAACTTCTGTCCTCTGCTAAGGAGGAGGAAGAAATCACAGAGCAAGGGAAGACAGACTATACCGAGGAAGGCTCAGGCTAGGAGCAGTGGCCAAACTGTTCTATGTCTACACTTTCGTCATAAACTGTTTTCATCCTATTTTATCAATTTTAAGATGCAGACATTTTCACATTTCTAAAATCAGGACCTATCTTCAAGGAGGTATTTTTAAAATCGATGTCAAGTAATAGTTTAACAGGCACAGTTACTTTTTCTTAGTGTTTACAAAAAAAAGTTGTTATTTACAATCAGTGGCATCTTCGATTTGATAATATAGAGTAATTTACATTGCTAACACTTTATTCAAGTGCTGTACCAGGTTCCCAACATCTTTTAATCCAGGTTTGTTCCAGAAAGTGAAGGCCAGGATGGCCAACTCATTTAAAAAATGTAAATACTCGTGTGTTTGTGTGTGTTTATGTGTGTGTGTGTTGGGGGAAGAGGTTGCTCAGATTGTTTGGAATTTTAAAAATTAAATTTCCCACTGAAAAGAACTCTGCAGTAAATCTCAGAATATGGAAAAACTCACACTCTAATTTATCACTTATGTTAATTGCTTTACTATCTCTTTGAAGGAAAGCAACCTAACTTATAATTTGTAGCATACCAAATATTATGAACACATCATCATTGTTCTTGAACTATGTGACTTTCAAGGGTCTGCATTACTAAAATGATTACAGGCAATCCCCAGATTATGAATAAGTTCCATTCCTAAATCGATCTTTAAATTGAATTTGTACGTAACTTTGAACACTTAGGTACGGTTCATATCTAAGAGAAGTTAGTCAAATGTTTGTCTTCATATACCTTTATATGCATAAAGGAATTAAAGAAACACCTTTAGATACACTTAAACATCTTTAACATAATAATACGGTAATGATAATGATGTTTTGATGTACATCACAAGGTAGCACTTGTTTGTTATTACAACTACTAGAAATACTTCAAATTTTTAATAGGTTTTACAGGGGCTGGTTCATAACTACGACCTGTACGTAAGTTGCATGTTTGTAACCTGGGGACTGCCTGTATTGTTATGCCTTGGCGCCTAATGCAACATCCAACACAGGAGTACACCATAAGTGTTACACGTAAGACATTCAATATTTTTCCAAGGGAAATCTTTCTTTGATCTTAGACTGGAGGTCAGTGAGAAAATATCACCCAATATGCAGGAAATTCTTTTCTCTTCTTAGTGTATTGGTTTTAGTACTTCATTCTAAATGTAACTTTTCAAATAAGCATCTATTCCACAAAGAGGCACCCTACCACATCATCCCATCACATCACATAACTAAGAATGTGTCCATTTAAGAATTCTGAGTATTGGTGCTTTTTGTTAAAAATTGGAAGGGATGAAGTAGCTAATCTTATATTCAATTCTGAGTTAAAACTTAGAGAATTTAATAAATACCAAAAATTGTGCAGGAAAATTGTCATTAATACTTCTATGAGTTAGTTATATGTAGTTTTATTAAATTTGTCTTTACATTCATGTTAAGAATATGAATGACACTATGGGAGAACCGATGCCAGGAATTTCTTTGCTACTGATAGTAATTACCAGCTGCAGTTGAGTCAGCTCGGACCCATGGCAACCCCATAGGGTTTTCGATGGCTGATTTTTCAGAAGGAGATTGCTAGACCTTTCTTCTGAGGCACCTCTGCATGGACATGAACCTCCAACCTTCTGATTAGCCAAGTCCATTCACAGTTTATACCACCCACTCCACTGATACGGAACAGAATACTATTAAAAAGCCATAAAATCATCAAAGAAGCAGTGTACGTAATAACAACTTAAAGGAAAGATAAAGAACACAATGAAATTCACTGAAGAACTTCCACAACACAGAAGAAAAACAAAAAACTCTAACAATAGCAAAAAACAAAAACTACAGTTAAACCTCAGAAGTCTTCCACAGAAATCACAGGATCTACACACTGGCTGAAATCTATTCCTAAAGAGATAAAACCAGACATTTCAATTTGCTTAAAAACGGCAGATGGGGATTAAACTAAAAAATGAATCTATGAAACAGAAAATAAAAGATGATAAATTTAGTTTTTGTTAACATAAAGATGCTGCTTTGAGAGAGGGAAAAAAAGGTGATGGATCTAGAAAACAGAACAAGGAAATTCAGATTGTGCACAGGAATTACTGAAGAAAACAGAACAAAAAACTATGCAGAAGAGTAAAAAAGAAAATGTCCAGAATTTATTGTTTTAAGCTAGAACTGAAACTAGAGTGCTCACCGAGTCACAGATGACATTAACAAATATTTCCTCTGAAATAAACTATAATTAAAATTCAAACAAAGGAGAAAGATTCCTCCTGACGCCCATGCAGAAAAAGGCGTTACATTAGGAACCAGGTCATCCAAAAACACGTAACCGGAAACAACTGAGCATTTGCTCCAAGTAGCACTTGTCCAACTAGGTTCTCACTCAAAGGCAGAAAACAACCTTTAAAGGCTTCTTAAGTCAGAAATGGATTTTTAAGTTAAAAAAATATATATATATACATACACACACACATATGTAAATACACACACACACATAACAAATTGGCATCTTGCTAGTAAAAGGAAAAGTAACAACCTGAACGTTATCAGTAAAACAACTAAAAATGAAGAGTTCTGTCTAACAACAATAGTTGGGAGAAGAAAGATGTGTTTAGTAGCTAAATGATAGGGAAAGGATTCCAGAACATTAGAATCAATTACTGAGGAACAGGAAGCTGAGAAGATAACGTCAAAAGTATCCTCTATCTTCCATAAAAGGCTGGTGCAGTGGTTAAGAGCTTGGCTGCTAACCAAAGGTCGGCAGTTCGAATCTACCAGCCGCTGCTTGGAAACTCTATGGGGCAACTGTGCTCCATCCTATAGGGTTGCTATGAGTTGGAATTAGCTCAACGGCAATGGGTTAGATGAGTAAAGAAATAATAAGTACTTTGTTTTAACTGAAGTACCTTCCAAGCTGAATGTAATATGGAAAATTCAAGTACAGTCAACATACAATAAAGGGTCTGTGAGAAAGGAAATAAAAGCTTTAATAATATAATGAAAAAGGTGACTAACAATACATGGACCAAACAACAACCTAATTTAATTTTTCTCCTGAAAGAGCCTTTAATTAGATTGCAAAGAAGACTCTAACAATAAAGATACCTTTAAAATGACAAAGACCGTTATCATCCATAAATACTGATGCCAAAATCTTAAAACATTAACAAATATCCAGTACAACTAGATGATGCCTGGCTACCACCAATGACTGCTCTGTCAAGGATCACAACAGAGGGCCGTGGACAGAGCTGGAGAAAAATGTAGAACAAAATTCTAACTCATAAAAAAAGACCAGACTTACTGGTCTTATTGGCCTGACACAGACTGGAGAAACCCTGAGAGGATGGCCCCCCGACTCCCTTTTCGCTCAGTACTGAAGTCACTCCTGAGATTCACCCTTCAGCCAAAGATTAGACAGGCCCATAAAACAAAACAAGATTAACAGGGCACACCAGCCCAGGGGCAAGGCCTAGAAGGCAAGAGGGGACCGGAAAGCTGGTAATAGGGAACCCAAGGTTGAGAAGGGAGAGGGTTGACATGTCATGGGAGTTGTTAACCATTATGTCATAAAACAATATGTACACTGTTTAATGACAAGCTACTTTTTCTGTAAACCTTCATCTAAAGTACAATTAAAAAAAAAATCAGCAAATAAAAAATATCTTTCAGTAGAAAACTTAAAAAAAAAAGGAAAAAGAAAATCTTAGGTCATCAACAGATAATAGAAAAGTATCTGCTAAAACTCCAACCATTCCTGATTTAAGAAAGTTTTTGTAATAAAAATGGATGGTGGGAAAACTGGATTTCCACATGCAGAAAAATGAATAGGAAGCATGTCTCATACCATACATAAAAACAAATTCAAAATGGATTAAGGACCTAAATGTGAAAACTGAAACCATAGAATTCTTAGAAGAAAATGCAGAGGCAACACTGTCAGGCCTAGCTTTTAACAGTGGATTATCTAACAAAAGCATAAACAGCAAAAGACAAAACGGGACCTCATAAAAATTAAAAACTTATGTTCATCGAAAGACTTTACCAAAAAGTGAAAAGACAAGTTACCGACTAGGAGAGTATCTTTGGAAACCATGCATCCACAATAAGAATCTAATTACAAAAATACCTATAAATCTTCGACATCTTAACAACAAGACAAGTAACCCAATCATAAAATGGGGAAAGGTCTTATATAGACATTCACCGAAGATGACATTCAAATGGCCACCGAACACATGAAAAACGCTCAACATCATTACCCACCAGAGACGCAAATCAACCACAGTGAGATACCATTTCACTCCCGTTAGGATGGCTAAGATTAAAAAAAGGAAAATAACAAATATTAGTGAGGATGTGGGAAAACTGGAACCTTTAGCCATGCTGGTAGGAATGCAAATGGAACAGTCAATGCACACTGTGGTGGTTCCTCAAAAAAAAAAAAAAAAAAAAAACAACTAAAAATAGAACTACCATTTGACCCAGCAATTCCACTCCTGGGTATATACCCAAAAGACTTGAAAGCAGAGACTCAAACAGACACTTGTATAGCAATGCGCATTGCAGCACCATTCACTATTTAATAGCTGGAAGGTAGAAGCAACCTAACTGCCCATCAACAAATGAACCAATAAACAAAATGTGGTACATACATACACACAACTGAGTACTACTCAGTCAGCAAGAGAAATGAACTCGATACATGCTACAATACGGGTGGTGCTTGAAGACATTATGCTGAGGGAAATAAGTCAATCGCAGAAGGACAAATATTATATGATCTCACTTACATAAAAAGACAAAAAAGGCAAATGCATAGAGACCAAAGTTTTTAGTGGTTACGATCAGTGGGAGAGAGAGGAAAAGGTGGGGTTATTGCTTACAGAGTACTTAGTTGAGGTTTACGGTGATGGAAAAACACCACTGATTAAAGGCAGGACTGCACACCAATTAATGTACCTGCTGTCAGTAAGTTATATACCTGCAAATAAGTCACACTGGCAAAAGTTGTGTGATGACATATTTGTAACAACAACAACAAAAAGAGTAGCTGCTGAGGCTGCTTATGTCCAACCAAATACCTCATGGGATTTAGTTCCTTGGTTTGGAGGTTCAAGGTCATAGTGTCATGAGACATTCCAGTTAATTGGCCTAATAATGTGTTTAGAGCTTCTGTTCGACCTCCTAGTTAGCTGTGTAGTGCCTGGGATTTTAAAAGCTTGCAAGCGGCCACCTGAAGCACAACAATTGATCTCTATTCACCTGGAGCAAGAGAGGAAGGGGAGTTAGGAACAGGAGGAAGAAATGGGATGTGTGGCTAGTTGCCCCCATGAACACCTGCTCCTTTGCCGAGAGACTAGAACTGGATGGTGCCTAGTTTAACTAGTAAAGAATGTCTGCCTTGGTCACTGAGCTCTTTTAAGATCTATCTATATGGGATCAAACTGACAACGGCAACTTGAAAGATTAGATAGGAAACTTAGGGGGCAGTGAGTTTATGTTAATAGAGGAGGAACAACTCAAAGGAGAGTGAGAATGGTTGTACAACTCAAAGTATATAATCAATGTCACTGAATTATACACGTAGAAACTGTTGAATTGGTTTATGTTCTGCTATATACTCTGAACAACAAAAAAAATAAATTATGAAAAAGAAAATTAGAAATGGATGGATACTTTCTTCACACGATTACTAAAAAAAAAAAAAATCGATACACCTCTAAACAAGAGCAAGATTCCTGCTCCATGCTGAAATACCAGAACACCAGAAGGACTTGCATAGAAATAAGGAAACATGAAAACAATGTCTGCCATCATCACCATTACTCAACATTGCTCTGTATAGCTCTGGAAGTACTAGTCAGTGCAATTAGAAAAGAATTAAACAAGTACACATATCAGAAAGGAAGAGGCAAAATTAACATTATCTTAATATGCTGTGACTGCAGACCTAAAAAAACCTAGAGAACCAATCAAAAACTAACAGAAGCAACAGGACTCTGATGGTCAATTATAAAATTTACATGAAAATCAACAGCTTTCCTATACACCAAACATTAACCAGCTAGAAACCAGATATCAAGCAAAAACATAAAACGCCTAGGAATAAATTTAAGAAACATGTAGAATTAGCATAAACTACAGAACTTAAGAGGAAATACAACTTAAATAAAGATATGGATAAATGAAGAAATATACCTTGTTCATGGATAGGAAGACTCAGTGACCAGAATATTAATCTACGAATGGAATGCAATCATAATAAATATATCAAAGTTTTTGTTTTTTACCCTGACAAAATGATTCCAAATTCTTTGGAAGAACAAACATCCCAGTATAGCTAAGAAAATTCTGAAAAAAGATCAAGAAAGGGGACTAGCCCTATAAGATGCTAAAAGATATATGGTTACAGTAATTAAAATATAGCATTTCTATAGGAACCAATGAAGACATTAAAAGACCCCAAAATACACAGCAATTTGGTGTACACACATGATAATCAGGTGAAAAAAGAGTATTTAATAAAACTGTTTGAGGACCAACTGGAAAAAAAATGAAGACAGCCTTCAAAAAAAAAATTTCCTGATAAACCAAAAATTTAATGCAAAAATGAACCACAGAAGTATGAAATTAAAACACTGATAAATATTTTTATAATCTTGAAGTAGAGAAAACCTTTCTAACTATTGTATTAAAGCTCAGAAATGAAAAAGGAAGAGACCACGAGGAAAAAAATGAGAAAGTTATGTACAGCAAAAACACCCCATGAACAAAAATAAGACAAAAGGCAATCTGAAGAAAACATATATAACATGCATGACACAGGGATAAATTCTTAACATACAAAGCAATGGGTAAAGGATAAACAGAAAACATACAACGATCAGCATATAAAAAGATTCTTGACATCATCAATATTTTAAAAATATATATTACAACAGAAATATACATACCCTAATTAGAAAAGATGGAGAAAAAAAAAAAAAGAATAACCAGTGTTGGTGAAGAAACACAGGCAGACACAAACATGGATGGAGGGAATACAAAAATCTTTTTGGAGGGGACTTTGGCAGTTCCTACCAATTTTTTTAAAAAGTAATAGCGTAAAAAGAACATCATGTTTAACAGTGAAAACGAAAACTACTTCTATAGCATTAACTCACCAATTTTAGAAGGAAAAAGAGTTTCATCGTCAAGCTGATCCTGAACCCAAGTCATCAGATAGTCAATGTATTTTGGTGCAGAACATTTGATTGGCTTTTTAATATTAGTACCATCTGCCCAATGATATTCATATCTAGAGAGAAAAATATTTTAATATTTTCAAAAACATTAACAAACATGCAACTTGTAATCAAAACAGGTTCACCTTTATCAATGGAAGTTACATATAACTTTAATAAATTACTACAAGTTTTATTGAAGATTAGGGAGAGTTCTCTATAGAATTATTCTGAAATGTGACCATTATAGTTAGAAGAAAAAATAGAGTCAGTTTTATCTGCAGAAACCTCATTCCCGTCAGGAGGGTGCTGAGGACTGAGTAAGGGGCTGATACACTTGGCCATCAAGTTCTCACCAGCAGCACCAAGGTTATAAAATCCTTTCCCTTGGGAAGGTGTTAGAGAAACACATTAGGCACGCATTCTTCACCCCCTCCCACCTTTGCTGAGCTAGAATGGTTAACAAAGCTCCTGTAAAACACCGAAGACACAGGTAAGTTTAATTTTTCTATTTTAATTTTTAAAACATGTTTGAGGAATAAAACTTAAGAAAACACATAATAAAAACATCCCTCCTAAAATACTGTAATAAAAACAGAACCACAAACTCATTGAGGATCTTTTTTCCTTTGTAACTGCAGTAAAGTTAGAGAAGACTTTTGTCTTCCAAGAGAAAAAACATCCTGATACCATCTATCATTACATAAAACTAGTTATCTATTATAGGAAAAGAGACTGCAAGGAAACACACCAGAACATTAATTTCATCACACTGACTTAAAATTACTGATGATAAAGAGTTCCATCTTTCTTTCAATATTTTTTGAAATTTATTATAACCAAAATATTTTTTAATCTAGCACTTTCATGCCAGATAATTGTTTCTAAATTGTGCTGTCTTAGTGAACACTAAATAAGCATACGAAGAAAAAAAAAATCAAATATTAAAAGGCCAGCTAAAAACTTTGCCAAGAAATTCATTTACAAACTAGAAACAGGAACCATAAATGTTAATAAAATTGAAAAAATAAAACTTTTGCAATGCAAGATAAACTTATCTCAAATTTTTTATTCCTTTATTCCTAAGACACACCATTCATGTTTACAACAATGCAATTATAAAATCAAAACACTCACTTAATGAAGTATTTAATAATAATTAAAAGCTTACAGGTAAAAAAAAAAAAAAAAAAATCCAAAAACCAAACCTGTTGTCATTGAATCAATTCCAACTCATAGCGACCATGTACGACAGAGCAGAACTGCCCCATAGGATTTCTAAGGAGTGGCTGGTGGACTTGAACTACCAACCTTCTGGTTAGCAGCCACCGGGGCTCCTTACTCAAACTAAAATTTTAATATTTTCTCCAGTCTCCTGGGAAGTATTCAAGAACTTGTAAAACTGAACTGCCTTTACAGAAGAAAGCGAACAGATAATAAAACAAAAACACTTTATTTCACTTACAACAATTAGTGATAAATCTGAAGTAATTCAAACACCTACATAATAGTATGGAGCCATGGAGGTGCAGTGGCTAAGAGACAGGACTGCGAACCAAAAGGTCAGCGGTTCGAATCCACCAGCTGCTCCTTGGAAACCCTATGGGGCAGTTCTACTTTTCCTGTAGGGCCACTATGAGTCAGAACTGACTCGACCGCAACAGGTTTGGGCTTTGCTTTATATAACAGTTTCTGTACCGTGGACCTGCAGACATGACTGAACAGCTTGCTTCAGTGCAGAATTCTGTAATCGTTCCATATAACATGTTGATCTGGTTGAAGAAATCCACAGCTGAAAGGAGAACAGTACAATGGAGTTAAAATGCAACAAAACATCAAATCTGAAAGAAAAAACTTACACTGCATTTTAAGTTCTTGGTTGAACCCTTAGGGAGATTCAACAATCTGGTGATACTTTAAGTTCTCTCTTTAAGCTGTGAGGCCTAAATAAAATTAACGTTTAATACACTCACTTTTAACACATTAAGCTTTTTTAAAAAAAAAAAACAACTATTTTTTGTTGTTGTTGAGGCTATACACGGCAAAAGCATAAATCAATTCAAGTTTCTACATCTACAGTTCATGACACTGATTACATTCTTTGAGCTGTACAACCATTCTCTCCCTCCTTTTCCAAGTTATCCCCGCCCCATTAACATAAACTCACTGCCCCCAAAGATTTCCACCTAATCTTTCAAGTTGCTACTGTCAATTTGATCCCATATAGACGGTTCTTAAAAGAGTATAAAATTCAAGGCAGACATTCTTTACTAGATAAGCTAAACTACTGTTTGGTTTTAATAAGACTTGAAGGGGTATTTTTGGATTAACATTTAAAGATTATCTTAGGGCAACAGTTTCAGGGATTCATCCAGCCTCCATGGCTCCAGAAAATCTGAAGCCCATGGCAATGTGAAATTCTGTTCTACGTCTTTCCCCTTTTGATCAGGACTCGTCTACAGAATCTCTGATCCAAACATTCAGTAATGGTAGCCAGGTACCATCCACTACTTCTGGTCTCATGGCAAAGGAGGCAGTTGTTCATGCACGCAGTCAGCCACGTATTCCAAATCTTCTTCCTACTCCTGACCCTTCTTCTCACTCCCTTGCTCCAGGTGAATAGAGACCAACTGTTGCGCCCTGGATGGCCGCTTGTAAGCTTTTAAGATCCCAGGCATTATGTAACAAATGAAGAGGTAGAACAGACGCACTAACGTGTTATTATTAAGCTTCTAAACAGTAAACAACAGCAGGATAATAAAGTATTACAGGTAATTCAGACTTAATGATGAATATTATTGTTGTCAGCTGCTGTCAAGTTAGCCCCAACTCATGCCAACTTCATGTGTTAAGAGAACAGAACTGCTCCATAGGGTTTTCTTGCTTGTAATCATTATGAAAGCAGTTCATCAGGCTGTTTCTTTCATGGAGCCCTTGAGTGGGTTTGAACTGACAACCTTTAGGTTGGTAGCCAACTGCAAACTGCCTGTGCCACCCAGGCTCCTTAATGGTGAATATAACATCATTAGAATATATCATTTTTCCCTTGGATATTTGATAGCATTCAAGGGAATGAAAAATTGATAGCTTCCCATAAATCTGGACAAGACAATACCATTTGTGTTAGGAAAAAGAAGAAAAGTATTGAGGAACGAATATACTATGAGAGGAGGTATACCTACTGTGTCAACAGGCATCCTAAAAATCCGATTCATCATAAACATTTTAGGCCTACTGCATATCGCAGACATAAAAACACAGGTTAAAGTCCTTTGGTCTAGAGTCTCTACCTGACAGAGTGACAGATCTAAATGAAATGAATAATACAAGACGTAAGAAGACAGGATTCAAAGACCAACAATCAGTGCTTCGGAGAAATGCAACACTATGGAGAGCTGCTATGTCGGGGAATGCTTCCTAAAGGAGGTGGAGGTTCAGCTAGGTCTGGAAGAAAATGGAAGAGGAAGGGGTGAGTAATACACTTAAAACTAAGTGAGGTACACTGCTCTGTGCAAAGAGAACCACGTAAGCCTGGAAAGTTTTTAAAAATGTTTTGGCTCCCCGTCTAAAAGAGTCCCTAAAAACCAACTAGCGCTTTTCCAAGTTTCTTAATAAACAAAGAGAAACCTTCCCCTTAATCAGTCATGTTTCTAAGAAAATAACATTTAGGCACTCAATATTCATTCAAAACAAAGAGTATACCCAGATGGTGTACTGGGTTATTTGTCTAAAGCAGCAGTTTTCAAAATGTGGTCCAGAGATCTCTTCTTTCAGGGGGGTCTGTGAGGTCAAAACTATTTTAATTGCTCTTTTCACTCTCAATCTCTCAAGAGGGTACAGTGGGTTTTCCAGAGGCTCCATGATGTGTGGTATCACAACAGATTGAATGTAGACGCAGATATGAGAATCCAAGCGTCTTCCATTAAGCCAGACATTTAATAAGATTTGCAAAAATGTAAAACAATGACATATTTCTCAATAAAATTTGTTTTGGAAAGCCACCATTTTTAATAAAAATATATTTATGTTAACACGTAATGCTATTATTTTTAAACAAATTTAAAAATAACTATTTAAAAAGTTTCTGTTTTAATTTCAAACACAGTAACTATCACTAGATATAACCTACATAATTAAAAGCTCTTTGGGATCCTCAATAATTAAGAGAATAAAGGGATCCTGAGACCAAAAGGTTTGAGAACCACTGATCTAGAACAGTAAGTCTCAAAGATAAACCTCAGGCTGAAAAAAGCCGTCAGAATTGTTGCCATCAAGTCGATCCCAAGCTCACACTGAGTCCTCCCCCCACCCCACCCCCTGCCCCCTGTCATATGCAAGGTAGAATTGATCCAGAGCGTTTTCAAGGCTGTGACTTTTTTGAAGCAGATCCCCAGGGCTGTCTTCTGAGGTGCCCCTGGGTGAATTCAAACTGCCAACCTTTCAGCTAGTAGTCCAGCATTCAACCCTCTGCACTACACACTACCCAGGGGGCTCGACTGCAGAATAAAAGATGATACTCTGAACAGGGTTTAAAAACAAGGATTTTCTTTTTAATAGATAAAGCTTCACATGGTTCATGTAGCAAAACAATATATAAACATATACAGTGAAAAATCTAAATTCAAACCCCTCCAACTCCAACCCCTTATACACAACTGCTTTATTAATTTTTCTGTCTCCCATGTCCTAACTTTCTTAACCCTTTCTTACACATAGTACAGAGCTCTTCACCTTCTTTTTTGCTCTTAGCGATATGCATATGGCTTTTTAACAATTTAAGAAAAACAAAGGCTAGACTCCATTTTCCCAAGGAATCATTTCTTCAGTTGTAAAAGAGAAAACTGGCCAGGGAGCTGCCTGTGATCCACCCAGAAATTCACTACTTCCATTTCTTAATGCCAACAACAGCTCTCTACTTGTTTTCAATTTAGTAAAAAAATTAAAACACTAGAACAGTTACTAGCAATTATGTTATTCAGTAAAGCATTTTCCCTTTGCCCAAGAACACCAAAAGGCATGTGAAAACCTGCAATTTAGGTATGCCACTTTTTGTCTTTCATCCTCCATGACAACAGGAAAAACCTAAATGCAAGAGAGCAGACGTCACACTTCTATTCTCTTTATGTGTAGCAACTCACTATTCAAGAGGTAACTTAGCAATTACTATTTTAAAGATGGAGAAACCATCCTTAAAGCTTTTAGGAAGTCCTGTTTTAAATCCCCTGAAAAACTTCAATTCTATGCAACTTCAAAGATCAAGTATACAGGATAAAACTCACCATATGATCCCGAACGACTCAACTGTGAAAGGATTATACACTCAAGCCCTACACTAGTTTGATCTTAAAATTTCAGCACAGGTTTCATCTGTGGTGGTTTAAGTCAGCTGGTTAAGACACAGTACTTTCAAAATTTTCTCTCTGTTAACATTTGGCAATGATGTGTCAGGGCATGGATCTCTTGTATTTATCGTGCTTTGAGTTTTTGAGCTTCTTAGATGGGTTTTTCATGTACGGGGAGTCTTCAGACATTATTTCCTCAAATATTTTTTCTACTCCTTTCCTTTCCTTCTGGTACTCCCATTGTATATTGGTGCATTTAATGGTGTCCTATAGGTCTCTGGGGCTGTTCATTTCTCATCATGCTTTGTTCTTTCCATTTTTCAGAATGTATAACATCTAATGATCTATCTTCAAGTTCACCAGTTCTTTCTTCTGCCAGCTCAAATATACAATTGAGCCTTTCTAGTAAATTTTGTATTTCATTAGTTGTTTTACTTTTCGACTCCAGAACTTCCATCTGGTTCCTTTTTTTTTTCTTTATTGATATTCTCTATTTAATAAGTCATTTTCATCATGCTTTCCTTTAATTCTTCAAACATGGTTTCCTTTAGTCCTGTGAACATATTTATAATAGCTGCTTTCAAGTATTCGTATGCTAAGACTAACATCTGGGCCTTCTCAAAGGCAGTATCTACTGCCTGCTTTTTTTTCTTCCCCTGAACATGGGTCATGCTATCCTCTTGCTCTGCATGTCTATTATACATTTTTTTTAAATTAAACTGGACCTTTTAGATAAAATATTTTACCGACTCTGGATTCTGACTGCCTCTCTCCCCAACCACTAGTGCTTGTGGTTATTACTGTTTTTTTTTTTAGTGGCTTGCCTGGACTAATTCTGTTAGTTCTAATTCCCCCTGCAGGGTGCAGCCTGTGATGTCACCACTCAGATGCACCCCTCCCACACCTTGATTTGAAGCGTGGCTTCCTATGAGTTACCCCTGGTTCAGTATAGCTTAGTGTTTAGCCAGTGACCAGTCAGAGATGTGCTTAAGCCCCTTGAGCCAGAAAAGCTTCCTCCCTTTACTAATGGATCTGTGTGAGGCTTGGGGAATGCTTTCAAGTCTGGCCCCACATTCATTCAAGGACTAGTAGCTCTCAAGGGCTGCTGCGCTAGTTGCTCCTGGGTGGATACAGCCTAGCACAGGCACACACTCTTGGCACGGCCTTTTTTAACTTTCTTTCCCTGGTTCTCTGTTAAATTTCTGGCTGGTATGCCATTTAGTTTGCTGCTAATAGTTTCACATAGCTACGAGCCTTCTCTTAATTGTTCCCTCCTTCAAATGGAGCTGGGGCGGGGGCGGGGGGGGAGCACATATGGTAGCCTATAAACTTGTCAACTTGCCATTCCCAGTGTGGAGCCTCCATTCTCTGAGACGGAGTTGGCAAGAGAAGTGATGAGAGGTGTCAGTGGCCTGCCTCATCCTCTGGGTAAAACCATAGTCCTATAGCCAGGACCAGCGGGAAAGGGAGTCCCAATTTCTTGACCCATAAACCTGTTGCCATCAAGTCGATTCTGACTCATAGTGACCCTACAGGACAAAGAACCGCCCCATCAGGTTTCCAAGGAACAGCTGGTGGATTCGAACTGCTGACATTTTGGTTAGCAGCCAAGCTCTTAACCACTGTGCCACCAGGGCTCCATTTTCTTGACAGCAGTATCCATAATGTAGATCTGGGAACTGGCATACGGGTAGGGATAAAGAATAAGTCCTGTCTTAAATACCACAGACTCCCACTCTTCTTACTGAGACTTAGTAGTTTACTGAATAAATGCTTCTCAATTTTCTGTTTGCCCTTTAGTCTAATTTCAAAGACTTTAAATGGTTATGTTGTATAATTTTCACCAGTTAAATGGCTGTTTCACTGGGGAGGGCATCTGCCAACCTCCTCACAGCACCATTCCAAAATCCCATCCCTAAGGCACTGTACTAATCATTCCAAATTTTGGGCCCTACTTAGCTTTGCAAGGAGCCCTGGTGGTACAATGGGTAAGTGCTCAGCTGCTAACCAGAAGGTTGGCTTCTGAACCCACAGGCAGCTCCGCAGGAGAAAGACCTGGCGATCTGCTCTGTGAAGATTACAGCCTTGGAAACCCTATGGGGCAGTTCTAAGCTGTCTTATAGTGTCGCTAAAAGTTGGAATCAATGCGACAGCACACAACAACTTAGCTTTGCAGTAATTTCTTAGGGACAGAGAATAGACTAATAACCTAGACAGCCTTCTAAGAGCTTTTAGTGGCTGTTGCAACATTCACCAATTATTTCTAGGGCCAACTTAAATAGGCTCCTGCTAATCAAAGATGGGACATTTTGAAGATCAATATAATAACTATAATGAACTAATATATCTACATTTAAGTATGCTTAAATCCTTGAATTCTTAAGGTTCTTTGGAGAATACTATGCAATCAACTTATTATTGTGCAAACGGGTAAAGGGAAAGAATCAGTACTATCCTGACTATACTGGCGTCCTATTGCTAATATGTGGCTAGTAACAAATTACAGGTACTTCTACACTTATGATGGGGTTCCATTCCGAACCTCCATCATGGGTCGGTTCTGACGCAAGTCAAATAACTCCTTTTTATGTTTTCATTATTATTGCCTTTTATTATCAGTATCTTTATAAACCCAATCTTTGAACACCTTCAAGTGAACATCTGAGAATGATAACATCAGCAAATTGTGGGCTGTAACACTGTACATAGTACATATTACTAACGATAAGATTTAAAAAAAAAGTTTTAAGTGCGGTTCGTGGTAACTTCAATACGTCTTTAGTCGGGGACTACCTGTGCTACAGGCTTAGTGGCTTAAAACAAATCAAATTTATTATCTTACAGTTCTGCAGGTCAGAAGATCAAAACAGGTCCCATGGGACTAAAATCAAAGTGTAGGCAAGGCTGTGTTCCTCTGGAGGCTCTACGAAGACCATGTTTCCTTGCCTTTTCCAGCTTCTAGAGGTTGCCTACATTGCTTGGCTCATGGACAATCAGCCAGTCTCATCACCCTGACTTCTGCTTCCACGGTCACATCTTTTTTCTCTGGCTCTCTTGCCACGCTTTTTCACTTATGAGGACCCTTCTGATTATATTGGGCTCACCCAAATATCCATATGGAACCCTGGTGACGCAAAGGTTAAGCTCTTGGCTGCTAACTGAAAGGCTGGAGGATGAAACCTACCCATTGGCTCTGTGGCAGAAAGACCTGGCAATCTGCTCCCATGAAGATTACAGCCTAGTCTCCTGAAGTCTTAAAACCAAACAATAGTTTAGCTTAACTAGTAAAGAATGTCTGCCTTGAGCATTATACTCTTTTAATAACTACCTATGAGGGATCAAATTGACAATAGCAGATTAGATTGATAATAGAAGATTAACAGGAAGCTTACGGAACACTGAGTTTATGTTAATGGGAGAACAACAACTGAGAAAAAGAGGGTGAGAATGGCTGCATGACTAGAAGACTTCTAATCAAAAACCAAACCAAAACCAAACCCAGTGCCGTCAAGTTGAGTCTGACTCATAGCGACCCTACAGGACAGAGCAGAACTGCCCCATAGAGTTTCCAAGGAGCACCCGGTGGATTCAAACTGCCAACCCTTTGGTTAGCATCCATAGCACTTAACCACTACGCCATCACGGTTTCCAGGCTTGTAATCAGTATCACTGAATTGTACATGTAGAAGTTGCTGAAGTGGTTTATGTTTTGCTGTGTACAGTCTCAAAAAAAAGATTACAGCCTAGAAAACCCTATGGGGCAGTTCTACTCTGTCACATGGGTTCACTATGAGTTGAAATAGACTAGACATTACCTAACAACCACCACCACCACCACCACCCAAATATCCAGGATAATTTCTCTATCCCAAGATCCTTAACTTAATCACATCTGCAAAATCCTTTCTGCCATATAAGATAACATTCATAGGTACTAGGGATTTTGACACGGACATTTTAGGGGGGCATTATTCTTCCCACCACAATGGCTTTCCTGTATATTGTACCTCAGTATAACCAAATAGTTGATAAGGGGAAGTGTCTCTTTTATACAGCTTTTTCGCTAATAAAAAAGGAATGACAGAATTAGAGTATCACCACTCTGTAACCCCTAATGAATTAATGAATCTAGATCCGCACTGTCCAGTGTCGTAACTACTAAGCACATATGACTACTGAGCACTTGGATGTGCATAGTCTGAATTGAGATGTGCTGTGAATGTAAAATACTCCCTAGATTTGGAAGACTTAGTACAAGAATGTAAAAATCTCATTAATAATTTTTATATTAAAAAAAATTTTTTTATAGTGATAACATGTTAAAATAAACCAGATTATTCGGTTAAATAAAATATATTCATAAAGTTAATTTTACCTCGGCTTTTTTTTTTTTAATGTGGCTGCTAGAAAATTTAAAATTTAAATTTA
Organism: Loxodonta africana; assembly: GCF_030014295.1. NCBI lineage: Eukaryota > Metazoa > Chordata > Mammalia > Proboscidea > Elephantidae > Loxodonta > Loxodonta africana. The sequence goes on from NC_087356.1 coordinate 29,202,666, forward strand.
CAGATGTAGACGTAGCTCACATTACACTTCTACTGGGTAGTACGGATCAAAGCAGTGATTATCAATAGCTACTTAACGCCACATAAAAAGACAACACATGTTATAGAAGTAGCTACACTGATGGATGTATAAACCGTAGTTGGAAACCCTGGTGGCATAGTGGTTAAGTGCTACTACGGCTGCTAACAAAAAGGTTGGGAGTTCAAATCCACCAGGCACTCCTTGGAAACTCTAAGGGGCAGTTCTACTCTGTCCTATAGGGTCACTATGAATCAAAATCAACTCGAGGGTAACAGGTTTGGTTTTGGCTTTTTTATGAGGTAGTCTTGCAAACAAGCAAACAAAAAAATTTGAACCTGATTTTGATCAAGGCTCTAGATCTGCCTGTCCAGCATAGGAGCCACTAGCCATATATGGCTATTTATATTTAAATTAATTAAAATTTAATTTCTAATTCAGTCACACTAGCCACATTTGAAGTGCTAACTAGCCAGAGTGCAGACAGAGAACATGCCCACATACTGAACGGTGCTGCTCTAGGTCTAACAGTCACAGGAAATATGAGGAGGACCAGAATATGATAACAGATGCCTTGGGGATAAATTTCTGCAAAACCCATACCATGGAAAACAAATGACCATGTTTCTCCAACTATAACAACAACGAAATAACCAGGTAATAAGATTGCAATGTGGGAAAACCTATGAATTAAAAGAGATTCAAGAAATAATGTATAGGACTTGTTTGGATCCTGATTTAAACCAATCATAAATAAAATAAAAAAGAAACATTTACAGGACAATCAAGGAAATAGGAACACTGGCTGTATATCTGATAATGTTAAGGCATGATGTATTCTCATTATCTTTAAAGGGGGGTTCTCGTCTTTTAAAGATACTGAAATATTTACAGATAAAACAGCATGTCTAGGATTTGTTTGTAAATTATTAGGGTGAGACACGAAAGAAGCCGTGAATTGGTAATTGTTGAAGCTAGATAAATGGATACATATGGGAATTCATTATACTAGTCTCTCTACTTTTGTATGTATTAAAATGTCCATTAAAGAGTTTTTAACGAATTAACTTTCTTCTTAGCAGGCCTCTGCACTAACCAGCAGCAAAACAACAACCCTAGATTAGGCTGCAAAGGACTCGTTTTCATACAGAGGCAGATGAGTGCTGTTGGGAGTGGAGTGGGGTGAAAGAACAATGGCACAGATGGATTCCCTACAAAGTCACGGTCCACCACAGATAGAATCTTATCATTCATCAATCTTTCATTTGACCTTACTCAGCTAGTCCTAACATTCTCTTCAGAAATTACCCCAAAGTATCCATCATTTCTCCTAGGGTCCCTCCACTCAACCACACAAGTCACCATCAACCACTCTGAAGAGAACAAGCTTCACACGTATTCATACTAATGTGCTTCTTTATAATCTATTATATTACAACAGTCAGACCTACAGGAGAAAGTTCATTAACAAAAACAAAAAAACAAGCAAATCTTTATATAACCAGCAAAGCTGAGTGTTATTAAAAACTTACTGTTAACAGCAATCCATTCATTGAGGTCCTCTCCCTCTGGCAACATAACAGCTTGTCTCAGATTCCCACTTCCTAGGGTTGCTTCTGCATGTTTTAAGAGTTCATACTGATGAGACCCTTCTGGGATATTCTTCTTTGGTTTGAATGTTTTAGAAGAGCGGCTGCTGCTGTTAGGTGAAAATTACAACAACTTTTAGGATGGGAAGAAGAATGGCGTTAATTTTAGGCATAAAACTGTTCTATGAAATAAAGTACTCCCTGAAAAATGCCAGGATGAGGGGGGAAAATGAAGATCACAATAAAAGAATGCTTTAAATTTTTTTCTGCACATAAAAATAAGATGAGCAGCCCAATTTCACTAAAAAGGCAATTCTACTGTGGCTCATGAAGCGGTCTGATATAAAAGGGCATTTTACCCAAAAGAAGAAGAAACGTGGATTCTACTCCGTGATTGCCACTAACTCTGTGACTGCCCGAGAAACCAAACCTCCTTTTGCCTCAATTTCCACCTACAGAAAATAGTGTTGGTAGGGAGGTAGAGAATTGGAATAAATAACCCTTCAGGTTTTCATGAAGGAGCCCTGGTGGCACAATGGTTAAGTGCTCAGCTGCTCACTGAAAGGCTGGCAGTTAGAACCCACCCAGCTGCTCCATGGATCAAAGACTTGGCAATCTGCTCGTGTGAAGGTTACAGCCTAGGAAACTCTACGAGGCAGTTCTACTCTGTCTCATTTGGGTCGCTATGAGTTGGAAATGACTCGACAACACCTAATAACAACAAGGTTCTCAGAGCTCAAAAATTCAGTCTTCTATATCAAAATATTTGGTGATACTAACACTCTCACACAATCCATAAGGAAGGTTTTCTTACTGTTGAATTTTAAGTGCGCTTTGTATATTTTGGACACAAGTGTATTATCAGACACGTTTTGTAAATATTTTCTCCCATCTGTGGCTCGTCTTTTCGTTCTCTTAGCTTTCACAGAGCAGAATTTTTAATTTTAATAAGGTCTAACATCAATTTTTTCTTTTATGGATCATGCTTTTGGTGTTGTGTTTAAAAACTCATTGCCAAACCCAAGGTCACCTGGATTTTCTCCTATGTTATCTTCTGGAAGTTGTATAGTTTTATGTTTAATATTTAGGTCTATGATCTATTTTGAGTTAATTTCTGTGACAGATATAAAGTCAGCGTCTAGGTCCATTTTTTTGCATGTGGATGTCTACTTGTTCCAGCACCGTCTGCTGAAAAGACTATCCTTTCTCCACTGAATTGTCTTTACCCTTTGTCAAAGATCAGTCGACCGGACTTACATGGATCTATTTCTGGACTCATTATTCTGTTCCAGTGATCTATTTGTCTATTCCTTCACCAACAGCATACTCACTCCTAGGTATTTACTTAAATGAATTGAAACCCTATGTCCACAAAAAAACCTGCACACAAATGTTTACAGCAGTTTTATTCATAACTGCCCAAAACTGGAAGCAACCAAACGCCATTAAATAGGTGAGTGGACAAACTATGGTACATCCATACCAAAAATTCAAACCAAACCCATTGCCATCAAGTCGGTTTCGACTCATAGCAACCCTATAGGACAGAGGAGAACCGCCCCATACGGTTTCCAAGGCTGTAATCTTTACAAAAGGAGACTGCTACATCTTTCTCCCACAGAGCTGCTGGTGGTTTGAATCGCCAACCTTTTGGTAGCAGCCAAGAGCTTAACCACTGCATCGCCAGGGCTTCTTGTACATCCATACAAAGGAGTATTATTCAGCAATAAAAAAGAAATGAGCTATCAAGACTCAAAGACATGGCCGAGCCTTAAATGCATATTGCTAAGTGAGAAGCCAGTGAAAAAGCTATGTACTGTATGATTCCAACAATATGACATTCTAGAAAAGGCGGACTATCGACAATAAAAAGATCAGTGGTTGCCAGGGGCTTGGGGAGGGAGAGAAGGATGCACAATGAAGCACAGAACATTTTAAGGGCAGCAAAACTGGTAAGCATGATACTATACAGTGGATACATGATATTATGCATTTGTCAAAACTCAGAGGACTGTACAACACAAAGACTGAACCTAATCCAAACTAAGGAGTTTAGTTAATAATAATGTAGCGATACTCTTTCATCAATTGTAACAAATGTACCACACAAAGGCAAGTCATTAATAACAGGAGAAACTGTGTATTCAGGGGAGAGGGAATATTATGGGAACTCTCTGTACTATCTGTGCAATTTTTTTTTTAACCTAAAACTTATCCAAAAAAAAAATAAAGTGCATTTTTTTTTGGATGAGTTTTAGGTTAAAAAAAATAATAAAGTACATTTTTTTTTAATGGGCAAAGGATTTGAAGACATTTCTCCTAAGAAGATACACAAATGGCCAATAGGCACATGAAAAGATGCTCAACATTATTAGACATTAGAAAAATGCAAATCAAAACTACAATGAAATAACATTTCACACCCACTATGATGGCTCTGGAAACCCCGGTGGCGTAGTGGTTAAGTGCTAAGGCTGCTAGCCAAAGGGTCAGCAGTTCGAATCTACCAGGTGCTCCTTGGAAACTCTATGGGGCAGTTCTACTCTGTCCTATAGGGTCGCTATGAGTTGGAATTGACTCGACGGCACTGGGTTTGGTTTTTTGTTTTATGATGGCTTTAATAAAAAAAGACAATATAACAAGTGTGGATGAAGATGTGAAGAAATTGGGACCCTCGTACATAGCTGATGGGAATGTAAAATGGTATACTCAATTTGAAATACAGTTTGGCAGCTCCTCAAAAGATTAACATAGTTACAATATGACCTAGCAATTCCACTCCCAGGTCTATACCCCAGAGAAATGAACACATGTTCACACAAACACCTGTACGTGAATGTCTACAGCAGCCTAAATCACAATAGCCAAAAAGGAGGAACAACCCAAATACCCATTAACGGATGAATGGATATAAACAAAATGTGGTATATCCATACAATGGAATATTATTCACCCATAAAAAAGAGTGAAGTACCGATACAGGCTACAACACAGATCCCAGATGCCGACTCAAGGTGACCTTAGAGGACAGAGTAGAGCTGCCTCACAGGGTTTCCTAGTAGCGCCTGGACAAACCTTGAAAACATTATGCTAAGTGTTTTGTATGATTATATGATGCCACTGACGGGAAATGGCCAGTTAGGCAAATCCCTGGTGGCATAGTGGTTAAGAGCTCAGGCTGCTAACCAAAAGGCCAGCAGTTCAAATCCACCAGGTGCTCCGTGGAAACTCCATGCGGCAGTACTACTTTGTCCTGTGGGGTTGCTATGAGTCAGAATCCACTGAATAGCAATGGGTTTGGGTTTTTTTTTTTGGTATAGGAACAGAGAGCAGACTAGTGGTCTACTTCTAGGGGAATGGAGAGTAAATGCTAATGGGTATGGGATTCTGGGGGGTGGGGGTGATGAGAAATGTTCTAGAATTAGATAGTGGTGATGACTGCACAATTCTATGAATATATTAAAAACCACTGAATTGTACACTTCAGAAGAATGACTTTTATAGGTATATCCACGAACAAACCATTAACAGTAACTCATAGGAAAAAGACAGTGGGGAGCAGTTACTGTCCCAGTAACATGGAAATTTGTAATTAAAACCTAAATCATTCACACTTTGACATGGTAATCATACTTTGGAAACTATGCCTTTAATAACCCAAATGAGGGAAAATGCAATTTGGACAAAGGTAGTCTTAGGAGTGCTATTTTATAATAGCAAAATAATAGCATCCAAATCTCTCACAATAAAGAACTGGTTAAATAAACGCTAGTATAGTAATCTTGAAGCCCTGGTGGCGCAGCGGTTTAGAGCTCCCTGGAAACCCTATGGGGCAGTTCTACTCTGTCCTATAAGATCCCTATGAGTCGGAATCGACTCAACAGCAAGGGGTTTGGTTTTTATAGTATTCTTATGAAACACTGCGTAATAAAAATGACAAGAACGTGAATTACGTCCATAACTAAATGGATATTTATTTAACCATATATCCTAAACAATAATACAACGTAGAGAGTGTCCCCAGAATAAAAAATTGGGTGCCAAAGCAATGCTTCTCAAACCTTTCTGTGCTTACGAATCATCAGAGAATTTACATACTTTTCCATTTTAACCTCATCTGGGCCAGTATCCCTAAAGTGAGTTTCTACCAAGGAAAAAAGAAGTTAGTTAACTTATCCAAAGTCACTAAGTCAGTAAGAGGGCAGAACCAGAACCGGACAGCTCGGTCTGGCTGCAAGGCCTGCATTTTAAGTCCACGCTTCTCCACATTTTCCGGAGCCGGCACTTTTCCGTAGGGGTAATTTCAAATACCGACAATAATAAAACCGGATACATAATGGAGAAAAATCTAAGTTAGCATGGAATGTTTTCTGAAACTGGAAAGAAACACGAAGCCCGTGGCGCGGCCCGGGGCTCCGCCTTCGATGGTCTCTCCGCCCCCAGGAGCGCTCGGGCGGAAAAGTTTGGAGGCGCTACCGGCCTCGGGGCCTTTCGACTCCCCAACCTGCTCCCTCCGCTTCCTCTGCCTCGACCTTCACCTCCGTCAGCCTCCCTCCACGACCCAGCCCCCCCAGCGGCCCCGAGCAGGGGCAGAACCAGGGCCGGCTACCCCGACCCCGGGGCCCGGACAGGGCCCGGCCCTCGCCTCCAGGCCCCCAGCGCCCTCCCCGACCCGGGCCCTCGGCTCCGGCGCCCCCGGCCCGGCCCCACTCACAAGAGGAAGCTCATCTTCGGTCCTCAGAGGGGAGGGGAGGGGCCGCCGCCCCCCGCCGCAGACGGAACTCGGGGTCGGTGCAGGGACCGAGAGGAAGCGACGCTCCTTAGCCCGCGGACAGCAGAAGCCGGGCGGCCGCTGCTCCGAGCCGGGGGTCGAGCCGGTGCAAGTCGCTGCAAGCCGCTGCGCCCACCTCACCCGTCTCCCCCGCTTCTTCGAGCCCAAATGCGGAACCAGCAAAATCTCGCGAGCTAAGGGCCTGTCCCGCCCCGCCCGCCGGTAAGGACGAGACGCATCTTTAGCCACGCCCCTCCTAGAGCTCAGCCAATCAGGAGCCTCCAGGCAGGGACTTTCCTCCTCTCCTGCTCCTGTGGTGGTTACTGCGGTGTTCTGCTTAGGAGAGGTCAGCCATGCCTTTGGACCGGTTAGGTAGCGCTGGGTTCGGTCCTTACTATCTAGGTCGGATAGGGGGACTCTCTGAGAGCTGTCCATCCCTGCAATTTTTAAAATTTAATTTATTTTTATTAAGATATAATTCACATGCTGTAAAATCCATCCTTCTAAAGTGCACAATTCGGTAGGGTTTTTTTTTTTTTTTTTTTGGTATATTCACAGTTATGCAACCATCGCCACTCTCTAATTCTAGAACATTTACATCACCCCAGAAAGAAGACCCGTCTCTATTAGCAGTCAATCTCCATTCTCCCCTCTTCCCACAACTCCTGGCAATCATTAGTCTACTTTCTTTTTCTCTGGATTTGCCTAATCTGGATAAACCAAAAAAAAACCCAAACCCACTGCCGGGGAGTCGGTTCCGACTCATAGCGACCCTACAGCGACCCTGTAGGACGGAGTAGAACTGTCCCATAGATTTTCCAAGGAGCACCTGGCGGATTTGAACTGCCAACCTCTTGGTTGTCAGCGGCAGCACTTAACCACTAGGCCACCAGGGTTTCCCCTAGTCTGGATATTTCGTATAAATGGAATCATACAATATGTAGTCTTTTGTGTCTGATTTCTTTCACTTAGCATAATGTTTCAAGATCCGTCTGTGTTGTAAACTATATTACTACTTCATTCCTTTTTATGGATGAATAATATTTCACTGTAGAGGTATACCACATTTTGTTTAACCACTCATCAGTTGATGGCCGTCGGGCTGTTTCCATTTTTTGGCTATTATGACAAATGCTGCTGTGAACATTGCTGTACAGGTTTTTGTGTGGACAGTGTGTTCATTTCTCTTGGATATAGACCTAGGAGTGATAATTATGTCTAAATTTATTTCTAAAGTGAATAAACCTTTTGCATTTCCACCAGCAATATGTGAAGACTCCAACTGCTCCACATTGTCACCAACATTTGTTATTGTCTGTCTTTTTGACTGGAGTCTTTTGGCACAGTTCTACTGACACATGGGGTAGCTATGAGTCAGAATCCACTTGATGGCAACAGCAGGTGTGAAGTGGTATCACATTGTAGGTTTGATGTTGAGCATCTTTTCATGTGCTCATTGGGCTTTCGTACCAATTTTTTTTTTAATCTTGCTTTAACATTACGCGAGGCCCCCAAAGGACCACCTAACAACGCAAAAAGGGGTTCTGACCCAATAAGAGTCTTCAGTCTCCATGATATTACCATCCTTCTGTTCTCAACACACATCAGTCCAGATTCTTCACCCTGCCCACCCTCCCACAAAAATTTTTCTCACCAAGGCCACCAGTGTCTCAGAATCTTAAAATATTCCATGGGCATTTTTCAGCCCTTATCTTACTGGAAGTTTCTTCAACATCAGCCTTTCCATTTTATCTGACCCATCCTGCCAGACTCCTCATTTGATTACAATGATTTTATTTTTCAAGAACCTCTTTGTTACTCCCTTTAATCTGGCTTCTTCTATAAGGTGGGAGTGGGAACACAGAGAAGGAGGAAACTGTGGCCAGATGTGGGTAACTGTTAGGCTTCTTTTGGTAGCAAGTGACAGAAACCCACCCTGTTATTTCCATGCGACCTGTCTTATACTTTGTTTCCCACTAGACTGTGAATTCCTTGGAGGCAGAGACGTATCTTGTTCATTTGTCATCCCCAGTGCTCAGCACAGTACCACCACAAAGAAATTACTTCACAAATGATTGTTAAATGAATGTGGACATAGACGTCACCTTTGAGGAATTCCCAGTTTAATAGAGGAGATTGACACAGGAATAAATGGTCATCAGTACAGTATTATCAGCAAAATGAAAGGTAATTTCATTTTAGGAAAAAAAAATTCCTTAAATTCTCGGCTTCTTATGACCTGCCCTTAACTTATTTTCTAGCTTCATTGTCCAGGGCTGTGCTCTTGGCAAACAATGCCTTGCTGTTTGCCACTAAGCCTTAAACCTACTTGAGTCCACGCTCCTGTGCTTATAATTCCTCCTGACTGGGATGACCAATAACCACATCCTACCCTGTCCTTCAGGACCCAGCCGGAAGTCATCTTTCCTTCCTCCAAACTTTGATAATGCTTTATCTGTATCGTTATTGCAATATATAATTATAGTTCAAGTTAAAAAGCAGTATTTACATGGTAAACAGCAATTGTGTTGGGTAGTAGGCCTTTGAGGGCTTATGTATTTATATTCTTTTCTACTTTTCTGCATATTCCGATTTTTCCCTAATAAGCAAGTACTGGAAACCCTGGTGGCATAGTGGTTAAGAGTTCAGCTGCTAACCAAAAGTTCGGCAGTTGGAATATGCCCAGCCACTCTTTGGAAACCCTATGGGCAGTTCTACTCTGACCTATAGGGTCGCTATGAGTCGGAATTGATTCAACGGCAACCGTTTTTTTTTTATGCAAATACTTTTTTAACCCTTTTTTTTTTGAAAGGGGAAGCAAGGTACAATAGTAGCTAAAAGCTCAGACTCTGGAGCTGTCTGAGTTGGAACCCTGCCAGTGCTTCCTAATCACATGTGACCTTGGATATTTTCATAACATTTTGCCTCAGTTTTCTGGTCTGTAAAATGGAGGTAATCTCATTGGGTTGTGAGGATTAAATGAGGTAAGGTACATTAAGCACTTAATGCCTGAAATATACACATCCTCAAGCAATATTTGCTGTTTAAAAGGTAAGAAATTTTGACATGTCTTACCAACTCTATTAGATGACCAGTTTTCTAAAAGTGGAATCTTTGACTTATTTATATTTTACATGTGCCTCGTGTGGGGCCTTGTACAGGGTAAGTATTCATCGAATACTTGCTAAATGTATGTGATTACATATTTGGCTAAATAGTTTTTAGGCTATTTTTTAACTGATGTAATCCCTGCATTTCAGCAGTTTTTGAGTTGCCTAGTAATTAGTTGCAGGTGTTTGCTCAGAGACTATGGGCATTCACTTTTTTTTGGCCTTTATCTTTCTCAGGTTTCCAGGTTTCCCAGTGGAGAACCATCTTTGCTCAGATGGCAGTGGAATTACCAGAAATGGAGTGCATATTTCTTGGGAAGGGCGGAGGTGCCTGGATCCTTCCTAAAACCAGTTCTACAAGGAGCCATGTGGGAAAACCACAGGGATATTATAGCACTAGGAGCCTGGAGTGAGAGCCACAAGGTAAATCCTATGCTAGTTCTGTATCCTTGGCTTCTGAGAAAGAATGTTGTTGGTTAGGTGCCATTGACTCCATTTAGACTCATAGTGACCCTATGCGACAAAGTAAAACTGCCCCATACTGTTTTCAAGACTGTGATCTTTACGGGAGCAGATCACCAGGTCACCAGGTCTTTCTCCCGTGGAGCCACTTAGTGGGTTCCAACTGCCAACCTTTCCAGCCGAGTACTTAACCATTGTGCCACCAGGACTTCTCCTGGAGAAAGAATGTGCTACTATAGAGCAGTGTTTTAAACTGGAAAGTACGTTTATGTGTATATTCTTGGATATGCACGTGCTTTCTGTGAGAAATTTTTACATGAGATTTTCAGTTTTTCGTACATACTTACTCAGACCAGTGCTGTCCAATAGAAATATAATGTGAGGCATTTAGGTAATTTAAAATATTCTAGTATAGGGTCGCTATAGGGTCACTGTGAGTTGGAATCAACTCGATGGCAAAAGATTTTTTTGGTTTAATATAAATCTAAAAGAAATAAAAGCAAAAATCAACAAAAACAAAATTCCAAGTGGAATTAATTTTAAGAATATATTTTATTTAACCTAACACATCCAAAATAATATTATTTTAATATGAAAACAACTTTAAAATTTTTAATGAGGCAGTTTACTGTTTTTTCATTCTAAGACATAAAAATATGATAACCACGTTAGCAATATAGTCCACTTAGGGGTCAAAGGTAAGACTATTTCCCAGTCAAGACTAAAACCAAACCAAACCCATTGCTCTTGAGTGAATTCCGACTCAGAGCATCCCTATAGGACAGAGTAGAACTGCCCTGTATGGTTTCCAAGGAGCTCCTGGTGGATTCAAACTGCTGACCTTTTGGTTAGCAGCCATAGCTCTTAACCATTAAGCCACCAGGAAATTTCCTCTGGGGATAAAACCCAGAGGTTTGTGTTTAAAAGAAAAAAAAAAGGTGGATATTGCTGCAGGGCAATTTGTTCCCCACCAGACACAGTCTATAATGTACAAAGACTGGGGAGTTTTATTCCCTCCTTGGCTCAAGAGAGATTCCTGCACACCATCTGGACACAACAGATGCTAAAAGCAGAAATTATAAAGCTGCCAGCCCCGCCTCATCTGCACCTCCCCACACCCTCTCCCCTCCCCTCTCTGAGTTTCTATTCATCGTGCAGTTTCCCCTCCCAGCAGGATTTGCAACCTTACACTTTCATTCCTTGTAAATACCCTGTCCCATCATTTGCAAAACTCCAGCTTTATCATAATAACCTTCTAGAGGAGGGGACAATCCCACTTCAGTCATGGCAGGTCTTCTTCACCTCCCAGCCAGCCTCTGTCACAAGTGGGTGAGAAGAGACACCGGGACACTAAAGTTGCCGTTCCTGCCTGTCTCAGAATTCAGGTAGAAGACTGAAGGCGAAATCTCAATGTTGGTGCCTACCGAAAGCTTGCTCAGGAAAGAAGTCCTGTAGAAGTTTCCACTTGGAAAATATCTGAAGTCCACTGTCAAACTTGTCAGCCATATACCTCAGTGAATAAAATACATAGCTTCTCCCCTCATGGAGCTTACATTTAGATGAAGATAGATATTAATCAAATAATCACACAAATAGATGTATAATTACAAGTTGTGGTAATTGCTATGAGGAAAAGCACATTCTGTGAGAAAAAGCACCTAGTTTATAGACTGGGGAGGCAGGAACAGCCCTCTGAGGAAATGCGACTTAAGCCAAGCCACCAGAGGATGAGTTAGCTCAATGTAAAGAGGAGGAAGAAAGTCCGTTCAGAGTAAAGAGCCTGTGCAAAGGCTTTGAGGCAAGTAAGAGCCTGCCTGGATCAAGGAACTGAAAGAAGCCAGTATGAAGAGTGTGAGGTAGTCAAGGAGGAAAACGAAGGGAGACAAAGCCAGCCACCAAGGATTGTGGATCTTATTTTAAAGCTTGGTGACCAGCTTTTGAAAGGTTTTCAGGAGATGGATAATCTGAAAAGCTGAAACAGATAAGAGGCTAGTGTAGTTGTCTGGGCAGGAAATGGGGTTGACCTGGACTAGGTCAATGTACAATGTACAAAAAGTACACGGAATTGAGATATATTTTGTAAGAAGAATATACAGTCTCAATGAACGGCTGGATGTGGGAGTCAAGGCTGACTCCTGTTTCTGACACAAGCAACTGATCACTGTTGTTTCCATTTGCTGAGATAGAAGAGAACAGAAGGAAAAGCAGCTTTGAGGTTAAGTCAGGAGCATGTTTTGGATGTTGACACCTAAATGTCAGACTGTACATATAGATCTGGAGCTCGGAGAAGAGGATCAGAGTGGAGATAAACTTGAGAGCTATCAGCACGTAGATATCTGTAGCCATGGCAGTGGATGAAATAGCCAAGCGGAAGGTAGAGACTGAAGAGATGCCAGGATAGAACCGGGAGGAGTCCTGCTACTCAAATCTGTTGCTATCAGGTTGATTCCGACTCATAGTCACCCTATAGGACAGAGTAGAACTGTCCCTCGGAATTTCCAAGGAGCACCTAGTGGATTTGAACTGCCAACCTTTTGATTAGCAGCTGTAACACTTAACCATTATGCTACCAGGGCTTCCAATAGAAGAGTGAAGCCTTGTAAATGCCATCAGTGGGGGAATGGATCAGGCAGGAACCAGGATACTGATGAAAACCTGTTATCTAGGTGTGTCCTGTGCTTCCCTCACTGGAGGGCAGCCTTCTTTGAAAGTGTGTTCTCTAGTGGGAAATGGTAATACATATATGTATGTATGGTGTATGTATGTATATAACCAAACCTATTGCCAAGAGTCAATTCTGACTCATAGAGACGCTATAGAAAAGGGTAGAGCTGCCCCACAGGGTTTCCAAGGAGTGGCTGATGGATTCGACCTGCTGAACTTTTGGTTAGCAGCCAGATGCTTAACCACTGTGCCACCAGGGCCCTCTATGGATGTACATATATGTATAGCAAAATGGCAAACAAAACAATAAACTACATATACACATACATACACGTGTATATGTGTACATATATGTGTATATATATATATATATATGCATATATTGCCATTTACCTTTTCTATCCTAACTCTAAGGAGCCTGGGTGGTGCAGACAGTTTGCCATCAGCTTGTAACTGAAAGTTTGGCGGTTCAAATCCACCCAGGGGCTCCGCAAAAGGAAGACCTGATGATTTGCTTCCATAAAGATTAAAACCAAGGAGGCTGACTCGACGACAGCTAAAAACAACAACTTCCTAACTCTCCCACTTACTAGCTGTGCACCTAGGGCAATATTAACCTCCCTGTACCTCATCTGTAAAATAGGGATAATAATAGCACAGATGTGGGGATTAGATGATACATGTAAAACACTCAGAACAGTGTCTGCTACATGCTAGCTATTATTACTCTCAGAAACTGAAGTTGACATTGTTGAATTCTTTCTCTTAAAGATCATTTCAAATTTTATTGATCTGTGTCTTAAAAAAGAAAGGAGATGGATTTGAAAATTACAAATGCCAAATTACAAATAGCAAGTTGGCAAATCATGATATTTTCCATGCCTCAGTTTCCTCATCTATAAAATGGGGATAACAGTAGACTTTACAGGGTTATTGTGAAGATTAAACGAGTTATTAAGCATAAAGCCCTTTAGAACAATGCCTAAACCCAAAAAACCAAACCCAGTGCCATCGAGTCAATTCCGACTCATAGCAACTCTATAGGACAGAGTAGAACTGCCCCACAGAGTTTCCAAGGAGCGCCTGGCGGATTCAAACTGCTGACCCTTTGGTTGGCAGCCATAGCACTTAACCACTACACCACCAGGGTTTCCAGGAGAATTCCTGGCACATAGTAAATACTGTTATGCTGTTCTCTGCAGCAGGGCATCTCCTGGATATTACTACCACCTGTAATCTTGATTTTAAGGAAGTCAGGACAAATAGAAAGCATGTAGAATTATTTTTTCATGATAAAATATAGGCTTTAGTTTATTTTAATTAATTGTAAGGAGGCAATAAGCCAAAGCATGATGGTTTGGCATCTAAGTGTTGATGTTAAGGAAGATGAACAATATTCTTCATAATAGTTTTTGATACTGCTGCAGAATCCCTTATTTTAAGCACTTTTGTAAAAAAGCATCTTTATCCTTTTAAAAAGCATATAAAATTTTTCTAAGTGGTAAGAATTTGATACAAGTTCTTTTCAGCAGGTAAAAAGAAGAAAAAGGAGGAGGAGGCAGATTACCCAATAAGCAAGGTACGCATGGGTTTAATTGTGCTGATTCACTAATTTGTAGTGAACAATTTCACCTTCGATTCACCAGATCTTTGATGTAGTGAAATTGTTGAGTTCTGTCCAACTGAAGACAGGGCATTTGGCAGAATGTGGTAGCCCAGAATGCCGAACAGGGAAACCCTGACAAGATTTATAGAATACTTAAGGAAATGGAATCTCTTTGAAGTTTATACTCTCACAAGCTTACCTCTTTTTTTCCCCTTCGTTTCTTCCTTCCTTCTCCCCATTCCTTCTCTCTCTGTTTTCTTTCTTGTCTGCCTTGCCTCCTTCCTCCCTTCCTTCCTTTCTCCTTCTCCTCCTCGTAGGGGCATATTAACCAGTAAGCACAGTACGCACCAGTTTAATTATGCTTACTTATGCACCCAACTGCTGGCAGGATTTGCCTTCCACCTCACCAGTCTAGAAACCTATTTAGGATGAGTTTGCTTCTACTCCACTTTTTATATCCTCAGTTCCTAGTACAATGCCTTTTATCTAATCCCAGATTTTTTCTTCTTTTGCAGAGTTTTTGTGGTTTTAGTTAGCACAAATAAAACTTGCAAGCGAGCTGTCTGTTCACTTTCTTCACTGTGCAGCCTGGCATTGGAATTGGTGACTCTGATGGCCAGCTGGGCTGCTCTTTCCACAATGGTTTTGCAGTTCTTGGAGGAAACAATGTGAGCAATCTCAGCACAGTAAGGTTTATTGCCCATCAGCAGCACTTCCAACTCCTTGACATTGTGGACCAGAGACTTGCGGAAGCCACTGGGCAGTGTGTGCTTCACTTTTGTGTTGCTCTCTTAACCAAAGCTGGGCATCAAGATCTGGACCTTGAATCTCTTCTGCGCCCTGTTGTCAATACTTCCGGGTTTGCACCAGTTATGATTAATTTTGACATATCAATCTGATTGGTGCCGGATAAACTTCTTGGTCTTCTTTTTGATGATCTTGGGCTTCACAAGGGGTCTGAGGGCAGCCATGATGCTGGGTAGGAGATGGTTCTAGTCCTGGGTGTTTTTGAATGGAGATGCCTTTTGTTTTTGCCTCTTAGTCTGTTTTGTAGTTTTCAATGCATATGTGTGTATATTTTAAACAAAAACTATAGATTGTTTTGTAGTAAGAAAAAGGCATAGCTTCCTCTGGCTGGGTGTATCAGAGGCTGGGCTGCCCTGCCTTAGTGCTATCTACTTCAGTGGTGTTGAAATAGAAGGCACCTTGGCCAAGAATTAGTATGTTCTGAGATGAGAGAAATTCAGGAGGTGTGGTATGGCGTTGAGCATGGCACACATTGGCCTACTATGGAAGCGGGTGGTGGAGTCCCTGATGTTCCAGGTGTCAATTCTTTAGTTTCTAGATGGCAGGGAGATCTTGGGGTCTTGGAAAGGGTCTGGGGCAAGGTAGGGGCTTGGGAGCAGATTATAGCAATTGGTACAGAAATATTTCAGTATAATAATGAGTGTGACTATACCGGTTTATGTTGACTGATTATAAGCTGTCTGGTTTATGAGGGGTGAAACTTCAGTGCCAGGCACAATCCTTACTTAGAAAGTGCTTGAGATGATAAAACTCCTTGATTTATTCAGATGAGTCAGTTACAGTAGAATTTTGAGCAGTCTGTGGAATGGTTTGGTGTTCTAAGCTCTGTGGTTCCATCCAGACATAGCTTCTTCCTCTGTGGGTTCCACTGCCAGGGCCTCCCCTGCCTATCAGTTATCTCTCATCCATTTGTATTTTTAAGCTATTTTGTCTGTGTGCGTTCTCAATTCTCTCTTATGTGTCTATGAAACATTCAAGCCCACTTAAAGTGGAGGGTTAGAACCAAAACTCCAAGGCAGGGAGTCCAAGGGTGGAGCCTTGAGGGATATATAGCAGTTTTTTTTTTTGGATCAGTAAGGGCAAGGCAAAGAAAGAGTAAGCAGAAAAGCTAGTTGGGCCTGGCATGTAGAAGGGCCTGCACACCTCAACCCTACAGAATTTGGACTAAAGATTGGAGTGTAACATACTTTTGTTAACCAAATGGTATTTCAGTCTAATACTACGGGAGCATAGAAGCAAATCCTTTTCTTAAATACATTAAAAATATATTATTATGTTCTCATGGTTTCACTCTGCAGAATTCATATTTTTGGAAAATAGGATTTCTCAGAATTTTCAGGAGGGTGAGGGAGTGAGGTTTCTTAAAAGTGAAGCCTCCACCAAAGCTTCCCCGCTCTGCCAGGGTTCCCCCCTCCTTTTCCATTCCCTGCCTGCCAAGCTGCAGTCTCTAACCCGGGTTTGGCCTGACCATGCCGCGGTTTGAATTTGGCACCAGAACTGTGTGCATTCGGGAACCAGCATATATGCTCTTGCCTGACCCTGAACCTAAGCTTTACTGGAGGGGAAGATATTCTCCAGCACACTGCAGCATCTGAGCCCCTTTGCAAAGTGAGAAGTCCCACAATGTGGACTTTCTTTGCAACATGACTCAGCACCTGGATCTCAAATTTGGGCATGGGAGGGCTCGGGGTTTCAGATTTCAGGTGCCAATCTGTGCCCCCTGGGGACTTGAGGACATAAAAGCTCCCAGCTCCCCTGGAGCAGGGAGCTATAGTCTTTTGGCTGCTAGGCCCCATGTTGCTCCTTATTTGCACAAACAATAAATTCCCACTTTCTGTTTCCCTTGCAATTGGTGGTGTATGTCTTATTTTGATCGGCTAACAGGACAAGAACCTGCATTCAGTTACAAAAGTAGGTCATGTCTGGCTCCTTTCCCTCTTCTGCGACATGAATGGACCTGTAAAGCTTGTACCCGTTCTCACCATGGCTTGCTGGGTGTGGTGAAATAAGTCCCTTTATGTGGCCTTCTGACTTGGTTCTTTGGGAAAAACAGCTGGAGAGATTTTTCCCCTGGGCCCTGAGTAGTTACTTTTGCCCTAGTTTTCTACCCCACAGAGTTTGTTACATTTCCTGGGAAAGCTGTAAACAACTTGGCTTGATGCTTTTTTTTCTGGTCCTGGGCTGCAGCCTGCCCTGATTGGTATGCATCTTGTAGGGATTGGTCAGTAGACTATGCAAATTAAGTATCTGTAGCCTACTATGCAAATAAAGTGTCTCGGCCTACCGAGAGGTGATTGGTCAGTTTGTGGCCCTGGTGGGAGCGCCATGCCTTGAAATTGATGTGGAGTTTGTGTATACAGTTGGCCCAGTAGGCTGTCCATATCCACAGGTTCAGCGCATTCAACCGAGGATAAAAAATATTTGGAAAAAAAATCCAACTTTACTTTCTTGTCATTATTCCCTAAACAATAAAGTGTAACAACTATTTATATAACATTTGCATTGTGTTAGGTATTATAAGTAATCTACAGGTGATTTAAAGTATACAGGAAGATGTGCATAAGTTATATGCAAATACTATACCATTTTATATAAGGGACTTGAGCATCTGCAGATTTTGTGATCTGCAGGGGCCCTGGAACTAATCCCCCAGAGATACTGAGAGATGACTGTATAAGTAGACAACCACACTTAGGTTTTTGAAACAGAAAGAAGAAGAGAGAAGGCAAGGAGCCTCCTAAAAGAGCTGTAACACAGGTCAAGGGCTGTAACACTGAGGACAGTGAGAGGCCCAGAAGAGGCTCAGTGGCAGAGCCTTTGGTGACAGGCAGCAAGGCCAAGAGGGGCCTGTTCTCAGGGGGCTGAGAGGAAGCCTGTGTGGTCAAGAGGAGCAGAGAGAGCTGTCCTGTACTGAAGAAGGGAGACTTTGTCTACATGCTCCCTGATCCTGATCCTGAGTTGTAGCCTGTCAATCTTGATCCCAAGGTCTACCTTGTTCCTTAATAAACCACTTAACTGTAAGTATGGTCTGTGAGTTCAGTGTGGCCATTGCAATGGATTATTGAACCCAGAAAGTAGAGAGTGTCATGGGAGGGACAGCTGGTGTCAGACTTGGTAAAAAGTTTGGAGAGTGGAGGTATGTCTGACCTCCACCTCATAGGGATCAGCCTTGGCTGAAATCTTGCTTTTTTTTTTTTTTTAAGTTTGGAATAATTTCAGACATAAAGAAAAGTTCAAAGAACACTTGTACACTCTTTGCCTATATCTCCCAATTGTTAACATTTTATATTTGCCATTTGCTTTATCAGTTTCTCTTTATATATATATAAATAATAATATATACATATTATTATTATTATTTTGAGCCACTTGAAAGCAAGTTGCAGACATGATGTCCCTTTATCTCTATAAGCAAGTACATTCTCTTACATAATCACAGTACATAACCAAGTATGGTCATCTAAATCAGGAAATTAACATTGATACAAAGCAATTAGCTGCCCTGAAGACCTTATTCATATTTTACCAATTGTCCTATAATGTCCTTTATAGCAAAAGAGAAAAAAGAAAGATAAAAAGTTTTTGGGCAAGAATTCAATCCAGAATCACAGACTCCTTTAATCTAGAATACCCACTACCACTAAAACCCACTGCCGTTGAGTCGATTCTAGAATAGCTCATTTTTTTTGTCTTTGACCACCTTGATATTTTTGAAGAATGCAGATTACCTGGAGAATGTGTTTCAGTTTGGGCTTGCCTGGTATTTCTGGATGATTAGATTAAAATCTATTAGCTTGTTCCAACATTTCAGGAATATGGCTTTTTTCCTGGGCTGTTTAAATATTCCAGGTCTGTTATCTCTCTTCTCAATGTGAAAATGAGAAACTGTGACAGGAGACCAAATGGCTTAGAAACTTCACGTCATCAAATTTTCAGACTTGTCAAAAGTCATGAAGTGGTGTGTTCTCAGAGCATCATATCAGGAGGCACATGACATGTGTCTGTCCCATTACTGGTGCTAACTTTGACCACTTGGTTAAGAAGATGTCTGTCAGGTTTTGCCACTGTAAACTTACCATTTGTCCCCTTTGTAATTAGTATTTTGTGAGGAAGATGCTTTGAAATTATGTAAATAGGGCTGCAGGATAATGTATAGGACTCCCAGTTGAATCTGAATTTCAGATAAACAACGAATACTTTTTTTTCTTTTTTTGTATGTCTCCCCAAAATTGTTTGGTATCTGAAATTCAGATTTAACTGAGCACCTTGTATCTTTGTTTGCTAAACCTAGCGACCCTATATGCAAATATCCTGTTCCTCGTCAAACTCTCACCCAGTTATTTTGATACTCATTGGTAATTCCCCAATTTTTACTATAATTTGGCAAAATGGTGATTTTCTAACTCCGTCCTTCCTCTACATTTGTTAGTTGGTATTTCGACGGCACTGGGTTATTCTATCTGCCAGGTAGCCCTGGTGGCGCAGTGGTTAAAGCGCTCGGCTGCTAACTAAAAGGTCAGCGGTTGGAGTGGGAGAAAGATGGGGCAGTCTGCTTTGGTAAAGATTTGCAGCATTGGAAACCCTACGAGGCAGTCCTACTCCGTTCTTTGCGGTGACTGTGAGTCGGAATGGACTCTGCGACAGTGGATTTGGCTTTGTCTTTTTGTCCGCCCTTTACAGTGTCTAGCTGAGTGCCTGGCACACGGCAGACGTTCATATCCGTTCAATCAATGAATGAACGAAATCTCACCTGTGTTGGCCCGGCTTCGGTGACAGCAGCTGCGTCAGGCAGGGGCTTGCCTTCCGCAGCCAATCGTGGCAGGCTACCAGGGCAATAGAGCCTGCCAGGGCTTCGCTCTTTGCTCCTCCTGCTCCAATCATAAGCAAGGCTTTACGGGACTTCGCTGACGTTTAATGAGGACAACCGATTGGCTGCTTCAGTTCCAGCAGCCCAACAGACAGCAGCGGAGGGGAGCAGAGACCAATGGGCGCTGGCAGGGGGCGGGGCCCTCCACGCGGCCGCGGTATAACTGCGCGGCTCGCGAGTCTGCTTTTCTCCCGGCGCGGGCTCCGAACCGGTCATGGCTGTGCTCTCGCTGGTGGCAACATTTGCCGCCCGGCTACTCCGGCCGGCGCAGAGCTGCCGCCCCCACTGTCGCTCCCTCCACCTGTCGGCAGTGCGGTAAGAGGGTCGAGGAGCTGAATGAAAGCGGAAAGTCGGGGAGAGCGGAAGGCGACGGCTTCCCGAGGGGCTCCGAGGGGTGTTCTTCTTGAGGGTCTCAGCTCCGGGTGGTGGTGGCCGCCGAGGCGGGTGGCGGGGCGACGTGGCAGCCGAGCGCGGCAGCAGCCCGCGGCTTGGACGCTGGCTCAGCGCGGAGGGCGGGTACCATGAACTCGCCTCTCGGAGGAGCGGGTCTCCCTCGGGGCTGGGGCGTCCTCCTGTCTCCGGGCCAGTCCGCCGGCCGGACGGCGCTGACCGTGCAGCGCAGAGGCGCAGGCGGCTGGTGCGTGGGACGTCTGGATGTAGTGGCGACACAGGAAGGTGAAGAGTTGGGCCAGAGCCTACCGGCCTCCCTTGGCTGTAACGCCGAGACTTGCCATGGAGAAGGCAGAGGGGCGCTTTCACAAGCGCTGGGAACGGTCTGATATGAGCAGCCTTCAGCCTGCGGTTCCTTCCCGGGACCCTAGCGGCGGAGGACATGGGTGCAGTCTGATGAAATCCCCTTGCCGGCTTGCTGGCTGGATACCCGCACTTCCCTCCACCGCCGGGAGGTGGGTGGGGCTCGCGCTGCTCTTCCAGCGTCCCTCTCGCCCCTCAAGAGAATAAATGTACCGTGGTCGCCAGGGCTTAGACTGCAGACCCCACTCTGTGCTGGGTAGTGCCGGGCAGAAGTAAATGAGTTGATAAATACCCAGCAAGAGAAGAAGGAAAGCTCTTTTTACCTTTCTCTAGAGACGCAGTGGAGCCTGGGTGGCGCAGTGGTTAAGAGCTGCAGCTGCTAACCGAAAGGTCCGCAGTTCAAACCCACTAGTCGCTAAGAAACGTTATGGGGCATCTCTACTCTGTCCTTTAGGGTCGCTATGGGTCGGAGTCGACTCGACAGCTACCGGTTTAGAGACGCTATAGGTTTTTTTCCTGGTCTTTCTGGACCTCAAGCTCCCGTTCTTAAACCTAGGTTGGAGAGTCTTGGGGGGGGGGGGAGGGGCTGTTATTTCTCTCCCCAAATCTATGCACTCTGCTTCGTCAACCTTTAGAGTCTTTCTAGTGCCAGAGTCCTAAGCAGTCCCTTTTTTCAGCAAACGTTTACTGAACTCTTACTGAGTACCAGGGCTGCGGTACTGTGGGAATTCAGAGATGAATAAAAGCTTTTCTTTCCTTGATGGAACTCACGTACCTGTTTAGGAGCAGAAGACAGGCACAATTTCCACTCAGTGTAAAAGTTCCGTAGGAGACATTTCCAGGATGCTGTTGGAAAATAGAATGTGGATTAATGTGTTCTTGAAGGAAGACTTGACATTCAAGCTTTTCTCGGTCTGACCCTGACCTGCCTTTCCAAAAACCCCATCTTTTATTATTGCCCCTTCTCCTCCCCACCCCGAACCCTTTTTTGACTGCTGACCAAATGTGCCTGTGGACCAGTCAGGTCATAGGCTTTCATGATTGAAAAGAGATTTATAAAAATCCTTTAATTCGTCATGTAAAAAACTGGAGCAGTTTGCTCACCCTCCAGGAACAAATACTCTTTCACTTTCCGTTTCTGAATGACAAAGTAAGCTTCCACATTTCTGAAGCAAAACATATTATCTGTTCTGCACATCTGGTATTTACAGCTCTTGGGAGGTATTGCTTTGATTACTGCTGGCTTCATAAATGTAAGGCAATATCTTTTTTTTTTTCTTTAAGGTTGGTGTGAGAGTTTTTCATATCACAAGTTTCAGGTTTCAGCAATGTACATCTGGCGGATAGTAGGATAGTCTAGGACACAGTGAGATACAGAGAAAAATGAACTTTGGAGGCAGAGGTTTAAGTTTGAATTTTGTTTTCTACCATCTTTGGTTTCTTTCCTCTTCAATATAACCAAGGGGACCTGGTGGTGCAGTGGTTAAGCTTTTGACTGCTAACCAAAAGGTCGGCAGTTCAACTCCACCAGCCACTCTTTGGAAACCCTGTGGGGCTGTTCTACTCTGTCCTATAGGGTCGCTATGAGTTGGAAATCAACTCTACGGCCATGGGTTTGGTCTTTTTTGGTTTAATATAACCAAACCAATTGCCATTGGGTTGACTTCAACTTGTGGTGACCCCATGTATGTCAGAGTAGACTTGTGCTTCACAGGGTTTTCAGTGGCTGATTTTTTGGAAGTAGATTGCCAGGCTTTTCTTCTGAAGTGCCTCTGGGTGTACTCCAACCTTTCAGTTAGCAGCTGAGCGTGTTAACTGTTTACACCATCCAGATACACCTTTCTATATAACAGGATTATTATAATAGCTCCAAAGTGATTGTAAGAATAATGTATGTAAATCCCTTGGCAAAATAACCAATTGCCATCAAGTCGATTCTGACTCATGGCGAAAATACCTAGTGTTTAATAGATATTAGTTTCATCTCCCTTTGTGTCATTCTTCACTCAATCCTGGTTCCAGTACTGTCCTGGGTTGAATTGTGCCCCCCCAAAATATGTGTCAATTTGGTTAGGCCATGATTCCCAGTATTCTGTGGTTGTCCTCCATTTTATGATTGTGATTTTATGTTAAAGAGGATTAAGGTGGGATTGTAACACCCTTACCAGGTCACATCACTGATCCAGTGTAAAGGGAGTTTCTCTGGGCTGGGGCCTGCACCACCTTTTTCTCTCAAGAGATGAAAGGGAAGCTAGCGGAGAGTGGGACCTCCTACCACCAAGAAAGCAGCACTGAGGGCAGAGCAGATCCTTTGGACCTGGGGTCCCTGTGCCTGAGAAACTCCTTGACCATGGGAAGATTTATGACAATGAATCTCCCTCTAGAGCCGACAGAGAGAAAGCCTTCCCCTGGAGCTGACACCCTGAATTTGGACTTGTAACCTACTAGACTGTGAGAAAATAAATTTCTCTTTGTTAAAGCCATCCTCTTGTGGTATTTCTATTATAGCAGCATTAGATGACCAAGACAAGTACTCGGTAGGTAACAATAGTTAGAACTCTTCTCAAAATAACTTGGTCATGAATTGTAAAATGCCTCATATTAATTTTTCATGGAAAATTATAGTAATGTAAGCTATTAAATTAGGAGAAAGTGAAGATGCTACTGATTTTTCATTCTGAATTTATTAAACAATCCTCTTCTTTCTAGTCTGTTGATTCATTATTTTAATAGAAAAAATTCAAAACACATCTGTGAAAGCATTCAGTTCCTAAATAAATGCTAGCTAATATAGTTACACTTTTTGCATTCCCTGTGGGACTGAGCTGAATCTCCTTTTTCCTGTTTACACTGGGTGGCAGTTACTTTATCTGCCCCTTGGCAAAGAGAGGAGCTAGGTAATGACACATTCCCTAGGCTGTTTCACTTTTTGCGGAGTTGTGGGAAGCAGAGGAGGGCTAAATAATATGAAGGATTGTCATTACATTGTGGCTTTGTTCTTGTTGCTCTTTGACAGTTTTTTTTTTTTTTTTTTAAAGCAAATTGGCATAACATCTAGAACCTGCCTTTGGAAGCTAAGGACTGGGACTTGGAACACTGGGTTCTCCCAGAAGCCTGTGTCCTTAGCTCTAGTATAGCATTTTTAGCCCAAATGTGCTGCCACCATTTTCTCTAAGTATTTTGCCTTCAGAATGAAGTGCAAGCGGAGCCCATCTCACTGATTATTTTTTTATATACAGGCAGTCCCCTGGTTACAAACGTCCTACTTACATACAACCCGTAGTTAAGAACCAAGCCCCGTAAAGCCTATTATATTAAAAACTGGAGGTATATACAATGGCTCATAATAACAAACTGATATTACTTGGCAACACACATCAAAATGTTATTATTATTACCGTATTATGTTAAAAATGTTTTATTGTATCTGGAAGTGTTTCTTTGATGCATTTAATGCATCCAAGAGTTACACTATATACCATATACTAAGAAAAACATTTGACTAACTTAGATACATAGGAACCATGTACGAACTGTAGCTAACTGTTTAGTGTCTTAGGTACAAATTCAGTTTAAAGACAGATGCATAGGAACAGAATTCGAAACTCATTCTTAATCCGGGGACTGCCTATAAACCCATCGCTGTCGATTTCGACTCATAGCCACCCAGTAGGAGTAGAACTGCCCCATAGGGTTTCCAAGGAGTAGCTGGTAGATTTGAACTGCCGACTTCTTGGTTAGCAGGCAAGCTGTTAACCACAGTGCCACCAGGGCTACTATATATATATATACACATACAGACACAAACAATATACATATACACACATTTAATACACAGTAGATATGGTTAAATCCAAAAAAACCCAGTGCCGTCGAGTCAATTCTGACTCATAGCGACCCTATAGGACAGAGTAGAACTGCCCCATAGAGTTTCCAAGGAGCACCTGGCAGATTCGAACTGCCGACCCTTTGATTAGTAGCTGTAGCACTTAACCACTACGCCACCAGGGTTTCCTCAGATATTATCTATTGTAAATTACGGATGTGTGTGTGTGTATGACTGTAACCAAGAGAGTAGAAAATCAATCTTTATTAAACGTGTGGCTGGCACTTTATATATATTATTTCATTCAATATAAATGACTATCTTTTTTAAAACTATTTTATTTTTTGTTGTTGTGAATATACACAGCAGAACATACACCAGTTCAACAATTTCTGCATGTACAATTTAGTGACACTGATTATATTCTCCAAGTTGTGCAGCCATTCTCACCCCCTTTTTCCAAATTGTTCTTCCCCATTAACATAAACTAACTGTCCCCTAAGTTTCCTATGTAATCTTTTGATTTGCTATTGTCAACTTGATCCCATATAGATAGTTCTTAAAAGAACACAGTGTTCAAATGACTGTCCTTTTTAAGTAGTCTTTTCCTCTACACTATCCCAGGGTTTGGAATGTATTTCTGGCCTGAGGCGATGTTCCTGGTACTAATATAGATCAGAAATGTTGTCAGCGGTGTTTGTATCACCAAAGCCCTTTTAGTGACGTCTCCTACCACTCTAATTCTGAAATGGTTTCGTAAATACGAATATGTTTTCATTTCCTTAATATACCATGGATATATATTAAATGCTATAATATATTTTGTGCCACGCTAGAATCATTCCATAAAACCTTGGCAAAAGTATTTGGTTTGCTATAAAATTATGAGACCTTGATACCTCACAAGATACAAATATAGATTAACAGAAGGCAGTTGTGCTCCTGTAGGGTCGTTATGAGTCAAAATCAACTCGACGGCAACAAGTTTGGTTTTTAGATAGAAAATTACTGTATTATATCTAAAATATTGAGATTTGGTTTAAAGTAGGTATTTAATGATAATGCAAGTGAAAAGGAGGTTTAAAGATGGGTTTTTAAAGCTTTAAAATTCTATTTTAGCTAACAGTGGTCTTGAGAATTAATTGGAGACTCTGAGTGGTGCAAACGGTTTGTGTGCTAGGCTGCTAAAGAAAAAGTTGGCAGTTTGAGGCCACTCAGAGGTGCCTTGGAAGAAAGGCCTGGTGATCTTCTGAAAAATCAGTGATTGAAAACCTTGTGGAGCACAGTTCTACTCTGACATACTTGGCATTGCCATGAGTCAGAGTGAGCTCCATGGCAACCAGTTTAATGGTTTTGACAATTAATCCTATCTGACCGTACAAGATACCCAGTACCTTGATGTTATCCCTGAGAATTAAATACGTGCTGTAAGGGGAAATTGATGTTTCATTGGTGTTGGAGGTTGGAAAAGTCCTTATATGACACCTGGGGCAGAAACCTAAAGGTAAAGACTTGGTTTTGGTGGGATCTTTTTGCCTAAGGAACAGATGCTTATCTTACTTTAAGTAAATGGCGCTTTATTCAAAGGATGTGTGAAGAAATAAAGACACTAGGAGTCTTTCACATTTGGGCCTTCTGGCACGCAAACACAGGAAGGGCCTCCTAAGCAGTTCTCATGACAGCTGTTTACAGACCAGAACTAGGTTTCACTTTCCTTATTGCCCCACGCCCGGCAACAGTCTTCTGACCCTTCCTCTGATTGTCTCCCATTAGTGTGGTTGCCGTCCTTTGTCTCTGCCTCCTGAGGTTTTAGTTTGAACTCTCTCAGAAAGAAGCCCTTACTGGTCCAGCTAACCACCTCTGTTCCCTTTGGGCTCAGTTCTGCACCAGCTGGACCGCTGGCCAGCCTAGAAATTGTTGCTGTTGGCCAGATCCTCACTCCTGCTCCGTCAGCTGTGTGTGCTGGGGGGGGGGTGGGGGGGGGGCAGTGGGGTCCTGGCGTAGAGCACACATATCATTTAAGAGAAGGACCCTCATCTAGTCTCCTCCCTCCCCCCACCCTTACCAGGATAGTCTTGGCTGTGGGAAATGGTAGGCATTTTGAGGTTTGACCTGTCCAGTGTATTGTTTATTGGTTTAACTACACAAAACAGTGTACACATTTAAAAGTACCATAAAACTTAAAAGATAATCGACTAAGAATTGGTTTGTAACGTGACTGGGCACAAAACACAAACTACAAATAGTGTGTAAGCATCTAGGAAAAACTGTTGAAACTTGTGGTGGCAAGGGGTCAAACTCAAACCCATTGCTGTTGAGGTCGAGTCGATTCCGGCTCATAGCAGCCCTGTAGGTCAGGGTAGAACTGCCACGTAGGGTTTCCAAGGCTGTAATCTTTTTTGTGTGTGCTTTAGGTGAAGGTTTACAGAGCAAATTAGTTTCCCATTCAGTAGTTTATACACAGATTGTTCTGTGACATTGGTTGCAGTCCTCGTACTGTGTCAGCACTCTCCCCACTATCACCCAAGTTCCCCATTTCCATTTGTCTGGTTTTCCTGCTCCTTCCTGCCTTCTGCTCTTTGCTTTCGGGGAGATGTCGCCCTTTTGATCTCATATAGATGATTGTTCTAAGGAACACTTTCCTCACAGGTGTTATGAGCTTATTATTGTTTGGCTGAAAGGTGATCTTCGGGAATGGGATCATTTCCAAGTTGGAAGGGTATCTAAGGGCCATAGTCTGGGGGGCTCCTCCAGTCTCTCTCAGACCAATAATTCTGGTCTTCTTTATGAATTTGAATTCGGCCCCCTCCCCCCCCATTCTAACTGGGACCTTCTATAGTGATCCTGGTCAGAGTAGATGGTAGTGGTGGCTGGGCACCATCTGGTTCTTCTGGTCTCAGGCTAGTAGAGGCTGTGGTTCATGTGGTCCATTAGTTCCTTGGACTAATTTTATCCTTGAGTCTTTGGTTTTCTTCACTTTCCTTTGCTACATGTGGACAGAGACCGATTGTTATATCTTAGATGGCTGCTTGCAAGCTTTTAAGACCCCAGATGGTACTCACCAAAGTAGGATGTAGTATGTTGTCTTTATGAACTATGTCATGCTACTTGACCTAGATGTCCCCCAAGACTATGGTCCTTAGCCTTAAAGCCCAGTAACTCAGTCCTGAGAAGTGTTTGTTAATGTCTAGGATGTTTCCAGGACTGTACCCCTTTTGTGCTCTATTATATATATGTGAATATATATACACTGCACATACAAACATGTGTGTATAAACAGCCACAGCCAGGCCTCTATATGCACTTGGGTGTACTCCCATGCGCACTCCCACACTTAGTGTACGTATCTACCTATGTATCCAGTCATAAATTATTGTTTGTTATTACTGTTGTTGCAGGATTATGTTATAGTACTTACCGTGGTCGTCTTTTATTCTTGTGTACCTCTCAGTGTCTTCCGCTGCTCCAAGGCTGTAATCATTTCCTGAGCAGTTTGCCACATCTTTCTCCTTTAGAGCAGCTGGTTGGTTTGAACTGCAGATCTTTCGATTAGCAGCCAAGCATTTAACCACTGTGTCACCAGGGCTTCTAAGGGGTCAAAAAAAATACAAATTAAAACAATGAAGAACACACACACACACACACATGTGTTTGCCTGTCAGCTTGGCAGTAATCACGAGGCAGAATGGTGTAGTGGTTAAGAGCCTGGGCTTTGGACTAGGGCAGATCTGGATCTGAGACCGAGCTTGGCCGTGCACTAGTTTTCATTTACTTAAATTCTCTGAGCTTCAGATTAATGGTACTATTTCAGTCAACGTTCTCCTTCTAATCATGTAGCCAAACACAACTTTACCATTTTGAATCTGTCCTTTAGATTTCAGTTGTCCCTCAGATTAGGCACCATCTGTTTTAATCTAAACTTTGAATTTTGGGTGTTTAATAACAATTTTTTTTTTTTTTTAATAGTCTGGTCTTTACTTTTGACAAAAGCTCATGCTACTGGGATTTGTGACTCTGTTGCCTTTTGTAGAGGTGAAGCTATTGTCATTTCTGGAAAGAAACTTGCCCAGGAGATTAAGCAAGAAGTGCGGCAGGAGGTGGAACAGTGGGTGGCATCGGGCAACAAACGGCCATACCTGAGCGTGGTTTTGGTGGGAGAGAATCCTGCAAGTCATTCCTACGTCCTCAACAAAACCAAGGCTGCTGCAGATGTGGGTACGTGGCGCTCTCAAACCCCGATGGCTGTTCAGTTGAGGTTACTTTCAGACAAATTCCGTTATAACCTATTGTTCTTTTTACTGATTGGAAAACACAAGCAGAAGAGACTAATGTAATTCAACTGTATTCAAAACTGTCATAGAGTGTGAATTGCGTAATGAGAAACTAATTTGCTCTGTAAACTTTCACCTAAAGCACAATTAAAAAAAAAAATTGACTTAAATGCAAAAAAAAAAAAAAAAAAAACTTCTTCATAAAGAAATCCGGCTGTATCTATTGAGGAGGCTGGTAGGCTAGGGCAGGAGGAATGTGACCAGTATTCTTGGTGTCTTCTGAAGTATAAGCTAAATTCTTTTCTTAGTCTTATCAGTTGACAGATGACCGTGACCACATTTTTCATTTCCTTTCCTTGAGCAATAGTGAGAGTCGCTGATGGAGGTGTTTGGGCGTTTACAGTTTAAGGCAATGGGGCATTGGAGGGGAAGTTTGAGGAGACCTCAGTAATATGGCACAGAACACCCTTCAGTCATAGATTTGAAGGAAATGACTCTGCCTTCTGGGAAATGGCTTTTGATTGCTTCACCGATTTGATCCAAAGCCAGTTAAATCACATAATTTAGAAGTAGTCAGATTTTTCCTAAGATACAACTACTGGTCCTTCTTTGTCTGCAACAAAAGAGAAAGATGGAAAGTCAAGAATCAGAAAGGAACGGGTCCACAGGAGTAATTGTCTGCGTGAACCACTGCCTCCTCCGCTTTGAGACCAGAGGAACTAGGTGGTGCCTGGCTACCACTGCTGAACAGAACACAGTAGATCAGTCCTGATAAAAAGGGAGAAAAATATAGAATAGAACTTAAAATTCTTAAAGAATTTAGACTTACTGGACCTATCGAGTGGAATCTGGTGGTTAAAGTTCTTGGCTGCTAATAGAAAGGTCGGCAGTTCAAACCTACCAGCCACTCTGCAGGAGAAAGATGTGGCAGTCTGCTTCCGTAAAGATTACAACCTTGGAAACACTATGGGGCAGTTCTACTCTGTCCTGTAGGGTCTCTATGAGTCAGAATCAACTGAACAGCAATGGGTTTGGGTTTTTTTTGGTCTGGACCTGTTGAGATTGGAGGAATCCCCAAGACTATGGCCCTGAGTTGCTCTTCAGACCTTGAATTAAAACTATCCCCTGGAGTCACCTGTAAACTAAGTAACAGGTTAGCCCAAAGAGTAAAGATTGTTACCGTTGAGTATCCTGTTTTGAAAAGAATTGTATACGACCAACGGGTCAACAGCTATTTTAAAGCATAGATGAAAAGCTTAGGGGGCAGGGAGATCAAGTAAGTGGAAGTGAAACAACTAGAACAGAAATACTGAGGGTGTTGACACAATGTAAAAGTGAAACCACTGTCACTGATCATTATGTCTAGAAACTGGAGTGGGAGTTGGTTTTACTGTGTATATTTTCACCAAAAATAAAATTAAACAGAAAAAAGAAGTAGCTGGATTTTTTAATGCAGAAGGAGTGGGTCTGGGTGATGGGAGGCTTGTGTTCTGGGTCTTGCTGTACTGGACTACTGTGTGACTACAGCTAAGAGGTGAGTGGGCTCAGTTGTGCCTCTGCCCACTCCTCAGGGGTCAGTGTCAATGCCAAATGCCCTTCTGCCCCGAAGGGCTGTGAAACCACCGGCTTGGCAGGGCTGAGAGTTACTGGGCCAGTGAGCTCTTGGTATGTGCTGTTCTTTATCACTGAGAATAGAGATCTCTTGCCATTTTAATTGGAAAAACCTTTAGACAAATCCAGGAAATAGCAAGATATGATTTTTAAGACATTGGGAGGTAGCATGGTGTATTAGAAGGCATGGACTTGGGAACCTGAAAGATCTGGGTTTGATATTCTGACTTTGTCACTAACTGCCTTGTTATTTAACCTCTCTAAGACACAGTCTCCTTGTCTGTAAAACAAGGTTCATGATTACATGGAGTATTGTAAATAAAGTGGTGAGCCAGTATTTGCTAATGTATGTATTTGTGAAGTTACCTGTCTACGTTCCTTGTGAGCCAGCTCAGCTGCCAGGGTGCGTGTGATGGTGAAAAACCTCTGGTGGAGGAACATGGCAGGCAAAACGGTAGAGCTCATTCAGTGCCTAAGCTTTTTTTTTAATCTTGAGATTTTCTCATAATAGGAATCACCAGTGAAACAATTTTGAAACCAGCTTCGATTTCAGAGGAAGAGCTGTTGAATTTAATCAGTAAACTAAACAATAATGACAAAGTAGATGGCCTCCTTGTTCAGCTTCCTCTTCCGGGTGAGTTTTGAGCTCCATCTTTTACAATGATTCCTGAGGAGTAGGGAGGCTTGTTACTTTATAAACCTGCCTCTTACTGAGGATTTGACTTAAAAGGGGAGGTAAACCAAGAGAGTGAATATTCGATTAGATAAGGGCCAGACTTGCTCAGATGACCAGTCATTCCTTAATTTTTAACTTGAGATCTTGATTCAAAGGACAGGGAGGGAAGCAGTTGTATAGAGGATATTGGCTTTGCTATTGGTGTTTGGTTTGGCTTGAAGTGAGCCCCGTCGGTGCAGATGGAGAAGTAAATCATGGAGGGAAATGGGTTTGCGTGAGAAACCAGGTAAGCTGGAGTCTAGCTGTGCTAACTATGTAACGGCGCATCAAGGCCGTTGCTCTGATTTCTTTTTCAGAGCACATCGATGAGAGGAAGGTCTGCAATGCCGTTTCTCCAGAAAAGGATGTTGATGGCTTTCATGTAATTAATGTGGGGCGAATGTGTTTGGACCAGTATTCCATGTTACCCGCTACCCCCTGGGGTGTGTGGGAAATAATTAAGCGAACCGGTAGGTATATCTCATACTGGTATGGCTGTGTTAGTCTTATAAAAATTCTTGGAAATGGTAAAAATTCATATAGTTCCTAAGAGTGGATACCCTCCCCCCACAACCTCTAGTCCTAAGCCCCAGAGGTAACCACTCTTAACAATTTCCCCTGACTATTTTTGCCTAGTCTAGAAGCCTCAGTGAAGGAAACTGAAGACTTAATAGTGGTGATAGTGCATTCATGTAACATTTTGTAGTTTACAGGATGCATCTTCTTTTTTCTTTTAACTTTCACTCTGTGTAGCAAGAGGAGTCCCTGGGTGGTGCAGACTGTGAAACACTCAGCTGTTAACCAAAAAGTTGGCAGTTTAAACCCGCCCAGGGATACCTTGGAAAAAGGCCTGGCAGTCTGCTTCTGAAAGGTTACAGCCTTGAAAACCCTATGGAGTGCAGTTCTTCTCTCACAAACATGGGGCCACCATGAGTGGAATTGACTGGAGGCCAACTGGTGACTGGTATGTGTAGCAAGTGATAGCTCCAGTTGGCTGATGAGGCAATAAGCTTGGTGACTTCCTTCATTATCAAAATGAAGGCCATCTGACTTCCTTTTCCTTTGGTGCTCGTTCTAAGACAGTCTGGCACTAGTTTTAATGCTAGTATATATTATTTTCTTAGGAATTCCAACCCTAGGGAAGAATGTGGTTGTGGCTGGAAGGTCAAAAAATGTTGGAATGCCTATCGCAATGTTACTCCACACAGATGGGGCTCATGAACGTCCTGGAGGTAAAGGAATGGGTGGTACAGCTTGTCCTCTTCTCCCTCCTGTAAGAACCTCAGGGTTTCAGAGTATTAACTGTGCGTGGAACAGGTCTTTGGGGAATAACCTTTGCCTGAGAAGCTGTACTCAGTGTCACCAGGGAGTTATTTATTATGGAATTAGTCCAGAAATGAATGTACCTCATAGAAATTTGAGTTTGGGTATGAGCATACTTACAGAAATTAGAATTTTCCTGTAGTCTTATATGATGACCTAGATAGACTTGCATTTAGAAATTTTCAGTTGTGGCTTTGATAGAGCTGAGAAGCAGTTCTTATTCAAAGATAGTTTTACATTCTGTGTCATTTGGTAGGAAACAATCAGACCATTGCAAAGGCTTAAATTGATACGAATGTAATGTGTCATTGTATCAAGTTCTGTTGAATAGTTTGAGGAAAAGCCTTGTAAATCAATGTCATGACATGTGATTATGATCTTACGTGATTATATCAGAAATAATGGCAAAACTTTATTTCCAGGTAATATCTTTCAGCATACTTTTTTTTTTTTTCCCAAACCTTGAGTAGTTCTGGTGGTATTTTACTTAGAAAAGGTAAAATCTAGAAAGGCTGTTAACTAGGATAAGGAAGAAATCTAATCACATACAACTTCAAAGGATAGAGCTAGGACTAATGGGTTAAAATTACAAAAAAAAAAATCTAGTATTAATCTAAAAAGAGCAAATAACAATTAGCTGTCTGGAAAATATGGTGCAGGCATTAAGCCAGCTATTTTTCAGAGATGTTGAATTTCTGCAGTGGCATGATTGAGACCTAAGATGCTCAGAGTCAAGGCAACTGAGGAAAAAAAAAAAAAAAAGTAACATTTTTGAACTATTTAAAAGGGTAGGTTTGAGGTGTATGTGTGTGTGTGATGTGACTGAACAAACAATCGCAGCTTTGGTTCAGAAATCAGGACACCTGTTTTTCCTTCACAGGCGATGCCACTGTTACAATATCTCATCGATACACTCCCAAAGAGCAGTTAAAGCAACATACAATTCTTGCAGATATTGTGGTGTCCGCTGCAGGTGAGAACACAAGGAGGGGGACAGAAGGACTTCCCTTCAGAAGGTTGAAGATGCACCCTTTACCTGTTGTAGTCCAGAGCATGTCTGCCTGGCTGCTACTCCATTCCTCAAACCCCTAGGTGAGGCTGTAGCTGTGGCTGGAATACTGGTTTCCAGTATTCCACCATAGTCTGGAAGAATGAATGTTGTTTCTCAAGTTTCAAAATATCTCTGTTTATTACTAAAAAAAAAAAAAAAACAAACCCATTGCCGTCAAGTCAATTTTGACTCATAGTGACCATATAAGACAGAATAGAACATCCCTATAGGGTTTCCACAGAGTGGCTGGTGGATTCAAACTGCTGACCTTTTGGTTAGCAGCTGAGCTCTTAACCACTGCACCACCAGGGCTCCTTTACTTACTATATAAAGTTTGTAAGTTTTTATAAAATGTTAACGAGTCTCCCAGGTCTGTTGAAATTAAGATTAGACAACAATCTAAATTCAGTGCTTCATAAATTGATCATTCTTATCTCCCTATTTCTAGGCATTCCAAATCTGATTACAGCAGATATGATTAAGGAAGGAGCAGCTGTCATCGACGTGGGAATAAACAGAGTTCAAGATCCCATAACTGCCAAACCCAAGTTGGTTGGAGATGTGGATTTCGAAGGTAAATGATAGAATTTTTAAAAAACAAAATCAGTAAATACTATTTTTATTAAAAATAAAATCAGGAAATACTTCCTTTAGGGGACATTTAAGAGCGATCACTTTCTTTTGCTTTAACTTTTTTTTTTTTTTAATTGTGTTTTAGGCAAAAGTTTACAGTGCAAATTAGTTCCTCGTTCAAAAATTTATGCACAAATTGTTTTGTGACATTGGTTGCAATCCCTAAAATGTGTCAGCACTCTCACCCTTTCCCTTTCTACCCCGAGTTCTCTGTGACCATTTGTCCAGATTTCCTGTCCCTTCCTGCCTTCTTGTCTTTGCTTTGGGGCAGGTGTTACGCATTTGGTCTCATACACTTGATTGAACTAGGGCACGTTCCTCACGTGTGTTATTGTTTGTTTTATAGGCCTGTCTAATCTTTCGAAGCCCTGGTGGCACAGCAGTTAAGTGTTCGACTGCTAACCAAAAGGTTAGCTCCTTGGAAACCCTATGGGGCAGTTCTGCTTTGACCTATAGGGTCATTATGAGTTGGAATTGACTCGGTGGCAACAAGTTTGGGCTGTTTTGGGTTTGATCTAATGTTTGGCTGAAAGGTGTACTTTGAAAGAGGCTTTAGTTCCGGGTTAGTCAAGTGTCAGGGGTTCCTCTAGTCTATATTCTCAGGGGTTCTATATTCTCAGGGGTTCCTCTAGTCTCAGACCAGTAAATCTGGTCTTTTTCTTTTTTTTTAATTTCAATTTTGTTCTACATATTTCTCCCACTCTGTCTGGAACCCTCTGTTGTGATCCCTGTCAGAGCAGCCCAGGTGGTAGCCAGGCACCACCCAGTTCTTCTGGGCTCAGGCTGGTGGAGGCTGTGGCTCATGTGGTCATAGACTGATATTTTCCTTGTGTCTTTGGTTTTCTTCATTCTCTTTTGCTCTGAAAGTGGTGGGACCAATTTATGTATTTTTATTTTATTTTATGCTAATTGGCACATTTGCTTTATTTATTTTTAAAGCAAATGCGTTTTTGAATTTGTTCCTTTTTGTTCATTCCATCACATTGAAAAGGAGAAAAAGAAAAATGTTTTTGAATTCACTTGCTCTTTTGGACTCCTGGGTTAGATGAATGGAACATTGCATACACACTTGGAACAGAGAGATAGAGAGGAAAGTGGACTCCCACAGGGCCACATGCACCAGATCAAAAAACTTGGATACAGTGTAAGAATTTTCCAAAATGATTGGCTCATCATTACCACAAACTCTCCGTAACAACACCAAGAAACAAAAATGTTTAAGCCACACTTTTTGACTTGGGATCTTTCCCACTTTTTTTTTTTTTTTTAAGTGTACCACACAGAAAGAAAGAGGGCTACTGGGTGGGACAAGACAGACTGACAGATGTGAGCAGGAGAGGAGGGAAAACTTCAGAATGGAGTTGAGCAGAGGGTGGGACAGACAGGGGTCCGGAGAGGGGAGGGTGGGTACATGAAAAGCCATTTCTAAAAGTTCAGGCATGTTCTTGGTCCACCTGGTATTCTCCTTTACCCTCACCTTGCCGGGCACTTTGCTTAGGTTTGGTTTCATCTACAGCTTCTATCTTCTCTTCTGCTTGGCTGCTCTCCGCAGTCTCCATTGGAGGCTGAGCCATTTCCTTGGCAGCAGCAGGCAAATTAGTCCCTTCTTTAGGCTCCTTCTTGGCTGGGCATCGTCAGTGAGGACAGCAACTAATCAGTGGAAGCTTTAGTGGTACTTACTATGTTGGCAGAGCCAGCCTTCTCCTCTGAGGGGGCAGTAGCCTGAGGGGCTGCCTACTCTGTGGCAGCATCGGGGGCACCCTCCCCTTTCTTTTCTTCAGAAGGAGCTTCACTTGCTTTGCAGGTCTCCTTAGGCTTGGGGCCAGTGGTTGGGGCTACCTTAGTGGTAATGGGGCTGTCTCCCTCCTTCTGTACCCCACCAGCAAGAGGGACTTTATCCTTCTCATTCATTTCAGCCTTAGCATCTTGGGTATCACCCCACCCTTCTTCTCTTCTTTGAGCTTTTTCCTTTTTATGTGTCCATGGAAGGTAGGCTGAATTTTGGTGGCAGCCTTGTGAGCTTTATCTTCTGGTTTGATGCCATCTTGTTCAACCTTTTGGTCCTTATTTTTTCAACCTGTTTGGTTCCTCTCATACAGCACAGCATGGTTGTATCATCCCTTGCCTTCTTCCTCCCAATATATGTATTTCAGATAGGTGCTTGCAAGCTTTTAAGACCCCAGACATGATTCACCAAAGAAAGATGTAGAACATCTTCTGTATGAACTATGTTATGCCAGTTGACCTAGATGTCCCCAGAGACCATAGTCCCCAGCCCTCAGCCCCAGTAACCCTGCCTTGGTCAGGTTGTGCTGACTTTCCTTATATTGTGTGTTGTCTTTCCCTTCACCATAGTTAACACTTGTCCACTATCTAGTGATTTCCCTTCCCTTCTCTCATAACCATCTGTCTTAGTTATCTATTGCTGTTATAACAAAAATACCACAAGTGGATGGATTTAACAAAGAGAAATTTATTCTCTCACAGTCTAGGAGGCTAGAAGTCTGAATTCAGAGTGCCAGCTCCAGGGGAAGGCTTTCTTTCTCTGTTGTCTCTGAAGGAAGGTCTTCATCATCAATCATTCCCTGGTCTGGGAGCTTCTCAGTGCAGGATACCTGGGTCCAAAGGACTCGCTCTGCTCCTAACGCTGCTTTCTTGGTGGTATGAGGTCCCCCTGTCTCTCTGCTTGCTTCTTCCTTTTATATCTCAAAAGAGATTGATTTAAGATACAAACTAATCTTATAGATTGAGTTGCCTCTAATTGCCTCTAATCCTGCCTCATTAATATCATAGAGGTAGGATTTACAACACATAGGAAAATCACATCAGATGACTAAATGGTGGACAATCACACAATACTGGGAATCACGGGTTAGCCAAGTTGACACATATTTTTGAGGTAGACAATTCAATCCATAACAACATCAAAGATTGTTTTTTTCCTGTGTGTAAACTTTTTCTTGGGTTTTTATAATAGTAGTCTCATATAACATTTGTCTTTTTGTGACTGACTTATTTCACTCAACATAACTCCCTCCAGATTCATCCATATTGTGAGACGTTTTGCAGATTCATCATTATTCTTTATCGTTGCATAGTATTCCATTGTGTGTATGTACCATAATTTGTTTATCCATTCATCTGTTGATCAGCACTTAGGTTATTTCCATATTTTTGCTATTTTGAATAATGCTGCAGTGAACATGGGTGTGCATATGTCTATTGTGTGATGGCTCTTAATTCTCTAGGATATATTCCTAGGAGTGGGGTTGCTGGATCATATGGTATTTCTATATCTAGCTTTTTAAGGTGGCGCCATATTGTTTTCCACACTAGTTGTACCATTTTACCTTCCCACCAGCAATGCATAAGAGTTCCAATCTCCCCGAAACCTCTCCAAGATTTGTTATTTTCTGTTTTTTTTTTCATTAGTGCCAGTAACGTTGGAGTGAGATGATATCTCATTGTAGTTTTGATTTACATTTCTCTAATGGCTACTGCCTTGGAAACTCTATGGGTCAGTTCTACCCTGTTCTACAGGGTTGCTATGAGTTGGAATCGACTCGACGGCAGTGGGTTTTAATGGCTAATGATCCTGAGCATTTCCTCATGTGTCTGTTAGCTACCTGAATGTCTTCTTTGGTGAATTGTCTGTTCATATCTTTTGCCCATTTTTTAATTGGATTGTTTGTCTTTTAAGTATTCTATAGATTCAATAATGCATTGCTTATCTGGGGCCTCTTTCTTTTCCATATAAAGTGAGCAATTAGTTTTTCCATCTCATTAAAAAATGCTGTTGATCAGAAGGTCAGCTCAGCTGGACTGGACCAAAAGCAGTTTCCAGGATAAACTGAATGCTTCAAAGGTCAGCGGAGCAAGGGTGGGGGTTTGGGGACTATGGCTTAAGGGGACTTCTAAGTCAATTGGCAAAATAATTCTATTATGAAAACATTCTGCATCCCACTTTGAAATGTGGCGTCTGGGGTCTTAAATGCTAACAAGTGGCCATCTAAGATGCATCAATTGGTCTCAACCCACCTGGATCAAAGGAGAATGAAGAACACCAAGGTCACACGATAACTATGAGCCCAAGAGACAGAAAGGGCCACATGAACCAGAGACTTACATCATCCTGAGACCAGAAGAACTAGATGGTGCCCAGCCACAACCGATGACTGCCCTGACAGGGAACACACAGGGAACACAACAGAGAACCCCTGGGCAGGAGATCAGTGGGATGCAGACCCCAAATTCTCATAGAGAGACCAGACTTAATGGTCTGACCGAGACTAGAGGAATCCCGGCAGTCATTGTCCCCAAACCTTCTGTTGGCCCAGGACAGGAACCATTCCCGAAGACAACTCATCAGGCATGGAAGGGACTGGACAATGGGTTGGAGAGAGATGCTGATGAAGAGTGAGCTACTTGTATCAGGTGGACACTTGAGACTGTGTTGGCATCTCCTGTCTGGAGGGGAGATAAGAGGGTAGAGAGGGTTAGAAACTGGCAAAATTGTCATGAAAGGAGGGACTGGAGGGAGGGAGCAGGCTGACTCATTAGGGGGAGAGTAAGTGGGAGTATGGAATAAGGTGTATATAAGTTTATATGTGACAGACCGACTTGATTTGTAAACGTTCACTTGAGGCTTAATAAAAATTATTAAAAAAAAAAATGCTGTTGATATTTGGATTGGAACTGTGTTATATCTGTAGATCGCTTTGGGTAGAACTGGCATTTTAACAATGTTGAATCTTCCTATCCATGGAGCATGGTATGTTTTTCCATTTATGTAGGCCTCTTTTGGTTTCTTGGAATAGTGTTTGTAGCTTTCTTTGTATAAGTCTTTTATGTCTCTGGTTAGATTTATTCCTAAGTATTCTATCTTTTTAGGGGCTATTATAAATGGTATTGTTTTCCTGATTTCCTTTTCAAAGTTCTCTTTGTTGGTAAATAGGAATCCAACTGATTTTAGTACATTGATCTGGTATCCTGCTACTCTGCTGAACTTTCTATTAGTTCCAGTAGTTTTCTTGTGGAATCTCTGTGGTTCTATATGTATAGGATCATATCATCTACGAATAGGGATAGTTTTACTTTTTCCTTTCTGATTTAGATGCCCTTTATTTTTTTTTCTTGCCTTATTGCTCTAACTAGGACTTCTGGCACAATGTTAAATAGGAATGGTGATAAAGAGCATCCATGTCTTGTTCCCTTCCTCAGGGGAAGTGCTTTCAGTCTCTATCCATTGAGAATGATGTTGGCTATTGGTTTTATATAAAAACCAAAAACCAACCCCCTTGCCTTTGAGTCGATTCCAACTCATAGCAACCCTATAGGACAGAGTAAAACTGCCCCATAGATTTTTCAAGGAGTGGCTGGTGGATTCAAACTGCTGACCTTTTGGTTAGTAGCCAAGCTGTTAACCACTGTGCCACCAAGGCTCCTGTATTTGTATGTTGTTGCTGTTGTTAGGTGCCATCAAGTTAGTTCCAACTCATAGCAACCCTATGTGCAACAGAACAAAACACTGCCTGGTCCTGTGCCTCCTCACAGTTGTTGTTATGCTTGAGCCCATTGTTGTAGTCAGTGTGTCAGTCCATCTTGGTGAGGGTCTTCATCTTTTTCACTGACCCTCCAGTTTACCAAGCATGATGTCCTTCTCCAGGGACAGATCCCTCCTGATAACATGTCCAAAGTATGTGTGTAGTCTCTCTATCCTTGCTTAGGAGCATTCTGGCTGTACTTCTTCCAAGACAGATTTATTAGCTCTTCTGGCAGTCCATGGTATATCCAATATTCTTTGCCAACACCACAGTTCAAAGGCATCAATTCTTCTTCAGTCTTTCTTATTCATTGTCCAGCTTTCGCATGCATATGAGGCTATTGAAAACACCATGGCTTGGGTCAGGCGCACCTTAGTCTTCAAGGTGACATCTTTGCTTTTCAACACTTTAAAGAGGTCTTTTGCAGCAGGTTTGCCCAATGCAATATGTTGTTTGATTTCTTGACTGCTGCTTCCATGGGTGTTGATTGTGGATCCAAGTAAATTGAAATTCTTGACAACTTCATTCATTTCTTCTTTTATCATGATGTTTCTTATTGGTTCAGTTGTGAGGATTTTTGTTTTGTTTATGTCGAGGTATAATCTATATTGAAGGCTGTGGTCTTTGATCTTTATCAATAAGTGCTTCAAGTCCTCTTCACTTTCAGCAAGGTTGTGTCATCTGCGTATCGCAGGTTGTTAATTAGCCTTCCTCCAATCCTAATGCTGCATTTTTCTGCATATAGTCCAGTTCCTCAGACTGTTAGCTCAGCATACAGATTGAATATGTATTTTGAAATGATACAATGCCAATGTACACCTTTCTTGACTTTAAACCACGAAGTACCCCCTTGTTCTGTTCAAATGACTGCCTCTTGATCTATGTGCAGGTTCCTCCTGAGCACAATTAAGTGTTCTGGAATTCGCATTCTTCACAGTGTTATACATAATTTATTATGAGGCACACAGTCGGATGACTTTGCATAGTCAATAAAACACAGGTAAACATCTTTCTGGTATTCTCTGTTTTCAGCCAGGATCGATCTGACATCAGCAATGATATCCTTCATTCCATGTTCTCTTCTGAATGCAACTTGAATTTCTGGCAGTTCCCTGTTGATATACTGCTGCAGCCGCTATTGAATGATCTTCAGGAAAATTTTACTTGTGTGTGATATTAATGATATCGTTTGATAAATTCCACATTCAGTTGGATCACCTTTCTTGGAAATAGGCATAAGGATGGATCTCTTACAGTCAGTTGGCCAGGTAGCTATCTTCCAAATTTCTTGGCATAGATGAGTGAGCACTTCCAGCGCTGCATCTGTTTGTTGAAACATCTCATTGGTATTCCATCAATTCCTGGATCCATGTTTTATGCCAGTGCCTTCAGTGCAGCTTGGACTTCTTCCTTCAGTACAATTGTTTCCTGATTATATGCTACCCCCTAAAATGGTTGAACCTCGGCCAATTCTTTTCGGTATAGTGATTCTGTATTCTTTACATCTTCTTTTGATGCTTCCTGGGTCATTTAATATTTTCCCCATAGAATCTTTCAGTATTGCAACTTGAGGCTTGAATTTTCTCTTTAGTTCTTTCCCCTTGGGAAATGCCGAGTGTGTTCATCCCTTTTGTTTTTGTATCTCCAGTTCCTTGCACATGTAATTATGATACTTTACCTTGTCTTCTGGTGCTACCCTTTGAAATCTTCCATTCAGCTTTTTACTTCATCATTCCTTCCTTTTGCTTTAGCTACTCTACATTCAAGAGCAAATTTCAGAGTTTCGTCTGACATCCATTTTGTTCTTTTCTTTCTTTTCACCCTTTTTAATGACCTCTTGTTTTCTTCACGTATCCTTCTTGTCATTCCACAACTCGTCTGGTCTTTGGCCATTAGTGTTCAGCGTGTCAAATCTGTTCTTGAGACGGTCTTTAAATTCAGATGGGATCTACTCTAGGTCATACTTTGGCTCTCCTGGAGTTGTTTTAATTTTCCTCAGCTTCATCTTGAACTTGCATATGAATAAGTGATGATCTGTTCTGCAGTTGGCCCTTGGCCTTGCTCTGACTGATGATATTGAGCTTCTCCATCATCTCTTTTCATAGACGTAGTTAGTTTGATTCCTGTGTATTCTGTCTGGTGAGGTTCATGTGTATAGTCACCATTTATGTTTTTGAAAATAGATATTTCTAATGAGTATGTTGGTGGTCTTGCAAAAGTCTATCGTGTGATCTCCCACGTCACTTCAATCACCAAAGCCATATTTTCCAACTACTGACCCTTCTTCTGTTTCCAACTTCTACATTCCAATCACCACTAATCATCAATGCATCTTGATTGCATGTTGATCAATTTCAGACTGCAGAAATTGGTAAAAATCTTCAATTTCTTCATCTTTGGTGTTAGTGATTGGTGTGTAAATTTGAATACTAGTCATATTAACTGGTCTTCCTTGTAGGCGTATGAGTATTATCCTATCACTGACAGTGTCGTACTTCAGGATAGATCTTGAAAAGTTCTTTTTGACGATGAATACAATGCCATTCCTCTTCAAGTTGTCATTTCCAGCATAGTAGACCATGTGATTGTCAAATTCAAAATGGTCAATACCAGCTGTTTCTTCTCATTTTGAGTTGTGCCACATCAGCAAATGAAGGTCCTGAAAGCTTGACTTCATTCACATCCTTAAGGTCAATGCTACTTTGAGGAGGCAGCCCTTCTTCAGTCACCTTTTGAGTGCCTTCCAACCTGAGGCGTTCATCTTCCGGCACTGTAATCAGACAATGTTATACTGCTATTCATAAGGTTTTAACTGGCCAGTTCTTTTCAGAAGTAGACCATCGATCGGGTCCTTCTTCCTAGTCTGTCTTAGTCTGGAAGCTCAGCTGAAACCTGTCCACTATGGGTGACACTGGTGGTATTTAAATATCAGCATCACGGCAGTACACAAGTCCCCACAGTACAACATACTAATAGACACACGGGGGTGGTTTTGTATAGATGCCCTTTATTATGTTGAGGAATTTCCCTTTTATTCCTATTTGATTGAGAGTTTTTATCAAGGATGGTGTTGAGCTTTATCAAATGCCTTTTCTGTGTCGATTGAGATGATTGTGTGATTCTTTTCTTTTGTTCTATTTATGTGGCGTATTCCATTGAATTTCTGATGTTGAACCTTCCTTGCATACCTGGTGTGAATCCCACTTGGTTGTGGTGTATTATTTTTTTGATGTGTTGCTGAATTCTATTGGCTAGAATTTTGTTGAGAATTTTTGCATCTGTCTTCATGAGAGATACTGGTCTGTAATTTTCTTTTTTTGTGGTGTCTTTGTCTGGCTTTGGTATCAGGGTTATGCTGGCTTCATAAAATGAATCTGGGAGTATTCCTTCCTTTTCTACACTCTGGAATAGTTTGAGTCAGATCTTTTCCTTAACTTTTATACTTGTTACCATGGTAATACCACTTAAAATGCTTTCCATTTACGAGAAGTCTTTTTAAATTATAGCCATTTTAGAATCATTTTAGGTGTTCCTAGCATAAAATTATGGAGAGCAGGTATAATATGGAGAGCAATTGTTTGTTTATTTTCTTAGGCCTTTTTCATAGTTGAAACCACTTCATGACTTTTAACACATTTGAAAATTTAAGAAAGTGATTTTTTTTTTTTAAATCATCGAGTCTCCTAAAAAGGGTTACAGATTTCTCATTTTCACGTTGGAGGTAAGATTACAGACCTGGAATATTAAAATGATCTATGAAAAAGCCACATTCCTGAAATTTTGGAAAATGCTAGTAGATTTCTCCTTTCTGTCCTTAAGGTATCAGGTTTATCTGAATCTCGTGCTGATAATCCAGTTTCTAGCTTTCTGTTTAGTTAAAGTAGCCAGACCTAAGCCTAGGTATCTTAAGTATTTTTCCTTTTAAAATTGGGTAAGAGCAATCTTACTTCTCACATTCTTTGCTTAATGTTTCAATTTCTTAAAATTAAGAAAATGTTGTAGGTAGGTATTAATTAGGGTGGTGCTTATTACTACATATTATCATATATATGTGTAATATTTTATTATATCTCCCACCTCCTGAGATGTTTCTTTTTAAATGAATTTAATGGGAAGGAACCATATGTCTGGTTGGTAAATTATAGGTTATTCAGATATACAAGTATTTGTTGAACAACTCTGCTTATTATTTGTGTGCTATCTTATTAATGTGTTCAAAACCTTTACTCTTGAGTAATGTAGATGTTGTTTTTGTGTGTGAGTTTAAGGTTTTTAAAAGTGCTTATGTATATTATTACTTTTTCTTTGCATGCTTCTTTCATAATATGTTGACGCCATACAGTTCCTTTGCCGTAATTGAAGCAGAGTGCCTTTCCTGTTTTTATGTAGGAGTCAGGAAGAAAGCCGGGTATATCACTCCAGTCCCTGGGGGCGTTGGTCCCATGACAGTGGCGATGCTAATGAAGAATACCGTCATTGCTGCAAAAAAACTGCTGAGGCTCGAAGAGCGGGACGTGCCAAAGTCTAAAGAGCTTGGAGTAGCATCTAATTAACTGTTGTATCTTCTGTGTGATCACCAGCATTCCAAGCCACTTCAAGAAGCAAAACAGCCCAACAGAAATGTGGTATTTTTGATTGTATTGAAATGGTTGAAAATGATGCTTTGTATTTATCGAAAGCTTAAATGGGTGGGTGTTTGCACACGTAGCTCTGCAGTACCTCCCAGGGGAGCACTCCACTGTCATGCTGGGTCTTAGGATCTAGCCAAGAGCAGCCAGTAACCGAGTGATTAATATGGGGACATTATCACTTTGAGAATGGATGTGTAACTTTGTCAAAACACTTCAGTTGTTAAAATTTGCCTTTCCTAGGATTGCATTTCCCAAGTGCTACTCCAAGAAGAGTTGATACTTTACGTTCCAAACCTGTTGAGTTCAGCTGTTCAAACCAAAGAAAAAGTGTTGCTGGAGAAAATAGTAATTGGGTATAAAAAAATTACCCTGATTTATACGTGTATTGACTGAAAACCAGGTTTGTCTAAATAATATTAAATTGGGTGGGAAGGAAGGAAAGCTACATGTTAATAGTTCTCCTAAGCTGTCACGTTGTGGTTTAGGTAGTCATTTGGAAAACGTTTAGGGTT
Source organism: Loxodonta africana (assembly GCF_030014295.1). NCBI lineage: Eukaryota > Metazoa > Chordata > Mammalia > Proboscidea > Elephantidae > Loxodonta > Loxodonta africana. The sequence continues at coordinate 29,247,429 of NC_087356.1, forward strand.
GTTCTGTTTGTTACTAGCTCTTTTATGTATGTTAGTAATCAGCGAGGTCTCTGATTTTAGTTTTCCAGGACCGAAAAGCTTATTTTATAAATGATGTGTGTTGTCATATTTGGCTTTTGCTATATCTTTAAACTCCATTGTTAAATTTTTGTACTATCAGAGGGTGTCTATATGGTTTCTTGGTATATCTTGAAACTATTTTTGAAAAACAAAACTGATACAGAGTTGGGCTTGTTAATCATTAGGCAGCTTATGTAAGTATGCAACTTATTTTTCCACCAAAGAATTGTCAGTAGCTACCTGCTTTTCTCTGATGTACCTGTTGGCTTTCCTGAAAGGTTTTTAAGAGCTTGAGTTAATAGTTGAATTTAATCAGACCTTGATTAAAGCTTTTAAAATTTTATTTTTTTTTAAATTTTTTTAATAAAACACTTCTGTCTGGTATGGAATGAGTCTTCTGAAATAGTGCACCAGCCTACTACTACCTTAGTAGTTGTCTAACCAGAGGTCGTTTTTCTTATTGAATGTAATCAATGTGGATATTCCTGTGTTTGGTAACAGCCAACCCTAGCCTTAAACAAACGGGTTGAAAGAGCTGTGGAGAAACCAGCCTAGTCCTTTTCGCCTTTTGTCCCAGCAGGTTGTGCCATGCCAGGAGCTTCTTTGGGAAGATTCATTGAAGTAGTTAGTCTTGTTCTAAGTGTTTTCTAAGCCATGTGCTCGATTTATACATTGCAGTGAAGGACTTCTTGATGTGCTTGCTAAGTTCTCTTTCTCTTTCTCCGTATATATAAAGATGAATTTTTTTTAAAGCATTAATTTAATTTGACACAATTTTGAAGGGAAGGTGGTTACTGTGCGTAGTTAGAGGCTAGGGTAAGTAGATAATGTATTCTTAGCCAGGCTGTGTATTTGGACTTTCAGTAAGGCAGAGGTGGGTCCTGCTGTAGGCATCTTGAGGCAGAAAGAGAAAGGAGAACAATTGGAAGCTACCATACTTCCACCTTGTTCCGCTGCCAGCTGGCTTTATTCTTTTGATAGTTTGCTGGAGATGTTTTTGTGAGTGAGGTATAGCTCAGGTCTGTAAGCCATGCCTGCCGATTGACCTAAATTATTAAACATGGAGCAAGATGAACAGATAAGATTAAGTTTTATTGAATTATGGTTACATTACAAGTGGAAAAAAATTACTGACCTACTGCATGGAGTAGTAATAATATGACACCCTGATAAAAGCTACTGAAATTAAAACGTTCACGTATATACAATATCCAAATGACAAATAAGATGAAAATTACAGTGGTCAAATTACAACAACAAAAAATTTAACATTGTAGTTTTCCAGCTTGTTTGATTAATCAAGCACGCTTGCTCCTGAATCCATAATATTTCTACAGTTTAATGTAGACAAAGTGGTATACCAAATCAGCCAGGTTTTAAAACTGAAATGTTAGTCAATTGTTAGCTCTCCCAGGATCGGTACAGATGAAGATAAAGAACTTATACGTCAGAAAGGTGACGGTTCTGGATTAGTGAACAGCTAAGTGGATCTGCTGATAGCAGTAGAAGCGGTAGAGGTTTACAGCTTTACCTCTTGGCAGTATCCCTTGGAAGGGAGCTCTGAGATTTAATTCAACAAACATTTCTTGAGAGCTTTCAAGGGACTGGGCACTATACTAGGCTCTGGGGATTACAGAGGCAATTAACTGACCTGGTACAAGGTGCTAGTGATATAGTGTCATTTGTCTTTAAAAAAAAAAAAAAGGAAAAGGAAAAGGCACCTGCATTTGTCATTTTGAGTAAATGTGTAACTAACCAAAATGATGTACTCTCCAGAGTTGTTCTAGAGAAAGTAAATGACAGATGCGTTGTTTCTACGTGTGAATGTCAGGCATGTGGTTGAGGTTTGTTAAATGTGGTTTGAAGATAAAATGACTGATGCTAAGTTTCATGGGGAAACGGTTTGCTTCATTAGTCCCTGGTTTTACCCTACCCAAATTGCTTCCAATCATTCCTTTCAAATACTTTAATACTGTGAAGTTAAAGTCTTCCAAAATTTGACATTGACTCTGCCTAACATGTAATGCCCACATGAATGGGCATTTGACTTTGGAAATGAGGCCATTGGAAATTTGCAGGAAGGACCTACTCAAATGCCTAAATAAAAAAAAATTTTTGATTCTGGAGGTGAAAGAAAAACCAATGATTCTAATTTAAAAGATCACTTGTTGGTTTAACATACGGTTTGAGATTGCACTTTAACAAGCCCTATTTATTTTAAAAACAGTTTTCCACTGAAATGTGTTGTTGGTTGTTTCACTAACAGACTTTGGAACTGGCTTTTCAATCTCATAAAGCCCTGGTCATGCTCCTGTGTCATAGCAAGGCCGATAATGCAGATGGTTTGAACTTGCATACGACCCTCAGAAAACTGACATGGAAGAAAAGAACAGGAGCTTTTCAACATTTCTTCGTGTGTAAAATTGCAAAACAAAATTCCAGCCTTGGCCTAGTGAAGTAAGAGTATTTTAGTAGTTCTTTCAAGACCATCTAGGATAGTTTAAAATCTAATCTTTAAGAGAAATCTTAACTAGTATTTGTTTTAAAATTGACTCTTGCCTCTTTATCTTACCTATGGTTTTGGGAGGCAAGCATTGCTCTGTTTGTTTCAAGAGAAATGTTATAATTTCTACAGTGGATTGCATTGTGAAATGTGGTATAGCGTTCAACTTTCAGTTACTTTAATAACTACAAGGGAAGAAGAGGGCTTTGCATCTATGTAGTACTTTCATTGACAAATCTCCAGTTTTTTTATCAAGCAGACTAACTCTCTCTGTTTGATGAATAAGGAAACTGAGGCATAGAGCAGTTAAGGGTTTTGACCTAGACTCTCACAATTAAGACTAGACCAAGCCCTCACCCTGTTCACCATCTGGGAGAAGCAGCATCTTCCTAGAGGGTGGTCTCACCATCAGCTTCTCTTCGATATTTGTCCATATCCGTGAAGTCATAGTCTGACTCCATCTCTATCTTCACCTGGGGCATCATAAAGACTGGGCTTCGTGAGTAGTTGAAAGCAGGTGAAGCTGGACAGGAAATTTTGAAGTGCAAGGTGATGCTGGGGGAGAAAAGGAAGGAAAGAAAAAGCATTTGTCCAGTATTTGGTGTTTTTAACACCATCCCCAGAATAGGACTCTAATGCCAGTAGTTCTGTCTTTGCTTGTGAACTCGTAACACATCACAGAAGCCAGCAGTATCCTCTGTCAGCTTGGCTTTAGCCACAGTCATTGAACTGGTCTCACCTTGTTTCAACCTTTTCTTCAAGTTCCTGCTGAAGTGAACTCTCTAAATCACAAACTTGACTGATTGTCTGCTGATGTTTTTCCTTGGTTCCCCACTCTCCAAGGATAGAATCCAAGCTCCTCAGCATGTCAAGACAAGGCCGTCTGTGGTTACACTCTCTTGCCTATGGCTCTAGTTTGAACTGAAGGTTAACTACTCGCCCTCCCAGTGTTCTATGCGCTCCTTGTTCCGTGTGTGTGTGTGTGTGTGTGTGTGTATTTTCCAGTGTGATTCAAGCCTGCTTCCACTACCCTAGATGCCCTTCCTTTTCTTGTTTACTCTTTCCCACATTGTACATTTGGCAGATTCCTATTTATCCTTCCAAGCCTTGCCCAGGTTAAAATCTGCCTCTGAGATTTTCCTAGATTCTCTAGATAAGGCAAACTGCTCCCTTAGACCAGTCCATTCTCCCATTATTCTTGGCTGTATCTGTTTACATGCCTGCCTGTCCATATCAAGGATTAAGTACCCTGTCTGGTAGACCATTGATGCTTATTCTTTGTTCAACTAGATCATGTTTCTAAATATCTCTCTTCACTGAAACTAATTCCTGCTATTTAGTGGTCTTTGCTTCCCTTTATCTTCATAGGTTTAGTAAAACACCAGTGTAGTTGGGAGATGCCATCTCTAGGTAACTGATGTCTGCATTTCTGACCTTGGACTACAGCTTTGTGTGGTTTAAGAGATTTTTTGGGAAGGCCTTTTCCTGGTCCAAATTCTCCCTCCATTGCCTGAAACTGGGGCAATTAGAGATTCAGATTAGTGCAGATTATTTTTAAATGATAATAAATCAGGACAGACAGACTACTTTCCTCCTAACACATTTAGATATAAAGATCAGTGGTGTTAAGGGCCGTGACTGGGGAGGCAGGAGGTGAAGGTAGGTAGGATGGGTGGGGACTAGCTCATCCTTGGGCCCCCTGCTGTGGGAGGGCTGTACTGATGATAGGCTCCTCTTCTCATCCTGGCATTGTGATAAAAGGTTTGACTCATAATTCAGAGGATCCCTTCTAGGTTTTGTAAAATGTTTTGGATAAGCGCCATTTGAGTCTGGAGACTTGTCTGCCTCCAGACTTGGAACAGCCTGTGCTTTTACTAATGTTTGATCTATCCAGGAGGATTCCTGTCCATTTTAGGGGACAGTGTGGGAGTGGGACTGTTACTTTCCCTACCATCCTCCCTAGCAATGGCTGAAACAAAGACTTCCTTGCCTCTGAATTCCTCTTTTCCATTTTTGAGCCCCCCTTGTGTGGAGCCCTGGTGGTGCAGTGGTTAAGAGCTTGGCTGTTAACCAAAAGGTCGGCAGTTCAAACCACAAGCTGCTCCTTGGGAACCCTATGGGGCAGTTCTACTCTGTCCTATAGTGTCACCATGAGTTGGAATCTACTCAATGGCAACAGGTTTGGTTTTTTGTGTGTAATCTAGCAATTCCACTTTTTGCATGGCTGGCTGCACATTAAAAATCAAGGACTCTCACTGTTGGCGTGGGGGCTCCTGGAACCTGAGCCTTGAATCCTTTCTTGACTCTCAGTCTAGTTCCTATCTCCACTTAATCTTTTATACTGTGATTTCCTTGCTAACCTTTCTGACCTTTGCTAATTTAACCATGCTGTTATTTTATTCCATGGAGTATTAAAGTATCTGGTCTTTTGACCCTCAGAATTCATTTATCCTGGAGTCCAATAATGTATACTTAAATCGTGTTTAGGTTGTTTATTTTTTCTCAATATTTTAATTTCTATTCTACCTAATATTTTGTAATAATTTCCTTTTCTAATATTGAATAACTTTGTGTTGTAACTTATGTCAGTAAGAGGGCAAATTTGTTACCTGACATCAGTAGTCAGGTCTGTCAGAGTTTGTCTCCATTTCCCTCTGATTGGTGGACCACCAAAGGGCCTTTTACCAAGACATTGGCTAGCCTGGGAAATCCTAGTCCCTCGACCTTCTTGGTCGATGCTTAGTTTCTTATCTAACACCCAAGGAGTCTACCTAATGGCTTTTACCTTCGATCGAGTTCTGAGTCACTGAAGGAAGAATCAGAGTGAGTAACTCCAACTGGAAGATCTTTTTCCTGGCAGGAAAATGAACAGGTCAGATGGGGAGCAGGTTTGGGGACTATACTGGAGAACATCCTATTTCTCTGGTGCCCTCTCCCCACTTATTTCTCTTTTCTCTAACCTTTGGGCAACACTAAACAAGAGGAATGCTGGGGCCTCAGAGCTAGGTGATTTCTAGCTCAATTATCACTTAATCCAGAAGGCTCTTGGATAGGTTAGGGGGGGGTTGAAGAATGGGGAGGACCAGGGAAGAGTGAAAAGGAATGATGGAAGTATACAAATGGCAGTGGGGGAAGGAAAGTGAGAAACTCAAAAGGAAGAGGTACCTATGATGGCAAGCAGTGATGAGAAGCCCTTCAAGGGCCCTTAGTACTGGTGGGACCCCTGGCTACCCACCACTAATCTGGGACTTTGAGGAAAGTGGTAAGCCCTATATTTAGAGCACTGAGGTGGGGATCTAGGCTGAAATCTTTACAAATACTCCCAGGACATGACGTGCCTTGATGACAATAGGGAGCTGAGGCTGGGAGGGGTTAAAGGCAACAACAGAATCTCCCAGCATCTTCATAAGCAATGCTTGATCCCTCCTAGGCAACCTCCCTTTCAGCAGATGGAAAGTGCTTTCATTTATGCTGAATCAGAACCTAAACACTGGAACCTTCAGTTCTGATTAATTTATAGTCGACATGTGGCCTGGTTGTCTAAAGGGGACAATTCGACTCTGATTTGAGCTCTAAATCATTTCAACAATCACTGGAGAGAATGAGCAGGCTCAGTGGGCCATGTTTGGACTGACATGGTCTGAAAATACCCAAGAGAGAAAATGGGAAGAATGGGTGTTGTGCATAAAGTGAAGATTGATCATTAGCATCTGCAGAGTTTGATTTGGGGTTTCCATCTGATTGGAGTCCCAGTTCTTGGGGCCCAGTTCTCTTTGAACTCTGCTTAGCACAGGACTCCTCTAACATCCAAGACCATGAAATCCCCCTGAGTTATGAATGAAGTTCCTCCAGGAAAAGGGCTGGAGGATTAGGAAATAGGAAGGGACAGATACCATGTGTTTTTACTTACTGGCAATGCAGTGGATACCGTTTTGGGGATCTGACTGGACACTTTCCATGGGAATCTTTATAACTGAGGGAGGAGGGAACTGGGGCTGGAGAGAAACAGTGGGAAAAGCGGATAAACACCACCAATACAACAGCTTTGGCTTTCTTGCCAAGAAGGAAAATACATGCAAACCACCATCTTCTTCACACCCAGGTTAAACAGGGGATGACAAATACTCTGAGGCCCACACAGTCCACTGCCCAGACACTGGACAGGACAGAAGAGGATTCTCCCAGGAATGTTACTTATCAGACAGTTCATCTGTCACAGTAACAAGTCATTTGGAAATGGACCTCACACAATAGCTGTGTTGTAAAGACATGTGTAAAATAAAGGTGTGTACGTTGAATCCTGTTTTCCACTGAATAGATCATATAATCCAGAGGTGCTTTTTCCCAACCCTGAAATAGTTTCTGCCACATGATAGCCACTCAAATATGTATTGGATGAATCATTGAAAGGATAAATATTTGTCTTTAAAAGGCAATTCGACTCTTAGTTTCTTTGCTTTCTCCAGAACCTACTTTTGCAAGTCATTTACCAAAAAACATAAGAGTGAATTATGGGACTCTTTCTTTCCTGGGAGAGGACAGTAATCAAGGACCAGGGAGGGTTTGGCAGATCGCTACCATCACAGATGGCTCAATCATTACCATTTCATCAGCAACGATTTGCCTTTGCCTGTGAACAGCTTTCATTTACAAAAGGCAAGATCAGTAGGAAAACAGGGCAAGGTGGATTCAGGGGATGGTGATTTGGGTCAAATCGGGAGAATGAGAGCCGGACACGGTACGAGGAGGTTGCATGGGTAGCTTAGTATACTGGGAAGACCATCGTCAGATTCAAAGTCAGAAACAATTCCCTCTTAGACATTCAGCTATAGGTCCATCTTGGGTAAGTCACTTCCCTTTTGGGGGACAGTTTCATCATCTATAACGAGTAATTGAACTACACAATCTTTCAGCCAAAAGCGTTGTGATTTACTATACTCTCTGCACCAGCTCCTTGTCTGTTGGCTCTCTGAGTGTTTTCAAGGGTGGATGGGGAAGAAACATGGGGTAAGAGAGGGGTAGATGAGACAACCAGGTGGTCCCAGACATCTGGGGAATAGAGCTACTCAGCGTGGAAACATGTCTCTTCTCCACCCTCTACTATACCCTTGAGGCTGGTCAGGCAAAATCACCTGTCCAGGGGTCCAGTGTATGCCCTACCTACTCATGAGTCCCCATCAGACCCTTCCCTCAAGACAACCTCCATTCTCTGGAGGTCCATCCTCATAACTTCCCCCCATGATGGAGCCTAGTCTTTTGTCCGGTTCCCTCAGGGACCTGTGCTGCTGTTGATAGCCCACAGTGATGGACAAAAGGGGACAGCTAATCAGATTTTTCTGGGGTGGGGGGGGGGGGGGCTCTAGTCACTCTGGCCCACCTCGAGTAAGTTCACATGAACGGGTGAGCTCTCAGCAACCCAGACCATGACAAACAGAAGCTTCAGCTCATCCTGTACTGGGTCCCAGAGGTGCTGCAGGCCACCTGAGGAGCCATCCCCTCCCCGCCCTGGCAGAGGTGGCAGGAGGGTCTCTTGATCTCTCCCTCTGCCCAGGCCTCACATTCTCCCCACCTCCTCATCGCCATCCTCATGGGCCCCTTTTCTTTTCTTCTTCTTGTCGGTCTCCTTCTTCTCCTTTTCTGGGAGGATATTGTCAATCCAGGCCAGATCATGCTGGGAGAAGATGAAGTCCAGAAGCCTTCGGACTATGATGAGGCCCAGGATCTGGGGGGGAGGGGGACAGATAGACAGGCTGAAGTTTTGTGGGAGTTCAGAGAACCGTGGGGTCAATGCCCCACGCTTGGGCCCAGTTTTTCCCCCTCACTGAGCTGGTTCAGGGACTTTTTCTGGTCAGGAGGGCTTGGAGCCATTCCAAAGCTCCTGTCTGCCACTATTCACCCTACCCTTCACCATGGTTCCTCCCATTTGGTCTTTCCTCAGGCGAGTGACCATGTCTATCAGTGACTGAGAGAGACAGGGCCTTGATCAGCCGAGGGAGGAGACCGGGGGCTGAAGAACTATGTTATTGTTGGCTGTCACTGAGTGGGCCCCTGACTCACGGAGACCCCATGCACAATGAAATGAAATGCTGCCCAGTCCTGTGCTAACCCTATAATTGGTTGCAGATCAGATCATTGTGATCCATAGGGTTTTCACTGGGTGATTTTCAGAAGTAGATCACCAGGCCTTTCTTCCTGGTCTCTTATTTGGAAGTGCCACTGAAACCTGTTCAGCATCACAGCAACTCACAAGACTGTACCGACAGACAGGCGGTGGCTGAGCATGAGCTGCATTGGCCAAGAATCGAACTCTGGTCTCCCATATGGAAGGTGAGAATTCTGCCACTAGTTGTCTTTAAATCGGTGGTTCTCAAACTTTAGTCTGCTGCACCAGAATCACCTGAAGCACTAGTTACAACGCAAGATTGCTGGGCTCCACCTCCAGAATTTCCCACCTCCAGAATTTCCGATGCAGTAGGTTGGGGTGGGGCCTGGGGATTTGCATGTCTAACACGCAAGCTCTCACAGGATCTTGAGGCTGCTGGTCTGGGGACCACACCTTGAGAACCACTACTTTAATTCACTCCTTCCTCTGCCCCCATATCTGAGAGCTGCAAATCTCTGTTTACAACAGCTGTTTGAAAAGTGTGCCGGGATATCTGGAATTCTTAAAGGTTTAGAAAGTTTGATTCCATTCCAGATGAACAAATTAAAGGGAAAAAAGGTCTGCTCATTAGGGGAAGACTACTATAACTTAAAGCTGACATCTTAATAAGCTCAGTGGGCTCAAGATAAAAAAAAAAAAAAAAAAAACCCAGGGATAGCTAGTTGTAAATATTGTCCTTTCGCCACCAAGAACTGGCCATGAAATGAGGTCAGGGAGAAAACCATCCAGCTGGACTCAACGATGGCTCTTCGCTGACACTGCTCCTTGGGAGTAATTGCAGCTGTGGAGTTGGACAGAACTGGGTTTTGAAAATTCTAGCTCTGAAAACAAACCAGTGGCTGCTAAGGAGAGGGGTGTGGGAAAGGGGTGTCTAAACAGGGGCAGCACGAGGGAATTTGGGAAGTGACAGAACTGTTCTGCATCATGACTGTGGTGGCGGAACACCACTTCTGCATTTGTCAAAACTCATAGGGCCCCAAAGAATAAATTTTACTATATGTAAATTTAAAATAAATCAATGTGTGTGTGGGTTGGGGGAGATGGATCCTGGCCCTGCCCCTTCCTGGTTTTGTGACTTGGGTCACTCACTCATTCTCTTTGGGCCTCAGTTTTCTCATCTGAAAAACGGGGTTACTAAGAGTACTTCAAGGAGCCCTGGTGGCACAGTGGTTAAGTGCTCGCCTGCTAACCTAAAGGCGGTGGTCTGAATCCACCTAGCTAGCAGCTCTGTGGGAGAAAGATGTGGTAGTTTGCTTCTGTAAAGATTGCAGTTTTGGAAATCTTGTGAGTAGGAAATGACTGACTGTACACAACAACAGTACTTCAGGGGTTGATGTGAGGACCTAGGAAACCACTGTCAACGTAATTGTTACTACTGTTATGCTTTCTCCTCTCCCTTCTCCCATCCTGTCTGAAGCCCGAGGGCCCTCCTTGGAGTGGTGGTTCTCAACCCTGGCTGCACGTTTCTGTTCACCCATAGCTTACTGGAAGCCCTGGTGGTGTAGTGGTTAAGAGTTCAGCTGCTAACTAAAAGGTCAGCAGTTTGAATCCACCAGACACTTCTTGGAAGCCCTATGGGGCAATTCTACTCTGTCCTAGCGAGTTGCTATGAGTCAGAATCAACTGACCGCAATGTTTTTTTTAATAGTCTCACTAAAAACACCCTTGTTTGTCTGAGTTCCTCAACAGATTCTGATTGAATTGATCTGGGGTGAGGCCCCGGCATGCATAGTTTTAAAAGCTCTGCTGTGATCCTTGTGAGCAGCCAGTCAAGAACCATGAACTTGGAGTCCTCCAGGACTCCAAGAACTGTGGAATTCCACTTCTGAATCCTCACTTGGGCCCTAAGCCAGGCCAGCCAGGGCTTCTCCCCCATCCCCAGGCCCAGGCTCAGGTGGGATCATCTAGGGGCCAGAGACATGATGTTGTTGGCTATTTTTTTCCTTTTTGGAATAATTTCAAACTTACATAAAATTTGCAAGAACGGTCAACAAACCGCATACCCAAATGTTACATTAACGTCATTGGGATTTGAAGTTCTTCATCTCTGATCCTAGTTTTTTCTTCTTTTCTTTTTTCCCCCCACTATCTGTTCAAATTCAGTTATTTTGAATGGTGAAGAAGATTCATATTTAGCAAGGATCTACTTCTGAGATTGGTTTGAAATCGACAGTGGGGAGGCGAGGTGTCCTTCCTGAATGCATCTGGCTTCTCTGTCCCTCCCCGGAGCAGAGCAGGGAGGTGGGGTGGCTTTAGCACTCCTGCTGCGTTGCCCCGACCTTAGCTGGGTGGCGGTGGGCTGGGGGTCACGGCAGGGTGCACCCATGGCACAGACACTCCTTCCTCTCCATGCCCCCGCCCCCTTCATTTGACCTGGACTTGGTCAGTGCCTGCTCTGTGGCCCCGAGGGCGTTAGGCCTTCTGCCATCTGCAAGGCGAACCTCCAAGCAGGAAGGGGAAGCCGGGCCACCTTACCATGACCGGGAAGATGATGGCAGCCATGGTGGACTTGAGGATCCAGAGCACCGCCAGGCAGAGGATTTGCACCAGGGTGAAGAGGTGGATGCGGCGCAGGGGCACGTGCCTCAGGAAGGCGTGGTCCGGCTGGTGCTTGGCCGGCATCAGGAAAAGCTTGCAGCGGTCCCAGAACTGGGAGGAGAGCGAGGCCTCAGCCGGGCAGTGGGGCCCTAGGTGGGCCTCCTGGGACGGGGGCTGAGGGAGGGGGCCGCGATGGGGTCCCGCAGAGGGGGACCCTGGTCAGGCCTTAAGGTCCCACAGTAGGGGGCCTGGAGGTGTCTAGGAGGACACAGAGGGGTCGTCAGGGGGAACCTGAACCCTGGGTGCGAGGTACAGCCCTGGAACTGGCCGCAAATGATCACTGTCCCAAGGAAATGCAACTTGCTGGCAACACAACCTATCTGAGACATACTGGGGTATCGTGGTGAATAAAAAACAAAGCAAAATGTCTTCGGTGGGAGTTGCCTTAGGAAAGCTGAGGAGTGTAGTGAAATGCCCATGGGAGTCAAACGGATCTGGCTTTTGAATCCTGAACCTAAGTTTTCCCATTTGTAAAATGGGGATCAGAGGGCCTATCTCATAGGGTAATTATGTAGATTAAATTATATAACATCTAGAAGGCACCTACTATAGTTATTTTGCCTTGCACATAGTAAATGGCAGGGTTATTATACTATTATTCTTTCACTGAACTGGGAAAATGCCTCGGTGACATGGAACCAGACATAGGATGCTGACTGCAGATTCAAATTAGCCTGGGGAGAGAAAGCCTTACCTGGATGCCATTCAGGGAGGCCACGCCCATGTAGAGGAAGACTCCATACAGCACTGGCATGGGGATGTACTGAAATGAGAGGCAGGGAAGCAGAACCTTGGACTGTGGCCTCCATGTTGTGGCTGACGGTGTCTGCCAAGCCATGGAGGCAGCCTGGCCTGCCCCTGGCCCTCTCCATATGGAGGAGGAGCTGGATGTTTGGAGGAGCTGAGTGTCTGAGAGCAGACCTGCAGCCAGAGTGTTGGTAGGGTGGGAGATGAGGGTCTCTGGGCTCTACTGTCCCTTCTCTAGCTGAGGTAGTTAGTCCAGAGTGCAGCTGTTCTCCCTGCCTGTCCCCCTTCCACCCTTCTGGATGCCATGTGGTCTGCTGAAGACATAACTTCCGCAAAGTGGGAAAATGCCACACATTCCCACCCCCATCATTTCTGTCAGCCCCTTCCCAACTCTAGTCCCAGCTGAGGGCACCCTCCTGAAGCTGCTCTGCTCAGAGTGGAGGCTTACAGGGTGCTTGGGACTCTTAGTGAGCCGATCTACGTTAGCAGGGAGTACCAAAGAACCAGAACCAAAAACCCATTGCTGTCGAGTCGGTTCCAACTCATAACGACCCCACAGGACAGAGTAGAACTGCCCACAGGGTTCCCAAGGCTGTAATCTTTATGGAAGCAGATGGCCACATCCTTCTCCTGCAGAGTGACTGATGGTTTCAAACTGCCAATCTTTGGGTTAGCAGCTGAGCCCTTAACTACTGAACCACCAGGGCTCTGAGTACCAAAGACACTTAACAGTATCATCCATCATAACCAGTTGCCATCGAGTCAGCTCTGACTCATGGCGACCCCATGTGTATCAGAGTAGAATTGTGCTCTATAGGGTTTTTCCGAAAATATGTTGCCAGGCCTTTCTTATGAGGCACCTCTGGGTGGACTTGAACCTTCAACCTTTCAGTTAGCAGCTGAGCATGTTAACCGTTTACACCACCTGAGGACTTCTCATCCATCACCCATGCTCAGAAAAAAAGAAGCAAAACACAAGAGTATAAACTAACAACCGACTAACTACAAATGTTTGCTGGGTACCTTTCCTTCTAAACATACATACAGGCAGCTTGTTTGCTTTTACAAAAATGGAATCACAGCATTCATACTGTTCTACCATCATCATTACAAATCTTTACATGCCTTTCGAGGTATCTCTCTGGTGTTTATCTAAGCTGGCTTTCTGCTTCTCTTCTGCTTTCCCTTGTCTGGACCTGTGACTCACCGCTATGAACAAAGGTTGCTCTACCTTTCACTCAGGTTGCCCTGTTGGAACTCCCTGAAGAGCACAAAACACTATGCCAGTACAGAGTACCCAACTTTTGTTGTTGTTGTTGGGTGCTATTGAGTTGATTTCGACTCGTAGTGACCCCATGTGACAAAGCAGAACTGCCTCATAGGATTTTCCAGGCTGTAATCTTTACTGGAGCAGATCGCTAGGTCTTTCTTCCGTGGAACTGCTAGGTGGATTTGAACCGTCAGTCTTTCAGTAACCAGCTGAGTGATTAACTGTTGTGCTACCAGGCCTCCTTGTCCAACTCTTAGATGCATTTAAGAATGTCAATAAATCTAACTAAATAAATAACCTTTCTTTTAAGTCAACCAGACTGGGCTCATTTTTTAACACAAAGCATCATTTGGATCCATATGCTGTAAACTAATTATTTGAACTAAAAAGTAAAGAAAGTAAATATAGGGCCATTGCATGATTCTGTTTGTACATGGCTTGTGAGATTTTTGCCTACTTATGAAACAAGGTAAATGTTCCAATGAACAACACTGTCATGAATGGAATCATGTCCCCCCGCCCCGAAATGTGTGTATCAATTTAGCTGGGCCATGATTCCTGGTACTGTGTGATTTTCCTATATGTTGTAAATCCTGCCTCTACGGTGTTAATGAGGGAGGATGGGCAGCAGTTGTGTTAGTGAGGCAGGATTCAATCTACAAGATTGGATTGTGCTTCAGGCAATCTCTTGAGATATGAAAGAAGTGAGCAGAGAAACAGGGGAACCTCATGCCACGAAGAAAGCAGTGCCAGGAGCAGAGCGTGTCCTTTGGACCCAGGGTCCCTGTGGGAGAAGCTCCTAGTCTGCAAGAAGACTGATGAGAAGGCTGAAAGAGAGAGAAAGCCTTCCCCTGGAGCTGACACCCTAAATTTGGACTTTTAGACTACTTCACTGTGAAGAAATAAATTTCTCTTTGTTAAAGCCATCCACCTGTAGAATTTCTGTTATAGCAGCACTAGGTGACTAAGACAAACACTGTCCAAATCACCCTCAAAGTATGGGAGCGATTGAGGGAGAAATAAAATCTTAAATAAAAAAATGAGCTGAACTCTGTAATAACACAAGTTTAAGATGGCTTAAAACTTGCCTTTTGCCCTAATGAGTATGAAGTCCACATCAAACAGGAGAACTAGGCCAAGTCTTAGATAATTTTTAGTTATCACTAACTAATTATAAAGTCACCTTATTATCAAGCCTAGGAAATTTTTCTCAGTCCTCTGATTTGCAGGCTCAAGCAAATTTCTCAGCAAATTCCAAAGGTCCATGCCATCAAACTCCTACCAGTGACTGGGCTGTAATCTAGATTTCTAGATTAATCCTTATAAATACTCCTTTCATCCCCAGGGAAAGGCTCTTTTCAAATATTAATGATACAGTAAAGTGGCAAAAATATATGTTTGCTGTCAGCTTTATACCACCAGTTAACGCCATCAACAACGATCACAATCCCACAACCATAAGGATATCAGAGCCTACTTGTACAATTTGAGGCTGAGACTAGAAGAACACATGGGGCCCAGAGGGGGAACTTCTGATGTTGTCAGGAGTTCCTCTGAGGCAGAATGCAGAAATCCACAGTCTTTAAAAGCTATGACAAGTTTCCAGCAAAGAAACAAAAAAACCTTGGGATGGACTGGCAATCTGCAGAGCTGAGCATGGAAGTCGTTAATGTCGCTCATCAAAATCACGCCCACTTTGGCCCCCAGCGCCCCCATTTGGCAAGATAACCAAATGTTTGAAAATTGATGGAAGGACTGCAGGGGATCACCAATCCTCTAATAATAAACATTACGGTATCTAATGTCAGTAGAACCATTCATCATAGATACCTAGAGACAGGGAGGGAGGGAAAGAGAGAGAAGAGAGATGATTTAGCTCCTTGCTACTCAAAGTGTGGTCCTTGGACCAACAGCATTGTTATCACCAGGAAGCTTGTTAAAAATGCAGAATTTTGGGCCCTACCCCAGGCCTATCAAATCATTATTTGCATTTAACAAGATACCTGTTGCCATTGAGTCAATTCCGACTCATGGTGACCCCATGCGTTAGAGAGTAGAATTGCTCTATTGGGTTTTCTTGGCTGAAATCTTTATGGAAAGGAGTCTCTGGGTGGGGCAAATGGTTAAGTGCTTGACTACCAGCCCAAGGGTTGGTGGTTTGAATCCACTCAGGGGCACTTCAGCAGACATGCCTGCTGATCTGCTTCCGAAAGGTGGTAGCTTTGAAAACCTTATGGAGCAGTTTTACTTTGCACGCATGGGGTCTCCATGAGTTGGAATAGACTCAATCACACAAAAAACAACAACAATCTTTACGGAAGCAGTTTTCTAGGCCTTTCTTCTGTGATGCTGCTGGGTGGGTTTGAACTACCAAACTCTAGGTCAGCAACTGATTGTCAACCTCTTGTACCACCCAGGCTCTGTATTTATCGAGACACCGGGCGATTTTTATCCTTATCAAAATTCAAGGCACATACAGCAGAACTCTGCTGGAGGAATTGGTACACAAAGAGATACAGTTAATAACTGATATACCCATTGTTGCTCAGTTGATTCCAACTCATAGTGACTGTATAGGACAGAGTAGAACTGCCCCATAGAGTTTCCAAGGAGCAGCTGGTGAATTCAAACTGCAGACCTTTTAGTTAGCAGTGGAGCTCTTAATCACTGTGCCCCCAGGGCTCCAATAACTGATATAGAAACAATAAAAACAGAAACACTAACTAGGTACTAGGATCTAATTTGTACTCTCTAAAACCAGGAGCATTTGGAGGACTGCTCTGCTGGCTACATAAACAAGAATTAAAGATTTTAACTAAAGTTTGGACTTGGGTAGATGGCTCCCCACTCTAAGTTCCCTGTGGATCTAATACTCAGCTATGCCTAACTGGACAGACATGGGCACACTTACAGCTGCAAAAAGTTAATCAAGCTTTATGGAAAAATTCTTTTCACTGGAAATAAGTGCTGAGTAGTTTTACTCTAGAACCTTAAAAAAAAAGAACCTTAGCTCTGGATTAAATTATATTATATTATATTCTTCAACTGGCTATACCAAAGAGATGAAATTATCTTTTCCTTAACTTAAAATCAATCTTATATTTAGTACCTCTCAATATCAGCTAGTAAGAATGATTTAATTACTTAAATAACAATTTTAAAAGCCTAGCTTTATAAATATATATAGCTTGATACAATCAAATCAGCAATTCTAAATCTTAGGATCAATAAAAATCCAGGGAAGTCTGCTATTAAATTTATCAAATGGATTAACTGGAGGCTAAATAAAATGACATTAGGCTTTTTTCCACTCTTGTTGTACATTCATGACTGAATACAGAGATGCTCTCAGAGCATTCAGAGCTATGTGGACCCACGAAAACTTCTCTGTGAACGTTTCCCCACACCTGGCATCTTAGCCCACTTATAAAGCCCATTTATTTTTTATAAGATGCATGAATTAATACAGAAATACATTCCATCGCTGGAAACAGTTGCAACATTTGAGCCAAGAGCTGAAACAGAAGGAAGTTTCCATTATTGCTGAAAATGCATCACCCAAGAACGGGCAATGTGACCACACAAAGCTATGATCCTCGACAGCTTTGGCAACGGCAAACCATACACACACAACTGCTTTCATTTCAGTTAATTATACCCCTGAGGGCATGCTATCAGCATAAAACAAAATTCATCACAATCAGATATGTCAAATATCTAAACGTAAAAAGCCTAGAAACCTCATAATTTATGTGTCCATAAAATCATTGATCCCATTGTAAATGGAACTAAAGGAGGGAAGCTGTAGTGACATTTTCTAATTGCTCTGTGATCTACTCAAATGTGATCAAGCCCATGACATCAAATTACTATCAGTGATTAGGGTGCGATCTAGAATTCTAGATGAATCAGCATATATCTTCCTTGAGTCCCCAGGGAAAAGCTCTTTTCAAATATTAATGACTCAGTAAAGTGGCAAAAAGGTACTTCTGTTGTCAGCTGGTGAGAAGCGACAGAATAGCTGACCATATTCAGCAGTATGCCTGGGAATCACATAAGGTCTGCTTCTCTAACACCGGAACATGAACTTTGCTCTGTGCCAAATGATTATGGGGACTTTTGGTCCCTACAGTATGCTGTTCTTAGATCCCAGCTTCTTTTTATACAAACGTTTGCCTGTTAAAGAGTATCAGGACAGACAAGCACAATGGTTGGTGCTTTAGAATCTTCTCCACAAAAGTAAATATTCCCTGGCCATTTCACATGAACTCAGAACAAAATGCCTGCCCACCTGCATGTAATCTGTCCCTTGTGCAATGGAAAACCCCTTAAAAACATACCCAACTTCAAACATACTGCTCAGGTGTGCTCAGCCCAGAAGTAATAAAAAAAAAAAAAAAAAACCTTATTAAAAACACAAAACAACCCATTAACATGATGGTTCTTTAGTCTTTTGGTTTTTACAAGGTCACCCCTGAGTGAGCTATTTTGAGATCTTCAAAGTGGGAAAATATTTGCAAAACGTTGAGACGAGCTTAATTTAAGAAATGAAAGTCTTTTGTAGGTACTAATCAAGGGACCAGAGCCCTGATGGTGCAGTGGTTAAGAGCTCGGCTGCTAAACAAAAGGTCAGCAGTTCAAATCCACCAGCCACTCCTTGGAAACTGTATGAGGCAGTTCTACCCTTTCCTATAAGGTCACTATGACTCAGAATCCACTCAATGGCAAAGGCTTTGGTTTGGTTGGTTTGGAATCAAGGTACCAGGCAATGTCTAATTCTGTTATACATGAGGGCACCATGAGTCTGAGCCAACTGGATGGCAACTAACAACAATCAGAGGAAAGCAAGATTGGTAGGTTAGTGGCTGGAATGGAGAGAGATGGAGGAACCTGGTTGGAACACTTTTTTCCCAACCAGAAAGGGACCATTCTGGGGAACTCATGCTCCAAATGTACTCGTGTTTGATTTCGTGTCTACCAGCTGGACTGGAAGGACACAAGCAAGAGGAGCTTTGAACTGTGTGGGAAAGTTGTTTATATGCCCAAGACCTGCAAGGCAGAGGAGCAGCACACAGGCCCCAAGAAACAGCCAGAGAAGCCTCCCCCTGCAAGCCGAATTTTTGAATAATTTTTTTAGAATGACTTTTTTTTTTTAATTGTATTTTTGGTGACAGCTTACACAGCAAGTTTAGTTCCCTTTTAACAATTTCTGTACATATCGTTCAGTGACATTGGTTACATTTTTCACAATGTGTCAGCATTCTCGTTATTTCTATTCTGGTTGTTCTGTTCCCAGAATGTTCCACACTCTTCCCCACCCCTCACCTTCTTATCTTTGCTTTAGGGTAAATATTGACTGTTCACATGTATCTGTCCTATAGGGTTGCTATGAGTCCGAATCGACTCAATGGCGGTGATGGTGGGGTTCTCACATAGATAATTATTTAAAGGAGCACAGTACTCATAGGTGATATTGTTTGTTTTATAAGCCAATCCATTATTTGGCTACAAGGTGACCTCCGGGAGTGAGTGAAGTTCCAAATTTAAAGGATTTCTCAGGGCGATAGTCTCCGGGGATCCTCTAGTCTCTACCAGTCCAGTAAGTCTACGTTTTTCTCTCATTCTATCCGGGACCATCTGTTGTGTTGCTGGTCAGAAGGTTTACTTTTTTTTTTTTTAATTGTGGTAAATATGTAGGTATCAAAACATTTGCCATTTCTATAATCTTTACACGTACAGTTCAGTGACATTAATGATGTTCATCTTGTTCAGCCATCGCCATTAACTGTTTCCCCTTGCAAGTTTTAAACCTTGGAAAAAAGTGAGCAAGGAGGCCTCCAGTGAGCCATAAACCAGAAGATCCTGATCTCATCAAGGGATAGAACTTGACAGAACTTCCTGAGGGAGCAGTGTCCTCCAGAAAGGTGAGGGCGGACTTGAGGTGGGAAGGGACGCTTGGCAATGGTAATAAATGATGCCGTATTACAGACAATAATGATGACAATTTCCCACCCCTGAGGCATCAGCCCAGTGCTTTCTCAGGTGCAGGGCCTGTGAGAAGAATGGGACCTAGATGGGGCATGGAGCTCACCTTCAGGATGGGAGCCAGGAAGACGGAGATTCCTGTCAGGATAAAGACGATGATGCCGGTCACTCTCTGTTCCCTGGCAAAGAAGGGCACGAGGCTGGGGTGAACTAGGAGATGCTCAGTGACCATTCCAGCCCTTCCTGTCCCTCTGTGGGCCCATGAAGGTTGTATTCAACGCCCGGGTCTCAGGGGCTTCTGTGCTGGGGTTTGTCTGGCTGCCCGATCCCAGGACTAAACCCCTGACTGAGGGTAAGCCCATCTGACCCCTACTTGGGAGGAGAGGAAGCCCCTGACTGAGGCAAGGACATTTTGTAGGGGTGTTCTCAGGAGGTTATTTAATGTTGTGGCTAATAGCTGGGGTGCCAGACGGGACTTGGGTTGAATCCTGACTCTTCCGCTTACTAGTTGTGTGGCCTTAAGCAAATCCCTAACCATCTGGAGCTTCAGTAGAAAGAAGATAACAATGGCCTGTACCTTGTGGGCTTGTTGTGAGAATTAAATGTGATATAAAGTGCTCATTATCCCTGTCCTCCACCACTCATCTGTCAGTTTGTTGTACTGTGGTGGCTTGCATGTTACTGTGATGCTAGAAGCTATGCCACCAGTACTTCAACTATACCAGTAGGGTCACCCATGGCCGACAGGTTTCAGCTAAGCTTCCAGACTAAGGCAGACTAGGAAGAAGGACCTGGTGATCTACTTCTGAAAAAACTGGCCAGTGAAACCTGTGGAGAGCGGTGGAACATTGTTTGATATAGTGCTAGAAGATGAGCCCCTCAGGTTGGAAGACACTCAAAAAATGACTAAGAGCTGCCTCTTTAAAGCAGAGTCAACCTTAATGACGTGGATAGAGTAAAGCTTTCAGGACCTTCGTTGCTGATGTGGTATGACTCAAAATGAGAAGAAACAGCTGCAAGTATCCATTAATAATGAGAACATGGAACACATGAAGTATGAATCCAGGAAAACTGGATGTTGTCAAAAATGAAATGGAATGCTTGAAGATTGATATTCTAGGATTAGTGAGCTGAAATGGACTGGAATTGGCCGTTTTGAATCAGACAATCATATGGTCTGCTATGCTGGAAATGACAAACTGAAGAGGAATGGTGTCACATTCATCATCAAAAACAACATTTCCAGATCTAACCTAAAATACAACACTCAATGATAGGATACTATCCATATGCCTACAAGGAAAACCAGTTAATATGACTATTATTCAAATTCATGCACCAACCACTAATGCCAAACATGAAGAAACTGAAGATTTTTACCAACTTCTGTAGTCTGAAATTGATCAAACATGCAATCAAGATGCACTGATGACTGCTGGTGATTGGAATGCAAAAGTTGGAAACAAAGAAGAAGGATCAGTAGTTGGAAAATATGGCATTGGCGATTGAAGTGACATGGCAGATCACACAATAGAATTTTGCAAGACCAACAGCATACTCATTGGAAATACTTTTTTCAAAACATAAACAGTGACTATACACAGGGACCTTGCCGGATGGAATATGTAGGAATCAAACCAAATATGTCTGTGGTGGAAACAGACGATGGAGAAGCTCAATATCATCAGGCCAAGGGCCATCTGTGGAACAGATCAACACTTACTCATATGCAAGTTCAAGTTGAAGCTGAGGAAAACTAAAACAACTCCACAAGAACCAAAGTATGACCTTGAGTATATCCCACCTGAATTTAGAGACCATCTCAAGAATAGATTTGAAATACTGAACACTAATGACCAAAGACCAGACCAGTTGTGGGATGACATCAAGGGCATCATACATGAAGAAAGCGAAAGGTCATTAAAAAGACCGAAAAAAAAAAAAAGACCAAAATGGATGTCAGAAGAGACTCTGAAACTTGCTCTTGCACATAGAATAGTTAAAGCAAATGGAAGAAATGATGAAGTAAAAGAGCTGAACAGAAGATTTCAAAGGGCAGCTCAAAAAGACGAAGTAAAGTATTATAATGAAATGTACAAAGATCTGGAGTTAGAAAACCAAAAGAGAAGAAGACATCTGGCATTTCTCAAACTGAAACAACTGAAGAGGAAATTCAAGGCTCAAGTTGCAATACTGAAGGATTCTATGGGCAAAATATTAAACGACTCAGGAAGCATCAAAAGGAGACGGAAGGAATACACAGAGTCAATGTACCAAAAAGAATTGGTTGATATTCAAACATTTCAGGTGGTAGCATATGATCAAGAACCAACAGTACTGAAGAAAGCAGTCCAAGATGCACTGAAGGCACTGGGAAAAAATGAGGCTCCAGGAATTGACATAATACCACTTGGGATGTTTCAACAAACAATCGCAGGGCTGGAGGTGCTCACTTGTTTATATCAAGAAATTTGGAAGATAGCTACCTGGTCAACCATATATTTACCTATTCCAAAGAAAGGTGACCCAATAGAATGTGGAAATTATCAAACAATATCATTAATATCAAATGCAAGCAAAATTATGCTGAAGGTAATTCAAAAGTGGTTGCAGCAGTACATCAACAAGGAATTGCCAGAAATTCAAGCTGGATTCAGAAGAGGACATGGAATGAGGGATATCATTGCTGATGTCGGACGGATCCTGGCTGAAAGCAGAGAATACCAGAAAGATGTTTACCTGTGTTTCATTGACTACACAAAGGCATTCGACTGTGTGGATCATAACAAATTACAGATAACATTTTGAAGAATGGGAATTCCAGAACACTTGATTGTGTTCATGCAGAACTTGTATAGAGACCAAGAGGCAGTTGTTCTAACAGAACAAGGGGATACTGCATGGTTTAAAACGAGGAAAGGTGTGTGTCAGGGTTGTATCCTTTCACCATACTTATTCAATCTGTGTGCAGAAGCTGGCCTGTATGAAGAAGAACAGGGCATCAAGATTGGAGGAAGACTCATTAACAACCTGGGATATGCAGATGACACAACCTTGCTTGCTGGAAGTGAAGAGGACTTGAAGCACTTACTGATGAAGATCAAAGGCACAGCCTTCAGTATGGATTACACCTTAACATTAAAGGAAACAAAAACCCTCACAACTAGACCAAGAAGCAACATCACGATAAATGGAGAAAAGATTGAAGTTGTCAAGGATTTCATTTTATTTGGATCCACAATCAACACCCATGGAAGCAGCAGTCAAGAAATCAAAGGATGTATTGCATTGAGTAAATCTGCTGCAAAGAACCTCTTTAAAGCGTTAAAAAGCAAAGATGTCACTTTGAGGACTAAGGTGTGCCCAGGACCTAAGCCATTGTATTTCCAATTGCCTGATGTGCATATGAAAGCTGGAGAAGGAATAAGGAAGACGGAAGAAGAATTGATGCATTCGAATTATGGTGCCAGCAAAGAATATCAAATATACCATAGACTGCCAGAAGAACAAACTAATCTCTCTTGAAAGAAGTACAGCCAGAATGCTCATTAGAAGCGAAGCTGGCGAGACTTCATCTCACGTACTTTGGACATGTTATCAGGAGGGACCAGTCCCTGGAGAAGGACATCATGCTTGGTAAGGTAGAGTGTCAGTGAAAAAGAAGACGACCCTCAATGAGATGGACTGACACAGTGGCTTAAACGATGGGCTTAAACATAGCAAGGATTGTGAGGGTGACACAGGACCAAATTGCTTTGTTCTGTTGTACGCAGAGACGCTATGAGTTGGAACCAACTCTATGGCACCTAACAACAGTCCCTGTCCTTTGATTATAATAAGATCTGCACTTTTGCGGGGCATGATTAGTCAGGACTCAGGACAGGCACACGCGTGGTGTGGAAGGAGTCCCGGCCGGCTGGCTGAGCAGGCATTCAGGGACCAGAGGGCATCATGTATGTTTTCCCCAAGTGCAGAGGCCTAGCAACATCTGCCCAGGTTGGTGCTCTGGCCAGTCCTGAGTGCTGCAACCTGGTAGAAAAGCCTCATTTGGGCAGGCAGGGGCCCAGGTACCCGAGGCCGTAGGGAGAAGTTCTTACAACAGCTTTCATGAATGTCTAGAGACCGTAAGAGGCAGAAGATATACTTTTAAAATGGGTCAGGGACTGGACATGGTGCATGACAGAAGCCAAGGGAAGGAATAGGCCCTGGCCACAGGGAGCTCCTGGGAAGGCTTTCCTAAGGTAATGGAGATTGGGCAGGCTTGAACTCACAGGAGAGCTTTGGGG
Organism: Loxodonta africana; assembly: GCF_030014295.1. Classification (NCBI taxonomy): domain Eukaryota; kingdom Metazoa; phylum Chordata; class Mammalia; order Proboscidea; family Elephantidae; genus Loxodonta; species Loxodonta africana. Next base: position 29,271,041 of record NC_087356.1, read on the forward strand.
AGCTGTGTGAACAGGAGGCATGAGGGTCTTGAGGAGGAGACAAAAGGACAGGTCAGAAAGGCATCCTGTGGGGGGCCTTGAGTGGCCTATATAGGTGCTCATGCCTGTGCATGGGGTGGGGAATGTCTCCCTGGAGTCTACTAAGAAGCAAGCACCACTTAGAACTCCTCTCAGGAAGCTCACTCCCATCCTGGTGGTTCCTGGGCTGAACAGGGGTCCTTTTTGCCCAAATGCCTTCATCGTAAAAGCAAAGCTGGCTTCCCCTCCCCCAACCTGACCACTCTCCATGATCCCCAGTCCCTCCTACCTCACCCCCAGGAACTGAGGCTGCTCCCCAGGGGCACTGGTCTCCGTCTCCATCTTGAGGCTGTCGATGTGGGTGATGGAGATGACTGTGGCAGCCACGTACCAGGGGAGCCCCATGAAGGAGCACAGGGCCATGAGGATGCCTACCCAGAACAGGTCCAGATGGTAGCCGGCGGCCTTCTGCAGGGTGTGGTGCAAGGGGAGAAGCTGTCTAGGGAGCCTGTTCCTGACCATCAGGGGTGGGGGCATGGGGGACAGCAATCTCCTTGAGGCAGCCATTTTGTGGAACAGGTTTAAGAGCTCATCTTGGTTTTCCACAGGGTACTCTGAGGGCGCCGCGACCCTCAGGTGCTCCCTAGTGAGGAGTTCAGAGGTACGCAGGCCTCACCAACCCCAGAGGTAGCTTCAGTTGCCACCTTGTCTGAAAGGGTGGGTGAGGAGAGAGGCACAGTGAGAAAGGAAAGGGATGTTCAGGCTTAGAGAGACCCTGGATTGGGGTCCTGGGGAGAAGAGATCTCACCCAGTGGCCAGGTATCTCTGCAATTGCTGACTGAGGGGCCCCAGCTGGGACAGAACTTAGACCCAACCTAGAAGGGTCTGGACTGGGGCTGGTGAGGGGGTAACCTGAATCTTCTCAGACCCAGAGGCATGGAAAGAGTTGGAGGGACCAGAAGGTCCAAAGAAGCTCCTCTGTTCATTGTTCCAGATCAAAATCTCCCTGTTGGGATCTGCTCAGACTCCCAAGTTTACTGGCAGGAGGTACACAGGTAGAGGTACAGAGGGTCACTTTGGGAGAGGAAAGAGGCCTTTTCCCAGACCCCCATCCTTGGCTCCTCTGGACCACCTGATCCTTGGGTTAAGCTGCCCTGGCCTCATTGGTATTACCTGCATCTGAAGGTTATACTTCCCCCAAGACATACCAAGTGGGAACTCCAGTCTTCTGGTCTCATCTTTTCCTTCACAAATGGCCCCAAATATTGAAAGAAGCACCATCTCCCTCCTTCATTCCTTCTGACTTTGTGGGAAGAAAAAGTTTGCACCTCTGCTCCGAGCACCAGCCTTACCCTCAGCTTGTTTTCCTTCCGGTTGACAATGACGGCTGTGATCTGCTGGTCCATGAAGATCAGGATGGTCACCAGCAGGGCAGGAAGGATGCTAGCCGGGTACACCCACCACGGATTCTTCCCAAAGGGGGCCACGAACCAACCTCGGTCAGGCCGCGTGGGCTGAGCGGGAGCAAAGGAGAGGGGCCTGTCCTCTCCCCCACATCTTACCCTTTGTCCTCTCCCCCACCTGTGTACTTCTCAACTGCAATCTTTTCCTGAGAGCAAAGAGACCAAGGAGGCAGGCAAACTTGGGAAGGAACATGAACACAGGAGGTGTTTGTAGAGCTAAAGAAATAACTTGCTGCAGTGGCCCTGGGGCTGGTTGGAAAGAAGGGAGGCGAGGAGTCATTGACTGTGGAATAGCAAAAAAGCAGGATTGAGGCCTAAGAGGCCAAAAAAAAAAAAAAAGAACTTCAATGGGTTCAGTCCTCAACCCTTCTGCCTTCCCTCCGAGCCCCCTTGTCTGGGGAGCACTATAGAATTGTCTGTAAAATAGCAAAGATTTTCATGAATTCAAACCCTGCATATTAAGAATAAGGGAAAGCCATGCAGGAGTTGGGCTGAAGTTTCTCTTTTATTTAAGAGAAAGGGATATTTTACAGGCCAATATGAGTTGTATGAGACTTGCTTAAGCTACTTAGAAGAACCCTGAAATAATATCTCCAAGGTCAAGACCACAAAGAACCTGGTTCTAGAACCTAGACCCCTACCCTGGTTTAGATGGTTGGTGCTCCTTATGAGGGGGCAGGGCTTGAGCCTGGCAACAAGCAAATGGCACCAACTCTGGACTAATGTGTAATTTCTGAAGTAATGGTTCTCAAGCTTGAGCATGTCTCAGAATCCCCGGAGGGCTTGTTAAAGTGCAGATTGTGGGCCCCACTCCCAGAATTTCTGAATTCACAGGTATGGGATAGGGCCAAGAATTTGCATTTCTAACAAGTTCCCAGGTAATTAAGTGATGCTAGTCCAGGGACCACACTTTGAGAACCACTGACCTAAGGGATCAACAGATCCCAGCTGGCCCAGCCTTTAGGCTTAGGCTGCTATGGGTCAGGCAACTGGAGACATCCAAGCAGAAGTCAGGGGGCTTCAGCGGCGCTGGAGGTGGATTCCAGCACCTTCTCCACCCTGTGGCTTCACGATAGGATTTCACTGTGAACCTGTCCGCACCCCAGCATCTCAAGGTTTTAGGAAGTTCCTAACTGGAAGTTGATACTACTGTAGACCTGTAAGGACCACCCCTAGGGAACGTTGTGAGTAGGAGGAGGTAGAGCACACACAGAGGACCACCAAGGCCACTTGGCTGAGAGGAGAAGGAGATTCAGCCAGTGTAAGGGGAAGAACCAGCAGCTAGTGGGCAGGCAGAAGAGAGTGACCAGAACAGGGGTGATGGGCAAACCTTGATGACACTGGGCACGTGCAACTTGGGGGTTTCCAGGCTGAAACAGGCATCGATTCCACAGAAGAGCAGGATAGAGAAGACAATGGAAAAGTCGGCCACCAGGGCCCGGACCTGCAGAAAGGAGATAAGTGAGTGGAGCACCTGTCCTGCTCACTGTAGACTTAGTCCTAAGACCCAGAATGGTTAAGAGCTTGGATTCTCAAGTCAGCAGAACTAGTCTCAAATCCTGGCTCTGCCCCTTGCTGCCTGTGTGATCTTGGGGAAACCTTATCATCTCTCTGAGCCTCAGTTTCTTCATCTGTAAGATGAAGATGATGATAGTTCCTACCTCGTAGGTATAAATGAGCTGTGACGTATTTAGAGTGCTTGGCATAAGTAGTCAGTCACTGTTACAATGAAACCTGTGAGAGCCGGAACTCGACAGGACTACCTTGTTTTTCCAGGTCTCACAAGTTTTCTGCCTTTGACTGGGTGCAGTCTTACCACTTTTCTATCACTCGTTTTAGTGGAAAATATTTACGTTTTCCTTCTCTGATAGGTTTCTGCCTTACACAGGCTCTGGCTTTTGCAGGTTTTACTGTGTTATCCATGTGACAATGGCAGCCATTGCTGAAGACAGTTGTTGGTATGGCAGACTGAACTGGGTCACCCACCAGGTGTGGTGAGGGCTAGGGATGAACTTGGAAGGAAACCCTAGTTCCTACAAACGCGTGACAGATTGTTGCACTCCCACTTGGCCTAGGAGGGTGGCCCTCGGGCCCTGCTGGGGACTAGACCGTTTATCCACTAAAGGTCCTCTGCCTCTTGTTCCTTTGTTTTCAGGAGGCCCTTTCTAGGCCAGATTTTGGACCTCACTTCTGTCCTTTCTGAATCAGTGCCCTCTGACTGCCTTCTACACCAGTCAACATCCAGAAGCCTCAGGACAGAACAGGGTCCTGATGTCCACCCTGCCACTTTTTTTATGTCTATTCAGAGACAGCAATTTCTAGAAAAACTACTGGGAAAGTTAAGAAGAGCAGGGCAGGTGACGGCACAGTGAATTCTTTTCCTAAGCGTCCTATGCACTTGATCTTAAAAACAGAATATTTTAAAAAGACTTACAGTGAAAAGCAAAGCCTCCATCTTACCTCTCCTCACTCCCGTCCCACCTTCCAGATACATCCACTTATATCTGCTTGATTTTACGTGTCCTGGTAGTTTCCTCCATGTCATTAAATAATACATTTATACTTTTATATCTTGGTTTACTCATTTAAGGCGTTGTCTAGTTTGAATAAGGAGTTAGTTAAGTTAGGGACAGTGTATTATCCCTCCTCTCTCTCCTCATTCCCAGTCTTGCATAGTCACTTTAAAAATCCTTCTTCAAGTGTCCTTTGTACTTTTAAGTTATATAATTAGATGTATTTTTCTCTTTCCGCTAACTTTGCCAGTAGCTCTCGCTATCCTTCTGGGTGAGGGTCCTGCCCCTATCTTTCCTACCACCTTTCTTCTCCCCTGTTCCACCTTCCATTTAGGGCTCCTTGACTTTGATCTTCACCTTGTCAAAACTGAGAATACTTATATTCGTTCCATCAACCTGTGCCTTTGGTGTTTTATCTACAAGTGGATCCTAAAAAATTGAAAACCAACAACAGCTTTATATTATCATGACTATAAATATTGGTATGGCAGAACTAAGTAGTGTGTTAGGTTTAGGCTTCCTTTTCTACAATATTACTACAGTAGCAACCAGATCAAAAAATTATTACATTAAGCCATATGAAATTTGCCATTTTTATAGGTCACCATGAGTTGGAGTTGACTTGATGGCAACTGGTTTTTTAGTTTCACTCCCACTCATTGCTTCTCATCTTCCCAACTGATGGCTGTTGTCTTAGTAGTAAAATATAGGCAGTTTTACCAGTTCAAACTAATGTAAAGGTGGATGCAGTAAACAGCTCTGAATTCCCTCCCACCTTAAGACATAAAATATCACCTGCTCAGTGGATGTCTCCTCTGTTACCCATTCCCACACCTGTCCCTGCCCTCTGGAGAGAACCACTGGCCTGATTTGGAGCTTATTATAGCCACGAGTGTCTTTATACTTTTACTAAATACGTTTGTTGTGGTTGTGTGCTGTTGAGATGATTTTGACTCATAGGACCCTGTATGATAGAGCAGAACTGTCCCATATGGTTTCCTAGGCTGTAATCTTTGCGGGAAAGGAGCCCTGGTGGCACAGTGGTGAAGGGCTTGGCTGCTATCTGAAGGGGTCGAAAGGTTGGTGGTTCGAACCCACCAGCTGCTTCATGAGAGAAAGATAGAGCAGTCTTCCTTCTGTAAAGATTACAGCCTTGGAAACCCTATAGAGCAGTTCCATTCTGTCCTTTACGGTCGCTATGAGTCAGAATCAACTCAATGGCAACAGGTAACGGGAATCTTAATGGGAGCAAATTGCCAGGTCTTTTTTCCCATGAAGCCCCTGGTGGGATTTGAACCGCTGACCTTTCAGTTAGAAGCCAAGTGCTTAACCACTGCGATACCAAGGCTCCTTAAATATGTATACACCCCTAAACAACATATGGCATTACGTTGCATGTTTTCTAGTTTTACAAAGATGGCATCATATTACTTGTAGTCTTCCACCTCATGCTTAATTTTGCTCAGCGTTATGTTTATGATCGTTTTCCTCGTGGTGAGTTGCAGCTATGGTCTATGTACATCCATTGTCATTTAACATGCGTATGATTACTTTTCAATGTGTGTTTATTCATTCTTCTATTGGTAGATAAATTTAGATTATTTTCATATTTCTCCTCTCGTAATCAGTGTTTCTGCTAACATTCTTGTACCTGTGTGAGAATTCCTCTGGGGTATCTACCTGCAAGTGGAGGGTTGAAGATCATACATATCTCCAGCTTTATCAGAGCACGGACGTTCCTAGTTACACTCCCTGAGTGCTATGAACTGTTAATGTGCTCAGTTGCTAACTGCCTAGTTATCTAGTGCTGCTATAACAGAAACTCCGCAAGTGGACGGCTTTAACAAAGAGAAATTTATTCTCTCAGAGCCTGGGAGGCTAGAAGCCCGAATTCAGCGTGCCAGCACCAGGGGAAGGGTTTCTCCCTCTGTCACCTCTGGGGGAAGGTCCTTGCCATTAATCTTCCCCTAGTCTAGGAGCTTCTCAGCTCAGGGACCCCAGGTCCAAAGGATGCACACCCCTCACAGTTCTTCAGTCTTGGTGGCATGAGGTCCCCCTGTCTCTCTGCTCGCTTCTCTCTTTTATCTCTTAAAAGAGATCGACTGAAGATACAACCTAATCTTGTGAATTGAGTCCTGCCTCATTAAATAATCGCTTCTAATTCTGCCTCATTAACATCATATAGGTAGGATTTATAAGGATTTATAACACATAGCAAAATCACATCAGATGACAAAATGGTGGATAATCATACAATACTGGGAATCACAGCCCAGTCGAGCTGACACAATTATGGGGGACACAATTCAATCCATAAAACTAACGGAAAGGTTGGAGGTTCCAATCCTCCCAGAGGCACCTCAGAAGAAAGACCTGGAGATCTACTTCTGAAAACTCTGTGGAGCACAGTCCTACTCTGACACACACGGGGTCACCATGAGATGGAGCTGACTTGACGGCAACTGTTTTTTTATTTACTCTTCCACTCATGGCTTTCCATCTCCCCAACACTGATAGATGTGAAACAATGTGGCCCCATTCTTTTCTGCAACACTAAATTCCAGGAGGCAACAGAGCAATTTGTAAATGATTTGAGGAAAAAAAACTGGTGGCATGAGAATTTCACACTAATGAATTACTTTTCATCTTGCAAGCAACAGATGGACATTCTCAGATGTAGCCACTGCTCTAGGATTTCTACTTAAAAGGAGACTTAGAGTTAGGACTGGTCGGAAGGGGGGGAGGCAGGGAGGGAACTTGTCTTGAGGATGCATTGTGTTGCAAACATACTTTGTATATTACAAAGCTCTCTAAAGAACAACCTTTTTACTTAGTCCTTAGAAAATATTGGAAAAACTCAACTGTTCATATCAAGGATTTTTACTGTCATTATTATTATTACTACCAGTAGTAGTGGTAATATTTATCTGAGATGGCTTTAGGAGAGTGCTGACGGGTTTATGATGGGGAAGAGTAGATAAAATTTTTCCAAGTGCCTCTCCTCCTGACACAGCTGTTTCTCAGAACAGCAAGTGCTTCTTTGGTTAATAATTTATTTGTTTTTCCAGCCACTAACAGAAAAGGAAATAAAAAGTTAGCAGATCACATTTACAATGGTATTAAGAAATAAAATATTTAGGAATAAATCTAACAAAAGATGTGCAAAACCTCAAAATCAAAACCTATAAAATATAATGGAGAGAGAAAAGATTTAAATAAATGGAGAAGTATACAATGTTTGTGGATTGGAAGACTCAAAATTTGAAAGATGTCGATTTTTTCCAAGCTGATATATAGCATCATTATAATCCTAACAAAATTCCAACAAGTTTTGACTTTGGTGAAATTTAAGATAATTCTAAAATTCATGAGGAAATGCAAAGAGCTAAGAATAGCTAAGAGAAAGTAAAACAAAGAGGGAGAATTTGGTCTATGAGATGTTCAAGCTTATTATAAGCTAGAGAAAGAAAAACAGTGTGATATTGGTATAAGAACAACAACAAAAAAAACTTTTGGTATAATTTTGATATATTTGACTACAGTAAAACTAAGAATTCCTGTTAATCAAAATATACCATTAAGAAAGTGAAACAGAATAAAGAGCCCAGAAATAGACCTTGGCATACATGGATACTTGATATATGGCAAAGGAAGCACTGGAGTGGGAAAAGAATAGCCTTTTTAAGAAAAAAATTTTAATTTTAAATTTTAACAATTGGCTATTCATATTTTTTTAAAAAATCAATTCTAACGTATTGTAGGTCTAATATGAAAGGAAAAACAATGAAGCGTTTAGAAGATATCTTTTGTCCAATATTTCCCTTAAGAAAAATTTTAATATATTTGACTACAGTAAAACTAACAATGCCTGTTAATCAAAAGGTACCATTAAGAAAGTAAAAAGTCCAGTCATAGAGTGGGAGAAGATATTTGGAACATATATGACCACAAAAGGGTTTTTATCCAGAATATACAAAGAACTCCTGAAAATCAGAAAGAAAAAGACAACCCAATAGAAAATGTCCAAGAGATTCAAGGAGGTACTTCCAAGAAGAAAGTCAAATGGCCATATGGCCAATAGACACCTGATAAGGCTTACAACCTCATTTGCCACTGGACAAATGAAAAAATTTAAAACCAGAGCAAGATACTACTAATACGGAAAGGCTAAAGACAAAAGTCTGACAATATCAAGTGTTGTCAAGGGGACTTGAACTCAGTTCCCCCGACTCCAAAATCCATGCTCTTTCTGCAGCAAACAGAATGGACCTTGGAAAACCTCCGTGCGCTGGTGCTGACATAGTGTCCATCCCATCACAGGATCAGAATCTTTCCTAACTGTAGGGTGAGCTTACCTTGGTTGGGAAATAGCGGCTGGATTTGAACTTCTTCAGGGTCAGGGTCATGGAGTATGTCCCGAAGAAAAGGATGAAGGACATAAGTGCAAGGTCTGGGATGAACTGGCACGAATTCCCGAGCAGGCGCCCACCGTAACTCAGACACTCCTTCTTGCTCAGCAGAGACCAGTCCAACCCTGTGAGGTTAAGGGGGTTGTACTTGGAGACCAAGCACAGGAAAGAAAGGGTCAGGGTCTTCCTGGAAGGTCAGGTGTGTCCAAGCCCTGCCTCCCCTCCTTCCTGCAATTCCCAGGCAGCCCCCACCCACTTCACTGGCCTCTGAGATGCCCTAGCCCTCCTGTCCCATGATGGTGCCCTCAGCAACTTAGCGATATTCCTGGGACAGGCTGGCACAAGGAATGACAAGCAGACAGCTCCCGGGGAAGATTAAGGGCTGATATGTTTGCTTCTTTGTTGTGTTCTAGGATGCACTGCTTTGCTAGCAAGGAGGAAAGGTGCAGGGGAATCGCCCTCTCTCTCAGCAGCCCTGGCTCCCAGCACAATTAACCACAGGTTCTGTGGGCTCCTCCTGCCCCAAGCATCTCCCATTTATTCTTGCCTTCCTTTCCCCTCTTTCACACACTGGGGCTCACACCCTCCCAGGTCACTTCACTCATTTCCTCCTGGTCTCCCAAATGCATAAAATCCAGGGGCAGAAAAGTGCAAAAGGAGTCCTGGTGGCACAATTGTTAAGTGCTCGGCTGCTAATGAAAGGCCCACTGTTGGAACCCACCAGCTGCTCCATGGGAGAAAAAATCTGGTGATCTTCTTCCATAAAGATTACAGCCTAGATCCCATTCCTAGATATATACCCTAGAGATCTAAAAGTTGTGACATGCATGCATATATGCACACCTATGTTTGTTGCAACTTTATTCACAATAGCAAAAAAAAAAAAAAAGGGAATAACTGAAGTGCTCATTATAAGATGAATGGATAAACAAAATATACATGCATTCAATGGAATACTACACAACCATAAAGAGTAATGATGAGTCCAAGAAACATATTATAACACGGATGGACCTGGAGGTTATAATGCTAAGTGAAACAAGTCAAGCACATAAGGACAAGTATTGTATGATCCTTCTTTTATAGGAATACAAACCAAAAAACCCAAACCCAGTGCCGTTGAGTCAATTTTGACTCATAGTGACCCTATAGAACAGAGTAGAACTGTCCCTTAGAGTTTCCAAGGAGCGCCTGGTGGATTTGAACTGCCGACCCTTGGGTTAGCAGCTGTAGCACTTAACCACTATGCCACCAGGGTTTCTGATATAGGAATACAAGGATAGACATATATAAAGAGACCAATGTTCAATGGTGGTTACTGGGGGAAGAGGGGAGGAGGGGGAAGCACATTCTAGATCATAAATACTTGTTATTTTTGGTGATGGGAAAAGTAGCATCAAATGTGGGTGTAGTGAGCACAGTATGACCGAAGTAAATGATGTCATTGAGAGGCGCTCATGAGAAAAGGATGCCTGTACCAAAGAATTTGACATAAATAAGAGGGCAATAAATACAACAAACAACAAAAAATGAGTCTAGGGTCAAATATGGATGAGTATAGGCATATATGTATACAGGTCAGTACAGGTGTACACATACGTGAAAACTAACAGAAGTATCCATAGGTATGTGGAAGTACAGATACATGTTCTGGTGTAAACCCGTTGCTGTAGAGTCTACTCTGACTCATAGTGACCCTATAGGACAGAGTAGAGCTGCCCCGTAGGGTTTCCAAGGAGCAGCTGGGGGATTCGAACTGCTGACCAAACGTGTACGCAGGCACATATATTCATTGAAGACACAGCTGCACATAATCCTCAGACATAACCAAACACCTCCCAGGATTGGTTTTCTGGGTTTAAAGGCTTAGGGCCATAGTCTTACAGGACAACTTAGTCAATAGGTATATAGCTCAAAAAGTTCATGTTCTGCATCCTAGTGAAGTGAGTAGTTCCTGAGATCTTAAAAGCTTGCAAGCAGCCATCTAAGATACAACTATCTGTCTCTACTCATCAGGAGCAAAAGAGTAAGAAGGTAACCAAAATCACAGAAAAAAGTACACAAGGCTGATAGCCTACATGAGCCATGTCCTCAACTACTTGAGATCAGAAGAACTAGATGGTTCCCGGCTACCACCACTGACTGATCTGACTGGGGGCAAAATAGATGACCCTGGTTAGAATGGGAGAAAAATGCAGAACAAAACTCAAATTCTTAGAAATGCCAGACTAACTGGACCAACAGAGACCAGAAGACTCCCTGAGATTACCACCCTGAGACATTCTTTAAACCTTGAACCAAAACTATTCCCTGAGATCACCTTTTATACACAAAATAAAGGATATTACTCATTAGACTGGTGCTGTACTGAAAAAACACCTGTATGAGTCCAAAAAGTCAACATTTAATCCAAAGCAAAGATGACACGATAAGGGGGCAGGGAAACTAGAGACCTGGAAATGGAACAACCAGAACACAACTAATGAGAACGTTGATACGATATAAAAAATTTAACTAATGTTAATGATCAATCTGTATGGAAATTGTCAAAGAGGAACCTAACATGCCCTGTAAATTTTCACCAAAAACACAATAAAATATTATTAAAAAAAAAAGATTATAGCTTAGGAAACCCTATGGGGCAGTTCTACTCTGTCATATAGGGTCACTATGAGTCAGAATTACCTTGACAGCACACAACGACATATATATGTATGTGTATATATACATATATATGCACAATATTTATGTGCATGGGTTTAATGAATGAGGCATGCTGCTAAAGTGCATATACCTAAAATGAAAGCATGCTTTACAATGCTTTGGATGTGCACCCAGTGAGCTGTGTAGTACCTCTGCAAGGCTGGATTGCCATAAGTTGACCTCAGTTTCCCAACTCTTTCCTTGCTCCCCCCACAAACAAAAGTACTCGAAGTTCTGACATTCGAGAAAATTACTTACCAGAGAAGCATTGGTGTTTGGTGCCAGCATGGCTGAAGCATTGAACATGGTTGTATTCACTGTGGATGAGCACACGACACAGGAATTGTCAGCAGCAGCTGGGCCAGAGCCTGCAGCACCCACCAGGCACCCACCCTTTTCCCACCTCCCTCCAGGGGTGAAGATGAGAACTGGCTTTAATTGGGAGGGCACGCTGACACTCTCTTTACTTTGCCCAAAGAAGCAACAAGGGCAGAGAATGGTGGAAAGGAGTCCAGGCCACAGCTCTGACAACCAGCTGAGCCAGGGTAGGACAGCTCCTGCCTGACACCGAGGGACTGTTTTAAAAACTGAAATAAGGAATCCAGTGCTAAGACATAGCCTAAGACAAGGTGGTGAATAATGTACCTTGTGAGCCCCTATTGTCCAATGGACCCATTTCTGAGCTGTCAGACTTAAAATCATCTTCAGAGAACTTACTCTATGCCACACACTATGCCAAACCCTTATACACATTAAGGTCCTAAATCCAGTGAAGGATCCCCATTTTACAGATGAGGCCCAGAGAGGTTAAGTAACTATCCATTGCCCAAGGTCACACAGCTTGTACCTGGCGGAACCATGATTCCATCCCAGGGAGGCTGGCCCCAGAGCCTGTAACCCGCCCACCCAGTCCTACACAGAGAGCTCCCCTGTGCTGTACCCTCCATGGATACCTCCTTTTTCTCCCTTTCCTGTCCTTATATGCTTTTTTTTTTTAAAAGGTCAGCTGGGCCTTTAAGAACTTGTTGGCTCTGACATTATCTTCCTTTGAATGCAAGCTGAGGAAAATGATGCCGGGTTTAGGACCTGAGGGAGAATCAGAAGCCCAAAGGTTCTGCTCTCGACTGTTCATGAGCCTGCATCCCTTGCACAACCATTCCCTCCCCTGGGCCTCAATGTCCCTAACTGTAAGTGGAGCATATGAGGGGTTCCCTTCAGGGGCCGTGAGAAGAGTTGAGAGGAACCCTAATTTCCCTCCTCTTGTTTTCTTGCGGCACCTTCCACTCCCCCTTGGCTTGCCTCACTTGCCCTCCCCCTCCACCCATGTGGAAGCTCATGAAGCTCACTAGAGGATATGGCCACTCATTAAAAAGGCAGACTTGGAGGGCTGCCGTGTGCCCTTTCTTGCTCCAGTACATCACGGGCAGAGGAGAAAGGTCTTCCTTCTGCAAGTGACCGCTGACCTTGCAGTTCTACTGCAGTGGGTTTGGCGAAGTTTGTTCTCTGAATGGAGACCTGATGGTGCAATGGTTAAGAGTTCAGCTGCCAAACAAAAGGTCGGCAGTTTGAATCCACCAACCACTCCTTGGGAACCCTATGGGGCAGTTCTACTCTGTCCTACAGGGTTGTTATATGAGTCAGAATTGACTCAGTGGCAACGGGTTTGGTTTGGTTTTGGTTCTCTGAACCAGTTTTGCTGGTAATAAGTCTGAAATGCATTGTAAGTTCCATTTGGCTCTGCTGGCTGTCCACAGTTGGCTAGGAACCCAGGAGGAAGAAGAGTTTTGTTTTTTTTTTTCCAATTGTGCTTTAGGTGAAGGTTTACAGAACAAATAAGTTTCTCATTAAACAATACACCTATTGTCTTGTAACACTGGTTGCCAGCCCCATGGCAAGTCAACACTCCCTTTCTCGACCTTATGTTCCCCATGTCTATTCGTCCAACTTTCTTGTCCCCTCCTGCCTTCTTGTCCTTGCCCCTGGGCTGGCGTGCCCATTTGGTCTCGTATACATGGTTGAGCTACATGTATTACTGTTTGTTATATGGGCCTGTTTAATCTCTGGCTGAAGGGAGAACCTCAGGAGTGACTTCAGTACTGAATTAAAAGGGTGTCCAAGGGCCATACTCTTGGGGTTTCTCCAGTCTGTGTCAGACCAGTAAGTCTGGTCTTTTTTAGGGAGTTTGAATTTTGTTCCACATTTTTTTCCAGCTCTGTCTGGGACCCTCTATTGTGATCCCTGTCAGAGCAGTTGGTGGTGGTAGCCAGGCACCATCTAGTTGTGCTGGACTCAGTTTGGAGGAGCTGTGATAGTTGTGGTCCATTAGTCCTTTACTAATCTTCCCCTGGTGTCTTTGGTTTTCTTCATCCTCCCTTGCTCCAGATGGGGTGGGACCAGTAGACGTATCTTAGATGGCTGCTCACAAGCTTTTAAGACTCTAGACGCTACTCACCAAAGTAAGATGTAGAATATTTTCCTTATAAGCTATTTTATGCCAGTTGAGCTAGATGTCCCCTGAGACCATGGTCCCCAGCCCGCAGCCCAGTAACTCGATCCCTGTGGGAGTTTGGATGTGTCTATGAAGAAGAAGAGATTATTCTTAAGGCTTCTCCCAACTTCCAACAAGTTGCCCAAAAGGGTGGAGGCAACTGCAGGCCCACTCTATGTTGCAGACTTCCAGGGCAGCTGGGGGTGGCCAAGGAATTCAGTCTGCACCCAGGCAAGAATATTCCTAGAAGCTCTACAAACCCATAGGTTTGTTACAACTGTTCTGAAGAAAGCTATACTTATTAGAAATCAGGGACATCTGCTGCCTGTCCTCACTCTATGACCAAGAGAACCTGATGAATAATGAATGGAGAGGACAGACAAGGTGGACAAGGGGGCTAGCTCAGGGTTACCCACACAAATGCTGGAGGACTCCAGGCTAAAGCTTGAGCCTGGGGAGTTCAGATGCCTTTCAGAACTTGAGCTTAGGCTTACACACTCTTTCATACACAGAACTTTGTATGGTGAAGGTGGAAGAAATACAACACGGAAAATTCCAGAAAGGATCTAAGTCTAAAATATTTAAAAATTCTAGTGTTTACAAAGTGGTACTCACTTGGGATTGAAAGCAGCCAAATCAGTGTGCAGCATCAATCAAATAGAATACAAATCAGTTACAATGGAAGCAAAATTAAAAATAAAAAAGAGAGGAAGAGAGTGCCTGTAACAAATGCACCACCATAATGTAAGATGTTGCTAACAGGGGAACTCTGTATGTGCAGGGAAGAGGGGGACGTGGGAACTCTGTACTTTCTGCTCAACTTTTCTGTAAGCCTAAAACTGCTCTGTTATGGATCCAATTGTGTCCCCCCAAAATATGTGTTGTAAATCCTAACCTCGATGCTTGTGGTTAGGAAACCCTGGTGTCGTAGTGGTTAAGAGCTACGGCTGCTATCCAAAAGGTCAGCAGTTCGAATCCACCAGGCTGTCTTTGGAAACCCTACAGGGCAGTTTTACTCTGTCCTATAGGGTTGCTATGATTCAGAATTGACTCCACGGCAGTGGGTTTTGTTTATGCCTGTGGTTATAATTCCATTTGGGAAAGAGTTGTCTTTGTTATGTTAATGAGGCAGGATTAGTGTATGGCATATTTTGAGTCAATGTCATTTGAGATACAAAAGGGATTAAATAAGCAAGCTAGGAAGCTGAGATGGGAGAAGGAGAGATGCCAGGCCATATGAAGATCACCATGGAGGAGAAGCTCAAAAGACATAAGGACCTTCCACCAGAGCCAATAGAGAAAGAAAGCCTTCCCCTAGAGCCAGCATCCTGAATTTGGACTTCTAGCCTCCTAAACTCTGAGAAAATATTTTTCTATTTGTTAAAGCCACCCATTTGTGGTACTTCTGTTATAGCAGCACTAGATAACTAAGACACACTCTAAAACTAAAGTCTATTGATTTAAAGAGACAGACCCCAAACAAGTTCTCATAATGAAGAGGGACAAGGAGTGATAATGTGCCTAGGTTTTACAGAGCAGGTTTTGCAATAAAACTAGGAATATGGGGGGAAAAAAAAAATCTGCTACATCCCCCCTCCTGAATCACCTAAATGCCTAGAACTTTCCTTTCCATAGTCTCCTAATCAAAACTAACTTGTCTTGTTTTCAGTTCCTTTACTCTTTGTGAGGAAACTGAAAATTGAATCTTACCAGGGTTAGGGCTAATCCCTTGGGTGATGTTGACAGCTAACGTCCTAGGCTGCTAACTGACAGGTTGGAGGTTCGAGTCCATCCAGAGGTGCTTTGGAAGAAAGGCCTGGAGACCTACTTCCAAAAAATCTGCCTGGAAAACCCTATGGAGCACAGTTCTACGCTGACATACATGAGGCCACCATAAACGTCAAAATCAACTCAACAACTGGCTTTTTATTAGTAATAGTTCAATTGAGCAGAGGTTTTCAAACTTGATCAAGCATTAGAATCACCTGAAGGGCTTGTTAAGACACTGCCGGCTGGCCCCACCCCAGACTTTCTCAGGTCCTTAGGTGGGGTGGGGAAAGAATTTGCATTTCTAACAAGTTCCCAGATGGTGCTATAGCTGTTAGTCCAGGGATCACACTTTGAGAACCACCACAATAGCGTGATCCAAAAGAAAGGGGCAACATCAGGCACCTGGCCAAGGACAGAAGGGACACTCTTTGGAGTCAAGTGGCCTTCATTCGGCCCTTCAAAGTTCATGTTACACACTTATACAGCACCTGTTCCTAGGGTAACCTTGGGCTTTGGTTACTCCTTGGATGGATGATTCTCAGAATGGCCAAAGCTACACACCCAACCCCAGAATTTGATCTGTTTCTAAAAGAGTTCAAGGACATGTACTTCTAAAAGTCACGTTTGTGAGAACGTTTGTGTTCAATGCAATGGGTCTAAATGAGAGGGCGCAAGCAGCAAACGGGAGCGCCTTGATGGAGATCAGCTCACAGATGGAGCATTTGCTCTGGGTACTGAGTGAAAAGGGCCTGCTGGCACATAGGATTTTCTCCGATGCCGTGAGAAAACAGTGTCCTGGCTCAGGACAAAGGACAGTTTCACTCAGCATTGGATTTTAATGGAATAACTCAAAATTGATGATAGAAAAAAATTATGTCTAAACTTATTCACAAAATCAGGGCAGTGACAGAAGGGGAGGGGGGTATGCCCAGACTTAAACTTCTGGAGGGCAGGACATCCTTACCTTCCGCAAGGTCTGGTTCAAAGTAGGGAACACAGCAACTGTGCAAGAAGTGTTTTTGATTGATTTACGATTGATGTTTTATTGGTAGTATGTATGAAAGAGCTGAACAACCCAGTATCTACTTATTTCCTCCAACCTAATCTGGGTGTAGATTTGGAAACCTCACAAGATGAGCAGGGCCAGCAATGACATCCCTTTTTTCCATCTACAGAAATCGAGGTTTGGTGTGATCCTGGACAGTCTCTGGACCTATTTGGCTCTCTGTAGGTTTAGCTTTGTGGTCCCTGGAGATATGTGGATGGATCTCTGGCCTCTCTGCTCTGTAGACATCCTGGGCGCTCCACTGAAGGCTTTTAGGGACATAATCACGACTGTGAAGGAAGCCAGGGATTCGGACTCTATGAGAAGCTCATATCTTATGCCCTAACTTTACAGATGACAGTTTTTTTGGCCAGAAAGGAACTCCACAGGAATGGCATTGGGTATTTTCAGATTGGCCAGTTGGTTGATTGAACATCCTGCCCAGTGCTGAAATCCTTTTTTACAACACCTTGAGTGGATGGACAGCTAGCTAGTGTTTAAGTAACTCACTACCACCCAAGGGGGCTGAGACCTCCCATGGTGGCAACTTCCACCATGGTAAATTCTTCTCTAAGTTCCATCAGCATCTGGCTCCCTAAAGCTTCTGCTCCTCGGTCCTCATTCTGTGTCCTTTAGTTACCCAGGGTGAATCTGGCCCTTGGGTGACAACAAGTCCTTCTCTCTTACCTCTCATATCCCTAAAAGGCTGAACAACCTCAGGTTCTCCAGCCCTCCACCCTGGCCAGCCGTTTCCTGGACATGTTGCCATTATTGGGGTGCTCATCCCTCTGGCATGGTCTTACCGGATGATAAAGCAGGGATTGGCAGAGATGTGTCAGGGAGCACTCACAGTCTCATGCACTCACGGAGCTGGGATGAACTTTGGGCACCAGCAGGTCTACCTCTGTCCTGGCGCAAGACCCCCTGGGCAGGATTTCTGGCAGATGTAGCCAGTACCCATTGGCCTCCTTGCAAAAACTGGGTCAAGGCCCTGTATTTCCTCCCTTGGGACAGAACACTGAACGACTTGTTGAACAGTCCCAAGCAGGCTCACTTTTTTGCATTTGAGTAGAGCGGGTGGCTGGGTGGGGGCCTAAGGCACATCTGGGATTACCGGTCACCTGTGTCAGGGGCGACACACTCGCATTTGTAGGTGGTGATGGAGTCAGGCTTGAAGTCCATGTTGATGGGGTAGTACTTGAAGGCACCGATCATCTTTTTGATGGCGTCATAGATGAAGATGAAGCTGATGAGGGTGGAGAAGCCCTCCTCGGTGAAGCGGGTGATATACTTGATGATGAAGCTGGCGTCCGTGGCCACCAGGATAAGGCACTGGATGGCTGAATGCAGGCCAATCCAGAGGCGAAACTCCATGTAGTCCAGGCCGTTGCTTCTGGAAGGCAGAGGAAGGGCAGGAGGCCTCCAGCCCAGGGCTCCTGGCTGTGCTAGGCTCCCCAGACCCACCCGGAGTGGCTCATCTGCCACTCTGTGGCATAGACATGCTCCTAAGGAGTGTGAGAAGGCTGCAGACAGAATTCCCAGGTGAGGTTGTCTGGTCTTTGAGAATTCTGAGAGAGGACCTCATGGGAGAGGCAGGGAGATGCCTCAGTTCTCATGCATTTGGCATCAAACACACAGAGTGAAGGAAAAGCAGAGAATTTCAGAATACAAATCTGGATCCGGGCTTAGAAAAGGTCTAGTCTAAACCCTCAGGTTGTAGACCCCAGGGCCTGGAGTGGTGGCACGAAGTGCCTGGTTAGCCCAAGGCCTTTCACTACATCGCCCTGACTCTCAGGTCATAACTTCCCTAACGCGTAGTGCCTTGAACTTTCCCCTCTGGTTTTACCTGGACTTTACCCTATGCTAATATGCACTAAGACGGTCCAAAGGCAGGTAGCTGGAGGGAGTTAGGCGGCAACAATGCGCCCTACCTACAGCCCTTCCCATAGCTAAAGATGGCTTTTTGGCCCCTTCTCCCCACTTTGGGGCCAGTCCCCTGCCCGGACCTTGTCATATAGCTCTGGGCTCAGCCCCAAGTGTCAGGGCAGGTACCAGTGGGCACCAAGGGGCACCTACTTGCTGAAGTCAAAGAGGAGTTTCTCGAAGATAAGGATGGGCCCCGTGCTGCTGAGGATGATGAGAGGCTGTCCCGAGAAGAGGCAGAACAAGGAGCCGGCCATGGCAGTGCCCAGGAAGCTCTCCATCACTCCCTGCGGGCACAGGGAGTTGTGAGGCTCGGGCACAGGTGGGAGAAGGGGGCTCTGGAACCCAGCTATCTCCCAAGGGCCCAAGGCCACAATGCTCAGGCTCCCTCTCCTGGCCCACACTCCCCACGTTCTGCTCCCCATCTCCTAGTCCACACCCCTCCCTTCCCCCATTGCCAGTGTCACTCTTTCTAATTCCATTTGATAAAGGTCCTGTGTGACTTTCTTTTGGTAGCCTAGGACCTAGAAAGCAGTGCTGCCAATGAATGTGCTTGTCTCTGTGCCCATTCCACTCCCAGGGGACAGCCATTCACCTGTCCAACCATTCATTCATTCAAATCTGTTAAGTGCCTACTATGTGCTAGGTAGCAGGAACCCACCAGTGAATATGATCGTAAGTCTTCAATCTAGTAGAGATATAGACAAGGAACCAGGCAATTTCTATACAACAGAGTTTCTCAGCCTCAGTACTGTTGACATTCTGGCTGGATAATCCCTTGTCGTAGGGGGCTGACCTGTACATTGTAGAATGTTTAGCAGCAACCCTGGGCTCTACCAACTAGATGACGGTAGTACCTTCCCAGTCATAACAACCAAAGCTTTCTCTAGATGTTGCCAGATGTCTCCTGGGGTCAAAATCATCCTGGCAAGGAGTGTGACAAGCTGGGAGGAGGTCAGGGTGCCATAGGCACACACAGTAGGAGTGAAGGGGTGGTCAGGGAGACTTCCATGGAAGTAGAAATGTGGAAGCTGAGGCCTAAAAAATGAGTGGAGATTTGACCAGGGGAAGAGAGTAGGCAGAGCGAGTGTCCCAGGAAGAGCGTGTAGGAAGGCTGGAGCTGAAGGGGAGCATGCACTTGAAAAACTGACAGAGGATCAGGACTGATGGGCAACAGAATGCAAGGGAGTGAGTGAGGAAGGCTGAGAACCAGAACGCTGGGAGACAGGCTTGAGAGGCAAGAAAGGAGCATGTCGGGAAGCCATGTGGGGAAGCTGGGATTTATCCTGAGTCGAGGATGACACCTAGTTTCTTGTGTGGACAGCTGGGTGAACCCCAGTGCCACTTGCTCAGCTGGGGAAGGCCCAGGACAGCAGGTCTGGAAAGAAGATGATGAATGCAGTGTCGGCCATGTGAGTTGGGGGATCCTGAGGGGGAGCTGTGTGGACATTCCCAGGAAGCAGCTGAATACCAGACCTGAAGCTCAGGAGAGAGGTGTGAGATGAAGACAGGCCTAATCTCAATCACCTTAGTGCTCTCAGCTTACCAAGGACTCTACCCTGAAGGCTCCACGGGGAAGGTCCTCCCTGATAAGGGCTGGTGTTTCTGCTGAGCTAAGTCCTCCCCTTACCCTGCCCTGGGAGGCCTATTATTGTCACGATAACAGCTTACAAACCTTCTAAAAATGTCTTAACTCCAAGCTAAGAATTCAAGGTTGGTTTAAAAAAAAAGAAAGTGTGCAGAGAAGGCCACAATTAGCAATAGCAATTCAGTTAAATTCATTCAACTAGCAGTGGGAAAAGTACCAAACAAAGTAAAAGTTTGACCTATGTGCATCATCCTTACATTTTGTTTCTAATGACATGATTTAGCTTCAGATCCTGTAATGATGTAAGATTATGATTAATTTTGAAGGGTAACAGATTACAAAAAGTCATGGCCTGAGTCTGGACGGCAGGGGAAACCGGAGCCTTGGCATTGGGATTATGGAATACAGCTCCTCACCACCACCTGGTGGCAGCATAGTTTACTGAGATTTGCACCCATGTCTCTAGCTCTAGGAACAGTGCACCCCTTTGGGAGGAAAGGCACTCTGGTGGTGCAGTGGTTAAGAGCTCGGCTCCTAAACAAAAGGTCAGCAGTTTGAAACTATCAGGCGCTCCTTGGAAACCCTCTGGGGCAGTTCTACCCTGTCCCATAGGGTTGCTATGAGTTGGATTCAACTCAGTGTTTATTTATTTTTTTTTTTTTTGGTTTTTCTCTAGCTCGCATGTACCTGATAATTGTCGGTGGCATCTCCCAAAAGCCCACCAAAGGTGATGGCATTGGTGATACAGCCGAGGTAGATGAAGAGGATGGCAGAGATGGATTGAATGTGGAAGCCATCATAGAAGTCACTTAGGAACCAGGGCAGCTTCCTCTTGACATCGAGACGCAGGCCACCGAAGAACCTGTGTGAGACAGGCCCAGGGCTGCTCTCTAACCACTGACACCAGTGCAGGGGCAGAGCTATTTACAGGAGCCTGTAGGGTCTGGGTGAGGAAGGGTGCAGGACCAGGGGATGGGTGGGAACAAGGATCTTTACACCAGAACATATAGGACCATGGATGGATTCTTGCAGGACTGAGAGTCTGTGGTCAGCACCATCCACACAGGGAAGGATGGTCATAGACACTGATTGGATGGGAGAGAGAAGGCCTGGTGGGAATATCTCTGAGGTAGACCTCGCACTGCATGGGGAATGGAAATCCTGGGGTCCAAAGATAGCGGCACTCCTCACGTTCCTGCTCATCCACAGGGTGCCTGTGTTTGGTGAACACAGGTGTGTCCAACTAGGAGACAGAGCCATCCCGGATTACAGCACAGACACATTAAGAGCAGATGTGGAACCTTGTAAATGGTTTCTTTGCTTTCTGGAAAAACCGAGTAGTGACTTTTAGGTTCAGGGGCAGAGTCTACTGGGGATGCTATTCCCCATAGCACCTAATGCAGTGCTTAGCATGGAGCAGGGATTCTCAGCCTCAGTGCTATTGACATTTTGGAGCAGGTAATTCTTTATTGTTGGAGGCTGTCCTGTGCATTTTAGTGCGTTTAGCAGCATCCCTGGTCTCTACCCTCTGGATGTCAGTAGCACCACTGCCCTAGTTGTGACAAACAAAAGTGTTTCCAGATGTTGCCAGTTGTCCCAGGTGCTGGGGGATAAGAGGGCCAAATCCCTGCCTCTTTGAGAACCGTGGGCATGGAGCCAACCCAGCCACCCAAGGGCATCTAAGCCAGGACTCCATTTTCAAAATAACAATTTACATTTAGCTTGACAGGATCATGTCCTTTCCTATATCTAGATCAACCAAGAGCTGGCAAAGAAAGCCAAGCCAGGAGAATTTTCTAAAAAAAAAAGCTTTTGAAAAGGTAATATAAGGTTTAAAGAAAAAAAAATCAAAAGGTACCAGAGAGTATTTAGTGAAAAGTTTGGGTTCCTCCTCTCCTGTGTCCTGTTCTAAGGTCCCCCTCTCTGAGGCAGGAGACAGGATCCAGGTGGGGCTTTGAGGGGCCTTGAGGAAAAGAGGACGCTGTGGAAGGAAAGGCTCCTAACAGGGTGGGTGAGGAGAGAGGTCTAAAGGAGAGCAGCGGTCATTGTCAGGCCTTGGGTGGGCACCTTCCTGTCCAGAGAAGCTCTTCCCCGATTTCATGCACGGCTGGCATCTCGTCGTCATCCCCGCCGCCCCCGCCGCCGGCCCCTCCGCCGCCGCCACCACCACCTCCGCCTCCTCCAGGCGCTCCGCCGCCACCGCCCACGGAGCCGTTCATCTGGCCGAGCTCCGCCAGCGAGAACACGGATTTCCTGCAGGGAGAAGGGTGAGCGGGAGAGTGGGGCTCTCAATTTTGCCTGTCCCCAGAACCCCCCTTACCTGACCCACAAAAATGACGAAATATCCTAAAATATTTAGAAAAAAAGTGCAGAAAGTGATCTAACAACACCCATACACAGGTCGCCCAGACTACACAAATGTTCATATTCAGCCATATTTGCTTCAGGATATTTTTGGAGAAGTGATACAGAGTTGAAACTCTTGTTGTTCCTCCCACCCCCAGCCCCGCACACATACGCACCTCTTGTCAGCAGAGGGCACTTTCTTGGGGGGCTCAATTCGGATATTTGGATCCCATTCTCCAGGGGGAAGGACGATAACCTCGTCCAGAAACTCATCAATTCCTGCGATCAGATCGTCCCTATTGCGAGCTTTATAGGCCACATCGCTGAAGAGCTGGGTCGGGGGGGATGGAAGAAGAGGAGAAAAGGTTAGCTCTCTTTCTCTGACCCAGCCTTCTTACCCACCTCCCGGGAGCACATCAGAGACAGTTTCAAAGACAATCACTTTGGACCATTGCTCCCGCTGCCAACTCGCTCTTGGTTTTCAAGAGGAAAACATAGGTAGGCAGAGATATGGCACACTGGGGAACCGGGAGGCCTGAAGACCAGACAGCGGTATTCTAGGTGTAGGACCTTAGTTGAGTTACTTAGCCTTTTTGATTTTGGTTTTCCATGGAACAAGCACTTTAGAGAAAGTTTGCAAAGCCCAGTCCAAAAAGCTCAGGTATTTCAAGTCTGTTTATTGCTTCCCAGCCCTTCATCGGAGTCTCTGGGTGGGGCATACAGCTAACAAACTCCACTGTTGGAGGTTTGAGTCCACCCAGAGACACTTGGAAGGAAGGCCTGGTGATCTGTTTCTGAAAAATCAGCCATTAAAAATCCTACAGAGCTCAGCTCTACTCTGACACACATGGGTTCGCCATGAGTCAGAATTGACTGGAGAGCAACTGGTTTAGCCCTTCATCTTTGGAAGGTCAGGCTGTCTTTCTACACTGTCTCCAGGTGTGCTTTCTGAACCACAGATCTCATCAGGTCATGCCCATGGTTAAAATCCTCTAGGCTCCCCACCACACTCTGTCCCCAAAGTGTGAACATTCAGCTCTGCCTGCAAGGCTCTGTGTAGTCTTGGGCTCCCCCCTCTGATGTCATCTTCTGCTCTCGAAGCTCTTACACTGAGCCTACATGAACCACATCCATCTAGCCTCTCCATCTCTGAGCCTTTGCCCCTGTCACTTTTGTCTGGAATGCCCACCTCGTAGGCTCAAGCTTTGTCTGCCTAACTCCTCCCCACCGTTATCTTTAAAGCCCCCTCATCTGTGACTCCTTGGGCAGAGTTAGCCCACAGTTAATTTTATGATGAGAAATCTGTCTCTCCCCCTTGACTGGGGCTCCTGGAGGGCAGGACTATTGCCTGATCCTTGTAATCTTCAGCATTCTGCACAGGGCCTGGAACATAGTAGGTGCTCAAAATGCGCCTCCTGATGCATGCGTGCATGAATGAATGAATGCACAGTGCTTTGTGCAGGGTCCATAATGTCCAAGAGCACATGCTTCTCATTGCCACTTACATCATCTACCATGAGGGTTGCAATGGCGCGGCCAATTTCATTGTAGGATTTTGCTCTCCCAGAAGGTCCCAGCAGTATGAACAGAAATCTGCAAAGAAAGAGGAGGAGGAGGAAAACAAACAGGAAAAACAGGGGTGGAGGGAAGCAGGTGCACAGAAGGATTTTCTGGCACTGAGGAGTATCCGTTCTTAACTTTGTAGCTGACCATAAACTCATTCCTTCCCTCTTTTGAATGCAATGTTTGCTCTGGAGAAACATCTCTTTTTTCACTCCAAATATGCTCCCCTTGAGCACTGTCTTGCTGCCCAACCCCACCCAACAGCATCTCTCCCAGCTGTTGGCATCCTTGTCTATTGTGATTTTTTTATTTTTTTAGATTTTTATTGTGGTAAAAATATACATAACAAAACATTTACCAATTCAACACTTTTTACATGTACAATTCAGTGACATTGGTTACGTTCATCATGTTGTGCAACTATTGCCTGTTTTGTGATTATTTTCAATAAACTTTCCAAAACTCTTTTCTAGTCAGAAGATTTGCCTCCCCAGCAAATTCTCTCATTTTCCTTCTGTGTTTTAGGGGCGTCTCTAACGTCACTTCTTGCTGACTGCCTGGACTGTTGGCTGCATTAGGGTGAATCTGGTGGGCAGGTTTAAATGGCTGCTCACCTGGTCGGAACGGGCACCTCGGTCACTCCTCCTAGCATGGCAGACTGGATGAGGCGCACAAAAGCAATGAACGGCTGATCCAGAAAGTCCACCTCACCCACCAGCACGTTGGATGCTTCTGAGTCCTTGGGGATCTTCTTCATGAATTTGTTTTTCCGCTGGTCAGGAAGAGGGAGACAAGATACCATGGACACACCCACACCCAGTGGTTTCAGCTCTCACTCCCTCACTCCCCTTTGGAGGCCTAACTTTAAAAATTCTCCCAATATGTCTCAGGAGAATGAAAAAAGTAACTGAACACTCTCTCCCATTTGTTAGATGAGGAGATTCAAAGTTGGTTAACCCCAAGGACTTAGTAAGCCTTTGTAGATGGCTTAATTTTAGAAGGAACTGGCAAAGATTTGACCCCTAACACATTTCCTCATTGGTGAAAATTTTGCTCAACTGAGGTGTGAATTGAGGGGTCAGAGAAGAGAGTCCCGGGGAGGGGGGGATGCTCAAGCCTCCTTCCCTCAGCCAGTCCCTTTGGCCTAAGTCGACCAGGAGTCTTAGCTCTTAAATGCAAACTGCCAAGACTTCTTGTCTCTGCTTCCACCCTTGGTGGCTGTGGGAAGGAGAAGGCCTGTTCTGACAGGGCAAATGGGTTGGAACCCCTGGGCCCCACCTCAATGTCTGTGGGAGTCCTCCATGCTGAAGAACCACCACTAGGGGACCTCCCGACTTTCATAACTTCTAAGACTTTCCAACTGAGACTACCAAGATGGCTGCCATCTAGTCTCTCTGACTAGTGTTTGTTCAGGGCAGAAGGCAAAATAGGTAGAACCAGTGGGGTCTGATCTGAGAGGTATTGGAGACAAGCCCTCTGCACCATCTTGTTCTCACTCTTTGGTTTATGACTCATGCTTAGGGTGAAGACATTGACTTCTCCAGGGTCCTCTTTTACAATAAAAATATCCCAGGGGTGAGCACACACAAGCTGTTTTCAGTCCTTAGCATCTTAGAATAAATTAGTTTATCAGATTGTTTTTCCTCAGGACCATGAGGGACAGAGATAGTTTTGAAGAGAGAGGATGGCGAAGAAGCATTTCAGGAGGTAGGGCTGGTTGAAGTCTACAGGGACGAACAAAGGGGGAAAGGGTCTTGAAGGTGGAGAAGAGTGTCAAAGAGAGGTCCTGGCGATACCATGATTTCCCTGCCAATTCCCCTTGGCCACAGTCTCCCCTGTTGGCACAGCAATGTCTGTTTCTCACAAACTGTGCAGACACAGGTCCTTGGGGAAGGAGATGGCTGTGGTCATGCACGTGGCCACCGGCTCTTGCCCTTTTGGGCCCACAGCCATTTCCTGATTAGACTCACACACAGGGTGTGATACACATGTGAGCAAAGACTGCACCTTTATAATCTTTAAATCCAATCAGACAAAAAACAACTCTCCCCAACCTCCAGGCAACCAGCAACAGCCCCGAGGATCCTAATATAGTGAGAATAAGCAAAGACAAGAGTTAACCGGAAGGCCAGAGTCTCCCTGACTCAGAAAGTCTCTTTGTCCCAGCATAGTCAGCTGATAAATCAGCAGCCTTTTCAGGATGGAGGGCTCATTATGCCAGGGCAGTTCCCATCCCTGTGCCAGCTCTATGGCCCTAAGCATCAGGCAGAGGGTGAGTCCAGGGGACAGGAGGAGAGGTGGGGTGGGCAGGAGAGCCCTGAACAACACTGCTCTGAACACGCTTCAGGGTATCCAGCGAACGCCAGGGCCAGACGACAAGAGGAGTTGAAACAGAGCCTTGATCCTCCCTTGCAGTTGTGACATGTTTGGTGGCAAGCATGCTGGCATTCTGGCCACCCTGGCTTGACCACGGCCTGGACCTGGGCTTGTATGACCAGGGCCCTGCTGACCTCACTTCCTATCTGAATCCACATTCTGCTCACTGGAAGCCCTTCAGCCAAGGGCTGGCATGGAGTAGCTTTGTGAAAACCAAAGATGAAGGAAGAGCCTATAGAGCAAACATCTCTGGGCTTGTATCTAAAGAGCGTTCACTGGAGTGTAAACCACTGATGCTGTAAATATGAAGACAGGCAGCATGGGGCATCAGTCAGAAAGAAGAGGCAGATGCTGGAGTCAGGCGCTGGGTTCAGAGCCCTAATCAAGGAAGCATTGCCTGGTAAAAATGATAGTTATTATTATTACCACTTACATGTTAGTTAAAATAGGTTGTGAAAAACTTATACCAGGCAATGATTTCTTATCGTGGCCACATTGTCTGTGTATATGACTATAGTAAAATGGTGTTTCTTTCTAAATAATACTCCAGAATAAAACCCAAACCAAACCAGTTGCCATTGAGTTGATTCCAACTCATGGCAGCCCCATGTGTTGCAGAGTAGAACTGTGCTCCGTAGGCTTTTCAAGGCTGTGACATTTCCGAAGCAGATCACAAGCCTTTCTTCCAATATTCCAGAATAGCTGTACTTAAATCACTCTCAAATTATGGGCTCTAGAATCAGACTGCCTGGGTTCATATCGTGGATCTTACCCCTTTTTAGCTGTATGTAACTGCTTTAAGCCTCAGTGTTTTCATCAGTAAAATGGGCATAATAACAGCACCTTCGTGAGGCACAGAAAATGTTCAACAGTGTCATACAGTGGTATGTGGACTTTAAATGTTGGTTGATGTTGTCATTGTTGTTATTTTATTATTCTGGTCACTAGAGGGCTCTGGGGACACTGGCCTGAGGGGATTGCTTTTGTTTTGCCTTCTACCAAACTTGGGCATATCTTGAAGGCTTGGAGGTCACCAAGCCCTTGAGGACCCTTCCCCAAGTATCAGGTTTCCTTCTGCACTTTTCTTCCTACCTCCAGGGCACAGAAAAGGGGACCACGAAACTACCTGTCCTTGAGGTGTGCAGGGCTGGAATCAGGGAGGCCTCTCTGGACTTCCTCAGGGGGCCTAGTCAAGGGGCTCTTGGCCTGTGAGCCTTAGAACTTGGGCTAACCTATTTGTAGGATTCTGATTTCATCTGACCTGGCAGGAGACAAGAACACCACTTTCCCCTGCCCTCCCCTAGGAAGAAGACACATGATCAGACAGTCCAATTAATTAGCTATCACTGTTGTCCTCACAGGAGGACCCACTGCCATTCCTCTGCCAGCCTAAATCCCCAGCCCATCTTCAAAGGTGCTCCCAAGTCATGGGGAGGTGAACCTAGGTAAGCATCCAACAAATTCCAAGCTTAGTGACAGCTGGCTCCTCATCTGACCATGCTTTTCTGTCCCCTGCTCCTCCAGCCCAGACCCCAACAGGGTCCCTCCTGGGATGCCTGTTCCTTCATGAGAGTGGGCCTCTGCCTGTAGGGGCTCCCTGTTTTTGAAACCAAAGGCTCCTCCCAGCCTCAGCCCCAGCCTGGCCCTTCAGTGCAGCCCAGTGCAGGGCTTTATTACTTGGTCGGTGTTTGGTGTGCGAGAAATGTCATTCATGCTTCTGCTCTGGGCATGACCTAGGAGAGAAGGGAAAGAAGGCCAATTAGGGGATTCCAGGCTCTCACAGGGTCTTTTCTCTGGGCCCCTACACAGGCCTCTCCCATCTTCATGACCAAAGCAAGACACCCCCTCTCAATCCTGCAGCCCCCTTGAGCTATCATCTTCTCCTTTCCTGCCGTTCAATGCCAACTGTCTTGCAAGACTAGCCAGACTCCAGGTTCCACTTGTTCCTTCTCACTCCCGGTCCACTCTGGTGTCCACCTCTGCTCAGTCCCATGTCTCCTCTTCACTGAGTCTTCCTGGGTGGGGTCTGTGGGCTGGGCCACTGCAGTGAGGGGTGCATATCTGGACTAGAGCCCACCCACACAAAACTGTAATCACTTATTCCCTGTTATTCGTGTCCCCAGCACCAAGCAGTGCTGGGCACAGAGGAGGCTTCAGAAACCATGAATAACTGCGTGGAAGGCTCTTCCCAGAGCCATGTTGTGTGGCCAGCTCCTGTCTATAGCTACGTGGATCCCTTCTTGCAATAACCAAGGTCAGTAAGACCATGAGATCGGGGTCATTAGACACAGAGAGAAAAGATAGGAGCAAACCTTGAGACCATGGGGACCCACAACCACTCCTTGGGTCTGGTCAGAGGCCCAGACCTCCGCTGTTCTCACGCTTATCTAGGAGTTTTAGTAAAAGTACTTAAAGGGAGATACCCCTTCACACTGCTTTTTTTTTACTCTTCATTTCCAAGTTCCTACTTTTCTTTGACCCACAACTCACCAGACTGTTCATCCCATATTGCCTAAAAAGCCATGTCTGTGGCTTCTCACCTCATAAGCCCTCCTGACCCTTTCCTAGCACATAGGGGTGTGCTTCTATCAGCATCTCATCTTAATGATGACGGAGACTGTCATCACACCATGGATCCTGGGAAACGACCTATCCTATTTTTAATTTAGTTTCTAGGAAGGCTTTTCACCAAAAATAGGGAAAACGATCAGCTCAGTGAAAACAAACGTACTGACTAAGATAAAAATGCCTAGAACATTGGATTGGGTATTGATTGCCAGGAAAAGATTTAGAGCTGCGTATCTCAGTCATTATTTAGAAGATTATGGTAGTAAGTCAGGCTCTGAGGGCAGCTCACGTTCAAGATGAAAGTTCAATCTCTCCTGATGCATATCCCAAGAATTCTAGGCAGATTCTGGGCCTTATCTCCTTGACCGCATCTATGAAAATGTCTACACCCCACAGCTTCCATAGCCAGAAAGAGGCCATCATTCAGGACAAAGACAACCTCACACAGACTTGTCACTTAGGGCAGAGACGCTCTCACTGAGACTGTCACTTGGGTGAGAGACATCCTCCCGCAGACTGTCACTCAGGGCAGAGACGCTGTCACTCAGACTATGTCACTTGGGGTAGAGACATCCTCACACAGACTACGTCACTCAGGGCAGAGACACCCTCACACAGACTTGTCACTCAGGGCAGAGACGCTCTCGCTCAGACTGTGTCACTTGGGGTAGAAACATCCTCATACAGACTTGTCACTCGGGGCAAACACCCTCACGCAGACTCCCTCACTCGAGGCAGAGACACGCTTATGCAGACTCCGTCACTCGGGGAAGAAAACACCCTCATGCAGATTTATCACTCAGGGGCAGACACCCTCACGCAGACTCTGTCACTGGGGGCAGACATCCTCACACAGACTTGTCACTCGGGGCAGAGACACCTTCACTCAGACTATGTCACTCAGGGCGGACACTCTCACGCAGACTCCCTCACTTGGGGCAGAGACACCCTCAGGCAGACTCCGCCACTCGGGGAAGAAGACACACTCACGCAGACGTCCATAGTTCGCGCTCTCTCGCATCCTCAGGTCCTCAGTGGAACGGTGCAGACTTGTGCCAGCTGCAGGACTGCGGGCCGGGCTGCGATCTGGGAGGAGAAAGCACTTGGCTTAGGCATCCTTTCTGCAGCGCGCTGTGAGTTTACAATCATTTGAAATTAATTGGGCTGCAAGATGCCATCTCTTCCCCTTCCAGGGAGAAAAGGGTTTTTAATGCCGGCCTTAAGCATTCTGCTTTTTCAAGAACTATTTACATGGGATCAAAGTGACAACAGCAACTTGAAAAATTAGGTAGGCACCTTAGGAGGCCATGAGTTTATGTTAATGAGGGAGCAACAGCTCAGAAAAGGAGGGTGAGAAAGGTTGCACAACTCAAAGAATATAATCAATGTCACTGAATTGTACATATAGAAACAGTTGAACTGGTGTATCTTTTCTGTGAATATTCTCAACAACAAAATAAAATTTAAAAAGTAAATAAAAACATTCTTTCCCAAAAAAGAAAGTTTTTCGTTTTTTTTGTTTTAGAAAACAAGTTAATAGTCTGAACAAGATTACAGGGAAAATGTACTGATGAAAGTGAGACAGATACAGGTAGCAAGGTGTGGTTGACTGCCCGGATCATCCTTGTTCCACCACTTATTGGGTGTGTGACCTTAGGCAAGTTACTTAACCTCTCTGTGCCTCAGGCTCCTCATTTGTTAAATGAAGATGATGAGAACATTGCTTAACTCTACAGGATTAGTGAGAGGATAAAGTGAGTTGACATACGTGGGATGCTCAGAACAGTGCCCGGCACATAACCAAACCAAAACCGAAGCTGTTGAGTCAGTTTCGACTCATAGCGACGCTGTAGGACAGAGTAGAACTGCCCCATAGGGCTTCCAAGGAGCACCTGGTAGATCTGAACTGCTGACCTCTTGGTTAACAGCCGTAGCTCTTAACCACTATGCCACCAGGGTTTCTGCCTGGCATATAGGAAAATGCTAAATATTGATTTTCTGGTATTGTGATATGCCGAACACTTTCCATTTTTAAACAACTCACTTAAAGACATTCTCAAGGTTCTTTATTTGGCCAACTATCAACTTTGTTCTGGTTATTGTGTTTGTCTGACAGGTTCAGCAGGGCTAGTGTCCCTGGGCATCGCTGAGGTCCTGAGCGTGGAGGGCTGGAGTCTGAGATATGTACGTGGAACAATTTCCAGGCTCTGCTAATCATAATGACACTAGCTGTCAGGTCTAAAGGCCCTGGCACCCTTGGTACTGACCTATACCCCTTTGACTGCCGCGATGTGCACCGTTTTCTAATGAGGCTCTTGGCTTTTCTTGGGGGTTGGGTGGGAAATTTTCAATCCCTTTTCAAGCTCCTATACCAGCATTTCCCAGCCCTGTCTGCACATGATAACCTTCTGGGGAGCTTTCTAAATCCTGGTGCCCAGCCCATACCTCAGACCACTTGAGTACAGCTCTTGGGGGCATTACTCTTGGCACCAGTACAAGGCTCAAACCCCAGGTGATTCCAATGTGCAACCCGGGCTGAGAACCTCTTCTCTGCCTAGAAATGTCCTGCTCTGGTGGTGGGGACAGCACTGGGGTATGGCTGGGGTCCCTGAAGCCTTGGTAGAGTAGGAGGCTGAGTAAGCTTCCCAGAACCTCAGCATTTCTTCAGGGTGTAAAGAAGCCTCTAAGTTGCCAAGACACCACTGGCCACCGAGGTGGGCCCACTGGCACCGGGGCCTGACGCCAGCCCCCCAGATGCCCAATGTCCACCGTGCATGGTCTGACTCACTTGTGGTAGAAGACACTGACTTTCCAATGTCCACTAAGGAGCGGTGGATGGGCTTCTTGGTCTGGTGACGGTGCTTCCTCAGGAGGACATAGGTGACCCTCTCCCGGAGCTCTGGCCGCAGGAGGCCATCCTCGATCTGCTTCTCAATGACATCATCTGTGTAGGAAACAAAGCACTTCATCCACATGGGACAGAGCCTGGCAGACTGGCCCCAGGGTGTGAGGGTCTTCAGTTTCATCTGTCTCTAGTGGAATTAAAAGAGAGCTAGAAAAAACCAAAGCAAACCCATTGCTATCGACTTGGTTCCGACTCATAGCAACCCTATAGGAAAGAGTAGAACTGCCCCACAGAGTTTCCAAGGAGTGCCTGGTGGATTTGAACTGCCGACCTTTTTTGGTTAGCAGACGTAGCTCTTAACCACTACACCACCAGGGTTTCCAAGAAAGCTAGACGTGGCAGGAAATGCAGTAGTAGTCCTGGCTTTGCCACTGACTGTGGGATCTTGGTCAAGTCTCGAACCTTCAGTTTCCTCGTATGTAACAGATGTACGTGTCCGTGTCTGGAGGTGCATGGGTGTGGGAAGAATTCTCAGCTCTATTAAAGTTACCGAGAAAAGGAAATGAAATGGTACATAGGAAAGTGCCCCAAGAAGCACCAAAGTACTAAATGTTTTTAGTCCTAAAATGAATTCTCTTTAGAAAAGTATTTAGACAAAATTGAATGTGCTAAGATAAAGTTCATAAAAACTTTCAGGGACCAAAAGGCAAGCCACCTCCTCCCTCCACCACACCACTAAAGAAGAGCTAACTTCCTAAGGATGAATGACATGCATTTACCCTGAATAGAAATGGGCTGCCAATAGCTGTCTCTGACCCTGCCGACAGGCTCATCTCCTCTCTTGTTACATTTGCTGTTGTTGTTGGCTGCCATGGAGTCAGCCCCCGATTCATGGCGACACTGCACAACGGGATCGGACCATTGTGATCCATAGAGTTTTTATGGTTGAGTTTTGGAAGTAGATCACCAGGCCTTTCTTCCCAGTCTGTCTTAGCCTGGCAGCCCTGCTGAAACCTGTTTAGCATCATAGCAATACATAGGCCTCCACTAACACCAGGGGGGCAGTTAAGCATGAGGTGTCTTGGCTGGGAACCAAACCCGAGTCTCCTGCACAGAAGAATTCTACCACTGAACCACCATTGCCCCTACTTTTACTATATTAGTGGATGGTATTTAGGAGCATTGTCTTTTCCTCTCTAAGCAGCTGTAGGACTGAAACTGGGAGCCACTGTGATGATGGCTTAGGAGCATCATAGCAAATCCGGTCTGCAGAATCAGGCTGATGTCAGGGATGGGCCAGCTGGGCACGAAGCAGGGCAGCTGCCCTGGTTTGCAGGAACCGCAGGAGAGATGCCCACGGCGGTCCCTGCCTCACCTATGATCTGTGGTAAGGAGCCACCATCCAAATCCAGCAGCACCGTCCCCGTCTGCAGGCAGGTTCGGAGCTCAAAGAGGCTGTGCAGGGACAGTGTGGACACATGGGGCTTGCTCCAGCGCTCGCCTCCTTCCTCGACCTTTTCTTCAAACTTTATCCACCTGAAAGGGGTAAGGATGGGCTCAGCTTGGCCAGTGCCCTCAGGAGGAGCCTGGGAGTCGTGTGTGGATACTGTTGGGGCATTGGTCCTAGACCCACAGGCAGAGGGCCTCTTGGGAACCCTGTGACTGTCTCCCCCACTCCTCCTGACACTGTCATGCTCAGGACAGAGACATCCAGAGAATGACCGTAAATGGGCCCGAGGGATTTCGTTGTGCTCCATTTGTGGAATGAGCTAGAGCTGGGTTGTGATGGTCGCACAATTCTATAAATGTACTAAAAACCACTTAATTGCACACTTGAAATGACAGAACTTTAACATACATAAATTACACCTCAATAAAGCAGTTAACAAAAAGTGTCATGTGCCAGACTTAATAGTCTGACTGAGACTAGAAGGATCCCAGAGGTCATGGTCCCCAGACCTTCCGTTAGCACAAGACTGGAACCATTCCCAAAGCCAACTCTTCAGACAGGGATTGGACTGAACTATAAGATAAAAAATGAGACTGTCAAGGAGTGAGCTTCTTGGATCAAGTAGACACATGAGACTATGTGGGCAGCTCCTCTCTGGAAGGGAGATGAGAAGGCAGAGGGGGACGGAAGATGGCTGAATGGACATGGAAATAGAGGGTGGAGAGGAGGAGTGTGTTGCCTCATTACAGGGAGAGCAACTAGGAGTATATAGCAAGTCGTGTTTTTTTTTTTTTTTTTATGAGAGACTGACTTAATTTGTAAACTTTCACTTAAAGCACAACAATAACAAAAAAAGGGTCATCAGGAAACCAGGGGTGGTCACGTGTGAGGCATTGAGTGCCTGCCTTATGGGGTGTGATTTGCTAGGAGTAGGGACAATGAGTATTCTCCCTATGGGTTCTGCTGCAGGGCTTGAGGTTTCCAAGATTCTCACTCTTAGGATTTGGGCTCTGATAGCTCAGGTTAAAATCCAAATGTCACGGGGGAAGGAAAGAACTTAAACCAAGGATGTGCAGGAAGTTGTCTTTTGTCAGAAGCCTGGGAATCATAGGCTGGGGTGGAGGGGCAGAGTGGGAGGGCCTTGGACGATGGGCAGAGGCAATGCCAGACATGCCTTCTCCTCAGAGGGCAGCACTATTGAAGACCCCTACTTCATCTTTTAAGATGTCAACCTCACATTACAGTATGGCTTCAAAAAAAAAAATTTTTTTTTTTCAAGCTATTCTAATCAAAAGCCCAAGGGAGTATTTTTGGAGCCTGGTTAGTGAATTCTAAAGTTCCTCTGAAAAAGTGAATGTCAGAGAATGGTCAGAGAAAGTTTAAAAAAGAGGAAGTATGGGGTGGGACATGCCCTAGCAGATATCAAAACTTGCTGAAAAGCTAGAGTAATTAAAACAGCGTGATTCCAGTCCAGGAGTAGACCAAGGGATTGATGGATCAACAGTCTACAAACAGACCTGGATCCACATGGGAATTCAGGCTATGAAAAAGGAGTTGGAGTTGTTTAAAAGATGATCAATCTAAGGATAAAAAAAAGTTAAGTCCTGGCTTCTCACCAAACATAATATTAAAGTCTACATGGATTAAAGTCTAAACATAAAAAATAAATCTATAAACAAAACTATCAATGTACAAGAAGAGAATGTAGGAGAATATTCTTATGTCCTTGGTTGTGGAGAAAGACTCCTTAAATAAGATGGAAAACCACAAAGGAAAAAAAAGATTCGTGTATATAAAAATAAAATAAATTAAAAGTTCTAGAAAACAAAATAAGGCATAAACCAAGTTACAGGAAAAGTAATGTACTGGGGAAAATATTTGCAACAGACAGAGCCTCAAAGGACCAATATTCATAAGAGAACAAAGCTCCTTCAAATCAATAAGAAAAACTCAAAGTGCCCAATGGAAAGTGAACAATCCCAAGAAATTTAAATGGCCAATAAACATATGAAAAGATGCTCAACTTCATTAGTAAGCGAGGACATCTAAATTACAACAAATGAAATAACATTCTTCACTTCCCAGCCTGTCAGTGGAAATATAGGGAAATGGGCACTCATGTACAGCATGTCGGGTCCCCAGGTGATGCAAACGGTTAAGGACTCCACTGCTAACCAAAAGGTTGGTGGTTCGAACCCACCCAGGGGTGCCTTGCCAGAAAGGCCTGGTGATCTGCTTCCGAAAGCTTATAACCTTGAAAACCCTATGGAACAGTTCTACACAGGGGGCTACTATGAATCAGAATCGACATGATGGCAACTGGGTTTTTTGCTTGTTTGTTTATTTGTTTGTACTGCAGACTTAATGGTTGTGTTAATTATTTTATCTAGGGCTGCGGTAACCGAAATACCACAAGTAGATGGCTTTAACGAACAGACACTTATTCCCTCACAATTTAGGAAGCTAGAAGTCCTAATTCAGGGCATCAGCTCCAAGGCAAGGCTTTCTTTCTCTGTCGGCTCTGGGGGAAGGTCCTTGTCATCGATCTTCCCCTGGTCTTGGAGCTTCTCAGTGCAGGGACTGGCTCTTCTTGCTTGGTGGTAATGAGGTCCTCATGTTCCTCTGCTCACTTCTCTCTTTTATATCTCAAAAGAGATTGACTCAAAATACAACCTAATCTTGTAGACTGAGTCCTGCCTCATTAACACAGCTGCCTCTAATCCTGCCTCATTAACATCATAGAGGTGAGATTTACAACACATAGGAAAATCACATCAGATGACAAAATGGTGGACAGTCACACAATACTGGGAATCATGGCCTAGCCAGATTGACACACATTTTGGGGGGACATAATTCAATCCACAACAATGGCACAACCTTTTTGGTGGAGGTAATTGGGCAGCCTCCTTAAAAGTCTAAAGCGTGCATCGTTTTTGATCCAGTGGCTCCATTTCCAGGAAATTACGACAGGAACATAAGGACACATCTGTACAAGTAATATGTACACGAAGATGCTCACTGCAGCTTTGTCTGTTTGGCAAAAAACTGGAAACTCCCCCCACCCCACCCCACCGCCCAGTTCTTCAGTGGGGGAATGGTTACATCTGTCCTACACGTCCATGCTGGAGACTACCCCTGAGGTAAAAAGTGTAAGGGCAAACCGGATACTGACAGGATGGGTAATCCATTTTACTGAAAAGAAAAACGGTGTGTGTGTTTGGAAATGCCCAGCAAAAGGTTTGAAAGGGTACATGTCAAACAGTTACCAGTGGTTACTTCTGAGGAGAGGAGTGGGATTGTTGGGGGGCTGGTTAGAAGACTTTCACTCTTTCGTTGGGTTATTTAGTAGAACAGAGCACATCCTGCAGAGAGAGACTGCCAGATTCTGAGTGCCAGCTCCATCACTTAGTTGCTGTGGACTTTGGGCACGTTACTTAATCTTTTATCACCTTTGTTTTCTTTAAGGATAGTACCAGTGTGTAACAATTAGAGCACATAATATACATATTCTATCAGTGCTAGCTATTGTCAACATTGTTTTTGAAAAAGAAAGACTACTACTTTCGTAGTTTTGGAAACAAGAAAAAAGGAAGAAAGTAAAGTCATTCAAACCATCCCCCCCAACCAGAGGCCACCATAGTCGATATTTTGACGACTATCATTTTAGATCTTCCAGCGTGCACATATGCACACACACACACACACACAAACACACACTTTTATATCAATAACATTTTAGCGGCCTTAAGGGTATAATATCTAATAGACGTCTTTTCATGTTTATATATATCCATAACCATTAAAATTTACTGTAGCTCATGATATTTTAAAGGCTCTCTATTATTTCATGGTATGAGTGTACCATAACTGACAGGAGCAATCCTGAATTTGTGGACGTTTGGATTATTTCTAAGTATTCTTTATTATAAATAAGGCTGTTTTGAACATCCTCAGCTCCTGCTGAATATTTTCTTTTGGGTAAATTCTAGGAAATGGAATTGCTAAGTCTGCACATTCTTAAATGTATAACATACTGTGCCAAACAGTTTTCTAGAAAACTTGTACCAACTTACTCTTTCACCGATGGGTATGAGGCTGAATATTTCCCCGAAGTCCTCAAACTCTAGCATTTTCATTTTTTTCACCTTTTTTTATCTGATAATTGAAAAATTAAATCATGTTTGCATTTTTTTTTTTGATTACTAGTGAGGTTTTCCTTTGTCAGATTTCCTCTTTAGCTAATTGTGTGAGCACTTTGCTTTATCAGTGTTTAACGTCTTAATTCAATTAATTTATTTGAGACCAGCTAACCAGGCAGCTGGAGCCCTGGTGGCGCAGTGGTTAAGAGACTGGTTCCTAACCAAAAGGTTGGCAGTTCAAATCTACCAGCTGCTCCTTGGAAACCCTATGGGGCAGTTCTGCTTTGTCCTATAAGGTCATTATGAGTCGGAATCAACTCGATGGCAATGGGTTTTGTTTTGAAACCAGGCAGCCAGCAGACATGAATGGAGAGGGTGATCAGAGGCCTGGGAGACAAAGATCTGAAACAGGGTGGCTGGAGCAGAGACCAGACAGACACTTGCCACTAAGTTGTAGCTGACTTTTTTCATGTGAAAATCTGTTTTGAGGAACATCATTTAAATTATAGTAGATCCAAGTGTACATGATACCAATAGAAAGGTTTTTCTCAGTAAGAGTTTGCAAGGGAGAGATCAAAGGACAAGTCCAAGTATTTTGGTTGAGAACACACTCAACCTTTCTCCCTGAGGGTCTTTCGCCTATCCAATCAATCCTTTATATTGCCCTTTTTTTTTTGCTCAAAAAAATCACAAGATCAACTAGACTGTCACCTGCCACTGAGGACCCTTTTGCTACTCCATACCCAGCCCATCCATCCAAAAGTGTGATGCATCCCATTCATGGGGTCACTTTGGTTGGTTGTGCTCTTCACTGTCCCACAAATATGTGGTGCAGCCCTCTCCTGACATCCCATTCTTCAACTTTCTGCATATGTAAAAGCAAGTCTACCTAGAAGGAGTGGGTAGAGTCACACCTCCTCCTTGAAACATCCTCTATTAAATCCAGATAGCAAACATGATCAGTCTTCTCCGTCCTCCAGGACCTGGACTGTTAGACACACCCCAAGCGTTATTAGCTCCACAGACAAACAGACAAGGCAGCAACCCAGCTGAGCACAGTTTGAAGAAAAGTAAACTTCTTCCAGGCTCAGGGCAATAACAGAACTAGACCCTGCTTCCAGAATCTCCTGGGAACTTGATTTCAAAACATTCTAGGATACTAGACAACTTCACTAGGGACACCTCTCCAGCCCCCTTTGAAGCTATTTTAGGAATACAGATGTTGAACCATGAAGTCTGTGACCTGGACCTTAATTTTGTGTTTTTAATGGCTACAGCTGGAAATTTAGCTCACTTTCACCTTGCCTAGAACAAGGCAAAGTGGAGCACCAGAGATATACAGCAGTGGTTTTCAACCTTGAGTGCCCATTAGAATTCCCTGGGGGAGGTTTAAAAAAATAGTGAAGCCTGGATGGTCACCTCACCAGGAGGGAGGACTGGTCATGGGAGCACCCCAGGTGATTTGAATGAGCCCTGAAGAGCCCCTGCCTGTAGCTACATAAAACCATGTGACTCAGGACAGTTTGGCTTGTCTGGGGTCCCAATGCCAGCAAACACAAAGCTTTGTGTCCCATTCTCCTACAAGTGGACCCACTACGGGACATGATCTCTTTCCCTTAGAATAGTGCCAAGAACACTGGCAGAAGAGTGTGCCCAGATATATGTATATTTGGAAAATGTGAACTTTGCCTGGATAATTTGATGGAAAGTAAGGAATTAACTGTTATTTATTTTTAGGTGTGCTAATAGTACTGTGGTTATGTTCATAAAGAGCCACATACCGAAATATTATAGATGAAATGATATGGTGTCTGGGATTTCTATCAACATGACCCAGATGAACCAAGATTGGTCATTAGTTAGCTTGTAGTTGTTGAAGCTAGGTGATGGATACATGGAGGCTCATTCTACTATATACTAACCAGCTGCAATCGAGTCAGTTCTGACTCGTGGCAACCCCGTGTGTGTCAGAGTAGAACTGAGCTCCATAGCATTTTCAGTGGCTGATTCTTTGGAAGTAGATCACCAGGCCTTTCATTTGAGGTGTCTCTGGGTGGACTTGAACTTCCAACCTTCTGGTTAGGAGCCAAGCTCCTTAACTGCTTGCACCATCCAGGGACTACTATACGCTACTTTTGAATTAATTTGAATTCTCCACAATAAAAAGTTTAAATGTTTTTCAGAATGAATAAAAGAAAGGGCTCTTTAAAAAGAGTCTGCCTAAAGCCAGGTTTAAAGGCTCGTGGAAGCCTGGTAAAGTGGGTAATGTGCAATCCCAAGCAACTCACTGCCAAGTGACTTTTATACTGAGGTTGGCTTCAAAAAGTGGGGAATTAGAGTTGGAGAAACTGGTCCAGTGGAAAGAAAATCTCCAGGTTGGTAGAAGGCTTTCAGGGGTTTTGCTGAGCCTGGGCTGCAGCACAGCCTCCTGCCTCTGTACGTGCCGAGGAGAGTCAGCAGGGCCCCCTCCCAGCTGGGATGGAGCTGAGTGGAAGCTCGAACGGTCACATGGCACAGCAGCAATCCTCTGTCACGCAAAGAGGGGGCTCAGAACCAAGGCTTTTTCTGTGATTAGTTAACTCTCGGTCACAAATACGATTAGAGAAAGTTGCTGTTCAATTAACGCCCACAGCAAAAGATAGAGTCAAGAGGCAAGCTACCGGGGATAGCCAAGGCTTTCCTACCTCAAGCCGTGGTACGGGACAAGAGGGAGGTTCTCCTTAAAGGAGGATCTGAAAAGGGCTGAAGACCGAGAATCCAGAATTGTAGTTCCATGCCCAGACAGAGGCTTAAACCATAATCCCCACGGATTCTACTTTGGTTACAATAGGTATCAGTGGTTCTCACTGGTCACATTAGAATCATCTGGGAGCTTCTGAAAAATTCCAGTACCCAGGCTGAACCTCAGCTAATTATATCAGAATCCCAGGGGGCCAAGAATCAGACCTCAGTCATTTTTAGGAGGAAGACACAGATGCTTCGAGAAGAAAAAACAATGTGTGGTTAAGCCAGTTGCTGTGGAATTGACTCCAACTTATGGCGACTCCATGTGTCACTGTAGAGCTGTGCTCCATCGGGTTTTCAATGTCTGATTTTTCCCAGATGTAGATTGCCAGGGCTTTCTTCCTCTGGGAAGCTCCTCTGGGTAGGCTGGAACTGCCAGCCTCTGGGTTAGCAGCTGAGCTCGTTAACTGTTTACACCACCCATGGAGTCCTATGTGGGGTTAGATACAAAAGGGTAAAGACTGGAGAACAGATAAAAACATTGGGACTGGGGTGGAGGTCCTTTCTTTCTATACTTGTTTTGCATGTTGTTATCATTAAACTGTGTCCTGGTTAGTTCATTTATTGAAAAATTACCGTTAGCTCATTCTAATTTTAAAGATTTTTTAAATGAAATCTTCTGTAAAATACAATCTTTAATGTCAAGGCTATGTTGCCTCTAAACATTTGTTTTTAGAAATCATACTTGTGTGAATTTATTTCTTGTAATAAGTTAAACTTACCCAAAGGAGTCCCTGGAGCCCTGGTGGCATAGTGGTTAAGAGCAATATGAATCCACCAGCTGCTCCTTGGAAACCCAATGAGGCAGTTCTACTCTGTCCTATAGGGTCACTGTGAGTCAGAATCAACTTGACGCCAACAGGTGTGTGTGTGTAAAGGAATCCCTGGGTGTGCAAACCGTTAATGTGCTTGGCTGGCTGCTAAATGAAAAGTTGGAGGTTCGAGTCTACCCAGAGGTGCCTCAAAACAAAGGCCTGGTAATCTTCTTCCAAAAGATCACAGCCACAGTTCTACTGCGACATATGAGGGGACCCCATAAGTCAAAATCTACTCATCAGCTACTGGCACTCACCTAAAAGTTGTAAGGTACACACCTGCACTGTGGTAATCAGCTAGCTACGTGGGCTCACTTTGTTCTCTGACTCCTCCTCACCCTCATCATCTAAAGGCTTGACTTCATGTATTAGTTATAAAGCATCAGGATGCGTTGTTTTTGATTTCTGCCTAAGGATTGTTTGTAAGAAACTTTGTGACTCTAACGGATTCATTTCTAAAAAGGTATGTGAATGCGTTTTTCTCCCTTATCCAGCAGAGCTACTGAACTTCACTTATGAGTCCTAACAGCTCCCAGCATTTCCCAGCAGAAACCAAGGCCAGTGTTAACTCCCTTTGCAGGGTAGGCAAGAATTGCCCTAGCGGAGTCTGAGGAATCATTGCTTCCCCCCTAGGCTCAGTCTCTGATAGAAGCACCAAGAAAGGATTTCTGGGAGAAAAAAAAATCTTTTCAAAACGGGAAGTCCAAAGCAAGTTCTGGCCCATCCCTACAATTTGTTTGGCAAATTCACACCATATAAGGACAAGCACATGTATGAAAATGTGTCCACCGAGCTCTTAAACACTGCACCACCAAGGCTTCTCCGAATGTGAGATACTCAGTACAAAAAGTTGTTTCTACAATGGATTGAAACTACACAGACAATGTGTATTCTCACAAGTCAACCTTGGTAATGAATTTGGAAGTGTATAAAGGATAAAAGACTGAGTGGGCAGGCATGGGTCATGGGTCAACATACACCGTGTAGAAGTTTAGAGGTACCAGGAGGGGCTGCTGAGCACCAGAAAGGCCTCCCAGACCTCTTAGGGGATCCTCCCCAGCCCAAACTCAGAATCTGTCTTTTTAGTGTTCCAGAAGTGATTAGGCTTAGGGTCTCTGACTAATGCTATCCAAGTTCACAAGGGCTGATGTATAAACCCAAAGGCCAATTTATTTCATTTCTGTTGAGATTTACAACTGTTAAACAGTTGGCCGTTGCATTTTCTCACTATAGCCAGATGTACAGGGAAAGCCAAAACTTCACCAGAAATCTGTTTGCTGAGCGTAAAATCAGAACAAGGCACATTAGTTAAGTGATTCAGGATAAGACGGCTTGGGATAAGATGGCTGGAAACCTCCATCTCTGCAGATAAGATATGCCTGCGACTGGGACCAGACAAGTGGGGCTCTCTGTCTTAGCTGGTTCTGGATTGAACCCCACAGTCTTCCATGGCTGACTAGCCAAAGCCCTGTGGTTGAAAGTCTTTGCTTTTGTGGCCTAGGAGCCTCCTCTGAGGGTCTTGTGCAATGTGGGCATTACTGGAGAACCACTTCTCCCAGGAAGTCATTAACCACAGTGGTGCAGCTTCGGGGAGGGGGCAGTGGAGTGGCATTCCAGGGAGCTGTAGTGAATGGAATGGGGGGTTGGGAGACTCTGCTCCCAAGTCCTTGCATTCAGTGAAGGGTCCCTCTTGCTGCACATTATATCTTCATTCAGGCGTGAGAGGAGCCCATCGCTGAGTGGACGCCACCAGACAAAGGTACTAGCAAATTCTAAACTGGCTCCTCCAGGGAAAGGCTTCTGGTGCCAAACCTCTCTGAAGGCCACTTGCCTGTGTGTTCAGGACATATTTGTAATGGCCCCATGGAACCACCATTTACACACCTGTCAGTCTCCCTCAGAGTCTGTGGAAGCATCCCTTATTTAAGGCTCTAAGGATAGGTCCCCTCCTTCGCCTAGATCTTCTCCCTTCCACCTCCGCTTATTCACGGCCTAGTTCGAAGGCCACCTTCTCCATGATGAAGCCTCCCCAGGCACCCAGCTTGAGGAGGCAGCTCCTTCTTCTGACTCCCACCAAGCTTTGTGTCATTTATCAACAGCACTTAGGAATAACATTAGTGGGCACTTTCTATGTGCTGGGTGCTGTGCTAAGCACTTTCTGTGTATTATCTCATTTAATCCTCAAATAGAGCCCAGAAGGCAGGTCTGTTATTAGTTCCGCTGTACAGATGAGGAGACAGAGACTCTTACAGTACAAAGAGCCTGCCCAAGGTCATGAAGCTTATAAGAAGCAGGGTCTGAGGGCAAGTTTTTTGACTCTAGAGTCCCTGTTCTCAGTACTTAGCATATGCCATCCTGGGTTTTATGATCTGTGTATATGAGCACACATTTGCTTTTTACACTAGTTCAGGGTCAAAAAACCATGGCCTGTGGGCTAAAGGCGCCACACAGCCTGGTTTTGCATGGACAAGTAGGTAAGAATGATTTTTACATCTTTAAATGTTTGTAAAAAAAATAAATAAGTAAGGGGGACAAGCAAGAGGAAGAGGAGGAGGAAAGAAGGGGACTACATGTAACAAACAAACAAAAGCACCTAAAATATTTACTCTCTGGTCGCTAAGAATCGGAATCGACTAGATGGCACTGGGTTTGGTTTTTTTTTTTTTTTTGGCCCTTAACAGGAAAATTTTGCAGACTCCTGCACTAGATCATAAGTACTTTGAGAGTAGAGTCATATCTTATTCGTTTTAATTCTCCCACAGGACCTAACACCACATCCCCTAAAATGTTTTGAGAAGGAAAGAAGAAAGCGTGGAAAAGGCAACCTTTCGAAAGGTCTCCCAGACCCACAGGTCAATTTCCCCTTTTCCACTGCCCGATGGGTTGATGTAGGCTTGCACTGACATCGGTAGATCCTCATGTACAAAGATAGGGGGTGATCTCTGAGGCGCCTGGGTTTGCAAAGCTTCACCACCTACACACTCACAGGCAATCTGAAGAATTCTGGAAGTTCTGATTGGCATTAGAAGCACCAACTGTGGCCAAAAGATTGATTGCATAAAGTACACATCCTCACGAATAGCCAGTTGCTATCAAGTTGATTCTGACCCTTGGCAACCCCATGTGTGTCAGAGTAGAACTGTGTTCCACAGAGTTTTCAATGGCTGATTTTTTAGACGTGGATTGCCAGACCTTTCTTCCAAGGTGCCTCTGGGTGGACTCAAATTTCCAACCTTTTGGTTAGAAACTGAGTGCATTAACTATTTGCACCACCACAGACCCTGTCCTCACTACTTCATATGTGTAAGATGCATATTTGGGGTGTCCACTTGGCCTGCTATCCGTGGGGATAGATTCCCTAGGCCATGTTTATACTACATGACCAACCCTCCCCATAACGCTGATCTGGGTCACAGAGATGGAACAAGCAAAGTTGGAAAAACTGGATTTTCTGTAGAAATAGGAATTGGGACTAAGGAACAGCTACCAACTCTGAGTTGGTCCCTTGAGTAGAGCGGATGTAAACATGAAGGCTGAGGATTGGCCAAGGGCAGGCACAAGCACAGGAAGCTGGCTACAGTGATGGAAGAGTGAAGAAGATGCCCAGAGAGAAGCAGAGAGAGACCAGAAGCAGAGAAACAGAACAGCGTACCTCCTCAGGTACCCTAAGGTCACACTAGTATTCTGCTGATGCTCCTTGCTTTTGCACAAGTTAGTGCGAGTGGGCTTCTATTACTTGCAGCCTAAAACATCCTAACCATGACAGTGGCATTTCTCTCCTCCTTGGGCACCACACACAGGCCCTGACAGCTCACTCGAGCTTAGGCTGTGATAGCT
Organism: Loxodonta africana; assembly: GCF_030014295.1. Taxonomy (NCBI): domain Eukaryota; kingdom Metazoa; phylum Chordata; class Mammalia; order Proboscidea; family Elephantidae; genus Loxodonta; species Loxodonta africana. The sequence continues at coordinate 29,315,687 of NC_087356.1, forward strand.
GGAGCTGGACATACTGGATAGAGAGCGCATGACTTCAGCACAAAGAACTCCTGCCAGAGACTTTTCAGGAGTGACTATTCCTTTGGCATCTCTGGATTCTGATAGCACCAATCCTAACAAGAAGAGGAGACGTAGCCACCAAAATCAATGTGTCGACCTCATTTTGATTCTCAGTTGTATAAGCCAACAATAAAAAGGTGCCTTTGAGATAATAAGGGAAATCTAGACTAGTATCAGATGATGTTAAGAAATTATTCTTAATTTTGTTAGATGATACAATGACTTGTGGTTGTGTTTACAAAAGAAATCCTAATTTTGCATAAAAAAAAAGTATTGAAATATTTACATCTGGGATTTTCATTAAAATGCTCCAGCAAAAACAAACAACCAAACAAAAGCTCCAAAAGCAAACAAAACAAAAAAATGGTAGAAACAGATAAATATTAATTATTGATGAGAGTGGGTGATGGGTATATGGGGACTCATTATACTATTTCTCTCTACTTTCGATGTTTGAAATTTTCCATAATAAAACGTTAAAGTATATATGTGTATATGTACACATATACATATATATGTGTGTGTATATATATATTGGAAACCCTGGTGGCATAGTGGTTAAGTGCTACGGCTGCCAACCAAAGGGTTGGCAGTTTGAATCCGCCAGGCGCTCCTTGGAAACTCTATGGGGCAGCAGATTTGGTTTGTTTTGTTTTTATGTATATATATAAACCAAAAACCAAATCAAACCCAGTACCGTGAAGTCGATTCTGATTCATAGCGACCGTATAGGACAGAGTAAAACTGCCCCATAGGGTTTCCAAGGAGTGCCTGGTGGATTTGAACTGCTGACCTTTTGGCTAGAAGCCATATCTCTTAATCATTACACCACCAGGTTTCCATATATATATACACTGGCTATCTCATTATCTGATATTTTGCATATATGACAATAGTAAAGAAATTTACTATTTTGTGCATTAACGACGTACATCTGGCAGAAACAAGTGCCAAGGTGCAAGGCGAGAGTAACTTGACTGGGCCATGATTCTCAGCGTTTTGGCAGTTATGTAATGACGTAATTTGGCAGTAGGTAATGATGTAGTCATCCTGCATTTTATGATCTGATGTGGTCATCCTCCAAAATTCGCATAACACCGATTTTCACGTAATGACCTGGTCTTGGAACCTAACCATGTCGATAAGTGTGGAGTGGGCGTATACCGGGGTCCCTTAACAGGCAAGGTGCTCAGATTGTGGGACTCCTCTCCTCCTGATGACTGCAACTGTGGGAGCTCTCCAAGGATGTCTTCGGCTGGGGGGAGGTGGTCCTTCTTGCTGACCACCTCCAGGGTTCTGAGGAGCTGCCAGCCAGTCACACCTGACTGCTCTGGTTCCTGCCATCTCCCCTCCATTCCCTGTCCTCCTATCACACTCACTGGCCAACTAATCTGATCCTACCATCTGGGGTCACAGTGTGATGGGCTTGCATCACTCCCTGGCTGTCCCCATCAATGTGGATCGTGCCATCAACCTGGCTGCAGGATCTTTGAGGGTGGCCCAGCCCCGCCAAGGGCTGTGCTGTCCGTGATCGCCTTGTGTCTGGGGGAGGAAAGCCCCCAGCAGAGCCCCCATTCTGCATTCACACAGCTAGCAGGCAAAAGTGCTGGCTGGAGCCCAGGGCCTCTGAGAACTGGGGAAACCTTGTCTATTTTACCTGGAACTTGATCCAGGTTCTGAATTATATAAGCCTCAGGTAGCAGTGTTTGTTTGACTAGAGAAAGAGAGGAGGTCCAAGTTAGATACTGGATGCAAAATCGACTTGATAATGACTAGTACAGTTGTCCAGATCAGCAGATATGCAGAAGGTCAAAGTCAAACAACTTTAAGAACCTTCATCTGACACAAATCTCCATGCATGGCTTCACTGCAATAAACCAGAACCACCTGCTTCACCCTGGAAAGACTACTTGGCATTCCCCAGCTTCTCCAGTCACCTCTTCCACTTCCCCCTCCTTGAACGAGAGATCAGCCTGGAAGTCACCAGCCTGAATCTCTCTCAACTCCCTTCTTGGAGCCTCCAAACCTGCTGCAGCCACCTGGCCCTTTGTTCCTTCGGCTTTGTTACCGGAGGAGGGGTGTTGGCCTTCCTGGCTGGGAGCCCCTCTACCTGGGCCCAGGGGCCTCCTCCATGCCACAACCCCTCTCAGCTTCTTACACTTTTAAACCTCTCTCTTCTGGCCCCTTCTATCAGCATTCACTATGCTTGGATCTCTCTCGTCCTCAAAAAACAAAAATCTCCCTTGACCCCATCTATGTGCCCTTGAGAGACTTCTCTAACTCCTCTTCTTCACTGACCAGCCTCTTGGAAGAACTGTCCACACTTGCTGAACCCACCGTCTTACTTCTAACTCACTTTTCTACACGCTGCCACTGGCTTCAGCTCCCACTCCTCCACTGAGGCTGCCAGCGTTGCTCTGCCCTTCAGTTCTTTTCCTTCTCTACCTTTCTCTGCATTTGTTCTTGTTGGCCACTCAGTCCATCTTGAATGTCTGCCTGGTTTCCAGGAAATCTGCACTCTTCTTGTTCCCCCTACTATCTCTCTGGTTGCTCCTTCTCAGTCTCCTACGGGCTCCTCTTTCTCTGCCCATCTCTTAAATGTTAGTATTCCTAGGGGTTCTGTCCTGGGCTCTTCTTACTTCACAGGTTTCTGGGGGAACCTTATCCTTTTCTATGGGTTTGATTTCCATCCAGATGCTGATGAGTCACAAATCTATATTGCTGACCCAGTTTCTCTTCTCAACTCCAGACATATATCTACACGATGACCCTGGAGATCTCCACTCAGAGTTTCCTCAGACATAAATGCAAAAATAGAACTCATCATCAACCTCCCCTAAAACAGCCAACAAAATAAAACTTCACTAAGTATCTTGTGTTTCCTAAATTCCTACCATGCGTGACTCATTTGCCCAAGCTGGAAACCTGGGTATCTCCCTGACTATCCTTCTCCCCAACATACCATCTGTCATCAAGTCCGGTCAAGTCTACCTGTCAAAGTATGTTTCAACTCCACCCCACCTCTCTATCCAACATCTTAGTCCAGGGTCTCATCATCTTTGATCTGGTCCAGCCTCCTAGCTGGCTGAGTCTTGCCTCCATTTATCCATTCTACACACCGAAACCAGTGATTGGTCTAAAACACATACGTGAGCCTGTCTCTTGCACACCTAAAGCCCTTCAATGGTCCTCCAAAGCTCACAACATCAGGTTAAAATTCCACATCAGGGCCTGCATAAGGCCCCAGCCACTTCCCACTCTTGGCTCTACAGTCCAGCCACAGGGACTTCTGCTACTCCTTGTTCAACGGCCTCTTTCTCTGTCCCTACCCTCTCCTGGCTAACTCCGACTCATCCTTCAGGTCTCAGTTTGAACACCTCTTCCTCCTGGAAGCCTTCCTTGGCCCCTCCTGTCTGGGTCCAGTGGCCCTACACTGCGCTTTCATAGCACTTCATCGTGAAATGCCGGGTTATGTGCCTATCTGCCCTGTTAGGCTGTGAGCTTGAGCGGGCAGGGATTACATCTGCCATGTTCATTTTTGTATCTCCAGAACCTAGCTCAGGGCTTGCAGATAGCAAGCACTGAGTAAACATCAGCTGAATGAATGAATGAGGTTGATCATTTCTGTGGTAGAAGCTCTTAGCTTCCTACTCTGCTTTATATGTAGAGTGGGCAGTTCTGGCCCCATGAGGTTGGTTGCAGATGGGTAGTGAGACCAGAGAGCTGGGGGTGCATTCTGTTCCAGACTAAGGGGGAAAATAATGCTGAGAGGGCATTATACAAGGTCTTAAAGGGGAACAGCTTCAGGGTTGAACGGAATGTTCAAGCTACGTGCGGAGAATCACTCAGGGCTTTTGCAAATGTACTGATCTCGTTTGACTCCACCAGGCTGACCCACTTCTCCTGCCCCTCATTCTGCCCTTTCCTGGTCAGTGCAGGAATGTTCTCGGAGCATGTGTGTCTCCTAAGAGCTTTCTGGCAGGTTCATGCTTTTGGTCTGCTCTGGGTTGAGATCAGAAGCAGCTTGGATTTGGAATTCGCTTTGCTTTCAGAGCTCTTGGGAGACATTAAGCTCTGGTTATTTTTGAGTAACCCCAAAGAGCCCTCCACATTTGGGTGGCCTCCAACCCAGGTCACTCTCCCTCCCTCCCCTCCCCTTGCAATCAGGCAGACAGGGCTGGGAAGAGAATGGAATTCTGGGTAAATTGTTTGCTCAGAGAAGGGGTCTCCCCCACCCCACTTGATCCAGCCCTCCCTTCAGGCAAGGTCATTATCAGCAAAGGGCCAGCTGCATTTCCTCAGGGGAATACTACAGACAGAGTTAATAAAAATCTATGTTATTAACGGCCTGACCTACCCGCATTGATCACATTAGAAATGACGTCGGCACACACAGCCCCCTTTATGTTCACAGGAGCAAGGCTCAGCATAGCTCAAAAACCCACTTAAATCCATCCAGGAGGGATTCCTTCTTCAAGGGCCCAAAACATCCCCCCAAACTAATAACCCCTGACAAAGAACCACCAGGGAAAATTCTTTGTGGATTTGAGATTTTCAGTCTGTTAATCTCCTAATTCAATAAAGTAAACACTCCCTGCAGCAAATTAAATACTTTTATTAAAGGGTCGCCTACTCTATTCTCTTTGATGTGGGTATAGTTGGACCTACCACCCTCCTGGGGCCTAAGTGTCTGTGAGGGGTTGTTCCCTCCCCCAACACATCATTTGCTCCTGTTACTCTAAGGTGACAAAAAACGCACCAGGATTTTCTGAATCTTAGATTCTGGAAGCTTCTGAGACCTCTGGCTTCCCTATGGATCCCACGGTCTGTTAGCTGAGGGAAATGCTTCCCATTCTTCAGTGGAGGTGACACCCCCAATGGGCCTGACTCCAAGCACCTCTACTGTTGCTGTTTTCCCAGAGGAGGACACAGAAATACTGTCCAGGCCACAGTGGACACCTTGGCCAATGGTCAAATCCTCATTCTGACCTCATTAAAGGCTTGCCTCAAACACTTAGCTGGAAATTGGGTGGAGTTAGTGAGAGAGAAGATTAGAGGAGGTTGGAGCAAAAGTAGAGTAAGGGCACTCAGATGAGGGAAAGCACTCAGCAACTCTGCCCCCACTGTTTCCTGAGTTGGTCCTCAGCCTGCTCCTCTCTGGGATCTGCTTGGAATTGGGTTCAGTCATTTTAACTTCTAGATACCACTTTCTTTTCACTCTTAGTTTGAGCCAAGTCATACTCAGAACTTTCCAAGGTCTCCTCAGATGTTTTTCTCAAAAAGCCTACCTTGTAGGGAAGTACACCACCCCGCAGACAATGACTGCCAGACCCCTTTATATTTCAAGAAGAGTCTCCTTCTAGACACAGTCGAATGCCTTTGCATAGTCAATAAAACAGGTAAACATTAGACTGTGTGGATCATAACAAATTATGAATAACATTGCAAAGAATGGGAATTCCAGAACTCTTAATTGTGCTCATGAGGAACCTGTACATAGACCAAGAGCCAGTTGTTCAAGCAGAACAAGGGGCTATTTCTTGGTTTAAAATCAGTTAAGGTGTGCACCACGATTGTACCCTTTCACCATACTTATTCAACCTGTATGCTGAGCAAATAATCCGAGAAGCTCGACTATATGAAGAAGAATGCAGCATCAGGATTGAAAGAAGACTTATTAACAGCCTGGGATATGCAAATAACACACGACCTTGTTTGCTGAAAGTGAAGTGGACTTGAAGATCAAAGACCACAGCCTTCAGTATGGATTATGCCTTAATGTAAAGAAAACAAAAATCCTCACCACTGGACCAATAAGAAATGTCGTGATAAGCAGAGAAAATGTTGAAGTTGTCAAGGATTTCATTTTACTTGGATCCACAATCAATGCTCATGGAAGCAGCAGTCAAGAAATCAAATGACAAGATAAATCTATCGGTCCCATCCCACTTGGAGCAAAGGAGAATGAAGAAAATAAAAGATGCAAGGAAAATACTAGCCCAAAAGACTGAAGGACCAAATGAACCAGAGACCCCACCAGCCTGAGACCAGAAGACCTAGATGGTGCCCAGCTACCACCAATGACCACCCTGACAGGGAACACAACAGAGTGTCCCAGACAGAGAGGGACAAAAATGTAGAACACAATTCAAATTCACGTAAAAAGACCAGACTTAATGGTCTGACAGAGACTGGAAGAATCCATGAAACTATGGCCCCTGGATGCTCTGTTAACCAGAACTGAAACATTCCCAAAGCCTACTCTTCAGACAAAGATTAAACAGGACTATAAAACAAAAAAACAATACACGTGAGGAATGTGTTTCTTAGTTCATTCAAATATATGAGACCAAATGGGCAGCTCCTGTCCAAAAGCAGGATGAGAAGGCAGGAAGGGACAGGAACTGGTTGAATGGACACAGGGAACCCAGGGTTGAAAGGGGGAGTGTGCTGTCATATTCGGGGTTTGCAACCAATGTCACAAAACAATATATGTATAATTTTTTAAATGAGAAATTAACTTGAGCTGTAAACCTTCACTTTAAGCACAAGAAAAAGAAAAAAAATCAAACCACATATTTCATTGGGCAATCTACTGCAAAAGACCTCTTTAAATTGTAAAAACAAAGATGTCGCCTTGAGGACTAAGGTGTTCCTCACCCAAGCCACAGTTATTTTCAATCACCTCATATGCATGCGAAATCTGGACTATAAGGAAGACTGAAGAAGAATTGATGCCTTTGAATTGTAGTATTAGAGAAGAATATTGAATATGCCATGGATTGCCAAAAGAATGAACAAATCTGTCTTGGAAGAAGTACGACCAGAATGCTCCTTAGAAGCAGGCATGACAAGACTTTGTCTTCCATATTTTGGACGTGTTATCAGGAGGGACCAGTCCCTGGAGAAGGACATGATGCTTGGTAAAGCAGAGGGTCAGGAAAAAGAGGAAGACCCTCAATGAGGTGGTTTGACACAGTGGCTGCAACAATGGGCTCAAGAATAACAACACCCCTGTGGATGGTGCAGGACCGGGCAGTATTTCATTCTATTGTGAACCACGTGGCTATGAGTCGGAACCAACTGGATGGCACCTAACAACACAGGGCTCAGTGGGGAGTAGTGGTGGCTCAGTGGTAGAATTCTTGCCTTCCACATGGGAGACCCGGGTTTGATCCCTGGCTAATGCACCTCATGTACAGTTACCATCCATCTGTCAGTGGAGGCTCGCGTGTTGTTATGATGCAGAACAAGGTTTCAGTGGAGCTTCCAGACCAAGGCAGACTAAGAAGAAAGGTCTGGGGATCTGCTTATGAAAATCAGTCACTGAAAACCCTATGGATTACAACTGGTGGTGGGGGGAGAGCTGGTCCCACGCATTCTCACCTTGGGTGATATCACCCTCAAGGGAGTGAAACTTGGTTCTTGGAGGAGTAAAAAATCTTAGCTATTATAATGGTTTGTAGCCCTTCAAAGCTCAATCCTATCTGACAAAATCTCATTCCTTAGTATTTTATTTCTCTCCTTATAAGTAAATTAAATTTTAATTTAATAAAGTTAAATTAAATTTTTCTCCAGGGGGTGTGTGTAAAGTAAAAAAGGTTGAGAAACATCCATATAGTCTGTCTCCCAGGCTCTCTCAACTTCCTGTCCAGGGTCTCTCCTCCTCTCACGAACCCCTCCTGCTGCCTCCCACCATATCCTTCCTTCTCCTTGGGCTCTTTGCAGCATTGGGACTGCCATCCAATCCAGTTCAGTTCTGAGGCCGATCTGTCCCAGGCACCGGGGGTATGGCCAGCCCACTCCTCCCCTTGATCCTGTCTTGACTTCCATGACTTCACCATCGCGGCTCCCCTCCAGCCTCCTGGCTCTCTTCTTCCTCCTACTGATCCCATATACAGAGCTCTTCCTGCCTCCTACGCTTTCCTCCATGGCTCCAACTCTGCAGTGCCAGCCTCAAACTCTGCCAAGTCCCTTTCTTCAGCAGCCCACTGGATGTCTATATCTGGATTTTCACTGCCACTCAGGCTTAACATACCTGGCACACATTTCCTGCCCTCCAAGGAGCCTCACTATCTACCCCAGCCCACTTGGATCTTACCTTCTCCAATAGCATTTAGTTTGAACTATTTGGCATTGAAGAATATACACCCTTGTATTTTTCTCTCATGGCCTCACTGGTGACTGTTCTACCTTCCCACTTAGATTTTAACTTCTTTGTGGATAAAGATAAAGTCATACATTTTTTGTTTTCTCCTTAGTGTGCAACACAGTTCTGGACACCAAGGAAGACAGGTGGGCGGGTCTCTGGGGATCAGGAAGCTCCCTGGCAGAACTCAAAAGATGAGGTGCCCCTGGATGGTGGCCCTTCCCACCAGGAGGGTCAGCCCAGCCTAGATCCCACGTAGGCCACAGTGGGCAGTCCCCGACCCCCATGTCACTCCAGGGCTCTTGCCTCACCTGGCTGACTCCTTCCACTCCATCTGGTCTCCGTCATGCTGTAGAGTGTCCATCTCTGTGAAGAGGGTGGGGTTGGGAGCCTCATCTTCCTCCCCCAGGATGTCCTGGAGCTGCTCAGCAGCTGGAGACCCTGCAAATGGAGGGCAGCAGGTCTGCTGTATGTCCTATAGCAGGCAGTAAGGCCACAAAGCTGATAGAAATGGAGCAGGAACCAAACACAGGGAGAAGTATTTCCTGGTTCAGTAGTACCAAGTCCAGCTTCTGAGTGAGGCTGGACTCATATCGCTGTGGGTTGGAGGTGGGCAAGATACTCTTTGAGATAAAAGAGGTGGTAGAATTTAGTCTGAATTCAGACTTCAGGGCAGCATCAAGTCCAGGTTACAGAATAGAAAAGTGAAATGAGAAAGACCGTGACCCAGCTCCAGCCTAACAATCCCAGAGAGATCCTTTTCCTCACTGGGCTCCAAACCAGTCAACTCCCAGTGCACTGGTCTTCAAGGGGCAGTCAGCCATGCAAAAGTACATGCACCATGTGCCAGTGGGCCCACCTTCTTCACTGGCAGGGAGATCAAGGGCAAACTGACAGCCTGTGCCCTAACTCCAACCTGCCTTCCTACTGCCCACAGGATATCACCTCCTGCGTGTCTCCCAGGTACCTCAAAACTCAGCATTCCAACACTGAATCTATACTCTTTCCCATCACACATCTCCTGGGTTCATCCATTCACTCACTCATTCTTTCTTCCACTCAATGCTTAATGAACGCTTACTATGTGCCAGGCATTGTTCTAGGTGTTGGAAAATAAAGCTGTGAAGAAGGCCTACATGCCTGTGTTCTCTCAAGCATATTGTCTAGCGAGAGAAAGAAGAGTGTTCCAAATGTTCCAAAGACTCTGAGATGGGAATGTGTTGGTTAGTGTGGTTAGACATGGTGTCATGGATTGAATTGTGTCCCCCAGAAATATATGTCAAACTTGGTTAGGCCATGATTCCCAGTATTGTATGATTGTCTATTATTTTGTCATGTGGTGTGATTTTCCTATGTGTTGTAAATCCTATCACTGTGATGCAATGAGATGGATTAGTGGCAGTTATATTGATGAGATCTATAAGATTAGACAGTCTTAAGCCAATCTCTTTTGAGATATAAAAGAAAGAAGCAAGCAGAAAGATATGGGGACCTCATACCACAAAAAAAGCAGAGCCAGGAGCACAGCGTGTCTTTGGACCTGAGGCTCCTGCGCAGAGAAGTTCCTAGACTATGGGAAGACTGATGACAAGGACCTTACTCCAGAGTTGACAGAGAGAAGAAAGTCTCCCCCCAGAACTGGCATCCTGAATTTGGACTTCTAGCGTACTTGACTGTGAGAATAAATCTCTCTGTTAAAGCCATCTACTTGTGGTATTTCTGTTGTTGCGGCACTAGGTGACCAAGACACATGGTAAGCAAAGGAAAGCGTAGCATGACATGAATTTGAAGAGGTAAGCAAGGTCAGATCTTGGTTAAAGGCTTAACTCTCCACCCACTTGCACAGGGTAGACACACTGGAGTCATCCTCAGCTCATTCCTTTTCCTCATCTCCACGCCATATTGAAAGGTCTCAAGAATACATTCCCTCCCCACCAACCCCATTACCCCTGTCCTGGTTCAAGCTGTCATTGACTGTCTCCTGGACCTCATCAAGTCTTCCCCCTCCTCCCAGCCTTTCTGTCCCTTTAGTTTATCAGCCCTTTCTGCCCTCACTTTTTTCTCCATGGGCCACCAATGGCTGATTATTTCAGACTCTTTCATTACACCCTCCACTTTCTTACTCCTTGATTCACAGTCATACTATCCAGCCAATGCCCAGACCAGAATCCACTGACAGTGGGAGACAGTGTGGCACAGGGGTATGGTAGAGGCAGTTTGCCCAATGGACAGTCAATCCTGCTAGACATGGGTGTGCACCTCAGAGTTGCCACTTACTCATGACCGAACTCAGCTTGAGTAAACAGGGTAGTTGGGAAGAATAAATCAGATGAAGAAAATAAACCACCTGACACAGGACCTGGGAGGTAACAAGTGCTTAACCACTCTCACAGCCAACCCCAGCATCCAGGTTCACGAGCCCCACTGGAGAAAACCACCCAACTGTGCAAGTGGAGGGTTCCCACCCTTAGCAGTTTCAGAAGTGCACCAGCCTTCCACTCACCCTTGTTAGAGCCATTTCCTGTACCCCTTGATGCCATTCCTAATCTGTGCCCCTCTCTTCAAGCCTCTTGATCCATCTCCTACCCCACTTCCCCAAGAAAATAAAGGCCACCAGGCATGAAATCCATCAATTTCCCACCCCCTCCTTCTAGTCCTTTGTATCCTTACCCTTGTTGCAGCCCATCTTTGAACAAAGAAATTTTTCCTGCAGCTTAATCCCTGGGCTCATCCACCCCATTTTGCCTCTCCTCACCTGGGTCTTCAACTCTTCTCTCTTTCTCTCAGCCTATAAATGGCTCTTCTGTCTCCAAACATCCTCCCTGACTCTGCCTGCCTCCCAAGTTCTCCTGCTCACCTTCTCCCTTCCTTTACCCCCAAATTCTTCTTTTTCTTCATTTTAAGATGTTCTTTTCTTTTAATCGTGCTTTAGGTGAAAGTTTACAGCTCAAGTTAATTTTTCATACAAAAAATTATACACATATTGTTATGTGACATTAGTTGGAATCCTTATAATGTGACAGCACACTCCCCCTTTCCACCCTGGGTTTCTTGCGTCTGTTCAACCAGTTCCTGTCGCTTCCTGCCTTCTCATCCTGACTCTGGACAGGAGTTGCCCGTCTGTATCTGAACTAAGAAGCACTCTTCACAAGTATTATTTTATGTTTATAGTCCAGTCTAAACTTTGCCTCAAGAGTGGGCTTTGGAAATGGTTTTAGTTCTGGGTTAACAGAGCATCTGGGGGCCATGGCTTTGGGGGTTCCCCCAGTCTCAGTCAGATCATTAAGTCTGGTCTTTTTACATGAATTTGAGTTCAGCTCCACACTTTCCTCCCTCTCTGTTGGGGAATTACAGTTGTGTTCCCTGTCAGGGCGTTCATTGATGGTAACCAGGCACCATCTAGTTCTTCTGGTCTGAGGTTGATGGAGTCTCTGGTTTATGTGGCCTTCACCCCCAACTTCTTGAAAGAGTAGTTAACATTCACCCTCTCCACTTTATCCCTCCTTGCCCAATCACCTAACCTGCATTAACTGCTTTAGCCCGCATCACACTAAGGACATTAACTAAGGCAGAGATTTCAAACTGGTAGCTTGAAGATGTGTTTAATTCAGCCCTCATAGTTTTTTTTTAGAGTATAAAAGTTTTTGAAATTACTGGTAGCATAAACAAATTATGAGATTTCATATAAAAATCCAGATCTCTGACCTTTCTTGAAAATTCAGATTCTTCGATGACTGCACCCACATTCCTTCCCAACAAAAATTAACCAGAGCTGAGTGATGGCTACCTTTCCTGGGTGGGGCATACACTGTGGTTTGCCACAGTCCCCACCACTCCCTACTGTGTACCACCCTGCTACTCTCACAACTCTTGCCCTCAGAGCCCTCTTGTTTTCTCTTATTGTCAAACCAATGAATTAATAAAATCAACAAAACCAACCAACGCCATAGGGTCTGGCTTATCTCTTTGGGACATCAGCTATGGTGACTACTCCTTCTGAACTGAAATGCTACTGTTAGATCTCACAGGATGGCACTTTCTTAATATTTTTTTTCCTATCTCATCCCTGCCTCAGGTCCCGGGGTGGCATACAGTTTGTGCTCAACTACTAACCTAAAGGTTGGCAGTTCAAACCCACCCAGTGGCTCTGTGAAAGAAAGGCCTGATGGTCTGTTTCCCTAAAGATGACAGCCAAGAAAACCCTATGGAGCAGCTCTACTCTGTAACATATGGGGCTGCTATGAGTCAGAATCGATTTGGTCACAACAGGTTTTTTTTTTTTTTCCTGTCTCAGCATGCTTTCCTGGGTCCTCTTGCCTGGCTAACATGTGGAGTCGGTCTTCCCTAGGGTTCCTTCTTGGCTTTCTTCCCTTCTCCCTCTCCCTACTCACGTCTTTTATGGTGCCGCCTTGTAGCCAGGTCTAGTCTACATTAGGCATTTCCCACTGCCATTGGACTTCTCTATCTGGGAGTCCTGCAGCCTTCTCAAGCCAACCTCAACATATTCAAAACAGCCTACATCCCTTCTTCACCCAACACCCCAATCCTGCTCTTCTCTGTTTTAATTGATAGTACCGCTAGCTACCCAGCCAACCAGACAACTCCTGAAGAGCCAACGCCTGAAGATTTCTCTCTCACCGTCCATATCCAATCAGACATTAATTTCTTTCATTTGCCTCCTAAATACTTGTTGCTTTCTCTCCTTTTTCCCCCACCCATTGCCACCACCTTGGTTCAGCTCTCATTACCTCTTGCCCCATGGCAGCTATAGCCACCTACTGCTCGCACTGCCTCTGGCTGTCCCCCTCCAGCCCCATTCCCTATGTAGCAGCAGAATTTGCTTTGAAAATATTTCATTTTAAAACCATTAAAAACATTTCGAACATGTTGTCGTAGTGGACTCCCGGGAGTCAGGGTGCTCTTTGGGGAGCACCATCAAATATTGTGCACATGACTTAAAAATAATTTTTCTAGCAGAAAATACTATTTTCTGTGTATATAGATCAATGGACTTCACTTATTTAAATGGACTTTATTTCTGATTTTTTTTTTTTTTTTCATTTAACACATATCCTTTCCACTGGCTCTCGCTACCAGACACCAAAGGTTTAAGGAAATTTTATAGAAGTAAAACTTCAGATAGATGGAGAAAAGTCTTGCTATAGTCTTATGTTTTCTTCAGACTGGGGGAAAACTATGACTGCTTGATTCTGGAGAGGGCACACCAGCTCTTCAAGGGATCAGAGTTTGGTTACTCTTGTTCTAAAATATAGATTTGATCATGCTATTCTCCAGCTGAAAAAATCTTCAGTGGCTTCCTATTACCTAAAGCTCACAGCTCAAACATCCCTGGTAATCTGGTCCTAACCTGCCTTTTTAGGCTATGTCCTGTCCTTCAACAAGCTACCCCAGATCCCCGGACCCCAACCACATCAGACTACACATAGTTCTCTGCAAAGGAGGTCCTGCCTCAGTCACGAGTCCCTTTCCCCCTTCAAGGCCAGGTAAGAAGGCAGATAAATGAAACAGTCATGGAGGGAAGAGACGGGCAGAGAGCGGATGCCTGAACCAGCCCTGCCTGAGGAGTTACCTGCTCCCTGGAATAGCTGAGTGCTGGGGTCTCTGGCTGTCGGGGCTGCCCCTGGCCCCAGCCTGTTTCTGCTGCTGCCACCCTGGCCGCTGCTTCCACAAGCTGGTTCTCTTCCTTGCAGGCTGAGCACAACAAACTTCCTTTTGTTTCCAGTTAAGTACCAGGGGAGACGTGGGGAGAGGAGAAGGCAAGGGGAGGCAGGGGAGGGAGAGAGAGAGAGTGTGTGTGTGTGTGTGTGTAGGAATGTGTGAAAGACTTGGGTGGTGGAGAGAGGGAGACTGTACATAAGAGCGAACAGAGAGGTGGTGTGAGAGATTGAGAAATTGTGTCTGTGGTAGAAAAAAACTGTATTGAGAGTGAATTAGAGATACTCTGAGAGAGATTGTGTATGTGAGTGAGACAGAGACAGACATCCAGAGAGTTAGCTCCCAGGTGCATTGGATGGAGAAGCTCCAGCTGCAGCAGAACCTCAGGCAGGGAGCCCAGTCCCCACAGCAGCAGGGTGGTGGCAGCTGAGGACTTCTGAGAGGACTGGCAGATCTGGCCCTTTCCCCTCTCCCCCACGAGCCCTGCCCACAGTGCCTGGAGGCTCGAGGGAAGGCTCAGGCATCTCTCTCCTGGGGCAGAGGTAGGATTTGCCTCAGACTCTCCGGACCCTCCTTAAGAGTTGGCAGTGGGTGAGCTGGCCTGGCAGGGCCTTGCTCCCTCAGCCACCCAGGGGTGGGCAAGGGGGTGCTGTGCTGGGGTCTCACAGTGTCACAGAGAGCCGTGCTGGGTCAATCATGTTCCATGTAACCAGGTTCTCTCCTTCCCCAGTTTTAAGCCCAAACTCCAAACCCTCTTCCTGTTCACCCACCTCTAAAACAAAGTGCTGAGTGCCCTCACTTGATGGGTATTTTCTGAGAGTGCAGGGATAGTGGGAACTGGTCACCTCAGGGTGTGTGGCGAACCCCGCTGGGGAATTATTTTGCTCTCCTGAGAAACTTCTGATCTCCTGGGTTCAGTTCAACAAGTGCTTACTGAGTACTTAGAATGTGACAAGGTCGATTAGAGGTCACTGCAGCTGCTCCAAGGAGCTTCGGACCTTGAATCCGCTAAGTCTCAGGGCTAGGAGGGAGCTTAGAGATCACCCGAGTCCAAATCCTCATTTCACGGTGAGAAAACTGAGACCTAGTTTATACCAGCTAAGGTCCCTGGGTGGGTCAAATGGTTGGCGTTCAACTACTAACCTAAAGGTTGGTGGTTTGAACCTACCCAACGGCGCCACAGAGGAAAAGCCTAGTGATCTGCTTCTGCAAAGATGACAGCCAAGGAAACCCTATGGAGCAGTTCTCCTCAGTAACACATGGGGTCATTATGAGTCAGAATTGACTCAACGACAATGGGCTTGGGTGTTTTGGTTTTAAGGTCCCCCAGGCTGCAGAGCAGGCGAATGAACAAAGCCTGGAGGATTGGCAACCTCCACCCCACACTGCCCTGTTTGCTGGCTCCTCCTTTGCCATACTTTCATCCCAGAGGCTTGAGGATCAAGTATGCCCATTTTAAAGCTGAGAAAGCAGAGGCAGAGGGGCAGGGTTCTGTGTTGAGATGCTGGGCTCCAACAAATGCCATCACCACACAGACCCCTGCGCTGGGCTTTGCAGGAGTCCCTGCCTTGGTGGGCTCTTCATCAGGCAGGGCAGAGAGGGGTAAGGCCCACCCTAACATCCAGGGCTCTGCACCTTGGATTGCACAGTGCCAGAGGCTGGCTCACCTCTTCCTGAGTACCACTGGGCGGCCACTGCAGGCCACACCAATGCAGGGGCTGTGGATGACCTTGGGCCCCCTAGAAAAACATCCAAAGACAGATCACCAAGGGTGCCAGAAGGATTCTCTCAGTTAGCATGGTGCTTTAGGAGCTTAGACCTGGATTCAATCCCTGGCTCTGCTGATTACTAACAATAGGATCTTGGCAAGGCATTAAACTCTCTGAGCCTTAGTTTTCCCATCTATAAAGTGGAAATAATCACACTTACCTCACTGGATTGTGGTGGGGATTAAATGAGATAGTATGTGATTGGCACAGTGCTTGGCGTATAATAAAAACTAAAACCAAACCTGTTGCCATCGAGTCAATTCCAACTCATGGCAACCCTATAGGACAGAGTAGAACTGCCCCCATAGGGTTTCCAAGGAGCTGCTGGTGTATTTGAACTGCTGACCTTTTGGTTAGCAGCCGAGCTCTTAACCACTGCACCGCCAGGGCTCCTGGCATATAACACTCACTCAATAAATGATCTCTATGATTGTTGTTCTACCACCCCTCTGTCAGTTTGTCATTCACAGGTTTCAGTGGAACTTCCAAACCAAAACAGACTAGGAAGAAAAGCCTGTTGATCTACTTCTAAAAATGAGGAAGTGAAAACCCTACGGATCACAACAAACACTTACGATCCAACATAGTGCTGGAAAATGAGCCCCCTAGGCTGGAAAAAACTCAAATGCACAGTGGCGGCAACAATGGACTCAAGCATAGCCACAATCATGAAGATGGCACAGGACCGGGCAGTGTTTTGTTTTGTTGTACATGCTGTCACCATGACAAGGAACTAACAACAATACCATTGTCGTTGCCAGCCGATGTGATGCCTTCCTTCCTCATTACCAGTCACTAGCCTGTCCCTTCTACACATTCCAAGGACTCAGACTTTTTCAGTTTCTGAACGCCCATGCAACCCTCTGCCCTCTCTCTGCCACCCCCTCTATCCCACAGAAAGTTTAGCACACCGTATGCTGGGTGCTCTAATGCGCCTCGGTCCCATGCAGCATGTCGGAAGTTAATCCACGTAATGAGACATGCCACAGGTAATGCCGCCCTGTTCTATAAGTAACAGAGACAGCCCCATAGCATCTGCCCAACGGTGGGAGTGGGTTCAACCCGCAGCTGCTGGGAAAAACATAGCCTCAGCTGGGACAAGAAGAAAACATGATCATGCTTTACTGGATGGGGGCTGTCTTGTCACTAGATAAGCAAAACACAGAATGATTGAGCGGGCTGCCAACCAGCAAGCAGTGCAGCCTGAAACAACTAGTAAAGCTTCTGCGAATTCTCAGAAACGCAGGCAAAGGCTGCAGACGTCCCCTAGGATGCGGGCAAGGAGGCTAAATCCATTCAGCAACCTCTCCAGGAACAGGATGGGCCCGGCTAACATACGGGTTATAAAAACTGTATATATTTATTAGGACTTTCATTGGTTCACTTGCAACTCTGCCTCCCAACCCTAGTTTCCCCTTAAGGTCGCTAACTCAGGATTTTCTTCTAATAAAACCCACTGCCATCGAGTCGATTCCGACTCGCAGCGTCCCTACGGAGTTGGAATAGGTTTTGTTATTGTCATTGTTTGTGTTCTGCTTTTGGTTTTGGTTTTAGGAGAATAACTCTCGCAGTTTCAGGGAGGAATGCTGTAGATGCTGATAATTCCAGGAGATAGGGATTTTAAGATGTCAAAGGACAAGAAGAGACAGAAGAGTAAGCATGGCCTTCCTTTGGGGGAATTTTAATTTGCCTTTCTGCCCACCTCCTTTTGAGGGGCATAAAGGGTCTCGAATCATTCTCATCCCTTCCCTTTTTCCGTCTTCCTTTCCTCCTTTCTCTCTCCTTCCTACTTCACCAGTCACTTCGAGATTCAAATTAGTGAAGTCGACAAAGGTGAGGCAACTAGCCCCACTTTAAAGCTTCAGGCTCTAAAGGAAACACAGTTGTCTTTGCTCCTATGCTTGAAACACCACCGGGCTCAGGAGCTTAGTGGAGGAGATATTTTGGAGAGAAATTTGTTTGCTATCTCAACCCTTGCTCCTTCTGCATCAGAAAGGGCAAAAGAAAGACAACATGAAACATCCTTTTGGCCCTAAGGCTTTAAAACCAGGCGAGGCTCAAATATCTGGATAAAAAATAAGCTTTTTCTCCTTTACTGTTCCTCTTGGGGTGTTTTGATCTTTTAGTGACCCCAGAGTTGTTCAATATTTGGCGAGTGGAAGAAGGCCTTCAGATTTTTTCACACCCCTCCCACCAGAAGGAGCTTATAAGGCTCCCTGTACTTACGAGGGCTGCCAAACCAAACCAATGTCCACTTGTAGAGGAAAAAGACCTTGGCTTCTTGCTCTTAAATTGGGTTAATGTGTATAAAGGCTAGAGGAGATATGTTAAGTGCCTACCAGGCATGAAGCACCACGTGAAGTATTTTATGGGAGTAGTGGTTGTTCAGTGCTTGAATTCCCGCTTTCCACATGGGAGTTCTGGGTTCAATTTCCGGCCAATGCACCGCAAGCATGATCACCACCCATCTGATAGTGGAGGCTTGTATGTTGCTGTGATGCTGAATAGGTTTCAGAGGAGCTTCCAGACTAAGACAAACTAGGAAGAAAGGCCTGGAGAATCACCTCTGGAAATCAGCCAATGAAAACCTTGTGGATCACAATGATCCAGTCTACAACCGATGGTGGGAATGACACAGGACCGTATAGGATTTTTTCCATTGTGCATAAGATCACCATGAGTCAGAGCCAACTCAGCCACAGCTAATGGAACATAACACTGTGGTCGTTTAGCAACTCACAGCAATTTAGCATTACTGACCATACCCCTGTTTTGCCTAGGACTGACCCAGTTTTAGCCCTGAAAGTCCCATGTCCCAAGAAACTCCTCAGTCCTGGGCACACTGAGACAGCAGTCAGTCACCCTATGATAACCTGCATTCTGTAGATGAGGATACTGAGACTCCAGGGTCTATCTGCCTCAGGTTGGGCTTGGCTGAACTTGTTTCTCCTGGATCTTGACTCCAGTTCCTACTAAACCCGTTGCCATCAAGTCGATTCCCCGACTCATAGCGATCCTATGGGATAGAGTAGAACTGCCCCCTAGAGTTTCCAAGGAGCGCCTGGTGAATTTGAACTGCTCACCTTTTGGTTAGCAGCCTTGGTGCTTAACCACTATACCACCAGGGTTTCCACCAGTTCCTACTAGCAGCCTAGAAAAGCAGGTGTGTAACCATATTTCTAAAGCTACATCTAATCCTCTTGCTTTCAATGGCCTCTCCAGAAGACAGAAAGCACAACTATTATTGATTGTCACTACGACTTGATGATTCTACTCATCATATGTGCTTTGTTTGAGTAAAAATTGATTGGTTGCTAAATATTGACTTCCTAAATCGTGTTCACATAGCTGGGGGGAAGGGCAAGGAGAGAAAGAGAATGAACGAGTCAACTGCTATGGCGTATTGATTCCCCACCTACCCATTCCCGTTCCCATGATGCAATTTGGCTATGGGGAAGGGTGTAATTCTCACTAATGCCCAACACGGTGACTGACCAATAATATCTTACAAAGGAAAGCAGTGGTGCAAAGAGCACACACAGACTTTGGCATCAACAGACCTGTTTTCAAATCCCAGCTTAACTGATTACCTGCTGTGTGACTTCAGAAAGTTCACTACATCTCTTCGAACCTTGATTTCCCAGTCTGAAGGAGATAATAATATTTCCCTTTTAGGGTTGGTGTGAGGATTGATTGAGAAGATGTATGTATTTCCCTTTCTTTAATTCTCCTGGTCCCCTTCCCTAGCTAATTTTTACTCATCATTTAAGACTTACCTCAGGGGTCACCTCCTCCAGGGAGCCAGTGTTAATCTCCCTCTCCCACCACTCACCACCTTGGCTTAGGTTCACTTCCTTGCTGGTCCTCCCATAATTCCCTGAGCAGATCATCTTCACTGCACCTCCTTACTGTTTTATACTTTTCCCTTTATGGGCTTTTCTACCCCAGGGGCAGAAGGTTTTCTCCAAAGAGCGCTAAGATGATCGGGAAGGCAGTACTGAAGCGATGGGCTGGTTTCCATGTATAGGTCATGGAACCAGCATGAGAAGGACCAGGAGACCTAGAGCTGGACTCTTTCCTGTCCCTGGCCTGTTGGGTGATAGAGGAACATCTGTTCCCTGAGCCTTGGCTGAGATGAAATCAGGGACTATACAAGGTTCTGTAGGTTTGTAAGGGAGCCCTGGTGTGCAGTGGTTAAAGTTCTTGGCTGCTAACCAAAAGGCTGGAGGTTTGAACTCACCAGACACTCCGTGGGAGAAAGATGTGGCAGTCTGCTTCCGTAAAGATTCACAGCCTTGGAAACTCTATGGGGCAGTTCTACTCTGTCCTACAGGGTCACTAAGGGTCGGAATTGACTCAACAGCAGTGGGTTTGTTTTGGCAGATTTGTATGTGGTTCAAAGAAGTATCAAATTTCTTTAGGACAGTGGATCTTTAACTAAGAGTACACTGTGTGTTATGGATTGAATTGTGTCCCCCCCAAAATGTGTGTCAACTTGTCATTTTGTGCCTTGATGTAATTTTCCTATGTGTTATAATCCTAACCTCTATGATGTTAATAAGGCCAGATTAGAGGCAGTTATGTTAATGGAGCAGGATACAATCTACAGGATTAGGCTGTATCTTGAGTCAATCTCTTTTGAGATAAAAAACAGAGAAGAAAGCAGAGAGGAAAGGGACCTCATTACTACCAAGCAAGAAGAGCCAGAAGTGGAGTGTGTCCTTTGGACCCAGGGTCTCTGCGCTGAGAAGTTCCTAGAGCAGGGGAAGATTGATGACAAGGACCTTCCCCCAGAGCTGACAGAGAAACACTTCCCCTGGATCTGGCACCTGAATTCAAACTTCTAGCCTCCTAGACTGTGAGAGAATAAGTTTCTACTTGTTAAAGCCATCCACTTGTGGCATTTCTGTTATAGCTCCCCGTTCCCTGTTGCAGCACTAGATAACTAAGACACTGCGGAACCTAAAAGAAAAATACAGACACCCAAGCACTGACGTGTCAGGATCCTTATCATGCTGCTGGCTTATATTTCAAAACTATCCTGGTGGTTAGGAACTCTAGAGTGTATACAACCAAAAGGTTGCTGGTTCAAATCCACCCAGTGGCAACACGAAAGAAAAGCCTGCCGACCTACTTCCTTAAGATTACAGCCATTGAAAACCCTATGGAGTAATTCTACTCTGACACACATAGGGTCACCATGAGTCAGAATCAACTCCATGGCAACAGGCTTGGTTTGATTCTGGTTTTTGGAATAAAAAAGTGTGTTACCTAACATTGGCTTCAAATTTATGTTACGATTATTAAATGAAACCAGTTGCCATTGAGTTGATTTCGACTCATGGCAACCCCACACGTGCAAAGTAGAACTGTGCTCCATAGGATTTCTATGGCCGTGAACTTTCAGAAGCAGATCACTAGGACTTTCTTCTGCTGGTTATTAATACTATCATTTATTTAACAAAATTATAATGAACCACCATTTGCAGAACACTTTTACAGGCACAAAGCCCCTTTACATACGCTGTCCTGTTTGAGCCTTGCTATAATTATTCTGCAAGGCAGGACCTGAGAGAGTCTTCCCCATCCTCCATCTGCACAGCCTGCCTCATGCTTGGGCCAGCTGTGTCCACCCCTCCCTCCCCACCCAGTCCCCACTGTTCTGCAGGGTCCCCCTCCTCTCCTTTGTAGTGGGCATTCCCACTTGGGCCATGTGGCTGGGTCTGCTGGGCCCCCTGCCTGGGCTGTCTGGGTGGATTCAGAGAATGGACAGGATGCTCAGAGAGGATCAGCACATGGAGCCAGGTGTCCTACAACAAGGAAACGTGGGAGATTCTGGCAAATATCCCACTAATGCGGGTAGGATGATTCCTGCCCTGCTTTAACTTCCATCCTACAAGTCACCGTGACACAGCAGACACAGGGCTTGGATCTGGACTATACGTGCAATGCCTCAGTTTTCTTGAAAGAAGTGAATGACTGAAGGGTGAGCCTTCTACCACCCCATGGAGAATGGCAGAGCAAACTCAGCCCCCTCAGGCCACAGAACAGGCACCAAGGCTGTGGGCTTTGCTGGCAGGCTTTGTTGCTCCCTTAAACTGGGGTCTTGAATGTATTCTTAGGGGTATTGGGTTCTACCTGAATTTTAAAATTTTGTGTTTCCAGCTTGATGATAATCTCAAATATATTTCTTTTATCAGATATAAGAGCAAAACTTTTCTGTTATAACTCATAATTAGAAGACATTTTCATAGAATAAACTCTAGTTAATTAAGATACTGGAGCCCTGGTGGTGGAGTGGTTAAGAGTTATGGCTGCCAACCAAAAGGTCGGCAGTTCAAATCCACCAGCAGCTCCTTGGAAACCCTATGGGACAGTTCTACTCAATGGCAACGGGTTTGGTTTGGGAATTAAGGTAGTGTTTCTCAATCTTGGGTATGTGGCCCCTTGGGGCTCTACAAATTATAAATGCATTTTCATGGGTCCACATGAATTAATTTCCTCTTTAGAAGGGGTCCTTGCTTTGCTCTGGAATCCACAGGCATTGCGAACGGTTAAGTGCTTGGCTGGCTGCTAACAAAAACTCTGGCAGTTCAAAGCCACCCAGAAGCATCTTGGAAGAAAGGCCTGGCAATCTACTCCTAAAAAATCATCCATTAAAAACCCTGTGGAACACTTTGGTGAGTGGCACCCGGGGTCTTAAACGCAAGCAAGTGGCCATCAAAGATGCATCAATTGGTCTCAACCCACCTGGAGCAAAGGAGAACAAAGAACACCAAAGACACAAGGTAAATATGAGCCCAAGAGACAGAAAGGGCCACATAAACCAAAGACTACGTCAGCCTGAGACCAGAAAAACTGGATGGTACCCAGCTACCACCGATGCCTTCCCTGACAGGGAACACAACAGAGAATGCCTGAGGGAGCAGAAGAACAGTGGGATGCAGACCTCAAATTCTGGTAAAAAGACCAGACTTAATGGTCTGACTGAGACTAAAGGGACCTTCTGTTAGCCCAAGACTGGAACCATTCCCAGAGCCAACTCTTCAGACAGGGATTGGACTGGACTATGAGAGAGAAAATGATACTGGTGAGGAGCGAGCTTCTTGGCTCAAGTAGACACAGGAGACTATGTGGGCAGCTCCTGTCTGGAGGGGAGAAGAGAAGGCAGAGGGGGACAGGAGCTGGCTGAATGGACACGGGATACAGGGTGGAGAGGAGGAGTGTGCTGTTTCATTAGCCGGAGTGGAGAGCAGCTAGGAGTACAGAGCAAGGTGTGTATACGTTTTTGTCTGAGAGACTGACTTGATTTGTAAACTTTCACTTAAAGCACACAGACACACACACACACACAGACAGACACACACACACATACCGCTGTGGAGCACATTTCTACACTGATACATATGGGGTCGCTGTGAGTTGGAGTTGACTTGACAGCAACTGGTTACTTTACACCAGCTTGAGACACACAGCCTGAAATTCCCCGTCCTCTGAGGTGCTCCCATTCTCTCTCCCCTGTTCCACAGCCATGCCAAGGAGAAGCCGGCCACGCACATGGTCTGGGAACCAGGCGCACAGCAGGCCGTGAAGGAAGAGATTCGTACATGAAGCATTCTCCATTGTCTCCCCTTTGGCTCCCAGTTAAAACCAGCATCCCCTTACCTGAACCAGAAACCACCAAAGCAACCTAATCTACCATGTGTACCCATTTCTGTGGTTCACCCTATGGCTCCTCCAAAGCCTTTGAGCAGAGAGTACCAGCTCAAAACCGTTTTCCTCTTCTCTGGCTCAGGGGCCCCAACCCTGAACGTGGGAAAGGTGGTGGGGTGACAGAAGAACTCCCCAGAGACTATTTCATGGTGGAGAGCAGGAGGTTTCCCCACCAGGCTTTCTTTCTCCTTGGTCTCTGATATTCCTATCTTTGAACATTGTGAGTATATGTGTGTCCATGCGTGTGCATGCCTGTGTACATGTGCATTTTAATCAGAGCCCACCTCTTAACACTGGACTTCTCCAAAGGACTCCCCATGAATTCATCTCCCACGTCTACTCTGGAAAAGCCACAGACCGCAGTGGGCCCAGATCCCCTGATAGGAGATACAGGGCAGTGGCAGATGGGGTGGTTCAGAAAGCCTCTGGACGTCTGGGGTCTTAAATGCTAACGAGCGGCCATCTAAGATGCATCAATTGGTCTCAACCCACCTGGATCAAAGGAAAATGAAGAACACCAAGGTCGCACGATGACTATGAGCCCAAGAGACAGAAAGGGCCACATGAACCAGAGACTTACATCATCCTGAGACCAGAAGAACTAGTTGGTGCCCGGCCACAACCGATGACTGCCCTGACAGGGAGCACAACAGAGAACCCCTGAGGGAGCAGGAGATCAGTGGGATGCAGACCCCAAATTCTCATAAAAAGACCAGACTTAATGGTCTGACTGAGACTAGAGGAATCCCAGCGGTCATGGTCCCCAAACCTTCTCTTGGCCCAGGACAGGAACCATTCCCGAAGACAACTCATCAGACATGAAAGGGACTGGACAGTGGGTAGGAGAGAGATGCTGATGAAGAGTAAGCTACTTGTATGGGGTGGACACTTGAGACTGTGTTGGCATCTCCTGTCTGGAGGGGAGATGGGAGGGTAGAGAGAGGTAGAAGCTGGCAAAATTGTCACGAAAGGAGAGACTGGAAGGGCTGACTCATTAGGGGGAGAGTAAGTGGGAGTAAGGAGTAAGGTGTGTATAAGCTTATATGTGACAGACTGACTTGATTTGTAAACTTTCACTTAAAGCTCAATAAAAATTATTAAAAAAAAAAAAAAAAGCCTCTGGAGGAAGTATGTCAGGTCTCCTCCCATGAGGATGCTAAGACACTGTCACTGCCTCTGACACTCCTTTTATTTATTTTTTTATTATTGTACTTTAGATGAAGATTTACATAACAAACTAGCTTCTCATTAAAAAATTAGTATGTATACTGTTTTGTGACATTGGTTACCAACCCCATGACATGTTAATACTCTCCCTTCTTGACCTGAGGTTTCCTATTACCAGCTTTCCTATCCCCTCCCACCTTCTAGTCCTTGCCCCTGGGCTGGGCTGGTGTGCCCCATTTAGTCTTGTATTGCTTTATGGGCCTGTCTAAACTTTGACTGAAGGGTGAACCTCAGGAGTGACTTCATTAATGAGCTAAAAGGGTGTCCAAGGGCCATACTCCCGGGGTTTCTCCAGTCTCTGTCAGACTAGGAAGTCTGTTCTTTTTTGTGTGTGTGTGTGAGTTAGAATTTTTTTCTACATTTTTCTCTAGCTCTGTCTAGGGCCCTGTACTGTGATCCCTGTCAGAGCAGTCAGTGGTGATAGCCGGGCACCATTTAGTTGTGCTGGACTCAGTCTGGTGGAGGCAGTGGTAGTTGTGGTCCATTAGTCCTTTGGACTAATCTTTCCCTTGTGTCCTTGGTTTTCTTCATTCTCCCTTGCTTCCGATGGGTTAAGACCAGTGGAGTGTCTTAGATGGCTGCTCACAGGCTTTTAAGATGCCAGATGCTACTCGCCAAAGTAGAATGTAGAACACTGTCTTTATAAACTACGTTATGAGCTAGGTGTTCCCTGAGGCCGTGGTCCCCACAACCCTCAGCAATTTGGTCCCTCAGGAAGTTTGGATGTGTCTATGGAGCTTCCATGACCTTGCCTTGGTCGAGTTGTGCTGGCTTCCCCAGTACTGTGTACTGTCTTACCCTTCACCAAAGTTACCACTTATCTATTGTCTATTTAGTGTTTTTTCATTCTCACCCCTCCCCTCCCTCATAACCATCAAAGATGGTTTCTCTTCGTGACACTCCTTTAAAAGTTTAGATGTAAGAGGAACTAATCTTGCCTTGCTCAAGAGAGTGGAACTATATAGTAGAAACCAACTGAATACCATTTATTATGCAGATTTGAGATATCTAGGGGTGAAATCATGTCCCCAGAAGCATCAGTAAAGTTTATAAAGGATAAAATGTCACTGTTGTGCTCGAAGGACTCTACTCCTTTTCAGTCCTCTTAAGACTGATCATTTTATTTCCACAAGAAGGCAAAAGACCAATTTTTAATTAGCCCAGTGCTGATTTCTGCAGTAGCAGAGGAGGGATGTGGGGGCTTTGTATAATGGGAGGAAGTGTCCCAGGGGTCTGCAAGCTGCAATGCAGGGTGACTGGATAATTCTGTCCCATTCCCTCAAGCTCAGGTGAGGAGAGGGGAAGGAGGTAATAGAATAAGGAATCCAGTTGACTGAGCACAATGCCTTGTACCAAGCAGTTGTGCTTGTTATTGGTTCTTAGGGGCAACAGCCACGTGGCCTTTAGGAATTTGGAAATGAAGGAAATAACTCTGAGACTTAAACTGTGAAATCAACACAGAATGGTTCAGAAAGGAGGTCTGTCTTGAAGTCACCAGATAGAGACAGAGGGCTTCAACCTGATTAAAGGTATCCCACAGCAGGGAGCTTGATCAGCAGTGGAAGCAGAGCAGAGGGGGCTTGAGAGGCTGAGCCCAGAAGGCATTACCCCCATTCTCCAGATAATTCCCCTGCCCTGCCGGGCCCTGTCTGGATCTACCAGCAGGATGGCTCCCCAGAACGCGTCCTCGCCCCGCAAGGAACTCACGGGTCCTGCTGACTTGATCCACTCTGCCTTCCCGGCTGTTGCCCCTGCTCCTGGGATCATTCAGCTCCTGCTGCTGCTTGTCTGGCCGCAGGCCCCAGCGGACTTTTTGCACGCCAGAAAGTTGTCCTTTCTGATCTCTTTTTCTTTGAGAGTAACTGGAGACTGGAAGCCCTGTGTTGATGGAATGGCAGTCTGTGGGACAGCACAAAAGGAGGGTGGGGTGGAGGCAGAATTACTGAAAACTGGCATTTCATGTCAAAATTCACCAATGACAAAGAGATGGTGCCCCAGAAGCAAACAGAAGACTTGGACATGGCCTGAACAGGGCCACTTCCCCAAGGCTTGAGTTGACAGAGTTCCATTTCTGAACCAACTCAGCAGTTGCTAGACGGGTACCCTTGGTGCTATAGTTAGAATTCTGTTAGAATGAGCACAGCACCCATCTCCTTATTCTTGTTTGTCTGGAGCATTGATGACCAGATATGGCCTATGACACATAGTCCAGAAGAGAGTCCCTCAGTGGGCCACTCTTTACCCCCAAATGCCAAGCCCTCTCTTTAGTTGTTATGGGAATGTAGAACGCATTTCCTTCGACTGCCGTTGTTACTAACGACTAAGAACTACTGGGACTGCTTATCACAATAAATTACTATGTGTTTCTCAAAGCTGGTTTACATGAACTAAAATTTTCAAGAACTAGAGGTAGCAAGGATTGTTAATCAGTATTATACTAACCCTGGGCAATGCACAAAGCCCCCAACAGGTCTGTGCACACAGAGGCAACTGGAATCCCCTCCGTTCTCAGGAAGGACATTCTGTTACAGGTTTATCACCAGTGTTGGCTTGAGTTGGCCATCATTTTCCATTGCTACTATTCTCTCTTTTTAATTATAAATTTCTGCTAATATAGCTTTAGGGTGGATGTCTTTTGTTTGTTGTGGATTGATTGGTTAATTCTACAACGCATAGTGATGACTGTTTGTACCAACAATGTCTTTGACGTATGATGTTCTGATGTTGAGGCTCTAAATTGAATCACCTGCATCCAGTAAAGCTACTTTCCTCTCTCGGACCTTTATAATTTTTCTTCCCTTTTCCTTCCTTCTTTCTTTCTTTTCTTCCCTCAATTTTTTTTTTTTTTTTGAGGGAAGTGAGAATGGGTGGGTAAGTGAATGGGAGGATCTTCTGCCCTGCTCAAATAGATTGCCGTAAAAATGTTTAAAAACCACTGATCTGGAGTACCTATGAATCTGGAACCTCTGGGTGACAATTTGCTCAGGAGCAGGCTGGTCAACAAACATTAGTTATTAAGACCATTTCTGAAGACTAAGAAGAGCAATTGACATTTGAAAGGCTGTGGTGGTCTGGGAAATTGAACTTTCTGTTTTTATGCCACAACCTACATTAACTTAAGTTTATTTGTTTTTTCCTGGAGGAAAGTGCTGCCTCTTGGTTCATACTCCTGAAATGCAGATGCTAGATGGCTGGACATTCATTGGCAGGAAATATCAGCTGAAAACCACACCAAGCAGAATCCTGGGGAAGTATGTCTAAGATTTGCTTAGATTTTTTAGAAATTTGTTGAGTGTCTACTCTTTGACTGGTGCATTGCTACCCCGAGCCTAAATTCTCCTTCTTCGTTTGTGGGACCTCGCCTCTCATTGCAAACATCTTGCAGAGTTTGGCTCAGGACACAGCAACTCCACACTGCATTCCTCTAAGAAGGTAGCCCCAGGCTGGGTCTACACACTCTGCAGCTCGGCAAGCATCCAGCTGGGCAGTGAGCTTAGTGTTTCCCACTGGGTGGGGCTGGGACTCCAGCTATGGCAGCAGCCCCTTCTGCTTGCATCTTCATAAGCCCTATGGCTGCTTCTCTGGAGAATATGGGATGCTTACGGTCTCTGAATCCTCGTTTGGGGTCCTGGTCAGCAATTCTGGAGCAACAGAAATGTTCCCACTGGACACCCTTTTGCACTGGTTTTAACTGTGCTGCCGTTTTTGGAATCTACTACAGTTTTTTTTTTTTTTTTCAGGGCTTGTAAAATGAGGTGAGTTTGTTCTGTGTGGGCGGAATCTATGCCCTTATCCATACAGGCACGGTGCTGGTTCCTGTCTCTGTCTCAACTATGCGGTCCTTGTAAGACAAGGTGAAGGCTCTTCCCACCAGATCTGGAGGACACACTGGTGACAACTCAGCAGGGGGACCTGATGTTTAGATTCCCCAGATCGAAGGGTGAAGGGTCGTTATAAGATTACTGGAGGGATTTTCAGTCCCTCCCAATCTGCATCAAAATGGCCTTACCTTCTGGATTCTGATATCTCCTCCTGTAGTTAGCGGGGTCCAGCTTTCCTATCCCAACCTTCTCCTCCTCTACCTTCATGACTATAAAGTAAAAAATGTACATAACCTTAAAATCTATAATTGGATTTCAAGGAGAAATTGTCAAACCCACAATTGCCATGGAGAGAGACCTTAATACAGATTTAAAAAAAAAAAATTAAGGCTAAAGAAGGTAAGAACAAATTGAAGATGCTCAAAATATATATGTATATGTGTATATATATTCTCCAACAAATAGAGAGCCCACCTTCTTTTCAAATACAAGTGGAACATTTACAAAGAGACCCCATACACTAGGTCACCCATCATGGATTGAATTGTGTCCCCCAAAATGTGTATCAATTTGGCTAAGCTATGATTTCTAGTATTGTGTGATTGTCCACCATTTTGTCATCTGATGTGATTTTTCTATGTGTTGTAAACCCCATCTCTATGATGTTAATGAGGTGAGATAGGTGACAGTTATGTTAATGAGGCAGGACTCAATCTACAAGATCGGATTGTGTTTTGAGCCAATTTCTTTTGAGATTTAAAAGAAAGAAGGGAGCAGAGAGACAGGGGTAACTTATATCACCAAGAAAGGAGCACTGAGAACATAGCATGTCCTTTGGATTCGGAGTCCCTGCACTGAGAAGCTTCTCAACTGGGGAAGATTGAGGACAAGGACCTTCCTCCAGAGCTAACAGAGACAAGAAAGCCTTCCCCTGGAGCTGATGCCCTGAATTTGGACTTGTACACTACTAGACTGTGAAAGAATAAATTTCTCTTTGTTAAAGCCATCTACTTGTGGTATTTCTGTTACAGCAGTACTAGATGGCTAAGGCAATATCGCTATAGTAAAAATAAATAATAAATAAGAATTAAATAAATATATCTTTGGAAACTAAAAATAATTTGAATCATGGGCTTATCAGGAAACCACATAGAAATTATTAAGTATTTAGAACTCAGTGTTTACAACTACTACATATTGAAACTTGTGGGGTATAGTTGTGCTTAGAGGGAACCAGAAACAGAAGAAGAGAAAGCAAGGAGGGAAGGGAGGGAGGGAAGGAGGGAAGAACAATGAAATACCAAACAAGTAATAGACATATTAATAATCCAAAAGACAACTATATGATTGAATTAAAATTGCCAAACCATTTTCAAGACTACTCAAGAGAAAAAGACAGAAGTAAACATTAAGTCAAACAATTAGAAAGAGAGCAGCAAAGGAAGCCCACAGTAGCCAGAAGAAATGAAATAATAAAAATTAAAGCAGAAATAAATGAAACAGAGAATAGAAAAACAATAGAATGAATCAATAGGACTAAAAGCTGGTTTTCTGAAAGGATTAATAAAATTGACAAGCCACAGTCCAAACTGACAAAAGAAAAATGGCAGAAGATGCAAATAATCTGAATAAGAAATGAGGTGGGTGACATTACATCAGAACCTACTGAAATAAAAACGATCATAACAGAATATTATGAAAAATTGTACTCCAACATATTTGAAAACCTAGCAGAAAGGGACAAATTTCTAGAAACATACCACATACCTAAATTAACACAAACTGAGAAAGAAAATCTAAAAAGACCTATAAAAAAAGAATAAATTGAAAGGGTCATAAAAAACTCCCCTCTACCACCAAAAAAAAAAAGCTCTGGTCCAGATGCCTTCACTGGAGAATTCTACCAAACATTCAGAGAAGAGTTGACACCAACTCTACTCAAGCTATTCCAGAATGTAGAAAAGGAAGGAATACTCCCGAACTCATTCTATGAAGCCAGTATATCCTTAATACCAAAGCCAGGCAAGGACATTACTAAAAAAGAAAACTACAGACCAATATCCTTCAGGAATACAGACTCAAAAATTCTCAACAAAATCCTAGCCAATAGAATACAACAGTGTAGCCAAAAGATAATACATTGCAATCAGGTGGGATACACACCAGGTATGCAAGTTTGGTTCAACATTAGAAAATCAATCAACATAATCCATCACATAAACAAAACAAAGGAAAAAATCACGATTGTATCAGTAGATGCAGAAAAGGCATTTGATAAAGTCCAACACCATTCCTGATTAAAAAAAAGAAACTCTTACCAAAATAGTAATAGAAGGGAAATTCCTCAACATAATACAGGCAATTTATACAAAACCAACAGCCAATATTGTCCTCAATGGAGAGAATCTGAAAGCATTCCCCCTGAGAATAGGAATCAGACAAGGATGCCCTTTATCACCATGCTTACTCAACATTGTATTGGAAGTCCTAGTGAGAGCAATAAGGCAAGAAAAGGAATAAATCATCTACACTGGTAAGGAAGAAGTAAAACTATCCCTATTTGCAGATGATATGATTCTATACATAGAAAATCCTAAGGACTCCACAAGAAAGTTATTGGAACTAATAGAAACGTTCAGAAAAGTAGCAGGATACAAGAATAACATACAAATATCAGTTAGATTCCTCTACATCAACAAATACAACTGTGAAAGGAAATCAGGAAAACAATACCATTTACCATACCCACCGCTCCCCAAGATAAAGTGCTTAGGAATAAATCTAACCTGGGACATAAAAGACTTAAACAAACAAAACTATAAAACACTACTGGAAGAAATCAAAAGAGACCTACATAAATGGAAAAACATACCATGCTCTTGGATAGGAAGACATAACATTGTGAAAATATCAATACTACCCAAAACGATATTTAGATATAACGCAATCCTGATACAAATCCCAACAGCATTCTTCACTGAGATGGAGAAACTAATCACTAACTTTATATGGAAGGGAAGGAGGCCCCAGATAAAGCCTTATTAAAAAAAAATAAGAACAAAGAGGTTTCACACTTCCTGATCTCAGAGCCTATATACAGCCTCAGGAGTCAAAACAGCCTGGTACTGCTACAACAGACTCATCGATGAATGGAACAAAATTGAGAACTGAGATGTAAATCCAACCATTTGTGGACAGCCTATCCTTCAACAAAGGATACTGAGTGGGGAAGAGACAGTCTCTTTAACAAATACTGCTGGTAAAACTGGATGTCTATCTGCAGAAAAAAGAAACAGAGTCCATACCTCATACCTACACAAAAACTAACACAAAATGGATCAAAGATATAAAATCTAAAACTATAAAGATCATGGAGGAAAAATTAGGGACAACACTAGGGGCTCAAATATATAGCATAAATAGATTACCAAACATAATTAAAAGTGCATATACAGAAAAAAAAGGAACTAGATAAATGGGACCTCCTAAAAATTAAACGCTTATGCTCAACAGAAGACTTCTCTAAAAAAGTAAAAAAAGAACCTACAGATTAGGGGAAAAAAAATTGGCTATGGCATAAACAACAAGGGTTTGATCTCTAAAATTTATAGAAAACTTCAACCTCAACCAAAAAAAAAAAAAAAAAGACAATCCAATTAAAAAATGGGCAAAGGAAATGAACAGACACATCACCAAAGAAGACATTCAGACTAATGACAAACGTATGAAGAAATGCTCATGATTATTAGCAATTAGAGAGATGCAAATCAAAACTGCAAAGAGATACCATCTCACCCCAACTTTAATGACACTAATCAAAAAAAGAGAAAATAACAAACATTGGCAAGGATATAGGAAGATTGGAACACTTATATACTGCTGGTAGGAATGTAAAATGTGCAATCACTATGGAAAACAGTATGGTGCTTCCTCACAAAGCTAGAAATAGAAATAGAAATATCATATGATCCAACAATCCCACTTCTGGGTACATATCCTAAAGAAATAAGAGCTGTGACACAAATAGACATATGCACACCCATGTTCATTGCAGCATTATTCACAATATCGAAAAGGTGGAAGCAACCTAAGTGCCCATCAACAGATGAGTGGATTAACAAACTGTGGTACATACACACAATGGAACACTATCCAACGACACTACATAAAAACATCTCACAGCATGAATGAGCCTGGAGGGCATCATGCTGAGTGAAATAAGTCAGCCACAAAAAGATAAATATTGTATAAGATTGGTTTTATAAAATAAAAACAAAAGGTTTACACACAGGAAAAAAAAAAGACTCTTCGATGGTTACTAGGGATGGGGGGGTGGAAAATTATCTAAGAGATAGTAGACACGAGTTAATATTGTTGAAAGGAAAGACAATACACAATATGGAAGGAGTCAGCACAACATGACCAAAGCCAAGAAAGGACGTTGAGAGGAACACAAGAATAAAGGACAACTATGGAAACAATTCCGACTCATAGCGACCCTATAGGACAGAGTAGAACTGCCCATAGTGTTTCCAAGGGGCGCTATGAGTCAGAATCAACTCGACAGCACTGGGTTTGGTTTTCTTTTGGTATGGTAACAATGTGCCATATACGGATGACACAGCCTTGCTTGCTGAAAGTGAAGAGAACTTGAAGCACTTACTGATGAAGATCAAAGACCACAGCCTTCAGTACAGATTACCTCAACACAAAGAAAACAAAAATACTGACAACTGGACCAATAAGCAATATCATGATAAATGGAGAAAAGATTGAAGTTGTCAAGGATTTCCTTTTACTTGGATCCAAAATCAATGCCCACGGAAGCAGCAGTCACGAAATCAAATGACACATTACACAGGGCAAATCTGCTGCAAAAGATCTCTTTAAAGTGTTTTAAAAAAGAGCCCTGGTGGCCCAGCAGTTAAGAACTACAGTGAGATATGGCTGCTAACCAAAAGATCAGCAGTTCAAATCCACTAGCTGCTCCTTGGAAACCCTGTGGGGGCAGTTCTACTCTGTCTTATAGGGTCGCTGTGAGTTAGAGCCAACTCAACGGCAACGGGCTTTTTGTTGTTGTTGTCGTTTGTTTGATGGCAACTACTATAACATAGACAATCCTGCAACAATAATTTATTAATTGATACATAGATAGACAGATATGCCAAGAGGTGAGGGAGAGGGTAAGGGAGAACACTTACCGGCAGATACAGGTTGGGAGGCAGAAATTTCTAAATACATGACTGTAGGTGCTCCTCATATATTAATACAGACAATAGAGCATACAAGTGGCACAGTCAGGGAAACCTCTTAGACATAACTAAACACCTCATGAAATGAGGTTCCCAGGCTTGAAGGCAAAGGACCATAGACTAGGGGGATATTTATGTCAATTGGCAAAACATAGTTCTTGAAGACCGTGCTCTACATCCTACTATGATGAGTAGCATCGAGGGTCTTAAAAGCTTGTGAGTGGCCATCTAAGATACAACTGTTGGTTTCTTCTAGTTCAGAGCAAAGGAGAGGGCAAAAAATCTAATGACCCAAGGGAGCAATTAGTCCAAAGGACTAATGGACTACATGAACCATAGCCTATACGACCCAGACACCAGAAGAACTAGGTGGTGCCCAGCTACCACTACCTACAGCTCTGACCGGGATAACAACAGAGGGTCCCAGACAGAGCAGGAGAAAAATGTAGAACAAATGATCAAATTCACGAAAAAGACCAGACTTACTTGTCTGTGAGAGACTGGAGGAACCCCCAAGAATATGGTACCTGGACACCCTTCTAACTCAGACCTGAAGCCGTTCCTGAAGTTCACCTTTCAGCCAAACATTAGGCAGACCTATAAGACAAACAGTAACACATGTGAGGAACATGCTTCCTAGATCAATCAAGTATTAAATCAAAGGGGCAACACTTACCCAGGAACAAAGACAAGAAGGCAGGAGGGGACAGGAAAAGTGGACACGATGAATCTAGGGTGGAAAGGAAAAGGCGGAGAGTGCTGACACAATGCAGGATTGCAGCCAATGCCATGAAACAATTTGTGTATAAATTTTTGAATGAGCAACTAATATGCTCTGTAAAGTTTCACCTAAATCACAATAAAAAAGCAGTAAACAACATTAGAAATGAAAAAGGAACATAGCTAAAAATACATTAGAGAATTTAAAAAAAAAGTTATAAGAGAATGCCAATACATTTTAAAGCTCATTATTGTTAGGTGCCGTTGAGTTGGTTCCGACTTATAGTGGCCCTGTGTACAACAGAATGTAACTCTTAAAGCTTCCAAAAAAAAAAAACCAAACCCACTGCCGTCAAGTCGATTCCGACTCATAGCGACCCTATAGGACAGAGTAGAACTGCCCCATAGAGTTTCCAAGGAGCGCCTGGCAGATTTGAACTGCCAACCTCTTGGTTAGCAGCTATAGCACTTAACCACTACACCACTGGGGTTTCCTTTAAAGCTTGGATAACATAATAATAAAAACCTCCATTATTATGTGCCAGGCACTGTTTTAAGTGCTTTGCATGTATGACTTAGTTTCATCTTCTTAACAACCATATGATATAAGTGACATTGTTATTTCCCATTTCACAGGGAGAGAGAGACAGAGAGGAAGGAAATAAGGGAGGGAGGGAGAGGAGGAGAAAAAGAGGAGGAAAGGGAGGGAGAAAGGAAGGAAGGAAGGAAGAGAGAAGTGAAGACATGAGAGATAGAAGCGGTCTGATGTGGGTTTCTGACAGTCTTCACTTCCAGGTTCCAGGCCCTTCTTGGGATCTGGCTAAATTCCTGTCCACAAGAATCCCCAGTGGCCTTATAATAAATCCCTCCTTTTCTCTTCAGTTAGCATCAGTTGATGTCAGTCACTTGCATCCAAATAATACTAACCAGTACAATTATCTACAATACTTTGTCAAAGAAATTGTGGTAGCAACATGTTAGTCCCTGGCGTGTAGCAAATTAAAACCTTAATGACAGCAGTTTTTCCTGCTTCCAGCTGCTCCTGGGGGGGAAAGGGAGACCGTTGTGAGCTGGATAGAGCTCCAGAAAGGAATCTACCACATTGTTAACGTCTTTAGAGTCTAATTCTCTGTTGTTGTTGTTGAGTGCCTTGAGTCAGTTCTGACTCATAGCGGCCCTATAGGACAGAGTAGAACTGCCCCATAGGGTTTCCAAGGCTGTAATCTTTAAAGGAGAAGATCACCAGGTATTTTTTCCATTAAGCAGCTATTGGGTTCGAACCACTGACTTTTCAGTTAGCAGCCAAGCACTTAACCATTGTGCGATCAGGCTCCTAGTCTTTAGAGTCCCATTCTCTAGATCACCATTATTCTCCCATTCATCTTTAGATCACAGATCGCTTGTGATTGTGGCTTTGTGGCAAGGGATCAGACTAAATTCTCCTTTGTCCTGAGTCATTTAAGTTCCCCTTTTCAGTTCCTGCCCTGCCACAGCCTGGAATCACATCTGGGATCCCTGAGAATCCAAAACCCTAACTGCAAAAATCAGTAAGCCCTAAGTCTGTAAGGCTAAGGGCCAGAGTGCAACACCAATGAACTGGTCCCTGCCCGGCAGCCCTCCTGTCCAGTGCAGCAAGAAGGTGAGGGTACAGGGAGTTTTACGGACATACAGCACATTTTGACCATCAAAATCTTGGTGACTGAATTGCCTGCCACTAAACCCCCCTCCCTACCCACCATCCACAAGGGCACATCAATTCAATTCAACAAATCCTTATTGACTATCCACTTTGTTCTAGATAGTTGCACTAGACACTGCAAACAAACAAACAAGATAGTTTAATTATTAGTGAAGAAGGACAAAGCATTGTGGTAAATCCTCAAGATTATACATCCATGTATCTGGAGGGAAACAACTAGAAAAAAGTTGTGCTATATTCAGCCATGTGGGAGTTTTCCTCCTCTGTCCTTTAAGCCATTTGACCTTTATATCTAAGAATATGGAACTGGTGAACCTCTCTGGTAGCCCACAGTATTTCAGAAAAGGATCTCCCCCAGGGCTCATCTGGGATCATTTTGTGAATGGAATTGACAAGAATGACATGAGGTCATGCTGGGCTTTACAAAGCTAAGCTGGAAGCCAGGGAAACACCACCCTCCCAACCAATGGCTGTCCATTGTCTCTGGACCCTGCAGAGCCAAACACCCTGCCCCAGGAGAGAAAGACAAAGGAAGCAAACAAAATGTCCCTCACCAAACTCCCAGTAACAAAACCAGGTACAGCATCCAAAACCTAAAAACAAAAGCGTATAACAAAAGGAGCCTAGTCATTATTTGGTTTCCATCCCAAGATGTTACATTAGCAGATGTCATCTATTTTCCCACAGTTTTCTGTGGAAGAGGCAAGTCTCAAGGCTTTTGCTTACTTCATAAATATCTCAGCTGGTCCCACAAATCTGGTGAAGACAACAGAAAAGTCATGCCAGACGAGAAAGAGTCTCAATGCCATCAGATGAGAACAAGAGAGATGGAACTTGCCAGGGTGTCAGGGAAAGCAAGAGTCTCCTGGCATTTCTATTAATTTGAAGTGAGCTCAGGCACCAGGTGACTAATATGATATACTTTTTTAAGGAAAGGCAAATACCTAAAGCTCATTTCAAGGATTTATCCAGCTTTTCTGGTATTCTCCTTCTCGTGTGTGTGAAGCTCAGTCCTAAATACTCTGTGTTCCTCCTAACAGGCACAGTTCCACTGACTGCATAGCTTTGTCTTCTATCTCTAAAGTGCCAAGTTGCAAACTTACCTTCACGTTCTTGGCACTGGAAACCAGGATGCCAAATCCAAGGAAGGCCCGAATCTCTTGCTCTGTTCCTGTTGGGTGGCAAGAAGGTCACTGTGATTTCTAAACTGAACAGTATTTGGGGCGCTGGAGATTGACTTCTGGGGCTCAGTGGCAGCAAGCCATGTGACCAGGTGGGGTCAGAGACAGATGTCTGGTTGGTTGATGGACGAGGGTTGGGCAGGATCTGAACAGAGCTGGCCACCGTCATAAGCAGACATCTATATTTCTTATTGGATTTTAACTCAGTGATCTTTTTTATGGCAATGGTATGACCCAGCCTTGATTTCGAAATGCTGGTTTATCTGCTCGCATTTTTTTTTTTTTTAACCACAAATCCTTTTTGGGTCCTATCTTGGAAGGATGTTAGAGCTAGAAGGGACCCTAGAGATGATCCACAATCTCCTATTTTATAGAGAGGAAAACTGAGCCCCAGAGAGGGAAAATGGCATTTTCAGGAGCCAGCAAAGTTTGGTCCTGGTGTTACAATCTGGGGTGATCCTGGCTGGCTGGCACCCAAAATTATAGCTCACTTGACTATCTTCAGCCCTGCCAATCCCTTAGTCTAAATCAGCCCATCCACGGGCCTTCTCCACTCCTGCACTAATGGAGAAAACATATTGTAATCTTAAGGAATCATACAGCCTCAACCTCACTTATGGACCGTTAGGCCATCTTGGACCTTTTCTATTCAGTGCACTCTCCCATTCCTTCATGATCATCCCAAACCTTTATCATTCTCCCCAAGAACCCCTGCTTCTCCCTGACCATCCTACGTTCTCCACAGGTAACCTGATCTCCTACCTCACAGAGA
This sequence comes from Loxodonta africana, assembly GCF_030014295.1. Classification (NCBI taxonomy): domain Eukaryota; kingdom Metazoa; phylum Chordata; class Mammalia; order Proboscidea; family Elephantidae; genus Loxodonta; species Loxodonta africana. The sequence continues at coordinate 29,353,726 of NC_087356.1, forward strand.
CAATGGAGACATCAGGTAGAATCTCAGAAATGTCCCTTCTCTCCACGCTTAGCTCTATCTCCGGTCTTTCCAATGTCTTATCTCCTATTGTCAGAAGGAGGAGAGGGTTACTACTACTTTCCAAATCTCACTTTTCTACTTGTGTTCTTGATTCCTTCCCCTTCTGCTTCCCCTGGGAACTTTCTGTTATCTTCAAACCTCCAAACACCTTCCTTAGTTGCAAGTGATAGAAACCCAACTCTAACTTAAGCAATGTAGTGGTACAGCGATGGGCTGAAGGCTGAGTGGGAGACAAGAAAGTGGAAACAGCCAGTGTGGGCTACTCTTTCAAGAATTTTGGGGGACCTCATACCACCATGAAAGCAGCACCGGGAGCAAAGCGCGTTCTTTGTACCTGAGGTTCCTACGCTGAGGTGCTCCTAGACCAAGGGAAGACTGATACATCACAACAGCCTTCCTCCAGAGCCGACAGAGAGAAAAACCTTCCCCTGGTGCTGTTGCCCTGAATTTGGACTTGTAGCCTACTCGACTGTAAGAGAATAAATTTCTCTTTGTAAAAGTCATCAAAAAAAAAAAAAAGAATTTTTGCTGGGAAAAAAAGGAGATAACTAGAAGAAAAGGTAGAGTCAGAGGAGAGAGTAGCAGACAAAAATTAAGGCCACTGTCTGGGTCACTGGAAACCCTGGTGGTGTAGTGGTTAAGAACAACAGCTGCTAACCATAAAGGTCAGCATTTCGAATCCACCAGGCACTCCTTGGAAGCCCCATGGGGCAGTTGTACTCTGTCCTTTAGGGTCACTATGAGTCGGAATCGATTCAACCACAACAGGTTTTTTTTGGCCTGGTTCACAACAATTTCCAGTGGCCTTGTGTATACCATCTTCCTTCTTATAGTAACAGACCCCACTCCCAGCCCAGGGAGATGTAACCAAAACTGGGACAGGCAAAGCACTTCACACTCTTCAGCTACTATCATTGGTTCAAGGAGTAGGCATCTGACCTAAGCCAGGCCAATCGGAACCCCTTGAGAATTTTCAAACTGGAGCTGGGAAAATGCTCTCTTCCATCTCTGGAGAAAGCCTGTATCCCATGGGAAAGAACAAAGCCAATAAACAGTGGCAGAGATGGGTGTGTATGTGTGAAAGTGAAAGAGAGTGAGACCTAGGTACCCAACCCCTATGGCCAACTCCAACTCTGCCCTTCCCCGTGTTTTAGTTTTGTGAGCCAAAATGTTGCCAGAAGGAACGGCCATTCTTCATTTCCCCTCTCCCGTCCCTGTGGCCTCCTTCCATGTTACTGCTAAGGAAGCTGGGCCACCTAGTTGGCTTTAAACACTGGAGTAAATGCATGGGGTGCTTCCTGTCCTTCTTCACCCCCAGAGTGGTAACAGCTGGACTTATGCATTGGCTAGGAGGAATGCGGAAAGGTTAGAGCCATCGGCTCTCAATGAAGGTAATCTTCCCCCTAGGGGATTTTGGCAGTATCTGGTGACATTTTTGGTTATCACAACTAGGGGTAGGGTGCTACTGGTATCTGTCTGGTAAAGGCCAGGGATGCTACTAAACTTCCTTCAATGCACAAAACCAAAAACTAAGACCAAGCCAGTTTTCATCGAGTCGATTCCGACTCATGATGACTCCATGTGCGTCAGAGTAGAGCTGTACTCCATAGGGTGTTCAATGCTTGTGACCTTTCAGAAGCAGATTGCCAGCCATTTATTCCTAGGCACCTCTGGGTGGATCTGAACTGCCAACCTTTCAGTTAGTAGCAGAGCGCTTAACCATTTGTGCCACCCAGGGACTCCTGAGGCACAGGAAAGCCCCCCACAACAAAGAATTATCTAACCCCAGCCATGAACAGTGCCAAGTCAAGAACTCTTGGATTAGACCATTCAACCCCCTATGGGTGTAGGCTTTAGGCTGCCTCTAACACAGGCAAAAAGAGCCTTCCTCATGGGTCCATCTCACTCACCAGGGCTGTGCAAGGAGGTGGGGCCAACGATTCTTGATAATTTGCAGTTTTCACCTTGGTGCTTCCATTTCCTTTGGAGATCTGATGGACAAGGGTGGCTGCTCACTGAGACAGATTCCCTCCAATCTCCTGGCCAAATGCCATCTAAACCTCAGCCCAGATTTAACATCTGGCAGGGTTTAGCCAGGTGAGACACAGGGCCCTGGTATGTGGGAAAAAGTCGTACGAAGAGAGAAAAAATGTCCAACCCCAGAGAGGCCTGTGGGGTCCAGGCACTCATGTCAATGCAAATAAAGATTCTTTGGGGGCTCCAGCATGCTCATCTAGAACCTCTACCTGCAAGACGTTCCTTACCAGCTAGGCAAAGCTCACTCCAGTATGTGCAATTTTTGGCTTCCAGATTGTGCCAAGCTTTGGCAGATGGTACAAGAATAACTGCCCCAGATTCTCGTCTGTCTTAGCTGGTTTTGAACCATATCCAGGGTTGAGGATATGGTTCAAAACCAGCTAAGACAGATAAGAACTTATTGAGAAGGTCAGGACTCTATCGGGGGATTGGGTAGAAAACATGAGAGACATCTTAAAGGGAAGCTGAGAAACCATAAGCGTCTGGGCTTATGCCATGTATGGGTCCCCTCCCTTCCCCGTCTCTATCTACTCCCTGATTGTTACCATGGTCTGTGGTCAGCAACAGTATAGACCTCGGCTCATTCCACACCACCCACGTTGCATTTCTTGCTGTTCCTCTAACACCCCAGCTCATTCCATCTCAGGACCTTTGCACTTGCTTTTTTCTTCAGCATGGCTTGCTCCCTCATGTATTTAGCTTTCTGGTCAAATGCCACCTACCCAAGAAGGCCTTCCTAACCCATCCATCTAAAACGTCCGTCTCTAGCCCTTAGCTCTGCTTTGTTCGTCCACATGGCCTGCACTACTATCCAAAATCATACTATGTATTTATTCATACATCATTGGGAAAACTTGGTGGCATAGTGGTTAAGAGTTTGGCTACTGACCAAACCGTCACCAGTTCACATCCACCAGGCACTGCTTGGAAACCCTATGTGGCAGTTCTACTCTGTCCTATAGGGTTGCTATGAGTCAGAATGTGTTTATTTATTTATTCATCTGTTGTATATTCCTCCAATACGGCAAGGATTTTGTCCTGTTCATTGATGCTTCCCTGAATACCTAGAATACAACCTGGCGCATAAATGGTTGAGTTCAAATCCCAATTCCACTACCTGTGGGATCTTGGGCAAGTTACCTACCTTTGTTTCAATTTCCTCACCTGAAGATGGGACTACTAATAATATTTAAGAGAACCGATTGGATTAATGTATATAAAATCCTTAGATCAACGCCTGGCACACAGGAAATAATTAATATTAAGTACTATTACAATTGCTGCAAAGGACCTCTTTAAAGTGTTGAAAAGCAAAGATGTCACCTTGAAGACTAAGGTGCGCCTGACCCAAGCCATGGTATTTTCAATCGCACCATATGCATGTGAAAGCTGGACAATGAATAAGGAAGACCAAAGAAGAATTGATGCCTTTGAATTGTGGTGTTGGCGAAGAATATTGAATATACTATGGACTGCCAAAAGAATGAATAAGTCTGTCTTAGAAGAAGTACAGCCAGGATGCTCCCTAGAAGCAAGGATGGCGAGACTGTGTCTCACATACTTTGGACATGTTGTCAGGAGGGATCAGTCCCTGGAGAAGGACATCATGCTTGGCAAAGTACAGGGTCAGCAGAAAAGAGGAAGACCCTCAATGAGGTGGACTGACACAGTGGCTGCAACAATGAGCTCAAGCATAACAACGATTGTAAGGATGGCGCAGGACAGGGCAGGGTTTCGTTCTGTTGTGCATAGGGTCCCTATGAGTTGGAAACAACTCGATGGCACCTAACGACAACAACATAACTACTACTACAATTGTCCTGGGGTGATGCAAATGGTTAGTGCACTTGGCTACTAACCAAGAGGTTGGATGTTCGAGTCCTCCCAGAAGCACCTTAGAAGAAAGGTCTGGCGATCTACTTCTAAAAAATCAGCCATTGAAAACTATGGAGCTCAGTTCTCTGACACAAATGGGTTGCCATGAGTCCGAGTAGACTAGATGGCAACTGCTTTTAGTATTATAATTATTACACTCTCAGGAAGCTCATGACAGGTCTACACCGAGGACATGGCAGGGGGAGGGAGGAGAGTACAAGAGGTATTCCTGGCAGCTGGCAGGAGTGGAGCAGCCACTTGGTTCCCACTCAAAGAACCAAAATCATCTTGCAGGCCCTGGACCAGAGTCGTTTTCTCTCTTCTACGCCTGCCCTCTGCTGCCCTCTGGAGGCCCAGGGTGGAGGCAGGCAGAGGGCCCAGTGTTAGGGACTCTACAGATTACTCATTTCCCATGGAGAAGAATGAGGCTTTGCTGGATGGCAATCTCTCTACTTAAGCAAACCAGACCCCCGAGGAGGCAAGGTTGGCCCTTGAGGAAGCTGACACTTGGAGCCATTGTTTGGTAAATGTGATTGAAAATCATCGAGACCACACAGGAACTTCAGACAGCCCCAGGACAGACGCAGAGCCGGCAGCCCCTTCCCTCCCTCTCCTACGGTGTGCTCTGGCCACCTCGGCCAGCCTGAGCGACCCTGGAAAGCTCTCCCACTCTGGGTCTCAATTCCTGCTGGAGAGTCAGGGCGTGGGTCAAGTAATCATACTGGAAGGCTAAAATGAGAGGGTTCTGGAAAGCCACTCCCCTGGGTGCCAGGGGTGATTCATTACCGAGAACCTGGGGACTCCAACACTGTCTGAGTAAAAGATATAATGGGAAAAAAAAATTCATTTTCAAAAGTGACAAAATCCCCCCAAAAAACAAACATTGCCATGGAGTCTGCAATCAAGCCAAAAAAACCAAACCCATTGCCATCGAGTCAATTCTGACTCATAGCAACCCTGTAGGACAGAATAGAACTGCCCCATAGGGTTTCCAAGGAACAGCTGGTGAATTAGAACTGCCGACCTTTTGATCAGTAGCCGAACTCTTAACCACTGCACCACCAGGGCTCCAAAGTGGTAAGAGTGAATAAGATCATTATGTTAAAAATTCAAAAATTTATATAAATTTTAATTACAGTTCCAATAGCATTTTGAATGAGAATAACCACGACATAATCACAGCTAAAATAATTGCTTAGAATTTATTGAGCTTTTACTATGCACCAGGCTCTGGGCTGAAAGCTCTAGATATATTACGTTCATTAATCCTTACAACAAGTCGGTGAGGCCATTATCATTTATGAAGATCAGGGTTGGGCAGTGGTTAAGAGCAGGACATCACATGGGCTTGGGCAAGTTACTTACAACACTGAGACTCAGTTTCATCGTCTGTAAAATGGGAATAATATCTATCTCATAAGTTTATGATCAGGATTAAATGTGCTAATTTATTTAAAGCATTTAGAAGAGTGCTTGGTAAGTGAAAGCACTTAATTAGTAAAAACTATTATTACCCTCAAGGTCCTTAGGTAGTGCAAATGGTTTGCACTCAACTTCTAACCTAAAGGTTGGCAGTTAGAACCCAAGCAGCTGTGATGCAGAAGAGAGGCCTGGCGATTTGCTTGCATAAAGGTTACAGCCAAGAAAACCCTATGGAGCAGCTCTACTCTGCACACATAGGGTCACTGTGAGTTGGACTTAATGGCAACCAACAACAAGAACCCTGCTTAAGATTATAAAAATGAGACTGATCCTGGGGGTGGCCTGACACTGTGAAACAGAAAGGACATATTTCAGAGGGGCAAGGACAAGAAGACTCCAGAGGGGTGAGGATCTCAGCTGGCTAGGAAACGAAGGACAAGGTGGCTAGTGCTGTGTGGAGTGGAGAAGATGGGATGGGGTCAGAGGTGGGTGCTTGAATTCAGTATTTTAGAAATGGAGCAGCTCAAGGTGATGGCATGGCCCAGGGCAAGACCGTGGGAGCAAGCAGGAGAAACAGAGCCCTGATTGCGTTCATGGAGAGAATTGGGGGGCTGGGGAGAGACATGGGAGGGTGGTTCTTGCTACTCAATATCATTTTACTCCTTTCAAACTTTGAATCTTGTGACTGCATTACCTATTCAAAATACACATAAATAAAATCAGATTTTAAAGAAATCCAGGTGACCTTACCCATAGGTTCTCCCAGATCAACTTTTCCAGATCATTTTAGCAAGTCTTTAAAAGGCTCTTTAGTAAATAAGTGGCCTTTAAACATTTGAAAAGATATTCAACCTTGCGCGTGAAAAAAAGAAAGAAAGAAATCTAAGTTGGAGCCACAATGAGATGCTATTTTCCACATTTTGGACTGGCAAATATTGAGACTTTTCCAAAGAGCAACAATTCAGGGAACTAGGCCCTCAAATGCCCACTTGCTGGTGAGAATGTAGGTGGACACAGCTCATGTAGGGCCTGTTTTGAATCAAATTGTGTCTCCCCAAAATATATGTTGAAGTCCTAACCCCTGTACCCGTGACCTTGTTTGGAAATACAGTTTTTCTTTTGTAATGCTAATGAGGTACTAGATCGGAGTGGGTCCTAAACCTAATCCCTTCTGAGTGCTGTTCTATAAAAAGCAAAACAGACAGAAAGACACACACACACGAGAAGAGACCATGTGAGGATTCGTATACAAGCAAAGATACTCCACGGAACGCCAGAGCTACGGACAAGGAAGGACCCTCCCCTAGAGCCAAGGTCCTGGTTTGGACTTCTAGCCTCCAAAACTTGAGACAATAAATGCCTGTCCTTTAAAGCCACTTACTTGTGGGATTTTTGTTAAGGCAACACTAGGGAACTAAGACAGAGCCACTTTGGCAATATTTATAAAAGTGTAAAATGCACATACCTTTTGGTGGCCGCAGTTCTTTGTCTAGAAAGTTACCTCACAGATACACTCACACCTGCGGACAAAGGCTATGTGTGGTTTGGGGCAGTTATTCACCTCCCTGTTCTATGTCAGAGGCTTATCGCGGGATTAAAAGAGGGCCTGGTACATAGTAACCACTCAGTGCCAGCTGTTATTACTACAGCATTGCTAATGGCAGCAGAGCATTGGAAACAACCTGAGTGCCCATGAATATGGGACTGGTTTAAAAAAAAAAAAAAAAAAAAGTTTTGTCTGTACATTAGAAAACCAAGAAGCTTTTAAATACAACGAGGAGACTCTTAAATAGTGCTGTGGAAAGATCTTTTAGAAATATTGTCATGGTTTCGGGAGCATCTAGCTCAGCTGGCATAACATAGTTTATAAAGAAAATGTTCTACACTCTACTTTGGTGAGTATTGTCTGGGGTCTTCAAAGCCTGTGAGTGGCCTTCTAGGATACTCTATTCGTCTGACCCCTTTGGGAGCAAGGAAGACTGAAGAAAACTAAAGATACAAGGGAAAGATTAGTCCAAAGGACTAATGGACCACATCTACCACAGTTTCCAACAGACTGAGTCCAGCACAACTCGATGGTGCCTGGCTGCCACCACTGACTGCTCTGACAGGGATCACAATAGAGGGTCCCGGACAGAGGTGGAGAAAAATATAGAACAAAATTCTAACTCAAAAAGAAAGAGCAGACTTGCTGGTCTGATAGAGTCTGGAGAAACCCTGAGAGTATGGTCCCTGCACAGCCTTTCAGCTCAATAATGAAGTCACTGCTGAGGTTCATCCTTCAACCAAAGAGTGGACAGGCCCGTAAAACGAAACGAGACTAAAGGGGCACACCAGCCCGGGGCAAGGACTAGAAGGGAGGAGGGGACAGGAAAGCTGGTAATGGGGAGCCCAAGGTTGAGAAGGGGAGCGCTAACATGTCATGGAGTTGTTAACCAATGTCATAAAACAATATGTGTACTGTTTTATGAGAAACTAGTTTGTTCTGTAAATCTTCATCTAAAGTACAATAAAAAAAAAAAAGAAATATTGTTAAGAGGGAAAAAATTAAGGCGTGGAAGAGTGCTCATGGTTTGCCACCATCTTTGTGTGGGGTGTGCCTGTGGGCGCACCATCTGTCGAGGGAGGAGTCACAAGAAATTGGTAACAGTGGTACTTCTGGTATGGGGATGGGAAGTGGGCGCAGGATACCACTTACATTGTACACAAGGGGGATGTACTCCCTATTCAAACCAATTTTATTAATAAAAACATTCCTTTATTACTGTAATGCGGCTTATGTTAAATGAAGACATTAAACACAAGGAGCTATATTATATAAACCACAACAAAGAATAGTCTTTTCCAAAACAGGTCTCTTGGTCTCCAAACACCGGCATTTCCATCCCAAGTGAACCTGCTTTGTTCTTTCTGGCTTTGTGGAATTCATTACATAGAGCAGAGGTCAACCAGGACCTGAGCAGGAGGGCAGCTTCATTCAACACAGAGAAACAGGAAGAGATGGCAAATGGGGGCAGAAGCAGAGGAAATTCCCGCCTAAACATTTGGACATTCTCTGAGAGAAAGGAGGCAACATCCACCTCTGGAGGTGAGAGGGGTGAGAGTGGAGGAGGCAATCTGAGGAGGGTGGGAAAGGCTGGCCTTTGAGAGGAGTAACCAAAGAGGTTGGACCACAGGATGTATAAAAGAGCCCGTCAAGTTCCACTGAGAATCCAGGTGAGACTGGAGATCATAAACGTGTAGAGATAATTTTCTTACTCCTCTCAACTCTTCTCCCCTCTAGGTGACAACCCTGAAGAGGTGAGAGACCTCTGTTAGCTAGATAAGGGAGGACGAGCAGAAAATAGGGCCTCCCATCCAGACCACCAACCACCACGGTCTTCCCTTCAACAGCTCCAAGGTGTCTCAACTTTAAACAAAGGTTGAAGTTTGAATTATTACATGGGACTGAATATTATAATTACTGAAACCAGGCTGAGACCAAGAGTAGCCAGAACATTGACCTGGCCTTAAATTTCATCCAGGGGCAGAACAAGATCTAGCCTGTAAAGGTTACTTTTATTTTTTTAATGTTATTATTGTACTTATACTTTTGGACAGCTACATAGGTAGAACATACGAACATACGCATACCTTTTGTACAAAGGTACAAAAGAGAATGCAGAGAAAATGGTTCTCCCTCCTGCCCCGAACTGCCTCCCCAGAGGTGACCCCCTTGCCAGTTTCTGACAATGCCCGCCCTCCTTCTACATGGTCTTGGCTTCTGGCAAATTTCCCCATGAGTACGCCACTCGGTTGGCTGCTCTGGTTAATCTGACCACTGTGATGGTTACTTTTATGTGTCAACTTGGCCAGGCTTATGATGCCCAGTTGTTTGGTCAAACACTAGTTTAGATGTTGCTCAGAAGTTATTTCCACGTAATTAATACTTATAATCAGTTGACCTTAACTGAAGCAGATTACCCTCCACAATGTGGATGGGCCTCATCCAATCAGTTGAAGGCCTTACAAAAAAAAACAGATTTCTGGAGGAAGATGGATTCTGCTTCAAGAGTGTAACATCAGCATTCTGACAGTTTCCAGCCTATCACCTAACCTACAGATTTTGGACTTGCTGGCTGCTCTCTCTCGCTGTACGTGTGTGTAGTATGTAGGTATGTATAAAAATACACATACGTGTGTGTGTGTGTGTGTGTGTGTGTGTGTGTCTTGTTGGTTCTGCTTCTCTGGAGAATGCTGGCTAATGTTGTTGTATGCCTTTAAGTCCATTCTGACTCACAGCAACCCTGTAGGACAGGGTAGAACTGCCCCATAGGGTTTCCGAGGTTGTAATCTTTACTGAAGCAGACTGTCACATCTTTCTTCCGTGGAGCAGCTGGTGGGTTCGAACCACCAATCTTTCCGTTAGCAACTGAGCACTTAACCACTGCACCACCAGGGCTCCTTGACTAATACGTAGCCCCATAGAATACATTTTAAAAAGCAGTGAGAGATCATAAAGCTAAGGGCTCTGGGCTTCTCAGCCAGAATTTCAGCAAGGGCTGGGCGGCCCTTTCATTGGACAGCCAGTTGACCTCCAGGAGTCCTGACACACAAGAACTACACAGCCCGCACACCTAAGGAAAGAGAAAAAGGAGGAGCCCGTGTGAAATAACTCCCTGGCTCTTTGCCCATTCCTTGCTCTTGTTCCATAAGGACCCCAAGAACAAGATTCTCAGTAAAAGGATGCCTTCTTCAGTCCCGAAAGGTTAGTTGACACAGGGATTGATCTAAGTCCCATGTTTTCTCGACTCCTGCACTTTCCGAGAAGGTGTTGTAAATAGCCCTTACTGAAATGGAAGAAGCATCCAGCAGGCACAAGACCAACCTCTATAATTCCATGGCTCAAGAGCATGGGATTGAAGAGGAGCGGTAAGCCCTCTGTGCCAAGAACATTACTAGAAACAAATCTCACACCCTCACTTTGGAATTCTGACATTGCACAGACGCACACGCACATATACACTCCCTGCTTGCTGTTCAAAGCTACCCAAATGCTGAAGGAGAGGAAACTGGAGGTGGGGCCAGGGAGCACAGAACAGCAACACCACTGCAGGACAACTTCATCATTCTCTTACTTGTCTCTTACTGTGCTGGAATAGTTTACATTAACTTCAACAGTCAGATGGTCCCTTATCTGGCAGAGACCTTCAGCAACAACATCTCACCTGACCATCAGTGGGCTAGGGCTACTTGGTTTGTTTGCTCCCATCCCCAAACTAGAACCTACCACCGAGCTGTCACTCCATATATTTAAAACCCATTGTACTCACCTTGGTTAAGAGCTCGGCTGCTAACCAAAAGGTCAGCATTTTGAATCCACCAGCCACTCCTTGGAAACCCTATGGGGCAGTTCTACTCTGTCCTGTAGGGTCACTATGAGTCAGAATCAACTCGAAGGCAATGGATTTGGTTTGGGTTTTTATACTCACCCCTAGAGCAGTGATCTGTTGCTCCTGGGCCCTGGAATCCAGTCCTGTTAGGGTGGGCCTTGCAGTCAGAACCCACCCACCTCTCCTGTTTTTCCCTCTGCTGTTAACATAGCTCCACCTCTATTGCCTCACCAGCCAACCATTTTAGAACCAAAAAGTCTTTGTCTATTCATAGACACTGTAAAAGTAACATTCGGTTTATGTTTTTTAATCTAAAGTCTGCAGTCTTCCATGGTTCTCATTGGCTTATCTAATCAGTATATCCGAGGGAGGTTTATGATTTGCCCTGTTTAGCTTGTCCAAGCACAAATGGGGTCAAGGCATTTACCAGGGGAGAACCAGCTCCTTTAAAACAGGCAATCCTCAGAAAAGATGTCAGACATCCTGCTTCTTTCCTCCATCGGCCTGAGATTAAGGATGGCATGCCACATCCTTCATCACCCCAGCTGTGGAAATCTCAAATCCTAACTCCTCAGAAAAAAATAACCAAAACCAAACCCACTGCCGTTGAGTCGATTCTGACACACAGCGATGCTATAGGACAGAGTAGAACTGCCCCGTAGGGTTTCCAAGGCTGTAGTCTTTATGGAAGCAGACTACCACATCTTTCTTCCGTAGAGCAGCTGGTGGGTTTGAGCCACAGACCTTTCAGTTAGCAGCCAAGCACTTAATGACTGTGCCACCAAGGCTTCTCACAGAGAAGAATACTGAGAAGCAAAACAAAGTAGGCATTTGAAAAAACCGAACCCTGCAGGAGGATCTTTTATACTTTGTGATTTTTCTAAGTTTTGTGTTGACTTTTGGCTTCATTTCTGTTCATTCCTTTTATGAAAATGGGAAAGATAGGTTGAGTGAGAAATAAGTGGGGGAATAAGTGGGAGGAAGGAAGTTTGGAGGGAGGCAGGAAAAGAGAAGAGAAAGGCAATGAATGAGAAGTGAGGCGAAAAGAAAGAATCACCTGTGGACAGGAGGGAGGCACAGTGCCAGGGAGTGGGGAATAGAAGCATGCTGGGAAAGTCCCCAACGATCACAGCCATCTCCAGGCACCAGGCACTGTACTTGGTGCATACACGACTTCTTTCACAACAGTCTTGCAAGGAGAACATTATAGTCCCCATCCTGCAGATGTGGAAACTGAGGCTCAGGAAATATATTACTTGCCCATGGACTCACAGTCATGGAAGGAAGAACATAAAAGATGAACTCGATCCCTCTTCTTCCACAGTCCCCTCTGTGGATTCTCTGAGTACGTCTTCAGTTCCATGTTTCAGGGTCCACCTTCCCTTTTGGAGTTCCTAGGTGGTGCAAATGGTTAAGCACCTGGTTGCTAACTGAAAGGTCAGTGGTTCTAGTCCACCCAGAGGTGCTTTGGAAGAAAGGCCTGGTGATCTACCTCTGAAAAATCAGGTATTGAAACTCTATAGAGTTCCACTCTGATACACATGGGGTCACCATGAATCATAGTTGATGGCAACTGGTTTACCTCACCTTTCAGGCAGGAAATTTAGCTTCTTGTTTAAAGCCTTGCTGTGCAATGGATGGGTTTTATATAGCCTTTCTCTCCATGGTCTTGTAACTCCCACCAAATGACTGGGTGGGGCTATGGAAATAACGTGCTCGTGGCCCACGAGGGGATTGGATAGCTTGCTAGTAATGCAAATAAAGTGCATGGCATCCTTGTGGGGTGTGGGACCATGCAAATAAGGTGTATGGAACGCTAATAAGGGGATTGGTCAGTTTTGCCATCCTGTTGTTGTTAGGTGTTGTCAAGTCAGTTCTGACTCATAGCGACCCTATGTACCACAGAAAGAAACACTGCCCGGTCCTGGGCCATCCTCACAATCCTTGTTATACTTGAGCTCATTGTTGCAGCCACTGTGTCAATCCATCTTGTTGAGGGTCTTCCACTTTTCTGCTGACCTTCTACTTTACCAAGCATGATGTCCTTCTCCAGGGACTGATCCCACCAGACAACATGTCCAAAGTATGCAAGACGCAGTCTCACCATCCTTGCTTCTAAGGAGCATTCTGGTTGTACTTCTTCCAAGACAGACTTGTTTGTTCTTTTGGCAGTCCATGGCATATTCAACATTCTTCACCAATGCCACAATTCAAAGGCGTCAGTTCTTCTTGAGTCCTCCTTATTCATTGTACAGCTTTCGCATGCATATGATGTGATTGAAAATACCATGGCTTGGGTCAGGTGCAACTTAGTTTTCAAGGTGACATCTTTGCTTTTCCACACTTTAAAGAGGTCCTTTGCAGCAGATTTGCACAATGCAATGCATCATTTGATTTTTTGACTGCTGCTTCCGTGGGCGTTGATCGTGGATCCAAGTAAATGACATGCTTGACAACTTCAATCTTTTCTCCATTTATCATGATGTTGCTTGTTGGTCCAGTTGTGAGAATTTTTGTTTTCTTTATGTTGAGGTGTAATCCATACAGAAGGCTGTGGTCTTTGAGCTTCATCAGTAAGTGCTTCAAGTCCTCTTCACTTTCAGCAAACAAGGTTGTGTCATCTGCATAACGCAGATTGTTAATGAGTCTTCCTCCAATTCTGATGCTCCGTTCTTCATGTAGTCCAGCTTCTCAGATTATTTGCTCAGCATACAGAGTGATAAGTATGGTGAAAGGATACAACCCTGATGCACACCTTTCCTAACTTTAAGCCACACAGTATCCCCTTGTTCTGTCCCAACAACTGCCTCTTGATCTATGTACAGGTTCCCCATGAGCACAATTAAGTGTTCTGGAATTCCCATTCTTCGCAATGTTATCCATAATTTGTTATGATTCGCACAGTTGAATGCTTTGCATAGTCAATAAAACACAGGCAAACATCTTTCTGCAGTCTCTGCTTTCTGCTAGGATCCATCTGACATCAGCAATGATATCCCTGGTTTCACATCCTCTTCTAAATCTGGCCTGAATTTCTAGCAGTTCACTGTTGATGTACTGCTGCAGCCACTTTTGAATGATCTTCAGAAAAATTTTGCTTGTGTGTGATATTAATGATATTGTTTGATAATTTCGGCATTCAATTGGATTACCTTTCTTGGGAATAGGCGCAATTATGGTTCTTTTCCAGTCAATTGGCCAAGACGCCATCTTCCAAATTTCTTGACATAGACCACCAGCACTGCATCCATTTGTTGAAACATCTCAACTGGTATTCTGTCAATTCCTGGACCCTTGCTTTTCGCCATTCCCTTCAGTGCAGCTTGGAAATGACAGTAATAACAATAGTTTACAAGTGGATACATAGGTAGATATATATGTATGCTGATTAGGTGTGGGATGGCATATGGAAGTACATCCACTACCATATATAGGTTTGGCAGAGGATATTTCCACATACTTATTTGTATGTACTGCAAGTATATCCATGTATATAGTAGAGCATCCAAAAAACCAAAACCAAACCCACTGCTGTCGAGTCGATTCTGACTCATAGCGACCCTATAGGACAGAGTAGAGCTGCCCCGTAGAGTTTCCAAGGAGCACCTGGCAGATTCAAACTGCCAACCTTCTCGTTAGCACCTGTAGCACTTAACCACTATGCCACCAGGGTTTCCATATAGAGCATAAACCCAGTACGGGGGCAAAACTATGAAAACTCCTTGGCCATAACCAAACACCTTGAGGGACTGAATCACTGGGCTTGAGGGCTTAGGACCATAGTCTCAGGGGACATCTAGGTCAATTGGCATAACATAGTCCATAAAGACAATGTTCTACATCCTACTTTGGTAAGTAGCAACTGGGGTCTTAAAAGCTCTCCAGTGGCCATCTAAGATAGAACTAGTGGTCTCTTCCTGTCTGGAGCAAAGAAGAGTGAAGAAAATAAAAGACTCGAGGAAACAATTAGTCCAAAGGACAAATGGACCACACGAACCACAGTCTCCATTAGCCTGAGACCAGAAGAACTAGATGGTGCCCAGCTACCACTACTGACTGCTCTGATTAGGATCACAAAAGAAGGTTCTGGACAGAGTGGGAGAAAAATGTAGAACAAAATTCAAATTCATAAAAAAGACCAGATTTTCTGGTCTGATAGACACTGGTAGAACCTCTGAGACTATGGCCCTTAGACACCCTTCAAACCTGGAACTGAACCTACTCCCAGAGATCACCTTTCAGCCAAACAATAAACAGACCTATGAAGTGAAGAGTAACACCCATGAGGAACATGCTCCTCAGAATAATCAGCCACATGAGAACAAAAGGGCAGCATTTGCCCAACACCAACGTTCAGAACGCAGGAAGAGCCGGGGAAGTTGGGTGAATGGAAACAGGGAAACTGGTGAGGAAGTGGGTAGAATGCTGTCACATTGAGAGACTGCAACTAACGTCTCGAAACAAAATGTGTACAAATTGTTGAATGGGAAACTAATTTGCTTTGTGAACTTTTACCCAAACCACAATAAAATATTTAAAAAGTAAGAATATCCCTTCTGTCCCATTTAATATTTTTGTTACTTTTAAAATAAATACTGCCCCCCTCTTTTCTTTATTTTTGAATTTGGAAATTTTTTAATTTAATCCTTTTATTTATAATATTTTTATCATTTTTAGGTGTAAAAATTCTCTTGAAAATAAAATACAGCTACACTTTTTACTCGTCATATTAGTTGTGATCACTGGTTTGTTTCATATCATTCCTGCCATCCTGTTTAATGTCTTATTTCTTTTTCCCTTTCCTTGACTTTTATAAGATAGATCCAGGTCTTCTTATTCCATTTTCCCCTCTAGTATTTCCTACATGCCATTTTTATTCCACTTGAGGTTTCCCTTAAATAATTTTACCAAATATAAACCTTTCTGTATTTTTCATTAGGAGTTCTTTAGCGGTCCTTCTCACTCCCGCTGGTTTCTACCCAGTCAGGTTTTGTTTCATTTGGACATTTAGCTCATGATATTTTAGTTTTCGGTTTTCCTTTCATGCATAAATTTGAGGGTGGGTGTCACCCTGGGCTGGTGCAGAAGCAGGGATCAGGTTTGGGAGCTGAGGATTCTTCCTGATGGAGGAAATAGGGTGGGGAAGCTGCGTCTTGGTGTCCAGAGTCCACTGGGAGTTGGCTGGAGTACTGCCTATTTCTCTGTCCAGCCCTAATGCCACATTAGCTATCACAAAGCACATTCTGTATTTACTTTGAGAGCCTTTCTGGCTTGCTGTAGGAGAACGGTCATTCAGCTGTTCTGTGTGAACCAAGGAAGAGGAAGGGAGGAGGGATGGGGAGCACAGCTCTGAAGTCCCCCAAGATCCAACTGTCACGAGTCCTGCTGTTGATCCCTGGTCCCACTGTCTCCAAGCCTGGGGGGTTTCCCACTCTACTGACATCTTTTCCCAGTGTTGGGATGCAGGTTTCCCAGCAAGTGTGACACAGTGTAGCTAACTGGTGAAATCCAGTTCACATCCGCAACTCTAGTAGCAAGGGATTCAGGGAAAGAAGGTTTTTGTCTTTCCAATCTCTCCAAATAGGAGGGGGAAAAGGAGGTTAAGAGGGCCAATTCAAGAATCTACCGCAGGGCTTCTAGCTCCTTACCGATTTAATACAGCTGCATTTGGTTTCCCCATTGACTACTTTGCATTTGTTCTATAGAACAGAACCCAAGGTGGGAGAGTGAGAGGCACTGCTGACCCTAACTGTGCCCACCCCAGGGCATTTGGCCATGGCGAGGAGGCCAGATCTGTAAGGGCGTGGCAGTGCCGTGAACCACGTGGCGGGAGTAGGGTGGAGCAGCTGGACATCAGAGAAGTCTACCATGCTCCCGTCCCTGTTTCCCAGCACTGCTTTGGAGTTTTTCCCACCCCTACGTTTACATATACTTATATTTTCTTCTAGTTCTTTTCTGGTTTTGGCTTTTATATCTAAAAATTCAATCCATCTAGACTTTAATTGGGTGTATGGTATAAGATAAGGATCTAACTTTATTATTTTTCCCAAATGTTATGCCATCATTTGTTATGTATCCTTTACCCATTGGCTTGAAATGCTACCTTTATCATATACTGAATGTTTCTGTGTGCCCGAGTCTGTCCTCAAACACCCTGGCAGCACGTCCTGCGCTCAGTCTCATTTCCCCATCACCGGCTCAGCCCGCAGACCACTGTGTCCTCATGTCTGCCCCAACCACGTCACACACAGTTCTCATTATCAGACTTCTAATTACCAAAGTCAGGGGACACTTTCCAGTTCTCTTCTTGATGAACCTCTCTCTTGCATGTGACACTGTTGACAATTCTTTCCTTCTTGACACACATGCCTCCCTTCTTTTAGGGTTGTTTTGTTGATGTGTTTGTTGCGTTTTAGTATATTTTGGAACTGCTGGGTCATTGGGTACGTGCATCTTCATCATTACTAAGTAAAGCCACCCTGTTTTCCAGAGTGGTTGCACCAGTTCACCTCCCCACCAGCAGGGTGAGTCTAACTGGATTAAGGACAAGAGTTAGATCTGGGATGTTCGGCTTCTCTGTCCCCTCTGGCATTTGCTGAATCCCCCTTTGTGCCCTCTTCTCACAGATCTCCTCTATTCAGTGAGATTGAGTCCTGCTGCTGGCCTAAGCCAACTCCACCACCATTACCATCCTCCCAACACAAACGGAGAGTTTCAAAAACTTAACTTCCTAAAAGCTTTGTTTTGCATTTTGTTCCCTATTCCAAAATCACCAGTGGCTTCCTAGTATAATCCTTAAATTGGCTCTGAAGGCCTTCCCCAACCCAGCCTCCTCATGCCTTCACGGCCTCACCTGCCCAAGAGGGCAGACTTGAGTCCAGCCAAGAGGACTGTTATGGATTGAATTGTGTCCCCCAAAATATGTATTGAATTCCTCCTGGCCCTTGTACGTGTGGATGTGTTCCTGTTTGTAAATAGGGTTTTTATGTTAATGAGGCCATCCCAGTGCAGGGTGGATCCTAAATCTAATCATGTCTGAGTTCTAAAAGAATATTACTGAACATTTTTATCAGAGATTCTACAGAAGAATCCTGATCAAAATGGGAAAATGCAGAACAGAATTTCAAATTCTCACAGAATCCAGACTTTCTGGAGTGATGGAGGCTGAAGGAACCCCTGAAACTATTGCCCTGAGACAATCTTTAAACCTTAAACCCCTGAAAGCTTCTTAAAATCAAACAACAGTGTCTCTTAACTAGTAAAGAATGCCTGCCTTGAGCATTGTGCTCTTTTAAGATCTTAAAATCAAACAATAGTGTCTCTTAACTAGTAAAGAATGCCTGCCTTGAGCATTGTGCTCTTTTAAGATCTATCTATATAGAATCAAACTGACAACAGTAACTCGAAAGATTAGATAGGGAGCCCAGGGGACAGTGAGTTTATGTTAACGGGGGGGGGGCACAACTCAGAAAAGCAGGGTGAGAATGGTTGCACAACTTGAAGAATGTAATCAATGTTACTGAATTGTACACGTAGAAACTGTTGAATTGGCGTATGTTTTGCTGTCTATATGTATATTCTCAACAGCAACAAACAAAATAAGTTCTTAAAAAAAAACAACAAACAGAATAGATACGGAGACATACACAGGAGAGAAGACAGACACCACGTGAAGATCTTCTACACCACAAGCCAGGGAATGCCAAGGAACCAAGGAAAGCCTGGGGCTACGGACAAGGAAGGAGTCAATATGGCTGAGACCATAATTTGGACTTCTAGCCTCCAGAACTGTTAAAAACTAAATTTCTGTTCTTTAAAGTCACCCCTTTTTGTTATTTGTGTTACAGCAGCACCATGTAACTGAGACAAGGACCCATCCTGCTGGTGGGAGTATAAAGCAGTACAACAACTGTTCAAAAGCAATGCAGCATTATTTAATAAAGGTGAAAATACACATACCGTATGACTCAGTGATTTCCCAATTTGTCATGGATTGAATTGTGTCCCCCCAAAATATGTGTCAACTTGGTTAGGCCATGATTCCCAGTATTGTGTGGTTGTCCTCCATTTTGTGATTGTAATGTTACGTTAAAGAGGATTAGGGTAAGGTTGTAACATCTTTACCCAGGTCACATCCCTAATCCAATGTACACAGAGTTTCCCTGGGGTGTGGCCTGCACCACCTTTTACCTTACAAAAGATAAAAAGGAAAGAGAAGCAAGCAGAGAGGGGGGACCTCGTACCACCAAGAAAGCAGTGCCGGGAGCAGAGCGCATCCTTTGAATCTGGGGTCCCTGTGAGGAGAAGCTCCTAGTCTGCGGGAAGATTGGTGAGAAAGCTGATGGTGAATAAAGCCTTCCCCTGGAGCTGACACCCTGAATTTGGACTTTTAGCCTACTTAACCATGAAGAAATGAATTTCTCTTTGTTAAATCCACCTGTTATAGAGGCACTAAATGACTAAGACACACCTATAAGAACTTTTGCGTATGTGTACCTGGGTGGTGCAAACAGTTAACGTGCTCAGCTGCTAACCAAAAGATTAAAAGTCCTAGTCCACCCAGAGCAACTTGGGAAGAAAGGCCTGACAATCTACTTGTGAAAAGTATCAGCCACTGAAAACCTTAGAGAGCACAGTTCTACTGTGACACACATGGGCTCACCATGAGTCAGGATCAACTCAATGGCAACCAGTTACCAGGGAAGACGAAAAATGATATTTATATAGCATAATTTGTAGGTGCTTGAACCCGGAAGCAACGCTAATGTCCATTAAGAGCAGAATGGACAAGTAGGTTCTGGCCTCAGCACCTTTGTTCACTCTCCCACTTGGCCCTGGGTGGGCATGTTACATTTTTAGACAAGGTTATCTTCATTTACAATAGGATTCCAATACCTATTTCTCAAAGTAAGGAGCTAGCATTTTTCCTCCACTGAAAAGTGAATTTCCAATACCACTGTGTTAATATGCAGGAAAACGTTGTCTAACAAGTTGTGGTCATGATTTATCATTTTGTTAATCTAAGTGTTCTTTGTTGTTCTTTTTTTTAATTCACTTTTTATAATTTGTATACAGTAAAATTCATTCTTCTTTATGTTCGGTTCTATGGGTTTTAACAAACGCATACAGTCTATCCTGTTTTTTATTTTTCACCAAAAAAAAAAAAAGATGGGTTAAAAAGCAATTTGTCTTAGATTTTGTTCCCTGGGGCTTTGGAAAACAGAGTTTGATTTTCCAACTTGAAAGACAAGTTGTGTTTACTCCATGATTTCAGATGCGGTGACAAAAGTTTGGTTCCACCTGTTGGTCCCTGCTCAATTGCTTGAATCAGCTTTGATTGCTGCAAGGATGACCTGTCCCAGGCTGGCCCTTTTCACTAAAATCAGGAGGGTCCCCTTCTGGCAAACAGGCATCATCTTGTACCTTCCACGGAAACTTGTTAGCCATTGCTGCAGCTGTGGGGCCACAGAATTTCCTTGGCCAATTATGTAAGCAACATAAAACTCCAATCTCTGAAACAGGAGGGTCTGCCGTATCTGAGCTACTTTGTCTTCTGGAAAGTTTCAAGGTTTGGTGGTCTGAGCGTTGGGCACTTGTCCCCTCACTTCTCTGGGAAGGGCAGGGGGAATTGGACCATATTTATATAGTTATATAGTTTTCAGGGTACATTAAATCAACTAAGTTAACTGTTTAACCGTAAATTCGCCATTGTTTAACCATTATTGTAACATTATGCAAAAGACACCAGAAATTTTCACTGATAAAAAATAAAAACCTAGCAATGCCATTCATGCCATCCCATCAATAGACTAACCACTACTTCATTCAATATTTCACCCCTCCCCACTCCAACTGTTTTGGCCTACCTAGCTACTTCAATGGATGACTTCACAGAAATGGGATGCTTGGCTTCATCAAGATGGTGACCTTGATGGCCAGCCTCTCTGGTGTGGACCTGGGAATTAGTATCTCCTACAAGTTTCAGGCGATGTTGATGCTGCTGGTCAGGGACCATGCTTTGAGAGCCACTGCTCTAAATCCAACTAATAATTTACAGGGAATATAGGGGATGGAGGAACCTGTTAACACCATAGGGATGAATTTTTTTTTTTTTTTTAATTCAGACTCTAATAGTTCTTTCAACAAATAAATTATGAAGAAAAAAGAAAAAAAGAACCTGGAGATTAAAGAAGACTTAACAAAGAAAAAAGCCAAGATGGTGACCCAGTCCGAGTACAAGTCAGCCTCTGCGTGAAACTCGATGTCAGCATCCCCCAGATTCTGCCCCGGGTGCCCAATGGTGACTACAGGCCATCTGTCAGGAAACCAGGCCAGCATCATTGGGCTGGTCATCTCCAAATCACTTCAAAAGGTGCGATTGCTTATATAAACATCAAGTATCAAAGGAGCTCTTTGCTCAGGCACCAATAGAACAATATTCTGGCACTGCTGAGAAGACAGTGACAGATTCCAACTTCTATTTTGTAACCAAATCCAGGATGGCACTAGGTATAGTGCTTTCATTGTCACTAGCCTCATAAATTAGGGTGAAGTCTTCAACTTTAATATCTTTTTCTAAGATCGCTTCAAGTGGGTAAAGCAGGTATCAAGATGTCCAAAGAATCTCAGGAACCAGACACTCATCCCACGTAGTACCTGGGCTTCAAGGGAGAACAGACCATCAAGCTGACTAACGGGACCATTATGACCAAGAAGAGAAGTGACTGCAAGCCCAGGACTGCAGGGACTGGAGACATAGGTGTGCTTACACTCCCACCTGAAGAAGTCACTACTCCTCCACGGTCCTCTGCTTTTGCCACCAGCAATCACGTCAGCCCACCACCCATGAAAAATCTAACCATGGAGGTGGTGATACAGTTATCTTTTTAAGCAGGGGTTCTCCTGCTCCTGTCACATCGCCAGCACCAGCTCCATGGGCAATGATTTGGGAGACTTTAACACTACATCCCGCTCTGTTCCAAACCAGGCACCACAGCCATCCTACAGAGTCCAGCACTGGCAGGACATGAAGGACAGACTTGAAGAATAAAAGTGAACTTGAGCGTATCAGTCTTCAAGAGAAGTTGGAAACTCCTTCCCTCCCCAGAAGTAAAATCTTTTCCATAGCTTCCCCATGGCATTCAAGCTGGCTTACGTCTATTCCTTTTGTAGTTACTTGCTATGCAGCCAAGAGAGTGCCGTCTCCTGCACACTAACAAGGCGGGAAATGGAGGGTCTTATCATACTTGTATGGAGCCATGGTGGTGCAGTATTTAAGCATTTAGCTGCTAACCAAAAGGTCAGCAGTTCAAATCCACCAGCCACTCCTCGGAAACCCTACGGGGCAGTTCTCTGTCCTACAGGGTTGCTGTAAGTTGGAATCGACTCGACTCGATGGCAGTGGGCTTTGGGTATTTTTGGATCATCCTTGTGGCTAACTAGGCAGGGCCCAACAGGCCAGTGTCTATCTGAGGAGGAAATAGTCTCTAATATCTGCAAAATTCTTCTCCGCTTTTCAAATTCCTTAACTTATTTCAGTCATTCCACGACTGTGTGTTTCTATGTGAAGTCCCACATAGCAATTTCAGGGAAGGAAAAAACCTTGCTACTTTGTTCTCCACTATGCCAAGTCTCTGAAAATGGACACACTGGCCTCAGTGTTAAAGGGTTGTGTTAGAGACACCTCCACTGTTCTGTTTGCTGAAAAGTGCAACATCTTTGACCAGCGGTTGTGGCTTAGATGAAGGAAGTTCAAGGAGCGGTTCTAAGTTATATTCTAGAGAAATGTTTATCTTCTCCATCCAGTTGCAGCTTTTAAAGCAAGGCATTACTTTGTATTTGCCCCCATTATTTAACCTAAAGTCAAAGGATTTAGAGTTTTTAACCCAGTCTGTGGAGCAGAGTGCAGTGTGAAAGCACTCAGCTCTTGTCCAGTACCCATGTTGCATTGCTGCCTGGTCCCTTTCCATAAACATTTCTTTTTCAACCCATGTAGCTCTTCGGGAGAAAGGTGCTACTACATCTATCGTCATTTATGAAGTTGGAAAGTCACAGCTTCAGCAATCTGACAGGTTTCCCAAAGTGAAGGCTTTGACACCAACCACCCAGAGTCACTCATAAGCAAGTTGTTCTCCCACCACTTTTCTCTCCCTCTACCCCACCTCTGCTTAGACAATGCTGCAGAGAGAGCTCCCCTTCTCAGCTGAGTGGGCACATCTATTTGGTCTGTTGAGGAAGAAAGGAAAGGATATCATTTCTTTCCTTAGTACTTATTTGGATGTCTACACTCTGAAGGAAATCCTTATACCTAGTTTCAAAACATTCTTTCTCCTTGGCTTCTGTCTTAGCTCCTCCTAACTTTGGGTCCCCATTTTTTTTCAGTGCACTCCCCTCCCAGGCAGTTCTATCTTGCAGGGCCGTGGCAGGATATCTTTAAATCCTAACAGAAAACCCTAAAAGGAAAATCCATAAATCACCAGTGACTAAGTACTGAGAGCCAGTGTGCTCACTCCTCCTCCATGGTGTGTTCTTTGTACCCTCAAAATGATAATTATAAATGTACCTAAAGCAAATGCTGAATTGCTGCGATGATGGTCATTTAATATGTGTGTGTTTTGGGGGTGGGGAGATCGTAGGCCTCCTCTGCTGAGCTCCAGGCCCAAGTGGATCCAACTGCCCCCCAGACACTCTCCCAGGCACCTCAAACTCATGTCCAAAACAGAGCTCATTGTTCTCCCAAACTTGAGCCGTTCTCCTGTGCTTTTGCAGAGACAGAGATGGAAGACACCCTAAAAGAACTCTCAGTCTGTCTAAAAGAGGAGACAGATAAGCTAACTAACAATCACAATGGAAAGATAGTTGATGACAGAAAGCAGGGCAGGAGGAGCCCGTACTGAAGAAGAGAGCCTACCACGCGCAGGGAACTGTGCGGTATCTCACTAAGTCTTCGTAACAACCTTGGAAGGTACCAGTATTCTCATCTGCAGTTGAGAAAACAGACCAGACAGAAACCTGAAGGAGCTCCTCAGGTGAAACTCATTTGTAGCAGGGTTTGGTAACAGCTTTCGTGCCTTCTATCCTTTCTCACTGGTCTGTTGCTTCGGTTTTCCTGTGCTGTTTACTAAAGGTTCCTTCTGAGGGGCCCCAAGTCTTGCGTGGAGACTCTGGCCAGTGTGGCAGAAAGTCAGTGGGGGTGGCGACTGCATCATGACCCCAGCTCCGAAAAGTGGACTGAAGAGTGGTCAGTGCAGGCAGCAGAGGTGACACAGTCTCCAGCCCTCCTAACTCCAAAAATGAACACAGGTGCCTAGCCCTTGGGTTAGCCCTCCCCCTTGCTCAGAGTCATTTGCTGCACATGATTTTAAGCGACACAGCATTCCACTGGCCAGTACAGAGAAGGGCTCTCAAATGTGACACAGCCCAAGCTTCCCCAGCATCCCTTCTCCTCCACTCCAGGCCTGAGCCAGATGGCCTGAGTCCCACTCCCAGCACCACACAGGAAGCATTGAAGCAGAAGTTGCTTTAATCAAAGGGCGAAGTCCTCAATCAGGGAGGGGGACCTCACTCAACCTTTGGCGGTGGGGCCTCAGCCTGCCCCCCACATGCCCTGAGGCCCCTCAGGAAAGAGGGAGCAGCTGAACAGCAAATTCTGGCAGAAGCCAGGGAATGGGAGAACCTGGGGTGGGGGCACTGGTGGGATGGGGCGAAGGTGAAGGGCAGAGGAACAGCTTGACACACATGGTTCTACCTGGGGGCTGGCTGAGGTGGCTCTGCATTGGGCAGAGCGGCACCCGGAGAGCTGAGAAAGGGACAGCAGTGGCCGGAGGGCTCAGGAGATGAGGCGGCCGTGAAGCCGGCGCAGCTGCTCCTGGGTCAGCACCAGCCGGTGTCGCTGTCCAAGGCCAGCTGCACATGAGAAGGTCACTTTGCCCACGTAGACTGTGTCTTCCTGCTGCTCCTCCTTGGCCTGGGGGGTACGACAGGGACAGGACCCCAGGTCGGGCTCACTGAAGCCGTGGGCCACTGCTGGGGTGTCTGGACACTGAGGCCTAGGCAGTCCTGGGAGACTATGGTTTTTGGGCTCCTAGGCTAGGGTGACCACGTTTTCCAATAAAAACTGGGGTATACAGTCTGACAAGAGAGCTTTGGGACTCTCTGGATGTTAAGTCATGGAAGATGTTGTTTAGATGCTAAAATATTGGAATTTGTAGAGGCATTGCACATATTTTTTTAGTTATTTGCAAGTAAGGCCTAGCCAGATAATCCAGGGTGTGCAGTTGTTGGGCCTGAGCCCCCAGAGATCCCTTCAAATCTGGGGAGGAAGGCAGGAAGGACCCACCTGAGCCCTCCATACTGTCCCGTCCCCCTCCCCATGTACTCCCTTACCCTGAGGAAGGCTGAGGAAGGGAAGGTGGCAAAGTCAGTGGGGACTGTGGCTCCAGGGCGCTGAGATACCGTCTCCTTGAAGACCTCATCCTGAGGGGAAGACAGAACCAAGAGTTCATGGAGAGGACCCCCACACCTGGCACAATACTCTCAGGTCTCAAAGAGCACAAACACCAGGGGAGCAATGACTCAGCCCTCTCTACTCCCACGCTATTGTTCTCACCTCCAACACCAATGCCACCCCAACATTGCTCCTTACTTTACAAAGCCTTCTTACCCTTTAATGCCCAACTCAGATTCTACCCTTTAAGGCCCAACTCAGATTCTATAGCCTCTGGAAAGCCATCCTCCCATCCTATCCGAAAGTGATCTCAGCTCTGACAGAAGTTGCGGCCCACGCCACATATTCTACAATGACCCTATCTCATCTCATTTGGTTGATGAGAACTTGCCTTCTGTCTGCACCTAGACTGTGAGCTCCCAAGGCAGGAGCCCTGCCTTCCCTTCCACCTCCTCCCCAGTGTGCCCTTTCGTGCAGGGCAGGGCCAGAGAACCCTGGAAGTGCCCGTGGAAACGAACGTGCTAAGGGCTGCACCAGGCAACACTCCACAGCACGCTCTGTAGGGTGAGGAAGGGCAGGGTCTGAGCTGACCTTGAGCTTCTCGATGGTGTCACTTAGGGACTTGAGCTGAGCCACCTGCTCCAGGAGCTGGGCCGATGGGCTCTTGGCAGCTGTGGGGAGGGAAGGCTGGTGAGGCCCACCAAGGCTAAGGCAGGCAGCTGCACAGGATTAAGGGTCAGGAGTACAGGTTCCGGGCCCCCTTCTGGAGGAGGCACTTAAGAGAGTGGGTGAATCCAGCAAACTCAACCCTGAAGCCAAAGAACACTGGAGACAGGGCTTCTACGGTGTGGGGACTATACAGGCAGGGGCTAAAGCCTGAAGCAGGCAGAGGGGTGGGGTGTGTTACTCATCTCAGAAGCTGCTGGGTCCCTACCGGGGCTGGTGCGGGTGATGTCTACCACGTGGGTGTGCGTGCTCAGCTGATTCACTGTCTCCAGCAGCTGGCTGGTCTTACGATAGAGTGCTCCAGCTGCTATATCACCGCCAGGGCCTTCGTGAGGTGGGAGGGACACCTTTGCCACATGCAAAGGGGGTAGGGCTGCCAAGGCTGCCTTCATCTGGGCTCCCTGTTAGGGAAGAAAGAGGGTTGGTGACAGAAGTGATAGAAGACCGCTGCCATCTGTCACCAACAGGCAGGTATGCTTTGCCTACCCCACCTTCTCCAAGGCTCCCTCACCTTGAGGACGCTGTTCTCATGCTGGAGCTGGGAGATGTGCAGCCTCATGGCAGAGATTTGCTGAAGCAGCAGTGGTGAGTCCTTCACCAGGCCTGGGCCTGCCACGGAGCCCGGAGCCTGCCCAGGGGCTCCTGCTGTGGGAGCCACAACCACTGTCATTGGCCCAGTGGAGAGGGTCAAAGGTGGGCCCCACCACTGTTCCTCCCCTCTCCTCAGCTTCCCCTCCAATACTGTCCTGGTCACTCCCCCACCCCGAGTCCCAGCAGCCCTAGCAACCCCAGCCAGGGTGAGTCTCTACCTCGCTGCTGTTCTTCTGTGCTCGGGAGAGCCCACGGGAAAGCAGGGAGAGAGCAGAGAGGAGTTAGGTGACTAGAGGGCAAGGGGAACACAGCAGAGGGACCCTGGACACCATCCACAGGAAATCCCTCTCCTGATTATCACACCACCTTCTCTAGCCAGACCCTTCCTCTGCCCCACCTTTAGCGGAGAACAGATCCAGGTAAAAGACAGGAAAAGAGGAGTGAGGCCAGGAGACAGGGAGAAGTGTGGAGAGGAGCAGGAGCCAGGTGTGTACCCTGGAGGAAGCTTGTGGCCTGAGACTGCTCCTGCCTCCCTGCCTCAGACTCCATCTCCAAGAAGGGCACAGACAGCTCCCAGGGGCCCCAGTCTGCCTGCACCCCTAGCGCTCACCACCACCAAAGTTTAAGCTGAGGCTGCAGATGCATTCCCTTGCCCTGAGGTTTCCCACTGCTCGGAGGCCAAAGGCCTCCTTTTGGTGGGAATTTCCATGCACACGGAACCAGTGTTTGTTTAGAGCCTGTGCTGAGACAATACAATGTGGTAATTCTGGACACTCCCCTGAGGAACACAGAGCTGTCTGTACCACAGCAGTCTAAAGCCAAGAAAGTACTTGGTCACCTCCTGAGATCAGAGGCACTGGTGACCGGAGCTTTAATGAGACCAAGAGCCCAAGTGAGACCAGCTGACCAGATCCAGGAGCAGCAGGGGCAGTCTAGAAACCTTGAGGGTTTGGTTTCACTCCAGGGCAAGGAGTTTGTCTTTTGGAAGTGGGAAGGGTAAGTAAGAAACAGAAGAGAACAGAAAACAAACTAAGGGTAGATGAGAACCAAGTAGGCAGTGGCCACCTCCATGGTCAAGAAATCGGGCCCTACAGCCAGAAAAGCTTCAGGTAATGAATCCTGACCACACTGGGCCCAGGCAGAGGTCAGAGCATAAGCCCCAGATGAAACTGGGAGAATTCGGCATAGAGAAGGTCAGGGTTCCTGAGCCCATAACCTAAAGCCCAGACTGAACAAAGCTGTTCTCCTCCAAAGACCAGGTATTACAATGTAGGGACAGCAAGTACCCGACAGCTTAGGAGAAGCCATTGAATTCCATGGGGAAAACGCAGAGGCCACGCAGGGGAGCAATCAAGAGCTGGCAGGCAAGGTGAATGCCCCAGCAGAAGGAGCCCAGCTATTGAGCCTCTGGGATATCTAACTAGGGTCTCACTTGGTCATTATTCTGAGCTTCCTGACAACCTGGTAAGCCCCTGCCAGGGTCAGAGGTAAGAGGAAGACACAGTGAAAGCTGGCACACACTGAAACAGAGCAACCACATTCCCGGCTGAACAGCCGGGGAACAGGGAGGAGGGGGCAGAAGTCAAACTGAAGCCGTGGACAGGAGGGCCATTCACTCTCCTCTGGGCCGGTTCTGCCTGTCCCTTTGTACTCACCACCAGCGATGCCAGAAACGAGGGTAGCTATGCCTGAGGGAGGGGGCCCCCGGAGCCCCTCGATGGTGCGCTTGGACTGGCTGTTCAGTCGCAGCTTTAGCTCCGCCTTCTCTGCTTCCAGCTGGTCGATGTCAGCCTGGAGAGCATCCATCGTCTCCTCAAATTCTCTGTGAAGAGATACTGGGTTTGCTCAGTGTCCCCTCCTCAAAGTCCCACCCTTACTTTTCAGAGGCCAGTCCAGAGAGGTCCATGCAGCAGCCCTGCTGGGGAGGAGGCTAGGGCTACGCTGGCTCAAATGAGGACGACACAAAGGGGTTGACAGTGGGGGAGGACAATGGAATCTGCTCCCCTGTGGGAGGGCCTGGGTTAGGAGGCAGAGAGCCTCCAGCTGCAGGAAGGGTTGGGTAGTCTGGCCCCGAGAAAGGTGCCTGACTTCTCCTTCTTCCGCAGCAGCGCCTGGGTCTCCTCTAGCCGAGTCTGGACTCTGTCGATCCGCTCGTCCGCATCTTTGGCAGCACTGTCCAGCTTCTTCTCCAGGAGGCTGAGCCGTACATTGGCCTCACTCAGTTCTTCTCCCTGGTTGAAGACAGTCAGCTTCTAGCTCCCTCACATCCTCTCACGGCCCAGGGGATTGGAGCTCCCTGAGAGCTCCCCCACAGCTCCTATAACCACAGGCCCCACCTCTCCTCTCACTCCCTGACCCAATCTCAGTCCCACTTCCCACACTCATTGCTGCCTGTACCCCCAGATCCTGGGTCTACCCTCCCCTCACCTTGATCTTGAGTGACTTCTTCAGCTCCTTGATAACCGTCTCTCGATCTTCAAGCTTCAAGCCCAGGCCTTCAGCATCCGTGATCTCGGCACGAAGGGCAGCGGCCCGCAGCTCAACCGGGGGAGGCTAAGTGTTGGGGTGGGGGCAGAGGGCGAGGTTGGGGAGAGAAGATCACCAAAGTGCTCCTTTCCAGGGAGATCTGGTCGTTGGGAAAATCTTTTTCTTGCCTCCTAGGCAGGACAGTGCTATCCGGATCCTCCCTTCCTACCTCCCAGCCCTCCCACAACCAGCAGCAGCTCTGCTCCCAGGGCTTCCCACCACCTTGCTGGGGGGCCGCTCGGCGTCGTACTCCCCCTCCTGCATGGCTGTGGCCAGCTTGTTCATTGTGCTGATGAGGACGCTGCACGACTGGCGCAGACACTCATAGGGGGTGCTAGAGGAGCTCCCGTAGATCTGCAGAACCAAGAGCCATCATGAAAGCCCCCACCAGCCACCTGCCTCCCCCCGCTTCTGCGCAGCCATCCAGGCCCACCTGCTCATTTGCTTTGAAAGCCAGCTCCTCCAGGGTAGCTACAGGCAGCCCCTCGTTCTCTGCCAGCGGGGCAATGAGCTGGGCGGCAGCAGCTGCCACCTCCTGCAGCACGGCCACCACCCACGTCAGGTGTTTCCTGCAGTCTAGGAGTGTGTCAGATACCTGTGCAACAGGCCAGAGTCAGGAGGCCACCCTGGGGCCAGTGCCACAGCTCCCAGTTACCCCCAAACTATTCTCACCCCCTGACCAGGTCCTCATGTGCTAGGCCCCTCCTGGTTCTACCCTGCTTCCCTCCCTTTCCCGCTCGCAGCCCTAAACCTGTGCTCCAAAGGCCACAGCAGCTGGAATCCCAGGAGCATCCGTCCCTGGCATCCGCCTCCGGATCTTCTTACAGAACTGGCGGGTGTCGCTGCACGATGTTTCCAGGTCCCGGAGCAGGAGGGCGATATCTGAAGCCTCCTGCCCACTCTGCTCAGAGAAGAGGAAATGGAGGGGGAGCCAAGTCAGCATTAAGGCTGGGGTGACAGGCTGGGGACTAGGCAAGGGACATTCACACAGATCTAGATGTGCTCTCACTTGCAGAAAGGCACGCAGCCGTCCCACCTCCACGCTCATGCAGTCCAGGGCACTCTGGGTGAACTGTCAGGACAGAAGCATGTGCTCATCAGCCCCCATCACAAGCCCCTCTTCGTCTCTAAGAAGTCCCCACCCTCTGCTGACCCTATACACAGTGGTTCTTTGGCTTCCCTGATGTGGTCTTGGTGGGCCTGCCCTGGGCTTGTGTGATACTCCTTTGGGGCCTGATGTCTATAGGGGGCTCAACCATTGGCCCAGACACTTCACCTTAATGTGGTCGGCCAGCTGCATGGTACAGTCCTCAGGCTGTTCGGCAAGGTGGATGCTATACAGATGCTGAGGAGGATGACAAAGAAACAGCCTTTAGGTCCTGGGAGGGTAGACAGCTCTTCCCAAACTACAGCTTCAGCCCAGTCAGCACGGGACTCCAGAGGTACAAGGGAATGTGAGGCCCCCGAGCAGCTGTGTCATGAGGCAAGTCCATCTAAGAACACACCAGGCCCCAAGCCACCAGTATGGGGCACAATCTTGGGTGCACTGGCACTAGCCCCCATCAGGAGCTCCCTCTGGCCCCTGCCTGAATTCCCGCCCCAGACCTGGTAGTACTTGATGGCCTTGGTGAGAGGCTCCACGTTAACTGTCTCGTCCAGCTGATCCTTGTGCAGCAGCTCAATGAGGAAATCCAAGGAGCGCTCATGGGCACTCATCTCAGGGTACAGGCTACCCACCTTCTTATACACATCCACACCACACTGAGAGAGGGCACTGGAGGCAGAGAAGGACTCTGTAAGGCTGCGGTCAGCCTAGGCCCAGAGCCCGCCAAAAGAAAAATCCAAACAACAACAAAAAAAACCAAACTCATTGCCGTCGAGTCAATTCCGACTCATAGCGATTCTATAAGACAGAGTAGAACTGCTCCATAGAGTTTCCAAGGGGCGCCTGGTGGATTCTAACTGCTGACCTTTTGGTTGGCAGCTGTAGCGCTTAACCATTCTGCCACCAGTGTTTCCAGGGCCTGCCAGGCAATTTCAATGCCAGCCAGTCTAAGACCCACGGCCCTGGCATAGGGGTTGGGCATCACTCACTGCTCGTAGCGGTGTAGTGTGGCCTGCAGCAGGCTCAGCGAGTACACCAGCCCAGCAGCAAAACTGAGCTGTTCCCCCGCAGCTCCTCGCAGCCCGGGCCGCTCTGAACAGTTTTCACTTAGTTCAAACTTCTCCTGGGCCTGTTTCCGGATCAACTCGGCCTGTGAGAAGAAGCACCAGGGACCTGGGACTCAGAGCAGAGGCATGGGGAACAAAGACTCGGAAATACAGGACATAGAGCCTAACAACAGGGCATAGCGTGGACACGTGGGAGAAAGACAGAAACAGCTCTTGGATGGGAAGGGGGTCTCACGTGGGGAAAGGGTAATGGTATGATTATGATGACTGTGAGGATTTAGGACGTGGGAATGAAAGGGCGCTGTGAGCAGCTGTTCCTACTTTCTCCTCCATGGAGAATGCTAGCCTGTCAGTCGTTCCCCCCGGTAACTCCTAGCCACCTTCTGGGTCTCAGCTCAAATATTATTTCTGAAGTGACCCTCCCTCCCAATCTAAGTTAGATCCCCAACTGTGCCCCCTCAAAGAAGCTGCCTCTCTTTCATGACACGCAATTTGTTATACAAATGAAATTCACCGGTGGCGGTGGCTTCGTTGGCTGTGTTCCTCCACTACGTCCTAAACTCTCTGCAGGCAGGGAGCACTGAACTGCTGCCTTCTATCAGCGTCCTCAATGCCTGGTTGGTGGCTTCGCTGGCTGTGTTCCTCTACTACGTCCTAAACTCTCTGCAGGCAGGGAACACTGAACTGCTGCCTTCTATCAGCGTCCTCAATGCCTGGCTCACAATGAGCTCAGCAGACTCCTCCTGAACTTGTAACTATTTGGCCATACCTTGCAAATGAGACGGGGCATGAGCAGCAGCACCAGGACACAGTCATGGTCCCCACCTGGCCGAAGGAAGCTGTCGGGCATGAAGGCTGTCAGCAGGGACATGTGCCGGTTGGCCTGGGCCACCTCCATCTGCCTCAACTCCATCTCAATTGCCTGTGAGGTGGAGAGGGAGCAGGGCTCTCAGCCAGGGTGGAGAAAGCCCTAGAACCACCAGACTTTGCTCCACCAGGTCCCTTGCTTCCGGGACAAGGCCAGGCAGGAGTCTTCCAAACCACTACATAAAGTGCCTCCTCCCTGAGAAATCTGAAGCCCAGAACCCCACACCTGGCCAGCTCCCCAGCACACCCCACTCGGGCCCAGCCACTCTCCCAACCTTAGCATGGGCCTTAGTCTCAGCAAACTTGATTTTGAAGTCAAAAGTCTCTGGAGGTGGCTGCTGCTGCCTTTCCACAGATGCTTCCTGCTGGTTTGTCAGCTCCCGATTCACATCCTGGGAGCAGAGACGAGCAGTGAGGCACAGCTGGGTCACAAAGGAGCCCTGGCATGATCGTGGCTGGACGCACAGGGTGGGCAAGCACCTGTAGGTGGGCAGTCAGCTGGCGGTATTTCTTGATGGTTTGCTGGTAGTCTGCAACTGTCTCCTGGGCTGCCTCCACGCGTTTCTGGGCCTCGCGCACCCGGGCACCTGCCATGTCCAGCTGCTCCCGCAGCTCCAGTTCTGTCTCACGCGCGTTCTCCTGTAGCTCATCATTCATCTCATTCATTGCTTCCTGGGCGGTCACAAGGGAATTGGAGGCAAAGGAAAGGTAGGGTCAGGGGGGCAGGTGGGTCCACTTACCACACACCCTGCTCAAATGTCAGGGGTGATATGTCAGTCCATCCCTTGGCAGGTCCCTTCCAAATACTGCCCCTTGTAATGTCGGAAATCTAGACACGCTCCATCAGCCTCTGAAGTGCTTCTCTTACCAAGTCCCCCACGGTCTCTCTCAACTCCCGCACTTTCTCTTCCAGATTCAGGTTCCGGTCTGTCAGCATCTCCACCATCTCCTCGGCTCCCAGAGCAGCATCCACCTGCATTACAGGAGGGGAGCAAGGGGAAGGGCTGCTGAAAGGTGCCCAGAAGAGGAGGCATCAAGGAGAGTCACAGGAGGGAACTGGGCAAGGGGCCAGGCTCCCCACACCTGCTCCTTGAGCTCATCAATGGTGCTCTCTGCCTGGCTCAGCTCCTCCTGTAGACGCTCTCGCTGTTGCCTCACAACTTCCAACTCTTGGTTCTTCTTTTCCATGAGTTTCTGGAGCTTCACATGCTCCTGCTTCTCTGAGGAAGAAAGATCCCGCATCCTGTGGGGAAGTAGCAGAGAGATGGCTAAGGGCATGTGTCAGACTCATTGGGTGATGGTGGTGCCCTAACACATTTGGAGACAAGGAGAGGGAGCTCCAGAGCCAAGCAGTGGAGCAGGGCCCTACCTCACCAGGGCATCCTTTAGGCGGGCATTCTGCTCCTCGAGCTGCTTGAGCTGGTAACTGGACGCAGCCCCATCTGAGCCTGAGGAAGACCATTAATACTTTCAGACATGGTCCTGACCCCACCACGTGCCCTCAGTGGCTCCTGGCCCCTTACCCTTCTCTTCAATCTCAGCCTTGAGGATCTCTAAGTCAGTGGTGAGCTCGTCCACCCGCTCCTTCAGTGCCTCCACCTCCTGCTGCAAGGATTCAGCCCGCTCTTCAGCCATCTCCTTGTCCAGAGTGGCCATCTCGATGGCATCGGCAGTGTCAGCCATCTCCTCCATGTAGCGCTCCTTTGCCTCCAGCGCCTCCTTGGCTTCCTGAGGATGGGATGAAGGTCAGTGGGGGTACGCCCAGAGATGCCCCATGCCGCCCTTTCTCACTGATGTTCCAGGCTCCAGCTCCAGTCTAGTTTCTGGTACACTACTGTGGGTCCCTTAGCCTCACCAATCGCCCCACTTCATCCCGAGCCCCACCTTCCGCGCCTCCTTGAGGCGCCGCTGCAGGTCCGCCTGCTGCTCCTGCATTTTGCTCTTCCATTCCTGCACCTGCTCCAACTGGATCTTGTGTTTCTCCAGCTCTTTCAGCTTTGCCTTGTCTTCTGCCCGTTTCAGACGTAGGGTCTCCAGCTTCTCCTCCAGATCCCGCACCTGGGCTCGCAGCCCCTCCTCCTCCTGTGAAGGAGAGGTCCCTCTGTCTGTGCACAGCCTAGCCCTCCTCCCCACCAAGGCTGAGCTGTAGCAGAGAGGACAGGAATGTGGGCAAATGCCGCCCCAGTCCCAGGGCCAGAAGCAAGTGGCATACAAACATGTGAGAGGAAACTACGGCACAGAAGAAGACAGCGTGGAAAAAGGGCAGAAAAGGAGAGGGAAGCTCACTTGGTGGCAGGACACCCACAGCTATGTCCCCATCCTTCCGGGTCCACATTCTGGGTCTCCCCCAAGCCCAGAAAATTTCCAAGACGCCGCCAGGGATCATAGGCCCCTTTGTGTCTCAGTTGTCCCTTACCCCCAATCCCAATCCTTACCTTGGAGGGGGACAGAAGTGGGGGGGCTGCTCCAGGGGAGGTGAGGACCGGCGTGGGGATGATGGGTGCTGCCAGCGGAGTCTGAGCTGGGGTGCTGGGCTCGCTGCTGCTCAGCTCACCTGCAGATGCTGAGCCAGAGGGGCCCAGGGAGCTACTGGCCCCAGCCACCCCAGTGCTGGCTGGGCGAGTGGGCTAGTCAGAGAAGGAGGAGCAGACCAGAAAGTGTACAGGGATGGGGGTGGTGAAAGGGGGGAAACATAAGAATATGGCAAGGGAAGAAAACAGAGAAGGGTAAAGGCAGAAAGAGTATCAAAGCACAGAGAAGAGAGACACAGTGAAGGGAAGGGGAAAAACGACAGTCAGTGAGATAGTGACAAAAGACGGGGGGTGGGGAGGGAGGAGAGGGAGGCAGAGGAGAGAGGGAGGAAGGGTGGGGGGAAGACATAGATTATAAGACTCTCCTCTTGGCACTGACCCCACATTTCTCCCAGCTCTGGCACTACCCCCTTAGAGTGGCATCAGTCCCTTACTTCCCAAAACTCCCCTCCCTGACCCACTTGTGATCACTGTAGCAATTTCCTAATACTCCCTGTCCCATCTTGCTGTGGGCCTGTGCCCGCCTCCCCCAGAGGGAAAAAGTGCCTCAGTGTCATTCCCAGAGAGAAAGAATACAGTGGGGTTTGTTCTCCGGCTGTCACGTTCCCAGACAAGGCTGGGCTAAAAGCGACTATGGGGTGTGGTCAAGCTTCTACCCCTGCTAGGCCCTTCCCTACTCTTTGGGAGTCAAGTTTAATCTCCCTCACGCGGTCCATTTCAGGAGACCCCATAGGTAAAAAGGCCAGGGTGACAGCTGTATCCCTCCTTCCCTAGCCCTCCACTTTGGAAGTTCCTCCCTCCTTCCCTTCCAAGGCTCAGAGCTCCTCTTTCCCCATCACCAAATAGATGGCCATCAGAAGTGCTGCCTGCAAGGTCAGTACGGCCAACCCTTCTGTCATCTCCTTTCCCCAAAACAAAGGGGCTCTCATCAGGCAAAGCACTCCAGGGGTTCTAGCTGCTAGACCCCTATGGGGCTGGGGTGGGTGGCAGACAGGCCTGCCCAGTGCTCTCTCTGGCAATGCTGAGCCCTGCAACTCTCTCGGGGGTGACGCCCAGATACCATGCACTATCCACAGACACCCCCTCTACCCCAAGTCTTACACAGACACACCTAACTTTTCATCCCCCAACATTTACACTGCCAGGTTCTTCTTCATTTCTCTTCCAGTCCCTCCCACAAAACTGATCAAAATTCCCTTTTTCAAGAAAGCCTACCTTGGTTAATCACAACCCCTCTCAGCTCTCTTTTGTCCTCAAGCTACTGGCTCAGACAGCCTCCTAAGGGCCTGCAGTCATTTTCCCAGGAGAGGCCTGTGCTGGGCTCCAGTGCCCCCGCCCCCAAAGAGAACCCAGGAGTCACAGTGGCCAACTCTGACTTGCTCATGCACACACACACACACACACACACACACACACACACACACACGCTGAAATGCACATGTACGCTCAGCAGTGGCTTGCACAGAGGCCTGTTTTTTCTCACCTTGGGCCGCCGAGTTGTGGTCTGCACAGGCAACAGGAGCCAGAGGAGGAGAGGTAGTCGGAAAAAAGTGTAATGGCAGAAAGACAGACAGCAAAAGGGACAGCAATGAGAGCAGAAGTAACAACAGAAATGGGGCTGCGGTTACGCGTCCCTCCCACCATTCCATCACCTTCTCCCTCCAGTGAGCCCCCTTATTCCTGTTCCAGGAACCCAGAACTCCTGTTTCCTTTGGTTCCTGCTCCCATTTTTGCCCAACCCTTCCCGGCCTCACCCCTTCTGACACTCTAGAAATCCCAGAAGGCTCTGTCTCCTAGGCCGAGCCACAGGAAACCAAAGGCAGCAGCTGGTGGAGGTCTCCAGAGACCAGTCCTTCTGAGAAAGACCTCTCATTCTCCAGCCCAGAGTCAGAGGCCCGCCCACACACCACTCCCAAGGCCTTTCCCAGTTCACCACCTTCCCTTCAAGTGCTAGACTCACCAGAGGAATCCCTAGAAACCCCACAGTAAGCAGGATAGGAGCCCAGAAGGGTAAGATCAGGCCCCAAAGGCAGAACAAGGCCATGGTCCTTCCCCTCATGTCCCCAGGACCAGACCCTGCAGCAGTCTCCATTCCCAGGCAGAGGGCTCAGGTGTCAGGACCATGAATATTGCATTAGCCAGAAGCCCAGAGCTCGGCAAAGTAACCCCACCCAGCTGCACGAAGGAGGTGGGGGTAGGCAGCAGCAGAGAGAAGCTACTGCTCTAAACCAGGTCCAGAAACCCCTCAGGTCACCTCTAGTGGTGAATGGAGGATGAACTCCAACTCCCAAATGGTGTTCCTGCTACCCAACGTCTCACTGCTTTGGCAAAGACAAGATTCAACTTGGACCCTATTTCCAAAAGACACCAAGCCCAAGGAGACCAACCCCCAATCTTCCTGCCCTAGGCTAAGCCTCGGAAGCTCGGGGTCAGACCTACTCTGGGGTTTCCTTCCCACTCTAGTCGAGTCCTGCTGATACAAACACCAGGTGGGAGATGGGGGAGGGACGCTGGAGGAACAACCAAGAGTCATTCTAGCAAAGGTCAGGAAAGGCAGGCCTGAAAGGGCCTGAGACACCTGGGCCTGCTTCCCCACGTTCCACCATAGGAAACTCTCCCTCAGCCACTCTGTGGCAGCGACTGACTGAAGCCCCAGCCTGTGAAGCCACTGGGTGCAAGGCCCGGAACACGGACTCAGACAGCCAGGGCCAAAAACAGGCAGGGCAGGGAGCAAACGCTTCTTCTGCTCAGGGCATGGGGCGCGGTGGTGACACACACCTCTCCTGGATCCCCACTCCTCCAGCCCTGCCGGCATTCCCCAGCCAGGTAGACGGATGAAGTCAATCGGCCCCCACCCCCACCCCAGCAGCCTGCTGCCACCATCGCCCTGGCAACCCGGCTGCAGGACCAGAGCAAGGAAGAGTACCTTTCGGGCTGTCGGTGCCTGTCTCATCATTGCAGAAAACCAAAGAAAGCAGGGAGAAGAAAGAGAAGGAGGCACAGAGGAGGATGGACGAACACACGGAGGAAGGACAGACGAAGGGAGGGAGGGAAAGAGATCGAACAGAGGGAAAGGCGGCGGAGACAGGAGATTAGTGCATCAAATCCCAACAATGCAGCCTCAGCTTCCCGGCCCGGCGGCTTCCCAGCCTGCAAACGACTGCGGCTCCGACGCAGAGGCCCCGCAGGTGCGCAGCGGGACAGCCCGTCTCCAGCAGGCACTGGAGGGGCGCCCGGCCCAGTTCGCCTGCTTAGGCTGATGGCAGCCTAAGTGGCCGCAGCACCAGCTCCACCTGACGTCATGCACCCACCCTCCTCTGCTCCGTGGGGGTGGAGCCACTGCTCCGCGGTCACCTAGCAACGGCCCGGCTCTGCAGGCTCCTCCTCCTCCTCATGACTGGACAAAGCCCTGCGCAGCGCCCGCCCTGCTCCTCCCTCCGGAGAATAGGTTCTGGCTCCTTCCCTCCCACCCCCACCCAAGACCTTGCTCCAAGCAACTGCGGCAGGGGCCATCCCAGAAATGGCACCCTATGGCCAGGGCATCACTGGACAGGGATACAGGGCCCCACTGCTCCATCGCTCTCTCATACTCGCACTCCCAGCCACACAACTTCATCAGCTCCACTTCTACCTGGAACACACGGATAATCCCCCTACGGTCTCACGCATTTAGTCTCATCAGGCACACATACTCAGAGCACCCCTCCAGCAACTGGCGTCAGCCCTGAGGAGCACACACAGTCATGAAGAAACCCTTGGGAACATTCTATCTGCGGAGCAAACTAATGACAGTGTTTGGCTTTTCTCCCCCACCTTCCCTGATTACAGACAGGTTAAAGCCTGTCCCTAAAGGGCTTCCAGAAAGGACTGGGCACTTTGCAAACACATCTGGGGGTCTCTTAGGCCCTCTCCCTCAAAGCTCATTCATTTGCTCCTGCAGTTCACTCCCTATTCCACAGGGGCTCAGTGATAATGCTGTGAGGACAGTGAAGAGGGAGATGCGAGAAGCCGGGGCCTTGACTGACACTTTCCACCCTGAGTAAAGAAGGTGCTGTATCCCAGCATGGGCAGCCTAGACTGGGCTTTGCCACATTTCCTCAGGCAGCTGCCAAACCCCCAGGACTTGGGCATGGTTCGGGCCCCAGGCCAGGTCAGGTCAGGCTTTGGGCATGGTTCGGGCCCCAGGCCGGGTCAGGTCTGGCTTTGGGCATGGTTCGGGCCCCAGGCCGGGTCAGGTCAGGCTTTGGGCATGGTTCGGGCCCCAGGCCGGGTCAGGTCAGGCTTTGGGCATGGTTCGGGCCCCAGGCCGGGTCAGGTCAGGCTGCAGCCTGACTCCTCCACAGACTGCAGACTGCGGTTTCATGCTTGTCTCTATTCTGGGGACTGAGGTCTGATGGGAGCCCCAACCAGGAGACAACAATAAGGGAAGAAGTTAAGTTTCCTACGACCCTAGAATGGGCCCGGCATCCTTAAGGGCATTATTTTCCTTCTTACATCCCCATTTCCACCCAGAGCCAGGACCTCAAAACAAGTACCAACATGTGGTCTCTTCCATGGCAAGACTCCAAAGCAAGGGACCATCACCAACCAGGAGTCCAAAAAATGCTGTCCTTTCCCCTCCCACTGCCCCAGTCCAGTAGCTCTCCATGCAATGCCACCGGGGACTGAGACACGCTGGCGACAAGGAATTCACAGTATCCTACATACAGCACAGTACGTACACGACAGACAGGCCCATGCAAGTCAGAGACAGCTG
This sequence comes from Loxodonta africana, assembly GCF_030014295.1. NCBI lineage: Eukaryota > Metazoa > Chordata > Mammalia > Proboscidea > Elephantidae > Loxodonta > Loxodonta africana. The sequence continues at coordinate 29,393,107 of NC_087356.1, forward strand.
GGGCAGAGGCCCAGGGCAGGGTCTGGTGTGAGGAAATGGTCATGACAGTGACTGAGAGTTTAAAAGTAGGGGGGAGAGGGGGTAACACACTTGAGCCCACTCTGATGACGGCTGGTGGAGGGCTGCAAATGGTGAGAAGGGGTCCTCAGGCATGCCACCAGAGGAAGCGGGAGGTAGGGAAGGACTGATGGGGCAGAGTGGAGGTGTGCATTCATGGCAGCACCCACCCACAGGAGGACACACAAAGATTCTCAGGCTTTCCAGCTTGGGGCTGTTCTTCCTGTGCTGCTCCCTGACCTCCACCTCCTTGCCCAACCACCTCACTTTGTACTTCCCCCACCCCCAGTGTCCCTGGTCTATCCTCCCACTGTCCCCCAAGCTTAGGCTAAGTGAGAACCCACTGTCCAGTAAATACTGTATTTCAGAAAGCAGTAAAAGCTGCTATTTACAGGCTCAAATATTGGGGTCTCTGACTAGGAGCCCTGGGGGAGAGCAAATTGTCCCTACTGAGTGCTACCCAGGCTTGGACACTGTACCCCTAATGGATCTCTGAAAGCCAAAGCCACCATTTCCTCTGGCCATCCCAGCCTCAAGGTTACACGCACATGCATGCAGCAGTCCAAGGACATGCAGGACAGCTGGAGGGGGGGCTCATGGTCCCCACCCACCCAGACACAAACAGTAGACACACCACCTTCTTCGGCTTCATTCCCCGCTGCATGAGGAGTAGGAAAGGGCAGCATTAGAGAACAGAGGTCACACTGTGCTAGCTGGCCAGATCTCCTGGGTGTGGGTGTTAAGACCAATGCAGGCACGTGGAGGTAAGTGGGGGAACACTAAGCGAGATTAAGGGTCCCTCAGGGACCACCTTCCAGGATGTCCATACCCCAGCCCAGAGAAGCTGGAGAGCCTGGAGCCCCACCTCACGCCATGTGTGGAGCGGCAGAGGGAAGCTATAAAGGGCCCTCTGAGTACAACCTAAAACAGGTGGCAGAGGGCCTGGCTCCTTGCCATTCACTTGTGAACAGGAGAGCTCCTTCCCCTTCTAGCTCCTACTCTGCCCCCAGCCCCAGGGCCTCTAGATCTTGGCATCCTTGGGCACCAAAGTGTGGGAAGTTGGCAGTGCTACTGGTATCAGACGTGTCCTTCCCATCACCCCCAGTTTCAGTCCCATTTGACCCTGAACTTCTGAACCCTAACAGATTCTCCCTGCTACCATCTTTACTCTAACCCTAAAGCAGCAACTCATGTCCCAAAAAGCTTCCTTCTCAGGGGGTTGGAGAGACTGAAAAGCTAACTCCGTTCAGACTCACCTACTGCTTCTACCTGCCTAGGTCTCCCTCCTCTCTTCCTCTTCCCTCCCTTTCTGTCTTTATCACTCCCCACTCCCACCCCCAAACCACTCACCAGTTTGCTGGTCTTTGCAGCTGCATCAGTTCCCTCTGTAGAAAGAAAACAAAAACAAAGTGTGTGTTTGTATTAAAAGGCGGGGGCAGAAAACATGGCAGGGTGGGGGAGATATCAAAAGGGAATATGGTGGTCATGGAAAAATCTCAGGATCCACTGTGGCTCCATGTTATTTGAAAAAGGCATGGAGACTCCTGGAGGTAGGGAGGCAACTTCAGTGGGTGGTTGTTACCTCTTTTGAGGACCTTTGAGGCAGAAGAATCTGGTGTCTCTGGGGAAGTGGTGTCTGCTCCATCTTCAAATATCTGGATCTGAGGCCACAGAACAGACTCAATACAGCCAGATCAAGAATGGCTGTAATATAGGCCACTTCCCAATCCCCAAGCAATCCTGGAGTAGAGAGCTGCTTCCCTAAGGATGGATCTCCAATCTTCCCTACCTCCCCCTACCTTTCTGCCTCCCAACCAGAGGCTCAGTGCCCATGCCCAGGAAAAGGGGGAGCCAACACACAAGCTGCACATGCAATAGAGCATATGCACACACACACACACACACACACAGAAGCAGAGTGTGAGTACCTGGGACTGGCGCACAAAGATACCATGCCCTTCGTCACATGTGAAGTACTTCCTGCCTTGGACGGTTCCATCATTCTTGCCCTTTGCTTCATCCAGGATCACGCCTACCCATTTGCCAGTGGCGAAGAGTGTGGCTCCAACATAGGCAACAGTGCCTCGGTAGCCTTTTCCAATCACCTCCACACGGGAGCCCACTCGCAGAGGCCGGGCGCTTGCCTCTGCGCTCATCCTGCTGCCACTGGGCGTCTGAAAGGAAGACACGTGCAAGCAGACACAGTTAGGGACCTCATGTCAAGAGTGTCATCCTAATGCATCAGGAGTGTCCCAGCCAGGATCCTGGACTTAAAAAGGACCAGAAGTCATTCCCCTGAAACTCATTCTCAGAGTGAAGTGGGGCCCCAGATTCCCTTTTGAAAAATGTCAATGATGTGTTCTTCCAAGATTTCTCCAAACCACTCTGGAATCTGCCAAAAATCTTGAGAGCTCATATTTAAATTTTATAAAAAATCAGAATTCATTGATAGATCTGTGAATGTCACCACATGGCTGCTCTCTCAGGGGCACTGCCCCCAGTTAGGGGAATTAAGCTTGAGGACATAATTCAGTTTAGACCAGGCTCCCCACAACCCAGTGCTCCGACTAAGGAGCCTGAGCTGGGAAGACAGACAATTCATTGGGTGACCCTACAGAATCCTGTTTTCCTTCCCACTATCGCCTGTCTTTCCTGTACTCTACACAGCTCTCTTAAGCCTCTCTCTTTCAGAGCCATCACAACTGTGTCTCCTTCCAGACCCTCAAGTCACCAGCACTCCTGGATGCCTCATCACAGCCTATTCAACCATTCAACTCCTTCTTCCTGCCTGAGCTCTGTTCCACCAACTCTCTGCCCCCGAGCTTTGGAGATCCTTCCCCCATGCTATGCGGCTATAAGAGGTAAACAAAGGCCAGGAAAATCCGGTACCTCCGCTTTGTCCCCTACACTCTATCCAGTGGTCCAAATGGATGGCTCACAGATGGGCAAGCAAACAAGTAGACTAAGATACTGCCCTTGGGAAGTGCTCAGCTTCTGACACCTCCGAGATGACAGGACACAACATGAAATTAGGACCCAAATAGGCCCATGGTTAAGAAGAAAATCACACCTAGGCCATTTTTAGCAACAGCAGCTCCACAAACCATGGCCTCGCAGCAAACAGATGAATGAGGCATGAAGAAGTGGCCCTGTGGTCCTAAAGACCCCACAGGACTCCCTTCTGATGCCTCAACTCAGCTTCAGAAGAAGGGAGCCCTATCAGAGGCAAGGAAGAGCCAGGACACTTTCCAGCCCTGTCATTCCTAACTCCCTTCCCTAAAGAGCTCATCCAGGGAGGTGAAGATACAGCTCCCAGGGGCTCTGGGCCCCCAAATCACACCTGCGACAGCAGGGTGCCCCTCATGGACAATAAAAAGAACTGACAGTGACAGTAAGGCTGGCTCCAGACTCAGAGACCCCCACCTCACAATTCCAATAAGCCTCTCAGAACCAGGTAGACACAACAGTGGGTACAAATTCCAGCTCGGCCAGAAGAGAGAGAGCAAGTGACAAACAACAAAGAAGCTCTAAAGAAAGGCTGCACTGTAAGGCCATTTCAACCCACCACTCCATTCTAAGTCCCCAGGATTGCCCGGCCCCCATCAGCAACCACTGGCCTGAGGTCCAATTAGAGTCAAAGGCCGGGTCTAGCCAGTTCCCATTTAGGGCCCAACTCTGTCCATCCGAACCCCATCAGGGCTGTGAGGGCTCCTTAGAAACCAGGCTGTGAGCGCCCCATCCAAGCTCCAGCCCGCCTCCCCAGCCCCCATGGCGATGATGTCCACTGGTACCCAGGCCCTCTCCAGCAGCCCTCCCAGGCCCACCCCAGATCAGGGCCACTTACCCGGCTGTACATGTGCCTCTTGCTCTGGGCCATGTTGCTCACCTGGCTTCTACCCCCTCCCCCAGCTGGCCAGGGACAGAGAGAAAAGGCAGAAACCTAGGCAGGAGGGTCAGGGCTCCAGGCCGTCATGGACAGACACAGGAGCCATCAGATCCAGCCCTCCCCAGTCCATGGGCCTCACGGGGTAGCCCACCTGGGTATGGGTGGGGGCAGAGATGGGGGCTGAGGCACAAGTCCCCTTTGCTGCCAGAGGATTCCTGAACCCAGAGACACCGAATCCTGCTTGCCAGCTGAGGAGTCTCACTCTGCGCTAGTGCTGCTCTAGACTTGTCAGGGACCGTGCTAGCCTCTGGGTCCTAGTGCCCCCCTGCTTCACCTGGGCCAGACAAGAGGAGCAGGGACCAAGGGCTAGGCCCATACCACAGACCCTCGGCACTCACTCCCAGAGGACACTGTCCTAGGGCTGGGAGCACAACCCTAACAGTTCCTCCTAGTCTGCACCCCCTCACCATCCCTGCTCCCCCACCCCCAAGGATGTGAGGCCTCAGCAGGCCCACAGCATCAAGTGACACTTCAGAATGGTCAGCTGCCTAGGGCCTCCACACAGCCAAAATTAAGGGTCTCTCGCCCCCTTTCTAGTGTTTTTTCTTTCCCTCATCTCTAAAGTCTAGGCTCAGGGTTCAAAGCCATTTTGCGAGGGTGTAGATTTCAGTCTCACACTGGACCTGAGGAGCCAGGTCCTACCTAGCAACCAGCAAGGGGAGGGGTAGTAACGGAGCAATTTCCTGCACACAGCAAAGCAAGTCAAGTACCCCAGACCCCCATGCTGGCAAAGCTCGCCACAGTCACTCTTCCTCCTCTCTGGTTGTTCCAAGGGGTCAGGCTCTGAACCTCAAGAGTACTGAGTTCAAATGGATGAATAAGGGCAGGGGGCAAAAGCAGAGAGCTCCACTTTCCCCTTGCAGACAAGGCCCAGCCCACCTCAGCACCTGCCCCTTGTAACCTTGGCCTTGCCTCCTAGTGTCTCAGACCCTAGGGCTCTCTTTAACAGAAACAATGAGATAACTTGTTTTTTGTATTTTTGCATTTCATAAAATTTCTTCAATAACCATGTGTTACTTTTGTAATTAAACTTTTTTAATATAGAAAAACTATGCATTCTAGGGAGAGGTCTCCTCTTCATTCACTTACCCACGTATCATTTATTTATGCATCAGGGGCTAGGAACTGACAGACCAGGGTCCAGGAACTGACAGACCAGGGTCCTGGCCTAAGTTGGCAACAAGGTTGGCCTGGAGTCTGACATATGGCCCCACTGGGCGCAGTCTGGATCCAGAGCCCCAGGTCCAGGAATACCTGTCTTTTCTGCACTGGGCTTCACCAGCAGAACAGCGACTTCCCAGTCTAGCCCCTATCTAAGGCAGGCCAACTACTCCAATATAGCCAACAGCCAGATATTTGGGCCCAAAACACCTCTCCACATGCTCGATCCTGGCCAGACCCCTAGGAAACTGTCTCTCTCCTCTTCTGCAAAAACTCCATGCTGCCCCCTCCCTTCCTTATTCACCATCACACAGAAGGGCAGGGCCATAATTCCAAACCTTTAGCCCCAGTCTGATGGGCAAGCCCCTTGTGGAGTGGGCCTCACAGCTTCACAGCACTTTATAGTCTAGAGGGCACCTTAAAAAACACCATCTTATAGTGCATGATTAAGGGTGTCAGCTCTGGAGTCAGGCTGCTTATGTTCATTCTTGGCTTCACCACTTGCTGGCTACATCAACTTGGTCTAGTTACAGAACATCTCTGTGCCGCAGTTTCCTCAGCTGTCAATTGCGAGCAATCTAAGAAGGTATCTCAGAGAGCTGTTACGAGGATTAACTGAGATAATCCATTTAAAACACTTAGGATAGTGCCTTGTATTTAGTTAAGTGCTCAATAAAAGTTAGGTTAATAGCAACACTAAGAAGCCCTGGTAACACAGTGGTTTAGTGCCTAGCTGCTAACCAAAGTTTGGTGGTTCGAACCCACCAGCCACTCTGCAGTTTACAGTTTGCTTCTGTAAAGATTACAGCCTTGGAAACCCTTTGGAGCAGTTCTACTCTGTCCTATAAGGTCGCTATGAGTCAGAATTGACTCGACACCAACTGGTTTGGAATAGCAACATTACTGTCACCCTCATCACATGTGGACATATGATAATGCTGACGAGGAAACCGACGCTGATAGAACTGCACAACTTCCCTGAAGTTGCACAGAAGGTAAGGAGGGGGGCCGAACCTGGAAGCGAAGCCTGCCCTGGAGCCCTCTGCGCTTTCTACCCTCCCTCACTGTTACCACACATGCCACCACACTTCCATGGCCATGCTCTGCCTCTAGACAACACCATCCTCAAAGATTCAAAAGAGCTCAGAACTGAGAACAGTCTCACAGCTCACTGACTACAGAGACCAGGTAGATACAGTCACAGGTATATACAGTCTTAGAGGCTGTTTCCTTTCCTATAAAATGGGAATAATATTTGCCATCTCTACATTAGTGTTATGAGGCTGAAGTAAGATAAAGCACATATAAGTGCTTCGTAAAAAGTATAGAAGCTGTAGAAGTGCAAAGGAAAATTGCCTGAGGTGGTGGTGTTGTTAGGTGCCGTCAAGTCAGTTCTGACTCATAGCAACCCTATGTACTACAGAACGAAACACTGCCCAGTCCTGCACCATTCTCACTGTTGCTATGTTTAAGCCCATTGTTGCAGCCACTGTGTCAATTCATCTCGTCAAGGGTCTTCTCTTTTTTACTGACCTACCTTACCAAGCATCATGTCCTTCTCCAGGGACTGGTCTCTCCTGATAACATGCCCAAAGTATGTGAGACAAAGTCTCGCCATCCTTGCTTCCAAGGGGCACTCTGGCTATATTTCTTCCAAGACAGATTTGTTCGTTCTTTTGGCAGTCCCTGGTATGTTCAATATGCTTCACCAACACCATAATTCAAAGGCATCAAGATGTTATGTAAGTCTTAAAATATCTAGACAATAAATAAGAAGTTATAGACAGGAAAAAGGTAAGCTAGAAAGAAAAGGAGTATCTGATGGTGTTCTCAATTACAGGTTGTTTTTTGGGTATGTGGAGAGGAAAAACCCAAGAAACACTGTAACTTGTGAACACTATATGACTAGAGACAGAAATAACTTTCCTTGACTAGGGAATATTAAAGAAGCCTTATTTGGCTGAAGTAAAGAATTCTAGATGAGTTCTTCTACCAAACTATACGCCTCCGAAGCCAGAACCCATGATTTTTCCTCTTTATGATCCCACGGCACTTAGCTCCTGGAGTCAAATATTTATTGAATAAATAAACATTCATCTTGAGATGTACTAGAATGCAAGTATGGACAGGCAGGAACTTTAACATCACGAGTAGATGGACTTGATCCAATAACAGGAAGCCAGTCTGGTTCCTGAGCAAGACCAGCACAGGGAAAGCTGTTTCAGGAAGATCAAACTGGTGGCATGTGCAGAATGGTGTGGAGGCAAGAGCAACTTCGCCAAGGCAGGGCTAACAGCACGAAGGCTGCTGAACAGGCAGCAGAGGGTGAGGAGGGTCTGAACCAGGGCCATGAGAGAAAGAGAGCAAGCAAAGGAATGGGGCCTCTTCAGAGATGGTACAAAAAAAAAAGCACTGAAAAGGCCCTCTGATAAGGCAGCATGCCCGCAGGTAGGATCATGGGCTCCAGGGACAGGCAGGCTTGGATACAGGTGTTGGTACCTCTATCTCATCTGTCTAACCCTGGGCAAGATATTTAACTTCCTGAGCCCCAGTTACGTCACCTGCAGAAAGGGGGACATAATGCCTACCTCATGAGGATGTTGTGAGGATTAAATAAGATTTAAGTAAAGCATAGCACAATGCCTGGCACAGATTATGTGCTCATCAAATGGTAAGTATCGCCTTCACCATTATTGAGAGGGTACAGCAATGATGACTTGCACACAGTAGGAACTCAAATGTTTCCTGGATGAATTAACAGATGACTAAACGAGCAAATATGTAAATGAGTGAATAAATAAATGACTACACTTGGAGTTTTCAAGCCTGGGGAATGGGAGAATAATGATTGAAAGTACTGACAGACTTGGAGAAAAAATGGAAAGGGAAACTGACTATGTTAGGAGAGAGAAAAAGAAGTCCTGTTTTTAGGGCCATCTCTGGGGCAAATTTAACTGTGTACGCTAACATATTTAATTCACAACCTCCTCTGAAAATGAAACTGTGACACAGAAAACATAGATTCCATTATCTCCACTTTACAGGTAATGGAATTGAGTCTCAGAAGCTAAATGACTTGCCCAGGTCTCATGGCCAGAAAATGGCAGGGGGCACATTGGACTAACGTACAGGTGGATATTCCTTCCACAGCACACCTAGGCCCCAGCCCGGGTTACATCAGACAATCCTGTGTTACTTGTTCCCTCAGTAAGGGAGGAAACAGACACTCCTTTAATGATACTTTAATGAAACAAATTTTAATGAGATTAAATACTGCCAAAATGTCTAGAAAAATGGGAATGGGGGAGTGGAGAATCCGTGTCTAGTAAACAGGTTACCAATGGTCTTGGAGAAAATTCCAGACAATGACAAGGAAATGGGTAGACTGTTGGGAGTTAAGGAGGAACTGAGAAGGAACAGCACCCAGCCAGCACCTTTTCCGCCTTGCTCTGACTGGCACACAAGCATCCTTTGATCCTTCCCTTGTCTCACCCCACTGAGCCTTGATCCTGGGGTCACAACTGTCTGCTTTTCCTTATCCCTCTCCTACAGTGGCTGGTTTAGAACCCAGGCAGGCTGACAGCTGAGTCTACATGTTTGAATTAAACAGCATTAGGCACTGGGTAAAGGAGCCAAGGTGGCACATCAGTTAAGCACTCAGCTGCTAACTGAAGGGTCGACAATTCAAACCCACCCAGCAGCTCTGGGAGAAAAGACCTGTTGATCTGCTCCCAGAAAGATTACAGTCTAGGAAACCCAATGGGGCAGTTCTACTCTATCATGTGGGATTGCTATGAGTCAAAATCAACTCAATGGCACCCAACAACAGGCACTGGGAATAGGGTAGTTTGGTTGCAAAGAGATGAAAAGAAATACAAACACAGTTTAAATTAGAGGGTATGGCAAGATCCAGGTTTTCTTAACACTAAGGCAAGGTTGCACATCTTTGAAAGCACTAGTAGGAAAGGGACAAGTTTGGAAGTTAAGCCCCTCGGGAGTCAGGAAAGGAGAGTCTGCTTACTGAGTGCAGAATGGGAACTGGGAGGTTAGAAGGCTATCCAGCTGGAAGGCTTCCTATGGGCTCCACACACCCACAGGAATCCAGACAGAAAACATACCAGAGCCTTTTGTTCCTAGGTCCTACTACTGCACCTGCCTTACAAATCCCATACAGATAGGACCTAGACCCTAAATGGATGTCTTCCACATCGTCAGCATCTCATCATTCCCAGAAATGTCTGCAGCCCACTCCCAGTCTGAACACAATCTAAGGCTCTCTTTGACAGAGACAGTGAGCATGCCCCTGTCCCTGAAACACCCAGTGACTTCCAGGCCTACCCACAAAGGGCCCAGAACTCTAAAAGCCAGGAAGGGAAGGTGCATAGTATGTCTCCCATACCCTCCCCCTCCATAAAAGCACTTTTGCAGGGAGTCAATAAGCACGCAGCCCTGTGCTCAAGAACTGCGCCCCTCTCAGTGCTGTCAGGAGTCCCACTTAACAGCCTGCTGGAAGTTCTGCTGGTTCCTACCCTTGAATCTATCAGCAAACGCTGGCACTAGGACCCTGCAGACAGAGAACCCCGAGTCTGCGCTCTAAAGAGAAGGATGCACCATTTCACAACTTCAGCAAAAGCCAAAGCAGCCAACAAAGCCACAGCCACAGCCACCTCGGCTCTGCTGGCTCTGCCTTTTGGGCAGCTCACCAGCCACTTCCCAGAAGCACAGCATTCTGTCTTTTCTTAAACACACGTCATCATCTGATCATAATGGAAATCAATCTCCTTAAGCCACCACGCAAAGGCGTATCCATGGCAACCTCCAGAGGAAGGACACAGAGATGATGCTCCAGTGGCTGCAGCAGGAAAAGGTAAGTCCGTTTCCCTTCCATCCACTCCATCCCATCACTCTCCCCTTTCACTAAAATCAGGCATTTTACCTATCACACCAACCGGGACAACACAAAAGATGAGTGTTAATAGCAATTATGATTATGTTACATAAGGTCTGCCTAGTCTCATAATCGAGTAGCAGAAAAAAACTCTCTCTTCCCAGGGGGTGGGGATGGGAACAAGGTCTCTCGTTATTCACTGTCTCAGGCGACACAGCCTCAGCCTGCAGAACCTGACAAATCACCACTAGTCAATTGTCTTCTTAGTTAGGGTGCTGGGAGATCACTCAAGGGCTTCAGAGTCCCCTAGTAGTTGCAAAAAGCTGGTAGCAACACTGACCCCACTGCCCTGCCCACCCATGCCATTAACAGGCCCACCGACTGGCATGGTGAGACCCCCTTCTTAGCAGCCCTAGAATCCAGTCCTTTAAGGAAACTGGGAGTTGGGATTAAATTTCTGCCTCCTCTGATGCCTCTGGGGGAGGAATGGCATTCCTGGAGAGGTAAGAGATTCATCAAACGGAAGTACTACCAAGCCTAAGTAAGCCTGCATGCCTCAGTTTCCTCTTCTGTAAAACAGGGGCAGTAACACTACCTTTCTAGCGGGGTTGTTGTAAAAATCCTGTGGGGGAAAAAAGCACTTAGAATAGTGCCTACTATGAGGTGCTCAATCTACGTTAGCCGTATGAGGAGGAAGGAAAAGCCTACATGCAAGATTTCACTTCAGATGGCTACTCCACACTCTGGGAGCTTCTCTTTCGCTTTCCTCAGGATAAAACCAAAAAACCAAAGCCACTGCCATCAAGTCGATTCCGACTCATAGCAACCCTATAGGACAGAACAGAACTGCCCGCCTAGAGTTTCCAAGGAGTGCCTGGCGGTTTTGAACTGCTGACCTCTTGGTTAGCAGTTGTAGCACTTAACCACTACGCCAAGGATAAAAAAAATAGCTGTTCCAAATTCCCATGACCACTTTCACAACCCTGTCCCTGCCCATGCCCATGCCCACGCCCCCACCCCTCAGTAGATAACCTTGTGGAGAAAGAAAACCGAGCCTATTAGATAAGAATTTCTTTGCAAATTTAGATAGACCTGCATCTGCCACTGTCTCCTTCTTCCTACTTCAGAGGAGACAGTGTCCCCTTCTTCTCAAGGCCAACCCACCACCCTCCTATGAGGACCTGATTTAGCAATCACCTTTTCCTTGTGCCTTCAATTGTACCCTCTCTACTGGCTCTCACACATCATCCAATAACCACGCTCAGGCCTCTTCTGTCCTAGTCCCTGTACCCCCTCCCCAAGCTGCTCAAAAGCGGGTACATGTGCTTGTCTTCACTTGCTCACTTCCTAGCCACTCGGTCTTACCACTCCACTGAAGCCGCCTGCACTAAAAAAGTAAAAAAATCCTTGTGACACAATCTCGTAACTGCCCAGTCAGTCTCAGGTGGCATTTTCCAAACTCATCTTATTTGATTCCCCTGCAGCTAAGAGGGTGCTGATTCTCCTCCTGGAGTTTTCTCCTCTCCTAGTTTCCTGGATAACATCCTCCCTTACCTTGTGCACCAATCCTTCTCATCTCCTGTCCCCTGTGGTCTTCTGTAAGTACAGCTGGGGGAACTCATCTATTCCGGCAGCTTCAACCACCACCTACACCCACTGCCCCTAGGCAAGACTCCCTTCTGACCCTCAGTCCCACACCTCCATCTGTCTGCCATGTGCCACAGACACCTCAAGTTCAACATGACCCAAAACAAACTTGGTATCTTCCCCCTGAAAAATGTCCCTCTTTTCAACTGGCACCACCATCCACCCAAAACAGAAGACAGAGTCATCCCCAACAATTCCCTCTCTGTTTTCAACCGTCATTGCCCAAGAACAACAACAAAAAAAAAACATTGCCATTGGGTCGATTCTGACTCAAAGCAATCCTATAGGACAGAGTAGAACTGCCCCACAGTTTCCAAGGAGCACCTGGTGGATTCAAACTGCCAACCTTTATGGTTAGCAGTTGTAGCACTTAACCGCTACGCCACAAGGGTTTTCAGTTAGTCACTAAGTCAGGTTAATTCTATCTCTAAAATCTCTCTTCGATTCATCTCCTCTCCATCCCACTGACATAAACTTGAGGTCAGGCTTAACCCACTATTACAAGAGTCTGCTGATCTCCCTGACCCTAATGTCCTTCTTCAGTCTACTTTCACAGTCGGTATCCCAAAACACAATCATGTCACCTTCCTACTTAAAAACTTCCCTGCCACAAAATTGAACCTTCTAGCACAGCAGTAAAGGCCATTTAAAACCTGGCCTCATTACCAGCCCAGCATCATCAATTACCTCTCCTCGATCCCAAAGTTCTCTTATATTCCGGCCACTTGGCTCTATTTACCTTACCCCTTATGCCTCTGCAAATTTTGCAGACACCTCGAGGGCCATCCTTCAAGGCTCAGCTCAATTATCACCTCTTTCCAGAAGATTCCCCTGATTTTTCTATGGAGAGCTAGTCATGCTCTGCCCTAACAAAGTATTTTGTACGTTACAATACCATGTTTTGTTTAAAATAGTTTCCTTTATCCCAGAGTGAATTCCTCCAGGGCAGAAAGTTTTTAATGCATCTCAGTACCCTAAACACTTAACACGTGCTTTGCACAGAGAAGACACTCAACCTCAGGCTCTAGGGATAGAAATGGGCTGACAGTGTCTCAGAAAGTAGCTCCATACTTAAAGACCACCACCATGGGGGAAATTAATGGCCAATCCCAACCCCAGCAGATGCGGGTCTTTCCTCCTCAGATAGGGGCCTGAGAACCTAAAAAGCACAGGACAGCCTCGGCTCCTACGCAATTTGGTAGTGATATCATCTCTCAAGCCCTTATCCTTCCAGAGTAAAAGGACCACAGAGAGACCTCTCAGCTCTAGGTGAAGTGCAGCTCTTCTGGGGAAACTGCTTCAGTAGGGCTTTCGGGGTATCAAGGACCTAGTCTCTGCTGCAGTAAGGCCTTTAGGAGGCATGAAGGAGCTTGAGGAGGCCAGGCTGGTCACTTGGTACAGGGGCAATTGTACCAGCCTGAACTTCAAAACGGCAGTGGTATAAAGCCAAATTCAGAGTCTCCAGGATAGCAAGGGGTCTTAGGTGGTGATGGTTAGTGATTCAAAACTACCCAGCAGTACCGCAGAAGATAGGCCTGGTGATGTGTTTCCATTAAGATTCAAAAAAAACCCACTGCTGTCAAGTCGACTCTGACTCATAGCCACCCTACAGGACACAGTAGAATTGCCCCCGCAGGGTTTCCAAGGTTGTAATCTTTACGGAAGCAGACTGCCACATCTTTCTCCTGCAGAGTGGCTGGTGGGTTCGAACTGCCGACCTTTGGGCTAGCAGCCAAGCGTGCTTAACCACTACGCCACCAGGGGTCTTTTCCATTAAAAATACAGCCAAGAAAACCCTATGGAGCAGTTCTGTTAACATATGGAGTCACCATGAGTCAGAATCAATTTGACAGCAACTAAAAACAAGAGGATGGCACTTGGCCTCCTCAGAGGCACAGACGACCCACTTCTCATTTTCCCCTGGCATGGGACAGACAACCCACATCCCCAAAGCACCACCCAGCAGCTGTGAACAGGACAGGCAACCTAGAAATCCTCTATTGCAACCCCTCCCAACCCATAACTCCAGGCAGTCACTAACGATAGAGCTGGTAGAGTAAAACCCAGAGTGACAGTTGTCAATGGTATTATGATTCTTCCAACTACTTTGACTCCTCCCTAGCAACTTCTCCTTCGTACCCTCATATACAGTCAGGCCCAACTTAACACTTCTTCCTTAAAATTGCCTCCTTCACCCTTCCTTTCTCCTCCATTATGACTGTCATCACTGTGGCCTGCCATTTAATAGCTTTGAGAAAGTTAAGGCAAACCACTCACCCTCTTTGATTCATCATCTGTAGAGCTGGGTAACAGCTGTTCTGCCTACCTCACAGGATGATTAAATCAAACAAGATCACACCTGTGAAAAGTTCTGTAATCTGCGAAGCGTTACACACATATATGTTGTTACTGTCAGGTGCCGTAGAGTCAATTTCCACTCCGAGACCATGTGATAGAGTAGAACTTCCCCATAGGGTTTTCTAGGCTATAATCTTTATGGGAGTGGAAAGGCATTATTATCACCAACCTAAGTCATCTATTTAGTCGGCAGTTCGAATCTGCCAGGCGCTCCTTGGAAACTCTATGGGGCAGTTCTACTCCATCCTATAGGGTCGCTATGAGTCGGAATTGACTCGAGGGCACTGGGTCTGGGTAAGTCACCTATAACTGACATATGAAGCATATCGGGATCCCTGCCCTCTCCCTTCCCCACTTCCAGCCATAAAATATATCACAGGAAGACAAATATATAGCCAGTTTGCCCATATAATCACCTGCTCTAAACCTTTCACTGACACACCATTTCTTACAAAATAAGTGTCCAACTCCTGATATGCGCCTAATGCCTAGCATGCAGTGAGCATTCAACTGTGTGCTGTCCAACAAGTCCCTCCACATTGTGACGCCAAGCTTACCTTTTTACTCCTCTACTACAGGACGCCTTTCCCTCAGCTACTTTAATCAAACACTCCTGGGTCTGAAATATGCAGTCTCACCTCTGTACCACTGTCAGCTGCTCAAGGTGCCTTCCCTAGTCATGCAAGCCCCAACCACCCTTCAAGTCCAGCTAAAAACCCACTACACTCTCTGTAGAACAAGAACTAAATGCAAAAGGGAGGAATTTGGTACATCACGGTAGAATCAAGGGCAATTCAGTTTGGAGAAAACTTGCTAGGAAGAGCTATCTTCTAATACTTTAAGAGGCTACTTTTTAGAGAGGGACTACACTTTGTTTTCTGTGTGATTCTAATAACCTAGGACCAACAGGAGGGAAGCTGCAGGGAGATTTCAGCAACATGAAGAACTTCCTTACTGAGTTATCCCAAGATGAAATGGGTTGCCTTATAGGAGCCCTGGTGGCAGAGTGGTTAAGAGTTCAGCTACTAACCAGAAGGTTGGCAGTTTGAATCCACGAGCAGCTCCTTGGAAACCCCATGGGGCAGTTTTACCCTGTCCTATAGGGTCACTATGAGCTGGAATCGACTCAACAACAACAGGTTTATACGTATTAAGCTCCCCATTACTTGAAATGTTCAAGCCCAAATTAGCCATTTGGCAAGGATACTGTAGATGGAATGCAACTTGATTGAACTAGAATCACGGCATTTTAGATCTGAAAGGAACCTTAGCGATACTCTAGTCCAGTCTCCTATTTTAAAGGACTGCACAGGAGAAGTGCCTCGCCCAAGGCAACACAGTTTGTTCTGGAGAGGAGGACGAAGACCATGGTCTCTAATTCTCAACCCAGTGATCCACACCCTCGCTGCTCAAAGTGTGGAGCAAGGACCAGCAGCATCAGCATCACCTGGGCACTTGTTGAAATGCAGACACTATCTGAATCTGCATTTTAACAAGATCCTCAGGTGTATGCACCATTAAAATTCAAAAAGCACTGGTCTACACTGCCACTTCCAAACTATGAGTTTCTAATTCTGGAAATGCATTTCCCAGACTCTTCCAGATGTTAAACAGATTTAACAGATGTTAAACCGTGGTACCCAGGAAACAGTACTTCCCAGTCAAATTTGGGAAACTCTTCATACCAGATCCCCAGCTGGAGATTCATGGTAAATATCATTAGCATACTGACGGCTCTGAAATGTTCTGCAGTAAGGAAAACTTTGTTTAACCATGAATTTTCCAAACATATTGGCACACAAAATGCCTTAAAAAAAAAAAAAGGGTAATCATTACCTCTTTTAACATCCTATGGCTCAGGCTTTGGCAGTACACCAGGTGAAGAATGGCACTCTCTAGCTACCTCATTGCTGACTCTCGGTGCCTTAGCAGAGCAGACTAGTAAGTGGTCAGTGTGGGCTTGTCTGCTCGCCTCACTGCAGTCAATGAGGTTGAGTTTCCAAATCACTGACTCTTTACAAACAGCAAAGTCCCTCATCTGCGTGCATGAGCTGTGGTTCTTCTGCCTGAAGACAAGAGGGATGCGCAAGATGACTTCTCAAGGGTCATCCTGCCAGCTAAGGCGGATCCCAAGAGTGGGAAGCACAGACACACCAAACCCACATCCAGGCTCCCAATACTGAATCTTTTTTTTTGTTTGTTTGTTCCATCTGACACAAACTTTTCAATCATGTGCCCACAGGAACCCTGTGGCTCCATGAGATCAGAGATGCCTAGGACGTTCCCAGGAAAGAAGGGGGCCCTTGCACCCCGGAGGAACTCAGGGGCGCAGTCACTGACCCCAGGAGAGCACTGAAGAGCTCAGGTAGGTCGGACCAGCCTGGGGTCAAACACTCAAGCAGAATCCCCAGACCTGGGCGGGCACCCACCCCTGCCGCGGCCCACCCCTGCCGGCCCCTGCCCCGCACGCGGGGCTCCGTGGAGTGCCCCAGGCCAGCGCCGAGCCCCCCGCCGGGACCGCACGAATACACAGGGAGCGGCGGAGGAGACGGTTGGCAGGGTCGCCGCCTCCATACCTGTCCTGTCAGGGGCTCCGCGCGCCCGGCTCCAGCCCCACCGGCGACCGACGCCCAGGACTCTGCGGCCCCGCCCCGCCAGCCCCGCCCGCTTGGGCTGTCCGACTCGCCGCCCGACCCCGCCACGTTCACCCCAGACCCTTTCACCCCGGAGACCTAGAGGAGCTCTGGGTCCGGGGAACACTATCGTCTTCCCCGTAGCCCGGCCTCGGTTGAGAACTGCGCGCCGAGCGCGACCGAGGCGACATCGAACAGGCACAAAGTTGGACACCTGGGGCGGACTATGCGCACGCGCACTATGCCTGGGAAGTCGATCAGGACCATAGGAGCGGCGCGTCTCGGCGAGCGCCCTCTGTCGGCGGAGAGGAAACCGCGCGGGGGGCTGGAGGATCCCTTTGCGCGCTGCAGTAGGTAAATGGATCCACCAGAGAGGATCGCTAAGCTTATGAGTAAAAATACGGAACTGTAATTAAAGCAATAGTCATAAACCATATCTCGCTGATTATCTTGGGGAAAAATAAATTTTGCTGCTACTCAGTGTTATCTCTCAGGTGGGGAAACAGGAATTCTCCTGCCCCATTGATGGAATTGTAAAATAATGCAAATTTTGGCTTTTTTTTTTTTTTTTAAAGAAACATTGAAAAGTGCAAACTTCTTGACCCAATGAGCCCACTTCTAATAATGTAGCCTAAGGAAATAGTCGAACAACTGTGCAAAGATACTTGTACAAGAGTGTTGGGAGAGCTGGGATTTGATAGACATGGGCTTAAATACCAACTACTATTTACAAGCTGTGTGAGATCTTGGGCTGGTTACTTAACCTCTCTGTGCCTCTGTTTGGAAACCCTGGCGGCATAGTGGTTAAGTGCTACAGCTGCTAACCTAGAAGGTCAGCAGTTCAAATCCACCAGGCGCTCCTTGGAAACCCTCTGGAGCAGTTCTACTCTGTCCTATAGGTTCACTATGAGTCAGACTCGATGGCAATGGGTTTGGTTTTGGCTGGTGCCTGTTTCCTCATTTGTAAAATGAGAATGTTAATGTCTGTTTCAATAAATTTTTAGGAGGATTAAGCAAAATAATCCATGTCCACGTTTGAAATTTACCTATTGTAGTGTTGTTTACGGTAGTTAATCTCAGATTAAGAACAACCAGAAAAATCCATAAAGTTGGGGGGAAGGTCAGTGGTTGAAGGATGAACTGGGCAATGTCTCCACCACTGTCCCCCACTTCTTTTAATTTCACATACTTCTAATTATTATGCTGAATCAGTAATGCATTAACATGGTTCAAAAATCAAAACATAAAAAGTATGCACTGAAAAACCTCCTTTCCACTCCTGCTTCTGTCTATCCCTTTCCTCTTGCCCACTACAGATAACCCTTGTTTATTCTGTCAGTGTGTTTTTTTTTATGTGAATACAAGCAAATATGAATATATAGACTTATTCCTCCCAATTTCTTTTACAAAAGATAGTATATTGTATACACTTTCACCTTGCTTTTGTTCACTTAACAATGTATTCTGGAGGTGTTTCCAAATCGGCAAATAGAGGTCTTCCTCATTTGCTTTTTTCAGCTGCGTAGTACTCTATTGGAGCCCTGGTGGCACAATGGTTAAGAGCTATGGCTGCTAACCAAAAGGTGGGCAGTTCGAATCCACCAGCGACTCCTTGGGAACCCTATGGACAGTTCTGCTCTGTCCTATAGGACCACTATGAGTCGGACTCCACTCAAAGGCAACAGTTTGGGTTTTTTTATTTGATTGTTTAGTACTCTATTGCATGGATACACAAAATGTATTCACCAGCCTCTTCTAACTGGATACTTTGTTTTCAGTCTTTTACTATTTCGAACAGTGTTACAAAGAACCAGCTTATACATGTGACATTCCATGTGTGAGTAGGTATATCTGTAGGATGCATCTGGGTCAAATAGTAAATGCATCTATAATTTAGTAGAAATGGCTTCCATCCTCTTCTATTAAAGAGAAATGATATAAAAACTAAATTTAAAGGTTTTTGAAGGCACTGCAAGCACAAATTTTTTAAACATAAGCATCCCACTTACCCCAAGATCTCTACCCAAAGCAACTCTTTTTTCTTTTAACTTTTTATTATTATTTTAAAATGACAAAATTATTTTCACATTCTTTATTGTACTTTACATGAAAGTTAACAGCTCAAGTTATTCCCTCATACAAAAATTCTATATACACATTGTCATGTGACTCTAGTTGCAATCCCTACAATGTGACAGCACACTCCCCCTTCCCACCCTGGGTTTCCCCGGTGTCCATCCAACCAGCTCCTGTCCCTTCCTGCCTTCTCATCCTGCCTCTGGAGAGGAGCGGCCTATTTGGTCTCATGTCATCTGTTTAAACTAAGAAACACTCTTCATGAGTATTAATTTCTGTTTTTTAGGCCAGTCTAAGCTTTGGCTGAAGAGTGGTCTTTGGGAATGGTTTTAGTTCAGGGTTCACATAGCATCCAGGAGCCGTGGCTTCAGGCCAAACAACTGTTGACACTGCTGTTTTTTTCAGTGCTGTTCCAGAGTCAGTCTCTGAAACTTTAAGTATTGTTAATGCAAACAGCACCTTCTTATATACACTGCTCTGAACCTTGCTTTTTTTCCCCACTGGACAATGTACCTTGGAGATTGTTCATATTAGTACATATTGATCTGCCTTTAAATTATATATATATACACACAGAATATATACAATTATATATATATAATTTCATTAAATATATATATACATATATATGTATATATACGTACAAACCACCAAACCCAGTGCCATCGAGTCAACTCTGACTCATAGCAACCCTACAGGACAGAGTAGAACTGCCCCACAGAGTTTCCAAGGAGTGCCTGGCGGATTCAAACTGCCGACCCTTTGGTTAACAGCCGTAGCACTTAACCACTGTGCCACCAGAGTTTCTATACATATATATGTGACATTGGTTGCAATCCCCTCAATGTGTCAGCACTCTCCCCTTTCCATCCCGAGTTCCCCGTGTCCATTTGTCCAGGTTTCCTGTCCCTTCCTGCCTTCTCATCTTTGGTTCTGGGCAGGTGTTGCCCAGCAGCACATTCCTCACGTGTTATTTTTTGTTTTATAGGCCTGTCTAATCTTTGGCTGAAAGGTAGACTTCAGGAGCGGCTTCAGGTCTGAGTTACCAGGGTGTCCGGGGTGTGCAGAATTTTTGACGTGAAGCTGCCAGGCCTTAGGTGGGATGGGGGGAATTCAGGAAAGACCCAAATGCTTCTTTGCACTATGAAAGGAGATCTCACTGAGTCTGAAGACTAGGACATGCTAATAGGAGAAATACTGTTGGACATTGTATTAGGCTGAATGGTCTTCGAGGAAAATTGATACTGTCTTTGTCCTGTGTGTTTCTTCATAGGTGCTGTTGTCAGGGATCCAGCCAGGCAGCAGGACCCCAAAAGACCCCAAGTCCCCTCATTTACGTAACTAGAGCTTATCTCCCAAGCCTGTAATGTTGAACTGAGAAGAACATCTGTGCTCATCTGGGTGAAATCCTAGGCATTATAGGACATAGGAAGGAATCAAGGGGAGAAACCACTCCCAGGAAAGCAGTGCTGTTTTCCAGAGGCAGGAGGTAGATTTTCAGGCTGAGAGACTTGGAGAGGAGATTGGAACCTGGGTTTAAAGGTCCATATGTAGTGGAGGAAGCCCTGGTGGCACAGTGATTAAGAGCTTGGCTGCTAACCAAAAAGATGGCAGTTTAAATCCACCAGCCACTCCTCAAAAACCCTATGGGGGCAGTTCTACTCTTTCGTATAGGATTGCTATAAGTCAGAATTGACTCAACAGCAATGGGTTTGGTTTGGGGATATGTAGTGGGGAGAAGACAATGTCTGGGGTTGAGCAGAAAAGAAAATTGGATTGGAAAACACTCTCTCTCATACACACACAAATACACATAAAGCCAAGAATCAAAGAGTAACACCCCCAGAGAGTAAACTAAAAAAAAAGACAAGAGGAGAGAAATAGTAAGAATAAAAGCCTATCTCGCCTTTGGTTCTGAATGAACTGGGAAAAAGAGAAAATTCCTCTCTAATAATTCAAAATGCTAAACTTACACTCACACATAAACTTATACTCACAAAATGATAAACTCACACTCACCCCAAAAATTCCAAGCCAAAACTAAAATGGTCTCAAGTTGGTATAGTACTCCAAGAACCTGGTCAAATGTAAATATTTTCTGGCGGAATGCACTTTAATCCCAGGCTTCAATAATTCTTATAGCTATAATAATACAAAGAACCATGAATTTACAATCAAAAGTCCACTAAACACATAGGAAACAAGCCGCCATAACTATTCAGGCCTGCAAAAATTACAGACATTGGAATTTTCAGTTACCATATATAAAATGAATATTTAATATGTTTTAAAAGCATAAAGGGGAAGTTAAAATAAAAGGAAGGAACAAAAGGACTATCAAAAATGACTAGATAGATTTGCAAAACAACTGTCTTAGACTGGGTTCTCTAGAGAAGCAAAACCAATAAAGCTTATAGATATGCATAGAGAGATTTATATCAAGGAAATGGCTGACACAGTTGTAAAGACTGGAACATCCCTAGTCTGTGGGTCAGGCTGGAGGCATCCCCTGATTCACACAGCTGCAGGGGCTGGCAAACCCAAGATCAACAGGTCAGAGAGCAAGGCTGTTGCTCACAGGCTGCGAAGATCAATGAATCCCAAGATCTCCAGGCAGGACCACAGGTAAGCTACTAGCTTAAGTCCCAAGAACTGGAGGTCAGACAAACAGGAGCCAGCTGCAGGATCCAGAGCGAGCAAAAGCTACAAGCCTTGCCAGAAAGTCCACTTATATTCGATGTAGTCCACATGCCCAAGGAAGCTCCCTTTCAGCTGAATGGCTACTCACAGCAGATCCCATCATGGAAGTGATCCCAACATCATTCAACTGTCAAACCACTGAGAATCATGGCCCAGCCAAGCTGACACACAATCTTAACTATCACAGTCTACCCCTTCTCAAGTTGGCACCTATACATATCTCCTTAAACCATACATAATCCCTGAATAAAGACAATTATAAAGTCATACTTGCATCTAACGTGATACAATGAATGAATGCACTAGCCCTGTTTATTGCTTATATTTTATAAGAAAAAAAAAATTGATGCACACATACAAAGTAGAAGTACTCATAAAAATTACAGTCCTCATTTCTGCAACAGTTCATGTGGTTGTAACTGGTATTTAGAAATACCTTCTTCCACTACCCATTCTGTATTCCCTTTGCCCTCAGCAAGCACTTCAGCAGGCTTTGGCTCTTTGCCTGGTGGGGTGACCCAAACTTTCATTCCTGAAGGATCTGGGCCTTTAGTAGTCATGTTGAAATTGGGTTACTGTAGTTTTCCATTGACTTTAATCACAGGGCATGGTAGTACTAAGAGAGGCCCTAAGGGATCTCCTGCATTCCGGACATACTCTTCTTTACCTCCATTATGGAGCATCAATCTGATTTCCTCTTAGTAATCAGGATCAATCACACCAGCCAGCATGGTAATTCCCTTCTTTGCCTGCTGCTCCAGAGACATAAGGAGCCCTAAGCAGCCAGGTGGCATTCTTAGCTTCTAGTTCAATGGAATCAGTGATGTGTCTCCAGGTGGGAGCATAATGTCACAGGGACAGGAAGCAAAAATCTTGCAAGTGGGTCACTAGGGGTAAAAGCGAGTGGTGCCATTCCCATTTCCACCCCTTGAATCCGGGACTCATGAATCCTGGCTATGGGAGGAATAGCACCATATATTGGACACTGGTTTAGAACATATACAGCCTCTTGGAGAACACTGTTCTACCCCTGCAAGGTATTGCCACCTAGCTGGTGCCATGATTGTGTCTTTAGAAGGCCCTTCCATCGTTCTATCACGCCAGGTGCTTCAGGATGATGGGGGACATGGTAAGACCAGCGAATTACATGAGCACGGGCCAATTGCCACACTTCAATTGCTGTGAAATGAGTCCCTTGATCAGAGGTGATGCTGTGCGGGATACCATGATGGTGGATAAGGCATTTTGCAAGTCCACAGATGGTAGTTTTGACAGAAGCATTGCTTGCAGGAAGGCAAATCCATATCCAGGGTGTCTATTCCAGTAAGAGCAAAATGCTGCCCTTTCCATGATGGAAGTGGTCCAATGTAATCAACTTGCCACCAGGTTGCTGGCTGATCACCTTGAGGGATGGTGCCATATCAGGGACTCAGTGTTGGTCTCTGCTGCTGGCAGATTGGCACTCAGCAGTGGCTGTAGCCAAGCTGGCCTTGGTGAGTAGAAGTCCATGTTGCTGAGCACATGCATAACCTCCATCCCTGCCACCATGGCCACTTTCTGCATGAGCCCATTGAGCAATGACAGGAGCCGCTGGGGTAAAAGGATGACTGGTTTTCACAGAACACATCATCCTATACACTTGATTGTTAAAATCTCCCTCTGCTGAGATTACCCTTTGATAAGGAAATGTGGGACACAAATATATTCACTTCTTTGGCCCATTCAGAGAGGTCTATCCACATACCTCTGCCCCATACCTCCTCGTCTCTAATTTTCAAATCCTGTTCCTTCCAAGTCCCTGATCATCCAGCCAACACATCGGCCACAGCCCATAAAAGGAAGACTCATTAACAGCCTGCATTATGCAGATGACACAACTTTGCTTGCTGAAAGTGAAGAGGACTTGAAGCACTTACTAATGAAGATCAAAGACCACAGCCTTTAGTATGGATTACACCTCAATATAAAGAAAACAAAAATTCTCGCATTAGACCAATAAGCAACATCATGATAAATGGAGAAAAGATTGAAGTCATCAATGATTTCATTTTATTTGGATCCACAATCAACACCAATTGAAGTGGCAGTCAAGATATCAAACAACACATTGCATTGGGCAAATCTGCTGCAAAAGACCTTTTAAAGTGTTGAAAAGCAAAGATGTCATCTTGAGGACCAAGGAGCACCTGACCCAAACCATGGTGTTTTCAAGCAACTCATATGCATTGAAAGCTGGACAATGAATAAAAAAAAAAATGAATAAGGAAGACCAAAAAAGAATTGATGCCTTCGAATTGTGGTGTTGGCAAAGAATATTGAATATACTATTGCTTACCAGAAGAACAAATAAATCTGTCTTGGAGGAAGTACAACCGCAATGCTCCTTAGAAGCAAGGGTGGCGAGACAACATCTCATATACTTTGGACATGTTATCAGGAGGGATCAGTCCCTGGAGGAGGACATCATGCTTGGTAAAGTAGGCAGTCATTGAAAAAGAGGAGGACTCTCAACAAGATGGATTGACACAGTGGCTGCAACAATGGGCTCAAGCATAACAAAGACTGTGAGGATGGCGCAGGATCAGGCAGTGTTTTGTTCTGTTGTACACAGGGTCACTGTGAGTTGCAATCGACTCAACGGTAGCTAACAACAACAACAGGAACACCATGACTAAGTAGTCAACACCATAATTCCGTAAGAGTCAGGCTATTCTGATCACTGCTTTGACTCCGTTGTTCATTACAGTAACTACACCTACCTTGTCTTTTCAATTGAGTGCCTCCACTTGGCTCCTACTACCACAGTGTCCAATCAGCCCCATTGTAGTTAGGTGTCTTAATTCATTTAGGGCAGTTCCCACTGTCAAATCTGGCTTATATAAAATAGCAATCACAGCAGTCTTCAAGGATGCTGGAGCTCCCTTCACAAATTTGTTCCTCATAGTTGTGGTAAAACTGGGTACTCCATGTGTGGGTCTGTGGGTCTAACCTGATGAAGCCACTCTAGCATGCCAATTTCCCTGAGTCTTTGGATTCTTCTTGTACAGTATACCAAGGCAGGTCTGGTGCTTTAACTTGGTTTAGTATAATCCATGCTTCAGTGACCCAACCAAATTATTAGATCTTTTCCTAACTTCTTGAGCTGAAACGTTGAATGAAGAATCTGTGCTTAGAGAGTCCATACCAATAAAATCAGACTGATCCATCTTTATGTTCTTGCATCATTATCCCACACTCTTAATAGCCATTCCCACACATATTCCCCAGGTTTCCGTTTGTACATATTAGAAAAGTCAAGCAGTTCTTTAGAAGTATAGTGTACCTTCTCCTGGGTCACACTTTATACTTCACCTTTTGGGGCTCACTGGGGCTTAAGTCTAGTTGTAGGTCTAGAAGCCAAAATCAGTAGGAAAGTGTTTTGAAACCATTCTGCATTGTCTTGTAAAGCATCTGCCTCAGGCAATGCCCCAGGCAATGACTCAGACAAAGGCTCTTTAGATGCACCTGGGTTAATCTCATTGATGGGGATAGTAAGGTCAATAATTTTACTGGGGAGGATGGCTTAGCATACAAACATGGTGTAACCTCTTCAGATGGGAGTGAGTGGGGTGGTTCTGTTGGCAAGAGTGACTCAATGGAATTTAGGGGCTCAGTGTCTCCAGCTTCCTGACTATCTGCCCATATGTCCCCATCACAAGTTTCAAGATCCCATTTCTTACCAATCAATGCCTTCACTTTAACTTCAGACACCTCTCAGGGTTGGCAACTGAGTTGGTGTTGTAATTTAGCCATTCTTACGATAAAACTCTGGGTTTGGTTTTCAGCAACATCAGCTGTGTTACTACAGGAAATTAGGCTTTCTTTCAAAGCACAAGTGGAAACTTAGGTCATTTATGCGGCTCTTGAGCTTTGACCCAAAGCCCTGAGCTCATCTCTTTCTTTCACTAGTTTGTCTAGTGAAAGTAGGACCACCCAACCTTATACTTCTCATTATGACAAAACTGTAGAAAGTTATCACACATGTGTTTACCCAGAGCCTTGTCTATTGGTGATGATATTTTGTGTATTTATATTGCCACCTCATGTCATGGATTACCAGTGTCCTCTTTACTACTGGAAACAGAGTCATCAACATCTTTATGACTAACTGGACTTGAGAACCAATTTAGAAAACTCTTCATTGCAATTTTGTTTCCCTAGAACCTCTCTCAGTACCAAATGTCTTAGGCTGAGTTCTCTACAGAAGCGAAACCAATAAAGCGTATAAATATACAGAGAGATTTATATCAAGGAAACAGCTCACGCGGTTGTAGAGACTGGAACATCCCAAGTCCACGGGCCAGGCTGGAGGCATCTCCTGATTCACGTAGCCGCGGGGGCTGGTGAACCCACAATCAGCAGGTCAAAGAGCAGGGCTGTTGCTCACAGGCTGTAAAGATCAATGAATCCCAAGATCTGCAGGCAAGACCACAGGTAAGCTGCTACCTCAAGTCCCAAGAACTGGAAGTCAGACAAACAGGAGCCAGCTGCAGGATCCAGAACAAGCAAAAGCCATGAGCCTTGTCAGAATGTTCAATTATATTCGATGCAGGCCCCACACCCAAGAAATCTCTCTTTCAACTGATTAGCTATTCACAGCAAATCCCATCTTGGAGGTAATCACATCATACAACTGCCAAACCACTGAGAATCATGGCCCAGCCAAGGTGACACACAATCTTAACCATCACAACAACAAATTATAAAATCTAATAATTAGTAATTGTCATGGATTGAATTATGTTCCCCAGAGCTGACAGAGAAAGAAAGCCTTCCCCTGGAGCTGGCACCCTGAATTCAGACTTCTAGCCTCCTAGACTGTGAGAAAATTAATTTCACTTTGTTAAAGCCATCCACTTGTGGTATTTCTGTTACAGCAGCACTGGACAACTAAGGCAGTAATATAAGCTTAGGATAGAATAAACAAAAGATAGTCATAGCTGAAGAGAGAATAAGTGAGCTGGAAGATAGCTCTGGAAAAAAAAATTAACCGAAATGCAGCATTAAGATGTAAGAAGAAGGAAAATATGGAAGAGAAGTTGAGAGACATGAAGGATAAAGTGAAAATGTCCAGCATTTATGTAATTGTAATTCCATGAAGACAGAAGAAAGACAATGGAGGAGAGGCTTATTTAGAGGTAGAATGGCTGCAAATTTTCTGGGATATATATAGATATATATTTAGAGTCAGAAATCCAAGCAATTCCCACCAGAAAAAAATTAAAAGAAACACACATCTAGATTTATTATAGCAAGACTATAGAATAACAAGATAAAATATTAAATGCATCAAGAGAGAAAAGGCAGATTCCATACAAAATCACAACTGTTAACAGTTGACTTCTCAATGGCAACAATGAAGGCCAGAAGACAAAAAACTACTGCTTTCAACAGATAAAAGAATATAACTGTCAATGTGTAATTCCTTAGCCAGCAAAGTGATCCCTCAAAAATGGTGAAATAAAGACATTCAAACAAATAAAACTGAGAAATTTTGCTATCATTAGATCCTATATAAGTTTTCTATTGCTGCATAGCAAATTACTACAAAGTCATTGACTTAAGACAACACATTTATTATCTCAGTTTCTGTGGGTTAGTAGTCTAGGTATGAATTAGCTGGGTTCTCTGTTTCAGGGTCTCACTAAGTTGAAACCACAGTGTCAATCAGGGCTACAATCTCACCTGAAGCTCTTACCTGAGGTCTTTTTCCAAGCTCACTGCATTCAGTTCCTTGCACCTGTAGAACTAAGGCCCTCAGCTCCTAGGGGCCATCCACTATTGCTGCCATATGGCACTCTCCGTGATGTAGCAGTTTGCTTCTTCAAGAAAAATAGAGGAATCTCTCTGACTTCTGGGAAGGCCTGAACCTTATTAAAGGGCTCACCTAATTAGGTCAGGCCCACCCAAATAATCTCTCTTTGGTTACAAACACATAAATTCAGAGGGAATAATTAATATTAAAGATTAGGGGCCTAATTACATCAGCAAAATTTCTTTTGCTATGTACATAATCAGAGGTATGAAACCCCATTATATTCACAAATCCTGCTGATAGTCAAAGGGAAGAGATTATATAGTACATGTACACAAGAGAGTGTGGATCTTTGGCGCCATCTTAGAATTCTGTCTACCACAAAGCCTCACTAAAGGAATATTGCTGAACAGTGAAGAAAAGATAGATGATTCAGCAAATGGTGCTAAGACAATTGGTAATACAAATGCAAATGGAGGGAAGAAGGGAAGGGAGGCAGGGAGGAAGAAATTGGGTGCCTACATTTGTAGAAATACAATTGACTAAATATAACAGAAATTCCTCCCCATATAGTGCAACCAAAAATGCTGGTACTTCGGGTGGATGAAAAAGAATCCTAAACATGTGGGTCAATCTATACAAATACTGACTCTATAAAACAATAGCAATATATCTGATTTTTGAGATTAACAATACAATTAAAATATTGGGTTATAAGCACATACAAATCCAGAGGGAACAATTAATGTTAAAGAACTCTTGTTGTTAGGTGCCATTGAGTCGATTCGGCCTCATAGTGGCCCTATGTAAAAAAGAATGGCCCAGTCCTGCGCCATTCTCACAACATTGTTATGCTTGAATCCATTGTTGCGGCCACTGTGTCAATCCATCTCGTTGAGGGTCTTGCTCTTTTCCGCTGACCCTCTACTTTGCCAAGCATGATGTCCTTCTTCAGGGACTGATCCCTCCTGAAAACTTGTCCAAAAATGAAATCTTGTGATCCTTGCTTATAATGAGCATTATGGCTGTACTTCTTCCAAGACAGATTTGTTCATTCTTCTGTCAGTCCATGGTATACTCAATATTCTTTGCCAATATCATAATTCAGAAGCACCAATTCTTTTTCAGTCTTCCTTATTCATTATCTATCTTTCACATACATATCATGTGGTTGAAAACACCACGGTGTGGGTCAGGTGCACCTTAGTCCTTAAGTGAGATCTTTGTTTTTTAACACTTTCAAGAGATCTTTTGCAGCAGATTCGCCCAATACAATGTGTCGTTTGATTTCTTGACTGCTGCTTCCATGGGCATTGATTTTGGATCCAAGTAAAATGAAATCCTTGACAACTTCCATTTTTTCTTCATTTATCATGGTGTTGCTTATTGGTCCAGTAGTGAGGATTTTTGTTTTCTTTATGTTAAGGTGTAATCCATACTGAAGGCTGTGGTCTTTGATCTTTCTCAATAAGTGCTTCAAGTCCTCTCAGCTTTCAGCAAGCAAGATTGTGTCATCTGCATAACACACGTTGTTAATGAGTCTTCTTCCAATCCTGATGCCCCATTCTTCTTCATATAGCCCAACTTCTCTGATTATTTGCTCAGCATACAGACTGAATAGGTATGGTGAAAGGATACAATCCTGACACACACCTTTCCTGACTTTAAACCATGCTATATCCCCTTGTTCTGACCAAACAACTGCCTCTTGATCTATGTACAGGTTCCTCATAAGCACAATTATGTGTTCTGGAATTTCTATTTTTGGCAATGTTATTCATAATTTGTTATGATCCACAGAGTCGAATGCCTTTGCATAGTCAATAAAACACAGGCAAACACCTTTCTGATATTCTCTGCTTTCAGCCAGGATCCATCTGATGTCAGCAATGATATCCCCTGTTCCACATTCTTTTCTGAATCCAACTTGAATTTCTGGCAATGTACTGCTGCAACTGCTGTTGAATGATCTTCAGCAAAATTTTACTTGCATGTGATATTAATGATATTGTTTGATAATTTCTGCATTCTGTTGTGTCTCCTTTCTTTGGAATGGGTACAAATATGAATCTCTTTCAGTTGGTTGGCCAGGTAGCTGTCTTCCAAATTTCTTGACATAAACGAGTGAGCACTTCCAGCTCTGCAGCCATTTCTCGAAACACCTCAGTTGGTATTCCTTCAATTCCTGGGGCCTTGTTTTTCACCAGTGCCTTCAGTGCAGCTTGGACCTTTTCCTTCAGTACCATCAGCTCTCGATCGTATGCTACCTCCTGAAATAGTTGAATGTCAACCAATCATTTTTGGTAATGATGACTCAGTGTATTCCTTCCTTCTCCTTTTGATGCTTCCTTCGTTGTTTAATATTTTCCCTGTAGAATCCTTCAATACTGCACCTCGAGGCTTGAATTTTTTCTTCAGTTCTTTCAGCTTGAGAAATGCCAAGCATGTTCTCCCCTTTTCGTTATTGCATATTTTATTGTATATAATACCCTACTTTGTCTTTTCAAGCTGCGCTTAAAAATCTTCTGTTCAGCTCTTTTACTTGATAATTTCTTCCTTTTGCTTTAGCTACTCTATGTTCAAAGAACTCTAAGGTCCGTGTATTGTTTGAAAGAATAAAGATATTACTAAGTTAAATATGAAGGTTAAAATTTCTAGAATAACCACCAAAGAATAGAAACAGAATGTATAATTATTGCAAAACAAGAGAAGTTAGGAAACAGAAAAACAATCCCATTGAAGTCTAAGATGCTTCCATCTAACCAACCTTCCTCCCTCCTTTCTACCCTCCCTTTCTTTTTTCTCACTCTCTTTCACTCAGGGGCAGACTTGTATCACGGTCTGATGAGGCTATTTTCTCTCACGGGCATTTTCCATAACAAGGTTTTGCACATTTAATCCCATCTTGGCATCTGGTTTTTGGAGGACCAGGACTAACACAAATCCCCAACTTCTTTTATGAAATGAATATATTCATGATTCCAAAAGCAAACAATGCCAGTGTAAATAAACAAAATTACAAGCCAAAGTACATGGCAATCTCATTTATGAACATAGTAAGAAGTTTTAAACAAAAACACAAGCATGCTAAATTCAGCAATGTATACAAAAGGTAACATTTTATGACTAAGTTAGGTTTATGCCAGAAATACAAAGTTGATTCAGTACTAGAAAATCTATTAAGGTAATCTGCCATATTAGCATATTAAGGAGAAAAACCATGTGATCATTTCAACAGATGTGGAGAAAGCATTTAACAAAATTCAGCAACCATTCAGGATAAAAAAATCTCAGCAAACTAAACTAGAAGAAAAATTTCTTACCCTGACAAACGGTATTTACAAAAAAAAAAAAAAACTCAAATGTTACTTTCAGTGATGAAATGAAACCTTTCTAAGCTTTAGAACAAGACAAGGATACCCCTATCACCACAACATTGAGCTGAAGTCCTATCCAGAGCAATAATACAAGAAAAATAAATAAAAGTTATCATGGTGGAAGCACTGGACATATTATTAGGCCAATTAACTGGGATGTCCCCTGAAACCATGACCGTAAGCTTCAAAACCAAGAAACCAAATCCCTCAGCCGCTACTTTTTTTTTTTTTTTGGTCATTGTTGTAAATATACCTGTCTATCACACAACTTTTGCCGATTCAGCTTTTTACAGGTATACAACTTTTCGACACCAATTACATTAATCAGCTGTGCAACCCTACCCTTAATCAGTGCAATTTTTCCATGACTGTAAATCAAAACTCAGTACTCCATAAGCAATTAATTCCCACTTTCCTCCTCCCTCCTGCCCCTGGTAACCACTAAGAAATTTTGGTCTATAGAGACTTTGCCTGTTCTTGTCTTTTTGTATAAATGGGTCATGCAATATTTGTCCTTTTGTGATTGACTTTCACTCAGCATGATGTCTTCAAGCCCCATCTATATCATACCGGGTATTAGGACTTCATTTCTCTTACTGAGTAGCATCCCACTGCTGTATGTACCACCATATTTTGTTAATGAGCATTTAGGTTGTTTCCACCTTTTGGCTATTGTGAATAGTGCTGAGTGAACACAGCTTTACAAGTATCTGTTTCTGTCTCTGCTTTCAAGTATTTTGGGTATACAACTAGGAGTGGACTTGCTGGGTCATATGATAGTTTTATTTTTAGTTTTTTAAGGAATCACCACACTGTTTTCCACATCAGCTGTGCCATTTTGCATTCCCACCAGTAATGGATAAGTGTTCCAAGTTCCCTACATCTTTATCGACATTTGTTTTTTGTTTTTTTATCTTAGCCATCTAGTAGGAGTAAAATGGTATCTCATTGTGGTTTTGATTTGCATCTCTCTGATGGCTAATCAGGCTGATCATCTTTTCATGTGTTTGAAGCCATTTGAATGTCCTCTTTGGTGAAATGTTTATTCAAGTCTGTTCTACCTTCTAATTCATTGTGTAGTGCCTGGGGTCTTAAAAGCTTGCAAGTGGCCATCAAGGCACAACAATTGGTCTGTATTCACCTGGAGCAAAGTAGGAAGAAGGAAAATCAAGAATAGGAGGAAGAAATGGAATGTGTGGCTAGTAACTCCCATGAACGACTTCCTCCTTCATCATGTGTCCAGGAACGGGCTAGTAACTCAAAATTTGTTTTTATAATCGGAGGGTGCCAAGAAAGCAAAGAAAGAGACGGGCAACTCCAGTGTGGCAGCAAAGGAGTTTTTGTTAGGGAGACTTACATACAAAGCAGTCGTCCCTGGTGGCAATAGGACTAAAGCAGATATTCATGTCTAGCAGTAGGAGGACCTGAGGTTTTATAGTGGTCAAGAACAAAAGTGGCTACACATGGGAGGGTTACATAAGACTGCCTCAGCAAGGTCACATAACAGGAGTTGGGAAAACAGCAGTGAACTAACAGAAAGCAATGACGGCAGCCATGAACAGCCTTCCAAAGCCTGTTCTCCCCTTCACCATAAAACTGGAAGAACTGTATGGTACCCGGCACGGGCAGATTAACAAGGAAGCAAGGTACACATAGGCTTACTTAAGTTTACTTACTAATCTGTAGTGAACTATTTCACAACTAGTAAAGAATGTCTGCCTTGAGCATTATGCTCTTTTAAGAACTATCTATATGGAACCAAATTGACAACAGCAACTCAAAAGATTAATAGGAACCACAGGGAGCAGTGAATTTATGTTAATGTAGGATGAACAACTCAGAAAATGAGGGTGAGAATGGTGGAACAACTCAGAAAATGAGGGTGAGAATGGTTGTACAACTCAGAGAACGTAATCAATGTCACTGAAATGTACACATAGCAACTTGAATTGGTGTTTTTTTGATGTGTACATTCTCAACAGCAACAAAAAATAAATTATTTTTTTTAAGTTACAATGGTTAAAAAGGAAGAAGTAAAACTATGATTATTCCTAGATGATAGGACTTTCTATGTAGAAAAACCAAAATGATCTAAAGATAACTTACTAGAATTAGAAAACATTATAAGATTGCTTGATGTAAGATCAATATGTAAATTTTTAAATACCATTTACAGTGGCATAAAAAATAAGATAATAAATCTAATAAAACTGTGCAAGGTCTTTATGGATAAAAGCATTAAATTTTCTGTAAGGATATTACGAAGACTTAAATAGATGTAGGAGTATACCTTGCTCACTGTTCCACATGTGTCTGTCATTTTGTCGTACTGTGGTGGCTTGCATGTTGCTGTGATGCTGATTAAGAAGACTCAGTATCATAAAGATGTCAATTCTCCCAAATAGACCTATAAATGTAATGCAATGCAATCCCAACAAGATTTTGTGTGTGTGTGAAATCTGACACAGATTTATATAGATGAAGAAGCACTGGTGGCTCAGTGGTTAAAGCACTCAACTGCTAACCAAAAGGTCATCGGCTCGAACCCACCAACTACTCCATGGGAGATAGACATGGCAGTCCACTTCCATAAAGCTTTACAGCCTTGGAAACTCTATGTGGCAGTTCTACTCTGTCCTATAGGGTTGCTATGAGTTGGAATTGACCTGACAGCAATGGGTTTGGTTTTTGTTTGTCTGTATAAAAAACCCACCGTGAGTCAGAATCAACAGTAATTCCAATTCATAGCAACCCTACAGGACAGAGTAGAACTGCCCCATAGGATTTCCAAGGAGCAGCTAGTGGATTCAAACTGCCGACCTTTTGGTTAGTAGCCAAGTTCCTAACCACTGTACCACCAGGGCTCTAGATGAACAAAGATCCTTAAAAAAAAGCCATGAGCTCACATCCATCATGATTTGCTGGTCATCTTATATGACACATCACCCAGAAGCAGCTGGTTTGATAGGAAGGTAGAATAACAATCTGCAGGCTGTTACAGTACCAGCTGGAAGACAACACTCTATGAGGTTGGGGTGCTGCCCCACAGGATGTGATATATGCCTTAAACCAGAGGACACTATATGGTGCTGTCTCTCCTACAGCCAAGAAACACAGGCCTGAGAACCAAGAGGTGGAGGTGGAAGTTTCTTCTCTTACCAGTACCCTTAATGCTCACTAATAAAAAAATTTTTTTTTTTTTAAATTAATACTCACTGGAGGGGTTTTATTCCCTGTCTTAGTCATCTAGTGCCTGTATAACAGAAATACCACAAGTGGATGGCTTTAACAAAGAAAAAACAATTTTCTTACAGCCTAGTAGGCTAGAAGACCAAATTCAGGGCATCATCTCCAGAGGAAGGCTTGCTTTCTTTGTTGGCTCTGGAGGAAGGTCCTTATCATCTACCTTCTCTTGGTCTAGGAGCATCTCAGTGCAGGAACCTCAGGTCCAAAGGATGCACACTGCTTCTGGCGCTGCTTTCTTGGTGGTATGAAGTCCCCTGTCTCTCTTCTCACTTATTTCTTTTGTTATCTAAAGAGATTGCCTCAAGACACAATTCAATCTTGTAGATTGACTCCTGCCTCACTAACACAACTGCTGCCCGTCCTCCCTCATTAACATCGCAGAGGCAGGATTTACAACATATGGGAAAATTACACAATACAGGAATCACGGCCCAGCCAAATTAATACACATACTTTTTTTATTATTTTTATTGTGCTTCAAGTAAAAGTTTACAAATCAAGTCAGTCTCTCATACAAAAATTTATACACACCTTGCTATGTACTCCTAATTGCTCTCCCCCTAATGAGACAGCTCTCTCCTTCCCTTCACTCTTTTTCTGTCCATTCCGCCAGCTTTTAACCCCCTCTTCCCTCTCATCGCCCCTCCAGAAAGGAGATGCCAACATAGTCTCAAGTGTCTACTTGATCCAAGAAGCTCATTCTTCACAAGCATCTTTTTCTATCCCATTGTCCAGTCCAATCTCTGTCTGAAGAGTTGGCTTTGGGAATGGTTCCTGTCCTGGGGTAATGGAAGGTCGAGGAGCCATGAGCACCGGGGTTCTTCTAGTCTCAGTCAGACCATTAAGTCTGGTCTTTTTACGAGAATT
Organism: Loxodonta africana; assembly: GCF_030014295.1. Classification (NCBI taxonomy): domain Eukaryota; kingdom Metazoa; phylum Chordata; class Mammalia; order Proboscidea; family Elephantidae; genus Loxodonta; species Loxodonta africana. The sequence continues at coordinate 29,427,857 of NC_087356.1, forward strand.
TGGGGTCTGCCTCCCACTGCTCTCCTGCTCCCTCAGGGGTTTTCTGTTGGATATACACATTTTTGGGGGGACATAATTCAATCCCTGACACTCCCCATTATCACAACCTGCAACTCAGCACCATCTGGAGATCCTAGTGCCCAAGGGATGAATGCTTCTGTTGGAGAACTGGCAATAAAGTGGAAGTTGAAACTGTCTTCGGGCTATTCCAGTCTCTCATGCCACTGAGCCAAAAAGCAAAGAAAGTAGTCATTGTACTTAACAAGGTGATTGATACTTGGAGCCACCAAACAAAAGGCATAATCAGAGTAAGGGTTAGGAGCTAGGGGAGGATGGCTAGTTTGGATAAGGCTCACAGAGGGTCAGTCCATCTTGTCCAGGTTTGTTAGTCGAACTGTGGCATTCCAGAGGCTTTGAACCACACGAGGATCCTGAGCAGGTTTAGCAGGAAGAGTTATCACACAGGAATTGCTGAAATATTTTCCAGAAATGCCATCCAGCTCCTGTGCCAAGCCCAGGTAGAGGACTGGGATTGCACCATGCTTGGGATCCTGTGGAGACATGGAGTGGAAGGGATAAAAAGGAAGTCACCTCAGTCAGCCTTTAGCCTGCTGGAGAACACACTGAGAAGCAGAGCCCTGCCCCCACCCTTTTCAGACGGAGCTGGCTCCTGCCCCACTCACCTTGGTGAAGAAGCTAACGAGCCAGAAGAGGAAGCGGTATACCCAAGAGAAATTCCTCATGATGTTCGTGTATACAACACCTGGGTCCACAGAGTTCACAGTCACACCTGAGGGGGGTAGGGCACAGTATAATGTAAAAGTGAGGGTCAAATGTGAGTCAAGGGGTCAAGTGTGGTTATACCATGTGCAATGAAGAAAGGGTACTACAAGGACTTCTGGGTAGTGGTGACCAGAGACTTTGGGGTGATGCCAGTGCTCATAACTTACACCAATGGTGGTGTCCAAGCCAGTCAAGAAGAACGGGTATTTGAAAGTGTTGGATGAACTTTAGGAGTATGACGGATGGTGTTGGTATTGAGAGATACTAGAGGATAAGGCTATTGTGGGTAGTGGAGAGTTGGAAAAGCCTTAAGAGAAGATGTGAAGACAGGGTTGAGAGATATATAGGGTATACAGATGATAAAAGGAGGGGATTAACAGCTGATTTGGGAATATTTTATGGCCGGGACATGTTGGGAGGAGATATGAGGGATTGGGAGGTGGAGTTGAGAATGAAGGGAACTGTAGCAGAGGAGTAGAGGGTGTCAGAGGCAGTTACCTGTCCCTTGAAGTCTCCGAGCAAGCTCCCCAGTGAATGAGGTCAACAGCAGTTTGCTGCAGTCATAGTTCTGGTTCCAGGCCAAAGGGCCACCAGCCCCTGTCAAGTGCTCCTCATCAATGTACCCACATGCTTGCCGAAAGGAAGACACATTTACCACTCTGGCTGACCCCGCCCTCTGTAGGGCCCCTGGGTGGAAAGAAAAAAAAAAAAAAAAAAACCCACAACCAAAACCAGTTGCTGTAGAGTCAGTTCTGACTCATGGCAACCCCATATGTTGCAAAATGGAGATGTGTTCTGTAGGGTTTTAATGGCCGTAACCTTTCAGAAGCATATCTCCAGGTCTTTCCTTCCAAGGTGCTTCTGTAGCCAAATCTGTAGCGAGGCACTAAACCATTTGTGCCACCCAAGTACTCCAGAAAGAGGACCACACTTCTTTAAGTCAAGCCCTAGCGTAAATTCTCATGCCCATTCCCCAACCCACTTCTCCAGGAGACCCCAGGAGAGCAGTGGGCCCCCACCGCGATAGACACATGGGAGCTTAATGTTAACTGAGACTTCACTTCTGTTAGGTGCTTTCCTTATGCACTTCCTTCCTTTTTATATTAGTGTTTGCCATTTTGCCTTGGTCTTTTTCCATTTGCCAGTTGGAGTCAATTTAATTGATCTTCATTTATATGTTTTACCTCACGATAGCTTCAGAGGGGGGAGGAGTGGCTGGAAACATGTATTCATACACTCATTCATTCATTTATTCATTTTGCAAATGTTCATTAGGCACTTGGAATATGACAGACACCAAGCTAGGTTCTAAGGACAAAAGGGTGCTATGTTTGAGGAAGGAGAAACGTGCATACAGAGGTACTCTGGAAAATTATTTTGTTTTAAAATAAAAACTAAAAAGGACCACCACTGGAAAAGTAGTGACAAGTTGAATAACAATAATAATAAACTACTCTCCAAAGTAACAAATACAAGATTACAGTCAATAGAATAAGTTAAATCTTTAAACATAAAATAAGTACATAACTATACCCCATAAAAGTCAAGATTCTATAAAGTGTAAGAACAGTTGGTCACGTATGAGTTGACAGTATTATCCTTAAAATGCTAAAACATTTTTGAGCCCTACATTTAAATTAAGAATTACAAATTAAAAACTCAGCAGGTAGTATTTAGCCAAAATTTGCTGGAGAAGAATTTATTCTCAAAGAAGACTATGGCCCCCAAACTTGCTAGAGATAGTGGCAGAAAGCCAAAAGGACAGCATCGTTGGAGAGAATGGCCTTCACAGAGTAACATCAATGTGGGAAGACAAATGTGCGCAAGGGACTAATGGGAACCCTGTGAATATGGGTGGGGTGGGGGTGAGGGTCAGGGAGGATCCATTAGAGAGGTATTATTTGAGTTGAGCCTTGGCAGATGAACTAAAATTAACTAGGCTAAGAGGTGGGAATGGATATTCCAGTCAGAGGGAACAACATGTGCAAAAGCACAGTCAATGGTGAAAAAAAAAAAAAAAAAAAAAGAGCATGGCCCAAGAACTACAGATAGTTTCTGGCTGGGAAGAGCAAAAGGCGAGGCTGTCAGTCTGCAGGGGGTCTTGTAAGAACTGCCATATGGAGAGAAGGAGCTGAAGTCTATCATGTAAAGGACGAGGTACTTGCAAAGGGTTTTAAGCAAGAAAGTCTGTGATGAAAGGTGATTTCTGCAAGTGGCAATGGGGAGAATAGATAAGAGAAGGGAAGACAGTAGAGAAGACAGGTCAAGAAACTATTTTTAATATTTTATTGTGGTGGAAATATACATAATAAAACAATTTCTACAGGTACAATTCAGTGACATTGATTACATTCTTCATGTTGTGCAACCATTCTCCATACCTAAGTCATTCCACCGCCATTTCTCACCCTGTAACCACGAACCACCTTTGGTTTCTACATATTCCCTTATTTCATGTGAGATCACACAGCATTTGTCCTTTTGTGAATGACTAATTTTACTCTGCATAACGTTTTTAAGGTTCATCCATGTAGTGGCAGGCATCAGAACTACATTTTTCTTTACGGCTGAGTAATATTCCATTGTGTGTATATACCACAGTTTGTTTATCCACTCATCTATTAAGGAAAATTTTCAGTTGTTTCCACATTTTGGCTATTGTGAAAAGTGCTGCCATGAACATTGGGGTACAGGTTTTCTGGTTGTTTCTGCTTTTACTTCTTCTGAGTATATACCTAGGATTAGGATGGCTGGGTCATATGGTAGTTCTGTGTTCAACTTTTTGAGGAAACGCCAAACTGTTTCCTACAGTGGCTGTACCATTTTGCATTCCCACCAGCAGTGGATGAGGGTTCCAGTTTTTCTACCACCTTGCCAACTCCCATTGTTTTCCTTTTTTTTTAAATTATTGCCATCCTAATGGGAGTAAGGTGGTATCTCTTTGTAGATTCGTGTCTCCCTAATGGCTGGCAGCAGTGGTTAACAGCTCGGCTGCTAATAGAAAGGTTGGCAGTTGGAATCCACCAGCTGCTCCTTGGAAACTCTATGGGGCAGTTCTGCTCTGTTCTATAGGGTCACTGTGAGTCGGAATCAACTTGACCACAACGAGTTTAGCTTCTGGTTTTTTGGTAGAAGCTAATGACAGGGAGCCCTGGTGGCACAGTGGTTAAGTGTCTAGCTGCTAACTGAAAGGTCAGCACTTAGAACCCACCTGCCACTCTGCAGGAGAAAGGTGTGGCAGTCTGCTTGTGTAAAGATTACAGCCTTGGAAACCCTGTGGGACAGTTCTACTCTGTCCTTATAGGGTCACTATGAGTTGGAATCCACTTGATGGAAATGGTTTAATGGCTAACGAGGAGCCCTGGTGGTGCAATGGTTAAGCGATTGGCTGCTAACCAAAACTTACCAGTGGCTTCTTGAGAAAAGACCTGGTTACCTGCTCCCATAAATATTCAAAACCTCAAACCAAACCCATGACAGTGAGTCTATTCCGATTCATAATGACCCTATAGGACAGAGAAGAACTGCCCCACAGGGTTTCCAAGGCTGTAAATCTTCATGGAACCAGACTGCCACATCTTTCTCCCACAGAGCAGCTGGTCAGTTCGAAACCATCGACCTTTCGGTTCAAACTGCCGACCTTTCGGTTAGCAGTTAAGAAAGCACCAGCAGGGCTCCTGTAAAGATTACAGCTTAGGAAACCCTATGGGACCGTTCTATTCTGTCATATAGAGTCGCCATGAGTCCTAATTGACTCGACAGCACACAACAACAATGGCTAATGACGCTGAGCATCTTTTCATGTACTTGTTGGTCATTCGAATACCCTCTTTGGTGAAATGTCTGGCCCTTATTGGACTGGGCTCTCTTTTTGTTGTTAAGCTGTAGAACGTTTATATACGTTTTGGATATTTGTACATCCTTATCGAATGTATGGTTCCCAAAAATTTTCTCCACATCTGTAGGTTGTCTCTTTACTTTTTCGATAATATTCTTTGATTAACAAAAGTATTTCATTTTTCTGAAATCCCATTTATCTATCTTGTCTTTTGCTGCTCATGCTTTTTTGGTCATATCTGATAGTCCATTGCTAAAAAGGAGTTCCACAGCCTTGCCTCTACATATTCTTCTAAGAATTTTATGGTTTTAGTTTTCACATTTAGGTCCTTGATTCATTTTGTTTTTTGTGTATGGTGTGAGGCACAGATTGTTCCATTTTTCTGCATGTGAAAATCCAATTTTCCCAGCATCATTTATTGAAGAGACTCTTTCTCCCCCATTTATAGACTTAGCTACCTTGTTGAAAATCAGTTGACCATAGATGTATGAATTTATTTCTGGACTCTCAATTCTATTTCATTGGTATATATCTGTTATACCAATACCAAGCTGTTTTAATTACTATGGCTTTACGGTATGTTTTGAATTCAGAAAATGTGAGTCCTCCTGCTTTATTCTTCTTCTTCAAGATTGCTTTAGCTTATTGGAGTCCCTTGTCCTTCCATATAAATTTGGGGATTGGTTTTTCTATTTCTGTACAGAAGGCTATTGGAATTTTGATGAGGATTGCATTGAATGCACAGATTGCTTTGAGTAATATTTACATCTTAACTGTATTAAGCCTTGCAAACCATGAACACAAAATGTTCTATTTATTTACATCTTCTTTAATTTTAGTAATATTTTATGGTTTTCTGTGTACAAGTTTTTCACTTTCCTGGTTTATTCCTAAGTACTTTATTTCTTTTAGATGTTGTTTTAAATGGTAATATTTCCTTAATTTTCTTTTCTGCATGCTCATTGCTCATGTACAGAAACCCAGCTGATTTCTGTGTGTTGACATTGTACCCTGCCAACTAGAACTAATTCATTTACTAATTCTAAGAGCTTTCTTGAGGACTCCTGGGGTTTTCTATGTATAGGATATTTTCATCTGCAAAATGGGATGGTTTTACTTCCTTCTTCCCTATTTGGGTACCTTTTTCTATTTTTTTTTTTTAGTTGTTCTGGCTAGGACTTCCAGAGAAATGTTGAAAGCAGTGGTGAGAGTGGGCATCCCTGTCTTGTTCCTGATCTTAATGAGAAAGCTCTGTCTTTTTCCATTGAGTATGATGTTAGCTGTGAGTTTTTCATAAATGACCTTTCTTATATTGAGGAATTTCCCTCTGTTCCTATCTTGTTGAGTGTTTTATCATGAAAAGGCATTGAATTTTGTCAAATGCCTTTTCTGTTTCTATTGAGATGATCATGTGTTCCTTTTCCTTTGTTCTGTTAATGTGGTGTATTTACATTGACTGATTTTCTAATGTTGAACCATCCTTGCGTTCCCGTTCCCGGGGTAAATCCCACTTGACCATGATGCATACTCTTTTTATTATGTTTTTGGATTTGCTTTGCTAGTACTTTGTTGAGTATTCTTGCATCCATATTCATTAGGACTATTGGTCTGTAGTTTTCCTTTCTTGTAATGTCTTTGTCTGGTTTTGGTATCAGAGTAATGTTTGTGTCATAGAATGAATTAGGTGGTGTTCCCTCCTCTTCTATTTTTTTGAAAAGTTTAAGTAGGATTGGAGTCATTTCTTCTATAAATGTTTGATAGAATTTCCTAGTGAAGCCATCTGGTCCAGGATTTTTCTTTGTTGGAAGGTTTTTGATTACTGATTCAATCTCTTCACTTGTAATGTGTTTGTTGAGATCCACTATTTCTTCTTGAGTCAATGTAGGGAATTCATTTGTGTCACAGAATTTGCCCATTTCCTCTAAGTTATCTAATTTGTTAGCATACAACTGTTCACAGTATTCCCTTACAATGCTTTTTATTTCTGTAGGATCAGTTGGAATGTCCCCAGTTTCATTTCTAATTTTAGATATTTGCATCTTGTCTTTTTTTTTGTCACTCTAGCCAATGATTTTCCAATTTTATGTATATTTTCAAAAACTAACTTCTTGTTTTGTCGATTCTATTTTTTTTCTCTATTTCTTTTATTCCTGCTCTCATCTTCATTATTTCCTTCCTTCTGGTAGTTTTGGGCTTAGTTTGCTTGATTTTTCTTTTCTAATTCCTCAAGTTGTAGATTTCAGCTATTAATTTGAGATCTTTTTTTAATGTAGGCATTTAATGCTATAAATTTTCCTCTGAGTACTGCCTTTGCTGTATCTCATAGGTTTTGGTATGTTGTGTTGTCATTCTCATTCAATCCTAAGCATATTTTTTCTCAACTGATTTCTTCTTTGACTTATTGGTTGCTTAGTAGTGTGTTATTTAGTTTCCATATATTTGTGTATTTTGTTCTTTTCCTTCAGTGCTGACATCTTTTGTGCATAGATTTTTTGTGTATGTAAACCATTTTGTTTCCCTTCTTTATTTTTGTGTATAATTTTTTATTTTTGGTTACCATGAGGACTATGTTTATCATCTTACATTTATAACAACCTGGTTTTTATTCATACCAACTTAATTTCAGTAACATACAAAAACTCTGTACCTATGCCAATCCTCCCCCCTCCCATTTATGTTGTTGCTATCACCAATTACATCTTTATACCTCAAATACTGTATAATTTAAATACTGTATTATATGAGTCAGAATCAACTCGATAGCACTGGGTTTGGTTTTTTTTTTTTTTGGTTTTACAGTTTTCATTTTCATGTTTTTTATGCTTTTGCCATTATAAAACATGAAGATGATACCAGTTGTATTTGCCAACCAAAAATACCTTAAATCTGATCTTTATACTTGTCAAGATATTTTCTTTAATGGACATTTTTTCCCTGTACATACAACTTAAAGTAACCATCTAACAGCCTTACTTTTCCTTCTGGAGAATTCCCTTTAGCATTTTTTATAGCGCTGACTTGGTGATAACAAATTCCCTCAATTTTTGTTTATCTGGGAATATCTTAATTTTGTCCTCTTTTTTGACAATGGTTTTGCTGAATATTCTTGGCTGACAATTCTTTTCTTTCAGCACTTTAAATACATCATCCCATTGCCTTCTTGGCTGCTTGGTTTCTGAAGAGAAACTGGCACTTAATCTTATTAAGGACCCCTGTACATGATACTTCACTTCTTTCATGCTGCTCAATAGTTTCTCTTTATCCTTGGTTTTTTAGAGTTTGATTATAATATGCCTTGGTATTTCTCTTTTTTGATTTATCCTACTTGGAGTTTGCCAAACTTACTGGGATCTGTAAGTTCCTTCCTTTCATCATATTTGGGAACTTCTCAGCCATTATTTCTTCAAAAATTCTTTGTTCATTTCTCTGTCTTCTTCTGCTGGACTCCCATAATGCATGTATTATCTCATCTGATGGTATCCCACAGATCTCTTAGGATTTGTTCATTTTTCTTCACTCTTTTTACTTTTTTGCTCCACAGAATAAATAATCTCAAGGGCCGTGTCTTCAAGTTCATGAATTCATTCTTCTGCCAATTCAAATCTGCTGCTGAGCCCTTCCAGAGAGTCGTTCATCTCTTATCACACTTTTCAGCTCTAGTTTTTTTTCTAATTTCTATCTCTTTATTGAAATTTTTGTTTTGTTCTTGTATTGTTTTCTTGATTTCCTTTAGGTTTTTTTCAGTGTTTTCCTTTATCTCTTTGAACATATTTAATACTGTTGCCTTAAAGTCTTTCTTGGGTGATTTCGTTATCTGTCCTTACTCAAGGACAGTTCTGTTATTTTGTTCTTTTGCCTCTTCACTTGCTTTGTGATTGTCTATTGCAATTGGGACATTAATCTATTCTACTGTGGTAACTCTAGAGATTAGATTCTTCACCTTTTTTAAGGTTTGCTCTTATTCCTCTTTATTAATGTTATTATTTTAAATTATGAGTTTTACTTCTCTGCTTCCACTCCAGACTCCGCATCTAGGTGCACTTGGTGTTGTCCCTTCCCATGGATCTCCCTACCAAGGGGTGCCAGCACTCTCTGTTTCACCTATAGGCTCCGTGAGTAAGGGTGTTGCCCATGTCACTTCAGCACCAAAATCTATGGCTTGTAACACTTGGCCTGGTTGCTTCCCCACCAGATATTGGATACACTGATCGTATTACTTCAGCACCAGGCTCCCTCCCCCAGGGATAGCAGCCATGCTCCTCCAGCACCTGCCCCCCCATTTGGAATTAATGGCTTTTTTTGATTGCTCACTGCAGTGCAGTGTGTGTCTTTTATATGGCCTTGTCACCGTGGTCTTATAATGCCTATCAAATGACTGAGTGGGACTTTGCAAATAAGGTGTTTGTGGTCCACCAAGAGAATTTGGCAGCTTGCTAACAATGCAAGTAAGGTTCATGGCACACTTATGGGGGTGAAACCATGCAAATAAGATGTATGGAACTCTAATGAGGAGATTGGTCAGTTTTGCCATCCTGCTAGGCTTAAAACGAGCCATCCCAAAGGCAGAAGGGAGGGACCTCACTTTCACAAAGAAAGAAGAGCTAGGAGTGAAGCACATCCTTTGGACCCAGGATCCCTGTGCTGAGAACCTTCTAGACCCAGGAGTCAAAAAAAGCTGTAACACCAGAGATGGTGAGAGATGGGGAGAAGCAGCTGCATAGAAATGGCAACAGAAGAGGCAGCAGAACCAGGGAGACTGGCAGGAGATGGAGCAGGGGGCTTCCTGGCCCACAGAGAAAGAAAGTTGAGCACATTTGATTAGGAAACTTGCTGGCAGAGTGGGGTACCTCCAGGCACTTGTCAGTGGAGCTAGGCTTCTGGACCAATGGAGCGAAAGAGCTTAGTACCTTTGGGCCAGGGCTTACTGGCAGAGTGGGGTGCCTCTGGGCACTTATCAGTGGAGCTAGAGAGCTCCGTAACACTCACCTGAGCAGGGAAGAGGCCAGGCAAACCCTAAAGGCCCAAGGGGCTGAGAAGCCAGGTCCAGGAGACCGATGGCCAGAGAGAGGACGGCCTGTGGCACAGCTGCGAAGAGGCTGTCCTGATCAAAGAATTGTATCCTGAATTGTAACCCGCTATGTCCCTAATAAACCCCATAACTGTAAGTGTAACTTATGAGTTCTGTGTGGCCATCGCAATGAATTATCAAAGCCAGCAGAAAAGTAGAGAGTGCTGTGGGAGGGACAGATGGTGTCAGAATTTGTAAAAAGGTTGGAGAGAGAGGCGGGGCCAACATAGTACTCTGGACAGATGCATCATGTGTCCCTCTGCAGCAAAGACCCAAAAAGCTAAAGAAAACACATACAAACGTCAGTCCTAGAACCCTAAGCATCAAATAAAGGGATAAAGAACTAGATCAAACACTGAATGGCGGAAGAAACTGGGGAAAAAAAAAAAAAACAGAATGAGGAAAGATATGGAGTGAAGGTCACCTGACAACTAACATGGCACAGCTTTGCCATCTTTGAGCACAATCAGAAACAACCCCAGACAGGGATTATGGAAAGGCAACCTCATGGAACACCCAACAGGAAACAGAGCACCTGGGAACCTGAGAAACACACTTTCTCACTCCTCACCCTCTGCCCTATATGCCACCCCGGCCTTTCCTGAGCTGTGCTGCTTATCTAGAGAGCTAATGGCCTGCTATCACCCCATCCGCCAGCTCCTGCCGTGTCATTTTTTTTCCACTTTCTTCCTTTCTTTCTACCTCCCACCTAGCTTCATATGCCACCCCCACCTCTTCCAGACAGACAACAGTGTGCTGCTCAGCTAGAGAGCTACTAGCCCATCACCACCCCAGGTCCACCCCACCACCACCTGCTGGCTCCTGCCATGCCATTTTTTTCCCCTTTCTTCCTTTTCTTTCTCCCTCCCTCCTAGCCCCATCCACCACCCTCACCCATTCCAGACAGGCAACGCTGTGCCAATAAGCTAGAGAGCTACTAGCTTGCTGTTACCCCAGGTCTACCCCACCCACACCGGCCAGCTCCTACCATGCCATTTTTTCTTTTTTTAAAAGCTTACTTCTTTTATTTCTCCCTTCCACCTAGCCCTGTATGCCACCCCACCCCTTCCGGACAGGCAACACTGTGCTGTGTGGCTAGAAACCTACTAACCCACCACCACTCTGGATCCTTCTGCCCTTACCCACTGGCTCCAGCTGCACCATTTCTTTTCTTTTTTCCCTTTCCTTCTTTTTTTTCCTCCCTCCCATCTAGCCGCGTACACCACCTCTACTCTCTCCCACCAGGCCATGTAGCACCATCGTGGGTAGAGAGCCACCGGCTTGCCACCAGCCCAGGTCTGCCACACCCAGCATCTGGCCTCTACCACACCATTCTTTTTTTTTTTCTTTCTTTCATCCTTTTCCTTCTCATTCCCACCTAGTGCCATACACCACCTCTACCTCTTCCTACAGGGCCATGCCATACTGCCATGATACTCAGCCATTGGCCCACTGCCACCCCAGAGCCACCCTGCCCCCACCCTGATATCACTTTCCCAGTGAGAAAGAGAAAAGCAGCACTGACTTCTAGGAGCTTGCCTGGGGAGAAAAGCCACATCTTGAGTGGCTTGGGGCAAAAACTAGGCTGGTTAAACAAGATAGTAGGGAGCCAGGATCCTTAGGTTCCACCCACCCAGAGGCCTAAGGCCATATGCATAGTTGAGGTGTGGAGAAGAGATGTGCCTGGAATGTTTTTAAAAGGATTATGTGTTTCTATGAATGTACTATGGGTATTGAACACCAAGCATCTGTTAGTTGAACGTCAATAATGCCACAAAACATCAGAATCACACAAGGCTATGCTGTGACCATGATAGATCAAGACTATTCCTTAATCATGACTGAGCATAGGTAAAACATGAACATTCTCCAAGTCACAAAATACAAAACACCCTTCCTTGCTCAGCTGAGTGACTAATGACAGCTTTAGCCTCCCTCCAGGCCAGCAGGTTTCAGCAGAGCTCCCAGACTAAGACAGGCTGGGAAGAAGGACCTGGTGATCTACTTCTGAAAAAACTGGCCAGTGAAAACCTTATGAATAGCGGTGGAACATTGTTGGATAGGGTGCCAGAAAATGAACCCCTCAGGCTGGAAGGCCCTCAAAATGCAACTAGGAAAGAGCTATCTCCTCAAAGTAGAGTAGACCTTAATAACATGAGTGGAGTAAAGCTTTCAGGACTTTGATTTGCTGATGTGGCACAACTCAAGATGAGAAGAAATGAATGCAAACATCCATTAATAATCAGAATGTGAAAGGTACAAAGTATGAATCTAGGAATACTGGGAGTTGTCAAAAATGAAATGGATCAACTGCTCCTTTCATGGGCGTTGAATGTGAATCCAAGTAAAACGAAATCCTTAACAACTTCAATATTTTCCTGTTTATCATGATGTTGCTTATTGGTCCAGTTGTGAAGATTTTTGTTTTCTTTATGTTGAGGTAAAACTAACAAAATTAGCCACTGTATTAGATGTATGTTGTGGGAGAAAAAGGAGCCCTGGTGTTGCAGTGGTTAAGAGCTTGGCTGCTAACCAAAAGGTCGATGGTTCAAATCCACCAGCTGCTCCTTGGAGACTCTTTGAGGCAGTTCTACTCTGTCCTATAGTGTTGCAATGAGTCATAACTGACTGATACCAGTGGGTTTACAGGTGGGAGAAAAACAGGTCAAAAGTGACATCAAGGTTTTTGTCTTGAGCAGCTGAAAGGATGGACTTGTCTTTAAGGAACTTTGGGCAAAGCAGATTTTTTTTTTCAAAAATGTTATATTATACTGTGTATATTGATCTGCAATATTGAGAGGATATATCATAAAAAGATAAATCATAATTTAATTATTTATACAATATCTAAATAGAAATATATAAAATAGTAAAGGTCTTAAACTGAAAACAGCATTATTTTAACCATGAAATGATACTACTATTGTAATATGATAAATAATATAGTTTTCCAATGAGAATTTGAACATTACTAATAGAATATTAAGTGAAAAACCAAGAAAAAATATTATAAGCAGTATGATTCTAATTTTAAAGTTACATATGAATGTGTGCATAAAATAATAAAATAAAATAACATCAATGGGGAAAAAAATGAAACGGGTTGCATAAAGATAGAACTCTTAGGCACTAGTGAGCTGAAATGGGCTGTTATTGGCCATTTTGGATCAATCATATTGTCTACTATGCCAGGAATGACAAATTGAAGAGGAATGATGTTGCATTCATCATCAAAAAGAATATTTCAACATCTATCTTGAAGTATAACTCTGTCAGTAGTAGGATAATACCTACACACCTACCAGTTCATATAACTATTATTCAAATTTATGTACCAATCACTAATGCCAAAGATGAGAAAATCGAAGATTTTTACCAACTTCTGCAGTCTGAAATTGATCAAACATGGAATGCAAAAGTTGGAAACAAATAAGAAAGACCAGTAGTTGGAAAATATGGCCTTGGTGATACAAATGATGCCAGGGATCACATGATAGAATTTTGCAAGACCAAAGACTTCTTCATTGCAAATACCTATTTTCAACAACATAAACAGCAGCTATACAAGTATACCTCACAGGATGGAAAATATAGGAATCCAATCGACTACGTCTGTGGAAAGAGACAATGGAAAAGCTCAGTATCAACAGCCAGGACAAGACCAGGGGCCAATTGTGGAACAGACCATCAAGTTTAAGTTGGAGGAAAAGAAAATGAAAACAAGGCCACAAGAACCAAAATACAACCTTGAGCATATCCCACCTGAGTTGGAGACCATCTCAAGAATAGATTTGATGAATTGAACACTAATGACTGAAGACCAGATGAGTTGTGGAATGGCATCAAGGACATCATACATGAAGAAAGCAAAAGATCATTATAAAAATGATGTGGGGGCACAGTCTGACCTCTATCTTCACAGGGGGAAGGAGAATCAAGATCAACAGCCCAAGACTGATCTATGAGGTGAAAGTCTGACATGCCTCCTCTCTCCACCATTACTACCAATTCTGACATGAACTGTCCCTCCCATAGCACTCCCTACTTCTCTGCTGGGTTCGATACTTCACTGCAATGGCCACATGGAACTCACAGACAATACTGATGATTATGGGGTTTATTAGGGAAGTAACAGGTTAGAATTCAGAGTCAGGAATGCTCAGGATACAGTTCTTCCATCAGGACATCCTCTTCCCAGCCGTGCTCACGGGCATGCCTCTCTCTGGCCCTCTGCCTCCCCAAAGGCACTCAGCTTCTCCACTCCTTGGGACTGGAAGCCTAAAGCGCGGTATCCTGTTGATCTCTCCTGCCACTGCTTCTCACCGTCTTCAGGGTTACAGCTCACTCTCTCTCTTGGTCTCCTTGTTCCAGGAGCTTCTCAGGGATCTTGGGTTCAAAGGAGGTGCTCTCCACTCCTGGCTGTTCTTCCTTGGTGGTGGTGGGATCCTCTCTTTCCTGCCTCTGGGGAAGCTCATTTCAAGCCCCGCCAGATGGCAAAACTGACCAGTCCCTCTAGTGGGCCACAATTACCCTCATCTGCACAGACCCACACAATCACCTGGGTGTAAGTTATAAGACCATGACAAGAAAGGTCACACAAAAGTGATCCATGACACCACAAACAGTAAAAAGACAGGCGAGAAAGAAAAGACCAAAATAGATTCAGAAGAGTCTGAAACTTGCTTTGTAATATAGAACACCTAAAGCAAATGGAAGAAATGATGAAGTAAAAGAGCTGAACAAAACATTTCAAAGGACAGCTCAAGAAGACAAAGTAAAGTATTATAATAAAATGTGCAAAGACTTGGAGTTAGAAAACCAACAAGGAAGTACACATTCAGCATTTCTCAAGCTGAAAGAACTGAAGAAAAATTTCAAGCCTCGAGTTCCAATTTTGAAGGATTCTATGGGGAAAATATTGAATTATGCAGAAAGCATCAAAAGAAGATGGAAGGAATACACAAAGTCACTGTACCAAAAATAACTGGACAATGTTCAACCATTTCAGGAGATAGCACAAGATCAAAAACTGATGATACTGAAGGAAGAAGTCCAAGCTGCACTGAAGGCATTGGCAAAAAAACAAGGCTCCAGGAATTGACAGAATACCAATTGAGATGTTTCAACAAATGGATGCAGTGCTGGAGGTACTCACTCATCTATGCCAAAAAATTTGGAAGACAGCTACTTGGTCAACCAACTGGAAGAGATCCATATTTGTGCCCATTCCAAAGAAAGACGGTTTGACAGAATGTGGAAATTATCCAACAATATCATTAATATCACACACAAGTAAAATGTTGCTGAAGATAATTCAAAAATGGTTGCAGCAGTACATCAAAAGGGAACTACCAAAAAGTCTAGCTGGATTCAGAAGAGGACATTGAATGAAGGATATCACTGGTGATGTCACATGGATCTTGGCTCAAAGCAGGAAGTGTCAGAAAGATGTTTACCCGTGTTGTTCTGACTATGCAAAGGCATTCAACTGTGTGGATCATAACAAACTACAGATAACATTGCAAAGGATGGGAATTCCAGAACACTTAATTGTGCTCATGAGGAACCTGTACTTAGACCAAGGGACCAAAAGGAACAAGACAATAACGCACTGTTTAAAATCAGGAAAGGTGTAAGTCAGGGTTGCATCCTTTCACCACATTTATTCTAACTGCATGCTGAGCACATAATCCTGGACTATATGAAGAAGAATGCAGCATCTGGATTGGAGGATGACTCATTAACAACCTGCCATATGCAGATGACACAACCTTGCTTGCTGAAAGTGAAGAGGACTTGAAGCACTTACTGATGAAGATCAAAGTCTATAGCCTTCAGTATGGATTACCCCTCAACATAAAGAAAACAGAAATCCTTACAACTGAACCAATAAGCAACATGATAAATGGAGAAAAGATTGAAGTTGCCAAGGATTTCATTTTACTTGGATCCACAATCAATGCCCATGGAAGCAGCAATCAAGAAATCAAATGGCACATTGCATTGGGTAAATCTGCTGCAAAAGATCTCCTTCAAGTGCTGAAAAACAAAGTTGTCTCTTTGAGGAGTAAGTGTGCCTGACCCAAGCCATGGTATTTTCAATAGCCTCATAAGCATGAAAAACCGGACAATGAATAAGGAAGGCTGAAGAAAAATTGTTGTCTTTGAATTATGGTATTGGCAAAGAATATTGAGTATATCATGGACTGCCAGAACAACAAACAAGTCTGTCTTGGAGGAAGTACAGCAAGAGTGCCCCTTGGAAGTGAGGATGGTGAGACTTTGTCTCATGTACTTTGTACATGTTATCAGGAGGGACCAGTCCCTTGAGAAGGACATCATGCCTGGTAAGGTAGAGGGGCAGCAAAAAAGAGGCAGACACTCAACAAGATGTATTGACACAGTGGCTGCAACAATAGGCTCAAACATAGCAAAGATTTTGAGGATGGTACAAGAGGTTTTTTTTTTTTTTTTTTTTTTACAAGAGCGAGCAGCGTTTCATTCTGTTGTACATAGGGTCCCTATGAGTCAGAAATGACTGGGTGGCACCTAACGACAACAACGACATGGGTATTGCGTGTTTCTTCTGTCTAGTGTTGTCGAACAGACCTACATGTATGATGGAAATGAATGTTGGATATTATAGATAACAGAGCATATAACTCTGCCTTCAGCCAATACTTGATTTGATATGCTGAAAGGGGAACTAGGAGTTGCCCGAAAGAAGCCCAGCCCATTCATTTCAATGCAGTAGCTGTGTGTATAGAGTATTGGGGGCTTAGGTCAAAAACCTGAGCCCCACACAAATCTTTTTTGTTAGGAAACTTGCATTTGAAAAGATATGCAGATTCATATCTTTTCAATGTCATGGGACATTTGCAGGAACGGCCTGCAAAGAAAAAAAATGACTATTTTACTTTTTGAATTTTGTGCAAGGGGTTTGCTGTTGGGTGCATTGAAGCAGGAAAAGTCAATGCCCATCAGAAGAACCCTCTTCTAGGATCAGGAGTTAAACGGAGCTGATGAGTAGACAGCCTAGTATGCTCACTTGTGGTAACCACCTGGGTCCACTTGATGAGTGGAAGTGGGGGATGTGTAGCAATGAAGAGATGGGCTGAGTTTGGACATGTTCCCTTGACACCTGTTGACCTAGCCCACAGAAGCTTGGTACGAGAGAGAGAGAAAGGGTTGGCTGGTCTGAAGTGAGGGGTGTTTTGTGGACTCTTGAGCATACAGGTGGTGCCCACTGACCTAGCCCACGGAGGCTAGGAATGAAAGAGAGAGAGAAGGGGCTGTCTGGTCTGAAATGCAGGAAGGTGCATGGACTCCTGTACCTGGGGCTGGTGCCTATTGATCTAGCCCACAGGGGCTAGGGATGAGATGACCAGAACCCAACTGAATGAAGAGAGAAATGTTTGACACTGTGAGCTGGTGTAAATTGCTGCACTTTGATGGCTTGCTCTGAACTGAACTTTGCTTATGGATGCAGATGCTCAAAGTTCCAATAGGAACAGAAGATACTTCAGATCAAAGAACATGCTTACCTCCTCAGAGAACTGGTTTGATAGGGATCGTCAATTTAGAAATTGGCTATCTAAAACGAGGGAAGATAAAGGCATGAAGTGGCTGGGTGACATGCTTTCATCAGTGTGTTTAGACCCAAAATGAGGGGACAAAGGAGGATCCCCACTGAACAGCTTCCTCCTTTCCTGATGGGTCTGGGGAACAGAGGTTGGGGGAAGATGCTGATAGGATTATATAAGTGTTAATCATTAACAGGTGTTATGGATTGAATGTGTTCCCCAAAAATATGTGTCAGCTTGGCTAGGCTATGATGCCCCGTATTGTGTTGTTCTCCATTTTGTGATATGATGTAATTATCCTCCATTTTGTGGTATGCTGTTAATCCTAGCCTCTATGCCTGTGGTTATGGTCCCATCTGAGAGTCAGTTATCCATTACATTAATGAGACAGGATTCGGGTGGGATGTATCTTGAATCACCACCTTACTAGAGGGTGTGACTCAAGTCACCACTCTTACCCTAGTCACAATCATTATTCAGGTTACACCCTTGCTTGAGTCACAGCTTGTACCTTACAAAAGATAAAAGGAGAGAGAAGCAAGCAGATATAGGGACCTCAATACCACCAAGAAGGAGATGGGAACAGAGCATGTCCTCTGGACAAGGGATCCCTGCACTGAGAACCTCCTAGAACCAAGAGACACAGAGAGAGAGCTGTAACACCAGAGAGAAGCAAGATGGCGAGAAGCGGCAGTAGAGAAACTGCGGCAACAGAACCAGGAGACCAGTGCAAGATGGCATGGAAGCTGACCCATGGAGCAAGAGAGAGCTGAGCGCCTTCAGGCAGAAGGCTTCCTGGCAGAGCAGAGAGCTTCTGGGCATGTATCAGTGGAGCTAAAGAGCTTTGTAACTCTTGCCCAAACAGGGCAGAGGCTGGACCCGGGGCCAAGGAGCTGAGGGGCTGATGGCCAGAGAGAGGCCTGCCTGCGGACACAATTGAGAAGAGGATGTTCTGATCAATGCAGACCTTCCCCTAGAGCCGACAAAGACAGAAATCCTTCCCAGTGAGTCAGCACTTTGATTCAGACCTCTGCCTCCTAAACTGTGAAAAAACAAATTTCTGTTTGTTAAAGCCATGCACTTGTGATATTTCTGTCATGGTAACACTAGATAACTAAGGCAGAATTAGGTACCGAGAAGTGGGGATGCTGCTGTAACGGTTACATAAAATGTGGAAGTGGTTTTGGAAATGAGTAATGGGTACAGGGTGGAAGAGTTTTAAGATGCCTAATAGTAAAAGCCTAGGTTGCCTTGAAGAGACTGTTGCTAGAATTATAGACATCAAAGGCAATTCTGATGAGGGCTCTAAAGGAAGTGAGGAGAGCTATATAGAAAGTCTCTATCATTTTTCTTTCTTCACATTTTGAGTCATGCCACATCAGCAAATGAAGGTCCCGAAAGCTTTACTCCATCCACCTCATTAAGGTCGACACTACTTTGAGGAGGCAGCTCTTCCCCAGTCATCGACTGAGTGCCTTCCAACCTGGGGAGCTCATCTTCCAGCACTATATCAGACAATGTTCCACTGCTATTTCTAAGGTTTTCACTGGCTAATGTTTTTCAGAAGTAGACTGCATGACTCAAAATAAGAAGAAACAGCTGCAAACATCCAGAACCTGGAATGTACAAATTATATAATATAATATATATAATATAATTCATACATCTAGGAAAATTGGAAATCATCAAAAATGAAATGGAATGCATAAACATCGATATCTTAGGCATTAGTGAGCTGAAATGGACTGATATTGGCCATTTTGAATTGGACAATCATGTAATCTACTATGCTGGGACTGAGAACTTCAAGAGGAATGATGTCGCATTCATCGTCAAAAAGAAAGTTTCAAGATCTATCCTGAAGTACAAAGCTGTCAGTGATAGGATAATATCCATACACCTACAAGGAAGACCAGTTAATGCGACTATTATTCAAATTTACGCACGTACCACTAGGGCCAAAGATGAAGAAATAGAAGATTTTATCAGCTGCTGCAGTCTGAAATTGATCAAACATGCAATTAAGATGCATTGGTAATTACTGACAATTGGAATGAGAAAGTAGGAAACAAAGAAGAAGGATCAGTAGTTGGAAAATATGGCCTTGGTGATAGAAACAATGCTGGAGATCGAATGACAGAATTTTGCAAGACCAATGACTTCTTCATTGCAAATACCTTCTTTCACTAACATAAACAGCGACTATACACACACACATGGACCTCACCAGATGGAACACACAGAAATCAAATTGACTACATCTGTGGAAAGAGACGATGGAAAAGCTCAATATCACCCATCAGAACAAGGCCAGGGGCCGACTGTGGAACAGACCATCAATTGCTCATACGAAAGTTTAAGATGAAACTGAAGAAAATCAGAGCAAGTCCACAAGAGCCAGAATATGACCTTGAGTATATCCCACCTGAATTTAAAGACCATCTGAAGAATAGATTTGACGCATTGAACACTAGAAACTGAAGACCAGATAAGTTGTGGAATGACATCAAGGACATCATTCATGAAGAAAGCAAGAGGTCACTGAAAAGACAGGAAAGAAAGAAAAGACCAAGATGGATGTCAGAGGAGACTCTGAAACTTGCTCTCAAATGTCAAGCAGCTGAAGCAAAAGGAAGAATTGATGAAGTTAAAGAACTGAACAGAAGATTTCAAAGGGCAGCTCGAGAAGATGAAGTAAAGTATTACAATGACATGTGCAAAGAGCTGGAGATGGAAAGCCAAAAGGGAAGAACATGCTCGGCATTTCTCAAGCTGAAAGAACTGAAGAAAAACTTCCAGCCTCAAGTTGCAATAGTGAAGGATTCCACGGGGAAAATATTAAATGACACAGGAAGCATCAAAAGAAGGAAGGAATACACACTCATTATGCCAAAAAGAATTAGTCGATGTTCAACCATTTTAAGAGGTGGCATATGATCAGGAACTGATGGTGCTGAAGGAAGAAGTCCAAGCTGCTCTGAAGGCACTGGCAAAAAACAAGGCTCCAGGAATTGATGGAATATCAATTGAGATGTTTCAACAAACAGATGCAGTGCTGGAGGTGCTCACTTGTCTATGCCAAGAAATATGGAAGAGCTTCCTGGCCAACTGACTGGAAGAGATCCATATTTATGCCTATTCCCAAGAAAGGTGATCCAACCGAATGTGGAAGTTTTAGAGCAATATCATTAATATCACACGCAAGCAAAATTTTGCTGAAGATCATTCAAAAACGGCTACAGCAGTATATCGACAGGGAACTGCCAGAAATTCAGGCTGGTTTCAGAAGAGGACGTGGAGCCAGGGATATCATTGCTGATGTCAGATGGATCCTGGCTGAAAGCAGAGAATACCAGAAGGATGTTTACCTGTGTTTTATTGACTATGCAAAGGCATTCGACTGTGTGGATCATAACAAATTATGGATAACACTGAGAAGAACGGGAATTCCAGAACACTTAATTGTGCTCATGAGGAACCTTTACATAGATCAAGAGGAGGTTGTTTGGCAGAACAAGGGGATACTGATTCATTTAAAGTCAGGAAAGGTGTGTGTCAGGATCGTATTCTTTCACCATACCGATTCAATTTGTATGCTGAACAAATAATCTGAGAAGCTGGACTATATGAAGAACGGGGCATCAGGATTGGAGGAAGACTCATTAACAACCTGCATTATGCAGATGACACAGCCTTGCTTGCTGAAAGTAAAGAGGACTTGAAGCACTTACTGATGAAGATCAAAGACCACAGCCTTCAATACAGATTACACTTCAACATAAAGGAAACAAAAATCCTCACAACTGGACCAATGAGCAACATCATAATAAACGAAAAAAAGATTGAAGTTGTCCAGGATTTCATTTTACTTGGATCCACAATCAACACCCATGGAAGCAGCAGTCAAGATAGCAAAAGACGCATTGCATTGGGCAAATCTGCTGCAAAGGACCTCTTCAAAGTGTTGAAGAGCAAAGATGTCACCCTGAAGACTAAGGTGCGCCTGACCCAAGCCATGGTATTTTCAATTGCACCATATGCACGTAAAAGTTGTACAATGAATAAAGAAGACCTAAGAAGAATTGATGCCTTTGAATTGTGGTGTTGGTGAAGAATATTGAATATACCATGGACTGAATCCTAACACTATGATATAATAAAGGAGATTAAACCAAACCAAAAAAGAAAAAAAAAATGATGGATTAGCAGCAGTTATATTGATGAGGTCTACAACATTAGATAGTGTCTTAAGCCAATCTCTTTCGGGATATACAAGAGAGAAGCAAGCAGAGAGACATGGGAACCTCATACCAGGAAAGCAGCACAGGGAGCAGAACGTGTCCTTTAGACCTGAGGTTCCTGTGCTGAGATGCTCCCAGACCAAGGAAAGACTGATGATGAGGACCTTCCTCCACTGCTGACAGAGAAAGAAAGCATTCCCCTGGACCTAGAACCCTGAATTCGGACTTCTAGCTTACTGGACTGTGAGAGAATAAATTTCTCTTTGTTAAAACCATTCACTTGTGGTATTTCTGTTATAGTGGCACTAGATGACTGACATGGCACCAGAAATGGAATGTTGCTAAAATGTGGACTTTAAATGTGCTTCTGATGAGGCATCAAAAGAAAATTATAAACGTGTGATGGGACAATGGAAGAAGTATGATGATTTTTATGCAGTGGCAAGGAACCTGCTGGAATTTCAAATGTTTGATGGAAGGTGAAACTTATAAGTGATGAACTTGGATATCTGTCTGAGGATATTCCTAAGCAAGATCTTAAAGGGGCCATGTGGTTTCTCCTTTTATAGTAAAATGTAAGAGGAAAGAGATGGACTTAAAAATGAATTGAGCAAAATAAAAACAAAACCTAAAAATTTGGAAAATTCTGTGGTACAAACTAAGGAAACATGTCCTAGAATTTTCATCAAGGACAAGGCTGCACAAACTTTTGTTAAAGAGATTAAGCCTGTGATTGATGGATCAAACTAACTACCACAGCAGAAAACCCATCACCTTAGACTGAAGGGGAGAAAGAATGAAAGGAAAAAACATTGTCTGCCTCTTGGAATTCTATAGGCAGGAAACAGGCCAAAGGAGCTACATCTATTGTCTTCCAAGAAAAGAAAAGGACCATCCCTGGAGCAACTCAGAGAACAGCAGAACTGTTGGAAGGCAAAGCATAGATCCAAGGCCTGCTGGGTTTCAAAGGGTGGGACCAAGGCCTCTTAAATTTTGGACCTTAGCCTGCTCAGTTTCAGAGCATGGGGCAGTCATTGCGGTGGAAATGGGGCCCCTGCCCAAAGCAGAGGGGGTGGAGCTACCACGCAGAAGGAGCAGAACGTGGCCTGTTAGGGCCAAGGGAGTAGGATCATCACTCAGATGGACTGGGAGAATGGGGCTGTCCGCTCAAAGCCAAGGGAACAGAGTTGCTGTTCCAGTGGGCATAGAAGACAGACTGAAGCCTGGGGCCCAGGGGTCTCCATCCAGAATTCAGAGAATGTGGACAATGCCCAGAGTCTGGAGGGTAGAGCCTTTGCCCAGATGGTCTAGCTAATGTAATTTTTTCCTGCTGGGATTTGGAGTTGCTTGGTGCCTGTTATTAAATGTCTGCCTGTGCCTGTTCTACCATTGTACTTTGGAAGCAGGTAACTTGTATACTAGATTTCACAAGTTCACAGATGAAGAGGAATTTTGCAGAAGATGAGATTTTGGACTTTGAGTAGATTTAAAACTTTTGGGATGATATGATGGGGTGAACGTGTTTTACATGTGGCAAGGACATGAATTTGGGGGGCTAAAGGGTAGAATGTTATGGAATGAATTGTGCTCCCCCAAAATATGTCAACCTGGTTAGGCCTGTGGTTATGGTCCCATTTGGGAGTGAGTTTTCTGTTATGTTAATGAGGCAGGATTAGGGTGGGATGTATCTTGAGTCACCGCCTCACTAGAGGGTGTGACTCAAGTCACAATCCTCACCCCAGTCACCACCCTTATTCAAGTCATGCCATTACCTGAGTCACACTTTTCTCTCACAAGAGATAAAAGGAGAGAGAAGCAGCAGAGATAGAGACCTCAATGCCACCACGAAGAGATGGGTGCAAAGCATGTCCTCTGGACATGGTGTCCCTGTGCTGAGAACCTCCTAGGACCAGAAGACACAGAGAGAGAGCTGTAACACTAAAGATGAAGGAAGATGGTGAGAAGCAGCAGCACAGAAATGGCAGTAGAACCGGGAGACGGCATAGAAGCCAACTCATGGAGCAAGAGAGAGCTGAGTGCCTTCAGGCAGGAGGCTTCCTGGTGGAGTGTGATGCCTCTCCACACTTATTGGTGGATCTAAAGAGCTTTGTAATAGTTGCCCAAGCAAGGAAGAGGCCAGGCCCAGGGCTGAGGAGCTGAGGGGCCAAGGGCCAGAGAGAGGCCTGCCTGCGGACATAGCTGAGAAGAGGATATCCTGATCAACATGGACCTTGCTCCAGAGCTAACAGGTAAAGAAAGCCTTCCCCACAAGCTGGCACTCTGAATTCGGAGTTCTAGTTTCCTGAGCTGTGAGAAAATAAATTTCTGTTTGTTAAAGCCACCCACTTGTAGTACTTCTGTTATAGCAGCTCTAGACAACTATGATAATAGGGTTCATTGTGACTATAATTAACTATAAGAGGCTATAAGTATGAAAGAGTGGACTGAGGGAGAAATAATTGCTAGACTGGTCTTTCTACCAGCAATCTGGACTAGCACAGCAACTGAACCTGATGTCCCTTTGCAAAGTGGAAAAGTTTGGGTAAAAATAAAATGACACAGGAAAGGAGAAATACTAGCTGAAGGTAATGGAATGAATAAATGGGTTATGAGATGGGGGAAATCTAACATTATGCTGATACTCTGAGAGAGACTCAGAGCACAGGAATAATCTCTCAGTTAAATTTATCAGCCACCAGAAAGAGCGCAGCCAAGATAACTTTTGGAGAGCTGACTAGGTCAGATGGATACCTACAGCAGACTTGAATGGCTGGTACCTGAGTAACCTCATCCTGAGCACTCTGCCCTATTGACGGACTAATTGTTAATGACTGTTTTGGACTGGTAAAATGATTGAGAGAGGGAAGTTATCCTCCAGGAATGAAAGAACCATGGCTAGAAAAGCTGGGTGGTGGCCTTCAGTGTGATGGATTGCTTTTATATGGCCTTTCTAGCCATGATCTTGTAACTCCCACTAAATGACTGGGTGGAACTATGCAAATAAGGTGCTTGTTGCCCACTAAGGGAATTGGACAGCTTGCTAAAGATGCAAATAAGTTGCACGGCACACTTGTGGGGGTGGGACCATGCAAATAAGGTGTATGGAACCCTAACAAGGAGATTGGTCAGTTTTTCCACTCCACTAGACTTAAAATGAGCCATCCCAGAAGTGGAATGGCTTTACAACCAAAAAAGGCCCAGGAGAACAGTGTGTCTTTTGGACTTGAATCCCTGTGCTGAGAACCTCCTAGACCCAGGAGACAGAGAAAGAGAGCTATAATGATGAAGATGGTGAAAACCAGTGGCAGCAGAGGCAGCAGAACCAGGAGAAGGAGTAGTAGGCTTCCCAGCCCACAGAGCCAGAAAGCTGAGCAGCTTCAGGCAGGAGGCTTGCTGGCAGAGTACAGTGCCTCCAGGCACTTGTCAGTGGAGGTAGGCTTGCCAACCCACGGAGCTAGAGAGCTGAGTGCCTTCAGGCAGAAGCTTACTGACAAATGAGGTGCCTCCTGGCACTTGATGGATCTAGGTTGCTGACTGTGATGGTTAAGGTCACGTGTTGACTTGGCTGGGCCATGATTCTCGGTGGTTTGGCAGTCACATAATGTTGTGATCATTTCCATGATGAACTTTGATATATGATCACCTTCATGGTGTGATCTGCTGTGAGTAGCCGGTCAGTTGAAAGAGAGTTTCCTTGAGTGTGAGGCCTGTATCAAATATAAATGGACATTCTGGCAACGCTCGTGGGGTTTTGCTCGCTCTGGATCCTGCAGCTGGTTCCCATTCATCTGACCTTCAGTTCTTGGAACTTGAGCTAGCAGCTTACCTGTGGTCTTGCCTGCCGATCTTGGGATTCATCAATCTTCACAACCAGTGAGCAAGAAAGAGCCCTGCTCACTGACCTGCTGATCTTGGGTTTGCCAGCCCTGGCTGCTACATTAATCAGGAGAAGCCTCTATGCTGACCCATGGACTTGGAACATTACAGCCTCTACAACTGCATGAGCCATTTCCTTGATATAAATCTCTCTCTGTATATACATTTACATGCTTTACTGGTTTTGCTTCTCTAGAGAACTCAGCCTAACACATTGATCCACAGAGCAAGAGAGCCGAATGCCTTCCTGGTTGTTATGAATTGAATTGTGTCCCCCAGAAATGTGTATCAACTTGACTAGGCCATGATTACCAGTATTGTGTGGTTGTCCACTACTTTGTGATCTGATGTGATTATCCTATGTGTTGTAACTCCTAACCTTTATGATGTTAATGAGGCAAGATTAGTGATAGTTATATTTATGAAGCAGGATTTAATCTCCAGGATTAGGTTAAGATATAAAAGAAAGAATTCAGCAGAGAGGAAAGGAACCTTATGCCACAAAGAAAGGAGGGCTGGGAGCAGAGCATGTCCTTTGGACCTGGGGTCCATGCTCTGAGAAGCTCCTAGGCCAGGTGAAGATTGATGACAAGCATCTTCCCCCAAAACCGACAGAAAGAGAAAGCCTTCCCATGGAGCTGGTGCCCTGAATTTGGGCTTCTAGCCTCCTAGATTATAAAAAAATAAATTTCTGTTTGTTAAAGCCATCCATTTGTGGTATTTCGGTTATGGCAACACTAGGTAACTAAGACACTGGTGGAGTGGGGTGCCTCTGAGCACTTACTGGCAGAGCTGAAGAGCTTTGCAACACTCACCCAAGCAGGACAGAGGCCAGGCCAAGAGGTGAGGGCCAGAGAGAGGCCTGCCTGCTGGTACAGCTGAGAAGAGGCTGTCTTGATTGAAGACCTGTATCCTGAGTTGTCCCTGATCCTGAATTGTAACCTGTTATTTTCATAATAAACCCAATAACTGTGAGTATGGTCTGTGAGTTCTGTGTAGCCATTGCAATAAATTATCAAACCCATCAGAGAAGTAGAGGGTGCAGTGGGAGTGTTGGCTGGTGTCTGATTGATAGAAAGATTGGAGAGGAGGTTTGTCTGATCTCTAACTCATAGGAATCAGCCTTGGGCTGTTAATGCTGATAATGATTTTCCTCTCGCCTTGTGAAGTTAGAGGAGGACGCTGCATGATGCCCCAGCCATGCCATATTTTACAGTTGCCATCAGAAACAGAACTCATTGCAATGGCTCCAGACTCATAGAGGTGTTGGACTTAGGAAAAGAAAGAACAAAGGGGTGAGGGAAGTGAAACTTATAATTCTTAGATGGTTACCTTCGTGGTAGTTATCATTAATGACTAAAAGGAAAGTAAAAGATATTACGCTACTTCTGAGGGGAGAAAAGCCACATCTCAAGTGGCTTGGGGCAAAAGCCAAGCTGGTTAAAAAAGATGGTAGGGGGCCAGGGTCTTCTGGTTCCACTCAGTCAGAGGCCTAAGGCCATATGCATACAAATGGGAAAATAGTCAAGGTATGGAGAAGACAAAACTGGCCAAGGGCCAGAGAGAGGCCTACACGCGGGCATGGCTGAGAAGAGGCTGTGCCGATCAAGAACTGTAACTTGTTACTTCCCTAATAGAGTCCATAACTGTAAGTATGGTTCTGTGAGTTCTGTGTGGCAACTGCAATGAATTGTTGAACCCATCAGAAAAGTAGAGAGTGCTGTGGGAGGGACAGCTGGTGTGTCAGATTGGTAAAAAGTCAGAGAGGAGGTATGTCTGACCTCTACTTCATAGGAATCAGCCTTGGGCTTTTGATGCTGATTTTCTCCTTCTCTCATGAAATTAAAGGACCTCTGAGTCTGCCATGCCATTGTTATACCTACACTGCACCCACTGTGTTTGTTCTCACAGGGAACTCCCAACTGGATTGTGCTCACCGCCTGTTCATGCACTGCTGCCTGCACCATTCCTGTTGCATCGTCCTCTCCTGGGACTCATGGGGAACTCCCATGTGTGTTGTGCTCGTATGTGCTCTCTGTCATAGGTTTGCCTGCACCTACTGTACCTCTCTCTTGGGCCCACCTGTTCATATACTGCAACCTGCACCGCACCTGCTGTGTTGTTCTTTCCTGTATTAAATCATTTCTTTCTTTTTTAGATTAGCTGTAACCTGGGCTTTCACTCTAGGGACCTCATGCAAAATTTCTGTCTCCTTTGACCTCCCTGATATACGCAAAACAGGCTAATTTAAAGCAGACAAAGTGGTTTGCGACTGGATGCTAATTTAAAGTTGGTAGTTAGAACCCGGAAAACCTGGTGCCATAGTGGTTAACAGCTACGGCTGCTAACCAAAAGGTCTGTAGTTCGAATCCACCAGGCACTCCTTGGAAACTCTATGGGGCAGTTCTACTGTCCTATAGGACCAGTAGGAGTCAGAATCAACTCAACGGCAATGGGTTTTTTGGTAGTTAGAACCCACCTAGTGGCTCCACGGAAGAAAAGCCTAGAGAACTGCTTCCGTAAAGATTACAGCCAAGAACACCCTATGGAGCAGTTCTACTCTGTAACATATAGGGTAGTCTTTGTTTTGTTACAAAACCCACCAGCTTTAGGGCTTTCATATATTGTGAGGGATCTTTTGTATTGTTTGCCCTCTGGGGAGAAAAACAGGCTTTGGGAGTTTTGACTGGGGGGCACAGAGACAGATAGAGGACAGTTAATTTTGTGCCTTGCGGTTGAACCCAGTGACTGGATGTCATGGATTGAATTGTGTCCCCCCAAAATATGTATCAACTTGATTCGGCCATAATTCCCAGTATTGCGTGTTGTCCTCCATTTTGTGATTGTAATTTTATGTTAAAGAAGATTAGGGTGAGATTGTAACACCCTTACCCAGGTCACATCCCTGATCCAATGTAAAAGGAGTTTCCCTGGGGTGTGGCCTGTACCACCTTTTATCTCCCAAGAGATAAAAAGGAAAGGGAAGCAAGCAGAGAGGGCGGGCCTCATGCCACCAAGAAAGCAGTGCCAGGAGTAGAGTGTGTCCTTTGGACCTGAGGTTCCTGCACTGAGATGCTCCCAGATCAAAAGAAGATAGGTGACAAGGACCTTCCTCCAGAGCCAACAGAGACAGAAAGGCTTCCCCTGGAACTGATGTCCTGAATTTGGTCTTGTAGCCTACTAGACTGTGAGAGAATAAATTTCTCTTTGTTAAAGCCATCCACTTGTGGTATTTCTGTTATAACAGCACTAGATGACTAAGACACTGGGGCTTTGCCCAGTTGTTTTGGAGCAACAGTCAGGCTGGTTAAAGCTGTGGCAGAATAAACAGTATAAAATTCTTTAACCTCCAAGTCCCATATGCAGTTAAAGCCTTGCTGAGGCAAAGCCAGACCCAACACTTTTTTGCTATTCATTTAAACTCTTATAAATTATTGTTTTCTATTTTAAAAAGATATAATGTTGAAAACCTTGACATGCTTTCACCAGCTCCAGATGAGAAAGTGCCTCATGATGGTTAGAAAAACAAAACATAAAACTACATGCTTTAACTCAGGTTTGTCAGATAGCTGCTGAGAAAATATTATAATTTATACGGATATCCTATATACCTTTGGAGTAATACACAACTTCAAAATATTATGGAAACAGGGTTTTTTGTTACTTCAGATAATAAAACTATTAAAAATAGATCACAATTAAATACATTGTTACAAGCCCTGCAGCTTTGAAAAACTTTTATCATAAAAATAGAGGTGGCTTTAAATAAAAATTCAGTTCTATGTACTGTTAATGAAATAATAAAAATAAATAAAAGATGTTTGTTTAGATCCTCATCAACTAACTAAAAAAAAATTGGCTACAAAACAAAACCAAACTCCCCAGGCAGAAAGAAAATTAAAGGAAAGACAATTTAATTTTGATGAAGGCATATAAAAAGACACTAATGGACTTCTAACCCATTAACCATTGCCATCGAGTCATTTTTGACTCATAGTGACTCTATAGGACAGAGTAGAACTGCTACATAAGGCTTCTAGGAAGCATCTGATGGATTCAAACTGCTGATCTTTTGATAAGCAGTCAAATGCTTAACCACTACACCACTTTGGCTCCAAATTTGTTAGTCTGGCCTCTTTTAAAAACTTTTGATCCCCACACCCACAATGGAGCAGATAAAATGAACAAACTATGCAAAGGTACTAGTGGGAAAGTTTTTTTAAGGTTACTCAAACATTTGTGGCTCAATGTTCCATTTGTCAGACTCATAACCCTGGTAAAATTATACAAATTCAAGCCAGACAGGAGCAACCATCAAATGGTCCGTTTGAGTACCTTCAGATGGATTTTATTCAGCTTCCCGCTTCTATGGGATTTTTCTGTATGTTAATTATCATTCGTTTTCTCAATGAATGGAATCTTTTCCTTGACAAAAGGCTGGTGTCATCACAGTAGCAAAGAGATTATAAAACATATTTTCCCCACTTAGGGCATTCCTTTTCACATAAACTAAGGTGCTCACTTTACCAGATAAGTAATTAAACAACCAAAGGAATGAATGTTTTACTGGTCATATTATGCTCAATCTTCTGGTAAAGTGGAAAGAGTAAATGGAATTCTTAAATTTAAAAGATATCAAAGATTACTGAAGAGGAGGTCTTTCATGGCCTAGGGTGTTATCACTTGCCCTCATGGTCATCTAATCCACCCCATTTAGAAAACATAAATTGACTCTTTATGAAATAATCACTGAAAGGCCTATGCCATTAATTTATTCTCTTGGAATTTTACTGGTAAAAAATCATGATATGTTTCAGTATTATAAAGCTCTTATGACATATACAAGAAGATATCTTTCACAGGTTTAATATGCCTTTGCTGACCTCCCTTCTGACTGATGCTCAGCCCACATATTAAAGCCAGAAGACAAGGTTTACTGAAACACACCCTTGAACCTCATTGAAAGAGACCATATCAAGTTCTCCTCACCACCTAACAGTGGTACAGTGCAGTGGATTACTATTACATGGCCCTTCTAGCCATGGTCTTGTAACTCCCACAAAATGATTGGATGGGACTACGTAAATAAGGTGTTTGCAGCCCATCAAGAGATTTGACAGTTTTCTAATGCAAATAAGGTGCATGGAACCCTTGTGTGCATGGAGCTACACAAATAAGATGCATGGAACCCTTGTAGGGGATTGGTTAGTTTTGCCATCCCACTAGGCCAATTCCAGAGCCTGAAGAGGGACCTCATTACCGTCAAGAAGAAAAGCCAGTTAATGAAAAACTAATACGCTCTGTAAACTTTCACCTAAAGCACAATTAAAAAAAAAAAAGAAGAAGAAGAACAGCCAGGAGTAGAGTGTGTCCTTCGGACCCAGGGTCTGTGTGCTGAGAACATCCTAGACCCAGAAGACAGAGAGAGCTGTAACACTGAAGATGATTTGAGACAGCAGCAGCACACGACTGGCAGGCTAGGATCACTGACCCATGGAGCTAAAGAACTGAGCACCTTTGGGCAGGAGGCACCTCCA
Organism: Loxodonta africana; assembly: GCF_030014295.1. Lineage (NCBI taxonomy): Eukaryota > Metazoa > Chordata > Mammalia > Proboscidea > Elephantidae > Loxodonta > Loxodonta africana. The sequence continues at coordinate 29,458,783 of NC_087356.1, forward strand.
GGCACTTATCACCAGAAGTAATGAGCTTAGTAACACTTGCCCTAGCAGCGTAGAGGCCAGACCAAGGGCTAAGGGCTGAGGACCAAGCGCTGAGGTCTGAGGGCAAGGGCCAAGGGCCAATGTCCAAGGTCTGAGAGCAGGGTCTGCCTGCCTGCAGGCACAGCAGAGAAGGAGCTGAGAGGTTGGGAGCTATCCTGACTGACAAACTGTATCATGCCTTCTGAGTTGTTCCTGTTACTTCCAAGTTGATTCTGATCCCAAGTTGTAACCTGTTACTTCCCTAATAAACCCCATAATGGTCTGTGAGTTCTGTGAGTATGGCCTGTGAGTGCTGTGTGGCCATTACAATGAATTATTGAACCCGGTAGAGAAGTAGAGTGTGCAGTGGAAGAGACGGCTGCTGTCGAAATCAGTAGAGGTTGGAGAGTGGAGGTATCTGACCTCTACCTTATGGGAATTAGCCTTAGGCAGATGTAGATCTTCATTCTACTCCCCCCTTATGCAGTTAGAGAACCTCTGGCACCATGCTATTTTTACAAGTGGCCAGACTTCAAGGAGTTGAACCCTGGATCCACACTTCTCAACTTAAACACATCCCACCACTCTGTTGGACTTGCCATCCACAGGGTGATTTAAAATTGAAATTAATATATTTTTACACAGATGGTGCATGCTTTCTGCGTCTGTTTGACTACCATGTCCTCCCCCCATGAGGCACCCTCACAAGTTCCACCAAGCCAATCCTCTTCCACATGTTGCTGTAAAAAAAACTAGCATAGTGCACTTATGAAAATACCTTTCGAGGAGAGGGTATAGCCGACACAGAAGGCACATGTTATTTGTGTAAAACTACAGTAACTAGACAATATTGCCCAAAAATGTTATTCTTGCTGTTTTTCCTGTTATTTTTATCACCTGCTTATTTTAATTTACAACCATACCCTTTCGTTTCTTTAATTTACTATGTAGCCAAGGAAACAAATCAATCTAGTTGTTGAATTTGTGCTAAGACTCCAAGTCATCCCCAGACTGCAATTCCCTTGCTAGTTGTTCCCCTAACATTAGAAGAAATGACCATTACTTTACAATGTATTCATTCAGATGGCCCCCATGCTTCCACTTTCTGGAATAATACTTCTATCAGACTCGGTGGCCCTAATGATTATGATTATGATATAACAAAGCCCAATCAAGGGCATTATGTTTTACTCATAACTAACCAGACTAAAGAATATAACGGGGGGGACTCCCCAAACTCAATGTCTAATTAACATATGGAAAATGGTTATTATTTCCATAATACAAACACTGTATGCCAAGGCTTGTTCCCCTTTAGAGGTATTTGTCTGCCTTTTATACAAAATGACCAAATAATCCTTCAAACTATTTCTTTCCATAAGCCTGATCTGATTGCTGGTTTAATGGAACTAAAATTCACGAAGGATTTAAAAATATAAATGGTTACACAGCCCCACTTGGAATATATGCTAAATTACGGAATAAAGCTGATTTTTCTTCTGCATGCTCTAACATTAAGCCCTTCTTTGCTTTAAATAGACATTATTTTGTCTGTGGCCTTCGAGCTTATACAAAGTCTTACCTCCCCAATGGACTGGTACCTGTTATGTTCCTCATACTCTACCAAATGCTGCTTTATATGAATATACACGTTCTGAAAAAATCAGAAATCTTTGGGAATCATCCCAATTAAAACTTGAGAAAAAATTCTAAAAAAAAACAAATAAAGCTCTTAGTGTTGAAGGACCCTTAACCAAACAAACCCCAGTAGATGCTCAGTTTCAGAATTCACTCCCTTTTTATCTGGTGTTAGTGTGTCCTGTATTGAAAGAAAAATCATTAGACTTCAAATGGTCCTTGAAAAGGTTGGGTTAGAACTACAAGAATCTGTACAGCAATTAGGATCAGCAATAATGACCACATCAAAAGAACTGCAGGCCTTACATGAAATGACACCAGAAAGCAGATTAACTTTAGACTTTAGGTTGGCGTCTCAAGGTGGTGTTTGTGTTCTAGTTGGCGATCAGTGTTGTGTGTACATCTATGACACTCTAAGTGAAATAGCACAAAGTGGCTACAGGTACAGCTCATGCCAGAGAGGCTGATGCTACCACCCACACTAAATCAAAGGCACCTTGGGATCTTTTCTCTTGGCTCTCATTTGCCTTGTGGGGACTTGGGTTAAGAGAGATTTTCCAATTCCTTATCATAATATTAACCAGTATATATCTATTTGTCCTCCTATGTCAGTGCATAATAACTTGAGTCTTAAACACATGTGCAGCCATCTAGAGACCAACAAATGGTCTCCCATGATTTTGATCAACTAAAGAAGATTGAAATACTCATGATCTGTGATCCGTCTAATAAGTAACAAGACCCGAAAAACTCAGATGGTGCCAAGTTGCAAAAAATTCTTTGATCACATTCCGTTCAAATTAAATTTGAAAAAAGTGAACCAAAAGGGAGTGATTTGTTAAATTTTTTCTTCCTTTTCCAGATTTGCCAGGACATGGGCTTGGGCAGTTTCGTTCCAGGGACCTCACACAACATTCCTGTCTCCTTTGACCTCCTCGACATGCACGAAACATTTTTGTTTGCACTAAACTTTAATCTATATACATGCTCAAATGTTCCAAGTTCTATGTTTAATAGGTCCACTGCTTTTCTGATAAGTTTACATTTTAAATGTTCTGCACACCCTGCCTTTCACGTGACCTGAAAAGTATTGAAAATTAATGACCAGCTGTAACTTCAAAGTATTATAAAAATGCTTTGTTCTGTTCCCCCCATACTTGCTTTTTTTTGTTGTTTTGTTATCTATATAAACCCCTGGTCTGCCTTTGTTCAGTGAAGCACTCTTCTAGTTGCCCTAGAAACTACAACGCCCAATTTATGAACCTATAAACCAAAAAAAAATTCCAAATTATAATATTGGTAAAATTTTTCTTTTGAAACCCAGGACACCTGGGAGCTCCCCTTTGTGTTGTGTTCACCGAGCCACTCTGCCAGGTCTGACATCCGTTGTGTTCTCTGGGCCTATCCTGTCCTAGATTCCCTGCCCGAGAACACCAGCCATGCTGAACCAGGGAGGGGAGTGGGATGATGACATACAGTGAACCTCTGCTCTCTTGTTGTGGTCTGGATAATAACTTTTTGATTCAATATCCACTTTGGTCTTCCAACCTTTTGATTGTTGTCCAGAGTTCTGAGGTTATCCATTTAATTTGTTGTTACTTGTTTTTTTCTGGATTTTTTTTGTAGGGGGACAAGAGTATGAGACTGCTTATGCCCCTATCTTACTCCACCCGCCTCTAGTGTTGTCAGTTTTTGTGAAGGGTAAAAACATTCATACTCGCAAACACATAGAGTTTTGTCTTGCTCTTCATTTACTTTCTAGTCCAGACTAATTTAATCACTAAAGAATATATGAAGCCTTGGAAACAGGAGTTACCTTCCGCAAAGAAAAAGGGTGGCCAATGCACAAGCACAGAAAACTTTTTATGGTCTGTTACACAGTATGCCTTTTGTACACAGTAGAAATTTTGTACTTTGGACAGTATTACCTAATCAAAAGTTATTTTTCTTTTAAAGGGGTTATTACACAATCCAGGAGAAACTCTTAGGGAAAATGTGCCTGCTACCGCATCCCCATGTAGGGCCTCAAACCTCCTCATCAGACAGAGCTTCCTCAAAGGACTTGGGCCCAAGGCAGTGATGTGTGCATCTACATTCTGGTGGATCTTGAGCTCTTGGAGAAAAGGAGCTCCATCTTCTTCTTTTGTTCCTAATGCCCTAGTGTCCCTTTCCCTATAGAAGCCTTTGTCAAAATGACTGACTCTACTCAAAGTGATCTATAAATTCAATGCAATTGCCATCAAAATTCCAACAGCCTTATTGCAAAAATGGAAGAGCCAATTCTCAAATTTATACGAAGCCCAAAGGCTAAAGGGACCCCAAACAGCTAAAGCAATCTTGAAGAAGAAGAATAAAGTAGGAGGTCTCACACTTCCTTATTTTAAAGCATAGTATAAAGCCACGATAATTAAAACAGACTAGTACTGGTATAATAATTTTTTTTTTTTTTTTTTTTAGTTTAGTACTGGTATAATAATAGACTTATAGACCAATGGAATAGAATCGAGAGTTCAGAAATAAATCTATACATCTATAGTCAACTACTTTTTAACAAGGTAGTTAAGTCCATTCAATGAGGAAGGAAGAGTCTCTTCATTAAATGGTGCTGGGAAAATTGCATTTCCACATGCAGAAAATGAAATAGGATCCATGCCTCCTCATACCATTCACAAAAACCAGTTCAAAGTGGATCAAAGATCTAAATGTGAGAACTAAAACCATAACATTTTTAGGAAAAAAATTTAGGGGTCAGGCTGTGGGACCTACTTTTTAATGATAGCCTATCAGATATGGCAACAAAAGCTCAAGCAGCAAAAGACAAAATAGATAAATGGGACTTCATAAAAATTAAATACTTTAGTTCATCAAAGAACTTTGTGAAAAAAGTGAAGAGACAACCTACAGCTGGGGAGAAAATTTTTGGGAACCATATATTCTATAAGGATAAATAAATATTCAAAATATATGTAAAAATTCTACAACTTAACAACAAAAAAGACAAACAACCCAATCAAATAATGGGTAGAGGACTTGAACACCAAATACATAATGACAACCATAACCCTAATCCCAGCCTTAACACTAATCCTAACTCTAACCCTTACCCTAAACTCATGTCTAGCTTTTATACTATCCCTAGTGATATTCTCAAGTGACCAACAAGAACGTGAAAAGATGTTCAACATCACTCATTGCAGTTCAGCCTGTCCCAATTCACAGTGACCCTGTAGGACAGAGTAGAACTGACTCATAGGGTTTCCGAGGCTATAATTTTTACAGGAGCAGATCACCAGGTCTTGTCTCCCATGGAACAGCTGGTGGGTTCAGCTGCTGACCTTTCAGGTTTGCCACTGAGTGCTTAATCACTGTACCACCAGAGCTCCTTCACTAGCTATTAAACCAAACCAAAGTCAAACCTGTGGCCACTGAGTCAATTCCAACTCCCAGTGACTATGTAGGAGAGAGGAGAACCGTCCATAGGGTTTCTAAGGCTGTAAATCTTTACAGAAGCAGACTGCCACATCTTTCTCCCACAGAGTGACTAGTAGGTTTGAACTGTCGACCTTTTGGTTGGCAGCCAAGCGCTTTTACCACTACAACACCAGGGCTCCTCATTAGCCATTAGGGAGATGCAAATCAAAACTATAAATAGATACCACCTGTCTTAGTCTGGCTTCTCCAGAGAAGCAAAACTGGTACAGCATATAAATATATATACAGAGAGAGTTATATCAAGGAAATGGCTCACACAGTGGTCAAGGCTGGAAAGTCTCAAGTCCGTAGTTCAAACTGGAGGCTTCTCCTGACTCACATAGCCACAGGGGTTGGCAAAACCAAGACTGTAAGGTCAAACAGCAGATGAGCTCTGGCTCACAGGCTGCGGAGGCCAATGAAGCCCAGGATTGGCAGGTAAGACAGCAGGTATCCTGCTAGCTCAGGTCCCAAGAACTAGAGGTCAGATGAACAAGAACCAGCAGCAGGATCCAGAGCAAGAAAAGCCAGCGAACCTTGCCAGAAAGTTCATCTATATTGGATGTAGGCCACATCCCAAGGAAAACTCCCTTTCAACTGACTGGCTGCTCACAACAGATCTCATCATGGAGGTGATCACATTATATCAGATCTTATTATGGTGGTGATTACATAACTGCCAAACTACTGAGAATCATGGCCCAGCCAAGTTGACACACAACGTTAACTGTAACGCCACTTCACCCGTATTAAGATGGCAATGATAAAAAAAAAAAAGTGAAAACAGCAGGTGTTGGCAAGGTTTGGAGAAACTGTAATCCTCATCCATTGCTGGTGGGAATGTAAAATAGTACAGCCACTGTGGAAAACAGTTTGGCAGTTCCTTAAAAAGTTGAACATAGAACTACCATATGACCTAGCCGTCTTAATCCTAGGTATATACCCAGAAGATATGAAAGCAGGAGTGCAAACAGAAATGTGTACACCAGTGATCATTGCAGCACTTTTCACAATAGCCAAAATGTGGAAACAACTGAAATGTCCGTTAATAGATGAGTGGATAAACAAACTGTGGTATATACACACAATGGAATATTACTCAGCCGTAAAGAAAAATGTAGTCCTGATGCCTGCCACTACATGGATAAACATTAAAAACGTTGTGCTGAGCAAAATAAGTGATTCACAAAAGGACAAATACTGTATGATCTCACTTATATGAAGTAAGGAAGTATATAGAAACCAAAGGTGATTAGTGGTTACCAGGGTGAGAGAGAGCAGGGTAGGGGGAGTTTTTCTTAGAGGGCATTGAGGTTATGTTAATGGTGATGGAATAATTTGGAAAAGCCTGTGGGGAATGACTGCAAAACTTGAAGAATGTAATCAATGTCTCAGAATTTTACACATAGAAATTGTTGAATTGGCATGTTTTGTCCTGTATATTTTCACAATAAAAAAAATATTGTAAATAAAAACATTTTTTAAAAACCATGCACAATCACACAAGGAAAACTCTGAGGCCATATTTTGCAATGAGTTCTGTTTAGCCCATTGAGCTGCTGATTCTTAACCACTGCACTACCAGGGCTCCCCCAAAGCCAAACCCGTTGAGATCAAGTTGATTCTGACTCATACTGACTCTTTAGAACAGAGTAGAACTGTCTCATAGGGTTTCCAAGGATCAGCTGGTGGATTCAAACTTTTGATTAGCAGTCTTAGCTCTTAAGTGGGATCTTACATTGTACTGTCTGTATTCTGGGCTAACTGATTGAGGGACAGAGCTTGATGTGGGCTTTTGTTTCTAGTTCCTGAATATAGCCCTTGGAATTTCTTGAGTAATCAAGGTGTCTTTGTTTTTCTAAAATAGCCAGACAACACTTAAGTATGTGCGAATGAGTAGGGACTACACAGGCCCTGCCCTGGCAGCAAAACTCAGGAAGGGAGGGGGATATGATAGAATCAATCATGCATCTTCATTTATTCTATCAATGATGCATATGCAATGAGGCACCAATCAAGACTATGCATTGAGGCCCTATCATGCATACATATATTTATAAGAGGCCCAAATGTGGCTTCCTGGATTGGCAAGAACATCCACACAAAGGAGACGGTGGCGTGTCCCTGGAGGTAGTGGAAGACTTGTGCTGGGACCTCTCTTAGATTTTGCCTGATGTGTCTCCTCACTTGTGTCCTTTCTGGTTATAATAAATGTGTAACTGTAAGTATAAGTGAGAAGCCCTGGAGGTGCAGTGGTTAAGCATTGAGCTGCTACCAAAGGGTCGGCAGTTTGAATTCACCATTCACTCCTTGGAAACCCTATGGGCCAGTCCTACTCTGTCCTATAGGGTCACTATAGGGTCGCTATGGGTCTAATGGGCTTGACAGCAACAGGTTTTGGAACAGGCTGCTCATCCATATTTTGAACAGTACCTGTGCCATTTTTTTCCTTTTCCTAGCCTGTCTCTGTCTCCAAGTATGATTTTGCTGTTAGCTCCTCTAAAAGTTAAACGTTAAAAACCAATCTTTCCCCTTAAAAAAACAAATCCAAACCCACTGCCGTCAATTCCAACTCATAGTGACCCTATAAGATGGAGTAGAACTGCCCCACAGAGTTTCCAAGGAGTGCCTGGTGGATTCAGACTGCCAACCCTTTGGTTAGCAGCCATAGCACTTAACCACTACGCCACCAGGATTTCCATGTTTCCCTAGGACCCTGGAGAAACAAGTGATATCGATCTAAGCCTGTCAAACAGGACAATGCTCATCAGGATGGTGTCAGTCATCCCCTGGGTTGTTGGGATAATGGCAGGAAAAGATCAAAGTTTGAGGCGTGATCACCTAAATCACACCTAAAGAGAATGGACATGCCACAAATTCCTAAAACCCATGTCCCCTTTTCCATATAAAACCTGAGCTAAACTCCAGTTTCTCGAGACAGACAGCTTTAGGAGGAGACCATTCCCCTTCCTTTCCATATACCGGCATATATAATAAAGCTCTTGCTACCCACCTCACCCTTTCTCAAGAATTGGCTGTTTGCAGCAGGCGGCTCTAACTCACAAAATTGTGGTAACAATTTGGTGGCCCGTATGGGGACCTCTAGCCATTTGAGACTCGGTGGCCCTGGGGCGAGGCCCAGCCCTGAGGAGAGTTCTCCCAAGCGGCTCCTGAGGACTCTGTCCGTGGAGGCTGTCGTCGGACCCAGGCTCACTGCAGCGCCACCAGTCCCCAACCGCACCAAAGACGTAGGTGAAGGCAAGACCTAACCAGGATCCTGAGGTGAGTCCCCAGCCCTCTCTCTGTTGCGCTCAGGGCCAGGGCAGATAGGGCAGGCCAACGTGGCTTCTGGAACTGGACCCGGGCCCTTGGTTTCCGAGGTGAGTGGCACCTTAGATGACCATCCCCCTGAGTAGGATTGCAAGGAAGAACTCTTGGTGACTCTAGAGTTTGGGTAGGCATATGAGGTGTGGTGGCCATTGTTTCTGTGTGTCTGGTTGTTGTCTGTCTCTGGTTGGTTCACCCTGGTTCTGGGAAGTGGATGCACACATCTCTATCTGTTTAGATTGGGAGATGGAAGCCCTTCTGTCTGGTATTGAGGATAGTAGGTATCTGGAGGATTGAAGTGGAGACTCAGACATTCCTAGTAATGTGTTGAACCTAAGATCATCCTCATTCCCCCTTTCCCTTTCTAGCTTGTCTGGTCCGAGTGCTCTCTGTCTCTTCATCTTCTGTGTGACCAGGGTTGTCTGGGAGTTTGAGGCTGCCAATATCACCTCCATAACCTTGCTGTCTGTCTAGGAGACTGAGACTGCAAGATTATCTCTGTCACCTCTGTCTGTTCCTTTTATGTGTAATTTAAGTGTAATGCATAGAAATTTACTGGTAAAAAGAAATTCAGGTTGAATTAGAACATACCTATAGAAACTCCTGAAAATTTATTGATTGGGCTGAAAAAAAGAGATGCACAAGGGTGGGGGGGACAGATTTTCAGTCTAGACTGGAATTTGAATCATAATACAGAGAATACTCCAGGCAGAGTGTTAAGATTTAAAAAGAGGTTCTCTCCCAGAGCTAGAAAACTATTGGCTGCAGTGCGTGAGACAAATACCTGTTGGACTAAAAGAAAAACCTGGTTGTATCAACTACCCATAAAAATTAAAAGCTAGGTTCTTGGGAACAGTTAATTGGACAGAATGAAAAATCAAGAGAACATACCAGGAGATTCACCCCTAGAGTGCATTCTTAAACACTGGCAATTCTTTTCTTATGATCAATTAAAGAAAAAGAAAGCTTCAGAAAAAGAAGGAAGTGTAGGGTTAAAAATCTCTGCTAGTAGGACTGACCTGCCAAGTTTACTCTGAGATAAGAAAAAGGAAACAGTTCCAGACAAAAAATGCCAGACAGCCTTCCTAACTGCTACCTTACAGGCTAAAGGCCATCCCCCAAGAAAACAAAGATAAAGAGAGAGACCAACTGCCACAGGAGCCAAAAAGTCACCACACCCCTTTAAAGAGAGATCAGTGCAGCTGATGTAAAGAAAAAAAACATTAAAAGTGAGAGTGTACAAAATACCAAGCAACAACAACAAAAAAAAGGATAATCTTGTCTTTAAGTAACAGTTCCAGAACAGTACAAAGGAAAGATATTATCTTTTGCTTTTTAAAAGCATCTAGTTCAACTTAAACATATGTAAATGAATTAGAATGACCTAATCTTGTCTTCTACCATGAGTTAAAAGGTAGATAGGGCGGGGCAAGATCAGGCCTTCTGAGTCCCCAGTCCCTGTCTCTGTCTCCAAGTATGATTTTGCTGTTTGCTCCTCTAAACGTTAACCGATGTTTCCCCTAGGACCCTGGAAAAACAAGTGATATCGATATAAGCCTGTCAAATAGGACAATGTTCATCAGGATGGTGCCAGCCACCCCCTGGGCTGGTGGGATAATGGCAAGAAAAGATCAAAGTGTTTGAGACGTGATAACCTAAACCACACAGAAAGAGAAGGGACATTCCACAAATCCCTAAAACCCACATCCCCTTTTCCCTATAAAACCCCAGCTGGATGCAATGTCTTGAGACAGGCAGCTTTAGGAGATCATTCTCCTCTGTCTGCATATACAGGCCTATATAATAAAGCTCTTGCTACCCACCTCACCCCTGTCTCAAGAATTCTCTGTTTGCAGCAGCTGACTCTAACTCACGAAATTGCGGTAACAATTTGGTTTGCTTTTTGGTAGGTGTAGGTTGAAGTTCTGGGAGCGTAGTGGTTAAGAGCTCAGTTGCTAACCAAAAAGTTGGCAGTCTGAATCCACCCGCAGCTCCTTGAAAACCCTATGGGGCAGTTCTACTCTGTTCTATTGGGTCGCTATGAGTCGGAATTGACTCGACAGCAATGGGTTTTAGTAAGTATAGGTAATTGTCTCCGTGAATTTTGTGAGCCATTATAGAGAACTAAGGAACCAAAGGGGCACTGAGAACCAGCAGAAACTGGCATTTGCCTACATGGCAGTTGATCTGAAGGGCAGAATCTTTCTAACCCACTGGTTGCTAGCCCCCTAGGGGGCTAGAAAGACAGAGAAAGAGAGGGACAGACTGGTCTGAAGCGGAGGGAATTGTGCAAACTTCTGAGCCAAGGCTGGTATCTGATAATCTGGCCCTGGGTGACCAGGGATGTTTTGATCTGACTTTGGGTGGCAGGGGATGAAGTCTAACCCAACTCTGGGTGGTTAGGGTAAAAGAGAGGAAGTGCCACGGAAGTGGCTGGTAATAAGAATTATAGAGATGTGAGAAGGTGAAGCCTAGATCCGTTTCCGGGTGGGAACTGGATTCACTTCCAGGTGGGAACTGGACTCACGCTGATCCTTGCCGCACAGTTAGCAACGAATTTTCCCACCTTGTCCCTTTAGCAATGCACTGATTCTACTAACTAGCCTCCCAACCTTGACTTGTGCCAGGTAGGTTTTTCTGCTATAAGAAAAGTATTCTGGGTCACCACTCAGCAAACAGCTGAATATCGATGGGAAGGAGGTAGCCATGGGAGAGAATAGGGGTGTAGGGAACATCACAGAAGGCAGGCACCCATCCTTTCTTACCTCGAAGTAGATTTGTGAGCAGAAAGGGCCCAACATAGTTAGTGGCAAAGGTGACATCCAGGCCCTCTGGAGTAAGTGTCTTCTGGGGTATTCCTGAGAGGAGATAAGAACACAGGTGGTAGGTAATGGAGAAAGTACCCTGAGGCGAACAAGGTCTGGGATGTGTCGTAGACAACTCAAGCTGGGAAGAAACTGAATTCCATGCAGTAAAATCCAGTACTTCAAAATGGCTACACTACAGTAGGGGGGATAAAGAACATGAAATAAATTACTTAATTGGAATTTACAAACTTAAATCGTTGAAAGACATTATTGATTGGTAATTACAGCCTTAGATAATTGAAAGACACCGCTTGATTGGTAGTTGTTATTGTTAGGTGCTGTTAAGTCAGTTCCGACTCATAGCAACCCTGTCTACAACAGAACAAAACACTGTGCCGTCTTCACAACTGTTGCTATATTTGAACCTGTTGTTGCAACCACTGTGTCAGTCCATCTCGTTGAGGGTCTTCCTCTTTTTTGCTGACCCTTAACTTTACCAAGCATGATGTCCTTCTTCAAGGACTGTTCCCTCCTGATAACATGTCCAAAGAATGTGAGATGAATACTGGTTGTGCTTCTTCCAAGACAGCTTGTTTTTTCTGGCAATCCATGGTATACTCAATATTCTTTCCCAACATCATAATTCAAAGGCATCGATTCTTCTTTGGTTTTCCTTGCATCTGATTGGTAGTAGATTATTATAAGGTAGGACTTCCTGTAGCGAGAATTCCTAAGGCAGGACTTCCTGTGGTGGGAATTCCTAAGGCAGGAAGGACTTCCTGTAATGGAAGCTCATAAGGAAATTGGCTTAAAAGGATATACATTGTCTTTCTTAGATTGATTACAGTGTGGTAATTACAAAGGTATGTAACAGGGGAGGGTCGGAGTGTAGTTATGTCATTATAACAGGACATTCCTTAGTTTCACGATTAGGTCTGCACAGAAGATGGCTGTTGCTAGGGTGAAAACGGAACTAGTAACAAAGGAGTCGGACTCAAACTTCAAGCCAGCCATTTCAGTTTTTCTCAGGTACCTCAAATTTTAAAATTCCTTTACACAGATGGATATACTGGAGTTCAGTAGAAATGCCACAGGGGCATGTGCAGTCAAAGGTGGGGGTGATGACGTTTGAGGCTATAACTCAAAGTAGACTTATTAGGAGTATATAAATTAGAGCATTTCAGCAGGGCACATAGGTTAGGCTTTGGGGATGCCTGTTTTGAAGTCCCTGAGCTAAAAAGGAGGGGATGTTGGGGAATGTTGGGGAAGTAAGCCAAGGCACATACCACAGACTCCAGCATTGTTTACCAGCAGATGTATCTTAGGCTCTTCCTGCAGAAGCCACTGGGCAAAGCTCCGGATGGAGGCCAGAGAGCTGAGGTCCACCTCACCAAGCAGCAGGTGATTGCTGCTTGAGGTTTCCTGGATCTCGGCTAGGGCTTGCTGTCCACGCTCTCGGTTCCGGCAGGCGAGGATCACGCGGGCCCCACGACGGGCCAACTCCTGGGACACAACTTTCCCGATACCTGTGAGAAGGCAGCTGCAGAGTAAACTAGCCTGGGGGTAATCAGAGGGCAATGGAGGAAAGGAAGGGACTAGGCTCCCTGAAAAAGAATGCTGATCCCTCTCTCTGCCCTCCCTGTTAGAACTGTTAAGGGCTGAGGCCCATGGTGAGGTAACAGAGTGGGAGAAGCACTCACCAGAGTTGGCACCAGTTACCACTGCTATCTTCCCAGTTAGGTCTGTGGAGCAGTGCTGGAGGTCCCAGGGATGAGACCTCTGCCAGATCCGCACACACAGTCCAAGCAGAAGGATCAGGATGAGGAACACAGTGCTAGGGCCCCAGACCAGGGTGCTGAGTGGAGCCCACAGCAACATAGCAGAGGCTGTGGGTCGGCCAACAAAGCGCTGCAGCCTTGCTTTAAAAACAGAGAAGGCACAGGGAAGGGTGATAGTCAAAGCTGGTTGAAACTAAGAGTGAGGAAAGTGAGATGACGAAGACATGCAAAATTTAAGGAGGTACTCACACTCGGGTTTGTTCAGGCATACTTCCCGAACCTGTGCATGAGCGCCTCCTTAAATTTTGCTATTGCCTGACTGTAGTCACAGCCCTGAGTTAATGTTTCCAAAAAAAAGTCAGTATTTCACCATACCTTGTTATTGTCTTAGTTATCTAATGCTGCTGTAACAGAAATACCACAAGTGGATGCCTTTAATAAACAAAATTTTCTCACTATTTAGGAGGCTAGAAGTCCAAATTCAGAGCGCCAGCTCTAGGGAAAGGCTTTCTGTCTCCACTGATTCTGGAGGTCTTTTGTCTCTTCAGCCTCTGCTTCCCGGTTCCTTGGAGATGTCCATGTGTTTTGGCATCTATCTTATCCCACCTCTGCCACTTCACTTGTTTGTTTAATCTCTTTGATATCTCAAGAGATTGACTCAAGACACACCCTATACTATTACTGTCCATTAACATAACAAAGACAACTCATTCCCAGATGGAATTATAGCCAGTGTGGTGTAATGGATCTCCTCTGTGTGGCCTTTCTTACCATGGTCTTGTAACTTCCAACCAAGTGATTGGGTGGGACTGGACAAATAAGGTAACCGTGGTCCACCAATGGGATTGGTCAAGGTTGCCATCCCATTAGGCTTAAAATGAATCATCCCAGAGGTGGGGAAGAAAGGATCTCACCACCACCAAGGAAGAAGAGCCAAGAGTTGAGTGCTTCTGCTGGACACAGGATCCCCGTGCTGAGAAACTCCTAGAACCAGGGGACCAAGAGAAAGACAGACAGCTTTAGCACTGAAGGTGGCCAGAAGTGGTGGTGAAGATATGGCTGCTCAGCCATATCTTCAAAAGTACCTGAGCCAATTTTTTTTTTTTTTCCTTCTTTCTCTCCTTTCCCTCCCCTAGGCCATCCCTGTCTCCAAGTAAGATCCCGATGTCAGCTCCCCCAAGAGGTTAAGTGTTAGCCAATGTTTCCTCTAGGACTATGGAAAACAAGTGATATTGATCTAAGCCTATCAAATAAGACAAAGGATGGCACCAGCCACCCCCTGAGCCAATGGGATAATGGCAGGAAAAGATCAACATGTTTGAGAAAGGACCACCGAAACCCAATAGAAGAAAGAGAATGTACATTCCACAAGTCCCTAAAACTTACGGCCCCTTTCCCTTAAAAACTGGAGCTGACCTGTAGTCCAGGGAGACAGCTTTAGGAGGAGACCATTCCCCTCTGTCTCTATATACTGGTAAATCTAATAAAGTTCTTCCCACCCACCTCACCCCTGTATCAAGAATTGGCCGTTTGTGGCAGGTGGCTCTAACTGGCAAAATTGTGGTAACAATTTGGTGGCCCGTACAGGGAGCTCCAGCGGTTCCAGATGCTGTGGCCCCGTGGCAGAGCCCGGGCCTGAGTGACAGTTCTCCTGCCAAGTGGCCACTGGGGATTCTGTTTGTCTCCAGAGGCTGTCACCAGGCCTGGGCTCCCCTGCAGTGCCACCGGTCCCCAACTGCACCAAAGAGGTAGGTGAAAGCAAGACCTAACCAGGATTCTGAGATGAGTCCCCTGTTGCTCTCAGGGCCAGAGTAGATCGGGTGGGCCAGTGTTGCTTCCAGAACTGGACCTGGGCCCTTGGTTTGTAAGGCGAGTGGCACCTTGGATGACCATCCCTGTGAGTAGGATCGCAAGGAGGGCCTCTTGGTGACCCCCTAGGTGGGCAGGCATATGAGTGTGTAGCGGCTGTAGGTTTTGTTTGGTTGTTGTCTGTCTCTGGTTGGTGCACCCTGGTTTTGAGGAGTGGATGTAGGCAACTATCAGTTTATATTGGGAGATTGAAGTCCCTCCCTCTGGCATTGCGGATAGGAGGTATCTGGGGATTGAAGTGGAGATTCTGATATTCCTAGTAATGTGTTAGACCTTACTAAGATTATCCTCATTGTCCCTTTCCTTTCTGGCTTGTCTGGTCTGAGCGCTCTGTTTGTTCACCTTATGGGTAAATATTATGTGTAACTGGGGCTGCTTGAGTGGTTGAGGCTGCCAAGATCACCTCCGAAACCTGGTTGGCTGTCTGGGAGGTTGAGACTGCAAGATTATATCTATCGCCTCTGTCTGTGTCTTATGTGTAATGCACAGAAAGTAATTGTTGAAAAAAATTTTTTCAAGGTGAATTAAAACATATTTATAGAGACTCCTGAGGATTTATTGATTGGGCTGGAAAAAAAAAAGAGAGATGCATGGGGAGAACAGATTTTCAGTCTAGACTGGGATTTGAATCACAATACAGAGAACACTCTGGGCAGGGTGTTAAGATTTTAAAAAGAAGTTCTCTCCCAGGGCTGAGAAAAATCTTGGCTGCAGTGCCTGAGACAAATAAATCCCTATTGGACTAAAAGAAAAAGCTGATGATATCAACTACCCATAAAAATAAAAAGCTAGGTTCTTGGGAACAGTTAATTGTGTTACCAATTGCCAAACTGACAGAAAGGGTCCTTGTCTTTTCCCGAATAAGAATACATGCAAAAGACAAACTTTATCTTCAACAAGCTTTATTTTGCTTGAGTCAAGCAAAAGGAGTCAGCGAGGATCTAAGCCTCTCCAAAAGACTTACTGGAAAAGGGAAGAAAGGCTAGGGCTTATGTGGGTTCGGTGGAGACAACAGAGTAGTGAATATTTAGTGGGCTTCTTTCAAGTGGGGGGTACTTCTCAGAACGGCAGTGCATGTTAATTAGGTTGCCCTCGCATGTGGAATCCAAGAGGAAATCTGCTGATATTCAAGACAGTCCTCTCAGCAGCCCTTGGCATCACTTATTATGAGATATAGTGCAAGTGCACTGATCTTTGGCACTACATCACCATCTTCGGAGGGCTATGGAAGGTTAAACAGTGGTCACTCTTTGTTCTTCCGCGCATGTGGAGCCTGTAAAGGGGAAAAAAAAAAACCAAACCCAGTGCCATCAAGTAAAGGGGGGAGGCACTAGAAAAACACTAAGAAGGAAATAGTAATTCACGGGTTGTTCCAGCCTTATCTCATGTTGACAGATGTGGTTCTGGTTTACCCAACTTCTAGGTGGTAATCTTTTAACAGCTCTGTTGTTCCACCGGCAGTTAACCCTATTTGTCTCAATTGGACAGAATGAAAAATCAAGAAAACGTACCAGGAGATTCACCCCTAGGGTCCATCCTTAAACACTGGAAATTCTGAACTTCTTTTCTTACAATCAATTAAAAAAAAAAAAAGCTTCAAAGACTGAAAAAAGTACAGGGTTAAAAATCTCTTAGCTAGTGGAAGTGACCTGCCATGTTTACTCTAACCGTGATAAGGAGGGAAAAAAATTCAGCCCGAAAACGCGAGGCAGCTTTCATAACTGCTGCCTTACGTGCTAAAGACCATCCTCCAGAAGAGCAAAGAAAAGGAGAGACAAGGCCACAGGAGTGGAGAAAACCCCACACCCCTTTGGAAAGAGACCAGTGCAGGTGGTGTAAATGAAGAAAGGATAATTTTATCTTAAATGGAAAGCAGCAATTCTTGAACAGCTAAAGAGAAAGAATTTGTTATCTTTTGCCTTTCAAAATGCCTAGGTGCACTTAAACTTGTATAAATGAATAGGGATGACTCCCTCTGCCCCCAGTCTCCCTAACTAAGAATTGGTGGATTCATTTACAAAACTGCTAAAGAGCTTTGGCACTTACTGGGTGAATAACCAAAAAAAAAAAAAAAACCCAGTGCCCCTTGTGAGCCCAGCTCCAGCTGGGTCACACTCTCTATGTTCAAGGACAGGGAAAAATGACTAATATTATTTCTTAAATCATTCCCTCTTTTTGATCAGAGATTGGAGGTACCACATCCATGATCAATACCTGGACTTCGTTGAGTTCCTAGATGGCGACCATGGCAGGTTATTTAAACTCACGGTGCTGGTTTTCCACCAGATACCATCTGGTTCTTCACCAGGATCTTAAGAGCAATGTTCTCATCAATCGCATTGCCCAAGTGAGCAAACTCAATGTACATCAACATTTTAGCCCGAGACCTTCTTTTGTCTTTTAGGTGTGTAAGACAATAGAAGTTTTATTATGCCTAAAAATAAATAAATAAATAAAATAAAAATTAAAAAAAAATTTTTTTTAAATACTATCAGGATGTAGGCTGAGAATATTACTTGTAGTAGTGCAGATCAATCTGGTGTTTGTAAGGGTGTTGTAGTGTGTACCAAGTAACTTGCTGTCTAATTCTATTTGTATATCCTGTTCTTCTCTTGTGTTATTCATCTAAATGTAACAACAGGTATTTGCCACAGCACCTATCACATTTTCTTGGACCAATATATAAAAATTTAAGGCTATTTTGTTATCTCACGTCACCTTGGCTAAATGAGGTCAGAAATCACTGTGTTTCCATCCCACTAGCAACTTTGCTATTTGTCCCATAGTGATTGATACATTTCTTAAAGATTCCTGCAATTCAAATATACCATAAGTAGGAATTAAAGTTACCAAACCATACCCTGAGTGTCGGACGAATGGGCTTTCTTGGATAACAAATTAACATTACCTTTCTAGTATTTACTATGAATATCTAAAGATAATCCTAAAGCTCTCAAAGTGCATTGCCCACTCATTTGCCAGGAATCTAAACAAGAGATTGTCCATGTAAATTCACCATTAGTTAGAAAGGAATCATTTAAATTAGTATAGTTCGGTCTACCACATAAAAACATATTTATAAAGCTCAAGAAGTTTGTCTAGAGAAAACAGAAGGTATAGAAAATTTACATGTGACAAACAAGTTTCTATTAAAGAATAAGTGATTAGCAAGATAATACAAGATAGACTTTTCTTGGTGGAAGTTTCTAGTTAATTTGCTTAAAACGTACTACTAAGTGTTCTTCTCAAGGGCAAGCTGCCCCTCCTTGGTTTACCTATTGACAGTCATGGGTCACTTTTTTAGAACAGAAGTGAAACCTAAGACAGAATGGAGTCTGAGCCATGAGGTCGATCTCTTCCGAGAGCCTGGTTTCTTTTAGATACCTAATTTTCTGCATAGCAAGAGGGTGACAGTTTGATTGCAAACATTAGACAGGTATTTTATACAACGTTGTCTAGAGGACTGATTAAACTGATTACTGACTTACCCTAAACGTAACTCTCAGTCTAATCTTTGGAGTCAGTTTCTCAAAATAGATTGAATTCTTCAAAAAAAAAAAAAGCACAATGCCCAGAGCAAAATGGTCTTGTTAGTTTATCTGGACAACTGTCTCAAAGTGGCTTTAGGAACCAGTTTTTCTTTAAAGCTCAAGGTTCAAAAAGACACCCAAAGGCAATGGCCTTTGTGGGTTGTCCCACCCTCTATGAAAGCCAGAAATCTGGATTCTAGGAGAATTATAACTCTTTTATGGTTCCCTCTTTTGGATTATGATCTTTGTTATAGAATCTTTTGATCAAAAATGTTCAGTAAATGGTAATTGGGTACTATCTGGTTTTTTAAGATCTCAGGCATCACAGAGCAAATCAGAAGATAAAATAGAAACACTAACAATAGCAGTAGGCTAATTGTCTGATATAACCAACGAAACCATGACCCTAAGATCTCTGAACCAAGGAAACAAATCTTCTGAGATGTTCGCTTGTGCATAAACAGCGTCAGTAACTGTTCTTCATGTGCCTCAGCCACAACTACATTCTGCTAAACCTAAGACTGTAACATTTATCTATTAAGGCGCAGAACTGTTTCCAGAGAACTAATACGAAATCTAATGTTTTTCTAATTTGTATAATCATAGCTCAAATTTCAGATACTTTTTTGGTTATGAAATTTATAACTTTATCAACAGGAACTTTTAATTCAAGAGTTATAATATTTAAACCCACCAGTTAGATAATTTAGAAAAAGGGGGTGTGTCTCTAATACTCTCCAGTATGTTTTCTCTTTTTCAAAATGAGCGACTGAGGTTGACATAACTATGGCCATGATAAACATGTTAAGTTTTTCTATCTTTTTTTTCCTGTCTTTTCTTTCACATATCTCTGTTAATGACTTTGTTCTTCATTTTAATTTGATGTAAACAACTTTATTTTGCTCTATCTACCTGTGACTTACAACCCCCCACATGGATATTAGAGCCCAGGTGTCTGATATGCTTGTCTTTAGCCCTATAAAGAGATGTTCTGGCCCATGTCTCTTCAGTCGACAGAGTCTTTTATCACCATTCTGTAATGAAAAACTCTTTCAGCCATCTGTGGGCTACAAAGACACTTTTAACACCTATAAAACCCCACACAAGCTCTAATGTAAAATTGCTCCCTGAGACTCTACAGAGACAGTTCACATCTCTGCCAGGTCTCGGGTGATATACACATCTCTTAAAAAACTTTCTCGCTCTTTCTGACTTAGAGTACCTTTCATTGCTCGACTGTTCCAGGGCACAGACCTTAATCTGGTAGCAGAAGGAAAATGGTTAAGCATTCCTTATTTTCAGAAAGAAAGATTTTAAAACATCAACAATATTTTTACATAAAACCCATAGTATCTTTTCGTTTACTCAGTCTTATGTAGTTAATTTTTGTTCCAAGCGATTCTGGATTGACTGCAGTTTGTGAAACCATCAACTTTTGCATGGGAGTTCTGGAAATCTTGATTGAGTCTAGTCACAGTCTTTTTCATAAGTCCAACATAGTCCATCTTTTTTGTTGAGATATTCTGGTCAAATGTTTTCAGGAAATCAGTAAAGTAAAAACTTATCTGTAGATGACAAAACTTAATATGGTCATGATTAATTATAAACATAATTCTTAACGATGAAAGACCTGATAGAAATCAATTACAACGCAAAGGCCAATAAAATCAGTTAAAAAAAAAAAACTTTAGATGAAAATATTTTCAATAATAACCATTAACCATATTTTTAAAGAACTTCAGATGTAACACATAATAATCTTGAGCTATAATGCCATGTAGTCAGGATATATCAAGAACATTCTAAGATTATCAAGCCTCTATATACCTGAATAGTAATTCTTCAACTAATCCATTGGCTTTGATGTTGCTAGATTCTAAAAATAAAGTTTCAACCATGTCAGCAATCATTTGCTGTGTAATGTGAGGCAAAACACAAGAGGGAATACTAACATAGAAATTTTAACCCAGAGAGAATCAGGCACTTCTCTTGATTTTAACAACATGTTCCAGGTAATTTACACCATGTTAAATAAACCTTTTTTTTTAGCACTTTCTTTTATAAAAAATTTTCTTGCTTTTCAAACTTGTCAGAAGTTTATCACAAGTGATTTAGGAAATAGTACTGCAGTTATTATACCCTATCCTTGAGCATACAGAATGTGATCCAGCTGGACTCACAAGGACACAGCAGCTGGGCCCGGAGGTATAAAGACAATAGAATAATCTTGGAAAATATCTTTTAGGGAAACTTTCACAGAAGCCAGAACACAAAAGACTTTCCACTCTTATCTTTTCTATTAACATTTAGTGAATAGAAATTTGTTGGACCAGTGAAGACCCTCCTGACTCATTACTGAAACCTGTACCAATGATCTTTAGGAAAGACAATTCAAAATGTATGGTGACAGTTTATAGCCAATCTTTGAAAAAGCGAAGCTTTCAAATGGCTTTGCCCATTTGTAATGTTAATATATACCCATGATTCTGCAACCTTCCTTGGACTCGGACTAGACGTGGCTGTGGCAGCATACTTGTCGGTTTTCCCATTCTCGTTTATTATGTAATATTCTCTGGACTCAGACAGACATGTCTGGCAGCATGCTTGTCCATTTTCCCATTCTTGTTTATTCTGTAATGTACCTTGGACTAGGGCAGACATGGCTGTGGCAACATGCTTGTCCATTTCCCCACTTTTGTCGGTTCTGTAATACTCTTTGGACTCGGGCAGACATAGCTCTGGCAACATGTTTGTCCGCTTCTCAACTTTTGTCTTTTTGAATATACGCTGAATAACACTTTATTTTTGCTTTACTAAACTTTGAGATGTTTTTCCCCCTACAAGTTATCAAGAAACAATTGTTATTTAACCAAAGATATTAAAATAAAAACCTTAGTTTTTTTCTTTTTCCCTAAAGCCATGTGGCTTGGTTTCTGACTCAATAATCTTATTCTCACGACAGATGGAACCTTTGTCTTTGAAGCCAAAGAGGTTAATTCTTTAACTCAGTGAAAGCTCTTTAAAATCTCATAAATTAAACCATTAAACTTTACTCAGACAGATAAAACTTTTGACCATTATCAAGTAATTTCTCTTCTTTTTTTGTGATTGGGATCCACCCAGTTTCTGATAACCATACTAAAACAGCAATTCTCTTTATCTTTTGTCTTAAAAGGGTCCACACCTAGCTGAAGAGTCTTTCAAAAGGTTCCTTGGAGCTATACTCCCTGGAGACTAGGGCTGGGGGCCGAGAAGGCCTGATTTTGCCCCGCCCTACCTGCCTTTTAACTGTAGGTAGAGGACAAGATTAGGTTATTTACATATGTTTAAATTGATGGGGGCATTTTGAAAGGCTATTTACCCAGTAAGTACCAAAGCTCTTTAGCAATTTTGTGAATGAATCCATCAATTCTTAGAGAGACTGGGGGCCTGAGGGAGTCATCCCAATTCATTTATATATGTTTAAGTGCACCTAGGCATTTTGAAAGGCAAAAGATAACAATTTGTCTCTTTTGCTGTTCTAAAACTGCTGCTTTTCTTTTAAGACAAAATTATCTTTTTTTTTTTTCCTGTATACCAGCTGCACTGGTCTCTTTCCAAAGGGGTGTGGGGCTTTCTCTGCTCCTGTGGCTTGGTCTTCCTTTTCTTGTTCTTTTGGGGAACGCTCTTTAGCCTGCAAGGCAGCAGTTAGGAAAGCTGCCTGGCATTTTTCAGGGCTGTAAAATTTTTTTTTCCTACCAATTACTTTCTATGCATCACACATAAATTATACATAAGACACAGAGACGTCGGAGATAATCTTGCAGTCTCAACATCTCAGCCAGGATATGGAGGTCATCTTGGCAGCCTCACTCTCCCAGACAGCCCCGGTCACACATAAGATTCACCTATAAGACGAATAGACAGAGAGTACTCGGACCAGACAAGCCAGAAAGGAAAGGCGGAATGAGGATAATCTTAGCGAGGTCTAACACATTACTAGGAATGTCTGAATCTACACTTCAAGCCTCCAGATACCACTGCCTATCCACAATGCCAGATTGAGGAGCTTCAATCTCCCAATGTAAACCAACAGAAATGTCTATATCCTCTCCCCAAAACCAGGGTGCACCAACCAGAAACAGACAACATCCAAACACAAAACCCAACAACTGCTACACACTCACATGCCTGCCCAGCTCTAGAGTCACCAAGAGACCCTCTTTGTGATCCTACTCACGGGCAACGGCCATCCAAGGCGCCACTCGCCTTACAAACCAAGGGCTCGGGTCCAGTTCCGGAAGCCACACTGGCCCACCCTATCCACCCCAGCCCTGAGCACAACGGGGAAGGGGTCGTGGACTCACCTCAGGATCCGGGTCAGGTCTTGCCTCACCTACCTCTTTGGCACGGTTGGGGACCAGTGGCACTGCAAGGGAGCTCGGGCCCGGGGACAACTTCTGGTCACAAACAGAATCCCCAGCGGCTGCTTGTTAGGAGTGTTACCAATTGCCAATCTGACACAAAGGGTCAGAATACATGCAAAAAGCAAACTTTATCTTCAGCAAGCTTTATTTTGGCTGAGTCAAGCAAAAGGAGTCTGCGAAGATCTAAGCCTCTCCAAAAGACTGACTCGAAAAGGGAAGAAAGGCTAGGGCTTATGTGGCTTCAGAGGAGACAATAGAGTAATGAATATTTAGAGGGCTTAAAAAAAAATTTTTTTTTTCTTTCAAGGGGCGGGTACTTCTCCGAATGGCAGTGCATGTTAATTTTGCCCACACATCTGGAATCCAAGATGGAATCCACTGATATTCAAGATGGAGTCTTCTCGACAGCCCTTGGCATCGCTTATTATGGGACGTAGTGCAAGCACACTGATTTTTGGCACTACGTCACCGTCTTCCAAGGGCTACGGAAGGGTCCCACTTTGTTCTTCTGTGCAAGGGGGAGCCTGTAAACGGGGAAAGGACTAGGAAAACACTAAGAAGGAGATAGGAATCCACCTGCAGTTTCAGCCTTATCTCCTGTGGACAGGGTGTGGTTTGTTTACCCAACTCCTCGATGGTAATCTTCTAACAGCTCTTTTGTTCTGCCAGCACAATTAACCCTTTAGCCTCATTCCCCCATCCCCCTCCAAAGCCCAGAGATTTCATACTCATGATTCTTTACGAGGATGTAGGGTTAGAGGTCTCTTCTTCGGTAACTTCTCCAAGCTGACATCAGGTTGTTGCCTGCCTAGCAGAATAGAAATCTCTCACTATCTGCTCTAAAGTTTTGGAAGGACTGGGGGTCTCACTTTCAGACATGGCCTAGAAGCCCTGCATCATCTTAGAATTTTTGTAACCTAGAGGACACAAACTTTAACGGAAGCTTGAGAAGACAAGGCCCAAAAATCAGAAGTCGAAGTATAGCAACTCGGGGGCCCAAAAAGGGTAGAAACCAAGTAACAGAAGGGAGTGCCTCCTGCACTGTCCACTAAATATCTTGGCCTCCCCCTCTTTTGTTTCTCAATCTCACACTGTTCTTGTCTTTACATTTTCTGTGTCTCTGCCTCTCTTTTCTTATGGGCTCTCTCCTTCTCACACCCTCACTTTATAGAACGCTCCCCAGTCTCACTTTCTCTCTCTCTCTCTAATCTTTGTCTCTTTTTGTCTCTCTCACTCATTCTCTTCTCCTCTATCCTCCTGTATCACTTTCTTACCCAATCTTTTTGCTTACTTTAGTCTCACTTTTTCTTCACTAACCTGTATAGGGGCCGTAGGGTGTGGGCTACATGGGGTTTGAAGGCACACCAGTATCCTAGGAGCCCAACAAATGCCTGTGGTTGCTTCACAGTTTCTGGGCAGGGGTAGTTTTGGACCTTATCACCACTCCAGGCATCACTCCCGTCTTATCTGACCAGATAACACTCAAGTACTTGACCAACAAGCCAGACAAGCCAAAAACCAAAAAACCAAACCCACTGCTGTCAAGTCGATTCCGACTCATAGCGACCCTATAGGACAGAGTAGAAATGCCCCATAGTTTCCAAGTAGTGCCTGGTGGATTCGAACTGCCAACCTCTTGGTTAGCAGCCATAGCACTTAACCACTACGCCACCAGGATTTCCCCTGTATTTATCTTCCTTTACTGCCCATCCCTGCTACTAGAGGTACGTGACTATCTCACCAGCTGCAGTCTGGTCCTTCATCCAATTTTTGGAGTTTTTTTTTTTTTTTTGGATTTCTATAGAGCTTTGTCCTATTCTGCCATTCGCCTATTTTCAGTAACTTCAGGATCTATGTCAGTGTGTCTCCAAAAGGCCTGAAAAATTCTTTCAAGAAACTCAGAGGGGCTTTCTTTAGGTCCCTGAATTACTTCATAAATTCCTGAGAGGTTTTTCTGTTTTTGTACCCCAGTTTTAAGACCTTTTAGTAAGCACTTTCTGTAATGCCTCAGCCTACTCATGTCCTTCTTTGAATAGTAGTCCCACTCTGGATCAGTTCCAGGGACTGTGTTATTGGCTGGCAATTTGGCAGGATTTTGGGGGTGTTATTGGTCCAACGAATTTTCTATTTACTAAATGCTAATAGAAAAAAGATAAGAGTGGAAAGTCTTATGTTCTGTTTGATTGGCTTTATGTCAAAAGTTCTCTAAAAGATTATTTTCAGGATTTTCTCATCTATTGTCCTTATCTCAGGGCTCGGTTAATGTGTCTTTATGAGTCCTTGTGAGTTCTTGTGAGCCCAGCTCCAGCTGGGTTATATCCTCTGTGCTCAAGGACAGGGAACATATTGATGATCAATACCTGGACTTAGTGGAGCTCCTAGATGGCGCCCACTGCAGGTTCTTTAAAGTCACAGTGCTGGCTTTCCACTGGATACCATCTGGTTCTTCACCAGGATCTTAAGTAAGAGCAAATTTCTCATCAACTTCAAACTCAATGTACATTAATATTTTAGCCCGAGGCTTTTCTTTTGCCTTTTAAGTGTGTAAGACAACAAGGTTTTCTAATACTATCAGGACTACACCTTGCAGTAGTGCCATCCCATTAGCAACTTTATTTGTCCCATAAAAAAACCAAACCCAGTGCCACTGAGTCAATTCCAACTCATAGTGACCCTATAGGACAGAGTAGAACCTTCCCATAGAGTTTCCAAGGAGCACCAGCAGATTCGAACTGCCAACACTTTGGTTAGCAGCCACAGCATAGAACCTGGTTTTCTTAAGATACATAATTTTGTGTTGCATAGAAACTAACTGGTGAAGAGAAATTCAGGTTGAATTGCAACATGCTTGTGGAGATTCCTGAAAATTTATTGACTGGGCTATTTACTGAACAATTGGTCATCTTTTGCTCTAGATGGTTTAAAGAAAAAAGATAATTTTGTCCTAAAAGAAAAGTAAGACTTCCAGAACATCAAAAGAGAAAGACTTTTTTTTTTTTTTTTTTGCCTTTCAAAATGTCTGGAATTGGGATAACTCCCTCGAGCCTCCAGTCTCCCTAGCTAAGAGTTGGATTCATTTACAAAATCGCTGAAGGACTTTGGTATTTACTGGGTAGATAGCCTTTCAAAGTGCCTCTGTATGTAAATGAATCAGAATGGGCTAATCTTGTCTTCCACCTTGAGTTAAAATGTAGGTAGCCAAAGAGCCAAAAAGCCAGTGCCGTCGAGTCGATTCCGACTCAAAGCGACCATATAGGACAGAGTAGAACTGCCCCATAGAGTTTCCAGGTAGGATGGGGTAAAAATCAGGCCTTCTTAGCCCCCAGCCCTCAGCTGCCAAGGTCAAATAGAAATCAGAATGAAATGGTCTGGAGAAATGTTTAATTAGTCAGTTGAACAGAAACCTTGTGATTTCCAAAGCCAATTAGATTGGAAATATATGAGAAATAGTAAAAGTCGAATGAAAACGTGGAATATTTAAAGAAATTTTATTTCAGTTAGTTATGTTTTATGGTATACAGGCTTAAAATAATGTCTAAGATCTTTTAGGTAACTTACTGATGTTAAATTAAATCTGCCTCAAAGACAAAGGTTCAGTCTGTCATTGGAATAAGATTCCTGAGTCGGAAACCAAGCCACATGGCTTTAAGAAAAAAGCTAAAGTTTTTATTTTAAGATCTTTGGGTTAAATAAGTAAAGTATCGTTTCTTGGTGACTTATGATAAACTCCTGACAAGTTTAAAAGCCACATAAATTTTTGTAGAGAAAAAGTGCTAAAAAGGCTTCTTTAACTTCTTTTAAATTACGTAGGACGTGTTGTTAAAATCATGAAAAGTACCTGATTCTTTCTCTTTGGGTTAAAATTTATATGTTAGTATTTCCTGTTGTGTTTTTGCCTAATAAAAAAATAGTAGACAATAAATGCATAATATGTCATCTTAATTGCTAACTTGGTTGCAAATGTATTTATTTATTTTTGGAATCTACCACCATTAAAGCCAATAGTTTGAATGGAGATTTCACATCATTTACCTACGAAGTTATTTTTTGTTGATGTTCAGGTATTTGGAGACTTGATGGTCTTGGTATATTCTCGATATAGCCTCACTATAAAAAAAACAACTTTTTTTTTATATGATATCATGTCTCAAGATTATTACGTGTTACATCTGAAGTTCTTTAAAAATACGGCTCTAAAACTTTTTTTTAACTGATTTTATTTGGCCTTTGCACTGTACTTGTAATTAATTTCTATCAGGTTTTTCACCATTATGTTTATGAATTAATCAGGATCGTATTAAGTTCTGTCATCTACAGATAAGTTTTTACATTCTGAAAACATTTGACCGGAATTTCTCAACAAAAAAAACATGGACTATATTGTACTTATGAAAGAGACTGTGGCTAGACTTAGTCAGAATTTCTAAAATTCTTATGCAAATGCTGATGGGTTCACAGACTATGGTTGATCCAGTATCACATGGAACAGAAGTTAACTACATAAGGGTGAGTAAATGATATGCTACTAAGACAGGGAGCAAAGGCCCTGAGATCGGAGGGTGCCTGTTAGAGAAATAGCAAAGAGACTGGTGTGGTTAGAAGAGAAGCAAGTAAAAGAGAAATAGGCTACACTACTGTTACCGGAATGAGGTTCTTGCCTCTCTCACTGGTCAAGAATGAGCAAGTAAGGCACGTAGTTTTCCACAAGAGCAAAGCTTCATTGAAGAGGCTTGCAAGCAGAGAGAGGAGGGGCTAGAGCAAAGTTTACCCTCATCTCACAGAGAAGGGCCCGAGTTTTTACAAGTTCTTGAGTGGGAAAAGATTTATGTTTATTCATCGACACAGGCAGGGATATGTTAACTAAGGTACATGCACAGCAGCTTTCCAAGACGGCTCCTGTCCTGGAGGTCTCTCGGATTCATACCAGGGCTTATTATAGGGTGTCACACCTGCGCAGTCTCCCGCTCCCTGGGTTCGATTCCCTGGCTGGGGCTGCAGCCCCTCACTGCCCCGGTGGAAGGTCACACAGCAGTCACAGGTGGATGTTCTGCACATGTCCCTGGGCCTGGTTTTCTTCAACTGCTTCCGAAAGGTAACTTTAAAGAAGTTTGCAGGCTATTTTTAGATTCTCTGCCCCATTGTTCTCGGGAATGGTTTTGTTTCTGTGCCCTGGCCCTGTCTTACTAAGTCTCTAGGTTCTATACTCAACCCCCTGTATCTCCTTGATGTTGTTGTTGTTGTTAGGTGCCGTCTAGTCGGTTCAGACTCATAGTGACCCTATGCACAACAGAACGAAACTCTGCCCGGTCATGCGCCATCCTTACAACTGTTGTTATGCTCGAGCCCATTGTTGCAGCCACTGTGTCAATCCACCTCGTTGAGGGTCTTCCTCTTTTCCGCTGACCCTGTACCTTGCCAAGCATGATATCCTTTCCCAGAGACTGATCCCTCCTGACAACATGTCCAAAGCATGTAAGACGCAGTCTCGCCATCCTTGCTTCTAAGGAACATCCTGGTTGTACTTCTTCCAAGACAGATTTGTTTGTTCTTTTGGCAGTCCATGGTATGTTCAATATTCTTCACCAACACCACAATTCAAAGGCATCAATTCTTCTTTAGTCTTCCTTATTCACTGTCCAGCTTGAAAATACCATGGCTTGGGTCAGATGCACCTTAGTCTTCAAGGTGACATCTTTGCTCTTCAACACTTTGAAGAGGTCCTTTGCAGCCAATTTGCCCAATGCAATACGTCTTTTGATTTCTTGACTGCTGCTTCCATGGGTGTTGATTGTGGATCCAAGTAAAATGAAATCCTTGACAACTTCTATCTTTTCTCTGTTTATCATGATGTTGCTCATTGGTTCAGTTGTGAGGATTTTTGTTTCTTTGAGGTGCAATGCATACTGAAGGCTGTGGTCTTTGATCTTCATTAGTGAATGCTTCAAGTCCTCTTCACTTTCAGCAAGCAAGGTTGTGTCATCTGCATAATGTGGGTTGTTAATGAGTCTTCCTCCAATCCTGATGCCCCGTTCTTCATATAGTCCAGCTTCTCAGATTATTTACTCAGCATACAGATTGAATAGGTATGGTGAAAGAATACAAGCCTGATGCACACCTTTCCTGACTTTAAACCAATCAGTATCCCCTCGTTCTGTCCGAACAACCGCCCCTTGATCTATGTAAAGGTTCCTCATGAGCACAATTAAGTGTTCTGGAATTCCCGTTCTTCACAATGTTATCCATAATTTGTTATGATCCACACAGTCGAATGCCTTCGTATAGCCAATAAAACACAGGTAAACATCCTTCTGGTATTCTTTGCTTTCGGCCAGGACCCATCTGGCTTCAGCAATGATATCCCTGGTTCCACGTCCTCTTCTGAAACCAGCCTGAATCTCTGGCAGTTCCCTGTCGATATACTGCTGTAGCCGTTTTTGAATGATCTTCAGCAAAATTTTGCTTCCGTATGATATTAATGATATTGCTCTAAAATTTCCACATTCGGTTGGATCGCCTTTCTTGGGAATAGGCATAAATATGGATCTCTTCCAGTCAGTTGGCCAGGAAGCTGTCTTCCATATTTCTTGGCATAGACGAGTGAGCACCTCCAGCACTGCATCTGTTTGTTGAAACATCTCAACTGATATTCCATCAATTCCTGGAGCCTTGTTTTTCACCAATGCCTTCAGAGCAGCTTGGACTTCTTCCTTCAGTACCATCGGTTCCTGATCATATGCTACGTCTTAAAATGGTTGAACATTGACTAATTCTTTTTGGTATAATGACTCCATGTATTCCTTCCATCTTCCTGATAGTACAGTCTATTTCTCTTTTACTTGCTTCTCCTCCAACCACACCAGTCTCTTCACTATTTTTCAAACAGGCACCCTCCGATCTCAGGGCCTTTGCTCCCTGTTTTACTATCAGGGAGATAATAGGGGGTTGAGTGTGGAACCTAGAGACTTATTAAGACAGGACTCAGAGGGGCCCCCAAATCTGCAAACAAAGTAACAAGAAATGGGCCAGGGCACAGAAACAAAGCCATTCCCCAGAACAATGGGGCAGGGTGTCTAAAAATAGCAGGCAAACTTCTTTAAAGTTGCCTTTCAGAACCAGCTGGAGAAAACCAGGCCCAGGGACATGCGCAGAACATCCACCTGTGACCGCTGTGTGACCTTCCACCAGGGGCAGTAAGGGGCTGCAGCCCCACCTGGGGAATCCAACCCTGGGAGTGGGAGACTGCACAGGCGTGACACCCCATAATAAGTCCTGCTACGAATCCCAGAGGCCTCTGGGAAAGGAGTCACCTTGGAAAGCTACTGCAGGCACCTTAGTTAACATATCCCTGCCTGTGTCTATGAATAAACATGAATCTTTTCCCGCCCAAGAACTTTTAAAAAGTCGGGCCCATCTTTTGTTCTGTGAGGCAGGGGTGTGTGTTGCTTTAGGCTGGCATCTCTGCTTGCAAGCTTCTTCAATAAAGCTTTGCTCCTGTGGAAAACTACATGCCTTACCTGCTCATTCTTCACCAGTGAGAGGCAAGAACCTTATTCCAGTAACAATACTATGGGTTTTATGTAGGAATATTACTGATGTTCTAAGGCTTTTCTTTCTGGAAATAAGAAATGCTTTAAGATCCTACTTTCTTTTCTCCTAAATTATCTAACTAGTGGGTTTAGATATTGTAGCCCTTGAATTAACAATCTTAGGTTTGGCAGAATGTAGTTGTTGCTGAGGCACAGGAAAAGTGGTTACTGATGCGGCTTATGCATAGATAAACACCTCATGAGATTTGTTTACTTGGTTCACAGACCTTACGGGCATGGTTTCATTGGTTATTTCAGAAAAATGGCCTAATGTTAGTGTTTCTATCCTACATCCCGATTTGCTGTATGGTGCTCGAGATCTTAAAAACAGATAGTATTTGAACGTTTTTCATCAAAGATTCCATAACAAGATCATGATTCAAAAGAGAAAACCATGATAGAGTTGTATGTAATTCTCCCAGAATCCAGATTTCTGGCTTTCATAGTGGTTGGGGCAACCCACACAGGCCATTGCCTTTGGGTGTCCTTTTGAACCTCAAGCTTCAGGAAGAAAAAAAAAGCTAATTCCTGAAGCCACTTTGAGGTAAACAATGGTTCAGATAAACTAACAAGTCTATTTTTGCTCTGGGTATTGTGCTTTTTTTTTTTAAAGAATTCAGTCTGTTTTGAGAAACTGACTCCCAAGATCAGTAAACAGAGTTATGTTTAAGGTAAATCAGTAATCGGTTTAATCAGTCTTCAAGACAATGTTGTATAAAATATCTGTCTAATGTTTATAATCAAACCCTCACCCTCTTGCTAAACAGAAAATTATGTATCTTAAGAAAACCAGGTTCTCAGAGGAGATCAATCTCATGAGTTGAGACTCCATTTTGTCTTAGATTCCACTTCTGCTTCTGAGAAAGTGACCCATGACTGTTAATAGGTAAACCAAGGAGGGGCAACTTGCCCTCAGGGAGAACACTTTGTACATTTTAGATGGATTAACTGGAGACCTCCGACAGGAGAAGTCTATCCTGTATTATCTTGCTAATCATGAATTCTCTAATGAAAACTTAGCTGTCACATGTAAGCTTTTCTATATTTTCTGTTTTCTCTGGACAAACTTTGTGTGTTCCTTCTAGACTTTTTTTTATGTGATATATTCACCTATACTATTTTAGATGATCTCTTTCCAACTGATAGTCGATTTATGTAGACAATTTCTTGTTTAAATTCCTGATAAATGCATAGACCGTACACTTCGGGAACTTAACTTTATCTTTAGATATCCATAAATTTGTTACCCATTGCCAAACAAGAGTTAGGAAAAAAAAAAAAACCCATTGGTCCAACACTGAGGTATGGTGCTCAATTTTAATTCCTATTTACAGTATATTTGAATTGGAGAAATCTTTAAGAAATTTATCAATCACTATGGGACAAATATTTTATTGACTATGCAAAGGCATTAGACTGTGTGGATCATAACAAATTATGGATAACACTGCGAAGAATGAGAATTCCAGAACACTTAATTGTGCTCATGAGGAACCTTTACACAGATCAAGAGGCAGTTGTTCAGACAGAACAAGGGGATACTGATTGGTTTAAAGTCAGGAAAGGTGTGCATCAGGCTTGTATTCTTTCACCATACCTACTTAATCTGTACACTGAACAAATAATACAAGAAGCTGGACTATATGAAGAAGAACAGGGCATCAGGATTGGAGGAAGACTTATTAACAACCTGCATTATGCAGATGACACAACCTTGCTTGCTGAAAGTAAAAAGGACTTGAAGCACTTACTAATGAAGATCAAAGACCACAGCCTTCAGTATGGATTACACTTTAACATAAAGAAAACAAAAATCCTCACAACTGGACCAATGAGCAACATCATGATAAACGGAGAAAAGATTGAAGTTGTCAAGGATTTCATTTTACTTGGATCCACAATCAATGCCCATAGAAGGAGCAGTCAAGAAATCAAAAGACTCATTGCATTGGGCAAATCGGCTGCAAAGGACCTCTTCAAAGTGTTGAAGAGCAAAGATGTCACCCTGAAGACTAAGGTGCGCCTGACCCAAGTCATGGTATTTTCCATCACATCATATGCATGTGAAAGCTGGACAATGAATAAAGAAGACCGAAGAAGAGTTGACCACTTTGAATTGTGATGTTGGCGAAGAATATCGAATATACCACGGACTGCCAAAAGAACGAACAAATCTGTCTTGGAAGAAGTGCAGCCAGAATGCTCCTTAGAAGCAAGGATGGCGAGACTGCGTCTTACATTCTTTGGAAATGTTGTCAGGAGGGATCAGTCCCTGGAGAAGGACATCATGCTTGGCAGAGTACAGGGTCAGCGGAAAAGAGGAAGACCCTCAACAAGGTGGATTGACACAGTGGCTGCAACAATGAGCTCAAGCATAACAGCGATTGTAAGAATGGCGCAGGACTGGGCAGTGTTTCGTTCTGTTGTGCATAGGGTCGCTATGAGTCGGAACCAACTCAATGGCACCTAACAACAACAACAACTTGGGACAAATAACAGACGAAGTTGCTAGTGGGATGGAAATACAACAGTGATCTCTGGCCTCATTAAGCCAAGGTGACATTACATAACAGAATAGCCTTAGATTTTTATTTATTGGTCCAAGAAAAGTGTAGTCTGTGTTGTAACAAATACCTCTTGTTAAATAACACAAGAAAAGTAGAACACATAGAATTGGATAAGCTACTTGGTTACACACTGTAACACCCTTACAAACACCAGATTTATTGGGTTGGTTACTATCAAGAATAAGTACATGAGCTAGGTCACTACTGCAAGGGTTTGTCCTGGTAGTATTAGAAATAATAAAATTTATCCTCTATTGTCTTACACATTTAAAAGGCAAAAGAAAAGCCTCAGGCTAAAATGTTGATGTACATTGAGTCTGCAGTTGATGAGAACTTTGCTCTGACTTAAGATCCTGGTGAAGAACCAGATGGTATCCAGTGGAAAGCCAGCACTGTGACTTTAAGGAACCGCAGTGGGCGCCATCTAGCAGCTCCACTAAGTCCAGGTATTGATCATCAATATGTTCCCTGTCCTTGAGCACAGAGGATATAACTCAGCTGGAGCTGGGCTCACAAGAACTCACAAGGACTCATAAGGACACATCAACTGAGCCCTGAGATAAAGACAATAGATCCAACAATCCTGAAAATTATCTTTTGGGGAACTTTTCACATAAAGCCAATCAAACAGAACACAAAAGACTTTCCACTCTTATCTTTTTTCTATTAGCATTTAGTAAGTAGAAAATTTGTTGGACCAATAAAACCCCAAAACCCTGCCAAATTGCCAGCCAATAACACAGTCCCTGGAACTGATCCAGAGTGGGATTACTATTCAAAGGAGGACACGAGTAGGCTGAGGCATTACAGAAAGTGTTTACTAAAAGGCCTTAAAACTGGGGTACAAAAACAGAAAAACCTCTCAGGAATTTATGAAGTAATTCAGGGACCTAAAGAAAGCCCCTCTGAGTTTCTTGAAAGAATTTTTCAGGCCTTTTGGAGACACGCTGACATAGATCCTGAAGTTACTGAAAATCAACAAATGGTTAACATCATCTCAACAAAGTTCTACAGATATCACACACAAAAAAAAAACCTCCAGAAATTGGACAGAAGACCAGACTGCAACTGGTGAGATTGTCAAGCACCTCCAGTCGTGGGAATGGGCGGTGAGCAAAGAAAAATACAGGGGCCTGGCTTGTCGGTCAAGTACTTGCGTGTTATCTGGTCAGGTAAAACAGGAGTGATGCCTGAAGTGGTGATAAGGTCCAAAACTACCCCTGCCCAGAAACTGTGAAGCAACCACAGGCATTTGTTGGGCTCCTAGGATACTGGTGGGCCTTCATACCCCATATAGCCCACACCCTACAGCCCCTATACAGGTTAGTGAAGAAAAAGTGAGACTAAAGTAAACAAAAAGATTGGGTGAGAAAGTGATACAGGAGGATAGAGGAGAAGAGAATGAGTGAGAGAGACAAAAAGAGACAAAGATTAGAGAGAGAGAGAGAAAGTGAGACTGGGGAGCGTTCTATAAAGGGAGGGTGTGAGGAGAGAGCCCATAAGAAAAGAGAGGCAGAGACACAGAAAATGTAAAAAAAAAAAGAACAGTGTGAGATTGAGAAACAAAAGAGGGGGAGGCCAAGATATTTAGTGGACAGTGCAGGAGGCACTCCCCTCTATTACTTGGTTTCTACCCTTTTTGGGCCCCCGAGTTTTTTAGTTGCTATACTTCGACTTCTGATTTTTGGGCTTTGTCTTCTCAAGCTTCTGATAAAGTTTGTGTCCTCTAGGTTTCAACAATTCCAAGATGATGCATGGCTTCTAGCCCTTTCCTGGAAGTGAGACCGCCAGTCCTTCCAAAACTTTAGAGCAGATAGTGAGAGATTTTTACTCAGCTAGGGAGGCCAACAACCTGGTGTCAGCTTGAACATGAGTATGAAATCTCTCAGGGGGATTGAGACAGATAGGGTTAACTGTGCCCGCAGCTGAACTAAAGAGGCCAACAACCTGGTGTCAGCTTGAACATGAGTATGAAATCTCTCAGGGGGATTGAGACAGATAGGGTTAACTGTGCCCGCAGCTGAACTAAAGAGGTGTTAAAAGATTACCATCTAGAAGTTGAGTAAACAGGAACCCACCCTGTCAACGTGAGATAAGATTGAAACAACTCATTAATTCCTACCTCCCTCTTAGTGTTTTTCTAGTCCCCTCCTTTACAGGCTCCGCATGCGCAGAAGAACAAAGTATGACCGCTGTCTAACCTTTCTTAGCCCTCCGAAGATGGTGATGTACTGCCGAAGATCAAGTGCGCTTGTGCTATATCCCATAATAAGTGATACCGTACCAAGGGCTGCTGAGAGGACTCCATCTTGAATATCAGCAGGTTCCATCTTAGATTCCAGATGCATGGGCAACCTAATTAGCATACATTGCCATTCTGAGAAGTACCCACCCCTTGAAAGATGCCCACTAAGTGTTCATCACTCTATTGTCTCCACTGAACCCATATAAGCCCTACCCTTTCTTCCCTTTTCAAGTTAGTCTTTTGGAGAGGATTAGATCCTCACTGATTCCTTTTTCTTGACTCATGCAAAATAAAGCTTGTTGAAGATAAAGTTTGTCTTTCACGTGTATCCTTACTCGGGAAAAGACAAGGACCCTTTGTGTCAGATTGGCAATTGGTAACAATGGTTCCTCAGAAATTTCAATCCATTCCCCATCAAGAAGACAGACAACAGCCTAATAAAGGGCCGCTAGGGTTTTTTTTTTTTTTTTTTTTCATATAGATACACGAGATACAACACAAGAGTTCCACTTCTCTACCCGTTAGGCCTTTACGCCCTCGTCCAGCACGAAGCAGCTACAGAGACACGGCATCCTGTTTCCCAAGATTGAGAAACCTATAATAAAAAGGGGGGATTGAAATAGGCTGCTCAGCCATATCTTGAACAGTACCTGAGCCAATTTTTTTTTTCCTTCTTCTTTCTTCTTTCTCTCCTTTCCCTCCCCTAGGCCATCCCTGTCTCCAAGTAAGATCCTAATGTCAGCTCCCCCAAAAGGTTAAGTGTTAGCCAATGTTTCCTCTAGGACTACGGAAAACAAGTGATATTGATCTAAGCCTATCAAATAAGACAAAGGATGGCACCAGCCACCCCCTGAGCCAATGGGATAATGGCAGGAAAAGATCAACATGTTTGAGAAAGGACCACCGAAACCCAATAGAAGAAAGAGAATGTACATTCCACAAGTCCCTAAAACTTACGGCCCCTTTCCCTTAAAAACTGGAGCTGACCTGTAGTCCAGGGAGACAGCTTTAGGAGGAGATCATTCCTCTCTGTCTCTATATACCGGTATATCTAAAAAAGTTCTTGCTACCCACCTCACCCGTCTCAAGAATTGGTTGTTTGTGGCAGGTGGCTCTAACTCATGAAATTGTGGTAACTGCGGCAGAGAAACAGTGGCAGTAGCAGCCAGCAGGAGCAAGAAAGCTGAGTGTCTTTGGGCAGGAGGCCTGCTGGCGGAGTAGGGTGCCTCCAGGCACTTGGTGGAGCTAAGTTCGCCAAGGCAGGGAGCTGGAGCTGAGCATCTTTGGGCCAAGGCAGGAGTGGAGTGCCTGTGGCACTTATTGGCAGAGCTAAAAGAGCTTTGTAACACTTGCCGGAGCAGGGCAGAGGCCAAGGGCCAGAAAAAGGTGTGCCTGTGGGCTAAGAAGAGGCTGGCCTGATGGAAGAATCGCATCCTGGGCTGTCCGGAATCTGAATCTGTTACTTCCCTAATAAACCCCATAATCGTGAGTATTATCTGTGAGTTCTGTGTGGCCATTGCAATGAATTACTGAACTTAGCAGAGAAGTAGAAAGTGCCGTGGGAGAGACAGTTGATGTCAGAATTGGTAAAGATGGCAGAGATAGGCATGTCTGACCTCTACCTCATAGAAATCAGCCTTGGGCTGTTGATCTTGATTCTCCTTCCCCCAGTGAAGTTACAGGAGGTCAGATGCCTCAGCCACACCATTCTTACAGGCATCGAGGTTAGGATTTACAACATATATTTTGGGGAGACACATTTCAATCTATAACATTATTGCTGTTATTAGTTGCCTTCCTGTGAATTCTGACTCATGGAGACCTCATGGGTCAGAGTAGAACTGCTCCATAGGGTTTTCTTGACTGTACTTTTAATGGAAGCAGATCACCAGGCCCTTTCTTCCCTGGAACCACTAAAAAAAAACTAGGTGGTTTCAAATCAGCAAGCTTTAGGTTAGCGGCCAAGTGCAAAGCATTGGTGCCACCCAGGAACACTACATAGGTCCAGATCTGTCTCCAAAAGCAAAAACTTGGAGTTGCATTCCAAGGCACATTGGCAGAGTTCTCAAGGTCATCCAGGTCCCGGATTTTGAAGAAGCAAGAAATCCAGTTCCTCTTGTCTTGAATCACTCTGTGCTTAAGCAGGGCCATGCCCTCCCTCTCCTACTGAAAGTAGACTCTAAAAGTTCTCTCAAGCCTATTTCCTTCTTTGGCCCCAGACCTCCACTTGCAGCCCTTAAGCCTGCTCTTTGAGATGGTAGGTGAAGTCTCCAGAATGCCTCTTCTAGGGAGCAGCTTTGGTCCTAAACCAGGGTCTCCTAAGTGATGATGGGGCTGTTCCCCCGAGGTAGTGTTCTTCTATTAGGGCTACAGGACACTGACATCCTTGGGGTTCAGTGAGGAAGTGGACACTCTTGGAAAAAATGGAGAGAGACATCAGGCCAACTCCTAAGGCAACCCAGGTGTTTATTTCCAGCAGGCTGACAGAGGGAAGGTGGGTTCCTAGTGCCAGAAGGTCAGGTCTCAGAATGGGGCAGGTCCTTGGAAGGGAGTGACCACACTTTCGGGGTTGAGTCCTTCACTAACTGTGCCACGGTCACCTGGGGCTTTGGGGCACCTGTCTGGATGGGGTGCTGCTCCACAGGAGGAGAAATACGTCCTTCCTTGTCCTCCTCCTGGGGTTCGGAAGCACTGAGTAGCACCTGGGTGCTCGGGTTCCACAGGCTCACACCAGGCTCCAATTTCATGGCATCTGGCAGTAGCACGGACTTCCACATCACCTGGGAGGTGGCCTCGAGGACCCGAGGTGCCAGAAGAGGCCACCCGCGAGAATCCTGGCCCTTTCGGTCCCCAGGGTCCAAGCGCTGTGGAGGCACGCGAGTGCGGCCGGCCCACAGCTCATCCAGCAGCTCGGCCTCCCCTTCCCAGCCGCTGGGCCACTTGGCACTGGGCCACAGCTTGGGGCTGGGGCTTCGGGCCACGTCGGGGAGCGTTGGGTGTGTGGTGAGGAAGCGGAGCCCCGGGCTGGGGAAGGGCATCTTCGACACTAAGACTGGAGACCGGAGACTGGGGAATTGGAGGCCGAGGCGAGAATCCAAGGCATGGAATGGAACGCCAGGCCGGAGAGGGACGAAAGCTGCCGGGGAGACGCGATGTCCGTGTTCCCGGGCTTGGGGTGTGGCGCGGGCGTCGGTCTTGTTCCGCCGGCGCCCGCGGTAAGCTTCCAGGAGGCAGGCCTCGGTGCCTGGGACCAGGACCTCCGCCAGGGGGCGCACCCAGTGGCGCGGCAGCCGCGCGGGGTCCAGGCGCGCCGTTCCCCCCACCTTGCCGCCGGCCCTATGGTGAAGCGCGTCCAGCCAGGCTTCGGCGCGCCTCGGCTGCTGCGACCAGAGTGACGCTGAAGGGCTGAGCCGAGTAGGGGAGTCCACAGAGGGGCAGGACAGCAACGTTCCCGAGGCGATGGGGGAAACTCCCTCCTTCTCGAGCTCGGCCCGGTCCCCCGCCTCGTCGGGCTGGGGCGCGCAATAATAGAGGTCCCCGAGCGAGAGCTGGTTGCTGAGGGGCTGCCCGGTCTCCTCCGGTGTTTGGGAGCCGGCTTCCAGAAACTCCTCCTCAGATGGCTCGGGACTGCCGGCGGACGCCATCTCCTCCGATGGATGGAAGCTTGCGTTGCACGACTCCGCCGAGGAGACAGCGCCTCTCTCCTGGTCGTCCAGTTCCTCTAAAGGCTCCCCGGGCCCTGCCTCCTGAAACAACTCCGGGGCGGGCGGGGGGCCCGGGCAGGCTCCTGGCTCCGGAGACCGCTCCAAAGACTCCATCTGCTCCTGGGAGCCTCTCCCTACCCAAGATCTTTTTAAAGGGCTGCGGTCCACGCTCCCTCGGTCCTGGGGAAATGCACAGGGGTGAGGGCCACTGAGATGTCGGAAAGGGGAGAGAGGGGCTACGGGCAGAGAGGCCCTGAGGGACTCTTGAGGGGGAGAGAATCTGGGGACAGGGGCTGGACTTACTTCTTGGAGGGTCTCCTCGGGCCCCACAGAGGCGGGTGCATGCAGCACAGGCACTGAGCCCTGAGCCCAGGCGTCCGTAATGCACGCCAAGGGCTCCTCGTCCTCGCCCCATGTGGGGTCATCGGCCACTGCAGACTCCCCTTCGTCCCGGGCCAGGAAGCGCCACTCGGTGATCTGCAGCATGGCCTCGCGGGCCTGACTGATGGTGAATGGAATACACTGCAGAGGTAAAGAAAGGATCTCAGCCCGACAGGGAGGAGTCGGGATAGGGAGTAATACGTCCGGTGGACCCTGTTCCAGGCCCACCTGCTGGGTCAGGTAGACTCTGAAGGCGGAGTCCATGACTCGGGCTAGCAGGTCGGCTATGATGTCCCCCACCACGTCCTCGCCCTCCTCAATAGCCGCCAGCGCCATCCATTCGGCCTCGTTGAGCCGCCCAGGCACGATGTCCACCTGCGGCACCGGCACTGTGGGCGGCCGGGCCTTTTCCGCCTTGGATCTGGTCACCCCGCGGTCTCTGGCCTGCCTCTCCTGCCTCT
This sequence comes from Loxodonta africana, assembly GCF_030014295.1. NCBI lineage: Eukaryota > Metazoa > Chordata > Mammalia > Proboscidea > Elephantidae > Loxodonta > Loxodonta africana. The sequence continues at coordinate 29,498,571 of NC_087356.1, forward strand.
GTGGGAACAGAACAACGCAGTCAGGGGCTGAAACTGAGGAGTGGGATGGAGGCACTGCCATAGGCTAGTAAGGGGCTTTCACAAGATGCCTGGTAGGAAGGAAAAGAGAGAGGGACTACAGCTTACTATGAACCTACTATGTGACAGATGTTTTTTAGGTGTTTGACCTACCTAATTTTATTTTTGTAACAGCCCACTAAGCTCATTTTGCAGACAAAGAAAGTGCAACTTAACAGAGGTTAACCATCAATTGCTCCAGACCATACTGCTAGTAAACCCAAGCTATGTTGTTCTTGTTGTTAGGTGCCCTTGAGTTGGCTGGGACTCATAGCAACCACATGCACAACAGAATGCAACACTGCCCAGCCCTGCGCCATCCTTACAATCGTTGTTATGCTTGAGCTCATTGTTGCAGCCACTGTGTCGATCCACCTCGTTGAGGGTCTTCCTCTTTTCCGCTGACCCTGTACCCTGCCAAGCATGATGTCCTTCTCCAGGGACTGATCCCTCCTGACAACATGTCCAAAGTATGTAAGACACAGTCTCGCCATCCTTGCTTCTAAGGAGCATTCTGGCTGCACTTCTTCCAAGACAGATTTGTTCGTTCTTTTGGCAGTCCATGGTATATTCATTATTCTTCGCCAACACCACAATTCAAAGGCATCAACTCTTCTTCGGTCTTCTTTATTCATTGTCCAGCTTTCACATGCACATGATGTGACTGAAAATACCATGGCCTGGGTCAGGCGCACCTTAGTCTGCAGGGTGACATCTTTGCTCTTCAACACTTTGAAGGGGTCCTTTGCAGCCGACTTGCACAATGCAATACGTCGTTTGAATACGTCGTTTGATTTCTTGACTGCTCCTTCTAGGGGCATTGATTGTGGATCCAAGTAAAATGAAATCCTTGACAACTTCAATCTTTTCTCCGTTTATCATGATGTTGCTCACTGGTTCAGTTATGAGGATTTTTGTTTTCTTTATGTTAAGGTGTAATCCATACTGAAGGCTGTGGTCTTTGATCTTCATTAGTAAGTGCTTCAAGTCCTTTTTACTTTCAGCAAGCAAGGTTGTGTCATCTGCATAATGCAGGTTGTTAATGAGTCTTCCTCCAATCCTGATGCCCTGTTCTTCTTCATATAGTCCAGCTTCTTGTATTATTTGTTCAGTGTACAGATTAAATAAGTATGGTGAAAGAATACAAGCCTGATGCACACCTTTCCTGACTTTAAACCAATCAGTATCCCCTTGTTCTGTCTGAACAACTGCCTCTTGATCTGTGTAAAGGTTCCTCATGAGCACAATTAAGTGTTCTGGAATTCCCGTTCTTCTCAGTGTTATCCATAATTTGTTATGATCCACACAGTCTAATGCCTTTGCATAGTCAATAAAACACTGGTAAACATCCTTGTGGTATTCTCTGCTTTCAGCCAGGATCTATCTGACATCAGCAATGATATCCCTGGCTCCACATCCTCTTCTGAAACCAGCCTGAATCTCTGGCAGTTCCCTGTCGATATACTGCTGTAGCCGTTTTTGAATGACCTTCAGCAAAATTTTGCTTCCGTATGATATTAATGATATTGCTCTAAAACTTCCACATTCGGTTGGATCACCTTTCTTGGGAATAGGCATAAATATGGATCTCTTCCAGTCAGTTGGCCAGGAAGCTGTCTTCCATATTTCTTGGCATAGACGAGTGAGCACCTCCAGCACTGCATCTGTTTGTTGAAACATCTCGATTGATATTCCATCAATTCCTGGAGCCCTGTTTGTCGCCAATGCCTTCAAAGCAGCTTGGACTTCTTCCTTCAGTACCATCGGTTCCTGATCATATGCCACCTCTTGAAATGGTTGAACATCGACCAATTCTTTTTGGTATAGTGACTCGGTGTATTCTTTCCATCTTCTTTTGATGCTTCCTGCGTCATTAATATTTTCCACATGGAATCCTTCACTATTGCAACTCGAGGCTTGAATTTTTTCTTCAGTTCTTTCAGCTTGAGAAATGTCGAGGGTGTTCTTCCCTTTTGGTTTTCCATCTCCAGCTCTTTGCACATGTCATTATAATACTTACTCCATGTTATAATACTTTACTCCATGTTATAATACTTTACTCCATGTTGTTGTTGTTGTTGTTAGCTGCCCCCTAGTGCTCTTCTGCTCATGGATCCCTTGCTTAAAACAACACTGCCCACGCTGTGCCGTCTTCATGATTACTGGTATGTTTGCATCTTCCGGCACTATATCAACACTGTTCTGTTGTGATCTATAAAGTTTGCATTGGCTGATTTTTGGAAGTAGATCACCAGGCCTTTCTTCCTAGTCTGTCTCAATCTAGTAGCTCTGCTGAAGCCTCTCCACCATGGGTGGCCCTGTGGCATTTTAAATACCAGTGGCATAGCTTCCACCATCATGGTAACACGAGAGCAACTGCAGTATGACTAACAGATGGACAAGTGGTGGTCTAACTCCACGGCCCTTGCTACCTGCACTGGATCCACTGGAGTTCAAAGAGCTCCTTAAGAAAGACAAGTCAGTAAACGGTGCTGGAATTATTGGTAGCCATTTATATGTCTCAGTAAATTTTGGATGAATTAAAGGATAAATACTCAAAAAATAAACAAACAGAACCATAAAAAGTAGGAAAATCAGGTAAAATTGTTATATATTTTTTGCTAGAAAGGACTATTTACACATAAAAGTAGTGGGAGAAATTATAAAGACATAGGTAAACAGGTATATACATATAGCTCAAATTTTCCTGTACCTAAAAAAAAAAAGTTCCTAATTACAGGCTAACATTAGTAGTTATGGTTTACTGGCACTTAAATATGCCAGTTACATATATACGCTCAATTACTATATTTTTTAGACTATGTACTATTTTCATCCCCACTTTTCAGTAATTTTCCCAGGATCACATAATTAGAAAGTGGTGGAGTTCAGAATTCATATGCAGCTAAACCTGATTGCAGAGCCTGACTTTATCCTGCCTTCCAAACAAAGAAAAATATTTGCGACAAATATGAAAATAAATATTTCAAATACATTAAAAACTCACAGAAAGAAAAGCAGTAAGAGCGCACACATAAAGGTCATAACATTTCACATAAAAGAAATTGTGTATCATTAATAAACATTCGAAAAGATGTCCAACCTTCAAAAATTTCAAAACACAAATTTGAGATTCTAATTTTTAGTCCATAAAAGTTATTTTAAAAATAAGAATACTCGATAGTGGCAAAGATTAAGTAGTCTGACACCCTACTGGTGGGAATGTTAAATGGAACAAATATTTTTGGAAAGTCATTCAAGAGTATGTATCAAGAGCATTAAAAATATTTCAACTCCTTTAATCCAGCCATTTCAGCTCTATAAATACACCCCGAAGGCATATCCTGAAGATAAAAATATACTTTCTAACATATTCCCTGTAGGTTGTTTATAATAGAATATTGAAAACATACGTCTAATGCAAAAAAGGGGGGATAGTTGGTAAATTGTGGTATATCTATATGACTGGATGTTGTGCAATAATTACAGATGATATTTAGGAAGATTTTGTAATGGCACTGGAAAATACTTACGATGTACTGTTAAATGAAGGAAACAGGATAAAAATTACATGTAGAATTTAATCTCAAATGTGTAAATCAACAGGTGCTGAAGAAAGGGAAAACACCAAAACAGTAACAGTAGGTATATCTATGCTTTCCTCTTTTCTAAATCCCTGTTGCCACAGTGCTTAAGAGCTATAGCTGCTAACCAAAAGGGCAGCAGTTCCTTGGAAACCCTACAGGGCAGTTCTACTCTGTCCTATAGGGTTGCTGAGTCAGAATCAACTCCATGCCATAGGGTTTGGTTTTTGGGGTTTAGGTGGTACAAAACCGTTGGTGGTGCGAATCTACCCAGAGGTGCCTGGAAGAAACATCAAGACCATCAAAAACCCTGTGGGGCCCAGTTCTCTGAAACACGTGAGGTCATTGTGAATTGGAATAGACTGGACAGCAACTGTTTTTTTATTTTTTTATGATGAGTTTTATTCTGTTATAATCAAGAAAACTCCACTTAAAAAGGAAAAAACATGTCCCAAAATCTCATTTATTCTCGGGACGTAGGGATTTACTAGCAATCTCTTAGGTGCTTCACTTCTCCACAACAGTCCCCCTAAACCTGGTCCTTCCCAAAATTTTCCTCCAAGTATGATGCTCTCAAACTTTTACCTCCTCCCCACCCCCACCACCTAATTGCCTCATAATTCATCCTCCCCCAAATTTGGAGTTTCCTAAATCTCACACTGAACTCAAAATCCCTTAAACCTTATTTTCCAGGCACAAACTGTCTTCTCTTCACTTGTGAGAAGAGCCCCCAAAAGAACAGCCCTAATGGCAAGCCCAGGAAGTGACCTGCAGCCCAGGCCAGGCTTGGCCAGAGCAGGGCTAGCTAGAAAAGGAGAGTTGGCTCCTTAGACCTCTCCTCCCAGCCCCTCATCTGGCACCTGTGCTTAGACCTGGCCTGGCCAGATGGGCCAGAGAACTTTTGCACAACTTTTGCTCTTCAAATCTTGGCTCTTAAAGTTTCTTGCACCCAGAGCAAAGGAGAACGAAGAATACCGAAGGAAAATATAAGCCCAAGAGACAGAAAGGGCCACATAAACCAGAGAATCCATCAGCCTGAGACCAGAATAACAAGATGGTGCCTGTCTACCACCAATGACAGCCCAGACAGGGAACACAACAGAGTCCCCTGATGGAGCGGGAGAAAAGTGGGGTGCAGAACTCACAATCTAGTAAAGAGACCAGACTTAATGGTCTGACTGAGACTGGAGGGAGCCCGGAAGACATGGCCCCAGACTCTCTGTTAGCCCAGAACTAAAACCATTCCTGAAGCCAACTCTTCAGATAAAAATTAAACTTGACTATAATGATACTTGTGAAGTATGTGCTTCTCGGCTCAAGCAGATAGAAAAAAAAATTTTTTTTTTCTATACATGAGACTAAATGGGCAGCTCCTGTCCAGAGGCGAGATGAGAAGGTAGAAGTGGAAAGGAGCTGTGGACAGGGGAGATACAGGGTGGAGAGGAGGAGTGTGCTGTCACATTGTAGGGAGAGCAACTAGAGTCACATAACAACGTGTGTTTAAGTTTTTGTATGAGAAACTGACTTGAAGGGTAAACTTTCATTTAAAGCACAATTAAAAAAAATGTTTCTTGGCTTTTAAAGAATAATTTTCAAGTGCAACTTCACAGTTTTCTTCTTCCTGACAGTCTTGAAATACGTGAAATATCTAGCAACACTTCAGCCGCAAATTCCTGACCTATTCTGGTTTACCCATTTAAATGAGACCTCTAAGAAACGTATTAGATGCATTAGCTGTTTCCGAATTCACTTCTTGTTCTCGGGCTCTGGACCACACTTTTTACCCTTTCCCTCAGGGCCTTGGTATGACCAAGGGGGTGGGTAGGCGTTGTGCAGGTGCAGGTTTTCTGTCCAACGTGACTTCCTTGGTTGTCTTGAAAGCCAAAAGTGAAGGTAAGAAGTAGACACGTATCCCACCCTGGATAACTCTGGGTCGAGAGGACGAGAGCGAGGACAGAGCTGCGTGGAGCTGAGGGGATCCGCAAACTCCGTGCTCGGAGGCCGGGGACCGGCCGGAGAGGAGGCGTACGTATGGAAGCCGAATGGCTTCGGGTCGCCACGGTGGACTTTCAGAAGCAGGGGCGACGCTCGTCGCGGAGCTGACGGGCGGTTCCCCACACCGACCTTAACCGCCGACTCTGACTCTAGCGCACCCCCAATCTTGCTGAAGCTCACCGAGCCTTCGTGCGCCATCGCCGCCGCTGTTGCTCCAACCTGGGAGTTTTAACAGTGTCGCCCCGTAGCCGCTGCCACCGCCTACCGGTTGCCCTGGCAACCGCGCCGCGCGCAGGCCCGCTCGCCCCGCCCACGGTTGTCCGGGCAACCAGGCAGCGTACTGCAGTTCGGGCCGTTCGCCCCGCCCAGCGACCTGCGTAAGTGCGTCGTCTCTATGGTGGCGGCGGATTCGGAGGGACTGAACGTTCCAGGAGTCAGGCAAGCGGGCCCGGGGCTAAGAATGTGACCTCTGACCGGAGCTGGGGGTCTGCAGGGAACCGAGCCGGGGACTACCCTGCCTCATCCTGGCTTGTTGGCACGGGCGCCTGAGGCCACCGCGTCCAGCGCCATCACCATCCTTCCTACTGGCTTCCCCCACCGCCCTGTGACTCAGCCCTGGGTCCCCCCCTCTCCCGCTCCACTAGACGTGCCCCACGCCATGTGACCCTCCCCATCACTGTCCCCGGGGCCTCCCACTACACATGACCCAGTGCCAGGGGGTTCCCCCAGTGCCTCATGACGGCTCCCCCCTGCAGGAATCCCCGCTGTTGTCTGTTCACGCGCACCCTGTGATCTTCCTGTGTGTTGCCCAAGATGTTCCGCCGGGAGCGCCCCATCCCTCTTCGAGGCTCGGCTGCTGCCCTGTGCAACAACCTCAGTGTGCTGCAGCTACCTACCCGCAACCTCACACACTTCGGTGTTGTTCATGGACCCAGCACCCAGCTTCTCACCGCTGCCCCTGAGGGCGTGCCCCTGGCCCAGCGGCAGCTCTACGCTAAGCAGGCGGCTGGAGTGAGCCCCCCACTTATCACTCAGGTGAGACCTGGAGTTGGGGGCAGTGTTTCTGAACCCTGTCCTATCCATTCTTCCTCTCCTAACCTCCAGAATTTCCACTGTTGTGATGACTCCGCAGGGCCCCTGTTCTGATCACTTCTCACTACCCTGATCCACCTCCCTCCAGGTCCACTGGTGTATCCTCCCCTTCCGAGTATTACTGGTACTCACCTCACATCGGGGAATACAGGTAAGAAAAGGACCCTCCTGCCCTCCTCCACAGAGTCTTCTCAACTCTCTTCCAAAGTCCCCAGGCCCTTACCCATTTGCCTCTAAACAATTCCAAACTTTTCACATCCTTAGTCCAGTCCCCCTCTATTTTTCGTCTTCATTCCTTCCATCTTTCCCAATTCCCAAATGCCCTTTTCATTATCTGTGTCCCAAGTACCACCTTCTTCAATATCTACCCATTTACTAGCTTTGTGACTATTGGCAAGTTATTTAACTTCTCCCAGCCTCCGGGTCCTCCTGTAAAATGGGGATAAAAATAGTGCCTACCTTATGCTGAATGAAATTAGTTGCAAAAGGACAAATATTGTATGAGACCACTATTATAAGAACTCAAGAAATAGTTTAAACAGAGAAGAAAATACTCTTTGATGGTTATGAGAGTGGGGAGGGAGGGGGGGCATTCACTAATTAGATAGTAGACAAGATCTATTTTAGGTGAAGGGAAAGACAACACACAATACAGGAGAGGTCAGCACAACTGGACTTAACCGAAAGCAAAGCAGTTTCCTGAATAAACTGAACACTTCGAAGGCCAGTGTAGCAGGAGCAGCCGTTTGGGGACCATGGTTTCAGGGGACATTTAGGTCAATTGGCATTATAAAATCTATTAAGAAAACATTCTGCATCCCACTCTGGAGAGTGGCGTCTGGGGTCTTAAACTGCTAGCAAGCGGCCACCTAAGATGCATCAATTGGTCTCAACCCACCTGGAGGAAAGGAGAATGAAGAACACCAAAGACACAAGGTAATTATGAGCCCAAGAAACAGAAAGGGCCACATAAACCAGAGACGTCAGCCTGAGACCAGAAGAACTAGATGGTGCCCAGCTACAACCAATAACTGCCCTGGCAGGAAACACAACAGAGAGCCCCTGAGGGAGCAGGAGAGCAGTGGGATGCAGACTTCAAATACTTGTAAAAAGACCAGACTTAATGGTCTGACTAAGACTAGAAGGACCCCGGAGGTCATGGTCCCCAGACCTTCTGTTAGCCCAAGACAGGAACCATTCCCAAAGCCAGCTCTTCAGACATGAATTGGACTGGACTATGGGATAGAAAATGATACTGGTGAGGAGTGGGCTTCTTGGATCAAGTAGACACATGAAACTATATAGGCAGTTCCTGTCTGGAGGGGAGATGAGAGAGCAGAGGGGGTCAGAAGGTGCCTGAATGAACACGAAAATAGAGGGTGGAGAGAAGGAATGTGTTGTCTCATTAGGGGGAGAGCAATTAGGAGTATATAGCAGGGTGTATATAAGGTTTTGTGTGAAACACTGACGATGTGTAAACTTTCACTTAAAGCACAATAAAAATTATATAAAAAAAAGAAAAAATGGTGGCATGTGAGGTATGTAATCATTATAAACTGCACATATAAAAATTATTGAATATAAAAAAGAAATAGTGCCTACTCCCCAGGGTTGTTTTGAGGATTAAGTGAGCTAAGGCTAACATAAACTCATTGCTGTGGAGTCGATTTTGATTCATAGTGACTGTATAGTGACCCTATAAAAAAAAAAATAGTGACCCTATAGGACAGGGTAAAACTGCAAGTGAAATACTCAGCACCGGGCTCTACAAATGTCAGCTGGGCTATTCTCTAGCCCTTCTCCTTTCTTCCAGATGTATGAGTCAGATGGCTCTGTCATGGTCTATTGGCACGCACTGAACTCCGGAGATGCCTCTCCAGGTACATACAGGACCATGTGGGTGGGGGTAGGGGGTCTTTGTCGGGGCTGGGAAGAGGAATTTATGATGTTTTTCCCATTCATACTTAGTACATGCTGTGTTTGCCCGAGGAATTGCTGCCTGTGGCCACTTCATCTGCGTAGGTGAGGGAGGCAGGGCATTGGGGGGTACTGGGGCTTAGGGGTGTGGGCTTCAGGCCAGGAGGATGCTGAGGATCTGAGGCAAGTGTAGAGGGTTAGAGGGGAGGGTGGAAGTGGAGGCGATCTGGGAAATTCCAAAAAGCCAATGGAGGGGTTCAGAGGGGCAGGGCAGGGATCAGATGAGGCCAGTGAATGGAAGGACAGGGCTGTTGGAGCAATGAGAAGTGGGTTTGTTACTGAGGTCTCTGGGATGGAGGCAGTGCTGAGTGTGGTGGCTAGAGACCTGGAAGGGTCAGGAAGCCATCAATGAGGCATCGATTCTGGCTGCAGGAACATGGTCAGGTCGTGTGCTGGTGTTTGACATCCCAGTCAAGGGTCCCAACATTGCACTGTGTGAGGAGCTGGGTGGACACCAGACACCAGTCACAGACATTGCCGTGGAGCCTGCCCAGGGACAGGTGAGTGGACTTCCCTTCTCATGCCTAGGAGCCTTACCCACTCTGAGAGGCAGGGGACATGGGTTCAAGTCTTGGCTCTGCCACTAAGCAGCTGTATGACCTTGGGCAAATTACTGCACTTTCCTAGGCTCCAGCAACCACAGGTCTAGTGATGAAGCCAGAGATGCTTTACATTTATGTGGCATTTTGTAGTTCACTAAGACTTTTAAATACTGATGTGAATAGAGAGATTGGAATAGACGCTAAGAGGCTTTTCAGCTCTGGCATGTACAGCTTCCTTCTCTGGAAAAGTCCTACCTAATCCAGCTACAGCACCACCCTCTGAGGGAAGCCTTCCCCCTATTCCAGCTCCCTCTCATCTCCCTTAACTGAACCCTGAATTGGCACTGCCCTCAAGGACAACTCTGGTTTCCCCAGTTGGATTGCAAACCTCTTGAGAATAAGGTGTGTATCTTCAGATTTGTATTTTCCACCGGACCTGGCACAGACCAGGCCTCTGGGGCATGTTGGCTGGCTGGTGTCAGGTCTGGGGCTAGAGTCTAGTTATGACTCTAACTGGCTTACTTGAAGACCTCCAGAAATTTATAACCACATGGCCTCGGTTTCATGGTTCCTCTGGTGAGGACAGTTATACACCCTCTCCTAACACATGGTAGGAGAGGATGGGATGGGGGAGGTTGTGGACTCTAAGAAATGCAAGGAAAACATTTTATGATTCCTGAGGGAACCTTGGAGAGGGTTTCTAATGGGCCCAGCCAGTGAGGGCTCCATACCTTGCCCTTTCCCTTCTGCCCTGTGCATAGGACCCCAGCAGGGGAGAAAGGGAAGAGTGAAGGGCTGATCCCACCTTTCCCCTCAGGACTGTGTGGCTGACATGGTGACGGCAGATGACTCAGGCTTGCTGTGTGTCTGGCGGTCAGGGCCTGAATTCAAATTGTTGACCAGCATTCCAGGATTCGGGTAGGTGAGGGGAAGGGGACCTTCTTGAGATAGTTTTGGGCTGGGGAGTGGGCTTGGGTCTGGAGAGATCAAAGTTGGGTGTCACCTTTACAGGGTCCCATGCCCCTCTGTGCAGCTGTGGCAGGGGATTATAGCAGCAGGCTATGGGAATGGGCAGGTGCGTCTGTATGAAGCCAGTACAGGCGCTTTACACGTCCAGATCAACGCCCACGCCCGGGCCATCTGTGCCCTGGACCTCGCTCCTGAGGCGGGCAAGGTCAGTCTCTTCCTCCTCCCCTATGTACTCTTTTTCCTGGTGCTGGGAGATTGAGAGGAATACCACAGGCTTGTTTCTGACACTCAATGTTACCCCCTCCCCAGGGAACCTGGACTGGGCATTCCAGCCTGTACCAGTCCCCTGTCAACATGTCCCAACTCGTCCTCCCTGGCTTTTTATTATAGCTACTGTCTGCGTCTGAGGACACCTTTGTGCATATCTGGAAGCTGAGTAGAAACCCAGAAAGTGACAACATTGAGGTGTGTGTCACGGGCGGGGTGGGGGGAGGGCCCAAGTGGCGGGGCCGTAGAGCCCTGACCAGCCCCCTTCTCCCCAGGCGGAGCACTGTCATGGTGAGTGTGTCCCTGACACCCAGGTGTGTGGTGCCCGATTCTGTGACCCCTCAGGCAGCTCCTTTGCTGTGACTGGCTATGACCTCGCCGAGATCCTGAGATTCAGGAGTGTGTGAGGGAAGAACAGCCATCCTTTCTCCCTGTGGTATTTATAAAGAACCCCTTTCACCTAGCCCTGGTCTCATTACTCAGTATCACAGTCACGCTTCACAACTAGGGAGCACAGCTGCTTCACAACTAGGGAGCACAGCTCGGGGCTGGGTGGGGGGTTGGTGGGAGATTCAGACCAAGCAGAGAGGCAACCCGTCCTCAAGAGCCAGAAGGCTGCTGTTAAATAAGTTTTAATGGTGGATGTGGGAGTCACAGGGGAGGCATTCCCTCCCAGGGCTCTTCAGTGCCATCCTCAAAACTGGTTAGTGCAGGGAGGTAAGGCAGGGGTGGTTCCAGTTTTCTCCCAGGAAGGGTTTAGGGGGTCCCAGCCAGCCCTGAGAATGCGTCCCTCAGCACGATGGCAACCACAGCCTGAGAGGTGCTTCTGGCTCCCCTCCCCAGCCTAACCCTAGTTCAGCAGAGGAAGGGGAGGCCAGGCTGGCCAGCCTGCTATAGACAGTGCCATATCCAAAGCCCGACAGCACACAGGTCATTTCCTCTTCTGGCTGCATCCTGTTGTCAGCACCTTTCTCTCTCATACTGGTGACTGGAGCCAAGTATGGGGTGGGCCTTTGCTGCAGAGTCCTCTGGACCGTGGAGATCGCTGAGAAGGGAGAGGGGCAACCGAGCGGGAAGCCCCAGGGGAGTGGTCGGGGGGGACAGCGTCCAGGGAGAAGGTTCGGGGTCGCCCCCACAGCAAGGGGTGGGTCCGGGCTTGGGCTGGGGCCACTGAGGCAGGTGAGCAAGGGCTAGGCAGGGCAGGCTGGTCTGTAAACATTGCTAGCCAGGGTGGGGGTGTCTCCAGCCTCGGACCCTCCCGCTGGGCCAGGATGTCTGTCACCGCTGCGATGTCATCCAGCGGCTCGATAGCTGCGGCACCAGGAAGGGGTTGAGGGGAGGGGGCTAGTCAGAGCTCAGGCCCCAGGCCTACCCAGCCCTGACCATCACCTCTCACTGTAATAGGAGGAAAGCAAAGCCCGGATCTCAGCTGAAATTGCATTATCCTGCAGGAGCAGCCCCTCACCTGGGCCACCTGTGGCCACGGACTCTGAGAGGACTGTGGTATGCGGGGCGCAAGGTGGACAGGAATGAGGGGGATGCAGAAGTGGGCGAGGGAACCAAGAAAAAGGAGACAAATGAAAGCGGAGCCAGGCAAGTGAGGGGTCAGAGGAAGAGACAGGAGTCCGCATGCAGAAAGGGAAACAGAAAAGAAGAAGTTAGGAAAGAGATCCATGAAATGAATCTGGTTCTTTGGGGTTTTGTTCTGAACTCTGGTAGAGGTGGTTCTCAGCAGAGTTGGAAAGGAGAAAGGAATACGACAGGACACTGAGTGGGACTGGTGATCCCAAAGTGTGTTCTCTCTCTGTTTCCATCATCTGGGTCCCTTGAAGCCCCCAGCCCCACTTCCCATCAGCTCTCTAGATTTCTGGGAGTGGCCTCTTTCACTCACCCATCTCATGGTACAGAGACCCTTGCTTGGCCACTGCTTGGGGTGGTTTCCGAGGAGCAGGGGTTTCGATTTTCATGATTTCATCACAGCACTGCTTCCACTGGCCTAGAGGGAGAGCATGGATGGGGGGCTGGGGAGAGGACTGTTAGAATGCCCAGCTGCCCTCTCTTCTGCTACATTCCCTTCCACACATTCTTGAAATAGAAGTCCTTGGTAAAAATAATTAACCTCAATCCTTTCCAGGCCTTACAAAGGTTCAGCCCAGCCCCCTCCCATGCCCCAGCCCTTTCTTCTCTTACTCATGTCAAAGAAGAGCTGCCACAGAGCCTCCATCCAGCTCTGCAGGGCTCCCCGGCTCTCTGTCTGAAGAGTGTGCATCACCTTGTCATCTCCATATTGGTTACTGATGCTCAGGGTGAAGGGCCGCCCTGGGGCCTGGTCCAGCTCTCCTGCCCGGACTCGAGTGTCCTGCAGGAGAAAGGAGAAAGGGTCTGCTTCCAGCCACACCTTGGTCACAGAATTCAGCAGTGACACCAGGCAGGCTTGGTCATCCATTCCTTAGAAGTCGGAGCTGGTGGGGCCTTAGAAAAAGGAGCTGGTGGGGTCTTAGCTAGCCGTCTCATTTGCCTTCTACTGACAAGAGTGGGAAGGAATGGCAGGAAAGGGCTGGGAATGAGACAACCAGCTCTGAGTCAGGAGAGAGGACTGAGTCAGGCAGGGCACGGAGGAGCAAGAACACTGAGGCCTAAGGTCCCTCAACACTTCCATAAGAGTAGGTAGGAAAGCCAGCTGGGGAGAAAAGAGGGGCAGTTGGACCTGGATCAGGAGAGAACAGGAAATGGTGAAGTAGATGCAGATATGAACTTGAAGGGAAGGAAGAGCGGAGGATGAAAGATCCTAAACCAGCTGTAGTATCCACTCTGGGACTCAGCAGCAGCTAAGGCCAGTGAGCGAATGGGACGATCCTTCTCCAGTAATGCTGGCAGTGAACCTGGTCCCCTTAGCCTTCCTGGCCCTGAAGCTGAGTATGGTTAAAAATAGGAAGCCAGCGTCTATCTCTCTAAGAACTGCACCCACCCTCCTAGGGCCTAAAGGAGAGGCTTCTGGACCCAGGCAGGTGGTGCCTCACCCCCAGGGGATCCGTTACCTTGCTGATCACAATAGTAAACAGCGGCTCTTCCCCAGTGTCTGTGTCTTCTGGGCGCCGGTAACAGAAGAGGTTTGTGCCTTTCAGGACTCCATGCACTTGGGCCCAGCTCTGCAGTTCCCCAGCTTGCTGCATAAAGAACTCTAGGTCTCCTAGGGGAGTCTTACTCCCCAACACCTTTCTTCCCCAGTCCCCCATAAAGAACCTCCTCCTTTCTGCCCACCCTCCTTCCCGATCTTCTCTCATCTTGCCCACCCAGATCTTGATTTTTCAGAAGCCTTTTTATTTCCAAGTGATCAGTTCTCATCTGCCTTCTCCCTTTTCCCATCCACTCCTCACGGGCCCCCTCACCTGTACCCTGAGGGTACCACTTGCAGTGGGCTGAGTCATGCAGAGCGGCTGGGCCACCAAGCGGCAACACACACTACCATAAAGGGGCAGCCAGGCAGGGTTCTCCTCTAGGGGAGGAGGAAGGGCAGGGTAAGGGTGAGGAATGAACAGAGAACCATCCAAATGGCCCCTCTTCTCCCCAGCCAGCGCCCACCTCCATACTCACCGTGACTGGTGAGAGTGAGGTCATGTGTGCGGAATCCATCTTGTACTGCTGCCAGAGTGAGCGTGGTGTGCGCCAAGAGGTGGTAGCGGGGGCCGCTGCAGGAGAGACAAGTGGGCTTCAACAAGTGGGGTGGATTCAATGGCAGGAGCTATAAGGGCTACCCCACACAAAACTACAATCCAAGCTTGCCTCCCCGGCAGGGGTGAGGAGCAAACATTTATTGAGGGCCTGCAAGTGCCAGGCCTCATGTTTGGTATATGTTGTCCCACTGTATTCCCATGGCAGCCCTGTGACATTGGTAGCATTCTTCAGTTAAGAGAGAAGGTAACTTGAGGCTTTAGAGAGGTTAAGAAACTTGCCCATACTGTAATTTATAGCTGGTAAGTGGTGGAACTGGAATTTGGATCCACCTCTGTCTCTAAAACCAGCATTCTGTTCATTACCCTAAAGCAGAGGCATCACACGTGGGGAGCACACTGTACTGGGTGACACTCTTAGAGGGGGTGACACCAAAATGACTCTACAAAATTTCTGTGCAGTGTTTCAGCAGAAATTTATAATTTTTTATAAAAATATCCCTGTAGTTATAATAACAAAAACGTTTTTCGTAAGCCCAGCTTGCATGTATCAGTATACCTACAGCTAAAACTCTATGCTAATTTACTTTTTTAACCTTCTCGTGCACTCCAGAGCCCTGGTGGTGCAGTGGTTAAGAGCTCAACTGCTAACCAGAAGGTAGGCAGTTCAAATCCACCAGCTGCTCCGTGGAAACCCTGTGGGGCAGTTCTACTCTGTTGTATAGGATCGCTATGAGTTGGAATCGACTCAATGGCAACAGGTTTGTCTTTTGGGTTAATGTGCCCCAGTCAGAGCTGTCATTGTTACCCAATTACAGTGACACTTCGAATCACGTGGTTTCATCTGCACGCGCTATAAACACAGGCTGTTGTTTTTGTTGCCGCTGGTGTTTTTACAGTTTCTGATTTTGTCAAATTTTCTGGTGTTTTAGCTATAATATTGTAGCAATTAGCGTGGGGGGGTGGCACCATGAATTACCGCACTGGGAGACATCAACCCTTTTGATGCCACTGCCCTAGAGGTTCTCAAACTGCTCCTCAGAGTCCCAGTGGTTCCACGGAATGCCTCCGGGTGGCTATAGGCACCACGACAGGCTCCCCTGCTCCAACCAGGTAGCTTTGATCTACCCACATAAGATGCATTTGCTGGTGCTAAAAGTTTAGAGCCCAGAGCCTAGCTCTCCCTCCCTATTAATCTTCTCAGCCAGCTTGGGCCTGGCTCAGGAGTACGGGTGAGTGCCTCACAGCTGTGTGGCTGCTGCTTATTCACACCTGTCTGCATGTCCTGGCAGCAGTGCAAAATGAGTTTCACACACTCACTACAGTTGAGAGGTCACCTGTGGCCGGGGAACATACAGCTGAGGGAGGGGTGGGAGTGCAGCACCTTACCCCACGGCCAGGGTGGGGAGCAGGATGGGACTGCTCCCTGAGCCCCCGGCACTGTCCAGCGATGCCCGGACACGTCTCCCTGAGGAGCGGCCCAGAGAGCTGCTAAGTTTGGTGGCAAGCCTCTTGGGAGCAGTGGTCAGGGCCCCCTCCTCTTCCACGCAGGCCCCATACAGCTCCAGCCGCAGCTCAAAGTCCGGCCCCGCGTCCGCACTACCAGAGTTTGGGAGAAGGAGAGAAGGATGGCCACAGGGAAGTCATGGGGGACTCGGGAGGAGGAGTGGTGCAAGCACAGGACAACTCCACAGGGAAGGCCAGGCTCCCATCTCCCCTCCTCCCTCTGCTCCCCTGGAGCCACCTCATCTGAGAACTGGGGCAGCGTAGAAAAAGGAGGGAGCCGCAGGGACGAGGTACTCACAAGAGCACGCTGTTCTGAAAGGTGATGTCCGTGAGGGTCCTGTCCACCAGGACCATCTCTGTGTCTTCAATGTGTTCCCCCAGCTGCAGCAGCAGGAACACAGCCCAGCGGTGCAGGTCTGGGGCAAAGCAGGCAAAACTGGTGAAAACATGCCCCACAAGGGCCTCCAACCTCAGTCACTCCCCTGAATTTGTCCCAGGGTATGTGGAACTCACCACCTTTGTTCTTGAAATATTCCGTGTCTTTCCACATGAGTGGGATCCGGAGGTCTAACGGGCAGAGAGGGAGAAACAGATGTTGAGACAGCACAGGACACCATGAGTGGGCTAGGGAAGCCAGCAGGGGGAGTAGTTGTGCTCCTTACCTGAGATGCAGACCCGGCCACGGCAGGGGGAGCGGTCAGCCGGTGGCCCACTGTCAGACGGCCTGTGGGTAAATCACAGTGTCCTAGCCTGGCCTCTAGATACTGCTCCCTCTTGCTCCAGTTCCCAAGGGCTCTAGGACCCCCTCTGATCCCAGGGGCCCAGCCCCCAGGCCCCAGCCAGGCTGACATGGCAGGCCTGATGGGCTGGGGGAGGATTGCTGGGCTTAGGGACACCAGAGCCACATTAGCTGTCTTCCTGACTACCTCCCCAGTCCCCTGCCACGGACAAGTGAGGCTCTTAGAGGACAGCTGCCTACAGAGAGACTCCCTTTCAAGGGCTCTTCTCCAATAAAAGCCCACACTTGGAGGGGTTTTCCGGCTTGTCTTTCTGCAAATAGGGGAGGCTGCTCATTTCCACCATCTCATCACTTCTTTGCTATAGGAGGGTACTGGCCAGTCAGAAAATAACCTGACCAGGGTGTGATGACAGGGGAAAAAAGAAAAAGCAAATAGGGGACATTTATGTTCCATTCACCACGAACTCTTTCCCCCCTCCCACCTCACCCCAGGCTTTGATTTCTCCTTTACCCCCCAGCCAGAGCCTTCACAGTGCCCAAGCTCCTCAGTACAGGGCCTCACATGCCCAGCCTTTCCCCCTCCCCTCCCCCCCCACCATCAGGACTCACCCGGCCTGTGTCCCTCTCCTAAGATGACAGTTTATCCATACTAATGCGTAATGCCCAATGTGATTACCCATCTAGTAGAGCCTTAAGCTAAATGACGTGGCACTAATGGCAGTGGGTTTAGCTGTCACAGATTTGGGGTGTACCTCAAATCACACTGCCTGGGCCACGTGGGGACTTGAGTAATGTCTCTGGGCAGGGCAGAGCCTGTCGACAGCCACCTCTCACAGAGGAAGCTGTCCCTGCCTGCTTGCCTTCCTCTAGCTTCATAGGGCAGCTGTAGAGTGGGTGTCCTGCCTTCTCTCGGTGGCTGCATGGGTGAGCTCTGGAGGGCTCCTGGCAACCTCCCCTTGTGTCAGCCTTCACTGGCTAAGCTGCATGGGCAACAGACCAATGAGGGGCCGGGGCCTTCTCCCCACTCAGCCCAGTGGGACCAAACAGGCCACTCTGCCAGAAGCCAATTCTTCAAATGACCCATTTACCAAAAACGGCCAATTCTCAAAAATATCCATTTGCCAAATTATTGAGGATATCTTCCCTAATGTCTTAGTTTTACCACAGGATCACCTCAGCCATTTCACTGTGAATTTGTCAGATCTACGAAGTATAGTGTTGGGTGTAACTTGTGTCTCTCATCCAGAGCTGATCCCTTTTAGGAGGCATAATCTAATTTATGCGAATGGGTAGGCTTTCCCTTAAATGGCTTTTTATTATGTCCTTGTCCAATCCCTGCCTCTAATGGGGAACCCCAGGTACAATAAACTATGGTAAATTGGCCATTTGGTGCATTGGCTTTGAGAAAATTAGTGTTCCAGAAACTAGCAAGCCAGACTCATCAGATCATAGGCAGGACTTAATGAATTAGTGCTTTGGCATTACTGCCCCTGAGACTGCCTGCCTTCCACCAGATGCACCGGCTTTTCTGAGTCCAGCCCTGGCTACTGGTGCACCTGTGGGCAGCATGCCGCTGAGGGAGGACACCTGAGGTGCCTGGCAGGCCCCTGGCAAGGCTTCATGAGGAGGGCATCTTCAGGGTGGTCCACATTCTACATGCACACACAATGCACTGCCTCCTTCCCCTTGCTTACCGCCGGGCTGTCTTCCCCAGCACCTGCGCCTCCTTGCGCCGCTGCAGCTCCCCCATGTAGCTGAGGATCCGGCTGTTGCAGACCAGCAGACTCTTGGTGGCCTCCAGAGCCTGCTCTCGCTGGGAGCAGGCTGCCAGCAGCTTGCAGGCCCCCTCCCTCATCCGGATCTCATGGTCTAGCTTCCTCTGCAACTCCGTGTCCTGACCAGGGTGGGAAGGAAATATCTGGCAGGGGACAGGCTGAAGCACCCCCCAGCCCTTCAGTAGGCCGTGGCCAAGGAGAAACTAAGAAACTTATGTTTTAGCAAATCAAGAGCAAGGGTTGGGTCTCAACCTCAGAATAACCAGGGAAGCTTTGTAGAAATACAGATGTTCTCACGCATTTGATAGTAGAATAAAAATTCCTTTAGCCTCTTTTGAGCAGAATTTTGGGGAAAAAAAATCTATGAACACTACAAATTTGCATATCCTTTGATCCAGCTATTCGATACTGGGAAATTTTGTATTGTACTTTAGATGAAGGTTTACAGAACAAACTAGCTTCTCATTAAAAAGTTAGTATACATATTGTTGCGTGACATTGGTTACCAACCCCATGACATGTCAACACTCTCCCTTTCCGACCTTGGGTTCCCTAGTCACCAGCTTTCCTGTCCCTTTCTGCCTTCTAGTCCTTGCCCCTGGGCTGGTGTGCCCCCTTTACTCTCATTTGGTTTTATGGGCCTGTCTAATCTTTGGCCAAAGGGTGAACCTCAGGAGTGACTTCATTACTGAGCTAAAAGGGTATCCGGGGGCCATACTCTTGAGGTTTCTTCAGTCTCTGCCAGCCCAGTAAATCTGGTCTTTTTTTTGTGAGTGAGAATTTTGTTCTGCATTTTTCTCCAGCTCTGTCCGGCACCCTCTATTGTGATCCCTGTCAGAGCAGTCAGTGGTGGTAGCCGGGCACCATCTAGTCGTACTGGACTCAGTCTGGTGGAGGCTGTGGCAATGGTGGTCCACTAGTCCTCTGGACTAATCTTGCCTTTGTGTCTTTGGTTTGCTTCATTCTCCCTTGCTCCTGATGAGGTGAAGCCAGTGGAATATCGCAGATGGCCGTTCACAAGCTTTTAAGATCCCAGATCGAGATCTAGGAATTTATCCTACAGGTATACTTTCACACGTGAGCAAAGCCCAACATACAAAAATATTCATTGCAGCATTATTTTAAACATCAAGAATAAAAGCCCTGCAATACAGTATTGATTAAATTAATTATAGCACACCCATACTATTGTGAATTAAGTTGTGTCCCCTCAAAAAGATCTGTTCAAGGCCCAGCCCCCAGTATGGTGACTGTGATCTTATTTGGAAATAGGGTCTTTGTAGATGTAATTAGTTAAGATGAGATCATGCTGGAGTAGGGTGGGCCCTAATCTGAGCATTGTCCTTATAAGAAGGGACGCAGAGACACACACAGAGGAAGACAGAGGTGGAGACTGGAGTGATGCATCTTCTGGCCCAGAAATGCCAAAGATTGTTGGCAAACACCAGAAGCTAGAAAAGGCAAGGAGGGATTCTTCCCTAGAGCCTTTGGAGGGAGCATGGCCCTGCCAACACCCTGATTTCAGACTTCTAGCCTCCAAAAAAGGAGCCCTGGTGGTGCAATGGTTAAGTGCTCAGCTGCTAACTGAAAGGTCAGCAGTTTGAAACCACCAGCCGCTCTGCAGGAGAAAAGACCTGGCAATCTGCTCCCGTAAAGGTTACAGCCCAGGAAGCCCAATGGGGTGGTTCTACTCTGTCATACAGGGTCGCTATGAATCAGAATGGACTCAATGGCACACAACAACAGCAAGCCCCCCAAAATGTGAAACAATAAATTTCTGTTGTGTAAAGCCACCTGGTTTGTAATAGTTTGTTAGGGTAGTCCTAGGAAACAAATACACTTTGTATATACTGTGTGTGTAATACCATAAAATATTGCATAGACATCAGAGTAAGACAGACACGTGTGCAAAAAAAAAAAAATCTCCAAAATAGATGAAGTGAGAAAAGCAAGCAGAACACTATTAGAGTATGCTACTAATTGTGCATGATATATACACATATGTATGTGTATGTGCGTGTGTGTATATATACATATAACCAGTAACCAGTTGCCATCAAGTCACTTCTGACTCATGACGACTCCATGTGTGTCAGAGCAGAACTGTGCTCCATAGGATTTTCAATGGCTGATTTTTTGGAAGTAGATCCCCAGATCTTTCTTTCAAAGCACCTCTTGGTGGACTGGAACAGCCAGCCTTTCAGTTAGCAGCCAAGCACTTAACCGTTTGTACCACCCAGGGACTGACTATATATATATGTGTGTGTGTGTATGTGTGTGTTTTATAACCCGCTGCCATTGAGTCAATTCAGACTCATGGAGACCCCATAGGACAGAGAAGAACTGCCCCATAGAGTTTCCAAGGCCTTAAATCTTTATGGAAGTGGACCACCACATCACTCTCCTGTAGAGGCTGGTAGGTTTGAACTACCGACCTTTTGGTTAGCAGCTGAGTGCTTAACTATTGCGCCACCAGGGTGCACTCCCACTCTTCTCTCTCTCTCTCTCTCTCCCTCTCCTTCCCTCCCTCTTTCTCTTTGTCTCTCTGCTTGTATATACATAAAATAGTGGTGGGACTGGGAGCCAGGAATGGAAAACAGATTTATTCATTTTACATATATATCCTACTGTACTACTGTCAGAAACCCTGGTGGTGTAGTGGTTAAGTACTATGGCTGCTGGCCAAAGGGTCTGCAGTTCGAATCCGCGAGGCGCTCCTTGGAAACTCTATGGGGCAGTTCTACTCTGTCCTATAGGGTCGCTATGAGTCGGAATCGACTCCACGGCACTGGGTTTGGTTTTTTTGGGTTGTTGTTGTCGTTCTTAGGTGCCGTCGAGTCGGTTTCGACTCATAGCGACCCTATCCACAACAGAACGAAACGCCGCCCAGTCCTGAGCCATCCTCACAATCGTTGCTATGCTTGAGCTCATTGTTGGGCACTACCGTATTATTGAAAAAAGTACAATCTTCTGAGTTAAAATTTACCAAGCCACACCTCAGATTTGTAGAATTAAGAATTTCTAGGAGTCAGGCTGGTGGGTTTTTGAAAATTTCCGGAGTGATTCCAAGGTGCAGCCAAGGTTGAGAACCACCAGCTAAAAGGAATGGACACAGATAGGAAGGGCTATCCTGGATTGCCTCAGAGACTCAAGTGATACGGGGGAACATCTTGTTGGAAAGGAAACAGCAGAGAAGGAGCACACCACCTATGGAGTTCACCCATGCTGCACAGAACCCCGGACACACCCAAATTAGGGGATTCCCACCTTCTGGCCCTCTGAGCTTGGGAGGTGAGGACAGAGGCAGGGAAGGGGATGGACAGGCAAGCAAGGCAGGTGCCCCAGGTGTGAGGGGCTGGGCAGGCTGTGCATATGGACCAGAGGGGAGACACTGGGAGAAGCACCAGGATTCTCAGAAACATACGCTCAGAAAGCAGCCCTGGAGGTCTGGTCACAGCAGAGTTTGAAAGCACTGGTTTGACCTGAGACAAACCTGGGTCAAAGTCACAGCCCTGCAATTTTCTTGAGAAGATGAGAAGAAACTTAAAAGCACCGGGCAATTTACTCAGCCTCCCTAAGCATTGGTTTCCCCATCTGTAAAACAGGGATGGAACAGTCCCCACATCCTGGGATTGCTATGAGGCTTCAGTGAGACAGGGAGGTAAGGCACTTAGCACAACAACTAGCGCCTGGTATACATGAATGGCGGGATGCTGATTTTAATGACGCTATTTTTTTATCTCAGATCACTAGAGCATCCCTGTCCCATCCAAGGCTCTCTATTTAAAATCCAGCTGGGAGGTGAAAGATACCGCCATTACTGGCTGCTTCACAAGTGCCATGTCATGGCATAAACACTTGTACAGGCAACAGGCCCTGTGAGCTTCTGGCTAAGGTGACCAGGGAAGGCTTCAGAGCAGAGGTGGAAGACTAACCCAAATCAGTGTGCAGATAGATGGTTCTGGAGGCAAGTCAAGTTGAGACACCCAGTAGGAGGAGGGGGGTGAATGAGACCACCCAAAACCTGTCTTCTCCCTCACGCCAGTTCTCCTCCACACTCTGCTTCCTTGCTTCTGTCCCTGGTGGCACCAGCCTTAGTCTCCAAGACCAGAACACCCCCCAAATTTCCTTCAAAAGCCTTGTCCAGCCTCCCTGCAGATTCTTCCTTTATTATTTCCTGGGCCAGGGCACCAGATCAGACTCTCATCACCCCTCACCCCTGCACCACCCACCTAGTTCCTTTTCTGCCGTTCCAAAATAGGCCAACTCCCCCTTCACCAGGAAGCCCTCCCAGACTACACAGCTCTCCCAGCCCACAGGGTCCACTCCAGCAGCCAGCTATGTCTGCCTGCACCAGGGTCCCACCTGCACTAAGCTTCGCTACTTGCCAACCCCACCCCGTTCTGCACTCAGCTCCTGGCACGAGCACCCCAAAGGGGTGAGGGTGAGGGTGATGCAGTGGCGTCTCAACCCTCTCCTGGCTAGCTTCTTTGCCCCAGCACTCACCGATCCTTCCCCAGCTCTGTCCATTGCGCGTGCGGCGCCGGCGCAGGAGGCGCGCGGGGTCCGGGCAGCAGGAGCGGGAGGGGCCAGAGGGCTGAGGGGAGCGGAGGGGCCCGGGCGCCAGCGCAGCCGCACCTGCCCCCGCCGCGGCGCTGGGGGGCGCTGGTGACATCAGCTCCCAACTGCCGCGAGAGCGGCTAAGGGGCGACGGGGCTCAGGCAGTCCCTCCCGGCGCCTGGCAGAATAGGGTGCCGGCTCAAGGCAGCGTGACTACAAGGACGGGACCTCCGGGAGCGCCCATGTCGTCCTGCAAAGGGCTCTGGGCCTCAGCGCTGAGCTCCTGCCAGAAATAGAGGGCGGGAGGGGGGCGAGGGAGGCCCCTAGCACTTTGCGGTTGTCCGCTTGCCCGGGAGCATAGGGAGGGGGTAGTAGTGTAAACATTACGTGAAACAGAGCCCGAGAGAAGCTGCTGGGCGCAGCATGAAAGAGGGCTGGGGGCCCATACAACCCCCTCCTGCCCTCCAGCCCAAAATTCACGGCCCCAGAGCCAAGAGCGCCCTAGAAATTCTGGCTCCCTATGATCGGGGCAGAGGATCTCAGAAATCTGGGAGCAGGCTCTGAACCCCTGTGCTTTGCCCTTTATCACCCCGCCACAAGTACAGCTCCATGCCTCCTCTCTCCCCAACACACATCCCTCTCTGCAAGCAAGCAGCATTTTTCCCAGACTCTCCTGGGAAAGAGGCCGGAATTGGGTGTCAGCAGGACCTGGGTTATGGCCCAGGGGGCTGAAGGAGGCTGAGTCATGGGCAGAAGCCCCAGCACACATATGGCCTAGTGGATATTCCTTCCCGGCCCTCCCACTCTCTTCTGTCCCTGACTTCCTGCTCAGCTTCTCACAGCCTTCTGTTCCCTTCATAATCTCACCAGAGCTACTTTTGGGTAATCAGTTCAAATCCTGACTTAAGTACTTGATTAGCTGTGAGAACTTAACCTTTAAAGCCGTAATTTGTAAACTGGGGACAATTCCACCTCCTTCATAGCCCTGTTTGAGGATTAAACGGGAAAGCCTAACCTCTACCTTGGCCCAGCACATAATTAAAAACAACCTGTCTCCCACTCCCACCTCCCCTTTACTTGCAGCTTAAGGTCGCCTCCTCCAGAAAGTCTTCTTAGATTTACTCTTCTCTGCTACCTGTCCTGCCAACCCCTGCAACATCAATGAGTCTCTCCTTTGAGCACCTGTGCAGGAAGGGAACAGCTGAGCTCGGTGGAGAAAGAGCACAGCACCCAGCCCATGGCTGACAAAGGTGTGGTCAAAGTGAAAGCCAAGTCCCTCCTCTGCCTCCAACTCTGGGCAGGCCTCCCATGGTGAAAAATTACATTGGTGGGGGCAGAATTGAAACACTTAAATATCTAGACCAGCTCTGTCCAATAAAACCTTCTGCAGTGATGGAAATGTCCAGTAGCCATTAGCCACACGAGCAATTGAAATATGGCTAGAGCAACTAAGAACTAAATGTTGTAGTTTATTTTAATTAAGAATTAAGTAGGCACATATAACTAAAACACCAGTTGCTGTAGAGTCGATTCCAACTCATGATGACCCCATGTGTACAAAATAAAACCACACTCCATAGAGTTTTCAAGGCTGGGACTTCTTAGAAGCAGATCACCTGGCCTTTCTTCTGAGGTGTCTCTAGGTGAGTTTGAACCGGCAATCTTTTGGTTGGTAGTCATGCGCTTAACCATTTAGACACCCAAGGACTCCTCACATAAACTACTGTCTATTAGATAACCACCAGGGTGGCTAATAGATTTATCTCATGTGCCAACACAGGACAATTAGCTAGTGTCAGAGCCCCAGTGGGGTCACTGGGCACCTTTCTGCAAATTAGAAAAAGGTAGCCCCCTCCAGGCAAACAAATTAGACAAAGGTGCCCCCTCGTAATACAATCCAAGTCAGAACAAGGCTTCCGCCTCTGCCTGGCTCACTTGTGAAGGGCACAACCTACGCAATTTATAGCAAGACTGCACTGAGAAAGATTCTGAGGCCACATCTGGGCTCATTGGTAGAGAGTGCTGTGATTGACTAGCAATGTCTGCTACGGTCAGGGAGTGGGAGCAGCAACTCAGGGGAGCACCACATGAGCAATAAATTCGCCTTTCCTGACCTAGACTCTACAGTCCTACCTCTCAACTCCCTCTGCAGCAACCCCCTGCCTCATCCTAGTGGTCACTTCCACAACTTCCTTCCTCTTCCCCATCTCAGTAAATAGCCACATCGCCCAGGTACTCAAGCCAAACACCAGGGAATTGTCCTGGAGTCCTCTCTTTGCCTCATCCCTCACTTCCAAGCCATCAGGCCTGTGAGATCTACCCCCATTATTTGAAGTCCACCCACTTCTCCCAGTCTCCATGGTCACTGTAATCTACCAGTTTCACACTCCTGTGACTGGAATAACCTCCTACCTGGTCTACTGCTACCTCGCTTGCGAATCCCTCCACACACACCACTCCAGACCATTCTCCACAGCAGCCATCATTTAAAAACATTTATCAGTCATTCCCCTGCATAAAGCCCTGCCATGGTCCAACAACACATTTAAAGTCAAAGTGCCCTATCATGGCCTTTAAGGCCCTGTAGGATCTGATTCCTGCCCACCAGCTTTACTCCAGCTACTACGTCCCAGCCACACTGGCTTCCTTTCTTTCCCACAAACGTATCACCTCATTCTCATCTTTGCCCTCGCTATACCTTCTGTCTGGAAAGCTCTTTCTCTAATCTTCACATGTTTTCATGTCCTTCTGGTCTCAGCTCAAAGATCTCCCTACCTAGGGCCTTCCTGACCTCCACATCTAATGCCACCCTTCAGACCTGCTTTTGATTACGTTCCCATTTCCATCATGACTTCACCACGTGAGATTATTTCTTTATCTGTTTGCCTGTCTACTGTCTCTTCCCCACTAGAATGGACCATTCCTGTCCCTGTCTTGTTCACGGAGGTGTTCCCAGGGTCTAGAACAGAGCTTTGCACATAGGAAGTGTTCCGTAAGTGTGTCATGAGAACCACTGACTGAATAAACACCTCCCTGCCATCTCCAGGGCCAGCTGATACCATACTCCTGCTCCAGGGTGACTTTCCCTTCCTCAAGCGAGTTAGACTACATCCTAGCTGCAAATCTCTCTCACAGTGAACTCCTCTCTTCCTCTCATACCTAAAAGGAGCTCTCATCTCCAGAACACAGATCCACACTCACCCACTGAGCTTCCAAAAATGGGTGTGAAGACCCTGTTACCAATATAATGCTCTGATCAGTGGAACTGAGCCTGGGCCCACCCGGCACCCAAGAACCACCTGCCCATCTCCCCACTTTGAGCAGGCCCTACCCTCCCCCCCCTCCTCAGCCCCAGCAGGGAAAGGCAGTACAGAGACGGGGTGTTGGGGTGCAGGCCGGGTGTTGGGATGCAGGCGGACAGAGGAGGTACCTACTCCAGGGGTGGGGCTTTACCTCCAGGCTGAGTGCCATCTGCCGAATGTAGAGCATATTCAGGTCCTCCAGAATGTGCAGTCTGTCCTGCATCTCTGTGCCCCCCAGTGCCCCTTCCCTTGCAGACCCCTCCAGAGGGGGGGCAGGTACCACGTGGCCTCACAGTTCCCCCTCCCACTGCTGTCTGAGTCTTGAAAGAGAAGGGCAGCTCTTGGGCAGTAGGCAAAGGCTGCCCCTCTTAGACCCCTCTGGCTGCTGTGACAAACTTCACGCCTATTGCTTGCTTGCTGTTCTGGGCCCTGGTGGGAGCCAGGCAGGGGAGGAAAGGAAAGTGAGCTGAGGATGAGCGGGGTCCAGGACGAAAGGCCAGCTGCAGAGGGGACTCTGGGCACAGAGTGCCCAGTCTTGCTTTGGTGGCAGCTGTTCTCCCAGCTGTGGAAGAAAAAGGCCCTTTCATTCCGACTCTGGTCCCTCCCCAGCCCCCGCCCACATCCCTGGGACAGAGAATCTGTGTGCAGAGAGGGCGTGAGGGGCAGGCACAGCTGGACGGGGGCAGGGAGAGGACATCCCATGCAGGTCCTGCAGAGTCCTGGGGTTTGCCAGGAGGTTGGAGATTTTCAACAGGGGTTCTGGCTTAGTTTGAGAGTTAAGAGGAACAGGGACAGAGGTGAGGACTTGAACCGAGGAAGAACCCAGGGAGTGGGCCAAAGGGGTGAGTAGGTATTGCGACCCAGCTCCCAGAGCCACCGCTTCCAACTCGGGGCCCCCATCCAGCCCGCCCCACCCTGGACTCACGATTACCTCGCTTTTCCAGCAGAAGGGAGAAGAGGGAGGGAGGAAGGGAGGGAGAAAGTCAGGGGTGTGCCTGTCTGCTGCTGCCCCCGCTCCCCTCTGCGGGCCCCTTCCCTTCCAGACAGGAAACCAGCCCCGACTCCCAGCCAGCTGCAGTTTGCCCCCCCTCCACCCCAGGCCCACGGAGTCACACTCCCCTAGTGCCCTGCGGCTCCGCCCCGGCTCTTTAGCGCTGGCTCCCAAAGGCCTGGCTCAACCCGGGGGCGGCTCCAGCGCACAGGCCCCTCCTCTTGGTCCCCGGGCCTCGCCCCCACCCCTGCTCGCGCGGGTCCCTTGGGCGGAGTTGCTTGGCTGGGGGACCGACAAAAGTCCCCTCCCCCGAGTTCTATAACATATGAACTAGAGAAGGCAAGGGACAACGGGATACCGGTGTAAAAGGGCCTTTGTTCAAGGCAGGCGGGAGGAAAAGGGCAAAAGCCAGGCCTGGAATCCCCGCGAGGAGGGAGAGGGGGCGGGAGGAAGGCCGTCCTCTCTTAACCCTTTCTAGACCTGGAGGGAAAAGATTTTGGAATTGGGCTATCCTTGGGCAACTGAGAGCCTGACCTTGAAGACAAAAGCCTCTGTGAAGTCCTACAGGGGGCTACTCGCCCTCGCAGTCCTGGCTCAACCCCATATCTTCAAGCCCCTCCCGAACCTTTTTGGGGAGTTACAGGTGGGGCTCAGTCCGGGACAATGTGTTGACCAGTGGGCCTGGGAGGAAACTCTCAGCCAAGAGGCTGGACTCCTTTTAGGCCCTAGAGAAGGACGCTGAAAGTTTGGGGATGAGAAATCACCTTAGAAGAGTTAAAAGGGAATTCCCCTCCTCCCCAGCACAGCGAAGGGCTTCAGCGAAGGGGGCAGAGACCTGACCTAGAGGTCGAGGTTGTCCCAAGTGGTTGAGACAGGTTTGTGGGATGGGACCGGCAACCCGGGAAGGAGCGAGAGCCCAGGCCAGGCCAAGAGTCCAAACTTCTGGCGCCCACCTAGCTTGTTCACCTGCTTTTGCCCTGGGACGCCCGAGAGGGCCCGGGATCCAGGCACATTTTGGAAATCGAGCCTGGGGTCCCTCAAATAGAGGCCAACCCGGTTTTTCCAGGCAGAGGCAAATCGTCCCAACCCGGCCAGGGAGTGTCTGGGGCGGCACAGGTCCGATTAATGTGCAGAGGTCTGCGCCTTAAGTCAACAACTCTGCACTGTTTGGGTCCACACCACGGCGTCTCCGCCCCCCGCGTGCGTGCTGCAGGGCGGAGGCAGAAGCGGCCAGGGGCTGCGGGAGCTGGAAGGGGCGGCCAGGGGTGCGAGTCTCTCACCTCGGGCGGCTCGCTGAAGAGACTGAGTCGGAAGCGGCCGCGTTTGAACTCCATCTCCAGGGCGGAGCCCCGGGCCACGGTAACTCGGCTCCGGTGGTTTCGGGCGAACATGCTGGCGGGTCCGCGCCTTTCCCCGCCCTGTACGCTTTCTGCGCCGCCTGGCTCTGCCTGGTCTCGTCGGTTTCTGTCCCTAGACACCCGCCAGCTAGTCGGGTCGGGAATCTCCCGCTGCCCAGTTCCCAAACCCCGCCCCCGGAGTCGACACCTGGGACAGGCAGGGCGCGGCACCCTCCTCCTCCACCCCCGCAAAGGCCCGGCCCGCCTAGTCCCAGAGCACCAAGCGGGCCTGGCCCGACAGCCAGTCAGCGGGACAGCCAGGGACACACAACAGGTCGCCACCCCTGCAGGGGCGCAGCAGCCCTTCCAGCCGGGACCCTGGGCGCCTCACCTGGGCATGGGCGGGCCCGGAGAGGCCCCGCCCCACCAGCCGCCCCCACCTGGCGGGCGCGAAGTCCTTGGGCGCGGAAAACCCCGTGGCCACTTGGCACAACCCAGCTCTAGTCGGTCGCTGGCACTGCGCCCACTCTCACTCTCAAGCAGCCTTCTCAACGCGCTCTCAACCTCTCCAACGGACCATTTCAACTTTCCCGTTGTTGTAGTGTGCCTTCCAGTAGATTCTGACTCATACTCGTTGCCGTCGAGTAGATTGAGACTCATAGCGGTCCTATAGAACAGAGTAGAACTGCACCATAGCGTTTCCAAGGAGCGGCTGGTGCAGACGAACTGCCGAGCTTTTGGTTAGCAGCCCAAAGCTTAATCGCCGGGTCACCAGGGCTCCTTCTGACTCATAGCGACCCTATATGACAGAGTAGAACTGCCCCTATAGGGTTTCCTAGGCTGTAATCTTTAGGGGAGCAGATTGCCAGGTCTTTTCTCCCGCAGAGCGCCTGGGTGAGCTTAACCACTGTGCTACCAGGGCTCCTTTTCAACTTTCCTACAGCCCCAAATGTCTCTTCTTTGTTCTCCCTCCCTTGAACTCCCCACGAAGGCTATCCACCCATCCCTGCGGCCATGATTCAGATTCATGGAACAGTGTTTAAGCGCACAGTCTTGGAAACTGTGGAACCCAGTTACCTGAGCTTTAGTTTCCTCACCTGTTCAATGAGAATACAATTACCCCACCTCTGAGGTTGCTGTGAGGATTACATATGAGAATGAGCACCAAGTGCCCGGGATAGAAGTACCGCATAAATGGAGCTAAGAAGGTAAGAGTAGCAAGCAGCAGCAGCAGCTTTGTGCTGCAGGGCTGGACACCAGCAGCCTGGACCCAGACATCAGAGTGCCTTAAGAGGGTGCACACTTTGGCCCCTTCAGTGTTGACTATCTCATAGCTGCTTTGCTGGGCAGCTGAAGATAGGGTTACCACTCCCAGCTTCTGCAGAATAAGGAGGCTCCCTTCACTCTCAGTGGGAGTGGAGGGAATGTCAAAGGATTAGCTTGCTGAACACACTGGAGGGGTCTCCTGGACATTTCCAAACTTACTGGGGAGAATTTGAGGGGGGGAGCTCAAAACTACCATGTGTCTGGAACCAGAGAAATACCAACCTTTAGTTCTCAGAGAGCCCAGATTAGAATTGCTATGGCGAAGTACTCCACATTGTTTTGGAAAATCTGACTTAAAATTACTTTAGCAAACGGAAAAATGTCATGGCTACAGAACTGAAAAGTCCAGAAGTCAGGCTTTAGACGTGGCTTGACTCAGGTATTCAGACACTGTCATGCAACCGGTCCCTTTCCATCACTTGGCTCTACTTTCCTCCATGTTGGCTTCCCTCTTGACAGTGTAATAAGATTGCTGCCAAAAATTCTGAGTCTACATCTTTTCAGGCTTAAATTCAGCAGAGAAGAAACCATCTGTTTCCTGAGACTCCTGCATGTCTGGGATTCACTCTGGACCAACTGGGATCATTCATCTATCCCAAGCCAATCATTGTACCCAGTGATGTGGAATTAGACTAACTGGCCAGACCTGAACCTCTGTGGCTAAGGGAGATTCTATGTGTCAGTCAGCCAGTCCTGAATTAATTGCCCATTTCTGGAGTCCAATTAGAATCCAGTGAGCTGGGAGCCCTGGTGGCGCAGTGGTTAAATGCTTGGCCCTTAATCAAAAGATCATCAGTTTGAACTCACCAGCCACTCATCAGGAGAAAGATGTGGTAGTCTGCTTCCATAAAGATTAAAGCCAGTTAAAGATTAAAGGCAGTTCTACTCTACCCTATAACCTCACTCTGAGTCAGAATTGACTCAACGGCAATGGGATTGGCTTTTTGGGTTTGAGCTGGGAGACAAAAAAGAAGAGGTGGTTTCCCAGGGAATATTCCAGGTACTACAACCAGAAGGTAAGTATGCTGGGCAGGAAAAACAACAAACATCCTTAACATGCAAAATTTTATAGGGGAAGGGAAACCCAGTCAGTTGGAAAGGCAGATCAAAAGATTTTATAATCTACCTCCTAGTTCACTGAGTAATGTCTGTGGTCTTAGAGTTTGCAAGTGGCTATCCAAGGTGCAACAATTAGGCTCTATTCACCTGGAGCAACAGAGGAAGGAGAGTCAGAAATAGGAGGAAATGGAATGCATGGCTAGTTGCCTCCATAAGCAACTGCCTCTCTTGCCATGAGACCAGAAGAACTGGATGTGGTGCCCAGCTATCATTACTGAACGTTTTGATCAAAGAACCTAGAAAG
Organism: Loxodonta africana; assembly: GCF_030014295.1. Classification (NCBI taxonomy): domain Eukaryota; kingdom Metazoa; phylum Chordata; class Mammalia; order Proboscidea; family Elephantidae; genus Loxodonta; species Loxodonta africana. Next base: position 29,529,624 of record NC_087356.1, read on the forward strand.
GAGTCCTGATCAAAAGGGGGAAATATGCAGAAAAGAATTTAAAACTCTCATGGAATCCAGACTTTCAGGAGCCATATAGGCTGCATGAACCCCTGAAACTATTGCCCTGAGATAATCTTTAAAACTTAAACCAAAAATATCCCCTGAAGTCTTCTTTAAACCAAACAGTAGGTTAGCTTAATTAGTTAAGAATGTTTGCCTTGAGCATTGTGCTCTTTTAAAGGATGATCTATATAGGATTAAAGTAACAACACCAACTCAAAAGGTCAGATAGTAAACTTAGGGGGCAGGTAGTTTATGTTAATGGTGGAGGAACAATTTGGAAAAGGAAGATAAGAATGGCTGCACAACTTGAAAAATGTAATCAGTGTTACTGAATTGTCCATATAGAAATTATTGAATTGGTATATGTTTTGCTGTGTATATTCTCAACAACAATTAAAAAAAAAAAGAATTTAAAAAGTCGGTGGCGTCTGAGATGAACCTCAAAGGATGGATGAAGAGAAAGAAAAAGAAAGGCATTGTTGCTTAATCTCTTCAAATACTGATACTCATTCCTCTAAAATGTAAACTCCTCCAGGGAGGGACAGTGTCTGTTTCATCCACTGTACTATCCCCAGGACCTTAGCACATAGCAGGTGCTCAGTAAAAACCGGTTGAAGCAAATGAACAAAGGACATACTGAAGGAAGCTTGGAGATTTTGAAAGTGCTTGACTGTTCATGGACATCAAATGGATGTTCATTTCAATATCCATTTCAAGTGTTTCAGGGTGTTTTTTGTTCGTTTGCTTTGCTTTTAGCAATAGAACCTTTCTTCCCAAATGCAATCTCACCCGGAATATGTGAAATAGAGTCAGAGCTGCTGCAATGGAAGCAGAGGCTGGAGCCTCAAGCCTTGTCCTCCCCACCCACCCTCAGCTGCCCCAGCTCCATAGTGGAACACGGGCTTCCTGGAAGAGTTTGAAAACCCCAAGCCTGAGACCCAGGCAAGAGGTAAAGGAATGGAGAACATTTGGAAAGGAAGTTGAGCTGAAACCCTGTTGTCTGAAGAGTTTGTACTCAGTATAGCCGAAATTTTGGGAAAGAAGTGACATAGCCAGAGTTATGTTTTAAAGATCATACTTTGTCAGCCTTTTGTGTAAATCCATTGCAGGAGGATGAGACTGAGGTAAGGGAAGCCAGCTTATACTGCTCTAGACTGTGGGAGGAGAAACATGTTTTTTGTGAATTTATTTGTTTATTAAATAAATAATGAGTGCACTTTAAAAACAAAACAAAACCCTAACTTCATCACTTTAAAAATAATATGAAGTAAAAAAATAAAAGCATGCCTTCCCCGCCCCAGTTTCCATCTCCAGAGGAAAACACTGAGACAGTTTGGCACAGTGGTGTGCTGAAGCTTCATAGTGGCTTATGAGGCTTGGTTATTGAATTTTCAGGAAGTGTGTGTGCCAGTTGTGAAACACAGATATTAAAAATTAAATTATGTAAATTTACAGTAAAGTAAATTATGTTAAAGCAAGAGTGATAGGTACTTAAAATTCACCACTTCCTATTCATTCTACTGCTTTTTACTGTCACCTCTTGAGGTTATTTACATCTATAGAGTCTGTATGGTGGAAATGCTGTGTAAGGTTGTGCTATTGCAAATCCCTTCACAACTCTGTTTGGTGATGTCACATTGATAGCTTGAAATCAGCAACAGTGGGAGTATTTACACCACAGAAATGGGTGAACACTACAAATCAGGGCTGTTTTTTTTTTTTTTTTTTTCAGGAGAGCTGTTCGCTAAACATTTACCAGCGTACCACTGATTTGGTGACAATCTTTCCAACTTTGTCCTTTGCTTATGTCTCTATATCTCCCCATCTATGAAGCAGATATTTTGGGAGGGAGCTGTTAGTCACCCACTACACAAATCCTCTTCTTCTTTCTACACAGTCTCATACTGTGTACACTACTGGAAAGCTCAGGCTCTACACTTTCTATGGAAGCTGCAGAGGGACATTCATTCCCCATTTTCACTTCTTCACAGTCCAGGAGTAGGCACTTGCCCTAAGCCGACCAACTGGAACGCTTCCAAGTGAACTTTGAATATTGAGGGAGTGCAGACAAGACCCAGGGAGAGTTTATGATGTACTCACTGCACCTGCAGCCCATGAGGGGGAATGGCAGTGCCAGCAGGAAAGTCCTCCTCATCCTCAGGTTCATGTGGCCTGACTTCAGTGTGGCCACAGTGTAACCTCAGCTGTATGTCCCTGCTGCCTGACCTCTCTTGAATCCTGCCATCATCCAAGGCAAGTACCAGGCAAATTGGGGACATTTTGTGGTGTGAGAAGGTACAAAAGTGTTCAAAGAATGATGGAGACATGTCAAAAGGACACAGAATCCATCTTAAAGGAATGTCCACTGACCAAATCTGGGACGATGAGCATCAAAATAAATGGTTGCAATGGATTACAACCCATGGGTTGAAATAGGAATCCATAGTGATATAAATATATATATATGAGGAGAAGCTGGAATAATGGAACCAGAAAAATCACCATTTGGCAGTTATTGCAGTAGAGTTGATTTATGCAGTGTTCATCGATGAGTACTACACCTGGTGGATGGAGGTTTGATGAGGGATTAGGATATTAGGATAGTTTCAGAGTATTTCCCCAGGAAATACTTATTAATTATGAAGGCAAAAACGGTTTTTAAAAAAACAGTGTCTTTAACCGTTTTAGGTGAAGGGAAAGACAACACACAATACAGAAGAGGTCAGCACAACTGGACTTAACCAAAAGCAAAGAAGTTTCCTGAATAAACCGAATGCTTCGAAGGCCAGTGCAGCAGGGACAGGGCTTTGGGGACCATGGTTTCAGGGGACATCTAAGTCAATTGGCATAATAAAATCTATTAAGAAAACCTTCTGCATCCCACTTTGGAGAGTGGCGTCTGGGGTCTTAAATGCTAGCAAGTGGCCATCTAAGATGCATCAATTGGTCTCAACCCACCTGGAGCAAAGGAGAATGAAGAACACCAAAGACATAAGGTAATTGTGAGCCCAAGAGACAGAAAGGGTGACATAAGCCAGAGGCTACATCAGCCTGAAGCCAGAAGAACTAGATGGTGCCCGGCTACAACTGATGACTGCCCTGACAGGGAACACAACAGAGAACCCCTGAGGGAGCAGGAGAGCAGTGGGATGCAGACCTCAAATTCTTGTAAAATGACCAGACTTAATGGTCTGACTGAGACTAGAAGGACCCCAGAGGTCATGGTCCCCAGGCCTTCTGTTAGCCCAAGACAGGAACCATTCCCAAAGCCACCTGGACTGGACTATAGGATAGAAAATGATACTGGTGAGGAGTAAGCTTCTTGGATCAAGTAGACACATGAGACTATGAGGCCAGTTCCTGTCTGGAGGGGAGATGAGAAGGCAGAGGGGGACAGAAGGTGGCTGAATGGACATGGAACTAGAGGGTGGAGAGAAGGAGTGTGCTGTCTCATTAGGGGGAAAGCAACTAGAAGTATATAGCAAGGTGTATATGAATTTTTATATGGAAGACTGACTTGATTTATAAACTTTCACTTAAAGCACAATAAAAAAAAATTTTTTTAAATGGTGTCTTTATAGTAGAGAGAGCTGGCAGATATCCCCTGGTCCAGGTGACAATGGCGGTGGGAAGGGCTGACATTTGTGCTTCCTGATACACTGAGAAGAGCACAGCCTGATTTTTTGCCCAGAACATATAAGTCTAGATACAAGGAAACACCAGACAGACCCAGGATGGGGGAGGTTCTACAGAATCAAAGGCCTGTACTCTTTAAAACTGTTGAAGTCATGAAAGACAGAGAAAGAGTGAGGAAATATTCCAGATTATTAAAGATACACCATAAATAAATGTAATGCGTGGATTGAATAGTCCTGGACTGGATCCCGAACCAAAAAGGAAAACATTGTTCAGACAGTTGGTGAAATTTGAGTGGGGTCTGTGGACTGGATGGTAGTGTCTACCAATGTTAATTTCCTGATTGGAAGGGTTGTGTGAAGGTTATAGAAGATTATACTTGTTTGGGAGAAACACATGCTGAAATATTTGGGGGTGATGTGGTATCATGTCTGCCACTTGCACTCAAATTGATTATGAAAAGACTAATAATGGGTATATGTATATAAGTATATACATATACACACACACACGTACATACATAAACAAACTAGATGGTGTCAAGTCCGACTCATGGCAACCCCATGTGTACAGGGTAGAACCGTGCTCCATAGGCTTTTCAAGACTATGACCTTTTGGAAGCAGATTGCCAGGCTTTTCTTCCAAGGCACCTCTGGGTTCAAACCATCAACCTTTCAGTTAATAGTTGAATGCTTAAACATTTGCATCACCCAGGGGCTTCTGTATATAAATATACATACATACATATATATAAAGAGAGAGAAGATGGTAAATGTTAACAATTGAGGAATCTGGTTTAAGGAGATAAGAGTGTTCTTTGTACTTTTCTTGTGACTTTCTGTAAGTTTGAAATTATTTCAAAATAAATTATATTTTAAAATTTAAGGCCACGTTCTATTTCAGAAAGACAAAGCGCTTCCTCTCTGCCGATAAACATGCTCAAATCGCTCCCTCCCTAAACAAAGCAAAACTAAAAACGACACAAAATAACGAAGCTGGTCTCCATTTACTGTCGCCACTTCCTCCCTGCTGGGCATCAGGATGTAGAGGAAACACCACTGGTCCTGGTGTCAGGAAGCCTCTGTTTGAGGCTGGCTCTGCTATTTCCTAACTGTGTGGCTTTGGTCAAATCATGTAACATCTCTGAGCCTCAGTTTCCTGCTTAATGAAATGGGAATAATAGTATCTCTCTTAGAGAGCTGCCACGGGCATCAAGTGAGAGGACGGATATGAAAGCAAGTAATAAGCTACAACATGTTTGTCTTAGTTACCTAGTGCTGCTGTAACACAAATACCACCAATGGGTCCTTTAAAGAACAGAAATTTAGATGGGAACATTTGGGAAAGGATAAGGGTGATGCTGAAAGAACATGATGGACATAGCTAATGTCACTGAACTGAAGATGTGAAGGTTGCTGACATGTCAAGTGCTTTGTGACATATCTATTTCTCACAATAGAAAATATTAAAAAAAAAACAGAAATTTATTTTATCATAGTTCTGGAGACTAAAAGTCCCAGTGGGGTTTCTGCCATGGGGATTCCTTTCTTGTTGGTAGCTTCGGGGGTTCCTTTGTATTCCTTGACTTACAGATGACCTTCACATGTGAAGTTATTAGATTTAGGATCAACCCAACACTGGTAAAGAAAAACTCTATTTCCAAACAGGGTCATATCCAAAGGTACAAGGGCCAGGAATTCAACCATATATTTGGGGGACACGATTCAATCCATAAAAATATTCCACAAATACTAACTGCAGATGATCCCTGCACAAGGGTTACTTTAACGCCTGGGGATGCAGGAGTATTGCTTTTACCACCTGCTAGAATGCAGTCTTTTCTCGGAGCTCTGTCTACCTTCTGCAGGATTGTAAGGGCAGCGCTCTCCTTTCAACCACCTCTTCTCAGCCCTTCCTGGCCCCTCTGCCTGCCTGTCCAGGACAGGTGCCCACTTGTTTCTGTTTCTGGTCCTTCTCCTCTACATCTACCTGCTCTTGCTGGAGTCTTTCATTTGTTCCCATCCCTCAAGAACCTCCATTATTGTGCTGATGACATTCACACTCACACCTTCAGGACTGACTTCTCTAAGCTTTAGAACTGATGTCGATCTCCATCTGAGTATTCCCACAGGCACTTCAAATTCATCTTGGGCAAAACTATCCCATTACTTATTTCTCTCCCTATGTTTTCTTCCTTATGAAAACACTACTTTCCCTCCCAATACTTGGTCTAGAAACCTAGAAGTGATCCATTCACTTATTATTTGTTTATTGAGCCTCTACTATGTGCCAGGCACCACTCTAGGCACTTTGCATTCTTGGTTTGCTTTATTCCTGTGAAGAACCCTGTGAAGTAGATATGACTTCATCTCCGTCTTACAAAGCTGGAATCTGAGGTTCAAAAAGCTTAAATAACTTTAAGTCCAAAGTTGCACAGCTAATAAATGGTGGAACTGGAATTTGATAGTAGGCTTGTCTGACTCCAAAGTCCCTTCTCTAACCTTAAGCTCTAAATCATTATACTGCATGGACTTCTTTCTGAACCCCCACGTAGAATTGCTCATTGATTCTTGCTGATTTTATTATTGAAATATCTGTTGAATCAGTTCTTTCCTTTCTTTGTTTACTGCTGCTATCTTGCTCATACACTCATTTCGCGTATATTTAGATATATGTATATAGGTGTTTTTTTTTTTATTCTAAATATGTTGTATACTGGCTGTAAGAAAACTCATTACAGATCTAGCTGGTGAAAGCTCCCCCAATCCCAGCCTCCAAAGCTAACAACCACTAACAGTATGGTATACATTCCTCAATTTTTTCTATGTATATGCTGACGTATTATGCCTATTTAAGTAGCTAACATCGTTTTGAAACTCGTTTTTCCTATTTCATGTAGGAGCAACACAGATTCACTTCTTTCTTTTTTTTTTTTTGATTAGGTAAAATATACACGTTTTATACAAAGTTCAATAGGCACAAAAGGGTACATTATGAAAGTAAGTCTCCACCCATGTTCCCCAGCCACCTATTGGCAACTGTTGTCACCAGTTTCTTGGATAACCGTCTGCAGCCTCATTGATTTTAATAGCTGCATAGCTTCCCATTGTATAGACGTACCAAAATTTATGTAATTATACCCCAGCAGAAAGACACTTAGATTTTTTCCACTGCTATTATCCCTTGGGATCTAAATTCCATGTCAGTTCTTATCAATTACTTATCACTCTTAATTCTTGGAAGCTCCATGGTGTTTCAAATTTATAGATGCACCATAATTCATCTTGGAAGCTCCACGGTGTTTCAAATTCTATACGTGTACCCTTTCCCTACTGATGAGCATTTAGACTTCTAGGGTCTGTCACTAGTGCCGTTAAGCGCTTCCGCCATTTTCTCAGCTATAGAGTTTCCTATGTATTCCTCCACGGAACTGTGAACTCATCAAGGGCAGCGGGAGTGTTCATATTCATCTTCGTATCCTCACAGCCCAGCACGGTGCCTGGCCCGGAGTACGCGCTCACTAAGCTTGAGTGTAATAATTGAACCGCCCGCGCTGTGTTCTTGAAGTAGCAGAGGCGGGGCGAGGGGAAAAACACGCCCCTTTGGGTTGTCCGGACCTCACAGGTCCCGGAACTATTGTTGGAAAGAATGGTTGTTTCTCGGACGGATTTTGACTGCAAAGCGTGCCCTGCACAAGTATGGCCGCCACGACGCGGAAATAGCCGTTTATTTTGCTGGAGCCTGGTCTTCCGCGGGGCGGAAAAGGCATGTCTGCATATGTCCCGAACCTTTCCAGTCCCCTTTCTTTGCAGGATCCCATGAGTAAGCTGTGGCGGCGCGGAAGCACCTCTGGGGCTATGGAGGCCCCTGAGCCAGGTAAGCGCGAGGCGATCAAGCAACTTTCTCAGTCCTCTGAGTCTCCAGGGGACTCTGCCACAGGTGGGAAGGAGAAAGGGAGTGTTGGTATGGTAACAGCCAGTACCGAGGGATCAGTGATACCTCTCACGGGTGTAAATTCTTCGGGGGTTCCCCCACCCCGCCCCCGCCCAGGTCGAAAAGTGGGTGACAAGCCCTCCTTCCGCAGGGGAAGCGCTGGAATTGAGTCTGGCGGGTGCCCATGGTCACGGAGTGCACAAGAAGAAACACAAGAAGCACAAGAAGAAACACAAAAAGAAACACCACCAGGAAGAGGAGAGCGGGCCCATGCAGCCATCTCCTGCCAAGCCCCAGCTCAAACTCAAGATCAAGCTGGGTGGGCAGGTGCTAGGCACAAAGAGGTGAGGTCAAGGGGAATTTTAGGAGCAGACAGAGGTAGGAGAGGCAGGCTGGGTATTCTGAGAGACAGAGAATGGACACTTTGACCCCAGGGCCCAAGTTAAGGGAGCAGGAACCCAAGAGAGTTTGGGGAAGGCTGGATGTAGCCACCGGTGAGGAGGGACATTCTGAGAAGATGCTTCCCCAGCTTACAGAGCGGTGTTTTTTCTCTGCAGTGTTCCTACCTTCACTGTGATTCCTGAGGGACCTCGCTCACCCTCTCCCCTTATGGTTGTGGATAATGAAGAGGAACCTATGGAAGGAGTACCCCTTGAGCAGTACCGTGCCTGGCTGGGTGAGAAGGATCTGGAGGTGGGGAAACTGGATTCCTCATTGTACCAGGCTGGTTAAGGGAACGGGTTGATTCTGAGAGGGTGAGAACTTTGAGTGCCCCAGTACTAACTTGGCCAAATCAGGACACCCCATCTGAACAGTTCTGCTTTTCTCTCTCCTACTTTCCTTTCCAGATGAAGACAGTAATCTGTCTCCCCCTCCACTTCGGGACCTGGCAGGTGGCTTAGGGGGTCAGGAGGAAGAGGAGGAACAGAGGTGGCTGGATGCCCTGGAGAAAGGGGAGTTGGATGACAATGGAGACCTTAAGAAAGAGATCAATGAGCGCTTGCTTACTGCTCGACAGGTAAGTTGGTGCATTCTTTATTCAGTTCCCAAATCTATATTGAGAACTTTCTGCATCCCAAGCACTTTGCTAGGCAGTAGTATATCAACAGTGGAGAAAAAAGAGGCAAGGTTTCTGTTCTCTTGGAGCTGGTATTCTGGGGTGGGGGAGGGGGTGTTGTTTCTGTCTGAGTCAATTCCAAGTCATGGTGACCCCACGTGTACAGAGTAGAACTACTCCATAGGGTTTTCAAGGCTGTGACCTCTCAGAAACAGATCTCCAGGCCTTTCTTCTGAGGTGCTTCCAGGTGGGTTCAAACCATCAGCCTTCTGGCTAGTAATCCAGTGATTAACAGTTTTCACCAGCCAGGGACTCCCTTCTTGGTTTGGAGAGGGTAAATAAGTAAATAAATAATTTTAAAAAGCTGTAAGTATATGATGAGAAGAAAATAGGGTGATGAAATAGAAAGGGGCAGAAAAGAGACAATATTAGATACGGTGATCAAGGACAGTGTCTCTGAACAGATAACATTGCAAATACCAGAAGGGCTTTTCAGGCAGAGAGACCAGCAGGCACAAAGACTCTGAAACTGGAACAGGCCTAGTAGGGTCAAGAAGAAAAGGTATGGCTAATGCAGAGAAGTGACATAATCTGATTTACATTTTAATAGACTACTTTTGCCTGTATGTGGAGAATGAATCTTAGTGGGAGTAAGAGGTAGAAGCTGGGAGACTAGGTAGGAGGCTGTTGAAGTAGTCAGGTAAGAGATGGTGGTGGCTGGAACCAAGATGGAAATAGTAGAGGTGAATCAGATGACATGGATTCTGATTCTGTTTAGGAATAGACCCTGTCAGGGCGGGAGGAGAAGAAAAGAGGAATTAAGGATAACCCTGAGATTTGGCTTGAGCAGTTATCCAGTTGATGTCTTCTATTGAAATTTCTTTTTAAAAGCTGGTTCCCCCACCCCCTCCTCCCGCCCACACCTTAAAAAAATAAAATAAAGCTTTGTAGAGGTTGGGAGAAATCCAGAGTTTGGGTATGCAAAGCAGGCAGGTAACAGCACTGATGCTTTTCCCCTTGAAAGTCAAGGACCTAAAGCTGAATGTCAGGAGACTGGGAGGAGACAGTACCTGCCACCTCCAGGCCCTGCCTCCAGTGTCCCCTCACCCCCATACACTTCCTTCCGGTTTCCTGCAGATATCGCTTCTCCATCTTCTCCGTTTTCTGACACTACCCGGTCTCTGTCCCCTGCCAGCGAGCTCTGCTCCAGAAGGCGCGGAGTCAGCCTTCCCCGATGCTGCCGCTCCCTATGGCTGGGGGCTGCCCGGCCCCTGCCCTGACAGAGGAAATGCTGCTGAAGCGGGAGGAAAGGGCGCGGAAGCGGCGGCTGCAGGCTGCACGGCGGGCAGAAGAGCACAAGAACCAGACCATCGAGCGCCTCACCAAGACTGCAGCGCCCAGCGGGCGGGGAGGCCGGGGAGCTGCTCGAGGCGAGCGGCGGGGAGGGCGGGCCGCGGCCCCGGCCCCTATGGTGCGCTACAGCAGCGGTGCACAGGGCTCCACCCTGTCCTTTCCACCTGGCGTTCCTGCCCCCGCTGCAGTGTCCCAGCGGCCATCCCCATCAGGCCCTCCTCCGCGCTGCTCTGTCCCTGGGTGCCCCCACCCGCGCCGCTACGCCTGCTCCCGCACCGGCCAGGCGCTCTGCAGCCTGCAGTGCTACCGCATCAACCTGCAGATGCGGCTGGGGGGTCCGGATGGCCCGGGATCACCTCTTTTGGCTACTTAAGGCAAGGACCTAACGCGGACCCGGCGCCCTGTCCCCTGCCTCCTGGTTTTGGTGTCTTCCCCTGTTCCCCCACCGTATTAAATTTCATCCGGTGCCTCGGTTTGTACAGAATTGGGGTAATGGGATATGAGCAGACCAATCCCCCGTACACACACACACCTTGCCCCCGCTGCAGCTTGCGCAGACACCTGTGGCCTGAAAACGGCCGCAGGAAGACCGACCAGACAGCCCCCGGCCTCTTCCAGTGGGGATTACCTGGCGTAGTACGGAGTTTGGCGTCATCTCGAAAATATGGCCCAAGCCAATCGGGGGAAAGTTGATCTTCTGGTCGACCGTTCATTGGATGATAAGACGGAGCCCGCCCTGTTACCCGCTATTGGCTATTATTGCTGTCAGTCAGCGCCGTGGGTCGAACCTTCCCCCACTCTTTGTCTGTGCAAGCTCTTGTTGTCTGGACGAGTGGCAGAGGCGGTGCTCTAGATTGGTCACAGGGAGAAACCCCCGATCTGTTCCTATTGGCCCGTCCCTTGAAGCGCGATGTTGATTGGTAGGACAGAGCAATCTGGGCCCTAGTTGGCAGAGCTCTCCCCGGATGGAGGCTACGGTCGCGGAGTGATGGTGGCGGCAGCGAAGATGGGCCGGGCAGGGACCATGGTGGTGGCGGCAGAGGTGGCAGGGGCGGGGCGGCTGGCGGTAGAGGAGACTCAGGTCTTTGGGGGGCTGTAGGTGGAGGAATGGCTCGGGCCAGCAGCGCAAACGGCAGCGAGGAGGCGTGGGGGGCACTTCGGGCGCCGCAACAGCAGGTATCCCAAAGCTCCAAAAGCCTGTCGCGACAGCCATTTGTATTTCTTTCCTCTTTCCTTGTCCCTTCCTTTTGGGGGGTGGGGGAGGAACTCACGGAGCCAAAGATTCTGTGGCGTTCCTGAACATGCCCCTTCCATTCTTTGTCTAAACTTTGTAACGCAGATGCAGTTGACTTTGCCTGCAGCCTCATAGACCCCATCCCATGGCTGTAGTGGAAGTTTGCAGCGGCTCTCCAGTGGCCAGAGGCATAGCGAGGCCCCCAGTGTCTTGTAACAGTTGTGATGTTTTTCTGTGTGCCTATTGTCACAACAGAGTCCGGCAGCGTCTTCTCTTGAGGGAGCAATTTGGAGAAGAGCTGGAACCCAAACTCGGCGCCCTGGATGTCATCCTTTAGTATCCACAGCAATCCCCTCTGTTGGGAGCACTGCTCTGGGTCTCACACTGCCCCTTCTCTACCCTAGGGAGCCTGAGACCCAGGAGTGGAAAGATCCAGCTTGGGTGGGGGATGGACCATGGAGGGTAATGAAAGCAGCTTTAGAAGTGACCTGAAACCCCTTACCCGTTATCTGAGACCATGTCTGATGGCTCCTGCCAAGACACTCCTTTAACAGAAAGCATCTGGGGAACCAGCTTTACCAGTGAGAGAAATCTTGTGTATGAGAGCTGAAATCTTCCTCTTTCTGTCCACACTTTGCTTCATGTTCTCTAGACTGATTCTTGCTATTCCAAACCCTCTTCCACGTTGACAGCCCTTTGAATATTTGAAAACTTCTCAGCACCCTTTCCCCATCCCGTCATAGGCCTCTCCAAGCTAAATTTGGTTCCCAGGGTGGGATTGTGTGTGTGCATGTGGGGGGCTGGGGGTGTGAACAGTGCCTTGGGCTGGAATCATCCGTGGTATGAAGTGCCTCCTTGTCCCCAGCTTCGAGAGCTGTGTCCAGGAGTGAACAACCAGCCCTACCTCTGTGAGAGCGGTCACTGCTGTGGGGAGACCGGCTGCTGCACCTACTACTATGAGCTCTGGTGTGAGTCTCCAAGGGACTATCCTCAGGTCCCTCTACCCATCCTCCCTTGGACTACAGAATTCCAGCCTTGAAGGACCCTTCTCTGCCTGGGAGGCATCTGAGACACCCCCTCCTCACCTCCTGCAGGGTTCTGGCTGCTCTGGACTGTCCTCATCCTCTTCAGCTGCTGTTGCGCCTTCCGCCACCGACGAGCTAAACTCCGGCTACAGCAGCAGCAGCGGCAGCGTGAGATCAACTTGTTGGCCTACCATGGGGCATGCCACGGGGCCGGCCCTGTCCCTACGGGTTCACTGCTTGACCTTCGTGAGTGATTTGAAGCTCTGGGCTGACTACCATGGTCCCTCCCAAACCAGGAGCCAGAATCATGCCCACATTCCCTTTCCCAGACATCGCAAGGCACCCTGTTCCCTCATAGGAAAGAGACCACTCAGTCCTGGTCACCTCCAACCAGTCAACTGTGCCATTCTCTCCCCTGCAGGCCTCCTCAGCGCCTTCAAACCCCCAGCCTACGAGGATGTGGTTCAACGCCCAGGCACACCACCACCTCCTTACACTGTGGTCCCAGGCTGCTCCTTGACTGCTTCCACTGAATGCCCCTGCTGCTCCTCCACCTCTAGCTGCCCTGCCCACCGTGAGGGAACAAACATGGAAGGTGTTGCCTCCCACCAGCATGCCCCTCATCAGGAGGGTGAGCCAGGGGTAGCGGTGAATTCTGCCTTCACACCCGCTTCCTGCCGCTATCGCCGCCTGACTGGTGACTCTGGCATCGAGCTCTGCCCCTGTCCTGACTCCAATGAACCAGTCAAGGAAGCGAGAGCTAGTGCCACCCTTCCAGATCTGGAGGACCACTCCCCTTGTGCCCTGCCCCCAGAGTCTGTACTCCAGGTCTCCCCTGTGGGGCTGGCTTCCAGTGAAGGGGACATCCCATAAGTAGTTTTGGGCTGGTGACTTACTTGCTTACCAGAAACAGCCCTGGTCCCAACTCCTTGAGTTCTCCTTGACCCCCTACCTGCCCTCCTAGAATCTGCCTGAAGAGGCCGGAGCCCTGAGGAGAGAGGGGACTGTGCTAACTCCACCCCACAAGACATACACAGGAGCCTTTGATCTCATTAAAGAGATGTGAACCAGCCACTTGTGGATTTGGGTGGACTAAGTACAATTTGCTACACTGTACTTGATCTGACTGGATTTGGAGGGGATATATTATAGCTACTTGTCCCACCTTCCTTGAGGACAATAGGCAGCTAAGACCTCTTGGTGAGGCAAAGCTGGCAAAAGCAAGTGTTTGGCATGTTTTTCCAGTTTATTTAGAAAAATAGACTCTGAAATTCACATTCATCCCAGGGCTGTGTGGGATGACAGTGAGGACACACCTGAGATGAGCTGAGGGTATCTGAGGGGCTGGGGGGCAGAAGTCAGAGACCTTGTCTCTCCAGGTCCAGAGGGGTACAAGGGGCCTGTCTCCCCTCCCATCCTTCCCTCTCAGTAGTCATCAGCCATGGCCAAAAGGACAAGGCTGGTCCAGCCTTGGAAAGGGCGGCAGCCCATGCCTCGCCCATCTCGGTCACTATACTGCTCCCATAGGAAGCCTGTGGCCTGGTATTGCCGCCACACATTGCCCACTACATTGGCACGGAGCTCACTGTAGAGCTTGGCAGCTCGGGCCTGGTGGGGACCCTCCAGGTGTCCATAGTGGTGGAGTGCCCCCAAGGCCAGGTAGTTGAGATTGACCCACACAGCACCCCGCCAGTAAGGAGGATCATGCTCGGTATTGCGCTGGCCATAAAAGGAGCTGGAGGCTGCGAGGGAGCGCAAACCAAATGGGCTCCAGAGATGGCGGCTGTCAGCTAGAACGTCCAGCAAGGGCCCAAGGTGGGACGAGCTGGGGCTCAGCAGCCTCAGCAAAAAAGGAAAAAGACTGACATAGCCCAGAGCATCCACATACTGCATTCGAGGTGGGGTCCGGCCCACCACCCGCACCAGCCCCTGAGGGGGCCTAGGCTTTAGCTGCACTGCTTTTGTGTGGTTCCCGAAGTCTGCAAAAACCCCTAGCTCTGGGGCCCAGTGCAGCTTATCCAGGCTTGCCTCTGCCTCTAGGGAGGTGGCCAGTGGGCTCAGGTCGGCAGCTGCCTCAGCCTCCCCCAACTGCTCTGCCAGCCGTACCAGCACACGGGCACCCAGTGCCACCCAACACCGCAGATCCAGGTGCCGCTCGGCAGCTGAAGGGTGTGAGGCCCGGGGGTAGTCATCCAGCCCTGAGGACAGTGTCTTGGGGTTCAGCAGGTGTGGCAAAGCTGGATCCCGGCCCCGCCAACGGTATGATAGTGGTACTGGCCCTGCCTGGCTCTGATGGAGCCAGGAGAACCAGGCAAGCAGGCGGGGGAAGGCCCTGCGGAGGAAGGCCAAGTCAGCAGGGTCACCAGCCTCTAACATGTGAGCTACAGGCAAAAGCAGGGTTGGGGGGTTGGCATGCGCTGCCCGCTGCACCAGGAATTCCGGGGGCACCCGAGCGCGGGCCTCATCCCCCAGCACCTGCTCCCGTCCAATCCAGCCATCAGCATTGAGCAGCCCCAGCCAGTGGCCTAGGGCCTCTCGGGTGAGGCGGGGGTCCCAGCGCTGGACCACCAACTGGTGAAAGCCCTCGTCCCAAAGGAAGCCTCGTGGGAAGAATGACCGGGAAGGCACCGCTGTGAAAAGCGGGACAGGGGGAAAGAGGGATGGGTCTGCCTTCTGCTCAGACTCCTCTACCCCCATGTCTGGTAACACCAGACCTTGTCCGTAGAAGTAGCCGATCCCACCAAGGAGGCCACTGAGGGCAATCCGGCCCAAAGCCTGCTCTTCTGGGCTCAGGCCCTTCTTCTTCAGCTGGAAGGTCTTCTCAAAACGCTCTCTAAAGGCTTCAGCATGGCTCTCCAGGGCCTGAGTCAGCAGGCTGCCTGCTAGCTGCTCCAGGGCTTGGCTTCTTCCCATCCGGGCACTACCTGATTCAAACACCAGCTCCACAGAAAAGGGGACTTTCAGTGTCACCTGCTGTATCAAGAATTGCCCTTGTCCCTGTCCTTGCCCATTTGGGCCTCTGTCCTCCCACTTCAGAGACCTTGGCAAGCCAAGATAGCGTTCAGGGGAGGCCCCTGGGGGCTGGTGCTGAAACCAGCTATTCAAGCGACTCTTCACCATCTCTGTCAGCAGTGGCAGTCCTGGGTTGGAGGACCAGAAGACGTTGTAGCTTCAAGAAAAGGAGATAAATAGGAGACTTTATTCAGAAGGAAGCGGTGGGGATTACGTGAAGAAATACAGGAGGGCACCAGGAGTCAGGGTAGGAGGGTTTCAGCAATGCAGGGAACATGGAGCCTGATGAGAAGGGAAACAAATGGTGGAAAAAGGGGGGCGGGGGGAGGGAATAAACCAGGTTGGGTCTGGATCATTTTCATGGTCAGCACCCATGCCACCTCTACCACCACCCCACACTTTTCTCCCAATTACCTGCCATACTTGGGGGCAGTATCCACTGGATTGGTTGGTGGCAGAAGTGTAAGGCGGAAATCACCAAGTTCACTGGTATGGCCACTGATGAACTTCAATTGCCCCTTGGCCCCAACTTCTGGCACTAGGGCTTCCTTGCCATCTGTCACCACATAGAAGAACAGGGAGACCAAAGGGAGAGCAGAGGTAGCTGAAGACTGGAAGACCAAAGAAGGCAGAAAAAAGTATCAGATTGGCAGTCTCTCTTGAGAGTCTACCTCAGTGAGGGACAGAGACACCAGATAGAAGTAGTATGGCAAATACACCTGTGGTGGTGTCAAAGGTCACAGTGCGAAGGAGGAAGGGCCATGAACAGGGTTCTCTGGGAAATAATTCAGAGCTTTTGTGGTGAGTACGATTCTAAGAACTCTACACAGACTTCATTTAATTCTTACAACAATATTATCAGTTAGTTGCTATTATTATCTCCATTTTCCAGACCAGGAAACCAAGGCTTAGAAATGGTAGAGACGGTCACACAGGCAAGTGTTTAAGGCCAGATTCAAACCAGGCAGCCAGCCTCAGAGCCCCTGCTACTAACCCCCACTTCACAGTGCAAGCGAAGAGTGGAGGGAGTGTGGTCTAAGAAAAAGGTGTCCTGGGGCCCTGACCTGAGGCTCCACAGTCACTCTCCAGCTCCAGTCCCCTCCATGCTGTCCCCCAGGCCTCTTGACGAACTCAGTGGTGAGTTTTAAGGCCCCATCTTGAATATGCTGGCGCCCGAAGGAGAGGCCGTCGTGAAACTCCCAGCCATAGGGACCCACGCCGTCTCCCTGCTCACACGTGTGCCTGAGCTTTGGGGCCCCTGGGATGGCACCCTGCTGCGCCCACATCAGTCCTAGGGATAAAATGGGCACATAAGTCAAAGAGAGAGGAGGAGACCTGTCCCTCTTGGTTCCCAAGAACTTCAGGGTCATCCCTCTCCACAACTCTCCTGGTCTACTCTTCCCCACCCTTGCTCTGGTGTGAGACTATAGGCGCCCAGGTAAGAGTCCACCCGTCTGTCTGCCCTGGGGCCCGGTTACCGGTAAGAAGGGGCTGCGGGCTGCGGGTCTTCATGCCGAAGTAGACGTGGGGGCGGTAGGTACCCCAGAAGAGGTCTGGGGCCACGGCGGGACTGGAGGAGTTGGGGGGCAGCGCCGGGGGCGCGGAGTGCAGCGTGACTGCTCGCCGTGCACGATGCCACGCCAGCAGCCAGGGCCCCGACAGGCCCAGGACCAGCGACAAGACCACCACGGCCAGAACCGCCCCTCTAGCGGTGCCTTGGATCCCTCCGCCCTGTTGTGCGCGGCCGCTCCGAGCAGCCCTCTCGGCTGTCCGCACTCCCTCCGGCGCTGCGCGGCGCCGTCGCTCACCCCGAGTCATCTCGGAACGGAGGTCGGCGTCGCAGGGGCTCGGAGTGGCGGGAGCGGAGAGCCGGTCCTGCCTTGCCTCCCAGATCGCTCGTCGAGCCCGGGCTACCACCGTTGTCAGCCGCAGCTGCAAGCCCGCGCCGCCGGCTCCACTTCCGCCTCCTGCCGGAAGTCCCGCCTCGCCACGTCAGGTTAGGCTCCGACCCCGAAACAGTGAGCGCGGTGGGGACGAAGGGCTGGAGGCCAGGGTTCGCCTCCGCCTGGGTCCGCTAGGTCAGTGTTATTCGGCATCCCCACGGGGTTCATAGACTAGTAGAGAAGTCCAACCTCAATTTTTTTTTTTTTTTATGACAACTATATATATTGAGAACCGTAGACGTTATCCCAGGTGTTTTACAGAAAACCGTGGGTGGCTTTAGAAAGGTCAAATAACTTGGCCCGGGACACAGAGCTGGGAAGTAATTAGCTTCGAACGAAAGGATATCTGAATCTTAGGCTAGATCACTCTGCCTGCACCCACTGCTTCCTTTCCTCACGGAGTGGAGAATGCAGGACTGACCCAAAACGAGGCCTGAGTCCTGACAGCGGGTATAGCTATGCCACCCTGCGATTTCAAACTGTACAATAAGAGGTTGGGCTAGAAGAACCCTAACAAGACCATAACGGTGGTGCATCCACTCAGAGAAGCAAACACCAAAGCAAAGGCACTTTGGGAAGGGATCGCTTGTGTCCAGTTCAGGGAAGGCTGTGGGAAGGCATGGACATGTCAGACTGACCTATGAATCAACATTATATTTGATGGCAGTTCATAAATGCAATTTAGATCATAACTACTTATTTCTTAACAGCCCAGCCCAAAAGGTATTTTTAGAAAGTACAAGATCCTCCTATCATTAAAAAACCCTACTCTGCACCCTTACGCTACTAATACACCCTCCAGCTATTTTATCTCCTCTCCAAACTCATTATCTAAAACTAATACTTTATCCTGCACATCTACTCCCTTATTTCATTATAATCTCGCTTCTAGCCCCACTCTCCACTGGTAGAGTTCTTGCTCATTCAACAATCACCTTCTGACCAAACCCAATGCTGGTCCACAGGTCTTTTATCCTTCTTACTACCATTGTAACTGGTCTATATGGGTTGTAGCACTTGCTACATACCTGAGTTCCACTACTCACATCTGTATCCCAGTACTAGTCAGTTATGGACACAAACTAGATGCTAAATATTTGTAAATTCAACAAATGTTTATTGCATGCTCTGTATCAGACTATGCCATGTCTTGGGGACACAAAAAGGCAACAGCCCCAAACTCAAGTTCACAATCTAGAAGCACAGTGCCAGCACTCAATTTGTTTACAGCAATGGTTGAACCAGCCCAAATTTTAAGATGAGGAAAGAGTTTTTAACACTAGCCAAAGATAACAGACAGTTAATCATGGAACCAGGGAATTCAAATCCAGGCAGTCAGTGTTCTTTTGACAATAGTATGAGGACTCTTGGATGACAGTACTTACTATGCTCCCAGCAACACTATAGGCACTCTACAGATATTAACTCGTTTAATTCTCTCAATAGTCCTATGAGGTAAAAAAACGAGAGAACGGGCACTGAGAGATTAAGGAATTCTGAGAGAATAAATAAAAATTCACGGAACTAATGAAGGCAAAGCTGGGATTTCAAGCCCAGGCAGCTGCAGCCTGACTCTTCACTACCACACTGTACTGCTGCCTCCTGCTGTTTGTCTTTTTTAAAGGGGGAGAGAGGGAGACAAAAGAATCCTTTAAAGATTAAAAACAAAAAAAACTGTTGCACTGGACTCATAGTGATCCTATGTGTATCAGAACAGAACTGTGTTCCATGGGGTTTCCAATGGCCGATTTTTCAGAAGTAGATGGTTAGACCTTTCTTCCAACGCCTTCTGAACTGCAAACCTTTCAGTTAACAGCTGGGCATTTAGCCATTTGTGCCACCCAGGGACTGCCGTTTTAAGTAGGGAAGCAGCATAGCAATAATGTTATCATTAGGCTCATGGGACAGTACTGGACAAAGTACACAGCAGGCAAGGTATGGAGGTCCCTGATTGCTGGCTGAGCATTCTGAAGTTCTTCTCTAAACCAGTGGCTTTCAATCTTTTTTTTTTCTACAACTCATAGAAAGAAATAATTTTATTGCAGATACAGGAGCCCCAGTGGCGCAATGGTTAAACATTCAGCTGCTAATCAAAAGGTTGGCAGTTCAAACCCACCAGCAGCTCCACAGGAGAAAAGACCTGGCGATCTGCTCCCAGAAAGATTACAACCCAGGAAACACTACGGAGCAGTTCTACCCTGTCATATAAGGTCACTATGAGTCGGAATCAACTCGACAGCACACAACAACATGCAGATACACACACATACACACACTGTATATTTTATATACATATTATGGAAACCCTGGTGGCGTCGTGGTTAAGAGTTCGACTGCTAAACAAAAGCTTGGCAGTTCGAATCCACCAGGTGATCCCTGGAAACCCGGTGAGGCAGTTCTACTGTCCTACAGGGTCACTATGAGTCAGAATCGACTCAATGGCAACAGATTTAGTTTTGGTTTTATTATATGCTTAAAACCAAAGTTTCCTAAAAGAACACCTCCCATACCGTAAGCCTTGCGCTTTGATACTTTTTTATTCTATTCCACTTTTTTTAAGGCTGATTTAACCCCCTAAATTGATTCCATGATACACATTATGGTGGTAACCCAGTATGAAAAACGCTACTTTAGACACTGTTTCCTGAAACAGATAGTAGTGGGAGATAAAACCAGTGATATGCTTTGGAAAGATAACATTAAGCAGCAGCAAAAAATGATTAGGAAAGAGAGATCAGGTGGGAGAGTGCAACAATGATGTAGGAGAGTGAACAGGAATGAGAGAACATTTAGGAGCTTTTGTTTAAAACAGAAATAATCTGAATTTACTAACTGAACAGTCAGGGAAAGGAAGAGAACAGAGATAATGCTGTGGTTTCCAGCCTGCGTGGCTAAGTAGATGAAGTACCTTTAAAAGAAATGGGGAAGTCAGGGGAGAGACAACTATGTGTAAAACTTTTAAATCTATTTTGCTCAAGGAGTATTGGTGGGATTTTGGGGAGATTAGTAGCAGGTAACCTGAATGGTGAGACTGTAGCACAGAAATTGGGATTAGAGCCAAACAAAAATGCAGGGATTAAGTCCGTAGAGGGTAGTTCCTGTTAGGAGAGGATGAGACAGACACTCCAGGAAGAATAGAGTGAAAGAAAAGATGAAGGTAAACCTACACAGATAACTGAAAATTAAACATGCTGAGAAGAATGAGGACCCAGGAGAAAGGGTTTCCACAAGGGGGTGAATTCCAAGTGACAGATGCTACTGAGATGGAGAGATGAAAACTAAGCAAACAGCTCTGGTTTAAGTTAATCTCAAGAGTAAGAGGTACCTTGAGTGTGTGGTGGCAGAAATCAAACTCAAAAGGGTTATACCGCGAGTGATGATAAGAAAGTGAAATAAATTCAAGTTCGTCCACACTCCTCTACGATTCTCTCTCATCCCAGAAACACTGGTTGGATTTACAGCCGCAGGGCTTCTTTGGAGGGAGGAGGGAGGAGGGTGGGTGAGAGGGGTGTGCTCCTTGGCCCTCCAGATAGTGATCTGAATGATGAGGTCAAGCTCTTCTTACGTTTCAGGCTAAAATCTGTCTGTTGGCCTCTTCCTCGCTGTCAGTTCCGCCCGGTACCGGCGCCCTTCGCGTGGATGTGAGCGATGAAGGCAGTAAGCATTTCCTGGGCGGTGAGGTGGAAGCCGCGCATAATCAGGCGGCGTCCGTCTTCTGGGGAAGAAACAAACGAGTAAGGCACTGGGAGTAAGGCAAGGCTGGGGCTGAGGGGAGCGCGGGCTGTCTGCCGCCCCCTCCCGCCCGACTCCCCACGCGAGCCCACCGAACAGCACGTCCACGCAGGGTTCGGAGCCGTCGTGCCTCACGTCCACAGTCACCACGCAGTTGAGGTTGGTGGCGCGGACCTTCTCGCTGCTCACCGCCTGGAGGAAGGTCCTGCGGTGGTAAAACGCAGGCGTCGTGAGCGCCGGGCGAGGCGGCTCCGACCCGCAGTGGGAGCAAGGCGCGCCCTTTCCCACCCCGCCTCCGCGTACCTTGTAGATTCCACGTTCTTCTCGAAGGGACAGAACTGAACACGAACCTCCTTAACCACCCGGAGCCCGAGCCTAGCCAAGGCCGCCGCCATTGTGACTTCCGCCCCGGAAGGGACTCGCGCATGCGGAAGTCTTGCCCACAACCAGAGGCTGCGCGCTTCGGCAGTAGTTCCGCCGGGATCGGCCGCATAGGGGGTTCCGCCGCTGTCCTCCGCTCCGGGTCTCTCAGTCCAAGAGGTGGGAAGGGAGGCGGGAGGAAGAGGTGATTTCGGCGCATGGTATGGAGGCAGCTAAATTAGCCTGCTAGGGTCACACAGTGAGGGGCCCAGAGTAACCGATGAGTAAATACTACCTATCGTTAATAGTCCTTTTGTACGAGTCAGGGTGCAGACAATAAAAAAAATAGTGCAAAACCTCTTTGCACCAGGCTCGAACACGTCCGTCTTCTGCAGCCTTTTCCCTTCGGTATCCTGCTGTGCCAAATCTCGGTTAAGACCATTTTAAATCCTGGTCCCCGCCATGGGCGGGGAAGACTACTCCTGCAGGGATTCTATGCCTACCAAGAGGTAAACCGATTAAACATGCTGAACTCTGAGTAACCAAAACTTAAACGTGATGGTCCTACAGCTCAGAATTCTTGAATGGCTGAAAGTAGTACTGGGGAAGGAAGTACAGGGTAACAGCCCTGGGAGTGATCCAGGTGCAGAAATGCCTATCTCATCTCTGTGGTTCCTGATGAATTATCTTTGTTTTCAGCCTAGCTCCTGGGACTTAAGAGGAAGTGGCATCTAGGCTCTGCTTTCTATTGGTGTTCCCTTCCCCTGTTCCCTAGGATCCACCCCTCTAGCCCTCCTCTCAGCTTCAGGCCCTGAGATGTTTTCACTGATGGGAAACCAGGCCTGAGTCTCTGAAGGATGCCGACCCGCAGGTTCCAGGCTGTGCTTTTGCCCTTTACTTTGGATTCCTGGCTCTGGAGCGACCTTGGATTCTTAGCTTGTACCAGGCTCCGAGTAGCTTGTGTATGCTTTCCCGAGCTCCCAGTTCCAGGTTTCTTTAATATGCAGTTCGAGATGTCTGAGCTTCTTCAGCTAGAGATGGGGAGCTCTGACTTCCTAGCTCCTGGTCCCAGGCTCCTTACTGTTCAGGACCAGTGCCCAGGCAGGAAAGAAAAGGCAGGTGCCAGCGGGGGCGCTGGTGCTGCCTCAGGGCAAGCCAGGCCTGCTGATTTCCCACGAGGTAAGCCTCCGGGTTAGGTCCTCCTCCCCACAGTGTGCTTAGCAACTGAGCTGTCTGGGCTGGGGCTGCTGCAGGCCGAAGAGGGGGCTCCAAGCTTTCCAGGCTGTTGAGGCTGCTGCCGGGCAATTCCGTGGTCTGGACCTCATGACAAGCACCTGGTGAGGCCAGAGCGGAAAGCAGGTGGTTTGAGAGGAGATGCTGAAGCCAGACCAGTGGTGAGGATGCGTTGGGGGCGGGGTAAATAAAGTAGTGCCTCAGGGCGAAGAGCCAGGGGTTGGCAAGGGGGAGTGACTCACAGCAACAGGGAAGTCTCTTGTAGACTCGTGTTTTGGGTAAGGGCTGCTGCAATAAACATAGCAGGGCCCCATCCAGCTGCTGGAAGATGTTGAGCATAAGCAGTGTCTGGCGAAGGTCGGGCGACAGGCCCCACTGCTCCTCTTCCAGCAATTCCCGGACGACGCCAAAGTCCCGTCTGAGCTGCAGCGCCCCCTGCAGGCTGAAGGCCAAGGTACATTGTTGCTGCCTGACCCTCCTGCCTCCGCAAACTCTGCCCCACTTACCCTCCGACCCTTTCTCCAGTTCTCCCCCTGCCATTGCTCTCCCCCTGCCATTGTCCCCTGTCATTGTCTCCTTTTCTCCCCACCTGAACCGGATCCTGTGGGTGAGGATATGATCGAGCCAGGCACCCAGGGTGGCTGTCAGTGCCTGACCGAGGGCAGGAGCCTGGGCTTTGGGTGGCAATCCCTGCAATCCTTGTAACACAGGCTCCAGTACGGTGCGGACCACCAACCCAGCATACTCAGTAGGAACGCTAGGCAGTTCTGGAGTGAGGGAAGAGAAAGGGCTATGGAGATACACGGAGCCCCATTTAGGAACCCCTAAATGGAGTGTTTGGTGGAAGAGTAGGATTTCTGGGGTGGGAGTGGGTCCACTGAAGGTGGGGGGGGGATAAGGCCAAGGTTTTGAGGGGAGGGGACACCATTACCCCCTTGGGTCCCTGGAAGGATATGCTGGCATGAGTTACCAGAGCAGAGACGAAGCCGCCAGTACCGACCCCGTGGCATGTAGAGCTCAAAGCCCTGTGTGGCTTGTTTATAACATTCTTGAGAAAAGAGACTTAGTGACTCTTCAGGCAGGAGCTGTGGGGCAGGGAGAAAGTAAAAGGGGCTTATTTGTTAGGCACTTATCACGTTATGATGCCTTTCTAAATCTGAGGTGCTTAATCTGGGGTCCATCAAACCCCAGAACTGTATGCAATATAATTGTGTCATCCTGGAAATTTCCTAAAGAGAAGTGCCGTAGCTTTCATTGGGTTTTCCACTAGGTTTGGACTCAAAAAAGACCATGAGCAATTACCTTAGGATTACCCTGCGTCCCCCAGCTTGGTTTAGAAGATGGCAGATCTTTGAGGTTAATTTTATTCTATAGGAACATTAACAGTTTAAAAAGAGAGACACCCCTCCACTCCTCAGTGTTAAAAAACACATGACAGGGAGAGGGGCTGCATGATCTGGAAATGCACAGAGAGGAATTGTACCAACCTGGTTATCATCTACAAAAGGGAGGCCCACTAAGCTGGATCAAACATTTGTCATTGCCTTCACTGTTCCTCTCCTGCTCTTAAACAATGGTTCCCATCACTTGTGAGACAAAGCCCACATCCCTTGGGCTGGTCTGCAATGCCCTCCACAATTTGATGCCAACCAGCTTAGTTCCCCCCTACATACACAGAGGGAGCCTCTGCTCTGTCAGGTCATCTCCCCACTATTCCCACAAGGTTCTATGAACCGCCCACCCTTAGTACCATTTGCCCACCCTTAGTACCATCTAGCCACAGGTCCTGTGCAGAGCTTCTGTGACCACAGGGCCACGATGGGCTTCCCTCCTTAGAGCTTCTACAACTATCACTATCTACTTTACTCATGATGAGCCTGCTCTGGCACATGATGAGTTTAAGGAGGTAGCAGTAAATAAAGGTGGAAATCCGCAACCAGCAAATGCAGATGCTGGAAGCCAAGAAGAGCTCCACTGTGGAAGTCCACGGCACCAAAGCACTGTGGGTGGGCAGGAATGTAGAGAGAAAAGGAGCAGAGGCTCAAGGACTGAACTCTAAAATCATGTCCCTATTCGGGCAAAGAGTGAAAAATCTGTCAGGGACAGAAAACAAAAACCAGAGAGACATCTCCCAGAGTAGGAAAAGATAAATGTGCAAAATGGGGGAAAATTAAAATAGAAGCACAATAGCTTTATTCATAAAAATAGAAGAAAATATTAGAAGAAACAGCCAAGAGTGGGCAAAAAATTACCACTGAGGAACAGGAATTAGCGGTAGAGTGGGAGGTAATTGAAGTGCTAGTTTTTTCATTAAAAGCCTTGTAAAATAAGACTATTTCACTTGTAATGATGGACATGCATTACTTTAATAAAAATACAAATTAAACTTTTAAAAAGAGTAGCGGCATTATATTGAAAGCTAGTAAGGGGAAAGATTCAATCATTTATCCTGCTTTTTCTAGACAAAATACACCAAATAATGAGGGCAAGTTTCTCTTTATAGGAGTAATGCAGCTAACGAATGAAGCAGGAATGGAATTGGAATGGCATCACTTTGCAACCCTTAATGAAATAATGGAACTAGGCAATGATCTAAGAGCTCGGTTGCTAACCAAAAGGTTAGCAGTTTGAATCCACCAGTTGCTCCTTGGAAACCCTATAGGGCAGTTCTCCTCTGTCCTGTAGGGTCACTATGAGTCAGAATTGACTCGACAGCAGTGGGTTTGGTTTTTTGGTTTAGGCAATGATCATTAATGGCTGTTAACATCACAGAATGACAGCCTGACATCATTAGGGGTACAGAGAAATATAGATGAAACAAAATTGACCATGAGTTGATAACTATTAAAATCTCAGTGATGGAAACACAGGGTCTGCTATACTCCTCTCCATTTTTGTATAGGTCTGAAGTTTTGCATGATAAAAAGTTACAAAGAATAAATAAAACATGAACAGAACAAGAGAAGAAATTTATCAGAGACTCCGAGGAGATTCCAAGTCTCTGAAATGTTCCAACCCCCTCTCCCCCAAGCTGGGCACAGAAGAGGGTCTTAAATTACCGCCGTCAAGGCTCCTGCTCTCACCTGGATCTGTGAAATCAGCTTCTGGATCTCCAGGCCTAGCTGTTGCTCCACCTCCAGGGCCAAGCTTTCCTCTGAGGCTAGGCTAGACAGAGCTTGTGCCTCATGCAATAGAGGCTTTGGGCAGAAACAGGGATTAAGGTCTTAGCCTACCCCAGGCCACTCCCCTCCCGACTCCCCAGTCACTCACAGGCAAGTCCTTCTGGATCAGGAGCAGGAAAGAGCCTGGGGTCCATGCTGCCAAGTGCTGCTGAGCTCTTCCCAAGAGCCAGAGCAAGGTGGTCTGGAGGGTACAGAGCCCGAGGGCAAGGGGTGCAGGGCCTGAGGAGAACAGAAGAGTATTTGAGGGGTCTGTGAGTATTTGAGGGGCCATGCATCTTTGGGAGGAGGCAGACTTCAGAATGGAGTAAAGGGGGAAAAGGGGACATTCTCAACCATTTTCTTGTCCTCCCAGCCCCAGCCCGTCATCTCACCTGGAGGCTTACAGAGGATCAGCCCTGACCTGGGTTCCTGAAGGGCATCCAAGAGAGGGGGGAAGAGCTGTTGCAGAAGTTCAGTGGTTCGAGAGCACGTGCTACCATCCCAGGAAGGGGGAAGGCTGTTCTGATCCCCATGAGCTGATCCCAAGGCCTGGCAGAAGCCTGAGGATGAAGGGGGATGGTCTGATAGGGGATGGACAACCTGGGACTCATGACACACTCAGTGCCCCTTCCTTCTCACCTTGGTCCCAGCTCCAGATAAGCGACTGGTGAAGTAGGTTGTGGCACAAAGAAGCCAGCTCCTTCTCACACTCCTGAGGTAGTGATGCTAGTGAGAGAAATTACCCTGGAGCCTGAAAACAAGGCCTCTTTTCTACAACCACTGCCCACTCAATGATGGGGAGCAGGGGGAACAGGCTGCCTCCAAAACTCATAACTTGGGCGGAAAGCAAGACTTTGCCTTGAAAACTCAGACACTATAGTCTGAAACCCATCAACATTCAATCTAAAGGGCCTGCTTTTGTAGCCAGGCTGGCAGACAAGTGAGCTGACTAGGGATAAGGAAGAAACCCCAGCCTTCCCAAACGCCCACCCAGGCCAATCACTCACCCTGACCCAGTGCCTGACTCAGCTGTTGTGCTGCTGCCCTAAGGTCCTTCCAAGGTCCCAGCTTCAGGTCCAGACTCTGAGCACAGGCCGCCCACAGCAGGGTCCAATACTGGCTCCACAGGGCCCCAGCCCCTCCAAGCCCCAGTCCACTGCTGGATGAACCCGCCACGCCCTCCACCAGCCCCAGCAGCCCTGGCAGCAGCTCCCGCTCCTCTTGGCACTGTCTGCGAAGCTGGTCCCGCAAGCCTGATCCGCTGAGCGCCTCGTCCAGCCGACCTGCTACCTGGCAACCTCGTTCCCCCGCCAGGAGGCGGAGCACTCGGGCCGGGGTAAAGGGGCGCGCTACCCCTGGGACGTGGCTCCTGGCTTTTGCCAGTAGCTGATGGTAGGCGGGAAGCACCAGCAGCAGCTCGGAGAGTTGAGATGACAGGCCCGGGCTGGAGGGCGCCCGGCCCAGAACGCGAAGCTGCATTTCGATAGCAGCATCCAGGCGCTGGGTGGCTAGTCCTACGAGACGCGTCAAGAGCAGCGGCTCGAGGGCCTCAAGAGGCCGGGTCCGCAGGACGGCCCCTCGGGAAGCGTAAGGCAGCACGTCTCTACAAAGCTGGAGCAAAGGGCTGGGGCCGAGCGATGGTGTGCCGGGACTTAGGGTCCACAGGAGGCGCACGGCCGCCTGCAGGTGACGGGCGCAGTCGCGGGCCCGGAGGAGCTGCTCCCGCTCACCGTGCAGCCGCAGTAACACGGCCCGAAGACGCTGCAGGGCTGGAGGGATCTGGCCGCCCGCTGCCGGCTCCCGCCTCCAGTCTGCAGCCCCAGCTGCGTCGTCCTCCCTCGCGCCCGCGGGTGCCGGCCCAGCCCACCACGGCTGCCCTCCCGGCGCTGCGCCTGGTCGCGGGTCCAGGCAGGGGATGCTCTCGGCAACCGGCAGCCCCCGCCAGCCGCGAACCTCCCCCGGGAGGGCGCCCGCCCGCCTTCCCTCCCACGGCTCCTCCCCAGCACCCCCAGGTTGCACCCACAGCGGCGGCACGGTAGAGAGCGGAGGCAGAAGGCCACCCGAGCGAGACGCCTGGGCCATCGGAAGGCGGGTCCAGAACGGACCTAACGATTTCCGCTTCCAGGCACGGCCCAACGCCCGCCGTAGCCGGGACTCCGCCCCATCCCTAGAGCTCTTGTCTCTTGCGGGGAAGCGTCCGGAACTGTCATGAACTCTCTCGGGCTCCGTAATCAGAGGCTTCTGCCCATAACAAAGATGGCCACCTACTCTGTTCCACCCTGCCCTTTGGTCGATGTCAAACAGATTATCTTTCACTTTCGGGTCACTGCTGACAGGAGATGGAGCGGATTCCGAAGACTGTGGGGCGGATCCAGCTAGGTGAGCGGGAGTCAAAGACGGGAGGGGGTCTAGGAGGGCAAAGTGGGCCTACCTGAGTCTACCTGTGGACAGTTTCAACAGGATTTTAAGTTTCACGCGGTGGGCTCTGGCTTCGAACCAGAGCCCCCTGACACGCGGCGCCGCCCTCCTTTCCTGTAGACTGTCCTCTGCAGTCTGGCTGCCCGCTGGGAGTCTCTGCCGTCCCTAAACTCTGTAAGGAATTCTGTCCTGAGGACTACGGTGAAGAGGTAAAAGGGACTCCCAGCTTCCCTCAGCCCTGTTTATCTCTGTCAAGCCTCTTTTCCTCCAGCCTGTGCTGAGTCCTGCGCTGGGCTCTGGAGGTTTGGGGGTGGCATAGCCTCAGGCCCTTCCCTGGAGGAGCACTGTAAGGAGTGGGGGCACGGGCGGGGACAGAGGACTGCTGTCAGGATAAATGCTGGAAGTGGGCTGGATAGGACAAACGAAGGCCTGAGTTGAGGGTAGTGGGGTGGGTAGGAGTTTCTTAGGGAAAAACAGAATGGACAGAGGGGACAGTGTGAGTAAAGACACTGAGAAAAGGAAAAGTTAAGAGAACACACTGAAGTGGGATCGAAGTGGAGGGTTTGGTTGGGGCAGTTTAAGAGATGGGGCTGGAATAGAGGCACCAAGTGGCTTGAAAGTCCTTGTCTGGTACAGGGGTTTGGATGTCCTCAAGTGGACAACAGGAGGGATAGTTTGAGAGCACTGAGAAGCTATACTTCCACCTGCTTCTTGGACATTTCTTTTAAAACTTTAAACTCAAGAAACTCAGAAATTAATTATTCATCTTTGCACATTCTTTGCTTTTCTCCTAATTTTCATTTTGGTTAATAACACAAACTTCCATCCAGTTGCTTAATCCAGAAATCTGAGAATCACTCTGTAATCTTTTCCTTCCTTTACTACACACGTTTAATCAGGCACTAAAATCTCCTGAAATATCTCAAATTCATTCCAGCTCCATCTGCCACTGCCTTAGTTGAGGGACTCATTCTCTTTGGCCTGATTGGTTGTAATGGCCTGCTAACTAATCATTTCTACCCCAAGACTCATCTTCTTCCCCAGTACTATTTCATTTGAGCTTTTCACTCCCCAAATCAGGTCAACTCCCACCATTGACAGGATAAAGTCCGAACTCACTTGGTCACATGAGATATTTGAGAACACTGGTCCTTGGCTTTACCTCTATTAGAATAGCCTCTTCACCAATCTCTCTGCCTCTGTCTAGTCATTCAACACACACATCTGAGCATCTGCTACATACCAAACACTGTTCTAGGCATTGGGAAGAAAGCAGTAAGACAGACAAAAAAATCCTGCATTCAATGAATTAAAAGTATTAGTAAGTGTGGGCCAGGCCCTGAAGAGCCCTGCCTCGTTTTATAGATGAGAAAGCTGAGGTCCAGAGAGTTAAGCAATTCGTCGCAGCCAGTCAACAAACAAACAACACAGTATGTCAAATCTGGGGCGGGGGGGAGGGTAGGAAAGCAAGGGCAAAATAAGATAGGGAGTGCTGAGTGGAGTTGGGAGGTTGCTGTTTTTAAAAGGGATGGTTAGAGAAGGCCTCCCTGAGGAGGCATTTAAGTAGAATCTGCAGGAGACGAAGGAGTAAGCCATTTACTGGGGAAAGAGCAT
Organism: Loxodonta africana; assembly: GCF_030014295.1. Taxonomy (NCBI): domain Eukaryota; kingdom Metazoa; phylum Chordata; class Mammalia; order Proboscidea; family Elephantidae; genus Loxodonta; species Loxodonta africana. The sequence goes on from NC_087356.1 coordinate 29,559,380, forward strand.
TCCAGGCAGAGAAAATAACAGGAGAATGCAAAAGCCCTAAGATGGGAGCACACTTGATGTGTTTTAGGAACTGCAAAGGAAGGTGATGAGAGGGTAGGAGATGATTCAGGAAGGTATTGGAGGGCCAGGTTATGAATGCCATAGAGTGAAGTAAGATAGTAACATAGACTGTGTTTGGGCAAAAAGTTGAGACAAACCCACCAGGAAACTGAATTTGAGAATAAGACTTGACAAAAGCGCCCAACATTCTAAATGAAGATGCTGTTGAAACAGGACCATCTCCTGAGGGCAGCCCTGGATCTAAAATTGTTCTGAAAGTTTATTGTACCTTAGTGATCTGAGAGTGTTGCGTATAGATTATCGTAGCAGCCTGGAGTTTCATGTGGCTTCTAAGCTTCTCAGTCAGCCAACCACCTACTGAGTGTCTGCTGTTTCTTCACCTAATTAGGCCACATAAGAACATGATGAGTCTTGCCCTCCAACACTTCCGCTGAGGAAATGACTCTCATCAGAACCACAGAATGTGTGGGCCAGGCCCTGAAGAGCCCTGCCTCATTTTACAGATGAGGAAGCTGAGGCCTAGAGAGTTAAGCAAGTTGTCGCAGAATAACACAGCTAGGGAGTAGCAGAGCCAAACCTAGGATGCAAGTGGCTGCACTCCAATATAGCACTCTTTCCAGTTCCATGCTGCCCCACCAATTAAGACGGCAATAAAAAGCAATGAATAGTAAGGTTCTGATTGTACCATCCAGACTACGTAAGCACAGCTTGGTTCAGAGAGGGCAGAAGTAATTGGAGATCAGAGGGTTTGGGAAGGCTTTGAAGGGAAAGGGGCTTTGAATCAGTCCTTGAAGGTAGAACAAGATGTGGTGAAGTCACAGCCAAAAGGGATCCAAGGGTAGCTAGGGGAAGGCCCCAAGACTGGGAAGAGCCTGGTGTTGGAAGGAGAAAGGCAGCTAAGCAGAGGAGGATTATAAGAGAAGGTTGGAAAAGTCAGCCAAGAAGATCTTTGGAAGGCTCCAAATTCAAGGCTGAGGAGCTAGATTTCATCCAGCCCATTAACCTGGCAATGGAGGATTACTGGCAGTTTTTGAGCTGGGGAGTAATTGCTGTGAGCTGGGTTTTATGAAGTTCATGTAGAGATGAAGTGCAGGGGAGAGACCAGCCAGGAACCGCTGCACTTGTTTAGGTGGGTTATATGGGGGCTTCAGGAATATGACAAGTGGAGCTTGAAGAGCTGGTAAGAGGGCTCTATCCCAGGGGACTCCGTGTAGCTGGCCTAGTGGCAGGTCAAGAGAGAAAATGCCAGATGGTGGAGAAGGCTACGTGCCATGCTGAACCCTTGGGAAGACAGAAAGCAGGGAAGGAAGGTGATACACCATAAAATCCGGGTGCAGAAGATCCTGAGGGGCTGAGGTGGGGGAGGTCAGAGCTAGGTGAAGCTCTCTGGGCTGGGTGGCTGGTTTGTGGCTGCCATAGTGGAGAGGTGAACCCAGCCAAGCCCCTTGCCCTCTCCCAGAGTTTCCCTAAACACCAGCCTCCCCTCTCTCCTCCCCAGGACATAGCGGAGTTTCTTCAGCAGCTTGTGGAGAGTGATCCCCAGGGCCTGCACCAGATCTATGTGGATAAAAGCAGCAGGCGGCTGCAGCTGTGGCATCATGGTGGGCAGTGAAGGGGGCTGGCCCAGGATCAAGGCTGGTACCCTGGGGTGGGCTGGCCCTCAGGTGCTCCCTGCTCTGATGGCCTTCTTTTTTTCCCTTCTCTTTCTTCCTCCTAACAGATTACCTCCTGAACTACTTCTGTGATGAGGAGAAAACGGCTGGACAGTGTGACAGGGGCAAGGGGGCTGAGGGACTGGGCACCTACTGCGGTCTCCGAAAGTCCTTTCTGTCTTCTCCCCAGGAGTCTAAGCCCTGCCCTCAAGCCAACTCTGCCCCTGCATCCTTCCCTGGTGACTCAGACAGCCTCCTTCAGGTGGTCATGCCCCAGAAGCTCCTGGTGACTGAAGAGGTGAGACTTTCAGGAGGGGCTTCACGTCCCCCCGTTCTTTCAATCCCCATGTTCCCATCCCTATATTCTCCCCTAATCTCTACCTTTCAAGTCCTTTCCATACCTGTTGCTTCCCTTTTGGTTTCTATTTCATTCTCCCTCTCTCTTTATTCCTGTCACCTGCCCTTCCTCCTTTAGGAAGCTAATCGCCTAGCTGAGGAGCTGGTGGCTGAGGAGGAGCGTGAGAAGCAGAAAGCAGAGAAGAAACGACTGAAGAAGAAGGTGCCTGGAAGGCTGAAGGAGTGGGAGGAGAGGGGTGGGGGATGGAAGAGGATACCTTGTGAGAATACAGGAAAGAGCTCGAAGTGGCCTGCAGTGGATCCTTTGCCAGGAGGGCCCCTGGGCTCAGGGACTGCAGGTCTCCCCAGAGGCCATATGATAGGGTGGTTCCAGCATGGGCTCTGGAGTCCACTATACTACCTGGGCTGGAACCTGCCTCTCTCCTTACTGGGAGACCTCTGGCTGGTGACTCTTGTCTTTTTTTTTTTAAAACCTATAAAATGAGGGTAATAATGGTAATACCTACCTTGGAGTTACGAGAATTAAATGTGATAGTGTATGGAAACTCTTAGCCAGTACGTTACATTTAGTAAGTGCTGAAACTATATCATCATCATCGTCGTCACAGCGTCAGAAGGAACGAAAGCTGCAGGAGCGCTTGGAGCAGGACAGTGGGGAGGCCAATGTGAGTGTCTCCAGGCAGGTGGTAAGAGCACTGAGGGCCAGGAAGGTGGGGCTGAGAAGGCAGCGGTTCAAGATGATCCCAACTCTGTACCTGACCACCTTCCTTCCAGGCCGAGGCCACCCCCAATGGGGATGGGAGCCCCCCATCCAGCCCCGGGAACTCAACTCAGGGACAGTGTGGTGAGGAAGCGGTGAGAGCCCCCTTCCTTCCCTTTTCCTACCCTCTTCTCCCACCACTCTAGGATGTCCTTCATCCCACACCCACCCCAAACTTTCCTTTCTGCCCACAGGACTCACTGGATCTGTCTAGCACTTTTGTGTCCCTAGCTTTGCGCAAGGTTGGGGATTGGCCCTCCAGTGCCCCAAGAAACAAAGGACTGAGCCAGGAGCCCCAACGCAGGAGCCAGGGCCCCCAGGAGAAGATGGGCCACAACAAAGGGAGCCCTCCAAGAGAAGACAGCCCCAGGCAGAGTCCTAAGGCTGAGGTGAGGTGGGTGGGAGATCCTCAGCTGGAACCAGTGGAAGGAGTGCCGGAACGTTCTGGGAAGTCACATGACCTGAGGGTCCAGGGGGCATCCAGTAGGAGTTCTCTGGCCCTAGGGTCAGGTGACCTGCAGCCAACCTCCATGACTGTTGCCCTAACCCTGCAGAAGATAGGCCCGATACCATCTTGCAAGGGTGTTGTGAGAATTACATGAGATGAGTGACGCAACTGCAAATTAGCTGTTGGAACAAAGGAGAAGGATTTGCGGAAGCAGGGGCCCCAAGGCCTGCTTGACTTTGTTCCCTATCCCTAGGCATCTCCAAGACTGCTGGCAGCTGCCTTACAGCAGAGCCAAGAGCTGGCAAGTGAGACTCTTTCTCTCCCCCTCACCCTACCCTCCCTAGGGTCACCCCATCTGATCCTTACCACTGTCTCTCCTCCCCAGAGCTGGGTAACAGTTTTGCCCAAGATGGTTTCTACCATGAGGCTGTGGCCCTCTTCACTCAGGCCTTGAAGCTCAATCCCCAGGATCACCGGTAGGTGGGGACCTGGCTACTGTGCTGAGAGGTAAGGGAAGGCCGGGTGTTCAGGACCCTGACCTTGGGCACTTTCTGTCAGGTTATTTGGAAACCGCTCCTTCTGCCATGAACGGCTGGGTCAGCTGGCGTGTGCCCTGGCGGATGCCCAGGTGGCCCTTACCCTTTGTCCCGGCTGGCCCCGGGGCCTCTTCCGCCTGGGCAAGGCCCTGATGGGACTGCAGGTAATTGGTCTGGAGCTGGAAGTAGAGGAAGGACTTGGATGGAATGGGCTGGGATTGGGCCTGCACTGACATTTTCTGGGTAAGCTCCTAGTCTCACACTCCTAGTTGTACGAGGAGCTGGGGCCACTTTGGGGAAAGGGCAGCTTTAAGTTCCTTGACCCCTTGACACTTACACTTTCCACTTCCCAAACCCTCTGGGACCAAAGCACTTTGAGGAGGCAGCTGCTGTGTTCCAGGAGACTCTGAGAGGTGGCTCCCAGCCGGATGCAGCTCGGGAGCTCCACTTTTGCCTCCTTCAACTGGTAAGAGAGCCAGGCCCACTCTTGTGCCATGGCAGCAGCAGGGAAAATTGGCTGGGATTGCAACGCCAACCAGTGGCACCTTCTGCCTCAGATGGGCGAGGGAGGACAAGAATGGGTGGGGTGAGGGGTGTGGGCCGTGCTGCTTGAAAAGAGTATCACGTGCCCTTCCTTCTCCATTCTCAGCAGCATCAGCGAAGAGGAAGCCACGCACCACCTCTATCAGCTGGGCTCCCTCAGCCACTTCCACGTGCTGAGCCAGGGGCCCCAGGCCTACTCTCCCTCAGGCCCCCTCGAATCATTGCTCCCAGGGCCCCTGGCCTTCTGTCTCCACCGTCACATTATCCCCCACGACACTTGGGCCATCCTAATTGGCCCCTCCCCCAGGCTCAGAGGAGAGGACCCCATCCTCTCCATCTCCACCATCCCTCAAAGGGAAGGGGCATCCTGGGGCTTGGGTGCCAGCGTCTGCCTCAGGCCAGGTGAGGGACGACCTGTTCATCCTTCACGGCAAGGCCATGTGTACATCTCACAGGATGGGGACACCTGTGTGGTGGTGGCTCACTGCATATTTTGAGACCTAGTACTCTAAAGCCATAGTGAAGGACAACCTTTGCAGTTGTTCCTCTTGCAACATAGAACCTCCTGATGAGTGAAAAGAGCCCCGCGTCCACTGAAAGAGCCTCTCTGGTTCTCAAGCGGATGACTTCTTCTAGGAGAAGTAGGAAAAAAATAAAACCCAAGACTAAAGAAGAGACCTGTACAAAAGTTCTGTTTTTCAGACTATCACAGACCCAGCAAGGAGGCATTTGGGGCACGATCAGCTTCTTGGTCCCAGAAGATTCATTCACCAGCCAGCGCTTTGTGCTGATGAGTGGGGTCACAGTGGTGAATAAGGCCCGAGCCCCAGCCTTCAGCTCAGTGAATGCTCAGCCTCTTCCTAACCCCAGTGCTTGCTCTCCAGCCCCAGTCCCCAGTATGCTCCCAACTCCTCATGCCCTATTTCCTGTCCACATGGCTGGGCACACTCTGACCTCTCCTTTGCCAATGGTCTGATGCTCCCCGCCTCCCACTGCTAAAGGATCCCCCTGAGGAAGTAGGCAGAGCCCATAGATGACATTCCCCACTGCTGGCTCGCCCCACAGAAAGGGGTCTCCACAGGTGCCTGGGCTGCTGCTACCTCTGCCACTCCCCTCCTCCATTGGGGAAATGCACTGGGCATTGTGACTGCCCTGTAGACCTCCCCCATGTGAAGTTACTTCTGGGTTTTCTACCAAGGACCACTGCCCCAGAGAAGGGTATAATTCTCCATGTCCTGTGTAAGAATCCTGGTCTTCTTTTGGTTTCTCCTCTGAGATCCTGGCAGCTGCCCTTGGCTGGTTTCTTCCTTACCCAGCCTGGGACTTCTAGCTTGTTTACATGTGGCTCTGCAGGGACTTTTAAGCCCTGCCAGAATGCCTTTCCCGAAAAGGCCATTCGCTAGGATAAATGATTCTTGCTGCCCTGTGGGTCTTGCTCAACACTATTCACATCTGGAGATAAAAAAGGTATAAGAGGTGGTGAAATACCTCCTTTATTTATTGTTTTATGGTGCAGGCCTTTTAAATACTGTGTGGCAGGATAAACACCAGCTTTGGAGTCTGCCATTTACTACCTGGGTCACCTTGGGCAGGTCTTTTAACATGTGAGCTTCTTTTCCCTCGCCTGTAAAATGGGGGGCAATCCCTACCTCACAGGGCTGTTGTGAGGATTGAAAATGTGAGATAGCCCCTACCAAGTATCTGGTACATAGCGGGTGCTAAATAAACTTATTTTTATGTGCAACTATCATCCGTATTCATTATTCCCACAGTGGGAAGACAGGGATATGAGTGAATTGCTGCTTAAATTCACAAAATACAGAGGTCCTAGACTGTGGTTCTCAAAGTGGGGTCCCTGGATCAACAGCATCAGCATAACCCAGGAACCTGTTACAAATTCTCAGACCCCACGCCAGACCCTCTAAATCAGAAAGTGGAGCCCAGCAAACTGTGTTTTAATGAGCCCTCCAGGTGATTCTGATGCACCCTAACATTTGAGAACTACTACTCTAGGATCTAACAGAAGACACCCAATCAGAGGCCGTTTTGGTTGAATAGGTTTAAGTTTTGTTTATCCAAGGATTCATTACAAGAGGCAGCAGTGCTGCCCTGATACCGGAAGAACTAGATGGTGCCCAGCTACCACTACCGACCGTTCTGATCAGGGTCACAATAGATGGACCTGGATAGAACGGGAGAAAAACACAGAACTCAAATTCTTAAGAAGTCCAGACTTACTGGACCAGTTGAGACTAGAAGACTCCCTGAGACTATCACCCTAAGATACTGTTTAAACCTTGAACTGAAACTATCACCTGAGGTCACGTTTCAGTGAAATAATGGATTGGAACACAAAGGATATTACTCATTAGTACAGGGCTCCATTAAAAAATCATCTATGAGGCCAAAAGGCCAACAACAACTACTCTAAAGCAAAGACGAGAAGACAAGGGAGCAGGGAAATTAGAGTACTGGAAATAGAACAAACAGAACACAACTAATGAGAATGCTAACACACTGTGAAAAATTAACTAATGTCACTGAACAACTTGTGTAGAAATTGTCAAACAGGAACCTAATTTGCTGTGTAAACTTTCACTGAAAACAATAAAATGTTTTTTAAAAAAAGGTAGTGCTGGGTTAGAATTCTGGAAACCTCAAGTGGGTGGGGGTTATGGCTCGAAGCCAATGAACTTGACTGAACTCTATCTTTCTAACTAGAAGTACATACTTTAGGAATTCTTTGCTTATACCTGATTGGGAGTTAGGGCAGAGGAGAGATAGTTGTGTAACTCCATGAGAGGTCTGCTAGCCATAAGGTTTTCACCGGCCAATTTTTTCAGAAGTAGATAGCCAGGCCCTTCTTCCCAGTCTTACTCTGGAAGCTGCGCTGAAACCAGTCCACCATGGATAACTCTGCTGGTATTTGTAATACCAGTGGCATAGCTTCCAGCATCACAGCAACACGAAAGCCACCACAGTATGACAAACTGACAGACAAAAAAAAAAAAAAAGTGGTGGTTATATCCTTTTACCATACTTGTTCAAGCCGTATGGTGAACAAATAATCCAAGAAGCTGGACTACATGAAGAAGCATGTGGCATCAGAATTGGAGAAAGACTCATTAACAACCTGAGATACGCAGATGACACAACATTGCTTGCTGAAAGCAAAGAGGACTTGAAGCACTTACTGATGAAAATCAAAAGACAGTTTGGATTACATTAACATAAAGAAAACAAAAATCCTCACAACTGGACCAATAAGCAAAGTCAGGAAAAACGGGGAAAAGATTTAAGGATTTCATTTTACTTGAATCCACAATCAATGCCCATGCAACCAGCAGTCAAGAAATCAAAAGACACATTGCATTGGACAAATCTTCTGCTAAAGACCTCTTTCAAGTCTTAAAAACAAAGATTTCACCTTGAGGACTAAGGTGCACCTGACACAAACGGTGGTATTTTCAATCGCCTCATATGCACGAGAAAACTGAACAATGAATAACGAAGACCTAAGAAGAATTGACGCCTTTGAATTACGGTGTTGGTGAAGAATTTTGAATATACCACGGACTGCCAGAAGAAGGAACTAATCTGTTTTAGAAGAAGTACAGCCAGAATGCTCCTTAGAAGCAACGATGGTGAGACTTCATCTCACGTACTTTGGACATGTTATCAGGAGGGACCAGTCCCTGGAGAAGGACATTGTCATGGATTGTGTCCCCCCAAAATATGTGTTATAAATCCTAACCTTTATGCCTTTGGTTATAAACCCTTTTGGGAACGAGCTGTCTCTGTTATGTTAATGAGGCAGGATTAGTGTAGGGTATGTCTTGAGTCAATCTCTTTAAGATGTAAAAGAGATTAAATAAGCAGGCGAGCAAGCAGAGAGAGATGGGTGTTATGGATTGAATTGTGTCCCTTCCCAAAAATGTGTATTAATTTGGCCAGGCCATGATTCCCAGTATTGCATGATTGTCCACCATTTTGTCATCTGATATGACTTTCATGAATGCTGTAAATCCTACCTCTATGATGTTAATGAGGTGGGGTTGGGGGCAGTTATGCTAATGAGGCAGGACTCCATCTACAAGACTGGATTGTGTCTTGAGCCAATTTCCTTTGGGATATAAAAGAGAGAAGTGAGCAGAGGCAGGCAAGGTTTGAGGAGGGCAGACTGGACTGAAAGGGAAAGTGGGAAGCAGACCCAGCCTCAGCACTGTCTCCTGAAGGCTCACAGGACAGCCAGGAATGAGGGAAGACAGCATCCTGTAGCTACCTAGTGTTCTCTTCCCTCCTCATTAACACTGTAAAAAAAAAAAAAAAAAAGTTGACCCTGGTGTGGATTCCAACTCATAGCATCTCTATACCAACTGGATAGAACAGAGTAGAATAGCCTCATAGGGTTACCAAGGAGCGGGTGGAGGATTCAAACTACCAGCCTTTTGGTTAGCAGCCTGATCTCTTAACCACTGCGCCACCAGGGCCCCAATCACATGGTAGGAGGGTGATTAATCACCAGTGGAATAAATGAATCTCAGAAGTGTCTGCCTGTGGAGCTAGGCTGGTGTCTCCACCAGCAAGGTTGCTACTCCAAGCTCCGCCTAAACAGGTCGGGCCTTTCCACTCTCCCGCTGTCTCCACCATAATGGTGGGAACATTTGTGACCCAGGCGCGGAGGTCCAGGAGGTACCTGAAGGAGGGGTGTGCCTATCATTCTGCTTGTGTCTCAGCGTAGGGTCCTTTCGGCGGAGCGGGGAGAAGGGTCCGGACTCCCGTTAATAAATAGACAAAGGTGGGGCAAGGAGAAAAGAGGCGTGAGGCGCCGCTCCAGGACAGGCCCTGAGGTTATGCAGGAGGTATCCCAAGCGGAGGCGGATCAAAGGCCCGGTGGAGTTTTGTGACCAAAGTGGAGAGGTCGCCCGCAGGAACAACCAGAGTTCCACCTTCCTTCCCTCGACAGTACGTCTCCATCTCCTAAGTAGAGAGCTGACAAGCACCGTCTCTGAAGGCTGGCTGGGCTGGACGCCTGGGTTCAAATCCTGACCTCAGAGTTGTTCCTTTGCAAAATGGGCATAATTATATCACCTTCCTTATAGGGTTGCTATGAGGGTTAAGAAGGAGCCCTGGAGGGGCAGTGGTTAAGAGCTTGGCTTCTAGCCTCCCGGTGGTTTCAACCCAGCAGCCGCTGGGCGGTGAGGAAGATGTGGCAGTCTGCTCCCCTAAAGATTTACAGCCTTAGTTCTGCTCTGTTCTACAGGGCCACCAATGAGTCGGAATCGACTCCCCAACAACGGGTTTGGTTTTGTTCACGAGGGTTAAGCAAATCATCGCGTTTAAAGTGTTTGGCATCGTGTCAAACGCGGACTTTCCCACAATAATCACCAGGTTTTGCTTTTACTGGCTTCGGGCGCCGGGACCGAGGCAACGTGCGGCAGAGTCTCGGCTTTATTCTCAACAACTGGTGAAGGCCAGCGCCTGGACTGAGGCCGGAGGAGGCCGAGGGCGACCCCCTTCCCCTCACCCCAGAGCGCAGACATGACGCGGAGCGCAGCGAAGAGGAGTCCGGGGTCCCAGAGCCTAGGGCTCGCGGCAGCTTTGCCTTCAATTGTCCACCTGTACCTCCTCATCAGACAGGTGTGGTCCGGGGTCAGGAGGGGCCGGGCCGGGGCTTGGGGCACCGTCCCGCAGCGTGAAGAGGTGCACGATTCCCGGGGACAGCGCGCGCAGGGAGGCCACGTCGGCGCGCATCTCCTCCAGGTCGCGCTTGAGCTTGGCGCGCCGGTTCTGGAACCACGTGACGACCTGCGCGTTTGCCAGGCCCAGTCGCGCAGCCAGCCCGTCGCGCTCGGACGGCGCCAGGTACTTCTGGAAGACGAAGCGCCGCTCCAGCTCCAGCACCTGCTGCGCCGTGAACGCCGTGCGTGACTTGCGCCGTTTGCGGCCCACTGGGCCCGGGCTCAGCGCGCCCGGAGCGGGGCGGCCTACAGAGGGAGGGCGAAGGTCAGCCTCTGGCCGGCGGGAATCAGGCTAGGGCTCAGGACGAAAAGCTGGGGGTGAGGCCATGCCAAGGTGGGCCAGGGGAGGTGTGCTGGAGCCAGAACTGAGGTACCTAACCCGACCGCGCAGGGGTCAAGCTGGGGTCAGAGGAGACCGGCGCAGAGGGGCTAGGGTATCGAAGGCAGCAGCCTGAGGGCGGCTTGCGGATGGCGGGTGAGGGAGGGAAGGATGGGAGGTGGTCAGAATTGGTCAGCAGAGGCCCGAAGCAGGTTGAGGTCGTCTGGGGGGGGGGCGCCTTCCGGACCCCCGACTGAGCCGGCCTATCTGCTGGGGGCTGCACCAGGGGCGGGAGCCGGCCGAGGTCAGTGTAGAGGTAGCTGACCCGTTATGGCGAAGGTAGCAGGAATCGGATCATGCCCTTCCTAAGCCTCGAGGGTCATGCTATGCCGGCCACTTCGTTAGTGACACCGGTGCCCCCTCCTCAAGCCCAAAAGGGAGACAGTGGGGGTACAAAGGGCAAGGAAAGGCGAAGCGCGGAGCCCGGGCCCACGCCGCGCCCAAGACCTGTTCCTTGCGCCGCCTTGAGAAGAGAGCGACTCGGCACCGAGCCTGGCCGCCAGGAGAGGCTGGAACCTCGCCTCCCGACGCTTTTTGCGCCGCCCTTGCCCTGGCTCGCTTGTTTACCGCCTGCGGCTCAGGCCTTTTGTCTTCTCTCAGGCCTTTCTCTGTCGCGATTGCCTCGCCTACAGCGAACGAACCTACGGGTCGCTCAGTTTTCTACAGCACGGTCCTTCGCCGCGGCGCTGGCGGCCTCCAGGAGCGGCTGTGGTTCCAGGGTACTAACAGAGGAGAGATGAAGGGCTTGGCCCTTAGGAGGCGAGTCCTGGCATGTGGACTGGGAGCAGGGGGAGGATTAGGGTGGCAGGGCCGGGATGGACGAAGGTTCGAGATCGGGGACCAGGAGAAGAGAGATGGGGAGTCGCTGTACCTTCAGAAGGTTGCGGGACGCTTCCGTCGAGTCCGCGGAAAGTTTTACTCGTCAGCTCCTCCAGCGCGCACAGCGGCGATGTGGGACCAGGACCCGACTCTGGGAGCTGCGACGCCAGTGGTGTCCGGGGGACCATGCGCGGGCCTAGGATGTCAGCGATGCTGAAAGGTGTCCGGGGTACTCGGGGTTCGGTTCTAGAACTCATGGCGGGCAGGGCTGTGGCGGTCCAGGGGCCCGCTGCGCTCGGCTCCGCAGCCTCCTGCGCCCCAGTGTGCTGCACCCGATCCGGGCCCCCAGCCTCGGACCCGCCCCCCGCACTGGGCCAGAGCCCCGTGTGCCCCTCCTCCTGCGCCCTCCACCCCCACCCGGAGACGCGATAGGTCTGGAACCCGTAGATGTCCCAGCAGCCTCATTTCTACAGGGTGGGGAATTGTGAAAAGGAGAAGGTGGCGGAGCCGCGCTCCAGGCCAGGGTCGCAGGGCTCCTGCGCGTTGCTGGGCGCATCCCGGTGCACACTTAGACTGGCCTTTCCCTGGCGGCCCCCTGACTCTGTGTGCCGCCGGCTCCCTGCGGAGCCGCTGCTCCAGCTCATAAACCCTTCTGTGATAAAATTGTTTTCCCTGGCTCCTACGGCTAGGAATTGGCAAAGTTCCGAGGAGAGGATCAGAGCTGCCTGTGCTAGGATCCCAGCCATGCAGGAGCAGGGCCCAGTTGCACTGGCCTGTCTCAGGACCTCCAGTCTTCTGACCTTGCCCCCTCGTTGCTACCCCACCTCTGCAAGAACGCTCTTAAAGTGGTCCTGGCGGCTGGAAGTGATTAGTGCGCCGCTGGGGGCGCGGAATGGGGGGGGGGGAGGAGAGACTTGGGGGGGCGCCTGGCAGAGCGACTGAGCTTGGCGGATGAGACACAGAAGCAAGCACAGGTGAGTTGACCCCCTTCAGCACTCCGGTTGGACTGAGGCTGCTGTTCCACCATAGCTCAGAGGCCCTGAAGAAATCAGAACACCTGGAAAAGGCAGGAGACCTGGGACTCAGGAGACAGGACAGGGCAGAACCAGGAGTTGGTGCCACTGAGCAGAGGAGGCTTTGCCAGTGAGAACCAACCTCCTCACAGGGCTTGCTGCTCCCCTGCCCACTCCGTTGATCAGTCTCTTTGTTAAGCTTCTGCGGTTAGGTACTGGTTCCACAGCTCTGCACGGCCCAGAAACTAATGCAGGGAGTCAGGCACTGATAGTCACTGCCTCTGCTAGTCACAGAAGAGTGAGGGGGCAGGCTCAACCCAACCAGACCCCGGGAACACACCAACAGGGCTTTCAGGAGGTAGGCTTGCCAACCCAGGGACAAACTCAGAGGCCTGGGTTATTTATTCCTATTTTACCTGTGTCCTTCCACACCTATTCTGGTCCTGGGCTTAAACTCTGGTTGAGCAGCCCACAGCCCTCCCCTGGAAGAACACATGGGTTTTAGGTGACAGTGCTGCTCTGGCAGTGGAGACCCCCTTGAGGCACGGGTTTAGTTCACATGGCACATCCTGTGCAGCCAGGGGATTCGAAGCCTAGAGCCTGAGCCCCAGCAGCAGGAAACCTAAAGCGGCTTCCTGGAGGTTTTGCAAACAACCTCCCTTGAACCTGGTGGATCACCCCATGCCCCTGGCCATCTCCCACATCCGGGTAGACCTCTGCACCTCCCATCATTTCTGCAGTGGTCCTCTGTGTTCACGTACTCCCTGGGTCAAGTGGAGCCTGCAGTTGGGGGGTGGGGAATCTCAAATAGGACTTGGAGACCCAAGGGGCTTGGGTCGAAAGCCCAGGATGGGGCAAGGATGGGAAGGCACTCTGATAGTGGGACCTATCGCCAACTGGGTTGGGAAACCTCAAGTGGTCAGAGGCACTGACTTAGCCAACCCAAAATACAGGGAAACATGGTGTCTGCCTCTCCCCCACACACCTCCAATGCTGCCTCTCCCTCCCCTGTTCCACCCCACACTCTAGGACACTCAAGTAGCTCTGGTGGCCTGAGCAATACAGTTTAGCCTGATGGGCCACCGCTAGGTCGGAGAGCAGAGCGAGGCCACAGCAGAAAGCTGAGATGCCTCAGGACCTTGTTAATTGGTTATTAATGGTGGGAAGGGGGGTGTAGGAGGACTGAGAGATCTGCCCTCTGAGTTGGAACCATCTTAGTGGTTTCACATCATCTGCAATTAAAGTGAGTCCCAGGAGGCCACTGAAACTGCCCAGCCTCCTCCTGGGCCTGTCACCAAGGAGTCACTGCAAACTTCAACCATCTATCTTCTCTGTAGCTTTTATGTCCTTCCCTCCCTCTGCTCTCAGTTACTCGCGTCTGTCTGTGGGGAGTGTGAGGCCCTCATAACCAGCCTTTGCCTCTCCTCCCCCTACCATTCCCCTCCGTAGCCGGGCTCAGGTAATGGGGTTGGGCGGTCCCCAGAAGCGAGTGGCAGGGAGGGGAGGGAATGGGAGACTAGTAAAGGGAGGAGGCCACCGACAGCAGAGGCCCGACCAGGGTCGAGCAATCGGCAACCATGGACTAGTCCAGACGGTCGCGAGGCCACAGGAGGGGGCTTTCCCTAGCGCAGCCTTTGGAACTCGAGCTGGGGAGAAACCAGATCCCCGGAGGGGGTTAGAAGAAGGGCGAGTGATTAATGAGGGAGATTAAGAGATTAAACCTGGAATCTGGGCTGTGGGGGGCGCTCAGCTGTCTCCTCGGCGTCCCCTCACCCCATCTTGACAGAGCGGACTCTCCCTCGGCTGGGGCCAGCTGGGACGCTGCCGCTTGCCCAGCAGTGCGCGCTTCCTTCGCCGCACCTCCCATCCCATGGTCCTACCCTCAGTGCATGGGTCCTCCGGCACCCACTTGCACCGCGTTCCCCGCTCAGTCCGGCAGTCCTTCATGTCTCCCACCTCCCCAGATACCCCTACAGACATTTCGGGGTCCTCTGCCCCTGCCCTCCTAGAAAGCCCCACATTTCCAGGTTCCTTCCGCGGGAAAGCGCCCCAATTCTCCTTTAAGGATACTTTCTCACACCTCCCATCACTCCCTTCAGATTCCCGGTTCCTCATTTCCCCTAGCCCCGCTCCCATCCTGTCTTTTATTCCTGAACACCCCGCCATGCCCACCCCAGACTCTCAATTCAGCGGGCTCCCTCCCCTGGACCCACTCCGGCTCGTCGCCCCACTACCTCCGCCGAGGTCTTGCTCAATAAAAGACCTTTTCCTCTCGGGATTCTTCGCCCCACTCATTCCTCTGAATTCTGTGAATGTGGAAGGGGGTGGGGACCCTAAGAATAACCCCCTAGGGATAGTGGACTAGGACAGTCGTAACGAAGTGCTTTCTCCCCTCCCCTCGCTTTGGGAAACCCCATTAGCCCGGGAGAGAAGGCGGGTTTGGGAGGAAACCCCAGGCGGAGGAGCTTGGGGCGGGGCGTCCAGCCATCTCGCACATTTCTGAGCTCGTTTTCTTTCAGGAAACGTTACTGCGGAGTGAGCCGATTCAGATGCTTAAATTTTCGTTTCGTACTTCTAGGGCTGCGGTCTGTGAGCGCTTTTCGGCCCCAGACGCTCGCTCGCAAAGAGCTCTCCGCGCCAGCCGCCAGTTCCCAGCGGGTGCGTCCTGGGATGGGGGCGCGGCTGGATACTCTGACACCCACCCTTCCACACACACCCTGAGACTCACTCTTCTAGGGAAGTCCATTTTCCCCATCCTCCCAAGCCCAGGAAGGCCAAGCTGAGAGACCGACCTATCTTCCTCTGTGTCAAAGGCAGAGGCAAACCTCGGTGCCCCCTCCCCCGGGTGCGCGTGGCCGCTGCAACTGCTGGGGTAGGAAAGGGTGGTAGGATCAAGTCGGGGGAGTGGCCCTGCAGGTGGAAACCGAAGCCTTCTCCCGGAAGCGGCGAGGCGAACGGTGCGCCTGGGAGGACAGGGCTGCGGCGGCTATTCCGCGCGCGTTATGGGCAGCAAAGCCAAGAGAACCGTGGGCGCGATTCGCCCGCCCCTGGCGCGCATCAAGCCATGAATCGCCTCGGAGTCTGCGGCGGGGCAGACGTGTGTGGGGAAACTAGACCCACAAACCGAGGGAGAGCAGTGCGGAGCCTGCAGCTGGCCTGCATCAGCCACCTCAGCAGAGGGCCCGCAGCTGCCGCCGCCACCGCCGCTGACAGACAAAAAGAAGGCTTCGCGGAGCTGACCCAGGGCGGGGCAGCGCCGATCCCTCACCCTCTCCAGATTCATGCATCAGCGCCTGCTGCTGCTCCTTGGTCTCAGACCGTGTGCCATCAAAAATCCCATCCCAAGATTTCGTCATCAGGTCTTGGGCCCTCCAATCTTCACATGAGGCTTTCTTGACGCGGAGCTGACGCCAAACCCTACCCGAGGGCCATCTCGCTTGAGGAGCTTAGGGAGGAGATCCAGTCGGAGTGCCCCCCAACTGCCACAGCTGCTGGACCTCCGAAAGGTACCCCAGGAAAGTTTCTGCTCTCCCTACCGCTACTCCAGCCCACACCTCCGCTCCAGATTTACTCCTTGGAATCGGTATTTAGCTCAGAGACCCCTTGAGAACAGCCTGGGTGCCGCGTGCTCGCGTGGGCCGAGGAGCCAGCAGAGCTCAAATTCTGGGGAGGTGGGGAGCCCTGGGATAGATATAAATTAAAACCCTGAGGTGTAGAGGTAGCCCCAAATGAGGTGGAAGCGACTCTGATTCTGGCTGCGGCAGGCATTCTGGAGGACACACTTACGCCTTAAAGGACTAGCAGAGCATGGACAAGGGGGTAGTATACTGGGCGCGGGAGGCCCCGAAAAGGGGGGAGAATTGGGAATCTTGCAGACTGTATCAGGAAGGAATCGTGCCCGGGTCGGTCCAGTGTCCCCGCCCTGGTCTCCACTGCCTGCCCGCGCACCGGCGCACTCTCCCATGGCAGGGGTCTGCAGCCCTTCCCTGTGTGCCTTCCTCTTGGCCTTGGCGCTTGGTTCGTGCGGAGGAGCTGTGGTTTCCCGGGGAAGTCCAGGCGAAGAGAGCCGCCGGAAACCAGCGGGTGAGCAGGTGAGGGAGCCAGCTCAGATCTCCACCTCTCGGGCTCCTTCCTTCAGGCCGTCTTCACTCCCTCCCGCCCCCACCCCGCCCCCCAGTCCACTGCCTCCCAGGGTCCATCACACACAATGACCGCCTAGTTTTGGCGCCGTAGAGTTTTACTTCCATCAACTTGAGATTTAGGCTTTAAACTCGGGTTCTGGCGACTTTTATGCTGCCGGCGCCATCCTGCTTGTCCCGAATTCGGCAGCAGCCTCCTTCACTTCATTTTGAAACTCCCTGCTTAGGCTTCCCCCTGTTACTGCCCCAGTTGGGCGAGTTTATGGCTATCTCACTGGCTGAGAGGCCCACAGAGCAAAGACATCCACTGGGTTTATTCCTTGTGTCCAGTGCATGGCCGTCTCATACAGACCAGAAATGTTTGCTGAATTACTCAAGGGAGCTCCTCCCTGGCTGCTTTCTCCTTGTTCCTTGGAGCTGCCTTTGCTGTCCTCTTGACACTAGTTCCCTCTCTTTCTCAACGACCCTCTCCTCACCCTGGATTCACCTAGCCCCTCTATAGGGCCACCCAGTGAATACTATATAAACTGCCAGGCCTCCAACTACCCTGGGCCTTCCTGCTCCCATCTGTTATTTAAATTTCTCTTTTTCATGTACCATGTCATAGAATCATAGTGCAATTCGTTGGATTTTTAAGATATCACTCTTTCATTCCTAGTGGTACAGCACTTTAAGAGCTCAGCTGCTAACCAAAAGGTTGGCAGTTTGAATCCAGCAGTGCCTCTTTGGATGCCCTATGGGGCAGTTCTGCTCTGTCCTGTAGGGTCACTATGAGTCGGAATTGACTTGACAGCAACAAGTTTGGTTTTTGATTCATTCCTGCAGCAGCCACTGTCCAACCCTAGCTCCCCTCTCACCACCCTGGGATTAGGACACACCCACTCAGGCCCCACAGCATAGGTGCAGCATTCAAGGACAGTGAGAGCTTCCTTCCAGAAAGCCTTCCTGTCACCAAAGAGCTGGTGTGGGTAGCCTAGCTTCATGAGCTCACCTTGAGTTTCACACGTGTATGGACTGCTCCTTCGGCAACAGCTGAGGGGCCAGGGACACAGAGCAGAGGCCCTCCTTGACCATGAAACTCAGAGAATATCGGAGGGAAGCAGGATGCAGGACAAAGCATGAGTGTGTGGTGGGACACTGAAGAAGGAAGAAGATAAATGAGCCTCCCCTCTTTTTTAAGTGTTTATTTCAAAAAATAAAGCCACAGTTAATTTTACATAAATATCTGGGGAAGGGGGGGGACAGGGAGGGGCTTGGCCCCTACCTCCTCTTCTCTTTTACACTGTATTGTAAGAGCAAAGGGGACGGCTAGAGAGAGAACAAGGGGAAGAAGTGCTCAGCCCAAGTGTGCTTACTACAGGCTCCCCTCAGCCCACCTCTGCCCTGGTCCTGGCTCACCTTTCCGAACCAGCGGGACAGCCATATCTGCTTCATGGTCATGTGATCAGGGAGAACTTCATTGTCAAAAAGAAGCTGGACCTAGGAGAGAGGTAGGGGGCACAGTTTTAGGGACTTTCCTCTTGGGCACATGGAGCATGGTCAGGAACTACCCTGGTCAACCCCAGCCTCTGTCTTTCCCTTCTTAGCCCCTTCTCTCCAAAAAAAAAAAAAACTACTGTGGGATAACTCACATGCTGGGGATTTAGCAACAAGCGGTGACACAGGACCCTCCGGAGATGGCGAACCTCGGCTCTAACGGAACATCTG
The DNA here is from genome assembly GCF_030014295.1 of Loxodonta africana. Taxonomy (NCBI): domain Eukaryota; kingdom Metazoa; phylum Chordata; class Mammalia; order Proboscidea; family Elephantidae; genus Loxodonta; species Loxodonta africana. The sequence continues at coordinate 29,577,534 of NC_087356.1, forward strand.
ATGTATTTGTTCTGGGGTTGGGGAAAAGAGAGAAGAGAACAAAGTGGGGTATGTGAGGGAAGAGCCACAAGGAGGTGAGTCTCCTTAGAGAGGCCTGCCCCTCAGCCCCTCTCACCTGCAGGACGCTTTTATTCTTGTCTTTGCCAGAACTGGGGGGAAAGAGACACAGGTTAGGGATTCCTGTCTTTCCCCTTCTTCCCCACCCAGAGCCATGATATACCCTCCTCATGGGAAGAGACACACCCTCATTGCTAGACCTCTCCCCAGGTCCCTCCTTGGCTCTGGGTCATGGGCAATGTCACCTCAGACAGCCCCGGACCTGCCCCTCACCTCAGCCGCTCCAGGCATAGGCTCAGCTGCTCATCATAGCGATAGTAGTGGGCCTTAGAGTGGTCAAAGCTGCTGAAGGGGAGGCCAAGATTGCTCAGGGCTGGCTCTGAGAAAGACAGGGTAGTGAGAAGGCTGACACAGGTACCACGACTCCCCTTCCTCAAAGAGAGCAAAACTGGGCAGGAGAAATGCGCTGGGGGCTTTCTCTTACCATCCTGCTGCCAGGGACATACCTTCTCCGCTGGGCTGGGTGACCCGGTCCAAGCCTCGGGACTGGTAGAATTCTCGAATCCGCTTCTCTTCACCTAGAAGGGGGGGGAATATGGGAAGTAGAGTGAACCCTATGAGAGCCAGAATTTGAGGGAACTGCTTTATTTTTCCAAGTCTCACAAGTTTCCTGCCTTTGACAGGGTGCTTACCATCTTTCTATTGCAGTTTATTAAGAATCCTACATCATAAACACTCAGTGAGTTTTCCTTCTCTGACAGGTTTCCGCCTTACCCAGGTTCCAGCTTTCACAGGTTTTACTGTATTAGCCCTCTCTCACTTTTTGTCCCTCTGGCCATCAGTCCCTTTCTCTTCACGATTCTCACCAAAGCCCTTGTCACCTCAAACTGCCACACAGCATCTGTCCCCAAGTTGTTGATGTTAGATGCCATTGAGTCAGTTCCGACTCATAACAACCCCATGAACAACAGAACAAAACACTGCCTGGTCCTGTGCCATCCTCACAATCACTGCTATGTCTGAGCCCACTGTTGCGGCCACTGTGTCAATCCGTCCCCCTCAAAATCAGGTTGGTCACTCACTGTCCTGCAAGCCAGGCACTAGCTTGTACACGATGTCCTGCATGACTCGGTCCAGTTTGAGGTTGAGCAGGGGCTGTGTCTCATGGATCTTGATGTTGCACATGGGGCAGTACTTGCTGGTTTGGAGGTACTTCACAATACAACTCTTGCAGACTGCAGAAGAAAGGTAGGCGCTCAGGCACTCGGAGTTGTGTTCATGGGCTGGGTAGGGTGCACCGATAATTAGGATAACAGAAAATAAGGTCTGAGTAGGCAGCTCCAAGGCACTCACAAGTATGAAGACACTCTGTGATGGTGGTGGCATCAACGAAGTAGCCGGCACACAGGCAGCAGACGATGTGCTCATTTAGGTCTTTGATCTTCACTCGGACCTCCTCCTGTAGACACACCCTCTGTCACCGATCACCAGCCCGCAACTCCCCGTGCACCTTCCCAGCTTCGGGGTCACCTCTTTTATCAGACCCCACGACCAAGCCCCACTTCCAGCACTGTCAGCAGGGGATTAGCAGCCGGGAACTGACAATTCCCCTCCGCCCAGCAGGGGGCTCCGCGCACAGTGGGGGCTCCCTTCACGTGGACTCGCCCGACCCTCCTTTCCCAGGGGAGACTACACGACGTGGGCGGCACAATGCGCACGCGTCCCAGCCTGGAGTTTGGCAACTCAACCGGAATCGCGCAGGCGCGTTAGGGACCCTGTCTCTGCGCAGGCGCACTGGGCGCCCGGCCAGCCACCGCCCGTCCTCTAGCCGGCCCCACTTCACACCGCTAGCAGACCACAGCAATAGCCCTGCCGCCCCTGCACCTCGTTCCGTAGCGGGTCCATCTTGTACACTGACTGGAGCTGGTTCCGAAGCCTCATCGCGATCGCAATCTGGCCCCCCTGAGGAGACGCCATCTTAAAAGCTGATCCCGGCCTGCCACTTCCGGTGCCGTGTGCGGGGCGGGACTTGTCTCCCAGCAACGAGGGCCTAAGTCTTTACGGATTCGTTAAACCTCTGTAAGGCCCCGCCCATGCCCCTTTCTCCCCGTGTGCTCACCTGAGCCCCACTGGCCCCTCCCCCTCCTCAATCCGTAATTAGGGAGTGTGGGGGGTGCGCGGAGGGGTCGTATCTTTTCGATCTCCTGTAAGAATCTTCGTAAAAGACCCTACCCGGTCTCGGGACTAACTTTCGGAGCCTGCAAGAGACTGCCCCCCTCCAAAAGGCCCGGCTGTCTCTGCCCGCCACCGCCCAGAGTCTGGGTCTCCTGTGACGATGACCCCGTTGAAGAAGCCCCTCCAGGGCCCTGTCCTCGTAATGCTGCCCTTGTTGGCTGATGAGTCCGCATTGCGGAGCTTTACCCCGATGGCGGTCCTTCCACCCGGCTCGGTGGCAGGAGTTTTTCCCAGCTTCGCGGAGTCTCGGAGAGGGTGCCTGAGGGGGGGGGAGGAACCCCAAGGGACTTGGTAGTGATCCTAGCCCCCCCCCACCTCCTCTTGCTGCCGGGGATGGGGGGGCAGACCCTGGTTAATGATGATGATTTAATCATCGGCGCCTGCGGAGGCCTGGGACAGACTAATGCAGAGCAGATGCCGAAGGAGGAGGGGAGGACGACGAGGACACTGCCGCACGCTTAGGCAGCCTGCCTGCAGTAGCATAGGCCCTGCCCCGCACTCTGGGTTAACCCAGGAGACCCGAAATCTTGCAGGAGACCCGGAGAGTTGTACACGGTTTTCGCTGCCCTCAGAGTACTTACAGTGAGATTTAAAAGCAAGGTTAAGTTTACTGCGAAGTATTACTACCAAGCGCAACTGGAAATTGAAGAAGGGAGAGATCTCAATGGAGAACCCCGAAGGACTTTCTGGAAGAAGTGTGACTTTGTGGGGGTACAATTTAGAGATGGGGTAAAAGTGTGGTGGAAATAGAGAGGAAAGGCAGAGTCGAGGAGAATAACTGAAGACGGACAGGAAGGAGGCCAAGCAGGGACTTAAGGAGTTGGGACTTTTAGCCTGAGAGCAATAGGGAGCTAGCCAATTTTTTTGAAGGGAGTTACCCTATGAAAGGTATTTGGTTCAGTTATCATCCCGGAAAGAATTGGAGTGGAGAGGGGAGAATTTATGACATTAGTGATTTATTAATCAACTACTTCTCTCTTGTCCAAACCACCATCATCTCGACCCTGGATGATTGCAGTGGCCTCTTGACTGTCTTCCTTTCATCCACCATTTCCCCTCTTTATTCTCAGCATGGCAGCTCAGAGAGAGTCTGTTAAAACATAAAACGGGCATGAGGGACATTTTTTGAGGTGATGGATGTGCTTATTATTTTGATTGTGGTGATGGTTTCATGGGTGTATACATGTCAAAACTTATAAAATTGTACCCTTTAAATAATGTGCAGTTTCTTGTATGTCAAATATACCTCAAGAAAGCTATTAAAAATAAATTTAATAAACCACATTGTTTTACTTCTCTGTTAAAAACCCTCCGATAGCATCCCTTTTCAATCAGTATAAAAGCCAAAGGCCTTAGAATGGTCTTCAAGGCCCTGCATGCTCTCCCAGACACTCAGTCTTTCCATGTGCACTGGACCCTTCACTGTGCTACAGACACACCAAGATAAGTTCCCACTATGTCCCTACCTGAATTGCTTCTTGCTGAGCTATCCAAATGACTCCCTCCATCACTTCAAGTCTTTACTCAAATATCACCTCTATGAGGCAGTCCTGTCCCTGATCACTTTACCTAAATCACAACCCTTTACCATTTCACTTCTTATCCGCCTTCCCTGCTTTATTTTTCTCCTTAACATTTATTATTATTATTATTGTTTATACTCCATATTTCTTGTTTTTCTTCTTTTTTAAAAAATCTATCTTCCCCCACTAGAATGTAAGCTCTTCAGTGGCAAGGACTTTTTTCCTGTTGTGTTCACTGCTGTATCTCTAGCGCCTAGAACAAGGGCCAGACACATAGTAGTCATTCAGTCTAAGTTTTCTGGATGAACAAATGAATGAATCTCAGTGGTGGTGATGAAGGCCTAAATTAGGGTATTATTAGTAACAGAAATGAAAAGGAAGAGCTGTTATCTGAACCATTTCAGAGGAAAGCATAACAGGAGGAAATAGCCAGGGACTTGGTTTGGGGACTGGGTGAGAGGGTGTATGAGGCACTTGGGAGGGGAGCATGGCCTCTAGCCTGTTGGACTTAATTTAAGGCGGCAGCAGGGAAGGCAGGTGGAGCTGGCCAGCAGGCTAGAAGGACAGTGGGGCTGGAGCTCAAGAAGTGTCAGAACCAGGGATGGAGGTCTCAGAGGTGTGTAGGTAGATGTAAGAGTTGAGACAATTGGAATGGGTGAAACCTGAGCAGATGTAGAGAGAAAGAGAAAGAAGGCCAAAGTTTGATCTCTGAAGAATATTCACAGTCTTAGTGGGAGAAGCAAAGCCAGTGGAGGAAAGACAGCAGTGGCTATGAGAGTCCAAAACTGCAGAATAAGACAGTATTACAGAAGTCAAATGAAAGGGCATTTCAAGAAATAGTCGGTCATCAATAAACTATGTCAGAGAATTGACACTGGGCACTGGAGCTCTCTGAGAAGGGTCAGCATAGTGAAGCCAGCTTGCAGTGAGTTAAAACAAAAATGATGAGGAGATGGAGGCAGCCGGTGTGGGAAGTAAAGAGAAGAAAAACACAATTTCTCTAGAAGAGCCACGCAAAGATTTTTTTCCAAATGATGGAGACCTGAGACAGCTGGGAGTGGGGAGGACTAAGTTTAGGAGAGAAATGATGATGTAAGAGTGGGGACCATCACTAAGGGAAGGACGCTACACCAGGGAGGAAGAGAAGGAACCAGTGGCCATGCCTGGAGAACAGCCTCTTCCTGTGAAGCTGCAGGCTCCCAGTTGAGAAGAGTTGGGGACTACATGCTCAAAGATGATGATAAGACAGATCCAAAGCAGTGTGTGTGTGTGTGTGTGTGCGCGCACATGTGTGTGTGCCCCGCGTGTGCCGGGTGGGGGTTGGTGGGGGCAGTGCATGTGCATGCGCTTGCCCCAGGGCTTCCATCTTCAACGTGAACTAGCAGGAGACATCCAACCAGGAGAATCAGAGAGGTGGAGGCCAGCAGGAACTGGTGCTTAAAGTCAAGCAAAGACATTCCTAGGACTGTAGCTAACAAAACTGGTGCCCTCTGTCCTTGAAGTGGGGCCCCGAAATTTTTTTTTTTTAACTCCCTAGAAGATTTGTATGAATTACTGGATTTGTGATCCTTCTCCTGAAAGGATCAGTTGGAAAATATCTGGGTGGCAGTGCCATCTCTGCTGACCTCCAAAGGCATGAATGTACAGTAAGCCAAGTGTGCATGGTGCTGCCTTTTTCACATTCATTGATTCACTCATTGATTCATTCAAGAAGGATTTATTCAGGTGGGTACCAGACAGGTCCTGGAATCACAGACACACTGTGCCCACCCCTGCTCTGCGGCTTACTCACCAGAGTAGGGAGAAGCACTGGCAGACTCTGAGTCTGCAGGCCAGCCTTCCTTCAAAGTCTTCATCTCTTTGCTGTTTCTCTAGGCTCTCTGTTCTCCTATAATTCATACTATCTCAGAGTTCTGCCTGAACAGCAAAGGTCTCATGCTCCCTAGCATCTTTCCTCCCCCTTTACTGCTGAGAAAGGGCACTGGAGCTTCTGTAAAGGGCTGGGTGAGGCGATAAGGTTGTCGTTCTTCCCCGCCAAGATAAGAGCACATCTGCCAAATTGGCAGGAGAGGGCTCTGAGCAGGGTGAGGAGAGCTGGAGAAATCAGAAAATGAAGACGGCCAAGGTTGGGGGGAGGATGCAACCTACTATTAAGGCCCCCCCTCAGGGTCCACCCCCTTAAGACTAAGGCTTCCTCTGAGAACACAGGGAGGCTGGAGGCTTTGGGTTGGAAAAGAGTCCACCTCCTTATTTCTCCTCTTTATCTTCCTGCCGGAACACCCAAATATCACTCCTGGTTCCCTGGAGAGAAAAGACTCCCTCACTCTGCCCCAGGCATCAGGCTGCCAGCCCATCTGCTGAGGAGAAAGAAGGGGCAGAGTCTTCCCCAAGGGACCTTGGAGAATCAATGGGAAGATCCATGCTCCCAGGGCGACCCATCTAGGAAACTTGGAAGGCATTTTGGCTCTCGGGGAAACCCAGGGCTTGGAGCTGAGCACTGAAACGGCTGGGGGCGAAGCATGGCGCAGCCGGGCGGGGTCCACAGACCACTGTGTGTCTGAGGCAAGAGGAGTTGCTCGTCCGGTGGCCACCCGCCACGGGATGGTAGGAGCGCCCCCCTCCCCGCGCCCAGTCTCACCGGCTCTGAGGCGCCAGGGCCCCCCCGGGGCCGGGCCGGGCCGGAGAAGGTAATGTAATTCCGGCCCAGCTAACCCGATTATGGCGGCCTGCACCGGGCCGGGCGGCGGCGGAGGCGGGTCTAAGGCGCAGGGGCCCGCCCGGCGGGGGTCCCATTCCGGGGAAGACGAGGAGTTCACACACTTCCAGCTCCTGGGTCCTCGGCCAGAGGTCACAAGGTCACCGAGCCGCTCCAGTCTCCCTTCACCTCCCTTCTCCGCCACGCTCCAGGCGCACTTTTTGGGGCTTGAGTGGGGTGGAGGGTCTATGGGAAAGAAGGCGGCCAGGATCCTCAGAAGGCCTCAGTGAGGTCTGACGTGTCGCCTGTGGCGATTTCGTCCCCTCACCTTTGCGGGTTGGGGGGCATGTGAGAATAGCTGTCCTAGGCGCGGAGGGGCAGAATCCCGCCGCGGGCCCCCTGCATTTAGGATCGGAGGGAGAACGCCTGCCCCAAGCTCCCGCCGGCCTGGGCTGGCCGGGGTTGAGCCACGGGTCCGCTTTGCTCCGGTTTAGGAAAAACGAAATTGTAAGAAACACAGGGCACCGGTTAGTGGAGCGCCCGGGTGGGGCTGCGGGGCCCTATGGGAGAGGCTGGGAGGTGCACCAGGATCACTGGCGCAAAGTGGTTGTCCCCCGCCCTAAGGCCACCGAACGCGTGCTGCCACCCCTTCCCACACCTGTCCTCTTCCCCGGGCCTCCAGCTCGCCTGGCGCCGTTCAATAGCCGCCTCCCATCGCAGCCGGGATGCCACAACGAGATTTGATCTTCGAGGGCACTTAGGCGGGGGCCACAACGAATCCGGGAGTCGGCAGGCAGGACCCATCGGGCGGCGAAGAGTGGGGGCTGGGGGAGGAGGCACCTGCTGAGAAAACCGGTGAGGCCGAGGAAGTCCAAAGGCAGAGGCCGGCAAGGATGGAGGCTCCGTAAGCATCTCGGCTGACTCAGCGCGGAGCATGGTTCCTAACACCCTCGCCACTTCTCCCCCACCCCCATCCCCGCGGGTCAGTCTCCCTTACGCTTGGCGCAAACAGGCGTCTCTTCCCCTTTAACAGGCCCGGCCCCGCCCCTGCCCTACCCCCAGCCCCCACTACCCACCCGGGGCCGATCTGTCAGTCACTGCCCCAGCCGGAGCCCGCTAACCCTCTCCACCCTGGACTCGGGCAGCGGCCTGGTACCCCAGCGTCCATCTGCGGCTCAGAGCCAGCAAGGGCGCTCCTGGGGCCCCGGCTGGCCGCGCTCCCCCGGGATGAGAGTCCCTGCGCTGACGGTGGACAGCGGAGCGCACGGGCGCGGCTGCTCCCTGTGCACAGGGATGCTGCTGTCACAGGGGCCCCGGCAACCCGCGGTGGCCAGTCCCGCGGGTCCCTGAGGCTGCCGTCCCGAGCGCGCCGCCGCCGGGCTCCTGGAGCTGCCCAGGGCGCCCTCCCCAACAGCCGAACCTCCTGGGGTCCTCTGGCCCGGACCCATGGAGCCGGCGGTGCTGGCCCCGCACAGCCTCCCGCACCACGAGCCAATCAGCTTCGGCATTGATCAAATCCTGAGCGGCCCCGAGCCCCCGGGGGGCAGCCTAGGCCCCGGCCGCGGGGGCCCGGGTCATGGGGAGAATGCGGCGTTCTCGGGTGGATTCCACGGAGCCTCAGGTTACGGCCCCGCGGGCTCGCTGGCCCCACTGCCCGGCAGCTCCGGCGTGGGCCCGGGCGGCGTGATCCGAGTCCCGGCGCACCGCCCGCTGCCCGTGCAGCCGCCCGCAGCAAGTGCGCCTGCGGTGCCTGGGCCCTCGGGTTTGGGCGGCGCCGGGGGCCTAGCCGGACTCACCTTCCCCTGGATGGACAGCGGCCGCCGCTTCGCCAAGGACCGGCTTACGGGTGAGGTTGTCTGGCCCCTCCACCCTCATGCCCCAGGTTGATACGGTTTCCTCATCTCAGATCCTTTTCCTTCAACCCAAATCCCCTTTCATATGTCCTCCCTCCCAGCTTATCCCAGGGGATCCTCCCCTGAGTCGGGTCTCCGGGTCCCGCCACTGAGAGGCGATGGGGAGGGAGCTGCCGTCGGTGCCCGCGCCTCCCTCTGCAGTCCCACCGTCCCCAGCGCGGGGAGGGCAGGGTGAAGTTATGGGGAGCCATCTCTCCCTCAAGCAAGGGGGAGGCCAGGACCGTTTCTTCCGAGGCCCTTTTGGCCTAGGGGTCTCCACTGACGCGGGGCCAAGCTTGGGGCCCGGGTAAGGACGGGACCCGGGAGCTCTGCAGCCTGAGCAACCGCGCGCTTTTCTCAGCGGCCTCCGCGAACTCTGCCCTGGTCCTTCGTCCTGTCCGCAGCCGCGCTCTCGCCCTTCTCCGGGACGCGCCGCATAGGCCACCCCTACCAAAACCGGACGCCCCCGAAACGGAAGAAGCCGCGTACGTCCTTCTCACGCTCGCAGGTGCTGGAGCTGGAGCGGCGCTTCCTGCGCCAGAAGTACCTGGCCTCCGCCGAAAGGGCGGCGCTGGCCAAGGCCCTGCGCATGACAGACGCACAGGTCAAGACCTGGTTCCAGAACCGGCGCACCAAGTGGCGGTGAGGCGCGGGCTGGGTACGGGCTGCGGGGCCCGCGGCAGGTCCAGGTGGCGGGGAGGCACCAGGTGGGCCAGGGCTGGCTGGCGCTCACGGCCGGACCCAGTGGCGGCGAGCCCCGGCCTCGCTAACCCGGCATCTCCGCCCGCCCAGGCGCCAGACGGCGGAGGAGCGCGAGGCCGAGCGGCACCGCGCGGGCCGCCTGCTCCTGCACCTGCAGCAGGACGCGCTGCCGCGGCCCCTGCGGCCGCCCCTGCCCCCGGACCCGCTCTGTCTGCACAACTCGTCGCTTTTCGCGCTTCAGAACCTGCAGCCCTGGGCCGAGGACAACAAGGTGGCCTCCGTGTCGGGGCTCGCCTCGGTGGTGTGAGCGACGCCCGCTCGACTGGCCAAGCGCTCTTTTCGGACCGAGGCGCCGCGTGGAGCGGCGGGCCTGGGTCGGTGAAGCGCGCGGCTGCCCACTCCCGTGGGCCCGTGGCAGGGGACCGTGTGAGGAGCAGCCGACCCTGAGGCTATCTTCGAGGGCTCCTCGGCCATCTGCGGGCTCCCACGCTGACGCTGCGCCACCCGCCCAGCGCCCTCAGACTCGGCCTTTCCCGCCATTTCTCACAGAACGGCTGAGGCGCGGGATGGAACCTGAGGCACCCAGTGGGCGGGACCTGAACGCTGGTAGCCAATGAGGTGCTGGGAGGAGGGTGGGCTGGCCAATGGGAGCTGCCCTCCTGAGACTCGGGATTCGGCCGGAGGGGTGGGTCGGGAGCTCGTGTTTTGGGCGCGAGCAAGCCGCCGGCCCCAAGCCGGCTGGGTCTGTAAGAAAGCTGTGAAGAAAGGAGGACGCCAGCGACAGCGGGGTGATGAAGGAGGTGCCTCGCCAGAGCGCCAGAGTCTGTGAGTCTGTGTCAGGAACCAGAGGGTTGTCCACGCTGGGCATCTCATCCCTCAACTGTAAAATAATCGCTAAGGATTCCTTCCAGCAACGAGACTTAGAGCCTCCTGTCGTGTGTGTTCAGCCCGCTGACCATGTCCTCCCACTTGGTCCTCACAAGGCGCCTGGGAGGTAGGCTAGACGGATATGTACGCATTGAACGCAAGAGAAAATCTAGGGAAACAAACCTGGCTCCGGTACCTAGTACCTACGGAGAGGGGAGAGGAGGAAGCGGTGGACAAAGTTAAGGCGCCCAGTGGAATGAGGCTGAGCAGAATTTGGTGAATAATTTGGAAGTGACAGGCCTAAGTAGTGTCAAGGGTAATTCCAAGGTTGGAAATGTGGAGAATCAGGAAGTCAATGGTGCTGTGGATGATGAAGGGGAAAACTGGGAAGATTGGAGCAAGAGTAACTCTGTAGGGAAAACTAGATCCTAGTCCCAGAGGGAATAAATTCTGGAAAAGTGCCTTTGGTGGAAATCAGTTGACATCCACATAGGGGTGGAGATAGATGGAATGAAGAGAACAAATAGAATTTCCAAGGGAGGGAATTCTGACAGGGAACTCTGAGGAGGAAAGCAGAATCCCAAGGACTTTCTTTCCACCAAATTCTACAAATATATTTACAACGTGCAACGTGCTGGGGGATACTGCAGTTGACAGGCCAAAGGAAGAAAAGGGGAAGTACTGTCCCTTTAAAGAAAGTAAAGGGCGATGTCTCTGAAGTCCAGCTTGTGGGTGGGCCAGGAGCTGCTGAGTAGCCTGTTGTTGTCAAGTTGAGAGTTAGGGGATGATTGCAACAGACTTAAGGTTTACAGAGAAGCAGGATTTAAGCTGTATGAGGACAAAAGGGGATGTTTTGTCTGATTCCAATAGCACTCGTTTCTTTGTGCCCTGGAGACTGGAGCAATGTGATAGAGGGAAGTGAGCTACAGGCAGGGTGAGAGGCCAACTATAGCCAAACTACTTATGTTCTGTGCTAGTGACAGCTACATCAGTCATAGTGCAAAGGCTTGACCAGAGGTGGGAACCAGAGGAGGCTACGGCTAGAGGAGTTGGCCCTGGGTCTTTGATACAGTGTCATCTCTGACTCATGGATGTATATGATGCTGTACAACCAAACTCAAATTTGGTATCATAGAAAAGTCTTTTATAGAACAATAGGGAGCACAAGGATGAGTTTAGCTTAAGTTGGGGGAGGAGCATGTCACTTTCTCTCCAATAAATAGGAGACAGCTAAGGAAAGGGTCCTATGCTATGTAGACAATAGCTTACCCCATTCCCTCCACTCCCAGCACAACATTTCTTGGGACTCAGGCTCCAGACTTTACACTTGACCCTAAACTTTGGACTTCTAAATCTGGCTGCCTTGGTGCTAGCCCAAGGGAAGATCTAATGTGATGAGATGAGGTCAGTTTCACTCCTTAGGTAGGTCACTGCAGGACACAGGCATCTCCAAGTTCCTGGGTGGAGGAGGATTCACTCCCTGCTGAAAAATCTGTCCTTTCTTCTCTCAGCTGGTTCAGAAGATCTCTGCTCTCACTGGGGGGTAAGTTACTCAGGAAGTATGGGGGTGCCAGCTCCACCAGCCTGACAGAGAGGGTCATAATTAGATGATCTATCTTCTCTTATAAGGTAGACTTTTAAACTTCTTGCCACCTCTCCCACAAACCCTCTCCCCTCAAATCATACCCTACCACAAACCACAAAGATTCCCTCCTCTTCTTAACTCCCCAGCCATAATTTGGTCCCAGGGAGAGGAATGGGCAGTATAGGAGGGGTGTCAGGGAACTTACATCTGTGGTTGAATCTCGGAAACAATGGAAAGGCAGTTGTCTTTGGAAATGGAGAAACTGTGGTAAAGCACCCAAGATGGGGGTCTGGCTGGGGCCCTGCGGCTTCTATAGCAGCAGTATGGGGAGAGCTGGGCCACATGCTTATGGGTTAGGAGCAGGTAATTTCCAGTCCCATCTGTGTCTCGGGCCACCTAATTGAAAGGAGAAGTTATTAAAGGAACAAGTGAGGTGGGGAGAGGCAGACAATAGAAAAAAGGCGGCTGAGAATTAGTTAGGGTGGGGAAAGCGTCAAACGTGAAGTATTACCTCGAAGTTTTGCGTAGTCCCTACCATATGACATTTCATAGTTCTTTGTACCTCAACGCCTCAAAGGAAAAGTCTCTCCAGGTTCCAAAGAACTCTTGGAATAGCTACCTGGACCCCAGTTTCAGAGATGGCATACCAATCTTTGCTCCCTCAGCCTCTACCCCTTTTACACCCTCGTGCCAACCCTTTCCCCTAACCTTGAGGAAGTATCCTGACACCAGTGCTTTCTGAAGGTCTCTTCGGTTCTGCTCAGAGCCAAAGGCTGGCTGGGACAAGGGAAGTTCAATTCGCTGCATGAGTTCCAGGAGCTCTCCCCGAAGTTTACGGGCTTGGATCAGTGCTGCCCAGTTAAGACCCCGAGCCTGGCACCAAGCCTCATCTTCCCCACCTGGTAGAAGAAAGGAACCAACTACAATAAAAGACCCTGAGACCCCCAAAAGAACCCAACCCAACCCTTGGCCACAGGGCCTCCTCCTCGACACAGAGATCTGTCAGCTAGTTGCATACCACTTCCCCGCTTTGGGGAATCTGAATTCCCTAAGAGGATGCAGAATGAGCCACTCACTCTGTATGAAGGCTTCAAACACCTGGATCAGAGAGCTGTGGTCACCATCTGTGTGCTCCAGGGCACGACGCAGAGCAGCTTCTTCTGCACAGAGTGGGGGACGGGTAAACCCAGGGGCAGCTGGAAGCAGAAGAGAGGAAGGTCATTTAGGGGTATCAGAAAGGATAGCAGTATAGTATTTGGAGAAGGTGAAGCTCTGAAGAGGTAGAAGTAGTATCTCTTTGGGAACTTTATTCGAAACACATTGATAACTACTAAGAGCCATGTACTTTATTAGACATTGAGGATAAATAAAGACCATCTCTGACCTCAGAGTCAGTTTAGGGACTGGTGGAAGAGACCAACAAGTAAGCAAACTTGATAAGCATGATAGGTGTGTGTTTATGGCACTCTTGAAACAAAGAGGAGGGGTGGGTACCTAATCCAGGCTTTGGGTGGGGAGGAGAGTGATGTGGGGGAAAAAGAAAAGGACCCTTGGGCCCATATTTGAAGTCTGAGTATGAATTAGCTCAGTGGTAAAGGGGTGGTGCAGAGAGAATATTCTAGACTACAGGAACAGCATGGCACAGAATGAATATCATGGCATATTTGTGGAACTCCAAGCTGCTTAGTATGGATGGAGGGAATGGCCTGTGTGGCAGAGTGGCAGGAGATAAAGCTGGAGAGGTAGGTACAGGACAGGTCATGAAAGGCCGAATGTGCTGTACAGAGGAGTTTACATTCTGTCTTGAAGGTAAAGAACAGCTGTTGAAATAAAGTTCTTAAATAAGGAAGTCCCATGTGTTTCAAAAAGCTAGGAAGCTACTTAAGGAATTCAGCTGAGCAGTGATAAGGATCTAACCTTGGTACTGGCAGTGAGTGTGAAGAGCAGCAGATGAATTAAATTAAAAAAAGGACCCTGAAAAAAGATTAATCTAGAAAGATGGTAGTGGAGCTGCAGAGATGGTGTTATCTGAAACTTGAAGAGACAGAGGAAGGAAAAGATTTTGTGGTGGCGGTGGTGACGGGGTAATTTAAGAGAGTGCATACTTATTTGAGGTACTGTGAACTCTTCTGGTAGAAATCAGGAGTCAGATATATATAAATCTAAGATCCAGAATGGTGTTGTCAGAGAGATGCAAGGTTTGGAAGTTTTAAGTATAAAGGTGGCAGTCCACACCATGGATGTTGATGAACATGCTCAGATAGTTCAGGGAATGAGAAGACAAAAAGGGCAAGGACAGAACGCTGAGGACCAATTTACAGTGGATGGGCAGAGGCCCAACAACCCAAGGAAGAGATTAAGGGAATGACCAGAGAGGTAGGATGAAAATCACAAAGAGTAGTATCACAGAGGCTCAGGGAAGGGACAGTGTCAAGATGGGAATTGGTCAGCACTCCCAAATGTTGAAAGAAGTTTACAAATAAGGGCTCAAAAGCGTCTGTTGGATTAGGCATCTAGGAAGTCACTGGTGCACTTAAAGCAGTTTCAGTGGGCAGTGGGTCCTGACGGTGGAAAGCAGTGGGCGAGGAACACATTAGATAGAAAAGGATAGAGATGAAGCTGTAGTTAAAAAGGAGTATAGGGTTGAGGAAGAGGGGTGTGTGAGTGTTAACAACAGCTGGGAGAGATGTAAGTGTTTTGAGGGGAAAGAACCAGCAGAGAGAAAAAGCTAAAGGGACAGAGGGGAGTAAGAGATTAAGCCTGGTTCTTCAGGTGGTGCTGTGACGGGTGGGAACTAGAGCACAAAGGAAAGGGCTAACATGAGGAGGAGCAAAATACCAACAGGAAGGCTTAGAGCCAGAGAGGGGGTTTGTACCAGTGAGCATGGCTGCAAGGGTGAGCATCTCATCCACACAGTCAAACTCGCAGGAGGCCAGCAGGGCTTTGGCCAGCTCAGGGGGCAGGGGGAACTCGGATAGGATGACTCCCAGGTCTGACAGGTCCCCATCATCATTCAGGGCAGCCAGATAGTCTAAGTCTTCCAGTGCCTGCATCAGTGCTTCAGGAGCTGGTGAGGAAGCAGGGGTTGTAGGACCTGAGGCCTCAGAGCCTGGTACTCAGGTGGCAGGACCTGGGCAGGAGGCGTGCTCACCTGGCCGGTCCAGGAAGTGACACTCTCCCGGATCTGCAATCTGTCTCCTTTTTAGTAGTAATACCAGGGGGCTCAGATTCTCCTCACACACCCTGGGTTGGGGCATTGGGGGAGCCTCTAGTTCTAGAAAGGACTCAGGATACAGGCAGATGCAGGATCCTGAGGGGAGAAAGACCTGAGAAAGAATACTGCTGTGGATTTCTCAGGGCTTGTTTGTTGGTGCCTCTTCTCTGGTTTGCTTGCAGCGAGGGTAAAGCTCTCACCTGGTGGGAACCCTCTTGCCCGCAGCCGTCTTGCCTTGGCCTGACACTTGCTGATAGGCCTCAACACTTGGGATTCCTCTCGGATCTGAGGATTGTAAACCTGTCGTCCAACCCCCAAACCAAGGCCAAGACAGATCAGAGTGGGCCATTTCTATCCTTACCTCCCCATCCCCCCTGTGTCTCCCTCACTCACACTTCGAAGTTCCAGGCCTGAGTCAATGACATGTCGGATGGAAGGGAGGGAGAAGGAGAAGTCAGCCAGCCAGTGAGTGACCACGACCTTTCGGGCACCTACATCTGTGTCCTCATATACAGCCTGAATGGCTTGACCATAGGCTGGATGAAGGGGCAGCAACCGTGGAGGAGGCCGTTGGGGGTCCAGGGACCCTATGTCCCTGGACAGGGATTCACAGCACAGGGAAATTTCCTGAGGAGAAGTGTAGGGTATTAGGGCAGTTCTTATCTTTTTGGGTTACAGACCCTTTTAAAAAACTGATGAAAGTGATGGCCCTTCTTTTCACACTGAAAAATGTACACACTCATAAAATTGGGAGTGTCATAATTGCAGGGGTTCACCGAATCACAAATCTCTTCATTAGAGGGATTCAGAAAGAGAGAGATAGACCTCTTCATCCTGAGATCCTTGAGTTTTTCCTGAGGACCCGAACAGAGAGCAAATACTACAATTCCACTGTTGCCCCCTTTCCCCCAGGTCAGAAAGCAGCCTACATGAATATCCCCTTTTGCAGTGCTTTTTTTTTTTTTTTTTTACCTCCTCACTGGGCAGGTACACTAGCACATCACCTGGAGCCTCCTCTTGGCACAGCTCAAGCACAGCCTGGCAAGCAGCTTCCACCCGGTCAGCAGGGACACTGTCCCTGTAGAGGAGGGTGGGAGTCCCGCAAGGCTCTCTGGGAACATGCACAGTAGGGGGATTGCCCCAGAAGGCTTGGAGCTTGGGTTCAAGGGCTGGGTCAGTAATGACCACCACTCTGGAGTCCCCTGGGAGGTTTCCCAGCTTGGCATCTCGCAGCAACCCCTGGAGTGAATCCGAGGCCACTGACCGCTCCTGAGCCTCATCCACCACCAGCACGCCCCAGGCTCCAGTGCCCCGGGTTGAGGCCACCTCCTGCAGGAGCAGCCTGTCCCAGCAGAACCTGTTGACATTGGTAGCAGGGAGCAGAGGAGTCAGTGTGGACACTGGCCAGCCCCAGAAGTCCAGTGGAGCTTCTCCCCCAGGGGACCTAGATTTTGATACTGAAGGTCAGAAAGAGACCCTGTGACTGACTTCCTGAGTCTGTAGACTCATAACTGTGACCCCACAACCCCACTGAGGACACTTTGTTCACAGGCTATAGCCCAACTGGGAAAGCAATACTTTCGTAAATGTCTGAGGTCCCTGGGTGGGGTTAAAAGGGCTTTATTCAGCAGTTGCATCATGCCTAACTTCAAGGGTGAATTGGGCTGAGGGAGGGCATGGTGAGATAAGTGGAGCTTGTTTATGCAGAATGAGGAAAATTTGATTTGGACCAGGCCTGCAGGAGGCCCCACCTGAGCAGGGTGTCGGGCCCAGTGCAGTCCTCCTGGGGGATGCTGTATCCAACCTCGTGACCCAGCGTCAGGTCCATCTCGTCAGCCACCCGCACAGCCAGGCTCAGTGCTGCCAGAGGGTAAGGCTGAGTGACAGTTACCTGGCCCTTCTGGAAACCCCTGGCCAGCGCAAACTCTGCACACCACTGAGGGATCTGGGGTAGGAGGGACACCCAGTCAGGGAGATGAAGGACTTCAGTCAGATGTGCTGGGGGAGCTACGGACAATTTAATCTCCTATTTGGGAGTCCCCTGGTCCTTCACTAGCCACACTGGAGCCAACCCAGCCCGTATCCCTTTGCCCATCTCCCCCACGACCTCAAACAGCCCAGTACCCCTTGCCAAAGGAAGTGACAGTTCCCCAGCCCCTCCCTTTGTCTACTCCCAGAATCTCCCCGCACCTGGGTGCTCTTGCCAGAGCCAGGGTCCCCAGACACCAGCACCACTCCACTGGGGCTACTCTCCAACTGCTCCAAGAAGATAAAGCGAGCAGCCCAGATAGGCAAGGCTCGGCGCTGCTTAAGCAGCTCGTAGTAGCGGGAAGAGAAGGGGAGCCCATCAAAGGGGTTCACAGCCAGTTCAGACTCCCCAGGGTTTTGGCCAGACTCTTCTGCCAGCCCGAGGGGCTGTGAAGTCATGGTGGATGTTGGGCAGGACCTATAGAAGGCAGGGTGGCCAGTTAGGCCCCATATTTGGTAACTGAGTCTTCCCGCTTCAGCCCTGATCCCTAACCTCTACCCTCAGATACAGATGCCCTGGGGTCTGTCCTTCCCAGAACTGCTTGCCTGCCAGGAAACAGTGCTGGGCATTTGAGTATCCGACAAAGGGACTATAAAAAGTAGACTATTACCCTGTAGCCAGGTAGTAAAAATCTTGTGACTAATGCAGGGGTCCTCAGGGGTAGCAGGAATCTGGGTAGCAGGGCCAAAAGGATCCTTGATTCAAACCTGCTTGTAGCTCTGAGACGTGTCAGGATGGCAGCCAGTTCCAGAAGTCACCCAGCTAATTGCCACCAACCCTGACTGCATAAAGTACAAAGGTAAATTCTGGCTCCACCCTGGGACTCGTCTCAAACACAAATCCTTAAGCCTGATCTTGAGGTGGTGCCATTTGCTCCACCTTATTTAACTTATGAGCCTATTGAAAAAGGTTTCAGCCACCACACTGAGCATGTGTGAACCATACGCGTGACGGGTCATCTGGTAGTGGAAGGCATCTTGGGAATTGCAGTTTTGTAGCTCTTTCTTCGCAAACCTGGGGTCAACACCCGAGCTGGGATCCGGCTGCTGCTGGGTTTCAGTTGAGTTACTCTTGGCCATGAGGTGATTTCAGACACTTCCATTCTGATCATTCTCCATAAATTCTCAAGGAGGCCCTCACTCCCACCCCCACAACCAAGGGAAGGGACCTGCTCAGGGCTTTTGAGACCCAAAGAGGCAACAGAGACCTTGAATGAAAACCCTGAATTTAATGTGACACTGGAGGAGCCCCATCCCTCCCTTTATACCACCCACCCATCCAGCCTGTTGTGAATTGGGTGAGGGCTGCCCCCAGTCCCCGTCCTGCGGCTCTGGGTGCCATCCTGCTCCTCTGAGCTCAGTCAGCCTCCTGGGCCTGTCTCTCTGTGAATCTCCTGTGAACATAGGAAGAAGACATCGTGTGGGCTTTTCACCTGAGCTCCGTGATTCCTTTCTCTAGCCTGCCCTTTCCTACCTTGTCCTCTATCCTCCTCACCTTCTCGCGTATTCGTAAAGTGCCTGCTTGCGCTCCTGCAGGCTCTCCTGCCGGGCCCAGGAGGACTTGGCAAATGTTAGGGCTGTGGGCTGAGGGGTCACCGGGCCAGAGCTGGGGAACTGAGGTGATCACAATGTCAGAAGGCTTGCGAAGTCATCATCATTAAACACGCATCGAGTGCCTACTTTGTAAGAAAGGCACTGTGCTAGCGTCTCAGAATCAAAAAAGAGAGACCAGGGCGAAGGAGTATGAGGACACCCGTTCCCACCCCAAGTCTTGGGCCTGACCCTTATTTTCTGGGTCTCACCTTGGGGGAAGAGGCAGGGGGAAGGGACTGAGTCCCTTCAGTGATGTCTTCAGGCATGAAGGCTACAGCCCCCTCAAGGAGATTAGTGATGGTCAAGTCTACACAGCCGGTCCTGGCTGGGGAAGAAGAGAAAAGAAGAAAGGGTAGTCTGTTACTGCTCACCTTCTCCCCTCACAACCCTCTTGTCTCCTTGTCTGAAGCCACCCTTTCCCATACCCAAGTCTCTTTGGATGACACCCAGTGGCACATGGGGCAAAACCTCCTTGACTCTCTGAGCCAGAGTTGCCAACTGCACATCAGGAGAAAGGCCAGGAGAGGAAGAAAAAGAAGACTGGGCTGCCAAAAAAGAAATTAAAAACATGGTAAGTACAGAACCAGGAGAAAGGAGAAACTGACTAGCACAAGGATAGGAAGAAAATCACAGTAGGATGAAAAATGAAAAGCCTGTGTACAAGGACCACACACCTGATGAGGGACGTAATCTGGGGTGTCTTTGTCGCTTCATGTGCTCTGCTTTGTCTGCTGGAGTGAGCCGTGTACCTCTCTGGCCCAATTCCTTGGCCATTAACTAAGGCAAATTGGAAGGTTGGAAGTGTCAAGATCTGAGGCCTCAAGACTTTTTCCATCATCTTCTGGGAAAGACCCCAATTCCACCCTGCTTGTGTACCCCATCACCTGTTGTACCCGGAGAGCAAATTCCTCATTCCCCTCCCCAAGCTGGCGATGAACAGGCTGGAGCCACCTGCAAAGAATAATCCAGGGCCATGTTGGGGGCAGCTGGGGTAAAGGCTGCCATCCCCTCCCCACTCTTGGTACCTCTTCTTATGTAAAGTGGTGGTGAGGGTGGGACGATAATAAATACTTTGTGTTGCCTCTGTGGTGCAACCTTAACGTTAAAAAATCTGCAAGCAGACAAGGCGGAGGTATCTATCTCCTTGACCTTGAGGTAAGCTTCTCCCCAGCCACCAAAAAGTGAAGATAGTTAATACCTTACTTGGTACACCGTGAAAGGGACGAAAAGTGACCACAGCAGTTCTGAGACCCAGGAGGCATCTGACACCGTCTGAGGGGAGGGCATGACGTGAGTCCTGAGCCAGCGCCAGGGGTGAGAAACTTCCCCTCCAAACCCTAGAAATTCCTTGTCCAACACATACTCACCACAGAGACCAGGGGTCTCCGGACTCGCAGGGTAAGAGGCTGTATGACATCCTGGATAGAAAATGGCCAGGAACTAGAAGAAGGAGAGAATAGGAACCCAGCCCAGTTAGCAGCTCCTACCGGACTTAAAATAGGAAACTGTCAAACTGTACAACTAAGCAGATGGAGTATAGAGGGGTTCAGGGCAGCGAGGGCTGACCAGTAAGGTGAAAACCCAAGGGTCCCCAGGGCTGACCACCTTCCCAGTTGGAGCCCAATACCTGTGCTTACCCACCTGAAGTGCAGGAGACCCTCTCGGCCATTGGTGGCTTCCTCCTCAGGGAACAGCAGCAGAGGGGTTGGGGGAAGCCTCCTGGAAGCACAGAATCTCTTGAGTGACTCCACCAACTCCCCGCGTCCTTCCATCTCCATGAAGCCCCGAGACCAGCACACAAAGCTAGGAGAACTGTTGAGCAGAGGCTGGAAAGAGAAAGCAAGAATAATGGAGGGAAACGAGAAAAACTGACATGTGAAACAGATAAGTGGGGCTAAGGGTAAGGGTCAGTACCTTGTGGTCCCCAAGGGAAACCCGAATAGGCGGGCGGAGGGGCGGGCAGAGGGAAGCCTTAGAGCTGGGCCCAAGGGAACCGCCCCCGGGATGCTCTTTGGTTTCGCGCCCACTCACCGTGCTACAGTTGGTAAGTAAATTGACTATGTTGTGGTCGAAAGGTGTCACGTGGTTGGAAATGAGGACTCTGACGCGGTGATCTCGGAGTCTGGAGTCGTCCTGCCGGGCCACGAGCCCCAGCACCGCACACATGGTCCGCACCACGAACCTGGAGACATAGACGCCGGTGACTGCACGGCCTCGGGCCGGGCCCAGCCCTGACCCTCCTCGAGCGCCGGGTCGGAACCTGCGAAGGATGCTGTCTGGCAGCGCGCAGCTGACCAGGAAGACGTGGAGCCCGAGAAACAGGCGCAGGACTAGGAGGCAGAACCCGACGGGCGCGTAGAGCAGCAGCGCGAGGAGCAGGAAGCCGTCACTCGGGAGCCTGTGGGCGAGAAACAGAATAATCGGGCGCCAAAGCCGAGGGGACGCGAAAGTTGGCTTCTTCCCGCCGAGGCTCTTACCGGTGCGAGTCAAAGAGCCGCTCCGGCCCCGGTGCTGGAGGAGGTTCCATCGCTGCTGCTTTAGCGGTGCCCGGCCACGGTCGCCGCCATCTTCGCGCCCCGCCGCAGGGGCTCCTGGGAAGGCAGTCCTTGGGCATCCGCCCAGGGTGTCGGAGCCCGAAATCCCGCAGAGGCGCCCGGAAGGGCTAGTGGTCCCAGCATGCCCCGCGGCCCCTTGGGCCGCCTCAGAGCTCACGTCCCGGGGGGACCACAATTCCCAGCATTCGCGGCGCCGGGGGCGGAGTCGCCTCTCTGAATCCTGGGTCCCGGCGTGCATTTCTAGAGGACTTCAGGTACCGGCGTACCTCGCGTCCCGTCTGCTTCGTCCAGGGCACCGCCTCTGAGTAGGGCGGGCGAGGAGGCAGCCGAGGCGGAGCTGATGGCTGCGCTGAGGGCGGGGCGGGGTGCAGGCTGGAGCCTCCGAGGATTGCGGGCTTTGGGGGGAATTCGCTGTGGAAAAGGATCCCTGTTGACCCCTGACCTCCGTGCCTTGCTGACGTCAGGAACTCCTGACCCCCGGGCCCGGGTGACGTATGGGACCTCGAATCTCCGGGCCCGGTTATCTGCAGGGGTCCCTGAACCCCCGGCATGTCTGACGTCGGGGACCCCGGATTCCCGGGCACGGCTGACCGCGGAGATCCCGGATCCCCAAACCCGGGAGGCCTCAGGGACCCCTGGGACCCGTCCGCGTGTGTGGCTGGCGGTGGCGCTGGGCGCCGGGGGGGCTGTGCTGTTGTTGTGGGGCGGGGGTCGGGGTCCTCCGGCGGTCCTCGCCGCGGTCTCTGACCCGCCGCCCACCTCTCCCCGGAGCCAGTACAACTTCATCGCAGACGTGGTGGAGAAAACGGCACCTGCCGTAGTCTATATCGAGATCCTGGGCCGGTAACGGTGGGGGCAGAGCGGAAGGCACCGAAGCCGCGGGCCGGAGGGTGGGCGACAGGAGGGTCAGAGCCTCCTCACATCCGAGCTGTTCCTTCCTCCCAGGCACCCTTTCTCAAGCCGCGAGGTCCCTATCTCAAATGGCTCAGGATTCGTGGTGGCTGCCGATGGGCTCATCGTTACCAATGCCCATGTGGTGGCAGATCGGCGCCATGTCCGCGTGAGGCTGCCCAGTGGCGACACCTATGAGGCCATGGTCACAGCTGTGGATCCCGTGGCAGACATTGCTACCCTTAGGATTCAGACCGAGGTGGGGGTCAGGGTAGGCCAGGTCTGATTGGAGCTGTGAATTTGCCTCCATCTCCAGTTGACAGGTCTCTTGCACCCATTCTCCCTTAGGAGCCTCTCCCCACGCTGCCGCTGGGACGCTCAGCCGATGTTCGGCAAGGGGAGTTTGTTGTTGCCATGGGAAGTCCCTTTGCGCTGCAGAACACCATCACATCCGGCATTGTCAGCTCTGCTCAGCGCCCAGCCAGAGACCTGGGATTGCCCCAAACCAATGTGGAATACATCCAGACTGATGCAGCTATTGATGTGCGTCCTGGCCTGAGAGAAATGACAAACTAGGTTGGAGGTGGGAGGGAGCTGGTGTGGACACCAGCTGTGATAGGTAGTGGTTGGGCTCCAAACAGGTAGCCACTCATTCAGGGGCTGGGAGAAGAAAGAATTTGGAGAATGTTTACATCCCAGTTATGCCTCTAGGCTTGGAGCCCCGGGATCTCTTCCATGTTTTCTCCTTATCCTACAGTTTGGAAACTCTGGAGGTCCTCTGGTTAACCTGGTGAGTGGGACATCCTTCTAAGAATCCCTGCCCCAGGTCAGTGTGGGAAGGGGGATTTTCCCTAACCGAAGAATGTTTGGTCAAGTTTCTGAGCAGTCTCTTGTTGGCTATCCCCCAATATCCAGCCAGATCTCCCTAACACTCCGTGATACTCTTGTTCAGGTACCCCCCATCCCCTACTATTTGTTTGGGCTAGGGAACAGGGGCCTGTGTCCCTGCAGGATGGGGAGGTGATCGGGGTGAACACCATGAAAGTCACGGCTGGAATCTCCTTTGCCATCCCTTCTGATCGCCTTCGAGAGTTTCTGCGTCGTGGGGAAAAGAAGAGTGAGCCTGATTTAAGGGAGAAGGGAGTTCCTTTAAGTGGTCGGTGGGGTACAGGGGAGGAGCATTCATTGGGACTTGCTGGGAGAGGGGTCTGTTAGGAGGAGTGGGAGGCGGGAGGAAGGATGTAGCTGGGTGGGGTTCATTTGTCCCTCTATCACAGATTCCTTGTTTGGAGTCAGTGGGTCCCAGCGCCGCTACATTGGGGTGATGATGCTGACTCTGACTCCCAGGTATGAGGGTTGAGGGTGGGCAGCTGGCATCTCTTTTGGGCTTTGATCTCATTCCTGTCTTTAGCCTCATTCCTGCCTCACATGTGGAGCTATTAGAGGAGCTGTCCCCTCTCACCACCTTGACATTTTCACCCCACTTCATTTTGCACACCTGCAACCAGATTGATTTTTATCCTGTTGCTGCTTTACTTTAAAGTCTTCATTCCATTCACCTGGAGTTTGAAGGCCATTTTCCATCTGTCTCCAGTTGAACCTCTCAGAGTTTGCTTCTATTACTTCCTATGTGAATACTGTTGCAGTCACCCTGATTGCCTACTGTTTTTATTTATGCTGTTCTTGTTTCTATAGTTCAATGACAGACCCATCTGATGTTAAGTCCCATTCTCTCCCAAAGCTTCTCTTAGGACTCTAGAATTATTTATGCCATTGATTTAACATCGTGTGTCATTTGGAATTAGCTATCTTTTACGTACACCTCTCACTACCTAAATGCTAAAAGGCAGAAAGTGAATTGTCTTTGTGTCTATAGTACCTAGCACATGGTCTGTCCATAGGGTTGTCAGTGTGTTGATGAGAAACTAAGGTGAACCCAAGATGGGGAGAGTACCTGGATGTGGCTAACAGGGTAATTTGTGTCCTTTCAGCATCCTTGCTGAACTGCAGCTTCGAGAACCAAACTTTCCAGATGTTCAGCATGGTGTGCTCATCCATAAAGTCATCCTGGGCTCCCCTGCTCACCGGTGAGGGCGAGACTGCCCTGTGGGGGGAGTGGGGTGAGGTGTGGGGGGTGGGCACGTGGGTAGGCATGAAGGCTGGGCTGTACACTCCCTCCTTTCTCTTTCTGACCGTCTTTCTCCCTAGGGCTGGCCTACGGCCGGGTGATGTGATCTTGGCCATCGGGGAGCAGCTGGTACAAAATGCTGAAGATGTCTATGAAGCTGTGCGAACCCAATCCCAGCTGGCAGTGCGGATCCGGCGGGGACCAGAAACACTGACCTTATATGTGACCCCTGAAGTTACAGAATGAATGAATCAGCAAGAGTCTGAGGCTCCTGCTGACTTCCTCCTGCCTTCCTGGCCTCAGCTCCGAGGGCACATAGGCAGAGGATTAAATGAACCAGTGGGGGCAGGTCCCTCCAACCACCAGCACCAATTCCTGGGTTCTGAAGACTCACAAAAACACTTTTTATATAAAATAAAATTATACCTAGCAACCTGTTATAGTCAAAACAAGGGGAGGGAGCTGGGTTTTTCCCCCACCAAAAGGCTAGAGGTAAGGCTGTATCCCCCTCTGAACTGAGGGGAGATACTGGAGCTGACCGTCTTGACCTCCCCATTCAAAATAAGTAGCCACTGCCATCTGTTGTTATGGGCAGTTAGTTAGGCGCTGCGTTGTGATGGGCTCGGCTTGGTGCTGGGCCACAGATGCTGACAGCTGGCCTAGCAGGGAGGGTGGTGACTTCTGCTTGGCAGTTCCACATCCCTAGGGCACAGCTGGGGGAGTGCAGTGAGCCTGCTGACATCAGGGATCCCTTGGTAAGCTCCTGAGGTAATGGCAGCCTCGGACCCCTGCCATTAGGGGCCAGTGGTGGTTTGCAGAGGGTGGTGGCACCTTAGATGATCTGGTTGTTGGTCTGGCCAGGGTAGCGCTCAAATCTCTTGTTGGCTTCTTCACTGAAGGCATCACCTGCAGAGTAAACAGGTGGTGTGGGAGGCACTCTGGGCAGAGGCAGGAAAAGAGACCCATTGTGGGGCAGGGTGGATCAAAATGGAGAGGCTGAGAGATCCAGAGGTGGGTGGGAAGACAGACAACTTAGTCAGGAAAAGAGAACGAAGGCCTCCCCCTCACTGCTCATCCATCAAATACCGATGTGGCAGTTGTGCACCCAGATGCGATGTCCGTCGTATTTGCAGTTACATTTCATTGCGTTGTTGGTGAAGTCACTCTCAGCTACTTCAAAATTTGGGTTGATGACCACCTGTGAGTGCGAGAAGGGCCATTTCACCCAGCTGTAGTCTTCAAATCCTAAGGTGCCCCTAACGTTCCTCCCACTTGTCATCTGGACATCTCAGACAGACCCCAAGCACCTGTAGAATATAGTTTCCTGGCTTCACATCTGTGATGTCGATCCACTGACAGTCGATGTCATGCCGGTAGAGATCCCAGCAACCCACGGTGATGCCCTGCTCTCCAAAGTTGGCGCACTCATACCTCTTGGCGACATCTGAAGGGGTTGGTATATGTCAGTGTGAGGAAAGGCTGTGGGATGGAGACACTAGTCCATTCTAGGCCCCAACTCACCCTCATAACACTCAGTATCTTCTAGACAGAAACTAGCTTTGTGGCCCTCAGCCACCTTGGTGCCATTGGGGGTCAGAATATCGTAGTGAGTGAAGATGTCCATACTGTGGTAGTGCCTGTGGGGACAAGGGGCAAGAGAACTGTTTCCTTCCCTACCTGCAGCAGGCCTGCCCACTCCCTGTGCTCTTGCCTTTCTTTTTTTTTTTTTAATTAATTTTTATTAAGCTTCAAGTGAACATTTACCATTCCACTCAGTCTGTCACATGTAGGTTTACATACATCTTACTCCCTTCTCCCACTTGCTATCCCCCTATTGAGTCAGCCCTTTCAGTCTCTCGTTTGCTCTTGCCTTTCTACTTGATCCCCTACCCTCTCACCCATGACACTCGTGCCACACCCAGGAGTGGCGGCCAGCCTTAGGCCTGAAGTCAGCGCGTCCCAGGTTGTGGATCTGGGAGGAGAATCGGAGCAGACGCCGGTGGCCATAAGGCCAGTTGGCTGAGCGGGCCGAGCTGGCCAGGCAGTTCTCCTCGGCAGCACAGTACAACATGTGAAGGGGCCGGTCCTCGATGTAGGCCGTCTCCTGTACCAGTGCCGAGTGCAGCAGCAGATCGGACGCGGCTGCCCCAGAGAACGAAGGAGTGTATTAGAAATCACTGCTGAGGAGCAGGGACAAATGGGGGTGCTTCTGCCCACCCCTAGGTGTATGAGGCTGATTTTCCATGGGGAAGGTGTACCCCTCCAGATTTCAGCCCCCTCTTTCCCCACAAAGGGGTGGCCCAGACACACGGGCTTGCAGCACCCTACCCTACACTCACTCTCAGAACAGATGACTCCAGCGGTAAAGCGGGTCCCTGTCCTCTTGCAGGTGATGTGGGAGCTGTGATGAGCACATTGGTCTAGGGACAGCTCGGTCCCTGTGCAGCGCACTCCACTCATCACCAGCTCTGTTATATTCCCCGAGTCCCAGTACCAGGTCTCCTGGGGACATAGGTAGATGGTTCCTTGAGGCCCCAGAAACCAGCCTCCTAGGCCAAGGGATCACATCCACACTCATCTGCCCCAGGCAAAGGCTTTGGAGGTAATGGCCTTGGCTCCCTCTCCCCTTCCCACTCACCTGCAGGCCATGGCTGGCGTAGCCCAGGCCGAGTTGTCTACAGGCCACCATGGCTTCCAGTGTCCCCCAGTCATCCCCACAGATGAGACCCCAGCGAAGGGCCCCAGGTCCTCCAATTTGCACCTCAACTCGCCCCTCATATCGACTGCGGCCCCCACTGAGTCGGATCTGTGATGACACATAATGGAGGTGTTGGGGGAAGCTTTTGGACCGGGGTGGAAGTCTGTGGTTTGGAGGCACATAAAGAGCTAGATAGTGGTGGTGGAACCAGGCGGGAGCTGCAGGATGGCAGGCCCCTGGCATAGTGGGCTGGGCACATCAGACTGCAGGTTGGAGCCCAGGGCTGGCTGGGATGACTGGTGGAGACCTGAACCAAGGGGGACAGTATGACTGACCTTGGTCTCCACCCCAGTGTACGGCAGGTTGCATCGGACCCCAGCATCCCGGCTATGGGAGCAGTCCTCAGCTGTGATGTTCTTGTGGGGGCAATTCCAGATGGAAGGTTCCTGTCCAGAGCATCGCACTTCACTCAAGTGGATGGCACCCATGCCTAGGGCCAGATGTCAAAGATCAGGAGGCTGTAACTGCACCTTCACTGTCTGCCCAGGGGTATCCTAACCTTCTTCCCAAGGAAGGTACTCCCCCCAGGAGTATATACCTCCTCCTTCCCTCTCCCTTCCACCTCCATGCCCCTCACCCTGCCCCATGCGGGCACCACTCAGAGCCTCTTGAGCGCTCCCGAAGCCCAGCTCCCGACACACCACGCTGGCTGCCAGGAGATCCCACTTGCGGTCACAGACTGTGCCCCACGTGCCAGACTTCAAGACTTCCACCCGGCCCTCTCCAGGGTGGGATCCACCCTTTAGACGCACAAGGACCTACGGAGAGAGACGTGCCCAACAGCAGTGAATGGAAACATCAGCGTGGAGAGGATTAAATAGACATGGGCATTGCATGAGATTAGTGGAGGCAGGGAGGGGAGGTATCAGGTCTGTGGCCACTCCCTGGAATGTTCCTCTCTGTCTTCGAAGGTCAGGGCTGTGCTTAGTCAGGGGATGGCCAGGCTAGGGGTTTTTCCACCTGGGGTGGGGAAGATCATAGTCATTGTCTCACACACCTCCGCCTGAGGCTTCCACTGTTGTTGCTTCTTCTGGCCACTGGAAGCAGCGTAGAGAGGGCCTGACACACAGCTCACCACCGCAGGGGCCCCTCCAGGGCACCTGATCGTGTCATTGGCACGATAGAACTCCAGGGAGCAGAGGGAGAGGTGGGCCTCTGTGCCCACACACGCCACCCCGTGCAGACCAAAGAAGTGTTGCTGCCGCTGGGCCAGCAGCCTGGGGGGACAGGAGTGGGGGACAGCAGGATGAAACAATGCTCCTGCCTCTCTGCCCACACCTTCCTCCCACTCCATGCCTCACCACCCTGCAACCTCTCCTGACCACTTTCTCCCTTCTTCCCTCCTTCTCTTCTCTGTTTCCCTCCAAAGAGACAAAGGAAATGCCAAGTTTCTGGGCTGAAAGAGCCTAGAGTACCCAGACAGGAAGACCCCTGGGGACCTCTGGCAGCAGAAGAGCCCTATGGGAAGGATGACTAGTAGTGATTTGCCTGACAGAATCCTTGTTCCAAATAGTTGGCCCTAATGGAGGTTGAGGCTAAGGCTGTGTTGCAAAGAGAAAGCGGGGCCAGGGCTGCCCAGCTGGATGAGATGGCCAGGAGGGTGTGGCTGACACAAACAGGAAGCCTGAGTAGCCAGAGCGAGCGATCCCTCTACTGTGCTGAGACTGAAATGAGGAATGAGTCAGGATCCAAAGGAGTGAGCAAATCCAAATGGCTTCTTAGGGGCCAGAGGGGCTTCCAGGCCAGAGAACGCAGGACAGAGTATGATGGGCAGTTACAGAAAGAACAGATCAGAGAATGGACACAAGAAGGACTAGACTGGCAGATGCAGGAATGAAAATGCATAAATGCAGGACAGGCAAAAGCTGGAGCAACCACGTGACCAGAGAAGAAGGGCAGATGTGACCAACAAACGGTAAAGCTACGCCAGGCCCTGAGCCAAGAATGACAGTCTTGAACAAGTCCATGCTTCTTCAGTTTAAACGTAACAGAAAGACTGTTCCCTAAGCTGCCTGAGCAGGAAAATGGGACTAAACTAGAGACGTTAAAGGTTGGAAACACCACAAAGAAATGCTTGAGTGAATGAGGGGATTTGCTTGTCAACATCAATGGAGCAAGAGATTGCAATGAGGTGTGTGGATGAGAGAATTATATTCTTCTTAGAATGGTGGTTGGTTCTAGCCCAGAGAGGAAGGGAACCAGATGAGGCCTGATATTGGTGGCCTGGGCCTGGGAGGCTGATTTTGTGGGGGGAATTATTGCACTGATGTGCCCATCACTTGATGTTGGAGGAAGGAAGGAATATGAGGACTTGAAGCCATTGGTTAGGAAGACATGGAGAGGGGGAAAAGTATATACACAGAACAGACAAGAGAAGCCTGGAGACTTTACAGAATACCTTTGTGGAAGCTCAGGAGAAATGGATTCTGAAGGTCAAAGAGATCAGGTACTCTCCCTAAGTCCTGCATGGCTAAAATAAAATTCAAAAAGGCCATCACAGGAAAAAGACATGTATTTTCTAAACTCCTCCCTCCCCTTTTCCCCACAACTAACAAAGTTAAAACTGCAGTGCGTCCTTTAATGTGGAAGTCGGGGAAGGCCAGAGTATGGCCATGCTGGGTGAAGACGACCCTAAGCTCGAAGTGCACTAAAAGAACACCCCAAATTCTGAGCACCTTTGAAGCCACCAGAGGGAGGACTGGGGAATGAGGTACATGAGGGACCGCTAGGTGATCCCCAAATATGCTGGGGAGAGGAGGGACAATAGAAAGATGAATTCTCTGCACCTCAGTCACTGCTGAAGAAGTTATCAAGGAGACTTTAAATGTGCAAACTGCCTTTTGAAGCCATGTTTACCGGTGTAAGCACCGGGGCTGGAAGCTTTCCACTCCCTTAAGTCCTGAAGGAACCCAGGAGGACAATGATGGAGTTGGGAGTCTAACCGTAAACTGGGGAAGAGATGCAGGCAGGATTCCATCCCTGGTAAGGGTTCCAAATGGGTCTCTGGGTCTCACCTCCATCTTAGGTAGGTTGGTGGCGCTTATTTAAAACAACAACAAAAAAGTAAGATGGGAACAGTGACCCCTTAGGCAAACTTAACGTCTTGGGAAGAGGTAAGCATGGCCTCTATCTGAAGGAGAAAAGTGGCAGATTACCTACTCGATTCACTGGGGAAAGACAGAGAAGCACATGAACAAGGGAAGTGAGTGGATGAACTCTACTGAGATTTTAAAAGATCCAGTGACAAGCATTAAGTCTCCAGAGGCCAACATCAGGCCAGCCTTAATATTTGGGTAAATGATCTGGAAGGTGATCTGTGACAGCAGCTGCTCCTCCTCTGCCGCCTGGTTAGCTCTTTCAGTAAACAGCCCTCTCCTGGCCCCCTCCCCGAATACACCCAGTTCCTCCAACTTCATTACTCGGCCTTTCCCTCTCCTCTCCAGCCAAACTGAACTCAATTTACCTCTCGATAGGGTCCCTGCCTGCTTGGGGTTTGGGTTTGACTTTAAGCTCGGTGGCTGGTCTGAAAGAAGCAGAAAGAAGTTGGTGGAGGTAATGGTTCCGTCTGTGGCCCAGGAAAGGTAGAGGGTTATTTTGTTTGTTCCTGGGAGGGACCCGTCATGCTGAGGGTGGGAAGGGGCAAAAGCAAAGGATGGCGGGGGTTTTCCGCACATGCTGCCTGCTGAGCACTGCTGAGCTGTGTTTCAGAACCTCCTGCTGCTCTCTGGATTCAGCACCAGTAAACGCCGTTATGTCCCATGGTCCAGGTGGGTGCAGGGAGAGGAGATGAGAGGAAAGGTAAAGGGTGGACAGGGAATGGGATGTGGTGAATTAAGGGAGGTGGAGCATTGGGAGAAGGAGGAGGAATGCAGGTGGCTGAGGCCGGAATCCAAGGTATTTGAGGAATTACATTCTTTCCTCCTTGTGCTCCCTAAGACCAAAGCGCTACCTCTCCTCCTCTCCCCCCTGGAATGGCCATTCCCCAGTCACATCACTAACTGATCAGGTTGGGTTCTGGGATGGACATGGATAGGCTGCCATCCATCCATCCACCTCCTGGGGCCACAGGGGCGAGCAGGAGGTCCCGGGGCTCTTGCCCCATTACCTTCCAAGGGGCTTGGGGCGTCGGGCCGAGGCTTTGGCCGCTCGCTTCCTCAACTTTCTGTGAGGATAAGATGGATAATAGTAGAATCAGGATCAGTCTAGAACCAAGTGGAAAAGGCTGGTGCGTCTGGGACCAGGGGCGAGATTTCTTTTCCATCATTCCGAAGGGTTCGTGGTGGGCAGGACATTATAACATCAGATACTCTGAGGCCCTACTCTTCATGGTCCTTATACCAGGACCCATAGAAATCAGGCTAAGGAAAGATGAGGAAGAAGCACTCTGGGTTCAGCAATTAGGGTGGACTTAGGGAGGGGGTGCTAAGGGCAGGGGTGTAATAGAAGGTGTTAGAATTGTTAGGACAGCCAGACTGACCAGGCTAGGAGAGAGAACCAGCCTGGTCATGACTAAAGAGGCTGAGTATGTCATTTTTTCCTTGTATGCCTCTGGCTTCTGGCATTGTCCAGGCATCAGGCCAGTGGACCAGGACCAAGGCTGGATAACCAAGGACGTTACCTTGGTTTGACCGGGGAATATGAGGTCAGTTGGCTTGAGATATTAGCACTCCTCCTACCCAAATTCCAACCGCACATGTTTTGGTGATTCACAGACTGAGCTATCTCCCAAAATTACTTCCAGGGAAATAAATTCTAAAGCCTTCTATCTTTTTAATTGGCCTAAATAATTGACCTATTTCAAGAGGATGCCTTAAAGCTAGTGTCTGGATTTTAGGTCTCTTTCTCCTCTCATTATTCTTGTAATTTCGAAGACTTTAACTATGGCGCCTCTTTGTTCTGTCCAACTCTTTATACATGAATGCAGGCCTCATCTGTCTATTCTTACACATTTGTGGAATTTCCTGTTACCAGCTTAGTTGTTCTTTCTTTGTACATGTTCCTGCTCTGCTGTTTCTCTTGAGGAGTAAGATGTGAACATAGTATGCTGGGTACAGATGCACTAGAATGAATTAAAAAATGATATATAAAAATATATATATGGAAACCCTGGTGGCGTTAAGTGCTACAGCTGCTAACCGAAGGGTCGGCAGTTCAAATCCACCAGGCGCTCCTTGGAAACTCTATGGGGCAGTTCTACTCTGTCCTATAGGGTCGCTATGAGTCGGAATCGACTCGATGGCACTGGGTTTTGGATTTATATATATATATATATATATACGTATATATTTTTTTAAACACAGAGGTGAAGTTATTTGATATTTCCTACCCTGGCTTCTTCCTGAGGATGTACTTAGTGCATTTAGTTGGCCTTTTGGCTAAACATCCAATATGGCCGACATTTCCAGCAGAGTCTACAATAACTCTAGGTCCCTTTCCTGAGACAGTATTAAGAATCTGGTGTCTTTCATCTTATGAATATAGCACGAAACCTTTTCTCCAAATGCCTTTTACTCAAATATGTCTAAAATGAAATACACCTCGCACTTTCTTTCGCCAATGAACCCAGAGAGATCATGTGGCTCTCCAGAGCAGTACTCAGAAGAATGTAGTATTATCCGGAAATTCAGAAGTACTTCTTCTGTAAATTATTTAAATGGTCTTATTTAAGGCCAGTGCTGATATTTGTCTTGATTTACATTTCGTCATTCACAGATGTGCTTCTTTCCTCCATCATCTGATCCTTCAACCATCAAACAAAAACTCACCTACATCTGTACATCCTGTTCTTCATTCCATCTCTCCCTCCTCTCTAAGGTCACCCGCCAACTGTTTCTGATTTTATCCCTTATGATCCTTTCTCTCTCTTGTATACAACATCTCCTTCTCATTTGAATCCTTTTAGACATGTTCAAAGCTCTCCTATAAACACACACACACATACACACCCTCCATCCCACATCTCTCCTCCTCTTCACAGCAATGTTTTTCAAGCATTGTCAATACTCTCTTCAAGCGTTGTCAATACTCTCCGTCTCCATACCCTCTCTTCCCAGTCATTCTTTAACCCAATCTTTTCTGGCTTCTCCTACCCATCACTCTGCAAAAAGTTCTACTGCAGGGTATTTGTTCAAGTACACGTTTTTTTAGTCTTCATCCTATTGACCTCTCAGCAGCATCTGACACTGCTTTCTTCTCAATCTCCTTCCTGGGCTTCCTTGCTCCTTCCTTGCTCTTTCTTGGTCTTCTTTTCCATCTCCTCCTCTATCTAGTCATTTAAGTTTTTGGAGCTGGATTTTGGGCATTCTTTACTTCTCACACCATACCTTCTCTTTATATCGTTCATTCACACCCAGCCTTGCATATTCAATTGCCATCTTGTTTCTACTTAACGTATCTTAATGTCACCAAAAATGTAATAAAATATAATAAACCAAAAAATAAACTCCATTCCCAAAGTCAGTCTATAACCAAGTCCTTTCCATTTTGCTTCCTTAATATCTTTCCAAACCATTCACCCTTACTTTGCTCTAGGCCATTCTCCAAAATGACATCCAAGTGATCTTTTAGAGTCACAACCTGATCATGTCATCTTGCAATGCTCCTCATTAAAGCACCTCAGTGATTTCCCATTACTTTTATTATATAGGCCCAAACGCTTATCATGGCTTATAAAGTCTTCTATAATCTGGTACCCAATTACCTCTCCCATCATTTACTCATCTTTGTATTCTCAGCACCTTGCTTGGCATATAGTAGGAGTTCAATAAATGTCTGTTGAACTGAAATGAACTAGAAGAGTGATTTCTTAAATAGTACTTAAGCTCTTAGAGCCTCAATTTCCTTACCTGCGAAAGAGCAGTAACTGGTACAACTATCTGTAAATTACTTACTTCATCTAAAATTCTACAGCTGTCACATGTGCTAGGTTGGAACCAGCCAAACAAGTTTAAAAATGATAAATATATCAGGTTCTGAGTTTCTTATTCCCTAAAGCTTACCAACTTCTTCTAAAGGCTAGCAGATGCATTTTCTTTCTCCAGGGTGGGTAGGAAAAAAAAAGGACAAGTTGCCATTGAGTTGATTCTGACTCATAGAGACCCTATAGGACAGAGTTAGAACTGCCCCATATAGTTTCCAAGGAGTGGCTGGTGGATTCGAACTGTCTATCCTTTATACTTTTACTATGAGAATATTCCTTTTGACTGACTAGGCCTGTGAAAGAAGATCTATAACATATTCCCACCACATGATCTCCAGGGCTCCTGTAATCTCTCTTTCTGCAAAAAGAATGACCACCATACTTTAATATACAGTGAAACCTGTGAGAGCCGGAACACGATGGGACTGCCTTGTTTTTCTGGTCTTGCAAATTTTCTGCCTTTGATGGGGTACAGTCTTACCACTTTTCTATTGCCCCTTTCAGTGGAAAATATTTTAATTTTCCTTCTCTGACAGGTTTCTGCCTTACACAGGTTCCGGCTTTCGCAGGTCTTACTTTAATTCCTTTCCCAGACTTCATATCCCAGACTTGGGAAGAGATTCCAATATTTACAGCAAATACTCCTGATCTCTGGACACTACTTCAGGCTACATATACTTAGGGACAATTCCTGGGTCTCAAATTTCCTAAGGATGGCCACCTCGAAAGTGAGTTCACATAAGCTTGAAACCCAGAGAGATGCCCAATGGCACCACCCTTCTCTTGGGCAGAATCATTTTAGGTGTCTCTTCTCTCAAGTCACCCTGCATCTGTTCTATCTTTGCGGTCAATCTCCTAACCAGCTTCATTTTTATAACAAAATCCTAACTAATCTTACCGCATTTTTTGTTTTTTTTCCCCCATTCACTACTATCAGGCAAACTTTCGAAAACACTGACTTTATTTTATCACTTTCCCATACAAATATGTCTATTCTTAATTTTCTCAAGACAAAGAACAAACCCTCCAATTTGCACTAGAAGTGTCCCATTATCTGACCTTACTTTACTATTCAAATCTTTCTTCCACTACATCTTAGCATAAACCAATTTACTGTCTTCCACATATATCCTGTTCGTTATCTCTGGGGGGTCAACAATGACTTCCATGTTGCTGAGTCCTCATGTTTCTAGACCTATCAGCGGCATTGACTCAGTTTAGCACCCTCCTTCTTGAAAGGCTTCCCTTGGCTCCAGGTCACCAGGCTCTCCTAGTCTTCCTACCTCACTCTGTGTTCCCCCTTATCTTCCCAATATTCTCTTAATATTTAAGCTCCCCAAGCTTCAGTCCTTGGGTTTCTTTTTTTCTACTTACATTCACTCTCTTGGTGATGTTGTCCAGTTTCAGAACTTTAAATGCTTCTATTCCGCTAAACTCTAGCGTCATAGACCCAATTGCGTACTCAGCCTTACCATTTTAATGCCTTAAAGAAACGCAAATCTAACATGTCCAAAACTGAGTTCCTCATCTTCCCCACCCCATCCCCACATAAAACCTGCTATATCCACTGTCTTTCCATTATCAGATGAGGACAACTCCATACTTGGCTCAGGCCGAAAACCTTGGGAGGATCCCTAACTCCTCTCTTTATTACCACATTGAATCCATCAGCAAATCCTGTTGGCTCTGCCTTTATTTATACACAGAATGTGATCATTCTCTCACTCCCCTCTTCCATGGCTCACTAACACCTTTCACTTTCTTTACTTGGCTTTCAGGAGACAATAACCTTCTAAATAGTCTCCCTGCCTTCACCCTGTCCCCTCCTGCTTATTCTTGACAAAGCAGCCAAAGCAGTCCTGTAAATATGGAAGTCAGATGTCATGCCTCTGCTCAAAACCCTCCAGTGGTTCCTTATTTTGCACGAGTAAAAAGCAAAATCTCCAAAATGGGCCTACACGATCTGCCTCCCCATTCTTTCCCTATCACCTCCTGTCATTTTCTCCCTTGTTCACTAAGCTCTAGCCACAACGGCCTTCTGCAGCATGACAAGAATGTCTCCCCTCCTCCTGGGCCCCAGTGCCCCCAGGATCTTTTCATTTACGACCCCTCTTCCTGGAAATGCTCACCTAGATGCCCGCATAGCTTGTTCCTTCATCCCCTTTAAATCCTTTCCCAATGACACCTTCTCAAAGAGGCCTTCCCTGACCACTCTATTTAAAACTACAACCCCACTCCCTCTTCCTAACACCTTCTCTGCTTTATTTTTATCCATTACACTCTTTTTATCATCATCACATTTTATAATTTTACTTGCTTATTTTCTTTATTGTCTGTTTCTCCCCTGATCCATGAGATCAGGGACTTTTGTCTGTTTTGTTCACTGTTGAATCCCTAGTGTCTATGACAGTGCCTGGCACATAGTAAGCACTTGGTAAATAAATAAGAAACGAAGGAATTCCTGCACCTTTGTCCATGCTGTCCTCTTCACCTGCAATGCCTGCAATTGAAATTCTACTAATCTTTCAGAAAGGAGCCCTGTTGTTGCAACAGTTTAAGTGCTCCTCTGCTAGCCAAAAGGTTGGTGGATCAAATCAACCCAGCAGCTCCAAGGAAGAGAGACCTGATGATCTGCTCCTGTAAAGATTACAGCCAAGAAAACCCTACGGAGCAGTTCTACTCTGTCCCATGAGGTCGCTATGAGTCAGAATTGCTTGATGGCCCCTAACAACAACTACAACAACAACAGCCTTTCAGAACATGGTGTTTGGATTAAGAAAGTTAAAGAGCAAGCACAGAGAAATAGAGCCTGAAGACAGATGACAGTAAGGGGAGATGAAGGGTATTCCTTTGGGGCTGAAAGAACTTTCAGATGTGTCTCAGAGCCAAGGCAAGGAAAATTTGGGCAAGTGTGGAAAAGACCGAAGAATTCATTGACTCTCAAAAAGAAGAAAAAGAACTCCTCAACCTACAGACAAGTAAGTAATATTCTGGAATAAGTTGCTAAACAGAAAGTTTGGGAAATTTAGGGAAAATGATGACCCTAAGAAACCTAAAAATAAAAATAAGCTCAGTCAAACCACCGTGATTTCATTTTTCATAGGGTTATTCATTGGAAGGCTGGAGAAGGGCTGTGAGCAAAGTGCGTCTGGATTTTAGCAAAGAGCTGCAAAAGCTCCCATGATTTCATTAGAGATCAGGGACTTTTGTCTGTTTTGTTCATTTGGTGACTATCTGCTACGTCATCGTGCTGCCAGTTTGCTCCCGATTGGATGAAAAAATGTATTTCACAACTGATGTTTAAAGGCTTGTTGTAAATCTGGAGGTAAGTTTCATAAGAAGAGCGGACTCTTGGTTTTAAACATTGCAAAGATTTTAAGTGATTGTGAAGAAGCCAGAAGGCACGGTTATCATGTCTGTCAACCAGAGAAGAAGGGGTGGAATGACAGAGGGCAAACAACGTCAAGATTCAAGATAACGTCATGGGATCTTCAGAGCTGTTTAATGGTTTTTAAATATTTCAATTCAATAGGGTAAACTCAAGGTATAAGACCTGAATTGGCTGTAGGTGGTTGCAAGCTCACTATGCACAGTGTGATGCTGCCTTGCAGAAAGGCAATGCAAAAGCTGGGCATGGTCCAACCAAAGTGGAGCATGGCTACTGTGCCCTGCCCGGGTCAGACCACATCTGTAGTAGTGTGCCCAGTGGCAGGTCACCGAGATGTCAAGAGATCTTTTCTGCCAAATGGGCCTACCTAGGAAAGAGCTGAAGAAAATAAGCATTGTTAGCCAGCAAAATAGAAGATGGCAGAAAGACCAAAAAACAAAAAAAAACAAACCCCGTGCCGTCGAGTCGATTCCAACTCATAGCGACCCCACAGGACAGAGTAGAACTGCCCCATGGAGTTTCCAAGGAGTGCCTGGCGGATTTGAACTACCGACCCTTTGGTTAGCAGCTGTAGCACTTAACCACTACCCCACCAGGGTTTCCAACAGAGAGACACTGTAAAGATTTTCAAATAGTGGCATGGCTCCCAAAGGCTCTCCTGTGGCTCAAGATGACCAAATTAGAGGCACTGTGGAAAGAAGACGCTATAGGCACAGAACCATCCCCCAGCTTGTTGCGTTATCTGGAAGGTGGGTTATCTGGAAGGTGGAGTGTGTGTCAAGAAACCCCCCGAGGAGTGCTGAGGGCTCACCGAGGAGTGCTGAGGGCTCAGGGGCTCCCAGACCCGCCGGGCGCGGCCTGGACTGAGGGCGGGCCCCAGCACTTTCCAGGAGCCTCCCGCCGCTCTGGGAATGGCCCTCCCACCACCAGGCCTCGCCCACGTAGTCCCCCGGCCCCCATCCCTCGCCAGCCGGTGGGTGTGGCCTTACGAGCCCAAGAGAGAAATCCGCCTGCCAACCGAATGCATCACCCGCAGCCACTAGCCCCGCCCTGGCTGGCGACCCGCAAGGGCGGGAACC
Source organism: Loxodonta africana (assembly GCF_030014295.1). Lineage (NCBI taxonomy): Eukaryota > Metazoa > Chordata > Mammalia > Proboscidea > Elephantidae > Loxodonta > Loxodonta africana. Next base: position 29,615,643 of record NC_087356.1, read on the forward strand.
TCACTGGTCCCCATTTCAGATCCCCGTTGGAAGCCCTTCTGAGGTCCACAAGATTTCCCAACTCTTCAGCTTAGCAACAGCTCCCATATTTTCCTCCTGTTCCAGACCCCTGGGTCCCCCCAAGGCCCCAGACCTTCTCCAGGGTCTCTTAACATCATTCCTCAAAGAGCAGACCCCCAAATTCCGGTCTGCTCCATCCAGCGCCTGCAGCACCTCACCTGTAGAAGGCCGTGTTGACCCTCTTTTCGCTAGGGAAGCCCAGCATCCCGCAGACCACGTGGCTGTTCTGGGCGCTCCAGCCTTTGTCACACACTTGCAGCCAGCCCTCAGGAAGCCGGACTTCGACCAGGCCCTCAGTCGCGGGCAGGGGTCGCCGGCCCCGCCCCACAGCTGATCGAAGCCGCACCTCCTCGACTTGCAGGTGATGGTCGACCTGGGATGAGACCACAGCAGAGGAACTCCAGTAGCACCCTCCCTCCTTTGATATGTTCTGCCACCCTCTGGGAACTCTGAGGCTGAGACGAGGAGAGAGCTGTGCTGTCTGCTCTTGGGGAACCATAGCCTGGAGTGCCCTGACTCTCCTGCAGCCCTGAGAATGAAGGGCTATGCTGTGCACTGAGACATGATGCGGGTGCTGAGGGAGCTGAGGAAGGAGTGGGAAGCTCACTGGTCCCCATCACAGATCCCCCAGCTCTGTCTGGCCGGGGCACTTCACAGACGAGGTAGCATTTAAATTAGGCCTTGAAGGAAGAGGAGAAAGTAATGAGGGAGATGTTTCAGGGTAGGGTAGCAGGAACATTTGAGGAACTGAGAGCACAGGATGCCCCAGGGTGACCAGGGACTGAACTGGAGAGGCTCATGACAGTTTAGTAACCTGAAAGCTAATGCTAAACTTGGACCTTACAGCACTCAAGACTTCTATCATTAGGCCCCCCTTCCAAGCCTCCCACTAACCCAAATTATCCCCTGGGGCATATGTGATTTCTTATCTTCTAGTATCTTCTCTAACCACATATAGCCACCCCATAGCCCTCCCTGTCTGGCCATCCTGGGTGGGGTGTGTGTGTCTGTGAATGGCAGACCTCAATGACATTGGAGTCTGAGAAGCCAGGGAGGTACTGGTCTTTGCAGATAACGCCGGCATCCTCGTCGTGGGTACAGTCACTGTTCCCCCAGCCCCGGGACGCACACTCAGTCACACTCTTCTCAGTCCCACTGCAGCTCAGGTTGTCCAGCCAGATGCGGCCTGTGGAGGCAGAGATGGAGGGACAGAAAGGCTTGGAGAGGTAGAATGGGGTGTGATGGGGCTGGTGGGAGGGATGAGCATTGGGGCTTCACATCTGGCCATGATGAGTTCACTTTTCTGGGAAGATAATGGGTGGGGAAGGAACAGGAGTCTGTGGAGGGAGAAGGGGGGATTGATGGAGGGAGCCCCAAGAATTTAGTAGGGCAAATAAACAGGAATCGATACTGACGTTCTGATCAGTTCTTACACATTCAATGATAGCTACAATTGTGCCAAGCACTTTGCCAGGGTCTGTACCTATGTTGTCATCTTGGAACAGTGCTGCCTGGAAGATATTATCACTGTTTTATATAAACAAACTGGGCTTCAGAGAAGTTGAGTAACCTGCATAAGACCACACAGCCACACAGCCGTGAGGAGGCTTAGGAGTTTGGGCCCAGTCTGTGAGACCTGGAAACCAAAGATCCTTTCACCTCACTCACACATTTTCTCATGTGGCTGCCCTGCCTGTGTTGCCGTGATGCCACTTGGTGTTCTCCCTGCCTGAACCACACTGAATATCATTAACTTCTTCTCTGAATTGGGTGGAGCCTCACAGGCCTTGTGTCCCAGCCAATGTGCAGGGACCCCCTCATGCATTCCGTAATAGGGCTTACCCAGCTTCTACTGGGACATCTACCTCCACCAGGTCACTGTAACCATCAGAAAGTCCTTGTGATTCTATAAGACTTTCCTCTGTCAGTCTGATTCAGTCCTTTGATGCCATCTAGAAAAAGTCTTCAGTCACATGACTGACCCTACTATATTTAAAGACGACCATCATGTAATTGCCATCTAAGGCTTTTTCTTTCCAGATTAAAGATGGCTGGTTTCTCCAGCTATGCTTCCTTATAACTTGGCTTTTGAATCTCTGACATCTGGGTAGTTCTTCTCTGACAGTGTTTCCGTTTTCTAGCGTCTCTGAAAAATCTGACATCTATGAGTAGACACTTTATTTCAGAAGTGGTCTAGCCAGTGGGGATTGGGGGATTGGGTCAGGTTGCACCAACTCTGTCCATCAGTCCTACTGTGGTCTCAGACAGTGCAAGCACTCCCAGGCCTCAGTCAGAATTGCTCTTAATCCCCTACCAACCACACTTAGACTTGTCCTAGGCATTTTACTTGTCCTTACTCAGTTCCAGTTTGTGCGTTTCAGCTGTCGCCTGTAACTGGATTTTATCAGCAGCAGTATCTGGGATCCCTTCTGGCTTTGGGACACTCAGACATCATTTACCTGCTCTCAGCCTCCCATGGAGCAAGCTGTACTTGAATTGCCCTTGTGCATGGCTTTGTAGAATCACACCCTTTTGCAAAACAAAGGAACTTATAGATCATCTAGTCATTTTTACACATGGGGCATGTGAGACTCAGACAAAGCAACTGATCAGCCTAAGGTCGCACAGCTCTGGTGAGTGACTGTGTTGGCTGGGTGTCACCCATGGGTTTTCTTGACTCCAGCTCTTCTTGGTGTCCTGTGTCCCTGTGGTTGTGTCATTCTGGTGCTCCTCTCCCTGCACTTAGGTGTCATTTAGGCAGTCAGGGTACCTGGCTCTTCCTGGGGGGCATTGCTCACCTGTTCCAGCACCGTATTTGGCACTGTGGGTCCAGCCTGTAGCCTCTGTGAAGCCCAGCTCCCGGCAGAGGACGTGGGCAGCCTGCAGTGTGAAGTCGTCATCACAGATGGTGCCCCATTCGCCAGCACGCTGTATCTCCACACGACCCTCGTAGGGCTTCCTGGGGAAGCCAGCCAGCCGGAACCGCAGCCCCTGGTTTCCGTCTGGGGATGGAGACCCCAGACAGGAGCCACACAGCAGGCACAGCAGCAGCCCCCACGTACTCTGTTTCCAGACACTGACAGGTTGCATGGCAGGGAAGGCCTGGGTGCCCCAGAGAGAGGAATGTGAGAGAGAAGCTGAGGTTAAGACCAGAGTCCAAGTGAGATATCACGAAAGAAAGACACCGAGACATACCAGAGAGAGATAGAGAGACAGTGAGAGAGAAGGACACTAAATAAGACAGAAATATATTAAACAAGGGCAGAGACACAAAGTCAAACAGGTAAGGGATGAAAGACCCAGGCCCACACTGGGGACAGGAGGAGAAAGAAGGGGATGATGAGGAGAGGTATATGCTCTCCCCACCGTTTTGTAAATATTGAAACCCTCACCATCAGCTGTTATGTCCCACAACATCCTTCCCTAGTTCTGCCATCATCATCTCCATTACCCCTACTCCCCAGCCTGAGAGACCCAGAGACTGAAAGACAGTAATTAGAGACCAAGAGTCAGAGAATGGTCAAAACAAAGAGATAAAGAGATGGAGACTGCGCAAGAACACACAGAGAGGAAGACCCAGACAGACAGGATGTGAGAGGAAGGGAGAGTGTGGGAATGAAAGGGAGACCAATGGAAAGAGACTGCAGGAGAGACAGACACAGTGAAGACAGTTAGAAGGTGACAGGGAGAATGCTAGGCACACAGAATTAAGGTGCCAGAGAGAAAGCTGCAGGCAACAGGTGAGGGGGAGAGGGATGGACAGGAGTCAAGGAGCAGATGTGGGAGGGACCCTGATGACTCCATTCAGCCAGTCAGAGGGACTGACAGCTCCACTGATTGCGCTGAGAGGCAGGCAAGGAGGACCCAGAAGACCCTCAGATCTCTGGTTCCTCCAACAGGAGTGGAGCCCAGAGTACCAGATGCCAGAGGCAAGGAAGGCAGACACTAGACCACAAGGAGTACCCGCTGTACACCTTTCCCACCACGCAGGCTCTCAGATGCAGGGCAGGGTCAAGAGGCCCAGGAGGGCCGGGCCTCAAGCTGGGCAGGGGGATGGGGTGGGGTTCTTGGAGCCGCCTTTGCTGTCACCGAGCAACGGGAGGCAATGCTCTGATCTGATAGGAAGCCAAGGCCCTCTCTTGGTCTGGGGCTCACAACAGCCCCTCCACAGTGAGGGGCCCACTGAAACATGCTTCCCCCAACCCAGATAAACAACCCAACAAGACATCTTTGTTCTGAGAATATTTTAGCTTGGGGGCACCGGGCTGAGGCCTCGCAGACAAGCCCCTAGCCTCAAGGTCCTCCCGACTGCCCCATCTGGGACACCCTACACGACCCCTGCCTCCCCATTTCTCCACTCTTCTAGTGTCTCACTCCTTTTTGACAATAATAAAACCCTCAGTTGGTTGGCTTCCCCTCGACTCCATCCTTTTTCCCTGGTCCCTCCACCGTCCTCTCCATCCCTAATAACCCTGTTCCTCCTCTGGCAGGCTAGCCTGACTCCCCTACCTTTGGCTGAGCAGGGATCTAGGGGCTGGTTGAAGAGTCTTGGTCCCGGAGATCAGTTCTAGGATAAAAAAAAAAAAGTGTTCGGACAGGGGAGACCGGACCCCCCCCCCCCATTCGTCCCTCCTACATCCCCTTGAGCCCTCCCACATTCCGCCTTCTCCCTGGATTCCTCCCTAGCCAGTTCCCTCCTTTTCTCTTCTCGGTCCTCCCCTCCCGGGTGGAGCTGGCCGCAGCCGCGCCCCCTCCCCCCCACGCCCTCCCGGCCCGCTCAATGAGGCTTTCTTTTCCCGCAGGTTGGAGGCCGGACAGCTGCGGTCGGGTAGCTGGACACGCAAGAGGCCGCGGGGCCGCCTACAGGCCCGGGCGGCAGCCCCCGTGGCGGCGGGAGGCCGCTGGGCTCGGGGTTCCGGGAAGCCTTCCAGCCCCCAGCCCTTCCCCCACGCCCCCGGCTCGCGGAGGGTAAACACTGCGACTCCGGCCGGGCTGGGGGCGGGCCGGGCGAGGGGAACTGAGGCCATGAGGGCCCACGTGGCCCCTCTGGGGCCCCAGGGTGCCGGTAGGCGCTCCCGGGGTGATGTCACGGCCTTCACTCTGATGTCACGCAGGGCATAAGACGTCACACGCAGCCCCCTTCCCAGGCGCCGGGGCTGTCTGGCCGAAACCCGAAGTTTTCTCTCTGCGGAGCCACTTGTGCGCGCCCCACGGCCGTGGTAAGGTCCCGGAGGTGGTGCGGCCGCCCAGCTTATCTGGGGACCCCGGTCTTTCTTGCACCTCTCCCTCCCCCCTGTCGCGGCCCGCGGGGGCAGGGAAGGGCGGGAACGCCTCTGACGAGTCCGGCCCCGCCTGCGACCCGCCCCGTCCCGCCTCCCGCCCGCAGTGCCAGGAAGCGCCGAAGGGACCGCCGGGGGCCATGGACGGGGCTGAGATGGAAGGGCCGCTCTTTTTACAGAGTCAGCGCTTCGGGACCAAGGTAGTGGGGGCCAGGGGCTGCCGATCCCCTTCAGAGCAGGGGGTGGGCGGAAGGGCCCAGAAAGCAGGAGGGAGCGGGCGCGGGTTGGAGCGCGGCGCCGGGAGCTGGAGAGCCCGGTGATGGTCCCGCGAAGTCGCTCTGCACACTCCAGAGAAGCGTCGGGGTACGTCCTCCTTGTTCTTGGGGAGACGGAGCGGCGTCGTCCTTGGGAGACTTTGCCCCGGGTCGGGAAGCCCCAGACGCCAAATCAGCCTGAGACGCCAAATTAGTCTGAGCCCGTTCAACCGCCCCGGTAGGGGCCCGGGCAGCCCGCGCTCGCCCCGCACCCCATCGTGTCTCTCTCCTTAGAGGTGGAGGAAGACCTGGGCTGTGCTCTACCCTGCCAGCCCCAACGGCGTGGCCCGGCTCGAGTTCTTTGACCACAAGGGGTCGGGCTCAGGGGGTGGCCGCGGGGGCTCGCGCCGCCTGGATTGCAAGGTGATCCGCCTGGCAGAGTGTGTCAGCGTGGTCCCCGTGGCCGTGGAGAGCCCCCCTGAGCCCGGCGCCGCAGCCTTCCGCCTGGACACAGCGCAGCGCTCCCACCTGTTGGCCGCGGACGCGCGGTCCAGTGCCGCCTGGGTGCAGACGCTGTGCCGAAATGCCTTTCCGGTGAGGAGGTTGGGGAGTGCGATCGAGGGGCTGGGGCGAAGCGGGGAAGCATCCGGCTGGCTCAGACCCTGGGAGCCACGCTGGGAGATTATGGGGTCCTCTACACTCCCTCTCTCTTTACGACAGAAAGGCAGCTGGGCTCAGGCGCCTGCCGAAAACCCACCTAAACTTTCTGCCTTGGAGATGCTGGAGAACTCGCTTTATAGCCCCACTTGGGAAGGTAGAAACCCCAAGAAGTCCGGGCAGGGATGGAGTGGGGAGGAGGAGTGCCCTTGGGAAGGGAGTGATTAGAGGGTTCATGGACCCATAGGGAAGGGAAGATTTGGCTTCCAAGTGAGTGCCAGGACACTCTGCTTCTGACTCCTTCCGGGTCCTCATTCCTTCACGCTACTCCCCAGTAACTCTTTTAAGCATCTAATCTAGTGTTCCTTTCAGGATCTCAGTTCTGGGTGACCGTGCAGAGGACTGAGGCTGCTGAACGCTGTGGCCTGCATGGCTCCTACATGCTGAGGACAGAGGCTGAGAGGCTGACTCTTCTGGCCATGGGCACCCAGAGTCAGAAACTGGAGCCCCTCCTTTACTGGCCCTACACTCTGTTGCGTCGTTATGGCCGTGACAAGGTGGGGGGTGAGGACGGTCAGGGACGGCTGTCAGAGAGGGCTTGCTGGGTTGGGCAGTTGTTGGTGGGGTGGGACAGGACAGGAAGGTGGGAAGCTCTGCTCTCTGGGACCCCCCTTCTTGGCCTACCCTGCGACCCCCGCTCCCCAGATGGTATCTTCAGATTCCCTACCTAGTTCAGCCCTGTGACTCACCTCCTCTGATGCTTCCCTGTATACCACCTTCAGGTTATGTTCTCTTTTGAGGCCGGCCGCCGTTGCCCGTCTGGCCCCGGAACCTTCACCTTCCAGACGGCACAGGGAAATGACATCTTTCAGGCAGTTGAGACAGCCATCCGTCAGCAGAAGGCCCAGGCAAAGGCTGGTCAGGGGCATGATGTCCTGAGAACTGACTCCCATGAAGAAGTGGCAGAAGGGAAGCTGGCTCCTCCTTGTGGCCCTCAGGAGCTCCTGTGCAGCCCCCCATCCCTGTATGCTGAACCGCTAGACTCCCTGCGCATCCCTCCAGGCCCTTCCCAGGACTCCCTATATTCAGACCCCCTGGACAGCACCCGTGCTCGGGCAGGAGACGGGGCGCAGTTGAAGAAACCTCTCTACTGGGACTTGTATGAGCATGTACAGCAGAAGTTGCAGAAGGCCAACCTGAAGGACCCCAAAGAAGACCCCATCTATGACGAACCTGAGGGCCTGGCCCCAGCCCCTTCCCGAGGCCTTTATGACCTGCCTCAAGAGCCCAAGGATGCATGGTGGTGCCAGGCGCGGGTGAAGGAGGAGGGCTATGAGCTCCCCTACAACCCAGCCACTGATGACTATGCTGTGCCCCCCCCTCGGAGCGCAAAGCCTCTCCTAGCTCCCAAGCCCCAAGGCCTGGTCTTCCTTGAACCTAGTACTGAAACTGGCAGTGGCAGCAAAGGCCACAACTCAGGCACTGCCTTGTATAGTCAGGTCCAGAAGAATGGGGCCTCGGGGAGCTGGGACTGTGGGCTCTCCAGAGCAGAGACCAGTAGGACTGGAGTCCAGTCAGAGGACTCCATATGAGAGTAAGGCCTGGCTGGCAGAGCTAATAGGAAGACTATGGGGAGATGGCACTGGGGATGAACAAAACCTGTGAGAACTAGAGGGAAGCAGGGCACAGGGGGCTCCTGTGTGAGACCAGGGTCTCAGAGGGATTAGGGTTGTTGAGGGAAGGATGACCAATTCCAACAAGTCCTAGGAAGTAGAACAGATGGCAGGAACTGAGGGATGGGATCTGGGGAGGGCCAGCACCCCTAAACCCTCCACCTCCCAAAGGAATGGACAACTGCTGGACTACATCTATAGAAAGGGGTGTACGATGAGAACAGGTGCAGTTTGAGGGGCCTGTATGGAGACTCTAGGGAAATGCTGAACTGTGCCTGGTTCTAACCCCTCCCCTCCATTGCCCTGCCAGAGATATATTTAAAAAAAAATTTTATTCTCATTAAAGCCAGTTTGGGTTTAAGAGGTCTATGTGTGTGACCAGACACAGAGGGGACACAGTGGCGGGGTGTGCTGCGTGGGTGTGGGGGGATCAGGAGGGTGTGGAGGGATCAGGAGGAGAACCTGGAATGTGCTAGGAGCCAGGCAAGGAGCAGGGGCCCCAGTGAGGGGTGTGTTGCGGTGAGGTAAGCATGGTGGTCAAGTCCCGGCAGAGCAGGAATCTAGCTCTGTGAGCCTGGGCAAGTGACAAAGCATTTTTAACCCTGTTTCTCCCCAGTGCTCCTCTGAAAAATGAAAAAATTAACAATGGGTTGTACCTCACAGGGTTATTTGTATGAAATGAGGTAATTTTCTAAAGGACTTAGTGTAATTTGAAACCCAGAGTGAAATGTTTTATCAGTGGGAGTTGTTCTGTGCATGGGGTGGGGGGCGGTGCTGACAGGAAAGTGGGCAGGTGTAGGGTGAGGGGAGAGGGGGTAGGCCCTTTTCACACCATCCTCTCCCCTGACCACGCACCCCCACTTTGCATATGGGTACCCCAACAACCACTTGTCTGTCTGGAAGCTGAAGAGACCTGCAGTGTGGTGGGTGTAGCGGGAGGGGCGCCGGCTTTGGAACTAGGCTTGGATTTCACTCCTGCTGGTTTTTCATGGGAAACACTGGTGGCGTAGTGGTTAAGTGCTACAGCTGCTAACCAAGAGGTTGGCAGTTCAAATCCGCCAGGCGCTCCTTGGAAACTCTATGGGGCAGTTCTACTCTGTCCTGTAGGGTTGCTATGAGTCGGAATTGACTCGATGGCAGTGGGTTTGGTTTTGGGTGGTTTTTCGTGAGCTCTGAAAACCTCGTCCTTTTCTCCTGAGGCCCAGTTTCCCGAGGGTGACCTGACCCCATCCACCTGCTTGCAAGGCTACCAGGAGACGTTCTCAGTTGGGAATGCTCCTGACAATGGTGGAGGCTGAACGAGTTTAATCTCCCTGTTAACGGTATCAAATGATCCAAAAGAAAACTACAGCCCCTGCTTCCTGGCAGCACGAGGAGGCTTAGGTGGACAGATGGCAAGTCTGACCACAGACAGCCACTTGTGAGCCATAGTGTGGGTGTGGTTGAGCAGGTCAGCCGGCTCGCACCAGCCCCTTAGGGTCCTCAGGGATACTCCTCTTCCTCTTCCTCATTGGAAGGCAGCAAGAAGCCTTCCCAGGGAGCTTTCTGGGCTGCTGGCATCTTGGGGGCTCTGCCTGGGGCTGGAGTCACAGGCAGAGGGGCCACTGTGGCTCGAACTCGGTTGGCCTGCAATTGCCCAGCCTGCAAAAAGAACAACCAGAGGCTTGTATGAAGACCACAGCTTCTGATCTCCTGTCCTGTTCCCTGCTGGGCCTCCTGTCCTAAGTCCTTCACCTGTCCCATCCCTGGAGTGACAGCCTCAAGGCCCAGGGGTGTGACCTTGGAGTCCCCTTGGCTCCAGCCTCCACAGTGCTGGCTCCCTGCTGAATCTCTCTGTTGTCAGCCTGCCTGCCAGCTAGCCTAGGGGTCTGACTGTGATGGGCTCACTTCCACACATCTAGTCCTGTCCTGCCTCTAATTGACTGTATTTTGGAATCGTCTTTCTCTAATTTCAACTAAGACACATGGGAGTTTTTTCTAAAGGCAATGTTCCTGAGAAACTAGGAAAAGATTAGTAGCAGCAAAAAGAAGCCCAAACATTAGAGAATGTGGATTTCATAAAAAGAACTCTTTGCCCTCAATTACTCTTCTCCAATCCTTGTCACTAGAGCCTAGGCTCTGAGCTACTTACTACCCTTGGTCAGCCTCACTACCATCAACTGTAAAACGAGCGTAAGACTTACCTAGAAGGGATGCTGTAGGGATTAAATGAGGAAAATTTGTGTGAAAGCACTTATCATGGACCACAGGTTGGTACTCAGTAAATGTGAATTTCCCTTCCTTTGGGCATTTCTTCTCCTACCTTCTCTACTGACTTTTCTTTCAAGAAGGGCGGTGTGGTTGTAGCTCCAGTACAGCCAGTTTGCTTAGTGGGATAGTGGTCTGTTAAATGACTAATGAGTTATAAATGCTACAGTTGAGATTAAAAAAAAAAAAAACCCAGTGCTGTCAAGTCAATCCCGACTCATAGCAACCCTACAGGACAGAGTAGAACTGCTCCATAGAGTTTCCAGGGAGCCCCTGGCAGATTTGAACTGCCAGACCTTTTGGTTAGCAGCCGTAGCACTTAACCACAACCCACCAGTGTTTCCCAACAGTTAAGATAGCTATACATTAAAAAGCCAAGCAGACCCCCTACTTGGTACTGTTTGTAATTTCTTTTGTCTAGGGAAAAAGGCCAAGGAGCCCTGGTGGCACAACGGTTAAGCCTTCTGCTACCTGAAAGGTGGGGGTTTGAATCCACCAGAGGCTCGGCAGGAGAAATGATGTGGGGATCTGGTTTGTAAAGATTATAGGCTAGGAAACCCTATGGGGCAGTTCTACTCTGTCCAATAGGACTGCTATGAGTGGACCTCCAGGGCACACAACAGCAGGGCAAAAGGCTACTCTTTTTCTTCCTCTTCTGTTGTCCTGGTTCTCCCCTCCACCACGGGTGGGATCAGGGAGGAAGGCTACTCCCTTGGGTGGGGGGTTGGGGGATGGAACTTTGTAATGAGGCTTGGATTTTACTCCCTCTGGTTTTTCATGAGCTCTGAAAACCTCATCCTTGTCTCCTGAGGCCCAGTTTCCCGAAGGCGACCTGACCCCATCCACCTGCTTATACAGAGCCACAAGCAGGAGGGCACTCTTTCTTGGACTCTGGGTGTAAAGGGGAGGGAGGGCAGTAAGGAAAAACACGTATGGATGGGAGCTGTTACCTTTCTCAGGGTTCTGCTCTCCCTGCTTGACTGGAGCCGCCCTTGAGGCTTGGCCAGGGTGCTACTCAGGTGTGAGTACAGGTGGCTCCAGACCTGCAAGGGGTTGTAGGTGGGCTCCAGCTCCAGGCTGTCGAGGATGCTCTGAGGAAAAGAGAGGAGGAGCCTCACCCACGGAAACTGAGGCCACAGAAATACAAAATGGATAGGCAGAGACCCTTGAGCATGAGAAGCTGCAGTGGTGGAGGTGCGACCGACCCAGGGTGTCACTGAAGTCTGTGAAGTAGACGGGTGTCCCTGAGGTCTGAGTGCTTGTGATGTTAAGTGTGAGGCATGGATCCCGAGTAGGTAGGGGCACTGGACACCCTGGCCCTGAGGAGTGTGACCTGGGGTTCTGAGAGGGGCCAGGAGCCCGGGAGGGCTACAGGGAATGCACTGTGGACGCTGAGGGAGGCCACGTGCAGTGCAGGCTGCTGGCGCTCACGGCCTGCAGGGCTGGCTGAGGCAGGCAGTAAGTATACAGCGTTCCCAGCCTTCGAGGTGAGCTTGAGCATAACAGGAGAGACACTTGAGCGCAGCATTCCTGAGCAGTCAGGTTTTCCGGCCATGACATCCTGTGCCAGGAGCCATTGGCCCTGAAGTGAGACACTGAGCGAGCCACGGCCACTCGTGCCCACCTCTCTTGGCATCCCCATGGCAGCCAAGCCGGGAGAACAATCCCAGGCTCTGTCGTTTCTGCACGTAAGACAGCCATCCAGCTGCAAGGGGGCTCCAGTTCTCCCTGCCCAGAGCCACCCCTCCCACCCCAGCCTGGGAGGCTGACAGAGGAAATACAGAATCCAGATCCGAGGAGGAGGGAGGAGGGAGGAGGGAGGAGGGAGGAGGGAGGAGGGAGGAGGGAGGAGGGAGGAGGGAGGAGGGGAAGAGATGGGCCTTCAGAGCTGGTCCCTCCTTTGCAGCTGAGTCTCATTTTGAAGTCCTTCCTGTTCTGAGCTCCTACATTGGCTGCCTTTTCCTCAACAGAATTGAAGCACACAAACACGGGTATACACACGTACACATAATGCAGAGAAATGAACCCATAAGGAAATGCCGTCTGTCACACAGATGGGCACAGACTTACCGACACAGACACCAGTCTAGAGACTCAAATACATGCATACTCAGAGACACAAAAATCAGCACGCAAAGGTACTAGAACTCATACCAAGGTTTCTATGTCTTTGTCATCTCCTTTTTCTCCCTTCTCCTTACTTCTTGTCTTCCTCTGCCTTCCATGTGTCTTCTCCTTTCCCCTTTTCCCCTAATTCATACATCTCTCTTTTCTAACCTCACAATCTCCTCCCCATGGTGGCAGTGGAGTGGGAGGGCAGGGTAGCCAGCCAGTGCAAAAACAAAACAAAATGAAACACAACAAGAATCAAGTGCATGACCTGGAGCTGAAACTGCCTGGGCTTATGACTTCCTCCCCTGCTTTCACATGCACTTGCGCTCTATCCAGGTGTCCCTTCTGTGGCAGTCTTCCCATTTCTCCTTGGTGCTCATTTTGATCAGATTTCAAGGGTGTGTGTGTGTCTTATGCTCCTCCAGGGATGGCACTAATCCCCACTCATTCCCCTACACCAACTACCCTTCTCTCCCTAATTTTCTCTTCCAGTCTCCTTTTTACTTCATTCCTCACCTGCTGCCTTAATCTAAGCATTAACTTCCTTCCACCTGGTCTCAGTTCATACCCTTGCTTTCTTCTCTGACCTCTTCCCACACCCCTTGGAACCACATCTTCCTTGTTCCCCACCCATTCCCTCACAGGCTCGCTCCTCTCCCTCACCCTTTCTCAACTCCATTCTCGTCATTCTCCTCACTCTGCCTCATGGGTCTGAGATCTGAGCCCCACTTGCCTCCACAGTCTTCAGGCTGTCATCAGGTGGGTCTTCAGGTAGCAGGGGGAAGAGGCTGGGCAGCATCAGTTCCCGCGTGGCCACTGCCTTGACTAGCAGAGTGAGGGAGGGCGATGGCATGATCACATAGAAGGTGCTGGCAGGGGCTCTCTGGCTCTGTCCCAGGCTCAGGGGTTCCCCTTTGGCCAACAGCAGCCACTCTCTTTTCTGAAACAAGGACATACACAAACCCTGGTTCATCTCCAGTCCTTGGCACCTTTTGAGGATCAGTCCCTGTTGAGGCTGCTGAGTTCCTCTAGGGGAGTCAGGGAGGGCTGAGCCATTTCACTTTGGCCCTGAGAGGGAAGACCTTCCTGTCTGATCTGAATCACCAATGCCACAAGGCACTGCCCTTCCTCCCTGGTCAGGGATGTGCCAGAGAATATCTCAAAAGGGTTAACAATTAAAAAAAAAGGGGGGGGAGGGGTTAACAGTGGAGAGACAAGTTAAGAAATACCCTTTAACCTGAAGTAGTTGTCACCATAGAGGCGGCGGACACTAATGTATTACTCAATGGTCAATGTGGAGTTTTAAGAATTATAACTGAAGCAAATACTTGCACCTGGGTGTTGTAAAATTATATTGAGGGTGGAAAATCTGGTTGTATTGCTAACAACTGGGGTTAGAGTGTGGGGATGGGAGAATATCCCTGGGATGGCCAGAGAAGGTTTAAGAAGGTATTGAAGCAGCCTGTGAGGCGAGAGGAGGAGCAGCAGGAAAAGGAAAGTTTTGGTGTAACAAGGAGGCAGGTGGGTACAGGGCCTCCCTATCAGTGCCACCGGATACATGACAAAAAGAAGAGTCAGGATCCACTCTGTGAGTGAAGGGTCAGGGTCCACTCTGTGGGTGAAGGGTCAGGATCCATTCCGTGGGTGAAGGGTACCATAGAAAAGAGGGTGGCACTTCACCGTGTGCCATGTAGATTAACAGAGGTCAGCACCATGGGTGAAGAGAAGGAACAAGCAGACTTAAAACCAGTTTTTCTAAGTGTGCCCTTTTAAGATAGGCATGGAAATGAGGCAATTTTCTGTGGCAGTTTTTCAGGGAAAACCACAAAACTTCAGGAAATATGTAGTCAGAGCTGCTGCAGTCATCTGTAAAGTGCATCCTTCTGCGTGAGGTGGTCATCAGTTCCACCTGGTGCACACATAACCGTCTCTCTACTTGATACGATGAAAGAAAACACACTAGCTTTACCCACTCTGGCTTATACGGAAGGCTGGAAGAAATAACATGAGAAGAAAGGCAAAAGGGGAAAAAAAGATTTTAAGGGGATACAGGAATACCAGTATCTTGTGAGGGACAAGTGGAAAGCGACACAGTGAGGCAGAAAAAAAACTGCTGAAGCATGCGTGTTATTATACCCTCAAGGGAATGTGCTGGGGGTCATTCTTCTGTACAGCACAGAACTCTGAGTTTGGTAGGTACCAGAAGGTAGGAAATCCGTTAATAACTCCAAGAAGAAGAGGTGTGTATCATTCCTGTGGTGGGCGACCTCAGGAATTGACTGACAAGTTTGCAGGCATGGAGTAGGCTCACTAAAACGTTTGGGGGAGCAGGTGATTTGGGCACGGGGGAATTAACCACAATCATAACCATAATCATACCAGAAAGTGCTAAGAGCTTTACGGGCACTTTCAGAAGTTCATGCTTTCGTAGCCTTTTGCTTCCATCTGGAGATGTGCTGTCCTCTTGAGGAAGAGATCCAAAATGGGAAGGAGAGTCTGCCCGATGCTTATCAAATCCATCAAATTGGATATAAATGATCTAGAAATCAGGGTGTATGTGCTTGAAGTGGGGGGCGGGGGGGGGAGGTGGATTTCCCCCTGCTCTGAGGACATGGCCTCTCTAAGCCTGGAAGGGATGTTCCCTGGAAGGGATACCTAGAAAGCTGCACTTGATTTCAGTTGGCTCAAATCTTCTGATAGGGGGCTGAGGCCTTGGTTTTCTTTTTTTTTTTAGCTTCTATTTTTCATACATTTTTGTGCTTTAGTTTATTTGCTAATAATTTATAAAACTAAAAATGTATTGAGTGCCTATTATGTCCCTAGGTGTGGGTACAAAGAAATTCATTCTTTGTCTTCTGGGAGTTTATAATCTAGTAAGCGAGAGGCTTGTAAACTAATGTTTGTCCAACACTTTGTTTAGGATGACCAACTATTCTGGTCTGCCTAGGACTGAGCCAATTTTAGCACTGAAAGACCTATGTCCCAGGAAACCACCCAGTCTTGGGCACACCAGGATGGTTGGTCACTCTACCAAGACTTGACTGAGCATGGACTATCTTGCCACTGCGGCAAGTCACTGGGAGCTTGGAGGCAGATTGATTTGATTTATAAGACTCTGGCTATGTGACATTTCTTGCACCGTAGTGTTGTGGAGTAAATTCACATCTGTTACACAGCGGGATTGCTAAGATCCTTGAATGCTGCACACAGGAAAATTATGACCCCTGGAATTTGAGTCCACCAATTGTGAGGCAGTAGCCAAGATTCTGTTAGAGAAGAGGTATGTAGAAATTGTGTCAAGTCTTCCAAAAGTTTCTGCTGATATTGGGACTATCCTTCAACAGTGATGCAACATTGGTTTGCAAAATACTAGCAAACCAAATCCAGCAACGTATAAAAAGGATTTTATACCATGACCCAGCTTTATTCTGGAAATAACTGCAAAAAATCAATCAATATAATACACTCCATTAGTAGAATAAAGGAAAAAAACCACATAGTCATCTCAATAGATGCAGAAAAAGCAAATGAAAAAAAAAAAATCCAACGCGCTTTCATGATAAAAACATTCCAACAAACTAGGAACAGAAGGGGACTTCCTCAACCTGACAAAGACCTCTATGAAAAACCTTCAGCTACTGTCATATTTAATAGTGAAAGACTGGAATCTTTTCCCTTACGATCAGGAACAAGTCAAGGATGTCTGCTTTCACCACTTGTATTCAACGTTGTACTGGAGGACCTAGCCAGGGCAATTGGACAAGAAAAAGAAACAGAAGGCATCTAGATTGGAAAGGAAGAAATAAACCTATCTTTTGCATATAGAAAAACATAAGGAATTCACACACACACACAACCTATTAGAACTAATAAATAAATTTGGCAAGATTACAGGATACAAGATCAATATGTAAAAATCAGTTGTGTTTCTATACACATTAAAATACACATTATGAGGCATTAATTCACTTTTGGGGTTATGATCTCTACGGAATGCAGTTCAGTCCAGACAACAGAGAGGTTGGGCTAAAGGCTGGTATAGCTTCACATCCTTGGAGGCAAAACTGGAATGGGAAGTAAATTCTCTTTTTGGGTACAAATATTTATAAAGGGGAAACTCATAGTGGGATAACTTACTGAGTTAAGGACTCTGTATAGTTCCTGTGCTGTAGGACTCTGGCAAGCATAAGAGATGTTTTCCTGTTCTGTTCCAATAAGGTGGTTGGGTTTTAGGGATGAAGATAGAAGTTGTAGTTCCTGGAAGACAACTCCTCATCAAAGCTTGCATTGCAGAGCCTATTGAATAGCTGGTGGTAGATGGAAGAAGTAGAAATGGCCCACCCCAGGAGAATGAGGGGGACGTTATTGGAAATTGGGGAGATAATGGGGACCTTGGGGTTTCCTACAGAGTCAGAGACCTTACCCCTTTATATATCGTACGTTGAATGGGAGAATAGTTGTGTGAAGGACCCAAAGGAGCTGGACCCTAGGAGCTGGAGTTTGGGACCCTCAACAAAAGCTTCCTTAACCTGGCCCAATCCTGAGGGGGAGGGCCAATTTATCTTTGAAATGGACATGATAACTCAGACAATAAGCAGCTCAGTGGTAATTAAGGTGTATTGAAGACCACTTCCCACATTTTCTGGACTGTGTTAGTCCTCTAAGATTCTAAGCATGGCCCTAGGGAGGGAGAGAGGCATCTAAACAATATTGGGTACATCAATATCCTGGCACTTGGGGACCGATATTTTCTAAATTCGATTTAAAAAATACCGTGATGTGACATTTCTTATATGGCAGAGCTATGGTGCAAATTCATACTGCTTAGCAGTGCTGTGAAGGTAAAGATAAATGTGGCAACAGGTACACAGGTGGGGAAAAGGCAAAAAGGATGAGTGGAGGTAGACTCTGGGGGGCAGGAAAAGCTTCATAGTGAAGACACTTAAGCAGAAAATAGAAGAAACAAGTAGATATTGTCAGGGAGCAGAGGCAGTGGGATGGGAGTAGCAAGAAAAAAGGTGTATTGTGAAACAGGCTTGCATATTTCGGGAACTTTTGGTCATCTATTACTGTGGCTGGAGTGACGGATGGAGGGGCATGGTAAAGATGAACCCAGAAAAAAGAGACAAGGCTGGGTCTAGGAAGCCCACTGGCCCAATGCTAGCCTGTTGTCCTAGAACCTGTCTGTCTTCACTGTAGACTCTTCACTCTGCAACTTTTTTCTCTCTTCTTCTTTTTTTTAAAATGGCTCCTGACCTGCCATCACCCCATTCAGCTTGAATTCTTGGTTTGACTCTAAGCCTGTATAACCAAGAACTTTCCATTTCCCCACCCATTTATAGCCCAACCAGCTCATCGCCTGCACATTCAGACTCCTGCTGGACACATCCTGGCTTAAGTTCTGTCACTTCTGTGGCCAATTAGGGCGGACATGGCCTGTAGAGCCCTGGAATGCATTTCCAGAGACTGACATTTTAAGTAGGAAACTGAAAGACCTAGGTGGTATTTTCATTTCTTTTTCTAGTTCGCACAGACATGACTTTGTAAGAGAAACGAGGCTGTGGAAAGTGAGTCACTAGCTACATAACTGGGGTACACAGTAGGATTTGGTTATTGAAATAGTGTTTTCCTGGGGATGGATAGACTCATGGCATAAAGGCTTGGAAAACATTAATTTTATTTATTTATATACTTACTTCTTGCCACATTCCATAAAGCAGTTAAGCCAGTTTAGAAAAATGCAACAAAACAGAAATATAAAATAAATAATTAAGAGGACTGGACAAAGGAAAAATCAGGGTAGGGCAAGGATAGAGCCAGGATTAGATGAGCTCACTGAAATGCAGACCACTTCCTTTTGGGAGAAAGGAGCCCCACAGCTTTTCCTGGTATAAAATCTGGGTGCTCTCTTGTGGGTCCTTGTTGAGTAGTGAATGATCTTTCAGAGAACTCCTGCAATCAGCACGATAATGGATTTCATATGGCTGTAGAGTGGTCCAGAGTTTGGGTTCTGGAGCCAGCCTTTCTGGGTTCAAACCTAGTTCTACCATTTACCAGCTGGGTGATGTGGGCCTTAGTTTCCACATCTGTAAAAGAGGGATAATAATGCCTGCCTCTTAAGATGGTTGTGAGGGTAAAATACATTAATATTTGTGAGGTGTTTAGAACAGGGAAGAACTCGTTAAATGTAATAAAGCGTTATATTTCTAAAAATTAAAAATACATTTATGATTTATACTGTATACATTCATACATTTAGTAATAATAACAGGCTTATTGAATTTTGTTAAATTAAAAATAACTGAATTGCTTTTTTGATACAGAGCTATACAAGTTCCAAAGAATGCAGTCCAAGCATATACCTCTCTTATGGTCTGCCTTGATCTAGGAGTGAAATTTATAGGAACGAAGGGATGGCACATGTCTTTCAGGAAAGACTGGGAAAAAATGTTTTATCAAGAGCTTTGCTGATTCAATGAAGCGATCTTCTGACTCAAAGCAAAATAATCTGTGAGGAAGGCAGAAGGGTGCCACATTTAAGTCTCAAGTAAAACATCAGGGAACGGAGTATCGGTTAAGGCTGCAGTTGACTAAGGCTTAGAATACATGTAAAATGTAATCTGAAAAGTTACACAGCATTTATAGCTGATGAGGCCTGGTGGGCTGGCACTAATGACTAGAATTTAATTATGGCAGAAGAACTGCTCTAAAAGAAGGGGTGGAGGAAGAGACAGCACTGAATAAACTGAGCCATGCTTACACTTGTAAGGAAACCCAGGAACTGGAAAATGAAAACATGGAGGAGCCAGCCAGATGGTTGAGGGTAAACCAGAGAATGTACTGTAGAGTTTGTTTAGCCAGATGGGAGCTACAAAGAGAAAATAACTGCACACTTGTTAAGCATCTACTTCTGTATCTAAGGGGGTTGCAGTGGCCAGCGGCAGACTGGTTCTCCTGCCTAGAACAACCAGAGCAGCTGAATAATACACAGAAACCATTTGTCTGAAGGCAGTGGGGGAGGTCCTGAGGCAATAGGACCTAGAGGTAGCTAAGTCTGTGACAAAGGAAGACTCCTGAGAGGAGTGGGAATTACTGTGGTCACTTTTACCCCAAGGGCCTATGTTGATTCCAGGCTGGAGGAAATGAGTGTGTGTGTGTGTATGTGTCTGTGTGTGTGTGTGTGGCGTATGTGTGTATGTGTGTGTGCGTGGTGTGTGTGTGTATGTGTGTGTGTGTGTGTGTGCATGCAGACATGCACGGGGTAGGGGGCAGTGTCTGAGAATCCAGACTTTGCACACATTGAGCACTTACTGGGGAACAGAGAAACCAGCAGACCTTTTGGGAGAGACATGGTGGTGGCGGGGGAGGCTTCAAACCAATTTTCCACTTAGCTCATTTGCCAAATACTGGGACTGCTTGGGGCAGGAGGCAAAAACACCCAAGCAGAAAGTTCTGAAAAGTTGAATATTTTAGCAGTGTTTGGAGACAAAATTAGAGTTGGGATCTTCCATGGGGACGGAATGCACATAATAAATCAGGCTTTCAGTGGAAAACCCTGAAGGGCCAGAAGCAAACCAGGGGTGCACTGAGCCTTAGCTGGGCTGCAGCCCAGCCTTAATGCAGCACAGTCCTGCCTGAGTGGAATAGGATGATCAGCCGCTACTCTATCTGCCTAGGGCAGGGAAGGATGAACCCTCTCTAGAGGACGCCAAAATCAATCAGAGCCGCTACAATTTCTTTATATACAATGTATCCTCCATTAAAATATTACCAGGTTTGCCGAAAGTCCGGACCAAATGTCTGAAAATCAAGAGAAAAAAGAAACGACAGAAACAAATCCACAGGTGATTGGAGTTAGCTGATAAGAATTTAAATAACGATTACTGAGTACAAGAAAACAGGTGAAAATATGGAGAATTTCTCCAGCAAACTGGAACCTATACAAAAAGAAACAAATGGAAATTGTAGAACCACTAACCAACCACTATGTACAAATCATGTGCCAGGCATATGCTAGGTGCTTTAAACATGTAATATTATTTAATCATCTTAAAAACCTTACGAGGTATATTTTATTATCTCTATTTTACATGTGATTGTGAGGATGGCTCAGGACTGGGCAGTGTTTTGTTCTAATGTACGTAGGGTCACTATGAGTCAGAATTGACTCGATGGCACCTAACAACAGCAACAACAACATTTTACATGTGACAGGGGACAAGAGTTACTAACATGTCCACCATGTACCTTCTCCCTTCTTTCCCACTCTACTTCTAACTCACGAAAGGAGTAGTCTTATCATGTTACAGGAATTAAATCGACTACATTTGTGGAAACAGACAAAGGAGGAGCTCATGTCAGCTCTATTCCTGCATATTTTGAAAAGGTAGAGAGAGACAGGCCATGAGAGGGAGGAGAACTATGTCAGTGAGGCTAAGTCAATCTACACAACACGTGGCTGAGACGGGGAGGGCGCAGACAGAGAGAGGAACAGGAACTGGAGATGTAGAGAGAGTTTTATGAAAGGCTCTTGGAACAGTTCCAGGTCTGAGATAATTGGGGAGAAAGAGATCTGAGAAATGTCATCATGGGTTATGAAATAGATCCTCTTTGGTGTTCAGTGAAGACACAAAATAAATTAATTTGAAAATTACTTTTGGGCTTCTGTGTAGTGCTTCCTTACATGACATTGGTGCAAAGACTAAATCATGTGGAGGCTACTAGATTTGTTAGGGTTACAAATAGATGAATACACCGAAGGTCAGAATTCACACAGTTGGGAAACAAGGAAGCTGTCAGCAATCTTGAGCCATCTATTCTAACGCCCATGCTTTTCATGGGCAATACAAATTACATTTCACCACAACAGATTAGAAAACTGCCTTGCTTTGACTCTCCAAAAAAGAGAGGTAACAAAGTGGAGGAATTTCTACTCTGGACCTAAATTGACTAAGACTGAGGAATTAAATTAGGTGGTAAAGTAAGGAATGTTAGAAACACTAGGAAAGGCAACCACATCATCTCGGAGTCTGGGCAGTCAAATTTATATCTTAGACTTTAACCCAAATCATAGGATCCTATGTACCTTAAGCTATTTGAAATATGCTTCTCTCTAAAAAGGAATAGAGCACACAAATGTCTAGTGATAAATGGAGGAATCTGGAAGGTCTCATTAAAGAAACACCATTTGAGATGAGTCTTTCAGAATGGGGTAGGATTTGAACACATGAAGATGAAAAGGTGACAATGTGAGTAAAGCTTCAAGAGTGGGAAAATGTAAGGTTTGTATATTAATTTGGCTGGAGTATATACAATGCACGAAGGGGGAATAATGGAAGCCAGACTGGACCTTGAATACTAGGCTAAGAACTTGAATGTATAAGCAATAGGAAGCTACAAGATATTTTGAAGCTGAGGAATGGTAAGATCTGTGCTGTGTTTCAAGAGTAACCTCGTGGCAGCACATAAAATGGATTGGGAAGGAGAAACACCAAAGACACTGAGACAAGGTAAGAGATGATTGCAATATTTAAAGGAAAGAGGTAAAAAGGGCCTGAACTAGGATAGTGACAATAAGAATGGAAAGGAGAAGACAAATGCAGCAGATGGTGTGGGAAGAGAACAGGCAAAGCTTAATCAGTGACTGGGTATTGGCACCACAGAAAAACATATGCTAATCAGGAGAATGCTTCAAGAACATTAATCTGGTGCCAGAGTGCAAGGCAAATGAAAAGAGAAGAGATTCAAGGTAGGAAAGCAGGTTCGGAGTTTACTGATGAAGTCTCGGTGAGAACAAAGGAATGAGAAGGAAAGGGCAGTCAGTTATAACTCACGAGAGGAAAATTGATGTGACTTGGTGATGAAGTCTGTGAAAAGGGTGAGATGACTGAAAGTTACTGAGGTTTCAAGCTTGGGTGATTAGACGGTCGTGGTAGTGCTATTAACAGAAAGACAGAAGTTAGAATGAGAAGTTGGCTTGAGGGGGAACATCACAATGAAAAACAGGAGGCAAGGGAGTTCCACAGGGAGCTGGCTTGACATCAGACTTTAAAACAGCACATGAAAAAGGCATCAGAAAGAACACAAAGACCAAGGATGGGTTAAACAAGTTCTGCAAACTTGTAAAAGAGGGCCAGGAAGGTTAAAACTTGAACTAGGTCTTGTCATGCAGAAGGTATGCAAAAAATTTTTCTTTGTTGTTGAATGAATGAGCAGATGCTTATAAAAAATGCCTTCCACTAACACACTGCCTTTCAGGGATTTTGCTGCTTGGAGAAGATGTTGTCATGTGAAAAGCAAGAAGAAAGAACCCATTCAAACTTTGCTTCTCTCCTTTCCAGAAAAGGAGAGTGGTCTTTAACCTGGATGAAACATAGAGCAGAGAGAGCAGTAACACAAGATGGGTGAGGGCTGTTAAGAAGACCCAGTCAACTTCAAGTGAGTTCAAGTTCAATAAAGTGCAGAAGCATGAGGTCTAAGTGAAGGAATAATTAGCCTTAGCATTGCAGTCTGTATCTGGTCACATCCAGTGTATAGAATTTTGCAAAGAAGTTAAACACATGAACTTCCAAGTCAACAGAACTTGGTTCAAATTCTGACTCACCCACTTCCAATAGCTGTATAACTTTTGTTAAGTCACTTGACCTCTTTAGGCCTCGATCTTCCTCATCTGTAAAAATAGGGACAATGGTCCCTCCCTCACACAGTTACTGTTAGGATTAAATGAGAGAAAGTTTGAAAAGTGCTTGGTTAAGTGACTAAAACCAAAAACCAAACCTGGTGCTACTGAGTCAATTCCAACTCATAGCGACCCTGTAGGACAGAGTAGAACTGCCTCATATGGTTTCCAAGGAGTGGCTAGTGATTCACACTGCTGTCCCTCTGGTTAGCAGCTAAGCGCTTAACTGCTGGGCCACCAGGGTCCCTAAGTGCTCCAGAAAAGGGTATTAGTGAGGGAATAACCAGAACTTGTGAGAGTTTTCATGTGAGAGGTATGATAAGGAAGAGCTCTCTACAGCCCCTAGAATAGTGCCTGGCACATAAACCGAACCAAACCCAGTGCCGTCGAGTCAATTCCGGCTCATAGCGACCCTACAGGACAGAGTAGAACTGCCCCATAGAGTTTCCAAGGAGCGCCTGGCGGCTTTGAACTGCCGACCCTTTGGTTAGCAGCCATAGCACTTAACCACTACGCCACCAGGGTTTCCACCTGGCACATAGTGCTCAGTAAATATTTGTTGAATAAATAAATACAGATTCTCACACTCCAAGTCTAGCGCAGAGAGACTCTGATCTTGTGTATATAAACTAAGAGTGGAAGGGAATATTCTTTCTCATTCTTATTTCTAAAGGCTACATAGCACCTTATTGTTTGGCCAAATTATAGCTCCTACAACTTTTCTTCTATTTAGATTTAAACATTCCTCTATTCAGGACATTTAGGTTGTTCCTTTTAATTTATTTATTCACTACTGTAAATCACTCTGAGCTGAACATGCTGGTACATCCATCTTGGGTCCGTTTTCTGATTGCTTTCTTGGACTACTTTCCCAGTAATGGAATTCAAGTGTTGAAAGTTACTACTTTCCAGAAAATTCACACTCCTTGTAGCAGTGTATTAGAATGGCAGTATATGTTTAAAATACCATGTACTATAAGAATGTACTGGAGGGTTTCAGGGGAAATTCCTAACTAGTGATGTGTCGTCTCTGAGATGCTGAGGAATTGGGTGGAGTGGGGAGTAAACTGAGCTGTTGGGTACTACCAGTCAGAAGGCATCTGTTGTCTCTGCTCTGCAAAGACCAGAGATGGGTGTTCTTCGGATAGGAAACAGGAACTCAGTGGGTGGACTCAAAAGGGAGTGTGGGCTTTGAAACAGGAAAAAAAGTCTGCTTCTGATAGTGAAAGAGACACACTGCTGCGCTGTCCTGATCGCCCACATCCGACTGGGTCAAACCATCCATGGAGCAGTTATGCATCGCCTTGAGTTATATTTGCCATTGTTGTATTTTGCTTTCGTGTTGTATTATTGTTTCACGTGTGTGCTCTTTTATTTTTTCCATTTGCGGAAGTGGCATCCACCGAGTTGTTCAAGTTAGAAATGAAGCAGCTATTTGGTGCTTTCCTCTTCCTCCATCGAGTTCTGAAGATTCTATCTGTAAAATATTTCTCTAATTGGCAGCTTTTCTCATCTTGGCTTCCAACATCTAGCCCAAGCTGCCATTATCGCTTGCCCTCCTACCTCATTTTCTTGTCGCCATTCTTGCTTCTGCCAGTTCATTCCCAAATTTCAGTGTAAGTAACCTTTAAAAACTTAAAAAGATGATGTTATTATTCATGGACTTAAAGTCCAATGTCTTTAATTTGGCCTACACAGCTTTGTGTGATTTGACCCCTACTCACTTCTCCAACCCCACCTTTGCCTCTCTGTCAGCTCTCTGTATTTCAGCCACAATGGCTTTTTGTTCTTGATTCTTCTCTCAGCTCTTTCCAGCCTTGGGGTCTTTGCACATGCCTTTTCCTGCACTTGCAATGCCCTTCCTGCCACTATTCACCTGGCTAATTCCCATTCATCATGCAGTTCTCAATTTAAATGTCACTTTCACAGACAGGTCCTCTTACAGCAGTCTCTTCTTTTCCTTTATAAAATTATCACAATTAAAAATATAGACACATCAGCCTGAGACCAGAAGAACTAGGTTGTGCCCGGCTATAACTTATGACTGCCTTGACAGGGAACACAACAGAGGATTCCTGATGGAGCAGGAAAACAGTGGGATACAGGCCTCAAATTCTCATAAAAAGACTAGACTGAGACTAGAAGGACCCTGGAGGTCATGGTCCCCAGACCTTCTTTTAGCCCAAGACTGGAACCATTCCCAAAGCCAACTCTTCAGACAGGGATTGGACTGGGCCATAAGACAGGAAATGATACTGGTGAGGAATGAGCTTCTTGGATCAAGTAGACACATGAGACTATGTGGGCAGCTCCTGTCTGAAGGGGAGATAAGAACGCAGAGGGGGACAGGAGCTGGCTGAATGGACACGGGAAATACAGGGTGGAGAGGAGGAGTATGCTGTCTCATCAGTGGGAGAACACCTAGGAGTACAGAGCAAGGTGTACGTAAATTTTTGTATGAGAGACTGACTTGATTTGTAAACTTCCACTTAAATCACAATTAAAAAAAAAATTGATGCACACAGCAATTGCCATTGAGTTTTCAATAGCTAAGTTTTTCAGAAATAGATCGCCAGGCCTTTCTTCTGAGGTGCCTCTGGGTGGACTTGAACCTCCAACCTTTCAGTTAGCAGCTGAGTATGTTAACTGCACCACTCAGGAATATCTATATGTATGTCTCTGTGTGTGTGTGTGTTTAATTCTGTCTCTTTTATTACAGAGTGAATCTCTTGAGGCCACAGATGATGCCTTTTATATTACCACTGAATATCTAGGGCTTAGCGCAATGTCTGGCACAGACCAGGTGCTCTTCATTTAAATAAATCATAATGCCCAGCACAGTGTTAAGAAGAAAGTGGGTTTTAAAATATAGTTACTTACGGAAAATCCTTCTTTGCCATTTAAATGTTCAGCCTACAAAATCAGGGATTTTCAAATTTAGTGTTATATAACTGAATTCAGGAATTATTTTCTGTAGCATGGAACCAACAAAGGCAAGTCAGAGGTGCTTCAAATTCCAGAGTATTTCCAGTTTTTTTCCCTATGCTCTTGAGGATGGGGGCAAGTTTGGGATTAGGGCAGGATCCAGTTAGCTGCTTTTCTGTGGTCCTCACCTGGGGACCTGGGTACTCACCAGCAAGCTGTGACACAAAGCATGGAAATGCTGCTGATTTGTCTCCAGCTCATCCCAGTCCAGCTGCCAACAGCTTGTGGGTCTGAGGATGAATGGGAGCCCGTACATCAGTGATTCACAGACCCCACTGAACTTTAGAGCCCTGAGAAGAAACAACGGCAGTGAGAGACTCTAGTGATATCCAGAACCTCTACCCAGATGCACTTAAATTCAGCTTAAGTCTAAGACCCTACTGTGAAAGTCTTTAGGTTAAAACAAGAAACCAAACCAGTTGCCACTGAGTAGGTTCTGACTCATGGCGACCCCATGTGTTTCAGAGTAGAGCTGTACTCCATACGGTTTTCATGGCTGTGACCTTTCGGAAGCAGATTGCCAGGCCTTTCTTCCAATGTACCTCTGGGTGGGTTCAAACCATCAACCTTTCAGTTAGTAGCCTAGTGCTTAACTGTTTGAGCTACCCAGGGACTCTGCCTTTAGTTGGGACCTGTGAATTATTCATCTTTGTATGGCCAGCACCTAGCATGGTATCGGGCACACAGCAGATTCTCAAAATCTGCTAATGAATGCAGCAGCCATCATGAGGGCTCGAGACCCTGATGGATATTTCCTTTGCTGAACCCATTCCTTCCCAGGGACTTCTCTGGGGATGCTCCCATGGTACTCTGCTGCAGCAATCATGTTACCCAATAGTATGCTAACCATCTGCATCCCAGCCCTGGCTCTTTCATGGCAACTTGTTGACAAAGGATGCATTTAAGAAGGTTCTCTAACAGCATCCATAGCCACAAACCCCTGAACAAACTTGCTCAGGTACCTGTGCACTGAGCATCGTCATAAGAATTAGGAAACAGTAAAAGTGATCTCTGCCATTGCTCCTAATTCTGCCCTAGAATTAGCTCCCCTGGAAGTAAGAATCTTAGTGCTTAGAGAAACAGGAGTAGGGTGGAGAAGATTCTATGTACTGCTTGCTCCTTGAAGGTCAGATCTCTGTCCTGCCACCTAACACAGTAAGTGTTCAATAAGAATTACTGGATGTAAAGCTTTTATTTTCTACTGATCTTGTTTTTCTCTATGTTCAGAGACTTTCGGGATTTCCAATCCTCATCCAGACCTCAGAACGTTCTACCGAGGTACATCTTCTGCCATCTTCTCATTTGCTCTCTACTTGTTCTTTCATGCCCGTACATGTAATTGTTGCTTTGGAGCTGGCTCCTCCTGCCTGCCTACACTCGGAGATGCCCTCCGTCTCTGAACTACCTAGCCATGGAACCAGTAAGAACAAGTATTTGCATGGATGGGGGAGGTTCTTTTGGAACATACTTGACCACCTGGAGCTTGTAAGGAGAGGCTGATGACTGGGAAGCCATCTGGTAGATTGTGCTGAAGTCTCCTTTGGGGTCATCCATTCTCAAGGAACCGTCAGCTGTGCCAGGGAGCAGGGACGGGCTAAGAAGTCTCTCTTGGAGATCACATTTCAGACACACTACAATAAAAAACAACATTGAGGGAGGGACTGTGGGTCACAGTTTACCTCAGGCTATGTGATTAACAGACAACATCTGTTGCCCATTCCACCTCTACCAGCAGGCAAGGGTTGGGAGGAGGCAGGGGAGTGGAAAGAAGAAAGCAGGATTGGTTTGGGAATCTACAGTATCTCTATCACTCTACACAACAGTTAACTTGTTTTCTGGGTCTGACATGATTTTTATTTGTTTTCTCTTGGGCTGGCTGAGCAGTTGCCTTACAGTGAGAGATCTGGCTTATGATCCAGTTTGAGGGGAATGTGTGTTATCTGTGGAGGAGGCAGCTAACACTTCCATATGCAGAGACCCTGTGGCAGTCAGAGAAGGAAATCTTGCCCCTGCTGCTTCCCTGTGGCTCAGCTTTGTTGACAGCACTGGTCGCATGCAGGTCTGCTAAAGGAAGAGCAGGAAAGCAGAAGTCAGGCAGGCAGTCAGCTGACAGCGACTGTTTCTCTGCGGGTTCTTCTAGGGACAATCCGGGGGAGGGGAGCAACAAGTTCCTGAAACAGTTTATTTTTTGATTCCCCAAAACCACTCCAAACATAAGCATTATTTATTATTATTTTTTAAGCCTTGGAGCATCACTGAGGAGGGCTTGGACTCGGTATGAGTCCCTCACCCAGGTGTTGTCTTCTTTGGTGTCATGCTCTGCTCCAGCGGTTACGTTCGCACGCCACAGTGCACAATGCTCTGTGGCACTAGGCTGGCATTCTTGATATTACAAAGTTTTAAAATGTATACCCAGTTTCAATACTGGTAACAGAATTGCAAATATAAGAATGTTCAGGACTGGTGAGAAGGCTAGTAGTTGATGTCAGTGATGTATCAAATGACTGTACTAACTGCAACATGAGATAAAAATAAAGGTAGAAATAAAGTAGGAAAAGAAAGAAAGAATGTCAGAGTAGGTGTCAGATCCAGTTGGCCCTCATGGGTCCAGAGAATCGGACCTAGACATGAATTCTGGGTGAGACAACTCTTGGCCTGGTGCTTCCCAGAGCCCAGGAAGTGGGTAGAAAAGACTTTGCCTAAGACTCCAGTTTACTCTCAGTTCCTCTTTGCCTGACTTTGCTGCTGGGTCCTGGGCCATCAGGACTGGGCAGCTGTGTTCCTCCGGCTGAGGATCTCAACCCTGGTTGAAATAAGAATCGCCTGGGGAAATTTTAAAAAATACCAATGTCTGGGCCCTACCCCAGACCAATTAAATCAGGAACTGTAGTTCTCAGCCAAGTATTCCAAAGCTGGGAAAGCTGTTTTAGCAGGGCTGGAGTCTAGAACCAGGTATGCTTTTCACCACCCAGAGAAAGCAGGTCCCAAACCAAAGAAAGGAGAAGACACTTGTTTGTACTCGACTGAGCACTCTGTCAGTGGGAGGCCTATGAGGGAAGCACATAGAGATGGGTTAAGGGCTAATAGGCAGTAAAGAAGCAGGTTGTGTGCAGTGGTGAACCTTGTAAGGAGGAGCCAAAGTGACATCCGATGAGCATTCTTCAAAAGACTCTGTACTAGGGGAATTCAAATTTGTTTTGTTTTGATTTGTTTCATTTCAAATGGATGTGGCAATGCCTCTGTTTTTTAAACGATGGGTAACTACAATATAGTCTTTACTGTGGTTGTTTAAAATCTTAGGTGGCTCATGCCCACCCCTGGAGGCCTACTTTTCCCAGACCTTACTCCAACTGTGCTCGGTCTGGAGTCCAGTGAAGACCTCCCTAGCAGACATGCTGACTGGAGTCTGGATCTAAGTTTGACCATGTGCCCCCAGAACTTGCAGATTTCCAAAAATGATTACATATAAATCTTCTGACTCTGACCCTGGTGCTGAAGGAGGTGAAAAGAGGGGGGAAAGCAGAGAAACTCTGATCAGCACCATGGTCAAATGCAACAATGGAAGAGTAGAAAGACTGGTTGCAGGAGTTCCTGGTCTTTTGACAGGCCCTAGCCCTTGACTCAAAATGGGAAGAAACAGCTGCAAATATTCATTAATAATTGGAATGTAAAATGTATGAAGAATGAATCTAAGAAAATTGGAAGTCATCAAAAATGAAAAGGAATGCATAAAGATCGATATCCTAGGCATTAATGAGCTGAAGTGGACTGGTATTGGCCATTTTGAATTGGACAATCATATGGTCTGGCATGCTGGGAATGACAAATTAAAGAGGAGTGGTGTCATATTCATTGTCAAAAAGAACATTTCAAGATCTGTTCTGAAGTACGATGCTGTCAGTGATAGGATAATATCTATATGCCTACAAGGACGATCAGTTAACACGACTATTATTCAAATTTACGCACCAATCACTAATACCAAAGATATAGAAATTGAAGATTTTTACCAGCTTCTGCAGTCTGAAATTGATCAAACATGCAATCAAGATGCACTGATAATTATTGGTGATTGGAATGTGAAAGTTGGAAACGAAAAAGAAGGATCTGTAGTTAGAAAATAAGGCCTTGGTGATAGAAATTACACTGGAGATCACATGATAAGAATTTTGCAAGACCAATGACTTATTCATTGCCAATACCTTTTTTCAACAACATAAACGGCAACTATACTTATAGACCTTGCCAGATGGAATACGTAGGAATCAAATTGACTATATCTGTGGAAGAGATGATGGAGGAGCTATTATCAGTTAGAACATGGCTGGGGGCCAACTGTGGAACACACCACCAGTTCCTCTTATGAAAGTTCAAGTTGAAGCTGAAGAAAATTAAAACAAGTCCACAAAAGCCAAAGTATGGTCATGAGTATATCTCACCTGAATTTAGAGATATCTCAGGAATAGATTTGACACATTGAACACTAATGATTGAAGACCAGACAAGTTGTGGAATGACATCAAAAACATCATACATAAAGAAAGCAAAAGGTTATTAAAAAGACAAGTATGAAAGAAAAGACCAAAATGGATGTCAGAAGAGACTCTGAAACTTGCTCTTGAATGTAGAGTAGCTAAAGCAAGTGGAAGAAATGACGTAGTAAAAGAGCTGAACAGAAGATTTCAAAGGGTAGCTTGGGAAGACAAAGTAAAGTATTATAATGAAATGTGCAAAGAACTGGAATTAGAAAACCAAAAGGGACGCACATGCTCGGCATTTCTCAAGCTGAAAGAACTGAAGAAAAAAAATTCAAGCCTTGAGTTGCAATATTGAAGGATTCTGTCTTAGTTACACAGTGCTGCTATAACAGAAATACCAGAAGTGGATGGCTTTAACAAACAGAAGTTTATTCTCTCACAGTTTAGGAAGCTAGAAGTCCAAATTCATGATGTCGACTCCAGGGGATGGCTTTCTCTCTGTGTTGGTTCTGGAGGAAAGTCCTTGTCATCAATCTTCCCCTGGTCTAGGAGCTTCTCAGCACAGGAACCTCTGGTCCAAAGGACATGCTCTACTCCCGGCTTTGCTTTCTTGGTGGTATGAAGCTCCCTTGTCTCTCTGCTCACTTCTCTCTTTTATATCTCAAAGGAGATTGACTTAAGACACAACCTAATCTTGTAGATTGAGTCCCGCCTCATTAGCATAACTATCTCTAATCCTGCCTCATTAACATCATAGAGGTAGGATTTACAATGCATAGGCAAATCACATCAGATGACAAAATGGTGGAGAGTCACACAATACTGTGAATGATGGCTTAGCCAAATTGACACATTTTGGGGGGATACAATTCAATCCATAACAGATTCTATGGGCAAAATATTGAACAAACACAGGAAGCATCAAAAGAAGATGGAAAGAATACACAGAGTCACTGTACCAAAAAGAATTGGTCAATGTTCAACCATTTCAGGAGGTAGCATATGATCAAGAACCAATGATATCGAAGGAAAAGTCAAGCTGCACCGAAGGCATTGTTAAAACACAAGCCTCCAGGAATTGACAGAATACCAACTGAGATGTTTCGATGAATGGATGCAGCACCTGAAGTTCTCACTCATCTCTGCCAAGAAATTTGGAAGACAGCTACCTGGCCACTGACAGGAAGAGATCCATATTTGTGCCTATTCCAAAGAAAGGTGATCCAATAGAATGTGGAACTTATTGAACAATATCATTAATACCACATGCAAGTAAAATTTTGCTGAAGATCTTTCAAAAGTGGTGGCCACAGTACATTGACAGGGTGCTGCCAGAAATTCAATCCAGATTCAGAAGAGGATGTGGAATGAGGGATATCATTGCTGATGTCACGTGGATCTTGGCTGAAAGCAGAGAATACCAGAAAGATGTTTATCTGTATTTTATCAACTATGCAAAGGCATTGACTGTGTGGATTATAACAAATTATGGATACCATCGTGAAGAATGGTGTGATGGTTACAATTGTGTGTCAACTTGGCTGGGCCATGATTCTCAGTGTTTATATGTGATCGCTCCCATGATTGAACCTGCTGTGAGTAGCCAATTAGTTGAAAGGGAGTTTCCTAGGAGGTGTGGCCTGCATCTGAACATAAGCAGATGTTCTGGCTTTTTTGCTCACTCTGGATCCTGCAGCTGTCTCCTGTTCGTCTGACTTTTCATTCTTGGGACTTGAGCTATCAGCTTATCTGCCAATTTTAGGATTCGTCGATCTTCACAGCCTGTAAGCAAAAGCCCTGCTCTCTGACTTGCTGATCTTGGGTTCGCCAGCCCCTGTGGCTATGTGAATCAAGAGAAGCCTCTATCCTGATCCACGGACTTGGGACGGTCCAGCCTCTACAGACTCATGAGTCGTTTCCTTGGTATAAATCTCTCTCTATATATATTTATATGTTTTAGTGGTTTTGCTTCTCTAGAGAACCCAGCCTAAGACAAATGGGAATTCCAGAACACTTAATTGTGCTCATGAGGAACCTATATACAAACCAAGAGGCAGTTGTTCAAACAGAACAAGGAAAGGTGTGCATCAGGGTTGTATCCTTTCACCACACTTATTCAATCTGTATGAGGAACAAAAAATTCGAGAAGCTGGACTATATGAAGAAGAATGCAACATCAGGATTGGAGGAAAACTCATTAACAACCTGTAACATGCAGATGACACAGCCTTACCTGTTGAAAGTGAAAAGAACTTGAAGCACTTACTGATGAACATCAATGACTACAGCCTTCAGCATGGATTACACCTCAACATAAAGAGAACAAAAATCCTCACAACTGAACCAATAAGCAACATCATGATAAAGGGAGAGAAGAGTGAAGATGTCAAGGATTTCATTTTACTTGGACCCAAAATACACAGCCAATGGAAGCAGCAGTCAAGAAATCAAACAACATATTGCATTGGGCAAATCTGCTGCAAAAGAGCTCTTTAGAGTGTTAAAAAGCTACGATGTCGCTTTGAGGACTAAAGTACGCCTGACTCCAGCCATGGTATTTTCAATCACCTCATATGTATGTGTGAAAGCTGGATGATGAATAAGGAAGACACAAGAAGAACTGATGCCTTTGAATTATGGTGTTGGTGAAGAATGTTGAATGTCAGAAGAAAGAACAAATCTGTCTCGGAGGAAGTGTAGCCAGAACGCTCCTTAGATGCAAGGAAGGCGAGACTTTGTCTCACGTACTTTGGACATGTTATCAGGAGGGACAAATCCCTTGAGAAGGAAATCATGCTTGGCAAGGTAGAGAGGGTCTGCCAAAAGAGGAAGACCCTCGATGAAATGGATTGATAAAGTGGCTGCAACAATGGGCTCAAACATAACAATGATTGTGAAGATGGCACAGTGTCTTGTTCTGTTGTACGCAGAGTTGCTATGAGTTAGAATTGGCTGGATGGCACCTAACAACAATAACAACAAGTCCCCCTAGTGAAAGAAGTGAATCTCTAGCTCCTTTGCTCAGAACTGCCCAGCACTAGGCAGGTTAGTGTAGTAGGTAAGGGCCCAGGCTCTAAAGGCAGATAGACCTGGGTTTGATGAACATCCTCTGAGCTGAGAATAGTCAAATGCACAAAATACAGGTTTCGGATCACTATTAGTCAGAATTGACTTGATAGCAACGAATTTCGGTTTTTTTTGGTTACTACTCTACTCTAACCCAAAAGAGCACTTTCAATACTATTTCTAAGTGATAAGACAGAATTATGTCATGTTTAATGGGCAGTGTTTTTCTTTCTTAGTGGTACAGAAAAGAGTGGTGTATCTTGTAATTGACAGCATCTTATATTCAGTGTCATAGGGTAATAGCACCTGACTCACGGTGTTTTGTGAAGATGAAATGAAACAATGCAAGGAAAAGTGTTAACATGATGCCTGGCACAGTGAGAGGGCTCAGTGATATGTTGGCTATCAATTACCTTCTGTATAAAATTGCCAGTTGCCTTAAATAGGGGAAAATAGATAAGAAGTGAATTCCAGAGGATGCAACAGAGAGGAATTGGTGCTATGAACCTTGGACAAAAGGGGTGGAAAGGAAGTCCTGGGAAGATTTTACACACAATGGAAAGGCAGATTAAAATAAAGTTAAGCTGTCAAAGGCGTCCCAGGTCCTAGGTTGAGAGAAAGGGATCTGTTAGAGACTCCATGGCTAACTTTAGAAAGAAAGGGTCTTGGAAAACCATAATCCTATCTAATAACACCTTCAATGGGTTTTTCCCTGTCCTGACAGAGACCAGGGTCATAGAAAACTTCTACGACAGTTCCAGCTGAAGAAAAAGGAACATGCATAAGAACTCAAATATGCTGCCAACGGCCAAGAAAGAGTCCCTGGAGGAAGCAGTGACTCCAGTGTGTCATGTCAGAGCCTGTGAGAAGGGCCCCTGTAAGCATGATGTCCAGTCCAGCCTTCAACCCTCCACTGACCTCTGTAGTCACTACCAAGACGCTACTCAATGAGAAAAATGGGTACAAACGTCCACTGTTAAAGAGGAAGATATCCCATGGTCCTTTCGCTTTAGAGTTGATCTCAGAAGAGTCAGCTTTCTGAATCTCAGTGTGGCTGACTATACCATGGGCCCATCTGCAGGCCCCATCACCCCAGGTTCTGAGCCAATCTTCAAAGGCGTGGAAGAATAGAAATGGCCTTCCTCCTGTCATTTAGTGGGCCTTGGATGAAGTATTGTCACTAGTCTGAGCAATATCCAGGATCTTGTTGGCATGTGCAGAACACTGAATTGGATCTCTTGGTTTCAATAATTGCCTGAACATGCCTTGTGAACATGGTCTCTGGCCACTGATTGTCTCTCTGGGGCCAGCCTCTGTAGTTGCTTTGGTTCTACTCAATTTGGTGCCTCCCTAGCGAGAATATCTCAATTTAATCTTGGTCCTCTCCCTCTCTCCACAGGCCCTGTTTATCAACTGTTATTATTGAGATACCAGTATGCCTCAAATTATAATGTCAGCAGTATTTACCACACTTAAAATTAGAAAATGGAAAAAACAAAAAATGATTCATCATGCTCTTACATCGTATAGCTGATGCCCTATTATTGAGGTGTCTGAGGCTATTTGCCCCTAATCTAATTGGCCTTTGCTGGCTGGGCTTAATAAGGTTGGGTTTTCTAACTGTGGTCACTTTTTAGAACTTCCCTTCTGACTTCTCATGCTTACACTGGAGAGTCTCATCC
The DNA here is from genome assembly GCF_030014295.1 of Loxodonta africana. Lineage (NCBI taxonomy): Eukaryota > Metazoa > Chordata > Mammalia > Proboscidea > Elephantidae > Loxodonta > Loxodonta africana. Next base: position 29,650,814 of record NC_087356.1, read on the forward strand.
AATTCCTAGGCCTCAACTACTCTGTACTCTAATGACTCACTAGATCCTAATCCCAGACTAGGATAATCACAGCCTATATAAAATGCCTTTTGGGGGTTGTGTACATGGATTATCTCTGGCTCTGGAAAAGTTGCTGAAACACCCTGAAGAAAAAAGGAGATGGATATGCTCTTGGTCGGTTCCACTGTTATGTAGCCAGGCTTTGAAGAAAATCTCCATGCTGACAGTATCGTTGTCTATAGTCTGAAGGTCAATGTCAATTCCCAAGCTAGAACTCTCTGCAGAAGAAAGAGAAATAGTGGTTAGAGTGTTTTCTTCTTTAATTGGAAATTAAAAAAAATACAAAATTTTAAGTGCACCCATCAAGTCTACCTCCAGATATCTAGCCTGTAGAAATTTTTGGACAGTACGCAAAGAGGCATGAGCAAAGATGTTCACTGTAGCATTGTTACAATAACAAATAATCAAAACCCAAAAGGGAAGCAACTCAAATGCCCGTCAACAGGGGAAGGTTTATATAAATTATGGCAGACTCAAACTATGGAGTACTGTGCAGCTGTTAAAAAAAATAAAGCTAAATGTACTGATGGAGAGCTTAGAGAGAGTAAGTAGATAAAGAAAGTCATAGAAAAGACAAAAGACGGATAGTGGGGTTCCATTTACATAAGAAATAAAATGATTTGCATAAGCACATACATATATACGAAAATGCATTTTACAAAGGTCTGGTAGGCTATCACCGTTATCACTGTTAACAGTGATGGACTGGGAATGCAATTTATTACTCATATTTCTATACTGTTTGAATTTTATTGTAACCATATATTTCTTGTATTTAAAAAACATGCTAGAACCTAAAAACAACCAAAAAAACATATAGCAATGAAAGTTAAATATTTAGCTAACAAGAGGGACTTGGGCTTTATGGTGTTATCTGACAATGAAAATGTATTCAATTATTCTGTTATAAAACATCAATTTAAAAAAGACTATAAGGAAAAAAAAAAAGGTGAACCCTTGAGCTCCACTTTATGATACAGATTATTCGAGTTTGTCTTTGGCACAGTCTGCCTCACAAGCGTGGTTAGCAGCTAAGGAGATGGGGTGGTCTGGTGGAATGTGACTTAACTGCAAATCTGAGTGAATGGAACTGGGTAGGTGGGGGTCATGAGGCTTTGCTGGTATTTTTCCTGCTTCAGGGAACACTAACTCAGGAATTGGGGCAGTCGGGGGGAGTCAGGTTCTGCAGGTAAAGGTTGCCAGTGAAAACCAAATGTAAGGTGGTGGAGGAAGCATAGACAGAGCAAATGAGGCAAGAGCTGGAAAGTAACCGAAAAGGAATCCAACTTTCTCCGTTTTACCACGAGGGGTTCTGAAATACTTTTACAAAGGGCCTAAGAAAAGCCAGTTTTTCCAATGAATTAAACTTCTGTGTGCGACTAACGGACCCCAGTGAGAAAGCTGGTTTATTTCTAGAACGACATTCCTGAGGACTAGTCTGCAGAGGTGGCAGCCTCTCCCCAGGGAACAAAGGGGCTTCAGTCCAGTGTGCTGGTATCCAGCGCAGGGGAGGTGTGGGGGAGCTAGATGACTTCATGTCATAGCCAACCACTCATTCTGTGGTTGGAAAGGATCACCAAATGCATTTCTCTTTTACCAGTATGATTAAACCTCTATCATCTTCCATGGATAGTTACGTGGATTCGTTAGTTAACTAGTTACTTCCTTCTTTCCAGCAAGCAGTAATATTTATGAAGAATCTACTACGTAGAAGACGAAATATTGCACAGGGTACAAAGGTATATATGACAATCTTTGGCCTTAAGGGGTTTATGAAGCAACGTTATTCTTGACCATGTCTGTCCAACTGTCACCTGCCCCACCCTGCTTTAGGATGCTACAGTGATAAATATGAAGTCATGACCCAAGGAAAGTTCCTCATAAGTAAAGAGAGAAGTATTTTTTAATAATGTGAATCTTATTTTTTCACAGGCAAAAAATGAAGTAATGTAATTTTTCTAAGCCTGAAGCCTGGACTTTGGCTTGAGGAACAAGTATGGAAAGGCTGAGCAGCTTCTCCTCAGTGAAGCAAAGAGTTATCAAAGCATAAGGGGCAGCTCCAGAACCAAAGACATGTGATTGAGTAAAGGAGTGCAGAAAGTAGGGAGAAAATATTGCTTGGAGTTCAAACAACAGAATTCTGAAGAATTTTTTTTTTTCTCTACCAGGGAAGGGTAGAAAATAAAAACCCCTACTATGGGCAGTATAAGGAGACAACGGAAAAGTCATCGCCCATCAAGAATCTGGAACAAAAAAAAATTAGGGGTGTCCTCAGATAGTTAAGCTATCTAACCAACACAGAGTGGTGGAGTCAACCACAGCAAGATTTGGCTGTAGCCTTATTGAAGGTTTTAGAATATCTAAAAATAGATGTGCCCATGAGAAGGGGAGAGGGTAGGGAGCACAGCCCAAGGGGAGCGACAGAGGCACACTGGCCATGCCCATCCACACCTGGCTCAGAGGAGAGTACACGCTGGCTCAAGGACACATCCTAATGGCAGGGATGTGGCTGTCAAGTCTTCTCTTCTTGACGGTTATGGTTCTCTCTCAAAAACATTCTGGTTTATACTTTCATCTTGAGCTTGATAAGGTGAGTCTGTCCCTGAGAGAGTTCTGACAAAATCAACTTTCTGATCCTGTAAGGCTGAAGAGCATGGTAGTCTTGGTAGGCAGCCATCTTCCCTGCAGACACCCCATCAATGTTCCTTACATCCTTTCTAACTTCGCAACCTATAAGCTGTCGGGAGAACCACAGAGCAGAGCCTCTTTGTTTGAAACAGTTCTCATGTAATCTCCGTAGAGGCACTGTGCTGCAGGTTTGAGGCTTTAGTTTTGCAGCCTCAGAAGGGAGTCAGTGCCCTCTCAAAGAAAGACTCATATCATTCAAGCTAAAGACTAATGTGTAAATCAGAACACTTTAGGGGAACTTCTTTTCCACTTTCTCTGACACGGTTTCAAGTATTTACTTCCTTGTGCCTAGAACATTGCAGTAGCCTCTTAGCTGTCCCATCAAACTCAATTCCTTCCCCTCTAGTTCTTCTTATGTTACTACCAGTGAATTTTCTAAAACATAGTTTCATCGGATCCCTCCTTTGCTAAAGAGTACATACTACTTTTCTGCTGTCATCTTTATTCCCCTCACTCATCCTGAACAAGTCTGTACTTCTCATTATTCCTCAAATACCCTACCCTTTCCTTCCCTTCCTTTGTGACAGCTCATATTATTCCTCCCCATCTCTACCTGATGAGATCCTGTTCCCTGACTGAGCTCAAACGGCAGCTCCTTCATGGGGTCTGCTCTGATCAACCCTCCATCTACTGTATTTCCATAGCTCTTGGTTTATATTTGCAGTACAGTTCATATTACATTTTGCCTTGGGACCATTGCTATTTGGAAACTTGCTTGATCTCTCCCATTCAAATGTAAACCCCTAAAGGGTAGGAAATGTTCCCTGTCCACTTGCACACTCCCCAGCCCCTAGCTCAGTGCCTTGCAGAGAGCTGAAGCTTGTAAATGCCTGTTGAGTTGAACAACAATTCCATCTTCTTCAGCTCTTATTACTTTTTACTATAACTCCTTTGTTTCAGATAAGTGAGTCTCTTTGCCATGTGACTTCCTTCCTTCCTTAGGGCTTTTATTACTCTGCCCATCTGTAGCTTGTGACCTTCTCCACAATTCAACTCAGGACTAACTTTGTCCAGGAAGTTATGCTTAATTATATCCTTCCTTATCTGACTTTAATTAGCACCCCTCCTTGGGTATCTGTGAGCTTCATTTGGGCAGTATTAATTCATGCGTTAACTTGTTTCTTCTGAAGGTTTTTTTTTTTTTCTTTCTCTTTTTGTGAGTTTACGAAAGGCAGTGGGATGTAGTAGAAAGACTAAGGTCTGAATTGTGGCTTGCATGTTGTTAGCTTTGTTAGTTTGGACAAATTTTTAAACCTCTAAGCCTCAGTTTTTCCATCTATAAAGTGGGGGACAGTACAAGCTATTTTATAAGTCATACCTATTAAACCTGTTGCCGTCGAGTTGATTCTGACTCACGGCAACCCTATAGGACTGAGTAGAACTGCCGCATAGGGTTTCCAATGAGCAGCTGGTGGATTTGAACTGCTGACTTTTTGTTTAGTAGCCAAATGCTTAACCACCACACCACCAGGGCCCCCATACCATTATGTTGTTGTTGTTAAGTGCCGTCGAGTTGATTCTGACTCATAGCGACCCTGATTACAACAGAATGAAATACTGCCCGGTCCTGCACCATCCTCACAATCACTGTTAGGCTTGAGAATGTTGTTGCAGCCACTGTGTCAGTCCATTTCCTTTTTTAAATTTATTGTGCTTTAGGTAAAAGTTTACAGCTCAAGTTAATTTCTCATACAAAATGTGTCAGTCCATCTTGTTGAGGGTCTTCCTCTCTTTTGTTAACCCTCTACTTTACCAAGCATGATGTCCTCCAGAGACCGGTCCCTCCTGATAACATGTCCAAAGTACGTGAGACAAAGCCTCATTGTCCTCGCTCCTCAGGAGCACTCTGGCTGTACAGCTTCCAAGACAGATTTGTTCATTCTTCTGGCAGTCCATTGGTATATTCGATATTCTTCACCAACACCATAATTCAAAGGCGTCAATTCTTCTTCGGTCTTCTTTATTCATTGCCCAGCTTTCGCACGCGTATGAGGCAATTGAAAACACCATAGCTTGGGTCAGGCGCACCTTAGTCAAAAAAAATTTTTTTTTTTTTTTAGTCAAAGTGAGATGGAAATGCCTAGCAAGCTAAATGGCATGAAGTAAATTCAATAAATGTCATTTCCCTTCCTTCTCTCTCATCAACAAAACGATTAGCTTTTGGAAAATAAGAATGTGGTTTCCTTAAAAAAAAGAAAAATTTGTCACTTCCTTTGGTCACTGCCTCCCCCTTCCCAACATATATAAACACACCAACACCTAGTACTGTCTTCCTCACAAAGCTCCACCCTGACCGGAGAGCAGAGCGTCATGCGGGGGCGGGCCACACCGAGGGCATGAAGCAGGAGAGTGACAGGAGTGAAGCACTGCCTCTGCGTGTTTGGGTGGTTATGACCAACCGAGGTCTGGCTCACTGCAGTCCGCACCGCAGGCCTAGGTCATTCAGTTTTTGGGTTTATCCTGCCCCCCTGTGGCCAGAAGCAGTGACGTCCTTTCCAGAGCTCTTTTTTAAGCTTTTCTAGAAGGGGCACAATAATGGAAGACGCTAAGGAGGCCAGGTGACTGAAAATCAAGTAATGCCCAAAACAGGATCCCTCAGAAGTCAAGGGAGATTCAGGCCATTTTAACTGTCTGAGGATCATGGTATTGAAAAATTACAATGAAATGCCAAAATCAGTCTAAGAACATTTCACTATTAAAAAAAAAATAGCTAAAACAGGGTTACAAAACTGAAGTGTGTTTACAATGGGAGAATTAAACTCTTTCACACACATACACAGACACATACGAGTGTGGATGTACTTCTCACTTGACATGAAATATTTCAAGTAGAGGCCCAGGAAATGGTGCCCTTGCCCAGTCCAGCACCTCCTCTCCAGTCCCACAAAGGCCAAGACCTCTGGGCTAGACCTATTCCTTTTCATTTGACCTTCCTGTGGCCTGTCCTTGGATGGTATGGATGGTCCAAGGCCAAGTGGTGGTCATCTTCCTAGGGACCCAATCTATAAAGGATGCTAAAACCTCACCATAATGAAACAGAGAAAATTTATTTCCCAGGACTCTTCTCAGGGAAAGTATTCTTGTCATTCATTCATTCACTTAATCATTCATTCAATTTGTCTTTTGAACAAATATTTATTTAGTGCTTTCTATGAACCAGGTGGGTGGCGTAGTGGTTAAGAGCTATGGCTGCTAACCAAAAGATCGGCAGCTAAATCCACTAAGTGCTCCTTGGAAACCCTATAGGGCAGTTCTAGTCTGTCCTTTAGCGTCGTTATGAGTTTTTTTTTTTTTTTTTAAATGAACCAGATGCAGTTCCTAGGAGGTACAAACGGTTAATGTGCTGGGCTGCTAGCTGAAAGGTTGCAAGTTGGAATCCACCCAGAGGTGCCTCAGAAAAAAGGCCTGGTGACCTTCTGAAAAATCAGCCACTTAAAATGCTACGGAGTACAGTTCTACTCCAAACACAACATGGGGTTGCCCTGAGTCAGAATTGACTGGATGGCAACTGGTCAACTGGTTATGAGTCAGACACTGATTGGTATCAACAACGAACCAGACAAATTCTCTGCTTTCATGGTTTAATTTGTAGTAGTAGAACAGACAAAAAAACAAATAAAACAAAATACACTGAAGATAATGATAGATACTACAAAGAAAAATAAAGCAAGAGAGATGGCGTGTGCTATCTCATTAGGGGGAGAGCAACTATGAGTATATAGAAAGGTGTATATAAATTTTTGTATGAGAGACTGACTTGATTTGTAAACTTTCACATAAAGCACAATAAAAAAAGAAAAATAAAGCAGAATTAGGATATGTGTGTGTGTGTGCATGTGTGTGCAATTTTAGCTTGGTTGGTCAAGGAAATACTCCCTAAGGAGGTGAGAGTTGAGCAGAGATTTGAACGAAGTAAAGAACTAAGCCACAGAAGCATTTGTGGGAAGATGGTTCCTTGAATTGGGATCAACAAGTTCAAAGGTCTTGAAGCTGGAATCAGCTTGGTATGTTGGAGGAATAGCAAGAAGGCTAAAGCAATATAAGGGAGGAAGTGAGGACTGGCTGACAAGTGGCTAGGTGAAGGACGGGGCTCCCTAAGGAGCATGCTCACGCAATGATGCATGTCCCTACACTCCCTTCTAAGGAGGGTGGGCTCCCTCACTGCTTAGGCCAGTCACTTCATCCCTCTAAACTCAATTTTTCCATCTGTAAAGTTGGATCGATAATAATTGCTAGGTAAAGGGTTCATTTGAGTATAAAATGATATAATACATCTGAAAGCATTTTGTGAAGTTCAGAGCTCCATGCAACTATAAGGGATGAAAGATTAGAAAGCGGACTCCCAGCTGTTTACCTATGAACATTTTGTCACTAAAAGCTAGTGCCATTTATTTTGGTGGTGGTGCGGGGGAGGGGGGATTAACATTTTTCTTTTCAGTAAAGCATGTGATCCAAGTTGTTAGAAAATATATTTTATCTAGGCTTCTTAGTAGCTCTATTTTTATATTTTTTTGAAAAAAAATGCAGCGCTCATACAAAAAAGGTTGATCATTACTGATTTAGGTATATCACAATCTACAGTGCAGTTTGTCTTGGAAAACACTACACTTAACGGGTATTAAAAATCTTTTTCAGCAGAGAGATTAATTTATATAGTCTATAAACCCAAAAGTATTTAATGCAAATTGTAATGTAAATTTGGAAAGCTTTTGGGAAGAAATGCTTTCCATTTCACTGCAGTGGGGGAGGAGAGCAGAGAAAAAGGATATTTAGGAGAAGTTTGGCATGAAGAGGAAAGTGAGCTATGGGGGCACTAACTCATTGGTCTCACCCTGAGAACCAGATGGAAGAGCTTTGCCTCCTTAATGTCCAAGGGACCTGAGAGAAAGCTCTGCTCTGAGGTGAAAATAAAAGCAGAGGGAACCCAAAAAGAATATAAGGCTTATTGGGAAGCTAGGTAGGGTAAGGAAAAAGCTAAAAAGACACCAAACTCAAAGAAAGTTCTAAAACATATCTTAAAAAAAAAAAAAAAAAAAAAAACCTAGTCTGTGTAACAATTTTGTGATCCTGTATATGTATATATGCATTTTTGTACTGTTGGAGGTGTATCGTTAGGATATTTGATTCCTAGAAGTGGCACTGTTGAGTTAAAAGTAAACATATGTGTAGTTTCCTTAAAAAAATAAAAAAGATTTCCTTAGCTAGTCTCTAATTCGTTAAATAGTATCTCCTCCGAAAGGCGTGTACCATTGTGCATCCTCCCCAACAGTGTATAAAAGTGTAGTCTCACCAACAGAATGTGCTTCATACTTTTTAGTTTTTGCTGATGTAATAGTTGAGAAATGGTATCTGGGTGTAGTCTTAATCTGCATTTTTCTAATTATGAGTGAGGCTGAGCATCTTTTCATGTGTCTAAATATCATTTAAAAATCTTTTTTCAATTATCTATTCATGTCTTGTCCATTTTTCTATAAGGTTTTTGGTCTTTCTCCCCTCAACTTTTAAGTGTCCTTTATATACTAGAGAGCTTAGTCTTTTTTTTTTTTTAATCCTGTGATATAATTTGCAAATAATTTTTCTATTTCCCCTTGTCTTTGACTTGGTTTATGGTGGTTTTTGCCATGCCATAAATTTTTATTTTTATGTAGTTAAATTTATCCATTTTCCTTTATTGTACCTGGATTTTGAATCATAGTTAGATCTTTCCTTCTGAGATTATGTAGGCATTTGCCAAATATTTTTTAGTACTTTTGAAAAATTATTATTCATTACATTTAGATCCCTGGTCCATTTGGAGTTTTTTTTTTTTCTTCCCCCAAATGGCTAACCAGTTGTCTCAGAAAAAAAATTTCGAACAATTTCATCTTTGCCCTAGTGATTTGAGATGCCACCTTGATCCTATACTAAATTTCTATATGGCCATGGGTCTATTTCTGGACACTGGGGCTTGTTCCCCAATTAATCTTTGCAGTATACTAAGGATTGGGGGTTAACTAGTGCTAGGTATATGATGGGGCTGATTTCTGATAAAGAAGTGGCCAGATTGTCCCAAGAATGGGTAGCAGCAATACAAGTCATTTGCCAAGTAAAGCAGCGGTGTGTGTCTAGGAGTGTTAGAGGATGGGGGCAGAGGGAGAAGGAGAGAAGAGTTGGGATTTAACAAGAATTTCTTTTAAGTCTCAGTCTCCTAAAGAGAGAGAGAAGTGATAGAGAATGTGAGATTACCAACCTGAATAGGAGGTAAAATGAAAGAACCAAACCCATCAAGTGGATTCCAGTACTGTTAGATTTCAGAATCCAAATGATCTTCCTTCAAATCACAGCTATAAACTCTAGAAAATATATAAAAGATAATTACCTGAGTGGTCTGGAGACTGAACAAAAGCAGACAGATTTTGGAGAGGAGTTGAAACTTGGAATAAGTGACCACCAAGTACTGAATTTCCCATTTTTTGAGTCTTTGCCCTGAGGGTGGGTGGCTACAGTCACAGCAGTGTGGGGGCAGCTAAAGCTTCAATAGAAAGCCCTCTGTCTTTCACTGGAGTTGCCAGGGGAAGGGGCCTAGAGCAACCAGGGCCTTCAGAGAGTGAAAGGGAAATCCAAGAGGAGTGTCATAGGCAGAGAACCCTAAATTATATATATATATATTTTAAAATAATTTTTATTGTGCTTTAAGTGCAAGTTTACAAATCAAGTCAGTCTGTCACATGTAAGCTTATATACACCTTACTACATACTCCCATTTACTCTCCCCTTAATGAGTCAGCCCGCACCCTCCTTCCAGTCTCTCCTTTCATGACCCTTTTGCCAGTTTCTAACCCTCTCTACCCTCCCATCTCCCCTCCGGACAGGAGATGCCAACACAGTCTCAAGTGTCCACCTGATACAAGTAGCTCACTCTTCATCAGCATCTCTCTCCAGCCCATTGTCCAGTCCCTTCCATGTCTGATGAGTAGTCTTTGGGAACCTAAATTATATTTTTAAACTCAGTTCAGGTGCCTGGCTGACCTTTGTACCACACATGTATGGGGCAAAGTAAAAGTAGCTAATAGCTAAGGGCTAAAGAACAGAACTTAGATCTGAGTCCCCGCTCACTGCAGGCACAACCAGTTGCAGTTTGAGTCTAACAAAATTAATTGTCTTCTAAAACAAATACTTTTCAGAGCAATATAAAAGGACCCAGAGCCTCTATCCAAAACCAAAACCAAATCTGTTGCTGTCACATCAATTCCACTTATGGGACAGAGTAGAATGGCCATAGGGTTTCCAAGGAACAGCTGGTAGATTTGAACTCCCAGTCTTTTGGTTAGCAGCCAAGCTCTTAACCACTGTGCCACCAGGTCTCTGTAACACTCACAAGATACAATCCAAATGTTCTTGACAAACAAAGAGCCAGAAAAATGTGACTCAATCTCAAAGGAAAATAAAATCAACAGATGCAAATCCCAAAATGACTAAGATGTGGGAATTATCAGACAATATCAACAGAGAAAAATAGCATAAAAATGAACCAGACTGAAATTATAGAACTGAAAAATCCAATATCTGAAATAAAAAAATTCACATGGGCTTAATAACAAAAGGAAGATGAGAGACAAAAGAGTCAGTGAACTTAAGCATAGGTCCATAGAGATATCTTATCTGAAGAGGAGAGAGGAGGTTTGGAGAAAACAACATAAAACAAAACAAAACAAAGAAAAAACAAAAACTGCTCAGAGTCTTGGGAAATTGTGTGACAATTTAAAAAGGTTTAAAGTATGGATAATTGTAGTCCCAGAAGGACTGGCATGAGAGAATGAGGCAGAAAAAAACTTAGAAGAAATAGTGGCAGAAGACTTTTCAAACTGTATTAAGGACATAAAATTTATAGATTCAAGAAGCTCGGTGAACCCCATACAGGATAAATTAGAAAAAATTTATGACCAGTCACATCATTGCAAAGCTACTGAAAATCAAACATAAAGAAAAAAAAATACTGAAAGTGGTCAGAAAAATATTTCACATACAGGGAAAAATGATTTGAAGGACTGTGACTTTTAATCAGGAACTGTGCAAGTCCAGAAGATAGTGGAACCAAAAAACTAAACCGAGTGCCGTTGAGTCAATTCCAACTCATAATGACCCTATAGAACAGAGTAAAACTGCCCCATAGAGTTTCCAAGGAGCACCTGGTGGATTTGAACTGCCGACCCTTGGGTTAGCAGCTGTAGCACTTAACCACTATGCCACCAGGGTTCCCATTAAAGTGTTAAAAGGAAAACAAACCCAAAACCCTGCCAACCCAGAATCTACATACAAGAAAAATATCCTTCAAGAATTAAGGTGAAAAAGATATTTTCAGAGAGAGAATGACTAAGAGAGTTTGTCACCACCAGAATTCCTCTATAAGATATACTAAAGTTCTTCAAGATGAAGGAAATGATACCCAAGAGAAGCTTAGATCTTCAGGAATAAATGAAAAGATCAGAAGTGGTAAATACACAGGTAAATGTAAAAGACTATTTTTCTCTTAATTTTTAAAAAATGCACATGATTGTTTAAAGAAAAATTTATAATACTCTCATGGAGTTTTTTTTTTCCTCTAAATTTCATACCTTTATGTTTTTTTAAAATAAAAAAAATTTTATTGTGGTAAAAAAAAATACACATATAATAAAAATTTGCCATAGCGGCAATTTTTACATGTACTAATTTAGTGACACTGATTATGTAAATCATGTTGTACAACCACTTGTGGAGTTTTTAATGAATGTAGGTATCATAAACCCAATGCTGTCGAGTCGATTCCGACTCATAGCGACCTTATAGGTCGGAGTAGAACTGCCCCATAGAGTTTCCAAGGAGTGCCTGGAGGATTTGAACTGCTGACCCTTTGGTTAGCAGCCGTAGCACTTAACCATTATGCCACCAGGGTTTCCATAGATACCGTACATACGGAAATTATAAAAGACAGTGTATGTGTGTGTAAATGAACCTACACAGTTGTAAGATTTCCACATTTTACCTGAGTTGTAAAAAAGTTAAATTTAAATATATACTTGGGAATTATATATACATGTGTATATATATACACGTATATATATATATATATATACACACATACATCTACAATTATATATACATTTATATATTAAAAATATATATAATCCTTAGGTTTCCATATTTTATGTGAAGTGGTACTATATTGACTCTAAGTAGACTGAAAAGTTAATGATATATAATATAATCCCTATGGCAGGCACTAAAAAAATAATGCAAAGAGGTATAACTAAATGACAGTGTTGTTGTTCTGACATGCCGTCAAGTTGGTTCCAACTCATAGAGACCCTATGTACAACAGAGCAAAACACTACCCGGTCCTGTCCCTTCCTCACAATGGTTGTTATGTCTGAGCCCATTGTTGCAGCCACTGTGTCAGTCTATCTCCTTGAGGGTCTTCCTCTTTTTTGATGACCCTCTACTTTTCCAGGTATGATGTCTTCCAGGGACTGGTCCCTCCTGATAATAAATCCAAAGTACTGTCTTGTCATCCTCGCTTCCAAGAAGCACTCTGGCTCTATTTCTTCCAAGGCAGACTTGTTCATCCTGGCAGTCCCTAGTATATTCAATATTCTTTGCCAACACCATAATTTAAAGGCATCAATTCTTCTTCGGTCTTCCTTATTCATTGTCCAGCTTTTGCATGCATATGAGGCAACTGAAAATATCATGATTGATCAGGCAAGTCACACCTTAGTCCTTAAAGTGACATATTTGCTTTTTAACACTTTAAAGAGGCCTTTTGCAGCGGATTTACCCAATGCAATCAATATGTCCTTTGATTTCTTGACTGCTGTTTCCATGGTCTTTAATTGTGGATCTAAGTAAAATGAAATCCTTGATAACGTCAGTCTTTTCATTATTTATCATGATGTTGCCAGTTGCAAGGATTTTTGTTTTCTTTATGTTGAGATGTAATCCATACTGAAGGATGTAGTCTTTGATCTTCATCAGTAAGTGCTTCAAGTCCTCTTCACTTCCAGCAAGCAAGGTTGTGTCATCTGCATATCACAGGTTGTTAATGAGTCTTCTATCAATCCTGAGGCTACATTCTTTTTCATATAGTCCAGCTTTCAGGTTATTTGCTCAGCATAAAGATTGAATAAATATAGTGAAAGGATGCAACTCCGATGTACACCTTTCTTGATTTTAAACCATGCAGTATCCCCTTAATCTGTTTGAACAACTGTACCTTGGTGTATGTACAGGTTCCACATGAGCACAATTAAGTGTTCTGGAATTCCCATTTTTGGCAATGTTATCCATAATTTGTTATGATCCACACAGTCGAATGCCTTTGCATAGTCAATAAAACACAGGTAAACATCTTTATGGTATTCTCTGTTTTCAGCCAAGATCCATGTGACATCAGTAATGATATCCCTAGTTCCATGTCCTCTTCTGAATCCAGCTTGGATTTCTGGCAATTCCCTGTTGATGTACTGCTGCAATGACTTTTGAATGATCTTCGGCAAAATTTTACTTGCGTGTGATATTAATGATATTGTTCAATAATTTCTGCATTCTGTTGGATCACCTTTCTTTCAAATCGGCACAAAATGGATCTCTTCCAGTCGGTTGGCCAGGTAGCTGTCTCCCAAATTTCTTGGCATAGACTAGTGAGCACTTTCAGAACTGTATCCATTTGTTGAAACATCTCATTGGTATTCTGTCAATTCCTGAAGCCTTGTTTTTCACCAGTGCCTTCAATGCAGCTTAGATTTCTTCCTCCAGTACCATTGGTTCTGGATCATACCCTACCTCCTGAAATGGCTGAATGTCGACCAATTTTTTTGGTACAGTGACTCTCTCTGTATATTCCTTCCACCTACTTTTGATGTTTCCTCCGTCATTCAATATTTTGCCCACAGAATCCTTCAAAATTGCAACTTGAGGCTTCAATTCTTTCTTCTGTTTTTTCAGCATGTTCTTCCCTTTTCATTCTCTAGCTCCAGGTCTTTGCACATTTCATTATAATGTTTTACTTTGTCTTCTCGAACCACCCTTTGAAATCTTCTGATCAGCTTTTCCACTACATCATTTCTTCCATTTGCTTTAGCTACTCAATGTTCAAGAGCAAGCTTCAGAGTCTCTTCTGACACCCTTTTTGGTCTTTTCTTTCTTTCTTGTCTTTTTAATGACTTTTTTCTTTCTTCGTGTATGATGTTCTTGATGTCTTTCCACAACTCGTCTAGTCTTTGGTCACTAGCGTTCAATGCGTCAAATGTATTCTTGAGTTGGTTTTCAAGTTCAGGTGGGATATACTCAAGGTTGTATTTTGGCTCTTGTGGATTTGTTTTAATTTTCTTTACCTTTAACTTGAACTTGCATATGAGCAATTGATGATCTAATTCTGCACTCAGCCCCTGGCCTTGTTCTGACTGATGATATTGAGCTTTTCCATTGTCTCTTTCCACAGATGTAGTTAATTTGATTCCTCTGTACTCCATCTGGCAAGGTCCACGTGTATTGTCGCTGTTTATGTTCTTGCAAAAAGGTATTTGCAATGAATAAGCCATTGGTTTTGCAAAAATTCTTATCACGCAATCTCTGACGTCATTTCTATCACCAAGGCCATATTTTCCAACTATCAATCCTTCTTTATTTCCAACTTTCACATTCACATCACCAATAATTATTAATGCACCTTGATTGCATGTTGATCAATTTCAGACTGCAGAAACTGGTAAAAATCTTCCGTTTCTTCATCTTTGGCTTTGGTGCTTGATGTGTAAACTTGAATAATAGTCGTATTAACTGGCCTTCCTTGTAGGCGTATGGATGTTATCCTATTACCGACAGCGTTGTACTTCAGCATAGATCTTGAAACATTCTTTTTGACGATGAATGAGACGCCATTCCTCTTCAATTTGTCATTCCCAGCATAATAGATCATAAGATTGTCTGATTCAGAATGGCCAATACCAATCCATTTCAGCTCACTAATGCTTAAGGATATCAATCTTTATGTATTCCATTTCATTTTTGATGACTTCCAATTTTCCTAGACTCATACTTCATACATTTCACCTTATGATTATTAATGGATGTTTGCAGCTGTTTATTCTCATTTAGAGTTGTGCTACCTCAGCTAATGAAGGTCCTGAAAGCTGGACTCCATTGACACCATTAAGTCAACTCTAGTTTGAGGAAGCAGCTCTTCCTCCATTGTATTTTGCATGCCTTCCACCCTGAGGGACTCATCTTCTGGCATTATATCAGACAACATTCTGCTGATATTCATCAGGTTTTCACTAGGCAATTTTTTCAGAAGTAGGCTGCCATGTCCTTCTTCCTGGTCTGTCTTAGTGTGGAAGCTTAGCTGAAACCTGTCTACCAAGGTTGACCCTGCTGATATTTGAAATACTGGTTGCAAAGCTTCTAGTATCATAGCAACATGCAAGCCACTACAGTATGACAAACTGACAGACATGTGTGGTAAATGACAATAGATAAATTAAAATGGAATTCTAAAAAAATTAAACAAACCAAAATGAAGCAAGAAAGCAGGGAAAAGATGAATAAAAAACAGTGAGGACAAACAAAAAATAAAATGGCAGGCCTAAATCCAACCATATCAATAATTACGGTAAATGCTTATGGCCTGTACACTCCAAATAAAAGGCAGAGGTTATCAGAATGGTAAAAAGCAAGACCCAATTATATGCTGTCTACAAGACATACATTTTAAGTATAAGGGCATAAATGGGTTGAAAGTAAATGGGAGATAAAAGACAAATCACAAACAGTAAGATTCAAGAAAAATGAAAACATATATCCACACAAAGATTTGTAAATGGATATTTGTAGCAGCCTTATTCACAGTAGTCAAAAACTGGAAACTCAAATGTCCACCAGCAGGTGAATGGTTAAACAAAACGTGGCATATTCATACAATGTGATACGATTTAGCAATAAAAAGAAACTAACAACCCATACAAACAGCAACACAAATGAATCTCAAAACCTGAATGAAAAAAAACAGACTCAAGAAAGTATATATACTATACGATTCCATTTATATAAAATGCAAACAGATCAATGGATACAAAGCATATCAATTGTCCACAGCAGGGACGGAGTGCAAAGGGGCAAGAGGAATCTTTTGGGGATGATGGAATGGTTCTGAATCTTGATTGTGGTGATGAATTTGTGGGTCCATTCAACTGTCAAAACTCATCCAGTCGTACACTTTGAATGTTTGCACTTTATGGTATTCCTCAATAAAATTGGTGAGGAAAAAAATTTTTTTAAATCCCATTTTTCAAAGAACATCAGATTTCCCGCTGGACTCTATGAAATTCTTTAATTCAGTTTTTAAAAAAAGGAAAGAATTTTTCTAAGAACATGGCTTCTGTTAATGAAACAAACAAACAAACATCTCTTTGTTTTAAAAATCTTTAGACAATAAATACAACAGTGGCTCTAATTTAGTCTTAACACCATAGGAAAGGGACTTTAACGCAGTTAGTATCAAAGGAAAACTCAATGAACAGCGGCATTTGCTGGTCTATTTTCTAAGACACTATAAGAAGAAAAATCCATATCTGGAGTCTGTCAATTGCACTGAAGCATACAGGGGTGCCCCCCTCTGCCTCCCACCCCAGGACTCCTTTAGGAAGCAACACGTCTTTGTTTTCCATGTTCGGGTTGTTAACATTCGTTGTTTCTTGAGAACACATATGTATAAAATACCTTTCCAAGAGAGCTTGACATTGATTTCTGGCAAAGCCTAGGAGGAAATATTAAACAGATGGTTTGCGAGCACTTAGGAAGGGAACCTGATATCCTTATGTGCAAGGCTGACAAATGTAGGCTGGCTGACAGCATCGTAAGGTTGATTTGTAACTGACTGAAAGGCACAGTCAAAGATGCAGCCTGCCATCAACCTGGACAGATGCCCTCTGGATGCCAAAGTGCACTGATCACAGTGGCCATTTTAGCTTTGGCATATTTATTACCTAGCTATTGTTTAGAAAAGTTTGTACAATTTTTTGGAAATCATTCTTTTCCTTTTAAAAGTAGTTTTATTACTTTAAACAATGCTTTATTATTTTAGTTTTATTTGAGCTTTACAAACAGGCATCATATTGTATATATCTTTGGAGGTTGTTGCTGTTAGGTGCCATTGAGTAGGCTCCTATTCATGGTGACCTCACGCCTAACAATGAAATGTTGCCCTGTCCTGCGCCATCTTCAGGATCACTGATATGTTTGAGTTCACTGTTGCTGCTGTTCTGTCAGCCCATCTCATTGAAGGGTTAACTTGTTTTCGATGAAGCCTCGACTTTACCAACCATGATGTCCTTTTCTAGAGATTGGTCCTTCCTTTTCCCACTGCTCTGCCATGCCAGCTTGGTCATATATAAAGCTTTCATATATGTGGCTGTCTGGTTCTGGCTCTCTAACAACAACAGAACAACAATCTGTTAATGTAGTGAATTATATTTATATATTCTCTAATGCTAAACCATTTTGTATCCCTGGGATAAACCCAGCTTGGTCATTGTCTAAGTTATCTAGTGCTGCTATAACAGAAATACCTCAAGTGGGTGGTTTTAACAAACAGAAATTTATTTTCTCACATTTTAGAAGGCTAGAAGTCCAAATTCAGGGCGCCAGCTTTAGGGGAGGGCTTTCTCTCTCTGTTGGCTCTGGAGGAAGGTCCTTGTCTCTTTTGGGCTTCTCCTCCTGCGCGATCTTCATGTGGCATGGCATCTCTCTTTCCCCATCTCTACTTGCTAGCTTGCTTTTAATCTCTTTTATATCTCAAAAGAGATTGACTCCAAACATATGCCGTACACTAATCCTGCCTCATTAACATAACAAATGGGATTATAACCACAGGCATAGAATTTAGGATTTACAACACATATTTTTTGGGGACACAATTCTATCCATAACAGTCATGATATATTGTATTATTATTATTTTATATAACTGGATTATTTAAGCTTGTTGCACCTATTTCCATGAGTGAGATTGGTCCGCAATTTTCTTTTATTATATTGTCCTTCTCTGGTTTTGTACTGACTTGGAGAGTGTTTTCTCCTTCCTTCCTTTTTTTCTTCCTTCTTAATTTGACTGGTGTTTTAGTCATCCAGTGCTGCTATAACAGAAATACCACAAGTGGATGGTTTTAACAAAGAGAAGTTTATTTTCTCACAGTCTTAGTAGGTTACAAGTCCAAAGTCAGGGGTTCGGCTCCACGGGAAGCCTTTCTCTCCTTGTCAGCTCTGGATGAAGGTCCTTGTCCTCAATCTTTCCCTGGTCGAGGAGCTTCTCAGGTGCAGGGACCTCAGGTCCAAAGGACGCGCTCTGCTCTTGGCGCTGCTTTCTTGGTGGTATGAGGTCCCCAACTCTCTGCTTGCTTCCCTTTCCTTTTATCTCTTGAGAGCTAAAAGGTGGTGCGGGCCATGCCCCAGGGAAACTCCCTTTACATTGGATCAGGGAGGTGACCTGAACAAGGGTGGTGTTACAATCTTACCCTAATCCTCTTAACATAAAATTACAATCACATAATGGAGGACAGCCACACAATACTGGGAATCATGGCCTAACCAAGTTGATATACACATTTTTTGGGGGACACAATTCAATCCATGACAACTGGAGTGATATGTTTCTTGAAAGTTTGGTAGAACTTGTCTTTAAAATCATCTGGAATTGGTTCATTAAGAGACTATTAAGATTTTTATTTCTTTGTGATTCAGTTTGATAGGGCATGTATTTTAGGAATATGTCCATTTTTGTCTAAATGTTTGCATTCATAGTTTTATCTGCCATTATGTTTTCTTTTCCCATTGCTGACATAGCTTATTCTGCCCTTTTTTTTTTTTCCTTCATCAGTTTCACCAGATGATTCTCTATTTTGTTAGTTTTTTCAAAGAACCAACTTTTGAATTGTTGAGCAACTCAACTGAGGCAATATAGAGAATGGTTAAGTACCTGAGCTTTGGAGTTAGACTGCTTGGCTTTGAATACCTGTTCGATCTCTTACCTGAATAAACTTGGGGAAAGTTGCTTTAGACAAGAAATTATGCCTTAGTTTCTTCATGTAGAGAAATGGGAATTAAATAAGATAATACGTAGAAATTATTTAGAACAGAAAGTATTTGAACGGTAAGTATTCAATAAAACGTTAGCTGTCATTATGATCTACACACAAATGCTGGAATACATTAAGGGACTGTAGTTTTGTTGTTCACATATCTTCTCCCAGAGTCTCAGGGTTGAGTAACTTGCTCAAGGTCACACAGTTTTATAGTAAAGCATAAAAATCCAATGCTGATGCATCCATACATTAGACTACCTAACAGCTATTAAAAGACATGGGTTAGATCACTATGTATCAACATGGAAAAAAAATTTCTGGATAAATACCTAAATAAAATGGGTATAGTATACTTCTGTTTTTATAAGAGTAAATATATCATAACAATAATAATGTTACATGTACATGTATGTTTAGGGAAAGCATTTCAGTAGAATGTGTCCTACGCTGTTGATGATGACCAGCTCTGGAGGGTGGGAGTTTGGGTAATTTTGAATTGGTCTATATTATACTTCTATAATGTTTGCAATTGCATAACTCGTAATAAAACAATTAAAAGTAACCAGACAAAAGCGACCAAAAAGAGCACTGGGCAGGGTCTTTCAGCTAACTTCTAAAATAAAGAAAAAATGACCAAGTTAGATCAAGCAGGAATAAATTAAAAGAAGTACCATTTATATAGCTTGAAGAAAACATAGAATAGGCTGTACAGGCTGAAATTTTATAGAATATCTTAACTAATATGAATATAATTTACGGTTACCATTTTCATTTCAGGTACTGTTAAAGAATTTTCTAAACTGTGAATCTGCCTTCTTAGTTTCTAAGTAAGTTCATTCTTTCCTTGATGATTCTGGATCTTGTAGTGTCTTCAAGTCCTTTTTGTGATATTTAGTTGTCACTGGGCAGGACTGTACCAAAGAAGGCAGAATTTAGACTGACCAAAGGACATATTCTCATAGTTACTTTTTAAGCTAATCTGAGTATCAGCATTGTTCTTGTAACTTGTTTCTCTCTTCAAAAAGGAAGTATAGACACAATTTTTATTTAGTTAATGATCCTGGTTACCAGAATTTGAAAAATTACAAATAAATTCAAGAAGTATTTGGATCAATTCATGATATTTACTGGTTACTAAGGGAAGCTATGAGCACTTGGGATACATCTCTAACTACTTGTGTTGATGTCACAACCTCTCCTGAATCATTTGGTTTTTTCCCCCAATCATTCAATTGTTTATTCAAGAAACATTTACTGACAATGTACTATGAGCTAGACAGGGTAATAAGTGCTGGTCATACAGAAATATATAAGACACATTGCCCTGGCCATTAAAAACAAATCTCAGAAACATATCAAATCATTGATATACAGAGATTTTCAAAATTATTAATCCTAAGAACAGCCAACTTTTACTGAGCGCTTACTATGTACTAAATAATTTACATACATGATCTCATTCAATCGATTCTTGCAACTACTGCATGGCACAGGAATTAATAACTAAGGCTTGGCTAAATTCCTCGCCCAAGGTCACACGGCCAGTAAGTGACAAAAGTGGAATTTAGACTCAGGCAGCCTAATTCCAGAGCACTCAAAAACCCTGGTGGCGTAGTGGTTAAGTGCTACAGCTGCTAACCAAAGGGTCGGCAGTTTGAATCCGCCAGGCGTTCCTTGGAAACTCTATGGGGCAGTTCTACCCTGTCCTACAGGGTCGCTATGAGTCGGAATCGACTCGACGGCAGTGGGTTTGGTTTTTTGGTTCTACCTTCTGAGCATGAGAAGCTGCTGCTGCTAGTCTCCTAATGAAGATACCAAGTTAATGGAATAAAGGAATCGATCATGAGGAAAACACAGGCAAACCGGGAAGAATTTCAAGCAATGAACCAGATATACACTTAACCCACAAAGAATTACAAGTAATTTATGGGATGTATTATTTATAAGCAAATAAGGAAGAATTACAAGCAATTTATGGGATGATGTATTATTTATAAGCAAATACTGGAAGAATCATTAGCAGTGACACAAGGTAGAAAGTTACTTTCTTGCATTTAAAAGCTCTTCTGTGCAGTTCTAGTCACTAACTACTTTAAACAAAGGTGTCAGGTGGCCTCGGGGTATTCTGAGCTCTGTGCCATCAGAGATACATTAAGTTCTCTTGGGGTGCAGCCGCTAAAGGGAGGAAAGGACATAGTTTGTGCCTGATTTGTCCACGGCCAAGGAGAAAGAAAAAGAACGTTTCAGCGACGGATACAGTTTGAGAACCCACTGGGAAGGACTCTGATTGGTGGCCTGGGAACCATGATTGTCTCAGTCTGAGTCATGACCCGCTTTGTAACTAGGGGGGTGTAGGTGTTACCAGAGAAAAGGAATGTAGAGGATACTGGGAAGATGAAGCACAGCCTCTCTAGGTATCATTGTCACTAACTCATTCAGCAAATACCTGTTGATAATATAGAATATGCTGCACGCTGGGACAGAGATGAGTAAGAGAAACTTCTTATCTAAAATGCTTACAGTTTAATACAGGGGCAAAAGATATCAATCAGCCTACAATTTAGGTGAGGAGACAAAATATCACGCAATAAAACAATGGTGAACAATTCTACATGATATATAATTAGGTGCTAAATTGTGTGGTGTGGACCACGAGTGACGTAGCTGTTCTGAGGAGAGGAAGAACAATACAGTAGTCATGAACCTGAACTAGGACTTCAAGTATGGATTTGGCTGGATGAGAATAGGGGAAGGAATTCATGTGAAAGGAGACAGAATTCAGAGGAAAAGACTCCTATGAGTGAAGGGATGGAGACAGAAACAAGCACAGTCAGTTCTGGAGCCAGTGAGGAGGCAGTCTTGAGAAGAGCAGAGCCTGTGCAGTACGTAAGAGCTCACGAACCACGTGGCTAAGGCTGGCTACTCTTCCTTTCCCCGCCAGAACAGTGTCAATAACCTCATGATGCTGGAAGGATCTGCAAGTGTCAGAATTTGATAAGAACCACACCCTTAGTTACCAACCTCCAGATCTAATTCCTGGGAAAGAAAAAAAAAAAAAGAGCAAGGTCATCATGAGGAGCCCAGAAGAGGTCAAAGGTATCAGAATAGTGGGCATCTCCACGTGTACATAACCTTGGAAGGGGCCAATATAGCCAGAAAGGACTGCTGGAGGGCAAACCATCAGTTGAGTTTTGGATGAAATAAAACCAGTTAAAAACCTTTTAAACTCCACAATTTGGAACTCTCTACTTGACCCTGGTGGAATAGTGGTTAAGTGCTACGGCTGCTAACCAAGAGGTCGGCAGTTCAAATCCGCCAGCCGCTCCTTGGAAACTCTATGGGGCAGTTCTACTCTGTCCTATAGGGTCGCTGTGAGTTGGAATCAACTCGACGGCAGTGGGTTTGGGTTTTTTGGGTTTACTTGACTTTTGGACTAAAAGCTTTTAATAAATTTACATTGCCTTAGAATAAAATCCAAACGTCTTAGCATGGGATATATGGCCCTTCTTGATCTAACAGTTGCCTGTCTTTCTAGCCACACTCCTGCCTCCCCTGACAGGCTCCAGCCATAGGGAGCCATGGGCACATTTCTGAAAGCTGACCCTATCTTTTCATGCCTCTAGGGAAAAAAAGGGGTCCTTTAGGAAAACCTGGTGGCATAGTGGGTAAGTGCTATGACTGCTAACCAAAAGGATGGCAATTCAAATCCACCAGGTGCTCCTGGTAAACCCTATGGGGCAGTTCTACTTTGTCCTATAAGGTCACTATGAGTTGGAATCGACTTGACAGCAACAGGTTTTTTTTTTTTTTTTTTTGTTTCAGGGGTCCTCTGAATGTCCGTTTCCTCTTCCTCTGCTTGGCTAATTCCTACTCGTCCTTTAGGACTCAGTTTGAATATTTCCTCTTCCAGGAAGTGTAGGTAGTGTATCATTTAAATTTACTTATTTGTGTTTACCTGCATTTTTAATTTGCCTACAGTAAGCATGAATGTTTTTCAGAATGTAAATATCAGGAAAAAGGTCATTCAAGTAAATAAAGCAAATGAAGCCAGGGGAAAGACCACTCTACACTTTCCCTCCAAAGTAATCCCAGGGGGGCAATTCCAGACTAAAAGTGTAATTTCAAAAACAAAATGATTTTTTCCTCACTGGATTAGCAAATATTAAAAAAAAAAGAAAAAAGGGGATAATTCCTAGAAGGGAAGTCTCATTTACTATTGGTGGAAGGGTAAATTGGCATGATCTTTTTGCAGGGCCATTTGTTTATAACTATCAAAACTGCAAAAATATACACTGCTTTACCTAGTAACCTTACTTCTAGGAATTTATTCAATGGAAATTACCTGCACAAGGGCACAATTATACTTATAAGCAGGAGTGGCTACATAATTTGCAGGAGGCCCAGTACCCAGACCCAGTCACCCAGTGTGGTTGAGTCTATTCCGACTCATAGCGACCCTATAGGACGGAGTAGAACTTCCCCATAGAGTTTCCAAGGAGCGCCTGGCGGATTCAAACTGCAGAGTCTTTGGTGCCCAGTAGAAAATGAAAACGTGGGGTTCCTTGTTCAAAAAGCAGGAGAAAAATGCCATTGAATGTACTAAAATACAAAACATTTTCCTTTCCACCACAGTCTCTTTCTTGACCTGTCACAGGGCTTTTTTTATTTGCAATTTAAAGTCACATCCCATCAAGTACCAATACACTCGCCAGCAGGTGCAGACCCTCACAGTTGCTTGGGACCTATCCTGCAACTCAGCTCAACTCAGCACGCAAGGCACTGACACCCAGGTCCCTGCTGGGAACAGGGGGCTGGGGTGTGCTGGGGTGCCAGTGGGGGAGGGGGGAGCCAGCAACGGAGAACCCATTCTGTGGAGGTGGGAAAGGGGCAGGAGGCCCTTAGAGTGAGGCTCTAAGCTCCTGGTACACATCCCATGGTCCTATCAAACTTTACTTACAAAACATAAATTCAAAGATAAAATAAAATAAAAAAAAATTTTTTTTTTTTTTTAATAAAATGCAGAATTTCAAGGCAGCGACTGAAGAGCATTAAGCCCAAGCGCCGGCCCTTCTGAATGCAGGGTCCTGTATTACTGCTCTAGTTGTAAAGCCATGAAGCCAGCCCTGCAGATATGTCTATTCATACAGCACTGATTATAGTAGATGAAACTGGGATAAACCAAATTGCTCATTAATAAATTATTAGTTAAATAAACTATGGCATAACCACGCAATGAAAAACCATGCAGCCATTAAAAAAAGAGACAGATCTATTAATACGAATATAGATAGCTATCCAACACATGGACAAAGTGCAGAATATTATGTCTGTCGTGATCCCAATAAATATTACGTGTTTGTGTACATACGAGAGTGTGTGTATGTACGTGCACATGAAAGAATGTTGCGAAGGATAACTTAAGCCTTTAAAAGTGACTAAAAGCAGGAAGCAATTTCTACCTTTTGTACCTATAATATTTCAGTTTTTATTATTAGCACATACTATTTCTGAAAAAAAAAAAAATTCAATTCTAACACCTAGAAACATCTGTCCCAACTGCAGTGAAATCTGCCGGCTTCAAATACCACTTAAGAATACAAAAAGACCATGGAAAAAAATCTCCCTGGCCTGTAAAAGGCCACTCATTAAAATTCTGACCATTCTTTTTGCCTTTTCTTTTAATTCTTACCATCGTTGCTGAGCTCCTCTACAGGGAATGCTGAGTCCATACACTCTAGGACTCCCTTTGTGATCTCAACGACCTGAAGCCTCCTGACTCTGCCTAGGTCGATATTTTTCAAGCCTTCTTCCAATTGTTTGACCACCTCTTTTCCGGGCTGGGAAGTCAGAACAGTAATCTGGAAACAAATCCAAGAATCAATGTGTCTACTCTCCCTGAAGCACAGAGTGAGGACCATAACAAGTTACATCTGGAGGATAAACATAGCGGAAGTCTGTGGTAGTGGCTACAGTGTTTAAAGCAAAGAGGAAGATTTAAATGTGACTTACACACCAAATTTCATTGAACAGATTCTAGTAGGACAGGTCTGGTGGAATAGGTCATCCCAGAACCCTTCCAACCAGGCTGAGCCAACCCCAGAAAGAGACCAGTGAGGGGCCATACCTGTGTTGTAGTCTTTCAAGATTGCTTTAAGAACTTGGCAGCGTCTCTCCCACATAACATGACTTGATTTTATGAGGAAGTAAAGGAAACAGGATCCTTGAATTCCACTCACTAAATGTGTTCCGAATATCAGAGAGCTTGTATGTTCCTCTCCCATGGTTATGCTTGGTATAGCTTTCTCAGACTGATTTCTCTCCTTGCTCAACCTGGATCCAGCTATTTCTCTTGCTCTCTTGACTCTAAAATGTATTTACTATTAACTAATACATTTGACCTGGAGGAATATTGAGGTATTTGTGTACAATTTGAATATTTTTCTATTTGAATGACCACACTGCATGTTTTTTACCAGCAGTTCTGTCCTGGACTTTGAAACTCTGGAACGCAAATATTAAATATATAAAATTCTCTTTTGTACCTAGAAGTTCGTGAATGATGAAGAGAGAGGCAGATGAAAGCATAAATATTTTTTGACTCATCTATTTGATGCTTCAGGTTAACCAGAGACAAAGCGTTTTAAGTTAAGCTCATTCACATAGCCAATGGAGTATGCGGTCATGATTTACTTATGTTTTTAAGACTGTCTCCGTCTGGTACCAACATTGCAGCAATTTTTACATTTGCACGTTTGCAAATCCAAAGCAAATTTACTCAATTTGGTGCTGTAAAATAAAATTAAAAGATTTGAATTATGAAAACAGAGATTCTCTTACCCATGACACTAAAGGTCATTTTATGTTAGGAAGCCATGTGCTGTACAATAATAATAATTTTATATATATAATTTTTAAAGCTTATACGTGTGCCTTTAACTATGACTAAAATTTAAAAGTAGCTTGCCTTGCTTCACATAAGCGTATCTAGGTGACCAGGTTCACTGAAACACTTGAATATTCTTTCAGAAAACTATTGAAGATTAATGAACATGTCCTGTTTCCAAGACTCCAGAGGCCTTGGACCCATGGCTGACTGATCTTGTGATTGTCTTAGCGAGGTTTCTATTTAAGTGTTGACAGTGTTTGAGCACAGATTGTTGTCTTATAAAATTTGTGTATTCTGACATAATTGTCAACCAATCAAAAATTTTCCTTGTTCAAAGTTCCTGATAAAATTGTATACACAGCACTTTGAGAATCTAATTTAATCATAGTGCTGATTTACTGAGTAATGACGTGCTGCCCAACTTTAAAAAGGTGTCCATTAAACCTGCAGAGCAATCTGTTAATGGTGTTTTAAGTTGTTTATTGTTGACACTGCCAAGATTTTAAGAACAACTGTAAATTCATAAGGGTATCTGGGTAAGTATAAATAAGACACCAATCTAGCAGTTTAATGTTTGCTTTACAAGTTCCAAAATCTAGAGGCAGATGGCGTATTCAGATTTTATTTTGATTTCAGTTTTTACCTGTAATCCACTTCAGTCCATATTTTTAGAGCTCATCTCTCTGCCCAGCTCTGTACTCAGAGTTGCACAGGTTATAGGAAAAAGAGAAACACAACCCCTGCCTGGAGGGAGCTGAAAACCTAGCTTTGAAAATTACGCTTGATGTATATGAACAAGAAAGATGTGAACCACTGACCTTTTGGTTAGCAGCTGTAGCTCTTAACTATTACACCACCAGGGTTCCCAATGAAGCACCTAGATGGAGTGAAATAGGAAGATGGTGTAGAGTCCTAAAAGGCAGCATCTCTTACCTCCAGGGAAGTGTAGGTGAGAGCTGCACTTGTGTTCATATGTCTGCTGTACTGTTTGAACTGCTGAAGCCCATCTTCTACTGCCAGCTTCAGAGAAGTGTTCTGTGGTCTGAAACAACCTTCTCTCTGTACCATGCGTAGCTCTGATATGCAGGTCTTCAATCTAGCAAAGTTCCCTTTCACTTGCTGCAGAGAAAAATGAATCAAAGATACAAATTTTCACTTTCTTTTCCAACACACATGGAACATCCTCTAAAGTAGACCACATATTAGGTCATAAAGCAAGCCTTAACAGAATCTAAAACATCAAAATATTACAAAGCATCTTCTCTGACCATAAAGGCATAAAAGTAGGAATCAATAACAAAAAAATCAATGTCAAAAATAAACAGAATTCAAACATTTGGAAACTGAACAACATCTTGCTCAAAAACTACTGGGTTATAGAAAAAATTAAGGATGGAATAAAGAAATTCATAGACTCCAATGAGAATGAAAACACTTCCTATCAGAACCTTTGGGACACAGCTAAAGCAGTGCTCAGAGGTCAATTTATAGCAATAAATGCACACATCCAAAGATACAAATTTTCAGTGACTCACATTTCAGAGTAACTGGAGGTCTAACCTCATTATCAATTACTCTTCAGGAGTTCCTTTCTTTCCTGAAAATCTGTTTATTTGATGACACTTACTGAATGGTTCTAAGCACTGCATTAGAACCAGACAAATGAGAATTTGCAACCCATAAGGTTTTGATTATGTTGAGTTACCAGAAGGGGAAAGGAAGTGTTTTAACTCACTCATTCACTCACCCAAAGGAGGGTGCAGTTGTGACTGTTTAGTATTACTTTGGATTGGCCTGCAAACTGGATGCCTGGTAGGGTTACCTTTAAACACTATCTTCATTTCTTGGTCAGTCTAGGCACTGGGAGCTTCTCCATTCAAGAAGCTGATGTTTTCCCAGAAGTAAAGATTTTGATATGGTTGATCCTTTCAGAATTGATAAGGTTCTACCTAATCCGTCCCTCATGATCACTTTGGTAAAGAAGAGGTGCTTGGCTTAGTCTGTAGTTAGCTCAAGGAGCCAACATGTAAACCTCATGCAAGTGGCCTCTTGGTTCTCCTCACCCTCTTTTATAAAAACTTGCTCTTAGGAAGTAATCCAATACAATCTGATTCTAGGTCAGTGTTACTTCTCTCAGGGATATATGCACTTTGAATTAAATGGGAGGTGAAAAATTTTGACGTTATTTGAAGGAATTCCAAGCATTGACAGCAGGTGGAAGGTAGGAAAGAATTATATTTTGGGGAGGGGAAACCTTCCTGATCAAAGAGCAGAACTGAGCAGTATTTTTAATGCACATAAAACTCATAAGCATGAGCTACAATACTGCCAGGGCACAAAGACTGCTTAAGTCAATCCCTGCCCTACTCAGCTCCACAGCTTCTTAATTTGCTGTCCTCAAATCTCTGAGGAAAATACAAGAAATAGGACATAATTCTTAAACAAGGAACACCTGCAATCTAGATAGGAAAATAAGATAACAACTCAAGAAAGAAATGAGAGTATAAATCAGACCATAAGTGTAGCCTAGTGGCCTTTGAGCATTTTTTCTCATGTGCCCCCTAAAAGAATTCTGAAAAATGTTGTAACCCTTTATACATTTTTAAGTCCACATCTAAAGTTTTTTTTTATTCTAAGTATAAGCACTTACTAAGGTTGTAACTTCCTGCAGATTGTAAATATCAACATTTTAAAAATAAAACTATAACATCACTCTTTAAATATAATCCAATACCATTGTGATTTGATATCCAACATCATTCAATTAAAAAATGTATTAGCAAGCTTTTTTCTTTTAACTGATGGACATTTATATTGTTTCTTTTTCTCCTTGAACTCATATTTCCATTTCATTTTTTTCCACAGAATTTTATCTTAATGCAATAGAATTTTATGCTTAGCAACCTTTTACTGATTATCCTATCAGATTTCTCTGCAACAAAAATATCTATATATTGCAAATTTTTAAAATTCCTATCACCATAGGTTCTAAAGGGTAAAAGTATATTCTAGGAACAGAAGCTGCAATTGGAGTCATCACTTAGTTAAGTTTATAATAGTCCACTGTCATTCTCCAAGATCTATCCATTTTTTGCACTGGCCAAACAGGCCAGTTGAATGGCAGTGTGCTGGGAATCACCATCCCTGCAACCCTCACGTCCTTGATGATGGAAATAGTCCCTGCAATTCCTTCAGGAATGTAGTATTGCTTCTGGTTTACTGTTTTCCTAGGGAGGGGTAGTCCTAATGGCTTCCACTTGGCTTTTCCTACCGTAATAGCCCTTACTCCATTTGTCAAGGATCCAATGTGGGGGTTCTGCCAGTTGCTGAGTATGTATACTCAACTTACGCATTCTGGAACTGCAAAGTCACATTAGGATGGGATTGGAGACCCACTGGACCCACTGTGAGATGGACCTGAGCTAAGATTCCATTAATAACCTGACCTCCATATGCCCCCACTTTAACTGGTGGGTCACTTTGATGTTTTGGGTCTCCTAAATTAGTATTAGTTCAGAGCCAGTGTCCAGTAATCCCTGAAAAATCTGATTATTTCCTTTTCCCCAGTGAACAGTCACTTTTGCAAAAGGCAAAGATCCTGTTGGGGAAGGGCGGGAGAAAGATTAACAACATACATTTTTGGTAGTGTAGTGGGGTTCTTCCTCAAGGAGACCCAGCCTCCCCTTCATTTACGGGGTTGTGGGTCTGTAAACTGGCTTAAGTCTGGGAATTGACTGAGGGGCAGTTACTCTCTGTTCTGGCAATTCAAGTTAGATTGCAGTTCACTTAACCTAGAGCTCTTCTGCTTGTACAGATCATATAAATATTTAGTGGATTTCCAATCTATTTCACTCTTAGGGACACTATGACTAAGTAGCCAATGCCT
Organism: Loxodonta africana; assembly: GCF_030014295.1. Classification (NCBI taxonomy): domain Eukaryota; kingdom Metazoa; phylum Chordata; class Mammalia; order Proboscidea; family Elephantidae; genus Loxodonta; species Loxodonta africana. The sequence continues at coordinate 29,680,427 of NC_087356.1, forward strand.
TAAGTCCATACTAGTCAGACTATTCTGCTTCCTACTTTGACTCTGCTGTCCTCTGTGGTAACCACACCCACCTTCTCTCTGTCAATTAAGTGCTGCCACTTGGCCTCTACCACCACATGGTCCGATCAGCCCCATTGTAGTTAGATGTCTTAACTACTACACCACTGTCAAATCTGACTTAGATAAAATAGCAATCACAGCAGTCTTCAAGGATGCTGGGGCTCCCTTCACAAATTTGTTCATCATCATTTTGGTGAAAGGTATGTCCTCTGTGCACTCCATGGGTGAGTCTGTGAATCTAACCTGATAAATCCACTCTAACGTGACAATTTCCCTAAGCCCTTGGATACCTTCTTCTCCAGTTCACCAAGGTAAGTCTGGCATTTCAGCTTGATTTAGTGTAGGCCAATGCTTAATCCATTCGTTAGTTAACCAACCAAATAAACTATCACATATTTTTCTAACCTCTTGAGCTGAAACATTGAATGAAGAATCTGTGCTTAGTGGGCCCACATCTATATTCTTGGACTGCAGTTGTTTTAGAGTATAGCATGCCTCCTCTTGGGCCACACATTGTACTTCAGCTTTTGGGGCTCGCGGGGACTTAAGTCTAGTTATAGGTCTAGAAGCAAAAATGAATGGTGGAATGGTTTCAGGGGACATCTAAGTCAATTGGCATAATAAAATCTATTAAGAAAACATTCTGCATCTCACTTTGAAGAGTGGCGACTGGGGTCTTAAATGCTAGCAAGCAGCAATCTAAGATGCATCAGTGGGTCTCAGCCCAACTGGATCGAAGGAGAATGAAGAACACCAAGGACACAAGGCGATTACAAGCCCAAGAGACAGAAAGGGCCACATGAACCAGCGACTACATCATCCTGAGACCAGAAGAACTAGATGGTGCCCGGCTACAACTGATGACTGCCCTGACAGGGAACACTACAGAGAACCCCTGAGGGAGCAGGAGAGCAGTGGGGTGCAGACCCCAAATTCTCATAAGACCAGACTTAATGGTCTGACTGAGACTAGAAGGACCCCAGTGGTCATGGCCCTCAGACCTTCTGTTGACCCAGGACAGGAACCATTCCCGAAGCCATCTCTTTAGACATGGACTGGACTGGACAATGGGTTGGAGAGGGATGCTGGTGAGGAGTGAGCTTCTTGGATCAGGTGGACACTTGAGACTATGCTGGCATCTCCTGCCTGGAGGGGAGATGAGAGGGCGGAGGGGGTTAGAAGCTGGTGAAATGGACACAAAAAGAGAGAGTGGGCTGTCTCATTAGGGGGAGAGTAATTGGGAGTGTGTAGCAAGGTGTATATAGGTTTTTGTGTGAGAGACTGACTTGACTTGTAAACTTTCACTTAAAGCACAATAAAAATTATATACATAAAAATATATATACATAAAAAAAAAGAATGGTGGAGGAGGGTCCTGGGGATATTCAGCAATGTCTTGTAAGGCATTTGCCTCAGGCAACACCCCAAGTGCTGCCCCAGGTGATATCTCAGACAAAGACTCTTCAGGCACAGCTGTGTTAATCTCTTCAGATGGGGGTGGAAGGGATAATGGCTTTACTGGGGAGGATGGCTTAGCAGACAAAGATGGAGTAATCTCTTCAGATGGGAGTAAGAGGGCTGGTTCTGCTGGCAGGAGTGATTCAGTGGAATTTAGGGGCTCAATGTCCCCAGTTAACTGATCATCTGCCCACATGTCTCCATCCCGAGTTTCAGGATCCCACTTCTTCCCAACCAATGCTCTCATTTTAACTTCAGACACCATTCAATGTTGGGAATTCAACTGCCATTATAATTCAGCCACTCTTACTTTAAAACTCTGGGTTTGGTTTTCAGCAATACCAGCTCTGTTACTACAAGATATAAGGCTTTCTTTCAGGGTACAAGTGGCAACTTCCAGGTCTTTTATGCGATGTTTCAGCTGTGATTCAGAAGCCCTGAGCTCATCTTTTTCTTTCACTATTTTGTCTAGCGAAAGCAGGACCAACCAACCAGCTTCATTATACTTCTCATTCTGACAAAATTGTAGGAAAGTATCAAATATGCAATCACCCAGAGCCTTGTCTCTCACAAATATTTAATCCATTGGTGGTGATATTTGGCATATTTCTATTGCCACCTCATGTTACGGATTAGCTGTGCTGTCTTTACTACTGAAGGCAGAGTCATCAGTGCATTTAATACTAGCCAGACTTGAGGACCAATTCAGAAAACTCATCCTCACAATTTTGTTTCTCTAGAACCACGCTCGGTACTAAATGTGTTAGGCTGGGTTCTCTAGAGGAGCAAACCAGTGAACAGTATATATAAAAATACATAGAGTATTATCTCAAGGAAATGGCTCATGCTGTTGTGGAGGGTGGCAAGTCCCAAATCCGTGGATAAGGTATCAGGCTGTAGGCTTCTCCTGATTCATGTGGTTGCGGGGGCTGATGAACCCAAAATCAGCAAGTCAGGCGTAAGGCTGCTGGTTCATGGGGTCATGAGAGCTGATGAATCCCAAGATCTGCAGGTCAGGTGGCAGGCTGCTGGCTAATGTTCCAAGAACTGGAGTTCAGAGGATGACAAGTCAGATGCAGGATCCAGAGAGAGCTTTATGACAATACCAATATATATATTGGATGTAGGCCACGCCCTCAAGGAAACGGATTGGCTTTCAACTGATTGGCTGCTCAGATCACAAAATGGAGGATGACTACGTAATATCTGCCAAACCACTGAGAATCATGGCCTAATCAAGTTGACACATAATCTTAATCATCACAGGATTGTTTTAACTTATTTTTTAATAAAAGAAATAACCCTGAAAAATAATAAGAAAAGCATATGACTTAAGGAGTTAGAAAAAGAATAATACAAACTAAAGCCTAGTCTATCAGTTGATTTAAAATATTTATGAAAGATGGGTAAATGATGTGAACAGGAAATTCACAAAAGAACAAACACAAATGGCTAATTAACAAATGAAAAGATGCCCACACTCCCTATAAAAGAAATAGAAATGACAGCATAGTAATTATTATTTAATTCCTATCAGATTGGTAAAAATAAAAAAAGACTGACAGTACATAGTAATTAGCAAGGATGTGAAGAAACAGAAATTTTATGCTTGGTAATGGAAGTGAAAATTGGTATAACCTTTCTGGAAGGTGGTTTTAAAATACAAATGTTAAATATGTATAACCTGTGGTCTAGGATTTTTACATCTAGGAATATATCCTAAGATAAACAAACAAGTGTCCAATGATGTAAGTATATTTACTGTAGCATTAAGGAATTGATTACAACGGCCAAAAAAACAAAAAACAAAAAAAACCTAAATGTTCGTCGATGGGGGATTAATTGATTAATTAATGATTGTACAATTAAACATTATGCAGCCATTTAAAATTATAATGTACATCTATATTTACTGACATGGAAAAAGTTCTAATACACTGCTTCCTCTCTCCCTTCCTCCCTTTGGTGAGTGTATTTAAAGGGTGATAGAGTATGCTTTGCTCTCCCTTTTCTCTTTCCCACTGGCTGTAATACAGGCAAAGGGCTTGAACTAGAGTAGATAGTTTGTACCATAAGATGGCAGTGGTGTTGCAGATGGTGGAGCAAGAAGCCAAGCTAAATGGAGCATGGTTCCCTACTGACTGTGGAGTTGTCATACTAGCGCTAGATTGCCTAAAATTACTTGAGAGAGATGTAGACTTCTCAGTGGTGTCACTAGGGTCTGGGTCACTCAGTGAGGTAACTCATGGTGTCACCCATGGACCTCCTCCTGTACCAGACCATACAGAATCCTTAGTAATGTTTTTTGTACTAACGTTTTTGATTTTTTTCCTTTAATTGCTACTTCATTCTCACCAGTTATTGATATAGCTTCGTAAATATGAATTATCACAATATTGTACCTAAAACAGAAAATTTGACCAAATCAATGACTCTGAAATCACCGGCAGCAACTAAGACAGCAGCACATGCTTGTAGCCCGTACAGCTGAATTCACGTGTTTGAAGCGTCATTGCAATCGGGTAGTAATAACAGCTGAGTGGAGTGCATCAGAAGTAAATTAGCACAGTTTTAGCCTTGTAGGTATACTGATACATATAAGCTGCACTTAACGAAAAATGTTTTTGTTATAACTAACCACAGGGATATTTTTATAAAAAATAAAAATTTTCTAATAAAACACTGCACAAAAATCTTATAGACAGTCATTTTGGTGTCACCCCCTCTGAAAGTGTCACCCGGTGCAGTCTGCACCCCCATGCCTCCTTAATGATGCCACTGAGGCTCCTATCTTATCTAAGATGCATTTAGTTTGGGTGTCTATTACTCATACAAAAGAAAACCAAACTGACTGCCATGGAGTCAATTTCGACTCATAGTGACCCTATAGGACAGAATAGAACTGACCCATAGAATTCCCAAGGAGCGCCTGGAGGATTCAAACTGCTGACCTCTTGGTTAGCAGTCATAGCACTTACCCACTACACCACCAGGTTTTCCCTATTACAGGTGAATCTAATTTGAACTGATTCAGTGCCATTAAAAAAGAAAAAAAACCTCTCTTTTGGTAGTGTTTTAGGAGGAACCAATAGTAAAAGTCTGTTTCCTACTGCCAACTTTGACAACAGTCACATGACTATTCTAGATTTAAATATTTGAAATGAGAACATAATCTTATATCAGAAAAAAGTAAACGTATTTTTATTTTGAAAAGAAAAATCTTGACTTGCTTCCTGTAATTTCTTTCTTTTTTTAAAAATAGAGTGGCCTATTGATGTATTTGCCAGGAGGAGATAAAAACCTTTAGGAAAAGGAGATGATCTTCTAATAAGATTTGAAAATATTGTCTATTTGAGTATTGGAAGATTCTGCCAAATGCAATGGTTTTTGACAATAACGAAATTAAGCTGTTTTTCTGACAGTAATCAAATAATATGATCAGTCACTCCTTTGAGACATCCCTGCTTAATGGAAATAAGATCAAGTGACCAGGGTAGAAGAGGATACTTCCTATTTGTTAAAGCAGGAGGCCATGCACCCAATTCATCTAAAAGGTTACGTCATTTAGATACAAGCTAAACAGAAAGTAGGCTGAAAACAGCTATGCTTTATACCTCTTGAAAATGAAATCTGATCTCTCAGGAACCAATTCTGCTTCTGGAAATGATTTTAAAAAAATGCAGGCTTTTCTGGAACCTCAATTGCCTAGGATGTGAAGAGCTCATATAGTTTGGCCCAGAAGCAATTTTCCTATATCAAAGGTTGATAACAGATTGATGAATGCTACAATTGTTCTTAGCTTTTTTCCTCATGAATTACCTCGGCAGCATTCTATAAGGTAACACAGTAAATAGTTCAGAGCTGAGTTCCAAATCCAAAAGATGTGAAACCATTGGGGTCAGGGGCCTATGGGGAGCTGTTAGATAAAGAGGATGAGAATGGATAAAGCCTCGGTGCCCCTGAGCTGGAGTTCTGAAATTTCCTGCAATCTACAATTTGGGTGTGAGGCATAGTTAGAGATGACAAGAAGCAGTCAAACCCCGTAACTTCTTCTGCCTCCCCACCCAACTTCTCTGGATGGGAGACTTGAGGTTTCCAATGTGAGAGATTCAAACATGCTCTGGCAAGTTCCTGAGTTTAAATGTAGGTCCTTATGATCACTTCTCCATCCCATTTCCTTCCCAGTGAATCAGATACTGAAGCTGGCAAACAACATTGTTGGGAGTCCGTTACCTAACTCAGGCTCTCTGTCTTAGATCGTCTAGGTGGGTTTTTCAAGTTGCAGAGTAGAGTCCCTGATTCAGTTAGATGGGCATGGAATAGAGGGGTGGAAGTTGGGATGAATGGGTAAAGGACTGATGGACTCTCATTACATTTCTTCCAGCTTTTTGTAGACTGGTGTTACAGATGTGCCACGAAGGTGTTCTCTCCTTGGGTCCAGCACCAGTGAATGTTCTCCTTGTTCTGATCCATGGCATGGTGGGGTACTTTAGAGGTCCCTATGGGTATAGTAAGTTGTTCTAGAAGGACTTTGGTGGGGTGAATACGGTGGGGTTTTTGAGTAATCCATAATGTCAAATGGATATACTACAGTTGACAGTCAGTCTTTGAGAGATAAATTGTGCACAGGTCAGCTCTGATGTTAGAGATCTTGAACTTCACCTTCTAAACTCTGGACACAAACTGAAGCTGTAACCGGAGCTGGAGGCTTGAAAATCTATGGAGTGAGACCATATAATTAAATATGGTAGTTGAGCCTGGAACAGATGGGGACTAGTGCAGTGAATAAAATCCATCATTCTTTAAATTTACTGTCACTAGGGGTCATAGAAGGAGCCCTGGTGGTGCAGTGGTTAAGCGCTTGGCTGCTAATGAAATGTAGCAGTCTGTTCCTGTAAAGATTACAGCCTTGGAAACCCTATGGAGCAATTCTACTCTGTCCTATAGGGTCCCTGTGAGTTGAAATTGACTAGACAGCAACTGGTTTGGTTTGTTTGGTTTGAGGGGTCATGGCTGTGGGAAGGGGCATGACTGGGATGTCCCAGAATATGAGGGGTTCAGGAAAGAGTAAAATAATCCCTTGAATCTAGATGCATTAGAGTATAGTAGTATACATAGGTATGAGGTTGCCAACAATTCTTATGGATTATTCAGTGTTGAATAGGGTGGGATGATATCCAGGGTGCTGTTTCAACACAAGCACAGTACTTGAGTGTAGATCTCCCTGGCTAGGACAAATAGTAACCTATCTCAGAGAGCAGACTGTCCTGGTATCCAGTGTCCCTGACTGGATTTATTCTCAGTCTGACATTGCTATATACAGGAATCCATCCTGACTTCATCAGATATTTTCTCAAAGTTCTAGGGTTAGAGAATTTCTGAGGGTAGGGCTACTTCAGTAACATCCTATACTTCCAGATAAGCCATTTATCCTCCCAGAGATTCTACTACCATTTAGGATGCAGATGGTTAGGCAGAATGATTAGAAGAAAGCAACTGAAATTTTATGGTGTGGGTAGATTTACAATATCTCAATTACTCCAAAATGGTGAGCTCTGAGTAGTGACATGAGGTCATGGGCCTCTTTGAGGCAATATCTCTACTTTCAATCCTTGAAAGTATCTTTGATGGTTAACAGCTTCAATTTTTGCATGAGATAGTTGACCTTAGCAGGGCCTCTTGTTGTTAGGTGCTGTGGATTTAGTTCCGACTCATAGCAATCTTATGTACAACAGAATGAAAACACTGCCTGGTCCTGTGCCATCCTCACAATCATTGTCATGCTTGAGCCCATTGTTGCAGCCACTGGGTCAATCCATTTCATTGAGGGTCTTCCGCTTTTTCGGGGACTGTCTACCAAGAACGATGTCCTTCTCCAGGGACTGGTCCCTCTTGATGACATGCCCAAAGTACGTGAGACGAAGTCTCACCATCCTTGCTTCTAATGAGCATTCTGGCTGTACTTCTTCCAAGACAGATTTGTTCATTCTCCCGGCAGTCCATGGTATATTCAATATTCTTCATCAACGCCCTAACTCAAAGGCATCAATTCTTCTTTGGTCTTCTTATTCATTGTCCAGCTTTCACATGCATATGAGGTGACTGAAAACACCATGGCTTGGGTCAGGCACACCTTAGTTCTTAAAGTGAAGTTTTTGCTTTTTAACACTTTAAAGAGATCTTTTGCTGCAGACTTGCCGAATGCAATGCATCATTTGATTTCTTGACTGCTGCTTCCATGGGCGTTGATTGTGGATCCAAGAAAAATGAAATCCTTGACAACTTCAGTCTTTTTTTCATTTATCATGATGTTGCTTATTGGTCCAGTTGTGAGGATTTTTGTTTCCTTTATGTTGAGGTGTAATCCATACTGAAAGCTGCAGTCTTAAATGTTCATCATTAAGTGCTTCAAGTCCTCTTCACTTACAGCAAGCAAGGTTGTGTCATCTGCATATTGCAGGTTATTAATAAGTCTTTCTTCAGTCCTGCTGCCATGCTCTTCTTGATATAGTTTGGCTTCTCAGATTATTTGCTCAACATACAGATTGAATAGATATGGTGAAAGCTTACAACCCTGATACACACTTTTCTTGATTTTAAACCACGCAGTATCCCCTCGTTTTGTTCGAACCACTGCCTCTTGGTGTAAGTACAGTAGGGCCTAGTTCCTAGAAATGTAGCATCCACAGTGTAGTCTCCAGATCAAGGGCTGCCTTGAAATAGGATGACGCCCACATTTCTGTTGGAGGCATCAGTCTCAAAGGCATAGGTTAGAGCTAGATCAGTATAAACCATGACTGAGGTAAAGGTGAAGAGGTTTTTGGGAACTGGAGAGCTGTGGCCCAGTTGAACTGGTTATTAGAAAGTCAGGATAAGAAATATGGGGTAAAAAGTTTATAACATTGAACAGACTCCAGGAATCAGTAGACATACATTAATTGATCTGAAGGACTTAGTATGGCTAATATTGGTTGGTCATCATGCACATGCCTTGGCTAGACAGAACCTTCGAGAATTCTATTTCTGAGCTTTCGTACATGAACTTTTTGGGGTTAGCCTGTAAACAGTTCAGGACAACTCAGATCGATGTCTCATTAGAGGTCAGGTCAAGAAATGAGAATATATTTAGATCAGTGATTTAAAAAAAAAACATATCAGTAGAAGCTCCTTTTATAAAAAAAAATCTCGCATAGAACCCCCATATATAACTGATACTTTCTCTACATGTTTTTAAAAAATATTTAACTTTATTTTGAATACATAATATACTCAGTTCAAAATTCAAAAGTTACAAAAGGGTATATAGAAAAAAGACATCTTCCCACTCTTATCCCTCAGGTAACCAGTAACTTTTTAGAGGTAATAAATATTACCAGCTTCTTGGGTATCTTCTCAGAGATACTTTGTTTACATGGAAAAAAAAAATATTTTAACCCTATCTTTTTTCTTAGTTAAATAGAAGAGACTATAACACTCCTCTATATCTTGCTTTTGTTACTTATATTTCACTCATTTCACATCAATACATGAAATTTTAAAAAATTACAACTATTTTACAAAAATATACTTTTATGGCTGCAAAGTATTCCATTAATAATAGATGGCCCATTATTTAACTAACTCTCTATCGATGGACATTCAGGTTGTTTCCAATCTTCTGCTGCAAACAATGCTCATACAAAATAATTTTGTACTTAAATCATTTTTGCACATGTGCAAGTATATTTACTGGGTAAGTTCCTATGAGTGGACTTGCTAGGTCGAAGGGCGTGTGAACTGTGACACTGTCATCATATTGTCTGCCATAGAATTGTGTTGATTTACACACCCAGAAACAGCATATAAGTGTGCCTATTTCTTCATATCTTCATCAATAGTATGTCATCAAAATTTTTTATCTTCATCAATCATGTAGGTGAAAAATGGCATTGCAGGATAATTTTAATTTATATTTTTCTTACTATGAGCAAGGTTAAACATATCTTCATATATTTAAGGGTTATTTGTGTTTTCTTTTTTGAAAACTGTATATTTCCTTTCTCATTTTCTATTGGATTATTGGTCTTTTTCTTTTTCATTTGTAGAAGCTATTTATGTAATTAACCCTATGTGATAAGAGAAGCAAGTATTTTTCCTCATATTTTCATTTGCCTTTAAATTTTGCTATACTGTTGTCCTAGTTATCTAGTGCTGCTATAACAGAAATACCACAAGTGGATGGCTTTAACAGAGAGAAATTTATTTTCTCACAGTCTAGTAGGCTAGAAGTCCAAATGCAGGGGAAGACTTTCTCTCACTGTCAGCCTTCTCTTCAATCTTCCCCTGGACTAGGAGCTTCTCTGTGCAGGAACCCGGGTCCAAAGGACATGTTCTGCTCCCAGTGCTTCTTTCTTGGTAGTAAGAGGTCCACCACTCTCTGATTGCTTCTCTTTCCTTTTACCTCTTTTAAGATAAAAGGTGGTGCGGGCCACACCACAGGGATCAGGGATGTGACCTTAATAAGGGCGTTAAAATCTCACCCTAATCCTCTTTAACATAAAATTAGAGCCACAAAATGGAGGACAACTACACAATACTGGGAATCATGGCCCAGCCAAATTGATACATACAGTTTTTGGGGGAACATAATTCAATCCATGACAAATGTTTTTTGCCAAACATATATTTTATATTTTTATATAGGTGAATTTATTAATCTTTTATTTTTGGACTTTTGAGTTTTGTGTTATGCTTAAAAGGGCCTTCCTACTCAATACTATTTTTTCCCCATGTCCTGTGTACTAATTATCAGTTTATTGCCTCTGAGTGCCAAATCCACTCTTCAATCCATGCTCTGTGACAATAGATGGAATTCCTCTCAGCATTTCCCCTTTGCAATGGGCACGATGCTATGTACTGGAGAGACCCTCCAGGAGGAAGGGGCTCTCTTGCTGTTACTGGCAGGTACACCATGGATCAGCAGTGAAATGGAGGACATCTGGTGGTGCTCTACCCATGCCCCCAGAGCTTGCAGTCCCTTGGTGACCTTGCAGCCCCGGCCTGGCCTTCTCGCAGGCCGCTTGACAGCGACACTATATATTTCAGGCCTCTTGCCTGCACGGATGCTCAATTTCCGCTGCTCACCTGTCCCTGTTGACAAGTTTGTCTCCTGTGGCCCTCTCAATGCCACTGCCTTTCTGACGTGGACATTGTGTGTACCAGACCTCCTGCCCTCATTATCATTCCCATTCTTTCTGTATATCTGGGTACCCAGCCACCAGCTGCAGTTAGCCTATACCTAGAGTGTTGCTTCTTGCTTTCCCAGCAACTGTGGACCAACTGTGGCCTGGGAAAACCAGTGAACATCTTTGCCCTCTAGTGGGCTGCAACTACACATTCTAAGTCTGAATCCTGGCCTTGGGGAGGAGGTCCCCTTTTCAAGTTTGTCCTTTCTTAGAATCTCTCCCCCAGCCTTAGGGCACTGTGTAAAGTTCTCCTATATCTTATAGTTACTCTGTTATCATAGTTTAATACGGTAAACTGTACTAAAATTCCTGTCTTATATAGATCACTGCATGGTTTCTGTCTCCTGATCAGGCCCAGACTGAAACCATCTGGTCTAGTACTTACATAGTTTCAGTTTTTACATTTAAACCTTTGATTCATCTGAAGTTTATCCTGGCATGAGCTGTGAGTATAGATCTAGCTTAATTTTTTTCCCATATGGCTACTCAGTTGACCCAAGTATTTATTGAGTAATTTTTTTTCCCAACTAATTTTAAATACCATCTTTATTATATTCTAAATCCCCATATGTATCGGGATCTATTTCTGGACTTTAAATTGTATTCCATTGCTCTCTCTGTCTTTTCAATCCCCAATATCACACCATTTGAGCATATCTGTTTAATATCTGATATGAATAGTTCTTGGCTATTCTTGCTTGTCTTTTGTTCTGTTTTGTTTTTAATTTGATGTCTAGTTCTACTGTTGGAATATTTTACTGAAAATTGTATTACATTTATAGATTAATTCAGAGATAATTGACATCTTTCTGAGTCTGAGTCTTCCCAAGAACTAGTAACTTCTGATTTTGTTCAAGTCTTCTTTGTTTCTCAATAGCATTTTAATTCATATAAATCTTGTACATTTATTGTTAATTTCATTATTTAACCATTTTGGTTATTGTGATAGGAACTTTCTTTTCATTGTAACTTCTAACTAGTTGTTTTGGACACATAAAGGGTATTAATATCTGTATTAATTTTTGTACCAGACCATTGTCCTGAATTCTTTTATAGTTTGAAATAATTTTCTAGCTGATTCTCTTGGTTTTCTAGATACATAATCATATAATCTGAAAATAAACATGATTTTACTTCCTCCTTTTCCATTTTTATACTCTAATTATTTTTCTTGTGTAACTTCATCAATGAAAACCTCTAGAATACAGTTAAGTAATAGTAATGATAGTAAATTTCCTTGTCTTGCATAGGAGTGCTTTTAGTGTTTTTCATTAAATATGATGCTGGATTGCACTGACATAGATATATTGTGCTAAGGGAATACCTATCTGTTCCCATTTTATTAAGGTTTTAAAAACAACATTGGATGTTAAATTCTATCAAATGCTTTTTCAGTAGCTTTGGAGATGAACATGATCATATGATTCCCTGCCCCTCCTTGGATATATTAACATGGTAAATTATATTAATACATTTCCTAATATTGAATTTCTGGGATGTTGTTCTTTTAATGTAATGCTGGATTCTACTGCCAACATTTTATTTGGGATTTTTGAATAGATATTCATAAGTGAAACTGGTCTGTAGTTTTCATTTTGTGAAAAAGTTTTTGGGTTTCGGTATCAACATTATGTTATCTTCATAAAAATAATTTGGAATGTTTTTTCTTTCTGTGCTATGGAACAGTTTAAAAATGTGTCATGGACTGATGTCCTGCCAAAAGTGTGTGTATCAACTTGGATAGGCTATGTTTGGTTGTCCTCCATTTTGTGATTGTAATTTTATGTTGAGAGGATTAGGGTGGGATTATAACACCTCCCTGATCCAAGGTAAGGGAGTTTCCCTGGGGTGTGGCCTGCACTGCCTTTTATCTCTCAAAAGATAAAAGGAAAGGGAGGCAAGCAGAGAGTTGGGGACTTCACACCACCAAGACAGCAGCATCAGAAGCAGACTGCGTCCTTTGGACCCGGGGTCCCTGTGCCTGAGAAGCTTCTCAACCATGGGAAGATTGAGGACAAGGACCTTCCTCCAGAGCGAATAGAGAGACAAAGCCTTCCACTGGAGCCGAAGCCCTGAATTTGGACTTCTAGCCTACTCAGCTGTGAGAAAATAAATCTCTTTGTTAAAGCCTCCACGTGTGGTATTTCTGTTATAGCAGTACTAGATGACTGAGACAGTCACCCTCCTTTTCTGAGTTGTTCCTCCCCATTTACATAAACTCACTGCCCCTAAGTTTCCTATCTAATCTTTCAAGTTACTGTTGTCAATTTGATCTCATATAGATAAATCTTAAAAGAGCACAATGCTGAAAGCAGACATTCTTTACTAGTTAAGCCAACTTATTATTTAGTTTTAAGAAGACTTCAGGTGATATTTTTGGTTTAAGGTTTAAACAGTATCTCAGGGCAATAGTTTCAGGGGATTATCCAGCCTCTACGACTCCAGAATATCTGGGTTTCATAACAATTTTACATTCTGTTCTGCATTTTCCCCCTTTTGATCAGGATTCATCTATAGAATCTTTGACCAAAATCTTCGGTAGTGGTACCCATACAGTTTTTCTGGTCTAATGGCAAAGTGTGCAGTTGTTCATGGAGGCAAGTAGCCACACATTCCATTTTCTCCTCCTATTCCTGACTCTCCTTCCTCTGTTGCTCCAGGTGAATAGAGACCAATTTAGCTTGGATGGCCACTGGCAAGCTTTTAAGACCCCAGGCACTATGCAACAAACTAGGAGGTAGAACAGAAGCACTAAACGTTATTAGGCCAATTAACTGGGATGTCCCATGAAGCCATGACCCTAAACCTCCAAACCAAGGAACCAAACCCCATGAGGTGTTTGGTTGTATATAAGCAGCCTTGGCAGCTACTCTCTCTCTCTTTTCTTGTCATTGTTGTAAATATATCTATCATGCAACTTTTGCCAATTCGACTTTTTACAGGTGTACAACTTATTGATAGCAATTACATTAATCAGCTGTGGAACCCTACCCTTAATCAATTTGATTTTTTCTTCACCATAAAACGAAAATCAGTATTTCATGAGCAATAGCCGCCCACCCCTTCCCCCTCCCTTCCACTCCTGGAAACCACTAATAAACTTCATTCTCTATACATTTGTGTGTTCTTGTCTTTTCATATGAGTGAAATCATATAATGTTTGTCCTTCTGTAATTGACTTATTTCACTAAGCATAATGTCTTCTAGCTCCATCTATATTGTAGAATGTATTAAGACTTTATTTCTCTTACTGTTTGAATAGTATTTAATTGTATGCATGTACCACATTTTGTGTATTCATTCATGCATCGATGGGCATTTAGGTTGTTTCCAGCTTTTGGCTATTGTGAATAGTGCTGCAATGAACATAGGTGTACAAATTTCGGTTTCGTTTCTGCTTTCAAGTCCTTTGGGTATATACTGAGGAGTGGAATTACTGGGTCATATGGTGGTCCTGATTTTAGTTTTTGTTAGGAAACCCTACATTGTTTACCACAATGGCTGTACCATTTTGCATCCCCATCAGCAATAGATAAGTGTTCCATTTTCCCCACATCCTCACAAACAGTTGTTATTTTCTGTTTTTTTAATTAATTTTAGCCATCCTAGTGAGAATGAAATGGTATCTCACTGGGGTTTTGATTTGCGTCTCTCTGATGGCTAATGACATTGAGCATCTTTTCATGTGTTTGGTGACCATCTGAATGTACTCTTTGGTGAAATGTCTATTCAAGTACTTTGCCCATTTTTGATTGGGTTATTTGTCTTTGAAGTTGCTGAAGTCATATATATATATTTTGCCTATTAGATTCTTGTTGGATATATGGCTCCTGAAGATATTCTCCCAGTTGTTAGCTTGCTTTTTCACTTTTTGTGTAAAGTCTTCTGATGAACAAAAGTTTTTAATTTTAATTTATCAAGTCCCATTTATTTATTTTGTCTTTTCATGTTTGTGCTTTTGTTTCTATAATAGACAATCCATTGTTAAAAGCTAGGCCTGACAGCATTACCCCTGCGTTTTCTTCTAAGAATTTTATGGCTTAGTTTTCACATTTAGGTCTTTAGTCCATTTTAAATTTGTTTTTGTGTATGGTGCGAGGCATGTATCCTGTTTCATTTTTCTGCATGTGGAAATCCAATGTTTACAACACCATTTATTGATGAAACTCTTGTTTCCCCATTGAATGGACTTAGTATCCTTGTCAAAAATCAGTTGACCCTACATGTGTGGGTTTATTTCTGGACTTTCCACACTTATTAATTTTTGCTTTTATCTTTATTATTTCCTTCCTTCATCTTTCCTTAGGCTTGCTTTGTTGTTCTTTTTCTTGAGTTGTTTGCTTCATTTACCTTCAGTCTTTCTTGTTTATTCATATACTTTAAATTACTTAAATTAATACAGTTTAAAGGTATGAATTTTCCTCTTAGCATTGCCTTTTCTGTATCCCTTAGGTCCAGATACGTAGGTTTTTCATTAATATTATTTTATAGGTATTCTGCATTATTATTATTTTTTGATTACTGTACTTTAGATGAAGGTTTACAGAACAAACTAGCTTCTCATTAAACAATTAGTACACATATTGTTTTGTGACATTGTTTACCAACCCCACGACATGTCAACATTCTCTCCTTCTTGGCCTTAGTTTCCCTTTTACCAGCTTTCCTGACCCCTTCTGCCTTTCTCATCCTTGCCCCTGGGCTGGTGTGCCTCTTTAGTTTCATTTTGTTTTGGGGGCCTGTCTAATTGTTGGCTGAAGGGTGAACCTCAGAAGTGACTTCATTATTGAGTTAAAAGATATTCTGCATTTTTAGCTTGGCTTTCTCTTTCACCCAAAAGTTGTTTAAGAGTTAAAAAATTTCAAGTGGTACAGATTTTTTATTTTGTCATTTATTTCTAGCTTTATTGCAGTGTGTTCAAAGGATGTCTAAACTTTTTGGAATGCATTAAAATTTTTGGGTTTATTTGAGGCTTAATTATATGGTTGACTTTTGTGAATATTCCATGAACACTTCAGGAGGGTAAAGATTTCCTGTTTAATTATATTTGTCTTTAAAATGTTGATGCTATATTATTTGGTGCACAGGTATTCAAAACTGATAAATATTTTTAAGAGACTCCCTCTCCAACAAGTCTGTTATGCTAAATATCTTCCATATGTCCCCCTTGATCATTTTCTGCTCTTCTCCACTCTATTTTGTACCTTAGCATTAAAGTGCCATTCATAGTCTTATTGAATGCTTTTTGCCCCAAATTCATCCTTGTCTGATATTAAGATCATGATCCTCTCTTTTTCCTTTGCTTTGCATTTGCCTAGTATATCCTTGGCCATCCTTTATTTTTAACCTTCCTGAACCGCTTTGTTGTAGCTTTGTCTCTTGAATATAGCAGGGTTTTGCTTTGTAATCAAATCTGTAAGTTTTTTTTTTTTAAGTATTTCAATAGGTAAGTTTAGCACACATATTTATTGATAAGACATATAAGTTTGTTCTTAGTTCTATTATGGTAGACTTTCTGTTTTTATAGCTTTTGGAAAACCACTAGACTGTATATTTTCTTTTCCTTTTTTCTGTATATTGTTTTCTTGTCATAATTAGGAAAGTTGTATTTCTGTGCCAGTGTTTATAACGCTATGTTTATATACTTTCCTTAAATTATTTCTTTAACGGTATTGATTAATTCCCAACTATGAAAATGACAAAATTAGTATATTTCTTCTTCTTTTTTTTTAACTTTTCTCCATGTCCTGCAGCAGTCAATTACAGTTTATTACATTATCTTTCTTGGTGTTTACCTTTACATGGTTTAATATATCTGCATTATTTTTTATTTTAAAATGAATATGTATGAATGTCAGATATTAAAGATGAGGAAATACGTGTCACACTCAACTTATAGCACTTTTAGTCCTCACCTACCTGGAGACCATAAGAACTAGATGGTGCCTGGCTACCACCACCAACCATTCTGACCAGGGAGACAATAGATGGTCTCAGATAGAATAGGAGAAAAATATAGAACAAACTTCAAATTCCTAAAAAAAGACTAGACTTACTGAACTGGTAGAGACTAGAGGAACTCCCAAGACTACCACCTGGAAATCTCCTTTAAACTTGGAACTCAAGCCACTCTTGGAGGTTACATTTCAGCCCAAAGACAGACTGGCTGGCAAAATAAATAATATCACCCATGAGTACTCTAAATAATCATCTAAATGAACCCAAATGGTAAACATTTACCCTAGACCAAAGATGAGAAGGTAAGTGCAGACAGGGAAGCTAGATTAATGAAAACAGAATAACCAGAATGGAAATAATGACAATGGAAAGACTGAAAAATGTAACCAATGTCACTGAACAATATGTATAGAAATTGTTAAATGAGAACCTAATTACTATGTAAACTTTCACCAAAAACACAATAAAATACTAAAAAAAAAAAAAATCACATTGTAGATAATATATGCTTTAAATAACTGTTTTCATGAAAAGGTAAAAGAATTGGTAAGATCTTTATAGTAAGGGAATTTTTCTGAAATCTTGCTCTAAGAGGAGAAAATAATTTTGGTCAGATTTATGTATATTAAGGGCATGTTGAGTATAAAATGAATTTTAATATTTAAATTATGAATCTTCTGTCATGATTCCTTATAAAAAGTTCAGATTCGATTATACTAAAAAATTAAATATGATGAAATATATCGAGGTGCTCTTCCTGGGTAACATTTCCCATTTGCTATTTTCCCCATTTATATTTTGTGCTGACTCTGTGTAGAGAAAATGTCAGATATTTAAATAGGGCAGAGACAATGAATTTAAGGCTGTGCTTTTCCTTAAATGAAGATTGGATTGCTCTGTATATAAGGTAACAGCATTGTTCCAGCAATCTTCTTGAGCTTTTAACTACAGTTGAACTTACTGTTCTTCTGGAAGGAAATTTTGGCTTGCAATTGTTTCTTGATGACCAGTCAGTGCCTTTTAGTGTAAAGCTGTCTGCCTTTCTTAATGGAGTGAGTAAGAGATAGAGGGATTCATTTAGGGCCAAAATTGCTGAGGAGTGCTGGAGGGCCATAACACAGTCACTTGAGGAGGAAAAAAAATTCCTATTACCCTCGTTTGGGTCATGAACTCACTCTCCAACAAGCCCACTATACTGAATATTTTCTATTTGCCCCTCCAGATCACTCTCTACTTTTCTCCACTGTGTTTGGTGCCCTAGAAAGCTGATTGTGATGGTTAAGATGGTGTGTCAACTTGGCCATGATTCTCAGTCTTTATATGTGATCACTCCCATGACTGGATCTGCTGTGAGAAGCCAATCAGTCGAAAGGGAGTTTCCTTGGGGGTGTGGACTGCATCCCAATATAAGCAGATGTTCGGGCTTTTTTGCTCACTCTGGATCCTGTGGCTGCCTCCTGTTCATCTGACCTCCGTTTTTTGGGACTTGAGCTATCAGCTTATCTCCCTATCTTGGGATTCGTGGATATTCACAGCCTGTGAGCAAGAACCCTGCATTCTGACCTGCTGATCTTGGGTTTGCCAGCCACTGCAGCTACGTGAATTGGGAGAAGCCTCTATTCTAATCCATGGACTTGGGATATCCCAGCCTCTACAATTGCATGAGCTGTTTCTTTGATATAAATCTCTCTCTCTCTCTCTCTATTTATACACTTTACTGGTTCTGCGCCTCCTAAGATACTGACCTTTAGGGATTGATTCAATGAGCTCACTTACATTCTTATTTCTACCAGGGCTTGTCCAATGGGAGGTACTGCTAGGAGACCCAGAAGGCAGGATGAGAATGAGGTCAGGATGTTTATTCCCCCGGCTCCCTCCTCACCAGATTGCTATGGGATGGCTGTGTGGCTCTACTAAAGGCCACAGCTACTGTCAGGTAGCCCGCTTCATATAGCTTCCTTCCCCTTGCTTCTTCAGTCCAAGAGGTCATATGGCTTCTGCACCATCTTTTGGTGCCTCTTCCTAAACTCTGCTTACACCTATGTAAACATTCCTTTTGTATCTCTCTCTGAAAATTATTCAATTTGTATGTCATCTGTTTCTTGTTGACACCTTGACTGATACAGCTCCTTACATTAGTTCCTTATTTTAAAAAGTAAAATGACAGCTAAAATAATTTGAAAAGTTATAAGCTAAATGGCAACACAGTAGATTAAAAATATTACATTCAATACATCATCAATAAACAAATACACATATTAGAATAAAAGTGAAAACCATGAAAACATTTAGTATGATGCCTAGTATGCAGTAAGCACTCCACAATACGCCTACACCTCACTTATCAACTGTCTCATTATCAGACATTTCACATTTGTGACAATAATGAAAAATCTACCGTCTGACTATTTTGCACAATAACCATATGTCTGGCAGTAACGAATGCCAAAGTGCGAGACAAGAGTAACGCTGGCTGTGATAGCTAAGGTTATGTGTCAACTTGGCTGGGCCGTGATTCTCAGTGGTTTGGCAGTATGTAATGATGTAGACATCCTCCTTTTTGTGATTTGATGTGTTCATCCTGCATTTTCACATAATGCTGATTTTTGCATAATAACCTGGTCTTTGGAGCCTAACCATGTCAATAAGTGAGGAGTGAGTGCACAGTATATGCTTAATATTAACAAATTAGGAAACAGGATGATTTATCTGACTCACGCGTTTGAAAATGACCAATAAACATTTTGTTCCTTTGTTTTATGAGGGAATTGTACTGTAGAGAGAATTTCTTAAGGGCAGAAATGTCAGTGGAAAGGACTTGAGGATTGAGTTCCCCTATTAGAGAATCCAGGGCTTTTATCCTTCGACTCAAGCTTTTGAGATATCTTCAAAAGGGAACTGTGGTGGCTTTAAAATACTGTATGTCCACAAATTCTTTGACACTCCTCTCTTCAAAAGATAGAGTCTAATTCTTCATTCCTTGAATAGGGGCTGTACTTAGTGACTCCTCCTCCTCTCCCATATAAAAATATTTAAAAACTAACTTGTTTTGAAAAAGGAAATCTACCTCTAAGATTGCAGGTAATTTTAATTTTCTTCCGTTGGCTCAATGTCCTTTTCATTTTTTGGTAAATTTTTCATCAATCCCTCATGTACAAGTTCAAGTTGAAGCTGAAGAAAATTAGAACAAGTCCCTGAGAGCCAAAATACAACCTTGAGTATGGTCCATCTAAATTTAGAGACCATCTCAAGAATAGATTTGGTGCATTGAACACTAACAGCTGAAGATCAGATGAGTTGTGGAATGACTTCAAGTACATCATACATGAAGAAAGCAAGAAAAGACCAAAATGGATGTCAGAAGAGACTCTGAAGCTTTCTTTTGAATGTAGAATAGCTAAAGTGAAAGGAAGAAATGAAGAAATAAGAGAGCTGAACAGAAAATTTCAAAGGGTGTGTTATTTGTGTAAAAATGTGGTATTTTTTTCAATATTTTTTTCAGCCTCACAGTCTTTAACAAAGCTTCAGGGACATATGGGACAATAAAGATCTAACATTCACCACTCGTGTCATCAGAGTCTGATGACACGAGTGGTGAATGTTAGATCTTTATTGTCCCACATGTCCCTGAAGCTTTGTTCATTTTTTTTTTTAAGTATTTTTCTCTCTGTTGCTCAGATTGGGTAATTTCTATTCTATCTTTAAGTTCACTGAGTCTTTCCTCTAGTCTCCTCATTCTGCTGTTGAGCCCATCCATTGAGATTAAAAATTTTGTTTTGTTATTCTCTTTTTCAGTTCTATTTAGTTCTTTTTTATATTATATGTGTGTGTATGTATACATATATATACATATACATACATAGATAGATACATAGATACATATATATATATATATATATATATATATATATCCCAACCCACTGCTGTCAATTCTGACTCATAGCAACCCTATAGGGCAGAGTGGAACTGCCCCATAGAGTTTGCCTGGCGGATTTGAACTGCCGACCTCTTGGTTAGCAGCTGTAGCACTACGCCACCAGGGTTTCCATATATATATATATATATATGTATGTATGTATGTATGTATGTATGTATGTATGTATGTATATATGTATATATGTATATATATATGTATGTATTTGCCGGGACTTGCTGTTTTTCCCTTTGCTTCAAACAAGTTTGTAACTTCTTGCTGAACATTTTTTTATGACGGCTGCTTTAAAATACTTTTTGGATAATTTCAACATTTGTATCATCTCAGTTTTGGCATCTGTTAATTGTCTTTTCTCATTAAAGCTGAGATTTCCCTGATTCCTAATAAGCAGATTGACTTTTTATGATATTCTAGACATTTTGGGTATTATGTTACGAGACTCTGGATCTTATTTAAATCCTCCATTTTAGCAGGACTCCTCTGATATTGTGGTAGTGGAAAAAGGGAGTTGCTGCCTCATTACTGTCAGGTGATGGTAGGAATCCAGGTTCCCCACTTGGCCTCTGATTACACTCTAGGGGAGAGGGGCACCTCGTTAAGGCTGGGTGGGGAGTGGACGTTCAGGCTCCCATTGACCTTCACTAACACCATTAGGAGTAAGGGCTCATTACTGTTAGGTGCAGATGAAAGTCCTGGCTTTCTACTAGTCCTTCACTGGTGCCACCCTGGGTTGGAGATGAAAGGATGCCTCACTCCTGTTTCCCCACATGGCATCTGCTCTGCCTCCTGTGATGCCATCTCAGTAGGGATAAGGAAGGGCACCTTGTTAATGTTGGGTAGGGAGGGGGTGGGAGTCCAGGTTACTCACATGGCCTCCATTGACACTGTGGGAGGGGGGTCTCATTATTGCCAGGTAGAGATGAAAGTCCTAGCTCTCTATTAGACCATTTCTGGCATCTCCAGCCTGGAGGGGACAGGTACATTGTCATAGCTGGGCAAGGGTAGAAGTTTATTCCCCACTGGGCTTTTGCGGATGGAGTTGGAGCTGCACTTTTTTTTTCCATGATGTTTGGGTTCAGTAGGGTGGTTATTGTCTAAAAAATTTCTGTCTTGCTAAGCTGCCCTTTCCTGGTCCTTTGGCTAGAATGAGCAGGCTTTTCCTCAGGAATGTTTTGTTTGCATCTGTGTTTCCAGGTTGGAGAATTCTCTACCACCCAGTTCAGATGATATGAGGCAAAAAGAAAATCCAGGGAACTTACTGCCATGTCATTTCTTGGGTCCTGAGGTCCCTAGTACTTTCTCTCTTCACTTTTCAGAGTCTTTTAGAGTTGTTTTATACATAATGTCTAGGGCTTTTAGCTGTACCTGGCAGGATGAATAATACTCGATCTTTTCTAGAACTGGAAGTTTCACCTTAGTTTTTAAAAGATGTTTTTGTTGAGTACAGACTTCTATTTTCTCTCATTACTTTAATGATTTTGCTCCACTGTCTTCTTATTTGAATTGTTTCCAACAAGAAATATGTTCTCATCTTTATCTTTGTTATACTGTATATAATGTGTCTTTTCTCTGGTTGCCTTTTTTTTTTTTTTGTTGTTGTTGTTGCCTCAAAAATAAGAGGTGTATTTATCATTCAACAATCATTGAGCACTTCCATGAGTTAGGCCCTGCTCCAGGGGTGGGTGAAATTTTTTTTTTTTTGAACATTTTATTGTTTTAGGAGAAAGTTTACACAGTAGTTTCCCATTCAACAATTCACACACAAATTGTTCTGTGACATTGGTTGCTATTCCAGCAATGTGTCAGCACACTCCCCATTTTCACTCTGCCTTCTCCGTTTTCATTCGTCCAGTTTCCCTGACCCTTCTTGTCTTCTCATCCTTGCTTTTGAGCAAATGTTGCCCATTTGGTCTTATATAGCTGATTCTTCTAAGAAGTATATTCCTCATGGGTGTTATTATTTATTTCATAGGCCAATCTATTATTTGGCTGAAAGGTGGCCTTTAGGAGTGGCTTTAGTTCCAGATTAAAAGCGTGTCTTAGGGTGACAGAATCAGATGTTCCTCCAGTCTCTATCAGTCTGGTAAGTCTGGTCTTTTTTAGGAATTTGAGTTTTGTTCTACATTTTTATCCCATTCTAGCTACCACCTTCTATTGTGTCCCTGGTCAAAGTGGTTGGTAGTGGTAGCTGGGCACCATCTAGTTGTTCTGGACTCGGGCTAGAGGAGGCTGTGGTTCGTGTGGGCCATTGGTTCTGTGGACTAATTGGTTCCTTGAGTCTTTGATTTCCTTCACTCTCCTTTGCTACAGATGAGAGGAAACTAATAGTTGTATCTGAGATGGCCACTTGCAAGCTTCTAAGACCCCAGATGTTACTCACTAAACATTATGAACTATGTTACGCCAATTAACTTAGATGTCCCTAGTGGCCTGGTTCTTTTTCAGATTTTCTCTTTAATAGTAGTTTTGATAAGATGTGCCTTAGTGTAGTTTTCATTTGTTTTTGTATTTGGCATTCATTGAGGTTCTTGGGTCTGTGAGTTTAGAGTTTTCATGAAATTGGAAAATTTTCAGCTATTATTTTTTCAAATATTTTTTCTGTCCCTTGCTCCTTTCCCTCGGAGACCACAACTACACATATAACAAGCTGCCTGAAGTTGTCCCACTGTTCACTGATACTCTATTCACTTTTTTATTATTCTTTTTTTCTTTCTGTGTTTTATTTTGGATAGTTTCTAGTGCTATTTTTTCAAGTTCACTAGTGTTTCTTCTGCAATGTCTAATCTGCTATTAGTGTATTTCTCATGTCAGAAATTCTAGTTTTCATTTCTAAAAAGTTTGATTTGGGTCTTTTTTTTTTTTTTTTTTTTACATCTTCTATGCCTCTACTTCTGGAGCCCTGGTGGCACAGTGGTTAAGCATTCAGCTGCTAACCAAAAGGTCAGCAGTTCGAATTCACTAGCCACTCCTTGGAAACCCTATGGGGCAGTTCTACTCTGTCCCATAGGGTTGCTATGAATTGGAATTGGCTTGGCAGCAACGGGTTTGGTTTGGTATGCCTCTACTTAGCTTTTTGAACATACATACAGAATACAGTTATACTAACTGTCTTAATATCCCTGTATGCTAATTCTAACATTGTTATAAACTCTGGGTTGGTTTTGATTGACTTTTTCCTCATAATGGATCATATTTTGCTGCTTCTTTGCATACTTGACAAGTTTTGATTGGATACCAGATGTCATGGGTTGAATTATGCCCCCCCAAAAATGTATGTATCAATTTTACTGGGCAATGATTTCCAGTATTGTGTGGTTGTTCTCCATTTTATGATTGTAATTTTATGTAAAAGAGGATTAGGGTGGGATTGTAACACCCTTACCCAGGTCACATTTCTGATTCAATATATCCAATCAAGAGATAAAAAGGAAAGGGAAGTGAGCAGAGAGAGGAGACCTCATACCACGAAGAAAGCAGTGACGGGAGCAGAGCACGTCCTTTGGACCCGAGGTCCCTGCACAGAGAAGTTCCTAGTCTGGGGGAAGACTGATGAGAAGCCCGACAGAGAGAGAAAGGCTTCCCCTGGAGCTGACGTCCTGAATTTGGACTTGTAGCCCACTTTACTGTGAGGAAATAAATTTCTCTTTGTTAAAGCCATCCTCTTGTGGGATTTCTGTTACAGCAGCACTAGATGACTAAGACACCAGACATTGTGGATTTCACCTAGTTGGGAGCTGGGTATTTTTGTATTTCTATAAATATTCTTGAGCTTTACCCTGGGATGCGGTTGAGTTACTTGGAAACAGGTTGATCCTTTTGGATCTTGTGTTTATGAATTGTTAGATGATCCCGAACAGTACTAAGTCTATTCCCACTACTGAGGCAAGACCATTCTGAGTAACCAGTGTACTGTGAATTATGAGGATTCCCAATTTGGCATATGGGAACATGTTCTATTTCTGTTGTACCAGGTACTACTGTCTCTAATCCTTTCAGGCAGTTAGTTTCTTGGCCTTCAGTAGTTTCTTTACATCCATGAACTGAACAGTTGCTTTGGTCTCCCCGGACTTTCAAATGTATTTCTTCAACTCAGGGAGATCACTGGGCCCACCTGGTTTCCTCCTCTCTGCATTGTAGCTTGGAAATTTTCTCAAGACGGTATGCTGGGGGGCAATTATAGGCCTCACTTCCTTTGTTTCCTGTCTTTCAGGGACCACTGTCATCTGCTGCCTGATGTCCACTGTCTTGTAAACTGTTTTTCGTATATTTTGTTCAGTTATTTTGTTATTTAAAGCAAGAGGGTAAATTTAGTCCCTGTTACTCCATCTTGGGTAGAACAGTGATTTGTTTCTAACAAATAGAATGTGGAGGAAAGGGGAATGCATTACTTTTGAGACTAGGTCATAAAAGGTATTTTGGCTTCCTCTTTGATCTCCCTGTCTTTTGGATCATTTGCTCTGGGAGAAGCCAGCTGCGCAGGCTGGGACATTCAAGCAGCCCTATGGATAGGCCTATGTGGCAAGGAAATGAGACCTCTTGCCAATAGCCTTGTGAATATGCCACCTTATAAGTGGATACTCCAGCCTCCAGATGACGACAGCCATGGATGACATCTTGAATGAAACCTCATGAAGAACCCCGAGCCTGAACCACCTACCTAAATTACTCATGAATTTCTGACCCATAGTAACTATGAGATAACTAATGTTTATTGTTTTAAGCTACTATATTTTGGGATATTTTGTTATGCAGCTGGCACAGTGGTTAAGAGCTATAGCTCCTAACCAAAAGGTGGGCAGTTCGAGTCCACCCACTGCTCCTTGGAAACCCTGCGGGGCAGTTCTACACCGTCCTGTAGGGACGCTATGAGCCAGAATTGACTCAATGGCAATGGTTTTTTTTTTGGTCATGCAGCAATAGACAACTAATATAGGAACTAAATTCTATTCAGGCTGTGGAAAGGATAAGTTGAACTCCTTAATTAATCTCATCCATTCCTCATCATTCCTACCCCAGCCCAAGTAACAATGCACACACAAAACCACCAGACATAGCACTTGCAGCATTTATACGCAAAACTTTTCTTATATGATTTCATTTGAGAAGTAAACCCCTGTTTTGAGCCTAAGGTACCTTCAAAGCCACCAGAGTATAATTTTGTATTTTTATAATGTTTTAACCAAAGAGGCATAAAGCAATGAATATTATTTTTATTCTTTATAGTATCAACAAAGATGTTATCTTACCACTTCAAATGATAGAAACTAAGGTATTAATTAAAAAATGAGTTAATTGTAGTCAGGTAGTATATTAGCAATTCAGCAATAGATTTATAAAACTTTCACCTTTGAAAATCTTAAATAACAGGATTTATATCCATTTAATAGGATATATCAGCACAAGGCTGCCTCAAAGAAAGGGATGCACCTAGAACCTTGGGAAATCTTTCTGATCCCTGTGATTCTGAACTTTCCATAGGGGAGAAAGGGAAGATTTGAATTATGTTTGAGGAGGAGGAGAGATAGTTGTTTATGTGTGAGAGAGCTTTGTAAAAGCAATAAGCCTGGCCCACTCTTTACCTTCTCAAACCCTAGAGGGAATTTCACCAAGTTCTATGTGGAACTGCGGAGAATATATTTTCATGTTTCTTCACAGTTAGGGCTTTCTGAGCAAAGAAAACTGGAACCTGGGTTAAAGGATGAGTCTTGGAGGTGAAAGCGTGACTGAACAGTCAGAGACCTCTGAAAAGATTGAGACTTATTTCCTTAATTGTTCACATGTCAAAAAAGACCTTAACAAACCCACTGCCTTTGAGTCGATTCCGACTCATAGCAACCCTACAGGACCGGATAGAACTGTCCCATAGTGTTTCCAAGGAGCAGCTGGTGGATTCAAACTGCCAGCCTTTTTCGTTAGCAGCCAAGCTCTTAACCACTGTACCACCAGGGCTCCTTACATGTCAAAGGGAGATGAAACTCAGAGCCATGAAGTCAGTTGTTTACATTCCAGAGGATTATAAATAACTAAGGAGCCAAGGCTCTCTTTTTTTTTTGGGGGGGGGGCATGTAGCCCATAATAATTCCCAGATTCATAATTTTGGGGTTCAAACTTCCATATGTTGCCTGTGGGTACTGGGTGTGGAGAACCAGCGTGGTTACTGCTGTAAGTAATAATTCTGATCTCTGCTTCAGAAATCTCATGTTTGTTTTCAGGATAAAATATAGATATTTAAAAATTATTATCCCACTCACCACAAAGGGCAGGATGCACTCGTGCTGATTTTGTACCACGTATAAGCTGAACAGGGACATGCGGCTGGGGCCCATCAAGCTGCAGGCTAGAGAGAAAAAGTTCTGCAGAGCCTCACACAGGTTGGAGCAGACATCAGCCCACGAAGGCAGAGTGACATGCACAATGAGAAGTCGTGGTGGTTGCTGGTAAATATGTGCAGGCGTGGAGGGCCCTTTGCTGGTAGTTGGCCCACGATACATGGCAGCTTGACCAGAGGTGGAACTGCAGCCACTCTCTGATTATTCTTGACACCTGTAGGGAAGGAAAGAGAAATTACTGGCTTTCATAGAACTGACATACGTGTTCTGTTGAAACAACGAACAGAGGTCTAGTGGACTAAATCCAAAAAGGAGTCAGACTGGGTACTAAATTCAATCTTGCTACACTCTCTTGGTGGTTATAATAATTTATCTGTAAATCTTCTGGATTTTTTGTTCAGAATCATGTAATCTATGAATAATGACATGCACGTGGATAAGTGAACAATGTCAGACTATAGCAGCAAAAAGACTGCTCATAACAGCCTTGTTCACAATTACCCCAAACTGCAAACACAAAGGTCATTAGAATGGATAAACTGTAGTATATTCACACATACAGAGATGAAAATGAGTGAATGGAGCGACACCGATGACTCTAAAAAAACAAGACACAAAGAATACATATAGTATGATTGTACCTACATAGACATTAAAATTAAGCAAAAATAAGTATATTGTTTAGGGATGAATACATAGTGGTAAAACTATAAGCAAGGAGATGATTATCACAGAAATTAGGATAGTGATTTTCTCTAGGAAGGAAGGAGGGCGTTATGATCAGAAGGGACAAGGTGGGGGACTTCTGGGGTATTTGCAATGTTCTGTTCCTTGATCTTTATTGTGGTTACATGGCTGCTCACTTTATAATTATTAAATTGTACATTCATGTTTTGTGAAATGTTCTCTATATGTGTTATAAAAAAATTAGCAAAAATAATTTTTTAAAAGGAACATTAAAACAACCATAAATGGAAATGTTCTTTAGATCAAAGAAACAGGTTCCTACTTCTGGGAACTAAAATGAATCTAGATAATTGTTTTTTAGCTAAAAAATGCAGGGAAAATAAAGGCTTCTTTAATTTCTCCAACAACCAAGAGAAAGATGATTATGATACTTTTCAGCAACACTTTGTAATTTAGGATCTTTAGGAATTATCTAAAAGTGCATAGATAAATGTGTTTCTCAGAATGAATGCTGGTTGCTGTCAGGTTGATTCTGACTCACGGCGACCTCATGTGTGTCAGAGTAGAACTGTGCTTCAGAGGGTTTTCAGTGGCTGATTTTGCAGAAGTGGATTGCCAGGTTTTTCTTCCATGGTGCTTCCAGGTGGACTCAAGCCTCCAACCTTTTCGTTAGCAGCTGAGCATGTCCCCCATTTGCACTACCCAGGAACTCCTCAAAATGAATATGCTAAGTTCTTTCCTTCAAATTTCCCTTTTTGGATGGTAGAAATTGGTATTCATTTACTCAACAATTTTTTATGAATCTCTAACTACATGCTGGGTACAACAGAACAAATAAATATGCTACTCTGTTAAAATTAATCTTGAACCAGTAATCCAAATCAGTGACTAACGACCAAGAAAGCACATAACTGTCTTTTAACTATACTTTTAAACTAAGTGCATGGGGCCAATTTCTACAGGGACTGTTGAATTTGAGGCTGACACACAGATTCACAGAGGCAAATAGGCACACAGATACCTTATTTGATGTAGAAGCTTCTACTCCCCCTGCCCATCCTCCCTCACATCTGAAACCCTGCTTTGTCATTTTAGAGTACAGGCAGTCCTCACTTTGCTATGGCTCCAGTATGTACCAATTTCAGTTACCTGATTTAGTTAAATAACACCAGGCCCCCAACAATATGATGAGTAATTATATATAAAGTACAAATTGCAGCTAGCTCTTCAGTCTGCAAATCACTATGTAAATAACAGACGTGCATCATCATCAGTGACCAATCCCATTTTTCCTAAAGTCGGTTGCTGACAGCACATCTGCTAGTCAGTTCACACACAGACAGCAAAGTGTGTAGTTTTGTTATCTCCTTGTCTTCTAAGGATAAACACGTGTGACGTTTTACATAATTGAGTAATCAAAAGAGGATATTTGTAACAAAGACAAAAATCCAGTAAAGAAACGAAAGGTGTTAATGCTGGAAGTGAAATTTGACTAGAATGTAAACAGAGTTATAGAAGAAACAGCTGACCATGAGGATGTTGACACGGCACACTTGATAGGCTCTAAGATACGCAGCCAGAGGAACTTAGGGAAGACGAACACCTAACAACACAAATGAGGCAAGTGGTTGTGACCAAATGGCTGAAGATATCCCAGAGAAAGTGACCCTGGCAAAAGACTTCACATTAAAAGAACTCTTGGAGGTATTTTGTAACATTCAAAGTGCAAAGAATAAAATGTTAGAAGCTGATTCACACTCAGAAAGGAGTATAATGACTTGCTAAAAATTTTTTTTTTTTTTTAAGGCATAGAAAAGATGCTTGCTCTGTATTGTAAGTAATACCATGAGATGAAGGCAAGTGCTGTTCAAACCTACTCTTGATGATTTTTTTTTTTGGAGAAATAAAACATTTTAATTCTCAGTGTTTCTAATGTTTTAAAGTACAATGTGCTACATAAATATTAGTCTATGTTTTTCATTTCCCTATACACATAATTGACAGAGTTTTTACTGTTTTAACAACAATTTTAAGAGGTCACAAAACAATTGTACTTTTTCCCATTTAGATAATTTTGCATGGTTTCAGCTTGGACAGTCATTTTGACCATCTCACACTAACTTACAATGTGAAGATTCTAAATGAGTTAAGAGGCAACTCTCTTTTCTGTATCTTCAAACATGATCGATAAATGCATCTGATGTGTCTGGGCATAGTACTGTAAGGGGGAGGGGGAGAGCTTGCACTTGGGAATAGGAAGAGGCAGGGGGTGGTGACATTCCTCAGTGAGACAATCCCTACAAAGGAAGAGACAGGGGGTGGTGACATTCCTCAATAAGAGGGTCCCCACAGAGTTAAACTCTAAGGCAAGGAAATGATCTTTACAGGGGTCTTTGATTTGATAAAGTCCTTAACTTGATAAAGTCCCTAACTTGATAAGATCCCTAACTTGGTAATTAAACCTTAAGCCAAGGAAATGGTCTTCATAGGGGGTCCTGTCCTGGCTTTTAAAGGTTAACAGAGACAGATAAAAAGAAGGGTATAAAATCCTAAGAAAAGGACTATGGGGCACTCAGATTCTTTCTCTACCTGAGTAGCCGACTTGACGCTTCCTAGTCAAGTGTGCTTTTACTACTAACCCTCTGCTTGCTAATAAACTTCTGCTCGCTTGGCACTATTTGTCTCAGTGTTTGAATTCTTTCCTACACCGAAGACGAGAGCCGAGGTCATTCTCCGGTAAGAGTACTAAGCAGAATCTGACTTTATTTCTGACCCTACACTCTTCATTTTTGCCAGGAACACTTAATGGTTTCCACCTGTAAACTGGTTATATCTGGAACACGGCCTTCAGCCACCAAAACCCTTGCAGTTAGTCACTTCACAGAAACCCTTCAACAGCTTCCAGTTATACTTGGAAAAAAATCCTAACCCCGGCCCCAAAACTCTGCCTGTGTCTCATGCCATGCCATCTACTGCTCAACGCCCATTTCTCCCCCCAGCCCCTCTCTGGTGCCTTTCAGTTCCCGCTGCTGATCATTTTTTTCCTGAATATCCTCTCCTAATAGTCATCCTTTGGGTCTCAACTTAGTAGGTTAGGGCCTCTTTATAAGCCCCATAAACGTGCCTATACAACGCTTTTATAACCCTCAGTTTACTTCGTCCTGTGGTGATTCAATGGCTTTCCCTCAGGTAGGGCCGCATTATGAATTTTGTGGGTCCCGTCTCCATTGTTTTGTTCTTATTTTAAAAAAAAAATCTGTGTGGGTCTCCAGGCGCGCTCCTAATCACGCCTAATGGACAGACGGCCCTGCCCTCAGGCCTGAGCAGTCTGCAGAGGCAGACATTGTGGCTCCGGGGTCAAAACCCGGCAGCTCAGTACACGCCAGCTGAAGGACCACTGGGCCCGCAGTGGGTTTTAGTTCCTCCCCTTCAGCATCTGGTCACCATCCTGCCTCGGCACCTGCTCTGGGCCAGGCCGCATTTGGGGGCTTCCTGAGGTGCCAACACCTGTGTGAGGGCGGCTGAGCTCACCCCTTCTTCGGAGGCCCTCAGCCCCTTCTCCTGCCCTGAGGCGTGGAGGAGCGCGGACGGCCTCACTCTCCCGTGAGACACCAGGAGCCGCTTTACCTGGCCTTCCGTGCTCTCGGCGTCCACCCGCACGGCCGAGGGCGCCCCCTTCAGGCCCGCGGCGGCTGGGAGGGGCAGCTCACTGTGTGCGAGCTGCGGGGGGCGGAGGAGGAAGGAGGATTTCACCTCAGACGTGAACCTCAGGCTCACGGTCTCCACGCCCCGGGTCACCTATAACAGTCCTAATTTGGCCCTTCAATAGAGTTTGGGATCTCTGTGGGGAATGTTATACTAAACCTGGCGTTTTCTCCTTAGCTTTCCCCCCCTAACCCCACCTCCAATGAAACATTCCAGTAGCATCCCTACTGTGTTCTTGGCTTTAACCCTTTCTTCTACATCATTCATTCACTGATTCATTCATCAGTCGCCATTTTATTCAATAAATATTTATTGAGGGCACAGTATGTGCCAGGCACTGTGGTAAAAATTGGGGTATAGTAGATAAACAAACGATGGTCCCTGCCTTCATGGAAGTTAAGAGTTTAGTCCACCCTCAGGAAATTCTTTAAGTCTTTTCAAACTCCGGCATCCCAAGAGGGTTTGTCCCTCTTATACTTATCCTCACTTACTTGCTGTTGATTCCTATAGTCTCTTTGACAAAATCTATATAGGATAGGAGTGTCCTGCTTCTTATCAGCTGGCTGGTCTGGGTCTTCAACTCTGTGGGGTTGAATAGAAATCCCTCTCTCAATGAGCCCACAGGAGAGGGAGAAAATGCCAAACCAAAAATGAATAGATACATAGGTTTCTTTTGTTTCTGTCTTTATTAATATATATATTTTTCTTTCTCTGAGTTCATGGTCTAAGATGCAGGTTGGGGGTGGAGGAAGTAAGGGCGGACCCGAGTGTGCCAATGAGTGGATCAGGACAGGTTCGACGTTTCAATAGGAAAAGGGTCACCTGCTTATGTTCTAGACCCACTAAACCACTTTTTCTCCTCTCAACTGTTTCTCATAGTAAAAACAGATTAAACAGCAAACATATATCACGTTGTGTTGCAATTATCTATTTGCAGTTATTTGTTTACATATCTGCCCCATTATACTGCGAACACTCTAAGTTCAGGGGCTGTGATTTTTTGTATCTTTAGTGTTTTGCGTTGTATCTGCCACATAGGGAGCCCTCATTAAATGCTTGCAGAAGGAATAATTATGAGAAACTTTGTGCGTATACCCATTTACCCACATATTTTCCCTATTAGTGCAGATCTGGGCATTTAAGTTTTTGGAGATGCCAGAGCCCACCTGCCACTTGAGGTCCTTAGAACTACACCTCCAGCCCAGGTTGGATGCAGAACTCCCACCTACACCTGGGTCTAACTCCGCCTCTACCTGGGTTGGGCTTCTCCTCTCCTCAGCGGCGTCTCCACGCAACCCCAATTGGCTGGAGAAGGAAAGCGGCCCGACCATTGGTCTCTTTTTGAGGGGGCGGAGCTGGGCTGCTTTTCCATCCCGCAGCCTCAGGCCGAGCCCGGCCGAGGAGAGCTGAGTGAAGCCGACGCTGGTGGCGCTGTGTCCGGGAGTGGAGGCGGCAGGGCGCGCCCCACCCGGCAGCCAGGCGGAGCCAAAGATGCCGGCCTTTGCCGTGCGGCCCCACCCGGGCCCTGGGCCGCCTCTCGCCTCGCCCTTCCCGCTGCTGCTGCTGCTGGCGGTGCTGAGCGGCCCGGTGTCCGGCCACGTTCCCCGTTCGGTGCCCAGGACCTCCCTTCCCATCTCCGGTAAGGCGCGGGCACCCTCGCCGTCAGCCCTTCGCGCCGCGCCCAGGCCCCCGCCCAGAGGTGCCCGTACCACCTGCTCTTCCGACTCGGGCGGCGGCACTCAGGACCATTCAGCGCGCGCGCGACACCCCCGCCGAGCAGTCCACACCGGGACGGGACCCCCACGCAATGTTCCTCCACCGCATCCCCGGCCCGGGCCTCGCGCCTTGGTGCCCACGACACGCCCTGGCTGCTCCTGCGCGGCCCCTTATTCTTAGAACCGCAGGAATGGAGCCCCTTACGGTAAAGACGCGGACACTGAGGCCCAGGAGGGGATGGGGGGTTGCTTGAGGTCTTCCATTTCGAAGTTTCCTCTCCCTTATTCCCCACTTCCCACTTTCTTGCACACACACCTGTGTCCAGTTTGGCGCCCATTCTATTCTCAAACCCATCGGTCTTCCATTTCATTCCAACCACCCATCCCTCCAATCCCCAGCTCAGCATTTTCGTGTGCCCACTTCTCACGTTTATCCCCTGTCATCAATTCTACCTCCCTCCAAGCCTTGCCCTGCTCACGGCCCTATCTCCCTAACTCGTTTTCCAGCCCCTCACATCTCTAACGCTAGCGCCCATCTTCCCTGATATCCAATCCATTAACCCTCCTAATTTCCTCAAGGTTCCCTCCTCCCTCTACCCATTCCCTACGTGGAATGTAGGAAGACCATTCAAGGAGTTGATTTAAAGTTTTGTTTAGATGATTTTTAATGTCTTCGAAAGGAAAGGGGGCCGGGAGACATG
Organism: Loxodonta africana; assembly: GCF_030014295.1. Lineage (NCBI taxonomy): Eukaryota > Metazoa > Chordata > Mammalia > Proboscidea > Elephantidae > Loxodonta > Loxodonta africana. The sequence goes on from NC_087356.1 coordinate 29,714,198, forward strand.
GCCCTTTCAAGACGTCGAAGGAGCCATGGATGCCACACATTAAAAGTGGTAATAGGAGTGATTCAGACTTCAAGGCTCTCTGCTGACGTGGGCATGAGTGGTCTTGGATCTTGTTTTCTTCTCAGAGGGCACTGACTCTTAGCACCTTGGGCAAAAAGAACTGGTACAGCGGAAAGTACAACCTGTTGGCCAAAAATCACCAGTGGTAATGTTAATTTAGAATCTAAACTTCATACCAGTAACACATAGGAGTGCTGTATGATCAGAGCCTAGGGTTTCATTTTGTTGTGCCGGAGTAATAGCCATAACATGGAGTTGAGATTGCCAGGTTGGGTCATGTCCAGAATCTGGACAGACCTAGGTGGCAAGATGAAGCAGAGTTGGGGGTAGGGCGGGAGGTTGGGCGATCCAGTGCTTATTCTAAGCATGAGAGAGTAGGCTGGCTGTAGCCTGGAGATGAGTGTGTGTGTGGGGGAGGATAGGTGGGTGGGACTCCATATATCACATCTAAGAATGAATGGCTGATGGCCCTCTATTGCCTTAAGGAAAGGAAAGATGAACAGATGAAGCAGGCAGAGTAGTGCTGTGTTGGTGCAGGGATAGGGTCTCTAGAGTCAGAGGTTGAGCTAAGAAGGTAAATTTGTGCTAATTTATTTTAATCTTTAAGCATATAAGAGTTCTGAATGCTGGTAGGTTTAGAATTGTTCAAAACAGAACATATGCATAAGGAAGGAAGAAAGGAACCATTTGTGAAGCATGTACTATGTGCTTGGTGCTTCTACATATGCTATCTCATTTAATTCTCTGAACAACCCTGGATGGTGGTATTCACAGATTAGGAAAGTGATGCTCAGAGAGGGCAAGTAGCTTACTCAAGATCATCCAGCTAGTAAGTGAAGAGCCACATTTAAACACAGACTGGTCTGTTTCCAAAGTACTTTTTTCCACTACACTCTCTACCTCTTTGAGTGGAATTGGGAAGGTGGTCAATATGTGGGGGAGAGAGGGAAGGTAGACTCTCAGTGTATTGGTAAAAAGAGTTTAAACACTTCCATTCTAAGTGAAAATAAATTATTATTAAGTAGTGATAAAAAAATGAAGTATAGCAGAGGAAAGTATTTGAACCTTTGGTAAGTATTTTCAAGTTATGTATCAGGTTGCTACAAATAGAAATTACAGACTTAATATTTATGCTGTTATTTTAATAAAAAGCATACTTGATGGGATTATGTGTTAAATATTCTGGACTTATCAGTTACCTGTGGGGAAGCTTAGCTGGTCAGCTGGTCCAAGCTCTATGTTTTCCCGGATGGCTGCTAAATAAACACCAGCTGGAAGAAACCAAAAATTGGCCTCTTTGGCTTTACCCTTGTGGACCCAACCCTTATGAAGTAACGGTTAATATCACTCTCATTTCTTTTCCTGCCAGAGGCTGACTCCTACCTCACCCGGTTTGCTGTCCCTCAGACATACAATTACTCTGTTCTCCTTGTGGATCCTGCTTCCCACACTCTTTATGTTGGCGCCCGGGACACCATCTTCGCTTTATCTCTGCCTTTCTCTGGGGAGAGCTCCCGCAGGGTGAGAGTTGAGAGTTGGGAGGACGCCAGACCCTAGAGCATGTGATTAGAGCCATGGTTATAGGATGTGTGTGTGTAGGAGTTTCATTGTAACTAACGGTGGTTGTGGGAGGGGGAGTATTGGTGAAAGTGAATAGGGGAGATGGCAGCTGAGGGTGTCAGCTAAGGGTGGTGGGGGTCATGGTGCCTGGGGAGGTTATGAGGGAGGGTCATGATGTTGGGGAGGAGGCCACAGTGACCAGATTTCAGGTGACAGCTGGCAGAGGAATGACTAGAATCACATCGCTGGGGCAGCAGCTTTCACCTTTTGTGACTACCCATTAGTAAGAAATACATTTTACATTGTGACCCAATAAACAAAGTGTGTACTGGAAAGAAATGTTTAACAGCATCTAATCTCCTGTGTGTGATACATTCTGATATATTGTGTTCTATTTCATTAAAAACTATGTTGGTCATGATTTCACTACTTATCAATGGGTGGGGACCTCCAGTTGAAAGAACAATGCACTAGGGGGTCTTTATCTCACCTTCCCTGACCTTGAGGGAGTTTGGGTGGGGATCTGAGGGGAACAATCACTCCTCCTTTTTCAGATTGACTGGATGGTGCCTGAGGCGCACAGACAGAACTGTAGGAAGAAAGGCAAGAAGGAGGTAGGTGTGAATCTGGGCCCTGTCCTGAGTGTCATTTGAGGCCTTGGTCCAGCTCTGACTCTGTCAGTCCCCTGCAGCGCCCCCATCCCATGGGCCTAGTCAGGGACTCTAACACCATGCCATCACTCATCATCTCTGATCCCAGAGCTGCATCTAACTGTCCTGACACTACCCAACCCTTTCTGCACTTGCTGCTTCTGATTCTCTCTAACCATCTCTGACCCCCAGGACGAATGTCACAATTTTGTCCAGATTCTCGCCATTGCCAATGCTTCTCACCTCCTCACTTGTGGCACCTTCGCTTTTGACCCGAAGTGCGGGGTTATTGTGAGTGACGGGGTGGGAAGAGAGGGAGAGGGAGCCTGCACCAGTGTGAGTTACTCGGGGATGGGGGCCAAGGGGGCGGGAAGGGCCTGCTGTGAGTGACCATGATGGGCGCATGCTTAGAGTAACTGTTGTGCATGATAAGCGTTGGGGTGGGGTGGGGGGGATGCCCTTACAGGGTGGAGCCTTTGCTTGCCACTGAGGGAGGGGCATAAAAGGGAGAAGGAGGGAGGTTATCTATCGAAGGTGAGGTATACAGGACGTAAAGGGAGCCATAGTGGGAGGGTGAAAGAAGTTAGGGATGTTGGCTGTGGTGGGGAGAGGATAAGTCCAGGAGAGGCTTACAGAGGCCAGGAACTCACATTTCCCTTGTCCTGTGTATGCTTTGTCCAAGCAGCATGGGTGCTTTTGTTAATCAGTATAGTCCATGCCTGTTTCTTCCTCCCATAGCATGTGACTATCCCTTTTCACCCTCCCCTACCTCTCCTGACGACCACATTTTCTTGTGGGCTGTGACTTTCTGCTCTCACGGCTTCTGAGATCACTGCCCACTAATGTAGTACTTGCTGGCCCCATACTCTGGATCTTGGCTTCACAGTGGGCACTCTGTCAACCACATTTTCTTCTGAATCTTCTTCCTTGCCTCTGAAGCTGTGGACATATCCACCCTCTGACCCAGGCAGGCTTGGGACATATATACCCCTAATCACATCTAGGGTAGTCATGGCTACATGGGTCCCTGGGACTGGTGACATCTCAGCAGGGGTCTTATCCTGTTTGAATCCTCAGCTTTTCCCATCGGTTGTCCAGTAGCCAGTCACTGGTTCTGACAGCACACATTTGTGCAAAGCCTCACGTGTCTTTGTGTCTAATGGCTTCCCTTTCTGATCCATAGAACAATAGGAGGGGGTGGAACCATCCCATCTTCTGGCCTTAATCCTTAACTGGAGAGCTTGACCTGACCCTTCTACAATCCCAGTAATCCTTGCCACCTGGATCTACAGCGTGTATCTCCAAATCCCTCTTTGCCACAGACCATCTTCACATCTCTGGCTTAGGATGCCATGATTATATTTGCTTGATTGCCCCAGTCAGTCCCTTTGGGTTACCTTTGGGGTTGGTTGGGCATATGTTGAGTCCTTTCTGCAATGTGGATGATAGATACTCTATCTAGGCATGGATAGCTCCCTTATTCTGGGGCTGGTGGCTAGAAAGTTTTCCAGTTCAGGGTGGTGATGAAAATCTTTGTATCTCATCTTGTGATTTTAAGAGTCTAGTTTTCTTTATGGAGCCCTGTTGGCACAATGGTTAAGAGCTCAGCTGCTAACCAAAAGGTCGGCAGTTTGAATCTACAAGCTGCTCCTTGGAAACTCTATGGGGCAGTTCTACTCTGTCCTATAGGGTTGCTATGAGTTGGAATCAACTTGATGACAACGGGTTTTTTTTTTTTTTGGCCTGCACAGGCTTGGGGAGCCCATAGGTGTGAATATCAGAGCAATGGCTTATCTACAATGAAATTGTTCCAAGTTAGTCTCTCAGTGCCTCTTATTCTTCCTTGTCTCTCAGAGATACAACCCTAGTGGTTGTCAAATAAGGTGTATTCTGGACATACTTATCAGGATTTCTGTGACTTGGACCTCTAGCCACTCTTGAAGAATGTCAGCAACGAAGACTGAAACTAGGGGATCTATATCCTAAGCTCCACAACTTCAGTGCTCTCTCCCTCTCTGGAGGGTACCTGGTTAGCTTGTGAAATGAAGGGCTGTTCTTTTGTCAAGGCTTATTTGTAGGAGAATATTGAACATAGCCCTGAAGAAGTCACCAGTGTTAACCCTGAGTCTGCTTTGTAGACTTTCTGAACATTCTCTTCTGCCTTTATCTGTCTTATCCTGCTTCCTGGCAACCCCAGTGTGCTTGACCAAGTTCTTGCCTTTTCTTTAGTGCTGAATCTCTTATGACCCAGACTGATGACTTGAGGCTACATAACCCTTATCTCAGAGCTTTGACTTGCTGATCCAGATACAACAACTTGCTCAGAGATGACTATGGAGAAATGAAGACTTACAAAGGAAATTCAAATGCCAGACCCACCAGCTCCAACAATGTGGAACGCTGCCCTTCAGTAACAGTTCATTGGACATTGGAAGAAAATATTTTGTTTTTTGAAGTAACTCCTCAACAGTTAGTAGAGAAAAATGTTGAACTTCTAACAACAAGAACAACAGCGAAGATGATGACAAAAAGAATCCCCATTCAACTGAGTATCTGTTCTGTCTTGAACTTGGTACTAAGCACACTGCATTCATGATTGAGTTTAATTCTCATCAGTATATCATGATATTTAGGTATTTATTTATACCTTACCGGTAAGGAAAGTGAAATTCAGAGAGGTTAGGTACCATGTCTAAGATTGTATAGCTAGCAGAGGGAGAGCCAAGATTCAAATTCAGATTTTTTTGGCTCTGCTCCTGTGTTTGGTCCAGCCTGCAGCCCAGAAGAGCTCATTTGGCTTCATTTTCTTGTCTTAAACCTGCTTCATGTTAACAAGGACCATCTTTGTTTTTCTGACCACCTCGTATGTCTTGTACCCTTCTTGGCCAAGGCCAAAAGACAGGTTCCATCCCCACAGCTCACTGAGAGCCTTCCTACCCAGCTCTGACTTTCAGCTTGAGGGACTTGCCTTCACCATAACTGGTTTTGAGAGACTATGCTGATTGAAACAATGATGATACAATGAAGAATTTCACCAGATAGAGAATATAGTGGGATGGCCTTGCCTCTTTCAGACCCTAATTAAATACGATAATCATAACCTATCTAGTTAATATAAGGCTCACTTTCTCAAAGGTTATAAACCTGGATGACTCGATGATGATACTTGGGGAAACTGGAAGAGGACTAGTTTGAGTTTTAAGGGGCTGTTAGATGATCTCTGTGAGGAAGTGTAGCAGTCAATTGAAAATATGGCTAGGGTTTGGAAGAGGAACTCCCAGACTTTGGGGAATCATATGTATAGAAGATCTGGCTGGAAATGTAAGAATGAATGAGATCTTTGAGGGTTATGTGAAAAGGATCCTTAGGATACATGTTTAGGGGTGAGAAGAAGAGAAATGACCGAAGGAGACAGATAAACAACAATTAGATAGGAAGAGGGACTCTAGGAGTGTCGCATTTTAAGGGAGTCAGGAATGGAGTATACCATGGAAGAGAGTGAGTCAAAATATTAAATTGTGCATAAAGATTAAAGAGAATGAGAACTGAGAAAAGCTCATCCTTTTAGTCCTTGGTAAAATATAAGGGAGTAGTTTTAGGCATAGAGATGGAATAACAGGTGATCTGATTTGGGTAGAACAGAATTCAGTTTGAGAAGTCGCAGAAAATAAGTAGGTTGGTCCAAAGAGTTTTTACTCCAGCCAATGGTGAGTCATTTTGTTACTCTCTTCCTGAAAAATGTATCATCAAGTTAGTGACTGATACTCTAGGCATACTGATCTGGGGTGGATATGTAGAATAAATTGGAGGTGGGACTAGATAGTATAGAGAAAAAGAGGTTATTGCAGTAGTTTAAGTGAGGGTTAAGAAGGGCAGCAGCAGGTATTCATCCCATCTCCAAAGGACCTGAACATCTTAGTAATCTCTCACCAAATTGTCATCTTTCTCCTTAGGCTAGACTATTTCCACTGCCACAGAGGTAAGATACTTGTGCCTCTGGGTTATTCCATTCCAGTGGACTCTCTTGACTCATTATTCCCTTTATGGAGACTCAGATCACATCTGATTCTAGCAGGTTGCCTTCAAGGCTCTTAGTAAAATAAAATCTTGCTTGCTATCTGCAGTAAATAGATGAGCAATGAGAATGGGCCAGTAGTATGCTCAGGGGATATATGTTATGTTGCTAGTCCAACTGCTATCAGAGTACTTAGGCTCCAGCCAGACCATATGTTTGTCCTATTTGTGATTTAGAGATATGATGCCTGACACTTCCATGCCATGACTTTGACTTCCAACCAGCCACGGTTAATTTCCCTCTCAGACCTAGGTTGAAATCATCCCTGATATCCATTTTAGATGTTATCTTGAAGCCTCTCAGTGCTGGATGCTAGGTTAAGTTAACTATACCCCTTGTACCCTATTCAGGTCACTGTCCCTGGGTGAGGAGGCCCTTACCTACCAAAACTTCACATTCTGACCTGAACCTTAGGTCATTCTTCACTGACTTTGCAGATCCCCTCCTTCCCTTGGATGTATCCTTGACTTTGGACCTGTCTCTCATCCTTGGGGTGGGAGTAGGGGGAGGATGGCCCTTCTTTATCTAGGCCCCTGGACTTCAGAGCATTCTATATCAGGCTGCATTCTTCTTGACCCTCCCCAAGCGCTCCAGTCCTCAGGAGGCCTACTTGCTTCCCTGGTCCTCCTTGTCCTGTCCCACATCCTACAGCCAGTTATAAAACCCACAGTTCTCCAGTGTTTCAGAGGAAAGAGCTACCTGTCTGCCTCTTAGTGTCTTATAAGGCCTTCCTAGGTGTTCTTTCATCAGGGCACGTGGGCTTTGGATACTAGGGGCATTGAGGGAAGAGAAACTGATGAAAAGAGTGGTGGCAGAGATGGGCAATGCAGGCACAGGTAGGGGTGGTCAGGAATAGTAGACTGGGAATATGGGTGTGGTAGGGGGGCAATAGGAGATGAATGGGGAATTGGGCTTTCCCTTCATGTGACCATCTTTGTAATTCTCACCATGAATCTTCCCTTTGACCCCTAAACCAATTGCACCCTTCTGGTCTTAGGATGTGTCCAGTTTCCGGCAGGTTGAAAGACTTGAGAGTGGCCGGGGGAAATGTCCTTTTGAGCCAGCTCAGCGGTCAGCAGCTGTAATGGCTGGTGAGTGGGGGGGGGAGACAAGAACCTGTGACTTCTTTCTGTATTGCATCCTCTCCGACCCTACTGTTGGAATTTCTGCATCCTTTCTTTACTTTTCTCAGAATGTTTATAATTCCCATGTTTCTTAGTAGCCTTTTCTGTCCTTCCCAGTGTACCTGTGACCTCCCGCTTTTCCCTGCAGTGTTCTTTCTCCAAGGCTTTCTCTAGATGGTGTGTCCTCTCGCACACCTAGTGTGAATGCCTCCTCTGGTAACCTCATTTTCTTTTCTCATTGTGTTTATTTTTTCTGTGTACAAGGGAAATCCTCTACAATGCATGTTGCAATATATTTGGAAAAAGTATAAAGAAGAACATAAAAATCTACAACACTGTCCAAAAGAACTTTGTGCGGCAATGGAAACATCCTAGATCTGTGCTGTCCAGTACCACAGCCACTAGCTACGTGTGGCTTTCGAACCCTTGAAATGTGACTAGTGAGACGGAGGAATGGAATTTTTAAACTGTGATTCATTTAAATTTTAATGCAAATTGCTACATGCGTCTAGTGTCTACCATATTAATGCAGTACTTCCTTCTAGCCTGTTTTTCTGTATGGGCATGTACCCATGTATACTCACACACATATATTTTGCTGGCCAATCCTTGGTTGCTCAGGGAAATCTTTAATGATTATTAAATGAATCCCTACTGTTATTTGTTTATTTTTGAACACTGTATGTACAGTGGAAACCCTGGTGGTGTAGTGGTTAAGTGCTATAGCTGCTAACCAAGAGGTCAGCAGTTCAAATTCACCAGGCACTCCTTGGAAACTCTACGGGACAGTTCTACTCTGTCCTGTAGGGTCGCTATGAGTCGGTAATTGACTCGACGGCAGTGGGTTTTGGATATATACAGTTGCTCAAGTGTGGAGTGTTTTTGTCACAAATAATGCCGAAATCTCTTCTGGAGAATAACTCTCTTAGTTCTTTGTCGATCACAAAGTGAGTTGTTTGTGGGCCACATAGCCTCTCTTTTAGGTCAGACCACCTCACACATACCCTCCAAATTCAAGTGAAAGCTCAGGTATTTTCTCACAATAGTGAAAAACAAGCAGACTAAGGGAAAATTTATGTGCATGTACACGTGTATAGAACTTTTAAATTCCATGGTGTACTGATAAAATTTTGTATTTTTTCATGTAACTTTATATCATAGGCATTTTCTATAAAATTTAAAGATTCTTTGTAAATACTTTTTAATATCGTGTTACTCATCCTGTAAAAAAAAAAAAATAATTAAGCAATTCCAAAGTTTATTTTTGAGTTTATTTAGTTTACTGCACAGTTTTTGCTTTTATCCAGAATGCTGCATTGAAGCTTTTGTACATAAGTTTTTCTCTTTATTTTTTATTGTACTGTAGATGAAGGTTTACAGAGTAAATTAGTTTCTCATTAAACAATTAATACACATATTGTTTCGTGGTATTAGTTGCTAAAAAAATGCTAGCCATGTCAAAACTCTCCTCTTCTCGACCTTGGGTTCCCCTTTACCAGCTTTCCTGCCCCCTCCTGTCTTCTTGTCCTTGCTCCTGAGCTCGTGTGCCCATTTAGTCTCGTTTTGTTTTATGGCCTGTCTAATCTTTGGCTGAAGGGTGAACCTCAGGAATGACTTTAGTACTGAGTTAAAAGGGTGTCTGGGATTTTTTCCTTATTTTACGTTGTCTTCTTCAGATCCCTGGAAATGGATTACTATATCAACGGGTGTGAACATTTTACAGCTCGTTATGTGTTGCTAATTGAATTTTTAGAAAGGGTGTATCAGTTTACACCCAAAACTGATGATGAATGAGAATTTTTTTTCTCAGAATTTATGTCGTTTAAAAAATCTTTGCTAATTGGAGACTAAAAATGGCACCTTGTTTTAATTTGTGTTTCTTTGAATATTAGTGAAGTTGAACATTCTTCATGTTGTAGTACTTATTTTTATTTCTTTTTTGATAAATTCTCTGCCCATGTTCTTGGAGAGGTTATTAGGTATAGCATGTTAGTGTTGCAGTCTACGTGTCTTTTCCTTTGTGATTATTTCTTTCTAAACCTAACCCTTCCTCATTTAGAGAGCAGATATAAAATTTCTTCTTACAATTTTTTTTCCCGTAAACATTTAACTCTTTGATCTGTTTGGAAGTTGTTTTGGTGAATTGTACGAGATGGGGATCTAAATTAAAAAATTTCCTGACTAGCTAGTCAGTAACTTAGCATTATTCATCAGACCTTTCTCTTTCTTCACTGACAAATGCTTCTTCCTTAATCATAAAGGATCCATGGTGGTGTAGTGGTTAAGGGGTTGGCTGCTAACCAAAAGGTCGGCAGTTCAAATCCACCAGTCACCCCTTGGAAAACCTTTGGGTGGTTTTACACTGTCCTCTAGGGTCGCTATGAGTCAGAATCGACTTGAACGTGGTGGGCTTTTTTTTTTTGGTTTTGGTTTATTGTAAAATTAATTCTTACCTATACTTTTGGGTAGTATTTTAGGAACAACAAAAATTGGGACACAAGGTTTAACAATTAATTTTTTTCCTTGTGTATGACTTTATAGGAAAAGTCTTAAAATCTATAAAAATTAAACCACTCTTTAGTCACACAGTTAATGAATCACCTTTTCCAAAAAATAATAAAACAACGTAAAAGTTTTTGGAAATGAGCATAGAGGTTATCATTTTTATCGTTTATCTGTTGAAATTGATGAGACCTTACTTATACTTACACATATTTGAATAAAAGTTTAGTCAATAGATAATTTTTCTTGGCTTTTTATCAAGTGTCTTTGGCAAAACTCTGAGCTGGCCATTGGAATCCTTAAGACAGATTTCTCAGTTTTAGTACTTGTGAATGTCTTTTGATTCCACAAAGTTGTTAATCAACAAAAATGATCAATTGCAACATTCTAAGACTATCATTTAACATACTTTCTTGGTTTAAAGTAGTAATCTTTAAGCACATGTGACCGTCAGTAATTTCTCTGTTCTGTTCAGCAAGCAAATTCACATTGGGATGTGGTTTAAGAACACAAATTTCACAAATAAAATTTTTGTATAACAGAGAGGAGAACGTTTCAAAAAGATTTCAAGTCCTTTTTTTTTCCTTCCCAGAAACCCAGTGCCGTCAAGTCGATTCAGACTCATAGCGACCCTATAGGACAGAGTAGAACTGCCCCATAGAGTTTCCAAGGAACGCCTGGCGGATTTGAACTGCTGACCCTTTGGTTAGCAGCCATAGCACTTAACCACTACGCCACGAGGATTTCCTTTTTTACCTTCAGATAGTGAAATTCAGAGTGACCTTTCATCTGTGAATTGACAGAAGTGATGGGAATTCACTTTGTCATGGTTTAGAATGGCTAGCTTCAGATAGTTAACTAGAACCTCCCCGTCTCTTGCTGTCCCAGATCCTAATCAGTCCACACCAAATATTATAAATTTTCTTCTGAAGTTCTGACTTTCCTGAGCTACAATTTAAGCTTTTTCTTGGACTGACATAAGTGCTGGTATTTACTTGGGGCTATCCTTGTTGATCCATTATGCCCAGCTGCCCCTGTGTTTTGAAAATAGCAGTACAGAAAATAGCGGTAATATTATATAAGAACTGGAACCCAAATTCCGAGTTAGAGTCTATGAAAATTTTCTTCAGGGTAATTCTGAAATAAAAAAAAAAGCTTTTATGAAGGAGGTATTATTAGGATTTGATAGTGGGGATATTAGTCCCATGGAAATCCTTTTACATACATTTTTATATAAATCTTTTATGTAAATCAAGTCAATTGCATAAGAGTCAATCCAAAAATTGAGTGGGACCTAATTGACTGGGAATTGCTGGGTCAAAGGGTATAAAGACTTTTATGGGGCTTGATGGATTTGACCACATTGACCTCCAGTCAGTCCCACCAGCAATGCAGTAGAGGGCCTGTTTCATCGCATCCTTGCCAATCTCAAGGAATACAGTTAATATGCAAGCAAACAATGACCTCCTCCAAAGTCCAATTTGATTTGTGTTTTGATATGCATTTCTGTTAGTGAGGTTGAACTGCTCTTCATATGTTTATTGGTACTTGTATTTCTTTTGGGAAAAGCTGCAGAAATCTTGTCTTCAAATATGAAGCACTTAGATAAAATCAATGAAATTTTCTCAGTGTCTGTATTTGTACTATTCAAATTTGGAAAAAGCTGACTGTTTTGACAGTAACTTTCTCATTAGCCTGAAGAACATTGGCGACTGTGTCTCTGTCTCTTTTATGGGTTCTTTGTCTTCTGCTCATCTTTTAGATTTTGGGGTTTCTTAGGCTTCCACCCAAGATCTTCATCTCATTCTGTGTGCTTACCCTAGAGATCTCAACCAGCCCTGTGGCTTCTGTTTTCACCTGTATTCTGTTACCTCCCAAATCTGTATGGCCTCCCAGACCTTATCTGGAGCTAGAGACCAAACATCCATCTGCCTTCCAGATATCTCCGCTTGGAAGTTCCACCAGCATCTCAAAATTAGCATGTCCCAAGCTCATCATCTTCACTCACCTCCCCAAACCTGCCCCCCCGCCAGTGCCCCCTGTCTGAGTGAATGGCGCCATTGCCATCGAGGCACCCAAGCTAGAGTAGCAGCAGTCAGTTGTCTTTGGTCCTCCCTACCACCTCCTGTAATGAGACTTTTATGAAGAAGAGCAGGGAAGGAGGGAGCTTTGGCCTTTCTCTTTAGAAACCCATCCTGGGCTGTTTTCTTCTCCTGTTGGCCTCATTACATCTTTTGATTACCGCATCTGCCAAAATAGCACTCACTGCACATTGGGTGCTCCCAGCATTTTGGAGCCCAGCCTACCTCATAAATCTGTGCATGCCTGACCCAAGACTGACATTCATACACTTAAATAAGGTAGTTTTAGAAGAAGTCCTGTATGACCAGCAGAGGAAAACGTAAACACTGCATCTCTAACTATCTAATTATGCTTCTTAAGAGGCTGTTAAGATAAAAAAAAGTATTGAGCTGGCCCAATCCTTAGATAAGGAAATGGAGACGTTAGGGTTGGAACTGTCTATCTGAAAGGCATCTAACTGTGAGAAGGGAGTGGAGGAAGAAAGGCCAGGGCATATTTAAAATCTTGTTTCTAAAACTAATGAACAGGATATTCTTGTTATAAACCTTCTCATTTTGACACCAGAGTGAAAACTTGAAATCCCCAGAGTTTATGTATACTCCTCACTGGTATGATACCCTTCCTGGCTGGCACTGTGGTGTTGCTAACGTTTGGAAAGAGCCCTGGTGGCACAATGGCTCAATGCTCAGCTGCTAACTGAAAGGTTGGCAGTTCGTACCCACCCATCGGCTCTGTAGGAGAAAGACCTGGTAGTCTGCTCCCGTAAAGATAACAGCCTAGAAAATGCTGTGGGGCAGTTCTACTTTGTCACATGAGGTTGCTGTGAGAATCCACTCGATGGCACTTAATAACAACACATTTGGGAAGCCTGTGTTCTCAGGCTTTACATCTCGGCAAGTAGGGATCCATTTTCATACATAATTGTGATTTTTCTTTGTTTGTGGTTTTTAATCCATTGGGTTTATTTATTTATTTTTTGATATTTCCAAAATGAAAATATCTTAATTTTTCAGGTTATAAAATTGAGATGCTGACTACAAGGAACGTTCAGTGAATACAAAAAAGTGTAAGGGAGGAAATAAAAATCACTTGTAATTCCACTAGTCAGAGGCAAACATCATTAACACTGCTCAGTAACTCCTTAGCACTGCGGGGATCGCCCTCCATCGTTCGCCAGATGCGTATTTTAGTGTTTCCTGACTTCACCCATTCAGCAATAATTTGCCAAACAACTGCACTTTCAGGGGTGTTTTATTAGATAGACAGTACAGCAGAGTATTTGGCACTGAGACTGTCCTTGAGACTCTAGGGAGTGTGGTGGTCCTGTGCCCCCCCGCCCCAAGCACCTGTCTTCGTGCCTGTGATGCTGACTGTGCCTTCTCCAGTGTGTGAAAGGAAGGCTTGTTACAAGCCCCTTCTTACACTGGGAACATTTGGAGCCTTTCTACTTCCTCCCAAAGCTCTCACCCATCCTGCTGTCCCCCAGTGTCTGTGACCCTCTGTGAGTCCACTCTGAGTGACCGTGCTCTCTTCAGCATTTCTAGACTCCGTGTTGCTGACCTCCCCATTGATCCCTTAGTAAGTTTTGGAACCCTTCACCTCCATCTACGACCAGGTCCTTGCGTGGTATCTCTGGTCCTTTACTCTTTTCAGAATGTTTATGATTGTTTCCCCCATACCCTACACAACAAGTCATGCCCCACGATATTCATGACTGCCCCCTCCCCCAAACCTCCCTCCGTTCTCAGGCTTTCTATGACACAGCTTCTGCCCGAGTTTTGGTTTTAGAATGTTTTCTCTTAGGGGAAATATTCAATACAACTCTGGCCCATGTATCAACTTTTTTTTTACTTTGGGGAGTAAAATGATGATTGACCTATTTGTTACTCTGTTTGTTGCCAGGACTGATGACCAGTATCCCTGTTTTTCTCCCTCCTGAAATCCTCAGAAAGGAAATGAGAAGGCATTTTATAGGGTATTTCCCCCTTCCTTATGGCAACAAATCAAGCAGTGCAACTACCATGCATTGAATGTCGACTATCTGCCAGGTACTAGCTGGGGCTCTGTACTTGTTACTCATTTAGCCCTCAGCACCAGTCTGGAAAGTGGTATTATCCTCATTCTACATTTGAGGAACTTGAGGCTTAAGAAGGTTAATTTGCCTGAGATCATACTGCTAATAAGTAGGGTCTAATCCCAAGACTGCCTGGCTCCAAAACTCTTGGATTCTTCTCACAATCTCAAATGATAGTCTCCCTTCCCCACCTCAAAGGGGGTTTCTAGCCCTCACTGCTATCCTCAGAGGGCTTTTGCTCTGCCTAAAGTGTTTTTTAATGCTGGTTATCTTTGCAGAGCCTGAGACATGCAGCTTCTGTCTCGCATCTGTGATCCCAAGATGATCGTGCTTCCCTCTAAGTAGCCCGACCCTCTCTTGCTTCCTCCAAGTGTACGTGAGCCCCACCATGGTTCCTGCTAGGATTTCCAGGCATTGGCTTCCAGTACACTTGCTTTTCTCGGTTCTTGATCTTCTCGTTGCCTTCAGTAGCTCCTCCCTGTTAATGGTGGCATTCATTAGGGCTTTCTATCGCTCACCTTTCTTTCCGCTTCAGGTGATGACTTAAACATGATGTGTAATACTCCCAGATGACCAACTCTGACCCTGTTTCCTAGGCCCTTCTGTTTAATTGCCTTCCAGTATCTCTGACTAGATGTTCTGAAGGCCCTTCAACCTTAGTGTGTCCAGCTATACTTCCTCTTCAACTACTGCCTTTATGGATCTTCTAGTATTTCTTGACTTTGTTAAGAATACCACCATCTACTCAATCTTAGCTAGAAACTTTAGGGATGTTTTTCTTACTATATTCTTTGACATCTCAGAGTCGATTGATTTTCAAACCTTGTTCACTAATTCTACCTCAGAAATATCTCCCGAATCCAGCCTCTTTATTCCTTCTGTGTTTGCTGTAGATCAGGCCCTCTACTCTCGCCTGGACTGTGTAAATGGTCTTTTAACTAGCATTATCTTCTTTTATTTTAAGTAATATTTTATTGAGCTTTTGGTGAAAGTTTACACAGCAAGTTAGGTTCCCATTTAACAGTTTCCACGCACATTGTTCGGTGATATTCTCTTTAATTGTGTCCTGTTTGTTCCCATTCCAGTAACTCTAGTTTCCATTCCCCCTGTTTTCTCATCTTTGCTTTTGAGTAATTTGTTGACCTTTTGGTCTCATACCGATGGTTTTTAAGTAGGGCACTGATCTTATGGGTAATATCCTTTATTTTGTGTGCCACTCTGCTATTTCACTAAAAGGTGATCTAAGGGGATAGGCTCGGTTCTAGGTTTAAAAAGCGTCTCAGGGCGATAGTCTCGGGGAGTCCTCTGTTCGCTACTATTCCAGGTTGTCAGGCTTTTCTTTTTTTTTTTAAAATAAGAATCTGAGTTATGCTCCATATTTTTCTCCCATTCTATCCAGGAGCAACTATTGTGACACCAGTCAGAACGCTCAGTGGTGGTAGCTGGGGACCGTCTGGCTCTTCTGGTCACAGGGTAGATGAGGTTGTGACCCGTGTAGTCTAGTTTCTTCTCTGAGCTTTTGGTTAACTTCTTACTGTTTGGCTCCTGGTGAGTAGAGACCTGTAGTTGTGTCTTAGATGGCCACTTGCAAGCTTTTAAGACCTCAGATGCTACTCACCAAAGTAGAATGTAGCACATTTTCTTTATGAACTATGTTATGCCAACTGACCTAGATGTCCCCCAAGACCATAGTCCCCAGCCCTCAGCCCCAGTAACTTGGTCCCTCAAGGTGTTTGGATATGTCTACGAAGCTTCTGTGACTTTGCCTTGGTCAGGTTGTGCTGACTTCCCCTATATTGTGTGTTGTCTATCCCTTCGCCAAAGTTAACACTTGTCATTTATTTATTTTATTTTTTTACTCTCTAGGTAGTGATTTTCCCTCTTTACCCCTTCCCTCCCTTGTAACCATCAAAGATTGTTGTTTTCTGTAGTGCCATTTTGTGACTGACTTATTTCACTCAGCATAAGGTCTTCCAGATTCATCCATGTTGTGAGATATTTTTCAGATTCATCATTGTTCTTCATTGTGCAGTATTCCATTGTGTGTATGTATCATAATTTATCCATTCATCTGGTTTTAGGTACTTAGATTGTTTCCATTTTTTGTTATTGTGAATAATGCTGCGATGAACATGGGTGTGCATGTATATTCGTGTGACAGCTCTTATTTCTCTAGAACTTATTCCTAGGAGTGGGGTTGCTAGATCATATAGTATTTCTATTTATAGCTTTTTAAGGAGGCAGCATGTTATTTTCTGTAGTAGTTGTACCATTTCGCCTTTTCACCAGCAGTGCATAAGAGTTGCAGTCTTCTTGCAACCTCTCCAACATTTGTTATTTTCTGTTTTTTTTTTTTTTAGTGCCAATAATGTTGGGGTGAGATGGTATCTCATGGTAGTCTTGATTTGCTTTCACTAGTGGATAAAGATCTCTAGCTTTTCCTCATGTGTCTGTTAGCTGCCTGAATGTCTTCTTTAGTGAATTATCTGTTCATATCTTTTGCCCATTTTTTAAATTGGATTATTTGTCTTTTTGTCATTGAAGTATTCCATAGATTTTAGAGATTAGACCCTTGTCAATATGTCATAGCCAGTATTTTTTTTCCCAGTCTGTAGGTTCTCTTTTTCCTCTTTTGGTGAAGTCTTTTGATGAGTATAAGTGTTTAATTTTCCAGAGCTCCCAGTTATCTAGTTTATCTTCTGGTGTTTGTGCATTGTTAGTTCTGGTTTGTATTGAATTTATCGGATGTATTAGGGCTCCTAGCATTGTTTCTAAATTTTCTTCTTTGATCTTTATTGTTTTAGGTTTAGGTCTTTGATCCATTTTGAGTTAGTTTTGTGTATGGTTGTCTGATTGCCTTTATTAGCCGTTTGCTGGAGCCATTTTGTCCCACTTTTTTAAATATGTTTTGATACTGTCTGCTGTCTCTGAGACATTAAGCTATTATTTTCTTTCTTTATTTATTGTATGTTTGTTTCATCCTGCTTTTTTGTTTTGTTTTGATATGTCAGGTTGGGTGGGCCAGGAGTGCTTTGCTGCTTGCTGGTCTGTGGGCGCAAAAGCTGTCACCACCTTGTCTGGATGGCCAGGGGAGCAGCAGGCAGGGTGAGCCCATTTCTCTGTACACTGATTTGGCAAGGTGGCAGAGGGTGGTCTGGGCAGGCACTGTATGCCCCCTGATTTTGGTTCACCTGTGGAGGTTTGGTGGGAAAGGGGGGAGGTAGTGTATGGAGTTAGGTGGGAAGGAGAAAGGAAAGGAAGAAAGGGAAAAAAGAAAAACAAACAAACAAAAATGGCTCAGTAGGAGCCGGCAGGTGGGGACAGGGCAGAGGGGAGGGGGCCAGTGGGAAGAGAGGGGAGGTGATGTACAGGGCTGGGTATGAGTGAGAAAGAAAACACAGAAGAGAAAGAAAAAAAAAAAAGGCTGCACAGTGGGACTTGGCATGTTGGGGTAAGGGTGGATCTGGGGCAGCAGTGGGCCCATGACTCTCTAGCCACGATGGCATGGCAGTGGTTCGGCAGGAGGTAGGGGGAGTTGGGTCTGGGTGAGAGAGAGAAAGGGAAAAAAGAAAAATAAACTAAGATAAAATTGTAGTGTGGCAGGAACCAAGGACTAAGGGAAGGGGAGACCTGGTGTCCAGTGGGAAGACAGGGTGACGTATGGGGCCAGGTGGAAGGGAGAAGTAAAAGACAGAAGAGAAAGAAAGAAAAAGAGAAAGAAAAATAGTGGTGTGGGGGAGCCCGTAGTTGGGGGTGGGGTACACCCGGGGCAGTAGTATGCCAGTGGCTCTCTTGCTGCAATGACATGGCTGGGATTCAGTGGTGGCGTACAGGGCTAGGTGGGAAGGAGAAAGAAAAGAGAGAGGGAAAAAAAGAAAAGTACAAAAATGGCAGTGTGGTGGGGGGCTTGCGGGAATGGGGTGAGGTGATGTATTGGCCTAGGTGGGAGGGAGAAAGAAAAGGAAGAAAGAGGGAGAAAAAGCTGCACAGTGGGAGAGAGTAGGTTGAGCTGGTTGTCTGGCTTATATTGTGGATCCTAACGGTGCGAGCAGGCGGGATGGCGGGAGGGGGAGGTTCTTGCTTCAACTCATGAGAAGGGTGAGTGGTAGGAAAGTGTGTTTCTCTGGTTTCTGGGTGCTCTGTCTCCTCTTTGGAACTCTGTGATGTTGCTCCTGTGTGGTCGTTGCTGGCTCTGTGCCCAGATGGTGACACTGTGCTGTGTTAGTCAGCAGGAGACCTCCACTCTGTATCTCTCCTCGTTCTCTGTTTCTTCTTCCACTTGGTGTTTGATCTAGTTCTTTATCCCTTCGTTTGATGCGTAGGATTCCAAGATTGATGTTTGTATCTGTTTTACTTAATTTTTCAGGTCTTATCTGCAGAGAGATGGCGTGGTATGTCTGTCTAGGGCACCATGTTGGCCTCATTCTTTTGGCAGCTTTTTGATGACATCTTCGATCTCTCATTTTGTAACGGGTCTTTTTAAATTTTCTACCTCTGTTGGTGTTAGTTTGGGTAGGTAGTGTGTTTCTAGGAACTTGTCCATTTCATTTAGGTTTTCAAATTTGTTGGAGTATGATTTTTCATAGTAATCAGTTAGGATTGTCTGTATTTCTGTTGGATTGGTTGTAATGTCACTAATTTCATTCTTAATTTGGCTGTTTGCCTCTTCTCATTTTTTAATTTTGTCAGCCTAGCCAGTGGTTTGTCTATTTTATTGATCCTTTCAAAGAACTAACTTCTGCTTTTGTTAATTCTTTCTATTGTTTTTCTATTTTATATTTCATTTATTTCTGCCCTGGTCTTTATTATTTCCATTTTTCTACTAGCTTCTTTTGCTGTTCCTTTTCTGTTTGTTCAAGTTGTCAGTTTAAGTTATTGATTTTGGATCATTCTTCTTTTTTAATGTAGGCATTTTTTTGCTATGAATTTCCCTCTGAGTACTGCTTTTGTTGTCTCCCAGAGATTTTGAAATGTTGTGATTTCATGTTCATTTGATTCTAGAAAATTTTTAATATCTCTTTTGATTTCTTCTATGACTCAATAGTTTTTTTAGTTTCCGTGTATTTATTTTTCTTGTTGTTGATTTCTGGTTTCTTAGCATTATAGTCAGAGAAGATGCTTTGTATGATTTCAGTCTTTTGAAATTTGTTCACACCTGTTTTGTGTTCTAGCATATGATCTGTTTTAGAAAATGATTCATGTGTGCTGGAGAAGAATGTGTATTGTCCTGAATCTGGGTAGAGTGTTCTATATATGTCCTTTAGGTCCAAATGGCTTATGGTTTTATTTAAGTTTTCATGCCCTTATTGATCTTTTTTGATGTTCTGTCTATAGTTGAAAGTGGTATGTTGAAGTCCAATACTATTATTGTGGAGTTGTCTGTTTCTCTTTTCATATTAGTCAGTGTTTGTTTTATGTATTTTGGAATATTGCTGTTAGTTGCACATATTTTTATAATTATTAGGTCTTCTTGCTGTATTGATTCTTTTATTTTTATATGATGTCCTTTATCTCTTGTAATAGATTTTGATCTAATATCTGTTTTCTCTGATATCAGTGTGGCTACCCCTGGTCTTCTTTTTGTTTACTGGTTGCATGGAATATTTTCTTCATCCTTTATTTTCAGTCTGTTTGTGTCCTTATGTCTAAGGTATGCTTTTTGTAGACAGCAAAAGGATGGATCATGTTTTTCTATCCATTCTTCCACTTTCTGGCTTTTACAGGAAGCTTTAAATTATTTACATTTAAGGGTATTACTGAAAGCAAAGTGTCTACCTCACCCATTTTGCTATTTGTTTTTTGAGTGTTTTATATCTTCTTTTTTTATTCTGATTTTTCTGTTTTTGTTTGTATTTGGCTACTTTCTTTTTTTTTTTATTAACTTTTATTAAGCTTCAAGTGAACGTTTACAAATCCAATCAGTCTGTCACATATAAGTTTACATACATCTTACTCCGTATTCCCACCTGCTCTTCCCCTATTGAGTCAGCCCTTTCAGTCTCTCCTTTTGTGACAATTTTGCCAGCTTCCCTCTCTCTCTATCCTCCCATCCCCCCTCCAGACAAGAACTGCCAACACACTCTCAAGTGTCCACCTGATGTAATTAGCTCACTCTTCATCAGCATCTCTCTCCCACCCGCTGACCAGTCCCTTTCATGTCTGATGAGTTGTCTTCGGGGATGGTTCCTGTCCTGTGCCGACAGAAGGTCTGGGGAGCATGGGCGCCGGGATTCCTCTAGTCTCAGTCAGACCATTAAGTATGGTCTTTTTATGAGAATTTGGGGTCTGCATCCCACTGATCTCCTGTTCCCTCAGGAGTTCTCCATTGTGCTCCCTGTCAGGGCAGTCATCGATTGTGGCCGGGCACCAACTAGTTCTTCTGGTCTCAGGATGATGTAGGTCTCTGGTTCATGTGGCCCTTTCTGTCTCTTGGGCTCCTAGTTGTCGTGTGACCTTGGTGTTCTTCATTTTCCTTTGCTCCAGGTGGGTTGAGACCAATTGATGCATCTTAGATGGCCGCTTGTTAGCATTTAAGACCCCAGACGCCACATTTCAAAGTGGGATGCAGAATGTTTTCATAATAGAATTATTTTGCCAATTGACTTAGAAGTCCCCTCAAACCAAGTTCCCCAGACCCCCGCCCCTGCTCCGCTGACCTTTGAAGCATTCATTTTATCCCGGAAACTTCTTTGCTTTTGGTCCAGTCCAATTGAGCTGTTGGCTACTTTCTTGTGGTGAGTCTTTTTGCTCTTCTGAATGTTTCTTTGTGATTTCTTAGTGGTTGCCACGTATGTTACATTACACAACTTAGACTTGCAACGACATTTAACATGTGAACAACATTTAACATACAGCTTTAACATAATAAATTCATTGTTGATATGCTCCTCCCTCCACTTCTGTTGATGTGTCTCCATTAACATCAGTATACAACCTATATTTGATAAGTTTACTTTGTACTTATTTCTTACAAACTGGATGTTTTATTGTTTGTGGGATTTAATTATTGAGTTTATTCCCTGACAATATCAAATAATTGGCCCTTATGATTGCCTGGGTTGTTGTGTTTTTGGAAATCTCTCTCTCTCTCTTATTTTTTGTTTGTTTTATCCCCATGTATAGATATGATATGAGTACTTAATGCTCTTGCCTTTACATTTGGAGTAGTCTCTGGAGTAATACTTGCAGAGCTGGTCTGGTAGTGACAGTTTCCCAGAGCTTCTGTTTGGGAATGTCTTGATTTCTCCCTCGTTTTTGAATTACATCTTTGCTGGGTAAAGCAAAAAAATACATCTTTTCTTGGTTGGCAGTTGTTTTTATTTAGTGTTTTATATATGTCACTCCATTGTCTTCTGGCCTCTAGAGTTTCTGGGAAGAAATCTGTAGTATTCTTATGAAAGCCCCTTGGTATGTTGTGTTGCGTTTTTCTCTTGCTGCTTTCAGAATTATTTCCTTGTCTTTGGTTTTCAAGAATTTTATTAGGGTATAGTGTGGCATTGATCTTTTTGTGTCTCTTCTAATTGGGGTTCATGTAGCTTCCCGTATTTGCAGGCTTGGTTCCCTGTTGAAATCTGGGAACTTCTCTGATTATCTCTTGGAAAACTTTCTATGCCTTTATTGTTGTTATGCTGCTCTGGGATTCCAATAATTCTGATGTTAGATTTCTTAATTTGTTTGCTTTTGTTCTTTTCTTTTGAGACTTGATCAATTCAGTTATTTTGTCTTCTAGTTCGTTTATTAATCTTCAGTTCAATTCTATTGTTGAGTGTTTCTCTTACTTTTTCTAATTCAATTGCTTTATTCTTCAGTTCCAGCAATTCTTTTTTTTTTTTTTATTTATGTTTTCAGTTTCCTTGTTGAGTCTCTCATTTTGTTCCTCCATTCATTTCCTGATCTCTGCTAGTTTGTTTTCAGTGTGGTTTTTGCTTTTTAAAAACATGTTTAGCACCATGGTCTGAAAATTATCAATTCTTTACATTAGTCTGGCTTCTATAGGAGAAATTTCCTCTTCGTGTTTTCCTTTTGATTCGTCTGTCTTCTCTTGTGGTTTTGTGTGTTTTAACATTTTTTGTGGAACTTGGGCCATTTTGTTATTATTATTTTTTACTTAAAATTTTGTTTTCTGTTTTTATGTGGGAAAATTTTCTGATTGGGTACCCTGGTGGTGCAGCAGCCAAGCATCTGGCTGCCAACTGAAAGGCTGGACCCACACGCAGTAGCCACTCTGTGGAAGAAAAATGCGGCAGCCCGTATCTACAGAGACTCCAGCCTTGGGAACCCCATGGGGAAGCTCCACATCTCCCCACAGGGTTGCTATAAGCCAGAATCGACCGAGTTGCAGTGGGCTTGGTATCTTCTCCTGAGAACCACTACAGGTCACTCTTATCCTTAGGTTTTTTTTCAGTGCTGATTCAGTCCTGTATGCTTGATCTCTGGAATGTAATACGCATGTGCAGGAAGGGGGGAGTTTATCTTATTGCAGACTCTGATATCAGCTGTGGGGCTCAACTTCCTGAGGTGAAGGTGGGGGGCTCTCTCTATCTCTACCTCATAGGGGCCCCTTGACAGGCCCTCCCATGATGTCCCACTGTGGGCAAGGGGGTAGCCCTTTCCCTCTGTGTCGCTGCCTGCCTGAAGTATTCCCCTCACCCTGCTGCCCTTGCAGTTCCTTCTGGGCCTAGTGCCTGTCTGTCTGGGCCTCAGCGAGATTCAACAGCACTCTCTCATAGTGTCATGGTCTCTCTTTTTCCCTCCCAATTGCATGGCCCACAAATTCTCACAGCCAATCTGCACTGCCTTAAAAAATTGGGCTACGGCTTCCTCAGATTAGCTCCTTTTCTGTGTTCCTGTTTAGTGTGTTGCCCTGCCCTGTCTTAAAATGGCTGCAGTGAGGGAGTGCTCACACTGTTAATGGCAGGTTCTCCCAGTTTCTGTGCTATCCCCACTCCTCCTCTATCCCACTTCTGGACTCATCCTGATGCTGTAACACCTCAGCTGCTGTCCAGAGTTCTGAGATCTTGGCTTGTTTTTATTCTTTGTTCAGTGGGTTCGTTGCTGGGGAAGTAAGTGGAATTTTCCACTCACTTTGTCATCTTACTCCACCTCCTAGCATTATCTTAAGAAAGCAAAATGGATTAATTTATTCGCCTTTTCAAAATACCTCTTCAGTTGTATTCTTAAAATCAACAAGCCAGTTTTTGTTAAGTTGATCTCAACTCATGGCTACCCCATGTGTGTCCAAATGGAACTGTGCTGCATAGGGTTTTTAATGCCTGGTTTTTCAGAAGTAGATTGGCAGACCTTTCTTTCAGGAAGCTCTGGGTGGACTCAAACCTCTGGCCATCCAGTTAGCAGCTGAGTGTGTTAATTGTTTGCACCACCCAGTGATTGTTGTTTTTTTTTTTTTTTTTTATGACAATATACACAGTAGAACATACACTCAGTAAACAATTTCTACATGTACATTTCAGTTACATTGGTTACATTTTTCATATTGTGACATCATTCTTGCTGTTTCTACCCATATTTTTTCACCAGCATTGACTTAGGTTTACTACTCCTTGAACTTCTCATCTATACTTTAGAGTTACTGTTGTCAATTTGATCTAATATAAATAATTCTTTAAAGGAGTGCAATGCTCAAGGTGAACATTTTTTTTTCCTACTAATTTAGCTAAACTGTCATTTAAAGGTGAAGTCAGGGGATAGCTTCAGTTCAAGATTTTCTCAGGGCAATAGGTTCAGTGGTTCCTCCAGTCTCAGTGGGTTCAATAAGTCTAGATTCTATAAGAATTTGGAATTCTGTTCCACCTCCCTCCCCATTTTGATCAGGATTCGTCTATTGAGTCTTTGATCAAAACATTCAGTAGTGGCAGCCAGGCACCATCCAGTTTTTCTGGTCTCATGACAAAGGAGGCAGTAGTTTATGGAGGCAATTACCTTCTCTGATTCCTGGGTCTTCTTCCTTTGCTGCTTCTGGTGAATAGTGGCCAATTGTATCTTAGATGGCCACTAGCAAGCTTTTAAGACCCCAGGCACTACTCAGCAAACTAGGGGGTAGAAGAGAAACTTTAAAAACACTGTTAGGCCAACTGAGTAGACAGTCCATAGGAACTCTGTTTGATTACCTGTGGGATAAAGTTCACATTCCCTGGCAAATTCATCACAATTCAGTGCCTATCTCTGTATCTCCAACTTTATCTCAGCTCACTTGCCTCTCTCCCCAGCTGGAGCTTCAGCCACAAGAAGGGTCCCACCATCCCTGAACATGACTCACCTCTTCATCATTTGTTTGCCTTTCTCCCTGAAGTTCTCCTTTTAGTGGCAAATTTCTCATTCTTCAGACCCAGCTCGGATGTCACCTCCCCTAGGTAGTCGTAGCTGGGCCCTCTTCTGTGTTCCTCCTCCTGGCATCTGATGACACGCTTGTCTTCCTGACTCAGATGGGAATTCTTGGAGGCAACAGTGTGCCTTGTACCTGGCACAGAACCTTGTACATAGTAGGTGGTCAAAAAATCCATGTTCTCTCCAGAGTACCTGTGAGACTCGAATCCCCTGCAGTGTGTTTGTAACCTTCTCCTACCCCCTGAATCACTTTGTGCCTGCTCATGTCCAGGCCCTTGGTTCCCTCGTGTTCAGTCAACAGAGCTTCACCTTCCTTCCAGAATGTCCATGATTTTTCCCTTCCTCAATCCTCAACACCCCTAGAGTGTCTTTGCCCCTCCACTGTACCAGGAGGGAGGATTCAATTCCTTGTTGTGTCTCCTGACTGTCTGTGAGACCCCCATTAATCCCCTTGGCTAGTTTTCTCAAAGTGAGGTCCTGAATTTCCAGTATCAGGATAACTCTTGTTGCTTGTTTGAAATGCAGGTTCTTGGACCACTCCCCAAATCTACTGAATGAGAATTTCTGGGCCCAGAGCCCAGGAATCTGCATTTTAATCAACTTCCGAAGTGATTCTAGGATACCATAAAAATCTGACTTGTTCTAGAGCACTGTATACCCACTCCTGTTCAGAAAGAACACTAGTTCCCTCAGACATTCACCACAGTGGGAGAACTGAAGTAAGCTTGGAACATACTATAGAGCAACCCTGCTCCTGGAGAGTTCCAGGCCAATTAGCATATAATGGGGTAGAGAAGTCCCTAAAGAAAATGAAAAGAAGTATACTTAGCTTTTATGGTTATGCCAAAAAAAATGACTTCCACAGGAGAGGCCTTTATTCTCCCTCCGGCAGTTTCCCCTTAATGCTGTTTTCCCTTACTGCCCAGGAGCACTTCATTTCCTATTTTAAGTGAGGTGGCGTCTGTAATGTGCTTAGCAGTGCCTGGCACTTAAGGGTGCTCAGTCCCTGATAGTTTCTGCCTCTGCTTTATCTCCCACTCTGCCTGTGACCCCTTTTGCTTTCCTCAGTGGGTCTCTGACAGCTCCTCTCCTTCCTCTTGCCCTGCAGGGGGGGTCCTCTATGCTGCCACTGTGAAAAACTACCTGGGGACGGAACCAATTATCTCCCGGGCTGTGGGTCGCGCTGAGGACTGGATTCGGACAGAGACCTTGCCGTCCTGGCTTAACGGTGCGGACACGGGGAGGGCTGCTCCGGGGGGGCAGGAGGGTGGAGGCCGGGTGGCACCAGGATGTATCTGTGGGGATCTGAGGCCGCCGGTCTCCCCAGCCCCAGCCTTTGTCGCAGCCATGGCCTTGAGCCCAGCCGAGTGGGGGGATGAAGATGGAGACGACGAAATCTACTTCTTCTTTACGGAGTCTTCCCGGGCGTTTGACTCATACGAGCGCATTAAGGTCCCGCGGGTGGCCCGCGTGTGTGCGGTGAGACCCTGATCCCAACTGTCTGTCGGCTCCTGCTCTGACTGTCCTCCTGTCTTTTCCTCTCTGGGCCCTGTCTTTGCGTCTCCCGTCTGTCTCCTCTGCTTCTCTGCAGCGGCTGCTTTTATGGGAGCTTGAGGAGTGCGTGGAGGGGCTCTGGCCCCTTTGACTCCCATAATTACCCTCGTGACACACTGTCACCAGGAGGTGGCCTAGTGTAAAGGTTACAGGCAGGAACTGGTGACAGACAGACCTGGTTCAAGTCCCTGCTTCACCACGTACTGCCTGTGTGACTCTGGGCAGGTTCTTTGACATCTTTGAACCTCGTCTATAAAATGAAGATACTAATTATGCCTATCTACGGGGTTGTTCTGAGGACTAAGTGAGGTAACTTGTGTAAAGCACGCAGCACAGCACTCCATAAGCACACAATTAACTTAGTCACTGTCTCTTTTATCGTGACCCCTCCCACCTTCATACTGAAGCCCTGTATCTCATTATCTTCCAGGTTACTCTGTATCTCTCCTCTTGCATTTCTGTATATCTGTCTCCCTATCTGTCTGTCCTGAAGTCAGAGAGGAAACTTGTGTTCATCTCCTCGCTCCTCCCACAATGCTGGTCTTCTAAAGAGAACTTCCATGTACTTTTCACTCCAGGGGGACCTTGGGGGTCGGAAGACCCTCCAACAGAGGTGGACAACGTTTCTCAAGGCTGACCTGCTGTGTCCAGGGTCTGAGCATGGCCGGGCTTCCAGTGTCTTGCAGGACATGGCCATCCTTCGACCTGAGCATGGAGCAAGGACCCCCACCTTTTATGGCATCTTTTCCTCCCAGTGGTGAGGGCGTCCTGGTGTAGAGGAGCGTTATGGGGTGGGAGGTGTGTGGGATTGGCGCAATGTCAGGGCTGTTCCTCCAGAGAGGGAGGACTGTCCCCCCCACGATGGCAAGGCTCCTTGTGGATGTCTCATGGGTCATCTCAGCTGACAAGGGATGAGTTGTTTTCCCCTAGCTCCCTTCGAGTATCTGGCTCCAACCTGTAACTCTTCCAGGGAGGGAGCTGCCATCTCTGCTGTCTGTGCCTTCCGACCACAAGACATTCGGACAGTGCTGAACGGACCCTTCAGAGAGCTGAAACATGACTGCAACAGGGGACTGCCTGTCCTGGACAATGATGTGCCCCAGCCCAGACCTGGAGAGGTGAGGGCGCTGGACCAGCTCTTTATCCCCAGGCCTGAAATAAAGAGCTACTATGAGTGCAGGAGCCCACCCAACAATCACTGACACTTTCTGGCCCCTGGAAAGCTTTGTTACCCACCCCTGTGTTCCCTCTAGTGCATCGCCAACAACATGAAGCTCCAGCAGTTTGGCTCGTCTCTCTCCCTACCTGACCGTGTACTCACCTTCATCCGGGACCACCCACTCATGGACAGGCCAGTGTTTCCAGCTGCTGGCCATCCGCTGCTGGTCACTACAGATACAGTCTATCTCAGAGTTGTGGCCCACAGGGTGACCAGCCTCTCAGGGAAAGACTATGATGTGCTCTACCTGGGGACAGGTATATTTAATTGTCCAGCCGTTGCCCACCCAGTGCAGATGTAATCTAGCTGGGCGTCAACATCCTGGGCACAGGTGCAGTGATGTCATTATGTCCCTGCCTTCTAGAGGATGGACATCTCCACCGAGCAGTGCAGATTGGGGCCCAGCTCAGCGTCCTCGAAGATCTAGCCTTATTCTCAGAGCCACAGCCAATTGAGAACATGAAATTGTACCAAGTGAGTTGTAGATTTTGGGGGGCCTGGGAGACACCTGAGTCCAGAGGTAGTTTGTGACCCTTAGGTCTGGGAGATCCAGTATATTCCCTTTACCCACTCCCTTTCTCTAGGGCTGGCTCCTGGTCGGCTCACGTACTGAAGTGACACAAGTGAACACAACCAACTGTGGCCGTCTCCAGAGCTGCTCAGAGTGCATCCTGGCCCAAGACCCTGTCTGTGCCTGGAGCTTCCGGCTGGGAGCTTGCGTGCCCCATACCGGGGAGCATGGAGGGTGAGTGTACCCACACTGGTCTCTTGCCTGCTGTCCTGGGGCTCTGCTCCATCCATAGATTTGTGTTTGGGTCTCATCCATCTGTTCATGCTGCCCTATCTCTGTGTGTGTTTTTCTTCCTGTTAGTGTCTGTGTCACTTGTGTGTCTGCATGTTGGTCCATACTAACTCATCTGTCTGTCCGTCTTGTGCCACTTCATCAATACCCTTGCCTCTCTGCTAGATCTGCTCTGACCGTGTGATTGACCTCCCTCTTACCAACTCTAGTGGACACTTCTCAGGTTTCTTCTTACAAGAACTCTCAGAAGATTTTCACAGCTGACCACGACTTCCTTCCTTGAAGTACTCTTTCTTCTTGCTTTCTATGACTCTTCATTCTCCTGGTTTTCCTCCCTACCTCACTAGCCTGTCTCCCTTACTGATTCCTTTTCCATCAACTCATGTGTGCTGATGTTCCTCAAGGTTCAGTCCTGGACCCCCTTTACATTTCCACATTCTCTCGAGGTAATTCCATTCCCACTTTCAATACAATTTGAGTGCTGATGACAACTGCAAATGTATCTCTTACTGAACTACAGAATTCTCTATCCAACTGCCTACTTGGTATTCCCCTTGGATACTTAGCAAGTCTAAGTATGCACTATTGTTTCATAAACGCCTCCTCCAATTTTCCTCAATAAAGGAACCTCCATTCATCCAGTAATCCAACCAGAAATCAGCCACATTGTATTGCAATTTACCTTGATTCTAGCTCCAAAACATATCCTCTTCTCTTCTCTACTCTGCCACCATCCTAGTCCAAGCCTCATCACTTCTTTACCTAGACTACTCAAGTAATCTAACTCATCACCCTTTGTTCATTTTGGTACCTACCACAAGACATTCAGATTGTATCATGCCCCTGATTAAAAATAGGTTATTTTCTAGAGACCTTACCAAAACGATTTCCTTTTTAAGAGTTGGGCAGAAGAGTATAGGAGCCCATTCTTAGCTTTCCCCCTTTTCCAAGAGGGATTCTTGGGGATGGATGGGTGGGTAAAGATGGATGTCAGGAAGTCAGTAATGAACTCCATTCAGGAGGGACTCAGGCTCTCTAGACAGGCTCAGGCTGCCCCGTGAGGGTTTTGCTATTTATACAAGTGGCCCTACACTATTGAGACAATCCCAGGCAACTCCTTCTTAGTCCTCACAGTAAAGGAAGGGAGTTGAGGAGTATTTTCACACTAAGAAGATCCATTGTAATCCGGGTTAGTAGAAAATAGATAGGTTGAATTAAGACTGGTTTCCTGGCAGCATCAGATTTATTGAGGTACTTTCCCACACCCTTCTCCCTCCTATTGTATGACATTCTCTTTATACTTTTGACCCATCATCCCATCAAGCCCAATTTTTCATACTATTCTGGGATTTATAAAATTATGTCAGGAAATACCCATTTCCCCCCATCTTTGACAAAATGGGGATGATTCCTTTTCATCTTTCTCAGTCTTACAGGTAAAACTAGAATCTCCATGTTATTTTAATTTTATTTTCCTGATTATTGGGCAGGCTAAATTTTTTTTTTTTTTTTTAAATTTAATGGTCATTTGTATTTCTTTGACTGTGATTTCCCTGGTCTTTTGTCTCTGATACAGGAGTGTTTTTAACCTGTTGTTTCTGTATCATTGATTCTCCCTGTTCATTGATGCGATCTGCTTTTCATCTATTAGCTCTGTCCTCTGTATGCTACCCATATGTCTTTCTGAATATTGTCTCTGAACTGTTAGGATGTTTGGCTTATTGTACATTGACTCTACATTGTCAGTGTGTCTGTCTGCTGGCTTGGCCTCATCTGAGCTAATTATCAGACCCTTTGTGGATTGGGCCTGGATCTGTCCACCTGCTAATGCCTCTTAGATGTAGGAATTTCAAAAAGGCTTAGGGCTGTGGCTCTGCTGCCTTGGTCCCACATCCCAGATGTAATTAGTCTGGAATGTAGCATGGGCATCACAGATTTTTTAAAAAAAACTTTCCAAGTGATTTTAATATGCAGCCAAGTGAGACCCACTGATTTAACACATTAATTCATACATGTTAAAACAGTGAAAGTGTTTAATATGATAACTGACACATAGAATACAACATAAATTTCGATTTTGTCTTTCTGACATTCATTTTGAATTATAAGTGAAAGATTTTGTGCCGTCTCTTGCTCAGACTCTTTTGTTAACTTTCCACCAGTTGGGGATATAAAGTAGCTGTTGGATGGCAGGTTTGGCTGGCTTCACATTTTTGATTAAGAACTCTGACCTGGTCTTCTAGTTTCTCTTGGGAGAATTTTAAATGTCTAGGACAAAATCAGGTGATCTGTTGTTTCCTTTATTGTTTTAATATTCATTAAAATAAGAATTTCATTGGGCTAGGGCAGCCTATGTTCTTAAGCTTCACGAGTACCCTTAACATATATACGTGAGGGATGTGTGTGCGCCAGTGGCCTGAATTGGTACTTCAGTACACTCCATCCTTCATACCTCAATTCAGACAAGAGAGAAAAATATACTTGGACTTTGAAGTTCCTGTGGCTACATGTGGTGTTGTCATGTTCCCTAAGCTCAGCTGGACTAGTCTGCCTTGGTTTTACCCAATAGAGTTCCATCCATTTGTACCAGCCTCAGGACTCATTTCAGAGGGCTCAATAACTTGAAGGAGTTCACCCTCAAGCTAGGTTTATCTTCAGTCAAGATGTTCATGTGTTCAGACCAACCTTCTTTACTGGCAGCCTTAGTAGAGGCATCAGAAGGCTCACCCTACTGAGAGTGGTGCCAGGGTGTTCCTCAACAAGCAGTCTGTCTTGCTATCCCTCTGTCAGATACAATCCACCCAAATTCTGGAAGTATGAGGATTATGTTGTGTTTGAAACAGATCCATTAGAGACCAATGTATATCAACAGTATTGAAGTGAGAGAGTCCCCATGTAGTTTCATCTGTGGAGATCATCTTGTTCTCTCTAGAATTTTCATTAGCTTTTATAGAAAAGAAGTTCTCTCTTTTTCTTAAATAACAGGAAAAAAAAAAAAAAGAAATGCCATTTTAATATATTTTTTTCCATAGAAATCTTGTGGTGGTGGACAACCACCTACATTTCTTGGAAAGCTCTCATCTTTCTTTAAAAGCACACTCCTACCTAACAGACCTAGTGCAAGTTTAGTTAACTGTGGGCTGCTAGAAATATGTACAGAATTTGGCAAGGCAAATGTCACGAGGGGTATAAGAGGTGACTGAGTTTTGACTGGGGAAAAGTTTAGCGATGAGGAGAATGTTGGCCAGTACTTCTAGGAGTGATTTCTGAGATGATGGGGGATGCAATCAGTGCATGTTCAGTGACACTGAGGATGGAGGAAATGTTGACGCTGGATTTACCAAGTACTCTCTTTATAGGCTGGTGCAAGGCATGGAGTCAGCAGACGTCTCTTCTTTGTGTCCCAAGGAGCCTGGAGGTCTGTATGGTTTAGGGAAGTGTGGGTGGAATGGGTGAAAAGGGCTAGAAAGTTGTCTACTCTGGACCCACTTTAAAACTTAGATCCTAGGAGGCATGGCAGCTGATGACCCAGGATCTTACCCTCATTGGGAATCCTCTTTTTGGCTTTGTCACTATGGCCCCTTCTCGTATCCAATACCACCCCATATTTCTCCTCCTCACACCCCCAGCCTGTGTCCTCACCACCTCTTGTGCCTTTGCTGTCTCCTCACAGAACACCCAGTAGTGTTTGAAGTGCCTGTGGCAGCAGCTGCACACGTGGTCTTGCCATGTTCCCCAAGCTCAGCGTGGGCATCCTGTGTATGGCACCAGCCTGGTGGAGGGACGGCATTCACCCCCCGGCGGGATGGGCTGGAGGTGGTGGTGACCCCAGGGGCTTTGGGCGCCTACGCCTGTGAATGTCAGGAGGGTGGGGCAGTGCGAGTAGTAGCCGCTTACAGCTTGGTGTGGGGTAGCCGGCGGGCCCCTCCAAGCCGGGCCCACACAGTGGGGGCTGGGGTGGCTGGCTTCTTCCTGGGGGTTCTTGCAGCATCCCTGACTCTCCTCTTGGTCGGTCGGCATCAGCAGCGACGGCGGCAGAGGGAACTCCTGGCACGAGACAAGGTGGGCTTGGACCTGGGGGCCCCAGCGTCTGGGACCACGAGCTACAGCCAGGACCCTCCCTCCCCCTCTCCTGAAGATGAGCGGCTGCCCCTGGCCCTGGCCAAGAGGGCAAGTGGCTTTGGTGGCTTTCCTCCACCCTTCCTGCTTGATCCTTGCCCGAGCCCAGCCCACATTCGGCTAACTGGGGCTCCTCTAGCCACGTGTGATGAAACATCCATCTAGAGCTGGGTAAATGACCACTAGTGCATGGTGATCACTGGAATGGCATGACCACAGAAGTGGGGGTTGCTGGACCTGGAAGACCATAGGGGCCTCTAGTTCTTTTTGAGTCTGAGTGATCACTTGGACTTCAGTATCTGCCCTCTCTGGGCTTGGACGGGCTAATGTCCAAGACAGGCCTTTGCCTCATTTCCTGATTCCCATGAGAGGTCAGAGGTGCTGCTCTGCAGCTAATCTGGGCTTTTCCCAACCTTGCCTTCTGAACCCCTGTGTCCCCTTCAGCTCTGGCCCCTATCTTGGGCCCATTGGTTTTGGGGATGGGGCACAAGACACAGCTAGGACTTCGGCTTCTGGTTGGGTCCTGGCCAGAAGGAGAAGCCTTGGAGGTGGTTGGGGCTAACGGACTCTGAGTCCTCTGGTGGTTTGCTGATTAGCCCAGTTTAGCTGACTGTCTGTGTGGGGTGCATGGTCCCCATGTTGCAACACGGAATCTCTGCCCTGAGACCTCCCCATTCCAGTTCTCCTTCCATGAAAGAGCATGTGTAAATACATGGCTGTTTACAGGAGGCCTGGGCACGTGTGCATAAATGACCGGGCCAGCGCTTAGGCATATTTATGGGGGGTCCGAAAGGGGAAGGTCATAGCGGGGGCATTGCCTGCAGAACCTTAGACCCTGTAGCCAGCTTGGGAATGGCTTTCCTTTCTAAAAGGAAACAAATGACTGCCCCTCCCCAAATGACTCCCACAACCCTTCTCTAAATTTGAAAACCTCTTGAAGTGACCTTCTGGGTGGGAAGCGCAGTGGTACCTGTGACCCCGTCTTTCTCTTTGGTTTTTGCCTCCTGTCTGCCACCACTGCCATGCCACAGCTGCTTTTCCTCTGGCTAGTCTGGGCTGAACCCCATTTCCTTGACTCTCATTAAAAATAAACTTCACGACATTCTAAATATTCAGGGAAGACAAAAGAAAAACAGTCACAGGAAATACAAGCAGCACTGAGACAGGTTTGTATCAGCGACTTTACTCAGGGTAACATCTTTGCCCTCAAGTAGGAGTGCTCCACCTGGGGTCCATGGACTCCCTGAAATTGTATACAAAATGTTGTATGTAATTGTGTGTATGTGTTTTTTGGGGGGGAGGTTTTATGGTTTTCATGAGATCCTCAAGGCTCTGACAAGGGCAAGGACCACTGCCTGAGGTCACTGTGCTTTGGCCATGCCAAGATGGTGACATTCTGCAGCAGCTCTTCCTGGCCCCGCTGCCTCTGCCCTGTGGCTGGCCCCTGGACTTAGAGCCGCTGGGTGATCTCTTGTTTCTGGAGTTCCTGCAAGCTGGGCTCTGTGCATATTTGAAGATAGTGTTCCTGGGTGGTGCGTATGGTTAAGCAGCCAACTAATAGCAGAAGTGTTGGCAGTTTGAACCCGCCCAGAGGCACCTCAGAAGACAGGCGTGGCAGTCTGCCTCTGAATGGTCACAGCCTTGAAAACCCTTTGGAAAAGTTCTAGTCTGTACACATGGGGTCACTGTGAGTCTGAATCTACTCAACGGCAACTAGCAACAACGTCAACTCTTACCACACTTGAGGGCCTCTTCCTGGTTCACAACTCCCAGATGCTCCAGGCTTCTGCTCGGCTCCAGGCTTCTGCTCGGTTCCAGTCTTGGCCTGTGAATGTGCCTCATTCATCCCTGATGAGGCACCCGTTGGGCTCCAGTGAACAAACCAGCCCTCCCCAGTTGAAGTTTTCAGCTCCACTTCTTGCAGCAGCCTGTGAACTACTCAAAAGAGTCCCCTTTGGTTTGGGATAAGTGTGTGATCTTTGGCAGGTAATCTAACCTAGGAACTTCAGTTTACTCATCTGTAAAGTGGGGATAATAATACCTACCTCAGGGTTGCTGCAAGGATTATATAAGAAAATGTGTAAACAATAAAGTACTATCTATACCAATGTTGTTGTTGTTAGGTGCTGTAAAGTTGGTTCTGACTCAGTGATCCCAAGTACCACAGAACTGAAACATTGCCTGGTCCTATGCCATCCTCACAATTTTTATGCCATCCTCACAATGGTTATGCTTGAGCCCATTGTTGCAGCCACTGTGTCAATCCATCTCGTTGAGGGTCTTCCTCTTTTTTGCTGACCCTCTACTTTACCAAGTGTGATGTCATTCTCCAGGGACTGGTCCTTCCTGATAACATGTCCAAAGTACGTGAGAGGAAGTGTTGCCATTCTTGCTTCTAAGGAGGATTCTGGTTGTACTTCTTCCAAGACAGATTTGTTTGTTTCTCTGGCAGTCCATGGTATATTCAGTATTCTTCGCCCACACCGTAATTCAATGCATCAGTTCTTCTTCAGTCTTTCTTATTGCTTGTCCAGCTTTTGAATGCGAATGAGGCAATTGAAGACACCATGGCTTGGGTCAGGAACCCCTTAGTCTTCAAAGTGACATCTTTGCTTTTTAGCACTTTAGAGGGGTCTTTTGCAGCAGATTTGCCCAATGCAATATGTCGTTTGAATTCTTGACTGCCGCTTCCATGGGCGTTGATTGTGGATCCAAGTAAAATGAAATTCTTGATAACTTCAGTCTTCTCTCCATTTTATCATGATGTTGCTTATTGCTCCAGTTGGGAGGATTTTGGTTTTCTTTATGCTGAGATGCAATCCATACCGAAGGCTGTGATGTCTTTGATCTTTATCAGTAAGTGTTTCAAGTCCTCTTCACTTCCAGCAAGCAAGGTTGTATCATCTGCATATTGCAAGTTGTTCTTGAGTCTTCCTCTAATCCTGACACTGCATTCTTCTTCATATAGGCGGATATCTCAGATTATTTGCTCAGCATACAGATTAAGTATGGTGAAAGGATACAACCCTGATGCACACCTTTCCTAACTTTAAACCATACAGTATCCCCTTGTTCCGCTCAAATAACTGCCTCTTGGTCTATGTACAGGTTCTTCGTGAGCACAGTTACGTGTTCTGGAATTCCCATTCTTTATAATGTTATCCATAATTTGTTATGATCTACACAGTTGAATGCCTTTGCATAGTCACTAAAACACAGGTAAATATCTTTCTGGCATTCTTTGCTTTCAGTTAGTATCCATCTGACATAGCAATGATATCCCTTGTTCCACATCCTCTTCTGAATCCGGCTTGAAATTCTGGCAGTTTCCTGTTGATGTACTGCTGCAACTGCTTTTGAACAATCTTCAGCAAAATTTTCCTTGTGTGTGATGTTAATGTACATTAATTTCCACACTGTTGGGTCACCTTTTTTTGAAATAGGCACAAATATGGATGTCTTCCAGTTGGTTGGCCAAATTTCTTGGCAGACTAGTAAGCACTCTGGTGCTGCCTCCATTTGTTGAAACATCTCAACTGGTATTGAATCAATTCCTGGAGCATTGTTTTTCGCCAATGCCTTCAGTGCAGCTTGGACTTCTTCCTTCAGTACCATTGGTTCTTGATCATATGCTACCTCCTGAAAGGGTTGAACATCGACCAGTTCTTTTTGGTACAGTGACTCTGTGTGTTCTTCCATCCTCTTTTGATGCTTCCTGTGTCGTTCAATATTTTGCCCATAGAATCTTTGAATATTGCAACCTGAGGCTTGAACTTTTCCTTCAGTGCTTTCAGCTTGAGAAACGCTGAGCATGTTCTTCCCATTTGGTTTTCTAACTCCAGGTCTTTGCACATTTTATTGTAATACTTTGTTTTCTCAATCCACCCTTTGAAATCTTCTGTTCAGCTCTTTTACTTCATAATTTCTTCTGTTCGTTTTAGCTACTTTACATTCAAGAGCAAGTTTTAGAGTCCCTTCTGACATCCATTTTGGTCTTTTTCTTTCTTTCCTATCTTTTTAATGGCCTTTTGCTTTCTTCAGCTATGATGTCCTTGATGTCATTCCACAACTTGTCTGATCTTCGGTCATTAGTGTTCAACCTGTCAAATCTATTCTTAAGATGGTCTCTAAATTCAGGTGGAATATACTCATGGTTCCGACTCATAGCAACCCTATGCACAACAGAACTAAACACTGCCCGGTCCTGAGCCATCCTTACAATTGTTGTTATGCTTGAGCTCACTGTTGCAGCCACTGTGTCAATCCACAGATGTAGTTGATTTAATTCCTGTGTATTCCATCTGGCGAGGTCCACTTGTATAGTGGCTGTTTATATTGCTGAAAAAAAGGTATTTGCAATCTCCAGCATTGTTTCCATCACCAAGGCCGTGTTTTCCAACTACCGATCTTTTCGTTTCTTTCAATTTCAATCGCCAGTAATTATCATTGCATCATTATTGCATGCTTAATCAATTTCAGACTGCAGAAGTTGGTAAAAATATTCAATTTCCTCATCTTTGGCTGTAGTGGTTGGTGCGTAAATTTGGATAATAGTCGTATTAACTGGTCTTCCTTGTAGGGGTATCGATATTATATCAACTGACAGCATTGTATTGCGGGATAGTTCTTGAAATGTTCTTTTTGACTATGAATCGATGCCATTCCTCCTCAATTTGTGATTCCTGGCATAGTAGACCCTGTGATTGTCTGATTCCAAATGGCCAATACCAGTCCATTTCAGCTCATCAATGCCTAGGATATCAATCTTTATGTGGTCCATTTCAATTTTGA
Organism: Loxodonta africana; assembly: GCF_030014295.1. Lineage (NCBI taxonomy): Eukaryota > Metazoa > Chordata > Mammalia > Proboscidea > Elephantidae > Loxodonta > Loxodonta africana. The sequence continues at coordinate 29,751,154 of NC_087356.1, forward strand.
TGACTTCCAATCTTCCTAGATTCATACTTGATACATTCCATGTTCCAGTTATTAATGGATGTTTGCAGCTGTTTCTTCTCATTGTGAGTCATGTCACCTCAGCAAACGAAGGTCCTGAAAGCTTTACTCCATTCACGTCATTAGGGTCGACTCTACTCTGGGAAAGCATTTCTTCTCCAGTCGTATTTTGAGTGCCTTCCAAGCTGAGGGGCTCATTTTCTGGCAGTATACCAGACAGTGTTCTGTTGCTATTCATTAGTTTTTCACTGGTCAATTTTTTTCAGAAATAGACCATCAGGTCCTTCTTCCTACCCTACCTTAGTGTGGAAAAAAAAATCTGCTGAAAACTGTCCACCAGGGGTGACCCTGCTGGTATGTGAAATACTGGTGGCATAGCTTCCAGCATCACCGTAACACTCAAGTCACCACAATACAACGAACTGGCAGACATGTGGAAATCTATACAAATAGATTATTGTTGTAAAATTTGGCTTATTATACCATTATCATTCAGCTTAGCCATACAATAACCATGACACATGGAATCACTTTAGGCCCCATTCTGTGGAAGGAGGGTAATTACCTTGCACAGACATCCAGTCCTGGGTCATCTCTGGACTGATCTTAGCTGTCAATGACTAGGTTTTGGGAATCACCACCTGTGTTTCTTATCCTTAGCTGTGTTGACCTTAGTGAGCTTCTGGTCCGGGTATATGGGAATAGAGGAAAGCCTCTGTACTTTGGTTTATTCTCACTTCACCCTACTCTTGAGGTTTATGGGTTAGTTCTGCTCTTGGGGAGGAAGGGAGATAAGGGAGATGTCAGAGGGGACTGGGATCTCTTTGGGGAGGGAGGAGAAGTGTTCTTTAGGTGATGTGGGGAGGATCAGACCATGGTGGGTGGGGAGGATCAGACCATGGTGGGTTGGGAGCCTTTGGTCCATGAACAGTGGCTCTTGGAGGAAGATGAGATGAGGAATGCAGAAAAAATGAGGAAGGATGGAAATACACATGAAGGGAGAGGAGCCGTATCTTAATGGTTGGAATTTCAAGCCCAAGAGTAAGTAATAGGACATGAATTTGAAACCAACTCCCAAAGAAACAGTGGGAATACCTGACTGTATTATCTTTGGATAATGGTGGTGTTGAAAGGGAGAGAGTCCGTGGACAAGGCAACTGAAGAAGAGTGCAGGGTTGGGACACCCAGTGTCCTGTCCCCCATGCTCCTGCAGGGAAGACCCTTAGGAATCTGATACCAGAGACCTTGCCTGCTTGTAGCACATTAAATCAGCCGTGAGGGGGCCTCGTGTTTGTGTTTACCTCCAGACTCCAAGGATTGCCCACCTTCTGTCCCTCACACAAATTCCTCTCTGCTTTTGGTTCTAGTCCCTAGTCCATGAGGGTGGCTCTCAGCTAGTCAGCTGTAACCTGTGGTCTGCTGCTACCAGTGTGACATTACTTAATCATCAGAACTAGAAAGAAACACACCCTGGCTCTTGTGAGCCAAACTGGCTCCAGCATACCACTGGCCCTGAACCTGACAGGAGGCAGGCCCACTCCCTTCCCAGGAGTCCCCAGACAACCTCCTTTCCCCCAGCAACTCCACAGGTTGACAAGTGGCCTCAGTAATGACAGGAAAGGGCCACCTTCCATATCTGCTGGACTCTGACCCTCCTGGCTATTCTACCCCTGTTATTGGGGGGCCAGCTGTGGCCACAGTGACTGCTTTTGGTCCACTGGGCATAGATCCCCTATCAAGGATGTAGGGATAAAACTTGCCTTTTTAGTTGTAGCAGAGGAAATTAAAAAAAAAAGTTGTTTTCACCAACTGAAGAAAAACTAGCAATAAAAGCAAGAAGAGACCTGCCCACTGGTGGGGACAGTCCTCCTCTTTTATGCCAGAATTGGCACCCATCTCATGGACTCTGGTACTTGGCAGTGCTGAACCACACAAAGAATCACAACAGTCAAAAACTGATGGTGGATCCAAGGACCAACATCTCACCCTCAGGTTCAAGCCATGCTCTGAGTTGAGACTGAGAATAAAATCTCAGGACCAAAGTTCACTTCAGGGACCCCCCTGATGGTTAAGGATTGAAGAGACTCATTAGATCTGTCTGGTGAGAGAGACTGAGGCAGAGAACTCAGGGTGAAAGCTCAGCCCTCAGGCCTTCACTGGCAGATTTCGTCTGTCAGGTAAGCAGTTCTAATTAGCCACAGACAGATTCATCTGAATTCTCCCCTGTGAGTCTCAAAACGTAGAGACTTGGCAACCATCCTCAGTACTATTCTTTTAAGACACACTTAAACGTGGGTGACAGGTAAGCTCCTATTCCTTCAGAAGAAGTGAGGCAGAAACAGCCCTTCCCTGAGGTGAGGAAGGGGATGGGTGTTTTAGTCTTTGAGTGATGTAGACCTGTGCCCTGCCTCCACGCAGCTTCTCCAGAAGGGATAGAACCTTGAGCGGAATGGGATGTGGAGACAGTCATGACCTTGAGGATTGCAGGGAAGTGACACTATCATTTAGAAGGGTGGAGCTGCCTACCTTTTGTCTGTGTAGGCTTGGATGATAAGTTTCTCAGCAGCAATCGAAAGATCCAGAGGCTCTTCTGTCCTTTGCTGGGAGCCACATGAGCCCCTGGATTCATGTTCTAGGGAGAGGGATGACCATCCCCAAGATGGCTGAGATAGAACATCTCCCCATCAGGCAAATGGGAGCTCAGAACCAGGTTACTTTGATTTATAGAAATAATTTTTTTGTACCCGTGAGTTTATGGAGAAAAATTCATACCCATTATGCTAGTATCTAAGGAACTCTGGTGGCACAGTGGTTAAGCATTCAGGTGCTAACCAAAAGGTAGGTGGTTCGAACCCACCAGCTGCTCTGCAGGAGGAGGATACGGCAGTCTGCTTCTGTAAAGGTTTATAGCCTTGGAAACCATATGGGGCAGCTCTCTTCTGTCCTGTAGGGTCGCTGTGAGTCGGAATCGACTCAACGGCAGTGGGTGAGTGGGTATACTAATATCTGCATTTCAAAAATTAGCTGAGTCTTGAGCAATCTGTATCATGAATGGGCATATAATTTGAGAGAGGAGAACTGGCTGTAGATAGGATAGAGTTGAATGAACCAGTAACCAGTGGCTGCCGAATTGATTCTGACTCACGGCAATCCCACGTGTGTCAGCGTAGAACTGTGCTCCGTAGGGTTTTCAAGGGTGTGACCTTTTGGAAACAGGTCACCAGGCCATTATTCCAAGGCACTTGTTGGTGGGTTTGAACTGCCAGCATTTTGTTTAGTAGTCAAGCATTTAACTGTTTGTGCTGCCCAGGGATTCCAGTGTCTGAAATAAAGAAGGTCTCCCTCCAACCCCTTGCAGGAACCATTCCCACTAATCCATCTTCTCCCCACTCATATCCACCAAGTCAACCTTTTACCAGACTCGAAATGCATTACTTCTCAGGTTTACTGAATTTATGCAGTCTACCTGTGGATTCATCATATTACTACAGCTCAACATAGATTATGATGACCTTGTAACTCCCAGGTAAATGTCCTCAGAAGGAAACATAAGTGTACAGGGTAGGGTCCTAGTTAACAAACCAAGGTGTCCAAATGCTACTGCTACAAAGATTTGTGATAAAATTGTTATTAGGAACTTTGCTAGATAAGTTCTTACTCTTTTTCGGTATTTATTGCTATACTAGCCAGGATAGTCTTTGTTATGAAGCAGTAACAAACAGCTGCAAACTCTGAGTAGCTTAAAACAACCAGTTTATTTCTCACTCCATATGTCCATCATAGGTAGTCACTCAGGAACCAAAACTCATGGAGGCTCCATGTTGACACATGCTTCCATGATAATCCAAAAAACAAAACAAAAACCCAAACACATTGCCATCAATTTGATTCCGACTCATAGCAACCACATAGGACAGAGTGGAACTGCCCCATAAGGTTTCCAAGGCTGTAATCTTTGCGGAAGCAGACTGCCACGTCTTTCTCCTGAGGAGTGAGTGGCTGGTGGGTTTAACCACTGCACCAGGGCTCTTTCCAAAAAGAAGTTTGATGTTTATAATGAAGGAATAAAATAATACATGTGATTTAAATACATAAAGACACAGTCTTGCCTGAAAACTTGCCTCCTTATGAGACACTTCCTTCTAGGACCACAGTCTAGTCCCTGTGAACCCAAGTATGCCACCCAGATGGGCATCTGGCACCCTCACTTCACTGCCCTCACTGCCCTGGGTGCCCCCACCTCAGAAGACGAGCATGGACAGAGAGGCACTGTCTCCAGAGGAAAGGCTTCCAGCTGCCTCCACCAGGCACCCTGGAAAGTAGCCGGAGGGAGTCTAGGAGCGTCCAGCTCCCCCTGAGTCTGACGCTGGCAGAGCTGGCCTGGGTCCTCTGCTGGGTGCAGGCAGCAAAGACCTGGGTCTCCCACCCCTGGGGATGAGGTGGTTGGGGTGGAGGGATGGTAGAGAACAGTAGCCAATGGGCGGTGGTGGTAAAAGTTAACAGAAAGAAGAAAAGGCCTTTTTGATTAAGCCACGTCTTCCCTCTGCAGACTCCCTCTTCCTTCCCTGGGCTGCATTTGAAGCGTCTTTATCTTGATTTTTATGCATTTTTATATAGAACAGTGGTGGATTTCATGTGTTTTTGTCAGTTTAGTCACATCACCTAAACTTTTTTTTCCTTTGGGAGAATTGAACTGAAAAACTATTAGAAATAATGAGAGTTCAGTTAAAACAGCCATTACAAAATAAATGTACGAAAATTAATAGCTTTCCTGTTTTCAACAGTAACCACTTAGAAAAAATAATGGAAAAGAAAGGTCCCTTTTAAACCCCAGTGCATTTGGAGGGAAATCCAACCCATGTATTTCTGATTCATTCACACTTAACTCATCAAAATCCTGTTCTGAAAGAGGCCATTGGATGGTCTACAAAGTCTGAGCGAAGCTCCCCAGTGTGGGCTGGTTGTGGGCACACCAAATACCCTTTCTAATCCGCCATGCCTGTGGGCAGGCTCTGCCCCAAGGAAGGGTGTCTCAACGTCTGCTTCCCGGCCTCGTGCCCTTGGAGCCCCTCCCAGTGCCTCCTGATAGTAAACCAAAAGCAAATCCTTTGCCATCGAGCTGATTCTGACTCACAGTGACACTATACGACAGAGTAGAACCGCCCCATAGGGTTTTCAAGGAGTGGCTGGTGGATTCAAGCTGCCAACCTTTTGGCTAGCAGCTGAGCTCTTAAGCCAAGCTCTTAACCATTGTGCCACCAGGGCCCCTCCTGATAGTAGAAGCAAGGAAAAGACCACCTTGTGCTGGTCTTTGAAGCTTCTGCCTATAAGTAGCACATATTTTTCTGATCGCAATTCAATGGCTAAAGCAAGTCATGTGGCTATGCCTCAGTTCAAGCGGATGGAGCAGGGCTATCCTAGCCATGTGCCCAGACAACAGGACTGTTTTTGAACAGCCTTAATGATTCAAATTTGAAGCTTGCCTGCCCTAATGCCTTCTGGTCTTGCAAATTGTTCCCATCTCCGGATACTTCTTGCAACAGAAACTTAAAACTAGAATCTCTGTTCCCCAGATTTGGAAATGAGAGATTTGGGTTACCCCTGGGAGGCCCTGTGCTCCTTCCTCAGTCCAGCATGCCCCAAGGAGCCTGAAGGGACTGGGGGTTCAGTCAGCACTCTGGGGTCCTTTCCCACAGGATCAGTCCACACAGCTGTGCTATGTGTATCTACAGTCTGGGTTAGAGGCTCCCAGTCACTGACTAGGACTCTCTACTGAAGCCTGGAGCCACAGGCACGATGCAGGGGAAGAGAGGTCCCTCCTCAGTATGCATGATGGGTAGGAATGGGGGACTTTAGGGGGAGATGTCTGTGAAGCCCAGCCTACAGTGGGGCCTGGGAGAAATGTGGCATGAATGAGTGATATGGCATGGATGGTCATGGGCCTCCAAGAACCTCTGCTCATTAATACTTCACATTTGTTCATTCACTTATGCGATCAATATTTACTGAGCACCTACCTATTATATGAGGCCCTGGTGGCAAAGTGGTTAAGAGCTTGGCTGCTAAACAGAAGGCTGGCAGTTCAAATCCACCAGCTGCTTCTTGGAAACCCTAGGTGGGGAGATGGTAGAGGCAGTTCTACTCTGTCTATAGGGTTGCTCTAAGTCGGAATCGACTCGATGGGGATGGGTTTGGTTTGAGTCTGCAAACACTGTGCCGGTACTTGAGAAAGACAGACATGATTCATCTCATGGTGGTTTTCAGTCATAGGGAGAGATTTAAAGAAAAGCAGTAAACAAAATAATTACAAAGCATGATACAGTGTGCTAAAAAGGGGATCTGCCTTAGAAAGGTGAGCAGGAACGGCCTCCCTGAGATGGAGCTTTAAAGGATAAGAAGCCAACCAAACCCATTGCCCTTGAGTCAATTCCGACTCATAGTGACTGCCCCACAGGGTTTCCAAGGCTGTAATCTTTACCAAAGCAGACTGCCACATCCGTCTCCCGAGGAGTGGCTGGGGGGTTCTAAATGCCAAATTTTCAGTTAGCTGAGCGCTTAACCACTGCACCACTAGGACTCCTAATGGGTAAGAAGCTAGCCATTGAAAGAGTAGGGTAGGAGAGGACATGGAATAGGTGTGGAAGGGAAGCATTCTATATAGAGGAAGCAGAACAGAGGAAAGGCCTGAGGGGCCTGAGTTTGAGGAACTCAGGAAGGCCAGAGTGCCTAAAGTGCACTCAGTAGGGCGTGGCAGGGGTGTGGCCTGGGATGAAGGTGGTGAAGTAAACAGGGGCCACAGCCTATCAGGTGGGCCTTGTTTAGATCTTATTCTAAGCGCAATTGCAGCTTTTTTTACCTGCGTGTTTTATGGTCATTTTTCATAAGGTTATGCATATATACAGTTTAAAGACAAATAGTTCTACAATGTTCATAGTCCAGTCTCCCACCCCTGCCAGTTTCCCCATTCCAGGTTGGGGAGAGAGAGAAGGAGGGAGGGAGGAACAAGAAGCAGGAAGAGGAGGAGGTGAAGGTATCTTAGTCATCTAGTGCTGCTGTAACAGAAATACTGCAGATGGATGGCTTTAACAAAGAGAAACTTATTTTCTCACAGTCTAAGAGAGTACAAGTCCAAATTCAGGGCGCCGGTTCCGGGGGAAGGCTTTCTCTCTCTGTTGGCTCTGGAGGAAAGTCCTTGTCATCAGTCTTCCTTTGGTCTGGGTGCTTCTCAGCGCAGGAAACTCAGGTCCAAAGGACGTGCTGATTTCTCGGTGGTAAGAGGTCCCCACTCTTCACTTGCTTCCCTTTCCTTTCACCTCTTGTAAGATAAAAGGCGGTGCAGGCCACACCCCAGGGAAACTCCCTTTCCATTGGATCAGGGATGTGACTTTAGTAAGGGTGTTACAATCCCACCCTAATCCTCTTTAACATAAAATTACAAACACAAAAGTGGAGGACAATCTCACAACACTGGGAATCACAGCCTAACCAAGTTGACACAAATTTTCAGGGGGTACAATTCGATCCATGACTGAAGGGAAGAGAAAGGAGGAAAACGGGGAGAGAGAAGATGAAGACAGTATCCGCTGTACACCAATTATTGGTTATATGGATTATGTGTTGGTAATGATTTTATGGGTGATCTTTATTTTCTTTTCATTGCTGGTCTCTATTTTCTGAATTCTCTACAGTTAATACACATTGCATTTGTATTTGAAGAAGTAATAACAGTTATTTTTTTTTAAGGCAGAAAATTGTGATTTTTGCAGGGAAGATACTATCTGACGTTTTTTAGTTTTTGTTTTTGCAGTGGACCGTGGGAATCTCCTGCCTGAATAAAACAGGTCCTGACTCAAGTTCAAAGCCCTCTGGTTTTCCAGGTTAATTACAGATAGAGTACAGTAGGTGTCGCTCTTTTCCCGAGAATGGCGCATTGCTACTGCTGCGAAGATGGTCTCTGTGAGCTGGGTCCAATTCTTACTCAATGATCTCTCCGAGATTTACCTAATCTCCAACATTTGAATAATAACCAAAAAACCCAAACCGTCGAGTCAATCCTGACTCATAGCCACTCTATAATAAGTACTCGTCATTTTCATTTCTCTTATAATTCTAGTCTGTGTCCCGGTCTAGATAGGAGGAATTACTACCTTAAAACACCTGCCTTAGAATTTTCACTTAGCCACCCTATTAGATCTCCCGAGGCATCTTTCGAAATATTCCAGCCAGGTATTATCAACTTCATTTTACAGGGGAGGAAAGTAAGGTTAACCGTAGAACTTAAGTTGTTAACAGTTAATTGGTCCATCTTTCTTTCCTCTCCATTAGCTAGTTTTAGGAACTAGCACCAAAACAGACAAACAAACGAACCCAAACCGGTTGTCGTCGAGTCGGTTCCGACTTACAGCGACCCTATAGGACAGAGTAGAACTGCCCTATAGGGTTTCCAAGGAGCGGCTGGTGGATTCAAACTGCTGACCTTTCGGTTAGCAGCCTAACACTTAACCCGCGCACCACCAGGGCTCCAGGAACTAGCATATAAGCAGCAAAACAACACTACTTGTGCTTTAAATAGGAGCCTTGGTGGTGCAGGGGTTAAATACTCAGCTGCTAACCAGAAGGTTGGCAGTTCAAAACCACCAGTAGCTCTGCAGGAGATGTGGCAGTCCGCTTTTGTAAGGATTATAGCCTTGGAAACCCTATGGGGCAGTTCTGCTCTGCCCTGTAGTGTTGCTATGAGTCAGAATCAACTCCAAGGCAATGGGTTTTTATGCTTTAAATATATTAAGATACCAATTTATCCACAGTGAAAATACACTTGGGTGGGTTTCTGAGAAATGCCATACAAACGATCCAAGCGGAGCCCTGCCCCACGTGCAGTATTCCTGAAGAGAGTGCTGAACGTGACCCCTCTTTGCTGTGATTTGGGATTCCCATTACACACATCGGTCATTGTGCTGTGTGGGAATACTAGATGCACAGGACTGGTTGTTTCTGCTCTCTGAGGTCCCACACTTTTCCAGCCCTTGCATTTGATCATTATTGGGTTATCACTTCCTGATGCTTGCCTTGTGGCAGCTGCTTTCATCTTTCCTAGTTTGTGTCTCCTAACTTGTTACAGGTTTAGAAGTCAAATAACCAAGTTAGGTAAAAACGAGTCTAAAGTTTGCGGGTTTTGAGTTGGTTCTGAAGGCGAATATATTTGGAGGCATTTTTATTTGTACATATTGGTTCCTGGGTGGGATAATAGTTTGCACTTGACTGCTAACTGAAAGATTGGCTGTTAGAACCTACCCAGCAGTGCCATGGAAGAAAGGCCTGGCAATCTAATTCTGTAAAGATTACAGTCAAGAAAACCCTGTGGAGCTTAGTTCTACTTTGTAGTACATGGGATCGTCATGAGTCTGAATCTACTGGACAGCAACAGGTTTGGTTTTTTGGTTTGTATATCACTTCCTGGTTCGTAACTGAATTATTGAAGGTGAGACTGATAAGGAACTGGCTGTAGAGAGATGAAGGACGACTATGCCAGCGTTCTTTAAAGTCACAAGATGGCCAAGGCCAGCTTTGATCTCAGCTTAGTGTGTCACCCTGGGACATCTGTGTGGCTCAGTCACTGTCTGCAATGCTGCAGTGATGTGAAGGGAAAGCTCCTGGGTGGGGAGAGGCAGCCCAGCCTGAAGGAGCCTTAAGGACCATCCTCTAGCTGCATGGTGGATACTGGGCTGGAAGAGAAGTTGGTGCATGTGGGCAAATATGAAGCGAAAGTGGCTCCAGAGACGAGATGCTAGATTATGTATGAAACAAGCTGAAACAGGAGATGGCAAATCTAGTCCTCTTCTCAGTAGGAATTGAGATCCAAGTGGGGGCATTATCTGCAAAAGAACTGGGCAAGGGTGCAATGTCAGGAGTACACAGTGGAGAATAAGCAAGGGATCAGGTACATCACACAGAGCGGCAACCTGTGCCAGGCACTGTGTCTAAGATCACGTAAAGAGTGGCAGGCAGACCCAGCATTCAGACATGAAACAGTGGCCAGCAGGAAGAAAGCAGTAGAACAGTTCTACTGCTCCCCGAGGCACAGGCTTAGGGCCCAAAGGAGGAGGCACAGGTGAGGGACACCTGAGGTCCCCAAGAGACCTGAGATGAGGTTGCTGGACCTGGTGTGCTCTGCCCATGACCTTCAGCCCAGAAGCCAGGCTAAGAAGCCTGTTGTGTGGGGGCTTGAGACTGCCAGAATGGTTTCCAAACTCACCCCTAGGAGGTGTGGATGTCATGCAAGGAGGAGCCCTCTCAGCTTTGGGCAAGGTGGGCAGCCTCTGAAGGGTGGGAGTTCTTCGTAAACAGCTAGGATGAAATTAAGACTGGGTTTTTATTTATATGTGCCGACGTCAGGGGCCATAGTCACCTAGGGATTTGAGCCCAATTGAGTAGGTCTCTCTGGAACACACAGATCTGAGGTTTCTCCTTGGAGGGACAGGGACCAGGCAGGAACAGACCAATATGGTTTTACAGGGAGGTGGGGGGTGAGTTGGGAAGTGGTATTAGGTCACAAACACAAACCTGAAGAGAAATACAGCTTACCCCCATGACCTTGAGATTATTTTCCGTGTGTGTGTGTGTGAGAGAGAGAGAGAGCTTTTTTTTTTCTGCTTATGTAAATGTAATATGCTCATTACAAAGCATTCAGAAAATAAGAATCACCTGAAATCCCGTAAGTCAGAGATCATCTCTGGATATATTTTGGTGAATTTCCTCCAGATTTTCTTTAATGTATAGGTTCAGTGCATTGTTGTTAGTTTCTGTCGAGTCATTTCCGACTAATGGTGACCCTATGTGAGTGCAGAGTAGAACTGTGTTCTGTAGGGTTTTCAAGGCTGTGACCTTTCGGAAGCAGGTTGCCAGGCCTGTCTCCTGAGGAGCGTTTCGGTGGGTTCGAACCACCAATCTTTCAGCTAGTAGTCAAGTGCTTAACCATTTGCACCACCAGGGACTGTTCAATATGGGTGTATAAATATATATTTTAAATGAAATCATAGCCCGATACTGTTTTGCAACCTGCTTATTTCATTTGATACTATGTCTAGGATTCCATTCCACAATAATAAAGGCAATTCTACCTCATCCTGTCTGGTAGCAGCCATAATATTCTATTGTCTGTTGTTCATTATTTTAACTAGTCCTTTATTGATTAGGAGTCCTGGTGGCACAGTGGTTAAGAGGTTGCTGCTAACCAAAAGGTTGGCAGTTCAAATCTACCAGCTGCTCCTTGGAAACCCTATGGGTCAGTACTACTCCCTCCTATAGGCTCACTATGAGTCAGGGTCAACTCAACCGCCACTGGTTTTCCGTTGATTAACACCATATCATTTGCAAATATACAAATTTGTTTTTTTTCTGTTCCTTTCCTTATCTCAGCACATTGGCTAGAACTTGCAGAAGAAGCCTGGATAGAACTCATGCTTAACCTGAACCTGATTTTAATAGCAGTGCCTTTAGTATTTTGCCATTGTTTTCCATGGTTTCTTATTGATACCTGTAGAGTGTATTTATGCATTAATAGAGTTTTATATTTCTCTTTTAAAAGAGTCAAGATGAATGTTGAATTACGTCAGATACCTTTCTAGCATCCATTAAGAAGATCATATAGTTTTTCTGCTTAACCTGTTAATGTCCTACTGCCGAGCCCGCCTGGGTTTCCTAGTGACTTTGCAGTCTGGGAGAGAGAAGCCACTGCTCTTGGAAACCTTGTAGGAAAGGTAGCATGCTCCCTACCCTGGGCTGTACCTGGTCTTTGCCCTCAGCAGTGTATACAGGATATTGCCCTCTGTCCGTTCATTGGGCATTTCCTTTTTCTTTTCTGAGTGTTCATTGTGTGGTTGTGCCACAGTTTATTCATTCAGTTCCCTAATGATAGACAGTGGGGGTATTTCCAGTCTTTTGCTGAGAGTCACTCTGGACATACATTATTTCATACGGATGCTGGGATATGTCTTGGAATGGGACTGTGTGTTAAAATGAACTGGGAAGCTTTCAACCTTTTAGAGATAGATAACTAAACAGATAAAGTCTGATAGTCTCAGGGAAAGAGTTTAGATAAGAGGGCAATTATCTATTCCTGTATTTGATAACACGTCCACTGCAAAGGACATTGGGCATGGAAGGTTGTGTGTGTGTGTGTGTATGTGTTCAGGAGTTCTCAGATAACTTTTATGCTTCTTTCTTGATACCCACGCTCTCCCCTAGCTGCATACATCCTTCAGCCTCTCAAGGGTTTTATGAACTTAGATCTTCTAGGATAAGATGAAAGTAAAGAAGATGATAATCATTAAGACATATTGAGCACCTTCCCAGGGCCAGGCACAGTGCTGAGTTCTTTGAGTACATTATTTATAAGACTTATTTCAACTACACTAGAAGTTATTTTGTGCTCTTTTTACAGATAAGAAACCCAGAGTTTGGTTTTCTCAAGCTCCCCAACTAAAAAGTGGAAGACACAGAATTTGAAACCAAATCCATAAGCTCCATGGCTTTGCCCTGTTAACCACATCCATCCCCAACTTTGGCTGGCTTTCACATTCTGCCCCCACAGTGAGCTTCCAGAGACTGGTTGAAGGGAGTACATTCTGATGGTGAAAAACAATACCTTCATCTCCTGGATTTTTCTTTTAAATAACACCTCTATGCTGCCAGCTCCATTCTGATGTCAAATCAGGTCAAATGACCAAATACTTATGGAGATCTGCCATGTGGAAGGCATAGGACTAGTTGGCTGTAGGGAACAGAAAAGTGTAAGTCAAGACTCACAGCCTGACAAATTGAAGCCCAGTCTTGCAAAGCAGTATGGAAGTTGTTTGGTTAACATTAAAAATAATACTCCCACTGGATAATGTTGCCAAATAACTTCCCAAAGTAGGGACCACATATGTTGTAAAATAAACACACTCAAGACCTGTTTTTGCTCCTTCTGGGGGGCCTCACACCTCACAAACTAAACTCTAGGTCTGTATACTTTTTAAACATCTAAATCAATTATGGAAAAACCTTGTTGGGTGCTGTTGAGTTGATTCCAACTCCTGGAGACCCCATGTGTTACAGAGTAGAAATGCCCCGTGGAGTTTTCTTGGTCGTAATCTTTACAGAGGCAGATTGCCAGGTCTTTCTCCTACAGAGAAGCTGAGAGGGTTTGAACTGCCAACCTTTCAGTTAGCAGTCCAGTGCTTAACTATTGTGCCACAAGGACTCCTTAAGGAAAAACTAACAGAGATTATATTTTTATTGTGGAGGGATAACTTTATAAGAGTTGAGGCAACTGAAAAAGTGATAAAAGATTAATAGATAAAAATGGAAAATTTTGAAAAAGGACTTAGATAAGAATCTAATAGGATTAGATGTATCAATATGATAGATTATGTGTAAATTTATAAAACACTTTTAAAATTTTACCAGTAGGTATTACTCTAAAAATAACTGTTACAGTAATTTTGAAAAGTTAAGAAAAAGCTTATTCAAGTATATAACAAAATAATACCTTGACCCTAAGTAATGGCCAACATTTTTAGGCCAAAAAAAAAAAAAAGTGGACAATTTACCTGATTGCATTGGTAAACTCCATAGCTGAAGGTAAGATAAAGTCGAGGAAGGAAATAAATAAGAGCAAGAGAGTAATGAAAACAGCCAAAACGTTCATATCCTTTAACCTAGCTATCCCCCTCCTAAGAATTCATTCATTCTAAGGAAAATTTTCTAAAGACAGAAAAGTTATGAGAAACTAGTTTGTTCTTTAAACCTTCATCTAAAGATCAAAAAAAAAAAAAAAAGTTAAATGTACAAGAAAGTCCACCATAATTGGAGAATGGTTAACTAATTATAGTGTATCTATGCAATGGAATATTATTCGGTCATTAAAACAGTCATTATGAGGGCTCTGACCCCACACAACATGCTGACACAGTAACGTTAAGTGAACACAGCAGAGATTGACCTAAACTACTGTTCTACTTCTGAAAAAGAAGTTCTTAAGATCAGGGCCTGGAAGTAAGCCTAGAGAAATGAAAATAATTGTGTCTGGGTGAGAGTAGTTAGGATTTTTTTAATTAAAAAAATTTATTTACGTGTTTTGGAACAAAAATGATTTTGAAACAATAATTTTTTTGTTGAGAATATACACAGCAGAGCATATACCAATTCAATAATTTTTACGTGAACGATTCAGCAACATTGAATACATTCTTCAAATTGTGCAACCATTCTCACCCTCCTTTTCCTAATTGTTCCTCTCCTGTTAAAAACCCAAAACCCGCTGCCGTTTAGTTGATTCCAACTTACAGCGACTTTATAGGACAGAGTAGAACTGCCCCATAGGGTTTCCAAGGAGCAGCTTGGTGGCTTTGAACTGCCGGCCTTTTGGTTAGCAGCTGAGCTCTTAACTACTGCACCACCAGGGCTACCCACCCCTATTATGGACAAAAATGATTTTTAAAGAAAAGTAAAAGAAAAATATTGTGCTGGGATCTCTGGGTATCTCAGCACACACCTAGCAGGCTGTACAAACACTGTCTTCACCAGCATTAGACACTTGGCCAGATACGACAGTAGAGCCACCTTCTCTGTAGCTGGAGCTGGTGTTCTGTGTTCATAGAGTTTGTCCATCCTCCTCCATCCCAGCCCCGCCCTCCATGCCTCTTGCACACGTACCTGGGTAGCAGAACTCCCAGAGCACACTCAGCCCCTGTCCTGTGCACATTGCTGAAGAGCCCTCGGACACTCACTCCCCTCAGCTTCCATGTCCCACTCCCATGGTTTCTATTACCCCTGCGCCTTCATTCCCACAACCCTGCACAGAAGCAATTCCAAAGGGATGAACAGCAGAGAGCTGGACTTTGTTATAGAGAGGGGGTAATTGCCCAAGAAACAGGATGCCATCCTAACCCTTTTTATGATTTTGCCTTTTATATGACCAAACTGCTTTCTAAATGAATAAATCCAAATTAAAGTGCAAGTTTAAAAGCTTCTGAACAGAGCCTAAAAGAGCAGCACATGGGCACGGACAATTGACAAACATAATCTAAGTGCGGGAAATCAGCAAATATGGATTGTAAATTACTGGGAATTCTCCAGAAAATGGTGCTAAATATGCTCAGTCAATTTGCAAATATCTGTACAAGTGAAAAGATAGCAGTAATATAAGTACAGAAGGTAGCAATAATATAAAACAGGGCACGGTCCAGGCAAGCAGCTTATTTATAGAACAGTCTTTGGCTGGGAGGAACTGAGAATAGACAGGGCCCCCTACCCTTGTTACAGCTGAGGAAATTCAGGGAGCCAGGGGCCCAGCCAGAACCAAGTCTAAGGAACTTTTGTCATCTGGAATGCAGCCTAGAGGGACTTTTTTCTTTATTAATTTCTTTTGCCAAGTTAAAATATTCACATGGTTTAAAAATAAAAACCATATGAAAAGGTGTATACCAAAAAGCCCCCACCCCACCACTCTTATTTTAATTTCTTATGTATCCTTCTAGTGTTTCTTTGTGAAAATACAAGCAAATATAAACATAGATTCTTATTTTCTACTCTTCCTTACACAAACCACCTGTTAGGGGCTTATTGCTACATTGGGACCTAGGGAGCTTCCTTGTTCTGTTTTAAGGTATTGCACTGTAAGGATGTACCTTCGTACATTTAACTAGTCCCTATAAATAAAAATTAAAAAAAAAATTTTTTTTTTTTTTTATTTATGGATTCTTGGGTTATTTCTAGTCTTTAGCTTTTACAGCCTAGCTGCCGTGAATAAACTTGTTCATATGTCATCTTGCAGGAATGCAGACGTACCTGTGGGGTAAAATTCCCAGAAGTGGGTTTGTTAGGTCAAAGGGTAACTGCATGTGTGGTTTTGTTCGTTACTGCAAATTGCCTTCCACAGGGCTTGTGCTGTTCTGCGTTGCCATCCGCAGAGTAGAAGTGTGCCTGTTTAACCCACAGATCGTTAGTCCTTGCCGGAGATCTGTCTTTGAAGGGTACATTCTGTTTGGACTAAAAAAAAATGGACTAGTATTAAATTAAAAAATATATATATTTTATTGTATTTTAGGTGAAAGTTTACACAGCAAATTGGGTTCCCTTTTTACAGTTTTCACAATGGTCAGCCTTCTCGTTATTTCCATTCTGTTTGTTCTGGTTCCATTGACCTAGCTTTCCTGCACTGCCCTTGCCTTCTTATCTTTGCTTTTGGGTAAATGTTGATTGTTTGGTCTTGTATAGTTAGTTATTTAAGGGGGCACATTCCTCCCAGGTGATATTGTTTATTTTATAGGCCAATCTATTATATGGCTGAAAGGAGACATCTGGGAGAGGCTTCAGTTTCCAGTTAAAAGGGTATCTTAGGACAGATAGTCTCGGGGATGCCTTTAGTCTCTATCAGTCCAGTTAGTCTGGTCTTTTTTAGGAATTTGAGTTTTGTTTTACATTTTCTCCCATTCTGTGCGAGACCTTCCAGTGTGTCTCTAGCCAGAATGGTTGGTAGTGGTAGCCAGGCACCATCTAGTTCTCTTGGACTTTGGTTAGAAGAAGCCGTGGTTCATGTGGGCTGTTAGTCCTGCAAACTAATTTTTTCTTTAGGTCTTTGGCTTCCTTCATTCGCCTTTGGTCCAGATGAGTAGAGACCAATGGTAGTGTCTTAGATGGCTGCTGGTAAGCTTTTAAGACGCCAGGCACCACTCACCAAATTAGGATGTAGAACACTGTCTTTATGAACTGTGTTGTGCCAGTTGACTGAGTTGTCCCACGAGACTATGGTCCCAAGCCTTTTAACCCAGTAAACCAATCTCTCTAATTGTTTGGATTTTGTCTCTGTAACTGCACCCCCTATGTTCTTTATTATATATATGGTTACATGAGCAATGCACACAAACATGTATATACATATATCTATAGATACACCTGTACATGTACACACGTACTTGCATATGACCTTCTATACACATATATGGATACATATCTACCTATGTAACCACATACTGTTTTTTGGCTATTATTACTGTTGTTGCAGAATTGTGTATGTTGTAGCATTTACTGAAATTGTTGCTTTTTCTTGTGTACTTCTTAGTGTCTTCATTTACTTTGGTCAAGTTGTGAGACTTCACCCATATTTGGCATCGCCTTTCTCATCACCAAAAATAACAAGTGTCTACTATCTAGAAAGTGATTACCGCTCCTTCCATCTCCCATCCCTGGTAACCATCAAAGAACGTTGTTTTCTGTGTGTATATCTATTCCTGACTTTTTATAATAGTGGGACTATACAATATTTGTCCTTTTGTGATTGACTTATTTCACTCAGCATAATGTCTTCCAGATTCATCCATGTTATAAGATGTTTCGTGGACTCCTCATTATTCTTTATTGTTGTCGTTGTTGTTAGGTGCCATCGAGTCGGTTCTGACTCATAGCGACGCTATAAGACAGGGTCCATAGGGTTTCCAAGGAGAGCCTGGTGGATTTGAACTGTCGACCTTTTGGTCAGCAGCCGAGCTCTTAACCACTACACCACTAGGCTCAATTATTCTTTATAGTTGTGTAGTATTCCATTGTATGTATGTACCACAATTTGTTTATCCATTCATACGTTGATGGACACTTAGGTTGTTTCTCATTTTGCTATTGTGAATAACGCTGGAATGAACTGGGCGTGCATATGTCTATTTGTGTCACTGCTCTTATATCTCTTGGATATACACCTGGAAGTGGGATTGTTGGATCATAAGTTACTTCCATTTCTAGCTTCTAGAGGAGGAAGCGCTGTACCATTTTCTACAGTGGCTGTAACATTTTACAATCCCACCAGCAGTGTATAAGATTTTCAGTCTTCCCATATCCTTGCCAGCATTTGTTGTTTTCTGTTTTTTTTGATCAGTGCCATTTTTGTAGGGGTGAGATGGTATCTCATTGTAGTTTTGATTTGCATCTCTCTTAGGGTTGCTATGAGTCGGAATTGACTTGACAGCAACGGGTTTGGTTTTGGTTTTGGTAATGGCTAACATATTTGCTGGCCACCTGAATATCCTCTTTGGTGAAGGGTTTGTTCACGTCCTTTGCTCATTTTTTGATTGAATTGTTCGTCTTTTTGTTGTTGAGTTATTGAAGTTTTCTATATATTTTAGAGATTAGATCCTTGTCAGATACATTGTTGCCAAGTGTTTTTTCCCAGTCTATAGGTTTTCTTTTTACTCTTCTGGCAGTTTTTTGATAAGCATAAGTATTTAATTTTTAAGAAGTCCCAGTTATCTAATTTATCTTCTATTGCTTGTGAATTTTTAGTTGTGTTTGTTAGACTATTTATGGGGAAAATTAGGTCCCCTAGTTTTGTCGCTATGTTATTTTACAGGAACTTTATAGTTTTAGCTTTAACATTTAAATCTTTGATCCATTTTGAGCTAGTTTTTGTGCATGGTGTTAGGTATGGATCCTGTTTCATTTCTCTGCAAATGGATATCCAGTTTTGTCAGCACCGTTTGTTAAAGAGACTTTTCTTCCCCATTGAATGGACTTTGACCCTTTGTTGAAGATCAGCTGCCCGTAGATGGATAGATTTAATTCTGGTTATCAATTCTATTCCATTGGTCTATGTTTCTTTCACTGAACCAGTAACAGGCTGTTTTGATTACTGTGGCTGTATAGTAAGTTTTCAGATCGGGGTGGGGGTGCTGTGAGGCCTCCTACCTCGTTCATCTTCAGTATTTCTTTAGCTATTTGGGGACTCTTTCCCTTCCATATAAAGTTGGAAATTAGTTTTTCCATTTCATTAAAGAATGTTTTTGAAGTTTGGAGCAGGATCGTATTATATCTATAGATAGCTTTGGGTAATATTGACATTTTCACAATGTTAAGTCTTCCAATCCATAAGCATGGAATATTTTTCCATTTATGTAAGTTTCTTGCAGTAGTGTTTTATAGTTTTCCTTGTGTAAGTCTTTTATGTCCCTGGTTAGGTTTATTCCTAGGTATTTTATCCTTTTGGGGGCTATTGTAAATGCTATTGTTTTCTTGATTTTCTTTGTGGAGTCCTCCTTGTTCATATAGAGGAACCCAACTGATTTTTGTGTGCTGATCTTGTACCCTGCTGCTTTGCTGAATCCTACTAGTTCCAGTAACTTTCTTGTGGAGTCTCTGAGATTTTCTATATATAGGATCATGTCATTTATGAATAAGGATAGTTTTAGTTCTTCCTTTTCAACTTTACTTCCCTTTCTTACTTTCTTGACTTCCAGTACGATGTCGAGTAAGGGTGTGATAATGGGCATCCTTATCTCATTCCTACTCTCAAGGGGAATGCTCTCAATCTTTCTGTAATGTTGGCTGTTGGTTTTGCATATATGCCCTTAATTATGTTGAGGAATTTTCCTTCTATTCCTATTTCACTCAGAGTTTTTATCAGGAAAGGGTGTTGGATTTTTATCAAATGCCTTTTCTGTGTCAATTGAGAAGATTATGGAATTCTTTTGTTTTTTTATTGTAGTGAATTATGTTGATTGATTTTCTAATGTTGAACCAGCCTTGCATTCCTGGTATGAATCCCACTTGATCATGATGTATTGTTTTTTGATATGCTGTTGAAATCTGTTGGGTAGAAGTTTGATGAGAATTTTTGCTTCTATATTCATGAGGGATATTGGTCTGTAATTTTCTTTTTTTGTGATGTCTTTGCCAGGCTTTGGTAGCAGGGTTATGCTGGCTTCATAGAATAAATTAGGGAGTATTTCTTCCTTTTCTGTGTTCTAGAATATTTTGAGAAGAGTTGGTGTCGAGTCTTCTTTGAATGATTTGTAGAATTCTTTAGTGAAGCCATCTGGGCTGGGTCTTTTTGTTGTTGTTGTTGGGAGCTTTTTTTTAAAATGACATCTTCCATTTCTTCTTTTGTTATAGGTCTGTTCAGATTTGCTACCTCTATTTGTATTTGTTCAGGTAGGTAATGTGTTTCTAGAAATCTATCCATTTCTTCTTGGGCTGGGATCCATTTCTTCTAAGTTTTCAAAGTTGTTGGAGTACAATTTTTCATAATATTCTGTTATGATCCTCTTTATCTCAGTTGGTACTCTTGTAATATCACTTATTTCATTTCTTATTTTGGTTATTTGCATCTTCTCATTTTTCCCCTATGTCAGTGGTTTGTCAATTTTATTGATCCCCTCAAAGAACCAACTTCTTGGACTAGTATTAAAGTTTGTTTCATCTCTTGAGTACATACCAGGTGCTGTCAAAGGGCATTGGTCCAGAGGTATGCTGGGTAATGTGGGAAAACAGCTTAGACTTAAAAACTTGGTACAGCTAATGCACTACAGTTCAGAGTATCAGTATCTCTCACCCCAAATTAGCTCTTATTGGCACTTCTCTTTGACAGGCTGTTGCTTAGAATAGCTTTGGATGTTAAGTAATTGGGGGATTAATTCTAATTTTATTCTTAAAGTGATCCTGTGGGACAAAAAGGATGGTTCAAATTTCCATTAAATGGATGAAGAAACTGAGGCACAGAGGGGTCTGATAACTGCTCTTACTTGCCTCTCCTCTCCTGAGGGGACCTGCTTGTAAAGTTGAAGTATTGATGAGCTGAAGAGCATTTTGAGCTGGGGTTACCTCCTGCTAGGGAGGTGCTAAGGGTCTAGGGTGCATGCCATACAGAGAGAGTTGACAGCAGCATATTTAAGGCCGACACTAGGCTCCAGGCCTAAGAGAGAAGAAAGAAACATTTTAACGCTTAGTTCAAGTCCTACTTTGAGCACTGGTTTGTTTGCGTCCAGAGTTATGTCTTGGTGTTTCTTGGGGCCAGGGACTAGACCTCACTAACTTTTGTATATGATACTTCTAGGATCTGCAGGGCCAGGGTACAAATGGAAGACCTCAATCTCCAGCCCAACATCTTCTTCTGCTAGCCCTGGCCCCACCCTGCATCTGAATGAACTCTGTATACTAGCTAAGCCACCCCTCAGGCCTAAGAGTTCACATATAGGGAGTGAGATCCACTCTCCAGACCTAGGGAAAAGGCCTGTGCAGGCCCTAGAAGTTGGGTCAGGGCTGTTGATCAGGGAATTCCAGGGCCTCAGGTATCTGGAGGATGAGATAGAGTAAGTTTAGACTCTAGTTAGGCACATATTTTTGCATCCATAGATACCTTGCCAAAGCAGAATTCTTTAAAATGTAGGGCCAGGTCTAAGGGTGATATTATGGGAAAAAATCCAGCCAAGTTATCAATCTGAAACTATTATATACAACTGGAAAATCCAGGTATGAAAAAACAGTGTGGAGATCAGGGAAAGCTGGCCATAGTGAGTGGATTTGAGCAGAATGAAGGGAGGCAGAGGCTGTAGAAGCCCTGTGAGCAAGAAGTGTAACTATAGTACATGTTATCGGATGGGATGGCCCAGGAGTGAGCATGGGATGGAACTGCCTCAGGAATGGGCTACACTGTAACATGGAAGACTGGAGGTACATGGAGCTGACTGTAAGAGAGAACCATCCTCTTTCAGAGGGCAATTCTAATCGCTGCACTCTACCCAAAAGGCAAAGATAATCTGCAGACTCAGGCACAAATCCTACGCAGCCCGGTTGGCAGGCCTTTATGCTCCACCCAGATTCAGGGGTCCCTGCCTCAAACAAAACCTCGTTAGGTTTGTTGAAACAGAACTTTAACTGATATGATAAACAGATATGACTAAATACAAATACCTCTTGATCATGAGGAGAAAGCCATGCTACTCCTTTCCCAACAGAGAGCTCATTTAATTTCTTCCATCCTCTAGGCTACCCCGAAATGTTTCTGTTGTTATTTCCATTTCAGAGGATTGGAGACTCAAGCAAGCTAACCAATGCTCAATTTGTCCCAGTGTTACCAGATTTAACTTCATTTCCTTAAATCTTCATAAGCGCAATTTTGCTTTCTCACAGAATCATAGATCCTTGCAGTTGGAAGGAACTTAAAACCTGGTGCTTGAATGCCCTCGGTAGCCATTCACAACCTTCTAAGGTACCTAAATCCACCTTTGGGCACTCTGACTTCCAAAGGGTCTTCTTTAGGTTCCATTGAAATCCATCTTCTCCAATTTTCTAGTCATTGGAAATTGGATTCCAATCATCTGACCCCCTGGAGTCCATGCAGATTGTCTCCAGTTCAATTCTCATCGTAACCCACCTGAGTCACCTCTTTGCATGCCAGATGCTTCTAATGTCTTCAACCATTCTCCATGTAATATGGTTTTAGGAACTTTCACCTCAACCCCTGTGCTGAGTTTACAATTCCCCAGGGCGACGTCCAAGTGAAGATGTCACATGAGCTGTTTTTTAGACTGTGTGACATTCAAAAGGAGAACTCTAATGGATATAAATTTGAGAACCATTAGCTTATGTGGTTGAGGATGGTTGCAACCATGATAGTAGATGAGGCCAGTCAGGGAGACTGTGGGGTGAAGAGAGTGGTGGGCCCAGGATGTAATCTGGGAGCAGATGGATTGATCAAGGATGGGAGGACCAAGAGGGAGGAGTACACAAAGAACATGGAGAAGGAACAGTGGGAGAGGATGGCAGAGGGCCTGAGGAGAATGTTACTATGGAAACCTACGGAGGAGAGTTTAAAGTAGGGGTGATCAGCGATATCACCTCAACAGAGCCGCAAGCATTTGGCCATTGAGAGGAAGTGTCAGTTTCTGAGGTGAAGAGGGAGTGGGAGCTAGAAAACAGAGGGGTTGAGGAATGGATGGGAGGGGAAGAGGTGGAGCCAGTGAGTGGAGACACTCTTTTAAGGAGCTGGGCTGGGAAGGGAAAGAAGGAGGAAACCCTGGTGGTGTAGTGGCTAAGAGCTATGGCTGTTAACCAAAAGGTCAGCAGTTTGAATCCACCAGGTGCTCCTTGGAAACCCTATGAGGCAGTTCTACTCTGTCCTATAGGGTCGCTATGAGTCAGAATCAACTCAACAGTAATGGTTTTTTTTTAAGGAAGGGGAAGTTAAGGCAGAGCTATTTACCTTTAGGGTGGGAGACATTTGAACTCCTTTTAATGCCAATGGGAAGGGGCCAGGAGAGAGGAGAGGTAAAAGATATGAGGGCAGAGGGGAGAAAGGGGGTGGTTAATGGAACACAGTCATGAGGAAGGGTGTGAGGGGCATATAAAGGATAGTGTTGTTGTTGTTAGTTCCCGTAGAGTCGATTCCAGCTCATAATGACTCCGTGTGTTACACAGTAGAACAGTCCCATAGGGTCTTCTTGGCTGTAATATTTATGGAAGCAGATCGCTAGGTCTTTCTCCCATAGAGCTGCTGGGTAGGTTTGAACCGCCAACCTTTTGGTTAGCAGCCAAGTGCTTAACTGTTGAACCACGAGGGCTCCTTATAAAGGACAGTAGAGGGATTATTCTTGAATAGGAAAGGGCACCTAATTCATAGAGATGGAGGAAAAGCAGTATGGATGGGGTTCAAAGCAGATTAATCACAGTATCAGATAAGGTGGGAGGCAAGAAGATGCCCAGTTTTTAGTAAACCAGACCAAACCCATTGCTGTCAAGTCAATTCTGATTCATAGCAACCCTATAGGACAGAATAGAACTGCCCCACAAGCTGTAATCTTTATGGAAGCAGACTGCCACATCTTTCTCTCATGGAGAGGCTGGTGGGTTTGAACTGGTGACCTTTTGGTTAGTAACTGAGTGCTTAACCACTGCACCACCAGGGCTCTTTTGTCAATTTTTAATAGGTGTGGTTATCTGCTATGAGTAAGCATAATAATGGTAGAGCAGGGGTCAGCAGGTATATTCCTCTGCTCCTAACAAAATGATATACTTCCTGTTGACCCCACCCCAGACAGACACCACAGTCTCTGCTGCCATCACCCCATCCATGAGATTGGATCCCTGTGGATCTCACTATTGACCTGAATGAGACCCCAGTTTATTATCTTCAGCCTTGAGGACTGGATTGCTGATTTATCACCGTTGGTGTCCAAACTCTTCTCTTGAATAAGGCAGAGCCTGGGGGCCCAGATTTGGGTGGGGGTTCTGGGAGCCTGGGTTGGGCACTGAGGTGGGATAGAACGATAATGACAGCAACAAACTCATATGGTAGTTACTCTGGGCCAGGGACTCTTCAAGTGCTCTGAAAGTGTTGACTTACTCTTTAAGCAAGCCTATGAGGTAAAAAAAAAAAAATGAGGTAGACACTATTATTATCTCCACAAGGAAACTGAGGCCCAGACAGGCTAAGTAACTTGCTCAAGGTTATACAGCTGGTAAATAGAAGAGCAGAGCTAGGATTAGAATCCCAGGAAGCTGGTTACAGAGTACATGCTCTTAACTTTCTGCAGTAAGAGAGATTGAAGTCAACCTGCAAAGCAAAGGAGAGAAGGAAGATGAAGAAAGAGTGATTGTTCTAACGGTGTTTTGAGTCCCCAATTCTAGTCATTGAGGTCCCTGGAACTTACTTGGTTCCTACTTTCTTGAAACTTAGTTCTTCAGCTATTCTTTTGATGCTGTGATACACCCCAGGATCTTGGCTGAAAGCAGAGAATACCAGAAGGGTGTTTACCTGTGTAAAGGCCTTAGACTGTGTGGATCATAATAAATTATGGATAACATTGTGAAGAATGGAAATTCCAGAACGCTTGAGTGTGCTCATAGCAACCTGTACGTAGACCAAGAGGCAGTCATTTGAACAGAACAAGGGGATACTGTGTGGTTTAAAATCAGGAAAAGTGTGTGTCAGGGTTGTATCCTATCACCATATTTATTCAATTTGTGTGCTGAGCAAATAATCCGAGAAGGTGGACTACATGAAGAACGGGGCATCAGGACTGGAGGAAGATTCATTAACCACTTGCTATATGCAGATGACACAACCTTGCTTGCTGAAAGGGAAGAGGACTTGAAGCACTTACTGACGGAAATCAAAGACTATAGCCTTCAGTATGGATTACACCTCAACATAAAGAAAACAAAAATCTTCACAACTGGACCAATAAACAACATCATGATTGTCCTAGTTATCCAGGGTGCTGTAAAAGGAATACCACAAGTGGATGGCTTTAACAAACAGAATTTTATTCCCTCACAGTCTAGGAGACTAGAAGTCCAAATTCAGGGTGCCGGCTCCCGGGCAATGCTTTCTCTCTCTGTCGGTTCTAGGGGAAAGTCCTTGTCATCAATCTTTCCCTGGCCTAGGAGCTTTTCAGCATAGGGGGCCTGGATCCAAAGGATGTGCTCTGCTCCTGGTGCTTCTTTCTTGGTAGCAAGAGGTCCCTCTCCTCTCTGCTCACTTCTCTCTTGTAAGATGAAAGGTGACGCAGGTGACACCCCAGGGAAACTCCCCTCACATTGGATCAATGCTGTGACCTGAGTAAGGGGTTGTATCCTACCCTAATTGTTTTTAATATAACCTAATCTTGGCTCATTAACCACAGTCAGAGATTAGGTTTTACAACACATAGGATAATCATATTAGATCACAAAATGGTGGACAACCACACAATACTGGGAATCATGGCCAAGTCAAGTTGACACACACGAACTGGGGGGACACAATTTAATCCATAGCATTGATAAATGGAGAAAATGTTGAAGTTGTCAAGGATTTCATTTCACTTGAATCCACAATCAACGCGCATGGAAGCAGCAGTCAAGAAATCAGACCACGTGTTGCATTGGACAAATCTGCTGCAAAAGACTTTAATGTGTTGAAAAGCAAAGATGTCGCTTTGAGGACTAATGCGTGCCTGACCCAAACCATGATATTTTCAGTTGCCTGATATGCATGCAAAAGCTGAACAATGAATAAGGAAGACTGAAGAAGAATTGATGCCTTTGAATTACGGTGTTGGTCACGCCTTTGAATTATGGTGCTTCTTAGAAGTGAGGATTGTGAGACTTCAAGTGCTTTGCACATGTTATCAGGAGGGACCAGTACCTGGAGAAGGATATAATGCTTTTTTTTTTTTTTTTTTTTTGAGGTAGAAGGTCAATGAGAAAGAGGAAGATCCTCAATGAGATGGACTGACACAGTGGCTACAACAATGGGCTTAAACATAGCAATGATTGTGAGGATAGCACAGGACCAGGCAGTGTTTAGTTCTGTTGTACATAGCGTTGCTATAAGTTGGAACTGATTCGATGGCGCCCAACAACAACAGCGAACGTTCTAAATGAAAGGTGAGCAGAATTTTCCAAGACAGAGCTGACGGGTACAGTGCCGGGGACAGAGCCTGGAGAGATTCACCTGAAGGAACGGAATTATTCATGGAGGATTCGGGATCTGGGGGTCTCTGGTGGGTGGGGTATGGTATGACCAAAAGGGATTGTGTAAGATTCCCACTGCCTGGCTTTCAAGAGGGGATGGGGTTGTTGAGGATACTGAGCAAGATGGGGCATGGTATCAGCTAGTTAGTGTCCTTCATCCTGGACTTGTCTTTCCTGGATCCTCCCACACTCTCTCCTCTTGAGGTATTTTCGCTGGCCCACCTGTAGCCTGCCTGAGATGGTATACTCTGTGTATTTGTCCCTTCTGGCTTCTCTTCCCTCTCTTACCTGGTTTGAGACCCACGGGAAATTGTTGCAGATGCATTTGCATCGATGACCCAACTTGCTCTCCCTAGGACCCCCCCTTTTTTTTTTTATTGTGCTTTAAGTGAAAGTTTACAATTCACATCAGTTTCTCATACAAAAACTTATACACACATGGCTATGTGACCCTAGTTGCTATCCCTATAATGTGACAGCACATTCCTCCTCTCCACCCTGTATTTCCTCTGTCCATTCAACCAGCTCCTCTCCCCCTCCGCTGTCCCTAGGATCTCTTACTGCCCTTCAGGCCACTGCCGCACCCTGAAGCAGCCTGATCATTTGTTTTCTCTGCTTGAGTTCAGCCAGAGAAAATTACACAGCCAGGCTGACTGGTTCTGGAACAAATTTGTGATTTCCAACCTCAGCTAGGTCCTCAATGCTGCCAAAAAAATCTTTTTATTCATTACTTTTCAGATACCCCATGTCAATGGCTCTGAGCTCCCTGAGTCCCCTCAGCGCCCTCATCCTCCGTAATCTCCATCTTCACACCTGGGGGCAGGGATGGGATGCATAGTGATTTAATAGCTAGTAAACGGGTACGCGGTATACCCAGAATATGATAACTAGGGGAATCAGACTGTCCTCAAATCGCACTATGAAACTGGTGTCTTGTGCTTTAGATCGGAGACATACAAAGTCACTGAAAAGAGGCAGATTGGATCCCAGACCTGGATTATGGTTTTAACATATCTAAAGAAAGAACATATCCCTTTAAAAGTGGCTTGGTCTGCCATGGAAGCCCAAGAACTAGGGAGTCCTAAAGGTAGTCTCTGGGGTTAACCATGTCAGCTGTTGAACAGTTGTAAGGGATCACACACTCATGGATCCCAATAGGACCCCAATGAAACATGGAGTGTGGCGAGCTCGAGCTTTAAAACACAGCAGCTGCAGTGATGCATGCAGTGAACACTGAAACCCTATATGGCACACATCAACCTTTCAAAACCACTTGACACAATCTGAAGTTTGGGGCTCTGACAGCTAAGAAGCAAGTTTGGCAGCCCTGAGGCATTTGCCTTAGACAAAGGTCCATAATGTTGTCAACTCTCAAATTTATATCTCTAGCCCTTTTGCTTGAACTTCAGACTTGTATATCCAACTATTTATGCATCATCTGCTCTTGAATGTTGAACTGACATCTTAAATTCCAGATGGCCAAAACTGAACTCCCTCCTCAGCCCTGATATCTGCTCTGTCTGCAGATACCCTCATCCCAGTTAATGCTTATGGTACAGCTAAACCTGTTCATCAGCATCCAATGTGCAAGCCTTGATTAATGAGGAACTGTTTTATCACTTGCCTTTCCTGCCATAAACTTGCCCTTCACTAGTTCTCTGGGTAGCAGCTGGCTTTCTACCTTTCCTGAGCACCCCAGACCTGGTCTCTCAGCCTGTAGAAGGCTGGGCTGAGCTGGGCCTGAGGAACCTCAGAGCAAGGAAGCTCCAGGGGAATCCGGAAGCTTGAATTGTGTTGAGGCAGGAAAGCCGAGTGGTGACCAACCACGATGGCCTGGGTTCAAGTCCTGGCTCCACTACCTACTAGCTGTGAAACAGGCAGATTATCTACCCTCTAAAACCCCAAACCAAGCCCATTGCTGCTGAGTTGATTTAGGCTTGTAGTGACCCTGTAGGACAGAGTAGAACTACCCCATAGGGTTTCCAAGGAGCGGCTGGTGGATTCGAACTCCCGACCTTTTGGTTAGCAGCCAAATGCTTAACCACTGTGCCACTCCCTAGAAGAACTTAAATCCTCCTCATTAAAATGGTGGTTTTAACAGTATCAACCTGCAGAGAGGAGTGTTGATTTAATGAGACTATATATAATCACTGGCACATAGTAAAAGTTCAATTAACTACTCACGGTTACTTTTTATTTCAGGATTTCCTGAGCTAGAAAAAAGTAAAAAAAAGTTGATTTAGGAGCCTAAAGAAATTCTCCTGAAATTCATAAAGAGTAGTTCATAAAATAGTGAAAAGTAGAAATGGAAAAGGGTCATCTTCTCATAAATATTAATGTTTTACTTCATAATTCTTCACCCATTAATTTGACACGTATTTATTGAGCACTCACTATATGACAGGTGCTGTCCTAAATGCTGGAGAAAAATCAGTGACTGAAACAGATGAAAGTTCCTGTCTTCTTGGAGCTAACCTTCTAGGGGGGGTCCGATATTAAACAAGGAAATTATATTACAGGGTGGAGGGGAGGGAGTGATTTCTTGGGCATTTTAAATAAAGTGATTAGGGAAGGCATCTAACATCATGTTCTGAGCAGGGAAGATACAAAAAGATCTTAAAATATAGTCCCAGCCCTCCAGGAGTGACAATCTGGTTAAGGAGACAAGGTGACATTCACTTGTCGATTGGTACTGAAGCAGACAAGGCATTATGTCACCAGCTGATGGAGACCAGCAATATTCTAGAAGGTCAGAGAAGTTTGGCAGAAGGGAGGAAGGAAGTAGCCCAGAGATTCATTGGCAAGAATGTTCTGGTAAAGGCTCATGAAGGGAGTGGAATTTAGCTGGAAAATAGTGAAGGAAATTTTCCCTGACCTTCCCACCCCTCCTAGTAGCTGCTGGGAAGCAGCTTGTGTTGCAATGGACTGAAGTGAAATACTCATCTGGGCCTTTTCCAGGAAGGCACTGTGATGATGAGACACTGTGACAGCATCAGAAAATCTTCACAGTGGATTCAGTGGACCCTCACACGGCTGGTCAGAACGGGCCCGGACAGGGACTATAGTTTTCCACATATACGCCAGGCTTAAAACCCAGACAGGAACCAAACCCCTGTAGATTCAGTAACAGCCTCTGCCTCGAGGTGGTTCCAACTCTCTTTGTAGCATGAAAATCCAAGAAGGCCACAGGCTGCCCTGGGTTTACCACCAGGAGCTGCAAGCATGAGGGAGGGTCCTTCTGTGCCCCTTTCCTAAGGCTTTGAGTTTGCAGCTGTTCTCTTTAAATGCGGCCAAGTCCCACTTGTGGATCTGTGTTAGAGAGGACCCAGCAAGCACAGACACAAGCCTCAGGGGTGGTAGCCAGGTGCGAAATGGGACTCCAGAAGTCTGAGTTCCTGGCACTTGTTTTAGATTGAATTGTGCAGGGGAGAAAGGGGTCAGAATGTGTGAATCAGGAAACAGATTGATTCTCTGGGCCTAAGTGAGTGTCACATCTCTGAAGAGTCAAGTGCATCAAATATCCAACCCCGCTTGGTGAGGCAGGGGCTAAGCTGTTCTAACAAAGTAGGCAGAAAAACCAAACACATGGCTTATTGGAGTCTTAGATGAGTCACCAGTGTGGACTGGGGCTGGGGAGAGGCAGAATTCTTAGTCTCCTTCTCCCCATTCTTCATGTGTCATTGCTACTGAAGCCTTGCTTTTAGTTTCTCATGACTATTTAGCCTTCAATTTGAGGAAATAGTATTAAGTATGAATCATGTGCTGAGTAAAGACTGTGGCCCTTGTAAAATGTTGTGGTTAAAAACTTAGACTTTGAAGAAAGAGAGGCCTGAGTTCTTACCCTGCCTCCCCCTCTTACTAGCTGTGTGGCCTTGATCAAGTCACTGTACGTCTTTGAGCCTCACCTTTCTCATCTGTAAAACGGGAATAATGATAGTGCAAACTTGATGAAGTCATTGTAAGGGTCAAATTAGATTATATGTATAGAGTGTAGCTTCTGTCATGTGGAAAGTTAATACTGTTAATTGTTATTATTATTTAGCCAATTAGGAATGAAGAAAAGTTATTATTTGGGGACAACTATTGTACCAATAAGGAGAGCCCTGGTGTTGCAGTGGCTAAAGCAGTTGCCTGCTAACCAAAAGTTTGGCTGCTCAAACCCACCAGCAGCTCCATGGGAGAAAGACGTGGCCGCTTGCTTCTGTAAAGATTTATGGCCTTGGAAACCCTATAGGGTTGCTATGAGTCAGAATCGACTCAATTACGGTAATGGGTTTGGTTTGGTTTTGGGTATTGTACTAATGGAATCCCTGGGTGATAGAAACAGTTAGCACTTGGCCACTAACTGAAAAGTTGGTGGTTTGAATCCAGCAGAGGCATCTCAGAGGAAAGGCCTGGTGATCTACTTCCAAAAGATCACAGCCATTGAAAATCCTACGGAGCACAAGTCTACTCATACACATGGGGTCACTATCAGTCAAAACTGACTTGACAGCAACTGGTACTAATTATTGTATTAATGAACTGACCTAAGTGAGCAAAAATTGCAGCCTGTCTACCAGTGTGGGCTGGATTCAAACTTAACCAGACATCTCCATCAATGCTCCCAACTCCCAGAGTCCCTGCATGCCTTCAGGTCAGCGTGCGTGTAGTGGGCTTGGGTTGCTGCCCACCCTCTTGCCCACTCCAAACACAGCTTCATATCCTGACTGCCTTCCTGCCTGCTCTAGGGTCCCCTGATTTGCCCAGCTGCTCCTCAGTTCCTCCCACATTTGCAGATGTCTTTGTTCCCCTCTCCTTTGGGTCCTTCAACTCCTGGCAGGGATCAATCAGCTTCATCCCGATTATGATCATTTTGTCTTCATGACCACTCATCCTAGACCAACAAAGCTTTCAAATGTACAGACAGATTTGGTTGAGGTCCAAGAGGGACAGAAGTGTATCCATTTTAGTTCAATATTTATTAAACACAAGCAGTATTTTAAAAAAAGAAATTAAAATAACAATTAGATATCATTTCCTCCAGGACAAAGACAATAATAGAATGACTACTCCAATAAGCCATGTGTTTGGTTTTCTACTTTGTTAGAGCAACTCAAGAAGCAAGTAATTTCATTTAATTTTCACCATGATAACATTAGATATTATGTCCCCACTTTACAGATAAGTGAACTGAGGCTCATACAAGATTACATTCTAAGGTCACTCAATAGGCCCAAGGTCATATGTCCGGGTCTGACCTCAAAGCCTTTGTAATTATCCAGACAGGTGTTTTAGTTTTCCATGACACCACAGAGCCTTGCAGTCTGGGAGGGGGTCAGAACACACATACCTAATGACTTCGGGCTCAGGTAAACCCTGATTAGTGGCACACGAGTGCCTATGAAGATATAGAAAGGGGTCCCTTTTGGCTGCAGTAATCAGAAAGGGAGCTGTGATGTGGATGGAAGGTCAGATTTCAGTCAGTAGTGATTGTGGCTAGGGCTTTTCCAGGAAGTTGAAGCATGTGGGTGTAATGGCAGGGAGGAGGGATGGGAACAGATGGGGAATCTAGAGCAGACCTGGGGAAGTTTCTGGCAGAAGCAGTACTGGTCTAGGGTTGCCTGGATGAGGTTCACTGACTCATATTTCATGGCCGATCTCTTTGCACCTCATTTATTTTCTAGCGGGACAGATTTTGACTAATTGATTTTTACTTCTGAGTTTGTCTATTTGTTTGACATTCCTTCATTTCCCTTCAATTAGTTTTTGTGCCCCATTGAGCACTTCTGAGCATTTCCACTTCACACTCATCAAAGTGCCATGTGAGGAGTGGAAAGATCTTATTTGCAGAGGCCAGCCAGAGGGCACCAAACACAGTGACCAGGCAGGGACCCTGGTATACCACTCTCTCCTCCCTAACTCCCTGGAATCTTCAGAAAACTGAACAGTAGAGAGGCAGAGATAGAGACTGGGGAGAAATTGAGGCAAAGTAGGGTTAGGGCTAGGTCCTAGGGGCAAAATCACACGCTAGGCATAGCAGGACAAGGCTGGCATCTCAACCCCTCTGCTACCTTGCATTTGACTAACTAGGGATTCATTTGGGTTATATTTTAAAATAGGTCTTCGACAAATAAATACAATTCGTAGTCTTGGACTGGCTTCTGGATTGGGAAAAAATGCTATAAAAGATATTGGCAAAATTTAATTATAGATGGTTATGGATTGATCCACCACTTGTCTGTCAGCTTGTCATACTGTGGTGGCTTGCACTGGGCAAATCTGCTGTAAAAGACCCCTTTAAAGTATTAGAAAGCAAAGATGTCGCTTTGAGGACTAAAGTGCACCTGACCCAAGCTATGGTATTTCCAATGCCCTCATATGCATGCAAAAGCTGGACAGTGAATAAGGAAGACCGAAGAAGAATTGATGCATTTGAATCACAGTGTTGGCAAAGAATATTGAATATACCAATAGACCGCCGGAAGAATGAACAAATCTGTCTTGGAAGATGTACAGCCAGAATTTTCCTGAGGAGCAAGGATGATGAGGGTTTGTCTCACGTACTTTAGACATGTTATCAGGAGGACATCATGCTTGGTAAAGTAGGGGGTCAGTGAAAGAGAGGAAGACCTTCAGAGAGATGGATAGACACAGTGGCTGCAATATGGGCTTAAACACAGCAATGATTTTGAGGATGGCATAGGACCAGGCAGTGGTTTTTCTGTTGTACATTGGGTCACGATGGGTTGGAACTCACTCAATAATAGCACCTAACAATAACATTACTGTTAATGTAGGATCATGTATGTAACAGTTATTTACCATTGTTGCCATTTATTCTCACGTAATTCCCAGTGTCCCGGTGACATGAATTCTGGGAGGCCAAAAGGTGGCATATTATGGATTGAATTGTTCCCCCCCACCCCGTAAAATGTGTTGTAAATTCTAACCTCTATGTCTGTGGTTGTAATTCCAATTGGGAATAAGTTGTCTTTGTTAAGTTAATGAGATAGGATTAGTGTAGGGTGGGTCTTGAGTCAATCTCTTTTGAGATATAAAAGGGATTAAACAAGCAAGTGAGTAAGCAGAAATGAGGGAAGAGAGATGCCAAACCACATGAAGATTTCCTGTAACAGAAACTCAAAAGAGACAAGGATCTTCTTCCAGAGCCGACAGAGACAGACGGGCTTCTCCTAGAGCCAGCATCTGAATTTGAACCTCTTAGCCTTCTGCACTGTGAGAAAATAAAGTTCCGTTTGTTAAAACCATCCACGAACAAATCTGTCTTGGAAGAAGTACAACCAGACTGCTCCTTAGAAGCAATGATGGTGAGACTACATCCCGTGTACTTTGGATGTGTTATCAGGAGGAATCAGTCCCTGAAGAAGGACATCATGCTTGGTAAAGTAGAGAGTCAGAGAAAAAGAGGAAGACCCTCAACCAGATGAATTAGCACAGTGGCTGCAACAATGGGCTCAAGCATAGCAACAACCGTGAGGATGGCGCAGGACTAGGCAGTGTTTCGTTCTGTTGTGCATAGGGTTGCTATGAGTCAGAACTGACTCCACAGCACCTAACTACAACAATATCAAAGCCGTCCACTTATGGTATTTCTGTTATAGCATCATAGTCTATATGTTATATAATAATTTTTTCTCAATACTAAAATTTCTGAATTTGTTAATTGTACTTGGTAATATAAGAGAATATCCTTGTTCTTACAAGGTACATGCTGAAGTATTGGGGATTGAGGGGCATGATGTGTGCAAGTGCCTCTTAAATGTTTCAACAAAAACAATAATAATGTGTGCATAGCTGTATCTCTTTCTCTTGAAATAAAGCAAACTAAGCAAAATACATGAAACAACAGTTTTCAGGACACGGTCATCAGGCAATGAAAGACACTGATTCCTGAGAGAAGGAAACAAATGAGGTGAGCCCTGCGATTACTCCAGCTTTCTGCTTTAAAGGAGTTTCCAGGCCACACAGTACAAGAAGGGGGAAACCTAGATGGTCTCTGGCAGACTTTCTGAGTTGAGGAAACAGAGATGAGAATCTGGGAAGGCCAAAGCAACTAGAGTTGGCAAGACAGAGTACTGGAGACTAGAGAGCTGCACAGAGAGAGAACTGTAAAATCTGCAGAGGGTCCCCCTCAAGTATTTAGATTAGTACTGTTAAGTACACATGTGTATGAGGGAGGAAACTATCTGAACATATTAGAAGTAAAAATGCCTGTTGCCACAAGCCAGACTGGAAAACCTCACATTTCACAGGGCTTTGGGTAGTATACACAGAAGGGTCTTGCCTTAGTAGTGAGGCAAAAATAGGCCTAGCCTTATCCCTTTTCAGGACCCTCCTAAAGTATCATAAAAGCAAAACCTGAAAGGACCATACTATTACCAAATAATTTACCTGCACCCCAGAAAATAAGTTCAAGAATATTTATAAAACCAAAAAACCAAACCCACTGCTGTCGAGTCGATTCCAACTCATAGTGACCCTATAGGACAGAGTAGAACTGCCCCATAGAGTTTCCAAGGAATGCTTGGTGGATTCGAACTGCCGATATTTTTGGTTAGCAGCCATAGCACTTAACCAGTACACCACCAGGGTTTCTAAGAATATTTATAAGAATATAAAAATATCTAACACCCAACAAAGTAAAATTCACAATGTCTAGCACCCAGCCAAAAATTACAAGACATGCAAAGAGGCAGAAAAATACAACCCATATAAAAAACTGCGGCTCCATCCCTATCAACAAAGGCCAAGTGGGGAGCCTAGACTTCCATTCTCACCCAGCTGTAGGAAGGCATCCTTCCCCCTCCCTGCCAGGGTTGTATCAGAGGAGGTAGAGTGGGAAGCACCCCACCCTGTGGTGTGAGTGAACTTTCATCTGCACTCAGGAGTAATGAGACACCTCTCTCCAACTGGGGACTTCCATCCCCACCTGACAGTAATGACACTTCTCCTACCAGTACAGTCTAAAGCAGATGATTTAAATAAGATCCAGATTCTCTTAACATAATACACCCAAAATATCCAGAATAAAATAGAAAATCACTCATCATGCCAAGAACCAGGAAAATCTCAACTTGAATGAGAAAAGAAAATCTTTGCTGAGATAGAAGATTTAAAGAAGCTACATAGAAATTTTAGAATTAAAAAATGTAATAACACAAATTTGAAGAAATAATGACTGAAAAAAATTCCCAATTTCATAAAAGCCATAAACCTAAAGACTCAAGAAGCTAAGCACATGCCATACAGGAGAAATCCAAAGAAATTCAAGGCACATCATAATCAAACTCCAGAAAACTAAAAACAAAGAAAACACCTTGAAAGCAGCAAGAGAGAAACAACAACTTATCTACAGGAGAAAAACACTTCAAATGACAGCGATCTCTCATAAGAAACCATGGAGATCAGAGGGAAGAGGCAAACATTTCTCACGTGCTGAAAGACAATACTGTGAGCTCAGAATTCTACATCCAGTGAAAATATTCTTCAGGAAAGAAGCGGAATAAAGACATTCTCAGATAAAGGAAAATCAAGAGAATTTGTCACCAGCAGACCTAACTTACCCTCAAAGAATGGCCAAAGAAGTTCTTGAATCAGAAAGGAAATACTAGAAGAAGGAATACTGACACATCGGAAGGGAAGAAAAACAGAGTAAAAACATGACGCAGCGCTTCATCATTTGAAGATGAATGCTGAGAAGATGATCTAAGAAGCCATGTGAGAATAACATGCTGCCTTTTTAAAAGACCCTCGTCCGTGCTGAGGAGTCCCTCGGTGGTGCAAAGGATTAATGCGCTTGGCTGCTAACTGAAAGGTTGGAGTTCACCTAGCTGTGCTTTGGAAGAAAGGCCTGGGTATCTACTTTGGAAAAACCAGCCATTGAAAACCCTGTGAAGCACAGTTCTGCCCTGACACATCTGGAGTTGTCATGAGTTGGGGTCAAAATTAAAAGTGAAATGAACTGCTTTTTCACTTCCCGTAACGTGAATGCTTAAGAAAGGCTGCCTAAATGCTCTCTGGGAATGTTCTGGGATGATTTATGAACTGTATAAAGAATGCTTACCGTATTTTTTATGCAGATAATGCACATCTTATGCGTTTGTTTGCCGGTGGTGGCGCTCTCCCCAGCTAGGTATTTTCCTAAGCACGCTATGCTGGTTTTTTTTTTTTTAATGGCAACTTATGGAGGATTTGTATGGCAGCCCTTGTGGGGCAAAGGGGAAGGGCGTGAACAGAAAACAAAGGGGCGCGCTATTTGCATAAAATACAGTAGTCCCTTTAGGATGTGAAAGTCAAAAAAAAAAAAAAAAAATAGTCCCTTCGAATCTCTTTCTTATCCATAGTGCATTCCTGTTCTCTCCCTGACTTTCTTCCCTTCTGAGTACCTTCCTCAGGAAACCATTCTATCTTCTTGCTGCCTGGGTCCTTCTCCCTGGTGGGCTCAGTCTCTCTCTCCCAGATGTTCTTGGTCTCTTGTTATGGATTGAATTTCGTCCCCCACCAAATATGTGTTAGAATCCTAACCCTTGTACCTGTGGCTGTGATCCTTTGTGGAAATATAGAGTTTTCTTTGTGCTGTTAATGAGGCCATAGCAGTTCTTAAACCTAATCAGTTCTGAGTTACATAAAGAGCAGCAGAGACACAGAGACAAGCAAGCTCCAATGGGGGGAAGATAGATGCCACATGAAGACTGACAAGGAACTGAGGAACGTCAGGACAAGAGAAACCAAGACAAGTATCTCTCCCAGAGCTGCCAGAGAGAGCGCCTTCCCCTATAGCCAATACCCTGTGTTTGGACTTCTAGCCTCCTAAATGGAAGCCCTGGTGGCATAGTGGATAAGTGCTATGGCTGCTAACCAAAAGGTTGGCAGTTCGAATCCACCAGGCATTCCTTGGAAACTCTATGGGACAATTCTCCTCTGTCCTATAGGGTCTCTGTGAGACAGTATCAACTTGACAGCAATGGGTAATGGGTAAGCCTCCTAAACTGTGAGAAAATAAAGTTCTGCTCTTTAAAGCCACCCATTTATGGTATATCTGTTACAGCAGTACCAGGAAGCTAAGCTATCCCTCAAGCAACTTCTCTCCAAGGGTTAGCTATAGACTTCTGCACTGGACAAGTTCCTACTAGTGCTGCAGATTCTGGGTCCAACTTCAGACCTGAGGAATCGGAATCTCTGGGGGTGATGCCTGAGAATCTGCATTTTAACAAACTCTCCTGGCATTGCCTATGCATGTGGGAGTTGATCAGCTCTTGCTTTATGGGTTCTGAAGTTATTCAGATCCCCCTAGAGAATCCCTGCTGCTCTTTCCCCTTCTCCAGTTGTAGATGCTTTCCCTTGATGCTGCATTGAGGGAAAACGTTCCTGTCTAATCTTAGCTGGTGTGGAGGTATTCAGTTTTCACTGTCGATGCTCAGCCCGTGCTATGACAAGTCACTTCTAAGATCTGTCATGGTACCTAATGATTATTTAGAACCAGATATAATAGGAAAATGAGTTTGGGATTCTAAATAACCCTTAAAAAGTAAAAAAAAAAAAGCAAAAAACAAAAACAAAAAAACACCAAAACCCAAAAACCAAACCTGCTGCCATCCGGTCAATTCCAACTCATAGTGACCCTATAGGACAGAGTAGAACTGCCTTGTAGGATTTCCAAGGAGCGGTCGTGGATTCAAACTGCCGACCTTTTGGTTAGTAGCCAAGCTCTTAACTACTGTGTCAATGGGGCTCAAAAAAAAAAAAAGGCCTTGGGAACAGAAGTCATGAATGAATGGGGGCTGCCTGTACAGTTGTTGCTGAAATTACTGGGGATGCCGAGTATTTGGAAATCAAATCCCAAAAGCAAATTGGCTGTACTGTCAGTCATAAAATGAACTGGCTCTGGGGGGTTTGGTGGGTAGGGGCAAACGGGGTCAAGGGAGGAGAACTGAGAGGCTTCAGGACTGCATGAACCACGTGGAAACATTGGGCTTTGGGGCCAGGAACACGCAAGGAGCAGCTGTTCCCTGTGACCTAGGCATCTGTGACTCGTGGGGGGAGGGATGAGGCCTCAGCCTGGCTGACTGCCATCAAAAACACTCATTGGAGGGGTGAACGCAGCTCATTAGGAAGGAGAGCGTCTGTCTGTCAGGAGGTCACATGGAGGGCTCTGCTGATCTCTGACACTAGATATTTCCCCTGGTCTTGGTGACAGGAACTAGGGGAGAGAGCACTCTGAGGCCTGAGTCAAGGGAGGAAAGCAAAGCGCAGCTAGGAAGGAGCCAAGGATGATGACTCGGGTACAAATCCAGGCTGCTTGAAGCAGAAAATAAATCAGAGAAAGAAATCGAGACGACTGGGGGAGGAAGCATGTACACCCGCTCCCCAACCGCTGCTCCATGCTAGGTGCCGCTCCTGAGCCAGCCCAGAAGCAGCAGTAGCTGCAGCAGCCCTGCCACTCCAGAAGGCAGAATGGGGCAGAGGCAGACAGATTTGGGTTCCAATCTCAGTTCTGCTATTTACTTACCAGCTGTGTGGCGTGGACAACCCTCAACTCTCTTTCAGCCTGCTTCCTCATCAGTAAAATGAGAATGACTGGACTCCTTAGTCTATATGGTTACTGCGGAACTTGGATGAGTTAATATGCGGAACATGCTTAGCATAGTGCCTATTCGTGGTTGGCATTTGATTAATGCTAGCTATTATTATTTCTACTAGGAAACCCTGGCAGCATAGTGTTTAAAAGCTATGTCTGCTAACCAAAAGGTCCCGAGTTCTAATCTACCAGGTGCTCCTTGGAAACTCTTTGGGGGCAGTTCTACTCTGTCCTATAGGGTTGCTGTGAGTAAGAATTGACTCGATGGCAATGGGTTTGGTTTTTTTTTTTTTTACTATTATTAATATCATAAAATGAAGATATTCAACAGAATATTTGGCCAAAAGTAATCAAATCTATCCCTAAGCTCTTTTCCTTATAGATTGGGTTGGCTCTGTTATTGAGTGTCCAAAGAGATGTTTATTTCCTGCCTCCTTTCAGTCAAAAGTTAAAAGGTTTCTTTTCTGCATTTTCGTTTTTTCCAGAAAGGAAATTGAAAGAACTTTTAAAATACTACAGACATATTAGACACAGGCCTGGGCTTTCTAGAGTGTATCAGGGAAGAAAGGATTAAAATAAATCATTTCATTACTGTGAAACACCACGAGTGTGGGGTGCCGGGAGTAGGAGGAGACAGGGCTTAACGCTTCTGAAGTTCTTGAGAGGCTGGCACCCCCACTGGCCCACTCTGCAGCCCCTCGGCTCCCTCCCCTCTGAAACACATCACCTAATAGGCCATTAGTAAATCAAATGGTCTGTTACAAAGAAAAGGCTTGAAGTGTATTTCTTTTAGTTTCCTTGAAAAGCTGAGATCTGATTTTAAGAAGCTTCTGTAATCTGAAAAATCTCAAACACTCCACAGATAGCTGAAGGAGCCCGGTGGCGCAGTGGTCAAGTGCCCAGCTGCTAACTGAAAGGTCAACAGTTGGAACCCACCAGCAGCTCCGAGGGAGAAAGGTGTGGCAGTCTGCTTCCGTAAAGATTTACAGCCTTGGAAACCCTATGGGGCAGTTCTACTCTGTCCTATAGGGTTGCTATGAGTCAGAATCAACTTGGTGGCACTGGGTTCATAG
Organism: Loxodonta africana; assembly: GCF_030014295.1. Classification (NCBI taxonomy): domain Eukaryota; kingdom Metazoa; phylum Chordata; class Mammalia; order Proboscidea; family Elephantidae; genus Loxodonta; species Loxodonta africana. The sequence continues at coordinate 29,791,084 of NC_087356.1, forward strand.
ACATCTGGGAAATGCTTATAAAATGTGTATTCACTGCAGCTTTAGAGGAATTATGAGCTCTATTCTTGGAAAGAAAAGAGCTGGGTGTGCATCCTGCTTCCTCTTGCTGCATGACATTGGGCAAGTCATACACCTACTTTGAGCCTTAGTTTCTTCATTTGTAAAATAGGGATGAGGACCCCTACCTCCTAATGTTGTGACAGGATTACATAAGATTTTACTCAAGATAACTGTGTGATGATTAACAGAAGAGATAAAAATTTTTTTGTCTGGAAGTCTAAATACCAGAATAATCCAAACAACAGGATGCTGAAAATAGCAATAGAATTGTTCAGGTTTAAAAGAATAACATTTATTGACTACTTACTGTGTCACAGGCACTGTTCTAGCTCATTTAATTCTCCATTCTCTGAGAACGATAATCTTTTCATCCGCATTTTATAGATGAGAAACCCAAGGCACAGAGAAGTGAAATAACTTGCCCTAGATTCCCAAGCTAGCAAGTGTCAAAGCCTGCACACACACCCAGGCATTGAGCTCGGAGCGCATCCTCTTTCTCCGTATGCTGTACTACAGGGGTCATCTGTATTATTTCATTTAGAATTCACAGCAATCCTATGAGAACTGTATTATCATTCCCATTTAGTAACATAGGAGTCCCTGGGTGGCACAAATAGATAACGTCCTCGGCTGCTAACAGAAAGATTGGAGGTTGGAATCTGCCCAGAGATGCCTCAGAAGAAAGGCCTGGTAATCTACTTCTGAAAAATCAGCCACTGTGGTGCAACGGATTGCTTTTATATGGCCTTTCTGGCCATGGTCTTCTAAGTCCCACCAAATGATTGGGTAGGACTATGCAAATAAGGTGCTTGTGGCCTACCAAAGGGATTGGATAGCTTGCTAAAAATGCAGATATGGTGCATGGCACACTTGTAGGGGTAGGAGCATGCAAATAAGGTGTGTGGAACTCCAGCCAAGGGATTGGTCAGTTCTGCCACCCCTTAAAATGAGCCATTCAGAGGCAGAAAGAGGGGAACCTCACTATCACCGAGAAAGGAGAGCTGGAGACAGTGCAAGACAGCAAAAAGCAGGCAACAAACATGGCAGAGAACCTGCACAGCAGAACCAGGAGACCAGCAGGAGGTGGTGCAGTGGGCTTCCTGGCCCACAGAGTGAGAAAGTACCTTCAGGCTGAGGCTTACTGGCAGAGTAAGGTGCCTCTGGGCACTTATCAGTGTAGCTAAAGAGCTTTGTAACACTTGCCTAAGCAGGGCAGAGGCCGGGCTGGCCCAAGAGGCCTAAGGGGCTGAGGGGCCAAGATCCAGGGAGAAGCTTGCCCGTGAGCCCGGCCGAGAAGCTGTCCTGACCGAAGAACAGTATCTTGAGTTGTTCCTGATCCTGGATTGTAACCTAATACTTCCCTAGTAAACCCCAGAATTGTATTACCTGTGAGTTCTGTGTGGCCATTGCAACGAATTACTGAACCCAGAAGAGAAGTAGAGTGCTGTGGGAGGGATGGCTGTTGTTGGAATTGGTAAAAAATTTGGAGAGTGGAGGTACGTTTGACCTCTATTTCACAGCAATCAGCCTTGGGATACTGATGTGGATAACGGTTTTCTCTCCCCCCCCTTGTGAAGTTAGATGAGGAGGTCTGACACTACTGCCGTGCCATTTTTACAGTCGGCGCCATTTTTAACAGTGACTGAAAAGCCTTTGGTACACAGTTCTACTCTGACACAGGTGGGGTTGCCATGAGTTGAAACTGACTCCATGGCAACAGTTTTTAAAATTGTTTTTATTTTTAAGTAGTACAGAGAGAATAAGTAACTTTCTAAAGGCCACAACGTTAATAAGTTGGAGTCAGGGTTCGAAACCAGGCAGCTTGACCTCAAGGTCTGTGTTCTTAACCATCACTCTAAAGAATTGTTTTAAAGTTATTTAAAAAAAAAAATCATTTTCAAAATCATGGCATTAGAATGCCTGAAGCAAGAGTTTGCTGAGGGTCAGAGCTCAGGGTGATGGGGTAAGTTGTTGGGCTCCAACTGATCCATTGGTAATGTCACATGGCCCATTCTAAGCAACAGAGGCAGGATGCGGCAGACCTGATGGAAATCACCGTGACTTCATGGAGGTGGCATTGATAACACACCAGCTCTGACTGATGTGGATCAATTGCTTGCTTTGGTGATGAACAGCTGTTCTACAGCATTGAATTGCATTTATGCAAATAGATATTAATTCCATTCCAAATTCACATAATGGAAAAACAAACCAAACTGAAGTTTCCGGGGGACGTGGAGCCTATATCAAGTCTTTTTTCAGTTATTGCGCTCTTTGAAATTCATATATCTAAAATTCAGTTATTCAAGTACTCTGGAATATGTCCAGATGTCCAGACGTCCCTGGCAGATGCTCTACTCTGACCTGAAATCCTTCCAGTCACAAGTCGCCCAGCTACAAGTCTGTAATTTCCCCTTTCACCTGCAGGTGGGTGCATGAGTGCTGATTGCTGTTCAGTGAAGGCGTTCAGTGCCGTAAATCTGTGACAAAGTAATTCAGAGAAGCAAGAAAAGAGCAGGGTTAGATACAGGAGTGAATTATCCAACAGGCAAGGTAAGCATGGTGCCTACCTTGCTCACCAGTTCATCTGCAGTGAACAATTTCACATTTTTTCACCACATCAAAGATTCTGCTTCTAGGTATGGCTGGCATCTCTCTCCCAAACCCACATTACCTTCCTACAGAATCAAAGCCTCTTTTCAAATTTACAGTCCCTGACAAGGACAGATTATTCAGTAAGCAAGGTAAGCACGGGCTTATTTGTGCTTACTTACTAATATGTAGTGAACAATTTCACACGGATTTCACATCTTTGATGCTTCTGCTTCTAGGTATGGCTGACATCTGTCTCTCTTTTAACCCATAGCACCTTCCTACAGAATTCCCTGCATGGTTATCAGCCCCTTGACGGCCACACAGCCAGCCCCAGGGCCCAGCTGCAGCGAGGTGCCTGGGAAGGGCACCCTGCACATTTCATCAGATCTTGCATAACGGCATCCAGTGCCACTGGGGATCTGAGCGTGGGCAGCTGCCCTCCCATGTGCGCCGCCTCCTAGGGACAGGTGAGGCATGCCACCCTGCATGTCCAAGGGAGAACTGCCTGCTCCGGCCACCCGGCCGACTTCACTCTTACTGCTGGTCCCTGCAGAAAGCAGTAGACGAGGTCCTGGGTCTGCAGTCTAAAGTCTTTTTTCTTTAGACCAGATGGAGTGTTGGTTGTTTTGTCCCCTACTTTCCCTCTGCAGAAGCCTGTCCTCTTCGTCCCTTTCTATGCCTTCTCTCCTCAAACTGATGCTAATGACATCCAAACCAAAAGACTAGAGATGAATATGGCTTTCCTCGGGAATATTTACATATGTAAGAAGGGAATTGGACAAAACTGCATTTAATGGTGTCATTTCAGCCACCTGGAACAGGCTTTTCGGTGCGATCTTTTTGAGCAGTAGGTTTCTTTCTAGGATTCCTTAAATTACATCTTATAAATCATAATTGACTCAAGCTTAAGGTCTTATATGGCTGAGAGGAAGTCCAACTTCCTGACCAACTCTTTTCTTCTCAGTGAAGTGTGGAGATGTAACTATGAAATCTGTATAGCAAGTCAGAGCCACAAAAGAAAAAAAGTAAACCCCAGAAACTTCTTTAATCGAAGTTGATTCTCCAGGAATTGTAGTTGCTTTGACTGAGCTACAGGTTTCAGAGACAGTCATTACTCACATGGTCTCCTGACAGATCAGTGTTAATCCTTGGTGTTCATAATTATGATAATTACCACACTTGAACAATGTGGTTGGCATCCATTGCCATCGACTGGTACTCCAGCACCAAGAATCATTAACTCTGTAGGTGACCACCTCCATTAATGTATGCCCCTCTCCCCTTGAAAGCAGTTATAATTCTGCTGCAGAATTACACCTCCCTCTACTTTCCCTACCTGAATTCTACTGGCTTTCAGAGAGCTCAACCTTCCATTGAAGATTTCTGCCTCCGCCTCCTGCCATGACCAGCTCCTATGGACTCCTCCTTAACTTGACTCCCCAGGAAGCTGTCTGTCTGTATTATATATTGTGAAACTTGATTATAGTTGAATTAACACATTGTTAAATATTGCCTGACTTGTTCTTGGTTTTCTTTCTGAACATATAATCCTCTGAAATAGGCTGTTAGCATTCAGAAGGCAAGGACCATATTCACTAATCCTAGGCATATGAAAGATGCTTAATAAATATTTGTTTAATTGATCAAGATGAAACTTTATTGATGAGAAACAGGAATGTCATCCATTCAATCTTTCAATGAAAGTTTCCTGAGTTTCTGTGCCAGGCCCTGTGCTGGGCTGTGTAGGGGATAAAAAGATGAGGAAGACATTACCATCAGTTGTTACTGACTCCAGCTCATGGTGTCCCCATGCATGTCAGAGTAGAACTGTGCTCTATAGGATTTCAATGGCTGATTTTTTGGAAGTCGGTCACCAAGCTTTCTTCCAAGACATTTCTGGGTGGACTTGAGCTTCTAACCTTTCAGTTAGCAGCCAGTCCATACCCATCTGTACCACCCAGGGACTCCAGGAAGTTCTACTCTTATTTATAGGGAGATAAAGCCTTCATACAACTCATCACGAGGCAATGTAAATGCCTCAGGAATGTTAGAAGAAAAAAAGCCCCAAAGTTCAGAGGAGCGAAGAGAGCTCACTTGTGGCTAGTGGTCTGGAAAAAATGGGTACTTACTGTATAGGAGGGATTTCAGAATGTGGAAGTGATGAGGGCAAAACCTACAGAGGGAATAGTATGAGCAAAAATATAGGGGTGGGAAATACTAGAACTTGTATGGGCAAATCATGCAATTTAGTTTGACTGCAGTGATGTAGAATAAAACTAACAATAAAAACCCAGTGCCATCGAGTCGATTATGAAAACTAACAATAGCTAACATTTATTAAGGATGTACTTCTTGTTGTTAGGTGCCGTCGAGTCAGTTCTGACTCATAGTGACCCTGTGTACAACAGAATGAAACACTACCTGGACCTGCGCCATCCTCACAATCATCGTTATGCTTCAGCCCATTGTTGCAGCCACTGTGTCAATCCATCTCCTTGAGGGTCTTCCTCATTTTTTGCTGGCGCTCTACTTTACTAAGCATGATGTCCTTCTCCAGGGACTGATTCCCCCTGATAACCTGTCCAAAGTATGTGAGATGTAGTCTCACCATCCTTGCATCTCAGGAGCGCTCTGGTTGTACTTCTTCCAAGACAGACTTGTTTGTTCTTTTGGCAGTCCATGGTATGTTCAATATTCTTTGCCCACACCACAATTTAAACGGGTCAGTTCTTCTCTGGTCTTCCTTATTCATCATCCAGCTTTCACATGCGTATGAGGTGATTGAAAACATCATGCCTTGGGTCAGGTGCACTTTAGTCTTCAAGGTGACGTCTTTGCTTTTCAACACTTTAAAGAGGTCTTTCGCAGCAGATTTGCCCAGTGCATGCGTCTTTTGATTTCTTGACTGCTGCTCCCATGGGTGTTGATTGTGGATCCAAGTAAAGTAAAATCTTTGATAACTTCAATCTTTTCGTCATTTATCATGATGTTTCTTACTGGTCCAGTTGTGAGGATTTTTGTTTTCTTTATATTCTTCAGTAATCCATACTGACGGCTGTGGTCTTTGATCTATATGCCCGCTATTATGCTTTATGTACTTTATCTCTTTTTATCCTCTTAACAACTCCATGAGTTAGGCTTTGCTAATGCTCCCATTTTATGGGTGAAGAAGCTGAGGTTCAGAGAACTTAGATTATTTACCTAAAGCCATAGCACTACTAGGTTGGAATCTGACTCTGGAATCATACTACTCACTATCCAAGATGTGTATGGGAAGAAGTGAGAAATAAGATTGGAAAGGTTGTTTGGGGCCATATTAAAATAGGCATTAAATGTTGGGATTAAATTTGATCAGTAATGGCGGATCACGAAAGGTTATTGAACAGATAAGTCACCCAATTAAAGTTAAGCTTCAGGAAAATTATTATGGCAGCAGGAGGTAAAATGGATTGGAGAGAAAAGAGAAGACCAAGTAGGAGGTAAAGTAGGAGATGAAATTCAAGGTCTGAATGAAGCAGTGAGAATGGAAAGTAAGACATTTTGTGGGAAATATTTCAGGATAGATTCTATAGGGTATGGTGAGTTGGTGAAGTGAAGGATGAAGGAAGGAGTTATAGTGACTCCAAGGCATCAAAATGAGAAGAGAGCAGTATCAAGGAGTCAGACAAAGCTAGTTAAAGATGGCTCACTTGGTTGGTCAGTAGTGTTGGTGAGACTATCTTGACTATATTTTGGTGACCATATACAATAGACAGGGAAGATGCAGGTCTTGAACACTGGAAAGAGGTCAGGGCTGAAGGTATAAATTTGAGAATCCTTTGCTGTGAGGCCAAGAGACCAAGGGCTGACCTAGGGAGAGAAAGAGAATAAAAAGAGGGAAAGACAGGACCTAGGTGGAACCTTGGGGTGAAGCTTTATTTAGGGATCAGGAGGAAGACAGGTCATAGAAGGCCAAAGAAGGTCAGAGAGGGGAAGATCAAGAGAATATCACGAAAGCCAACGAAGGAGCTTTTCAAGGCAGAAGTATGGCCAAGAGCCTCAGGTACCACAGAAGGTCAAGGAAGAAGAGAACTGAATTGCTTTGGCGTCTAAGGGGTCACTAGATCTAACACAGGAGATGAGATAAATACATTATGGCCCATGTATATGATGGAACATTCTGCGGACAGTAAAAACCAGGTTTTTGAAGAACATTCAAGGATTTGACAAAGTGTAATGTTAGTAAATAAATAAATAAGATTTCAAGAGAGAATTCAAACCATGTTTATATAGCATGGTGCCAAATTTATTTAGTCTGCATATCTTTTTAACATGAATAAAAAATTCAAAATGTACCTATAAATATTTCAAAATGTACCTCTAAAATAAAAGTTTTAAAAACATAAACATATTAATAATAATTACTTAGTATTACCAAATATTTAAGGCTCACAGTTTCTTGATTGTCTTACTGGAAGGTAAATGGACCAAAGGGGCTGTCTTAGTTTGCTTGGGCTGCCATAACAAAATACCAGAAAATTGGTGGCTTTAAAGAACAAAAATTTATTATCTCACAGTTTTGGAGGCTAGGAGTCTGAACTCAGGGCACCAGCAGGGCTAGGCCCGCTCTCTCTGTCTCTGTGGGCTTTAGGAGAAGATCTTTGTCTCTTTCATCTTCTGTTGCCCTGGTGTTACTTGGTGTTGCTTAGCTGCTTGAAGATGTATCTTCACTAGGTGTCTGTCTTCCTCCTATGTGTGTCTGAGTTTATTCTGCTCTTTTTATAGGACACCACTCAGAAGTGATTAGGTTTAGGACCCACCCTACTCTGCCATGATCTCATTAACATAATAAAAGGAAACCCCTATTTCTAAACAGGGTCCTATTTACAGGTACAGAGGTCAGGACCTCACATAGCTTTGGGGGCACACAATTTAGTCCATAACAGGGACCAAGGATATTAGCAAAGGCAGCACTGAATGGCTGTCCATGGATTCAGGTTGAGCAGGACAGTCAGGGAGTCCAAGAATGAGCTCTGTGGTAGATTTTCCCATCCTTGGTCACATGAGTTTAAATCAGCCGTCACGTCATTGGTCCTGACATATGGACTTCTTGGAAATTCTTTGTTTAGCCAAGGCGGAGATTTATTTCAGCACAGGCCAGGCCATAAAATGATAGAGCCAGGATTTACCTTTTTTTTATAGGCTGTTCTACCTCTTGTAGCTTCTCCTTATCTGGATGAGTCACCAGCTGGATGTTAATGGCACCACAGAAAAGAGTCTGTCTTCTCCTCTGGGGCTTTACACACAGTTTAACTCTCGGCACTGACACCTGCCTCAGGAAAATGGGCATTCATTCCCAAAGAAGATAACATCTTTTCTTTCTAGCAAAGGCCAATGACTAGACTGGTTCAGGTAGGTTCTGGGAACAAACTAGCCAATGACCCAAAGAAGCCACTGCCCACTCACTCCTCTGGTGGAAGAGCATCCTACAATCTTGGAAGCACATACCTCACTTTGAAACCACTGCTTCTGCTCCTCCCGAGAGAGTGGTTTGGGACAATCTTTCCTCATGAAAAAGTGAAGAAAAAAAAAAAAAAAAAAAAGAAGAAGAAAAGGTAACTTGAATCCAGGGAAGTATTTCCAAAATTAGGGATTGGCAGTTCCTTCATTCTCTCTCCCTAACCACTTCCCTCCTGTAGGTCCTCATCACCTTCTGCCTAGGGTATTGAAATTGCCTTTCTTAAATACCTGTCTTCTGTCCCTCAACCTCTCCATATAACTGCTGAACTCATATTTCTAAAATTCCCACTTTTATCATGTTTCCTAATAATAAACCATCCATGATTGTCCCTTGCCTAAAGAAGTGGTTCCAAAACTTGCTTGTTTATTGGAATTATGTGGGAATTTTAAAAAATATAGGCTCCTCGGCTCCACCCTCTGATATTCTGACTTACAAGGTCTGTAGTGGGGTCCCTGGAAGTTTTTAAACTTAACAATAATAACAGATGATTTTAATCATCAGATCCACTCATTTAGAGAACAGACTCAAAATTCTCCACAATTTGGTCCATTTATTCTCTAACCTCATCATCTTCTAGAATTTTCTGTCTACTTACCTGTTGTTGTTGATCCCATAAGGGGCAGTTACCTGGCCCTAAATGTGCTGTGACAATTCTGCCCCAGTATATATCTTCATGTTGGTCTGCCTGAGGAAGCTCCCTGCCCCCTTTTCCAGCCTGCTGTGTTCCTCCTCAAGTACCACTTCTTGTTTGAAGTTTCTCTACCACTGCATCTCACTGCCACCTCTCGCTCCTTACCCTTCCGTATCTTCCTGTCTATGTTACTCACTAGGCAGAGAGCTCTGCCTTGTAACAGTTCGTAGATCACAGAAGCCACCTGTACTGTTTACAGATCAACTTGGCAGCTATGCACATCTCCTTAAACTGTATATAATCTCTAAATAGACAATTATAAAGTCATACTTGTCCCTAACATGATACAACTGACATACATACAACTGAAAATGCACTAGATTCATTTACATCTTATATTTTATAAGTAATGGGATAAGAGAGGAAGAAAACAAACAAAGGAACAAAAAAACATTTTCTATACACACACGTGTATAATGAAACAAGGAAGAAATTACAGTCCTTATTTCTGGAACTGGCCACGTGGTTGTGGTTGGTATTTAGAATTACCTTCTTCCACCACCCATTCCATATTTTCTTTGCCCTCAGCAAGTGCCTCAGCTGGTCACGGTTCTTTGTCTTTTGTGACCTAAACCTTCATTCCTGAAGGGTCTGGGCCATTACTAGTCATGTTGGAATTGGATTGCTGTAGTTTTTCATTGACTTTAATCACAGGGCATAGTAGTACTAAGAGATGCCTTAAAGGATCTCCTGCATTGCAGATATAAAAAAAAAATACTCACCTTTATCTCCATTATGTGATTAAATCTCATTTCCCATTGGTAATCAGAATCAATCACACCAGCCAATATGGTAACTCCCTTCTTTGCCTTTTGATTCAGAGGTGTGAGGAGCCCCAAGTGGCAGGTAGCACTCTTAACTTCCAATTCAATGAAATCAGTATTGTGTCTCCAGGTGGGAGCATTCCTCTCTTTGGAACTAAGACTTCTAGACCTACAGAGCATAAGGTTATGGGAACAGGAAGCAAAAATTTTGTGAGTGGGTCACTAGAGGTAATAGTGAATGATGCCACTCCCATTTCCACCCTAGATTCCTGGATGCATAAATCCTGGCTATAGGAGAAACAGCACCATACATTGGAGGCTGGTAAAATCATATACAACCTCCTGGAGAACATTGCTCCAACCATACAAAGTATTGCCACCCAGCTGGCACTGAATTGTGTCTTTAGAAGGCCATTTCATTGTTCTGTCTAGCTAGCTGCTACGGGATGATGGGGAATATGGTAAGACCAGTGAATTCCATGAATATGGGCCCATTGCCGCATTTCATTTGCTGTGAAGTGAGTCCCTTGATCTGAGGTGATGCTGTGTGGGATATGGTGACAATGGATAAGGCATTCTGTAAATCCATGGATGGTAGTTTTGGCAGAAGTATTGTGTGCAGAGAAGGCCTATTACAGTAAGTGCCTATTACAGTAAAACCAAAACGCTGCCCTTTCCATGATGGAAATGGTCCAATGTAATCAATCTGCCACCAGGTTGGTGGCTGATTGTCCCTTGTAGTGGTGCCATATCAGGGACTCAGTGTTGGTCTCGCCTGCTGGCAGATTGGGCACTCAGCAGTGGCTGTAGCCAACAGCATTGGTGAGTTGAATTTCGTGTTGCTGAGCCCATGCATAACCTTCATCCCTGCCACCATGGCCACTTTGTTCCTGAGCCTATTGGACAATGACAGGAGTGGCTGAGGAAACAGACTAACTGGTACCCACAGAATGTGTCATCCTATTCACTTGATTGTTAAAATCCTCCTCTGCCGAGGTCACCCTTTGGTGAACATTCACATGAGACACAAATTTCTTCACTTCTTTGGCCCATTCACAGACGTCTATCCACATGCCTTTTCCGCATATCTCCTTGTCACCAATTTTCCAATCAAGTTCCTTCCAAGTCCCTGACTATCCAGCCAAACTAATGACACAGTCCATGAATCAGTATACAGTCACACATCTGGCCATTTCTCCTTTCAAGCAAAGTAAACAATCAGGTTCACTGCTCAAAGTTCTGCCCACTGGGAGAATTTCCATTCACCACTGTTGTTCAGGGAGATTCCAGAAAGGGGTTGCAGTGCTGCCACTGTCCACTTCTGAGTGGTGCCTGCATATCATGCAGAAACATCTGTAAACCAGGCACAGGTTTTCTTCTTCTCAGTCAACTGATCGTAAGGAACTCCCCATGAAGCCATAGGTGCAGACTGGGAGAAAGAAGGTAATGTAACAGGAGTGGGGACCATGGGCATTTGGCCACTTCCTCATGTAACTTACTTTTGCCTTCAGGTCCAGCTTGAGCTCAGTGTTGTGTATACCACTTCCATTTAATAATGGAACACTGCTGTGCTGCACATCCAACTTTATGACTTTGTGGATCAGACAACATCCAGTTCATGATGGGGAACTCAGCCTGTATAGTGACTTGTTGGCCCATGGTTAAGCATTCACTCTCTACTAAGGCCCGGTAACAAGCCAAAAGCTGTTTTTCAAAAGGAGAGTAGTTATATGTAGAGGATGGCAGAGCTTTGCTCCAAAATCCTAAGGGTCTGCACTGTGATTCACCAGAGGGGCCTACCAAAGACTCCAAACAATATCTCTGTCTGCCACGAACACTTGAAGAACAGTAGGATCAGCTGGATCATATGACCCAAGTGGCAGAGCAGCTTGTACAGCCACCTGAACCTATTGCAGATCCTTCTCTTATTCTAGGCTCCACTCAAAACTATCAGCTTTTCAAGTCACTTGATAAACAGGCTGGAGTAACACACCCGAATGAGGGATATGTTGCCTCCAAAATCCAAAGAGGCCTACCAGGCATTGTACCTCCTTTTCAGTTTTAGGAGGGACCAGATGTAACAGCTTATCCTTTGCTTTAGAAGGAATATCTTGACTTGCAGCACACCACTGGACTCCTAGAAATTTCATCGAAGTGGAAGGGCACCTGAATTTTTGTTGGATTAATTTTCCACCCTTTAGCATGCAAATGCCTTACCAATAAGTCTAGAGTCATTGATACTTCTTCCTTATTATATCCAAATCAGCATATTGTCATCAATATAATGGGCCAGTGTGCCATCTTTGGAAAAGAAAGGTGATCAGAGTCTCTGTGAATTAAATTATGAATATGGCTGGAGAGTTGATATACCCTTGAGGTAGGACAGTAAAAGTGTGTTGTTGGCCTTGCCAGATGAAGGCAAAATTCTTCTGGTGGTTCTTCGAAATTGGAATCGAGTAAAAGGCATTGGCTGAATCGATAGATGCATACCAGGTACCAGGAGATGTATCAATTTGCTGAAACAGTGAAACCACATCTGGAAGAACAGGTGCAATTGGAGTCACCACCTGGTTAAATTTATGATAATCCACTGTCATTCTCCAAGATCTATCTGTTATAGGCAAGATAAATGTGGGATGTGGTGGAAATAACCACCCCTGCATCCTTCAAGTCCTTGATGATGGCAGTAATTTCTGCAATCCCCCCAGGAATGTGGAATTGTTTGGTTTAATATTTTTCTAGGTAGAGGCAGTTCTAATGGCTTCCACTTGGATTTTCCTATCACAATAGCCCTTACTCCACATGTCAGGGATCCAATGTGGGGGTTCTACCAGTTGCTAAGTATGTCTGTTGCAATTATGCATTCTGGAATTGGGGAAATCACTACAGGATGTGCTTGGGGACCCACTGTTAGATGAACCTGAGCTAATATTTCATTAGTAACCTGACTTCCATACACCCCTACACTGACAGGTGGGCCATAGTAATGTTTTGGCTCTCCTGAATCTGTTTTAGCTCAGAGCCAGTGTCCAGAAATCCCTGAAAAGTCTGATTATTTTCCTTTCCCCAGTGAACAGTCACTCTCATAAAAAGCTGTAGATCCCTCCGGGGAAGGCTGGGAGAAAGATTAACAGTATAAATTTTTTGGCAGTGTAGTGAGGTCCTTCCTCAAGGAGATACAGCCTCCCCTTCATTCAAGGGGTTGTGGGTCTGTAAACTGGCTCAAGTCTGGGAAATGATTAAGGGCCTGTGACTCTCTATTCTGGCGATTTGGGTTAGATTGCTGTTCATTGACCTAGAATACTTCCGCTTGTACAGATCAAGTAAATATTTAGTAGATTCCCCATCTATTTCACTCCTTGGGACACCCTAACTTAATAGCCAATACCATAAGTCCATATGAGTTAGACTATTCTGATTAATGTTTTGACTTTGCTGTCCATTATGGTAACCATGTCCACCTTGTCTTTGGTGATTAAATGCTGCCACTTGGCCCCTACCACTATGGGGTCCAATTAGCCCCAATTAGGCATTTTAATTCAGTTAGGGCAGTTCCCACTGTCAAGTCCGACTTACATAAAATAGCAATCACAGCAGTCTTCAAGGAGCTAGGGCTGTATTCACAAATTTGTTTCTCACTGTTGTGTGAAAATGTGTGTCTTTTGGGCACTCCACGTGTCTGTGGGTACAATCTGATAAATCCACTCTAACATGCCGATTTTCCTAAGCTTTTGGATACCTTCTTCTATAGTATATCAAGGCAGGTCTGGCACTTCAATTTGGTTTAGTGTAGGACACTGCTTAATCCATGCTTCAGTGAACTGACAAAATAAACTATTAGATCTTTTTGTAACCCCTTGAGCTGAAACATTGAATGAAGAATCTGTGCTTATTGGCCCAAATCAATAAACTTAGACTGATCCAACTTCATGTTCCTTGAACCATTATCCCTTAATAGCCATTTCCACACATATTCACCAGGTTTCTGTTTGTATATATTAGAAAAATCAAGCAGTTCTTTTGGAGTGTAGCATACCTCCTCCTAGGCCACACTTTGTACTTCACCTTTTGGAGCTCACTGACATTTGTCTAATTATAGATCTAGAAGCCAAAATGGGTGGTGGGGGTGGGCCTTGGGAACATTCAGCAAGGTCTTGTTAGGCATCTGCCTCAGGCAATGCCCCAGGCAATGTACCAGGTGATATCTCAGTCAAAGACTCTTTAGGAACAGCTGAGTTAATCTCATCAGATAGGAGTGGAAGGGATAATGGTTTTACTGTGGAGGTGCCTTAGCAGATAAAGATGGAGTGATCTCTTCAGATGGGAATGAAAAAGCTGGTTCTGTTGGCAGGAGTGATTCAATAGAGTTTTGATGCTCAATGTCCCCAGCTTTCGGATTATCTGCCCATATGTCCCTATCCCAAGTTTCAGGATCCCATTTATTCTCAATCAGTGCCCTCACTTTAACTTCAGACACCATTCAAGGTTGGAAATTCAATTTGCATTGTAATCCAGCCACTCTTTTGATAAGCCTCTGGCTTTGATTTTTGGTAATATCAGTTTTTTTTTACTACAAGAAATAAGGCTTTCTCTCTGGGCAAAAGTGGCAACTTTCAGGTGTTTTATGCAGCATTCGAGCTGTGACTCTGAAGCCCTGAATTCATTTCGTTGTTTTGCCACTTTGTCTAGTGATAATAGGACCAACAAACCAGCCCCCTTATATTTCTCATTCTGACAAAATTGTAGAAAAGTATCAAATATGTGATCACCCAGAGCCTCATTTATCACAAATATTTGATTTATTTGTGGTGATATTTTGCATATTTCCATTGCCACCTCACACTGTGAATTTTTAGTGCCGTCTTTTACTACTGGAGGTAGAGTCATCAATGCTTTAAGACTAGTTAGATTTGAGAACCAGTTTAGACAACTCATCCTTACAATTTTGTTTCTCTAGAACCACTCTTGGTACCAAATGCTGGGTTCTCTAGAGAAGCAAAACCAGTGAAGTGTGTGTGTGTGTGTGTGTGTGTGTGTCTATATATATATATATATATATATATATGTTGTTAGGTGCCATTGAGTCGGTTCTGACTCATAGGGACCCTGTGTACAACAGAACAAAACACAGCCTGGTCCTATGCCATCCTCATGATTGTTGTTATGCTTGAGCCCATTGTTGCAGCCACTGTATCAATCCATTTCACTAAGAGTCTTCCTCTTTTTCCCTGACCCTCTATTTTGTCAAGCATGATGTCCTTCTCTAAGGACTAGTCACTCCTGATAACATGTCCAAAGTATGTGAGATGAAGTCTTACCATCCTTGCTTCTAAGGAGCATTCTGGCTGTACTTCTTCCAAGACAGATTTGTTCTTTCTTTGGCAGTCCATGGTATATTTAATATTCTTTGCCAACACCACAATTCAAAAGTGTCAATCCTTCTTTGGTCTTCCTTATTCATTGTCTAGCTTTTGCATGCACATGAGGTGACTGAAAACACCATGCCTTGGGTCAGACCCACCTTAGTCCTCAAGGCAACACCTTTGCTTTTTAACACTTTAAAGAGATCTTTTACAATAGATCTGCCCAATGCAATGTGTCATCTGATTTCTTGACTGCTGCTTCCATGGGTGTTGATTGTGAACCCAAGTAAAATGAAATCCTTCAAAACTTCAATCTTTTCTCTGTTTTTCATGATGTTGCTTATTGGTCCAGTTATGAGTATTTTTGTTTTCTTCATGTTGAGGCGTAATCCATACTGAAGGCTGTGGTTTTTGATCTTCATCAGTAAGTGCTTCAAGTCTCTTCACTTTCAGTAAGAAGCAAGGTTGTGTCATCTGCATAATGCATGTTGTTAATGAGTCTTCCTCCAATCCTGATGTTCCATTATTCTTCGTACAGTCCAGCTTCTCAGATTATTTGCTTAGCATACAGATTGATTTAGTATAGAAAAAGGATACAATCCTGATGCACACCTTTCCTGACTTTAAACCATGCATCATCCCCTTGTTCTGTTTGAATGACGGCCTTTTGATCTATGAACAGATTCCTCATAAGCATTAGAAGTGTTATGGAATACCCATTCTTCACAACTGTCTTTTGCATCTAGTTGTGAAATACCACAAGGGGATGGTTTTAAAAAAGAGAAATTTATTCTCACAGTAAAGTAGGCTAGAAGTCCAAATTCAGGGTGCCAGCTCCAGGGGAAGCCTTTCTTCTCTCTGTTGACTCTGGAGGAAGGACCTTTCACCAATCTTCCCGTGGTCTAGGAGCTTCTCTGAGCAGGAACCTCAGGTCCAAAGGATGGGCTCTGCTCCCGGAACTGCTTTCTTGGTGGTATGAGACCCCCATTTCTGTCTCCCTTTTATATCTCAAAAGAGCTTGGCTAGAGACACTACCTAATCTTATAGAGCTCATCAATATATCTGTCATTAATCCATCTCTTTACATCATAGTGATAGGATTTAAAACAGGGAAGTCACATCAGATGACAAAATGGTAGACAATCATATAATACTGGGAATCATGACCTGGCCAAACTGACAGACATTTTTGTGGGACACAGTTCAATCCATGACAACGACATTATCCAAAATTTGTTATGATCCATACAGTTGAATGCCTCTGCACAGTCAATAAAACACAGGTATTCTCTACTTTCAGCCAAGATCCATCTGAGATTAGCAGTGGTATCTTTCATTCCACCTCCTCTTCTGAATCTGTCTTGAATTTCTGGCAGTACCCTGTCAATGTACTGCTGCAACTGCTTTTGAATGATCTTCAGCAAAATTTTACTTGTGTGTGATATTAATGATATTGTTCGATAATTTCTGCATTAGATTGGATCACTTTTTTGGAATAGGCATAAATATGGATGTCTTCAGTTGGTTGACCAGTAGCTGTCTTCCAAATTTGTTGGCATAGATGACTGAGCACTTCTAGTGCTGCATCTGTTGCAACATCTCAATCGGCATTCCATCAATTATTGGAGACTTGTTTTCCGCTGATGTTTTCAGTGCAGGTTGGACTTCTTCCTTTAGTACCATCGGTTCTTGACCATATGCTAATTCCTGAAATGGTTTAACGTAGGCCAGTTCTTTTTTTGTACAGTGGCTGTGTGTTCCTCCCATCTTCTTTTGATGCTTCCTGCATCATTCAGTATTTTACCCATTGAATCCTTCACTATTACAACTCAAGCCTTGAATTTTTTCTTCAGTTCTTTCAGCTTGAGAAGTGCTGAGAGCGTTCTTCCTTTTTGGTTTTCTAAACAGGTCTTTGCACATGCCATTTTAATCCTTTATTTTCTCCAGCACTTTGAAATCTTCTGTTCAGCTCTTTCACTTCATCGTTCTTCTGTTCATTTAGCTACTCGACGTTCAAGAGGAAGTTTCAGAGCTTCTTCTGACATCCATTTTGGTCTTTTCTGTCTTTTTAATGACCTCTTGCTTTCTTCATGTATGATGTCCTCGATGTCATTTCACAGCTCCTCTGGTCTTCAGTCATTAGTGTTCAATACATACATTATATAGTATATGTGTGGGTTTTTTGTATATGTGTGTGTGTGTGTATATATATATAGAGAGAGAGAGAGAGAGAGAGATTTATGTTAAGGAAATGGCTCTCACAATTGTGGAGGCTGGCAAGTCCCAAATCCATGGGTGAAGTGTTAGGCTGGAGGCTTCCCTTGACTCAGGTGGTTGTAGGGGCTGATGAACACAAAATCAGCAAGTCAGATGGTAGGCTGCTGGCTCGTGGTGCTGTGGGAGCTGGCAAATCCCCAAATTGGCAGGTCAGACAGCAGGCTGCTGATTTGCAGGAGCTGATAATTCCCCAGATCTGTAGGTCAGATAGTGCCTGCTAGCTCATGTCCCAAGAACCAGAGGTCAGAAAAGGATGAGTCAAGTGCAGGATTGAGAACAAAAGCCAATGAGCTTTTCCAGAACATCTGTATATATTGAATGCAGACTACACCCCCGAGGAAAGTCCCCTTACAACTGATTGGCTGATCACATCGGATCACTACATGGAGGTGATTACATTATATTACTTATGGAAGAGCAATCAGTCAAACCACTAAGAGTCATAACCTAATCGAGATGACGCATAACATTAGCCATCACGGTGACATTCAGAAGCTGTGAAGCAGAAATGGGGACAGAAGCATTTATGCAGAGAAAACATGAATGTGCAGTTCTCTTAAATTTTTAAGAAAGCAGAGTACCAAAAATATCTTCACGGGACTTCACTTCTTGCTTAATCTCTGTCTTCAGTGAGCTGTAATGTCAAAAGAGTAGCTTCAAAGTGGAAATAACTGCAGACATTTGATTCTGATGGCTTCTTCCTCTTTTCAGAGTGTCCCAAAACTTTTTGGTGGAGGTACCTGTTTAGATATTTTTGTTGTTCATGTTCAAGTATTTCCTTATGTCAGTACTTTCCTGTGTACTTTCACGTTCTTCAATACATGAATTTCTTTTATAAAGTTCTTTTAAAGCTTTTAAGACAATTATTTAGTGTAGAGAGAGCAAAAGAGCTTAATCTTTGGTGCCAGTGCTCTAAGACTGTGAGCCACCTCCTCCTCTCCCTGGGGAGTCTTTTTCTAGTCTTGAGGAAATCTTTTTCTGTTTATACTTCTTCCACATGTTCTTTCTCTAGCGACAATTCTTCTCCCTTCTCTGGTACTTAAGCTTTTGGAAAAAAAAACCCGGAAAAGAAAGTATTTTCATGTTACTTCTGCTTTCTATCCCACCACAAGCCTTCCTGAGATATTGGGGTCAAGGAGAAAGGAAAGAGAAAATTAGAGGGAGAAAAAACATTGTTATATCAACATATTATCCAACCACATTTAATCTACTTCCCTGGCATCTGGGAGTTCGTCTGCTCCAGATCTGGAGTGTTTTCTGGGGTTGCTAGCAGTTAAGTGGTGATGCACAGTTAGCTCTCTGAGATTTGTTTTGATTTTATTTGTTTTCTACATTCCTTTTTAAAAATTACACAAGAAATAAATATTCACTACAGAAAAAGTGAAAAAAATAGGTAGGCAAAATGTTAAATTAAAAATAACCTGTAATCTCAGATATAATCACTCTAGTCCAATATGCCACCAACCATTTTGTTGCAAGAAACCAACACATGCAAGTAGGGAAACAGAAACTAAGGATGGAGGCCTGAAGTGTGTGAACCTCTGGTTCCAGAAACTTCTGAAACCCAGCTGCCTGCCCTTCTTGTGGCTTGGTCATTTCATGTTTTGCCCATGGCTGATCATCACTATCACACTGATCTTCTGTACTGGCTAGCATCATTTTGGTGGCAAGTGACAGAAACCCAACTCAAATTTATTTACACAAAAAAAATAGGAAGGAAACAGATGTCTGCTCAGATACAGTAGGTTTGAATACCAGCTCTACTCAGCCTTTGGCATGTTACTTAACCTCTCAAAACCTCTGTTTCCTCATCTGAAAAATGGTAACCATCTCTTGGGGTTATTGAGATTGAATGAGATAAGGCATAGAAGGCCCTTAGCACAGGGCCTGACACATGGAAACCACTCAATAAGGGGTAGCTATCAGTTATTGAGCAGTAGCTGTTCTGAGCAGTGGAGAAAGTTATGTTGTCAGTGAGTTATTACTGGCAGAATTTTGAAGGCAGGAAAGAAGGGCAGTGACGCAGGTCTTTTCTTCCTCACACTTGCACACTCCCATGAAGCTGACCATGACCTGGTAAAATAATTGTTGGTGTAGGTGGCTGTGATGCTGCCATCCTTCTCCACTGTGAGCACCCACAGTCAGCTCTGAGTGACTATTTGTTGACTAATGGGCAGGTCCCTGCAGCTAGAGTCCATGAGCACTTAGAATTTCATCATTAATGAAGGGAGACCATATTTGGGGAACCAAGAGCTCTTCAGTTTGAGATGGTGGTTTCAGGCCTGCTGGGACATGGAGAATCATGTCAAACACGTCTGAGAGTTTAGGGCTGCTCGCTCTACTGAAGTTACACTTACAAACAGGGGCGAATTAACCAGCAAGCAAGGTATGCAGGGGCTTACGTTAAGCAAGGTATACACAGACTTTCTTGTGTTTACTTACTAATTCTGCAGTGCACAGTTTTACATGGGTTTCACGATGTCTTTGATGTGATGAAAATCAGGTGAAATTGTGCACTACAGATTAGTAAATGGAAGTAATCTCATGTGTAACGTACCTTGCTTATTGGGTAATCTGTCCCTGCTTACAAATGCATTTGTCTTATGTCCTTTTTTTTTTGTCAAATCAAATCCATTTTGGGGGGCATTTAGGGTGCAGTTAATAAAACAGGTGATGGAAAACCAACCAAAGTCTCATAAAAACCTCTTCAGAAATAATAACCTTAATCTTAAAGGCATAGATCTTCAACTGCTCTTGCTAAAATTTCTAAGGTTCTTAATGGGATAGTTATTGAAATCCACCTGGGATGGATACTCTGGTCTGCAGAGTTAAATTAATGTTGTCTCAACCAGAATTTGTGATGAACTAACATGTGCAAATGATCAGATCTGGCTTGAGGTGGCCTAGGTTGAAAATATAAAACCCATTGCCATTGAGTCAATTCCTACTCATAGCGACCCTATAGGCCAGAGTAGAACTGTCCCATATGGTTTTCAAGGCTGTAATCTTTACAGAAGCAGATTGCCACGTCTTTCTCCTGTGGGTTTGAACTGTTGACCTTTTCGTTACCTCCCAAGAGCTTAACCACTGCACCACCAAGGCTCCTTCGGTTGAAAATATACATGGGCTCAAAAGGGACGTGCTGTTTCTCACCTCATAGGTTCGGGTTGCCAAGGTCAGCATAAAGTGATTGGCCTGCCTTAGACACCTGGTCCACAACCCAAATAAAGCTGCTGCCTGTGTGAATGGTAGAGTCTGGGCTTTGAACTTGTGACCCAAGCAGACAGGTTTTTCCTAAGTATGGTTAACTGAGTCACAAACTGTAACACCCCACCCAAACCATTTGTGGTATTTTCTACTGAAATAAAACTCTCCATTAAAACTCACAGCAATTAAACAATTTCTAACCTTCCCTATACATACGACATAGCCTGCAATTTAGAGCAAGATTTAAAGAGATAGACACATCTCTTATTTTTTTTCCCACTGATCTGCTCAATAGCTGGGGATTTTGTTTAGTCTGACTTTAGGTCTTTCTTTGTGCTTGGGAAAAACTCACCCTGCATCTTCTGTGGTTCTGAATGTCCCAGTTGCAACTTCAGGAACCCTGATTAATGTCATCGAAGTTGTAACTTAAAGCTTTTGGGAGGCCCAGGCTTTCTCTCTGTTAGGCAGTTGTCAGTCCTCATTATCGAATCACTCATCCCCCCTTTGTTACTCTGTATTGTGGCTCTGTAAAATAGAGAAAGCAGCTTCCCGCCCCTGGTGACTTGGCAAAACACTGAGTAAGAGAGAGAAAGACAGCCATAGCAGGTGTGCACAGCAAGGTCTTTCCTAGAGACCCTCCCTCTGGTCCTTTTCTTCCTTTCCTTTTTAAAATTTTATTTATTTATTTTGTTGTTGTTAAGAATATACACAGCAAAAATACACCAATTCAACAATTTTTCCATGTACTATTTAGTGACACTGATCACATTCTTCAAGTTGTACAACCATTCTCACCCTCCTTTTCTGAGTTGTCCCTCCCGCATTTACATAAACTCACGGCCCCCTAAAGCTCCCATCTAATCTTTCAAGTTGCTGTTATCAATTTGATCGCATATACATAGTTCTTAAAACAGCATAATGCTCAAGGCAGACATCTTTTTATGAGTTAAGCTAAACTATTGTTTGGATTTAAGACCTCAGGGGATACTTTTGGTTTAAGGTTAGTGCTCCATTTTTTATTCCAGGGGATGAACAGTTCTCTCTGGTATCTTGTGACCCTGTAGGAAGGATCAGCTTAATTAAATGTTCATGACTTGGGCTTTTTTTCTTTTGTTTTTAATCGTTTCCCTGACCCTCTTTAGACCACCCCTGTATATCCCTAAAGGAGGTAGGCGTGTAATTTGAGGTGATGGTTTGGTAAGAGAGAGGGAAGTCTCACTCAGTCACATGTCTGTTGGTGTAGGAAATTGGGTCATCAGTGCTTAATTCCCGCCTCCCCACCGCACGGTTCTTTCCTGGAGCCCTGGTGTGCAGTGGTTAAGAGCTCAGCTGCTAACCAAAAGATCAGCAGCTCTAATCTACCAGCCGCTCCTTGTATTAATGTTGTCATTCTCATGAAGTACATTCTCAAATAGGTTCCTGAGAAAGAATGTACGGTGATAAGTCTTTTGAGACTTTTCAGGTCTGAATTTTTCTTTATTCTATCAGTATCCTTGATTAATAATTTGGCTAGGGATAGAATTTTAGACTGAAAATCATTTTCCCCACAGAATTTTGAATTTACTGAATTCTAGCTGAGAAGTGGCCATTCTTATTTCCAGTTCTTTTGATATGATCTCTTTTCTTTTTCTCTTTAGAAACTTCTATTCATCCCTGATGCTCTGAAATATCTTCATGATATGGGTCATATTCTTTGTGCTGTTACCTGGTGAACCCTTTCAATCTAGAAACATATGTCCTTTAGGTCTAAGACTTTTTCTTGAATTATTAGTTTGATAATTTCTTCCTTTTTTAATTTTGTGTTATCTCTTTCTAGAATTCATATTAATGGGATGTTGGCCTTCTTGAGTTGATTCTCTAATTTTCCAGTTTATTCTCTACTATTGTCTATCTCTGTTATTTTTGTTCTGCTTTTTGGGAAGCTCCCTCGCATTTATCTTCCAACCCTTCTGTTGATTTTTTAATCTTTGGCTACCATATATTTAATTTTCAAGTGCTCTTATAGATTTCTGCTTCTCTTCCTTCTATAGCATCCTTTTTTTGCTATCAAAGATTGTGCATAGATTTTTTTTCCCTAAGGTTTTTTCTTTTTGATCTTTTCTCCAAATCTGTTTTTCATCTTTGTTCTGGCTTTTGTTTTTCACATTGAGGGTCTTTTTCAAATGTGGATTCTCAACAATTCATTAATGTTTGAGTCAATCACTAAGAAGCTGATGGGAAGCTATGAGTGCATGGGTGGGGCTTGCTTCTGGTGATCTTCATTGTAGGGTAGTGGTCCTTAATAGGGGCAGCTTCTAGGGGCATTTTAGAAATTTGGTAGGATTTTCAGTTGTCACAGCTACTGGGGTGCCCTACTGGCACTTAGCATGTGGGAGCCAAGGATGCTAGCTGACTTGCAATTCCAGGATAGTTTTATACAACAAAGATTGTCTTTTTATCTACAGTTACTGGATAAATCACAAGACATAGAGTTAAATTTGAAATTCATGTAAACAATGAATATATTTTTTCATTTAAGTATGTCCCATATATTGTATTTTTATTGGCTAAATCTGGCAATCTTAGCTGTGTCTTACTCCACTTTCAAAGTCCCATTGGACAGTCATGTAGATGAAAACTGTTCATAATTATTCGATCCAGGTTATCAACTCTGCTTTACATGAAAATACAAATAATTTTTGCATGGATTTAATATACCTTAAGAGTTCTAAGAATGCAACTACCATGTAAATTGAGGGAGACAGTGTTTTGATTCAAGACTTAACCCAAAGTTGTTCACTATTTAGATGAAAGAAGTCACAGACAAAAGCATGGCTTGTGTCAGTCTGTATTTGTAGCTATCTTATTCATGGAGATTCAAATATATTTATTTAGGCCTTTTTCCCCCCACACAATATAAAGAAAAAAATGTCAACAGTATTCAGTAGAGTATGGTCTAACTTCTTTTACATTCAAACATTGTAAGAAGATGAAAGAATCTGACTACTTCATTATGTCTTCCAGGGTCCACTACCCATGTTATTATAGAGTGGAACTTGGATTATTGAATCATAAATTCCTTTTGTTTCTCCTTTGTAAGGGCATTATAATGTTTTTTTTTTTTTTTTAAATATTACATGCAGGTTGATTATTTTAACTATAAATTTCATTTCAGACAGTAAAGGGGATATTTCAGAACATTTATTTTAAAAAGGTGTTGACGTCAACAACATAATTCAAAATCTCAAAATAATTATGCTGAATGAAAGAATCCAGACAAAGAAAGTACACTGAGTCCATTTTTAAAAAATTCACAAGCCTATAGTTCAAACGTCTATACTGACAGAAAGCAGATCAGTGATTGCCTGAAGATGGGGGAGTGGGACAGCGAGTGGCAGGAGGGTGCATTGCAAAGGGAAACAAGGAAAATTTGGGAGAAAATTGATATGTTCATTATCCTGATGGGAGTGATGATTTCATGAGTATATAGATACATCAAAACTTTTCAAATTGTGTAAATATAAGCAATTTATTATATGTCAGTTATACCTCAATAGCTACTGCCCATCTGTTTGTCATACCGTGGTGACTTGCATATTGCTACAATACCGGAAGCTGTGCTACTGGTATTTCAAATATCAGCAGAGTCACCCATGGTAGATGAGTTTCAGTGGAGTTTCCAAAGACAGGCTATAAGGAAAGGCCTGGTGATCTACTTCCAAAAATTAGCTAATGAAAACCTAACAGATGACAACAGAATATTGTCTAACTGGCTTGCTTTGAACACATCTCCAGGAAGGAGGAGTACATCATGTTTGGTGAAGTAGAGGGCCAACAAGGGTGTGAGAGACTCTCGGTGAGATAAATTGGCACAACAATCAAAAGGCTGGACTTGAACACACTGATGATTGTGAGGATGACACGGGACCAGGCAAGGTCTTGTTCTGTTGTACATAAGGTCGATGTAAGCTGGTGTTGACTTGAAATCAGCTAACAACATGCCTCAATAAAGCTGATATAAAAACGAAGGTGAGAGGGTACAGGCCAATGTAGTGCAATGGTTTCTCATATATGTGGTGTCTCTGGCCTTGGGTTTATAATTCTTCTAGAAATAATTGATTGGCCCACAGCCTGCCCTGTGATTGGTCTATTTTATGTACCTTGCAGGATTGGACAGTTTATAATACAAACAAGATGCATAAAACATTTCAGGAATTAGTTGATTACTATGCAAATTTGATGACTGGCCTACCAAAGGCGTTGGTAAGTTTGTGGTTCTTGGTGGGAGGAGTAGGCTTATGAAAGGGCCAGTCCCACAGAGGTTGAAGGGGGACCTCATTACAATTAAGAAGAAGAGCCTGGAGTCAAGTGTGTCCTTTGTACCTAGGGTACCTGTGCTGAGAACCTCCTAGACCCAGGAGACAGAGAGCTGTAACACTGGAGACAGAACAAAATGCCATGAGACAGTGGCAGCAGCATGAATGGCATGAGCATCAGGAGCCAGGAGACTGGCATAAGGCAGCTGCAGTGGACTTGCTGACCCATGGAGTGAGAAAGCTGAGGGTCTGTAGGCAGAAGACTTGCTGGTGGAAAGGGTGCCTCTGGGCACTTGTTGGCAGAGCCAAAAGAGCTGTAACACTTGCCTGATCAGGGCAGAGGGCAGGCTGAGAATGGGGCTCAGCAGCAGAAGCCAGGCCAAGAGTGAGGCCCGGTGATGGGCACGGCTGAGAAGAAACAGAGAGCTGTGTTGGTTGGATGCCGTCCTGATTGACGAACTGTATACCCGCTCCTGAGTTGTATCCTGTTTACTTCCAAGTTGATCCTGATCTTTACCTTATTTGCATAGCTTTCCTAATAAAACACATAATCATGATAAGTATGACCTAAGAGTTTTGCAACAAATTTTGAACCCAGCAGAGAAGTAGAGAGCGAGGTGGGATGGCTGGTGTCAGAACTGATAAAAAGTTTGGAGAATGGAGGCATGTCTGACCTCCACCTCATAGGAATCAGCTTTGGGCTGATGGTGATTCTCATTCTTTCCCTTGAATGCAGGCAGGCCCCGATGCTACTAGATTTCAGCAACGATGGGACTTTTTCTCTCAGGAGTTTCCAAATGTCATTATCTGTAAGATCTGTAGGTCTTTCTCCTAGTAAGATTAAATTCTCTAGATCAAGATCCTCTAACTTCCCTCCTGGGAGGATATAAACCTGGCTGCCAGCATTCTTGAACCTAATCGGGGGAAGGGCAAGGGGTTTCACCATTCAGTGTGCAGACTTGCACTTAATCAAGCCACTCCCTCACGCCACCTTCTGCTCTGCCCAGTGTCCTCAATCTGATGTTACTCACATTACTCTTTATACTTACAGGCCTTCTTCCCCCAGAATATGTGCTTTTAAAGCACGAATGTTTGAATAGAACTACTATAAAAATTGTCTTACAAGTATTTATTTAGATAAACTCCTGGATGATGGAATCAGTTGGTTATTAAGCCAAAGCAGGACAGACGTTAGGGTAGGGAGATGGCATTTGAGCCTTTCGTGGAGGGTGCTGAGAAGACAACCTGTTGACTTCTCACATAGTCCCTTGCTGCCACTGCCAGAGTCAGGCAGGGTGACCAGGCATCTGTGATGCTTCAGATGACCCCACACCTGGGGATGCTGGCAGCTACAGGGCAGGGGCCTAGGAAGGAACTTTGGGGTCTTTGTAGAAAGGCTCCGGACACTGAGATTATCAAGAAGATTGGGAATTTGTCTTAGTTATCTAGTATTACTGTAATGTAACTACCACAAGTCAGTGGCTTTAACAAACTTAAATTTGTTTTTTCACAGTTTAGGAGGCTAGAAGTCCAAATTCAGGGTGCAGGCTCTAGTGGAAGTTTTTCTCTTTCTGAAGGCTTTGGGGGAAGGTTCTTGACTCTTGCAGCTCCTGTTCCTTGGTTCCTTGGTGATCTTCATGTGGCATCTATCTTCCCCATTTGTTCCCTTCTGTGCCTAATCTGTTCCTTTTATATCTCAAAAAATGATTGGCTTAAAACACATCCTACACTGATACGGCCTCATTAACATAACAGAGAAAACTCTATTCCTAGATGGGGTTACATCCACATGTATAGGGGTTAGAATTTACATCACATATTTTTGGGGAACACAATTCAATCCATAACAGAATGTCTGGGGGTCAGCCTGAAGGCAGCATTCCCTGGGTACTGTGGTCAGAACTCCCCATTCTTTGTGAAGGCAGCTGTGCCTCTGCCATTTAAATAAGAGCTACTACTTGAAAGCCTTATGGATCACAATGGTCTAATTCTGTAGTGCATGGGGTTGCCATGAGTCAGGAGCCAACTCAATGGCCACTAATGACAACTCGTTGAGCACGTACTATGTACTAAGCACTTTTAATAAATTTCAAGTGATTTCACAAAAAACCCTGTTGTTTTTATCCCCATTTCATAGATGAGGAGACTGGGACTCAAATAAATTAGATAATCACTCCGAAGTCACTCAGCTAGAATATGTCGAAAACAGGACTGCATTCATACAGGCTCCAGAGCTGGAGATTCAACCTGAGTCTAAATACTATTCCCTCCAGAATTCCAGCTATGAAAATTTTAAGTAGATCTTGGGGATTAATAGAAATAAGGAAACGACTTTTCTGCTACAGCAGAAAACTTTTCTGGGGTCATTCTTATTAGGGAGAACAGGTTCACACAGGCAACAGTGAAGTGGAGAACCACTTGGCTCCCTGCCTTAAATGCAGAAGGCATGATATTCCCAATAGATCATCACCTATTCTACATCACGGGCTCACTGTCAGGAGATCTGGGTTCAAGTCCTCACCCTGCTGCTATTCCTCTGCCTGATCTTGAGTGGTTGCTACATTTCTGTGAACCTCAGTGCCCTCATCTGTTAAGGAGGAAGATTCAAATGGGCAAATGTAAAGTTCCTCTCAGCTTTCAAATGCTGGGATTCCATGTGTTACCTCTCCCAGGGGTATTTGCATCATGGAATGTTACTGTCTCAGAGAGGAGTTTTTGCAAGTCAGGGGTCCTCCCCCCCTGCTCTGAACTCACCCATCTTGGGGAGCTGTCTACTTAAGGGCAGGCTCTGTCAGTGGAGGGGTTAAATAGCATGGCTTGCCCTACTCCAGACAGAGTGGTTGTAAGAAGGACTTAATCATGTTTCCAGCTCTGCTGGCAGCTGTGATTCACTGTTGCATTGTGATTATGTAAGCACATGGAAACAGGCCAGGTTATCCACTGGCAGCTGCACACATCTCTCTGTCCGATTCACTACTGTGGTTTTTTTTTTTCCTTTATACTACTTTTGGATACAAGCTTCTTTGAACTCATTTTTTAGAATGGAAATGGAAGCATTACTGGTGAACAGGCGGAGGAGGCATTGCCCATCATTTGGAGAGAACGCAGTCCTCTAAGAGAAGCTGGAATCGGAACATGGAAGCCCTGAGCCTTGAGCCTGCATGTCCAGCCCTAGCTTCCAGCTCTCCCTGTCTCCCTTCCTCCCTCCCATCACTGTGGTCCACTTCCCCTTCCCAGGCTCCCCCAAAGCAGCCCCGCCTCCACCAGAAGCGTCAGGCAGGAACACTGAGGCCCAGAGGAGGGACTATCCCTGACTGAGGACATGCAGTGAGATTGTGTGTGTGTGTGTGTGTGTGTGTGTGTGTGTGTGTGTGTAGGGGGGCAGGAATAGGAGTGCCAGGATTCTGCAGCTGAAGCAATGACCTCAATAATATTTCCATGAGGGGAAGGATAGAAATCCACTTCTCAGATTCCTTCAGTCAGATTGCACTTTCATCATCTCTCAGCTGTTATTCCAAGGGGAGACTAGCTTAGGGTTTAGCTTTCTCCCCATCTCCACTGTCTGATGTTTCCATTGACAAAGATTCATTCTGTTGTTATTAGCTGCTGTCCAGTTGGCTCCAGAGTCACAGTGACTCCATGTACAGTGGGATTTGACTGTACAGTGGGATTTGGGTGATTTTTTAGAAGTAGATTGCCAGGACTATCTCTGGGTTTATCAGTCATTTATTCTTTCTTCCTGTATCCCCTCACTTGTCTGAAGCTCCCCTTCCCATCAGGATCCACTCGCTACAAACTACAACAACAAAAAAAAGAACAAACAACTAAAAACCAAATCAGCCAACCAAACAACAGCCACCACCACCAAGCAAGCAACCTCCCCCCTTACTCAACCCATTGCTCTTTTTCTGTCTTTCCTTTCACAGCCAAATTTCTTGAACATGTAAGTCTGTGTCCACTTCTTCATCTCCCATTTGTGTCTTACAACAGGGCAGTGAGCTCATCTTGTCATCCCCAGTGACCTTCTCATAGCTCAATCCCAAAGCGTTTTTTTTGTTTCTCATCCAGCTTAACCTCTTGGTAACATGTGACAATTCAGCCAGCTGCTCTCATTTAACTCTCTCTTCTCTTAGATTCTGTGACCTATCTCTTCATTACTTTGTCTACTTTTCCCGTCTCTCTTGCTGGCCTGAACACCATGTATATATACACATACATATGTATTTGTAGGTAGGCAGGTATCTATTTCTGCCTGATCTCAACAAGGATTTAAACAGCTGGCAGAAATGCACACACTAGGTTAATAAAATAGGGATCGAGATATAAGTGATGGGGAATTAAGAGTCAATTGTAGTCATAATAAGTGGACAGTGCAAAGATTTATTCCAAAAGGCAGTATAAAATCATTAGTCCACCCAGCAAATCCCATCATTTGACTCTTCCTACCAAATAGCCCTTGATGACACATAGTTGCCCAGCTCCTTACCTTGGCCTATAGAGCCTTTCACAGTTGAATCCCGGTTTGTTTTTCCAGTTAATCTCCTGCTTCTGGACCTTTGTAAAGCTGATATCTCTGCTTCGAATATGCTCTTTCCTTTCTCCTCTTCCTGGTGTTGTCTACTCAACAAACATCTAGTAGGTTTTTAAGACAGTTCCAACATCGTCTCTTTTGTGAAGCCTTTCCCAATTCCTCCTGTGATAATTTATCACCCCTTTTAAGTAGCAAATAGCTAAACTTCTTTCAGCCTCAGTTTTGGCATCTGGACAATGGGAATAGTAACGGTACCTACTTCACTGTGAGGATCAAATAAGACACACATAGAAAGTGCTTAGGACAGCACCTGGCATATTGTAAGCATTACTAGACGTTGACGATTAACTATCTCCCCCCCTTATAAATGGAGGGGACAATAGTCAAGAAGACTAAGATATTTTCCTAAGTAAATTAAGATTCTAATGATGCAACTAAGAATAAACCCCTGATTCCTCTAACCTGGGCCACAGGCTAGTCTATCCCTGTATCACCTCTCAAATGTTAGTCTTCATCAGTGGCTGGCTGTTCCCCTCTGGAAAATCCTTTCTACCCTGAATGTTGACCCTCTCATGTTTAAGCCCTACCAGCCTGGGTAACTTTATCAGCACACTGATGAGTACAGGCCCTGTTCTTGATTGTCTTCAGCTCTAATCCTGTTGCCTCAGTCTTGCTGAGGTCATTGTCCCCATGATTTGCTGCTAAAACAGTCTGGTCTCAGAGTGCAGCAGGGTTGCCAAATGGATCCAGAAGTCAGAGAGAAGGCGTTCTAGTGCCTGTGGCCAGCCGGGTATACAGGCCACCAGCCCCAGCCAAGGCATTCACTGGCTTTCAGTGGAAAGCCTGGGTGACCTGAAGGCTGGCTCATAGCTGCCAGGGCTGGGTTCCCAAAAGCCACCTCCTTAGCAGCCTTCTGCCTGCCGGTGCTCAGGCAGCGCGTGCATGTGTGCGTGAATGCCTGAGTGTGCGTATCCTTGTGCCATTTCTCAAGGTGTCACCTGTCAGCCAAAAAACATTCCTGGACCAGGTTCAGAACCCCAGCATCACAGTCATTCAGCTACATGTCTTTAAATGGGGTCTGAGGAAATCTCATAATACTAATCTAATACTAACTCTAATACAAACACTAACACTAAGAGATAGCTCGTATTGTACAAAGTAAGGGAATAGGAGGCTTAGGGAGACCAAATATCTCACACAAAGTCTTACAGCTCACAGGTGGTATTTATACGAAAGCCATAGTCTGCCTGACCATGAGCCTGGGCTCTTTCTTCCATGCCTTGTGCCCCTTTCAGAAAAGTGGAGGAACACATGAAGGTCATTGGATAACCCCCATGAGGCACCCTGCAAATGTAAGCTACTCCATTATCGCCATCCTCCAGGAGGGAAGCACAGGCTCTGGAAAGCCGGAATTTCATGCTAAAATTGGAAAAGCGGGCTTAGCGAGCACTCGCTGGCATCCGGAGCCTGGATTCTAGCTCTGCAGTCTTACGCAGATCTCTCTGGGACTCAGTTTCTCCATTTGTAGTATGAGAGTTTGGGTGAGATGACCTTTAAATAGAGGATTTTCATGTGGTGTCAAATCTCTCCCCTGAGATGACTATTATTAAAACGTCACCATGAGAGTGTGGTGGCTTAACATGTGTGGAGCTTACTTAACGTTTACCATTGCACATTCACATTCAGGAAGGCATTTTATCTTATTTTACATAGTACAGTATTTTTAATACTACATGGTATTTGAGTAATTAATTTTTTATGGATTCTGAAATGCTCGAGGCAGTACGCCCATCCCTTTTATGGCAGGCATTTTACCACCTATAGACCTCAAGGAGCAGAACGAGCATGGTGGTGTCCATCAAGGGGACAGACAAAAACCAGGCCTGGAGAGAGGTGAGTGGGGCTCGCAGGCATTGAAGACTCCCAGGGATGGCAGTCAGAGAGGATGGTCCAGAAATATTTCTTGACTGACAAGAGACACTTGAGAACTGGCACAAGGTCCCTAAACCCACCTAAGCAGATGCATGGACACACAGGCCCATAGTGCCTGAGCTGGTGGCTTGCAAATGGGTCTGGTCTGGCCCACACAGTGTTTTAGAGAAATTCAAATTAGTTGCTAAAATTGAAAATCAGGTTATTTCACATGAAAAGTTAGTATTTTGGGCTTCTATTGAAAAATGGGAAGTTGGGGCTGCACTGGGTCTGTATTCCCCCTTGGCGACATTTGGCCAGATGCTCCTTCAGAGGGGACACACTGACCAGCCCACTCCAGTGCCCACTCCACCTGCTGCCCTCATTCCCTCTAGCTGCATTTGCTGGCACACTCCCCGAGTACCCAGCCCACTGTGTGTAGCCAAGTCGTGCTCAATAAACTCATTGACCATTAAATCTCCCAAATGTGACACTGCAATCTGACCCAAATTTATTTGTGCCATAATTGGGTTGCCCAAAGATGTGTGATTTTGTATATATTGGTGGATCCTATTTTCCAGATGAATCTGTGAAAGCAGACCCTCTAAGCCGGGGTCACTTATTCCATGCCAGGCACTGCTTTAAGTATTTTTCACTATCACAACAAACTCCTGCATGAGGTAGTTACTTATATCCACATCTGATGCATGGGGAAACTGAGGCACTGAAAGGTGAAACAACTTTCTCCTTGTCACACAGCTGGTACATGGGAGGGCTGGAATGTGAACCCAGGTGGTCAGGCTCCAGAAAGCATAATCCCAACCACTGTGCTACCCCACCTGGCCCCGTGAGGCTTCTCTGAGTCTGTCTTCTCATCTGTGAAGGTCCTGTTATCCCTGCCTCACAGGGGGCAAATGAGATAATGTGTGTAAAAAAAAAAAAACCAAACTCATTGCATCGATTCCAACTCATAGCGACCCTATAGGACAGAGTAGAACGGCCCCACAGGGTTTCCAGGGAGCACCTGGTAGACTCAAACTGCCTACCTTTTGGTTAGCAGCTGTACCTCTTAACCACTATGCCACCAAGGTTTTCCAATATGTGTGAAAGCACTTAGTAAATTGCAATGTGCTCTTTAATTGTTAGTAATTACTATAACCTGCAGGTCAGGAGTCAAGCTGGAAGCCTGTGGTTGAGGCTACCAGCTCGTTAGCCTCTCTCTCTAGCTATGTCCCTGTGGCTGCAAGGTGGGAGGGGGTGTCACTAGCACGTGGTAGGCCTTGATTCTTGAAATTCCAACATGGTGCGAACAAAAAATCAACCATAGTCTATACTGTGAGGTGACAGCTGAGGTGTAGGGGCCAATTTTCAAAGGCACAGAGACTAGTCCAACAACCCTTCCTTCCACCATGGACCAACCAAAGTCACTACTCCACTTTAAGGAAGTCCAGACTTGCCCACTGCCAGGGAGAACAGGTGGATTTACACCCTGCCCCTCCCCGAGCACTTCCCAGGGCATCCATGTGCAGGTGTGCAGTTTGTGGACTGCACACAGATGCTGACTAAGGGAGCAAGTGGGTGCTGAGATCCAGCCTATACTCTGTTCACCAGTTGTGTGCTCTGGCGTGGGTTGCATTCGTAGGTGAAATGTGCCATCTATGCATCTCTGATATGTCTACCCAATTGTTCTGCCCAGAGAAGCCTCCCTGTTCAAATTTGACTGCTTGGGGAAGTGCCTTTTTCAGTCCATTCAAAAGTTCTGTGTGGGCTAGTGGAGGTCCTGGTGATGCACGACCCCAGTGAGGCCCTGGAAATCAACCTCTGCCTCCAGCTCCCCCAATTTCCTCAGCCGAGCCCGTGAATCCCCTCCTCCACTGGCTCATGGTTCTCTATCCAACCCATATTCTCCCATGACCTTGCATCAGTCATTGCCTGTGATCTGATCCAAGACAAGGTGACCCAAAGGCCAACTCCCAAGATCCAAGGCCAGAGCCCCATTTGCTTCCCCTTTGGCCTCTGCTCTTGGGTTCCTTTTCTGGTAACCACCCTAGGACCCCTGCCTCACTGCCTTGTACCTACCATTTCCCCAGCCCCAAGACTGGAGACTTCTCCTAAAGCCTGGAGCAAAGCTGCAGATCTTCAGCTATGGATAACCTGCCTGACCAGCCTTCCAAGTGCCAATCTGTTGATATTGCCTGTCACTGCACTCCGCCCACCTGTGAGTCTAACCCCTGCTTTATCCCCCACTACTCATTGTTTTCACCATAGCTTGTGATTGCCTGTGACGGTGACACCTAGCCTTACCTGCCTGGCTGAGTATCTGGGGTCAGGCTGGGCCAACTGGTCACGTCCCTCAGTACCCATCCCACCCTAGGGCGAAGTGGAGCTGTTTCAGACCCTCCCTGCTGAACTGTCTTGTGAGTAAATAAACCACCATGCTCTGACACGTCCAGAATGATGATGGGGCAGTGATTCTTTACCTGTGTCTGCCCCAGCACCCTGAAGAATATGCACACATGACTCCTGAGATACAGGAAGTGCTCAAGAAATAGTTACTGCGGCTTCTTGGCTGCCACTACCTGGAAAGTGATTCAGAATCTCTGGGGGTGGGTGTGGTGGTGGTTGGAGGGAATTTTTAAAATTCCCCCTCCTACTACTGAGATTCACATAAGCCCTTCTTAAAGGGCTGGCGAGGGGTTCCAGCTCTTTCCTTGGAATCACTGAGCTAGTTTCTTTGTTGACTTTAGCTCAGATGTGATGGGCTCTATGAGAAGGGATCAAACCCAAAACCAAACCATTCTGTTGAGTCAATTCTGACTCCTAGAGACCCCATAGTGTGTCCAAGGCCGTAAATCTCTACGGAAGCAGACTGCCACATCTTTCTCATGAGAAGGGACAAGTGCTTCTAACTCTAATTTGCTGCTTTTTGTACTATCTCTAGTGGTTTATGCCTTTATTCGTATCAGCTTGGCTCCCTATCTTTGCTCAGCAGGTAGTTTTGGGGGACAGAGGTGGTTGTATCCCAAACTTGCCACAAGCCTGGGCTAACGCTGAAGCCCCCAAGACTGAGCTGACCTGGGCTCTGTACTGCTAGTTTGGAGACACTAGGTATCCCTTATTCTCCTGCCCTCAGATCCAAGCTGGCTAGTGACCCCAATAGGAGTGCTCCCCAAAGGGTGTGATCCCACACTTAGAGTGGCTAGGGGGCAGCCCCTCTGCAATACGATGACCATGCTCCACCTGTTCTGGTCACTGGAACAGAAAGTCAAGCCCTGGGGTGTGGGAGGTGCTCTCTCCAAGACCTCCTAGCCCTTTCCTCACCTACAGGGGAAGACAGGACCGGCACTCATAATCCCTGCTAAGGTGCTGGTCCCTGAAGTGACAAGGCACATCACAGGACCAAGCCAAAGCGGCAGCCAGAAATCCTACAGCCCAGCCCCCTTTCTTTGGGAGCCTTTGGAGTGTACACGACCGCGCGGGGCACTTCCGAGCTCTATGAGACAGCTGGGCTCCCTCCGGTGACCTCAGCGATCCCGGGTTGTGCAAGTCTGTCGGGCTCCTACCCACACCCAAGCCCCACCCATCCCAGGGGATCCTGACTCATTCCCACGTGATTGGGCAACTGGCTTTTGGAGACTGACCTGAAGAGGAGCCGTTAGGCGGGGCTCCAAGCTAGCAGGTCACAGCCTCCCCCAAGTGTTCCTGTCACCCTCACCGAGGCAGAGTTTGCGTGAAGCAGGAGGTCTTGAACTGTGCTGTCTTTTTCCTCTCGGTCCTTTACTCCATTCCCTTCTCCCTGGAACCCAGGACTCATGGGCTGCTGCCCTAGTGGTCGGATCTACTGTCCAGGAGTCCACACCCGGGTGCTGAAGACCATCTGTCTAAATTCCCTTTTCTCGGCTCCGCCAGAGACCCCGCTGTCCCTGCACACCCCCTCTCCCGCGTCCCCACCTTCTGTGGGTCCCCATCCCTCCGTGCACCCAACCTCTGCGCGCCCCACCCCTCCACGAGCCCCACCCCTCCATGAGCCCCACCCTTCCGCGTGTTTCCCTTTTTCGTTCCCCTTACACACACACACACACACACACACACACACACGCACAAACACACTTTCTTGGCGTACTGCTTTGTTTTACTTTCAGGTAGTTGTTAGGTTGGAAAGGCACTGATTATCTGGGTCGCTGTACCGGTGGAAGAAAATCCTTACCGTGTATTGCCATCCTTTGCGGTGACACCTGCATCCTTTAACTGTTAAGAACTTAAAAAAAAAAAAAAAAGGTCTGCGACGGTAGGATTTCAGGGTTTAGCTATAAGTCAATGCCGGAAGGATGGATTTGTAATTAGAGGGGCCTTTTTTTTTTTTTCCTATTTACAGGAGCCTTGGTGGCGCAGCGGTTAAGAGCGCTGCCGCTAACCAGAAGGTCTGCAGTTCAGCTGCTCCTTGGGGTAGTTCTGCTCTGTTCTGTAAGGTCGCTGTGAGTTGAAACCAACTTGATTCTTTCTCTTCCTTCTCTTCCCTTGGTCCTCACCTCTCAGGCGTCTAAAGCTGACATGTGTTAAAAGGGTGTCTTATGCAATATTTTCTAACGTGTGTTTGAGATTTGGTAAAACTTTCAGTGTTATTTCTCCATTTATGGAAATCAGTGCATCTTAGACTTTACCTTTTCAGTCAGATCCTATGTCTGATTAAAAAATTTTTTTTTTCCAAAAAATCGTGGGTGAGAAAAAGGAAGAGAAAAGAAAAGAAGGGGAAAAGCAGCAACTTTCTGCAAGCATAAGAATAAAGTTTTAACTTGAAGTTGACTGAGAAAGGGCTGGAAAGCGCCTTACACAAATGTATATACAAATGTCCCAGAGAAACTGGATAAATTCTTATAAACGCATTTGGTGCAAAACAGCCTGCAGACAGAAAAATTAGGAACAGTTGCTTTGGAGTGGTTAATTTATGCTAATAGTCTGAACACTTAACACCTAACTGCATTGCAATAAAAAACCAAACTAAACCTGTTGCCGTGGAGTTGATTCTGACTCATAGTGACCCTTTAGGACCAGGTAGAACTGCCCCACAGGGTTTCCAAGGAGTGGCTGGTGGATTCGAACTGCCAACCTTTCGGTTAGCAGCCGAATGCTTAACCACTGTGCCACCAGGACTCCAACCACATTGCAGTAGAAGTGCTAAAGGATTGCTACGATGTAGTATTTACAGCTATTCTGTTTCTGTTATAAAAATCGGGATTTTGTCAAAGGATGCCTTGTACTGCGAGTTTCCTGAATGTGTTGTGAATGTGGAACTACAACTGGGCTGCCCAAAGGCAGCAGGAGGCCCAGCACCTGGACGCAAGTGTGTCTGTAAATCCTGACCCAAGGTTTCAGCTGGGCCTGTGAAGCCCACTTGTGATCTGGTGCTTAGATAGGGAATACCACGAAAGGCACATGGGATCCTGGGAATTGCCTATATTAAATGTTCGGGACTACAGTTGTCTAACTGCAGTGCCTGGCATATTTTCTGGGCCATTTTTGATGTTTGGGTTGGGATGTTAGAGGTGGTTAACATGGTGGCTAAGAGTGCAGACTCTGGAGTCTTGCTTGGAATCAAATCCTGGATCTACTACTTGTTAGCTGTGTGACTTTGGGCAAGTTACTTAGGCATTCTGAATCTAAATCTCATCTGTACAATGAGGATAGTAATGTTGTAAGGATTAAATTCGTTAATATTATTTAGAAAAGTTCCAGCACATAGTAGGCCCTTAACAAGCATTAGTCTTTTTTATTACTTTTATTATTTAGAGAAAGATATCAGATAGAAATTGCATTTGACTGCTAATAAAAAAAAATAAAATAAAGGAGACTATAAATATTTGTGGTTCAAACAAAATATGTACTTTATTATTATTTTATTACTGTACTTTAGACGAAGGTTTACAGAACAAGCTGGCTTCTCATTAGACAGTTAGTACACATACTTCTTTGTGACATTGATTACTAAGCCCACAGTCAACACTCTCTCCTCTAGACCGTGGGTTCCCAGTTACCATCTTTCCTGTCCCCTCCTGCCTTCTTGTCATTGCCCCAGGGCCAGTGTGCCTATTTAGTCTCATTTTCTTTTATGGGCCTGTCCAATCTTTGGCCGAAGGGGGAACCCCAGGAGTGACTTCACTACTGAGCTAAAAGGTGTCCAGGGGCCATACTCTTGGGGTTTCTCCAGTCTCTGTCAGACCAGTAAATCTGGTCTTTTTTTGTGAGTTAGAATTTTGTTCTACATTTTTTTTTTTTTGTAAAAGAAGTCCAGAGGTATAAAGTCCAAAACTGGTATGAGGGACACAGACTCCCCCTATCCATCTGCTCTGTCATCCTTAATGCATGGCTCCCATCTTTTAGGTTGCTCACGATCTAAGATAGTTGCTCTTTGAAAACGCAGCCATAACGTGTGTTCCAGGCAGGAAGCAAGAGGACATGGGTAAGAATTTTTTTTTTAAACTTTTTATTTTGAAATAATTATAGATTTACAAGAAGCTCAAAGACACTACAGAGAGATCCCGCGTACCTACCCTCCATCCAGTTTCCTCCAATGGTTACATCTTACATAGTACAACATCAAATCAAGAGATTGGTGTCAGTACAATGTATGTGTACAATCCTATGTCATTTTACCACATGTGTAAATTCCTGTAACTACCCTGACAATCAAGATACAGAACTATTCCTGCACTACAAAAAAAAAAAAAAAAGAAGAGAGGCACAGTCTCCAGCTGGCTGTTTCTCTTTAAGGAGCTTTTCCTATGCACCGTCCTCCAATAGCTTCTACTCACATTTCCTTAGCTTAAAGAAAGTCTCATGGCCATACAATTTTAAAGGAGGCTGAGAAATACAGTCACCCCAAATAAAATTGGGGTTGTGTTACTCAGGAAGAAGAGGGAGCAGGAGTGGTCTAACTTGGGTAGTCATCCAGTAGTTGTTACCTAGTTATATCTGATACGAGAAGGTTGGGCTTTCGGAGAGTCTTGATTGGTTATTTTTATATAATGAGGATTTGGGAGATGTTAAGTGAGGTGAGGAATCCCTGGGTGGTGCAAACAGTTAACATGCTCCACTGCTAACTGAAAGGTTGGAGGTTTGAGTTCACCCAGAGGTGCCTCAGAAGGAAGACCTGGTGAATTACTTCTGAAAACCCAGCCATCGAAAACCTTGCGGAGCACAGGTCTACTCTGATTACACACAGGGTTGGAACTGACTCAGTGACAACTGGTTTAAGTGAGGTGAAAAGTATACACAAAAGCCACTGCTGAAATTGTAATCAGGTTTAGAGATTAATATAGCTCTTCAATGCTTTCAAGACTTTGATCACTGACCTGATCTAATCTGTTTGGTAAATATTAAAGACAATAGTTGAGGGATGTTTTGGTTTAATATGGCATCTGACGAACAGCCTTTAATATATCATCTTTCAGCTTTTCAATAAAATATCTATGAAGCCATAGCAGGAAGTAGTGAAGGGGAAGCTTACAACTTGTAAACTAAGTCTAGCAGATAGCATAAACCCAGAATCTCAGAGAAAACTTTAACATAGGATGAACAAAAAAAAAAATTTTTTTTTCCACTTATTTGCCTCATGAAACAGAACATACCTGAAAAACATGAGACCCCTCAAGCCTCCCCTACTGTTTATTTCTTGACTCACGGACCCAGCTGTCCCTCTACTGTGGAGTCCTGTGAGTAATCTAGGTTGGTTCTCCTCCTCCTTCCTTGTTATCCTTCTGCATGTTCTTAAAGACAGCAACTCCCCAAATTTAACTGGGCAGTAGGTGGTAGTGGTGGTTGTGTGTGTGCCTGTGTCTGTGTGTGTGCGTGTGTGTTGGGAGACAGCTAGGTGGGGGATGACTGGCAATCCTGGGAGATATAGTCCCTACACGTAAAGAGTTGTCTGCTAGAGTGGGCATTGAGAGAAAGCTCTCTGTCTGCAGAACCAGCTGGAACTGCAGCTTTTCATGAATTACATCAGTTCAGAGCAGGTGCCGAGCTTAAGAGGATGAATAGAAATCAGAACTGGGCTAGATGTCACGTATCCAAACCTGCCATTTAGCTGTGGAGCTGGAATGGAGTTTGACCATCACTCAAATAGGAATGGAGTCAGGGGAAATCTACAGACATTATCTGCTGTCAAATACCAAGTTTAGATAGTATTTCCCTTTTTAAAATGATTTAAATGTGACTGAGACGTTAGTAATAGCATTGATACTAAGGAGTCAGACTGCCTGGGTTCACATCCCGACTTCACCACTTATATAGCTCTGTGATGTTGGACAAGTTACCTAACTTCAGTGTCTCAGCATTCACATCTGTAAAATGAAGTTAATAATGTGTCTTACAGAGTTGCGGTGATAATTACATGAATTGATACATCAGAAATACTTTGGACAGTACATAGTAAGGATTCAATAAATTAGGCTATAGTATGATGATGAAATTATAACTAAAGAGAAAAAATTAATATAGAACCTGTAAATTACAGAAACAAGGGAAAGGAAATAGCCACCTGAAGATTCAGAGGCCAAGTATATCTTCAAAAATAATGCACTGCAGATTCCAAAAGAAAATTTCAGGAAGCCACATAGTATCCTCCGTAGAGTAAAAGAGGATATATTCTTTTTGAAACAGGACAGAAACCCACAAAAAGATAAATGAATAAGATAACAAAATTAAAAATCCACATTGAGCCAATAAAGAAAAGAAATGATAACATAAAAGATGAAAGGAAGAATATGTTAGTAACAAGTGTGAGAAATTCTTGCAGAATGCAGAGGAAAAGGAAAAGAAAAATCATGTGAGGTAATCTAACAGATATTAAAAAAAACCCACTGCCACTGAGTTGATTCCAACTCATAGCGACCATACAGGACAGAGTAGAACTGCCCCGTAGAGTTTCCAAGGAATGCCTGGTAGATTCAAACTGCCGACCTTTTGGTTAGTAGCCATTGCACTTAACCACCACGCCACCAGGGTTTTTTTTTTTTTTTTTTTTAGAGAATAGCAAATTAAGACATGACTTATAAATAATTATTTCTGAAGAACAGAACAGAGCAAATGAAACAAAAGTAATACTTAACTATGGAGTAAAAGAATATTCTCAGGCTGCCAAAATGATCTTTATTATCTTGATTAAAAATAATTTGCTCCTTCTATACAGAATCAATTAAGAGACTCACATCTAGGTATAAAAAAAAAAACACAGGCAAAATGTTTAAAACATCCAGGCTGAGGAGGCAGGATAAAAATTTGACTGGCTACAGATAAATCTTTTGTAATACTAAGTGCTAAGAAGAGACAAGGCATAATTAATTGCCAAAGATAATATTATCTACCTAGAGATGGTAACAGAAGCAGCAGAAAAAAAATTTTGAAATTAATTAATAACCAAGTTAAGTACCATAGCTAGTTGGAAATTAATATGCAAAAGTAACAGTTTTCTTAATTCCCAACAATAAGGAGCTTAAAAATATAATAGGCTAAGGTGCTTGGCAATCCTGAAGGGAGTGGCTAAAAGGCTGAGTTGCGCCTTTGCTGGACTGATGGAGCTAGAGTACAAGGAGTTCAGGGCCCACCAAAGGGGAAGCATGATGAACGCTCTTCCCTACATCTTGAGACCCCAAAAGGATGCCTGCACCTGTGATGGTTATTTTCTGTGTCAATTTGGCTAGGCTGTGGTGCCCAGTTTTTGGTCACACACTAGTTTAGATGCTGTTATGAAGTATTTACATGTGAATAAATCAGGTGTTCTTCAGTAAAGTAGATTACCCTCCATAATGTGGGTAAGACTCACCCAATCACCTGAAAGCCTTAGAAGCAAAAAGGGAGTTTTCCCTAGGGTGTTTTCCGCTCCC
Source organism: Loxodonta africana (assembly GCF_030014295.1). Lineage (NCBI taxonomy): Eukaryota > Metazoa > Chordata > Mammalia > Proboscidea > Elephantidae > Loxodonta > Loxodonta africana. Next base: position 29,832,156 of record NC_087356.1, read on the forward strand.
TAGGGAATAGACATTTTGCCAGAACTCCCTCACTCTTCACTCTTCCTATTACCTGACCTACAGATATTGGGACACAAGACTGCAGGAATCTCCAGTTTGTCACCTGACCTACAGATTTTGGAACTGTGGATCCCCACAATCATGTGAGTCAATTCCTAAAAATAAATCTCTTCTCTCTCTCTCTCTATGTATATATATAATATATACATTATATACTATTTATTCTGTTTCTCTAGAGAACCCTGATTATGATAGTACTCTAGAAGTAAGGTTGAACCAGAAATAAATAGGCCTTCAGCTGTAATTCAGTTTTGCATTATTCAGTTTCTGAAATAAGATTAACATGATCCCAGATTATTAGTATTTCCAGGCACATGGCAGAAATAACATAAATCCACTCAGGAAAAAGATGTAATTAGAAGCTTAATTCACCAGGAAGATATAACAATATGAAAAAGTATGCACCTAGTAGTATTATAAAATATTTTGAGCTGAAAAATAATAAAAATACTGTAAATAAATATCCAAATTTATGCAATGCATATAAAGCTGAGTCTAGAGGAAAAATTTTATATACGTGAAAATAAAGTTTGAAAAATTAAGAAATTTCAAGAAATTAGAAAAATAGCATGAAATTGAACCCAAATAAAGAAGAAGGAAGTAAATATTAAAGGTAAGAACAGAAATAGAGAGGACAAACAAAGCCAAAAGTTGAGTCTGTGAAAAGCCTTGTGTGCGATTGGCCAAGAAAAGAAAGGAAAGAAGATACAAATATCCAATGTCAGGGATGAAAGAGGAAACTACAGATTTTATAGATATGAAAACAACAAGACTTTATTCTGAATAAAAAGGTGGCAGTATATTTGATAATCTGGATGAAATAGCCAGATTTGTAGACAAGTTCACTTTATAAAAACCGATACAGGAAGAAATAGAAAATCTCAATACTTTCTTTAACTATTAGAATCTATAATTAAAGTCTTTCACACAGAGAAAACACCAGGCCCAGGGACTTTATTGGTAAATTCTACCAATTATTTAAGAAAGAAATATCACTAATTCTACACAAATTCTTCCAGAGACTAGAAAAAGAGGGAACATTTCCCAACATTTTACGAAGCCAACATAACATCGATACCAAAACTTGACAAGTATATTACAATAATGCCAATCAAAGTCATCAACATAGATACAAAATATAAGTAAGTTGAATCCAGAAATACATAAAAGAAGAGTACATCATGACTAATTTGCCATCATTCCAGGAATATTCAATATTAATAATAAAAAATCTATCAATGAAATTCTTCAAGTTAACAGAATAAATTAAAAAAATCACATGATCAACTCAAAAATTTTAAGTAAATTTGAATGTCCATTTCTGATAAAAAATGAAACTATTAGGAAATGAAAGAATTTGCTTAATCTGATAAAGGATATATACAAAATATTACAGCAAACGTTATGCTTAAGTGAAATATTAAAAGCTTTACCTTTGAGATTAGAAAAAAGCTAAGGATAACAACTATGACCACTTCTATTCAACATTGTCCTGGGAGTCCTAGCTAATATAACAAGTCCAGAAAAAGAAATAAAATGAATAAGAATTAGATAATAAGAAACAAAGCTGTTGTTATTTGCATGTATTATATGCAAACCCAAAATAATACATTGATAAATTATTAAAATTAATAAATGGCATTACTAAGATTTCTGGGTAGAAGATCAATATTAAAAACAAAATCAATGGTATATTTATATACTAGTAACAGTTAGAAAATGCAATTTCCAGAAAGAAATAGCATAAAAAATAGCATTAAAAAAAACTTAACAAAAATAGGAAGACATCTACAAAGAGAACTACAAAACAATTTTTAAAGAATTTAAACATGACATATATCAATGAGGATACTCCATGTTCATGGATTGGAAGACTCAATATTATATCCACTCTCCTCAAACTGATCTGTAGATTCAGTGCAATCCAATAACATGCTGATTCTAAAATTAATATGGATACGTGAAGGACCAAGGGTTAGCAACACACTTTTGAATAAGAATAAAAGGGAGAAATTGCTCTAACTAGCAGTATCAAGATTTATTACAAAAGTACAACAATTAAGTCTTTGTGGTATTTGCTCAAGGATGGACAAATTTATCAACGTATTATAACAATACAACAGACATACGGATCCTCGATTATGCAAAAGGTAACATTGTAAAGTAGTGGGAAAGGAAAGACTTTAATGAATGTGCTGGGATATTTAAATACCCATTTGGAAAAAGACCAAACTTGATTTTATGTATTTACTGTGCTTTAAGTGAAAGTTTACAAATCAAGTCAATCTCTCATACAAAAACTTGTATACACCTTGCTATGTACTCTTAGCTGCTCTCCTCCTAAAGAGACAGCATACTCCTCCTCTCCACCCCATATTCCCCATGTCCATTCAACCAGCTCCTGTCCCCCTTGGCTTTCTCATCTCCCCTCCGGACAGGAGTTGCCCACATAGTCTCATGTGTCTACTTGAGCCAAGAAGCTCACTCCTCACCAGTATCTCAAACTTGATTTTTGCCTCACACATCCATAAAAATAAAATCCAGCTGAATTATTTTTTTAAAGGAGAAGCAAAATAATAAAGTTCCTAGAAGATAATATAAAACAATATATTCATGATCTCAGGTTAAGAAAAGACTCTTAGAACATAAAAAGCACTACCATAAAGGAAAAGATTGATATATATATATAATATATATATATAACTATATTAAAATAAGAACTTTTGTCAAAAATAACAGAGTGAAAAATAAAGCCATAGAGGGAAAAGCTATGTAACATATAACTGACAGGAGCATACTTCCAGAATATATAAAGATTCTGAGTTCATAGGATCTTAGGGTATACATATATTTAACTTTGATAGATAATAACAAAACATTTTCCTAAATGGTTGTCCCAAATTATACCCTAAAGTGCAACAGCTGGGGCAGAAGTTACTGTGAACAGGGCTACACTGCAAAAGCTAAGCTCAGTCAGAAATCCTGGTATCAGGGGAGGGAAGCTAGAGAAGGCTTGGAAAACATTGAGGAGGAAATTGTAGTAGTAGAGCATAAGATAGAAATGAGAAAACTTAATACAATGAAATAGAAATAAAAAGTTAAAAGGGTTTAAGAGAAAATGGTAAATGTAGAAAACAGTCGAAGGAGATCCAACCTAGGTATAACTGGTTTATCTGAAAAAGAAAATCAAAACAGTGTAAAAAGAAGAAATGTTTAAAATATAACAGAAGCAAAACAGGTGGTATCTTATATGTTAAACTTAATGTACATTTACCATATGACCTAGCAGTTCCATCGGTTCCTAATTATTTACCAATATAAATGAAAGCATATGTCCACACAAAGACTTGTATATGAATACCCACAGGTGCTTCAGGAATTTGACAAAATGATTCTATATTTCACTCAAAAGAATAGATTTTAAATAGTCAATAACATTTTAAAATGATAATGGAAGAACTCTTACTATCAGTATTTTAAGCTTTTTAAAACTACAGATTTTTTAAAAAGTATATTGCTGTTGTAGAAATAGGCAGAACAAAATAGACAGCCTGTGTGTATGTGTGTGTGTTTATACCTAATAAGGGTTATACTTAAATCAGTGGGGAAAAATACTGACTACTTAATATATAGAGCTAGAATAATTACTAATGCCATATATCAGATGTTGACAAAACTTTTTATGTAAAGGGCCAGACAGTAAATATTTTAGGCTTTGTTGGCTATACTATCTGTTACAACTACTCAGCTTTTCCACTGTAGCATGAAAGCAGCCGTGAACAATACATAAACAAATGGGTGTGGCTATGTTACGATCAAATTTTATTTACAAAAACAGGTAACAGACTGGATTTTGACTTGAGGGCCATAGATTTCTGAGCTATGCCATATGCTAAAAATAAAACTGTAACATACTGTATGAAAATTTAGATATTATCATATGCAAATATAATTTAATATACATAAATATAATTATGAAAGATATTCTTATTATCTTGGAGTGAGGTATATTATCACAATGCAATGGCAATAACAAATAAATAATAATCTAATCACTGAAGAATTAGAAACTTTTTTGCATAAAAATATATATAGTAAATGAAAAACTAGAAAAATGTTTACATATATAGTTTTTATAAACCAATAATAAAAAAGCCCACCAGTGCTGTAGAAAAATTAACCTAACACTTTACAAAAGGAAAAAATATAATTGACATCAGATTTGTTCCAACTCCTTGGAAACATCAGAATACAGATTGGACAAAACCTTTGAAATTAATACAATGAAGAATATGGTGGCTCGCTTTCATTCAACTGGCATCTGATAAAAAAAAGATAGTAGAATTAAATTGACCAAAGGAAGTCTCCAATGGATTTTACCTGATAAAGTTAATTAACATGTGACTTGAATGCCTGGAAAACCTTTTAAAACATCCTGCTGGGAATAAACCAGAACAATGTTTTTGAATTTTTTTTTTTTTAAATAGAATGGTATTCTGTCCAAGGAAATATGCATTCTTTGTTTGTAATTCAGACTGGAATACTTTTTCTCTTTTATGTAACATTTGATACATATAGAAGGATGTGAGTAACATACGGATATATTATAAAGCATGGTAATGATACACCTGTGAGGCCCCCACCCAATCTACGAACTGGAACATTACCTATTTTGTTGAAGATACATGCATGCTCCTCTCATCCTCCTGACGTCCTCCTCTATCCCACTTCTGTGCTTTTCATTCCCCTTGCTTTTTCTCCCTCTTAAAGTTGGAGTGATATTTATTTAGCTGATGATTAAATCTGGTAACTAACAGTTTTGTCTCATAATAAGTGTGAAAGAAGAAAGATGGTTTATCAAATAACTATGTTACATTCTAAGTAATTTTTTGAACTTTAAAATTCTGTTTTTAGGGAATATATATTGAAAATGATTGATGTGTTTTCTAATGCTAAGGAAACTCCCCTTTAGTTAATGTTGGAGAGGTCCTGATATCAGCATCTCTTTGATACGAATGAGATAGACTTGGGTTGTTATTTTCTACTTGGTCTTTCTTGAACATATTCAGGGTTGTATGAGGTAAAAAGAAAACAGAAGGTGTGGTGTTTCTGGAGATGAGAATTTGAACATTGTATAAGGAACCATTTTCAATTAAGATTCTGACCCACAGAAAATGGAAAGTATCTGAATGAGCTCAACTTTGTACTCACTTCATGAAGAATTCTGAGCTGTTTTTCCACTGAAGAACCAGAAACAAGTGCCTTGTGATGAGGTGTAGTCTCAGACCTAGATCTAGAGACCATGATCTCAGATCTAGAATGCAAAAATAAGAAAATATCATGACTCCTTTTGGGATGAGTTGCTAAAGGAGCAACATACAATAACTGCAAATTTGATTGTTCTGTTAATTGTAATCTAGCAGGCTCAAAACTCTAAGAAGAGCCAATCACTCTCCCTGCTAAACCTTTTCACACACACATTGGAAGGGGAGAAGGAAGAGGAGGGGAAAGAGGAAGAGAGGAGAAAAAGAGGAGCTTTGATATGGCTCAAAGTCAAGGGAAACAATTGGCCCACAGAGGTGGAATCAGTGAAGGACTAAAGGCTTTTCCCCAGAGTTCCTTTTTCCTTTTGATATTTCTTTAGATTCTTTCTTTTGAGACCTCCTGGCTCTTGGCCCTGTTCCTCTAGGGAATCTGGCTTAATAAAGGACTCTCTGACCTAGGGCGGGCCTTGGCTGGCTTTTCTAGAACTTAGAAATACTACTACTTGGGCCAAGAATAAGTTTGGGCCTGGTTTTAGTCTAGGTTTTGGGCTAAGGGCAAAAAAGCTTCATCATGGCTCATGTATGAGTTGGCTGAGTTTATGTGGAAGGTTTGGGGCCAAAGATCTCTGATGATAAACAATATATATTTGCCCAAGTGGTCCTCTCTGCTTATTTCCTCTGAAATTTGAGGAAGGGATTGGCAGCTGAACTTAAATCTAGTGATTCAATGTTTCAAGAATCTCTCCCTCACTTTCTACTGGGAAATATCAACACTATATGCCCATAAAGGAGCCCTTGTGATGCAGTAGTTAAAGTGCTCTGCCGCTAACCAGAAAGGTTGGTGCTGTGAACCCACCAGTTGCTCCAAGGGAGTAAGATGCAGCAGTTTGCTTCTGTAAAGATTTACAGCCTTGGAAACCTTATGAGGCAGTTCTACTCTGTCCTATAGGGTCACGATGAGTTGGCATCGACTTGACAGCAATGGTTTTTTTTTGGTTATATGCCTGTAATAGTTTGCTGAAAATTGTCTTTTCTGTTGCTGTCAAAAATAAATGGAGAAATAAATAAATAAATGGAGAGAATTATTTGAAAGAAAGGATCATAAAAATGGATTTTCCTGAAGAAACATGAGAGAGGGTAACCAATCCTTGATGAGAACTTTTGAGACTGTCAAACTCACTTTAAGAAAACATAAGTTAACCCAGATAGTAGAAAAATACTCAAACAAGGGCACCTTAAGCATGAGTTTTTTTTTGGAAACTTATGGGTGTGGCATATATGATGGAAAACCCTGGAAGAATGGAGAAGCCAATGACCACAGACTGTAAAAGAATCATTTATAAAGGGAAAAACTGATTTGCAATGGTGAAGAAATGATGTGTTCGAGAGAAAGGATCATCTAAGTTGTCCCTATAATTATCCTTTCTTTCTCCAGAATCATCAGTTTCTCCATCTTATAGCAATTCTCCCATCATCTTATAAACATGTCATAGTGTATCTCTCATTCTTACACACACACACTCACACACACATGAATACACAAACTTCTTCCAGTCATTTTTCATCGCATCTGTATGTTCCTTTTCTTCAGAAGCCTTATTACCTGAAATATTCTTATGTATGTATTTGGTTTATTTATTATTTGCCTTCAAACTCTAGGATATAAGCTCCATGAGGGCAAGGATCCTCTCTTTATTGTTCATCGCTATATCGTCAAGTGTCCTAGGATAGTATTCAGCATAGAGCTGGGGCTCAATAAATATTTGTTGATTGAATGTAAGAAGTTGAGTGACATAAACATATGGGATATAATTATTGTTGTTGCTGTTAGGTGATGTCAAGTTGATTTTTGGCTCACAGAGACCTGATGTGATAGAGTACAACTGACTTATAATGTTTTATTGGCTGTAATCTTTATGGAAGCAGATTACCATGTCTTATTCCTACAGAGCTGCTGGGTGGGTGTGAACTGTCAACTTTGTGGTTAGCAGCTGATCACTTAAACATTGTGCCACCAGGGCTCCTTGGGATATAATTATCCAGGTATAAGTTGACTTTTTTCAAAGGTAATTATAAGTCTCAAGGGCTGAGTCAGTGGCATGAACTCTGACCCTAAGAATAATAGGAAAAGCAATTCCATAATCCATTTGGGAATGGATCAGGTATGACAAACACATGGCATACGACTTACCACTTCCCCCTCTGGCTTGCAAGACAGATGCTACTAATCTATCACAGCTCTTTATTATTATTATTTTTACAGAGAGTAGCTAGTACCTCCCTGATTATTAAATCCAGAACACAAAGGGAAGGATGAGGTTTTGCACTGAAAGACAGATTTGGAAAAAGAAGACCTTATCAACATGGAAGGTCAAGGTTCTTTTGTAAATAATGTTGCCTAGCCATCAACCCTAGGGTGTGAATAGGGAAAAGAAGGAGTAGTTGCATGGCTTCAGTTTTTTCCTTCACAAACAAAGCAAATGACACCACCTGTGCAATCATCCCAAATTCACTGACCAAGGGGACCTATCAGACAGCTCAGCATTTGTCCAAGGACAGGTGCCAAAACTCAGCCAAGAAAACCTGCCTGGTGAAAAGCACAGGACAGGGCATATGCCCCACTGACCATGGGCAGCTGTAACTCACCTTCTTGGAGAGCTGCTGGCTCCAGGGAAGTCTGGATAGGACACTGAGAATGAGAGAAAAGCATAGGTGAGAATAAGAATGGGGCAACTCCTAGCCAGTTTCTGAATATTTTTATATGGGAAAGGAAACAAGGGGAGTAGGGGCAGCAGCTGGAAGTTGCCTTTCATTAAAGTATGAGTGGAATCAAAACTTGACTTGTAAAGATGATACTTCCTATAACTAGACAAACTCAACAAACAAGGGGAGTCAACAAGTATTTACAAAGCACATTTTCGATGGCCTGCGTGAAGATAAATGCTAAGAAACAGAGAATCCTCCCCATGGCTCTGCCTCTCCTCCCAGCACATGCTCATAGCACTGCTCTAGATGATACAACTAGCACCTGAGCTGCCTTCAAATGAGAGCACTGCTGATTGCCATTGGAGGGAACTCTGGCCAAGGGACTGACTTCTGTCCAACATATGTGATCTGACGTAACTGCAGAATTCTCTTCAATATAGTTGACATGTCAAACAAACAAACAAACCCATAGAGAATAGAAGCAAACTCTCTGCTTGCTCCTGTGGTTCTAGTTGTTCCCGCTTCTGACCTCACAGGACAGTGACAGGGTCCTGGGATGACATGCAAGAGAAGGCTGGGCTAAGGACTTGATTAGACACTCCCTCTTCCTCCGGTGTGCCTTTCTGTGGGTGAATCATATGAGGCAGGACCACGTGACACCGAGAGAATGGTTTGTATATTTCCTCTGGGAGTAGCACTGGACACACAAAGGAGGTGCAGAGTTGACACAGATAAAGGATCAAGAGGGACCTGTTTGCTCAGAAGAATCTGAGGAAATGAATCACTGATCGGATTGCAGTGGAATAACCTCTTCCAGGTGTGAGTCTTCTTTCCTGGATCCTTTCCCCACTTGTCCTCCACCCTCACTGCTGGCCTTCTTTTTTCAATCTTATTCCTCTTTGACCTTCAGCACCTCAGGTGTTCTTATTTCTTAAAAAAAAAAAAAAAAATCCCCTGTCCCCAGTGCCTCCACCACCCATCATATCATCTTTTTCCACACACAAACTTCTTGGGGCCACCTCTTCTTCACAGTCAGCTTTCCAGACACAATGAAAGATAATTTTTATATACATCACTGCCTTTAGTCCTCCCAGCAATCCAACGTTTCAATGGGGTAGCTATTATTTACCTGGTGTTAGGAAGCTCAGAGATGTTAAATAACTTTCTCAAGGTCAAAAGCTAGTAAAGGATAGAGTTCGGACTCAGACTCAGTAGTGTCTGCTTTTGACCTCTATTATAGTGTTTTCCAAAGTGTGTCATTTAGAAGGCAAGCATATTATGAGATTTAAATAGGAATATCATAAAAGAATTTGAAAACTTATTCTTCAAAAATAAGCATTATGGAGAGGGTGGAGCCAAGATAGTGGACTAGTCAGATGCCTCTACAACAAAGACCCAAAACATCAAGTAGAACAGATAACAGGCTTCAATTCTAGGACCCTGAACTTTAAATGAAGGGATAAAGTATTAGATCAGAAGCCACTGAGAAGAAGACATTGATTGAAACTAGCGAATGAGTAGAGATACAGAGTAGAGGTTCCCTGCCAATCAGCATGGCACAGCATGGCCATCTTGGGATAAAGCCAACAAGCCTGCACAAAGAGTGCAGAAAGGTACCTTCACCGAATTCCAAATAGGAGATAGAGGAATGACATGGACACGCCCAGAGCAAAGTAAGATCCTGCTTGCTGGCTGCATCTTAAGGAAGTGCCCAAACACTCTCACATGGTACAGATATTATTCAATGTTTATTGTATATTAGAAACATTAATTGAATTTTGATCATTTCTTGCAGTAATTAGATCACCTGGCTACTTTAATCCAAGCATGAATTTTTCTGTATTGTGAACCTGATTCTTCCCCATCCATACACCCTAAATTACAAAAGTATTTCATTTTTAAATGTTTGAGTCAGGCTACGTTATGCAATATTCCCTACCAACAGTTACCAGTAAACAAAAACCATTCAATCTTACTCCCTATTGCTTTCGATTCCCTTTCACAAGCAGTTCTGAGACCCCCATTGTTCTCTTGCTCTTCTCTTTCATTCCTCATGGTGGCACTCGCCTAACCTCCATTTTCAGACCATCCCCTTTCTCGTGCTGACTGCTTCCTCCTGAAAAGCTCCTCTTCTCAAATTCAAAGATACAATCTGAAGAGAAAAACAGGTATGGACCAGTGGTGGCCACTAATGGGTCCATGTGTCTTCTGTGGTTCACTTTCAATTCTGAGCGAGTACACCAGCGTCCATGTCATTCAGTCCCTAGCTGGAGTTTCCTCTGGTCATTTCGTTATATGCCCCCAAGAGTTTGTTCTTTTCACTCTTTCCATTTTTCACCCACTCACTGGTTTCAATGTCTCTGACAGACATAGGAATAGGCATTTATGCAAGGACGGGGGAACAAGGTGTAGTACTGGCTCTAGAGCCACCCAGAGGTGAGGAAAGGCCTTGAGGAAGCTGACTCAGCCAGAGAGGCTAGAGCAGCATATCAGGGTGTCAGGTTAGCTAGGATTGCACCCATATTGGGGCAAGCTGTGGGCGAAAGGTCCAATGGGAGATGAGGCACAGTGATGGAGGAAGTGGGAGGAAGGGACTTGGAAATACAGGCATGAAGCCAGTCTTGGAGGCTGTAAGACTCTGTCTACTCAACCAGAACGGTTTGGGAAGGCTTGCAGATGGAGTTGTGACTGTATTTGAAGCCTGAAGATAGAACTGGATTTGGAGAACTGAAGAGGAGTATGACAAGCTACTTCCTGTAAGGTGAGGACACGTCACTCAGTGATTTGCACTTGAACTGGGCATTGATGGGTTCTGATTGATTGAAATCACCCTTGGATTAATTGGCCGTGATGTTGGCTCTCAAAAGAGCTGAAGTAACTTCCCCTGCGGTGAAGTCATCTAGTGCCCAATTTACACTTTACTGGGTACATAATTGTTTCCATTTGTTCTAAACACATCGGACCAAATCTAGGTCAGCAGGTTCTATAGGTGAGATGCCCCCAAGCACAAGGTTTCTCTTTAAAAACAGTTGAAAACACATGCTTGAAGGTAGTATTTACAAAATTGAAGCAAATACACTTTGCATGAAAAGATAATATGTCTATTCCATGGCCAAGTGTTAAATGAGGGAGAGGCAGTTATGAGCCTGGTTCAGCGAGGCTCTTACCCACGTGAAGTCTGATACCAGGGGTCACAAACTCACATGTTTATGGGGAAGATAACAAATAATGAAACAGAACAATTGTGATGCAATAGGAAGTGGTGGACACTATGACAAACTGGAGAGCACATGTCCCATTTAAAATGACAGCTGCTATTCTGCTCTCCTGCCTTGTTGCTATGCAGTTAGAGTCCACTGTGACCAGATTTTCTAATTTTTCAAGTGAATACAGAAATACTGATTTCTGTAGGATAGCTCCCGATTTAAGGAATATTGTATGGGCTATACAAAATATATCTGTCGGGTGCCTCTTGCCACGGACCACAAGTTTCCAGTCTATGCCCTAGAGGCCACCCAGTCACTCATACCTGTCCTTACTTGTCCTGGAAGGAAGAGTGGACACCTGCAGGGAAGAGTCTACATTTCTTAGTTTGACATGAGGAACGCTTGCCTACTTATTCACACTTCTCTTTCCCTATGCTTTGCTCATGCTTTACACTTCAGCCCTGCTGAGCTAACCGTAGTTTGTCTAAGTTGCAAGGAATAGAGATTCAATCCCAACCTTAAGCCTTAATCCTCAGAAAATGGAGATTTATTGTAAGGCTGATCTGAGACTGTGTGCAAATTTGAAAATATGCCCGCAATTTTCTTATACCCCTTTTATCAAGAGATGGGCTTGAAGACTGGATGGGCTTTTGTGGCAAGTTCAACCAAGAGAGTATGATGGAAGTGATATTACATGACTTCTGAGACTAGGTCGTAAAAGACAATGCAGCTTTCACCTTGCTTGCTGGAACTCTTCCTCTGAAGCTTTCAGCTGCCATGTAAGCAGCCTGATTGCCTTGAGACCACCATGCTGTGAGGAAGCCCAAACCAGCCCACAGGGAGAAACAACATGGAGAGGTTCTGAGGTGACATGAAGTGAGAAAAATGCCTGGTCAGTCATCAGACATTCCAGCTCCCTGCTGTTCCAGCCCCAGATACCACTACCACGTGACTGCAACTGCCTGAGAGACTCTGAGCCTGAACCACCTGGCTGAGCCCTTCCCAAATTCCTCACTCATGAAAACTGTGAGATATAAAATAATAACTGTTCTATTAAGCCACTGAGTTTCAAGGTGATTTGTTATGTAGCAATAACCAGAACAGATTAGAAGTAGGACTCAAAGTCCCGAGTGATGCAACATTAATACTTTAAGTCCAAATACAAATATCTCTCTCATTGAAGTCTTCTTGGCCCGTTTGAACAGAGTTGATCTTCCCTGATCACCAGTGCTTACCTTATCAGTAGCCTTTATCACGGTGTGTTACTATTGATTTTATAGAATCTGCTTTCTTGACCAGACCGTGAGTTTTCTGAAAGATGGTGTCTTGTTCACCATTATATTCTCAGTAACCCACCCAGAGTCTGATATAGAATAGGTGCTCAGAGAGTGATTACTAAGAGTGGATCAGCTAGGGGGTATGTTTGGCTGCATGTACAGAGACACAGGCATAAATTTGTGGGACATCTCTCTCCTCACATACTAAGAATTCTGGACGTGGGAAGTCCAAGGTTTCTGCAACAGTGCCATGATGGCACCAATGCCCCAACCTCCTTCTACCTTCCTGCTCCTCTTGTCCAGAAAGCAGGACATAGCAAGGATAAAAGAACCACTCCCTTGGAAACAAAACTTTCCAAAACATTCCCAACAGACTTCTGCTTACCTCTCATTGACCAGAGCTGTGTCACAGGGCCACCCTTAGCTGCAAGGAAAGCTGGAAAATGTAGTTAGTTTGCTGGGCATATCGCCATCCTGAACAAAATCAGTAATTTCTTAGAGGGAAACAGGGAATGCATCTTGGGTATGCAATTAGCACGAAATGCATGCATGGGAGCATGCCCAAGAAATTCGGCCTTAACAAGGCACTTAAGGCAGTAATGGAGTCCCTGCGTGGTACAAAGTGTTAACTTGTTTGTTAACCAAAAGATTGGATGTTTGAGTCCACTCAGAGGTGCCTTAGAAGAAAGGCTGACATGCTACTTCCCCCAAATTAGTCATTGAAAACAGTGTGGTGCACAGTTCTATTCTAAGACACACACATGAGGTCACCATGAGTTGAAACAACTTGATGACAACTGGTTTTGTCTAGCCCAGTCCGTGTCCTTGCTTTTCTGCACTTGAATTTTCATTTACTGCCAAATCCCTGCTATTTTTTCCATGTAAATTCCAGAAGGAGCAGGTGATTGGCTTATTTAATTAACATCATCTGTAATGAACACCTCGAAGGGGACCCAGCCAACCTAAGTCTTGGAGTCAGGTGTCCACCCATCCAATCAGTAGCCACTTTGTTGAAGACCACCCTATCACAGTTTGCCAGTTAAGGGCCTGTGGGCATGGCCTTTTCCGTCTGAAGGGAAAGTTGGAGTGGTAGGAGTCTGGTGGACCAGTCTGGTACTTGTGCCTTGCTATCCAGGTGTTCCATGATTGTGCTCTGTGCTTTTGAGTCACCCCGTCCACTCCCAACACCTATTCATCTTTTGATATTCAGTCCAGCTTACCTTCCTCACGATGCCTGAGCATTCCCTGTGTGGAGTCCCCTCTGTTCACACAACTGCCCTGCTTAGTAGACCCTGATGTCTTCCCCATCTAACTACCTACCTGGCTGAGAGCTCCTTCAACGCTGGGCCAATGGCTTATTCATCTCAGTATCCCCAATACCATGCTCTGCTCTGGGCTTGTCATAGGGGCTGGATAAATCATTGTTGAATAAATAGATGTGTTTAGTTAAGAGAGAAGAAAAAGAGCTATAACACCAGACACACTTGAGCTTGGAATGTTTTTGATGTTTTAGTTGAGAAGCCAGGTTCTGTTTCACTGCCTCCTGCAATGTTTTGATACTGGCTCACTGATCGTGTCATTCTGTTACCTGCAGTCCCTGGCTTAGGAACAGGCTGTGCCTGAAAGTGTGTGACCTGGAACTTAAAGCACATTTCCCTCATAGAAACAACGCTGCAAGTCAGTGGTTTTCAAATTACAATAAAAATAAAACAAACAAAAAGATAAGGAAACTCTTCAACAAAAGTTGTTCCTCCAACATGATGAGCATCATTAGTGTCACTGAACTGTACATGTGAAGATTGTTGAAATGGCAAATATTTCATTACATATATATTTACCACACACACAGACAAACACAAAATTAAAAAAAGAAAATAAATTGTTCGCCAAAACTCATTTCTTCCTTTGCCTCCTACACTCCCCCTACGCTACGCTCAGCAGGTTCCAATGGGACTCCAGGAAGTTCAGATTTAAAACCACAGCCATAAATGAGTGTTGGGCCCTAGGAAGCCAGAGAGCACCCAACGTAAGGCCTCACACCACTGTAAACGGTCCAGAGCCTGCTGACAAGTGGAGCCCTCTAAAATTCCATCCTGCACAGGTGATGGGAGGTAGCCAGAGGCAGCAGAAAGGTCTACAGGTGGAGGAATAATAAAATGAATTTCCATTTATTCAGTGTTCACTGTGTCCCAGACACTTTAGGTGGACTTTAATTCTTAAAATAGCTCTATAACATTGATGCTATATTTATCCCCATTCTACAGATGAGGAAACTGGGCTTAGACAGATTGGGCAGTGTACCAGGGTCTCAGAGGCTGTAGGTGACAAAGCCACGACTCAAAACCAGGACTATCGGACACCAAAGCTCACACTCTCTCTGCCACATTGTGAGGGAGGTTGAGTGGGAATGAATTGCCTATTCGTACACCATCCGATCACATGGTTGGCCAGATTGAGGATGAGGTAGTGAGGGAGAGGCAGGCACCTCCAGTCCAGTTAGTGTGTCTCTTGGGCGGCAAGTTGTGCTGAGGCCCTAAAGGGGTGGTACACCCAAGACATGATCATGCTTTAAATGCAAATCCCTAACAGCCCATATTCTCTGCTTCTCTTGTGCAGCAAAACCTTCAAGATTCTACAGGAAACCAAACTTGGAAAGTCAGTTTTGAAATCGTCGGAAGTCAACATTCAACTGGTCTCTGAGCTTTGCAGATGCAGGTGAAGGCAATTGCGTTGGGGTTTATACAATCTCCACCCAGAGGAAGAGCACTTGAGTGGGGTTGTCACAATGATGTCAGCCCCAGTGTAGGGGTGGGGATCCTGAAATATATTAATTAAAAAAAAAATTTATGTTTAAATGGACAACTAATACAATAAGTACAGTGTACCTTTTAGGATACTTTTTAGTAATAAGGTTTTTTTTTTTTTAACTTTAAAACTACTGTCCGTGAGTGTCTTAGTTGTCCAGTGCTGCTATAACAGAAATACCACAAGTGGATGGCTTTAACAAAGAGAAATTTATTTCTTCACAGTAAAACAGGCTAGAAGTCCAAATTCAGGGTGTCAGCTCCAGAGGGAGGCTTTCTCTCTCTGTTGGCCTTCTCATCAATCTTCCCCTGGACTAGGAGCTCTCTATGCAGGGACCCTGGGTCCAAAGGATGCGCTTTGCTCCTGGTGCTTCTTTTTTGGTGGTATGAGGCCCCCAACTCTCTGCTAGCCTCCCTTTCCTTTTCAACTCTTGAGAGATAAAAGGTGGTGCAGGCCACACACCAGGGAACCGCCCTTTATATTGGATCAGGGATGTGGCCTGGGTAAGGGTGGTGTTAAATTCCACCCTAATCCTCTTTACCATAAAATTACAATCACAAAATGGAGGACAACCACACAATACTGGGAATCATGGCCTAACCAAGTTGACATATATTTTGGGGGGACACAATTCAATCCATGACAGTAAGAAATGTTGAAAAAGGCAGTTTTTCATGCACATAAACTTTTGCTTGTCATTCCACACATTATTTTGAATCCAGCTCTCTGCTTCCTGTTATAGATTGAATTGTAGCCCCTAAAAAGAAATGTGGAAGACATGACCCCTGGATCTGTAAATACAAATGTTATGGATTGAATTGTGTTCCCCACAAATGTTGTTGTTAGGTGCTATCGAGTCGATTCTGACTCATAGAGACTTTATGTACAACAGAACTAAACACTGCCTAGTCCTGTGCCATCCTCACAATTGTTTCTATGCTTGAGCCCGTTGTTGCAGCCACTGTGTCAATCCATCCCAATGAGGGTCTTCCTCTTTTTCGCTGACCCTCTACTTTACCAAGAATGATGTCCTTTTCCAGGGACGGATCCCTCCTGATAACATGTCCAAAGTATGTGAGACGTAGTCTCGCCATCCTTGCTTCTAAGGAGTGTTCTGGTTGTACTTCTGCCAAATAAAATAAGTGTTGTAAATCTTAACCTATGTGCCTATGGTTATCATTCCATTTGAAAATGGGTTGTCTTTGTTATGTTAATAAAGCAGGATTAGTGCAGGGTATGTTTTGAGTCAATCTCTTTTAAGCTATAAAAGAGATTAAACAAGAAAGCAAAAGAAGCAGAGGTGGAGAAAGCTGACGAGGCGCATGAAGAACATTCAGCCAGGAGCAGAAGCTCAAGAGACAAGGACCTTCCTTCAGAGCCGACAGAGAGAAAAGTCTTACCCTAGAGCTGGCACCCTGAATTCAGACTTTTAGCCTCCTATGGTGTGACAAAACAAATTTCTGTTTGTTAAAGCCACCCATTTGTGGTATTTTTTGTTACAGCAGCACAAGATAACTAAGACAGAATTGGGTACGGAGAAGTGGGGGTGCTGCTCTAACAAATACCTAAAATGTAGAAGTGGTTTTAGAACCACACAAGAGAAAAATAGATGCCAAGGAACGCCAAAGATCTTCAAGGGACTCCTGGGGCGACCGACATGGAGAAATCATCCTCTAGAGCCAATGCTCTGATTTGGACATCTAGCCATCAAAACTGTAAGACAATAAATTCCCATTCTGTACAGCCACCCACTTCAGGTATTTGTGTTACAGCAGCACTAGGTAACTAAGACACTCCCTTCTCCCTCTTGACCTATTTTTAGGCCAAGGAGTTAAAACAAACAGACTGTCCAGTTAGGGCCTAGCAGCCCTGGGGTGGTCCACTGGCGTCATTTTAACAAGGGGGAGATTTCAGTCTACCTTTTGTAAAAGGCAAAAAAAAAAAAAAAAAAGATTAAAAAAAAAATCTGTTTTTTTTTTTTTTTTGTAAAAGGCACCCTCCCTTCCTTCTAAAGAAGCCCAAAGGCTGTCCACTCCTGCCTGGCCCGGCCTGCTGTGAGAAAGCTAAGATGGTGATGGTGCTGTCACTTTCAGTTTCCCCCTTCCCTCTCCCACACACCTGAAGCTTAATCCTATTCCTGCCCACCCTTCCTGACTCCAAGGTCCCTGGGGCTGCCACCTCCACTCTCCCACCCCCACCTCAGGCAGGTCTTCTTGCTGAAGCCAGAAATGTAATCCCTTTGCTTTCTTCCCTACCCACCTCTGCCTGTGGTGGAGAGAGCAGACCTGAAAATACCGTTAAAACGTGGGTATATTAACCAACAACCACTCAATCTGCCTGGGGGGGAGGGGGCTGGGAAGAGGTGGGTGTTTGGAAAAGAGAAAAATCTCAGTTGTTTGGTAGGGGACGGGGGTGGGGGGGACTGCAAGGCGGGGCGGTGGGGGGAGGGCAAGCCCCTTATGCTTTCTGATCTGGACTTTCATCTCTGAAATGGGAAAAATGATTAAAAAAAAAAACCTATGTTGGAGGGTGTTGGGATTAGATATAGTGCGTGTAAAATGCCTGTTGTGATGTGATCTACAATAGGCCCTCAACAGAATTTTGTTGAATTGTTTGGCTGGCCTTGTCCTCAGCCTGCCAGGTGGTCCCATCCAACTGAGGAAGGTTTTCCTCTGGTTTGTCCTGAGGAAAGGCCCTCCAGTTTGCAGAGCCTCTTGACAGGTGGGAGGTACCTGGAGCGGACATTTATCAGTGTCCTATGAGAATGACTTTGCATATGGCATTTATACGAGAGAGCCTGGGGGAAAGATGCCTTCCAAGGTTTGTTCTAGTGGAGGGTGGCCAAGTAGTCAGACATTCCTCAGGAAGACCTGTATGTGAGGTTAAGCACACTACCATGTAAACGTGCTTCAAATCCCAGCTTCTCCTGTTAGTAGCTGTGTGTATCTGTTTCCTTATCTGTCAAGGGCAGACTATGAGGATGACGAGGATGCTGCTGCTGCTGATAATTATGATTCAGATTAGCATACCCATCTCCTTAGGCAGTAGAAGATTAAATGAATTGGTGCACATGAGAAAAGAGTACATGGAAATTGCTCAAATGTGCTCTACTGTTGTTATGCTTTCTCCTTTGCTCTCTGTAGCTAGTGGTAGAAGAATCAAGCCCTCCAACAATTCTTCATTCTTTTCCTTAGCCTTTAGATTTTTTAAAAATCTGATTATAAAAGTTACACATGCTCACTGTAAACAATTTATAAAATGTGGGAAGTCAAAAAGAAGAAATAAAAACACATAGAATCCTACCACCCAGAGATGCTGTGAACATTTTGGTGTACTTCCTCCTAGAATATAGATATTTACAGCTCTTAGTATATGAAAAAATGAAAGCCTATTAAAGTGTGCAGCAGCCACAACATGTAAGAACCAAAGAAAGAACGTGTTTTGGAATTTGTTTGCGACTCATCGGGGGTTCACTGCAGTGTATTCTGAAGCAGTGGTTTTCAAACTGTGGTCTCTGGACCAACAGCATTGGCCTCACCTGCTAAATCAGAAACTCTTGGGAGGGGCCTAACAATCTGTAGCAAGTCTCCATGGATTTTGATGCATGCTCTAATTTGAGAACCACTGTTAGAGATAAAAGTTCTAGAGTCATTCATTCAAGAAACTCTTGTTCTCTAAACTCTACAGGTCCTGAGTGATGTATCTAAAATAGGTGCAGCCCAAAAGAATGAACCTTGGAAAAATTTTCTGCTTGCTATACTGAGATGCTGTATTGAAGAGCACTATTTAGACTATTCTAACTACTTTTAACTAGAACTTTGGGTCATATGAATTCCCTTTGAATTGTGGTGTTGGAGAAGAATACTGATGATACCATGGACTGCCAAAAGAAGGAACAAATCTGTCTTGGAAAAAGTACGGCCAGAATGCTCCCTAGAAGCAAAGATGGCAAGGTTACATATCACATACTTTGGACATGTTATCAGGAGGGATCAGTTCCTGGAGAAGGACATCATGTTTGGTAAAGTGCAGGGTCAGTGAAAGAGAGAAAGTTCCTCAATGAGATGGACTGACACAGTGGCTGCACTGATGGGCTCAAGTATAACAATGATTATGAGGATGGTGCAGGACTGGGCAGTGTTTTGTTCTGTTACACATAGGGTTGCTATGAGTCGGAATCGACTCTATGGCACCTGACAACAACAGCTAATTGTAAAGTGGAAAGTAATTTCCTATAGTTGGCATGCTATCACCCATTGTTAGTTTCAGATAGACCTGTTCTGGGATCGAGTCCCTGACGGTGCAAACGGTTAACATGAGTGGCTGCTACCTGCAAAGTTGGAGGTCCACCCAGAGATGCCTTGGGAAAAAGGCCTGTTGACCTATTTCTGAAAATCACCCATTGGAAATCCTACGCAGCACAGTTCTACACTCACAGATGGTTATTCCGTGATAGAGTACTCACTCATTCAATCATTCATCCTTCATTCAAGTAATCATGATTCAGCTCTCTGCAGTGTTGATTTATCATCTACCAATTTATATGCAATCCTTTATGCATTAGGAAAGAACAGTTGTGCTTTTAATTTCAGGTTTTATCTTAAAAACAAATATTTTCAATGGTGCTTGAAAGTCTATACTTGTAAAGAACTGGGGTGAAGTGGGAGATATTTTCACTAGGACTTTGAAGAGCCTGGAACCTCTGACTTCTTCTATACTAGTCACTAGTGCCAAGATAAGGGAAGGGTTTCTGGGACTTTTCTGCTTTCATTGAGTTCTAGTCTCCAAGTGCAAAGGAATTATATCGCTGGGAGATTTGCAGGACACTTGAGAGCAATGACAGAGGGACTGGACGAATAGAGCCAAAAGTCATTTGGGAGAAGAACATGGCTTGCTCAAAAAGCCACAGGCTGAGTTTGACTTCAGTCTCAGATAAAATTCTCTTGTTGTTAGGTGCCATTGAGTCAATTTTCAACTCACAGCAAGCCAACGATACAGAGTAGAACTGCCCCATAGGGTTTTCTAGGCGGTAATCTTTGCAAGAGACAACCACCAGGTCTTTGCTCTTGTGGAGTGGCTTGGCGGGTCCGAACTGCCAACCTTTCAGTTAGCAGCCGAGCACTTAACAATTGCACCACCAGGGCTCCAGATAGGATTCTAGACTGAATTAATACTAATAATAATAACAAGGTTTGAGAGACTTTTGGAAAAGCAGCAATCACTGGCATCCAGTTGGAGATTTTTAAAAACAAAGTATGTTGTTGTTGTTAGGTGCCATTGAGTCAGTTTTGACTCGTAGCGACCCTATGCACAACAGAATGAAACACTGCCTGGTCCTGCGCCATCCTTACAATCGTTGTTATGCTTGAGCTCATTGTTGCAGCCACTGTGTCGATCCACCTCGTTGAGGGTCTTGCTCTTTTCCGCTGACCCTGTACTCTGCCAAGCATGATGTTCTTCTCCAGGGACTGATCCCTCCTGACAACATGTCCAAAATATGTAAGATGCAGTCTTGCCCTCTTTGCTTCTAAGGAGCATTCTGTTTGTACTTCTTCCAAGACAGACTCGCTTGTTCTTTTGGCAGTCCATGGTATATTCAATATTCTTCGCCAACACCACAATTCAAAGGCATCAATTCTTCTTCAGTCTTCCTTATTCATTGTCCAGCTTTCACATGCATATGATACTATTGCAAATACCATGGCTTGGGTCAGGTGCACCTTAGTCTTCAAGGTGACATCTTTGCTTTTCAACACTTTAAAGAGGTCCTTTGCAGCAGATTTACACAATGTCATGTGTCATTTGATTTCTTGACAGCTGCTTCCATGGGTGTTGATTGTGGGTCCAAGTAAAATGAAATCCTTGACAACTTCTATCTTTTCTGCGTTTATAATGATGTTGCTCATTGGTCCAGTTGTGAGGATTTTTGTTTTCTTTATATTGAGGTGCAATCCATACTGAAGGCTGTGGTCTTTGATCTTCATTAGTAAGTGCTTCAAGTCCTTTTCACTTTCAGCAAGCAAGTTTTATCATCTGCATAACACAGTTGTTAATGAGTCTTCCTCCAAACCTGATGCCCCGTTCTTCTTCATACAGTCCAGCTTCTCGGATTATGTGCTCAGCATACAGATTGAATAGATATGGTGAAAGGATACAACCCTGACATATGCCTTTCCTGATTTTAAACCAGTCAGTATCCCCTTGTTCTGCCCGAACAACTGCCTCTTGATCTATGTAAAGGTTCCTCGTGAGCACAGTTAAGTGTTCTGGAATTCCCATTCTTTGCAACGTTATCCATAATTTGTTATGATCCACACAGTCGCATGCCTTTGCATAGTCAATAAAACACAGGTAAACATCCTTCTGGTATTCTCTGCTTTCAGCCAGGATCCATCTAACAACAGCAATGATATCCCTATGTTGGTCTGGACTTCTTTCTTTGATACTGTTTTTAAAGTCTTAGGGAAATAGAGTAGGCACGATGACTGGAGCATGATAAGGACTCAATCAATATTTGTTGATGGAACACATAGGGCTTTCAAAGGCTTTTAATAGGGTTATGGCCTGATTGACAAAGCCATAGCATAACGTAGGCTAGAAGCAATGGCAATTAGCTGGGTTAGAATATGCCAGGAGGGGTCATTCATACCAGCTTGTAAGTGGTGTCCCAATGCTGGGCCAACCACAGTTCTACTCTAACACATATGGGGTTGCCATCAGAATCCACTGGATGGTAACTTTTTTTTTTTTTCCTGAAGATAAAAAATACATGCTCATTGTAGGCAATTTGGGAAATATAGGAAAGACTAAAGAAGAAAAAAAGAATTCATGATCTTCCCCCGCCCCAATATAACCAGTGCTAATCTTTTAAGTATATGTATTTCTTAAGTTTTTGTTTAACATATACATATTTTTTATCTAGACGAGTTAATTTTATATCCTTTTTCACTTAAACTCCTTTAAAACATAGCATGTGGTGGTGACGTAATATTCCATTATGTCTGTATTGGCTATGTGTGAACTCATATGCTGTGGCTGAAATAAGTAATAGTACAAATATTAGTATGGCATTTACTAAGGTCCAGGCACTGTTCTAAGTCCTTTAAACTTATTAATTTTTTAATCTTCAAAACAAGTCCACGAGGTATTATTATTCTTCCGATTTTATGAAGAATAATGAAGAAACAGGCTTAGAGAATTTAAGTAACTTGCCAAACCACCTAAGTGGTGGGCAGGGGCTTCTCTCTCTTCTGAAATCAGTTTTGATAGTTTACATTTATTAGTGTTGGAATAATTAAACAGCCATCTTGGAGAAAAAAGATTGACTTTTGCATCACACCTTAAATCCCACGTGGATTAAAGACTTAAATATAAAAGATGAAATCTTAATACAAAAAAAAAAAAAAAAGAAAAGAAAGTAGTGGTTCTCAATGCTGAATGAACTTTGGAATCATCCAGGGAATTTTTTAAAGAGTTATCCATTTTTGGGTCCTACCCCAAGCTATTTTAATCAGACTCTCTGGAGCTAAGGGCCAGGTATTTGTATTTTTAACTTCCCCAGGTGATTGGACTACAACCAGAGGAGAAGCACTGACCAAAAGAAAGCACAGGTAGATTAAAAAAAAAAAAGCTTTGGGAAAGGAGAAAGCTTTTCTATGTATGATACAAAACTCAAAGTTCTAAAAAAAAAAAAAAAGAAAAAGCTGATAAATTCAACTATATCAGTGGTTCTTAAGTGAAAGTGATTTTGCTACCCCCCCCCCGGGGCATATTTGGCACTGTTTAGAGATACTTTTGGTTGTCCCAACTGGGGGGGTGCTACTGACATTCAGTGAGTAGAGGCTAGCATTGCTAATAAATATCCTACGATGTAAAAGACAGCAACCCACCACCCTCCACCAACAAAGAATTATTTGGCTCAAAATGTCAATAGTGTTGAGGTTGGGAAATCCTGAACTCTATACATTTTTTTTTTTTGCATTACAAAAACCATGATTGGCACAAAATATAAACAACAGACTGAAAAAAATAAGGTAACTCATCATAGAAAAAATCTAATATATAAGAAGCTCCCACAAATCAATAAGAAAAGATCAACCAATGCAAAAAATGAGTAAAAGTCATGAACAGACTGCTCACAGAAACGAAAATACAAATGGCACTTAAACACAGATAAAGATCAGTTTCACTAATTATAACAGAAAAAAAAACTACACTAAATATCATTTTTCACTTAGATGAGAAAAATGGGGCGGGGGGGGGGGACGAGAAGACCCATTCTCATCTCTTGCTAGTGGGAGAGTACCAAAAATCAAATCAAACCCTCTACTTTCAAGTCAATTACATTTTCTATGGTGGGCTTTTTGGCAAAATCAATTAGAATTCCAAACATATATACTATTTGATCCCACAATTCCACATCTAGGAATACATCAACTGTGTGTACTTTGGTGCAATCTTCAGATGTCTGCTTGCTAATATGGAATAATTATCACTATATGAAATACATGTAAAAACAAGATAAGGGATATATAGTATACACAGTTGTATATTATACATGTGGAAACCCTGGTGGCATAGTGGTTAAGCACTACAGCTGCTAACCAAGAGGTCGGCAGTTCAAATCCATCAGGCGCTCCTTGGTAACTCTATGGGGCAGTTCTACTCTGTCCTATAGGGTCACTATGAGTCAGAATTGACTTGATGGCAGTGGGTTTGGCTTTTTTTTTTTTTTATATATTATACATGTAAGCATGTATACGTGTAAGCAATTGGTCAGAAAAGTCACCTTGGGGTAGAAAGAAGACGTTTTTCACTGTGTACTTCTTTGTTTTCTTTTTTTTTTAACTACGTGAATGTTCAAACTCTGCAAAATATGCATTTTTTTCTTAATTAAGGCTTTATTGGGGAGGGCTAAGAGTTTTGGGTTAAGGTAAGAAGGAACAGGCAGTCAAGGATATGTTGTTGTTGGCTCTTTGCTTTTAAACAACTGGAGGAAGACTTGATTATGTTTATGTGATACAGGGATAAAAGAAAAAGTCTGCTGGAGCCAGTTATCAGAGGGGGAAGGAGGAGTGGATCCTGAGGCAAGGATGACATTAGCTTTGTGCAGGAGCAGACACACCTCCTGCACTTAGATGGAAGAGATAAGGTGAGGACTGGTTCCTAGAAAGATGAAACTGGGGGAATGTGGTGGGCTCAAGGAAGCTCCTGCCTCAGGGTCTCTATTTTTTTCTAGAAAATACTAGACAAGTTAACTACTGCTAGTGAAGGAGGAGATGGTGGCCCAGCTGGCATGAGAGTATTAGTTAAAACTTAAAACAGCTATTGTGTGAAAGAAAGCAAGCACTGTTGAGGTCGTTGTTAGGTCCCATAAACCTGAAATGATGGAAGTCAGCCTGGGTGAGAAGTGTTCTCTAGCAACCTGGGACACTGAGCCAACTGCAGAAGAAAGTGAAGAAGGGAAGGGGCTGCAGGGTTGGGGTGCCAGAGAGTGGATGAGGTCTTAGGCTAGGTTCTAGTTGATTCTCACAGTGACTCCATGTAGTCAGAGTAGAACTGCTCCATAGGATTGTCAATGGCTGATTTTTTTGAAATCAGATTGCCAAGCCTTTCTTCTGAGGCACCTCTGGGAGGACTCAAACCTTGAACTTTCAGTCAGCAGCAGAGCTTGTTAACTGTTTGCACCAATTACCCAGGGATTCCTCTTAGGTTAAATGGAGAGAGGGTAAACAGTTATGTCCTGTGGCTGCCTGTTTGTCCTTCCAGTGGACTGGGATTCCCTTTCCTCCAGAGCAGGGAGCCCTATCCCATCACAGGTCCGCTGTTTTTTTTTTTTTTTTCTTATTTTTATTGTACTTTAGGTAAAGGTTTACAGAACACACTAGTTTCTCATTAAACAGTTAGTACACGTATTGTTTTGTGACATTGGTTAACAACCCCAGGACATGTCAACACTCTCCCTTCTCAACCTTGGATTCCCTATGACCAGCTTTCCTGTCTCCTCCTGCCCTCTTGTCCTTGCCCCTGGGGTGGTTTACCCCTTTAGTCTTGTTTTGTTTTATGGTCCTGTCCAATCTTTGGCCAAAGGGTGAACCTCAGGAATGACTTCATTGCTGAGCTGAAAAGGTATCTGGGGCCATACTGTTAGGATTTCTCCAGTCTCTGTCAGGCCAGCAAGTCTGGTCTTTCCTTCTGAGTTAGAATTTTGTTCTACATTTTTCTCCAGCTCTGTCTGGGACCCTGTCTTGTGATCCCTGTCAGAGCAGTCAGTGGTGGTAGCCGGCACCATCTAGTTGTACTGGACTCCGTCTGGTGGAGGCCGTGGTAGATGTGGTCCACCTGGCCCACTTTTTATGGTATCCTCAGGGCCTGAGTGGGTGCTTAACCCATGGGACACACTCAAGAAATATTTGTTGAATTACTCAATTTACCTTGCAAAAACAAAAACATATGAGCAAACAAACAAAAACCAAACAAAGACCCAGTCTCGTCACTTTACTGATGCTGTGAGGAGGCTTTTATCCCAAATGGCATTATCCAGTTTATTCATTAGACTTGATTGCTGTTTCCAAATATGAAAGCCACCCTCAAAGGAAGAAGATATTGAGGATATACATATATACGTATTTGAATATGCTGCAGCTTTTGATGGCAAATACTTTGCTGGACTCCCAGAAGCCTCTCTCCTTTGCTAAAAATATTTTCGTCACTGGCACTTGAACTTCCACTCTTACAATCATTGCTGCATATTTCTCTCCTAAAATGGCTGTCATTGGGGTGTGGGAGGAGAGGTCTGTGGAGGGAGGGAGCACATGCCTGGGAGTAGTGAGGCTTTGTTACTGGCTCCTTAGTTCTAGTGGCTGGCAGCTCAGAGAAGCCAGCAGACACCTGGTGCGGGGGGAGAGGTCTGTGGAGGGAGGGAACACATGCCCTGGGAGTAGTGAGGCTTTGTTACTGGCTCCTTAGCCCGGTGATTTGCAGCTCAGAGGAGGCAGCAGACACCAGGTGTGGGAGAGGGAGGACAAGAGGCCCTCAGAAGTGTTTGGAGATAAATGTGTGTCCTCCATGAATCAGGAGGACCCACCCTCCAGGCCCTTGCTCTGCAGGCCTGCTCTGCTCCGGTGTTTTCCCACATCAGGAAGCAGAGCTGACTGTAGCCTGGGGGAGGCTCTCATTTCTCCTGCTGTTTGTCCAACAGTACTTGAGCACCTGCTCCCTGCTGGGCCCTGTGCTAGGAGGGGAAATGGAGAGGCACAAAAATTTTTCGTCCTTCCCTAGAAGGCCCGCAGAAAGACCTTTAGCTCCAGCTGGTTCAAGGTCTCGTAATTGCCTTTGGATATGATTATCAGAATACCCGGATTACCAACTCGCCTCTGAAGCCTGAGCGAGTGAGAGATGGCCGTGCCCTCCAGGGACCTGGCACAGTGAACATGCAGGGCAGCACGTAGCTGCCAGGACAGGGATGGAGGCGTTGCCATGGAGACAGCCCAGGCAGCCTTTCCACTCACAACCTCTAGGTTCCTTTGTTTGCGACATTTGCTCTAAGGAT
This sequence comes from Loxodonta africana, assembly GCF_030014295.1. Classification (NCBI taxonomy): domain Eukaryota; kingdom Metazoa; phylum Chordata; class Mammalia; order Proboscidea; family Elephantidae; genus Loxodonta; species Loxodonta africana. Next base: position 29,859,025 of record NC_087356.1, read on the forward strand.
ACTTGTGCATAGCTGACTCTCCTCCTTTTTCCCAGTCCCTGGGGAAGCCACAGGGTTAAGGAGGAGCTGTAAGGTGAATGAGGCAGGGGGAGGTCCAGTGGAGCCTGGCCAGGAAAATAGGTGATGAGTGCTGGGGCTCCCAGCAGATTGATGGGGCAGTGGGTCAGATCATGGCTCACAGCTCTGCCACCCCGGTTGGAGAAGCCCCTCATAGCCAATCACATTCCACCACACCCACCCTCTCCTCTCCCACACTCACAGCCTGCATGAGCTTGAGGGGCAAGGTCAGGCAGAGCAGGATTTGCTGTCATTAAGCCTAGTTCAGTTTCCCAAGAGTCAGGTACAAGGGCCTGGGGACTCCGAAGTGGTGCAGGACAGTTGAGAGAGCGCAGGAATTGGAGTCAGGAGGCTGGGATTCTGGCTCTAATCCTGACACACTGCGACCTTAGGCAAGTCGTTTCCACCCTCTTGGCTCAGTTTGCTCATCTGAAAAATGAGAGGGCTGGAATACAGCCATGATTGCAAAGGGCTAGATCAGAATCATCTGAGAGTTTTTATTACAAAATGCGGACGTCTAGGCGCAACTCCAGAGATTCCTGTTAAAGTTGTTTGGGGTGGGACCTGGAGATCTGTATTAAGGTGAACGTGGATTAATTTCATTTTGAGACTCTGTTGGCATACTTGAGATAATTAGAGACACCTTGAGAGCAGTCGCACTAGGACTATGAATCACTGAATAAGAAGTAAATGTCAAGTATACTCAGATCTTTGCAGAGAATATACTAAAATTATCTTACCTGATTAGTTTCAGGACTTTATGGAAGCAATGCCACTTACCTCATTATGGAGTGTCTTCTGAAAAAAAAAAAAGGACCATCATTGAATCCCTCTTAAGAAGATGTAGTAAGTTGCATAGTGTTCCCCCCTCAACACATACACACAAGTTCATGTCCACCCAGAACCTCAGAATGTGACATTATTTAGAAATAGGGTATTTATAGATGTAATTAAGGATTCTGAGACGAGATCATCTTGGATTAAGGGTGGACCCTAAATCCAATGTCTGCTGTCCTTATAAAAAGAGGAGAGGACAGAGAGACAGGGAAGAAAGCCATGTGAAAACAGAGGCAGAGATTGGAGTTATGTAGCTGCAAGCAAGGAATGCCGGGAGCCACCAGGAACTGAAAGAGGCAAGGAAGGATCCTCCCTAGAGCCTTTGAAGAAAGCATGGTCCTGTCGACACCTTGATTTTGCACTTCTGAACTCCATATAACTATGAGAGAATAAATTCCTGTTGTCTTAAGCCACCAGCTCTGTGGCAATATGTTACGTTTGCCCCGGGAAACGAATACAGAGATATTATAGATTGAATGTGGCCCCCCAAATTTATGTTGAAGTCCTAACCTCTGGTACCTGTGAACATGATCTTGTTGGAAATAAGGTCTCTGAAGATGTTATCAGTTGACATGAGGTCATACAAGAGGAGAGTGCACCCTAATCCATTCTGAATGGTGTCCTGTAAAAGAGGAGGACAGACACAGAGACAGACAGTGGGAAGACAGCCATGCGAAGACTGAGTTATGCTGCAGCTTCAAGCCCTAAAATGCCTGGGGCTACGAGAGGTTGGGGGAGACAGGACAGGACCTTCCCCTAGAGCCTTTGGAGAGAGTATGGTCTTGCTGACGCCTGAATTTGGACTGCTAGCCTCCGGAACCGTAGGACAACAAACTTCTGTTCTTATAAGCCTCCAGAATTGTAGGACAATAAATTTCTGTTCTTATAAGTCACCCAATTTGTGGTACTTTGTTACAACAGCCCTATGAAACCAATGCAGAAGGCATGGCCTCAGCAGCCTCATTTAGCATCAGTAATGGATGGGCACTCATTGTCACCTACCAATTGCCATACCAATGCTGCAAGAGATGGGGTGTAAAGAATGGGACACTTGACACTTTCTTGAAACTTTCCTTCTTTGGCTTTAGTAAATCCATCGCCCTCTGGGTTCTTCTTGACTCTTCGTTTGTTTATCTATTTATTCAATAACTATTGACTGAGTGCACACATGTGGCCAGACTCTGTGCTGGGCACTGGGGATACAATGGAGGACAGGGTTGTTGGCCAATTACAATATGATGCAATGAGTGTAATGAAGGTACCATGGGAGTCCCTAGAAAGGGTTCTCAAGCCAGGATGATGTCAAATATCTTCATTCATTTCTCCTGCCTTTAAACATGGGCATTCCCTAAAGCTCAGTTTGGGGCTGACATAAAATGGCATTTACTGACGGAGGATGGAACAGAACAAGGAAGGCCATGACCAGCAGACTGGGTCAATTGAGGAAAAGAAGATGGTCCTGGGCTGGGAGAATCCTAGGGTTGGTGGTGAGAAGTTCATCCTGAAGGTCAATTGGGATCAAGAAGATCCAAGCAGCCGGGAAGAGAGGAATATCCTGGTAAGGCAGGTGAAAGCTAGACAGGTAGGTACGAATTCAGCAGTGGTTTTTTTTTTAGTGGAACTCAGCCTTAGGGTTGCAGAGCAGGACTAGGGAGGTGCCTTGTACAGAAAAACTGGGGGACTGAGCAGGGCATCCAGGCATCAGGCATGGGGCATAGTGGAGGAGAGGTCAGTGAAGGACTTCCTGAAGAAATAATATTTGAGCTGAGATATCAAGGATGAGTAGGAATTAACTAGACAAAAACAAAAAAACCCAGACTATCATGGATTGAATTGTGCCCACTCCCCACCCCCCACCCAAATATCTGTCAACTTGGTTGGGTCATGATTCCCAGTATTGTATGACTGTGTACCATTTTGTCATCTGATGTGATTTCCCTACGTGTTGTAAATCCTGTCACTATGATGTAATGAGATGGATTAATGGCAGTTATACTGATGAGATCTATAAGATTAGATAGTATCTTAAGCCAGCCTCTTCTGAGATATAAAAGAGAGAAGCAAACAGAGGGAGAAGCAAACAGAGAGGCACAGGGACCTCATACAACTAAAAAAGCAGTGCCAGGAGCAGAGCACGTCTTTTGGACCTAAGGTTCCTGTGCTGAGCTGCTCCCCAGACTGAGGGAAGACTGATGACAAGGACCTTCTTCCAGAGCTGTCAGAGAAACAAAGCCTTCCCCTGGAGCTGGCGACCTGAATTTGGACTTCTAGCCTACTGGGCTGTGAGAGAATAATCTTCTCTTTGTTAAAGCCATCCACTTGTGGTATTCTGTTGTAACAGCACTAGATGACTAACATACAGACAGACAACAACAACAACAACAACAAAAACAACTAACCAGTTGCCATCGAGTTGATTCCAGTGAGTGGAACTGTGCTCCACAGGGTTTTCAAGGCTGTGACCTTTCAGAAGCAGATCTCTAGGCCTATCTTCTGAAGTGCCTATGGGTGGGCTCGAACTGCCAGTCTTTCAGTTAGTAGCCAAGGGCTTAACTGTTTGTGTTCACAGGTACTCCAGTAAAAGAGAGGAGGAAATTATTTTAGGAAGAGGAAGCAGAATGTGGAGGCCCTGGAAAGAAGAAGCTAGCAGTGTCTGCTACTTGAATACAATAATGGGCTCCCTTTCTGTGGAGAATGAACAAGTGTTTAGGAAATTTACATAGATGGGGAGATTGAGCAGGCCCTGTGTTACGGGTTCAATTGTGTCCCCTAAAAAGATATGTTGAAAGATATGTACCTGTAAACCTGACTTTTTTTTGGAAATACGGTTTTTCTTTCATCAGTTAAGTTAAAGAAGGTCGTACTGGAGTAGGATGTGTCCTAATCCTAATCCCTTCTGAATGGCGTTTTAAAAAAGGGAAGAACAGACACAGAAACAGAGTTACAGTCACACATGGGGGAAGACAGCAAGTGAGGATCTGTTTACAAGCAAAGAAACGCCAAGGATTGCCAGCAGCCACCAGAAACTGGGAGAGAGGCATGGGATAGTTCCTCTCTCAAAGCCCTCAGAAAGAACTGACAAAGCTGATACTCTGATTTGGATGTCTACCCTTTACGTTTCTGTTCTTTAAAGCTACCCACCTGTATTTTGTTATGGCAGCCCTAGGGGACTATGACACCAGGAAACCAGCAAAGGAGATTGAATCTGGGAAGGAAGTTTCCTAACCAAAGAGAATATTAATGAACTTTGTGCAGTTGATTCAAGGGTCTTGAGGTAACCATTTGGGTAGGGCCCTTCTTTATCTCTTAGAGATAGATAGGCAATGGGAAAGAGAAAAGCAGTGCTTAGATGTAGCTATATATTTTACTTTCACATATGCTAAATACCCCATAATGGACTGTTATTATTTTGCTTTAGACAGTCAACTGTCTTCTAAAAATTTAAGAAAGAAAAATAGATTTAAACATATTTTCCCATCTATTTGCTATTTTTTTGTTTTTCATTCCTTCCTGTAGATCTGAATTTCCATGTGGTATCATTTCCCTTCAGCCTGAAGAACTTCCTTTAACATTTCTTGTCTTAGTTTCCTAATGCTGCCATAACACAAAAACCACTAGTGGGTGACTTTAAAGAACATCAATTTATTTTCTCACAGTTCAGGAGGCTAGAGGCTTGAATTCAGGGCATGGCTCCAGGGGAAAGTTGTACCTTGTCTGTTTCAGCTTCTAGTTGTTGCCAACAATCCTTGGCATTCCTAGTCTTGTGGATGCATCTGTCTCTGTCATTTGTTTTCCTCTCACCCCCTGTCTGTGTTTCTGCGTCTATTCTTCTCTTTTAATAACCCAGAAGTGATTAGGTTTAGGACCCATCATACTCTAGTGTAACTTCATTAACATAACAAATGAAAAACTCTATTTCTAAGCAGGATTACAGCTACATGGGCCAGGACTTCATTACATATTCATACAATTCAATCCATAACATTTCTCAAATGTAGATTTATTGATGGTAAATTCTTTGTTTTCATTCATCTGGAAATATATTTCACCTTCAATTTTGAAGGATATTTTCACTGGATATAGAATTCTTGTTTATCCTTTCAACATTTTAAGGGTGTCATTCCATTGCCTTCTGGTCTCCATGGTTTCTGGTGAGAAATTACTTATAATTCTTATCATTTTTCCCCTGTACATAACGTTTTGCTGCTTTTAAGATTCTCTCTGTGTTTTTCAGAAGTTTAATTGATAATATGGTTTTCTTTGTATTTATCCTGCTTAAGATTTGCTGAGCTTCTTGGACTTATAAGTTGATGTTTTTAATAAAATTTGGAAAAATTTTGGTCCATATTTCTTCAAACATTCCTTCTACTCAATTCTTTCTCTTCTCTCCTGGGATCCCAAATGCCTGTGTATTAGACTTCTTGTTATCATCTTATAAGTCATTAAGGCTCTGTTCATTTCTTTTCAATGTTCTTTTCTTTCTGTGCTTCAGTTTGATAGTTTTCATTGACTTTTTGTCAAATTCACTGATCTTTCTTCTCTATTGTCTAATCTACTATTAATTTCATCCAAAAGATTAAAAAAAAATTTCTGATACTAGATTTTTCAGTTTTGTAAGGCCCATTTGGTCCTTTTATAGTTTTAATATTGCTATTGAAATTCTTCATCCTTTCATCTATCATATCTATCATTTTCCTATAGATGCTTTAACATTTATCATATTTATTTTAAAATCCTTGTCTGGTAATTCCAAGGTATGGGTTGTCTTTATGTCTTTTTTGCTGAGTTTTTTTAATTTTGATTATGGGTCATGTTTTCCCGCTTATTTATAAGCCTATCAATTTTTTAAATTGTATACTCAATATTGTGGGTACTATATTGTAGGGACTCTGGTTAACTTATTCAAAAATCATTGCATTTTGTTTTAGCTGGCAATTAAATCACTGGTCTATAACCTTGTTCCTGTGGAAATCTCATTTTAGATTTTGCTAGTTAAGACTGTATTTCCCCTAATCTCACAGTTTTGCCCTTCGTCCTAGGATATGGTTCTTAGGCTAAGTTATGCCCCTTCTGCAGGTCCACTGGACAACTCAGATCCTTTGAATTGGCAGAATTTGAACTTCAAACTCAGTCTCCCTAGTATTAGGCAGCTGTTGAAATCTCTATTCAGCCTCCCAGTTGTTGCTTTCTGCTGGGCTTCTTAGATTCTTTCTCTGAACATGAAAAGTTCACAGTCATCCAAGAGTTTGAGTTGAGTTTGTATATAGATTTTGGGGCTCATTCTCTGTGACTCACTAATTTCCAGGATTTTCCTTCTCTATAATCAGTTGCTTTGACAGTCCCAAACTCAGACCTCTGACTCCTTAGTCCAGTAAGACTGACGCTTTCTGCTTGAGCTCTATTCCTGTGTACCACACCACAAAATCCTTAGTGGAAAGATGGAATAAATATGGATCTCATCCAATGTGTTTCCCTTCTTTTAAAGGTCGTATGTGCTCCAGTTTCTGCCTGTCTTTTGCTGCTCTCCAGTATCTTGAAATAATTGTTTATATTTTGTCTAGAATTTTTAATTGTTATTGACAGGAGAGTTAGTCCAATATAGAATCACTGGGATGGAGATAGAATACAGACTAATTCCTTCTCTGCATCTGACTTGAAAGGCTGTGGATACAAAGCTGAAGTGATAAGAATGACTCAGATAACTTATTTGGATCTGCGGGTAGTTTAAGAGCCAAATATGGCCTCTTCAGAGGGTCTAGAATCAGCATTGAGGGCTGTGTGGATGGAGACAGTTAGGAGGCTGAGGTTTTGTGTTGAAAGCTCAGTTATGAGGAGTGGCAACAGAAACATGAAGGAAGACTCAATTAGGCAAGTAGACAGACGGGTTCTGATTGAGTAAGAAGAACAAAGGAATGAGAAGAAACAAATATGACCCCTCAACTTTGATCTGGGAATTTGAAAGAATGGAATAGCTCTTCAGAAAGGCGAGGAAGTTGGGAAGGAGTTGTTACAGGTGGAGGTAATGACCGTAGCCATGAGTAGTGTACCTGGGGTAGATGGTGCAGCATCTCAGGGATTGGATGGGTCATTAGGGGGTTAATTAGGGTACAGGTGATGGTCTATTTGAGGGATAAGTGAAGACCCAGGTACTGACCCTTCATAAATACTGGCATCTAGAGTTTGGGAAGAGAAAGCAGAACCATCAAGATCCAGGGGAGGGATTAGAGAAACGGGAGGAGAATCTTTCAAGAAGGGAAGTTAAAAAATAAGGGGCCTGGAGAGCGTTGAAAGCCCAGAAAAGAGAACCCAGCAATAAGGAGAGAGGAATGAAAGAACCAGGTGAGCAACCTGGCCTTCCTTTGTTTGGAAAATAAATACTCCCCATCTTAGAAGCTTAAATTGGGCTTCTCCGCCTTTCCTGCTTCCCAAACACTTATCTAGGATGATGGATAACAGCTAATTGTATACCTGTCTTTCTTAAAGCATCTTGAACATGATTTTCTCAGGAGATATGGTGGAAGGAAGGCTTTGTTCTTTAAGCATAATTTTCCCTCTCATAATCTCAGAATAAGCTTTTGCAGCTGGTCTCAGGTGAGGTTAACCTGGAACTGGATGGGGTCATAGCAGGCCCTGGGCACTAATTAGGGTTCCCCTCCCAAACTGATAGTACAAGACATTTACTAACTGAGCATGGGGAAGAGAAGGGTGGGCAAAGGTGGGGAGGAGGTGAGGATGCTCCCTGGGGCTCATCTTTTATTTATTTATTATTGTGCTTTAGATGAAGCTTTACAGAACTAGTTTCTCGTTAAACAATTAGTACACATATTGTTTTATGACATTGGTTACCAACCGCATGACCTGTAAACACTCTCCCCTCTCGACCTTGGGTTCCCAATCACTATCTTTCCTGTCTCCTCCAGCCTTCTAGTCCTTGCCCCTGGGCTGGTGTGCCCCTTTAGTCTGATTTTGTTTTATGGGTCTGTCCAATCTTTGACTCAAGGATGAACCCTTCATTACTGAGCTAAACGAGTGTTCGGGGGCCATACTCTCGGGGTTTCTCCAGTCTCTGTCAGGCCAGGAAGTCTGTTTTTTTTTTTTTGAGTTAGAATTTTGTTCTACATTTTTCACCAGCTCTGTCCAAGACCCTCTACTGTGATCCCTGTCAGAGCAGTTGGTAGTGGTAGCCAGGCACCATCTAGTTGTGTTGGACTCAGCCTGGTGGAGGCTGTGGTAGTTGTGGCCCATTAGTCCTTTGAATTAATCTTTTCCATATGTCTTTGGTTTCCTCAATTCTCCTTTGCTCCCATTTTTCCTGGGTGAGACCAGTGGAGTATCTTAGATGGCTGTTCACAAGATTTTAAGACCTCAGGTGCTACTCACCAAAGTAGAATGTAGAACATTTTCTTCATAAACTGTTATGTCAATTAAGCTAGATGTCCACCAAGACCATGGTCCCCACAGTCCTCAGCCTAGTAATTCAGTCTCTCAGGGAGTTTGGATGTGTCTATGGAGCTTCCATGGCCTTGCCTTGGACAAGTTGTGTTGGCTTCCCTGGTGTTCATCTTGATGAATAAAGAAGCCATGAAGCAAGATGGAGAATATGGGAGAAATAATGCATTTCAAAACATTTTATTGTGCTTATGCAGAACCTGTACATAGACCAAGAGGCAGTTGTTTGAACAGAACAAGGGGATACTGCATGGTTTAAAATTGGGAGAGGTATGCCTCAGAGTTGTAGACTTTCACCATACTAATTCAATCTGTATGCTGAGCAAATAATCTGAGAAGCTGGACTATATGAAGAAGAACAGGGCATAAGGATTGGAGGAAGACCAATTAACAAGCTGCATTATGCAGATGACACAACCTTGCTTGCTGAAACTGAAGAGAACTTGAAACAGTTACTGATGAAGATCAAGGACTACAGCCTTCAGTATGGATTACACCTTAACATAAAGAAAACAAAAATCCTCACGACTGGACCAATAAGCATCATGATAAACAGAGAGAAGATTGAAGTCAAGGATTTCATTTTACTTGAATTCACCATCAACACCCATGGAAGCAGCAGTCAAGAAATCAAACAATGTATTCCACTGGGCAATCTGCAGGAAAAGACCTTTTTAAGTGTTGAAAAGCAAAGATGTCACTCTGAGGACTAAGGTGCTCTTGACTCAAGCCATGGTGTTTTCAATCGCCTCATACGAGTGTGAAACCTGAACAATGAATTAGGAAGCCTGAAGAAGAATTGATGACTTTGAATTACGGTGTTGGTGGAGAGTATTGAACATACCACGGACTGCCAGAAAAATGAATAAATTTGTCTTGGAATAAGTATAGCCGGAATGCTCATCAGAAGCAAGGATGGCGAGACTTCGTCTCATGTATTTTCGACATGTTATCAGGAGAGACCAATCTCTTGAGGAGGACATCATGCTTGGTTGAGGGTCAGTGGAAGAGAAGAAGACCCTCAATGAGATGGACTGACACAGCATCTGCAACAATGGGCTCAAACATAGCAAGGATTGTGAGGATGGCGCAGGACCAGGAAGTGTTTTGTTCTGTTATACATAGTATCGCTATGAGTTGGAACCAATTTGATGGTACGTAACAAAAACGATTTTTAAACAAAAATAAAGAAATCCTGGTGGCATAGTGGTTAAGTGCTACTGCTGCTAACCAAAAGGTCAGCAGTTTGAATCCACCAGGTGTTCCTTGGAAACTCTATGGGGCAGTTCTACTCTGTCCTATAGGGTCGCTATGAGTCGAAATTGACTTGACGGCAATGGGTTTAACAAAAACAAGGTGCCTCAGAACTTTCAATGAAAGTTGCTCTATGAGGGTGTCATGGATTGAATTATGTCCCCCCCAAAATGTGTGTATCAATTTTGCTGGGCCATGATCCCAGTATTGTGTGGTTGTCCTCCATTTTGTGATTGTAATTTTATGTTAAAGAGGATAGGGTGGGATTATAACACCCTTACCAGGTCACATCCCTGATCCAATGTAAAGGGGGTTTCCCTGGGGTGTGGGCTGCACTACCTTTTAGCAGAGAGTTGGGGACCTAATACCATCAAGAAAGCAGTGCCGGGAGCAGAGCATGTCCTTTATACCTGGGGCTCCTGCGCAGAGAAGCTCCTAGTCCAGGGGAAGATTGGTGAGAAAGACCTTCCTCCAGAGCCGACAGAGAAAGCCTTCCCCTGGAGCTGACACCGTGAATTTGGACTTTTAGCCTACTTTAGTGTGAAGAAATAAATTTCTCTTTGTTAAAACCATCCACTTGTGGTATTTCTGTTATAGCAGCACTAGATGACCAAGACAGAGGGGTTAAAATAAAGTGGACCTACCACGTGGTTCCAGGGTCTCCGGGCTTCATCTAGACCCTCTGCTGCCTAAGAAGAGGCAGAAGACAATTCCTAAGTTATATACAGATGAGCGAGTGATCTGCATATCCTTCAGGCCAGGGGTCAGTAAAATTTTTTGGTAAAGAGCCGGATAGTAAATATTTTAAGTTTTGTGGGCTCTAAGATCTGCAACTATTCAACTCTGTTGTAGCATAAAAGCAGCCATAGATAATAGGTAAGCAAATAGGTGTGGCTGTATTAAAACAAAACTTTAAGGGATGTTAAAATTTGAATTTAGTATAATTTCCATGTGTCACGAAATATACTGCTTTTGAATTTTTTTCAACCACTTTGTTGTTGTTAGCTGGCATCCAGTTGGTCCCTGACCCATGGCGACCCAATGCACAACTGAACGAAACGCTGACCAGTTCTGTGCCATCCCCTTGATTGGTTGCGGATTCCACAAAACAAAAACAAACCCATTGCCGTTGAGTTGATTCTGACTCATAGACCCTATAGGACAGAGTAGAACTGTCCCACAGGGTTTCCAAGCATCGCTTGGTGGATTTGAACTGCCAACCTTTTGGTTAGCAGCTGTAGCTCTTAACCACTACGCCACCAGTGTTTCCTCATTGTGGACTGGACCATTGTAATCCACAGGATTTTCACTGGCCAATTATTGGCGGTAGCTCACGACACCTTTCTTCCAATCCAACCACTTAAAAATGTAAAATCATTCTAAGCTTGTTGACCACAGCCATACAAAAACAGGCAACAGGCTGGATTTGGCCCACAGATTGTGGTTTGGTGACTCTTGCTTCAAGTAATCCTCCATAATGAATAATTTTTATAACCGATTAAGAAGGAGAGCCCTGTGGCCCAAAGGTTAAAGCCCTCAGCTGCTAACCAAAATGTTGGCTTGGTTCGATGCCACTAGCCACTCTGCAGAAGAAAGATGTGGCAGTCTGCTTCAGTAAAGATTTACAGCCTTGGAAACCCTATGGGGCAGTTCTACTCTGTCCTATAGGGTTGCTATGAGTCAGAATCTTATTCAACAACAGTGGGCTTTTCTTTTTTCAGTTGGATTAAGAAGGCAAGAGGCCAAGGATTTGAAGATATTGTGCAGGTAGTTTGTGCAGCACTAGCTATTATAAAAGACAAAACTCAAAATCTCATGAGTGTATTTCTGCTCATGTAAAGTTCAAACAGGTGTTCCTGATGGGTGGCTGGCTCTCCCCAGGCGGGTGATTTAGGAACCTGGGCTCCATCCATCTTGTGACTCCATACCTGGCTCACAGATGTTGTAAGACATGGTGACAATATGCCTGCTTCTCAACCATGTCAGTCCAGAGGTGACATATACAACTGGGCCACATTTAGATGTAAGGGGAGCTGAGAAAGGCAGTGCCTGACTGGTCGGCCACTTCCCTGTAACGATGCCCCCGTGGAAGGAAGCGGTAGTCTGGGTTGGGTTGCTAGCTGTACCTGCCATAGTGATACTTTTTGGCAAGAACTTGAGCGTAGACAGTGCTGCTGCTGAAAGGTGGTTCTGTGAACCAAGCTGAGTGTAAACCAAAAAACCAAACCCACTGCCGTCGAGTCGATTCCGACTCATAGCAACGGTATAGGACAGAGTAGAACTGCCCCGTAGTTCCCAAGGAGCACCTGGCGGACTTGAACTGCTGACCTCTTGGTTAGCAGCCATAGCACTTAACCACTACGCCACTAGGGTTTCCAAGCTGGGTGTAGAGAGGATATTCTGTGAAAGTAAAGTTCCTGACCAGTCCACACGCCTGCACAGGATACATGGAGTGATGAGATTTTCCTTGAAAAACCACTCTGTTCCAACACATCGGCAGTGGAAGCCCAAATGTTCTTCACTCGAGAGCATGACTGTAACATAACATATTTTGTCTGGAAGATCTTCAAAAGTTGTCCCCATTTGGCCAATCTGGTTATAAAAAATCATCAATAAAGAACCCAAGGAACTTGTAATGTTAAGCAATATAACCTCCTGGTGTGCCTTCCAAAATAATATCATTATAAAATGTTCTTCCAGGTAACCCAGGGTTTTTCAGCCTTGGCGCTGTTGCCATTAAAACAAACAGACAAAAAAAAAAGCCAAACTCTCGTTGCCATGGAGTCGATTCCTGACTCATAGTGACCCTTCAGGACAAAGTAGAGGTGTCCCATAGGGTTCCAAGGAGTGGCTGGTGGATTTGAACAGCTGACTGAACTGCCCACCTTTTGGTTAGCAGCTGAATGCTTAACCACTACACCACCAGGGCTCCACTATTGCCATTAGGAGCTGGATAATTTTTTGTTGTGGGGGGCTGTGCATTGTATGGTGTTTCGCAGCATCCCTGGCCTCTACTCATTAGGTGCCAGTAGCACCTCTCCTAGTTGTCTTACACTTATGCACATAAAAGGAGGTACTCCAGAGACTTATGTGCAAGCTTTGCTTTAAAGTGACTTGCTGGCAACTTGTAAGGTAGCTTCTTTCACTCAATTCTTTCTTACTAGGCACATCCAAATGCGGTGGTAGTTATCTCTGTGGAAATGTAAATAGATTAATTTACTTTAAATGCAAATGGATTAAACTCACATTACCTATTAGATCGAAAAGCATAATAAAAATAGAAGTTTTTATTTTACCTTAATTTATTCTTTCTCTAGTGCTCTTCCTTTATATAGACCTGAGTTTCTGACCGATTTCATTTTCCTTCTCTATAGAGAACTTCTTTTAACAATTCTTGCAAGGCAGGTCTAAACTAAAAAAACCAAATCCGTTGCCATTGAGTTGATTCCAACTCATGCAGACCTATAGGACAGAATAGAACTGCCCCATAGGGTTTCCAAGGAGCAGTTGGTGGATTTGAACTGCTGACCTTTTGGTTAGCAGCTGAGCTCTTAACCGCTGCATTACCAGGGCTCCAAGGCAGGTCTACTGGTGTGACAAATTTCCTCAAATTTTGTTTGCTTAAAAATTTTAAAATTTATTCTTCACTTTGAAGGATAATTTCACTGGGTATAGAATTGTTTTGGGTTTTTTCACCACCCCCACCTCCCAACACTTTAAATATTTTAACCTACTCTCTTCTTGATTGTATGGTTTCTGAAGAGAAGTCTGATGTAAATGTTATTCTTGTTCCTGTAGAGATAAGTTTTTTTTTTTTTTTTGGCTTCGATTTTCCATAGTTTGAATATGATACGCCTAGGTGTAGATTTTTTGGTCTTTATTGTGCTAGGTGTTCTTTGAGCTTCTTGGATCTGTGATTTGGTGGCTGTTAAAATTTTTGGAAAATTCTCACATCTTTCTTCTCTTCCTTTCTGTCTTTCTTTCCTTCTGGTTTTCCCATTACACATATGTTACATCTTTAATAATTATCCCATAGTTCTTGGATATTCTGTTCCGTCGTTTATTTTTTCTCTTTGCATTTCAGTTTTGGAAGTTTCTATTGCCATATCTTCAAGCTCACTGACTTCCCTTGTCTGTGTCCAGAATGCCTTATTTTTGTTGCAGTGTTTTTGATTTCTAGCATTTTCTTTTGATTTTTTCTCAAAGTTTTCATCTCTCTGCATACATTACCCATGTGGTTTTGCATGCTGTCCACTTCCTTCATTACAGCCCCTAGCATATTAATCATAGGTTTTCTAAAATCTTGGTCTGACAATTCCAAAATCTCTGCCATACCTGAGTCTGATTCTGATGCCTGCCCTGTTGCTTCAGACTATGGTTTTTGCCTTTTAGCATGTCTTGTAATTTTTTATTGAAAGCCAGACATGCTGTATCTGATAAAAGGAACTGAGGTAGGTACGTCTTTTAGTCTGAATTTTTATGGTTATCTGGTTAAGAGTTAGAGTCTATGTTTACTGTTTGCTGTAGCCATAGGGTTGCTATAAGTTGGAGTCAACTCGATGGCACTGGGGTGGGTATGGTGTCAGAGGCTAAATTTTCCTCCAGTTTTCTAGTTTTTGTCTTCCCTGTTGACTTTGGATTTCCCTAGAGACTTCTTAAATAGGATATGAAAATTGCAGTTCTTTTAGCTGTCATCCCTTGTTATTACACAGGATTCCTGTTGATGTGGTGGTAAGGTGTGAGGGGAGGGAAAGGTTTTGTAGTCCTATTATTAGGTCTCAGTCTTTAATTGAGCCTGTGTCCCTGGGCTATGTCCTTCACAGGTGCTTCTTACTTCCCCCATCCTTAGGTGAGACAGGAAGGTTAGAGGGGCTGGAGTTGGCTATTTCCCTTCTGCTAGGTTGGCTGTTGTTATTAGCTGCCATTGAGTTGAGTCCGACTCATAGTGACCCTATGTGTGCAGAGTAGAATTGCTCCATAGGGTTTTCAAGGCTGTAACCTTTTGGAAGCAGATCTCCAGGCCTGCCTTCTGAGGTGCCTCTAGGTGGGTTCAAAATGCCAATCTTAACCATGTGTGCCACCCAGGGACTCCTCCAGGTTGGTTAGGCTTTAGTAAAATCCCAGCCAGTTAGGCTATGGTAAAACACCGTCTCTTAAGGGCAGGCCTCTTAAAGGAGAACAGAGAGCTCTGGGTACAGAGGTGTAACTAGGGTATGGCAGGTTTGGGAGGTATTGCACCAGCCCTGGGCTTATGGTGCCACTGAGCAGTTTCTATTAACCCGGTATAGCCAGAACTTTATCTATGGAAAATGGCACCTATGGTAAGCACTGAAATTGCACCCCTGTCCAAACATCTGACACCCCTCTTTTCAATAACTTTACCATAATATCAGCTAAAAAATATGTCAAACTCGTTAATCTTTTAGTTAACATATTACAATGCTTGAGGAAGGATGTTGGGCTATGCTGGGTGAATACAAACTGCTCAGTGCCATCATGTGCCCAGGGCCGGTGCAATACCCTAGATACGTCACTGTCTGAGTGTGTATCAGAATGGATACTTTCACCCTCCCCCTGTCAGAAACACATGGAGTTTCCTCTGATCTTCACAGTGAGAACCTGGTGGGACTCCTGGAGGTCAAACTCAGAAATTCTGTGTGGAGAATGGAGAGCCCGTTAAGACTGGGCCCCCTAGAGTTTTTAATTCTTAAGCTAGTTCACACTGAACCTCCAGCAACTTATCAATTATAGTTTAAGGTATTCCTACCAGTACTGTGATTCTCTGTACCAGTCTGCTTGTCTCTCCAATTTGGGGGGCAAGAGTTTGCTCGGTTACCTCAATTCTCTGGTATATCAAAGAAGAGTTGTTGATTTTCAGTTCCATTTTTTTTTTTCCCTTTGATCATGGGAGTGATGACTTCCAAAACTCTTCACATGTCATGCTGAAAACCAGAAGTCTTCTCATTCCAATACTGTTCTGTATTTTACAGAACAAAAGCATGGGCATGTGAAATAGTGGGGAGTGTTTGGGGAACCACAAGTGTTCAGATGTGAGTAGAAGATGTAGTGTTTGGGAAGCGGTAGGAGAGGGGCAGGAGCGGGAAGATAATGACAACAGAGCTTATCCTTGAAGAGTCCTTTTCTCAAAGGTCCTGAAAGCCACTTTGCTTCAGATTTAAAGAGTGGATCTCAAAGTGTAACGCCCAGACCAGGAGTATCGGCCTAACCTGGGAACTTGTCAGAAATGCAAATACTTGGACCCCCACTCAGACGTGGAGCCCTGGTGGCACAGTGGTTAAGTGATATGGCTACTAACCAAAAGGTTGGCAGTTCAAATCCACCAGTTGCTTCTTGGAAGCCCTATAGGGCAGTCCTATTTTATCCTCTAGGTTGCTATGGGTTGGAATTGACTTGACAGCAATGGGTTTGGTTTTTTTTTTTTTAAACCCAGACATACTGCATCAGAAACTCTGGGGATGGGGCTCCCAGCTATCTGTAGTTTAATAAACCCCACAGGTGATTTGGGTGCGTGTTAAAGTCTGAAAACCCAAGTATTAAAGTATTTGCAAATTGAGATGGTGCTCCCCTCCTCCAGTGGAGCTAGGAAAAAAGTCTGTTGCCTTGATTATCTATTAACCCATCCTCCTGTATGCCCCCCTTCATTGATTCTCCAAGCCCTAGAGAAGCCCCGTAGCCCCCTTCCCTGAAATAATGGCATTGAGGTGAAGACTTGTCTTCAAATGATTAATTGGGATTTTTACAGGCAAAGAAATGCCTGGGTGGGACAGACTTTACAGTTCTTGCTCAAATCCAGTTGCTTCTCTCTTGGGGTTAAAAAGATCTAGAAGTAACCTGAAATGAGGTCCTCTGAAAGCACTAGGTCATCTAGTTTTAGGGTGTTACAGTCTGTTCCATGCTGCTTCTCTAGACTCTGTTGCTGTACCCCGTTTGTTCCCATTATCCAAGAACAGAGCCTCCCACCTTGCCCTCCCCACAGAACAAGGAGTTGATGGTTGTAATGAACAGCTGTGAATTGTTCAGAGCTGGGTCCAACACCTTTGATTTTCAGATCCCTCACCTGGAAGCCATCTCTGTTTCATCTGAACTTACTCCAGTCTCAAAATCTACCTAGATAACAATCATTCCTGTATGCTTTGTCTTCTTAGTTACTATTATTGTTGTTATTATTTTGTATTAAGTGGAGAGGAGAGGGGAAGAAGATCCAAGTTAGTGGGAACAGGGTGGTGGCTACATAACTTGTGGGGTCCAGTGCAAAATGAAAATGTAAGTCCTGGCTGGAGGCTGGGAAATTAGCTGGCCCGACTCATAGCTGACTACCCAAGAGATGGCAACCTCCACACAGGAAGCATTGCCTGACCCCAACCCTTCCCATGCATGCACTTAGGCCCAGGCCAGGGCTAGAGGGCAATGGCAGAATGACATGCATGTCATCCAGGCAATGGGCAGAAGCTGTCACAGGGTGGGAAATGGGAAATTGAGTATCAGGGGATGGGAAGTGGGTGGCCTAGAGCCCATCATGTGAGCTGAGGCTCCAAGGTCCTCGTGCATGCTCCATTGCCCCACTGGACTTCATTCACAAAATACAAATTCAAAGATAAAATTAATAATTTTAAGACAGTGACTGCAGAGCATTAAACTCTAAGTTCAGAGCTCTCTTAGCATGGGGCTCTGTGCAGCTGCCTGGTTGCATGTCCATGAAGCCATCAGTCCTGTGGAACAACATATGTAAAGATGTGGCATGCCCTTATAAGGGAAGGGTGACAGTAAGGTTTGAGGTGAAGCGGAGCTGGAGGTGACGCTGGAAATGCAGGTAAGAACGTAGTCTTCAACAGACAGGCAAAAGGAGAGCCATAAAAATTTTATTTTTAAATAAAAAATACATATCGCTACATAATCAAGACAGAAAAACTTGAAATATGAAACACTAAAAGAAGAATAAAATCACCCATGCTTCTGCTATCTAGAGCTAATGTTGGTTAACACTTTAGTGTATATGGTTCTAGTTTTTCTATGCATAGACTAACCTTAGGTATTCATTAATGATGACATTCTGCTATATACAATTTGCTGAAAAAAATTTTAAGCAGGGAAGGTCACCTGCTCAGATACTGTGGTGTGCTTAGAGCTGGCTCATAGCAAGAGGAAACTGTGCCCATCTCATCCCAATACCCTGCTCAGTGACCTCACGTAGGTAGCTTGAAAGCAGCCACAGGGGGAGCACTTATGTCACAGAAATCAGCAAATGCTACAAATGAGGCTTGCTTGCTTATTTATTTTTTTAAGGAGAGTTGATTTATTAGCACAGCATTGGATTCTCATCCGGCAGGAAGGAGAGAGAACATTCTAGGCAGGGAATTATAAGAGACAAGGTGGGTAGGCATGAAGGGCCTGGCTTGTTTGGGAAGCCAAAACCTTGGCTGTCCCAGAGAGGGCTGGCTGGGCAGTGGTCAGCACTCAGACTGAGTGAGGGACGGGGGGCAACGCTGGGAGGAGCCTTGTAAGCCATGCAGAGATGCTTGGGGTTGTATTTCAGAAAGATAACTGGTTAGCAGAGTAGTTGGTGGACTAGTGTGCAGTGGAACTGGTGGCCGGGAGACCAGTTAGGAGGCTCCTGTAGAGTACACGCAGCAATCATGAAAGTATCAGCAGGACACCCCCAAGTCTCTGCTTTGGCTGACCCCAAAGCGACACTAAACAGCATGATTTCCTTTGGAACCTGAACCCAGCTAGGCCCACCAAGCTTCAAATGACCGTTACACTCAAAATGTAAGTTCCTGAACCTCTTCAAGGAAAGAAAGGAAAAAAAAAAAAAAAAACCCTTTCCCTGCACCCCTGAAATCTAGTTCTTTCTGGATGGCACTGGGCTGCTCATTCATCAGTTCACATTTAAGGGATGGGGGCAAGGTTGTCAGAATTCTTTTAGCATCATGTGGCTCTTCCCAAAACATTTTCCACCATTTTCTTTTAAAAACTCCCTCTCCTTTGGGGCATGTCAACCATTATATCCCTGGGCTTTGTACAGTGTCTGGAATAACAGATACTCAATAAATTCCTGTTAAATGAATGATTGAAAGCTTATGAGGCAAGGGGAATGGTGTCTTTTCCTTTATCTTATGTAAATGACAGGGCTGTGCAAAGCTGAGTTAAGCAGTGGCTTATGGCATCAGTAGGTGTCCCTGGGTGGCACAAATGGTTAAGAGGCTAGTAACAGAAAGGCTGGAGGTTTGAATCCACCCAGAGGCACTTCAGAAGAGAGGACTGGGGATCCGCTTCCAAAAAATTACAGCCATTGAAAACCCTGAGGAGCACAGTTCTACTGTGACACACATGGGTCGATAAGAGTAGGTACTGACTGGATGGCAGTGAGTCTGTTTGTTGTTGTTGTTTGGTTATGGCATCAATACTGAAAGAACTGGAGGCTTGAGGGTATAGTATGCTGGGTGCTTCTCTGAGTATCCCATCTGTTAATGTTTTTAGAGCTGTGTGCTGATCGTTCTTGGGCAGGGGGAGGGGGGCGTTTCCCATGCTCCTGTTGTTAGAGAAGGCAAGCCTTACTTCATCGCTAAACCCACACCCACTTCATCGCTAAGTGGCTAGAAAAACCATCCCCAGAATAAGGGCAGACCCCTTTCTCTATAGGCTCTTTCTACTTCCTTTTTAAACTTCCCTCCTTTTTTGGGGTTTGTGCATTCAGCCAATGGAAATTAAAACCATAACTCAGTGGGCACCAAAGTTACTAATGGAAAAACTACTGGTAGCATTTGCTATTATTATTATTACTTAAAACTGTATTACATTCTGGGATGACGCACACACTGAAAACTCAAGATGGTAACTGCGAGATGTGAAATCTCCCCCAGTGCCCACACTGCCCCTGCTTGCCTTCTCTAGGCCAAGTTTCTTGCATGTCCTTCGGAGATCTTCTGTGCGTTTACAAGCGTCCATATATTCTGACCTCCCCTTTCTCTTCCACTACTTTGCATTGTTCTGCATCTTGCTCTTTTCTCTGAACAATATGTTCTGTATCAATAGTCAAAAAAAGCTCTAATTTTTAATAGCTGTATTAAAAAACCCATTGCCATGGAGTCAATTCCAATTCATAGCGACCCTATAGAACAGAGGAGAACTGCCCCTGAGGGTTTCCAAGGAGCAGCTGGTGGATTCGAACTGCCAACCTTTTGGTTTGCAGCTGAGTGGACAAATCGTAATTTACATAAATAAAATGACATCTGTAATTTCATACATATGCAAGTATACTGTGAAGACATTCCTAGAAGTCAAAGGGTATGTTCATTTTTAAATTGGGAGAGATTGTCAAATTGCCCCCTGCAGCGATTTCTGAGATGTTTTTTTCCATACATCTTTTTTTTTTTTGTCAGTGTTGTTTACAAAATCTCTTGATCCTTAATCTGTGAGCTGAAAAGTCCATTGTCATTGTAATTTTACTTAACATTTTTCTTATTACAAGTGGTATCAAGCATATTTTCATATGTTTATAGCATTTATATTTCCTTTTGTATGAATTTTTCATATTCTTATCCATTTTTTCAAGTGGGATGATGGTCTTTTTCTTATTGATTTGTAAAAGTTCTTTATATTTTAGGGAAATTTGTTTATGGTGGGCTTGTTGGAGGAATTTAAAAATCTTTAATATAGCTAAACTCATCTTTCCTTTAACACATTTGCTTAGATACTTAGAAAATCTTTTGCTGGAGGATCTTTTCTCGGGAGGTTAAAATTTTTCCTGTCTTTTTCTAATAATTACTTTTTTTAACATATAAATCTTTGCTCTACCTGAAATTTATTTTGCTATAAGCAGTAAGATAAGAATCCAAATTAATTTTTCTTCCCAGATGGTCACTCTGATGTTCCAATATCACTATTCGGTTAATCCGTCTTTTCCTGCTGATGTGAAAAGCCACTTTTAACAAACACTACACCCCTGTAAGTCTATGGCTCTGTTTCTGAGCTTTTTACTTACTTCCATTGGTCTGTCTGTCTAATTATGTCTTGCTGCACTTTTTTTAAATACATATTTTATTTTTATTGTTATTGAGAGTATACTCGACAGAACATATACCACTTCAACAATTTCGACATATACAATTCAGAGCCATTGATTACTTTCTTTGAGTTGTGCAACCATTCTCACTATTCTTTTCTGAGTTGTTCCTTCCCCGTTAACGTAAACTCACTGCGCCCTAAATTTCCTATCTAATCTTTACAGTTGTTGGTGTCAATTTGATCTCATATAGATAGATCTTAAAAGGCACAACGCTCAAGGCAGACATTCTTTACTAGTCAAGCGTAACTGTTGTTTGATTTTAAGATGACTTCTATAGGGTCGCTATGAGTCGGAATCCACTCGACGGCAACGGGTTTGGTTTTTTGGTTTTCAGGAGATAGTTTTGGTTGAAGCTCTAAAGATTACCTCAGAGCAATCGTTTCAGGGGGTTCATCTATCCTTCATGGCTCCAGGGAGTCTGAATTTCATGAGAATTTGAAATTCTCTTCTACATTTTCCCCCTTTTGATCAGGTTTCTTTTACAGAATCTTTGATCAAAATGTTCAGTAATGATAGCTGGGCACCATCTGGTTATTCTGGTCTCATGGCAAAGGAGGCAGTTGTTCATGAAGGCAATCATTCACACATTCGATTTCCTCCTCCTTTTCCTGACTCTCCCTTTTCCTCTGTTGCCCCAGGTGACTAGAGACCAATTTTGTGTCTTGAATGGCCACTTGCAAGCTTTTAAAACCCCCGGCATTATGCAACAAGCTAGGAAGTAGAAGCACTAAACACATTATTAAGCCAATTAACTGGGATGTTGTATGAAACCATGACCCTAAAGCTCCAAACCAAGGAACCGAATCCCAATAGCTCCCCCCCTTTTTTTTTGGTCGTTGCTGTAACTATCTCTATCACACAT
This sequence comes from Loxodonta africana, assembly GCF_030014295.1. Classification (NCBI taxonomy): domain Eukaryota; kingdom Metazoa; phylum Chordata; class Mammalia; order Proboscidea; family Elephantidae; genus Loxodonta; species Loxodonta africana. The sequence continues at coordinate 29,880,570 of NC_087356.1, forward strand.
CTTTTTACAGGTGTTCAACTTATTGAAGGAGCTTTGGTGGAGCAACGGTTAAGTACTCAACTGCTAACAGAAAGATCAGTGGTTTGAACCCACCAACTGCTCTGCAGGAGAAAACACTTGACGATCTGCTCCCGTAAAGGTTACAGCCTAGGAAACCCTATGAGGCAGTTCTACTCTGTCCTATAGGGTTGCTGTGAGTCAGAATCAACTCAATGGCACCAACAACAGCTTATTGACAGCAATTATATTAATTGGCTCTGCAACTCAACCCTTGATCGATGCAAATTTTTCATCACCGTAAACTGAAACTCAGTACTCCATAAGCAATAATTCATCTTTTCCCCTACTCTCCTACCCCTGGTACCAACTAATAAACTTTGGTCCCTATACATTTGCCTTTTCTTGTCTTTGCATGTAAGTGAGGTCATGACTTACTTCACTCAGCATAATGTCTTCAAGCTCCATTCATATTGTGGCATGTATGAAGACTTCCTTTCTTTTACTGGATGGGTAGTATTCCATTGTATGTACCACATTTTGTTTATCCACTGAACCGCTAATGGACAGTTAGGTTGTTTCCATCTTTTGACTATTGTGAATAGTGCTGAAATGAATATTGGTGTACAAGTATCTCTTTGAGTCTCTGCTTTCAAGTTTTTTTTGGGTATATACCTAGGATTGGAATTTCTGAGTTATACAGTAGCCCTATTTCTAGTTTTTGAGGAACTGCCATACTGTTTTCCACAATGGCTGTACCATTTTGCATTCCTACCAGCAACAGATAAGGGTTTCAGTTTCCCCACATCCTTCGTCTGGCTGCATGTTTTAAACTCTTTAACTTTTTCCATTATTATGTCAAAAGGATTACAACAGTACTTTTGCATAGTGCAATGGAAACCCTGGTGATGTAGTGATTAAGAGCTATGGCTGCTAACCAAAAGGTCAGCAGTTTGAATCCACCAGGTGCTCCTTGGAAGCCCTATGAGGCAGTTCTACTGTCCTGTAGGGTCGCTATGAATCAGAATTGACTTGACTCGACAGCAATGGGTTTGGTTTTTTTTTTTTTTTGGTAGGGATGCTATTGGTATTGGCAAAGTCAACTGGGCCATATGGAGACTAAATCCTTAATTCTGGCCTGACTAACTCTTCATTCATCCTGGTGCCCCCATAAAGAGCTCCGACTTGTAAGGAGTACTGTGCCGGGCAGTCTAGATACTACGACCTGTTTTAACTTAAACCTCACAACTACTAGATGAGGTTATGTTTTCTTTGGGCTATTTTGGCTGCTAGAAACAGAGACTCACAAGTTTGGCTCAAATAATAAAGGGTGTGTTGCATTCCTATATAAATTAGGGAGACAAGAATTTCAGCTACCTCATCAGGAGAAGCCACACAACGAGTCCTCTGCAGTGCAGTGAATTACCTAATATGACCCTTCTAGCCACACATTGTCTTATGACTCCCACAAAATGATTGGGTGGGACTATGCAAATGAAGTGTTTGTGGCCCACCAAGGGGATTGGACAGCCTGCTAAAATGCAAATAAGGTGCATGGAACCTCTGTGGGGGTGGGACCATGCAAATAAGGTGTATGGAACCCTAATGAGGGGTCTGGTCAGTTTTGCCATCCCATTAGGCTTAAAAGAGAATCAGTCCCAGAGCAGAGGGAGGACCTCACTACCACCAAGAAAGAAGAGCCAGGAGTGGAGTGCATCCTTTGGACCTGGGGTCCCTGTGCTGGGAACCTCCTAGACCCAGGAGACAGAGAGAGAGATAGAGATAGAGAGAGAGAGCTGTAACACTGGAGAGAGGGACCATTCCTCCTCTGCTATAGGCTATAGGGCATGAGAAGAAACAGTGGCCACCACATGCTTGGCACACAGCATAATGTCCGGATCCAGCAGATGCTCAATAAATATTTGTTCAATAAATAAATCCATAAGATAGGAAGAAAGGGGGTGAGAATGCATGTGGATATAGATATTTTAGGTGGAGGGTAGGAGATGAAGAGTTCGTATATACTGACCTCCATTTTCTCAATAGAGTAGGAGGCAAGACTGACTGTCCACAGTAAGGAGTCAAGGGATAGGGGGTGAGTAGGGGATGAAGAAAGTTGTATATAACCGGATAGTTTCTGAGGGGAAAACTATCTGATAGGAGAAGAAGCCGACTAAACACCAGAAGGAGTGCTGACGAGAAATGCTATGGGCCCTTCCAAACAGGGCCACTTTCTCCATCAGGCACAAATAGGCACTGTACTTAAGGTCCACAATACTTTTAGGGGTTCATAAAATTTTAGAATTACTTTTAAAGTAATAAGAAAAAAAATGAATGTAATCCACGAAGGCAAAAGAGCCTATGACCTATGACAATCATAGTGAAAACCTGCTAATAAGGAAAAAAACTTATATTCAGTACAAGGGTAGAGGGTTCAAGGCAATTGTGGGTGCTGGTGAAGCTGTAGTTCCAATGATCAACTAGGCTGGGAGAGGGAGAAGAAAGACTCAACAGAAGCAGACTGGAGGTCCCCCCAGCTGGAGAGCAGGTGTCATGGAAGAGAGGTCATGACAGGGCCAGAGGAGAGGAGGCAGTGATCATCATAGCTTGGACTAGAGAAGGGAAGCCGTTCTGGGTGGTGACAAGGTTCAGGACGTGGCCTCAGAGACAGTGGCCAGAGTATAAAGAAGGTGAAGGTCAATGGATTCGGGAAGGTCAGAAAGTTGTGAGAGGAGGGTGTTTGGTGGTTGTCCATCAAACCAAAAACCCATTGCTGTTGAGTTGATTTCGGCTCACAGCAACCTTATAGGACAGAGTAGAACTGCCATATCTTTCTCCTGCAGAGCAGCTGGTGGGTTTGAACTGTCGACCGTTTGGTTAGCAGCTGAAAGCTTAACCACTGCGCCGCTAGGGTTCCTTTGGTTGTCCCACATGTTGCAGTCGAGTTGATTTCAACTCAGAGTGACTCCATAGGGCATAGTAGAACCATAAGGTTTCCAAGGAGTGCCTGATGAATTTGAACTGTTGACCTTTTGGTTAGCAGCCAAGCTCTTAACCAGGGCTTGCTTGTCCTAGGGTCACTGAAATTTCCCAGGATCATGCAGGACTTGGAGAAGAGAGAAAAACCATGATCCAGGTGCCTAAGGGTGCAGTGACAGAGGAGGAGTGGCCAGGATGTTAGCATAATGAAGAAAGATTCAGGTGACCCAGCTGAAGGGCTTGAGTCTTAATAGAGTGGGAGTTTTACTTAAAGATGGAAGCAGAGTTTGGCACTTCCAGTCTCACCTCCTGACCCTCAGGTCTGAGGTGTTTGGGAGCAGAAGCCTCTAGGGAAGAGCCAGGGTCCAGGTAAGGCCATGAGATGAAGGACATGTCCTGTGGAGAAGCTAATGATGCTAAGGATTCAGAGGAATTTCTTTGGCACAAAATTAGGTCTCCAGAAGATACATTGTAGGTATTGGGATGTGACAAGAGATGCAGGAAATTAGAGGCAAGCCTGGAGCAAGGTTTGGAGGGAGAAAGGTAGGAGAAAACAGATGACTGGAGGGAAGCCAACATTTTAGCTATTGTATCAGTCAGGATAAGATAGGTTAGACTGCAGTAAGAAATGACTCCCATATCTCAATGTCCTCACACTACAGAGGTTATTTCTTGCTTATACTCCAACAACAACAGCAAAAAAACCAAACCCACTGCTGTCAATTCCAACACACAGCAACCCTATAGGACAGGTTAGAACCGCCCCATAGGGTTTCGAAGGCTGTAATCTTTACAGGAGCAGACAGCCACATCTTTCTTCCTCAGAGTGGCTAGTGGGTTCGAACTGCTGACCTTTTGGTTAGCAGCTGAGCACTTAACTACTGCACCACCAGGGCTCCTTTTGCTTATACTACTTGTCCATAAGGTTGATGGGACTCTGCTACATGTCATCCTCACTCAGGGACCCAGGCTGAGGGAAACTCTGTCTCTGTGCTTCCACGATAGCCAAGGCTCAGTTTGTATGTGTGCGATTTTTCATTGGCCAAAGCAAGTCACATAACCACATCTACCTTCAAAGAGATAGGCTTATGCAATCTTACCATGAACTTAGAGGGAAAACTAGAAATATTTGGTGAGTGTAACTAATGATTACCACAGGTAGTGGCTACAGCTTTTAGAGATGTGAGCCATAACGTGAATTAACCAACTACAATTTTGGGACAGGACTCTGGGACAGAGTCATGTTGGCATGGAAAGCAGCAATGCCTCCTGGAGGGTGGCTGAGACCTGATGATGCCAGCAAGCCACATCTGTTCTGTAGGCATGAGTTAAGTCCTCAAAATCTTTTCACAGCCTTAGCGATCAGAGATCCGCACATACGCATACAATTCCTAGAATGTGTGTCAACCCTGCTCTTTGCCATAAAAGGTTGGCCTTTGTAATTAATAGCTTTGTTTTCAGGCCAAAGAAGAGATTGGGTAAATAACTCTCTCAGCAAAAGACAAAGAACAAGGATGCATTGTTCTCTGCGATGCCTTAGCTGATACTTTAATCTTAACTCTCTGAACTCTCATGTCCCCTTGAGATACCAACCAGTGTTGCAAAACAGGAGCAGCCAATCCCACATTTCCCCTGATGGTTAAAATCCTATCAGTTTTCTCTCTGATAAGATTTAAAGAAGCAATTTTATGCTCCCAGACTGACCAACGAGTAAGTGTCCTCTGGCCATTTTGAGTGCCAGCCTTCTAGTTCTGCAGAAATAGAAATATTAAATAAAGAAATGTGAGTGTTACTAGGTGTCAGGATTATAGATCCATGTAAGCTTTGGTGATCAGATCACCAGTTTCTAAATTTCCCCTTTACGTTGCCCTCCATGAGGAGGATGCTGAACCTCCACGCTGGAAGCAGTGATGTAGGGGACACTGTTGGCTGCCTACCACATTCCTTTTTCTCCCTAAAGAAACTTGATTTTGTTCAGGGGTCCACCAAATGATTGAGGGGTAGGTGACTCTACCCTCAGCTCTAGGGGTAGGTCTTGATTAGTCTAAGCCAGGGTGTCTCAGCCTTGGCACTATCGGCATTTTGGCTTGGATAATCCTTTGTTGTGGTGGCTGTCTTATGCATTGTAGGATGTTTAGCAGCAGCCCTGGGCTGTACCCATTAGATGCCAGTAGCACCTGTCCCAGTTGTGACAATCAAAAATGTCTCCAGAAATTGCCAAATGTCTCCTGGGAGTAAAAAATCCCCCTGGGTGAGAACCACTGGTAACTGTTTGAAGAATGAACACGTGACAATGTGGCTAAAGAGAGAGAGCGAAAGAAAGCTGCTGGGGAGTTTCAGGAAATCTCTCTTTTTTTTTTTTTTCCTCATAAGAGACTCAACCAGAAACTAGGAGAAAGGCATGGAGCAGTTTCTTTCTTTAGCCCTCAGAAGGAAATGGCAGCTGATGCCCTGATTCGGACTTCCGGCCTCCAGACCTGTGAGAAAATAAATTTCTGTTCTTTAAAGCCAGAATCTTTGAGGTATCTTGTTATGCCGGCCCTAGGGGACTAAGACAACTGGCAACCCAAATTATCTGTGCTCTTGTTTCTCACCAGAGAATACAACACTTTGAATTCTCAGTTGTACAATTCTTATCAAGTACTGGTTGTGAGAAATAGGCTTTGTAGGATTAGCCTGAAGGAGAGCTTTTTCTTTTTTTAAATGTTGAACAACTGGTTCATTTTATTTTATTTTTATTAAAACCCTGTGAATCTTTAAAAAAAGAAGAGAGACCGAAGACGAGGCAGTTCCTATTTCCCTGGACCTTGTTGCTGTGGACGAAACTTGAACATATTACACCCATCTTGCCACCAGCCTGAAGATGAAGCCGACTCAGGAGGAAGGCAGAGCCCAGAGATTCTCAGAGGGGTAGGGCTGGAGCCCTGACGCACCTGGCCTGGATCCCGGCCACTGCTGGGCTTCTTTTTATGTGAAACAACAAAAATCCTTATTGTTGGAGCCAGGGTGTTCGGTAACCTGCCTCTGAAACCATTCTAGCTGAAGTCATAGGAAGAGAGTGGGACAGAAAGAGGCACAGTCACTTTGCCGGGAGCTGCCACAAGCAGGGCCCTCATTCATGTTTGCTGGGACAAGCGCCTTCTTAGTTAAAAGCAATACCTTTCCCATCATTGAGGTAGCAGGAGATTAGGAAATTTACTTGGGCTTCCAGCAAGTTCGGAAGAAGACAACGGAGCTCCCATTGTCTAGAGGGGAGGAATGAGGCAGCTATAAAAGGTAAAGACCTGATGTTGCTGGGCCAGGAACAGATACAAGCAGAGACGGATTACCCAGTAAGCAAGGTACACGCGGGTTTATCACATGTGAAATTGTGCGCTACAGATTAGTAAGTAAGCACAAGTAAGCCCATGAGTACCTTACTTACTGGTTAATCTGCCCCTGGATAAAAAGATCGGAGAAATGTGACGGGCTCAAGCTGGTGTTTAGGAGGTGGGAAGTCAGAAATAGATGCTAAGACTGACCCAGGTTCAGCCAATCCCCAAGCACTAAAGTCAAACCACCTAGAGTCATGTTGGAACAGAGGTTTTTTTTTTTAAAATCATGTCTGCATATTGGAATCACGTGGGGGAACTTAAAAATTACTGAGTCCTGATGTCTGTGTCCCACTGGTGATTCGGATGTAATTAGGCTGAGGTTTGCCTGGGCATCACTTATTATTATTTTTCAAATTTTATAATTTTAATTTTTGGTGGATTCAAATGTCTTTACTCCAAACCACATGCCCTTTCCATTCTATTGTGCTGCCTTTATCCCAGTGGGCTCTCTTCTTAATTAAGTTACATTTTTTGGTGAAAATAGTATATACTTGCGCCTCATACAAAAGACTACAATGAAGTCTCTCTCCCTCACCTATCTCCCAGGCACCCAGTTCCTCTATCTGGAGAATGGTTTGTGACTATACACAGGTATATATTTATTTTATTTCCTGTTACTTTTTTTTTTTTTTAATTAATAGTGACTTTTCTATACCCTGTTCTACATCCTACTTTCTTAACTCTATCCACAGATCATTCTATATTTGTCATGGATTGAATTGTGTCCCCTCAAAATATCTGTCAACTTGGCTAGGTCATGATTCCGTTGTATGATTGTCTACCGTTTTATCTTCTGATATGATTTCCCTATGTGTTGTAAATCCTATCACTGTGATGTAATAAGATGAATTAGTGGCATTTATATTGATGAGGTCTACAAGATTAGATAGTATCTTAAGCCAAACTCTTTGAGATATAAAAGAAAGAAGTGAGCAGAGAGACATGGGGGACCTCATACCACCAAGAGAGTAGTGCCGGGAGCAAAGTGTATCCTTTGGACCTGAGGTTCCTGAATGGAGAAGCTCCTAGGCCAAGGGAAGATTTATGACATGGACCTTCCTTCAGAGCCGACAGAGAAGCCTTCCCCTGGAGTTGACACCCTGAATTTGGACTTGTAGCCTACTAGACTGTGAGAGAATACATTTCTCTTTGCTAAAGCCATGGTATTTCTGTTATAGCAGCATTAGATGACTAAGACTATACTAATACTTAGAGAGTATCTTTTAATTTTTTTATTGCTGCCAAGTAATTCCATTGTATGGATGTGCCTTAATCACTAGTCCCCAAATGATAGGATTTAGATTGGTCCAGGTCTTGCTATGACAAATGATGCCCCAGTCAATACCCTTATGCAGCATGTGTGGGTATACCTGTCAGACAAGCGGGATTGCAGGGTCAGAGGGCAGGTATACTTATAATTGACACATGTTTTTAAATTGGCCTTATGAAGTTGTGTTCTCCACCAACAATATGGTGGGAGAAAAGGTGCTTCTTTCCCTATAGCAAGGTGTGTTCTTGTTGTTTTATTTCTGCCAAGCTGATGGGTAAAAAAATGATGTATCAGTGTATTTTAAATTTGCATTTTCTTTATTCTGGGTGATCTTTATCTTCTTTTTTGTATACCAAATAACCATTTCGCTATGAGTCGGAATCGACTCGATGGCACTGGATTTTGGGTTTTTGGGTTAACTCCCTGTCTGTATCCTTTACCCAAGGGTTGCTGGATTTCTTTTTCTTATTAAGTTGAAGAACCTCTTCATATAGCAGAAAATTAGCCTTTTGTCTCTGATATATATTTTTGTCTTGGTTGCCTTTTGGCTTTGCTTAATAGAGACTCTTTTATTGGCTTTTTCTTGTATGACATTTAGGGTTTTAGTTTTCTTAGAAAGGTCTTCACCACTCTAAAATTAAAAAATCAAATGAACAAGCTTCTTTCCCATGGCTTGCAGATATTCAGGGATATTCTTACTCATTTGCTTCCCCATAGGAACATCAGAATCAGCATGTTTATTTACTGAAATTGCATTAAAATTTACAGATTAATCTAAGAGGAACTGAAATTTGTGAACCAGTGTTGAACCTTCCTACTCATTCCACTTTTGAGTTCCCTGGAACAGTTTAAGTTCCTAGGTATGTTGTATTTTTTGTTTTTTTTTTTAATTACAATGGAAGGGAGCCCTGATGACGCAGTGGTTGAAGAGCCCGGCTGCTAACCAAAAGGTCAGCAGTTCAAGTGAAACCCTATGCGGCAGTTCTACGATGTCCTATAGGGTCGCTGTGAGTCGGCATGACTTGAAGGCAACAGGGTTGGTTTATTGTAATGGAAGAGATGCCATTAATGTCTGTTGTATGGCAGAGGGATTTTTAAAAGCTCCCCAGGTGATTCTAATACAGTGAATGTATAAGGGACAGGAAGAGGGTGCAGTGGGGTGTTCCAGTGTAATTCAGAAAGGAATATTTTCTCACTGATGTTATTTAGAATCACTAGCTCATGGTGATACTAAACAAAAAAACAAAAAAACAAAAAAAACTGACTAAAGATTTTGTGACTGTTCATAAATTCTCTACACCAAGGTGCCCCCTTACTACCTGCCCTGGGGCCTTGGTGTACCACTGTTCCAGAGCAGCCTAGGTTGGGAATGCTCTCTTGGAGTCTTTCCTCTCCCCACCCCCACATTCAATCACTTACCATGGTGTCCTGTTGGGGCTACCTCTTACATTTTTCTTACTTTCTTCACCTCCTCTCTGTTCTTCTGCCATAGGTCTGCAGCATCTTTTCCCAGGACTCTGGTCTCAATCTGTCCTCCATATTGCTTCCAGCCCATATGCTGTGTTTTTCTTTAAGTGTTGATGGGATTCTATCACTCCCCTTTTCTTCAGCTGAGCCTGCCTACCTGCCCAGGCTCCCTCCCGCCATCCTACCGCCAGAGGACTGCATGTGGTTCAAACCCATCAAGCTCCCTTGTGTCCCTGAGACTCTGCATTAGCTACTCCCTCCACCTGGGCTTTGCCTTTTATCACTGAGTTCTGATTGCTAAGAGGACTTGATGTGTTTAGGGAGCTGGTATTCAGGATTTACTATGTACCAGGCTCTCAACTAAAAAAGGCTTTGCATATTCCATTTCATGATCTCTATTTTACAGATAAGGAAACTGGGGCAAAGAAAGGTCAAGTGCTTGCCCAAGATAAATAAGCAAACCCATGTAAGCCTCAGCATGCCGACATACATGCCTTCTCAGGGGAACTGTTTGGAGCATATGCCTATGGCCCTATGCCCATCAGGACGACAGTATTGGACATGACAGCCCTCACATATGTTGGAGGGGGTCCCTCTGGCAATATTTCATAGTGGCCTTTTCCTCATCTACTGTCACATTGACTGTGTCTGTGGACAGATGTTGGGTTACAGAATGTGTGAAGGGGTAAAACATCTGGCTCCACGTCAATTCATTTACAGTCAGTTTCCCTGGTGTCGGAAACCCTGGTGGTGTAGTGGTTAAATGCTACGGCTGCTAACCAAAGGGACGGCAGTTCGAATCCGCCAGGTGCTCCTTGGAAACTCTATGGGGGCAGTTCTGCCCTGTCCTATAGGGTTGCTATGAGTTGGAATCGACTTGACGGCACTGGGTTTGGTTTGGTTTTTTTTTCCCTGGTGTCAGAGTGCCTGGGTGGTAAAAACAGTTAATGTCCTCAGCTGCTAACCTAAATGTTGAAGGTTCAATTCTGCTCAGAGTGCCTGGGAAGAAAGGCTTCCAAAAAACTAGCCACTCAAAACGCTATGGAGAACAGTTCTCCTCTGACATATATGGGGTCACCATGAGTCAGAGTCAATGCAACGAGAACTGGCTGGTTGCTCCTCTGGTGTGAATTTACCTACTGACCATTTTCTCCCTAATTAAACTCCCATTGAGTACAGACACTGTCTTTTGGATACATTTTGGATTTTAGAAAGCCAATTTGTCTAAGGGCACTTGGAACTTTGCAATGCAACACAGTGTTTCTTGGGCCTGGTGGCTGTTTGTCAAGCTTTGGGACTGCCTAGCCCCTTTCAGCACCTTTCTTATGTTTTGAGAATTCTCCACATTATGACTTCTGACTCCCTGAACCCACTTTCTCAGCTTCCCTTGCAGCTAGAGCATGGGCATGTGACCCAGACTCTGCCAATTTGCTGCCAGGTGTCCATTTGGAACCAAATACTGTAAAGAAAGAGGTGCTGTGAGAATTCCTTCTGGCCAGGGTGCTGAGAGACATCCAGCTGTCAGAGATGGCTGTGGCATGTCCTGGCTATAACATTCCGTGCTTAGCATCACGAGTGGGGGCCAAGATGTCTGAGCCCAGGGGCAAGGGCAATAGCATCTCCGTGGGCACAGTCTGATGGTATAACTTAAGCATCATTCTTGCCTGGTCAGCCTCCGAGCTGGATTCTCTAGCCTTTCCAGAGATCCTGCAAGTGACCTGATGTTCTTCGCTAAACTCCTTTTCTGCTTAAACTAGTGTGAATGGGTTCTGTTTGCAACTAAGAACTCCAACTGATAAATATGGGTTGTCGTGTATTTTTGGGACTTACATTTTTCTATTTTAACTGCTTTTCAATGCCTTTCCTAATTCCCCAAATTCATATATTATAATTGAACTATGGAACACAAGATTATCCAGACCGTTGGGGCCGAATATTAAAGGCAATTGGATGCAAGGAACTGTGTGTATTTACATTCGGGGCAGGTCCGCCCACAGCCTTAAAATTCTCTACATAATCCCATCACTTATAACATGCCACAAACTTGCTAAATCTGACTAGCAAAAGGAACATTTGGCAGAGAGCATCTTTTGGTGAAGTGACCTCTTCCTAGGACAGCTCCCTGAAGTTGAATGGCCAGGCTTAGGTTAGTCCTATGTGTGACTCGTGCCAGCCTGGCATGAAATCGCAAAGCTGGCGTTTGCATCGATCAAATCACTTTTTGCTGACCCTGGCCCATGGCTCTGTCTCTCTCTCTTCCAAAACTCCATCTCACATAAAGACACAGACAGATTTAGCTCTTAATTATAGACTTTTCTCTTCTGTAATGCTTGTTTTGAAGCAGCCCAGGTGGCATAGTGGTGAGAAGCGCTTGGCTGCTAACTGAAATGTCAGTGGTTTGAACCCACCAGCTGCTCCACGGGAGAGAGGTGTGGCAGTCTGCTTCCATATTTACAGCCTCGGAAACCCTATAGGGCAGTTCTACTCTGTCTTACAGGGTCATTATACCTTAGAAACCCCAGTGGCATATTGGTGAAGCGCTATGGCCGTTAACCAGAAGGTTGGTAGTTCAAATCCACCAGGCACTCCTTGGAAACTCTACGCAGCAGTTCTACTCTGTCCTATAGGGTCACTATGAGTCGGAATCGACTTGATGGCAATGGGGTTTATGCACTGGAATCAGCTTGATGGCAGTGAGTTTAATACTTGTTTTATGTATTAGTTTTATATCTCTGACTAGTCAGTTAATTCTCCAGGGGCAAGGGCCACATCTTGTGTTTCTTCTGTATTTCTCATAGCACTGAGCAGAGTTCCCTGAGCATTGTAAAGTGTTTAATAAATATTCGCTGGTTGATTCCTCCCTTGGGGCTGGGGAGTGTAAACCACATGTATGTCTCATCCCTCTTCAATGTTTGTGTGTGTGTGAGACAGACAAAGAGAGAGAGAGAGAGAGGTCTGAGACTCATGATTAATCAACTCCGCCGCATGGAGTTTGGAGCCAGAAAAGTTGAAGATACTCGCCTCAGCCTTACGTGCGTAAACTACCCTTGGTTTATCATGTCTTAAGTGGGGCTTATAGCAATTCCAGGCACCTCCTGGGATTATTGTGAGCAGAATAAGAGAAAGAGGCACTTACAGCACCTGGAATTTAAGGGTAGACTTCGAGGGGAGAAGAAGGCACTAAAATTCATGTGTGGAGAAGGGCTCACAGCTGACACCACCCCACAGACTCTGGTCCCTTCTACCTGGGCCCAGTGGAGTTCTGTAGCACTGCCTAGTGGGTTTCCAAATATCTGTAGACAGAAAGCATCTTCCTCTTCATCCCCTACCACTAGCTAAAGCCATCAATTCTACCTCAGACTTCACAACATCTTTAAACCCGTGCCCCTACTCCCTGCCCCGTTCTCACCTGTTTCAGGCTCTGGTCTTATCCTACCGTCCCTACTTCTTTCGGCCTCTGGTCTCTGACCCTCCTGCCCCTCCTTCACCCACATGGAGGTTAGAAATTGCCCTAAAAAACCCAGATCTGATCACATCATTTCTCTGTTTAAGAACCTCTGCTGGATATCTAACTCTATGTATCTACTATGTATCTATATCTAAAGAGGGAAGACCAAATTATGAGGCTGCTATCATCAGGTGAGAGATATTGGGTGTGTGAACTAGGTAGAGGGAGAGGTGGGAAAATATCTGAAGAATAATATATATAAAATAAATATATATAAAACATATATAAAATACATAAAACTATAAACTTTCTCCACACAGATACACAATTATATAAAATACGAACAATGGCTATCTCTAATATTTCTTAATTTATGCAATATTTACTGAGTACCTCCCATGTGACAGGCACCATTCTAGGCACAGTGGATGCTGAGAAACAACACAAATACCAACTCCGCTCTTGTAGCTTGGAGTCCAGTGAGCAGATAAAGGACACATACAAGTTGCCAGATCATAAACAGTATCAGATAGTGATAAGGGCTACGAAGGAAATCAATCAGGGTCACAGGATAGTGACTTGGGGAGCTATCTGAGATAAACTGGTCAGGGAAGGCCCTTCGAGGAGGTGACATCTGAGCTGAATCTCAGTGAGGAGAAAGAGTCAGCGACACACAGATCTGGAAAAACATATTCCAGACCGAAGAACCAGGAAGAGCAAAGGCCCTTGGGTGAGAAAGAGTTTGGCATATTTGAGGAAAATGCGTCAGTGTGAGCGCGAGTAGTGTCTTGGGGAAAGTATGGAATGGGGTGGAGAGGGAGGCAGAGGCCATATGGTGAAAAGCCTTAGCAGTCATTGTCAGAAGACTGAATTTTATGTTACAATTGAAAGCCACTGGGTGGATTTGAGCCAGGGAGAGACATGTTCGATTTCTATTTTTGAAAAGGTCTCACTTTGGCTTCTGAGTGAAGAAGAGACGACAGGGGCGAGGGTGGAGGTGGGCAAGAGTGGAAGCAGGGAGGCCAGGTAGGACAATGTGACAGTGGCTCTGGCTGAGTTGGTGGCTTGGCTGAGGTGATGTACTTAAACATGGGGAAAACTGGTCCTATACCGGGTCTGCTCTATGGGTGTGGGGCCCTGGTGGCACAGTGGTTAAGCCTTTGGCTGCTAACTAAAAGGTAGGCAGTTTGAATCCACCAGCTGCTCCTTGGTAACCCTATGGGGCAGTTCTACTCTGTCCTATAGGGTCGCTATGAGTTGCAATCGACTTGATGGCAATGGGTACTCTACGCATAGAGTTGACTGCTTGATGGCAGATTGGCTGAATGTGTGGGTGAGGGGCAGGGAGGGATTAAGAATGAATTAGGGTTTATAGTGATGCCATTTGCTGAGAACCGGGAGTAGTTTTGGGAAGAAAAGTTGAGCTCAGTTTTAGACATGTTAAGTGTGAGATGCTAGTCACTTGAGTGGAGATGACAAATGGCAGCTAGTGATTTATATGTGGAGTTCCAGGAGAGGTTTTCGCTGTAGATTTTACCTTTGTGAGTCACCAGCTTGTAGATGACCTAACAGTCATGGGGCTGGGAGGATCACCTAAGGAGAGATCATAACTAGATCAAAAAGGGTGGAGGATAGGTGCGGGATACTCCAGTACTTACCAGTGGAGAAAACAGGGGCTGAGGAGCTTGGGGAGAGAGGTTACTGGGAAGCCAGGAGAGTGGAGCTTCCTGGACTCCAACTGAGGCAGGTGTGTTTAGATGGAGGAGATGGTCAACTGTGCCCAACACCCCTGAGAGGTGGAGTAAGACAAAAGTGGAGAAGAGAACATAGGCTTTAGCAACATGTAGGCCATTATGGGACGAAAGCAGTTTGGGGCCCAAGCCTGATTAGAGTACATGGAAAGAGGGGTGAGGATGTTTAGTTGGCAACGGTGCATAGTTTTCAAGAAATTTTGCTGAGAGGCTGGATCGTGGATGTTTTCGTGTTTTATTGTTTATCTCTATATTCTTATTTTCCAACAAGGACCATCCATTACTTGTGTAATAATAATAAAATCCATATACGTTGCATACAGTACCCATTGTTTATGAGATAAAGAGGAACTCCTCAGTAGAAAACAGAAGACCCTCATCTTCCCTTCACTGCAGCCTCTCCAGCCCCAGGCTTGCCCTTCTCTCTGAGGGAACAGTCCCACGCCTGCTGAAGTCAATACTTCATTTTTGCTAGCTTCCACCCGGTATATAAACTTGGAGTCTGATGCCAGGCACTGGCTGTGGCTGGGGCTCTCCTCTCCAATCCATACACCTTGCCCCAACCCACACATGTCCAGGATCACTCAGAGTTACACACTTGGTCACCCAGTTTCTTCTCTCTTCCCGGTGCTTAGAAAGGCAGGATAGGTTAATTGGGCGGGGGGGGGGGGGGGTGGGGGGAATTTAGAGGGAGGTGCCCTGGTGGTGAAGTGGTTAAGAGCTCAGGCTGCTAATCCAAAGGTCGGCAGTTTGAATCCACCAGCCGGTCCTTGGGAACCCTATGGGCTAGTTCTACGGGGGCTCACAATCAGAGGGGCGTGAGTCCTTTTCCCCACCATCTGAGTGACCTTGGTCAAGTCTCTCAACGCTCTATGCCTGTTTCCTCATCTGGAAAACGGGGTTAATATGATATTAATATTCTAAGACATTAATGTTATATCGTAAGATTTGGGCTGTGAAGGTTAGAAGAGCAGTTTTTTGTAATGCCTGGCAAAGAAAAAGAAGCAAATAGGGCGGCTCACTTTGCCTTGGCGCAGCCGCGGACTCACGGAGCCACAATAGGTGAGAACTAGGATGCTTCAGACCAACTGGACAGTCGATCCCATGGCCCCAGGATGCCAGACTGCATCTCTCCCCCCACACAGGGCGTGTGCTGGTCCAGTGACCCGTCTTTCCAGTCGTCCCACACCCTGGGTCCGCGCTCACATGTCCCCTATCCCTGGCGGAGCCCGAAGCAGCGGCAGCTCACGCGCCTTTCCGCTCCAGCCTCTTGCCACGGACCACACGTCCCATCCCGGCCGCCGGGCTCCGCCCCTCCAGCCGGCCGGCTCTGGTGTCTGGGCGGCCGCGCCCGCGGGTCGTGCGCGCTGACTGGCTGCGCCGTGCCGGCGGGTGGCCCGCGGGCGCACACACCCTCCCCGCTTAGCCAATGGGCGTGCGCGCGTCACTGACCGGGCGGCCCGCGAGCGGGCGGCCCCTCAATAAGCCACATTGTTGCACGAAACTCCAGCGCAAGACTCACCGTGCCGCCGCGAGCCCCGCTGTGCCGTGGAGCGGAGAGGATCCGCGGGCGAGAGCATCGCGCGTGGGACCGAGCGCCCCACCAGGCTGATTGTCCTAGCGGAGCTGGGCTGTGATTCTTAGTGATCCTGTGGCTGAGGTTGGCTCCTTGACCGTGGGGCAGCCGGACACGTCGCCTGGAGTGATACTGGGGCGCCTGCCTGCTAGCAGCTGGGACTAAAAACCCGTCTTCAGAGACCTAAGAGAGCTCTCACCCGGAGCGCCATCGCCGTTGGCCTTCTTTGTGCGCCGCCCAGACCCCCAGCTCCCAGACGGGCCGCCCGAGCCCGGGTACAAAGCGGTCCCACCACTGCCCGCCTCCCCCGCACTCGCTCCAGCTCGTTTCCCAACTCGGTGCCGTCAGGCCGCGGTAGGATGATCGCCTCGCATCTGCTCGCCTACTTCTTCACGGAACTCAACCATGACCAAGTGCAGAAAGTAAGAGAGCGCGGGCGGGGGCGGGGGCGGCGGGCTCGCCTCGGACAGAGTCGCCGGGTCCCCGGTCGTATCTCGGGGCCCCGGCCAGCTGGACACCCCTCCCAGACCCAGCAGCTACTCGTTCCCTACTCACTTCGGGGCCGGGGCCGCACAAACAGCCTGGGCGACCGGACAACTCCTCTGCTCGAGAAGCCACGTCCGCGCTGCGCCGCCCGGCTCCCTCTCTTCCTACCACCCTGCGCGCTCCTTCCCTCTCTCCCTCTCTCTCTTTTTTTGTTTCAGGAGGGCGGGTCACCCAGCACGTAGTCAGTGACTGCTGGGCACACGTGGGATGATCCCCCCTTCTGCAGCCGAGTTCCGGCCAGAGCACGTGGGGAGAGTCGTGGCTGGGGGAGGAGGCGCCGCTGCCGCGTGGGGGCTGCCTGGGGCCACCGGCGCAGAAGTAACGCGTTTAGGGGACCTGCGGCTCTGCCGGTTGTTCCTCGCGGCCCTGCGGAGGTGGGATTGGGGAGAAGGCGGCCCGGGGACGAGACGGGAAGGGGGTAGAAGGGCTCCCCGCGCCGCGCCTCTTCCCCGGAACTGAGGCCCGGCTAGGGGTGTCCATCCCCCGCCCCCCCACGCTTCTCCCTCAGGACCGCCCCGCCTCGCGTCCCGGGGACCCGCCTCCAAGTGGGGGGCGGTCTTTGGATGTTCCTTTCTCATTCGCTCCCGAAAGTTACTCGGAGAGGACCAAACCCCCTTTCCTGTGTTCCTTGAGATTTTTGTCGTTCCGAAAACGAGCTTTTTCCTACCCTAGGGCCGGACCTATCTGCTCACCTAACTCAAGGATATCTCAACCCCGAGCTTTCACCTCCGCCTGGCCATTTACATAAGAAAGAGCCTCGGGCCGGGCCGGGAGTCTCCCTCCGGGTGCCTCGGCGTGTGATGTGGGGGTGGGGCCGGGCCGGCTCGCGCTAGGATTTGAGGGAGGGGATGGGTTGGGGGCGGAGGGGTCGGGAGGGGGGCAGAGTTATGTGGCAAAGACTGAGCGTTGCTCAGTTACACGTACTTGAAATATCAGCGTCTGATGAGAACACGTTTTTGGGAAAATGTCTAGACCTTATCATTCGTGAGGCGACCTGCTCGTATTCCCACGGTGGAGGTCCCGAGAGGATGATGGGTTATCTTCTTGATGCCCGAGCCGCGGAAGATAACCACCCAAAATAAGCATGACATGACTCAGCCTCAGACGGGAGGAGGGCAGCTGGTTTAGCTGAGTTTTACTCTGTTGATGAACGTAGTTTACTCTAACTCATTCCTGAGTTTACTCTAACTCATTTGAAACTTTATTTCAAGACGTGTCTGTGAGCCAGCAGAATGTTGGCAACCTTTCTGGGCTTCTCTGCCTGACAAGTAAGTTAACTCTTGGGGAAGGCTGTCATCTCTTGGCAAATCCTAAATTAAAAGTGGGGGCTCATTAATCCAAGGGAGGATTTATCAGTTGGGTAAATGTCGCTCCAAGACATCTTAATGCGTTTGCAAGCTTACCGTATTAGGACCCACGTGGCCTGGAATAAGGATCGTCTTTTTGGCCCCATAGTGGAAAGAGAACCAGGGTATCTGAAAATGAGTTCTGTTTCCTTTCCTGTGGCTTATTAACCATTGGACCCTAAGCAAGTCACTTTGCCCCTTTGGACCGCAGATTTCTCTTTGTCAGATGATAACAGCAGCTTTGTCCATTTTACACAGTTGTGATGGCCAAGCGCAACAATGTGAAATGGGTTTCTTGCAGGCTCCTCTCTACACTGCAGATACCTTTCAGACTGTGAAGTGTCTGTCAAGGGGGTACTTGGCTGCATTTCCTCTAAATGACCAATAGGGGCAGAGTCGAGTCAGGCCTTGAAACTGACCAGGTGTCAGAATCAGGGGCTTTGACTCCAGGCTTCAGTGAGCAAAGCTGTTTAATTCCAGGGGAAGTTAGATAGGAAGTAGGGAAAGAGAGAGGGGAATAACTTGGAAGCATCTTTTCAAGTTTGCTTGCTGGAAGGGAGAGTTGAGAAGAGGATGAAACAAGCTTGCGTTTTAGCCTTTTAAAGGGCCTTCCTTGATTTGGTCTCTTCTGAAATCCCCATGTGATGGTATTATCTTACATGTTCTGGGTTGTAGTCTCAGGGCACAGAAGGCTTGACCCCATTGGGATGACTGGTCTTCTGATGGACAAGCCCTGCGTTTTGTGCCATTAGGATGAGAGTAAGGGCTAGTTGCTCACTTTTGCCTATTGATACTTTGGAACTTGAACAAACACAAACAGCATCTACTATGTACCAGGCATCACTGGGTGGTACACATGGTTAACATGCTTAGCTGCTAACTGAAAGATTGGAAGTTCAAATCTACCCAGAGGTACATTGGGAGAAACTCCTGACAACCTGCCTCTGAAAGGTCACAGCCATTGAAAACCCTGTGGAGCACAGTTCTACTCTGACACACATAGGGGCGCCATGAATTGAAGTCAACAACAACTGGATGTACCAGGAGTTATTCCTAAGCTCTTTACATATATTAGCTGATTAACATTCACAGCAACACTGTGAGGTAGGTATAATTATTATCATCCTTTTTATTACAGGCAAGGAAACTGAGGAATGGAGAAAATAACCTGGCCAAGGTCACTAGCTATTTCGTAAGAAGTGAGAACTGAAGCCATGCAGTTGGGCTCCAGGGCACCATGCTGTTGACCACATGCTTGCCTGCCTCTTGGGAGCATCAGTGAGCTTTATCACAATCTGTGTCTGAGTCCATTCATGGATGCGGTCAGCACCCCTTCCTAGCATGTCCAGAAATGGAACTAGCTCCCCTCTTGGTTAGATTAATGGCACCAGTACCCTCTGTCCATCCTGGCTGGGCACCCTGGACTCATTTTCACTGACTTTCCTTTCTGATTGCTACACTCTTACCAACTGGTCCCTGGGTTACTTCAGAGATCTCCTGACAGGTTTCCCTGTTTCCAGTCTCTTTCTGGAACCAGATTCGATCTTTTCAGAAGGCTTGCAAGACCTTGGCTACTGAACGCCCCCTGCTCCTGCTCCACCACCCCCCCCAGCCTCCTCTTCTCCATTTTTTCAGTCTCCAAAGACGTGAATCACCATTCTTCTAAATGTCATACTCGTTCACACTATGTTCTTTCGCCCTTGCCCTTTTTGTGGCCCTAACACTCTGCCTGACTTTTTTTCATTGACCTCCTTCCAGCTCAAATGCCACTTCCTCTCAAGCTTCTTTCTGCCTCCTCCCTGCTCCAGCGTGCCCATATGATTGTGCTTGAGCCTTTCCTGACATTTGTTTCATTCTGCCACACACGCTCAACTACTAACCTAAAGATTGGCAGTTCAAATCCACCCTGTGGTGCTGTGGAAGAAAGTCCTGGCCATCTGCTTCAGTAAAGATTACAGCCAGGAAAACCCTATGGACTAGTTTTACTCTGTAACACATGTGGTCGCCGTGAGTTGGAATAGACTCGACAGCAACAGGGTTGGTTTTTTTGGCCATACGTTACAGTTGATAGTTTTCAGTTTGGGTTCCTTCCTCAGGGCAGGGGGAATGCTGTCTGTTCACCTGTGTAGCCACAGTTTCTAGCCACTGGTCAAGTGCTCAGTAAGTGCAAGAATGAAAGAGGGAACTTTCCAGGTCAAGTGAGGGCTGCAGGGAGCAGGGGAAGATGGGAGGCAGCTGGGGGGAAGGCTAGTCCTGGGCTGAAGGACGGGATGGATAGGTCGCAGGCATATTCTTTCATCAAATCAACGCATGGCCTGAGGATGAGGCTGATCCTGAGAGAGAAAGAGGTAGAGGTAGAGAGGGAACTTCCTGTCCTCCAGCAGGTTCAGTGCTTTGTGTCCTGTCTGTGGAAATACAGAGGATTCTTTCTGTTAATTGAGGTGTAATTAATACAAGATACGGGATTTTGTCTCTTAGGAATGAGAATCAGGGTGAGGTTATGTGTACACCCCTTCTTTTAGCCATTGACCAAATTGTTTTAACACACTTAAACATATTTTTACTCCAATCCTGAAATGCAGATAGTTCACTTAGACTCCTTGCTGTATAAGCAAGGGGTGGCTTTCAACTCTGGACTCAAGAGAGGAGAATACCTTAGAAGCAGAAAGATTCAATGGAGCCCTCAAGAATCAAGATAGATAAGAATGGTTATGTTTTCTTGAGAACCTGCTATGAATATAAGCTCCTCGGTGCTATGTGGGAAATGGAAGCTAAGACATCTTTCAGTTGTCTGGAGAGATAAGGCTCCCAAGAAAATAATTTACAGGCACTAAAGGATGGTGTATAATTAACTAGGGCTGCAAGCAGTCGAAAGAAGGTGCATTACCATGGGTTTGTGGGGAGTTAGGGGCCTGAATGGATCCTGGATATGTTTTGAGCATCTACTGTGTGCCGTATGCTCCAGATAAGGGATTTAAGTACCTGGAATGAACCACTGATTAAGACCTCATTCAGATTTTTCTTGACTGGGTTTACTGACATTGACCTGTACAACTTGTCTCATTTGTTCAGCTTGTAACGTCTTAGTATAATACTGTCCTTTTGTTGCTCAGAAGACAACCGATGGCAGTAGGAATATTTTGTTGCTTTCACTAACCGTCCGTTTGTTTTGTATTGCCAATCTTCTATCAAGGAGTGCTAAGAGGCACATTTTTCTTTGCCCGTGAATGAATTAAAGTTCCCACTGAGGTTCCTTAGCCAAAGCCAAGTTTTTTTACATCCCTTTTCAAAGTCAAACTTTTCCAGCATCCTGAGGAGTTGGGGGGTAGCTAGGGACCCTTTTCCAGGGGGTCATAAAAGCAACACAAACCACACAGTTTTCTCGAAAAAATCTGGCAGCTGGAGTAAGGAGATCTGATGTATGAAAAGAACTCAGGAGCCCCAGAAAACTGGCTTTCTTTGTTCAGATACTTCCGGTTTAAAAGACCAACTCTTGCTAAGACGTTCTTCATTATCATTGTTGAATTTTGAAGTCAGCAAGTTTGGTTTGTTTTCCAACACCATGTGTTGTCTATCCTGGCCTTTTCAAAGCAGTAGCAGTGGGGGTGGGCCAACCAAATCCCAGAATTCACAGGATGTGTCTTCAGATCCACTGATCACATGCTTCCGCTTGCTTCTAATGCAGGCTTTCTTAACCTTGTATTGTTGACGTTTTGTCCTGGATAAGTCTTGTGAGAGGCTTTCCCAGGGTATAACAAAAAGCAGAAATGTCCACTCTACCCAAATTTATAGGGGCAAAGCCTATGCTTTTTAATATTCGTTTTACAGTAGCTTTCGACCAGGAGCAATTTTACCTCTCAGTGGACTTTAACAATGTCTGGGGAAATTTTTGGTTGTAGCAAAGTGAAGATGGGAGATTGTTACTGGTATCTAGTGGGTAGAGGCCAGGGATGCTGCTAAACATCCTATAATGCACAGGACAGTCCCCACAACAAAGAATTATCCAGCCCCAAATGGTTGACAAACCCTACTTTAGTAGTACATAACCTTCCCTCACCCCCCAGTAATCAAGTGCATTGCTGATTGTCATACAGCTAGTTAGTAGCCCCAAGTGGACAGGAACCCAGGGCTCCTCACCTCGCCAAAGTGTGCCACATCATGGTGGGAAATGAACTTTTATAAAAGGTGATGACGCTCACCAGAACCCTCAGCAGATGTCCCTGGTCCCTGGATGAAGGGTAGGTTTCCAGTTGTTCTTTCCTCAACTAGAAAAATGTGCTTGGTACAAGTTCTCCAGGAAGCTAGTGGAAGAGAAGTCTGCTCAGTTCCTCTCTGGCAGTGCGGAGGTTTCCGTGGAGGCTGGGCATTGGCCAGGCCTCCGAACAAGACAGGTGTGAGAGCTGGCTAAATGTGAGCCTGGGAGCTTTCATTACCGGGGAGGAGAAGAGAGCTGCCAGTGACACCCACCGAGGGACAAGCCAGCAGTCATTTGGAGAGGCTGTGTGGTAAGATGCTGAGCACAGATGCTCTGGGCCAGGCTCCCCAGATTTGAATCCTGGCTCACCACTTAAAGAGTGGTGCGGGCTTGGGCCAGTTTCTTAACCTCTCTAGACCACAGTTTCTTCCTCTTGTAAAATGGGAAGAGTGTTTGAGTAACACCTTAATAGGGTTGTTGTCAGGATTAAAGAGAGAGTTAATATGTGTGAAGTTCTTAGAACTGTATATGGTACAAGTCAGCGCTTTCTGTTGTTAAATATTATTGTATAAAAAAAGAAAGGTACACTGTTAGTTACTCTGCTGCAGTAGTCATCCAGCCAGGAACAAAGAGAGGACCTCCTTCAACACGGGTAATTCCAAAGCGCTTCTTTTAGGGTATATATGTTCAGGCCCATTGCAAATACCTTTTTTCAGCAACATAAACAGTGACTGTACGTGTGGACCTCACTGGGTGGAATACGCAGGAATCAAATTGACTACCTCTGTGGCTGGAGAGGCTCGGTATCATCAATCAGGACAAGGCCAGGGGCCAACTGCGGAACAGACCATCAGTTGCTCATATGCAAGTTCCAGTTCAAGCTGAAGAAAATTAAAGTCCACAAGAACCAAAATACAACCTTCAGTATGTTTTACCTGAATTTGGAACCCATCTCAAGAATAGATTTGACACGTTGAACAGTAATGACTGAAGATGAGACAAGCTGTGGAATGACATAAAGGACATCATACATGACGAAAGCAAAAAGTCATTAAAAAGATAGGAAAGAAAGAGAAGACCAAAATGGATGTCAGAAGACACTCTGAAACTTGCTCTTGAATGTAAAGCAGCTAAAGTGAATGGAAGTAATGATGAAGTAAAAGACCTGAACAGAAGATTCCAAAGGGTGGCTTTGAGAAGACAAAGAAAAATATTATAATAAAATGTGCAAAGACCAGGAGTTAGAAAACTAAAAGGGAAGAACATGCTCAGCATTTCTCAAGCTGAAAGAACTGAAGAAGAAATTCAAGCCTCAAGCTGCAATATTGAAGGATGCTATGGACAAAAAATTGAGTGATGCAGGAAGCATCCAAAAACAAGTGTCCACAAGAAGATGGAAGGAATACACAGAATCACTGCACCAAAAAGAATTTGTTGATGTCCAGCCATTTCAGGACGTAGCACGTGATCCAGAACCGATGAAGGCTTTGGCAAAAAACAAGGCTCTAGGAATTGACAGAATACCAATTGAGATGTTTCAACAAATGAATGCAGTGCTGAAAATTCTCACTGGTCTATTCCATGAAATTTGGAAGGCAGCTACCTGGCCAACCGACTGGAAAAGATCTATATTTGTGCCCATTCCAAAGAAAGGTGATCCAACAGAATGTGGAAATTATTGAACAATATCATTAACTTCACACACAAGTAAAATTTTGCTGAAGATCAATCAAGAGTGGTTGTAGCAGTACATTGATAGGAAACTGCCGGAAATTCAAGTCGGGTTCAGAAGAGGACGTGGAATGAGGGATTTCATTGTTGATGTCAGATGGATCTTGGCAGAAAGTAGAGAATACTTGAAAGGTGCTTACCTGTGCTTTAGTGACTATACAAAGGCACTTGACTGTGTAGAGCATAATAATTTATGGATAACATTGCGAAAAATGGGTATTTCAGAACACTTAATTGTGCTTATGAGAAAGCTGTGCTTATACCAAGGGGCAGTCATTTGAACAGAACAAGGGAATACTGACTGGGTGGTTGAAAGCCAGGAAAGGTGTGCATCAGTGTTGTATCCTTTCACAATACTTACTCAATCTGTATGATGAGCAAATAATCCGAGAAGCTGCATTATATGGAGAAGACTTGTTAGCAATGTGCGATATGCAGATGACACAACTTTGCATGCTGACAGTGAAGAGGACTTGAAGCACTTACTGATGAAGATCAAAGACCACAGTATGGATTACACCTTAACATAAAGAAAACAAAAATCTTCACAACTGGACCAAGAAGCAACATCATGATAAACAGGAGAAAAGATTGAAGTTGTCAAGGATATCATTTTATTTGGATCCACAACCAAAGCCTATGGAAGTAGCAGTCAAGAAATCAAACGATGTATTGCATTGGGCAAAGCTGCTGCGAAAGACCTCTTTGAAGTGTTAAAAAGCAAAGATGTCACTTTGAGGACTAAGGTGTGCCTGACCTAAGCCGAGGTGTTTTCAATTGCTTCATATGCATGAGAAAGCTGGACAATGAGTAAGGAAGCCCCAAGAAGAATTGATGCATTGGAATTATGGTGTTGGTGAAGAATATTGAATAGACCATGGACTGCCAGAAGAATGAACAAATCTGTCTTAGAAGAAGTACAGCCAGAATGCTCCTTAGAAGGGAGGATAGTGAGACTTCGTCTCACATACTTTGAACATGTTATCAGGAGGGAGCAGTCCCTGGAGAAGGATATCATGCTTGGTGTCTTACTTGTCTAGTGCTACTGTAACAGAAATACCACAAGTGGGTGGCTTTAAGAAACAAATTTATTATCTCATGGTTTAGGAGGCTAGAACTCCAAATTTACCAGCTCCAGGGGAAGGCTTTCTCTCTGTTGGCCCTGGAGGAAGGTCCTTGTCATCAATCTTTCCCTGGTCTAGGAGCTTCTCGGCACAGGGACCCCAGGTTCAAAGGACATGCCCTGCTCCTGGCTCTTCTTGCTTGGTGGTAATGAGGTCCCTTTCCTCTCTGCTTCATTCTTTTATGTCTCAAAAGAGATTGACTGAAGATACAACCTAATCTTGTAGATTGAGTCCTGCCTCATTAACATCACTGCCTATAATCCAGCCTCATTAACATCTTAGAGGTTAGAATTTACAATACATAGGATAATCACTTCACATCACAAAATGGTGGACAACCACATAATTCTGGGAATCATGGACTAGCCAAGTTTTGACACACATTTTTTAGGGACACAATTCAATCCATAACAGTTGGTCAGCAAAAAAGAGGAAGACCCTCAATGAGATGGATTGACAAGTGGCTGCAACAATAGGCTCAAACATAGCCAAGTTTGTGAGGATGGTGCAGGATTCAGCATTGTTTTGTTTCACCCTGTTGTGCACAGGGTTGCTATAAGTTGGAATCGACTTGAAGCCACCTGATAACAATGTTCAGGCTCATTTGTTCTCTCTGGTTGCTAATGCTACGGCTGCTAACCAAAGGGTCAGCAATTCAAATCCACCAGGAGCTCCTTGGAAACTCTATGGGGGCAGTTCTACTCTGTCCTATAGGGTCGCTATGAGTCGGAATCGACTCGACGGCACTGGGTTTAGTTTTTTTTTGGTTGGTTGGTTGTTGGGTTAGATCAGAGACAGAGAAGGCAGGAGGTTGGAGAATGGAGGGTGGAGAGTTCCTGAAGCTGGGGAAGAAGGATGCATCCTCATTGCCCCCTCAACTTTTCACATCTTTTCTTTCCTGGGCATAGGAGGCCCATCCTTGAGCTCTTTCTCTTATTTGTGTTCTTTCTGGCCCTCTGGGGAGGTAGCGTCCTCATTCAGAGGTCTCTAGGACATTTTGCTTGTTGATGTACCTCAGGTTAAAGCAGCCTTCTTCGACAAGTCATGAAAGACACAGCTGTACTGAATGATCACAGTTTTAGTCCCAACTCCTTTTCTCCATGTTATGGAGAAGCCACATCACTACCCTCTTCTCAAACCTGTGACCACCAATACCTTCCCTGAGAGCAGGAAGGCAGAGGCTTGGGTTGCTGAGGTCTCTTACTTCAGGGAATTTGTTTTCTCTTGCTGTAGAGTTTGCCAGTGAGATACTTTGTTCACTCTTCACATCTGCCTCCAGCTCTGGCTACCCTTTGGGAAACCACTTGAGATCCTGTGCTGTAGAATCACAGTACCACACCATGCTAGCTTTGGTCCCATTTGTCCTTAGAGTTTCCCATGAAGGAAACTGGACCTTCTGGACAGATTGAAAGCGTCCACCATCTGTGTGTTCTTTCGGCACATTGCATGGTGGTTTTCCAGCCATCTTGGGCCTCAGCAGAGGGTTCTTTGCCCCTCATATACAGACTCTGGGCTGTTGAGTGTGCTCTCTTCTGTTGGCATTGGGATGCCTGGGACCCTTGACAAACCTGCACTCTCTACACCCCGCTCCCCCCACCCCCCCACCCCCAACTCACCCTGGAAATCCTTTGTCTTATCCAAACCAAGTCAGGAGTTCCAAAGGGGCAGTAGCCAGAGAATCTCACTTCCCCTAAAATGCTGCTCTATTTTGGGGGTGGTTATACTTTTTGCACTTTTCTGTGCAGATTAGTAAATATTTCCCTGACATACCTTCCCTGGAGGGACCTCAGCAAAAACTTATATCAATATTAATTAGGAGAGTGAGCTAGGGCTTTGGTAAGAACCTGACGCTGGGAGCCCTTGGGATCCACCCACCTAGCCTTCCTGCCTCTCTTTATCCTCAGCTCAGCATCTGTGCCTTGGAGGTTGTCCATGTCCTTTAAAGGTTGGATTCCCAAGCTCTCCTTGCTGATATTTTCACAAGTCAGATAAACCACCTGATAGCTTTAATTAGTGAGGGCATTTAAAGCTGCCAGTTTTCCTTCTTTCCTATTTGAGGGACTTCCTCCTCCTGCTCCCTGCTTCCTCCCAGATTACCCTATGTCTCAACCCTCCAGCCATATCAGTTCTTCTTCCTCCTCACCTCCCAAAGGTTTTAAAGATAACAAACA
Source organism: Loxodonta africana (assembly GCF_030014295.1). Lineage (NCBI taxonomy): Eukaryota > Metazoa > Chordata > Mammalia > Proboscidea > Elephantidae > Loxodonta > Loxodonta africana. The sequence continues at coordinate 29,907,545 of NC_087356.1, forward strand.
TGGACAGTACTTAATGCTAGGCTCTGTCCACACATTTTACTTGTAGTAACCCAGGTCATGGTCAAGCAGATCTCCAGGGTAGGCACTGTTATTATCAATTATTCAGATGAGGATCCCGAGGCACAGAAAGGGGTGGTAACTTGCCTAAAGGCACACAGCAGTAAGTGACAGAGCCAGAATTCAAATTTATCAGGCTCTAGAGTCCCTTCCCTTAACCCCAATGCAGGGCTCCTGGTATAACTGGAGATGGCCAGTTGTGTTTCACCTTCCTGGGGTTATGTGTCAGGTGTCAGAGCTGGGAAGGGACTTTTGGGATCATCTAGCCCCAACCCTTCCTTTTACGGATGAGGAATTGAGGTGCTGTATACGAAACGAGCAGCCCAAGTTTACACAGGAAAAGCCCCAACGCTGGAACCCAGGCTCCTGGTACCCATCCTGTCCCTTTTCAGCACCAGTTATGCTGTGCAAGCTCCTTTTTCCTTCAGGTTTAGGTTGCCCAAAAATAAAGGAAGGTTTTGCTTTGTGATCTGTACATAGATTGGCCTTATAATTTATTGTCCAAATTGCACACTTTTGAAAGTGAAAGGGGTTGCTATCAATAGTTATGGTGATCCCTTGTGTGTCAGAGTAGAACTATGTCCCACAAGGTTTTCAATGGTTGATTTTTCAGAAGCTGTTCACCAGGCCTTTCTTCCAAGGCACCTCTGGGTAGGCTTGAACCTCCAGTCGTTTGGTTAGCAGCTTAGTGTGTTAACTATTTGCACCACTTGACTTGATGGGAACTGGTGTTATTAATAGTTATGCCACTACCCTAGACATAAACAGATTATCCTGGGCAAACTGGGATGTACGGTCACCCTAGCTATGGTGGGCATGGTTGCCAAGGACTGGGTCGTTGGCTGCATTGTGTGTGGGGCAGACTGAAGAGATCTGGGGCCAGGCGTGGTGCAGAGGGACAGATCCACAGGGATTTAGCCCAGCAGGTGGACCAGTTGGCAGCAGAGAGGAGTGGGCAAGAGGCTGAGGGGCAGGCTGTGGTCCCTGGTATGGGACTGTCCAGGGGAAGACAGCACTTGACACCTAGGGGGCCTGGGCTACTAGTCAGGACACCCTGGTAGACAGGAGGAGGTGCTGCTGCTGCCAGGACCCCATAAAGTGAGGGCACAACCTGAAGAGCAACGTCACATGGAGCACCTAAACCCGAAAGAAAACCTATTGCCATTGAATCCACTCTGACTCGTAACAACCGTATAGTACAGAGTAGAACTGCCCCATAGGGTCTCCAAGGTTGTAATCTTCACGGAAGCAGACTGTCACATTTTTCTCCTGTGGAATGGCTGGTGGGTTAGAACCGCCGACCTTTTGGTTAGCAGCTGATAGCTTAACTGCTGTGCAACCAGGGCTCCCTGTAGAGCACCTGGCTGGTCTAGAGTAGCACATTCATCCCCTTCCCTAAAGTCGCTTTCCCCACTCTTCTACTTGGCACTCCTATGGCCCCTTAGGTGTCATCGTAAATATCAAGGATAAATATTTCTTGAGCGCCTACCATGTCTTGAGAACCAAGATAGCCGCTGGTGTTACAAATAAGAAGACAGGTGCAGATAGTGGGTGCCTTCTGCCCTCCGGCCTAGTGTGGGCGAGAGGCTCAAAGTGTGTTGGCATCATCTCCTGGGGGGTTTGGGGGAGGCCATTTATGCTGGGCCCTGAAGGGTGAATGGGAGTTTGGTAGGCCAGAGAAGAAAATTCTAGGCAGGGGAGGGGGGCCAAACATATACATGTTTTTAACCTTTTCAAGACAAATCCCCCTCAAAATTGTACTGATGTGTGTGATTTAAATGATTGTAAATCCAGGTGTTATTACAGTGAAACAAACTGCCCACTGTCTGCCCTTACCCTCTGTTCGTGATTGCTTGTTGACATAATTGCCTCCGCCAATAGACTGAGCCCTTTGCAGACAAAGACTGGTGTCTCCTTTATTCTGGTATCCTCAGTGCCTAGCCCTGGCACACAGCTGGTGCTCAATCAGTATCTGCTTGTAAATGAAGTGTGCCAGGGTCACATACATCAGGGATGTATTGTTCTTCACACTACTGTCCCACAGTCCGAACAGAATATCTGCGGACAAGGAGACCCCAGGATGGGTATCCCAAATGCCCATGTCCTGGATTGCTGACAGGAACCCCCACGGCCTGAGTCTGTCTCACTGTAACTTGATGCAGCTGAGAGGGAGAACTGGAAGAACAGGAAACGCTGTGACTCAGGACAGTGCAACAGAATCTGGGAGGAGTGGCCCCCTGCCTCCCTGGTCAGCCCCACGCTTATCCTGCTGCCCCACCGAGTTGAGCCACTTATGACTGCATAGTGCGCGTCAGAGCTGGATCTCCTGAGGTGGCATGGTGACCACAGTGAGGGTCCCTGTGTGCCATCTGAGGGAAGTGTTATAGCAGGCCTGTTCATTTTGGTAAGCTGGCTTAAAAGCACAGGAGACATAAGGAATTGCCGACCTGCTCTTTGTCTCTTCCTCAACTCATCTTTTTTTTTTTTTTAATCGGAAACATCTGGTCTGGCGTTGGCAACCACACAGGATAAACTTGCTGCTCTTTGGCCCTCCCACCTGGAGTCTTTGAGAGCTGGCCAGCTTTCCCAGGATGGGCACACCTGTGCCCCAGGTTAGGGCACTTGACTGGCCACCGGATGTTGTGGGTCTGCAAGGACTTAGCCTGTGGTTTGAAGAGGCTTCTCCAAGCCTTGGTTTCCTTGTGAAAGACTGTGGTAAAGCAATGGCACAGGAATAAGGGAAAAAATATGAAACCTTTTGGAAACAAAGTTGCAAGCATGTGTCAGCACAGAGTCCCTGGAAGGCTCTGTATGGCTGAATTTAAATTATGGCTCACACCTCTGGCTGTCCTCTTTTGATTTCATTTGTCCCTGTGGATCATGTGTAGTGGGTAAATTCGGGAGTCCCTGGGCATCTCAGGAGATGGGCCTGGTGGCTTGCATCTGAAAAGTTACCAACCCCCAAAAACCCTTGTCACTGAGTCAATTCTGACTCACAGTGACCCTATGGGACAGAGTAGAACTGCCCCATAGGGTTTCCAAGGAGCCCCTGGTGGATTTGAGCTGCCGACCTTTTGGTTAGCAGCCACCAGGGCTCCTCTGAAAGATTATAGCCTTGAAAACTCTATGGAGCAGTTCTACTTGCGCCCATGGAGTCGCCATGAGTCAGAACCAACTCAACGGCAGCTAACAACAACAGCAGTAAAAACAACAGTGAGTAAGTTAGGGCCTAGAAAGTTCCCATGCCTTTTTTTCTCCTACATTAAAAAAAAAAAAAAGTTGGTATTTCATGTGCATATAGGAGATTGAACACTATCCAGATCCAGTACTGGTGCCACTTTCTGGTAGTAACTGGTACTAATACCCTCCACTAATACCCTCCAATCCCTGCCCACCACCACGAAGTGGAACCACTATTCTGACTTCTAATAGATTAGCGTGCTCTATTTTTGTCCTTAGCATAAATGGACTTGTACAGCGTGTCCCCTTTTGTGTCTGATTTCTTTCACCCAACGTTGTGTTGATTCATCCATATTGTTGTATATAGTCGTAGGTGGTGCATTCTTATTGCTGAATAGTATCCCCCTACCTGGTTTTGCGGAAACCCTGGTGGTGTACTGGTTAAGAGCTATGGCTGCTAACCAAAAGGTTGGCAGTTCAAATCTACTAGGTGCTCCTTGGAAGCTCTATGGGGCAGTTCTACTCTGTCCCGTAGTGTCACTGTGAGTCGGAATTGACCCGATGGCAAGGGGTTTGGTTTTTTGGGGGGACTTTGTTTTGAAAGGAGCCCTGGTTGTGCAATGGTCAACCACTCGGCTGCTAACCGAAAGGTTGGCAGTTCGAACCCACCTGTCACTCCGTGGCAATCTGCTCCCGTAAAGATCACAGCCTTGGAAGCCCCTCTGGGGCAGTGCTACTCTGTCCTTTAGGGTCGCTATGAATCAGTATCAACACCATGGCAGTGGGACCTTGTTTTTGATCAAGGTTGAATTAACAAAACAGACGGGAAGAGTCAAAAGCCTTCACTTCAAGAGGGTGTGGTCTTCCATAAATTTCAAGGAGATCAGGTTGGGGCCTTCGCTTGATATATTGGTGACCTGACTGTAAGAACATGAGTGTTAAGAAAGCTGAAATTCATTTGGTGTGCCTGGAGGGTCTAGGATAAGGTAAAAAAAGGCAGAAACTAGCTAGTGTTTACCCAGTACCACCTGGGGAGGAGGTTGTAGACATTAAGTCAGAAATATCCGAAGAGCGGAGAGAGGAAATCCAGCTGTGCCTCAGGGTGTCCTTGCATCCTTGGCTCTGATTTCTGTGTGCTCGCGGAGGTACTTTTTTTTATCCAGTTTGCTCGCGTGAATTCACCCCTCTACTAGGAGGGTGTGTCCTGCACAAAGGACTATGACTATTTGCGCATTCATGTCTTATTTATTTTCCTGCCTGCTTACTGAAAGGATTTGGCGGTTTGGTTCAGCTTTCAGTAAAACGATTTCTAGAACAAGGAGTTATGAAATGGGCAAGGATGATTACCAAAAAACTTAGACTAAAAGAGTTAACTGGAGTTGAGGACAGAGCTCTGAGCTTCCTGAAGTCCAGGCAAAAAGGATGGTGCTCCTTGAACCAGTCATTTTAATCTCCTTGGCCTACAGCAGGAAGCAGTGTGTTTGGGCAGACAAACTTTCTCCTAAGACTCAGCCCTGTGGGGAATTGGCTGGCTATGGAAGAGTCGGTGAGTGACGCTGCAGCTCTACATGGTGGGATGATCTTTATGGTCCTCCTTCCCTTGATTAAAAATGGAAGGATTAAATCATACTAATGAAAACATTTCAGTAGGAAGCTAATATCATATAGTGAGGGTGAGTAGTAGCTTTCTGATATACCTGGGATTCATTATCTCCTTCCAGGACCTGAGGCTTTCCTTCTGAGCCTTTCTGTATACTCTCCCTGCCATCTTCAGGTCCAGATTCATCCACTAAGATACTTTAGGCCAGAAGCAATCTCCCCTGAATACAGGTCTCACAGGGTGCTTTCTCATACCGGTGACACTTCCTTGGGCTGCCTTGCAGTATACTTAGCTTTCTTATCTACCAAGATCCATCCCTTCATTCACTCCAGAGACATTTCTGGGGTCTATAATGTGAGCCAGGTTCTATGCTAGCTTGTTAACTCCTAAAGAGCAGAGATCTTAATTTTTAAATTGTTTCTGTACACGGTATTACTTTATATATTGTTGGTGTTCAATAGATGCTATATAAGATGGTATAAGCTGGGGTCACAACACTGGTCAGGGATTCAAGAGTTGAATGATGTGGATCTCATCTATTTAGAAGTTGAAATTTAAGTTTTATTTTCTTGCTTGTTTTCCTTTTAAACCTCTTAAGGACTTGTAGCACTTTGTATAACAAACCGTGTCAATGTTATGTATTGCTGTCTTCTAGATAGCAGGACAGGGCAGCGTTTTGTTCTGTTGTACATGGGGTCATTTGTGAGTTGGAGCTGACTTGATGACACTAACAACAGACATAATTAGTTTGATCAGGGCCAGTAGCCCCCGAGACCATTTAGAGTAGCCTCAGGATTTAGGCAGTGGCTACCAGCCATTTAACTGAAATTGACCTATGAGATGGGCCATTCTGGACTATCAGGGTTGTCATTTATTGTGTTTGACAATAGAGTAAGACCTCTGGGGATCTAGGTTCTAGTGTCAATTGTGTGACCTTGATTAAGGTTATTCCTTGATGGGCCTCAGTTTCTTGAGGTCCTTTCCAGCTCTCACCTCCAGATCTTCCTTTCTAGAGCTTCCCGGTACCTGGTTAAGACTGTCTCTGCCCCACCCAGGCCACCTTGATGCCACACTTTGAAATGGAGCCTCTCTGAGGGTTATCTTCTCTTCCTTCCGTGCATTGCATTGTTAACATGACACCATTTCCCCTTCTTTTAGTGCTGGTCTGGAGAATGCGGGTACTTAGGGGATGGACTTCCCTTACTGGGTATTATTTTATTTCATAAAGAGTGTGGGGTTAATTTCTATTTATGGCTTCCCCTGCCCCCATCCTCAATTCTGTAGAGGAAGCAGGCATGTCAGATGGGTGTGTTATGGAAAAAAAGAAACTGACCAAAATTGCCCAATGAGGAAGTTCTAATCTCCTCAGGATTGCTAAATACATTTCGTCTAAAACTGCTATCTCTTTCTCTAACACACACCCTCACCTCGAGGCAGGTAAGTTCCTCTCTAGGCCTTGACCAGGTTTTGCTCCAGCCTGCCTCTATTTCTCAGCCTGGAATGCCCCCTCCTTTGCTTCTTTCTCCCTGATAGAGGTTTAAAGAGAAGCAGCACCCTGGATCAACACAAGGTTATTTCACAGGGACGCCCTTGGTCTAATATCTTAATCAACTACTGACTTTGAAAGACTCCAGGCAAAAAAGTTGTCAAACAACCTTCAACAGTGTTGACCAGAACATGACCTGCCATTCCAGCGTCCCTGGCATGACCAAGAAATGAGTCCTGTGCTGTGGATACCAGCTCAAGGATAGGGGAAAATGTCTGAGTCTCCAACCCTAGAGGTATCAATACAGCTAGTTTGGAGTGGGTCTTGGGAATTCTTACTATACTTAAAAGTTCCTCATGTGATTCTGATGTGAAGTCAAGTTTGTATTTAGCAATTCTTATTCTAAGTGGAGGAAACCCTGGTTGTATAGTGGTTAAGCGCTATGGCTGCTAACCAAAAGGTTGGCAGTTCGAATCCACCAGGCCCTCCTTGGGAACCCTGTGGGACAGTTCTACTCTGTCCAATGAGGTCGCTATGGGTCGGAATCGACTTGACGGCAGTGGCTTTGGCTTTGGATTTATTCTAATTGACAGAATGGAGACTAGCAGAAATTATCAGAAAGCAGATTTGTCTCAGATTGAGGAATAGCTTTCTAACCACTAAAGCTGGAACTTAGAGAAGTTGTGAGCCTCTCAATGATAGGACGCATTCACACCTGGCTAAGATGAAGAAATTTGAAAGCTCTCTGTGTTTAGCGGGATTTTGAACTAGTTACTTGTCTTAGTCATCTAATGCTGCTATAACAGAAATACCATGGCTTTAGCAAAGAAAAATTTATTCTCTCACAGTCCAGTAGGCTACAGGTCCAAATTCAGGGTATCAGCTCCAAGGGAAGGCTTTCTCTGTCAGCTCTGGAGAAAGGTCCTTGTCATCAGTCTTCCCCTGGACTAGGAGCTTCTCCATGCAAGAACCCTGGGTCCAAAGGACTCGCTCTGCTCCTAGTACTGCTTTCTTGGTGGTATGAGGTTCCCCAACTCTCTGCTTGCTTCCCTTTCCTTTTTATCTCTTGTAAGATATAAGGTGGTACAGACCACACCCCAGGGAAACTCCCTTTCATTGGATCAGGGATGTGACTTTAGCAAAGGTGTTACATCCCACCCTAATCCTCTTTAACCACAGGCAGAGATTATGATTTATAACACATAGGAAAATCACAAAATGGAGGACAACCACAGATGGCCTAACCAAGTTGACAAGTATTTTCGGGAGACAAAATTCAATCCATTACATTACCCCAAGGCACATTGATTCTTAAGATTCTTTGTATATTTTTTAACCATTGTTCCACTGTCTTGTGTATACTTGGTATCTTCTCAATGACTTTCTCCCATGGCTTTGGGCCTAGCACTCCCTCTTTCTAAACATACTGTGGGTGAAAATTGGCAGGATTCTGAAAAGTGCGTCACTTCCCTTCCAATCCAGGAAAATAGTCTTTGTATGAGTCTGCTCTTTGTTGCTGACTTTCCGTGTCCTCTGGCCACCGTTCACCCTAACACATCTGTACCTGCCGAGGCTGGGTGGACCCCAGCGGTGTGTTTAGGAAGCTGTGTCATTAGGTGATTAACCCTCTCTTCTTTGAGTGCCCTTAATAAACTCTGGGTGGATACAGTGTCATACCTATGTGCCATTCACTCCGGAGTTTTGAGAATTCAAGAGCTCAAAGGTGAAAGGAGGGAAGTTTGGGCCAAAGTGTTATACTTGCATTTTCCACGGATACTCCATACCCTTTCTTCTAGTTTTCTCATGTGATAGAGAGGAAACGAAGGTCCTGGGGTCACCCAAGAAACCACAGAGCAGGGAGTGCTGTTCCACACTAAAGGGGCCCAGGACAGGTAAGGATGGTGGTTCTGAAGACCTGGCTTTAGAGCCAGACCAGCCTTGGTTTGAATCCAAACTCTGCCCCTCACAATCCTGATACAAAAGTGTTACAAAGTGATAGTGGGGATCAAGTCAGCAAAGCACACAGGACGGGGTCTAGCAGGTAGGAGATGCTTAATAAATGTTTGTCTGTGGTAACGATCATTGTTTTTGTCTGTCCTCGAACACTCGAAAATGATTATTATCTATCAGTCAAAGGGCTACATGACTTCAGTAAAGGGTGACCATGTAACTTGGTAGATTTTTTAAGGGTTTAATACCTACAGAGAAAGGATGAGAAGTATCACCCAGATTTCCAACAAGCCTTGTAGAGTTTAAACATTGAAGATAGATTAAGAATGGCCTCTGTAGAACTGCGGTCACTTGTCTGCCTATGTGGCCTCATGCTCCAGGAAGGTGTAGTAGAGCCTCCTAACAAGGCAATGAAGGCTCTACTCATCTGTGCAGGAACTCTGCTGCCCCTTGCAAACACCCACATCTATCTGTGGAATGGAGTGGCAACAAGGCTCTTTGGCCCTCTTCTTCTCCCTTTGGAAAAATAGTTAGGTGGGGGCCTCATATGGGACATTGCATGACAATGTCCAGAGACATGACTGCTGCCTCCGCTGACCTCTGGCCAGTCAGCTCCATGGGTCATGCTCTCCGCTGTCTACCCTTCATGTTTGTGTCAGGGTAAGACCGGAGTAGAAGGTGGCCTTCTAATAGGCCATGGCCAGCCTGAATGCACCGCAAGGCCATTGGCCTGTGTAGAACCTGCTGCCATCTGCCTAGCTGAGTGGATGAGAGAGCACAGATGAGCCAGACCACTCAGTGCAATCCCAGCTTGGCCCTTTGCGTCTGTGTGACTTTGGGCAAGTTGAAGCCACCTTTCTGTAGAACGGGGGTAACAGCACGAGCTACCTCATGGGGCTCTTGTGAGGATTAGGTGACTTAATGTGTGTAAAGCCTTTAGAACAAGGTCTGGCACAGAGCAAGTGCCATGTAAGTGTTTGCTGTTATTCCTGTTGCTCATGGAGGGCATGTGGATTGTTACTGGACATGGCTTGGCATTGGCCTCTGTTCTGGGTGGTCCTGGGCTTTGTACGTTAACGTCGAGATGTGTAAATCATGAGGTAGTATTCCTGGGCTAGCCGAGGTGTCATTGTAGCTGGAGTGGGAGGCCTCCGGGGTTGCTAAAAGTTGCCCTGGGGCTCAGGGGTCACTGGAGACTGCTGGAATTTGTCTCTCACTTCAACAGTAGGGAGGAGGCTTGTCTAATGTAGGGCTAAAGCTGCTCCCTTTTACCCTCTGGGGCCCTGCAGACGTCCTCGTGGGTGAAGAAGCCCGGACATCCTTGGGAGCACCCTGGCTCCCTGGTCTTGTAGGAAGCTGAGGGCAATCACCCAGCTCTGGGTGGAGACTGGGGCCCCGTAGCCCTGCAGGCTGATGCAGACCCTGAAGGGCAGTGGGCTCAAGGCTGTGAGGCACCAGGAGTCTGAAATCAAGCAGAATGAACTGTTGGTTTTTCCTGATTTAAAGGGATGGGCTTAGATAATCTGAGGTAGTTTTTTTTTTTTTTTTTTTTTTTTTATCAGGAGCCCCTGGGCATTACAGTTAACCTGCTCAGCTGCTAACTCAAAAGTTAGTCTGAGTCCACCCAGAGGCACTTCTGAAGAAAGCTTGGCAATCTGCTTTGGAAAAGTCAGCCATGGAAAACCCTGTGGAGCACAGTTCTACTCTGACACACACGGGGTCACCATGAGCTGGTCCTGGCTTGACAGCAACTGGTAGTTAGCTTTTTGTTAAATGCTAGCAACAGGAAGCTCTGGGAAATCCTCATTTCTGCTAATTCCAAATCAAACATGACAAGCTGGTCTCTCCCCCAGGGCCTGTGCAGCAGGAGGAAATTGCCCCGCTTACCATTCTCTGCTACTACTCTGTCCTTCTTCAGTCCATGCGCGGATTATGTCTGTTGGTACTGTTGTAGAAATTGAACCTGTGGCATTTGTGGGAAGGGGCAGGCTGATTTCACCAGACTCTCCTCTGCCTTGCTTACAGCTGGTTTAGCATTTTTATCCAGACTGCGATCTTTCAACTTTTGGGATCTTAGGAGAATGATACAAGATTAGCACTGGCCAAGATCTTTGAAATGATCTCAAGAAGGCCACACTCATTGTTTTACAGCAGAGGAAACAGCTCCAAAGAGAAGGATTGGCCCCAGATCCTAGAGGGTGTTAGAACAAAACCTGAAAGAAGGACTTGAGTAATAGGACTTTCCTATTTTTTTGTCACAAGGGAGGGCACTGGGTTTGTTCTCTTCTTAAAGGATTAAACACCTTTTCCTGTTCCTCTGGAAATTTTAAGCTACAGGTTTAGTTTAAAAAAAAATTCAAGAAGTCTTGGCAGAAATGCTCGAAAATATAGTATACTATAATACGAATGGTTTGGGAGAGCTAGTTATAAAATTTTGTGCCCCTTTGTCAGAGTTGGCCAGAGGACAGGCGGGCATTGATTTGTTTCCTGCAGGATAGCACTGGTAATGGGCAAGCTCTATCTACCCTCTGGCATCCTGAAGTCTCAGAGCTGGGAAGAGCAGTGTCCATTCCAGTCCCTCAGTTTGCAGGTGAGACTGGGAGGACCCCAGGGCCCACACTTTGAGGCATAGTGCAGACCTGGACTGAAGGCGTCTGGTTCCTTCTACCCCTGCCCCACTGCTGGCCAGCAGCCTCTCCTGTCACCAACCAAAACCATGTTTAACCCTTGCCATGGAGTCAATTTTCACTCACGGTGACCCCACGTGTTACACAGTAGCACTGTTCCATAGGGTTTTCTTGCCAGTGGTCTTTATGGAAGTAGTTCATCAGGACTTTCTTCTGTAGTGCCGCTGGATGGGCTTGAACTGCCAACCTTTAGGTTAGTAGTCGAGTGCAATCTGTGTGCACCACCCAGAGACCTTCTGTTGCAGATGCCACTGGTGAAAACAGTGATATTGTGGAAACTTGTGTGCCTCCTTTTGATGGGTTTCTATCAGACATTTTCCTAATAGTAGAAAACTGGGAATATTCATGGCCAAAGCAGATGGGAGCTCCCAAGAAGGAAACTGTCTGAGAGGTGCTCTTGATGCTTCTTCTTGTGTTAAATCTGGGAAAAGCTCATCTCTGAGGATAGCAGAGGCTGTGTTATCATTTATATAGAGCTATGTTATGTGTCAGGCACTATACTAGGCTCCAGAATTACAAGATTGAACAAATAGACATGGTTCTTGCTCTTGGTGCTTATGGTTCATGGGAGAGATAAATTCTAATAAATATATATTTCCAAATTGTGGGTGATGGGGAGGGAAGAGCCTGGGGTCTTAGGGAAGGTCAGAGAAGGCCTCTGTGGAGAGAGACCTGAAGGCCTGGTAGGAGATCAGCAGATGAAGAGCAGGGTCAGGGGCTGTAGGACATGTGTGCGTGGGTTCTGAGAAAGACGAGTTGGGTGAGTTAGAAGTGAAGGAAAGACAGAATCTGCATGAGAAGCACAGAGCCACACATGGAGAAGGAAGAGGTACGTAAAGGCCAGATCATGGAGCACCTTGGGAAGTTTCTGAGTTTTGCTTTCATGGGAAGCTGTTGAGGGTTTAAAGCAGGAGAAAGCAGGGTCTGGCTGTGGGTAGAAAATGGATGGAAGAGGTTAAAAGTAAAATTGGAGATTGTGTAAGTACAAACAGGAGGGGATGGCTGCTTGGCCTAGGGTGAGGGATGAAAGAACTGACATGACTGGCCACGGGAGGTGGGGGAGCAAGAGGTGAAGGTTAGTAATGAACCCTGGCTCCAGGAATCGCATCACAGGCGTTTAGACCCGACCTGTCTGCAAGAACTCTGCTCTTCCTTAGTATGCTTTTCCCTTGGTCTTTATTGTTTTCTATCCCCCTGTTTTCTCAAGCCAGGAATAAAATAAATCCTATTTTCATTTTTTGCTTTTAAAAGAGAAAATCTTGTCATAGATTCCTATTAAGTGGTCTTTAATAAACTGTATTAAATAGATTTTATTCTTTTGCAGGGCATAGTGATGTTCCATGATACAGGCCTGTATCATAATTTATTTAACCGACATGTCTCTACTCCTGTTTTCCCCTTCTTTCAGGTCGACCAGTATCTCTACCACATGCGACTCTCTGATGAGACCCTTCAGGAGATCTCTAAGCGGTTCCGCAAGGAGATGGAGAAAGGGCTTGGAGCTACTACCCACCCCACTGCTTCAGTGAAAATGCTGCCCACCTTTGTGAGGTCTACTCCAGATGGGACAGGTACTGCACCTGTTGGAGTGGCTCTGGGTGCTCCATTTCTGGAGGGTGGCCTGGGTGGCTTTGCTCTGGGACCCAAAGAACCGTGTGTCAGTGAAGGTACTTTGGGTTCAAGCTTCAGGAACCAACCCTGGCTAATGTAAGCATACGGGGAATTAAATAGAAGGACGTGGGGTGACTGGAAGCCTGGAAAGCTTTGGAGGCCAAGGTAGAATTACCTTTCTGTTGATCCCACCAGGGCACTGCTGCTGGGCACATGCCTCCCAGCCATTTGCTTTCCATCCACGTGCTGAGAAAGGCTACTTGGCTCAGCTTGGGAGGGTGGGGTGCTTTGATTTTATAGTCCACTGAGACTGTACACAGTGCTGGAGATGAGCTACACTAAACACACCTTAAGATGGTCACAGCCACAGGCAGTGGCAGTCGCTCACCGGCCCACTGTACGTGTACCTCATCCAATTGGTACATCCTGTAGGCGTGCCAGAGAAACAGGGCAGTCAGATTGTCCCAGATTATTCCTTGAACCTCATGAAAAAAGGAATACTAGAAGTTCACATAAACTTGGGAAAATGTAAAGCACCACAGTGTGTATTGGAGCATTAAAGGCTCTGAAGCCTTCCAGTAAAGAACTTGTTAAACTCCATTTAATTCATACTTCATGCCACATGGCCCAGCAATTAATTTAATCAAATTAGAGAAAAGGGTGATGGTAGAGATTAAAGTTAGAAAGGTAGGTTAGGGCTAGATCACAGAAGGCCTTGAATGCAAGCTTAAAACTTTTGGTCTTTCTTCAGTAGGCATTGGGAAGTAATGGAAAGTTTTTGAGGGTGTGAGCAGAGCTATCTTGGGTAACAAACATCATCAACTATCGTGGGTAACATACCTCAGCAACAGCATATGAGGAGTAGAGACAGGGAGCAATGGGAGGCTGGTATAGCATGGGACATGGCCCCTGGTGGGTGCGATGGACAAGGAAGACAGAGGATTCAAAGGTGATGCTGAGATGTCAGGTCCAGCCACCTGGAGGTGGAGACATTACTAGAGAAAGAGATGGAACTAAGTTATATCAGATCTTTCACATAGCTTGTTTCATTAAATCCCCACAATAACCGTTCATTTTAGAGATGAGGCACCTGTAGGGGCTATGAGGGATGAGGGGTGTGGCATAGGCACTTGCATCTAGTGGTGGAAAGAGCCCAAGGGGCAGCTGTCAGGACAGTGGGAGGACCAGGAAACACAGAGTCCCAGAACCTGAGAGAGAAGATAGCTCTAAGAAGCTGGTGGTCACTAGTGAGGCATCTGCAAAGAGGTCATGGGGATGGGACTGGAGCAGGGCAGTTACAAATTTTGTACACGTGCCCACATGCCTTCACTATTTCCACAACATCTGTGTCCTTGAGGCTTACCTGCTTGAGAGCTTCTAGGGGCGGGGAGACCTGTCTTGTTAACAGACTGTATGATTCCTAAAATAAGTATGTGCTTGTTGAAGCCTTGGGACACAGTGTGGACCCAGAGCTGAGGGTGCGGTCACCTTTTTCTGGATTGTTCTGTGTGTGTGTATCTTAGCCCTTCGAAGAGCCTTGAGGTGAGGGGCCTCAGTTCTTGCATTATCCCTCTTGACGACCTTAAGATTGGCACATTTAGTGTACCTACCACTCCCTCTGACTGATAAACACACCTCTTTCTATTGTTTGGATTAGACTTTCTGATAAAATTACTAGCCCTTTAAGGCCAGAGGCTTTGTCTTATTTCCCATAGCACTAGCACCAATCAGGTTCCCTAACAGGACTGTTCTGAGTGCCTAGATGTATTAAATCGTTTCCTTTTCACAAAACCTCTTAAAATAGTTAACATTTTATCTACAATTTTTAGATGAGGATTTGAGGCCTGGGTGGTCAAATAATTTGCCCAAGGTCACCCAGCTAACGAGAAGTAGAGTCAGGATTTGAACAGGATATGCCAAAGTTCAGGCATGAGGTCTACACCTGACCCATTACTTGTGTGCACGTGAGTGTGTGCACTCAGCAGTGGGGCTCACAGCACATACTCATTTACATTTTGAAACAGGGTTGGGGTTGGGTATTTACATCTGTACTGTAGGCAGCTGGATACGTTCGTTGAAGAGAACTAAGTATGGGACAAGCTTATTTTATTCTCGTTTCCTTGCCGGCATTGGCAGCACAGAGACCTCTCGCTGCCTCTTGAGGTTTGCATGGCTTGCTGCACTGCCTGGTTAGTCGAGTCTCCTCTGACCTTAGGCTGGAATCCTGGGAGCCTGTCTTCTTCCCACCCCACCGCACCTTGGAGCAAGCAAGTACACTTTTGCTCTCCATAAACGTTAAGTTGGCCTGGACTGAGGGCAGGGAACCAGAGGCTGACTCCTGCAGCCTTTTGGGGTGGGAGGGTCTGGAGCAAGATTTGTTTGCCCGACTTCCTTTCTGTGCAGAAACTGGAGGTTTTCGACAGCTTTTGTGATACCCGGATTACTTCTTTATAACGTCAAATTGTACAGTGTAAGTGAAGACAGTGTGTGGAAGGAGTACTGTGTATCGGAATGTTTTATTCACTTAAGCAAAGCAAGTACAGCTGGGAGTAGTAGGGGAAACCAGCACCCAGCCCCCCTCGTGCCTCATGTGCTGGGGGGCCAAATGAGCTGGCCTTTGTCAAAGAAGGGTTTGATCCAGCAGTTCTGGTCTATTTTGTGCTTGTACTAGAACTAGTCTGCTAGCATATTTACACACACAAAAAGTTCTTTGAAATACTGTAATGGGGGAATAAAAAATGCTTAATATCCATTAGCCGGGTACTGGTCAGTTAATATTCACATGATATAGTCTTCTGCAACCCACTATAAAGCATGAGATAGACTATCTGGAGTATGATCTCATTTTGTAAAAACAGATGTACACACACACATTCATACTATGCTGGGAATGACAAATTGAAGAGGAATGGTGTCTCATTCATTGCCAAAAAGAACATTTCAGGACCTATCTGTTAATCTCTTACTGTGCCTAATTTATAAATTAAACTTTGTCATAGGTATGCATATATTAGAAAAAACATAGCATATATAGAGTACAGTGCTGTCAGAATAATATCCATACATTTATAAGGAAGAGCAGTTAATATGACTACAGTAGTATTCCCCTTTCCTTCCCTCCCTTATCCACGGGGAAACGCTCCAACACTCGAAGTGGATGCCTGAAGCTGCGGATAGTACTGAACTCTATATATGCTATGTTTTTTCCAATATGTACGTACATACCTATGATAAAGTTTAATTTATAAATTAGGCACAGTAAGAGATTAACAATAACTAATAATAAAATATTATTAATATAGAACAATTATAACAATATACTGTAATAAACGTTACATGAATATAGATCTTAGCAACCTCAGCATACGATTTTTTTTTCCTACCCTTACAAGTCAAGAACTTTCACCTTTTCATTTAAAGGAAGCACTTTACAACTTCTTTTTGGCATATATGAATTGCCTGCATCAATACTCTTGCCTTTGGGGCCGTTATTAAGTAAAATAAGGGTTACTTGAACACAAATGCTGCAATACTACCACAGTTGATCGGATAAACTGAGATGGCTGCTAAGTGACTAACGGAAGGGTAGTTTATGCATGGATAAGCCTGACAAAGGGAAGATTCGTGTCTCGGGTGAGACGTTGAGAGATTCCATCACAATACTCAGAATGGTGTGCAATTTAAAACTTAATGAGTTGTTTATTTCTGCTATTTTCCATTTAATATTTTCAGACTGCAGTTGACAGTGGGTAACTGAAACCGTGGAAATGGGGGGACTATTGTATTATTCAAATTGAACACACCAACCTAATGCCAAAGATGAAGAAAATGAAGATTTTTACCAACTTCCGCAGTCTGAAATTGATCAAACATGCAGCCAGGATTCATTGATAATTACTGGTGATTGGAATGAGAAGGAGCCCTGGTTAAAAACTTGGCAGCTAACAAAAAGGTTGGCAGTTCGAATCCATCAAATGCTACTTGGAAGCCCTATGGGACACTGCTACTCTGTCCTATAGGATCACTATGAGTTGGAATCGACTGGATGGTAACAGGTTTGGTGGAATGAGAAAGTTGGAAACAAAGAAGAAAGATCGGTAGTTGGAAAATATTGCCTTGATGATAAAAATGACACTGGAGATTGCATGGAAACCCTGGTGGTGTAGTGGTTAAGTGCTACGGCTGCTAACCAAAGGGTTGGCAGTTTGGATCTGCCAGGCGCTCCTTGGAAACTCTATGGTGCAGTTCTACTCTGTCCTATAGGGTCGCTATGAGTTGGAATCGACTCGATGGCACTGAGTTTGGAGATTGCATGATAAATTTTGCAAGACTATCAACTTATTCATTGCAGGTACCTTTTTTCAAGAACATAAAAGTAACCTATACACATGAACCTGGCTGGATGGAATACACAGGAATCAACTTGACTATATCTGTGGAAAGAGACTATGGAGAAACTCAATATCATCAGTCAGGACAAGGCCAGGGGTCAGCTATGAACAGGTCATCAGTTGCTCATATGCAAGTTCAAGTTGAAGCTGAAGAAAATTAAAACAAGTCCATAAGAGCCAAAATATGACCCTAAGTAAATCCCACCTGAATTTAGAGACCGTCTCAAGAATAGTTTTGACACACTGAACATTAATACCCGAAGACCAGATGAGTTGTGGGATGATATCAAGGACATCATACATGAAGAAAGATAAGGTCATTAAAGACAAGAAAAAAAGAAAAGACCAAAATTGATGTCAGAAGAGACTCTGAAACTTGCTCTTGAACATAAAACAGCTAAAGCCAATGAAAGTAGTGATGAATTAAAGGAGCTGAACAGAAGATTTCAAAGGGTGACTTGAGAAGACAAAGAAATATTATAATGAAATGTGCAAAGACCTGGAGTTAGAAAACCAGAAGGAAAGAACGCACTCAGCATTTCTCAAGCTGAAAGAACCAGAGAAAAAATTCAAGCCTTGGGTTGCAATATCGAGGGATTCTGTGGACAAAGTATTGAACGACGCAAGAAGCATCAAAAGAAGATGGAAGGAATATACAGAGTCACTATGCCAAAAAGAATTGGTTGATGTTCAGCCATTTTAGGAGGTAGCATATGATCAAGAACCAATGGTACCGATGGAAGAAGATGCACTGAAGGCATTGGTGAAAAACAAGGCTCCAGGAATTGATGTAAATGTGGACCTCTCCAGATGGAACACACAGGAATCAAATCAACTACATCTGTGGAAAGAGATGATGGAGAAGCTCAATATCATCAGTCAGAACAAGGTGAGGGCCGACTGCAGAACAAACCTTCAGTTGCTCATATGCAATTTCAAGTTGAAGCTGAAGATAATTAGAACAAGTCTACGAGAGCCAAAGTACGACCTTGAGTATGTTCCACCTGAACTTAGAGACAATCTCAAGAATAGATTTGATGTGCTGAACGCTAATGACTGAAGACCAGACGAGTTGTGGAATGCCATCAAGGACATCTTACTTGAAGAAAGCAAGAGGCCATTAAGAAGACAGGAAAGAAAGAAGAGACCAAAATGGATGTCTGAAGAGACTCTGAAACTTGCTCTTGAACATCAAGTAGCTAAAGCAAATGGAAGAAATGATGAAAAGAGCTGAACAGAATATTTTGAAGGTCAGCTCGAGTAGACAGAGCATTATGATGACATGTTCAAAGACCTGGAGTTAGAAAACCAAAGGGGAAGAACGCGCTAGACATTTCTCGAGCTGAAAGAACTGAAGAAAAAATTCCAGCCTCAAGTTGTAGTCTTGAAGGATTCTATGGGCAAAACATTAAACAATGCAGGAAGCATCAAAAAAAGATGGGAGGAATACATAGAGTCACTTTACCAAAAAGAATTGGTCGGCGTTCAACCATTTCAGGAGGTAGCATATGATCAGGAACCGAAGTGCTGACAGAAGAGGTCCAAGCTGCACTGAAGGCATTGGTGAGAAACAAGGCTTCAGGAACTGAAGCGATACCAATTGAGATATTTCTACAGAAGGAGGCAGGGCTGGAAGTGCTCACTCGTCTATGCCAAGAAATTTGGAAGACAGCTACCTAGCCAACCCACTGGAAGAGATCCATATTTATGCCTTTCCCAAAGGAAGGTGTTCCAATAGAATGTGGAAAAAATCAAATAATATCATTAATATCACACACTCAAGTAAAATTTTGTTGAAGATCATTCAGAAGCAGCTGCAGCAGTATATCGGCAGGCAATTGCCAGAAATTCAAGCCAGATTCAGAAGGGAATGTGGAACGAATGATATTGCTGATGTCAGATGGATCCTGGCTGAAAGCAGAGAATACCAGAAAGATGTTTACCTGTGTTTTATTGACAATGCAAAGGCATTTGACTGTGTGGATCATAACAAATTATGGATGACATTGCCAAGAATGTGAATTCCAGAACACTTAATTTTGCTCATGCAGAACCTGTACATAGACCAAGAGGCAGTCATTCGAACAGGACAAGGGGATACTGCATGTTTTAAAATCAGGAAAGATGTGCGTCGGGGTTGTATACTTTCACCATACTTACTCTATATCCTGAGCAAATAATCGGAGACACTGGACTATATGAAGAAGAACGGGGCATCAGGACTGGAGGAAGACTTATTAACAATCTGCAATACGGACACAACCTTGTTTGCTGAAAGCAAAGAGGACTTGAACCACTTCAACGACTACAGCCTTCAGTATGGATTACACCGCAATATAAAGAAAATGAAAATTCTCACAACTGAACCAAAAAGCAACATCATAATAAACAGAAAAAATAATACAAATTTGTAAAAGATTTAATTTTACTTGAATCCACAATCAATGCCCAAGGAAGCCAAGAAATCAAATGACATAATTGCTTTGGGCAAAGCTGCTGCAGAAGACCTCTTTAAAGTATTAAAAAAGCAAAGATGTCACCTTGGGGACTAAGGTGGGTCTGACCCACCCTATTTTCAGTCGCCTCATACGCATGCAAAAGCTGGACGATGAATAAGGAATACTGAAAAAGAATTGATGCCTTTGAATTTTGGTGTTGGTTAAGACTGCCAGAAAAACAAATAAAAATCTCTCTTGGAAGAAGTGCAGCCAGAATGCTCATTAGAAGCAGGATAGTGAGACTTCGTCTCGCTTACTTTGGTCATCATGTTGTCTGTTGTTCACGTTGAAGTCAGGATTTGAACCCAGCTCTGCCTGCCTCAGCTACTACCCAGTATTGAAACCGGGTCATGTTTTAATCCTTTGAAGAGTGATTTCTCATCTATGGGGCTAATGCAACACCCCTCTGTGACTGGCGCATATTTGGAGCTTGAGAAACATTTCCTTAGTAAATGAGGCAGCATAGCGCGTTCTGACAGTGCTCTGGGGGGCTCTGGGAGAAATTACGAGGGTTTATGTGCTCCAGGCCCCTCCTTTCAATGGAGCAGCTCCAGTTTTCTCTATTTCTATATTTTGGCATTTGGCATACCAGTTTTATTGGGGAAAAACATCCCATTGCAGAAAATGATTTGAAACCTAGTGCTGTAGAAGATCAGATCACTCCATTCCTTGACTATGCCAGACACAGCATTAACTGACTGTGTGATTTCTCTGATAACATGGAGTTGCTTCTTAATTGCTGAACTATTGAGTAGAGACAGGTGTTGCATTGCAGTGCAGTAGCTGAGCTTCTAGAGCTTAAAAAGGGGCTGTTAGCCTCAGTAGTGACTGAGGTAGCTCCAGGTGCATGGGAAATACATGCCTTAAGGAACCTGTGTCAGTCAAAGGTAGTTTTACTAGATTTACCTCTCAGGACCTGGCTGGAGATTTATCTTTTTAATTCTGATATATGTATTATAACCAGTTGCCATTCTGACTCATGGCGACCCATGTATGTTAGTTTAGAACTATGTTCCATAGTGTTTTGAATAGCTGGTTTTTTGGAAGTAGAGTGCCAGCCCTTTCTTCTAAGTCATCTCTGAGTGGACTCAAACCTGCAACCTTTTGGTTAGCAGCTGAGCACGTTAACTATTTGCACCACCCAGGGACGTGCTCTCACTATATATAGTGAGAAAGAGCAAAAGAGAAAACCTGTTGCATTTGAGTCAATTCCGACTCATAGCGACCCTATAGGACAGAGTAGAACTGCCCCATGGGGTTTCCAAGGAGCAGCTGGTAGATTTGAACTGCCAACCTTTTGGTTAGCAGCTGAGCTCTTAACTATTGCACCACTAGTATATATGTATTATGTATATACACACACACATACATATATATAATATTATAGAGAGAAAGAGGGAGCACATACATCTATATATACACAGAGAGAAGGTGTGGGTGTGTATATATATATGTATGGAGAGGGAGGGGGGAAAGAAAGAATGCCATGTACATACAATACATACCTAAGTGTGTATGCTCTAAAGAAGTACAGAGCACAGTGTGGTGTGCTAGCAGGCACTTGAAAACTAAAGGATAAATAAAGTGCCCCCAACCTCAGAGCCACTCTAAGAAGGAAGATTGGACTGTTCAATGTAGTCACCTGAGGCCACTGGAAATGGCCTCTGCTACTGTAGGGCAGGTAGATGCAGGTCCCTTTAGGTACACTGAATTATTATAGGGCCAATTCAAGAACACCTTTTGAAACTATGGAAGTGTGTCTTTGACCTCCCTCAAAGCTCAAATCTTCCATTGGATTGGATGACAGGAAGGGCTGAAGGATTTAGTATGGCCCTTGGGTGACCAACCATCTTAATTGCCTGGGACTCTACCTCAGTTTTCAGTTGCCTCATATACATGTGAAAGCTGGACAATGAATAAAGAAGACTGAATAAGAACTGGTGTCTTTGAATTATGGTGCTGATGAAGATTTTTGAATATACCACGGACTGTCAGGAGAATGAACAAATCTGTCTTGAAGGATGTGTAGTCAGAATGCTCCTTAGAAGCAAGGATGGCAAGACTTCATCTCACATACTTTGAACGTGTTGTCAGGAGGGACCAGTCCCTGGAGAAGGACATCATGCTTGGTGAAGTAGGGAGTTGTCAAAAAAGAGGAAGATCCTCAACAAGATGGATTGACGCGGTGGCTGCACCAATGGGCTCATGCATAACAATTATGAGGATGGTGCAGGTCCAGGTAATGTTTCGTTCTGTTGTACATAGGGTCACTATGAGTCGGAACCAACTCAACGGCACCTAACAACAGCTCCCAGTTTTAGCTCTGAAAGTCCCATGTCATGGGAAACCTCTCAGTCCTGGACAAACTGTGGTCACCCTGCATGGCCCTGGAACCTAGCTCTCTGCTCTATTCCTATGCTGCCATCTGAATTCAAGCCCTCGCCACTGCTCAGTGTTCTGTCACAGCAGCCTCCTAACAGGCCCCGTCGCTCTAGACCCATCCTCCACTGTCCTGCTGGAGCCCTTTTGGAATCACAAATCTGACCTCCTGCTTAAAGACCAAAGTCCTTGGTGATGGCATTGCTGCATGCTTATAGCCATTGCCACTTGGGAGCCTATGTTGCAGCCACTTTGGAGCTGCCATTTCCCAAGCATGCCATGAACTTTCACACCTCCGTGTGTGCCGCCCTTTCTCTGTCTGGCAAATTAAAACTCTTCCTGAGACGCCTTCCTCATCTGAGCAGAGGTAATCACTCCTTCCGTTACACTCCTATTATGGTACTTGCCACCGTGCATCTGACTGTTCCCTTTCTCCCTCTCTGTCAAGGTCAGGGACCAGACTAGTCGCAGCACCAAGTACCTAGGAAGCTTTTAGTAACTGTCCCCAAGGCTCAGGATTGAAATAACTCACTGTGGATTGGAAAGTACTTTGGTTTCAGGCCCCAGAATGTGGATTCAGTTTTTGACTCTTGGAAAAGTGATTTTCAAATTCTTATTTATAACTTTAAATTATATGAAATTGTATTAGAGTCCCATACATAAGACAAAAGTAGGGAAAATAGTTAAAATGGAGGCAAGGGTGCCTTAATTGGCTTCCCTCCCCCACCTCCGCTAAATGTGAACCTTCTCACCTTCAAGGATCTGCAGAGTTCTGGGCACACCGTGTCAGGTCCACTTCTTTAAACAAAGGGGCCTGGAGCTTAGGGTTCTGAGAAGCCCGTTTAGTGGCCTGAAGCACTGGGGTGAGGGGACTGGGCTGTAGCCCTAGCCTTAACCAGGACACCGCCATTTCTGAACATAAATGCTTTAGAAGAAAGTTGTTGTGTACCATAGAATTGATTCCCACTCATAGTGACCCCATGTGACACGGTGGAACTGCCCCATAGGGTTTTCTTGGCTGTAATCTTTACAGGAGCAGATCGCCAGGTCTTTTCTTCAAGGGAGACACTGCGTGGTTTTGAACCACTCATCTTTCATTTAGCAGCCAAGTGCTTAACCTTTGCACCACCAGGGCTCCTTAGAAGAAGGGTAACTGATCCTTAAAAGTAAATCAAACAAAAAAATGTTTGCGGGTCACTCTTGGAGCACGATTGACGTGCTACTCGAGCACCTAATGAGAGGAACAGATGGCCATCTATTTTAATTGTTGGCAAGTACCTAGTGATTGAAAATAGACCCTGTTGGAATACTCGACTGGCTCTTGCCCCCTGCCCCTCAAAACATACATGGACGTTGTCAGGTGCCATGCCACCTGGTAACACATGATTTTAACAGTGTTGGAGTTGTGACACGTTCAATTACTGATTACTGATGTCACATCAACTCAGTTGACATTGAATATCATGTTCAGGTGCTTATTAGTTAAATGCCATTTTAGTCCTCAGCCTTTCCCTGTGACTGGTGAGCTCCCAGGAGAAATTGAAACCCCTTTATCTTGCTGACCTTATATATATGATAAGAGCTGTTCTGAAAGTGGGCAGAACGGAGGGCCGGGATGGGAAATGAGTCAGAAAGCAAACTCCGCCGCAGGGCACGATTTGAATCATAACTACTGGGCTCTTTGATGGCAGAGGCACTCCTGTCGTCAGCTTCCCTCCTTACCTGTGGGCCAGCACCATTTCTTTGAGTACTTTTTTTTTTTAATAGACTATTTTTTAGAGCAGTTTTAGGTTTACAGAAAATTGAGCAGGAAGTACAGTGGTTCCTATATGCCTCCTCTTTCCCCTATTAACATCTTGGACTTGTGTGGTACATTTATTACCATTGATGAACCAATATCGACACGTTATTATTCACTGAAGGAAGCAGATCACCAGGCCTTTCAGCTACAATGCCGCTGGGTGGGTTTGGCTGCCACCCTTTAGGTTAGCAGTCTAGTGTGAACCGCTTGTGCCACACAGGGACCTGTACAGGCTGGTGATGTATCCATCATTACAGTATTATACAGAATAATTTCATTGCCCTAAAAATGCCCTGTGCTCCACCTATTCACTCCCCTCCCCCTAACCCCAGTGAGTGCCTTTTTTTCTTCCAATAGAGGGATGGTACCTGGTGATCTACTTTAGAAAAATCAGCCATTGAAAACCATATGGAACTCAGTTCTGCTGAAACACATGGGGTTGCCCTGAGTCAGAATCAACTTGATGGCAACTGGTTGGTTGTAGGTTACCTTTCTCTTGTCTGTTTTCAGGGAGGAGTACTTTTAATTGGGAGGACCTACAGTAGAGAGGATTGGAGAGTGTCCAGTAAGACAAGAACAGAGATTTGGTAAAATTATCTGAAATGGCACTAATTTGTAGGCACCAAAAAAAGCCTGCATCAAAAAGGTCTAGTAAGTCATGGGTTCCTCTGGGGAGAAGGGAGTATCATCTTTTGCAGTGATGCTGGCCACCTCACACTCACCCCCAAACTCCTTACTCAAAATGGAAGGTTGGGTCTGAGAGGACTTGGCCATCCAGTAGCCTGGGTGGGGGTGGGGGAATGGGCTAGAGTTACTGCTAATGGTTAGGGCATCTTTGCTTTCTCTTTCTCTGCTTTATGGCTTATTTACTTCCATCCTGGATCCTGCTCCAGCTTATTCTGGGCTTCCAGGAACCAGAGCCATAAAAGCGTGGGTGTGGGACACACGGGGCTTTGGAGTCAGGTGGACTTGGGTTCAAGCCCCAGCTCTCACTTACCCTGCACAAACTTAGCCAAGTGACTCAGCATCTGAGCCACAGCATCACTTCCTCTACCAGCCAGGCCAGCTAGGGGACTGCTCAGCACCTCTGGGTTTTATGCTCTTGACATTGCTAGAGAAGAATTCTTTAGATTCACAGCTTTCCCGTGGGTCTCCTCATTGCTCATTGCAGTAGGAAACTTTGGTAGAGAGCCAGACTTGGACTTGAATCTTGGTTTAAATGACCTGAGCCTTGGTGTCTTCATTTGTAAAATTGGGATTTAATACCTGACAGGGTTGTTGAAGATTAATGAGGTAATGTTTCTGAATAAAATGCCTGTCACTTAACAAAGGTTAGCTTCTCTTCCATTACAGACATCTATCTGCCGGGGCTTCTATCTACTCAATTTCCCTCACACCCGCCTCCATCTTTTGATTGTTTTATTACCACAATAATCCAGATGGGAGTGAGAAAGTCTGAACTCTGGGCTTCATTAAAAAAAAAAAAAAAAAAATCACGTAATAAAATAGAAGATAACTGCAGTGTTTTATTTTTACTTTTTAACCATTTGTTAAAAATTAGGGTAAATATATAAACAGTTAAACATTTGGAGTGCTTTATTTTTGGTCTTTCAAACAAACCTATGGCGAAACTTTGCTTCCTATGTTTTTGTAGTGGTGGCTGCATTTAGGAGGAAGTGGAGAGGGTTAGAAAAAGTAGTGAACTGATGTAATCTGATAAAAAAAAAAAATTTTTTTTTTTTTTTAGTCTTCAAAATTTTTAGGGACGTGGCATAAGACCTAGAAGTCATAAATGTTTTCATTACATAAAAAGTAAACATATCTGCATGGCAAATAACAGGTTTGGTTTGGTTTTTGGTATCCAACTGGCAAAAAAATAATTGCAGATATATAACTGACAAAGCTATTGTTTTTAATATAGAAAGAGGTCTTTTAGATTATGAAGAAAATAATGAGTTTTTTAAAAAGGCGGAAACTATGAATAGATAATTCACAGAATAAAGGGCTAGTAAGCATTTCAAAATACCTAACCTTATATCGGTGGCAGAGTGGTTAAGTTCTACAGCTGCTAACCAAAAGGTCAGCAGTTTAAATCCACCAGGTGCTCCTTGGGAACTCTATGGAGCAGTTCTACTCTGTCCTATTGGGTCATTATAAGTCAGAATCAACTTCATGGCAATGGGTTTGGTTTAACCTTATACCACAGGAGCAGTGGTGGTTCAATGGTAGAATTCTGACCTTCCATGCAGGAGCCCCGAGTTCGATTCCCAGCCAATATACCTCATGCATAGCCACCATCCATCAGTGGAGGCTTGTGTGTTGCTATGATGCTGAACAGGTTTTAGCAGAACTTCCAGACTGAGATGAACTAGGAGCAAGGCCTAGAAATCTACTTCTGAAAATCAGTAAATGAAAACCTTAAGGATCACAATGATCCAATCCCCAACTGATTATGGGGATGGCACAGGACCAGACAGTGCTTCATTCTGTTGCACAGGGATCGCCATGAACCAGGGGCCAACTCGATGGCAGCCAATAGCAAGAACAACCTTGCGCAAATTAAAGAAACCAGGTTAAAAATATGAGATACCACTTTGACCCCTCAGGTTGGCAAAGATTAGTTACTAGATAACAGGGGACACTGGTGAGGTGAAACATGCCTGGTGGCTGGAGTGGAAATTGGTAAGAGCTTTTAGGAAGATGACTTGGCAGTATCTTCCAGATCAAACACACATACCCTCCTGAACCTGCAGTTTGAACTCTTTTCTTGTAAGGGGTCTTGTTACAGTCTCCCCTGCCTTTACCACACAAACGTATCTACAGACCTGCAAGAAATTTTTCATAGTGTTTACTTTTGGGATAATGAGAAGAAGAGAAAAACTTTTGCTTTTTATTTTATCTACTTTTGTACTGCTTGAACTTTTTTGTCAGGTTTTTGTATTTTATTATTTTTAAATAGTTCAGATTGGTTTCCAGAGACAAAAGTATGCTTAGCCATAAGACAAATCTTACCTCTGATGGTTTCCTATGTAAGTTCCACAGTTAGCGCTCAAACGTTTTGTTTCATGAAAGAACCATCAATGAGCAAGTGCAATACAAGATGGTTTCTTAAGAGTTGCCTGAAATGCTAACTGTAATTGCTCAATAGCATGTTCTCTCTAGACCTTACTGGGTCCTCTGCTTGGTGGCTTTGGAAACCTGCTATAGCCATGTTGATTTCCTGTCCTGCCCAGTCTGCCTGTCCCAGGCCTGGAGCTGCATTCCCCCTTTGCGCCCCTCATCGCATGCTCACACGCACTCAGTGATGGGCTTCTGGAATGCCCTAGACGTTCACTGGGGATGTAGGTCCTGAGCCAGGAGTAGGAGTAGGTAGAGTTTAAGGGGCTGAGAACTAAGAAAGGGAATTGCCCAAAAGCAAGGGAATAATAACAACAGAGACAAAGACAAGGGTGTTTTAAAAAGTTACAGCTGCCAGTTATTGATGGCTTACTATGTGGTGTTGGTGAACAATATTGAATATACCATGGGCTGCCAGAGGAATGAACAAATGAAATACAACCAGAGTGCTCCTTAGGAAGTGAGGATAGCAAGACTTCCACTCACTTACTTTGGACACGTCGTCAGGAAAGACCAAAGACTAGAAAAGGACATCATGGTTGGTAAAGAGAGGGTCAGTGAAAATGAAGGAAACCCTCAATGAAATGAATTGACACAATAACCACAACAATGGACTCAAATGTACAGTGATCATGTAGATGGAACAGGAGTGGGCAATATTTATTCTGTTATACATAGGTTGCTGTGAGTCGAGCTGATTCGATGGTAACTAACAATGATAATATACCCATATATTCACATATAACGTTTTCTGTATCTCATGTAAGCCTCACCATTGCTGGGAGAAGTTGGCATTATTAGCTCCATTTTTTTTTTAGAGGTGAGGTAACATGCACAGAGAGGCCTGTGATGTGCCCACAGCCATACAGGTAGTGAAGAGTCCGAACTGTTAAAAACAAGGTCTGCCTACCTGATGCCAAGGTCCAGCTCTTCACTACTGCTCTCTGGGGTCTCTCGTGCATGGTGTGGAAGTGGACACTAGGAGAGGGTCAGTCTACTGCCCTGAGGGGGTCACCTCAGGATTTAGCTCCCGGAGTCACGTGCTGGGCCTGTCTCAGAGGTTCTGGACTCTGGAAGGAATATAGTCCTTGGCTATGGTGGTGGTGGCTATGTATATTTGGAGAGGGGGATGCAGGGAGGAGGGATGCAGAGGAATGTCTGGTCCTGAGGAGTCTGTCAGGAAAGCAAGGGATGACATTCCTTCCTGGGAATGGAATTATTAACCTTTGTTATTTGTGGTTTCCCTTTGGTCTGTCAGAAAATACTGCAAAACCACTGTCCTTGACAGAGCTATGCCCCTCGCAGTGAATCCAGCTGGTGGGCTGGCCCTGGATGGAAACCAATCAGAGAGAGCCCTTTCCCTCAAGGCAGCTTCACCACTCAATCCCCCGTGGCAGCCGATTCAGCGGCTCGTGCACGTTCTGAGCCTCAGAGTGCTGATGCAGGCAGTTCATCTTTGATTTTCCTTTTCATCCCTCATGACAACCATCAGATAGCTTTTCCTAGAATTTAGTTGAGGTCCCACTACCAGAGAAGGCTCAGAACTGGAGTGCCAGGAAAAGCCACCCATGGCCGCGACAGGGCAGAGTCACTCCAGACAGGGTTGGGGTTGCCTTAACTAACTAGTAACTTCAGAGAGTTGTGGGGAGACTCCAGATGCCTGGCAGGGAATGAAAAATACCCCTGATTCTGTCGAGGAGGAATGCGGACGTCCCTGAAGCTGATCCCAATGGCTTTTCTTGGACAGGTTTCTACAGTCTCCCCTGCCGTAATTGATTTTGCTTTTTAGCAGTCAGAGAAGCAACCTTCACCCTGGGCCTGTGGGACTTGGGTGTTTGCTGAGAGCCTGGATGAAAAGTATCTAGTACTTCTGGGTGTGTCCTAAGTTCTGGACAGTGGGCCAGGTGCTTGAAATACGTGATCTAATTTTTTTCCTCACAACAATCCCATGAAGTATAGTGTACCTCTTTTAGAGATGAGGCAGCTGAGGCTCTGAGGCTCAGGAACCTGACAAAGGTACCACAACTAAAAAGTGGCAGGGCTTTGACCTATTTGGGCTCCAGAGCCAATCTCTGTATATCACACCGCCAGACCACTCTCTGGTTGTGTGGAAGCAAGTCTCCACAGAATCTATGTCCTCACCTAGAAAGGTCAGGGTGGTCTGCTGGTTGCTGTCTACCTTAAGTTTCCCCTTTGAAGTCTAGTGACTATGGGTGGTGGTCTCTGTGGGGCGAGTTAGAGCTACTGAGGAGACCTGAGCACAGAATAACTCCTTGTTACTTCATTTCATCAGAGCATTCCACTGACCCTCCGCATCCATTCAGCTTTACCTCAGTGATAGTCTTCCATCGGGAAAGGGGAGTGAGTGTTGGCGAACATGACAATAAGTGAATCCCCCTGAAGATTACCTTATGTTCTTAGAGAAGGTGTGCAGCAGGGTGGCAGAAGACAGGGGGCGACATTACCAGTTGAGGAGGCTCTTGTGGGGTTGGGGCTGCTTCCTCTCTAGCCCTTGCCTGACCAGCCAGCCCACTGCCCTGTTCTAGCCTCGCTAGCCTCGCAGCTTTTTCAGCACTTTCATTCTGTGTCATACAATAGAGCACTTGCCTGTATTTTTGTCTAGAATCTGGATGTCTCCTGTCTGTACCACTGGTTTCTGGGAGGGAAGGAACTGTGGCTTCTTGTGTGCCCTCCTTGTGACACATGAAGATCTTGACCCATTTGTGTCTGTGGTGCTGTTTTGAAGTCTCACTCTTCCTGCCCCTCCAGCTCTGTGGCTGGTTTGAGTGGACCTGCTGAGTGGCCTCTTCTCTTACACACACTTGAGTCAGCATTTTCTCACATTCCAGTAAACCTGAGATCTTTTGGGGGGGCACCTGCTTGGTTTATTTGCTAGACCTCTATATTTATAGCCAGTTGGACCCCATTTCACTCCATCATGTGACGTTTGCACGCTGCATGAGGACATCGCCATCATAGTATATAAACATTGAAAGATAAATTTTGTATAGTGATCACAATTTGGCAGAAGGCCCAGGGGCCCATAGGCTGGGTTGTTCTGTGGTATGAAGCACATAACTGAAGTGTAGAGGCTGGGGGTAGGGCTTGATGCGCCCTGCCAGCTCCATGGGTGTTTGTGGGGCGCCCTTAGGAAACAGCTCCTGTGAGGGGTGACTGTGGCATCATTGGAGAGACTGTCAGGGTGAAACTGCCTCCCTGTTGACCTAAATTATAAAGTAACATAAAAATGTTTAGCATTAAAAAAATTTCAGACAATACATACATTGGTGGTGAAAAAAATAAAACTCATCGGCCGCTCTGTCACCCAGAGTTGACCTATCTCCATGGGGAATATCATGGGTTGAATTGTGTCCCCCCAAATTATCTGTCAACTTGGCTAGGCCTTGATTCCCAGTATTGTGTGATTGTCCACCATTTTGTCATCTGATGTAATTTTCCTGTGTATTGTAAATTCTATCTCTATGATGTTAATGAGTTAGGATTAGTGGAGTTATGTTAATGAGGCAGGACTCATTCTAAGATTAGGTTGTGTTTTAAGTAAATCTCTTTTGGGATATAAAAGAAAGAAGCAAGCAGAGAGACAGGGGGACCGCATACCACCAAGAAACAAGAGCCAGGAGAATACCACGTCCTTTGGACCTGGGGTCCCTGTGCTGAAAAGCTCCTCGACTGGGGAATATTGATGGCAAGGACCTTCCTCCAGAGCCGACAGAGAGAGAAAGCCTTCCCCTGGAGCTGATGCCCTGAATTTAGACTTCTACCCTACTAGACTGAGAGAATAAATTTCTCTTTGTTAAAGCCATCCACTTGTGGTATTTCAGTTACAGCAGTACTATATGACTAAGACAGGGAAAGTCATAGGTTTTAAGTCTTGGGCTCTGTGAACTGGTTTGATCTTATTGTCTTTTTGAATTTATTAGTGACTCCTTCTTTCTCTGCAGAACATGGAGAGTTCCTGGCCCTGGACCTTGGAGGGACCAACTTCCGTGTGCTGTGGGTGAAAGTAACGGACAATGGCCTCCAAAGGGTGGAGATAGAGAACAAGATCTACGCCATCCCTGAGGACATTATGCGGGGCAGCGGCACCCAGGTACCACCCTTCTCTTGGGCGGTCACTGGGACTTCCCTGGGCAGGGGCTGTTCCTCTGTGATCTCGAGGGAGGAGCCCTGGCTCAGGCTCTGATTTCCTGTGTCTCTGCACCTGGCCTCTCCGCCTGGTGAGCCCCTCCTCACCTAGAGGCTGGGTAGGTGGCTTCAGTCAGGAGGGCCACATGGGCCCGAGAACAGGGAGCATGTGTGTGAGTGAGGCCCTATGAGTCTGGCTGTGCTACAGCAGGCCCATTTTGATTTGCCATCTCTTTTGAGCTCTGCTTCATGCGCTGGTCATGGAGGAAAAACCAGCTGCCAGGAGACTGGCCCACTTCCCTGGACACCTGCTGTTGTTAGTGGTGGTATTGAATGGTGAGTCAGTAGGTACACAATTGTGGTCTGAACTCCCATGGGTGATGGTTCCATCTGCCCCAGCGGCTGCTCTGCTGCCCTCTTTGGCTCACTGTGTTGCCATAGCATTGCAGGAAAATGGAACCTGCCCCACTGCCTTTCTGTTTACTTGCTCTCTCCCTTCCTGACTGTCCAACACAGAGGAAGCTTTGCACACAAGGACAGGGAGCCTTTTGAGAAAACACTGAAACCCAGCTTTGGGCTGTCTGCCCAACTTGGGACTGCAGTGAGCACCGAGTGCCTCAACAGTGGCCCTGGATCATAGGATCATCAGGGATCATGCTTAGTCATCCTCATATCTCAGTGGTTTCTAGAGCTGTGTTTTGTACCTAGAACTCAATGAAAGGAGCAAATGGAGAAGAAACGTGAAATCTTAATAAGAATCCTGTCAATAATAGCCAGAAAAAATGAGCAAAGATGGAAT
Organism: Loxodonta africana; assembly: GCF_030014295.1. NCBI lineage: Eukaryota > Metazoa > Chordata > Mammalia > Proboscidea > Elephantidae > Loxodonta > Loxodonta africana. Next base: position 29,939,247 of record NC_087356.1, read on the forward strand.
TACCATCAAGATCATCTCTAGGCAGGTACTGAGTACCTACTATGCGTTGGGTTCTGATTCCTGCTGGGAATCAAACTCATCATCTTTCCTTTCAAGGACTTAAAGCCTAGCTGGATAACCAGGAAATACACACGCACACACCCCACAGAAAGTAAAAGTTGTATTAAAGAGGGTACATGACCCTCAGGAGAATATGAAAAGGAGCCAGCATTTGATGATGCCTACTATGTGGCAGGAGCCCTGGTGGTGCAATGGTTAAGCTCTGCTGCTAACCAGAAAAGCTCAGCAATTGGACTCCATCAGCTGTTCCTTGGAAACCCTACGGGACAGTTCTACCCTGTCCTGTAGAGTTGCTATGAGTTGGAATTGGCTTGATGGCATGGGTTTGATTTTGCTTTACTCTGTGGCCGGCACTGAGCAAAAGCGCTTTGGATGGATTTTCTCATTTCATCCTCACACTAGCACTATGAGGCTGGGTGCTACTGTTATCTCCACTTGAGAGCTGTAGAAATTGACTTAGAAAGATTGAGTAGCTTGTCTTTAAATCACAAGAGTGGGAAGGGCCAGGGATGAGACACAAAGCCAAGTTGATATGACCAAGACCTGTGTTTTAACAACTTTAGCGGGCTCTGTCCACTTTCTAGTCTGTGAGAATGGTGTTCCCTGGAGTTATGCAACATGGCGGTCCTGTTCCCTGCTTCCAGAGTAGGAGGTGCTGCCCAAAGGGGCCAGTGTTCTTGCAGACTGACCATTGGAGGCACCCTCCCTCTCAAGATTTCCCCAGAAGAACCCTCCTACAGGGGGGCACTCATTCCCTCAGCACCGGAAACATCTGATCCATTGCTGGTTGGTGGCCACAGGTCCAGCCACTCTTCCATACTCTTGGGTTTTCAGAGAAACTGATCTCCCTTTTCACCTGCTTTATAAAACACTTCCTTGAGGGGCATTCTTTGTTCAACTTCTGTGCGAAGTGCTTAAGGCACAAAGATAAATAAGGTAAAAGCCCCACCATCCAGCTGCTCATTGTCCATGGATAGACAATCATTGAAGCCATTCTGGGGATGTCTCTTTACTTGAGCTCTGGCTATGGGAGTCCTGGTGGTGTGGTAGTTAAGTGCTCAGCTGCTAACTGAAAGGCTGGTGGCTTGAACCTACCAGCTGCTCTGTGGGAGAAAGATGGGCCAGTCTACTTCTGTAGATTTACAGCCTTGGAAATTTATGGATTGAATTGTGTTTCTCAAAAATAAGTGTTATAAATCCTAATTTGCAGAATGCCTGTGGTTATAATCCCATTTGGGAATGGGATGTCTTTGTTATGCTAATGAGACAGGGTTAGTGTAGAGGGTGTTTTAAGGCAGTCTCTTTTGAGATATAAAAGAGATTAAACGAGGGGAAAGCAGAGATGGAGAAATATAGATGACAAGACACATGGAGATCTCTAAGGAACCAGGAAGCAGAAGCTGAGACAAGGACCTTCCTGCAGAGCCAACAGAGCGAGAAAGCCTTCCCCTAGGGTCGGCACTCTAAATTTGGACTTCTAGTCTCCAAAACTGTGAGAAAATAAATTTATTTGTTAAATCCACCCATTTGTGGTATTTTTGTTATAGAAGCACTAGATAACTAAGACAGAAACCCTATGAGGCAGTTCTACTCTGTCCTATAAGGTTGGTATGTGTTGGAATCCGCTGGATGGCAGTGGATGTGTGTGTGTGTTTGTGTGAGAGAGAGAGAGAGAGCTCTGGCTATCCTAGTGTTGTCACTTCTTGGGCCTCAGGGGTTGGAAGAGGTGGAGCTTTGACTCCTAGTCCACTGTTCTTTCTACCACACCAGGCTACCTCCTGTGAGAGGAATTTCAGACCACAAGTAAAACATGTGGGGAGATGTTTTTAGGCCCTTTATTTGCCTGTGAGGGTGGCCCTGAGGGTAAACCTGCTTTCCTGGTTTTAAGGCTGGGGTTGAGGCAGGAAGACTGGGCCCCTGGGACTGGGCATTGGCTGTACCAAAGTTGTCACATGGCTCCAGTATAATGTCAGGAAGGACAAGGGGTAGAGACTCCTGCATGGCTTGTTGCTCCTTGGAGGGGCTCTGTGCTGAGGTACTGAAGAGGCTGGGCCCTGCAGTCAGGCAAACCAGCTGTGTGATTCTACGCAAGTAACTGCACTGGAAGAGCCTGCTTGTTTATCTGTAAAGAGGGATAATCGTACCTATTTCTAGGTTTTTGCCTGTTCATCTAATTGTTTCTTCATACTCTGTTCTCAGCCTCTATGTCTAGTAATTGCATTGTTCAGCTCCGTGGAGGATGTGGTCACTTTTTCTTCCCATTGGGAACCACACCCTCAAGATTACCAATACCTGACAACCAACTAATACAAGCCAAACAAAAAGAGCAACTAAAAATTTGGGCTGTGACTTTTTACAACTTGGTGTAACTTGGTAATATGAACTCTGTATTTTGCCTTCCTAATGATAAGGCAACATGTTGTGGGGTGAATTTTTAAGATTTATGTGCATTTTTGTCCCATCTCCATATTCCATTGCTCATCCCTCAACAACATGAAGCGTGTAGGGACCACACAGCCCTTAAAGTTGTCCTCCTCAGAAACTGGAAATGGCTTGGAACACCTGTGAACAATGAATTGTGCCTCTGCCAGTCAAGACAGATTCAAAGAGCCCAAGGAATCTGTCTCAAGCATTTAAGCTCTGAGTAAAGTTTTGCTTGAAAAACTTACTTTAAAATCTTTAAAACCATTGAGTTAGAGGATATAAAGAAAGCTACTTCTCCATACAACACAAACAAAATGCTTTTCACACACACACACACACACACACACACAGGCACACACATACACAATCTATGAGATCCTCCAGGAAGAAACTATAGAGCTTTTGGAACAGTAAGAAGGGTTTGAATATATGGAGAAAATGCTGTATCAAAGTGAAGCATACAAGAAAAGTGGAAGGAAATATAGGTGTCTGTTTCACCCTAAGGAAAAAAAAGAACATCATATGCCTAAAAGCAGCAGAATACAATTTGAAATAAGACTGAAAGGAATTCACAGTAGCTATTTTATTGGTCCACCACTCATCTGTGAGTTTGTTGGACTGTGGTGGCTTGTGTGTTGCTATGATGCTGGAAGCTATGCCACCGGTATTTCAAACACCAGCAGGATCACCCATGATGGACAGGTCTCAGTGGAGCTTCCAGACTAAGACAGACTAGGAAGAAGGGCCTGGCAGTCTACTTCTAAAAAAAATTGACCAGCGAAAACCTTATGAATAGGACTGGAACATCAGCTGGTGTAGTGCCAGAAGATGAGCCCCTCAGGTTGAAAGGCACTCAAAAGACAACTGGGGAAGAGCTACCTCTTCAAAGTAGAGTGAACCTTAATGTAGATGGAGTAGAGCTTTCGTGACCTTCACTTGCTGATGGGGCACGACTCAAACTGAAAAGAAACAGCTGCAAACATCCATTAATAATTGGAACATGGAATGTACAAAGTGTGAATCCAGAAAAATTGGAAGTTGTTAAAAATGAAATGGAACACAGAAAAATCAGTATCCTAGGCATCAGAGAGCTCAAGTGGACTGATATTGGCCATTTTGAATTGGACAATTGTATAGTCTACCATGCCAGGAATGACAAATTAAAGAGGAATGGCGTCACATTCATCATCAGAAAGAACAGTTTCAGATCCAGCCTAAAGTACAACTCTGTCAGTGATATTATCTGTAAGCCTACAATGAAGACTAGTTAACACCACTATTATTCAAATTTAGACACCAACCACTAATACCGAAGCTGAAGAAATTGAAGATTTGTATCCTTCTGCAGTCTGAAATTGATCAAACATACAATCAAGATGCATTGTTAATTAAACTGGTGATTGAAATGTGAAAGTTGGAAACAAAGAAGAAGGATCAGTAGTTGTAAAATATGGCCTTGGTGATAGAAATGACACCAGAGATCACGTGATAGAATTTTGCAAGACCATGAACTTATTCATTGAAAATACCTCTTTCCACAACGATAATGGTGATTATACACGTGGACCTCGCTGGATGGAGTACACAGGAATCAAATCAACTACATCTGTGGAAACAGATGATGGAGAAGCTCAATATCATCAATCAGAGTAAGACCAGCAGCTGACTGGGGAATAGACTGTCATTTGCTCACATGAATAAAGAAGACTGAAGAAGAATTGATGCCTTTGAATTATAGTGTTGGTGAAGAATATTAAATATATCATGGACTGCCAGAAGAATGAACAAAACTGTCTAAGAAGTACAGCTAGAATGCTCCTTAGAAGTGAGGATGGCAAGACTTCATCTCACCTACTTTGGACATGTTACCAGGAGGGATTAGTCACTGGAGAAGGACATCATGTTTGGTAAAACAGACAGTCAGGGAAAAAGAGACTGTCCAAGAGATGGATTGATGCAGTGGCTGCAAAAGCAGGCTGAAACATAGCAATGATTGTGAGGATGGCTCAGGACTGGGCAGTGTTTTGTTCTGTTCATAGGGTGGTTATGAGTCGGAACTGACTCTGTGACACCTAACAACATTTTAGTGGTGCTTTTTTCCCCCTACATTTTTCATTTATAAAATTTTGGTCTTAGATATCAGTCTTTTAATTAGAGGAGAATAAATTGAATTTAAAAATAAAGCTTAGTTTAAACCAAGACAAAATCATCAAACCCAAAACTTGCAAAGTTCTTGAAGAACTGGGAAGCTGGGCAGTTTGGGTCCCTGGGTAGGATCTGCCTTTTAGCACATAACTGTGTTTTTAACTTCCACTAAGAGCAGCGAGGAACCCTGATAGCGCGGTTCGAATCCACCAGCTGCTCCTTGAAATCCCCATGGGGCAGTTCTACTCTGTCCTATAGGGTTGCTCTGAGTCGGAGTCGACTGGACAGCAACAGTGTTTTGGTCTGGTTTAAGAGCAGTGAGTGACAAATCTTAACAGCGCCACAAATCTTGACAGCACCCACTTTGCTTTTAAAATGTGTCATGTGGGAAAGAGAGTGAGCAGTTTCTCAGACCAATAAGGAAAAGGAAACCTTTTTAACTTCATAAAATGATGCCCTTTGAGCCTTTTTATGGCAGGAAGGTATTAGCTCTTCTGCCCAGCATCTTATCCTTTTGATCTTCAGCTAATAGAAAAAGAGGTACCCTTCCAATTCAAGGAAGAGCCGGTTTCCCGTCTCCCGCTTTTAAATAGGTGCTGGTTCTTCTAACTCAGCACTGTCCAACGGAACTTTCTGCAGTGGTAGAACTGTTCTGTATCTGCCCTGCTCAAAATGGTAGTCACTAGCCACCTGTGGTTGTTGAGTACTTGAAGTGTGGCTGGTCTGACTGGGGAAACAAATTTTGAATTGTTAAAAATTCTAATTAATTGAAATAACCACATGTGGCTTGTTGTTGCTCGATTCCAACTCATGGTGACCCCATGTGTGCGGAGTAGAACTGTGCTCCATACGACTTGCAAGGCTGTGACTTTTCAGAAGCAGATTGCCAGGCCTGTCTTCTGAGGTGACTCTGTGTGGGTTCGAACCATCATCTGTTCGGCTTTGTGCCACCCAGGGACTTGGTTGCCATATTGGGTGGCTCAGTATTTAATACCTTTTCACTGTCCCTCTGTTTTTTCTTTGCCTCCCTCTGTTGGAAGCACAAGTGAAAAGGAAGGAGAAGTGGTCAGGGCTGGGCAAGGGGAAACCATTTGCTTTTCTACTTTCTGAAGGCCCCCACCATCTCTGATGATTGGCCTTACCTCCTTGCACAGCCTCTACAATTTCCCTCTTTTGGATAAAAAGTGTTTATACCAAAGATCATTTTGACTAGAGCACTTAGAAGAAGATGCTAGGAATTTGTTTAACTATACGGTAATTTGTCTCCATCCACTTCCCAACAGGAGAGCAGACTTTGCTGAATGTCTATCTAGAAACCATATTTGCATATTAAAATCATTGCCCTCTGCTCAAGGAAGCTGGTACCTGTGTGCTGGTGCTCCTTCTCTCTTAGTCAGAGAGCCCTGTGGTTGCCCAGCTTGTGCTTTATCTGTTTCTTAAGAACGTTTTGGTTTGGAGGTTCAGCAACAGCTGTGGCTAATTTTGCAAGAGATCAGGCTGGATGAAGTGACTGTATTGATGCAGGAAGCTCACTTAGAGCTGGCCACCTTTCACATGTGAGTCTTCCTGGATCGTCCCTAATGAGCATGCACCAGGCATCAGGGGAGCCAGAGGGCCTCTCAAATCCTCCGTCCCCATACCTCTCAGCTTACTTTTAAATGTAGATATTTTTGTGGTTTAGGAACCACTGTGCATTAGGACCACCGGGAGGACTGAGGGCTTGTTGACAAAATGCTGGGCCCCTCCCCCAGAGGTTTTGATCCAGAGGGTCTGGGGTGGGGCCCTAGGATTTGCATTTCCTACAAGTTCTCCAGTGATGGGTGGTGGTGATGCTGCGGTCCAGGACCACACTTTGGGAACCATTGTTTAGTGGAATCTTCCTTGCTTCTGCTGGGGGAGGAAGAGGAGTGTCGTCCTTCCTGATCCACTTTAGCTTTTTAGATTTTGCTACACAATCAGCGGGGCCCTTGGAGTCTACTCATCCTCTTTGGCCGCTGCCTGCTTTTTGCACCAGGCACCCCTGGTCTCAGAGTCCAAGCATCTGGAGACTGATCAGCTCCTTAAGGATGCTGAGCTACTGAGAAGGGGCCTGGGGAGTTGTGGGCTTTGGGGTTGATGGAAATACCTGGATTATTGTGAATACAGCTTTTTCGAACAGTCCTCAGCAGGCTTAGGAGCTGCATATCCCACTCAGGGTTGTGAGGTTACGCACAAAACCCTATTTGTTCTTCAGACTTTTTATAGACTCACCAGGTGTTCCACCTTGGAGTTAGAAAACAAAGATAACTTCTTCGAATTGCCCCCGGGAGATTGTTTTTCTAGAATGAAATAAAAATATGCTTGTTTTTGCAGGTTGTCTCATAGGATACCAACGGAGAATGTCCCCTCCCCGTCCTTGTCCCCTCCCCCATCACAAGAGACAGAGAAGCTAAAATACTTCTTGGCAGTTAAGATGGTCTGTCCTTTCTGGTAAAATAATCAGCTGTGCACTCATGTCATGGGGTTTCTGACAGGGCCACCAAAGGATGTTCTGTTCCCAGGGCACAGGAGGACTTCCTGGTTAGCTGCAGTGATAGTTTTCTCTATTTCACAGGGTTATTTTGACAGTCATTTGGATAAATGATTTAAGTGGAAGACAACATTTAATGAGCGATACCTAGTATTAAGCACTTTATATATATTGACTCATTTAATCCTTCCAGTAACTCTGAAGAGTGGATATTGTTATTACTCCCATTTTATAGTTGAGCAAATAAAGACCTCAGAGGGATAAGGATCTGGCCCACATTCAGCTAGCTCCTTTCAGAGCTCAAAACCCATGTCCTTCACATCTGTGTTCTTCTGCCTCTCTGCTCATCTTCCTGTGTTGTGTGCCCTCAGCTGTTTGACCACATTGCCGAGTGCCTGGCCAACTTCATGGAACAGCTACAAATCAAAGACAAGAAGCTCCCGCTGGGTTTTACCTTCTCCTTCCCCTGCCACCAGACTAAACTAGATGAGGTAAGATGGGCTCTTCAGATACTTCCATTGCTTCATCCGTGGGGCTGGGAGGATGGGACGGACTGATCTGAGTATTGAGAGTTCTGTCATTCTGAGTGACTAATTCCTTAATACTTCATGTGTGTAGGGGTGAAGGAATGGTGGCAAAGTATCCGAGCATGGGAAGGTCTCCCTCACTCTTCCTTCCACTCCCCTCCTCCCCCCCACTTCGCATTATGTTACCCTTTCAGGGAACAAGACTAATAAATTAGTCAGGAAGAACCTGACCTATATATAGTGTTATGATAAAGATCCTAGAAAGAAAGGTAACCAGGAAGTTAATGTCTTTTTGGTCACTGACACTGATGTGAGGATTTAAGTATCTTATTTTGACAGTTTTATAACTTCCTCTTTCTACTTCTCTGGGCAGTAAATCATGAAGGAGTCATTCATTTAATCTTCACTTTCCTGGTCTCTGATGGGGCCCAAGTTTCTCCTTCCTAGGCTAGTTAGGAAAGCAATATACAGACACAGTCATGATTTAGTTTAGTTTTGGTCTCTGCTAATGGTTCTTGTTTCAGGTGTGTGATCTGGGTTTTGGTTGGGGGGAATTAATGTTCATTCCTTGGTTTTTTTCCAGAGCTTCCTGGTCTCGTGGACTAAGGGGTTCAAGTCCAGTGGTGTGGAGGGCAGAGACGTGGTGGCTCTTATCCGGGAGGCCATCCAGAGGAGAGGGGTGAGTAGGGGTGTCTAGGTGCCCAGGCCACAGTCATGGTGCGAGTTTGGGGTCTGGAGGCTCTTTTTCTTCTTCTGAGCCCACTCTGAAGTCTTCCCCTATCTGCCCTCAAATCAGCACAAGAACCTTCTCTGGTTCTTCATAAGGAGAGGATTTCTTTTCTTCTTTCCCGGCCATGCTTAACCAATAATCTTCTACGTGATCGGATATTGTTGGGGTTTTTAGATTAGCACAATGGATAAAAAATCTTAGTCTTGGTGCCAGAAAAACCCTTTAGTCCTTAACCTGAAGAGACTTGAATATCACTGCCAAGTAAGAAGGTAGGGATGATGTTAACATTGATATGAAATGGGCAGAGAGAAGACAAGATAAAGATCGTATCACAGAAGGAGTTATTGGGAGGGAGAGAGGAGAAGACAAGGCAAGTTAAGACAGTCTCTTCTCAGTTAAGTGACGGCTGTAAGCAAGACCACAGGAGCCTGTGTCAGGCAAATCCTCTGTAAGGAGGACAAGCAGAGTGTGGAGTGAGTTGCTGCTAGACTGGATCTGGAGCCGGGTATTTAGCTCTCCCCTTCTTTGTTCTGCGCAGGGTTAGTGACTGGCATCACTGTTGCACCTGAACTGTGTGGCGTGCTGCTTTTTCTCTGTGTCTTCATGTCTGTAACCTTCTGTGATGATTGAAGTTCAGAGCCCTCATTTTATCCCCACAGGACTTTGATATTGATATCGTGGCTGTGGTGAACGACACAGTTGGGACCATGATGACCTGTGGTTATGATGACCAGAACTGTGAAATTGGTCTCATTGTGGGTGAGTGAACACTGGGGCATGAGGGCTGGTGTTGGCCAGTGGACAGGGGTGTGTGATGGGAGGGAGAAGGGGTTGGTAGCCTGGGTGTTCCTTTTTACTTCATATTTGAAGATAAGTGGTACAGTCACTAAGGAGCCCTGGTGGCCCAGTGGTTAAACGCTTGGCTGCAAACTGAAAGGTTAGTGATTCAAATGCACCTGTCACTCCAAGGGAGAAAAGATGTGGCAGTCTGCTTCCGTAAAGAGTTAGAGCCTTGGAAACTCTAAGGGGGCAGTTCTATTCTGTCCTGTAGAGTTGCTATGAGTGGTAATCAACTCGATGGCAGTGGGTTTGGTTTCGTTTTTTGATGTGGTCACTTTGGAGGGCTGAACCAGGACCCTGTGATTCTGCTTTTGCTTATGGTGGCATGGTATCAGAGACACACTTCAAGAGCTGTAAGTTTCTGCATTGGGCTGAGGGGCCGAGAGGAAAGTGCAGTGTAAATGCTCAGGGCCACATGGAGACTGTGTGCCCTGTCCCTTGGTGCTCCGTTTAGTTGCGGAGTTCAGGCTGGCAGTGGATTGGAAGTGTATTGGGATGCCCTAGGAGTCCGTAGTGAGGACCTCCAGCCACTTGAGCAGTCTGAGAACAGGACTGGGGGTAAACTGGAACCATAGGGTGGGGGTAGAGGAAGGTGTGAGTGGGTGCTGAGCAGCCCCTTGCTTTGGCCAGGCACGGGCAGCAATGCCTGCTACATGGAGGAGATGCGTCACATCGACATGGTGGAGGGCGACGAGGGGCGGATGTGCATCAACATGGAGTGGGGGGCCTTTGGGGACGACGGCACGCTCAACGACATTCGTACTGAGTTTGACCGGGAGATCGACATGGGCTCGCTGAACCCCGGGAAGCAACTGTGAGCAAGATGCCCCTGTGTGTGGGTGGGCTCAGGGGAGAGGGTGGGCTCAGGAGCTGAGCTTGGGACTGGGCCAGGGCTGAGCGGTGGTTCCCATGCTTTTCTTTACAGTCTTACATCCCTAAAAGATTGCCAGAGACACCCACTGGTCATGGGGATGCTGAGCTTATTATGCATGCTGTGACTAGAAATTGCTGAGATGGCTCTAAGAAGGTAGACCAAGCAGATAAACCGGATTATCGCCAATAATTTGGCCATGTCCTTCAGAGCAGTCATTTTAAAAGATCATAGTCTTAAGTGTGTGGCCCTGGTCTTTCTTTCTATCTCCTGTTTGTAAATTGTCCATAGAAACAATTCTTGAGCCACATAAGAGAAGTTGTGATGAGATGACCAAGATTGGGGTCTCTGAAATATCCTTTTGTAGCTCCCACCCTGTCACTGCCCAGAGGACAAGGCTCTGACAGTCAGCTCCTAATTTACTGAGACTCTGACTCAGACCTCAGGCAGCATCCCCCATGAGCTAGGCTGATACCCAAGGAGTCCCAGGACCTCTTGCTCCAGCTATAGGTCAACGCAGTACTGATTGGAAAAGCTGGTTAAGGGCTTTCCTTGGCCTCTTTCCGTGGACCCTGCGGCCCAAACAGTATCCTGGGATATAACCATCTATATCAGCCACCTGGGGGTGGACGGGGGACGGTCCCCAACATTTTGGTCCCTGAATGTTATATTCTCCAGCCAGGCCAGACTTGGTTTTTAGTTACTTTTAACTCTTAAAAAACATTATTTTACTCTCACAAACATGTACTAAATGAAGATCTTGAAACAGGAATTGCTGCAAGCGCGGAAGGTGTTGCAAAACGTTTTGAGCAATGCAGCACCTCCTGGGTCTTCTTGCGGCTGTGGTTGTTGTAGGAAAGCTTTCAGCACAGATTTCCACTTTGAGAGGAGAATTCCAGCCTTATAAACCAGACCGGGGAGCGGTGGGGGTGGGGGGGGTAGCCTTTTTCTTTACAGGAGAGTCCTTGCTTCCTCAAAGTACAGCTTATTTAAGTTCCAAGCTTCTCTCACATGTTGAAACCTGAGTCCATTTACTTGTAACTTTCTTAGGAACATACTGGTCATGTCTGTCCTCAGTGGTGAGAGGTTTATGGGCTGAAAAGTCACTCAATACCTGCCTCCATTAATGAGACACACCCGAGTCATTCCAAGTAGCCATATACCCTTTGAAGTGTCAAAAGACGAAATTGCCAACTGAGCCTTGTCAATACATCACTGGTTTGTCCTTATACAAAGCAAAGGTTGAGAGGACATACACTAAATTGACAACCGTGACAGCCCAATAGTCATTATTGACAGCATTTTGTCCTCTTGGTATGCTTCTACATAAAGATATTCCAAGTGCTGACTGAAACAAAACGTTTTAAAAACTGGAATAAGAATTTTAAAAAGCCACTCTCACTTCAGAGCCCAGCCTCCCCCACGCACCCCCCCCCCCCCCCCCCCCCCCGCCGGAGGACCAGCCTTGTGGTTTGCTCAGGCGGGAGAGGACGGGAAAGCAGAGTTCATCACCATGTATGCAGGGTAGCTACCCAGGCACTGTGCCCATGCTGGTGTTTAAATGTTTTAAATGTACCCTGTGTTCAAACCACTTGCTGGCTCTCCATTTAGCTCCATTTCTGCCATCCCTAGCCTTTGAGTCTTGAGCCGGTCACTTCCTGGGGGCCTCGGTTTCGTCTGTTGTCAATGACACTAGGTGATGGCCGGTGCACCTGCTCCCCTGCTCTGGGCCTCTTCCTTGCTGCATCCCGTTCTAGTTAGTCCCTGCAGGCCCCGGTGCCTCCTCTCTCTAGGACCCAGATCCTCTCTGAAATAACAAGAAGTGGGCCTGCTTTGCGAAATAGAATTGCAAGGGCTTGGTTTTCACTGTCATGTATTCCTAGCCAGAGAGACTCTTTCAAAAAACAAAACAGTGTCACCTAGTGTTGGAAAAATAAATTACCTGCTGGCCTTCTCAGCTTGATGGCTGGCCCCTACCATTCCAAAACAGGCCTTTTATCTTGTCACTTGTCTGCTCAGAAGCTTCCACCGTGCCTCACTGCCAGATTTCCTAGACCAGCCCAGGCTCCCCAGCTCCTCCAGCCCCCGCTGAGCTGTCCCTTCTCCACATACCTCAGTCCTTGAAAGTTCTGCACACATTAGCTCTCACCCAACCTCTAATGTGTGTTGGGGTTTTACATGTATACACCTTGCTTCCAGAGTTGTGAATTCATTGACAGCGGGGACTTCTTGCGGGTATCTGTTTTCCTCCAGATTTGAGAAGATGATCAGTGGGATGTACATGGGGGAGCTGGTGAGGCTGATCCTAGTGAAGATGGCCAAGGAGGAGCTGCTCTTTGGGGGGAAGCTCAGCCCAGAGCTCCTCACCACAGGCTGCTTTGAGACCAAGGATGTTTCAGATATTGAAGGGTAAGCTGGCCCTGCCACGTCTGTCTTCACTGGGTCCCTGGGAGGGCATACAGGCACTTGGGGGATGAGGAAAGGGCATATGTGCTTGACCTTTCAAGTGTGGACCACAAGAGGGCCTCACCCAACGTGGGCCATGGTGGGCCTGTGGTTTTGTGTCACTGCCCTGCTGTCAGCTGCAGTCGAATTGGCCCCTGATCAGTGGAGACCCCATGCACAATGGGATGCAACCATTGTGATCCATAGGGTTGTCATTGGCTAACTTTCAGAGTTAGATCACCAGGCCTTTCTTCCTAGTCCATCTTAGTCTGAAAGCCCCACCGAAGCCTGTTGAGCATTGTAGCAACGTGCAAGCCTCCACTGACAGACTGGTGGTGGCTGTGCATGAGGTGTGTTGGCTGGGAACTGCACTGGGAATCGAGCTCAGGTCTTCTGCATGGAAGGGGAGAATTCTACCACTGAACCACCCGTGTGTCCTATCACGTCTGTTGCCCTTATGGGACTGCTTGGCTCTGGCCTTGTTTTAATGTGTGAGGCTCCCAGTTGATCCTGCCTTGCCTTTGATGACTCATTTGCACCTGTTTCCTTTCCCTCCTCCTGAAGCTCTGACATCTCTTTCCCTACTGGCCATTCTCAAAGAGGACTCTATCGTGACCTCAGCGTCATAACAGAAAAATAGGTCCTTGGGTAGCCCAGAGTTTTACCTATTTCTGGATTCTGTTAAGTACAGCTGAAACTTGTGTTTTTACAGATTAGCTGGGGTAGGGAGGGGAATGAACTGATTTTTGTTTTTATTAGTCAATTAACAGTATCCAAAGACTAGCATCTAGTTTCCTGTACAGGAGACTTCCACTTGTAGCTTGAGGAGGTCTTGTTCCTTCAGGGACCAGGTGGTGGCGAAGAGGTGATTGTGGTGCTGATGGGAGTGGTGAAACAGTTCAAATGCCTTGGCTTTAAGTGGAAACTCTTGAAAGAACTGTGCCTATTCCATGCTAAACCCCGAGGGGTGAAAGTCCTCATATTTGTGAGGCACTTAGTTCCCCTAAGAAGGGGGGCTGTGCCATACTTCAGCCCTTTAGCACCATCTTTAGGCACAGGTAGACATTGCCAGCTCCATTGTGAAATGCTGCCTCACCCTGTAAAGTTGAATAGGTAGCCAACTCTCCCCCACGTTTCGTCCTTCTCACCTGATAAACCAGAAGCCAATAATCTGTGACGTTTATGGGAAGGAGTGGTGGGAAATGGACTCTTACTGCTTTATTGAGGGGAAATACGGTGGGCCCCTTGGCTGGATTCGCATGTTCAGAGGTGGTTGGTGGCAGAGATACCCTTCCTTCAACCTTACCCCAAACAAGCAAACATACCACAAACTCACACACACACACACACACACAACTTGGTGTTTAAAGGACCAAGCACAGGACCTTGTTCTTACATAGTGTGTGCATAAGTGGCATTCTACCCCCCATAGGTCGCAGAGTGTGAGGTGTGTGTCTACTCTTCCTGGGAGGTGGGAGTGCTGAGCTGAGGGGCTTCCTTGCCAGCCCAGATACCCCCTCTCCCACTGGCCACAATGGACTGCACACAGTGCCCACGTACTCTCTTTCTGTTTCCCCAGCGAGAAGGATGGCATCCGGAAGGCCCACGAGATCCTTGTACGGCTGGGCCTGGACCCAACACAAGAGGACTGTGTAGCCACTCGCCGGATCTGCCAGATTGTGTCCACACGCTCAGCCAACCTGTGTGGGGCCACTCTGGCAGCAGTGCTGCGGCGCATCAAGGAGAACAAAGGAGAGGACCGGCTGCGCTCCACCATTGGGGTCGATGGCTCCGTCTACAAGAAACACCCCCAGTGAGTCAGTGTTCAGGGACTGGGTGGGGCTGAACTCCAGAGCACCTGGTGACCTCTGACAGGTGCAGGAGACCTAAGTGACTCCATGGGCACAGGCCAGCTCCATTTTGCATTTTGGGGGTGTAGATGGACCATGGATATGAGGGTCTTTGTAGAATAAAAGGCTAAGAGCCCAAATGGGCCAGTAGAAACTGGGAGGGTGTTTTCCTGGTATGGGTGGAGGTGGTTTCTGAAGGGCGTCAACAGCTTGGGCTCTACCTGAGTTCATCTGTCCACTGAGGGCCTTTTTGCCACCTGTTCTGTGGGAGTTAATGTTTCTATCTACTTCTTTCTTCTCTGACTCTCTCGCAACCTTTGGGAGTCTGTTCAGTGCTATGTCATCTTCCAGGGGCTACCCCAGTTCAATGAGTTGCCATCCTCCTTGGGTCATAGGTGCCAAAATATTCAAATTTCCCTTGGGACCTGGGAGCCATTTTTCACTTCATGTGAGTGCCAGGTCACTGCACCATCATTAACTTAATTGTTTGATGCAGAAGATTCCACCCCTGAGATTCCCCGTCTCCTAGCCCACTGCTTCAAAATCATTAATGTGCCTTTGAATCACCTGCAATGTTTTTAAATGGCAGACTCTGATCCAGAAGGTTTAGAGTGGGCCTGAGATCAACCTGTGTTTCTAGCAGGATGGAGAAACTGTGATGCAGATGCTGCAGGCCACAGACCACAGTTAGAGTAGTAAGGCTCAGGAGACCAGGGCTTGAAGCAGCCTCCTCCCAGAGAACTTCTTGCTGAACGCGACTGGTGTCCTTAGCTGTTCAGACAACTTTAAGATCATTGGCAGAAGTTAGCCAAAGAGAGGACCAAGTCTAGAAGAATTTCTAAGTTCTTTGTTTTGGGTCTTTCCCAGGCAGGATCTAATGAAATGAGTAATGAAGCATGAAAAGTGGGTGGAGCTGGAATCACCTGATTTCACTTGGGTTGCTTCAGCAAAGAAGCCGTTTGTACATATGTTGGACAGAGGAGCCAGTGGGCCAGTTTGATTAAGAAGGGGAGGTCTTATGTGACCTGATGTGGGGGATAGTGTGTTCTTAGAAGGGTCCTTTCCTTCAGCATGGGGGTGAAAGAACACAGCCAGAATCATCACAGTTGAATATCTGAGTTTTATACAGTGACCCCTACCTTGGAATAGAAGGGAAGGTGCTGTTTAGGCCAGCATTTACTACTACAGGGGCTCATGGCATTTGGGCTGAGGTGGTGAGTTCCTGCCCAACCAAACACACCACTGACCCTAACCATGGACTCCTGTCTCCCCACCTTGGTGACTGCAGCTTCGCCAAGTGTCTTCACAAGACTGTGCGGCGCCTGGTGCCTGACTGTGATGTCCGCTTTCTCCGCTCTGAGGATGGCAGTGGCAAGGGGGCGGCCATGGTGACAGCAGTGGCCTACCGGCTGGCCGATCAACACCGAGCTCGGCAGAAGACCCTAGAGCCTCTGATGCTGAGCCATGAGCAGCTGCTGGAGGTCAAGAGGAGGATGAAGGTGGAAATGGAGCAAGGCCTGAGAAAGGAAACGCATGCCAATGCCCCTGTCAAGATGTTGCCCACCTATGTGTGTGCCACCCCTGATGGCACAGGTACATGGCAGGGTTGCCACCTGGCCCACCATGGTGGGTCTGTGTCATGGTATTGATGCTCTGGGAGGGCTCCCTTAGATTTAGCATTGGACCTAAACATGCTTCTTTAAGTATATTACTAGGGAATCCTAGTGTTCTATAAGCTTGACCAAGGCATTCTTCTGCTAGAAATCAAACATTAATAATAGTCAATACTTACTGAATGCTTACTATGTGTCAAGCACTTCTGTAAGAACCTAACAAATACATTAGTTCACTTGATTTTTGTTCACTGTTAACATTGATATGCTTGACAGAAAAGTGAGGCACAGAGAAGCTAAGAAACCTGTCCAAGGTCACACAGCTAGAAAAGGGCAGATCTAAGATTAAAACCCAGGAAGTTCCAGAGCCACCTCGCTCAACCATACCACATTGGTATTGTTCAAGGGTCGGCAAACTCTGGCCCATGGGTCAAATCTGGTCCACCGCCTGTTTTTGTTAATAAGGTTTTATTGACACATAGCCATACCCACTTGTTTGCATATTGTCTGTGGTTGCTTTGTGTTACCACGACAAAGTTGAGTAGCTGTAATGGAAACTGACCCACAAAACCTAAGATATTTACTTTCAGGCCCTTTATAGAAAAAGATTGTTGATGCCTGGGCTAGGTATTCTAAGAGACTGTGGTCTTTTCACAATTCGGAAGAACATGATCAATGAGCAGATTTCAGAGACTGAGATTAGGTCCCTGCTCTACACTGTTGCAGCTGTGTGACCCTGGGTGAGTGACTGAACCTGGCTCGGCCAGGCTTCATTTTTCCGTAAAAGAGAAATGAAATCCCTCCTGAGGCGTGCGGGCACAATACCTGGCACATCGTACTTGCCCCACAAAGGAGGGTTTTCTCTTTTTAAAAGATTTCCCTTCAGTTTTCCTTGAAGAATTGCACCCTGCTGTTCCTTCTCTATTCTAGAATAATCTAACATACCATGGCATTTGATTTAGCATGAATGGTGCATTTGGGTGTTTTTACATGTACTCTATCAGTGTTTCCCGGGTTCCACGGAGTTCATTGTATCTTCTGGGGTCCCACCACCTGAACTCATTTGAGAACCTCTGAGGTGATCTGGCCTGGAGGAACTTACTTTTCTTTACTGTTAGGTAGGGATCATAGTCCATCACCCCTGAAGTCGTCAAGGGGTCCTAGAGAGAGTCCCCTGTCTGAGGAAGGTGCTGTAGACACTGGTGTGGTGAAGTGGTGATGCCCCAACTTATCATCTTTCCCTGGCTTATTTTCCAGAGAAAGGTGACTTCTTGGCCTTGGACCTGGGGGGGACGAATTTCCGGGTCCTGCTGGTACGCGTGCGGAATGGGAAGCGACGTGGGGTGGAGATGCACAACAAGATCTACTCCATCCCGCAGGATGTCATGCATGGCACAGGGGACGAGGTGAGGCAGGTGGCGCCTCCAGGGGTTGAGGGGGACCTGGTAGACATACACCTGTGGGGACAGTCCTTTCTCTGCCCACCACGGTCCCAGGGAGGGCTAGGTAGGCCTAGGGCCCCAGCTTGGCTTTCACTCAGGTTTGTACCTGAGCCTTGCATTTCTCCTGGGTGAAGGCCTTGGGGCTCATGCTCAGGCCCTGCGGGGTGACGGTCTGCCCTGAGCACCCCCTCACCACCCTGACTTCCCTCGGCAGCTCTTTGACCACATCGTCCAGTGCATTGCTGACTTCCTCGAGTATATGGGGATGAAGGGCGTGTCCCTGCCTCTGGGATTCACCTTCTCCTTCCCCTGCCATCAGAACAGACTGGATGAGGTAACAGTGCCTTCCAGGGGGCTCTCCCATGGGCTTTACTGACTCTTGAGCAGCCAAGAGGAGCAGGAATTTGGCGGGGGAGAAAGTTGTGCTAAGAGGAGAGAGAGAAGGCCATGCATGATCATTGGGGAAGAGGGGACCATCGATGGGAACGAGGAAGTCAAGGCTGGCAGAAGTTGAGTAGGTTAGCTTGGCTAGGATGGAGATGATGCTAATCAAAATATTAATGACTAGCATATTTTCAGCACTTACAATATGCAAGGCACATTTCTAGACTTCCTATATGCATTATCTCATTTAACCCTCACAGCAACCACATAAGGTAGGTGTTTGGAAGCCTATTTTGCAGAAAGGAAAATAAGGCCTATAGAGGTGCCAGGTTGCTTGCTCCAGGTCACATAGCTTGGGAGTGGCCAATCCATGATTTGACGCCTGAGCTGATGCCCTCAATTATGCTTTCCCGCTCCTGAGGCCCTTGTATTGGGCTCAGGACAGTTTTCCTTCCATCCGCTGTTGTTGTTTGGATGCCCCAACTCTTCCCTAGTCTCACCTTTGGTTTTCATTCCTTTTGCTCTTTCTTGGATGGACAAAGCAGGTGGCCGGAAGTCCCAGAATAGCTCCAGCTAGTCTGGAGATGAGTGTATTGAGAAGTGCAGTAAGAGCTGATTAAGCCATCCTAGAGCTTGGATCTGGGCTGATCACAGACATGTTAGATATCAGGATAGTCTTCTGTAAGTACTTGTTCCTCTATGTCTTTATCAGTCATCTAGAAGGCTACATGCGTGCTACATATGTACAGTAAGCTGCAGACGCAGTCACCAGGATATAGAAGGCATGGTTCCTGCTGTAAGCTGCTCACACACTGGGCTGATGGAACAGCCTTAGTAAGAGTCGCTGTTTGTAATGTGGCACCAGTGAGATGCTGAAGCCCTGAAGACACACAAAACCAAGCCAAACCTGTGGCCATAGAGTCAATTTCGACTCATAGTGACCCTGTAGGACAGAGTAGAACTATCCCCATGGGGTTTCCAAGGCTGTAATCTTTATGAGGAAACCCTGGTGGTGTAGCGGTTAAGCGCTATGGCTGCTACCCAAGAGGTCGGCAGTTTGAATCCACCAGGCACTCCTTGGAAACTCTATGGGGCCGTTCTACTCTGTCCTGTAGGGTCGGTATAAGTTGGAATTGACTCGACGGCAATGGGGTTTGGGGCGGGGAATCTTTATGAGAGCAGACTGCCACATCTTTCTCCTTTGGAGCTGCTGGTGGATTCCAACCACTGACCTTTCAGTTCTCTGCTGAATGCTTTAAACATTGCAGCATGATGTTGATCTGAACACAGACCTTGAAACAAGTCAAAAGAATGATTTGATGGGGAAGAAAGGTGGGCAGGTTGGGCCAGTGTAGGGAAGGGGGCACAGGTGGGGACAAGCTCACAGGTAGAGTTAACTTGGCCAGAACAGAGGCACCTGCCCCAGTGCGGAGGAAAGGCCAGCGTTTCCTACTGGTCCCTGGGACACCAGCCCCTCAGGTTGCTCAACTGAGTTTTGTAAATGCCTCGTACTCTTCCCCCACTCTGTGAGATAAATTCATCATGTACGCTAGCATGGTTAAGGTTTGGGGAAGTTAGGCGATGAAAACCCTGCTTAATCCAGCACTTCCCAGCACCCATTAACTTGTGTTGGGGAAATGCCCCATTACAGAAGGCTTCTGAAGGCCTTAACTACCATGCTGCACTAAGGCATCTTGAACATGTTTCAGGGGCTCCTGTCCAGGATCTGGCTCACCCACAAGTGGCATCTGCTTCTTTTTTTCTTCTTTGCCTTGGACTTCCTTTCCCTGGTGTCACCTGAGGTCTTCTGGGAAGAAGCCCAGAATCGGTTGTCATCGGCCCAGGGTCTGGGGGCAGCCTTCATTCAGCTAGGCCATCGGCTGCCCTCTGCCTGTATACAGGTGGAAGGGGATGCCCATGGAGGGACGCAGGGGAAGAAGTGATGGTTTCTGAGGGACCTGAAGCTCCTCATTGTTACTGTGGCTTTCATGCTTTCTCCTGGTCCTACCTGCAGAAATATGCTCACGGCTCTCACTCACCTGCCCTCAATGCTTCTGCCACTCTGCCAGGGTCTGTGCCTCAGACTTTATCTTGCTTGAAGCACACGAGCAAACAACTTCTTCCAGGGACCTGTGTAAGCTGACTGTCCCACTGCCTGTGTTGGGGGCTGCAGGCTTCAGTGGCCTTTTTGCCTTAAGCTTTTCCAATTCGTTCGTCTCAACATATTATTTTTTTTCTAGTATCAGTGCATTAGATTTTCAAACCCTTCAGAGTTGCATCTGTTTGGCCAAGGGAATTATCAAACATGTCGATAAATATTTATGTACATTTAGCGAAATATTATAACAAAAAAATTAGAAATAACCTAATTGTCCAACGGTCAGGAAATTTTTAAATAAATTATGAGACATTTATTGCCTAGTATCAATTACTAGTTTTTTTCAAAGAAATTTCAATGGCACGGGAAAATTCTGGAGGTCTGATAAAAAAACTTTTTAATGAAAGTGTAATCTTTATTTATTATAGAAAAATATAAAAATAGAAATAAGCTAAAAACAAAACTTAAATACTAAAGTCTTCTTAAACAGACACAATCTTGCTTATTTTTTCAGGTGAACAAGTACGTATCTTTATATCTTTATATATTTGTCAGGTAGCCCAGAAGGCACGCGTCTTAGTTTTGTAATGCTGCTGTAACACAAATGCCAGAAGTAGGTGGCCTTAAAGAACAGGAATTTATTTTCTCACATTTCTGGAAGGTGAGAAGTCCAAGTCAGGGTTTCGGCCTTGTTGATTACAGTGTCGGTAGCCCCAGGTGTTCCTTGTTTCCCTGGCCATCTTCACGTGGATCTGTCTTCCTCAGTGTGTGCACGTCTCTATGTCTAACTTGGTCTTTTTAGAACCAGAGTACTAGATTTAGAACCCACCCTACTCAGGTGTGCTCTAACTAACATGACAAACCAGTTGCCATCGAGTCAACTCTGACTCATGGTGACCCCATGTGTGTCAGAGTAGAACTGTTCTCCATGGGGTTTTCGGTGGCTGGTTTTTTGGAAGTAGATCACCAGGCCTTTCTTCCCAGGTGCCTCTGGGTGGACCGAAACCACCAAACTTTCTTTTAGCAGCCGAGTGCGTTAACGGTTTGTACCACCCAGGGACTCCTCTTTCCAAGCAGGATTAGATCCACAAGTGTAGAGATCAGAGTTCCAACACCTATTTCGGGGGATACAGCTTAATCCATAACAACATGTTAAGTATTTCTGTCTGAATTATAAAATTCTAGGTCATATTACTTGATTTTATTCTAGATGTTCTGTGTTTCTATAAGGACCATGTGTTAAGTCTAAACCAAAAAAAAAAAAAAAAAAACCCAAACTCATTGCCTTCGAGTTGATTCCAAGTCATAGTGATCCTATAGGACAGAGTAGAACTGCCTCATAGACTTTCCAAGGAGTGCCTGGTGGATTTAAACTGCCGACCCTTTGGTCTTTTAACCAAATCTTTTAACCACTATGCCACCAGGGTTTCCCTGTTAAGTCTAGAATCATAAAAATTAGGAGCAAATAAAGCTGGAGACGGGCCTACATGTTGGCGTTGGTGAGATCATCTCGTTGATGGGAAAAATCAGCAGGTGGAGAGCAGGACGCCGAGCCTGGAGTCCCAGAGCTGTGTTTACTAGCTGGTGGCCTTGGGCAAGTTTCCCCAGCTGTTGGGGCCTCTGCTTGTTTTATTACTATCACCTGAGATTATGTTACTTGAATATTCTGTAAACTATAACCTGTCAGAGTATTTTGTCAGAGAAGTGAAGCTAACTTGTAAACAAGAAAAATGATATAGATAAGCACTCACTTGTCTGTAAGTAGGCATGTAAACCAGGGCTGTGAGGAGCTTGTACTGTGTGTTTCAAAATCTCCTAGAATCTGACCACAGTGAGACACATCCAGGTGGCTTTATGTTTCCAAACACCTGGGCATGAACAAAACAGCAAGGCCTGCAGAAACCATGGAAGTGGGCGGATTGTGAGCCCACACAGCCCATTTATAGGTGCTGACTTCTCAGGAAAGGGACTTGGGAGTCCCTGACATTTGTTTTCTGAAGGGCTGCAGCACCAGAGGGTACCAGAGAACAAAATTCAAAACATCTCTCCCATGTTTAAGGCCGCTGTGCGTCTGCTTCCAGGGGGCCCAGTGACACAGTAAAGGCCACGTTAAAGATGAGAGGCCCACAGAGGACTCTGAGTAGCCTGGAGGGGTGAGGGAGAAGCCCAGGCGTCATGCTGGCTGTGGGCAGGCTGCTTGCTCACTGGATACTGGAATTTGGGAATTCAGAGATGCATACTGCCCCTTCTGGTGTAAATATAGGCTGGGCACAGGGCACGCTGCTTTGCACAGTGAATGTCAGGTACTACAAAGAGCTCTGAAGAAAAATGAAGTTGGGTGAGGATAGGTAGTGTGGGTGGGGCTGGGAAGGGACACTGTTTTATATAGTTCAGTCAGGGAAGTCCTTTGTGAGGAGGTGACATTAAAGGCTTGACTGAAATGAGAAGATGAGCCATGCCGCCTGGTGCTTGTGAACCCGTGTGTTGAAGTTGTCAGGTCTAGGGGTAAGTCCTCCTTTCCTCTAAGTTGTAGGCCTTGGGGAGTTACTCTAGAGCTTCAATTACTGAAAAAGTGGGTGGTAATGTTGAATGTTTCATAAGGTTGCTGTGAGGATTAAATGATGTCATGCATGTGATGTGCTGAGCGCAGGACCTGGTGTGGAATGGGTGCTCAACAAACCAAAGTGCACCTTAGTAACAGGTTTAGAACCCTTGGTGGGCAAGATCGTTGGTTACTTCAGGGACTCTGTCTAGCCTGTGAAGATGAGAACTAGAAGCACAGCCAGGCCCCTGGGAGTGACTCGGGAGCTGTTCCCTTGTACCCTCATCCCTGATCACATGTGATTTCTAGAGCATCCTCCTCACGTGGACAAAAGGCTTCAAGGCATCTGGCTGCGAGGGCGAGGATGTGGTCACCCTGCTGAAGGAAGCGATTCACCGGCGAGAGGTGGGAGAGACATGGCTTGAGGCTCTGAGCTCCCCAGTGATTTCAGTTATCTGTGTGTTCAGAAAGTGGGGAAACATTCAGTGTAATGGCATTGGTTGGGGGCAGAATTAACTTAGTCATTGGGTGATTATTGAGTGTCTACTATGTGTCAAGGTGTTGAGGGTTTGGTAGTGACCACAACAAAGTCTTGGCCCACGTGAAGCACACATTCTGAAAACAAACTCACAGTCTAATGTTGGGTGCTATTAAGCGCTGTGAAGAAAAATGAAGTTGAGTGAGGAGGATAGATAGTGTGGGTGGGCCTGGGAAGCGACACTGTTTTAAGGAGTGTAGTCAGGGAAGGCCTCCGTGAGGAAGTAACACTTGAGACTTAAATGAGATGAGAAAATGAGCCATGCTGTGTAGGATAAATTTCATATTCATATAAATCTCCTTTGCAAGTGTCTAGAATATCGTGAGAATATTGTGGTTCATTTGTGGACTGGGGATCTGCTTCTGTCCTCTCAGGAGTTTGACCTAGATGTGGTTGCCGTGGTGAATGACACAGTTGGAACAATGATGACCTGTGGCTATGAGGATCCTCACTGTGAAGTTGGCCTCATCGTTGGTAAGGACCCAGTTTGTCCTTCCTGCATAGGGATTGCCTGGAGTTGGCAGAACTCAAGGTTAAGGGCATAGTCCTCCAGGCTGCCAAGTCTGCCTAAGGTTTCAGACACCAGCCTCAAGTCAGGGTATGCCCAGGGCCACCCTCACTTCTGACCAGCTAGCTACAAATTCAGAGGTTCCATGGACTCCCTTGGGTTTGATAATTTGTTAGAATGATGCACAGAAATCAGGAAAGTACTATACTTATGATTATAGTTTTATTATAGCAAAACGATGCAAATCAGAACCAGGCAAAGGAAGAAATACATAGAGTAGAATCTGGGACTGGGAGGCTACCAAATGTGAAGCTTCTGTGTCCTCAGAGACATGTCACTCACCTGGTGATGATGTGTAGCAAGCCATGGAATATCGCCAATTTTTTTTGGAGGCTAACCAGAGCTTCAGTTGCCAGAGTTTTTATTGAGGCTTCATCATGTAGGCATGATTGATTGATTTATTGCCCACATGGTTAAACTCGATCTTCAGCAGCCCTCTTCCCCTAGGTCATATTACATGGCCCAAAGCCCCAACCCTCTAATCACATGATTGGTCTTTCTGGCATGGCCAGCCCCCACCCTGAGTCCTCTCTTTAGCATAAACTATTGAATAATAATGAATATAATAACCATGAATAAGAAAGGTGCTCCAATCCCAAGGCTTTGGAGATTACCCCCCAGGAATCCAGACAAAAGCCCAACCTCTCTTTAGGTGAAGCAAATTCCTTACTACATAGGACACAGAGCCTTGGATGGTTAGGAAGATGGCCTGATGTCTCTGATTGGCAGGTACGGGCAGCAATGCTTGCTACATGGAGGAGATGCGGAACGTGGAACTGGTGGAAGGGGAGGAAGGGCGGATGTGTGTCAACATGGAGTGGGGCGCCTTTGGGGACAATGGATGCCTAGATGACTTCCGCACTGAATTTGATGTGATGGTGGATGAGCTTTCCCTCAACCCTGGCAAACAGAGGTAGGCGCCCAACCCCATATGCGTCCTGTTCATGTACCCCCGACCCGGACAGTGATGTGGGCTCGGATCCTCTCCAATAACATTTCCCACGATCCTAGTTCTCTCTCAAGATTTCGAGATAGATCTTACCAAACAAAGGAGTTGTTGTTTGTTGCTGTTGGGTCAAAGAGAAAGCACGCTAAATGCGAAGCAAAGTTAAGGATTAAGACTCAGCATCCTACCCTTTTTCCTGGAAGTGTGGTGGGGGTGGAAGTGTGTGTTCTTTCTTGAGGAGTTGGAAATAAGCCTTGGGAAGCAAATGAGCCTAGAAGGTGGGGCCGATGCTGGGGAGTCCCATGAGCCTCAGGTACTGGGCTCAGTTATGCTAAAGGTGGTGGTGGTGGGCCCTCTTCCACTAAGGGGAACTCTATGCCTTCCCCTTTCTAATGAGTGGGGGTGACTGAGCTGGTCTGCCCTGTCTCAACACATCTTATACCTTCCTACTTAACTCCATGAACATGAACCATATTGCAGGTTCGAGAAAATGATCAGTGGCATGTACCTGGGCGAGATTGTCCGTAACATCCTCATCGATTTCACCAAGCGTGGACTCCTTTTCCGCGGTCGCATCTCAGAGCGACTCAAGACACGGGGAATCTTTGAAACCAAGTTCCTGTCTCAGATTGAGAGGTGAGATTTTTAGGTCTGTGATAGGGTGGGACTGTGTCCTCCTTTCTTCTCATGGGGAGACAAGCTAAAGGATTTCCACAGCTTGAGTAAGATCGGGCATGGCTTATATACAGGTCAATTTAGTGGCTAACACATTCATATCTATAGTGTTTAAAGGACCTTCTTGTGGACAGTTGGCCTGTCATTTGGCCCTACTGTGGGGGCTTGCATGTTGCTATGATGCTGGAAGCTATACCACCAGTATTTCAAATATCAGCAGGATCACCTGTAGTGGACAGGTTTCAGCAGACCTTCCAGATTAAGACAGACTAGGCAGAAAGGTCTGGTGATCTATTTGTGAAAATTAGCCAGTGTAAACCAGTGGATCAGAACAGCACATTGATATAGTGCTGGAAGATGAGCACCCTAGGTTGGAAAGCTAGCTGCAACAAAGGATACACGTACCAAGGATCACGAAGATGGCGCAGGACCAGGCAACATCTCATTCCGTTGTACATGGGGTCACCGTGAGTAGAAACAGACATGGTGGCAACTAACAACAAGATGGACAGTTTACAGTTTAAGGGCAAGTATATAACATCGGCATGAAAAAAACACTGTACGCCAAGCTGTCATGAGCCCATGCAGAGTAATATGGCTAGGTTTTAGACCAAATATCAAAGGGAGAAAGATACCTGTCCCTAGGATGTAAATTGAAATGCACAGAGGAGGGTAACCTATTAAAAGCCTTTGTGCTTGACTTGGGGGTTCTTCCTAACTGCTGGCTGGGGTGGTCAAGTGGTCAAGACTTAGTGAAGGTTAGACCATCAGGCAATGCAGAAAACATGCCGGACATCCGTTCAGTAAGCCCAGCCCCCTCTCCGGTCTAATGGCAGAAGTGTCTGCTCTAAATTAGAACAGAGACTTCCAGAGCCCTTTTTAAAAAGTTAATACTGTGTCATTACTCTCAGACACATGGAAAGCTGGGAAGTAGATGGCTGGCATGAGTAGCCCCCAAGGCGTGTGCGTCAGTGAATAGAAAGAATGTGTTCTAGTATGCGTGTCTGTTTGTGCGAGAGAAGAATCCATAGTTCTAAAATAGTCCTCTTTATAATCAGGTTGTTTTTTTTTCTGACAATCTTATTTACATTTGTGTAATAAATAGCGGTGGGGGCAGGGTAGAAGAGAGGCTATTGCTGGTTGGTGATGCTGGTCTTGCTGACCTGGGAACAACCGTGGGAGAATGGACAGGAAAGAGCTACGCACCTGAGAACCGTCACATTCAGCCATCGTCACTGTCTTTGTTATTTCCAAAGGAGTGGCATACATAGATAGTGAATTTTCTTTTGTTTCAAGAATCAGTTTTGTATTAGCAACACCCTACCTTACTTGGGTAAACGGGAAGAGGGAGCTGTTTCTTGGTCTTCCTGTCACACTTGAGAAGTGGCTAGTGGAATGGGCAGTGGGCTGAGTTCAGGAAACCCTCCCAGATGGCCAGGCCCCACAGAGCCCCTCCTATAGGGGAGCTGGGCCCTTGCGGTGGGGAGGGGTGGGGCCATGCAGCCCTCTGGCAGATGACTGACTGACCCTCATGGTCTCTCTCCCGCCAGTGACTGCCTGGCACTGTTGCAGGTCCGGGCCATCCTGCAGCACTTGGGGCTTGAGAGCACCTGTGATGACAGCATCATCGTCAAGGAGGTGTGCACTGTGGTGGCGCGGAGGGCAGCCCAGCTCTGTGGTGCAGGCATGGCCGCTGTGGTGGACAAAATACGAGAAAATCGTGGACTGGACACCCTCAAAGTGACTGTGGGCGTGGATGGGACCCTCTACAAGCTACATCCTCAGTGAGTGCCAGACCCCAACCCTCTTGCCTCTTGTTGCCCTCTGTGTCCGTTCTGTCCTTCTCTTCTTTCTTTGAAATGAATCCTTAGACATTCCAAAGAGCATATATAATGTATACATAAAGGAAGGAGCCCTGGTGGCACAGTGGTTAAAACGCTCAGCTGCTAATCATAACATCGGTGGTTCAAACCCACCAGCTGCTCCACAGGAGAAAGATGTGGCAGTCTGCTTCTATAAAGATTTACAGCCTTGGAAACCTTATAGGGTCACTATGAGGTAGAATTGACTCGATGGCAGTGGGTTTGGTTTATATATAAGGAGCCCTGGTGGCACGGTGGTTAAGCACCCGGCTGCTAACTGAAAAGGTTGGCGGTTTGAAATCACCAGCTGCTCCTTGGGAGAAAAGATCTGGCAATCTGCTCCCATAAAAATTACAGCCTAAGAAACCCAATGGGGCAGTTCTACTCTGCCCTATAGGGTTCCAGCGAGTCGGAATCGACTCAATGGCAACGAGTTTGGTTTTTTGGTATATGTGTATATATATATATATATATATATATATATATATATATAAAAGCCAAAAAAACCAAACCCATTGCTGTCAAGTCAGTACACACACACACAAACATATATATATATATATATATATATCAGGTAGCTCCTGACTTATGATGTATTCAAGTTACAAACCGCACTTACGGTTCTCTCTCTTTTTTTTTTTTGTCCATCTTATAGTTAGTACTAGTTAGTAGGAGCCCTGGTGGCACAGTGGTTAAGAGCTCGGCTGCTAACCAAAAGGTCGGCAGTTCGAGTCTACCAGTTGCTCCTTGGAAACCCTATGGGGCAGTTCTACTCTGTCCTATAGGGTTGTTATGAGTTGGAATCAATGGCGATGGGTTTGGTTTGATTTTTGGTATCGTTAGTAATAGGCGCTACATACAATGTTGCAGCGTGAAATTTGCCAATGTCGTCATTCTCAGATGTAATGTTTCCAAACTCTAAAGACAAAAATCAGATTTATGAAGATACTTATAATAAAAGGCAATAATAAAATTTTTTAAAAATGAGGTATTCAACTTACTCAGAACTGACTTACGATGGAGTAGTGGTCAGAACGGAACCCTGTCTTAAGTCATGGGCTACCTGTGTATGCACATACACACACACACACAAATACGGTGTAATGATTAATAAGCAGAAGTAGACCTGTGTTTCCACCACCCAGTGTTAGAAGCCCCCTACGAGGCCCTCCCCAACTGCACCCTCCACTCTCCCCTGCCAGGGTTGACCTCTACGTTGAGTCAGTCACTTGCTTTTCTATTTTCCCACATGTCTATATATAGAGAGAGAGACATAGTTTAGTTTTACTTATTTTCGAACTTGCCATAAATAGAATCCTATGACATCTCTTCCTCTGTGACCAGCTTTTCTCACAGCGTTTATGGTTTGAGATGCATCCATATTGAAACATGTACTTGTTCATTCATTTTCGGGGCAGAATAGTGTAACTTTGAGTGAGTCTACTATAGTTTATCTCTTCTACTGTTGATGTGTGTTTGGGTTGTTTCTATATTTTGACTGCCAAAAACAGTGCTGCTATGAATTCTGGGAAATGTATGCTGGAGCTCTTGAGCAAGTTTTTCTACAGTCTAGAGCAGGGGTTGGCAACTATGGCCACTGTCTGCTTTTGTAAATAGTTTTATTGGCTTGGAGCCATGCCCATTTGTTTATGTATTTTACTGTCTAGGGTTATTTTCACGCTAGACAGCAGAGTAGTTGTGAAAGAGTCCATATGGCCCACAAAGCTGAAAATATTTACTATCTGGCCTGGTATAGAAAAAGTTTGCTGACCCCTGAGTATGGAAGTGCTGAATTCCCTTCTCTTTTTGCTCTTTCTTCTCTTTTGCTATCTCTCTCTTCTTACCATTTCGCTCCTCCTCATTTGCATGTGTTTTTGAATAAACTATTTTGAAGTCAGGAAATGCCTCAAATGTGCCCCACCTGGAATGCCTTTCATCTAAAGGTTGAAAGAATAAATAAATCTATCCCCCTGGCCAGAGTAGTAACAACAAAACAAAACAACCCGTTGCTTCAATTCTGACTCATACTGACCCTATAGGACAGAGTAGAACTGCCCCATAGGGTTTCCAAGGAGCATCTGGTAGACTCGAACTGCTGACCTTTTGGTTAGCAGCTGAGCTCTTAACCATTATGCCACCAGGGTTTCCAGCCTGAGTAGTAGTGGACAGAGAAGCTCCTTGACTGAATCGTTTCCTGCTTTCCTGATAACTATTTCAAGAAGTTAAGCCACTTGTCCAAAGCCTATATGATTACTGACAAGAGCAGAACTTCAGAAGTTCTGAGTCTCCCTTCCTGATTACACTGATAGTCCCAGATGAAGACTGGGAGGGAGACAGAAGCCCAGCCACTGGCGCCAGGGCTTGGCGTGAGAAGCCTCTGTCCTCAGCTTCATCCTAACCCTGCTGTGGTGGGACAAAGGATACTATGGTAAAAGCCCTAACACAATGGGACTGCCTTGTTTTTCTGGGTCTCGCTAGCTTTCTGCCTTTGACAGGGTGCAGAGTTACCACTTTTCTATTGCTTGTTTTAGTGGAAAATATTTGGGCTTTTCTTCCCTGACAGGCTTTCACCTTAATCAATTCCAGCTTTCCCAGATTTTACTGTATATCTTTCTCTGGTCCTATCAAAAGGGGATTATCTGCGATCATTTTAATGTCCCAACAGCAACCCCCTAAGTCTGCTCCTTCGCCTTTTAATGGCACGCTGGAGTAAACATGCGTCTGGGATGTAAGGCAATGCCCCTGGAAAATATTAAGCCACGTGTCCTTGGCTCCCCTCCAGAGCTTATGAACAGGTTGTGCTCTTCTGCAAGACATACTTGTGGCGTCCACCACTGATTAGTTTTAAGAACAGCTTTGTCAGAATCCCAGACCTTTGTGTCAGAATCCCAGACCTTTGTGTCAGAATCCCAGACCTTTGTGTCAGATCTAAATTCTAGCTCCTCCACTTGGCAGCTGTGACATAGAACTTGGACACATTTCTTGCCCTTCTGAGGCTCAGTTTTCTGATATGTAATGTGTAGTAAGCATTCAATACATGGTAGCCTTCATTCTTCTCACTATAATGATTCCTGGGTTTCTGACATCACTGCTTAGGGGCTCATCTCAGGGGACAAAAATCGATCATGACTAAGGCGTTTTTTTCTTGTGTCTTCCCCTCACCTTTTTCAGCTTTGCCAAAATCATGCATGAGACGGTCAAGAGCCTGGCTCCGAGATGTGACGTGTCCTTCCTGGAGTCCGAGGATGGCAGCGGAAAGGGGGCGGCTCTCATCACTGCTGTTGCCTGCCGCATCCGTGAAGCTGGACAGCGATAGAGCCCCTGAAATTGGAAGGGGCTTGCTCTGCTTCCCTCTCTTCCCTGTTGTAATTTTAAACTATAAGGTCCCACCCACTTGTGCCAGACACTCTTGGCTTTTCCTCGGCACAGAGGATCCCGTCAGACTGGGTTTTGCCTCTGCATATACTCACTGTAAAGTGTGGTGCCCAAGCCTTGGCCCTCCCAAGATAAATACAATTTGAAGTAAGGATTCGTTCACACCTGTCACAACCATCCCTATTGGTTCTCTTAAAAATTCTTTAAAATCCTACCCCCCTGGCCAAATTCCATGTCCCTATATAATCCTATAGGATGAGGACACTAATGTAAAGGCTCGGTTGCTTCATCTTGGAGCCTGAACTTGGCATTTCTAGGGGGAGAGCACCCCCCCAGCAAGGATATTGTTACTGTTTCTTCCATCAGAGGCTGGGGAAGTCCCCACTAACTTGAGCCCGATTCTCCTACAGACAGGACATGGCAGGGAGGGGGCGACAATGAAGGGGAATCCATGAATATCCACCTGGAAGCCCCTCTTTGACCTCATCTACGAGCATTTGCCCTGTGGATTCCTGGAATCAAGGGGTACAGCCCTGAGTCTGGGCGAGTGAAACCAAAGCCAAGAGTTGACAGCGTTCTGCAAGTGGCTGGCCACGCATCTCACTGCAGAATTATCTAGGAGCAACGGACCTTTGGGGGAGCGGCGGCTTTCTGTTTGTTTTTTAAAATTTTCCTGCAAAAGTGGAAAACACTGTATTTTTCATTGTAATTTATGTTTGGAATTTGTTTAGTTTGTGAAGTAGATCTGCACCTTCATCTTGACACTGTATGTAATGGTCGGTTGTATGCAATGTATTTATATGTTAATTTGCTATGTATATAGATGTGCAGGGACTTGTCAGACTGGGCCTCATCAGCAAATCAGTGGGGTTAAAGGATGGAAGGTGAAGATACTGCCTGGTTACTAGAAATACCTCATTCACCTGTGGGGAAGTGAAGAGGGACCTCTTCCAGGTGAGTGACGAGCAAAGCGGCTGCTCCCTGGCCCCTCCTTCCCCTGTGGACTGGGATGTGGAAGGTGAGGACGAGCGTCAGAGGCTGGGCCATCACTGAAGAACCACAGCACCTTGCTGCTGTGTCTCGAGCCTTTCCTGGCAATATTACATATGTTCTTAACCAAAGGAAACGGGAATCATTTCAAATAGACTCCTTTCTTAGAAGCCTTTATTCTTAGGGCAATCACTAGTATTTTCAAGCTCTCTGACAGGATAAAGATGCCACCGACGTTTTATTTTTAACTGTGTCTACTTGCTCAAAAGCAAAACAATCAACAACAACAACCACCAAAAACCTCAGGGACAACATTTTTGGCGTATTTGTGCCCTTCTGGCAAATTTCACTTTGGGTTGGTTTAGCAAATGTTTGACAAAAAGTGTTGTCTGTGTGCTTCCCTAGGCTGCGCTGGCATCAATCTGCTGATCCATTTGTGTGTCTTTATACACAGTATTGATGTCACACTGCTGGGAGGGATGGGAGCAGCATAAAAGCCTCCGTACCCTACTTCCCAAGAGCCCAGTTAATTCTGAATCTGAAAGCCCTCTTCTGCCCTAAAATCCACACACCCACACTCTTAGGGAAGCTGCATACCACACAATGAAGAGGGAATGGCCTTGTAGCACTATTGAATAGGATGCAAGGATCAAAACAGAAAGGTAGAGAGAAGCTCACAACTCAATAGCATCCAATCTGTGCACATTTACCAAAGTTGTATGAGAAAAAGATCTGATTATATCATTTTTGGAACAAGGTGGGTTATGATGCATGAAAACTGTGTACAGCACCAGGTTTACCCAGGTCCTCCTGGGAAGTATGGAGGGAAGAGGGGCTGGCCCTTCTCATTTGTTCCAGTCTCACTTCACCTGTCTCGTGTGACCCCCTCTGCCATCTTCCGTCTGCACTAACTGATCCGAAATGTGGATGCCTCTTAACTACACAGAAGCCAAGAGACGCTTCTAGATTTGTATGTCACTAAAGTGTGCCCATGAAATAGAGATGAATTTTTAACTTTGAAACTTGAATATTAGGCACCTATGAAGTTACACATTTAAAAAAGAGATCTGTGTGTGTGTGTGTGTGTGTGTGTGTGTGTGTGTGGCTATTAAGGATGTGCTGTTGAAAATGCAATTTGAATGTTTGTGTTCCCAGAATTAGCTGACAGCCCTTTGCTGTTGCTGCTTTGCCTGATGTAAATACTGCAGATCTCGATCTTTGACCCGGATGTGTTGAACAGCAGGTCATCTCAAATCCTTCCTCATTCAGCCTACTGGAGATGTCATTCTGTAAAATAAGTAACTAGCTGGATTAGCTATGTGATGTTAGTTATTATTAATAAATTTTTAACATTTTAAAAAATATGCAAGTATTTCAAAATATGACTAATGAGTATTTTCAAGAGTTGTCCTTTGGGCATATTTGTACTTCCTGGTCAGTCTGATGAATAATACATGGGTGTGGGGTTTACTATGAACTTTATCCAAAGACTGTGGTGTTTGTCCTTGGTTCCTGAGAGATAACCTCTAAAACTTTGGGATTTCCCTAGTGGTTGAAACGTCTTTAATGAGGCTTCCAGGCCACACCTGAGGGTTCATGCTAATGAAGGCAAGAAAGACCCACCAAGTGATATCAGTGGACCTCAGGGAGGGGATGTGATTCAATCAATCATGCCTATGTAATGAGATCCAAGTATGGGGTCAGGCCATGGAAACACCATGGGCTTCCCAGTTGGTGAAAAACATCAGTGCACGTGGGAGGGTTGTTGTCAGGTGCCATTCATTCGGTTTCGACTTACAGTGACAACAGAAAAACAACACTGCCCAGTCCTGCACCATCCTCACAATTGCTACTATGTTTGAGCTCATAGTTGGAACCACTGTGTCAATCTATTTCATTGAGGGTCTTCCTCTTTTTCACTGATCCTCTACCTTAATAAACATGATGTCCTTCTCCAGGGAGCACTTTGGCTGTACTTCTTCCAAGACAGACTTGTTCATTCTTCTGGCAGTCAATAATATATGCAATATTCTTTGCCAACACCATAATTCAAAGGCATCAATTCGTCTTCGGTCTTCTGTATTCTTTGTTCAGCTTTCACATGCATACAAAGTGATCCAAGATACCATGGCTTGGGTCAGACACACCTTAGTCCTCAAAGTGTCAGCTTTGCTTTTCAACACTTAAAAGCGGTCTTTTGCAGCAGATTTGCCCAATGCAATGTCATTTGATTTCTTGACTGCTGCTTCCATGGGCATTGATTGTGAATCCAAGTAAAATGAAATCCTTGACAACTTCAATCTTTCCATCGTTTATCATGATGTTGGTTATTGGTCTAGTTGTAAGGATTTTTGTTTTCTTTATGTTGAGGTGTAATCCATACTGAAGGCTATAGTCTTTGATCTTCATCAGTAAGTGCTTCAAGTCCTCTTCACTTTGAGCAAGCAAGCTTGTGTCATCTATATAACACAGGTTGTTAATGGGGCTTCCTCCAATCCTGATGTCCCGTTCTTCATGTAGTCTAGCTTCTCAGATTATTTGCTCAGCATACACACTGAATAGGTATGGTGAAAGGATACAACCCTGATGCACACCTTTCCTGATCTTAAACCACGCAGCATCCCTTTGTTCTGTTTGAACAACTGCCTCTTGGTCTATGTACAGGTTCTGCATGAGCACAATTAAGTGTTCTGGAATTCCCATTCTTCACAATATTATCCATAATTTGTTATGATCCACACAGTCGAATGTCTGCATAGTCAATAAAACACAGGCAAACACTTTTCTGGTATTCTCTGCTTTCAGCCAAGATCCATCTGACATCAGCAATGATACACCTCATTCCACGTCCTCTTCTGAATCTGGCCTGAATTTCTGGCAGTTCCTTGTCGATGTACCGCTGCAACCACTTTTGAATGATCTTCAGCAAACTTTTACTTACATGTGATATTAATGATATTATTTGATAATTTCCACATTCAGTTGGATCACTTTTCTTTGGAATGGGCATAAAAATGGATTTCTTCCAGTTGATTGGTCAGGTAGTTGTCCAAATTTCTTGGCATAGGCAAGTGAACACCGTCAGCACTGCATCTATTTGTTGAAACATCTCAACTGGTATTCCATCAATTCCTGGAACCTTGTTTTTCACCAATGCCTTCAGTGCAGCTTGGACTTCTTCCTTCAGTATCATTGGTTCTTGATCATATGCTACCTCTTGAAATGGTTGCATGTCAACCAATTCTTTTTGGTACAGTGACTCTGTGTATTCTTTCCATCTTTTGATGCTTCCTGGGTTGTTCAATATTTTGCCCATAGAATCTTTCCACATAGCAACTTGAAGATTGAATTTTTTCTTCAGTTCTTTCAGCTTAAGAAATGCTGAGTGTTTTCTTCCTTTTTGGTTCTCTAACTTCAGATCTTTGCACATTTCATTATAATACTTAGTCTTCTTGAGCTATCCTTTGAAATCTTTACTTTCTTTTACTTCATCATTTCTTCCACTCACATTAGCTGCTCTACTTTCAAGAGCAAGCTTCAGAATGTCTTCTGACATCCATTTTGGTCTTTCTTTCCCGTCTTTTTAATGACCTTTTGCTTTCTTCATGTATGATGTCCTTGATAATATCATCCCACAACTTGTCTGGTCTTCAGTCATTAGTGTTCACTGAGTCAAATTTATTCTTGAGATGGTCTCTAAATTCAGGTGGGATATACTCAGGGCCGTATTTTGGCTCTTTTGGACTTGTTTTAATTTTCTTCAGCTTCAAGATGCACTTGCTTTTAAGTGATTGATGGTCTGTTCTGCAGTTGTCCTTGGCCTTGTCCTGACTGATGACATTGAGTTTCTCCATTGTCTGTTTCCACAGATATAATTGATTTGATTCCTGTGTTTTACATTCATGAGGTCCATATGTACAGCTGCCGTTTTTTGTTGTTTAAAAAAGGTATTTGCAATTAATAAGTCATTGGGCTTGCAAAATTCTATCATGCAATCTCCGGCATTGTTTCTATTACTAAGACAATATTTTCCAAGTATTGATCTTTCTTCTTTGTTTCCATCTTTCCCATTCCAATCACCAGTAATTATCCATGCATCTTGATTGCATGTTTGATCAATTTCAGACTGCAGAAGTTGGTAAAACTTCAATTTCTTCATCTTTGGCATTAGTAGTTGATTTGTAAATTTGAATAATACTTGTATTAACTGATCTTTCTTGTAGGCTCATGGATATTATCCTATCACTGACAGGCTAGATCTTGAAATGTTATTTTTGATGATGAATGTGATGCCATTCCTTTTCAATTTGTCCCTCTTGGCATTGTAGACAGTATGAATTCCTTCAGTTCAGTTGGTGTTAGAGAAGTGGAATATATTGATAATAGATTTAACTGATCCTTACAATGGGTGTCTTGATTTTGACTGTGCTTGGTGGGCATGAGGCCACCAAGTCTTGGTTTTGGCCCCAGATATTTCCTTTCCTAGAAGCCCAGATAGACCTGATGAAACTACAAGGCTGCTTTTCCTGATCCGTCTTTGAGCCCCTAGGTTTCAAGCCCCACTGACGTTCCATGGTTTGCTCTGCAGTCTGCTGTTGAAGCAGCTTGGCTGAGATGTAGCATAACCCTCAATGGGTCTCATATGTGATTAGCACTCAGAGTATAAAGCCCTTACACCAACATCTAAACAGCACTTGCTTCCTGTTTGTACCTTTCTCGTATCCCCAACAGACAAAACATAAATCTGGGGAATACATTCCTCAAAAGTCTTCTAGTGACACTCATTGACATTGACATGGCCTTGCTTGGCAATAGCTGATCAAGGAAGATTAGCAAGATAAAAAAGACAGCTTAACTGCTTTAACGTGCCTGATAGAGGAAGAGAGCTAGTGTGGATCCCCTAACAAGTTGGAAACACATCTCAATAGAAGAGTGGGGAAAACACTTGAAGTGGCAACTCATAAAAGAAATAGAGATGGCCAAAAAAACAATTTAGCCTCCTTAGTGATAAAGGAAAAGACGTAAAATTAGACCCTATTTTTCTGACATCAAACTAGTAAGATTATGGGGGCATTCTCATATACTACTGGTGAGAGTGAAAATTGGTACAACCCCCGGATGGTACAAACAATGTGCTCAGCTACTAAGTGAAATGTTGGAGGATGAACTCCACCCAGAGGTGCCTTGGAAGACCTGATGATTTACTTCCCTCAAATCAGTCATTGAATACCCTATGGAGCGCAGTTCTACTCTGACACACATGGAATCAGCATGAGTTGGAACTGACTTGTCGGCAACTGATTACTAATGTAGTAGCGAAATAGCCAATGTGAATCAAAAACACATTTTGTAAATTTGCCCTATAATTTTGCAAGAATTTAGGCTAAAGAAACAATCATAATTATGTGCAAAGATTTAGCTTTAAGGGTATTGACCACTGTATTACTTATAATAACAAAAATGGAAACTGTCTCCAAACAATGGGGCTACCTACCCTGTATCAGGGTCCTGATAGGAAAACAATTCACTGTAGTTATTTCAATAGAAATTTCAACATAGGGACTTGGTTATACAAGTAATAGAGGAGCTGAGAAACCAAACAGGGTGGAGAAGCAACTCAGAGATTGTTGTTGCTTGCTGTCCCATTGATTCAGACTCATAGCAACCCTATAGCACAGAGTAGAGCTGCCCCATAGGATTTCCTAGGCTATAATATGGGAGCAGATTGCCAGGTCTTTCCTCCCATGGAGCTGCTGGTGGGTTTGAACTGCCAACCTTTTGGTTAGCAGCCTAGTTCTTAACCACTGCACCACCAGGGCTCCTTAATTAACAACATTAAAAAATTCTCTCTACCCTTCCAGCTGGAGGTGGAATGGTATCACCAAAATCCAGAAGCTGGAACGTGGGGTGGGAGAGAGAGCAGGGATAGAGATGGGGAGAAATACCCTGGCTTTTCTCCCTCTGACCCTTTAGTTCTCTGCCAATGTTTCCCAAAGGCTGATCTTAGCAGGAAGCCAGGTGGCAAAACAGCCTGGGAAATATAGTGCCCTGTGATACAGAGAAGAGCAGAAGAAGGTGGGTCATGAATCTCAGCAATTAGGAAAATACCTGACATATATCCTATAATATTGCTTTTGATTGTCCCAGGCACCACTGGGATTCAAACCCAGGATATCCTATTTATTAGACAGGCACTTTAACCAGCTAAGAACAACCAGTAACTAAAGCAAATGGAAGAAATGATGAAGTAAAAGAACTAAAGATCTCAACGAGTGGCTTGAGAAGACAAAGTAAAGTATTATAATGACGTGTGTAAAGAAGTTAGACAGCCAAAAGGGAAGGACCTGCTTGGCATTTCTCGAGCTGAAAGAAATGAAGAAAAAATTCAAGCCTCAATTTGCAATATTGAAAGGTTCTATGGGCAAAATATTAAACGATGTGGGAAGGATCAAAAGAAGA
Source organism: Loxodonta africana (assembly GCF_030014295.1). Classification (NCBI taxonomy): domain Eukaryota; kingdom Metazoa; phylum Chordata; class Mammalia; order Proboscidea; family Elephantidae; genus Loxodonta; species Loxodonta africana. The sequence continues at coordinate 29,977,140 of NC_087356.1, forward strand.
TGGAAGGAATACACAGAGCCACTATGCCATAAAGAATTGGTTGACGTTCAACCCTTTCAGGAGGTAGCATATGATCAGGAAGCAATGGTAGTGAAGGAAGAGATCCAAGCTGCACAGAAGGCATTGGGGGAAAACAAGGTTCCAGGAATTGACAGAATACCAACTGGTATGTTACAACGAACATATGAAGTTCTGGAAGCGTTCACTTGTCTATGCCAAGAAATTTGGAAGACGGCTACCTACCCAACCAACTGGAAGTGATTCATATTTATGCCTACTCCAAAGAAAGGTGATCCAACTGAATGCAGAAATTATTGAACAATATCATTAATATTGCACACAAGTAAAATTTTGCTGGATCATTCAAAAGCGGCTGCAGCAGTCCATCGACAGGGAACTGCCAAAAATTCAAGCTGGGTTCAGAAGAGGACATGGAACCAGGGATATCAATGCTGATGTTGGATGAATCCTGGCTGGAAGCAGAGAATACCAGAAAGATGCTTACCTGTGTTTTATTGACTATGCAAAGGTATTTGTGTGGATCATAACAAATTATGGATAACATTGTGAAGAATGGGAATTTCAGAACACTAAATTGTTTTCCTGAGGAACCTGTACATGGATTAAGAGGCAGTCATTTAACAAAGGCCCAAGTCCCTTCATGGGGGAAAAGACAGTCTCTTTAACAAATGGTGCTGGCATAACTGTATATCCACCTGCAAAAAAATGAAACAAGACCCATACCTCACACCATGCACAAAAACTATCTCAAAATGGATCATACAACTAAATATAAAATCTGAAACAATAAAAATCGTGGAAGAAAAAAATAAGGACAACATTAGAAGCCCTAATACATGGCATAAACAGAATACAAAACATTACTAACAATGCACAAACACCAGAAGAGAAACTAGATAACTAGGAGCTCCTAAAAATCAAACACTTATGCTCATCCAAAGACTTCACCAAAAGAGTAAAAAGACAACATCCAGACAGGGAAAAAATTTTTGGCTACCACAAATCCAATCTGCGTCTAATTATTAAAATCTACCAGATACTGCAAAACCTCAACAACAAAAAGACAAATAACCCAGTTAAAAAATGGGCAAAGGATATGAACAGACACTTCACCAAAGAAGACATTCAGGCAGCTAACAGATACAAGAGGAAATGCTCTCGATCATTAGCCATTAGAGAAATGCAAATCAAAGCTACAATGAGATACCATCTCAGCCCACCAAGGCTGGCGTTAATTCAAAAAACACCAAATAATAGATGTTGGAGAGGCTGTGGAGAGACTGGAACACTTACACACTGCTGGTGGGAATGTAAAATGGTGCAACCACTTTGGAACTCAATTTGGCACGTCCTTAGAAAGCTAGAAATAGAACTACCATACAATCCAGCTATTCCACTCCTTGGAATATATCCTAGAGAAATAAGAGCCTTCACACGAATAGATATATGCACACCTATGTTCATTGCAGCACTGTTTACAATAGCAAAAAGATGAAAACAATGAAGGTGTCCATCAACGGATGAATGGATAAACAAATTATGGTATATTCACATGCCCTAAACCAAAAAAGGAGGAGTGTAATTTAGCCTTCTGCACCTGGAGCCCAAGCTAAAGGAAACAAAGCAACGAAGACTGAAGAAAGGCTTGACGGGCTATGTAGAAGCTAGAAACGCTGTCATTTCTGAGCTGCAAGCACCTAGATGCAGACAGTCCATTTGTTTGAGGGACCTCCGCTGCTGCCCCAGGGCAGGGGTGGGAGTTGGGCAGGAAGACAGCCGGAGGGAAAACATGATCATGGGTTGTTCAGAGGCTTTGAGGATCTCCGAGTACAGGAACAAGCTTTAAATTGTTGTTGGCTGCCTTCGAGTCGGCCCGCACGGACAATAGAATGAAACACTGGTGAGCCCTGCGCCATCCCCATGATCAATTATGGATCAGACCGTTGTGATCCTCATGCCTCTTTCCTGTTCTCCACTCACAGTCGGCAACCACGTTGTTGTGCTTGATGTGCAAGTTATTTCTGTATAAAACCAAAACCAAACCCAGTGCTGTCGAGTCGATTCCAACTCATAGCAACCCTATAGGACAGAGTAGAACTAGCCCCATAGAGTTTCCAAGGAGCGCCTGGTGGATTTGAACTGCTGATCTCTCGGTTAGCAGCCGTAGCACTTAACCACTATACCACTAAGGTTTCCTTATTTCTGTGTACGTTGTTATAAGACATATATTGTTTTGTTGCATGCTTTTTTAATTTACAAAATGCTTTTGGCTCAAAGTCTCTCTCTTTTTTAATTCTTTTAAACATCTATCAATGCTGCTCTGTGGACATCGAATTCATTACTTCCAGTAACTGTGTAATATGCTGGAGTCTGTGTGTTCCATGTTGCCCCACCCCTTCTCCCAGTAGCGAACATGTGGATTGACTCAACTCTGGCTCCACATGTCCCTTGTATTAGCTCCTAGGGCTGCCATAACAAAATACCATGAAGTGGGTGACTTATGAGAACAGAAATTTATTGTCTCACAATACGGAAGGCTGAATATGAGATCAGGGTGTTGGCCATGTTGATTACTTCTGAGGGCTCTGAGAGAGAAACTATTTCAGGGCTCTCTCCCAGCTCCTGGTAGGTCCAGGTATCCCTTGGCTTGGAATTGCAATGACATGAAAGCCTTCCTCTGTCTCCTTGTGTTTATGTATATCGTCTTGTTATATAAGGACACCGCTCATATGGGTTTAGGACCCCCTCTACTCCGGTAGGAGCCATGGTAGCCTAGTGGTTAAGAGCTTGGCTGCTAGCCAAAAGTCAGCAGTTCAAATCCACCAGCTGCTCCTTGGAAATCTTATAGGGCGGTTCTGCTCTGTTCTATAGGGTCACTATAAATTGATATTGACTTGATGGCAACAGCTTTTTCTTTTTTTTCTTACTCCAGAATAACCTCATGTTAACGTAACTGACAACATCTTCAAAGACCCTATCTCCAAACAGGGTCACATTCACAGGTACAGGGGTTATGACTCAATGTATCTTTTGAGGGACACAATTCAATCCATGATATCAGCTTAATCAACTTTGTGATAATCTCTCTGGGCATATTTCCAGGAGCAGTATAGCTGGATGACAGGGTGTGCATTTACTTAATTTGACCCTGTGCCATCAGATTACTCTCCTGAAAGGCTGCCCCAGTCCTCACTCTCACCAGCAGTAATTCTCCAACACCTGGCATTATTTAGCTTTCTAATTTTTGTTACTTTGCTGAGTGTAAAGTGAAATCTTATTGTTTTAACTTACGTTTCTCAAAGATCCTGAGGGCACAAATAGTTACATGCTCGACCACTTGCTGAAAGTTCAGTGTTTGAACCCACCCGGTGGTGACTCAGGAGACAGGCCTGGGAATCTTCTTCTGAAGGGTCACAGCCCTGAAAGCCCTATGGTACGCAGTTCTTATTCTGCACACACGGGGTTGCCATGAGTTGGCAATCAACTCTGCCGCAACTAACAACGGCAACAACAATTACTATGAGTTTAAGCATCCCTTCCTGCGTTTCTTAGCCTTTAGAATTTCCTTCTGTTAATTGCCTGTTCTAGTCTTTGCCCATTTTTGAACCAGGGCTCTTGCCTTCTCCTTGCTGATTTGCTGGAGCTGCTTGTATAACATATTTTAGTAGTCCTTTTGGCTTTAAGCATTGCATGTATCTTTTCCTGAGCCGTTAATTTTGTCATGGTGTCCTTTGTTGGCTAGACATTCTCCTTCTGGTACAATCAAACCCACCAATCTTTTTTGCTTTATGGCTGGTGTTTCTGGCCTTTCTCACCCTTAGACCACTAATTATTAATTTTAGAGTTTACCTTAAAGGGTTAGTGTGAAGTCCCCAGTGAGTCCACCTTTCTGTATAATATTAGGCAGGATACGGTTTGCTTTTTCTTCATGTCATTACTGAGTTAGGCTGTCCTTTTCCCCCTTATTTCACCTTTTCTGATACATACTACGTTCTCAAGGGACTGTTTCTCAGCACTCCTTTCTGTCCCATTGATCTGGTTTGTTGTTCTTGGACCAATAGCTGCTATTTCTATCATTATGGTTTGTAGTGTGCCTTCATATCTAGCCCAGCAAGTCTCCCTCTTTTCTTTTCCCCAGTTGTCTTTGCTATTCATGGCCCTTTATTCCTCTTGTAAATTTTAGAGTAAGTTTATCAAATCTCTGAAAAACACAGCTTAAGTTTCAATTAGAGTTGCATTGAATTTACTGACTTGGAGGGTAGAGTTGACTTCTAGCATATTGACAAGAGCATAGACTTTCTCTCTGTGTATTCATACAATCTTTTTTTGGAGTTTTAAAGTTTTCTCTATAGAAGTTTTATGAATTCTTTGTTGTTAATCCTCAGTTTATAGCTACTTTTCATGATCTTTGGTTCTTATTATATTTTCTGGTTGGTTATTGGGAGTGTAGAGGAGGGTTTCTCAACCTTGGCACCATTAATATTTTTGGGCTGGATAATTGCTTGGTGTGAAGGGCTGTCCCATGCATTGTAGGATGTTTAACAGTATACTTGGCTTATATCCATTTTTTTTTTTTGGCTTATATCCATAGACGCCGTAGTCCCCTTTCCCCCGTTGTGACAAAATGTCTTCAGACATTGCTAAATATCCCCTGGGTGTAGGGCTGGTTACCAGATAAAATACAGGACACCCAGGATTTTGTCCCAAATATTGCATGGGACATACTTATGCTAAGTAATTATTTGTTGTGTATCGTTATTCTTTTCCAAATTATTCCACCACTGTTAACATAAACTCAAAGCCTCCGAAGCAGAAACTCCCCCTTCTATATATTTTCTTATTTCATATAAGTGAGGTCATACAGCATTTGTCCTTTTGCGACTCACTTATTTCGCTCAGCATAATGTTTTCTAGGTCCATCCATATTGTGGCAGGCAACAGGACTTCATTTCTCTTTATGGCTGAGTGATGTTCCAGTGTTACAGGTGACTTTTTCTTTCTTCTTTTTACTTGCTACACTTTGAAATGTTTGACCATGAAAAGGTAAATAAGCAGAAATGTTAATTTAATCCAGAAAACAACGCCAGAGATTTTACGTCACCCACTGCCCTGGGGTGTGTGTGAGCAGTGGTATGGACGAGGGGTGACGTTTGGCACTACAGATCATTGGGTGACTCACCACCCCCTCTTTCTGGGCCTGCTGACCTGCTCTGTAAAATGAAGGGATTTAAGCTCCAGCCCAACTTGAACATTTATATTCTATGATTTGGAAGCTCCCTCTGCCGGGGTGGTTACTTGAAAGTCCTCGGGCTGTGGGACATGGTTCAGGCTCAGGTACCAGCATCACAGGAAACCTCACAAACCTGGTCCTCGAGGTGGCATGTGATCCCAGCCACCCTGGGGGAGGAATGAGGCTCTTCTCACTGCATTTTCAGGAGCTGATATGGCCTTCCTGTGGCCTTTTTCCTTCTTTTATTTAGCCCTGATTGTGCAATGGTTAAGCACTTAGCTGCTAATGGAAAGGTTGGCGGTTTGAACCCACCAGCTGTTGTTGGGGAGAAAACTGTTTCCATAAAGACTACTCATTGCCATCGCGTCAATTCTGACTCACAGCGACCCTGTAGGACAGAGTAGAACTGCCCGTAGGGTTTCTAAGGCTGTAATCTGTACAGAAGCAGACTGCCACATCTTTCTCCTGAGAAGTGGCTGATGAGTTTGAACCACCAAACTTTTGGTTAGCAGCTGAATTCTTAACCATTGTGCCACCAGGGCTCCTTCCTGTAAAATAAAGATTATAGCCTAAGAAATCCTATGGGGCAGTCTAGTCTATCCTATGGAGTCGCTATGAGTTGGAATTGACTCTGCAGCACAGAACAACATTTAGTGAGAAGCACTTTTCTTTCTTCCATCATGCTCTCTGTTCTCTAGGCTGCAAGCCCATTTCCAGGAAAAGCAGGCAGGGAACACGCCAATGGCAGTGCTGGAAAAACAAGATTCAGTATTCTTGGCGGTGCCCAGACTTCGGATCCCCTGAGAGACAATCGTGTGTTCTGTGTCTTATTAAATGTTTTCCTTCTTAATAAGCAGCGGGGAAGGGCAGCACCATCTGCAGCGCCTGCTGACCGGGAGTCTGGGGAGGGCTTAGCATTCGGCCTCAGAGCCTTTCTGTGATCTGATTTCTCAGTTGTGCCCTGAGTGTTCTCACCCTGGGGGCCCAGAACCGCTGCAGCGGGCCAGCTGCACGTTTGTTCAGGGCAGGGCTATATTCCTGACAGGACCAAGTGGCCCCTTCCTTGGCAACTTTCTCTGCATTTCTAAGCCCCAGATGCTGCCCTAAGACCATTTTCCCATGCTCCACAGAATGAAAATCTTGGGAAAATGATGTCCGTGTATGTGTATTATTAAGTTTACATACATTATGCATGAAGCCAGTATGAAGTGGCTTCACAGCACTTGGATGCAAGAAATGCCTCATTACTGAAAACAAATTAAATCCAGCTCTAAGTTCTCTCTCACAGAGGGGTAAGATGTCCCAAATCAGTTATTATTGGGGCCCTTGTCCCCTCCAGAAGGATGAGCAGGGGCCCCTGGGGAGTCGATACAGTCCAGAACCCCCAGAGAAAGGGCCTCTAGTCTTCAACCCATTGTGATGGCCACTGCTTTGTGAGCCCAGGTGGCCTGCTGGAGCGCCTCCCAGTGTCCCCCAGCCTAGCACAGGCCCTTGGCTCTGGTATCCACCCTCCTTGTACCACATGCTGGCCCAGCCTCTGCTGAGGGAGACAGCGGCCTGGAGGCAGGCCTGCCCTCCACTGGACAAATGTCCATCCCAGGCTGCACTGTCAGCAGATTTACCTCAGAGGGCCCTCATGTGGCTACCTCTGGAACTGCTACCTCAGCAGGGTTCCATGACGTTGTGAAACCAGTGTGAAACTGTTCGTTACAGATTAGTAAGTAAGTACAAGTAAGCCCGTGCTTACCTTGCTTACTGGATAATCCGTCCTTGTCAGGGATTGTAAATTTGAAAAGAGGCTTTGATTCTGTAGGAAAGTGCTATGGGCTTGGGAGAGAGACATGTCAGCCATACCTAGAAGCAGAATCTTTGATGTGGTGGAATAATGTGAAATTGTTCACTATAGAAGGTCTGGTAAGAACCATGCTTACCTTGCCTATTGGATAATCTGCCCCTGGGTCCATCCAGCCTTTGCATCATGCTTATCCCTCTTGTCCTGAAACTCCCCTCTGGGCCGGATTCACTTTACAGACAGGAGGCTGCTCTGGATGCATCATTTTCATCTAGATGTTCTCAAACAGGCAGATTAGTTTAAAATCATGATCTGTGTGTTCTTTTTGCTTTTTAAGGGACATACAATATTTCAAGGGAGGAGGGCAAGGGAAGAGGAAGAGGAAGGGGGAGAAGTTGCTAAGAAGGCTTGTCCATTCCAGATGACAGACACTGGGGAGTGAGGGGTGAGGGCGGGAGGTGTATGGAGAACAGGCAGAGGGTCTTGTCCAGCGAGCACCTTCAGGGCTCTGTCGACATGGACCTGGCTCCTTTGTCACCTCCAGCGCCTCTGGGTCCCCATGCTGCACATTGTTGTTGTTAGTTGCAGTTAATTTGGCTCTGACTCATGGCGACCCCACACACAACAGAACAAAATGATGCCCAGTCCTACATCATCCCCGTAATCGTTGCTATATTTGAGTTCATTGTTGTGGTCACTGTGTATTTTGAGTACCTTCCAGCCTGGGGGCTTCATCTTCCAGCACTGTATCAGACAATATTCTGTTGTGATCCATAGGGTTTTCATTTTCAGAATTAGCTCACCAGGCCTTTCTTCCTAGTCTGTCTAAGTCTGAAAGCTCCACTGAAACCTGTCCACCTTGGGTGACCCTACTGGTATGTGAAATACCAGTGGCATGGCTTCCAACATCACAGCAACATGCAAGGCACCACGGTACAACAAACTGACAGACTGGTGGTGTCCATCTTGCATAGATGTCCTCAGAAACACAAGCCTACCACTAGAGAGAGCTGATGGTCTAAAGAGATGGTCAGACTTCCTGAGGCAAGTGGTCTGCATCATGGAACATTCTACAAAAAGCAAACAAACAAAAAACCCCATGGTTGTTGTTTAGGTGTACTGTAAGCCAATCACTTAGCTCTCTTGCCTGCTGCTGTTGTGGGAGTGGAGATCAGGTTGGCTGTGAAGAGAAAGTCTACTCTGAGCAGGATGCGCCTGGGCACTCAGGCCTTTCACAGATGCTTTCAAGGCCCCTGAAGTGCTTATTTTTCTCCCTTTCACACTGTTGCTTTTGTCTTTGTATTGTTGTCCCTACCAACTCTCTGGAATACATTTTCTTCCTTATGGTTTGATGCTGAGTCCAGGCTTGTCTGTAAACTGCATGAGAAATACTGTTGTAGCAGGTCAGGGAGGAACATTTGACCCAGGAAACGCTGGATGAGAGTACTCTATAATGTACTGAGGGCAGGTGTTGACACCCACCCCCAATACTAAACCAGAAGCCTCCAGGCCCCTCACTGTCCCAAGATGGATGCCCATAACCTGCTGCTGGGGTGAGCAGAGTCTTCTGTCCATGAGGCCCAACCTCTGCCCAGCTGAGAGTCAGGTGAGAGAGCTCGCCGTACATGGCCCTCTGCGTTCATCAGGCCGTTTTGGGGGCTTCTCTCTTCTATGGCTGCTGCAGCTTCAGGTCACACCACACTTTCTTTCCCTGATCTAATCTTTCATTCCTTTCTTCCTCTCCTCCCTTCCACTCTGCCCTCTAGAACTGCATAATCAGGAAACTACCCTCCTGATGTACCCTCGTCTCTCGTCTTAATTCACTCATTTGTTCAGTCATTCAACAAACCCTGGTTGCACAATTACAAAGACCACTGTTTTGAGTACTAGGGAAGCAGCAGTCAGCAAAATAGACAAACTCCCTGCCTTTTAGTAGTGAGAGAAGGAACCCATACTACACGTTATGTTACACGTGGTCAGGGCTATAAAGAAAAATATAGCAGGGTAAGATGGTAGAGAACGATGGTGTATGAGGTGGCGTTGTTGTTGTTGTTAGGTGCCGTCGAGTCGGTTCTGACTCATAGTGACCCTATGCACAACAGAACTGTTGAAGCCACTGTGTCAATCCACCTTGTTGAGGGTCTTCCTCTTTTCCGCCGACCTTGTTCTTTGCCAAGTGTGATGTCCTTCTCCAGGGACTGATCCCTCCTAACAACAAGTCCAAAGTATGTAAGATGCAGTCTCACCATTCTTGCTTCTAAGGAGCATTCTGGTTATACTTCTTCCAAGACAGATTTGTTCGTTCTTTTGGCAGCCCATGGTTTATTCAATATTCTTCGCCAACACCACAATTTGAAGATGTCTATTTTCCTTTGGTCTTCCTTATTCGTTGTGCAGCTTTCATATGCATATGATGTAATTGAAAACACCATGGCTGGGGCAAGGTGCACCTCAGTTTTCAAGGTGGCTTCTTTGCTTTTCAACACTTTGAAGAGGCACTTTACAGCAGATTTGCCCAATGCAATGCATCTTTTGATTTCTTGACTGCTGCTTCCATGGATGTTGATTGTGGATCTAAGTAAAATGAAATCTTTGACAACTTCAATCTTGTCTCCATTTATCATGATGTTGCTTATTGGTCCAGTTGTGAGGATTTTTGTTTTCTTTATGTTGAGGTGGTAGGACTATTTTATACAAGGGAGCTAAGATAGGACTTTATTTTATTTTTTTAGACAGGCCTTTCTGACAAAGTCAAGATGGGGCAGAAACCTTAGGAAATGAAGGAGAGCCAGATGGATATGTAGGGGAAGAGCTTTCCAGGTAGAGAGAACAGCACAAGCCAAGGCTCTGAGGCAGGAAAGTGCCCAGTGTGTTTGAGGGAGAGGGAGGAGACCAGTGTGGGTGGGCAGAGGGAGCAGAGGGGAGAGTGGAGGCGGCAAGGTAGGAAGGCAGAAAGCCAGTCTTATGAGGCCTGACCAACCACTGTGGGACTTTCAGGCTTTGCTCCAAGTGAAATGAGAAACAATTGGAATGGTTTTGAGTAAAGAAGTGTTGTTTTGACGTTTTTAAGGGAGCACATTGGCTGCCTTGCAGAGAATTAGCCAGAAACAGAAAAATCAGTTAGGAGGCTACTGCCATAAACCAGGTGAGAGGTGATAGACCACAGAGGTAGCAGAGTCAGTATAAGAAGCTGCCAGATGCTGGATATGTTTTAAAGGTAAAGCCAATAGATTTGCTGGTAGAAAGGATATGCAGTGTGAAGGAAAGACAAGATCAAAGCTGACTCTAAGATTTTGATGTGAGCGACTGGAAGGATGGAGTTGCCACCCACTGAGATGGGAGAGAGGCAGAGAGGGGCAGGCTTTGAGGAGAGAACCAAGAGATGCATTTTGAAGCAGCCCCGTAGCAATGGCCAACCTAGCACCCGTGTTACAGTCTTGAAATACCATTTCCCAGTTTTTCTGGTCCAGGCCTGAGATAGGAAATGGACAAGATGAGCCTGGAGCATCTTATAATACCAGTAGCAAGGGAGCGATCAAAGGCAATTAGGGTTCAGTCAAAAAAAATTAATAGCCAACTTGAAGAGGTCCCACTTTCTAAAGATGGGATAATTGGATCACCAATAAAGATAAAACTGCAATGGACTGAAACATCATCAAATCCATGAGTTTAGCATCATGAGTTTATGATGATGCTAAAATTGGTCTCTTAATTGGTGTCTGTTGAAGAATGATAGGGAACCAACTCATTATTTTGAAAACTGGTGAATAGAGGGAAAGAATCAAACATTTGTCCTGCCTTTCGTATACCAACTATACCTCAGGGTAACCAAATAGTAGAGGAGGGGATAGTTCTCTTTATGGAAGTATTTCAGCTAATGAACGAAGAAGAATGATAGATAGAATTCGAATATGACCATTTGGCAACCCTAATAAGGTAATGGGTCTGGGCGGCAGTGAGCATAAATTGTTCTTAATGTGACAAAAAGAGAGATAAGTGGACGTTCTGTGGCCCCTGATAGAAGAGTAAACCACCACCTATGAGGTATTCTTGCCAAGAAATCAAACCTGACCTTGGTCAACCTCTAGAATCTAACTACCAATTCACAGGCAATCAGAGGACCGTGGCACATGCTGGACTACATACACCATGGGGTGCAATCAGGAAAATCCAAAGTGAGGGAAATTCTACAGGACAAATGGCCTTGTTTCAACAAATACACTGAAAAGAAATAGAGTAAAGGGGAAGCTACAGATTCAAAGAGACTAAAAAGATTTATTGACCAAATAAATGTGTGGACCTTATTTGGATTCTGATTCAAACAAAGAAGAAATTATGAGACAATGGGAAATTTGGACACTGACGATTCGAAGGCATGAAGGAATTATTGTAATGTTTACGGGTGCAATAATGATATGATGATTATATTTAGAGATGAACAATGAAATGTGCACAGATGAAACAATGCAACGTTTATGTCTGGGGTTTGCTTCAAAATAATACCAGGTGAGAGGAAGAGAAACAAGATTGGCCATGAGTTAGTTATCGCTGGACTTGAGTGATGGGTCCATGGTGAATTTGTTATACTAGTCTGTTTGAGTATTTGTTTGAAATTTCTCATTCTATGAAGTAAAGAAAGAGAAAACATAAGAAGAGAAAAAGAAAGGAAGGAAGGGAAGGAGAGGGGACTAGATGGAGGAGGGGAGGAAGGGAGGGATGGAGGAAAGAAAGTTAAGTTTTGCTTTGGGCAGGTTAAGTTTGAGATGCTCCTTGGATATCAGATAGAGATGTTGGGTAGGTAGCTTAGTACCTGAGACTGAGGCTCAGGAAGGTGTCAAGGCTAGAGATAAAATTAAGTAATCTTAAATTTATAAATGTACTAAAATCATGGAAATGTATGAAGTCACCTAAAATCAGCATAAATAAGAAAAGAGAGAGGTTTATAGACTAAGCCTTGGGGGTTTCCAGAATTGACAGGTCAGGAAGAGCTGCACAGATGCTGCCAGAGAGGGAGGAAGAGAATAAAGAGAGAACAAAGGTCTGGGGACTGAGTGAGGTGGTGTGTCAAAGAGGGGGGATGCTCACCTGTATCAAATCCTGCTCAGGGTCAAGTCGGGTGTGGACGGAGAATTGACCGTTTCACTTGGCAGAGTGGAGGTCATCAGTGACCTGGATCACAGAAGTTGGGGGAATGGTGGGGAGAAAACCCTAATGGAGTGGATTCAGGAAGGAAAAGAAGAAGAACGAGAGGCAGTGAGTAGAGTTGAGTCTTTGAAGAGGTTTGCAACGAAGAGCAGCAGAGAAATGAGCAAAGATGTCAGTGGGATGTGTGAGGTCAATGAAGTTGTTTTGTTAAGATGAGAGGAATGACAGCATGTTTTTGTTCTTATGGGAATGGTCCAACAGAGAGAGAATGAATGATGTGGGAGAGAGGGGTAACGGTTGGGGTGATTGTTAGAGTCACCCACATGGGCCTGAAACAGGTCTTCATGATCAGAGCAACTCTGAGGTGTTGTGATACACATATTCTACTGCCAGGGGCCTGACCATCACCCCTGTGGTCTTCCCAGGGTCTCCGTTAAAGTGCGGACGTAGTTTAGACGCTCATGTAACTGTTCTGGAAGCTCATGTTCACGGTGAGGGGATGGGGTTGGAGGCCCCCAGGTGTAAGATTCGTGGATCAGCATGTCAGGTCCTGTGCCAGACCATGTTGAGCTCATTTGGAGCCACTTTCTTGGACAACTTGTACATGCTTCTAGCAAATTCCATGTTGCTGGTCATTTGGTCTTCCACTCATTGGGTGACACTGAAAAGCAATTGATGATTTCCAGTTCCAACATGAGTGTTTGTCCGCTGCTCCCAGATGCATCCCGATAACTCAGGCTGTGCCCTTGTGGTGCCATTTCTTGTAGCTGTCCAAATGACAAGGTGTGGCCAGACCCCACAGACCACACCCTGAGGAAAGGCCCCAGAAATGCCAACCAACCAGCACTGGGTTCACAATGAGACCAGAACTGCCTGGGCAGAAAGCCTAGATGCTGCTTCTGGGTCTGGGGATGAGGCCAAGCTGTGGCTGGAGCAGCTGGAGGAGCGCTGGCCCCTACGGTTGTTTGATCAACACATTCTTTTCCCCCACAAAATGTTTCCGTATTAAGCTTCATTTTATTTCCACTATGCTAATGATAAGAAGTCTGGTGAACCCAAGGGTGATGATCACAAACATTCAATAACCATTGATTGAGTCAGCCTTCATGGGTGTCCTTGAAATAAAAGCCTCAGCACCAAGAACAGAGCTCTAAGAGCAGCCTTTTTCAGCCATGCCACTTGCCCACTTCCCACCAGGAGGGACCCTAGTCTTAGCTCTGGCTTAGGTAACCACGCAGCTCTTCGTTTCCCCAGGTAATCTGCCCTTTCAAGATGTCTCATGGTACATCGGGAAGAGCCCTCCAGGAGGGTCCAGAGATCTGGAGTTTATTTCAGGGTCTGCACTGACCAACTTTAGGCCTCACTTCCTCAAGTTCAACACATTTTACAGAAGAAATTTCTCCCCCACCCCCTAACCTGGAGAAATCCTGCTCTTTCTTTAAGATTGAATTTAAGTGAGAAGTCTTTGGCAGTACTTCCCTGACCTCCCTCAGGACACCTTTCATCTTTGATCCCAGACAGGCTTCTTCCCAACCCTGTACCTTGCTTCTAAATTTGCCCATCTGCCCTCGCAGCTCTGAACGCTCTGAGAACAACGGTCTGTTTTGTTCCTTGATTTTTAGTGCTATGAACAGTACCCGGCACGAATAAACGCCTTGGGGGAATGACCCTAGCCCTTAGCATATCACATTGAATTATTTGTTGATGGTCTGTTTTCTCCATCGCGCTATGAATGCCGTGGGAGACTACACACCATCTTTATTCCTCTTCACGTTGCCAGATCCCTAACACACGGCAGGGGCTCAATAAATGCTTAAAAGGTAAAATAGAATGACGACCGCCCCGCCTCCTCCACCTCCTCCCAACCCAAACGAATCCCCGCAGATCTCGATGTGGCCTCCAGGTGGCGCCCGCTACTTGGCTGTGTCTGGGTTTAGCTAAGACACCGCAGCCGGCACACAACCCCACTCAGCGCAGAGCCCCAGGGGAGGGGCGGCGGGGACGGCAGGATTGACTAGCCACCTCCTCCCAGGCGGACACGCAGCCAGCGCCAGGGGTGCGCGGCCCACCTGAGGTCTTGGCCCTCCGGGCAGATATTTTAAAGAAATGTTGACGGATTGGGGATGGGAGCGGAGGGGATGGCTGTTGCCTATAGGACCAGAGTAGAACTGCAGAACTGCCCCATACGGTTTCCAAGAAACGCTGGTGGATTCAAACTGCTGACCTTTTGGTTAGCAGCCGAGCTCTTAACCACTGCACCACCAGGGTTCTCTGGTGCCTCTTAACCAAAAACGCAAAACCAAACCCATTGCCGTCTCCTCGATTCCAACTCCTAGCGACCCTATAGGATAGAGTAGAACTGCCCCGTGGAGTTTCCAAGGAGCGCTTGGTGGATCTGAACTGCCAACCTTGTGGTTAGCAGCGATAGCTCTTAGCCACTACACCACCAGGATTTTCCCAGTGCCTCTCAGGAAATGCTAGTGAGGTGAGGTAGTAGTTAAAAATTCGACTGCTAACCAAAAGGCCAGCAGTTTGAATCCGCCAGGCGCTCCTTGGAAACTCTGTGGGGCAGTTCTACTCTGTCCTATAGGGTCACTATGGGTCGGAACCGACTCAACGGCGATGTTTGTTTGTTTTTTTTTTAAGCCACTGGTGCTAGCTGGCGAGGGAGTCATACCTCTGCTGGTGACTGTGTGAGAGCTGCAACACGCATGCACACAAAACTGTATTGTCATAATAAACGATACTAACAGCAATCGCGAGGCATGTCCAGCACACTTACTACATGTGGTGCACTATTCTAAGTAAAAAACACGAGGTCCAAAAAACTCAAACCCACTGCAGCGGAGTTGCTGCCACTCATGGTAACCTTACGTGTGACAGAGTAGAACTGCTCCATAGGGTTTTCTTGACTGTAATTTTTACCAAAGTAGATCGCCAGCCCTTTCTTCTGCAGCATGGCTGGGTGGGCTCGAACTGCTCATCTTTAGATGAGTAGTTCAGCCCAAACTGTTTGTGTCACCCGGGGACCTAACACAGAGGTAAATTAAAAAATACATTAAAATTGTGTTTTGTAGTGAGGAAACTCAGGTGCAGAGGTTCAATAACTTGGCCAAGGTTGATCATCTAGCAGGTGGCAGAGATAGAGGCAGTCTGGTTCCAGAGTCTGCAGGCTACCCTGCCTCCCTCTGCCTGTCCAGCCTTCGAGAGTACAGCCAGCCAGACAACACTTGCTCAGCACCTGTATGTACCAGGCATCTGGCTCTGTGCTTGTGCACAAGCAGGTGAAGGGGCAAAAGTGTATACCTTCCAGGAGCCTCCAGGCTGGCAAGGGGGACCAAAGTGTTGGGCTGAGATATGGTAAGTGGTAAAGACAGACAGTCATAGGTACTCAGGTGAGAAAGAATACTGGGGAAGGAGATGCAGTACCCCCCGACCCCCCGTGGCTCTTTTTATGCCCCATTTTTGTATTGATCATCTTTTTTGGTTTGCTGGCATGCCAGCCTTGGTGCTGGACACCTGCCTGGGTCCCTACGGGTCATCTCCGCACAGAGGCTGGGAGCCTTGTTCTTTTTTTTTATAATTTTTATTGTGCTATAAATGAAAGTTTACTAATCAAGTCAGTCTCACAGAAAAACCCATATACGCCTTGCTACACACTCCCAAGTACTCTCCCCCTAATGAGACAGCCTGCTCCTTCCCTCCACTCTCTCTTTTCGCGTCCATTTCGCCAGCTTCGAACCCCCTCCACCCTCTCACCTCCCTTCCAGGCAGGAGATGCCAACATAGTCTCAAGTGTTCACCTGATCCAAGAAGCTCACTCCTCACCAGCATCCCTCTTCAACCCATTGTCCAGTCCAATCCATGTCTGAAGGGTTGGCTTCGGGAGTGGTTCCTGTACTGGGCCAACAAAAGGTCTGGGGGCCATGATCACTGGGGTCCTTCTAGTCTCAGTCAGATCATTAAGTCTGGTCTTCTGAGAATTTGGGGTCTGCATCCCACTGCTCTCCTGCTCCCTCAGTGGTTCTCTGTTATGTTCTCTGTCAGGGTGGTCATCAGTTGTAACTGGGCACCATCTAGTTCTTCTGGTCTCAGGATGATGTAGTCTCTGGTTCATGTGGCCCTTTCTGTCTCTTGGGCTCGTAATCACCTTGTGTCCTTGGTGTTCTTCATTCTCCTTTGATCCAGGTGGGTTGAGACCAATTGATGCATCTTAGATGGCTGCTTGCTAGCGTTTAAGACCCCAGACGTGGGACCCTTGTTCTTTTTTTTTTTTTTTAATAACTTTTATTAAGCTTCAAGTGAACGTTTACAAATCCAATCAGTCTGTCACATATAAGTTTACATACATCTCACTCCCTTCTCCCACTTGCTCTCCCCCTCTTGAGTCAGCCCTTTCAGTCTCTTCTTTCTTGACAATTTTGCCGGCTTCCCTCTCTCTCTATCCTCCCATCCCCCCTCCAGACAAGAGTTGCCAACACAATCTCAAGTGTCCACCTGATATAATTAGCTCACTCTTCATCAGCGTCTCTCTCCCACCCGCTGACCAGTCCCTTTCATTTCTGATGAGTTGTCTTCGGGGATGGTTCCTGTCCTGTGTCAACTGAAGGTCTGGGGAGCATGGTCGCCGGGATTCCTCCAGTCTCAGTCAGACCATTAAGTTTGGTCTTTTTATGAGAATTTGGGGTCTGTATCCCACTGATCTCCTGCTCCCTCAGGGGTCCTCTGCTGTGCTCCCTGTCAGGGCAGTCATCGATTGTGGCCGGGCACCAACTAGTTCTTCTGGTCTCAGGATGATGTAGGTCTCTGGTTCATGTGGCCCTTTCTGTCTCTTGGGCTCTTAGTTATCGTGTGACCTTGGTGTTCTTCATTCTCCTTTGATCCAGGTGGGTTGAGACCAATTGATGCATCTTAGATGGCCGCTTGTTAGCATTTAAGACCCCAGACGCCACATTTCAAAGTGGGATGCAGAATGATTTCATAATAGAATTATTTTGCCAATTGACTTAGAAGCCCCCGCAAACCGTGTTCCCCAGACCCCCGCACTTGCTCCCCTGACCTTTGAAACATTCATTTTATCCCGGAAACTTCTTTGTTTTTGGTCCAGTCCAATTGAGCTGACCTCCCATGTATTGAGTGTTGTCTTTCCCTTCACCTTAAGCAGTTCTTATCTACTGATTAATCAATAAAAAACCCCTCTCCCACCCTCCCTCCCTCCCCTCCTCGTAACCACAAAAGTATGTGTTCTTCTCAGATTTACTATTTCTCAAGATACCACAAAAGTATGTGTTCTTCTCAGGTTTACTATTTCTCAAGATGGGACCCTTGTTCTTAATGAAAGAGTTTTCTGATGCTGCCTGCCTGCCTACCAAGATTTCTGAATATCAGGGAGACCTGGTGCCTCAGTGGTTAAAGCGATTGACTGCTAACCAAAAGACTGGCAGTTCAAAACCACCAGCAGCTCCGCCGGAGAAAGATGTGGCAGTCTGCTTCCGTAGAGATTTACAGCTTTGGAAACCCTATGGGGTTGTTATGACTCGGAATCAACTCGACCGCCATGGGTGGTTTGGGGTTGCTCCACTTGTTTATTAGACAACCAATATGACACGCCACCCCTATTCTGCCCACACATTCTCTTTTCCACCCTAGCCCCACCATCAACAGCCAGAGCTTGCCTGAACCTCCACTAAGCTGAATTCTAAGGCCTCTGCCAGCCTTACCATCTGCTCTGCCTCTGAGATCTTCAACGCCCCAGCTCCCTATCCTTCTGGCTCAATTGCATTTCTACTTCCATTCCAACTAGCGGTAGCTGTGAGACCTGCAGCCTCTCTCCTTTTCTTCTAATACGTCAGCACCCCCGCTGGCTTTGCCTCCTCCCTGCCCATCCTGGTGGTCATCTGTGGCTGATCACTTGAACCACTTTCTTGCTGGCCCCCTAGAGTCTTCTATCTCCATTTTCTTCTAAACATCTAGTCTGGAAATCTTGCCTTCCTAATCGTCTGGATCTGCTGTCCCTGCTCCTTCGTCTGGTGCGCTCAGGGGTGATGCAGGAAATCACACAGCTGGTAGATTAGTGTCTGGTGGGACTGGCTGCATGAATCACGGGCGCCTGGTGATGCGATGGTCAAGCGCTGGCTGCTAACTGAAAGCTTGGCAGTTTGAACCCACCCAGCAGCTCTGAGGGAGAAAAGACCTGGCATTCTGCTCCTGTAAAGATTATAGCCTAGAAAACCCTATGGGGGTAACTCTACTCTGCCACATGGGGTTGCTATGTGTTAGAATCGACCAGAAGACACCTAACAACTGCAATAATAACTGCAAAATGAACATGTGGGGATCTGTGCTTAAAAATCTTAAGGATTTCAAGATGGCGATGTTAGAGCATTAAAGTAAGTGCGAGGCCCTCCAGATGTAGGACCTTGTGTGACCGCACAGTTCATATACCATGCAGCCACCCTTGGAGTCACATACATGGCCTCCCACCTTCCCTGAGCTCTCAGGTCCATCTGGTCACTCTGGTGTCTCAGACCTGCTGCCCCTTCTGTCCCCTCCCCTGGCCACCACTGCTCTCCTCAGCTTTCCTGCAATATTCCAATCCCAGACAACATTCTCTTCAGCCTCACTGGCATTCTGAGAGGTTTTCTCTAGCAGGGAGAAAGGCTGGAGTCCCCACCCTTGTGAAAGCCATCTGGACCATGTGGAGTGGTAGACAGAGACTGCCACCAGTGATCCCCCTCAGATGCCCTCTCCTCAGGGTCTAGATGTCAAGGGAAAACAGAGGTGGGAGGGAACCACAGGCCACTGAGCACTCTCTCTGCCTAAGCGTTGACTAGACGTTTTACTTGTGTTACTGGATGTAAATCCTCCAGGGGGCTTTACTTTCCCCATTTTTTAATTTTAGAGATGAGGGAAGAGGTCTAAAAGGGTTAAGTGATTTCTTGAGGTCCCACAGGTAGTAAATGGCAGTGGCAGGCTTTAAGCCCAGGTTTGTGTGGAGGCAAAGGCCACACACCTTTCCACTTATATCTCCCTTTCCCAAAGGGGTGTGGCTAGGTCTTAACACTGATTCATTAACCAAATCCAGCCCTTCTTCTCCCCTACCTCTTCCTTACCCCCTTCACCCTGATTCCCCCTTGAGGGACATTTAACGTCATTCTCAGAATCTGCCAAGTTGAAACTTCTGTTTACTGATAACAACTACTCAGTTTCCAAGAAGAAAAACTCATTTGGCCGTTCTCTGACTATCCCTTTTTACCTGAACCTCAGCTTTCCATCTTGCTGGGCACCAGTGGGAGAAGCTTTTGTTTGCCTCTGCTCAGCACTTGCCCACAGCATCCTTACTTCCTGGCATCTCCCGCCATTTCTACTCCCACTCAAACCTTTCATACCTTCCTGATCCTGGCCACAGCTGGGTCGACCTGCTGCCCTGCCCCATTTCTCAACCCTGGAATGTACTTTTGCCAGTACCCTTCTCAAAGTAAGTGTGAGTGATGTTTATGAGACACTTGAGAATGAGAACACTGACTGGACCTTTAATGACATTTAGGAATTTTTGATATTTTAGGTGTGGCAATAGTATTGACCACCACAGGGCTGTCAGTTTGTTGTACTGTGGTGGCCTTTGTGTTGCTGTGATGCTGGATGGTATGCCACCAGTATTTCAAATACCATCAGGGTGATCCATGGTGGACAGGTTTCAGTGGTACTTCTAGACTAGGACAGGCTAGGAAGAAAGGCCTGGAGATCTACTTCCAAAAATTAGCCAGTGAAAAAGCTATGAATCACAGGAGAATATTGTCCAGTATAGTGCTGGAAGATGAGCCCCTTAGGTTGGAAGGCACTGAAGATACACAATGGTTACAGCAAAGGACTCAAGTATACCAACAATTGTGAAGATGGCTCAGGACCAGGCAATGTTTTGTTCTATTGTACATGGGGTCACCAAGTGTCAGAGCTGACTTGACAACTAACAGCAATAACAGTAGTGTTGAGGTTATATTTTTTAAAAGACTCATGTTTTAGTCATACACAGAAATATTAACGGATGGAACAAAATGGTATCTGGGATTTGCCTCAAAATAATTTGATCATGTGAGTTGATGATTGGAGAGCCTAGTTGTACTCTTCTGACTACTTTGCCTCTGTCTAAAATTCCCCATAGTAAAAAGTTAAAAAAAAAAAAAAGGCATTGAAATGATGGGCCATGGACTCAAGAGCTCTGTGCGTTTGAGAGCTGGGGGTGAGTGGGCAGCGCTGGGAAGAGAACTAAAATTGGTGAGCACAACAAGGTGAAGTAATATCAGTTCCTGAATTTCTAGAATTAATTTGTAAACAGTGTTATCTCCCCACCCTTATCAGCCAAGACTGGAGGAGGTCTAGTGTCCGTTTCTGAGGATCCTGCCCCCTCTGTATGTCTTGCTAGAATTCTAGGGTCTATGCTGGCCTGGACAGAATTCCCAAGCTTCCATCTAAGGGCGCTGTACGAAGCGACCTGCCTGGCTGTGGCTCCTCTTGCCCTCTCTGCCACAGGACGCTGCTTTGGCCCCTGTCTGTGACTTCTGCTGCTTCCTGCCCTAGCAGAAGGGTTTTTGCCTGGGTGGGAGCTTCAGAAGGAGGCTGGATCCATGGCGAGCCTCCTCCTTCTGGGCTCAACTCTGTCCAACCAAACCAAACCTGTTGCCATTGAGTCGATTCAGACTCATTGCGACCCTATAGAACAGAGTAGAACTGCCCCATAGGGTTTCCAAGGAGCAGCTGGTGGATTCGAACTGCCAACCTTTAGGTTACAGCCAAGCTCTTAACCACTGTGCCACCAGGGCTCCCCACTGTGTCCAGAGCTGTCTTGTGTTTTTTTCAGCTTGTAGCTCTCGGCCATTAGCCGTGATTTTGGAGTCCATCATAGTGCTGGCTACTTCTCACAGGACAAGAAGTTCATGGGCCAAGTCTGCGTGCTGCCCACAATCAGTCTTTTGTTTAGACTGTGCATGCGTACCCGGCACACAGAAGTCCCTGCCCAAATGCCCCAGCCCACTTCTGGGGCTGCGCGAGCTTCTTTTCCATCTGTCCTGTATGTGCTTGTGTAAGTCTCAAGGTTGGTTGAGGAGAAGCTGGCTGCAGGGGCCTTTGGGTGGAGCTTGGACATACGGGTTGTGGTATTTGTTCAATGCCTGCTGGATGCATCTGGGATGGAGAACAGCTTAATTTTAGGGGGCATATGTGTCTCGAGATGGTCTCAAGATGGTAGGCTATCTCAGAGGAGGTTATCAGCAGAGGGCAGGGGGAAAGCATAAGGATGAGGCTTACATAGCCCAGGAGTTTAGGGGATTCTCCCTCTAGCCCAGAGATTTCCAAGCTGTTGTTCACTGCAGAACCTTCTCTTCAAATGCTTATCTGTAAACCCAATATGAAAATAAACATTAGCAGAGCTCCTCCTGCTGAGACAGGCTTGGTGGCCTGCCCACCTGTACCTGAGGAACAAGCTGAAACCTCCCAGATCTAGGGGATGTGCAGGTCTGGTGAGAGGTGCACAGGCAAGGTGCACCACCAGGTGGTTTCAGATCCCAGGAGCAGGAGCGCAGGGGCAAAGCAGGAGTGAGGATACGGGACACATGGGGCAACCTCCCATTCTCCTCATTCGGCAGTTCCTGACACACATAGCCTTGTAGCTGCAAATCTGGCTAGACCCCCATGTTACCACTATGGGGCCTTTAAATAACGATGCTGTTAAATAATAATACTGCTTGTAAAGTATAAAGGACAAAGTAAACAGGTGATTTCCCCCAGTGAAAGGGTATGTGTGGGTGTTCGTGGCCCGGGTGTTCTATCTCAGGGCCCACCATTATTATCTTGTTCAGATTCTCTGTGTTGGTTATTAAGCTCACAGACATCCTTCTATGCTCTGCTCTGTGAGGCTGGGGCTGGGACTCTGCAGACCATGATTCCCTGTGGCCAGCTGGCTCCATGTTGGGCTTTGCCAATCAGTAGCACTAGGGGTATTGCAAGGCTGGAGGAGGGAGAAGGGACTTTCTCCTTCTGTCTGCATTGAGTTCCTGTGAGCTTCACCCCGGTGGTCACTGTTCACCTGGCAGTGAGACAGTTCATTCCAGTAGTAATTTGTTCCATTTTATAGTTTTTTTCCCACACTTCCAGTACCAGCCTTAGAGATAATAGGCAGTCGCCCTCCTTGGGGATCTGGGTCCTAGCTTTGGCGGACCCCTCTTCTAAGGTTCTAAATTATTATAATCCTAATTTCTTCCCTTTGTTGCCTAACCCGGGAGAAGGAGCTACTTCCTGTAGTTACTACCTCTGTGTTTATCTTGATATTCCCTTTTTTGCCTTTGCAGCCTCTGATACCTGTTTAACCAATTGCCTATATTAAATTCTCTCTGTTAAAATAACTGGTGTGTTTCCTGTTTTCCTAACTATACCTGACTGATAAACCTCATGCAGAGGCAATGCCTGGGCAGTAGATCAGCTGACTTCTCAGGGTATATCCTTGCCTTCTTGGGCTGCTCTGAGAACTCTAACTTCCAAAACCCTACCAGTCACCCTAACAAATCAATCTCCGAGGTAAAGGAAGTCTCGTGTTATAGCAAAAGTCCTTAATCTAAAGCAACATTTATAAACAAACTCACTCCAGGAAGGAGGGTTTAATTTGAGAAAGCCGGTAGGGACCATGAATCTTTTCATCCCAATCAAAGCTGTCAAAGCCAGTTAGTATCAGATTCAGTCAGATGGCCCCAAAGCCTCAGTCAGCCCAGCGGCAGTCCTGTCACCAAGGAAACCACATGTCAGAGCAGAAAGTGGTGAACAGGGTCCCCATGAAAGAGCCAGAACCTCAGTCTTTTGACATGTTTGTCATTATCAACTCTGCCAAAGTGTAGCATCTCTTGTAAGAATGATTCTCTGAAACTTTTCCCACCCCAACTCCCCGCTGCCTTCTGTTGTTTCCTAAATCAAGAATATGCCTGCCTCTGAGAAAGGCATGTGTTGGCAGGCATGGCAGACAACACGGAGAGTTACTTGTTTACTCAACAATAGATAAGGCAGACTGCCTGCTGCATTGGCACCAGGACTACCGTCCTTAGGGTGCTCCCACCTACCTTCCCAGGCCCCAGTGCCTTCTGGTCATCTAGGCCTCTTACTAGTGGTCAGAAAGTCTGCTTCTCCCCTCCGCCGGCCACAGTAGGAGCAGGATAGCATGCTCCATAGCTATCTATTATGGGTTTAATTTTATCTCCCCCAAATTTTGTTGGAGTCCCAACCCCTGGTACCTGTAAATGTGACTTTGTTTGGAAATAGGATCTTTGAAGGTGTTTCAGTTAACATAAGGTCATACCAGAGTAAGATGAGTACTAATCCAATCTAAGTGGTGTCCTATAAAAAAGGAGAAGAGGCAGACAGAGGAAAGCTGGCCATATGAAGATGTATGTACATTCCAAGGAACACCTGGGGCTACCAGAAAGCTGCAGAAACAAGTATGGACCTTTTCCTAGACTCTTCCTAGAGAATATGTCTTGCTGACATCCTGAATTCATACTGCTAGTCTCCAGAACTGTGAGACAATAAATGTCTGTTCTTTTAAGCCACCCACTTTGTGGTACTTTGTTATGAGCCCTAGGAGACTAATATGCTATCGTTCCCTCTATCTGAGTTGATGTTTGATGTCACCACCCTGTAAATCATTAAACAAACCCCATCTTGTTAATGCCTGATAACTTCAAATGTGACAAGAGGATTCATTCACTTTATTCAATCATTCTTCATATATTTATGGAGCACCTCTTGTGGCGGGCACTAGGCTGGGCATTGAGGTTAATAATAATAATTAATCATTTATTGGTGGTGGATAGAGCCAATGGGTGCTTAGGATGTGTCAGGGAGGGCCATTCTGAGGAAGTGACAGACCAACTGTGTTCCATTTATCTATTGCTATGTAAAAAGCCACTCTAAAACTTAGTGGCTGAACACAATGACAGCTGTTACTCTGTTTATGAACCTGCAGATTAGGCGGGGCTTGGTGAAACAGCATGTCTCTGCTCCACCTAGCATCAGTTGCGGGACCTTGAAGGCTAGTGGCTGGAATCAGGGGATGCTGGCAGGGACCTCAGGTGGGGCAGTCAACCAAAACACCTACATATGGCTGTTTGGCTTTGTCACAGCATGGTGGCCTGGTTCTAGGTGTGATCCTCCCAAGAGAAAGAGCCAGGTGGAAGCTCTGTCATCTTTTTTGACCTAGTCTTAGAAGTTACACAGTCACTTCTGCAGTATTTTATTCCTTAGAAGCAAGTCGCTAAGGCTGCTTCTTATATTCAAGGGGAGGGAAATTAGATGTCACCTTTTGATGGGATCATGTCAAATAATTTGTGGAAGTATTTTCAAACCATTACAAGCTATGAGTGGGAGAAGAAATTAGCGGAAGAGCATTCTAAGAAGGACTAACTTGTAAAGGCCCTGAGGCTGAAAAAAGCTTGGTGAGTTCAAGGAAATGAAATGCCAGTGAGCCTGAAGCACAGTGAACACGGGGGAGAATTATGAGACCAGTTTAGAGATGGACAGAAGCCATATTAGGCTGTTATAAGAGTTTAGATTTTATTCTGAGTGCAGTGAGGGCCATTGTAGTACGTAAGTTGGATATGGGCATTTTTATACTCACATCTTGAAATAGTCATTTATCTGTTATGCAGAGAATGGATTGAAGTGAGATAGGAATAGGGAAAACCAGTTAGGACACTACTGAAGTGGTCCAGAGGAGAGAGGATGAAGGCTCGCGTTAGAGTGTTGGCACTGGAAATGAAGAGAAGTAGATGGACTTGAGAAACGGTGGGGTGAACTGAAAGGATTTATTAACAGGTTGGATGTGAAGGTAGATAACAAGAAGGACCCTCTGGTTTCAGGCTTGAGTATCTATGTGGATAATGGAGCCATTTCCTTTGATCAGAAGACTAGAACTCACAGAGATGGGTGAAAGGGAAAATCCCAAATTCATTTTTAACATGTTAAGTTTGAGATGTTTGTGAGATATACTGGTAGTAAGGAATAGACAGCTGGGTATATGAACTTGCCAATCAATGGAGAGTATGGGGCTGGAGATAAAAATTTGGAAATTATGATCATATGGATGATGTTTAAAGCCATGGGCCTGGACTAGATCACCTAGGAAGAATCTAGAGTGAGCAAAGGAATGAAGATAGAGCCCTGGGGAAGGGTAGCCTACAAAGGAGACAGAAGAGTGGCCAGAGAGATAGGAGGAAAATTAAGTAAATGGATGTTATAGAAATCAGGAGAGGAGAGACTTTGGCAAGGAAGAGTTGAGAAAGAAAGAATTGGTTTGAATAACATTTCAGAGCCTTTCAGATCTGAATTTGTATGACTTCATGAATGTCTCAAATCTCTTAGCAGTCGGTGGAGAATTTTGATGTAGGGCTTTAACGTGATCATGGATAAGATCGAGCCCAGAAATAAAATGAAGACTCTTGTAGGGAAGCTAGGACAACAATGTAGATGGCAAAATGTAAGTGGCATTATCTGATTTCCTCTTCCTGCAGGGCTGGCTCAGCCATGGCAGACCCCAAGGGCTTAGGGAAAGATGGCAGCCCTATCTCTAGACAGGTACATGCGTGGGTACCAATCCCTGTTTCTCCCCTTTGAGAGCATTCTCTGAGCCTCCAGTCTAGGAGGAACTTTATGACTTGCACCAGTGGGGTAGTCCCAAGGCTCTATGGTTGGACCCTGGTCCAAGAGGAGAGCCTGGCAGCTGGATTACTCCTGTTGGCTGATGCAGGATTGCATGAGATTAGACTACTAGAATGGTGCTGACACACTGATTTTGAGAGATTTCGTATCAAATTCAGGACAAGTTCAGAGTACCTGGCTACTGATGGTCTACCGCCAACAGTTGTGCTTGAGCTGCGTTTGTGGCTCTTGCCTCAGAGCTGACCTGTCTGTGTTTCAACCGTGTTGCCACCTCTGATCTATAATACTCAAAGGCATGGGGTCGTAGCAGAAGTCTTTTATCCCCTTTGCCACTAGTACCTAGGATTGTCACTCTGCCCCCTCATCAGGCTCTACACCACACATCAAGAAGTCCTTCAGAGGCAGCCATGCCTATGTCCTCTTAGGTTTTTCAAGACTGTTACTTTGCAATGCCAATAGGCTCTTCCAGTCAATGTCTTCTCTTGCTTCCAAATGATGTGGCCTTACTGTGCGTTCCCAGGTTGCTCTTAGGCCATTCCTTGTATTCCTTTATACAAGGAAGAAACATTTCTTGTATAAACTGGACTGTGTTTTTGCTCTTGCCTGTGTCACCTTTCCTCTTCTCCCTGTTGTTGGTGTTGTGTGGAAGGTAGGGGTGCAGTCAACATTAAAAGAAATCACATTCTAGTAATGTACCGATTATGGCCTGAAGAATTGAAGGGGATATATGGTTGGAAGATGGGTTGTTCTATGTTAATCAGAAAATGAATACTCTGTCACATTTTTGTGCATACTCCAAGGAAGGCTTGTGTTTGTGATCATCATCAATGAAGCTCAGAAACAACCTTTGAGAGTGATTCACAGGTGACATGGTGGGTGGTGCAACACCGTGAGTAATGATGCAACCAGCACTAAACAAATGGTATTAGAGAACTGCAGAGACAAAACAAACAAAAAACTACCACCACCACCAACAAAAAACCCCAAAGCAACAAAGCTATACTGTTTCAACAAAAACAGTTTCCAAAGAGTGATGATATTACAAGTAATAACAGCGTTGCTGCCTTTTTCTCACAGTGAGAGACAGCATTATCTAAAAGAGCATAAAGAAATATTTCCTGGACCTGAACAGGAACAGTTGATGCCTGGACTCTATGAAGAATGTTCATTGCCCTGATAGAATGAGAAATAAATATGTGAGAACCTCTCCTCTGCTGACTATTCTAAATCTCCTTTGCTAAATGTCAACACCTCACACAGGCCTGTACATTTTGAAATGCCTTTTCTAAATCAAATTGTTTAGATAGACCAGGGTCCTACAAAAGCATATTGCCCCAGGGTCCTACACACCCGTGGTGGCCCTGTTCATTGGTGGTCTTGAAAATGTTGTTTCAGTGGACTGGTGGTGATGAATACCTCATTGGAGCACGTTCAAGGGAAAGTGAAAAGAGAGAAATTGGAGACAATGAATATAAACAAGTTTTAAAAAGATTTTTGCTATAAATAAGAGTAAAGACAGGAGGCAGAAGTTGGAGGGGTGTGTCGGGTCAAGAGAGTTTTTTTTATGTGTATGCAGATGGTGATTTCCTTGACTAGACGATGGGATGGGAATCTAGTGAAGATAAGTAGAGGGAATGGCCTTAGAGTGGAGCACTGACAGCCACAAGAGCAGGTGGGAGGCAGAGTCTGTGAGTGTGTAAATGGGATGAGAGCTTGCAGAAGTCCTTTTCCCAATGCTCTGTTTTCTCGGGGGGGAAAAAGGAACCAAGGTAATCAGCAGAGAGGGAGTGAATTAGGGAGGAGGTGTTATTTGTTTGAAAAGTGAGGTAGGTGAGTAGGTGAATGAGCAGGACAAAAGTGGTGGAATTTGCTGGCAGCCCTAAGGACTCACTTGACGCTAGTGGCCAGACCAGCGGGACTAGTCAGTTTGGCTGTTGATGTTTTTTTTATCCACATTCAGCTATGTGGGTGTCAGTGTGGAATAAACGTAGAATTAGATTTAAGCAGGGGTGGACTGCGCTAGTGATCAGCCCATAGCCTCTCAGCTGCAAATCCATCTTTGTTGCTTGCCTGTGATATTGGCATGTTTCTCTGTGGTCAGCTGGCACAATGTACATTTCACCAGTAGGGTGAACTGGAAGAACACTAGTGGATGAAAGGGCATTTCCTGGTTCCAGGGTGATTTTTTTTTTTTTGCTGTTGC
Organism: Loxodonta africana; assembly: GCF_030014295.1. Lineage (NCBI taxonomy): Eukaryota > Metazoa > Chordata > Mammalia > Proboscidea > Elephantidae > Loxodonta > Loxodonta africana. The sequence goes on from NC_087356.1 coordinate 30,005,226, forward strand.
AGCCTGAATTTTCTATTAAACACATATCGAATCATTGGAATCCAAGGTGTATTTTGGGCAGTGTGCAGCATCTCCCCATTGACAGCTTCTCTTGGCGCCCAGAAGGAGATCTACCAGTGGGCACACCTCAGTGACTTCACTACCCAGTGAGCCATGGCTGTGCCCTCTACAATGGGGTCTGGTCTCAGCTCTGGTGACGGGAGTTGCTCTTCGATATTCATTCCGTCCTTGGGTACTCTGCCTCAGCCCTAGTGGTAGTGGCTGCTCCATAAATATGCTATTCCTCTACTCTTTAGACTTCTCTTTACCCCTTGGTAGCCAATCCCATTTTGTCATTGTTGTTAGGTGCTGTCAAGTTGATTCGACTCGTAGGAACCCCATGCAACACAGTAGAACTGCCCCATTGGTTTTTCTGGGCTATAATCTTTACAGAAGCAGATTGCCAGGTCTTTCTTCCACAGAGCCACTGGGTGGGTTTGAACTGCGGACCTTTCTGTTAGCAGCGAGCCCTTAACCGTTGCAACACCAGGACTCCTTTTAATCCCTTGTTGTAGTTGTTGACTTTTTATATTAAACTTTCCTGATTCAAATTACTGTGTGTGTCTCCCAATTGGACCCTGAGTTACACATTGGTGGTAAGGATGTTGATACTGAGGTTGGGGCCTAGAACATCAGGATTGACACTCCTGGGCAATGACAGGAGAGGAAAGGCTTTCATGGTTTTGCTGTGAGAGATAGGGGAGAATTTTTAAAAATTTTTATTGAGCTTCAAGGGAACGTTTACAAATCAAGTCAGTCTGTCACATATAAGTTTATATACACCTTACTCCACACTCCCACTTGCTCTCCCCCTAATGAGTCAGCCCTTCCAGTCTCTCCTTTCGTGACAATTTTGCCAGCTTCCAACCCTCTCTACCCTCACATCTCCTCTCCAGACAGAAGATGCCAACACAGTCTCAAGTGTCCACCTGATACAAGTAGCTCACTCTTCATCAGCATCTCTCTCCTACCCACTGTCCACTCCCTTCCATGTCTGATGAGTTGTCTTCGGGAATGGTTCCTGTCCTGGGCCAACAGAAGGTTTGGGGATCATGACCGCCGGGATTCCTCTAGTCTCAGTCAGACCATTAAGTATGGTCTTTTTGTGAGAATTTGGGGTCTGTATCCCACTGATCTCCTGCTCCCTCAGGGGTTCTCTGTTGTGCTCCCTGTCAGGGCAGTCATCGATTGTGGCCGGGCACCAACTAGTTCTTCTGGTCTCAGGATGATGTAGGTCTCTGGTTCATGTGGCCCTTTCTGTCTCTTGGGCTCTTAGTTATCGTGTGACCTTGGTGTTCTTCATTCTCCTTTGGTCCAGGTGGGTTGAGACCAATTGATGCATCTTAGATGGCCGCTTGTTAGCATTTAAGACCCCAGATGCCACATTTCAAAGTGGGATGCAGAATGTTTTCATAATAGTATTATTTTGCCAGTTGACTTAGAAGTCCCCTTAAGCCATAGTCCCCAAACCCCCGCCCTTGCTCCGCTGACCTTTGAAGCATACAGTTTATCCCAGAAACTTCTTTGCTTTTGGTCCGGTCCAGTTGAGCTGACCTTCCATGTATTGAGTATTGTCCTTCCCTTCACCTAAAGTAGTTCTTATCTACTAACTAATCAGTAAAAAACCCCTCCCACCCTCCCTCCCCCCTCCGTAACCACAAAAGTATATGTTCTTCTCAGTTTATACTATTTCTCAAGATCTTATAATAGTGGTCTTATACAATATTTGTCCTTTGGCCTCTGACTAATTTCGCTCAGCATAATGCCTTCCAGGTTCCTCCATGTTATGAAATGTTTCACAGATTCGTCACTGTTCTTTATCGATGCGTAGTATTCCATTGTGTGAATATACCACAATTTATTTACCCATTCATCCGTTGATGGACACCTTGGTTGCTTCCAGCTTTTTGCTATTGTAAACAGAGCTGCAATAAACATGGGTGTGCATATATTTGTTCGTGTGAAGGCTCTTATTTCTCTAGGGTATATTCCAAGGAGTGGGATTTCTGGGTTGTATGGTAGTTCTATTTCTAACTGTTTAAGATAAAGCCAAATAGATTTTCAAAGTGGTTGTACCATTTTACATTCCCACCAGCAGTGTTTAAGAGTTCCAATCTCTCCGCAGCCTCTCCAACATTTATTATTTTGTGTTTTTTGGATTAATGCCAGCCTTGTTGGAGTGAGATGGAATCTCATCGTGGCTTTAATTTGCATTTCTCTAATGGCTAATGATCGAGAGCATTTTCTCATGTATCTGTTCGCTGCCTGAATATCTTCTTTAGTGAAGTGTGTGTTCATATCCTTTGCCCAGTTCTTGATTGGGTTGTTTGTCTTTTTGTGGTTGAGTTTTGACAGAATCATATAGATTTTAGAGATCAGGCGCTGGTCAGAGATGTCATAGCTGAAAATTCTTTCCCAGTCTGTAGGTGGTCTTTTTACTCTTTTGGTGAAGTCTTTAGGTGAGCATAGGTGTTTGATTTTTAGGAGCTCCCAGTTATCTGGTTTCTCTTTGTCATTTTTGGTAATGTTTTGTATTCTGTTTATGCCTTGTATTAGGGCTCCTAAGGTTGTCCCTATTTTTTCTTCCATGATCTTTATCGTTTTAGTCTTTATGTTTAGGTCTTTGATCCACTTGGAGTTAGTTTTTGTGCATGGTGTGAGGTATGGGTCCTGTTTCATTTTTTTGCAAATGGATATCCAGTTATGCCAGCATCATTTGTTAAAAAGACTATCTTTTCCCCAATTAACTGACACTGGTCCTTTGTCAAATATCAGCTGCTCATATGTGGATGGATTTATATCTGGGTTCTCCATTCTGTTCCATTGGTCTATGTGCCTGTTGTTGTACCAGTACCAGGCTGTTTTGACTACTGTGGCTGTATAATAGGTTCTGAAATCAGGTAGAGAGAGGCCTCCCACTTTCTTGTTCTTTTTCACTAATGCTTTACTTATCCGAGGCTTCTTTTGCTCCCATATGAAGTTGGTGATTTGTTTCTCCATCACATTAAAAAATGACATTGGAATTTGGATCGGAAGTGCATTGTATGTATAGATGGCTTTTGGTAGAATAGACATTTTTACTATGTTAAGTCTTCCTATGATAGGGGAGAATTTTTGAAGTGATATCCATCATTTATTTCTTTTCACTCCTGTGATTTTTTTTTTTAATTGATCCTACTTTACTGTTTCCTTCTCCAGTAGCGTATAAACGTGCTCAAGTTTCTTCTATTTGAAAATAAAGCAAATTGGAACCAGGTCTGCGAACAGGTCCATTCTAATTGGAACTCCTGCTGAGCATTATGTTCTTCTAAGAACTACTTATATGGGATCAAAGTTGTTTCTGGAATAAGGTTCTTGCCTCTCACTGGTCAAGAATGAGCAGGTAAGGCATGTAGAGTTTTTGTGAGAGCAAAGCTTTGTTGAAGGGGCTTGCAAGCGGAGACCAAGAGGGCCTAGAGCAACGCACACCCCGGCTCACAGAACAAGAGACGGGCCTGGGGTTTTAAAAGTTCTTGGGCGGGAAAATATTCATGTTTATTCATAGGCACAGGTGGGGATATGTTAACTACAGTGCGTGCGCAGCAGCTTTCCAAGATGGCTCCTGTCCTGGAGGCCTCTGGGATTCATAGCAGGACTTACTATAGGGTATCACGCCTGCACAGTCTCTCACTCCTCAGGTTCGACTCCCCGGCTGGGGCTGCAGCCCCTCACTGCCCTGGTGGAAGGTCACACAGGGTCACAGGTGGATGTACTGTGCAAGTCCCTGGGGCTGGTTTTCTCCCGCTGCTTCTGAAAGGCAACTTTAAACACGTTGCAGGCAATTTTTAGATACACTACCCCATTGTTCTAGGGAATGGCTTTGTTTCTGCACCCTGGCCCATTTCTTGTTACTATATTTGCAGATTTGGGGGCCCCTCTCTTCCTTGTCTTAATAAGTCCCTAGGTTCCATACCCAACCCCTTATTACCTCCCTGATAGTAGAGCCTATCTCTCTTTAACTTGCTTCTCCTCTAATCACACCAGTCTCTTTGCTGTTCCTCAAACAGGCACCCTCCCATCTCAGGGTCTTTGTTCCCTGTCTTAAAGTGACAACAGCAACTTGAAAGATTAGATAGGAACCTTAGGCAGTGGTGAGTTTATGTTAGTGGGGGAGAAACAACTCAGAAAAGGAGGATGAGAATGGCTGCACAACTCCAAGAATGTAATCAATGTCACTGAACTGTATGTGTAGAAATAGTTGAATTGGTATATGTTTTGCTGTGTATATTCTCAACAATAACAAAAAGAACCCTGGCATATCAAGGCAGGTCTTCAGAAGTCCTATTTGCAGGAGTAAAATTGGTGGAGGGGATATTGATACTGAGGTTGGGACCTAGAAGACCAGGATTAACACTCCTGGGCAATGAGGGCTGGGTCGGGGGGGACCTCCTCCATCATTTGCATGGGGTCTTCTGAGTATGAAGAAACTACCTTTCAAAAAAGAGTTGAAGTTCTTCCGGTCCAGGTCCCATGTGAATTTATTCTAAAATCCTCAAGGAAGGGAGGAAGATAAAACAAGAACAAAAAATTACCATTGAAGAAGTTATGCTCTGCCAGGTTCCAGAAGCAGTATGCGCAGTGGGTACACGGGCCTTGTGGCCAAAGGTGGCCTGGTTCCCCTTTCCAGGGGCCAGCAGGGGCAGGGGCAGAGGCATAGTGGGTTCTGGAATCAGGAAGTCATAAGCAGTTTTTCCAACTCTAGCAATCATGATCGATTGTTAGATTTCAACAGAGAGCTCTGTTTATAGGTTCAACTGAGGATTAGGTTTTATAGAAAAGAAAGAAAATGAGGAGAACATTAGATAAGTTGGTGGGCGACTGTGCTGTTCACCTCTTAGTCTCTGACAATGGACCATCTGGTGGGCAGAAAACCAGAGAGATGATTTCATTTGATCTTCCAAAAAGAGCTCTGTGAACTTCTTCTTTGCAGCCCTTATTACAACTGTAATTAACCAATCAATTGCCACAATTGATTTCATTTATGTCTTTCCCATTAGAAGGCAGGCATGTCTTATTTCCCTAGTACCACCAGTGCCTGGCATATTGTCTCTCATATGGCAGGCATTCAGTAAACATTTGTCGAATGAAGGAATGACTAGTAAATCAAAGACATGGTAGGCATGACCCACATTTTACAGTGGAGAAAATTAACAGCTATGAAATGATATTTAATATTGACAACCCTGAGACACAAACGGCATTCATGGACCATGATGAATTGAAAGTGGACCAGGATCAAATAACATGCACTAATCTTCAGACAGGAAATACATTAGGAGTGGCTTTAGCTGGCCAGCGAGGAGGGTCATCTTTGCCCTGATTTCACTCTAGTGCCCTCTCCCTGAGGAGTCCTGGTGGCACAGAGGTTAAGCACTCATCTGCCAACCAAAAAATCAGTAGTTTGAACCCACCAGCTGCTCTGCAGAAGATAGACGTGGCAGCCTGCTTCTGTAAAGATTTACAGCCTTAGAAACCTTATGGGGCAGTTCTATTCTGTCCTATAGGGTTGCTATGAGTTTGGATTGATTTGATGTCAATGGGTTTGATTTTTTGGGTCCTCTCAGAGATTTGCCAATTCACATCTGGTTCTTTCCCTGTAAATCAATGCTCTCAAAGAGTCAGCAACCAGATCCAAAGCTTAGAGGAGTCTCAGGGAGAAAGCATGCTTGCCAAAGGTAATGTGAGGACATCGGAGGGGGAGTGCTTGGCTGTCTCTGCAGAGACCTCATGGAGTGGAGCTACCTTTGCGCAGGGTCTGGTCTCTGCCTTCAGGTTTAGAAACGAGATCTGTCAGCACGCTGAGCACGGATCCATCTCTCAGCTTCAACTCCAATTAACTAAGCTGGGAGAGCTGAGGTGTGAAACCAGGATGTCAATTTATTGAGTCACAAGAGGACTGGAACCGCCTCTGTGTCTGAAATACTTGTCTCCACACAGCTTGCACATTCTTTCACTGAAGACAGACCTCCAAGGAAGGCAAATCACCAGAAGGTTGCTTAGCGAGCAGGGACTCCAACGAGGGGAGCTAGTTGGGTGGTTCAGATGTTTAATTAAATGTTCAGCTGGGAAAGCCTGGCACTGCACTTCCACTGTAGGGAGGGCCTTGCCAATGGCAGTAGATATTCAGAGCCATTGGCTGAGGGCCTATCTCCAGTGGGCAGTTCTTAAGTGGGCTCCACTGATGGTCACCATCATGATGTCCTTCTCTATGTTTTCATGGCTGATCAAGCCTGCGTTGACTGGCCCTTTTAACCTTTCTACCTGCTAAACCTTGCAGACCTCATCTGTCTCTTTGAGACAATTTGATCCATCTCTACTTTTATCTGTTTTGTGTAGTTTTAGAGTTTAGCTCTCATGGGATACTCTTATTTCAGCAGCACATATACTAAAATTGGAATGATACAGGGAAGATTAGCACGATTCCTGCACAAAGATGACACACAAATTTGTGAATTGTTCCATATTTTGATAGTCCCCGTGTGATACAAATGGTTTGCACTGGACTACTAACCTAAAGGTTGGTGGTTCGAGCCCATCTAGTGGCACTGTGAAAGAAAGGTCTGGTGGTCTGCTTCTGTAAAGAGTTCAACAAAGAAAACCCTATGTAGCAGTTCTGTTCTTAACACATGGGGTCGCCATGATTTAGAATGGACTTAATAGCAATGGGTTCCCCCCCCGTGAAGGAAGGCCTCACAAAAGTCCTCAGAATAGTTAAATACATAGATTGACTACTTATAGTTGAATCTTAATTTATTAAAAAGAGACACTTGAGGACACTTATTAGAGACTGTTTGTCCCATCTTTGTACTATAGCCAAATTAATTACCCTGTTCATTTGTAGGTAAACTTCACCTTAATTACCACAAATTGATTTTTGAAATTGGTTCACTGGTTAATTCTTCCCGAGGCAGAAGTTTACATGAGGAGAGTGCAAATGGCAATGAAGGACAATCATGAGACAGACTGCTTTTCTTTCCACGATGGTAAATCCTGCTAAAGTCATCTTTATATTGTTGTTGTTAGTTGCTGTCAAGTGAACTCAGACTTATGGTGATCCCATTTACAACAGAACGAAACGCTGCCTGGTCCTGCACCATCTTCATGACCATTGGTGTGTTAGAGTCCATTGTTGTAGCCGCTGTGTATTTTGAGCGCTTTCAGTCTAAGGGGACTTATGTTCCAGCACTATATTGGACAATATTCTGTTGTGATCCATAGGGTTTCCACTGGCTAATTTTTGGAAGTAGATTCTAGTCTGTCTTAGTCTGGAGCTCCGCCAAAACCTGTCCACCATGGGTGACCTACTGGTGCTTGAAATACCGATGGCATAGCTTCCATCATCACAGCAACATGCAAGCCACCACTGAATGACAAACTGACAGACAGTGGTGGCACCTTTATATAGACACCAAAATTTGACTTGGTTAAGCATATGGCTATTTTTCAGGCAGCAAAGTGTCAATTTATACGTTGGTGGCCTCATGCCAAAGACATCCTCCCTGCCCCATACCTTTGGTGATACTCTTTATCTCTGGAATACCCACCCATCCAAATCGTACCCATTCTCCAGAGTCTAGTTCTCCATCCCAAAGCTTTCCCTGACACCTTCCTTCAGCTACCGTCTCACCCTTTTCTGGACCTTTACAGTATTCATAATTTGCACCGTGGAATCTATTGTCTTGGCTTGCTCTTCATTGTTCCCTCAGCAGGTTGTACTTTCTAGGAGGGTGTGGTTTCTGACAGAGATCACAAAGAGGCAGGTCATGGGCTCCAAAGGGCCTTTTAAGTAATAGGTTTTCACTAAAAAGTCCAGATTTCTAGTCTTTCTTGAAAAATTGGAAGCTCAGGTAATCTGGATTTGATTTTCCTATAGCACTTCGTCATGTATAGCAGGGGTCAGCAAACATTTTCAGTAAAGGGCCAGATAGCAAAGATTTTAAGCTTTGTGGGTCATATCATCTCTGTCAGAACTACACAGCTCTGCTTTTGCAGGGTGAAAGTAGCCATGGAAAATACATAAATGAAAGGGTGTGTTTGTGTTCCAATCGAACTTGATTTAAATAATCAGGCAGTGGGCAGCAGTGGCCTTTGGTCCATAGTTTGCCTGTCCCTGATCTATCACATCAGCCTGGCCCAGGAAAGTATCTGAGTTCACTTCTCCAGTCTAGTGGGAGCTGCAGACGTGTTAGCAAACATTACCAATGCAGTTGGAAAGTTTAGCGCAGTTGTGTACAAGCGTTGTAGGAGATTGGGAGGAGCTTTTAAACCCTCCTGGAATATTAGGCTTAAGCCTTTTGGGAAGGAGGTAAAGCTTCAGCTATTTCTAGGAGACTGGTATGTGTTTTCCTGATTTCCTCTTCAACGTTCTTTTTGTTGGTGCAGAGGAATCCAACTGATTTTTATACTTTGCTGAATTCTTCTATTAGTTCCAGTGGTTTTCTTGTGGATTCTTCAGGGTTTTCTGTGGATGAGATCATATCACTCTTTTTAAGAGTGGCTGCCCTAACCTACCCATCCTTTCAAAACACTTATCTAAAAGTCAGTTACATACTTATAATTCACACATGGCACCAGAGCCCAAATTCAAGTTGTACCAACCAACTTTACATCAGAGACCCACAGGCTTCCACTATTTTTAGGGCAGTTGGAGCCCTGGTGGTGCAGTGGTTAATAGCTTGGCTGCTAGCCAAAAGATTCGCAGTTTGAATCCATCAGCTGCTCCTAGAAAACCCTATGAGGCAGTTCTATTCTGTGCTATAGGGTCGCTAAGAGCTGGAATCAATTTGACAGCAATGGGTCTGGTCACCAAAGGGCTATGGTGGTTCAGTGGTAGAATTCTCCCCTTCCATGTGAGAGATCCAGGTTCAGTTTCAGACTGAGGCACCTCATGCACAGCCGCCACCTGTCTGAACAGGTTTCAGTGGAACTTGCAGACTAAGATGGCCTAGGAAGGAAGACCTGGTAATCTACTTCCAAAAAAAAAAATCAACTAATGAAAACCCTATGGATCATTTCACAACTGATCATGGGGAAGATGCGGGACCAGGCAGAGTCTGGTTTCATTGTACTACATGGGGTTGCCACATTCCAACTTAACTGCAGCTAACAACACGGTCACCAGAAATTTCTTCAAGATTTCTTGTATGGAACGAATGGGGCCATTTGTACACAAATTCTCCCCAAACTGAAAAACAAACTCACTGGCTTAGAATAAAGAGGCCTGAGTTTTAAAACTGACCCATTCACTTGCTAGATGTGTGAGATCTCAGTCATTCATTCAGTTAATGAACATTTCAAGTAGCTGCCTGAGGCCAGGTATTGGACTGGGGACCTGGAAAACACAAAACCAAATAAGACAGGGAGCTTCGGTAGGACCGGAGGTGGGGAGGGAAGTAGAGAAGAATACAGACGCCACAAAGAATTAAAAGACAGTGTGACCACAAAAGAATACTCACTGTATTATTTCATTTACAGTGATTATTATGAAGTCAAAACCAGGCAACATTAACAAATGGTGTTTGAAGTCAGGGTAGTGGTTGTCTCTGTGGAAGACAGGCTTCTGGAGTGTGTGGCATGGTGTTTGTTAGTTACACAGGTGTTCAATATGATAACTTATCAAGGTATTCAATAAATACATGTGCACACATAATGTTTTGTGCTCTTTGCCACATTACATTACATCAAAATTACACTGATTTAGGAGACATCATTTTATATAAAGTGGAACCCTGGCAGCGCAGTGGTTAAGAGCTCTGCTGCTAACCAAAAGGTCAGCTGTTTGAATCTACCAGCCGCTCCTTGGAAACCCTATGGGGCAGTTTTGCTCTCTCCTATAGGGTTGCTATGAGTTGGAATCGACTCAATGGCAACAGGTTTTATTATATATAATAAAAAGCTATGTAATTGAAAAAATATATATAATGTGATCGATGACTTGGGATTTTCTACAAGATAATTCAGTTGGAATTTTGACAATGTTAATATCAAAAGCAAAAGAATGAAATGCAAGGCATGAAAATTGGCTGAATCCAGGTTAAAAATAAAAACCCAGCTATAAAGGATATAGTTGAAAAAAAAAGGAAATTTAAATATGGACTGGAAATTAAATGATAATATGGAAAAAATTGTTAATTTCATTTGGAGTAATAATAGTATGGTTTTTATGTAGGGGACTGTCTATTCTCCAGAGATGTTTGTTGGAAAAGTGCTTAGGGGTGAAGTGCTACAATACCTGAAACTCGCTTTCGAAAAAAATTGTTTTTGGTCTATCTGCCTCTGATGAAGCAAATACAGCACAAGTTAACAATGTTGAATCTAGGCGAAGGGTAAATGGATGTTTATTGTACTATTCTTCCAACTTTGTGTACGTTCGAAATTTTTCATAATAAAAAGTTAGAAAAAAGTATAGAATATAATAAGGGGTTTGTAAATATCTGTATGAGGAGCCCTGTTGGTGCCATGGCCAAGTGCTTGTCTGCTAACCAAAAGGTCAACGGTTTGAACTCACCAGCCACCCTGTGGGAGAAAGACATGGCAGTCTGTTTCCATAAAGATTACAGCCTTGGAAACCCTATGGGTCAGTTCTACTCTGTGCTATAGGGTATCTATGAGTCAGAATCAGCTCAGTGGCAATGGGTTTGGTTTCTGTTTTTGGTAAATACTTTTATGAGAACCCAGGAGATAATTCTCTCTTGGAAAGTTGTGTATTTTCCTTACGGCTCTAGGTCTATGCTTTTTCAAGTCAAAGCAGGGAGGGGAGACTAGGTTAGAAACTCTTTAAAGTCTGCTGAACACTAACATCTTAGGGCTTGATGCAAAGAATGAATAAAGAAGACAAAAATCCTCACAACTGGACCAATAAGCAACATCACGATAAAAGGAGAAAATATTGAAGTTGTGAAGGATTTCATTTTACTTGGATTCACAATCAACACCCATGGAAGCAGCAGTCAAGAAATCAAATGACACATTGCATTGGGCAAATCTACTGCAAAAGACCTCTTTCAAGTGTTAAAAATCAAAGATATCACTTTGAAGGCTAAGGTACACCTGACCCAAGCCATGATATTTTCAATTGCCTCATATGCATCCAAAATCTGGACAATGAATAAGAAAGAATGAAGAAGAATTGAAGCCTTTGGATTATGGTGTTGGTGAAGAATATTGAATATACCATGGACTTCCAGAAGAACAAACAAATCTGCCTTGGAAGAAGTATAGCCAGAATGTGCCTTAGAAGTGAGGATGGCGAGCCTTCGTCTCATGTACTTCAGACATGTTCTCAGGAGGGACCAGCCCTTGAAGGAGGACATCATGCTTGGTAGAGGTCAGCAAAAAAGAGGAAGACCCTCAATGAGATGGACTAACACAGTGGCTGCAACAATGGGTTCCAACATAGCAAGGATTGTGAGAATGGCTCAGGACGGGGCCTTGTTTTGTTGTGTCGTACATAGGGTCATTATGAGTCAGAACCGACTCAATGGCACCTAACAACAACAACAACAACAATGTGAATAAATATGTTCAATTCTGTGTTTGTTCTCTCCTTTTAGGTAAACAACACACCCCTCATCTATGGCCTCCAAATCTCATCAATTTGATAAACAGTCCATTAATTTTCTCATTGATATTTAAATGTTGAGTTTGACTCTTTCAGTTCTTAGTGGGCACACTTAATGACTGAAGAATAATTGAGTTCTAAATTAATTAATGAACCAAGTGACCATTAAGCAATACTTATTAAGCAAGTACTTTGAAACCATGTGCTAGCTGCTGTGGGGAGTGCCAAAGAAATAGGACACCATCTCTGCTTCAGAGAATTTGTAGGGTTATGGGGAAGACCTGAGTAATGTACGCAAAGCAGTCAAGGAATAGCCTGGAACCTTGCAGTCACCGTGCTGTGTTGTTGCTAGTTCTGTAAAGTCAGTTCTGATTCATGGTGACCCTACGTGTGCAGAGTAGAACCGTTCCATAGGGTTTTCAAGGCCGTGACCTTTCGGAAGCAGATCACCAGGCTTGTCTTCTGAGGTGCCTCTGGTTGGGTTCGAACCTCCAACCTTTTGGCTAGTCATCAAGCACTTAACCGTTTGCACCACCCAGAGATTCTATCTGTAGTCACCTAGGATTTCCAAAAAAAGAAAGATAATTTAAGGTCTTGTGGCCAGGAGAAGTGCGTAAAGGCATCAGGAAAAAGTTTAGAGCAACTTGCTCCATTCCTGTCCACTGGTATTTGATTTGTGGGTTTATCCTTAATTGTATTTGTTTGATTTCTCCTATCAGAGTCCAAACAGCTTAAAAACGCAGGACAGTGGAGGAGGTCAGCAGGAAATGTGCATTGGAAGGGAGTCAGATGGGGCAGCCACAGGTGAAAAGGTGGTTAGGTAGGTGAAGGCCAGGTGCCATAGGGTAACCAGCAATGGCTGACCCAGGCAGTAGCTATGGCAGAAATATTGGAAGTGGCTATTAGGTTGCTCCAGTAACTAGGGCAGGGTCAAACCAAGAGGTGAGTATAATAGCTACGGAGGATAACTGAAGGCTGGGATCTGAGACAAGCACCAAGGTTAGCTCCCAGGGACACCAATCTTTCCTAAAACCTTTGCTAGTCTTGGGCCTGTTAGATAAAGTCTAGTTTCTCTATGTTGAGAACTAGGTCTTATCTCTCCAGCCCACTCAGTGGCCATGTTTATAGGCAGTGCCATGGACTCTGGCATTCTTGTCTTCATCAGCTCCACCTGCCCTCTTTCACATATTAAATACCAGGGCTCTCAGAACCTTCTTTCTCAGGTGATATTTGGGTTTTTGGCTGGGTCTCTGGACTGGATTTTCACTCTTTGAGTGTTCACGAACTATTTTGATAGAGATGGTGATTACGAGGAAACCCTGGTGGTGAAGTGGTTAAGAGCTACAGCTGCTAACCAAAAAGTCAGCAGTATGAATCCACCAGCCGCTCCTTGGAAACTCTGAGGCAGTTCTACTTTGTCCAGTAGGGTCCCTATGAGGCAGAATTGACTTGATGGCAACGGGTGGTGATTATGATGAGCAAAAAGTGGGAGACATTCTTCGTTAGAACATTGGCCTTCTTAAATAATCCATTCCTCTACTTCCACGGGGACATCTTTAAAGGGAACTTTAAAAAAAAAAGGTAAATACGGCCTCTCCCAATGAAATATCTTGAGAAGGTAGAATTAGAGCAAAATATATGTTTCAATATATTTATGAATCACGTTTCTCTTACACACAGACACATAGACACACGCACACACTCACATTCCTGCACCAGGAGTTCAAAGTGACTGTAATCCATTCAGTACTGTGGGCTCTGGTCTTAGAAACATGTGAAGCAGCATCTTCAAGGATGGTAGGGATAAGTTACCCCTAAGATATTCTGTTCTAAGGGTTCCTGAAGTTGAAGGAGCTTGCACAGGCCTCCTTGCTAGTGTAATTACCTGCTCATTCATATCTGACGAGGCCAGGCCAAGTTTGCTCCTGGAGTGCAGACCTGAATTACCAACATCCTGCCAGACCTGGTCTTCGCTGGAAGAAGGGGAGATGTCTGTTATCTTGAGGGCCTTTGATCTAGGAGGTTATATTTACTGATCAGGTTTATCTTTAGGTAGACAAATGCAAATTCGTGCCCTCAGCCACTCTTTGTAAACAATTTTTCTCTTCCTTGGCAGTCTTCTTATCATGGAGATTTTTCTTTTTCTGTTAAAATTAATTTTATTTTTTTATCAAATTACAAAAACAATATATAGTCATTGTAACTAGAGAGAGAATGCTAAAATCGAAAGTTAATAACCCTTACCTCACCCAGCCCTCTTCCTTCCCGCCCACCTGAGGTAAAAAAAAAGTTAATAGCTGGTATGTACTCTTGTATATTTTCCTCCATATTCTCCCTACACACACACACACACGCACACACACACATCTATCTAGTCACCTTTGTGTGTATATCCTTATTTTTAAAACCACACAAAAACCTTTACAAAACTTTCCAATTTGTAAATTTGTAATCTGACATCATTAGCAATAGCAGTTTTTTAAAATTTATCACTTGAATAACTTAAAGAATTGGATTCAAAATCACGAAATCCAAAGCTTGGTAGGACTTCTTCCTAGCCCTTATTACGATGATAATTAATTATCTATGCTTAAGTAACCTGTTTAATGTTTTTCTCCCTGACTGAGCCATAAACTCCAAAGAGCAGGGCTGTGTGTGCCATTTTGGACGTTGTACAGTGCTGGTACAATGCTTCACTCACAGCATGTGCTCAATAGATAGTTCTCGCTCCACTCTCAGCCTTCTCCTTCCTCTCCATGTGCGTTTCTCCCCTGTGTGTCTCTTATAAAAACATTTGTCGCTGGGTTTAGAGCCCACCCGGATAATCCGGGATGATCTCATCTAGAGATCCTTGATTATACCTGCAAGGACCCTTTTCCCAAATAAGGTCACATTAACAAGTTCCCAGGGTTAGAATCTGAACATATCTTTTTTGGAGGGGGTACTCTTCAACCCACTACAGGGCCCATGGCCAACTGTATAAAGAGGAAACTCTTTTCCTTAAAGAGCCTTTTCAGCAGCCCAAAGTAATTTGCCCATGTTTTCTAAAGCTTGATTCCCTTTCTCCCAAACATGCTGGCTTTGTTACCCAGTAGATCCTCAGGCCTAGTAAAACAATATCTAGATGTACAAATGTTATGTCTGAATGCCTGGAACTTTCTGCAGCACCTTGCTTCATGTTTGGGCCAGGGTAGGAACGAGAGGTGAAGGGGAAGGTAAAGCCTCATGAGGGAGTCCACGCGTTTGGTGGGACTAGAACAATATGCAGCAAATAGTGGAGGTAATCATGTTCGTCACCCTTGAGCTAATGGTACAGTGAGACTGAATTTGTTCGTAATTAGAGCTGGCAAGGGAGTTTTTACCTGAGGCAATGAGAGAGAGAAGAGTAACCAAGCACAGGAGTCCCTGAGTGGTGCAAATGGTACTCAACTGCTAACTGAAAGGCTGGTGGTTCAAGTCTGCCCAGAGGCACCTTGAAAGAAAGGCCTGGTGATCTACTTCTGAGAAATCAGCCATTAAAAGCCCTATGGAGCACAGTTCTACTCTGACCCACATGGGGTCACCACAGGTTGGAATCGACTTGGCCGCAACTGGCTTAACAAGCACAGGTTCCATATGTAATGAAAGAGGACTACACTACTGCGCGTTCCATGCAATGGTGAAGATGAGCCCGTTGAGGCTTATTGGTTGTCCTCATGCTGAGTAAAGGTTTCCTCCTGAAAAACACAAGCAACTCCAGCATCAACCTTTGGGGAAGTCAGGTCTTCTCACAGAAAATGGGAATGGGAAACCATCCCCCAGGCCGACATCAGAGGGCGCTCTCACTTCTTACCAGGACTTGGCATCCCTGTGGGTGACTGAGACTGGCAAGCAGCCCCGAAGTGGGCTGTAAGCTGAAGATGGATGAATAGCTGTTGTGTTGTACGCGGTTGGGTCAATTATGACGATGAACAGTACTAGTCAGTAAACCAGATGACCCAGTTTTATGACATTCCCTGGTTACCTCCCAAGGTGTCTTAGGAAAAAAATAAATAAATAAAAATTTTTTATTTTCATTTTTTTACTGGTACCGTTTAAATATTCCACCTGTGACTCAATTATGCTACGAAAGCTGTGATTCTCAAAGTAGGTCTTGGAGAGTGACTGTTCCACAAGAATTTTCAAATATCCTGTTTTTATTTTGAAGATAATCTTTTACAAATCAGAATCAAAATGTGCTACTACATTATTTCAGTGCCTGAGGCTGAATTTGATGTCAGTTGAAGGAGAGAGTCTCATGGCATGCTATGGAAATAAAGATTTTGCTGTAAATGTGAACAAAGAAAAAGTGGTGGGAAAATCAATCAGTTTCCTGACCCAAAACAAACCCGTTGCCGTCGAGTCGATTCTGACTCATTGCGACCCTATAGGACAGAGTAGAACTGCCCCATATTGTTTTCAAGGAGTGCCTGGTGGACTCGAACTGCCAACCTTTTGGTTAGCAGCTGTAGCTCTTAACTACTATGCCACCAGGCTTTCCTTCCTGGCCCAAGGGTAGTATAAAACCAAACAAACCAATCATTTGCTGTGGAACTGATTCTGACTCATGGTGACCCCACATGCTGCAGAGTAAAATTGTGCTCCATAGGATTTTCAAGGCTGCGAACTTTCAAAAAGCAGATTGCCAGGCCTTTCTTTTGAGGTACCTCTGGGTGGGTTTGAACTGCCGACCTCTCAGTTAGTAGTCAAGCACTTAACCATTTGTACCACCCAAGGACTCCTTAAGGGGTAGTACAGTATCCTCAATCCAAAAGGCCCTCTGTCATAGCAGTGGATATCATGTTCAGAGTGTGTAGAAGTTCAATAGCGGTAAAGAAATGATGAAGTACTTTTTGTTGAATGGTATTTTGAATGTTAATCTTTAGTATTATTTTTTATTACTATGTATTTATTGGAATGCACTGATAAATTTATCAGCCCCTCAAACAAATGGATCAGTGGTTAAAACAAGTTTATTATTAAAAAGGATTGATTCTACAATGACAAGGAGAAAGACTGAATTGATGGTCCCACCAGTGTTCAAAATAAAACAAATCAAATGGACAAAAAGTGAAGCATAAAACATGCAAATAAGTAGTCTATTAAACCCAACATGTGCAATTTTAGTTCCAGAAAACATCATCCATCACACTGATGTTTTCAACTGGAACTCTATTGTTTTGTAGGTTTTTTTTGTTTTTAATATGTAGATTTGTTTGGGTTTTAAAGTAATCGAAGAGCTATATGAATACTTAGTTTTATATTTGTTAATTTTAAAGTAGCATAGTAAAAGTAATATATATCAATAGTAGGGGTTTATAGGATTTTTTTTTTTATAAAAGTTATCGAAACATTATCTAAGTTTGAGAAAACTGTTATAGAGAATTAATGGTAGGATCTTATGTCTATGCTCTCTGTTCCAGGTTAATGGGGTTATAGCAGCTCCTGGGTAATGCAAATACTTAAGCACTTGACTACTAACCCAGAGGTGCCTCAGAAAAAAGGCCTGGTGATCTGCTTTAGAAAGGTCACAGCCTTGAAAGCCTTACGGAGCACAGTTCTACTCTGCATGCATGGGGTCACCGTAAGTTGGAACTGACTCAGTGACAACTGGTTTGGTTTGGTTTTTGGTAGCACTGCCTGAGGCCAGTTTTAAGGTGATAGAGGCAATTAATGAGAGACAAGGGAAGACATCTGGGAGTTAGGTATTTGTAGGTTAGTTCATCCTCTCCATCTGGATATTTTCACCTCACTGACAATTTTGGTGAATTTTATTTTATTAAGGAAGCTGACAATTTCCTTAGGCCTTATAGAATTTCCGAGTTCTAAGAAAATCATGCGAGTTCTAAATGTTGACAAAACTAAATAGAGTAAAAGTAGATATCGGGGTAAGGGTAAAAGGTTAGAAATTTAGGTCCACGGAGATGAGATGAAGCCTATGTGTGTCTGGAGCAAACGTGTATTTGTATGATGACGGTCCCAAGAAATTTGCCTACAGGTGTTTGTGAGTTGGTGGGTGGAGTGCCTAACTAAATGACATCACTCATGTCCCTGGAGGGATTGGTCTGGGGCTTCCCTGGGTGATCTAGGTTTAAATTGGCTGTATTTTGAGGTTTTCTTGAGGTTGGAGGCAAGCTCCCATGACTGGTCTTCAGACCTATTACTTGTACTTAAGACCTATTGCAGTCAAGTGTTAGAGTGACCACAGTGCTATTGCAAGTTCAGCACGCCTTTCACCATGCCTTCCACCATTTATTCCAGTTCTGTGTCTTGATTTTTGTTAACAGGCATATGGAGTCATGATTTATCTCAGAAGGGTGAACGGCAAAGTGAATCCACAAAGACAGAGGTAGTTGTGATAGCCAACGTACCCAGGAGCTGCTTACATGCTCCTTCTGTCCGTTAGCAAACAAAGGCTTAGGTGATGGGAATGGGTGTGGCTCAAGTGTGAGCTGCTCAGACCAAGCAGAACCTGTCCCCTCCTGTCCATTGTCCTGGAAGTGATGAGTGTGGGTCAAGCCAGCCAAACTCAGTTTACTAGCCTACTTGCCAAAAAAAAAAAAAAAAATTTGCAATATGTCTTAACTGCACCTGCATGCCATGATAAAAAAAATATATTAATTCATGTGACCCTAATACTCTGCGACATGTTTTCTTCTTTTCAAAGCAGGCGATCGGGATCTTGACATAACCAATGCTGTAATGATACTCTAAGTAACCTATAGGTTTTTTTTCTTGGTATTTTGTACACTCTCACTTTCAATTACACCAGCTGCACTGGTCTCTTTCCAAAGGAGTATGGGGCCTTCTCAGTTCTTGCAGCCTTGGTTTCCTTCATTTTCTTTGATCTCTTGGGGGATGGCCTTCAGCCTGCCAGGCAGCAGCTAGGAAAGTTGCTTGGCGCTTTTGGTCTGTAACTTTCTTTTTTTCTTGGTCCTTATCTCAGTTAGAGTACAGATGTCTTGCATGCATATGTTTAGTCTAATGAAGAGTTTCTTGTATTTGTCTTGTGATGTATACTCATCTGACCATTTATGGGCTACATGCCTGAAGACCCTGTGTAACCCTTGGAAAAATGATATACGGCTCAAGTCTCTAGAGCTAGAGGGAGAGGGAGAGGCAGAGGGAGAGGATTTGGTACTTGCTAACCTCCACAAGGAAACCCTGGTGGCCTAGTGGTTAAGTGCTATGGCTGCTAACCAAAGGGTCGGCAGTTCGAATCCACCAGACACTTCTTGGAAACTCTAATGGGGCAGGGTATCAGAAAATAGCCTTCAACTTCTTTAAAGTTGCCTTTCAGAAGCAGCTGGAGAAAACCAGCCCCAGGGGCATGCGCAGAACGTCCATCTGTGACCACTGCGTGACCTTCACCAGGAGCAGTGAGGGGCTGCAACAGCAGCCAGGAGACTTTGCAGGCGTGACATCCCTTAATAAGTCCTGCCATGAATCCCAGAGGCCTCCAGGACAGGAGCTATCTTGGAAAGCTGCTGCGCGTGCACTGTAGTTAACATATCGCCACTTATACCTGTGAATAATCATGAATCTTTTCCCACCCAAGAACTTTTAAAAACCCAGGCCTGTCTTTTGTTCTGTGATAAGGGAGTATGCGTTGCTTGGGGCCTCCTCGTCTCCACCTGCAAGCCTCTTCAGTAAAGCTTTGCTTGTGTGGAAAATTCTGTGTGCCTTACCTGTTCATTCTTGACCAGTGAGAGGCAAGAGCTTTATTCCAGTAACATCTTTGCTGGCTATTGGTAGGAGCCTTCAATGTTCACCATACGTGGTGGTGTAGAGGTTAAGAGCTCAGCAGCTAACCAAAAGTTGGGCAGTTCAAATTCACCTGCCGCTCCTTGGAAACAGTATGTGGCGGTTGTACTCTGTCCTGTAGGGTTGCTAAGAGTTGAAACTGACTCAATGGCACCTAACAACAAGAACAACATAGGGCTGCTTGGGTGCCCTTGTAACGTGGCAGTTAGCTTCTCCTAGAGTGAGTGATGAGAGAGAGAAGATAAAAAGCCTTTTTTAAAAACAGACACTCCCTTTTTCCTTTTTTTAAAAATCGAGATGTAATTCATGGTCCATAGAATTCAGCCTTTTAAAGCGTACAATTCAGTAGTTTTTAGTAGATTCACAAGGTTGTGCAATCATCACCACTATCTAATTCCAGAACATTTTCTTAATTCCCCAAAATGAACCCCATACCCATTTTCAGTTACTTCCCATTTCTCTCTTCCTCCAGGCCCTGGAAACCACTAATCTGCTTTCTGTCTCTATGGATCTGTCTCTTCTGAATATTTTATATAAATGGATTCATACAATATGTAGCCTTTTGTGCCTGGCTTCTTTCACTTAGTATAATGTTTTCAAGGTTCATCCATGTAATAGCATGTATCATTACTTCATTCCTTTTTATGACCAAATAATATTCTATTTTAGCAATCTAGTGCTATTATAACAGAAATACCACAAGTGGATGGCTTTGACAGACAGAAATTTATTCTCTCACAGCACCAGATCCAAGGGAAGGCTTTCTCTCTCTTTGGGAAGGTCTTTGTCATCAATCTTCTCCTGGTCTAGGAGCTTCTTAGCATAGATCCACAGGACGTGCTCTGCTCCTGGCACTTCTTTCTTGGTGGTATGAGGTCCCTTTCCTCTCTGCTACATTCTCTCTTTTCTTTCTTGAAAGAGATTGACTCAACATACAACATAATCCTGTAGATTGAATCCTGCCCCATTAACATAAGTGTCTCTAATTCTACTGCATTAAGGAGTATAGAGGTTAGGATTTACAACACATGGGATAATCACATCAGATCACAAAATGGTGGACAAGCACACAATATGGAATTATGGCCTAGCCAAGCTGATACACATTTGGGGGACACAATTCAATCCATAACACTATTGTATAGACATACCACATTTTGTTTATGTTCTCATCAGTTGATAGACATTTGGGTCATTTCCACTTTTTGGCTGTTAGGAATAATGCTAGAAAAAAATTTTTTTTTTTTTAATGCTACTAATGAAAATTCATGTACAAGTTTTTGTATGAACAGAAATTTTTAGCTCTGCTGGGTATATACTCAGGAGTGGAATTGCTGAGCTACATGGTAAACTATAAGAGCCCTGGTGGCACAGTGGTTAAATGCTTGGCTGCTAACAGAAAGGTTGGCAGTTCAAACCCACCAGCTGCTCTGTGGCAGAAAGATGCAACAGTCTGCTTCCATAAAGACTACAGCCTTGGAAACCCCATGGAGCAGTTCTACCCATGTCCTATAGGGTCACTATAAGTTGAAATCAACTCAACAACAATGGGTTTGTGGTAACCCTATGTTTAGCTTTTTGGGGAACTGCTATTTTCCTAAGTAAGTGCACCATTTTACATTCCAGAAATATATGAGGGTTCCAATTTCTCCACATCCTCATCAACACTTGTTATTGTCCAACTTTTTGATTATACCCATCCTAGTAGGGAGTGGTATTTCACTATGGTTTTTATTTGCTTTTCTCTAATGACTAATGATGCTGAGCATCTTTTTATTTGCTCATTGGCCATTTGTTTATCTTCTCTGGAGAAATATCTAATCAACTTTTTGGCTTATTTTAAAATTGGGTCACTTATCTTTTTATTGATAAGTTGTAAGAGTTCTTTATCTATTCCAGATGAGGCCTGTATCAAGTATATTATTTGCAAATATTTTCTCCCATTCTGTAGGTTGTCTTTTTGCTTTCTTGATAATGTCCTTTGATGCACAAGAGTTTTTAATTTTGATGAAATCCAACTTATTTATTTGTTCTTTGGTTGCCTGTGCATCTTTGGTTGTCTCTAAGAAACCATTGCCTAATCTAAGGTCTCAAAGGTTTATTATACCTATGTTTTCTTCTAAGAGTTTTATAGTTTTAGCTCTTATATTTAGGTCTTTGATCCATTTTAAACTAGTTCTATGTATAATGTGAGGTAAGAGTCCAATTCTATTCTTTTGCATGTGGATATCTGGTTGGACAAGCATCATTTGTTAAAAAGGCTATTCTTTTATCTGTTGAATTTCCTTGGCCCCCTAATCAAAAATTGATAGATCATAAATGTATGGGTTTATTTCTGGACCCTCAGTTCTTTCCTATTGATCTGTATGTCTATCCATCTGCCAGTACCACACAGTCTTAATTACTATAGCTTTGCTCTAAGTTTTGAAATCAAGATGTGTGAGTCCTCCAACTTCGTTCTTCTTTTTCAAGATTGTTTTGGTTATTCTGGGTCCCTTGCATTTGCATAAGAACTTTAGGATTGGCTTGTCAATTTCTGCCAAAAAGCCAGGTGAGATTTTGACAGGGATTGCACTGAATCTCTAAATAAATTTGATGAGTATTACTATCTTAACAATATTAAGTCTTCCAATCCATGAATATTGGCTATACTTCCATTTATTTGTCTTTTTAAAATTTTTTTTAATGATGTTTTGTGATTTTTAGTGTACAAATCATGCCTGCTTTTGTTAAATTTAATCCTAAGTATTTTATTCAACGACATCTAGTGGTTTGGTAAATAGATCTATTTCCTTAATTTCATTTTTGGACTGGTCATTGCTAGTGTATACAACTGATTTTTGTACATTGATATTGTATTCTGCAACCTTGATGAACTTGTTTTTGTGCAAACGTCTTTCCTTAATCTTGAAAGTCAAATAATGCCACTTTCACCATATGCTGTTTGTTAGAAGTGAGTCACTAAGTCCAGCCCACACTCTAGGGGAGGGTATTTAGGTTTTCTTTTGTAGGAAGAGTGTCAAATAATTTGTATAATTATTTTAAAACTATCACAATACACTGTATAGTTTATCTGTGACATAGTACTCCAATTCTCATTCCAATCCTTACTCCTAATATCTCTGTGAGTTTCACCTCATTCTGAGTTTCCTACACCAGAGAATAGGTGTTAATGAGTAACACTCAAAGTCCTCTTGCAAAAAAAAAAATTCATTCTTACAAAGGAAAGATAGAATAGCTTCTTATTACTAGCTTGAACCAGAGAAAAGCACTGATTTGAATCAGGGTTTCTGCCCCTATGGAAAATTACTGAGTTATGTCAAAAGAACAAACAAAATAAAACAAACACCCGATTTCTAGGAGTAGTACTAGTGGAAGTCAAGCTTTATTCACAGTAGGCATGAACTTTCTGCTTATCTGTAAGTTTTCTTTCTTTCTTTCCTTCTGGTAAAGCATTTATAATATTTAGTAAATCTCACCTATATTTGGCCTCTAGAACACAAGGTGCTCCACATTCTTAAACTCCTCCTTTGTTCTTTTGTTGACGAACTTACCCTTCATGATGACTGGCTATGTCAGGAGCATTTCTCTCCCCAGAACTTTGCAGCATCTCAACTGCATCCTATCAAAGATGGGGGATACTATTGTTTGACCAAACAAGGGTCTACATTATACGGAGGCTGACAGTCAGGGAGAAGCTCTGGTTCTTCTTTGGGTAGTTAAACTTCTTGCTGATCTTCCCAAAGTGACCAGGGTGATCGTCATCAAAACTGACCTTGTGCTAATCCATGTGACCAGCATTATCTCAGCCCCTTGGAGACCTACAGTGCTAGTCAAGGTGGCCATGTTGTGGTTCATGTGGCCCTGATTCTCCTGGCCTATCTTAGTCTAGATGGCATGCCCATGATGGGGTGAGAGCTTGTATTGTTCTATATGAACAATTTGAATATTAAATTTGATGAAAAGTAATAATAATATCTTAGTCTCCTGGAATTAGGCTTAATATAAACAGTGCTGCTGACTATAAGCAGCAATGGTATGATAAATTACTTTAAGCATGTTTATTCACTAAATGACTCTATACAGTAGTTAAATCCATAACTGAGTTGACATGGTGACTCACACTCATATATTAAAAGCCTTAATTCTTAGAATCTCCTTTCTTTTAATTAAGCACTTCTTAAAGGCCACACATAGCTCCCAATCATTCCATTACTTACTGAGAATAAGAAAATCCAATTCTCTAGACCGTTGAACTGAAAAGGGCTGTGTTGGAAATGATTTAGGATAGTTTTTGGTCCTTTATAGTTGTTACTCCTGCTGTCTCATTAACTGTTTAAAGGACAACCACATTCCCACATTAGAGTGTAAGGCAAATTCAGTGCTCATAAAGTTGACAAGTCCAACTTTATCTGTTGTCCATGGGAAGAAGGAGGCTTAATGAAGAGAGGGAGTGGTCCAAACGTAGCATTACTAGTATCTACCTTATTTTCAGGTTTTAAAAAATTTTTTTAACATTTCCCATCATCAAATAAAACAAAATAATTATGCAAACTGTAAATTAATTGCCCAACGCAGTGATTATCTAAAGATTGAGGGAGGGAGGAAACCGCCTTATAGAAATTACTAGAAACTCATGACTTGTATTTTCAAATAACACCTCTTTCTTCCCTTCCTTGTTGTTGTTAGCTACTGTCAAATTGGCCCCCAACTCATGGCAACTCCATGGACAATGGAACAAAAAGCTGCCTGGTCCTGCACCATTTCCAAGATTGGTTGCAGATCTTGATCCTTGTGACCCATGGGGTTTTCAATGACTGATTTTCAGAAGTAGGTTGCCAGCCCTTTCTTCCCAGTCTGTCATAGTCTGGAAGCTCCACTGAAACCTATTCAACATCATAGCAACACCCAAGCCTCTCCTGACAGATGAATGATGGCTGCCCATGAGATGGATTGGCCAGGAACTGAAACAGGGTCTCCAGCAGGGAAGGCAAGAATTCTACCACTGAACCACAAATGTCCTCTCTTCTCCTTGTAGGTATCAATTCCAGGTGAGCAACCATTAATGACTTACTCAGTAAATGCCTATTGAGCACTGTCATGGATTGAATTGTGTCTCCCAATAATGTGTGTCAGCTTGGCTAAGCCATGATTCCCAGAACTGTGTGATTGCCCACCATTTTGTCACCTGATGTGATTTTCCTATGTGTTGTAAATTCTGTCTCTATGATGTTAATTAGGCAGGATTAGAGGCAGGTATGTTAATGAGGCAGAACTCAATCTACAAGATTAGGTTGTGTTTTAAGCCAATCTCTTTTGAGATATAAAAGAGAAAAGCCAGCAGAAAGACAAAATCTGAATCAGAGCAAGTCCTTTGGACCTGAGCTTCCCGTGCTAAGAAGCTCCTAGACCAGGGAAAGATTGATTATGAGGACTTTCCTCCAGGGCTAATAGAGACAGAATGACTTCCCCTGGAGCTGACACCCTGAACCTGGACTTCTGACCTTCTAGATGATGAGAGAATAAATTTTTGTTTGGTGAAGTCAGCCGGTTGTGGTATTTCTGTGATAACAGTTTTAGATAGCTAAGACAAGCACTTCCTAACTGCCAGGCACTGTACCATAGGCTGGTAACTCAATGAATAAAAGCTGGAGGAACCCTGCCCAAATGGGGATGGTGAGGGAGGGAGTCTGGGGATATTGAGGGAGGGAAGGAGACATTAATAATCACACTGGTAAATGCAGGATTGCAATCTGTATGGTATGCAGTCTGTATGCATTTACTGTATGATTGCCATCTAGTATGAAGGGAAGGTGCTCAGTGGTATGAGTGATTTAACTTGGTCCTGTGGGAGGCTGGGTTGGTCAGGGAAGACTTCTACAAAGATATGAGGTTAGAATTTGAAGGAAGGTGAGACAAGCTTTCCAGGCAGAATTGTTGAAGAACTAAAGACAGAACCTTTGTGGTTAGACTGAAGAGAGGAGGGGACGTGGTGTGAAGTGGGGCTAGGGACGTTGGGGGAGCCCGCCGTGGAAAGCCTTATAGATCACATTGTGTCTATGCCATTTCAATCAAAACTAGGGGAAAAGGTCGGGAGCCATGTCTGAATAATTTACAATTTCTTTAAACATTGAATAAGAGTAAGATTTTCTTTTGCAACTTTTGTTTCTCTCTTTTCTTTTCCTCAACATGCTTTCCCCCTTCTGGTCGGTTGACTTTTAAGTGTTTAAGCATTTCTGCATCCCAGATTTCTACGGCCAAGCTAAATCAAAAACCACAAAAACAGTTGCCATTGATTGAGTCGATTCCAACTCTTGGCAATCCCATGTGTGTCTGAGTAGAATTGTGCTGCATAGGGTTAAGAAGGCTGATTTTTCAGAGATAGGCCTTTTTCTGGGGCACCTCTGAGAGGACTCGACCCTCCAACTTTTCTGTTAGCAGCCAAGTATGTTAACTGTTTGCACCACCCTGGGACTCCTGTGGCCAGAATAATGATGCTTTATTCTTCCTCTTTACCTTTCCCTTTTAAACAGTCCTTGACTCGGTGGCAACAGATTTCGTTTTTGCTTTATAGATTGTTTGGCTAAGAATATTGAATATACCATGGACTGCCAGAAGAAGGAACAAATCTGTCTTAGAAGAAGTACAGCCAGAATACTCCTTAGAAGCAAGGATGGCGAGACTTTGTCTTATGTACTTAGGACATGTTATCAGGAGGGACCAGATCCTGGAGAAGGACATCATGCTCAGTAGAGGGGCAGCAAAAAAAAAAAAAGTCCCCTGATCAGATAGACTGACACAGTGGCTGCAACGATGGGCTCACGCATAGCAATGACAGTAAAGATGGTGCAGGACTGGGCAGTGTTTCGTTCTGTTGTACATAGGGTCACTATGAGTAAGAAGTGACTTGCCAGCACCTAACAACAACATGGATTGTTTCTTATCATAGCTATGCCTTGTTTTCCCCATTTTTTAAAAAAACAATTGACCCTCTAAATGTGTCTTACACACACACAAATGTATATACAACAATATACTTGTATGTATATACAATACACACATAAACATATATACAATTATTTTCTTAAACTAATTAAGAGATGCAGTGTTAGTGGTTTCACCAGCATGTATAGCTCCAGATAGAACTCTCACCCTAACAGGGTAGATGGTAAGCTAGTAAACCATTAGTTTATTACATAACATGTTTCATGTGACATTTCTTTTCTGCACTAATTTTTTTCTTTTAGTTTTTAAAGTTATTTTTTAGCCTTATTCTATTTGAATTGATATGGAAATCTTTTTTTTCCCCTAAACTTTTTCTTCCTGTCTGACACCTTTTTAAACAGTTTTCCTCTGGTGGGTTAATATTCTAGATTTAAAGTTTGTCCTTCTTTTAATTTTCCTCTGCTTTTTTGCCACTAAAATTTAAAGACAGTCAAAGATGATTTCCCTTTCCAACAAATTTTGTTTTTGTTGTTAGTTGCGGAAGAGTGATTCCGACTCAGGGCAACTCCATGTGTGCAGTAGAACTGCTCCACGGAGTTTTGAAGACCATGACCTTTTAGAAGCAGATTGCCAGGCTTGTCTTCCACAGTATCTCGGTGGGTTGGAACCACCAACTTTTCAGCTATTAGTCAAGTGCTCAACCATTTGCACCACCCCGAGAAAGCCAGAGCTCATAGTCAGGATATCCTGTGTGATCTAAAACCTTTTCTGTTGGTGTTACTGCAATTTCGAGAGTTAGAGCCGCCTGCTGCAAATAGCCAATTATTAGACATACCGCTATATGGAGACAGACGGGAATGATCTCCTCCTAAAGTCGTCTGTCTCACCAGACTACCAATCGGCTCAGGTTTTTAAGGGAAAAAGGGGCCATTAGTTTTTGCGACTTGTGGAATGTGCACTCTTTCTTCCGCTCGGTTTTAATGGTTGTATCTCAAACACGTTGATCTTTTCCTGCCATCATCCCATCAGCTCAGGGTGTAGCCGCTGCCATCCTTCGTCTTATTTGACAGGCTTAGATGAACATCACTTGTTTTCCGCAGTCCTAGAGGAAACACTGGTTAACATTTAACCATTTGCGGAGCTAACATCAGGATCTTACTTGGAGGCAGGGATGGGCTGGGGGAGAGAAAGAAGAAAGAAGAAAAAAAATGGCTCAAGTACTGTTCAAGACATGGCTCAGCAGCCTGTATCATTAGTTGCAGTAAAGTCAGGGAAAGGGATGTGGGGCTGGGCCAAGTAGTAAAACATTCAAGTGATGAAGAAAAAAAGAGGTACTGGGAGAAGAAAAATGGAGGAAAGAGAGGCAGAAAAAATATGAATGACTGAGAAAATTGGGAAGAAAGAGGGGTTCAAGACAGAAGCTTCCAAAACCTAATTTGACATTCCCCCTTCAGAAATCTTAACTAATCCTGGCCGCTCACGGGTCAACTCTTCGTTGTGTTAACTCAGAATCTAGGCTTCCATTATATACTTTGGAGGAGCCCTTGCAGTGCAGTGGTTAAGTGCTCAACTGCTAACCGAAAGGTTGACGGTTTGAATTCACCGGTGGCTCCGTGGGAGAAAGATGTGGAAGTCTGCTTCCATAAGATTACAACTTTGGAAATCCTATGGGGCAGCTCTACTCTGTCCTATAGGGTCATCACTAGTCAGAATCATCCCGACGGCAACGATTTTTTCTTTTTTTTTAGTATTAGTATTTCACTACTCTGAGCTGGTTGGGATGTTGCTCTGTGAAGTGTTCTACGCAGTGGGGCACAAAAATCCAGCCATGGTTTTTAATTTTTTTTTTTTTTATGGTTTTGCCTGGAGCTTTCTATGCATAGCAGAGTCTACAAACGTAATCCGATGACAGACTCAGGATTAAGACCCTAAAGGAGGCTCCTGTGGAAATTTCAGTGACTTCCCTTCTGCAACTTTAAATTCTGGGCCATGCTGTAGTGGCGTCCCTATTTTAGTCCAGCCACAGGCAGAGTATACCACATAATTTTGGAATAGAGAGCGATTTCAGATGTCATCTAATTCAACTTCATCTTAGCTTCATCATATTCTGCTGTGCTTGAACTATTAACCACTCTGTGCCTCAATTTCCTCAACAATAAAATGAGGTTAAATTATTACGTACCTCGATAGGGTATTATGAAAATTACATAAATAACGGTTTACACAAATGTAAACCACTCTGAATCATGCACATAGCATGTACTAAAAAATGTGAGCAATTACTTTAAGAGAATGGATTTAGATTAAACCTGATATTGCAAATACTGTTTCTCTTTGCCAATTCAAGGTGTGTGAGGACCCTGGGGTGGGGGTGGGGGGGTCCTGGAACTGCTTTTCTGCAGAAGGGGAAGTCAAAACTATTTTCTTAATAGTACTAAGAGGTTATCTGCCTTTTTCATTCTCATTTTCTCAAGAAGATATAGTGGAATTTTCCAGACCTTTTTTTATGTGGCAAGTGATAATGTTATCACACATTAGCAGCTAACAGAAACTAACGTCTTCTAATTAACTCAGACATTAAAAAGATTTGAAAAAAAAGGTAAAACAATGCCACCCTTACCCCCAAATTTAGTATTTTTGAAGTTGTTATATAAAAATATTAACAATGCCACCCTTCCCCCAAAATTTAGTATTTTTGAAGTTGTTATATAAAAATATTATTTATGTTAATGGGATTATTACAGTAAATGAGTATTTTAAAACTTTGTTTTAATTTCTAATATAATAACTATTGATAGACATAACCTACATTAAAGTTCTTTGGGGTCCCCAATAATTTTTAAGAGTATAAAGAGTTTAACACTTGAGACCAAAGTGTGAGAACCAATGCTCTGATGGAACCGGTGATTGGAAAAAACGTGGACACCCTGTGATCGCAGTATCTTCATGCTTTCCAAACTCCCTGCCTTTCTTTGTGGCTTCCTCTGCCTGGACTGAACTTCCTCCATCTCTGCTTACCAAAGTCCCACACCTCTTTCAAGAGTATATAAAACTTGTTCTCCTAACGCTGGTTCAGGCTTCGCGGCCTCCTGGGTACCCTCTTGCCTGGGTGCTGGGCCCTCCCGGGAACGTCCGGGCTTCGCTCTGGCACTTGGCCCCTCAGCCTCGGGGACACCCGTCATCGACCGAGACTCGCCCTCTCGCTGGCCGGGTTTAGGTTTCTCCAGACCTTGGTGCTCCCCCAGCACTAGCCCAGCCCAGTCACCACTGTCACCGGCTACGTGGCGGTGCTTGGGCTCAAAAAAGCCAGACAGCGCCGGAGGGCCACTGGGGAACGGCAAGCGAGGCAGGGGTGACAAAGCCGGACGGCGCCCGGCGCCCTACTCCTGCCCGCGTAACGCCCTGCGCCGGGTTCCTGCAGGCCGAGCTTCCCAAGGGCGCCTGGGGCGGGGGCATGAGCCCACAGGGGGCGTGGCTTCCAGCCCGCGCGGGAAAAGGCCCGGCGCCGCATGCGCGCGCTCAGTCATCGGCCGCGCGCAGCACGCTCGGGGCCGGGATGGCGGCGGCGGCTGGTAGCGGGACACCCCACGAGGAGGAGGGGTCTGGTGGTGAGGCAGCGACCCCGCAACCCCAAGCCCCGACCAATGCGTCTGGGGCTCGTCTTTCAAGGCTGCCTCTGGCACGAGTGAAGGCCCTGGTCAAGGCGGACCCCGACGTGACGCTCGCGGGACAGGAAGCCATTTTCATCCTGGCACGAGCCGCGGTGCGGCGATAGCGCGAGGCCCACGCCAATGGCGGGGGCGGGAGGGAGAGCGAGCGCTGCAAGGGGCGGGGCCTCGGGGGCCTTCCGAGGGGCGGAGCGATAGGGGCGGGGCTTAGCGACGGCTTGAGAGGAGGAGGAGAAAGGGAGGGTCTGGGCGGGGTTTGCTTGGGGACCGAGAGCTGGGAGAGAGGGGCCTGATTCTGAGGTGTGTCAGAAGGGAAAGATGGAGGAAAAGGGTCACATCTCTACAGTAGTTATACTAGTTTGTTCGTTGTTCGCACATCTGTCTCTTCATGAGGGCCTGGGCAATGATTTTAATTTTCATGTTCGGTGGCCAACACAGAACTTGTAGGCGTCTGAAGTGAATGAGTGAGGTGAATTTACAAGTTAGAGGCAGGGGACTTTTCATTCAGGCCTACTGGGATAGAAGGGAGGGGAATAGACCTTCATGAAATTCAGGACAGCCTTCCTTCAGCTTCCCTGAGAACACCCTGTCCCCCAACAGCGTGGCTCAAAAAGAACTGTGCTGGAACCCACTGATAAAACTCTTCTTGTTTGCTCCACAGGAACTGTTTGTGGAGACCATTGCAAAAGATGCCTATTGCTGTGCTCAACAAGGAAAGAGGAAAACCCTGCAGAGGAGAGATTTGGGTAGAGTGTCTTTGCGGGATCTTGAGGCCGACAAAGGAGGGCTGGTCTGTGCTTTCCTTCCCACTTGAGAAGGCATCACTGATATGAGGGGTGCCACAGGGTCTCTCACTGTGATATTTTCATATTGGCCTGTCACAGTTCCAGAAAGCCCTAACTTTAGAGTCTCTTCTTTGGGTTGCTGCAGAGTGTTGTGGGCAGAGTATGAAAGGAGGCTAGGGGTTGCCAAAGCAAAGTAGACCCCTTCACACCTGTATTGTACCAGGCTTGACATTTCTTTTTCCTCTAGAATCTGGGTTTGATTTCTGGCCCCTATATCTAGTTTGTAATCTCTAAACATGTGTAAGCTTCCACATACTGTTTCTCACTCACCTTGCTATATTGCCAAACTCTTAATAACTTTCAGGGAGACCCTGGTGCCATAGTGGTTAAGAGCTATGGTTGCTAACCAGAAGGTTGGCAGTTCGAATCCACCAGGTACTTCTTGGGAACCATATGGGGCAGTTCTACTGTGTCCTATAGGGTCCCTAGGAGTTGGAATCGACTTGACGGCAGAGTTTTTTTTTTTTGGTTTAATGACTTTCAGAGTAAAAAGGATAAGTCAGCTTAGGTTTAAAGCAGGATTGTAGGGAGGTGTTCCATTTTTTTCCCTAACTAAACAGTATGTGGCCTGGCTTTTCCTAACTCTTATGGAGAGACAGCTGATGTGTAAGAATTGGTGGGGTAGAAATGGATCTCAAATGCAGGCTCGAGACAACAAGGGGTAAATTTTATAAATGCCCTCATTTGCATAAAGCCTCATGCCCTTCACTATGTGTGTTGTGCTGTTTTGGGGCTGATGACCAAATGACCGGAGTTAGTCAAGTGTCCTTTACTTTGTGTTTCAGATAATGCGATAGAAGCTGTGGATGAATTTGCATTTCTGGAAGGTGAGTTCACTCTCAGTGGGTAATCAGTCACTTCCACCTGTGTCTTCCATGCTAATAATCTGAGTTGAGGCCTTATAGAATGGGTGCTTGGTTCTTCCTTGTTTGTGTAGGGATAATTGTATTTCTTGTTAGATAGGAAAAACAAACTTGCTGAATCACATGAGATTCAGTCTGTCCCCTTGTGAAATTAGAACTTTGACCTGAAAATTGCTAGCCATAAAGAAATTGGAGGGAGTATGAAGACCCTGGTGGAGTTAGATGATTCAGAAGTCTGATTCCTATCTTGGTTTCTATCCCCAGATATAAACCTTCTTCCTCATCCTAATGTTGTAGAGATCAGGAGTGATTGCCAACATTTAAAGTCACCCGTTGTTCCCTTTTCTTTTTCGATAATCTGTAAAGTGATTATTTTACAGCATTGAGATTTTTTACTTGCAGAGGCCTATCTACGGAAAATAGTGCCTATGGCAATTAGTTTTAAATTGCCGAATGATTTCTCACAGCTGGTGATGGAAATGGCTGTGGCCAATAGAAACTGCTCATTAGCGCCCCTCGTCAAGCAGAGCCCAGGACACACTTCCTGTCTGCCATACCTTAGTTACGCCTCTGTCTTGCCTGTATCTGTTCTTAGGAATTTTGGATTAATGCGTATATACCAAGTAAATCTTGTTGTCACTGAAATAGCAAACATTAGAAATACCTCATTTTACCTACTTTCCCTCAGATCTGTTTCTGCCGCTTAACTCCTAAATTGGATCAGCTTACTCTTCACATATTCTGATTGAATGGCTCTGTGAAAGCCTTTTGTCCTCAGCTCGTTCTCACCTTGAGTCCGCCAGTGTTATCATTACCTCT
Organism: Loxodonta africana; assembly: GCF_030014295.1. Lineage (NCBI taxonomy): Eukaryota > Metazoa > Chordata > Mammalia > Proboscidea > Elephantidae > Loxodonta > Loxodonta africana. The sequence continues at coordinate 30,037,786 of NC_087356.1, forward strand.
TTCAAGCCTCATTACCTTCAGAAATCTTTTCTTGATTTATTCATCTCACTCTTTTTAGTGCTTTGTTCTGCATGTCCATATCAACCTAGGCCCCTTATTCGTTTGATATATTCTTTTCAATGTCTTTTAGTTACTTGATTTTTTAATTATTCCCACGGCCAGCTTTGAGCCTAATTTGTAGATTGGCCGTCAGCCTCTCTTTCTGCCTACTCATTTTTCTTAAAAATAATTTTTGTTTTTTCAGTTGCCTACCTAAGGCAAGAAACTTTCTGCCAGTTTTCCAGTCAAAAATGTTGGCGCCTACTTTACTTGTTCAGTATTAATTACTGACTTTCAGAGATGAGTGATAGGATCCAATTTGTGTTTTAAAGAGGTAACACTGATGTTCTTTTTTTTTTTTTTATTGTACTTTAGATGCAAGTTTATAGAACAAACTAGTTTCTCATCAAACAGTACACACATTGTTTTACGACATTGGTTAACTACCCCACGACATGTCAGCACTCTGCCTTCTCAACCCTGGGTTCCCTATTACCAGCTTGCCTGTTCCTCCCTGGCTTCCAGTCCCTCCCCTAGGGCTGGTGCACCCCTTTAGTCTTGTTTTGTTCCATGGCCTGTTCAGTCTTTGGCTGAAGGGTGAATCTCAGGAGTGACCTCATTACTGAGCTGAAAGGGTGGTAGGGGGCCATACTCTCAGGTTTCTCCAGTTTCTGTCAGGCCAGCAAGTCTGGCTTTTCTTTTTGAGTTATAATTTTGTTCTACATTTTTCTCCAGCTCTGTCTGGGACCCTGTCTTGTGATCCCTGTCAGAGCAGTCAGTGGTGGTAGCTGGGTACCATCTCATTGTACTGGACTCAGGCTGGTGGATGTGATAGATGTGGTCCATTAGTCCTTTGGACTTATCTTTCCCTTGTATCTTTCATTTTCTTCATTCTTCCTTGTTCCCGAAGGGGTGAGACCAACACTGATGCTCTTTGGATAATAAATTAGGGGGTGCCAGGGATAGAAGTGGAGAGACCATTTGCAGTTTTCCACCCCTCAGCTCCCTCGCCTGTGGTTCATCTCGAATTGAAGGCCAGCCTGGCTCAGATCTACCTTCTCTTTGCACGCCATGGCCATGCCAGCTTTCAAGGAGTTTTCTCTTGCATAGTATGGGGGGTAGTTCTTAATACGTCATCTAGCACTTGCTCTCCATTACTCTCTAGTTTTTCAATGTATATTTGATTAGTCTCCTTATATGGACAGTATCCTCTACCATGGTGTAGTGCCTAGCTTGGATTTTTAATTGTTGCTGCTCTTAGCTCTGACTCGTGGTGACCCCAGGTACAACGGAATGAACCATCGCCTGGTCCTGCACTGTGTTCACGATCACTGGTATGCTCAAGTCCTTTTTTAGGGCCACTGTGAATTTTGAGTGCCTTCCAACCAAGGGGGCTCATCCTATAGCACTACATCAGACAGTATTCTGTTGTGATCTACGGGGTTTTCATTGGCTGATTTTCAGAAGTAGATTGCCAGGCTTTTCTTTGTAGTTTGTCTTAGTCTGGAAGCTCTGCCGAAGCCTCCAAGTTGGCCTTGGATTTGAAGAAAGCCAGGATGGGGCGTGGGGGAGGGATTTTGTTGTCTCTTGTTTCTGCTAGTATTGTCATGGTCGTTTACCCCTTGTTTGCGTGATTCACTTGTATACTGGTCATTGTACTTGAAAAAATGATTTGTTGGATAATTTGAGGCCTATGTAGTAACTCCTTTCTCCAAAGAAGATTTTCATTTGCTTTTGCAAGGCACCTTAGGGGAGTTATCAGTGTTGGATCTCCTTAGTCCAAATCCAAGGCAGGAGGTTTCCTGGACCACTGGGGGACATGAACCTCTGGGGCAGTCTCTGAGCGGTTCAGCCTTACTCTGACAGTGTAGCCTTTCTAGCTTGAAGAAAGGAGGATTATCAGACTTTCCCTACTTGGGCCAACTCTGGGATTTGACTCTTGGTTTTCTCAGCTGGTCAAAATCATAGTACAGTTTCTCAGCTATATCTTTCAGATTGGCAGATGCCCTCAGGGCAAAAACAGCTTTGGAGGCTGGTTTACTTTGTCTTCTTGCCTTCTCTAGATTTTGGATTTGCCTTTTTTTGATGGCTTTTCAATGCCTGACAAATTTTTAAACAAATAGCTTTATCAGGTGGTTTCAGCAGGAACTTGCCATTATCAAAATCTATTTTTTTCGAGAAATAAGGTATTTTTGCTTTGTTTTGTTTTTCTTGCGTGCTATTCTTTTCCCTGAATTACCTGTTCTATTCTAGGTGTTTTTTTGACTCGACGGCAGTGGTGTTTTTTTTTTTATCATTCTTTCCCCTGAATTGCCTGTTCTATTCTAGGTGTTTCTTTGACTCGACGGCAGTGGTGGTTTTTTTATTATTCTTTTCCCTGAATTAGCTGTTTTATTCTAGGTTTTTTTTTTTTTTAAAATAAATTTTGGTCTCTTTTCACTGCGAAGGCTTTCTTCAGATGCTGGTAATATTTGGATTTTCGTTGTATTAAGAATGAGGGAATAAGAGGGCTGTTTGGAAGCTCTCTCTGTGTGTGTGTCTGTGTGTCTGTGTAGCAGAGATGGTTGCCTGTCAGCTTTATGTTAGGGTAAACAGGGATGGGTTCGGATGTTGGTGTTATGCTGGGGGCCCCCAAAGGCCGGAGTATGAAAGGCTTTTCTATGGGGAGCCAGCATTTTCACTAGCTGTTCTGGTTCTCTCCAGATAGCCCATTAGTTCTTTGGAGGAGAGCCCTCTGATTTTTTTTCCTTCTTGATTTTATATATCTGGTTCCTGGCAGTGCTGCATGCAGGGGAGATGGTGGGGGTATGGGGCCAACCATTTGCATATAAACCTTCAAGTATTAAACCCCTTTAGCCTCATGTCTTGCTTCTCTTTCTGTCATTCCTGGCGTCTGCATCTGAAACCTCCCATGGTTCTCCTAGGCAGGTGGGTTCCCTCCTTTGCTGCAGCTCCCTCTGTGTTCAGTTTAGACTGATTTTTCCTCTGCTGTATTTGAAAAATACTTCAATCAGATTTCTATTCAGTTTTTGTTGAAATCCCCATTCCTTGTTATTGTAGATTTAGACTTTTTAAAACTGTTTTTCCTTTTGATTGGAATCTTGGGAGGTAAAGGTGTATAAAGTTGTGGATCCAGACCCTCATTTTGAACTGGAGCTTTCTAAAAGAGATTTTAATTTTAACTCTTTGCTTGGAGAACTTGCCTCATTTATTTTGTATCCCTCACCCCTTGTGTAGTCCACACAAATTGGCATTAACTAACACAACATCTTAGCTCCTTTTGCATCTGTAATTCCACCTCCCCAGGCTAGTATGCTAATTACAAATGCTCCATCCATCTTTCAGGATGAATATCCATCCATCCTTTTGGATGGATAGTCCTCAAAACTATCATTTTCATCTTAAGAGATCTGCTGCAGCTTCCATTTTAACTTTGTGCAGTTTATTACACAGCTCTTGAGGTACCTTGCTTTACACATTGCTCTTTGTGTTTCTAGGTACTTTGGATTGATTGCAGAGCTGTGCAGTTTTGTGAGCCTTTACCTGCGTCCTTCAGCCAGCTGCTCCCCGAAGGCCTCAGCTTTGGAGACCACTGTCCTTAGAATATTGCACATATATACTCTTTCTGTTCTGCCTTCACCTAAGCCGGGATACTTAGAGATCTCACCTGCTAATTTTTCTGCACAAGCTCTTCTGCTACTTGGGTCTGTCTTCCACTCAGGGCTAGTTGCAGCTGCTGCTGTTTGGGGCAGAGATGAAGAACATGTTTTGCGTAGGTTGCTTAATGAATGATGAGGACCAAAATAAAGGTTTCTGATCAAGTTCAATCTAGTGTGTTTTATAATCTTGACTTTGTTCTTGCCCCCATGACTGGAGAGCCACCATGCCCAGTCTTAGACCTTCCTGATCTTTCTGCCAGCCATTCCAAACAGTCCTTTTGTTTATTTTCGTCTTCATTTTTCCAGCAAGTCACCAGAGCGTGGCTCCAGAATTTATGGCTCTCCACTTCAGGTCTTACAGAAGTTTCAGATAAATGTGACCCTAGATTTAGAGCCAATTTAGATTTTGTATTTTGAGGGAGGGTGTGGGTAACATAGGAAGGAGGCAGGGCACTTAGACCATAGTGGTTCAGGAAAACAGCTGGAAGCCTGGGACAGTGGCTCATAAGTATTTTTGGATCCTGGGCCACTCTGGAGATACAAAGCTCATGGATCTCCTCAGATTTACAGAAAGCTGTAAAGATAGTACGAAGAGTTTCTGTATACCTCTCACCCAGTTCTCCCATTGCAAACGTCCTACATTACCATGGTACATTTGTCAAAGCTGCGAAGCTGACATTCGTATTTCTTTGTTACTATTTAAACTCCTGACATTATTTGGATTTCACTGATTTTTCCATTAATGTTAGTTTTCTGTTCCAAGATCCAATCCAGAGTACATCGCATTTAATTGTCGTGTCTCCCCGTCTTCTGTGGTCTGTGACAGTTTCTCAGCCTTCTTTGTTTTTCATGACCTTGACAGCCTTGAGGAGTACTGGTCAGGTATCCTGTAGAAAGTCCCCAACCTGGCTTTGTCTATTGTTTCCTTTGTGATTGGTTAGAACCATAACATTTTGTATGTGATTTTAGGGGTTACACAGATGCCTGAAGCCCTCCCATGGCTCTCCTATTATCATGGCGAATGGGAATTTAAAAGGGAGTGTTGCCTTTTTTTTCAAGATAAAATTATGAATTATTGCCCATTAGTGGGATCATAAGATCATGAAATCAATTAGTGGGTTGCCACCAGCCTTTTTTTTTTTTTTTTAAATAATGTAATAAAAACATCAGATCTTTGAATTCATTAAGAGTATTTGTTTAGTTTTTGTTTCATTTTTTATGTACTAGTTCCTTGTGTAAAATGTGTGTTGTAGACAGCATGTTGACCTCTGTGACATTTCCCCCTTTGGTGTCATGTTTATGAATATGTGGCAATATATGGCAAAAGGGGTGTTGTAGATGTAATTACGATTACAAATTGTTGACTTTAAAATAGATTATCCTGGATTATCAGAGCATGAGTCCTTAAAAATAGAGCTTTCTCCCGGCCTGGCTGAGGGTAGAAGAGGAGGTCAGAAAATGTCAGAGATAAGCATGAAAACTCAATCTGCTGTTGCTGACTTTGAAGATAGAGGGGGCCACAAGCCAAGGAGTATGGTCGACCTTTAGAAGCTGAGAATGAATGACCCGCAGCCTATAGCCAGCAAGGAAATGGGGACTTCAGCCCTACAACTGCAGAGAACTGAATTTTGCCAAAATTTGAACCAACTTGGGAGTGGATTCTTCTTTATTGCCTCCAGATAAGAGCTCAGGCCAGCTGACATCTTCATTTCAGTTTTGTGAGAACCTGAGCAAAGAATCCAGCCACACTGTGCCAGACTTCTGACCTGCAGAGTTATGGGGTAATGAATGAGCTGCTTACAGTTGGGTATGTGGTGGTTGGGTATGGCAGCAATACAATGTATTTTTTACTCAAAAGTTAAGGTTAAAAAAAAAAAAAATTGACAAATATTGCTGTAGCGGAAAAGATCTGAGGTAGGGATGAGGAGACTTCGGTTCTTATCCCACCACTCTCACCTCAGATGACTTTGAGTTACTCTTTCTCAGTTTTCTCTTACCAATTGAGTGGGTTTTACTAGATAATTTCTATAATTTCTTCCATATGATACATTTTTCTTTCATAAAGAAAAAAAATGCCTTTTTTTTTAGCAAAATTCGTTCTTTTTAGTGGCATAGCTCTGTGAGTTTTGATAAATGCATATAATCACCATCACAATCAAAATATAGAACAGTTTTATCACCACAAAACATTCCCTTTTCCTGTCTCCTTGTCCTGCCCTCCCACCAGGCCCTGGCAACCACTGGTTTATCTTTTGTCCCTATAGTTTTGCCTTCTCTACAATGTCATATGGATGAAATCATACAGTATGGGTTCTTTAACTTGGCATAATGCATTTGAGTTTCACCCATGTTGTTGTGTAGTTTGCTCGTTTTTATTGCTGAGTAGTAGTTCATTATATGGAATGTATGTACTACAATTTGTTTCTCCATCCCCTAGTTGAAAGACTTTTGAATTGTTGCCAATTTTTGGTAATTGTGAATAAAGCTGTTGTAAACATTCACTTACAGGTTTTTTTTTTTTTTTTTAATAATTTTTATTGAGCTTTAAGTGAACGTTTACAAATCAAGTCAGTCTGTCACGTATAAGCTTATATACACCTTACTCCATACTCCCACTTACTCTCCCCCTAATGAGTCAGCCCTTCCGGTCTCTCCTTTCGTAACAATTTTGCCAGTCTCTAACCCTCTCTACCCTCCCATCTCCCCTCCGGATAGGAGATGCCAACACAGTCTCAAGTGTCCACCTGATACAAGTAGCTCACTCTTCATCAACATCTCTCTCCAACCCATTGTCCAGTCCCTTCCATGTCTGATGAGTTGTCTTCGGGAGTGGTTCCTGTCCTGGGCCAACAGAAGGTTTGGGGACCATGACCGCTGGGATTCCTCTAGTCTCAGTCAGACCATTAAGTCTGGTCTTTTTTTTTTGAGAATTTGGGGTCTGCATCCCACTGATCTCCTGCTCCCTCAGGGGTTCTCTGTTGTGCTCCCTGTCAGGGCAGTCATTAGTTGTGGCCGGACACCATCTAGTTCTTCTGGTCTCAGGATGATGTAAGTCTCTGGTTCATGTGGCCCTTTCTGTCTCTTGGGCTCTTAGTTGTCATGTGACCTTGGTGTTCTTCATTCTCCTTTGATCCAGGTGGGTTGGGACCAATTGATGCATCTTAGATGGCCACTTGTTAGCATTTAAGACCCCAGATGCCACATTTCAAAGTGGGAAGCAGAATGTTTTCATAATAGTATTATTTTGCCAATTGACTTAGAAGTCCCCTTAAGCCATAGTCCCCAAACCCCCGCCCTTGCTCCGCTGACCTTTGAAGCATACAGTTTATCCTGGCAACTTCTTTGCTTTTAGTCCAGTCCATTTGAGCTGACCTTCCGTGTATTGAGTGTTGTGCTTCCCTTCACCTAAAGTAGTTCTTATCTAGTAACTAAAAAAAAAAAAAGCAGTAAAAAACCCTCTCCCACCCTCCCTCCCCGCCGCCTCGTAACCACAAAAGTATATGTTCTTCTCAGTTTATACTATTTCTCAAGATCTCATAATAGTGGTCTTATACAATATTTGTCCTTTTGCCTCTGACTAATTTCGCTTAGCATAATGCCCTCCAGGTTCCTCCATGTTATGAAATGTTTCACAGATTCATCACTGTTCTTTATCGATGCGTAGTATTCCATTGTGTGAATATACCACATTCATCCGTCGATGGACACCTTGGTTGCTTCCAGCTTTTTGCTATTGTAAACAGAGCTGCAATAAACATGGGTGTGCATATATCTGTTTGTGTGAAGGCTCTTATTTCTCTAGGATATATTCCGAGGAGTGGGATTTCTGGATTGTATGGTAGTTCTATTTCTAACTGTTTAAGATAACGCCAGATAGATTTCCAAAGTGGTTGTACCATTTTACATTCCCACCAGCAGTGTATAAGAGTTCCAATCTCTCCGCAGCCTCTCCAACATTTATTATTTTGTGTTTTTTGGATTAATGCCAGCCTTGTTGGAGTGCAATGGAATCTCATCATAGTTTTAATCTGCATTTCTCTAAAGGCTAATGATCGAGAGCATTTTCTCATGTATCTGTTAGCTGCCTGAATATCTTCTTTAGTGAAGTGTGTGTTCATATCCTTTGCCCAGTTCTTAATTGGGTTGTTTGTCTTTTTGTGGTTGAGTTTTGACAGAATCATATAGATTTTAGATATCAGGTGCTGGTCGGAGATGTCATAGCTGAAAATTCTTTCCCAGTCTGTAGGTGGTCTTTTTACTCTTTTGGTGAAGTCTTTAGGTGAGCATAGGTGTTTGATTTTTAGGAGCTCCCAGTTATCTGGTTTCTCTTCGTCATTTTTGGTAATGTTTTGTATTCTGTTTATGCCTTGTATTAGGGCTCCTAAGGTTGTCCCTATTTTTTCTTCCATGATCTTTATCGTTTTAGTCTTTATGTTTAGGTCTTTGATCCACTTGGAGTTAGTTTTTGTGCATGGTGTGAAGTATGGGTCCTGTTTCATTTTTTTGCAAATGGATATCCAGTTATGCCAGCACCATTTGTTAAAAAGACTATCTTTTCCCCAATTAATTGACACTGGTCCTTTGTCAAATATCAGCTGCTCATACGTGGATGGATTTATATCTGGGTTCTCAATTCTGTTCCATTGATCTATGTGCCTGTTGTTGTACCAGTACCAGGCTGTTTTGACTACTGTGGCTGTATAATAGGTTCTGAAATCAGGTAAAGTGAGGCCTCCCACTTTCTTCTTCTTTTTCAGTAACGCTTTGCTTATCCGGGGCTTCTTTCCCTTCCATATGAAGCTGGTGATTTGTTTCTCTATCCCCTTAAAATATGACATTGGAATTTGGATCGGAAGTGCATTCACTTACAGGTTTTTGTGTGAACGTAAATTTTCATTTCTCTTGAGTAAATACCTAGGAGTGGGATTATTGTTATAATAATAACAATTGTAACAATAATAAACATTATTGTAAATACACATTTACCTCTTAAAGAAACTGTCCATTTTCCACAGTGGCGGTACCATTCTGCATTTACACAAGCAACGTATGAGAGTTCCAGTTGCCCGCCTCCTTGCCGGCACTTAGTGTTAATTTTTTTTTTTTTAATTTCTAAAATTTTAGACGTTTTAATAAGTGTGTGGTGGTATCTCGCTGTGGTTTTACTTTGCATCCCTGGTCCGACCCCCAGCTGACCATGGGGATGGCACAGGACCGGGCAGCATTTTGTTCCATTGTGCATGGGGTTGCCATGAGTAGGGGGCCAACTTGATGGCAACTAGCAAGAATAATGAGTAGTGATGTTGAATGTTTTCTCGTGCTTTTTTGCCACCATATAACTTTTTTGGTGCTCTCACCTTTTGCCTGATTTTAAAATTGGGTTGATTGTTTTTTATTATTATGACTTAGTTATGACAGTTTTTGTATATTCTGGATGTAAGTTCTTATTCAGACATGTTATGTAAGCTTTTTCTGCTACTTAACACATGACATTACGTATTTTTTAATCCTATAAACAATTCTTAGCTGCACACAGCTCTGTTGGGGAGTCGACTTCAATGAGACCCCTGTGCTGCCGGTACTGAAGTGGACGCCATGCTTTTTCACATCCCTGTAGAAGGCCTGCAGAGGAGCAGGTCAACAACTTTCACTCCTCCTATCAGTCATGAGCTTCTGGTTCAGAAAGGGGCCCCGCATTCCTGGTATATCTGGCTGGGAGAACTAAAGTGAAATTTCCCAGTAGCATAGATAGATCCCGCTTGGAAATGGGGAAAGGCAAATCAAACTGATACTGAGTTTTCAGTAAAAAGTGAAGGTCTGAAGCTACTGAAACCTGATGTTGAGGCCTAATATTCAAAAGAATGAAAGCAAATTGTGCCGAGAAGCAGAAGTTTATATTTGCCTCTGTTCCCCCTTTCTTTGTGTCCGAACCAGGGATCTGACATCCTCACTCAAGGTTAAATAACTTTCAACACCTGAGTACTTAAAACATTTTCCTGACTAGTTATTTTAGATTGTTCTCAATCTCAACTTGGATTTTTATATACCCTTTGCAGTTTTTTGTTTCTTCCTCCTTCCTTTCCCATAGGAACCTAGTTTCCCCTACCAGAACTATAGGATTAAGGTAATTTGGTATCTTCAAGAAGCCATGTGTGCTAAATTGTGGGTGTGGGCATTTGGTGCAGGGTGATGGAGTGAAAATTCCTCCTCACGGGACCTTCTTCCTCTAATATCTAATGAAGTAAATTAGTGACCCCCAAGTTCATACAAATTAGAAAAGGAAAAAATCAAGGAATAGAGCACATTCCAGTGCTACAAATTACAGAAGTGGTGAATAAGGAAAGACAGAAGATTCTGTATTTCAGAGGAAGTGCATCGCATAGAAAATTTCCTAACTCCATTCTCCAGAAGTCATACTTGTGAGTCACCAAAATCCTGAGAATTCTTATTTATATCATCAATTATGAAAAAAGTAAATAGAGTATCTCTTTTTTCCTTTTTTGATTGGTGAGAAGTGGGTGAAGCAAATGGAAGTGAATGACTTCTTCAGTAGATGTGAGGATTGCAGGGCTCTAGGTTTGTGGGAGGCAGAATAATCGTCCCCCAAAGATGTCTACATCCTAATCATTGGAACCTGGGAATGTGTTACCTTATGTGGTAAAAAGGAGTGTGAAGATGTGATTAAGTTAAGGGTCTTAAAATAGGGTGATTATTCTGGATTATCCAGGTGGGTCCAATGTAATTGCAAGACCCTTTACAAGAGGGAGGTAGGAGAGTCAGAGTCAGAGAGAAATTGGAAGATGTTACACTGCTAGCTTTGAAGATGGAAAAAGGGGCCATGAGCCAAGGAATGTAGGTGGCTTCTAGAAGCCGAGAAGGCAAGGGAACATTCTTCCTTAGAATGAGGCCTGCTGACTCATTGATTTTAGCCCAGTGAAACCCGTTTTGGACTCTGAGTTCCAGAACTGTGAGGGAGTAAATTTCTGTTGTTTGAAGTCACTAAGTTTGTGATAATTTGTTACAGCAGCAATAGGAAACTAATACAGGCTAAACTAGAGGTTGAATCCAAAGCCTAAAGGTACTTTTTCTAAGGGCATTGGAATATAGCTTCCAACTAGGCAGAATGAAACCAGAAGTTAAAACTTCTCTTTAAGGTACAGAAAAAGTGTATAGAATGAGAAATAGTCAGCCCTCAGTCTGTAGCTCAGTTGGGAGGATGAATTAATCTCAGAAATGATAGCAAGTATGGAGCCCTGGTGGCACAGTAGTTAAGAGCTCAGGCTGCTAACCAAAAGGTTGGCGGTTCGAATCCACCAGCAGCAACTTGGAAACCCTATGGGGCAGTTCTACTCTGTCCTATATGGTTGCTATGAGTTGGAATCAACTCAACAGCAATGGGTTTATGTTGTCAAGTATAGTGATTAAGATAATGGATATCGGAGCCACAATGTCTTGTTTATAATCTTCCTCTGCTTCTTACAAGTTACTTGAAAAAGTTAATAGATCTCTTGTGCCTCAAGATCTTCGTCTGTGAAAAGGTGATAGTAATAATACCTCGAGATTCTTGTGAGGATAAATGAGTTAATACCTGTAGAACATAACAGCGACTGGCACATAGAAAGTGCCGTATAGCTATGTTTTAGGTAATATTGTTGTTATTATTATATCAAAGCAAATCAAAGATCTGGAAAGAGTTCCCAAGCATGAGCAGAATGAAAAGAAATAGCACAACTATATAAGAAAGCTACAGAGAAACAAAACAAAACAAACAAAAAAACAGAAACAAAGCATCTAAAAGACAAGGAGACAAGAAGAAAACAACCCAAGGAATAGAATTAAATTCCTCATGAGTGCTTTGGATTATAGAATAACATAACAACATTAATTCAATAAAATAGGAGTTCAAAGGCTAAGTAATATACTGAAGAAATGAAAAGGAGACTAATAAAAAATAGTGACTTCTATTTCTTAAATTCTTTTCTTAACTTTAGGGGAATATTTTAGAAAGTCATTTTTCTTATGCTGAAGAAACATTTGAAGTTCAGCACAATCGAAGTTCATTTTTACTTACCTTTTCCTCTTCTGTTAAATTTTGGTAGAAGCGATTTTAGTATTTTTTAATTAAAATACGTAGTATATGTAGTAGTATTTTATGCATTTCTATTTACCTGTCTACTCGTCCTATTCATCTTTTTTTCTCATTGAAATATGCCTAGGGGATGATTTTTACGTAATGTTAATGATGGTTATTTCTAGGTGGTAGACATTTTTTTTTTTTAATTTCTCTTAATATTTTAATTTTCATTGTATAGGTCTTGTATATCACTCATTGAATATTTTGATTTTAGGTATCTTATTGGTGCCATTTGGGATGGAATTTTTTAAAAAAATTTTTATTTAGCTTCAAGTGAACGTTTACAAATCAAGTCAGTCTGTCACATATAAGTTTATATACACCTTACTCCATACTCGCACTTGCTCTCCCCCTAATGAGTCAGCCCTTCCAGTCTCTCCTTTCGTAACAATTTTGCCAGCTTCCAACCCTCTCTACCCTCCCATCCCCCCTCCAGACAGAAGATGCCAACACAGTCTCAAGTGTCCACCTGATACAGAGAGCTCACTCTTCATCAGCATCTCTCTCCTACCCACTGTCCAGTCCCTTCCATGTCTGATGAGTTGTCTTCGGGAATGGTTCCTGTCCTGGGCCAGCAGAAGGTTTGGGGACCATGACCGCCGGGATTCCTCTAGTCTCAGTCAGACCATTAAGTCTGGTCTTTTTTAAATGAGAATTTGGGGTCTGAATCCCACTGATCTCCTGCTCCCTCAGGGGTTTTCTGTTATGCTCCCTGTCAGGGCAGTCATAGGTTGTGGCCAGGCACCAACTAGTTCTTCTGGTCTCAGGATGATGTAAGTCTCTGGTTCATGTGGCCCTTTCTGTTTATTGGGCTCATAGTTATCATGTGACCTTGGTGTTCTTCATTCTCCTTTGATCCAGGTGGGTTGAGACCAATTGATGCATCTTAGATGGCCGCTTGTTAGCATTTAAGACCCCAGATGCCACATTTCAAAGTGGGATGCAGAATGTTTTCATAATAGAATTATTTTGCCAATTGACTTAGAAGTCCCCTTAAGCCATAGTCCCCAAACCCCCGCCCTTGCTCCGCTGACCTTTGAAGCATACAGTTTATCCCGGCAACTTCTTTGCTTTTAGTCCAGTCCATTTGAGCTGACCTTCCATGTATTGAGTATTGTCCTTCCCTTCGGTGGTAGACATTTTTTAAAAAGCTTTCTTTTGTATTCTTTTCTGCATTGTTTATTTTGATATGAAGTTGCTATGATGTGAGAAGGGGCCAGAACTAGGAGGAGATTGGGAAAGCTTTTATGATACTTGGTGGTATATACATAGAGTGGAATATTATTTAGCCATAAAGAAAAACAAAGTTCTGGTATACACTACTGCGTAGATGAACCTTGGAAACATTATGCTAAGTGAAGTAAGTCAGACACAAAAGGACAAATACTGCTTGGTCCTGCTTATATGAAATATCTAGAATAGGCAAATGCATAAAGACCAAAGTATACATGTGGTTACAGTGGGCAGGGGAAGGGAGAGTTATTGCTTAATGAGTACTGAGTTTTTATTTGGGGCAATGAATAAATCTTGGAAATAGGCAATGGTGAGTCCTAGAGGCAAATGTTGGTAGGGCCCATCCACGCACTAGGTAGGGTAGATAGAGCCAGTGAAATTGACTTGTCAGCCTGTCCCATACAGGTGCCTTTAAACACTGGTATCATATATCCAGTTCCCTTTCTTCTAAGTCCACCTTCCCCAAGCAAAGGTTTGATAATGACCTGGCTTTCCATGTAGCTCTGCTCACAGGGAGAGAAGGCTTTGATATGAGGAGTTGGACAATTTCCATTGACTGTAACAGTGGCTTCTCTTTGTGAATCAATAAACTCATGTCCCACTAGAATTTATCTGCCTATGTTGCTTCACTACAGTGAGACAAGAGGATGTGGTGACCATAGGTAATTGGAGCATTTCAGCCCTTGTGAGAGTTGTTCCTCGTAGATTACTGACTTCTCAAACAAGTGATGGACAAGGTACCTGGACAAAGGATGTGTTCTGGAAAAAATGTGTACAGCCAGAAACGCGTACATTAAAAGAAAATTTCCCCAGAGAAAATAATGATACAGGAGGGAATTGAGGCATTTTAGTCACATTTGGGAGATTCTACAGGGTCACCATGAGTTGGAATTTACTTGATGGTAGCAGGTTTGTTGTTGTTGTTTTTTTTTGGTTTTGCAGGCTGGATTATGCCCATATTCATAAAATCTTGTGAATATTCAGTGTGTCAAATGAGTTGGGGGAGGAAGTGAGAAGGAGGAATGTAGAATCAGGAGAAGGTGATCTGTACATGTGGACGGTGTGGGACACCATGGACCAGGTCTAAAATAAGACACAAATGCCCACTCTCAAGGCAGTGGAAACCATGCGCAAGAAAAGTGGCACTGCCACTCGCTGGTTATTGTGCTGAATTGCCTGGCGATGACACTCCTAGTTTTGTTTCAGGGTATAGGCTAAGTTGCTGTAACAAATACGCCCCAGAACACACTGAATTAAATAATGTAAAAGTTTATTTCTCCTCCACGTACCAATTCAACTGGTCTAGGCACAGCAGCTCTATTCCATGGAGTCATTCAGGGATCCAGGCTCCTTCTATCTCATTACTTTGCCATCCAATATTACAACACTGTCTGACAGAACTTTTTGTGAAGGTGAAAATGTTCTACATCTGTGGTGTGCAACATGGAAGCCACTAACCGTATGTGGCTACTGAGCAGATGAAATGTGACTTGAGAGAATGAGGAGCTAAATTTTTAATTTTACTTATTTGAAATTTAAATTGAAGTAGCCACAGGTAGGGCTAGTGGTTATTTGACAGCACAGACTGTAGGTCAAAGCTGGGTAATCTCCAAGCACAGGTTCAGTTCATAGGAAGAGGAAAGAGAGTGTTAGCTACTTTGTGTGGCTGTGGAAGATGATCCATTACTTTGGTTCGTATCTCATTGATCCAAACTCAGTCATTTGGCCACACCTAGTTGCAAGGATTGCTAGGAAATAGTGTCTGGCTGGGTGGCCATGTGCCCAGCTACAATTTTGGCATTATGGTCAAGCAATGGACAGATTCTAATGGACACCTAGCAGTCTCAGCCATAGTATTTCATCTTTGCAACTCTTAGCTATGTGACTGTGGACACATGAGCACTCCTAAGCTTCAGTCATAATAAGGATTACTGCTTCTTAAGTTATTGTGTGGGTCACAATGAGATAACGCTAGCAAAGCCCTAATCATGGTGCTTGGCACATAGTCTTCAGTCAACGTTTGGCATTGTTGCCGTAGCATTGTTACCCACGGTGTTGGCCTTTAGTAAAGCTGTCTGAGCTTTGCAGACCTTCTACTCTGAACGTGGCTTCTGTTGCTAACAAAAGCTCTAAATAAGAAATGAGGGCTATTACAAGTACACACAAGGGAAACACCGTAAATGGAGACGTATCAGCACATCAGACACTGAGCCTGGTTAATGAGGGCTCGTTTCTGAAAAACAGGTTCATTCTGATGTGCTGAGAATTCCAGGTTTCTTAGCCTGAGACAAAGTCACTGAGATTATTAATGTTGCCATGAAGGGCCTCTTTGGAAACAAATGGAGAGCTTTTGCTTAAGACAGCATGTCCCTGTGCTCCCCACTCTCTGATAGAGTCTACTATAGTGTACAGAGAAAGCCATACTTCTAAAAAGATGCCTATGCCAGTCAGCTCACAGAGCTCTCTTAATGAGCTGATCGTGGGCACATTTCCATTGTTACAGATTGAATTGTGTTCCCCCACCGCCCCAAAATGTGTGCCAGCTTGTCTAGTCCATGATTCCCAGTATTGTGTGGTTGTCCACCGTTTTGTCATCTGAAGTGGTTTTCTTGTGTGTTATAAACCCTACCTCGATGGTGCTAATAAGGCAGGATTAGTGGCAGCTATTTTATGTTAACAAGGCAGGACTCAATCTACAAGATTAGCTGTTGTCTTAAGCCAATCTCTGTTGCGAGACAGGGGACCCTCGTACTGAAACAGGCTGCTCAGCCATATCTTGAACCATGCCTGAGCCATTTTTTTCTCTTCTTTCTTCTTTCTCTTCTTTCCCTCCCCTAGCCCACCCCACCTCCAAGTAAGATCCTGATGTTAGTTAGCTCCCCAAATGGTTAAGTGTTAACCAGTGTTTCCTCTAAGACTGTGGAAAACAAGTGATATTGACCTAAGCCTGTCAAATAAGACGAAAGATGGCACCAGCTACCCCCTGAGCTGATGGGATAATGGCAGGAAAAAATCAACATGTTTGAGATAGGACCACCAAAGCCAAACAGAAGAAAGAGAGCGCACATTCCACAAGCCCCTAAAACTTATGGCCCCTTTTCCTTTAAAAACCTGAACCCATCAGTCTGGTGAGACAGACGACTTTAGGAGGAGATCGTTCCCCCCGTCTCCATATACCGGTATATCTAATAAAGTTCTTGCTACCCACCTCACCCCGTCTCAAGAATTGGCTATTTGCGGCAGGCGGCTCTAACTGTTGAAATTGCGGTAACAATACCGCCAAGGAACAAGAGCCAGGAGACTAGCATGTGTCCTTTGGACCCAGGGTCCTGCGCTGAGAAGCACCTTGACCAGGGAAGGTTGATGACAAGGACCTTTCCCCAGGGCCGACAGAGAGAGAGAGAAAGGCTTCCCCTGGAGCTGGTACCCTGAATTCGGACTTCTAGTCTACTGAAGTGAGAGGATAAATTTCTCTTTGTTAAAGCCATCCACTTGTGATGTTTCTGTTACAGCAGCGCCAGATAACTAAGACATCTACCTTATTAGAGAAGATAAATAGAGACTGACCAGGGCACTGCAGGCAGTGACAGCTGCAGAAACCATCTGTCTTCACCCCAGGGATGTCACATCAGGGTATCACGAAGCAGATATCGACGTTTAGCTTTTCAAATTACATGAGTTAGAGATAATGAATTCACAAGAGACTCTCAACGCTTTTTAAAGAAATGGATCATTGCAGAACAAACAACTGTGAAAATGTATTTCAAAGCAATGGATGATAACATTTGTTATTTGTCTTACCTGCTAAAAGAAACTTTGTGCCTTTGGTACTTTGAAATAGTAAAATACCCTGAGGGTGAATGCTGGCTGAAAATTTAAGAAATAATTTCTGGAGTCCTCTTGCCGCTGTTACTGTATGGCACCAGATAAAAGCAAGAAGCTAAATTAATTTTTTTCCTCATATCATGCAAGTGACGTGGATCACAGCAATTCCACGAAGCAGTTTGCAAAAGGGAAAAGGTCTGTAATTCAGAATATGTTTCCTACTAGGGAAAAATGTTGGACATAACAGAATTGCAGACAGAAAATTCCTAAGAGAGCTCATGATTGTGGGGAAACCTCAAGTTCTGAGCTTGAGAGACAGACTGTGGCTTAAAAGAAGACTCCAGAGCACAAGAGAAGGGGAAAGGCTAAAGTTGGGGTGGCCCTGGGAGACAGGAAGAGAACTGAGCAAAGGGAGATAGGAAGAGAACTGAGCAAACCAGCAGGTGCCAGTAAATCAATATTTGTGCTAACAAGGACCTGGTTGAGGTTCTGATGGTGACATGCTCTAACATTCATTAAAGGAGTCCTGGTGGCACAGTGGTTAAGTGCTCGGCTGCTAACCGAAAGGCTGACAGTTTGAAACCACCAGCCACTTCACAGGAGAAAGATGCGGAGCCTGCTTCAGTAAAGGTTACAGCCTTGGAAACCCTGTGGGGCAGTTCTACTTTGTCCTACAGGGTCGCTATGAGTTGGAATCAACTCGATGGCAACCGTTTTATCTCTGTAGTGCCTGCCATTGGCTGAATTCAACCAGAACCCAGGGGCAAGAGCTGGTAATGTGCTCATAATGATCAGCCTGTTGGGGCTCAGAGCAGGGCAGATGGGGTGAAGAATGGCTAGGGGTATGGGGGGTGGGGGACGGGAAGTGGGAGTTCAGGGGGGCAAAGAGAGAATACCTGGCACAATACTACTAGGTTTATAATGAGAAACAGCCATCTCTTCCCACTGTCTTCCCAGTCCTGCCCCTCATAGACAACCACGTCTAGCCACTCTAGTTTTTCTCCTTGGTATTTGCTTCCATATTTCTAAACCATATGCTGACATTTTTTTGATTTATCAGTTGACTTCCTTCCCGTCCCTCCTCCCATTTCCCCTTCCTCCACTCCCATCATAGTTATGTTTTCTTGTTAAATGGACAGTCAGTGTTTCCATTATTATGACTGTGTAAAGATTGCTCACTACCAAGCCAAAGGGTTCATGATGATTGAGCCTCCTTTCTTTTTAAATTCCTGTTTTTTCTTTGAGTAATAAGCACATTTTTTTAAATCTGCTTAGGTTTTTACAAAATCCTTGCTAAGCTTATCCAAACACTTTCTGTTTCTATGGACATGTCTGTAAATGATATTTTTCATATGCTCAGGTGTGTCTGTTCCTTTGATTTTATTTTATATTCCTCAGTCTGCCTGGTCCAATCTGGACTGGTTGGGTCTTTAGCCTGTTCCTTGCCATCATCTGGACATTTCCCTTTGCTGTTGTGATAAATAGAATTCTACAGATGTCCCCCCCAAGATTCCTGCCCCCTGGTTATTCAATCAAACACTAATCTAGGTACCGCCATGAAAGGACTGTGAAGATGTAATTAAGGTTACTAATCAGCGGACTTTAACAGGGAGATGATACGGTAATCGCACAAGCCCTTTAAAGCGGAAGAGGAAGGCAGAAAAGTCAGATGTGGCGGAAGAGATCAGAGAGATTTGAAGCATGAGAAGGACTTGACACGCTGTTGCTGGCTTTGAAGATGGAGGAAGGGGACCATCAGCCAAGGCAATGTAGGCAGCCTCAAGAAGCGGAGAACAATATGCTAGCTGACAGCCAGCAAGGAAATGGGGATCGCAGGCCCACAATCTTATGGAACTGAATTTTGGCAACAACCTGAATGAGCTTGGAAACAGATTCACACCTAGAGCCTCCAGGAAGGATCAGAGACCTGCTGACATCTTGGTTTTGGCCTTGTGAGACTCTAAGCAGAGAATCAGCTGAGCCACTCTGTGCCTGGACTACCGACCTATAGAACAGTAAGAAAATAATAAATAGGTATTGCTTTAAGCCACTCAATTTGTGGTAATTTGTTATGTTAGCAACAGAAAACTAATACAGCTGTTATCACGGGCTTTACCCTTCCATTTCCTGAGTCCAAGTCCCTGATTTCTAGGTCACTTACCTTCCTCCTGGAGCATCAGGGCTTTGAACCGGTTCAAACTGTTGCTAAGAATTTGCATTTCCATCCCAAATATACTGAATCAGGATCTACATTTTAACAAGATCCCCAGGTGAGTCTTATATATAGTGAATTCTGAGAACCAGTGCTCTGCTAGTGGGTCTCAGAATTGGTCCCTAATCAGCAGCTTTAGCATCGCCTGGGAACTTGTTAGAAATGCAAATTCTCATAGGGTTCAAACTGGGACAAACTTGTTTGAAACCCTGTGGAGCACATTCTCTAGTACAGCAGTTCTCAAATGATTTGGTCTCAGGATTCCTTTTTACTCTTAAAAACGACTAAGGATCCCAAAGAACTTTTGTTAATGTGGTTATATCTATCAATATTTACTTCATTAGAAATTAAAGCTGAAAAATCTTCAAAATATTTATTAATTCATTTCAAAGTAATAGTAAGGAACATATTCCATGTTAATATAAATAACATACTTCATGAAAAATATTTTTAAAACAAAAGGTTACTGAGAAAAGAGACGTTGTTTTATATTTTTGCAAATCTCTTTAATGTCTGGCTCAGGAGACACTGGATGCTCATATCTGTTGTGATGTGTTGTTTTAGTTGAAGTGCGTGAAGAAAATCTGGTCTCATGCAGATGTATAACTGGAAAAGGGAAGACTTCACTGACGTCCTGAAAAGATCGCAGGAGCACCAGAAGTCCCTGGGCCATACTTTGAGAATGGCTACTGCAGTATCTTGCTACTCAAAGTATGATCCAGGGATCAGCATATGTTAGAGATGGAGATCTTAGACATTTTGTGTAGAGTCTACATTTCGATAAGACCCTCAGGTGGTTCCTATGTTCATTAAGGTTTGAGAGGCATTTGTTCAGCAGCTCCCTAAGAAAAGTTTCCAGGGTGATAGATTCCCTGAATCTTTGCATGTCTGAACATTCCTTCATTCCAGCCTCATGTAGGCTTGATAGTTTGGCTGGGTATAACCTAGATACTAGGCTGAAAATCATTTTAATTTTCAATTTCTCCAGAGAATAAACTAATGGTATCTGGCAGGGAGTAGGGGGATGTTATTTTAACTGGGCAGCGTTGGGCAAGGGGCCCAAGGGATTCTAACCTCCCTGTAAATAGGCTTTCAGCCAATCTCTCTGTTTTCAGCACCTTGCCTTCTCCCTGTCTTCACCTTCCTTCGAACCTTGTGCAGCCCCGTCCCGAGCCTTTCTGGGGTGTGTAGAGGCAAACCGCTCCTCACTGCTGTCTTTCTCTACCTGATAAAGGTGTCTGGTGTATAGCTTCCTCTACACCTCCCATTCTCTTTGAACTTTTGGGTTTACACTTTTGTTTATTACTTCACTATCTTTTTTAGTGGTATTTCAGTGATTGTCTTTGTCTGGACGGCTCTCAAATGGTTTTAATTATCAGGACACTATAAGATGTTCTACTCTCTGGTGAGGCTAATCTTCCTTCTTGTTTAAGAGTTTTCTTTTAAAGAGTTTTAAAGAGTTTTCTTGGCTCATCTTTCATTTTTATTTTCCATATGAACTTTATGATCAGCTTGCCTAGTTCCCTGCCAGAAAAATACCTTGGCATTTTTATTGAGATCATATTAAATTTATAGTTTAATTTAAGGAGAATTGACATCTTTATATTATTGAGTGTTTTGAGAACAGGGTATGTGTTTCCACTTATTAAATTCTTTTATATCCCTCAGTAGAATTTTAAAGTTTACTTCTTAAATATTTTGCCCATGACTTGTGTTTTATGTCTTTGGTTGTTATTGTAAATGAAATAATTTCTCCCAATATACTTTGTAACTATTTGGTGTTTCACACTGTATCAGGGAAGCATTTTAAATCGTGATATGTATAAATCTCCCTTATATTTTAAAATGTATCAACTATATTTTTGTTTAATTTTAAAAAGTAATACATGCCATTATAAAAATATTTAAAAATATAAGAGGGTCTATGAAGAAAAATTTCCCTCTCATCCTGGTCCCTCAGTTTTACCCCCAGAATTTATCACTGCGGGTGATTTCTTGTATAATTCTTCTGGAACGTTTCTTTGCTCATATACGTGTATGTATATGTAACAAGATGTTAAAACGGTAGTTTCTGTCTTCTGGCTGAGGCTCAAAGGCCTGGAACTACACAGTAGATGCCTTGTACTTCCATGGTTCAACCACCTTTGTAGGTTGTGCTAAGATTATAAAACAGGACTAGCTGCATTAACAGCCTACCCTCTGGCCAATAAGAGAAGGGCATGTAGAGGCCAAGAGAAGATCTCTTTGGAAAGAGCTGGCAGTGTGCTTGGCCAAGTGAGAGGAGCTTCAAGGCAGTCCCTCAGAGAGATGGACCCTGTTAACT
This sequence comes from Loxodonta africana, assembly GCF_030014295.1. Taxonomy (NCBI): domain Eukaryota; kingdom Metazoa; phylum Chordata; class Mammalia; order Proboscidea; family Elephantidae; genus Loxodonta; species Loxodonta africana. The sequence continues at coordinate 30,059,211 of NC_087356.1, forward strand.
GGCATTTGTTAGAAATAAGAATGGGTATCTAAGCCCTACCTGGAGAAGGTAAAATGTTTTGGGGCTGCCTGCCTGGTGGTTGAGTGAAGAGAGGTGGCACCTGGGACTGAGGAGCACTTTTAGCAGCTACGGGGAAAAGATACCTGTTTTGAGGGGGGGTAGATATGGAATCTGTGTGTAGGGGGAGGGCATGGGTTTGTCTTGGATCTCACCCAAGGAGATTTCCTGGTGGGACCATGTGATCCCAACAGAGCAAGTCTGTGGGGCTGAGAGAAAGGTTGTACACAGCCAGACAGACAGGAGGCAGCTCTCAGGTCTTGTGTCCCTTCTCTACCTCCCTTCTTCCTCTCTACCAACCAACCTACCTAATTACCTCTATACTTAGAGAGAGAGAATTAAAGGAATTGGCTTATGTGATTGTGAGGGCTGGTAAGTCCAAAATCTGTATGCGAGGCAGTGGGCTGCAAACTCTCGAAGGATGTTTATGTTGCAGTCTTGAGGCTGAATTTCTTCTCCCTTGGGAAGTCTCAGTTTCTGCTCTTAAGGCCTTCAATTGATTGGATGAAGCCCAGCCACATTACAGAAGGTAATCTGTTTTATTTAAGGCCAAATGATTTAAAGCTTAATCACGTGAAAATACCTTCATAGCAACATCTAGACTAGCATTTGACGAAACTGGGCACCATAGCCTAGCCAAGTTGGCACATAAAATTAATGATCACACTTATGTAACGTATATAATAAAAAACCTCTGCAAATAGGCACATAGTGTACCCACTGTTCTGTACCTTGCTTTTAACCTAATGATACATCTTAGAGATCTTTCCTTACCAGCACACATACATACCTCTTTTTTAAATTCTGTTGTCTGGTGTTCCATTGTATACACAAACCATACTTTAGTCAATCCTGTATAGGTAAACAGGATTTTTCCAACCTTTGCTTTTATGTAAAAAAAAAAAAAAAAAATTTCTTTTCTTTTTTTTTTTTTTTACACAATGCTATAATGGATACCCTTGTTCAGATTTTTGCTTTTGTGTGGGATGTATCTACAGTATAAATTTCTGGAAGTTGGATTGCTAAGTGAACAGGTACGTAAAATTTAAATTTACGATCCTCCAAAGAAATTGCACCTATTTATATCCCCACCAACAGTTTCCCTATAACTATGCTGACATTTTGTGTTACCAGATGTTCCCATATTTGTCAGTATAAGAGATTTAAAAACAAATAGTACTTTTGCAATTCATAAATTACAAATGAGATTGAGCTTCTTTTTATATGCTGTAAGCCATTTGTACTTCTTTTTCTATAAACTGCCTATTCATGTCTTCATAGATTGATTTCTAAAGTTGCATTGTTAGCTGTTTTTTTTTTTTTTTTTTTTTTAATGGGAAACCAGAGAGGGAGGGAGGGAGAGAGCTAGCTGTACCCAGTACTGGGGCAGTAAAATGTGGCCAAGAAATCTGGCTTGCCCAGATCTTTTTTATAAAAATATTTTATTGTATTTTTGATGAAAATAAGCACAGCAGAACATGCTCCCATTCTATAATTTCTACACATAATCTTCAGTGAAGTTGGTTACATTCTTCACATTGTGTCAGCGTTCTCATTATTTCTGTTCTATTTGTTTTCTTTGCCCAGATCTTCAGTCTGCTTTCTTTTCTTTCTTTGGCTTTTTGTCTTGATGTTTGGATTTGAAACCCCTGTAGGGCAGAGACTGGGAGCAGTGGTGGTTCAGTGGTAAAATTTTCACCTTCCATGTGGGAGACCCGAGTTCGATTCCTAGCCAGTGCATCTCACGCACAGCCACCCGCCAAGCAGCATCTCTCAGTGAAGGCTTGTGTGTTGCTATGATGCTTAGCAGATTTCAGCAGAGCTTCCAGATTAAGATGGATTAGGTAGAAAGGCCTGGTGATCTACTTCTGAAAATCAGCCATTGAAAACCCTATGGATCACAATGGTCTGATATGCAACTGATCATGAGGATGGTGCAGGACCAGGAAGCGTTTGGTACCATTGTGCGTGGGGTTGCCATGAGTCGAGGGCTGACTAGATAGCTAACAACACAGGGCATAGATTACTTTAGTAGTCTCCCCGTCGCCTACCCTAAAGCCAGTGCTCTGGGCACACATATTAGCCAGAATCATGTGGGTGAGTGAATCTCAGTTATGAAGGACAAGGACACTGCTGGTTATTGCCTGTGTTCCACCCTCCTCCACGTGCTTGCTCTGTGCCCTGAGGAGCTGATCCATATTCCCTGTACCAGCAGTCTTCCTACCCTCAGCAGCTGGTTGGGCTCAGCCAATGAGGAGCCCCAGAGGAGATTAGACAGACAAGAAGAGAGACGCTATGGTGGTTATTCCTCCATCCCTGGGGTGATCATAGGCTGCTTTGTCTCTTGACAAAGATCTCAATTCTTGTCAGGCCCCTTCTTCACTCATTCTTCCCATCTCTGGGCTCCTTCAACAGCACCCTCCTCTCTTCTCTTTAGGCCTGGGGGTGATATGGAGGCCACTACTGACTTTGGAATACTGCACTATCCCTTGTGAATTCCCCGCTCTTTGTCCCATGCCTTTGTAAATGGTTACTTTGGTAAACTGCCCTCAAATTATCCAAGGTTGCATGTGCTGTCTCAGCTTGGTATGCTGGGACCCCAACTGATGCAGGTGCCCTGTGCCCAGCTGCATGCAGTGGGTTCTACTAAAAGGAAAAGTCATCTATACAGCACCCACTCTAGTGATGGTGTCCTTCAGCCAAGCCCAGGAAGGGTCATCTCTGAAGCCCTGGTCCACAAAGCAGTAATTGTCCAGTAAACTCGACATTGTCTCCTAGAGAGGGACTCTGAGAATGGTATTTCCATAATAATAACACCTAGGACCAGGCAGAGGAAGGCTATGGCACCTGGGCTGTGAGATGCTACTTGGTGTGCTTCAGCCCCTGGTGACGGGCAGGGCCGAGAAAGTTATTTCTGATGGACCTCTGGGCCAGCAGGGGTGGCAGCAGGGACAGTGGCTGCAGGCAGTGGCATCACTAGTGGGGTGTGGGAGGTGCAAACTGTACCTGGGCAGCACTGTCGGAGAGAGTGACACCAAATGACTGTCTATAAAATTTTTGTGCAGTGTTTCAACAGAAATTTATTATTTTTAAATAGAATTATCCCTGTAGTTAATTATAACAACCAAAATATTTTTCATAAGCTCAGCTTACATGTATCAATATACCTACAAGGCTAAAACTCTATGCTAATTTACTTTTTGAACTTTCTAATTCACCCCAGTTAGAGCTGTCATTATTACCCAATTGCAATGATGCCTCAAATCACATGATTTCATTTGCATGTTCTACAAGCACTTGCTGTTTTCTTTGCGGCTGGTGTTATAAGAGTTGCTGATTTTGTCAATTTTTCTGGTGTTTTAGCTACAATATTGTGGTAATTAGCATACAGGGATGACATCAACCCTAGTGACACCACAGGCTGCAGGAATGGATCTGTGCTTGAGGAAGGTGGTCACAGCCATGGCAGAATTCTGTGATCCTCCCTGGAGCTTGGGCAAAGCCAGGCTTCAGTGGGGATTCCAGGAGTGAAGGTAGTAAGGACTATAACAGGGGCGTGTGTGTGTTGAGGGGAGAGAGAAGGCTAGGGAAGGGAAATTAGCTAGAATGGTTCAGCTGTAGGAGGACTGGGCAACTTTGGACTTAAGTCTGAAGCATCCCCAAGGTGGTAGAGCGCAGGGCTGGGTAGGAATTGGAAAGGAAGCTGGAGCCAGGAAAGAGGTAAGATTGTAGCTAGTGGTCCAACCTTCAGTAGTGGGCTCACGGCCTATGGGAAGTCCAGCCTGGGGAAGAATTCCATTGCTATTCCTGTGAGACCCTAGCGAACCTTGGCCAGTCTCTTGGTCCCTGCCCAAAGCTGCTCTGCCTGTCAGTGTTCTCATGACTGCTTCTCCAGGTGACCCCTGTGCTTTTTGTTACATCTCAGTCCAGGAGTGACCCACTTTTTCTCCAAGAACAGCCTTGCGCAGGCTTTTACTGAAGACTTGGCTGGGCCACCATTTTGTAGGCTCTGCTTCCTTCTGTCTTGTGGAGAAGAGTTCTCCAGGTACAAATTCAGGGCCTCTACCTCCTTCATCATCTCCAGGTCTTGAGAGAGGAAAGCAGCTTCTTTCCTCCAGGTTAATGTAAGACAAAAACAGAACAAAAAGAGATGCACCTTAGCATATAAACCGGTCTGTATTCTCTGAATTACTATATACAATAAAACTTATGAAAGACGGAACCTGTGGAAAACTCAAATATTTTCCTCTAAAATGAGTGAAGGAAAAGTGGCAAGACTGTACCCTGACAAATGCAGAAAACTTGGAAGACTCAGAAAAACAAGGCAGTCCCGTTGAATTCTGGCTCTCACAAGTTTTAATGTATTATAGATCTGTGACTCAAGCAGAGAATACTGGACATAATTTAATCATGTTGTGCATTAATTACCAGAATTTATTGGTAATGAATTGAAACAGTTTAATTTTATAACAAATGGCCTCAAATGTACTGTCTGGGTTGATCTTATATCTGCTGTTTATAATTTTTTGGTCTTCTCTAATTTTTTGCTTCTAATTTGCTCTGAACCAGTAAACCAGACAGTTAATACTGGTTACTATGGGATGTAAAACAAGATCAGTAAATTCTAAATGAGACATTGAAGACTAATCCCATAAGTAGAGTGTATTAGCATTAATTCTGGTTGTTCGGATGTCTTTGTGCTTTACTTTCTCAGACTTGGCTTTCAGCTATATTCCTGGTTAGGTGAGGTTGTCAGATAATGTGGTTCTAGACAGAGGACTTGTACTGTAAACTCTTGAAGGGGATCAACACAAATGGGTCATGAGAAAGGGACATGGTTATGTTGGGCACGGAATGTTGTGGAGAACAAAGAAAACCCCCCAAAGCAGCTTCTGGCTTCATTGAGTATTTATATTGGGTCCAGAATGTGACCAAATCTTATGGCCAAAGGACAGTGTGGCCATCAGCCTTAGAAGAGGCACCCAGTCAGAATGGTCCTGTGCTCCTGGTCCTGGTGTCCTGCATAGTACCCAGGCCACTCATATGTGTCTTTTCCATGCGTATTCTTGGTTCCCCAAACCAGGCTCCACTCTTTGTACTGACTTTGGTTTCTTACCTGGATCTTCCATCTCTGAATCTTTATAGAGATAGAAGATCCAGGTAAGAAATCAAGGTTAGGATGAAGAATATATATATAGTTATTGTTAGCTGCCATTAAGTTGGCTCTGACTCATAATGACCTTATGTATGACAGAATGAAAAATTATCTGGTCCTGAGCCATATTCATGATCATTTGTATTGTCGTGACTGTTGTGTCAGTCTGTCTCATTGAGGGTATCCGTTGTTTTCAATGACCCTCTACTTTATTAGACATAATGGTTTTTTTCTAGTGATTGGATATATATATATGTGTGTGTGTGTTTTAATACTTTCCTGTTTCATCCCAACTCCAGCCTTAATAGCAATGTCCCAAACCAATCACTGCTTTTAGATGTGATGTTTTGGCACCTGCTTGGAGCTGGTGAGACCAAGAATTTCCTGGGCTGGGATGAAAGCACACGGGACATATTTCACCTTCTTCACTGGGGCAATGAAATTTTGGTACCATCATTCCTCATCCTGACAGAAGAAAACAGAAGTCTTCAGGATGAAAGATCCATGTCCTGAGGTAGGTGCAGCAGTAGGCCAGGAGAGTTCTTTCCATAAGTTCAAAGTTCCAAGTGCAGGTGAAGTCCAGAGGTTGAAAAAGCAGGATTTTACTTGGGGAACTCCTTATCTTTCCTCCTTCCCTAACAGTGTTGGAAATTGCTCTTCCAAGACCTTTAAAGCATTGGTGGGTTGGGTGGGGGGTAGTGGGGAGCAGTGAGGCAGGGATCCTAAAAGGACTTTTGAATTCCAATTGTATTTTCTGTGAAAGGGGAAGAAGTCCCTCCAGTGTTTACAAGGCAGGTTCCTTATGAGCTACTTACCCTCCTGTGACCCAGTGGTGCCTTACTGGGTCAACGCAAGATCTCCCTGTGGGAATGCTACAAGAAGAAGTTGGTTAGCTCCACCAGGTGAGGACTTGGTTCACAGTTATACCATTGCCTTCAGGGCCCAGGTGATGAGGAGGCTTGTCTTATCATTCTCTGCCTAAGTAATTTCAGAATAGTCTAGAATTGTGTTTCTTGCAATGATGTAATAGAACCTTTTGTGATGATGCAAATGTTCTCCGCCTGCCACCAAAACAGGTCTTAACTCATATACCTACCTACTGGGAATATGGATTGAAGACCATAAATGGGTACTGGCTAGTGAAGCATCACTCATTTCTCATTAAGTCCTACATTTCTTAGAATCTTCTGACTAGATCTTCACCACCCAACCATCCTGTGGAATATATACCTCTATCCAGCTGGCTGTGAGGTTAGTGGGTTGATTTGGCTCCATGCGATGGCCTCCAGCACACTCCTGACCCCTCTGTTCGCAGCACACAGCCTGGGCCATTTTGCCCTACCTTTCTAGTACCCACTTCCAGGGCCATTCCTGATTTCCCTCTGTTCTTGACCATGTTCCACCTTTAAGCTCACTACGTGGGACATTGGAACAGTTGTACTTCATAATGTGTAAAACAGAAGCATCAAACAGAAGTCTCTAAGGATGAAGCCACTTGCCCTTTGGTAGACTAGGTGATCTACCAGACTCTTCTGGTCCTGACCTCAGTCTCTGTTAAGTAGAAATAATAGCTAGGACAGCAACAATAATATGAATGGGAACAACCATTCCTGCTTTTCTGCTAGAATAATACAAAGAGATAATACATGTAACATTGTCTTGGAAACTTAAAAATGCTATGGCACATAAAGCATGGCTATCAAATCCTTGCTTTCTTCTTGGGCAGACCATCAATAAATGCTGCTCATTTTATTCATGGTGACTTCCTTTTTATTTTCTCTTCCTTCCCCTGCCTGGCCAAGTAAATTGTAGCTGATCAAAAAGTGCCTTGGGCTGGATGAGCTTTCTTCTTATGGTCTCCATCAAAGGGCTACCCTGTTTTTCTCTTTTGTCTGAGTCACATTCAGGCATAGTTGGTTTTCTAGCTGGTTTGAAGAAACCGCTTAAAAATTACTTAATAGAATAAAAAAATTGAGGCTCTGAAAACCCATAAGGCATTGTGCACCTTGTTGCCATTTCCTTAAAAGATGTATGAGAGACAGTTAAGGATCTAATAATAGGGATGGCTGCAGTGAACACATCTTTAAGTGATGGAGGGCCTAGGGTACTAAGGGTGATTTTAAATGTCACCCAGGGTTCTAATCGACAAATTTTGGGGAGAGGCTCTTATAGGGATGTTTATACCGAATATCACCAGAAATGCCCTTTAAAAGATAACTAGAAAATTTTCTTTCTTCATATTTTATAACACAGAGTAAGAATTATTTTACGTAAGCAGACATTGAAGGTGCAGAACATAGACAAAGAAAATTCTCCTTAACTCATTTATCTTGCTGGACTTAGAAGGGATGATGACAGTTACAAATGACAGCCTTCCTTGTTATTCCATTTCCTGTGGTGTTTTAAATGAGGCAGTGTATTCCTGGGAGTATTTATACAATAGGAAAGCACAGTTCAACTTCAGATGATAAAAACTGGGATTGATTAAAGTATTTTAAAAATATAAATTGGATTTGAAAGTTTTAAGTATTTTCTGTTTGGTATTGATATTAAAGGGGATAGAAGTAGAAGTAAGAGGCAGACTATGTAGGTGCTCAAGTTAGGGCCTAGAGGGGCCACGCCATCATATATCTATGGCTGGGTCTTTGCTTTGTGTGCCAGAAATTCAGAAACAGTCTCGTAAAAACAAAACTCACAGACGACCTATCCATGTGGATACCCTATACCCCTGCAGGAGGGGGAGCCTCAGATTACCCCCATAGAGCTGTGGGCAGGAAGATGAGTAGCAAGGTGTAGTCTGTTGGCCCTGAGATGGTCCTTGGTCAACCTCTCCTTGGCCAGTCTGCAGTTTCCTCTGACTGGAGGTCTGTGGCTGGGCCATCTCAAGGACCTGCCTCTTCTACTTCAACTCAAACTTCTGTAGCCAGTGCTATCTAGGTTTTTCATCAGAATCTACCCAACTTCAGCCTAGGCTCAGGATTCCGTATCAACATGCTGCCTAGGGAAAGATGTTTCTAGACATGGAGGGAAAGAAATGATTCCCATTACGTTTAGTTAAAATGTACAATTCCAGTGCCAATGTTCAAATCCCAGCCGATTTGGTGCTCCCTTCAGAGCTTGAGGCCAAGATTTCTGGTAAGTCATCTGCCCTCGCTCATGGCAGGGGCTCCTCTGGCCTTCCCTCTCTGTCAGCCAAGATGCTGACAAGGTGTGGGAGCTTCAGGAAAATTACCGGTCTTTTGTTCCTGAGTTTCCACCCTGTCTTCTCTTTTAACTAACATCCTCAAGAAAGGAAGACAGACTGCAGTTGAAGAATTCTTGTGGCCAAAATGGCTTAGAACATTATATACACCTTTGCTGTTGAGTCGATCCCAACTCATAGCAACCCTGTAGGACAGAGTAGAACTGCTTCGTAGGGTTTCTAAGGCTGTAAATCTTTACAGAAACAGACTGCCACATCTTTCTTCCGCAGAGCGGATCATGGATATTTGAACTGCTGACCTTTAAGTTAGAGACAAGTGCTTTAACCACTGCAGGGCTCCTGTAGTATATTTCTCACATATACTATGTATTTTTTGGATGGTGAGGTCATGTGAGAGGAGTGGGAGAACACAGGTGAACACTGGAAGTCAGGGATGTGTAATCATAATTTTTTTCATCCACATATGGCATGGAAAGGTAAGAAAAGACATATACCATGTTTTCAAGGGGCTCAGAGTCTATGGAGAAATAGGCATGTAATTCATCAGACAAAAATTGTAAAACGAGAAGTAGGATAAACCAAGTAAGTATTGGAAATACGAGAAAAGGATTAATTCTGCCTATGGGGGTTAGGGATGATGCCCTGAGGAAGTAACCTTTGGGGTAGCCTTGAGGGACCAATAGGGCTTCATTTCAACAATGGTACAAATAATTATGCTTGGTAGCAACACTCTCAACTTTTATTTGTATGATAGTTTCTCACTGACTTAGTAGTTTCACATACTTCATGTCATTTAATCAGAACACAAACATTGCAAGGTTAAATTGTTGTTGTTAGGTGCCATCAAGTTGATTCTGATCTATAGCGACCCCACGTGACAGAGTAGAACTGCCCTATAGTGTTTCCTAATTGTAATCTTTGAGTAGATCGTCAGGTCTTTTCTTTCACAGAACTGCTGGGTGGGTTCACACTGCCAGCCTTTTGATTAGCAGTCAAATGCTTGCCCATTGTGCCACCAGGGCTCCTACAAGGTTAAGTAAGGTGATATTATTTTTTCAGATCAAGTAGAGACTTAGAAAACTTTAATGATTTGCCTAAGGTGACCCAGTTATTTAGTGAGTGCATGAATCTGGAGCTGATATCTCCCCTCTCCAAGTACTGTGAGAGAACTCTTTCTCTGCCTGTGCTTTTAACAGGCTAACCAGAGGTGCGTTCCTGGAGTTTGCTAACTGCTGATCATTGATAGCCATACTAGAAGCCTCAGTGACCATTAATAGTTCTCAGCAGACTAACATCAACACGACAAGGCGTCTTAGTTTCCTAGGACTGCCATAACAAACTACCACAAAGTGGGTGTCTTCACAGGACAGAAATTTATTGTTTCATAGTTCTGGAGGCTACAAGCCTGAATTCAGGGTGTTGGCAGGGCTGTGCGGTCTCTATCAGCTCTAGGGGGAGATTCTTCCTTGTTTCTTTGAGTTTCTGGTAGCCTCAGGTGTTTCTTGGCATTCCTTGGCTTGTAGATGTATCTTCACATGGAGTCTTTCTCCTGTGTGTGTGACTCTGTGCTCCCATTTTATAAGATGCCCCTCAGAAGGGATTAGGACTAGGACCCACATTACTCCAATATGATTTAGCTGACAGTATCTTCAAAGAAAGACACTATTTCTCCAAACAAGGTCACGTTCACATGTACAGGGGTTAGGATTTCAACATACCTTTTTGGAGGACACAATTCGCTCTATAATACATGGGAACTCATTAGAAATGTAATTTTTTTTTTATTAACTTTTATTGAGCTTCAAGTGAACATTTACAAATCAAGTCAGACTGTCACATATAAGTTTATATACACCTTACTCCGTACTCCCACTTGCTCTCCCCCTAATGAGTCAGCCCTTCCAGTCTCTCCTTTCGTGACAATTTTGCCAGTTTCTAACCCTCTCTACCCTCCCATTTCCCCTCCAGACAAGAGTTGCCAACACAATCTCAAGTGTCCACCTGATACAAATAGCTCACTCTTCATCAGCATCTCTCTCCTACCCACTGTCCAGTCCCTTCCATGTCTGATGAGTTGTCTTCGGGAATGGTTCCTGTCCTGGGCCAACAGAAGGTTTGGGGATCATGACCGCCGGGATTCCTCTAGTCTCAGTCAGACCATTAAGTCTGGTCTTTTTATGAGAATTTGGGGTCTGCATCCCACTGATCTCCTGCTCCCTCAGGGGTTCTCTGTTGTGCTTCCTGTCAGGGCAGTCATCGATTGTGGCCGGGCACCAACTAGCTTTTCTGGTCTCAGGATGATGTAAGTCTCTGGTTCATGTGGCCCTTTCTGTCTCTTGGGCTCTTAGTTATCGTGTGACCTTGGTGTTCTTCATTCTCCTTTGCTCCAGGTGGGTTGAGACCAATTGATGCATCTTAGATGGCCGCTTGTTAGCATTTAAGACCCCAGACGCCACATTTCAAAGTAGGATGCAGAATGTTTTCATAATAGAATTATTTTGCCAATTGACTTAGAAGTCCCCTTAAACCATGGTCTCCAAACCCCTGCCATTGCTCCGCTGACCTTTGAAGCCTTCAGTTTATCCCGGAAACTTCTTTGCTTTTGGTCCAGTCCATTTGAGCTGACCTTCCATGTATTGACTATTGTTCTTCCCTTCACCTAAAGCAGTAAAAAAAAAAAAAAAGTTCTTAGCTACTAATTAATCAGTAAAAAACCCTCTCCCACCCTCCCTCCCTCCCCCCCTCGTAACCACAAAAGTATGTGTTCTTCTCAGTTTATACTATTTCTCAAGATCTTATAATAGTGGTCTTATACAATATTTGCCCTTTTGCCTCTGACTAATTTCGCTCAGCATAATGCCTTCCAGGTTCCTCCATGTTATGAAATGTTTCACAGATTTATCACTGTTCTTTATCGATGCGTAGTATTCCATTGTGTGAATATACCACAATTTATTTACCCATTCATCCATTGATGGACATCTTGGTTGCTTCCAGCTTTTTGCTATTGTAAACAGAGCTGCAATAAACATGGGTGTGCATATATAGAAATGTAAATTTTTGAACCCCGCTTCAGACCGATATAATAAGAAGCTCTGGGGTGGGACCCAGTAATTTGTGTTGTAACAAGCTGTCCAGTATTCTGATGCATACTCAAGTGTGAGAGTCACTGGTGTCTTAGTTTCCTAGTACTGCTATAACAGAAATACCACAAGTGGGTGGCTTTAATGAATGGAAATTTATTTTCTCACGGTTAGGAGTCTAGAAGTCTGAATTCAGGGCATTGGCTCTAGGGAAGGCTTTCTCTCTCATTGGCTCTGGGGAAAGGTCCTTGTCTCTTTTTCAACTTCCATTCCTTGGTTCCTTGACAGTCTTCCTGTGGCATCTATTTTCCCTCATCTGCTTGCATTCTTCTGTGCCTAATCTGCTGTTTTACATCTCAACAATGACTGGTTTAAAACACACTTTGCACTGACATGGCCTCATTAATATAACAAAGAAATCACTATTTTCAAATGGGATTTCACTCACAGATATAAAGATGGAGGATTTACAACACATAATTTTTGGAGGACACAATTCAATCCATAATGACTGGCATAGATGAGCTAAATAACACAACTCTGGAGATTCTCTTGAATTAAAATAGGTGATATAAAAACATGAGAACTGGCTCTAAAAAAACCCGTAAGTAATCCTTGTAGTATCAGCAAAAGGTGAATTGTGCTTTCCTTTTCCATGCCTGCGAATTTTTATTGAGTAGGGTAAGGTGACATAGGGCTGGAACAGGTTTGGTATTAAAGTAGCATATGCTTCTTTCTCATCAGGAGAACAGATACACTCAAAGCCACAGGGGATATGGAACGCAGCCTGCAAAAGTCAGGGTCTCCCAGAGATGAAATGCAAGGTGATAAGCTGCTGAGGAACACAAATGGATGGGTTTCTGATAAGGGTGACTGACAGAAGAGGGTCCAACCCCAAGAACTTCTGAATCTGCTCCTGAGAACACATCATTTCCAAAGAATTTCCGTTGAAAAATAGGAGAGATTCTGGTGTCATGGCATTTCATTTTCTTGAATAGTTTGTGAGAAAAAAACAAGAGGGATGAGGGTATTCTGTTACCAAGACAACTTGGAGAGGCCCAGACTAACGGATGATACTGAGTAGCTGACAAAGGTTGGTATCCTGATTCTAGATGAGAAAAATGAGGCTGATGTGACGTGGGGATTGTTTGAAATGAATATTGTTTTATTCCCTTACAGCTCTGCCACACTGCCTGAATTAAAAAAATGATCTATTAAATTATGCAACAGGCACAGTGACTATTACCAATGAACATTTATTCATGTGTTTCCCCATACCTGGAAGGGATTCCCCTTCCATTTACCGGTTTCTAGTCATCTGTCACTGCATTGCTCCAGACACCACTTCCTTGGGAGGCATTCCTCACTGAGTGGTCCTCGGTGAACCACCACATATAAAGGCTTCAGCACTCATCTAAGAAGTCTTGGTGGTGCAGTGGTTAAGAGCTCAGTTGCTAACCAAAAGGGTTCGAACTCATCAGCCACTCCATGTAAAGATTACAGCCTTGGAAACCGTATGGGAGCAGTTCTACCCTGTTCTATAAGGTCATGATAAGTCAGAATTCCTTTGCAAAGGCAGAGAATGGCAGAATAGATAAAAAAAAAATGATCCACCCTTTTGTTGTCTACAGGAAACACACCTTAGGCATAAGGACGCAAACAGACTGAAAATAAAAGGATGGAAAAAATATTCCATGCAACCAGTAAATAAAAAAGAGCAGGGGTGACCATTCTGATATCAGATAAAATAGGCTTTAAATCAAAATTTACTACAAGAGATAAAAAAGGACATTTCATAATAATAAAAGGGTCAATACAGCAACAAGCCATAACAATTATAAATACATATGCATATAACAGCAGTGTACTAAAATACATGAAACAAGTACTGATTAATATGAACAAAGAAACAGACAACTCCACAATAATAGTAGGGGACTTCAATACACCACTTTCAATTATAGACAGAACATCTAAAAAGATCAGCAAGGACATTGAGATCTTAAATAAAGCCATAAGCCAAATGGACCTATTGGACATATATAGAACACTCCACCCAGTGTCAGAACAATACATATTGTTCTCCAGTGCACATGAATCATCTTCCAGAATAGACCATATGCTAGGACACAAGACAAATCTCAACAAATTTAAAAAGATTGAAATCATACAAAGCATCTTCTCTGACCATAATGGTATGAAGCTAGGAATCAATAGGAAAAATGAGGAACAAAATAAAACATGAAAATGAAATAACACATTACTAAAAAACTATTGGGTCATAAAAGAGATAAAAAGTGAAATAAAAAAAATCTAGAACAAAACAAAATTGAAAACACAACATCTCAGAAACATTTGAGACATAGCAAAAGCAGAACTCAGAGGAAAATTCAGAGCAATAAAATGCCTACATTAAAAAAGAAGATCCAAAATCATTAACTTAAACCAACAATTTGAACAAATAGAAAAGGAAGAGCAAAAGAAGCCAAAAGCTACCGAAAAAAGGAAATAATTAAGATCAGTGCAGAAATAAACAAAATAGGAAAACAATAGAAAGAATCAACAAAACCAGAGATAAGTATTTTGAAAAAAGGATCAATAAAATAGACGAACAACTGGCTAGACTGACAAAAGAAAAAAAACAGAAGAAGCAAATAACAAAATTAAGAAATGAAATTGGTGACATTACAACCAATCCAACAGAAATAAAGAAGATCCTAATTGATTACTATGAAAAATTGTACTCCCACAAATTTGAAAACCTAGATGAAATGGACAAATTCCTAGAAATACAGTACTTACCCAAACTAACACAAAACAGAGGTAGAAAATTTAAACAGGCCCATTGCAAAAGAAGAGATTGAAGATATCATTAAAAAAAAAAAACAGAAAACAAAAAAAACTGTCAACGAGAACAACAACAATAAAAGCCCAGGCCCAGGTGGCTACACTGGAGAATTCTACCAAACATTCAGAGAAGAGTTGACACCAATCCTACTCAATCTCTTCAAAAATGTAGAAGAGGAAGGAACACTACCGAACTCTTTCTATGAAGCCAGCGTAATCCTGATACCTAAACCAGGCAAAGCCATCGCAGAAAAAGAAAATTATAGACCAATATCCCTTATGAATGTAGATGCAAAAATTTTCAACACAATTATGACCAATGGACTTCAGCAACATATTAAAAAAAATCGTACACCACGATCAAGTGGGATTCATACCAGGATTACAAGGGTGGCTCAAATTTAAAAATCAATCAATGTAATCTACACAAAGAAATTAAAGGAAATGGGCCATATGATGATATCAATTGATGCAAAAAAAAAAGGCATTTTATAAAAATCAACATCCTTTCCTGATAAAAACTCTCAGTAAAATAGGAATAGAAGGGAAATTTCTCAACATAATTAATGGCATATATGCAAAACCAATGAGTTGGAATGACTCGACGGCAGTGGTTTATGCAAAACCAACAGCTAACATTACACTCAACAGAGAAAGGCTGAGAGGCTTCCCCCTGAGAACGGGAATGAGACAAAGATGCCCATTATCACCACTCTTATTCAACATTGTACTGGAAGTCCTAGCCAGAGCAATAAGGCAGGAAAGAGAAATAAAATTTATCCAAAACAGATAAGAAAAAGTAAAACTATCTCTATTTGCGGAAGACATGATTCCATACATAGAAGACCGTAAAGATTCCACAAGAAAACTGCTGGAACTAATAGAAGAATTTAGCAGCGTACAAGATCAACACACTAAAATCAGTTGGGTTCCTCTGCACTTACAAAGACTACTCCAAAAATGAAATCAAGGAAGCAATACTGTTTACAGTAGCCCCCAAATCAATAAAATACCTAGGAATTAACCTAATCAGGGGCACAAAAGACTTATACAATGAAAATTACAAAACAAGAGACTAAAAGAGACCTATGAAATTGAAAGATATCTTGTGCTCATGGATTGAGAGATTTAATATAGTGAAAATGTCAATTCTACCTGAAGTGATCTACAGATACAATGCAATCCTGATACAAACCCCGATAACATTCTTTACTGAAATGGAAAAACTAATGACCAACTTCATATAGAAAGGAAAGAAACCCCAATTAGCTAAAGAAATACTGAAGAAAATGAATAAAACAGGAGGACTCACACTCCCCGAATCAAAACATACTATTCAGTCACTGTAATCAAAACAGCCTGGTATTGGTTCAACTACAGACACATAGACAAACAAAAAAAACTCATTGCCATAGAGTCAATTCAGACTCATAGTGGCCCTCATTCCAACAGTCATTCTTATACATAGACCAGTGGGATAGAATTGAAAATTCAGAATTAAACCCAGTCATATATGGACGGCTGATTTTCAACAGGGGGCCCAAAGTCCATTCAATGGGGCAGAAAGTTTTTAATAAACGGTGTTGGCAAAGCTGGATATTCACCTGCAGAAAAATGAAACAGGAAACCATACCTCACACCGTGCACAAAAACTAACTCAAAATGGATCAAAGACCTAAATGTTAGACCTAATATCATAAAAGTCCTGGGAGAAAACTCTGGTACGTAATCTTTTGTAAAAATAGGATAACAAACATTACAACAACTGCACAAATAGAAGATAAAATAGATATATGGGACCTCATAAAAATTAAAAACATGCTCATCAAAAGACTTTATCAAAAGAGTATATAGGCAATCTACAGACTGGGAAAAAATCTTTGGAAATGACTTATCCAATAAGGGTCTATTCTCTAAAGTCTATAGAAACTTCAACTCAACAACAAAAAGACAAAAAACTCAATCACAAAATGGGCAAAGGACATGAACAGAACCTTCACCAAAGGGAATATCCAAGCAGCCAACAGACATATGAAACGATGTTCATACTCATTAGCCATTAGAGAGGTGTGAATCAAAACTACAACAAGATACCATCTTACCCCAGGTAAGCCAAACGCACAAACACACACACACAAACACACAAAAATTTGGTGAAGGGTAACAAGAAAGAATAGAAAAAAAAAAGAAAAAATAACAACAAATCTTGGCAAGTATATGGGGGAGATTAAAACCCTTAGCTATTGCTGGTGGAACTGTAAAATTGTACAACCACTATGGAAAAAGGTATGACACTTTTTCAAAAAAAGCTAGAAATAGAACTACCCTATGATCCAGTAATCCCACTCCTAGGTATATGCTGTCATTGTTAGGTGCCGTCCAATTTGTTCTGACTCATAGTGATCCAATGCACAACAGAACAAAACACTGCCTGGTCCTGCAGCATCCTCACAATCGTTGTTATACTTAATCCCATTTTTGCAGCCATTGTGTCAATTCATCTCGTTGAGGGTCTTCCTCTTTTTTGTTGGCCCTCTACCTTATCAATCATGATGTCCTTCTCCAGGGACTGGTCCCTCCTGATAACATGTCCAAAGTATGTGAGATGAAGTTTTGCCATCCTTGCATCTAAGGAGCATTCTGGCTGTACTTCTTCCAAGACATATTTTTTCCTTCTCCTGGCAGTTCATGATATATTCAATATATATATATTTTTTTACCAACACCATAACTCAAAGGCATCAATTCTTCTTCAGGTATCCTTATTCATTGTTTAGCTTTTGCATGCATATGAGGTGATTGAAAATATCATGGCTTGGGTCAGGCACACCTTAGTCCTCAAAGTGATATCTTTGCTTTTCAACATTTTAAGAGGTATTTGGCAACAGATTTGCCCAACACAATGCGTCATTTGATTTCCTGACTGCTGCTTCCATGGGTGTTGATTGTGGGTGCAAGTAAAATGAAATCCTTAACCACTTCAATCTTTTCTCCATTTGTCATTTTATGAGGCCAACATTACTCTGACACCAAAACCAGACAGATATTACAAAAAAAAAAAGAAAATTACAGGCCAATATCCCTCTGAATGTAGCCAAAAAATGTACTTAACAATTAGCAAATTAAGCCCAACAGTATAAAAATAGATAATTCATCATGATCAAGTGGTATTCAATTCCAGAAGTGCAAGTTTGGTTTAACATGCAAAAATTAATTCAATTAATCACATTAACAGAATAAAGCAGAAACATCAAACCATCATTTCAGTAAATGCAGAAAAAGCAATTAACAAAATTCGACACCCATTCATGATAAAAACACTCAGTGAACTAGAAGTAGAAGGGAACTTCTTTAACCTAGTAAGGGGCATCTTCAAAATACCAGTTGAATAAAGCCTCTTCCGTCTTTGCTCACAGATATAGGGTAATAATACCATTAAAAAAAGATACCTAACATTTATCAAGAGGAGCCCTGGTGGTGAGATGGTTAAGTGCTCGGCTGCTAACTGAAAGGTTGGCAGTTCAAAACCACCAACCGCCCTGCGGGAGAAAGATGTGGCAGTCTGCTTCCATAAGATCACAGCCTTAGAAACCCTATGGGGCAGTTCTACTCTGTCCTGTAGGGTTGCTATGAATTGACTTGATGGCAATTTTTTTTTTTTTTTTAACATTTATTGAATGCTTACTATGTGTCAAACCATAATCCAAATTCTCTACATGTAGGAGCCCATCAGTGGTGCAAACAGTTAATATGCTCAGCTACTAACTGAAAGTAGGCTGTTCAATCCACCCAGAGGCTCATAGGAAGAAAGGCCTGGTGATCTACTTCCACAAAATCAGCCATTGACGATGCTATGGAGCGCAGTCCTGCTCTGGCATGCACAGGGTTGTCATGGGTCAGAGCCAACTCGATGGCAACTGGTTTTATCATCTCATTTGATCCTGTCAATAACCCTGTGAGATACTGTTATAATCCCTTTTTGAGGATGAGGAAAGGATACACGGAAACTCATTTACTGAAGATTAGAGAGCTAGTAAGTGGAGGAGCTCATACAGCCTACTTCAGGGCCACGCACTTAACCACTGCATTGTATTTCCCTCTTCTCATCTGAAGTTTGACTTTGTGGCTTAAACCTAAAGGCGAGAGTCTAAGGCAGAGGTTTAACCCTGGCTGGGCAGTAGAAACCCTTGTAGAGTTTTCTAAATCCACACATTCCTGCAGGGCTGTGCCATATGATTGCATCAGCTGTGCATGGTTGTACATGACCGCTTGCATTTTAGGCTCCCACCCCCTGAGATCCTGAAGCTGTGGTATGAAGGTTGGGTCTGGGCATTCGTATTTTTAAAAAGCTCCACAGTTGGAGGAAGAACCACTAGAATAAGTGTTCTCTTTGTTTGATCCTGGATTGAGTATCTCGACCTAAGAACAGCTTCATCTCTGGGGATAACTTTTACAAAGGTATTACTGCCTTAAACCAGTAAATGGTTGCCATTGAGCTAACTGTGACTCATGGCAATCCCATGTGTGTCAGAGTAGAACTGTGTTCCATAGGGTTTTTGGTGGATTTATCAGAAGTAGATTGCCAGGCCTTTCTTCTGAGGTGCCTTTGGATGGACTAGAAACCTCCAACTGTCAGGTTAGCAGTTGAGTGTGTTAACCGTTTACACCACTTAGGGACTCCATTACTGCCTTTAGTGCCTTGTTAAGGCTGAATTTCTCAGGCATATGCCCATGCATTCATTCTGTGCCAATTGCGTAAGAAAACACTAATTTTGTTTTGGGTGGCAATATGCCCAGCAAACTGCATTTCCCAGCATTCCTTGCAGCTAAGTGTGGCCCTGTGACACAGCTGTGGTCCATAAGAGGTAAGTAGAAGTCTGTTGGGGATGTTTTGGAAAGTTTTGTTTCCAAGGGATTTCTCCTTTCATCCTTGCTATGTCCTGCTTCCTGGACAAGAGGAGCAGGAAGGTAGAAGGAGCTTAGGGCATCAGTACCATCGTGGGACTGTTGCAGCAGCCTTGGACTTCCCACCTCCAGAATTCTTAGTATGTGAGAAAAGAGAAGTCCCACCAATTTATGCCTGTGTCTCCTGTGCAGCCAAACATCCTCTAGCGGATCCGCTCTCAGTAATTACTCTCTGAGCACCTGTTCTGTATCAGACTCTGGGTGGGTTGCTGAGGATATAGTGGTGAACAAGACAGGATCTTTCTTTCAGGAAGCTCATGGTCTGGTCAAGAAAACAAATTCTAAAAAATCAATAGTAGTACACCATGATAAAGGCTACTGACGAGGTAAGCACGAGTGGTTAGGGGAGATCAACTCTGTTTGAACAGGCCGAGGATACTTCGCTGAGAGAGATGTTTGTGTTTGGGACTTAAAGAATGAGTTGGGTTTTGCTAGGTAGAAGACCATGTTTGAATGTATGGAGTCTGGGAACAGCGCAGCATGCTCAGGGAATTCAGCATGGTTGAACTACAGGCTGAAGGTGGAGCCCTGTTGGCACAGTGGTTAAGAGCTCTGCTGCTAAACAAAAGGTCGGCAGTTCAAATCCACTAGCCGTGAGTTGGAATCAACTCTATGGCAATGGGTTTTTGTGTTTTATAGGCTGAAGGTAAGAGGCATTGTGCAGTGAGACATGGGACAGCTTATACAGGTATAAGTGTATCATATATATAAAATACATTTCCTACCAGGTGTCTGGCACTGGGAGCCAGCAAATTGTTTTCAGCAGGGAAGTGATTTGACAGATCTGTGTTTTTAAAATCCACTCTGGCAGCAGTGTGGAAAATGAACTGGAAAGTGATGAGAAAGCTTGGTTACAAAGCTATTGTAGTATCTAGGCAAGAGCTGTCGAGGGTCCGTTCCAAGGCAGCAGCTGCGGGGCTGGGTAGGAATGGATGGAGAGGAGATAAAAATCTTTTGGTTACTCTTGTGGGTTGAATTGTGTTCCCCAAAAAGATACGTTGAAGTCCTAACCCCTAGTACCAGTGAATGTGACCTTTTTGGAAATAGGGTCTTTGCAGATGTAATTAAATTAAGATGAGGTCATAGTGGATTAGAGTGGGCCCTAAATCCAATAACTGGTGCCCTTATGAGAAGGGGGAGGTTGAGAGATACAGGCACACATTGCAGAGAATGCCATGTAAACATGGAGGAAGGATTGGAGTATGCATGTACAATCCAAAATTTGCCAATGGTTGGCAGCAATCACCATCAGCTAGGAGAGAGGCATGGGAAAAATTCTAACCCAGAACCCCCAGAAGGAGGCAACCTTGCCAATACCTGGATTTCATACATCGAGACTCCAGAACTATGAGGGAATAAATTTATATTGTTTTAAGCCACCCAGTTTGTGGGAATTCGTTTATGGCAGCCCTAGGAAATGAATATACATGCCACTAAAATCCAATAAAATGACCCTTTTGTCCTTTTATAGAAGTATTTGGTTATTTTGATTTTGTGCTTCTCTGATATTATCAGTTTTTCAATTTTTACTTAAATGTTCCATTTTAGCTTGTTTTGCCTTCTTTTAGGCATATATTATAATAACAGGTTCTATCCCCAAGCGATGGTGGTTGGATGCCTTTTTTCTCCCTGAAGTCCTACAAAAGACCTTCTCAGCACCTCTGATCTTCACATCAGCTCGTAAGAAAGGCTCAAGATTGACTTGCAATAGTGATTCACAGGAGGCTGTAGGAGGAGGAGGATTTTGTGGGTCAGAATCCTCTTTGGTGGGCAAATTATGTCCAGCACCAGCATCAGCTGTCAAGAATTGCTGGAAAAAATACTGTTAGCTGCCTCTGTATTTCTCTAAGAGGAAATCTGTGATCTTAACCATAATCTCTACTATGTATACCTGATAATGAGCACTTGAGAATTTCAGCACAGAGAACTCAAATATAACTGACTCCTCAAATTGTGTTTTAGAGAATAATTGAAAGATTCTAGCCCCCAACCATACCTCTTTAGACGGAAGAAGAGGAAAGATTCATAAAAAAAAAAAAAATAGGAATACCTTTCATGTTACCTGCCGTTAGATTAAAGCTGTTAAAAATGATTGACATCATGTTCCCAGGTGATATACTCCCTCTGGCTTTGTCTGTAAGTATTTATAGTGTTGTAGCATTGAAAAAAACTTAAACTTTATCAAAAGTGAAAGCAAAGAGATTTATTTGGGGAATAGAAACAGCCAGTCTGGGGAACAAAGTATGATGCAAGATCACATGTTCCAGTGTCCTGAGGGAGAAGTAAGCTTTTTATACAGGAAAGTGGGTGAGGGAGTACATGACTACAATCATGGGGACTTTGAGATGATGTAGAGTTAAAAGACAACAGCAAGTTAAAACTCTGTAAGGTTAGCTGGTCTATTTTCTAACATAGACTTCTTTCTTGGAGCCAGCTGCACGAGCATTCGCCCAGATGAGCATTTGTTTCATAAACAATATTCTTGCCCCCTCCATTGTTTGCTGAGGGCAGTTAAAATTTTATAAGAAGTTACATGTCATTGGCTCTATTCTTAGGAAGGAAGAAAGGAGACCTTAAGACTAGCTAGAGTTTAATTCAAGAAAAATGGAGCTTTGATTCAGATTTGGGCCAGTCCTTTTTAATCATGCCAAGCACCTCAGTTTTAAGGTGCCCTCACACAACAGGCAGACACAGATGTAAAGAGTTTGAACTGGAACTCATTGGGTGTATTAGTCCCCTATTGCTGCTATAGTAAATTACCACAAATGTAGTGGCCTATAAAAACACCAATTTATTATCTTATACTTCTGGAGGTCAGAAGTTTGCAGTGGGTCTAAAAACAAGGTGTTGGTAGAACTGTGTCCCTTCTGGAGGCTCTAAGGAGAATCTGTTCCTTGTCTTCTCTGGTTTCTAGAAGCTTCCCGTATTTCTTGGCTTGTGGCCTCATCACTGTGCCCTCTGCTTCTGTCATCACATCTGCTTCTCTGCCTCTCCCCCTGCTTCTTCCCTCTTATAAGGACCCTCGGGATAACATTGGGACTGCCCAGATAATCCAGGAGAATTTCCCATCTCAAGATCCTTAACGTGATCACATCTGCAAAATCCCTTGTTCTATGTAAGGTAACTTGTCACAGGTTCCAGGGATTAGGATATGGATATCATTGTTGGGGGTGGGGGAAGGGTGTAATTATTTTGCGTGCCACACTGGAGGTCCTGGTCTGAAACAGGTCACTTGGGATGCCACCTTGCTGCCACACAATGGAAAATGAGTGTAATGATGGAGGTTACCTAATGTCATGGATTGAATAACCACTGAATAGGAAAAAAAAAAGAAAAAACCCACTGCCATCAAGTCGATTCCGTCCCCTCAAAATATGTGTCAGCTTAGCTAGGCAAGTTGTCCACCGTTTTGTGGTCTGATGCGATTTTCCTAGGTGTTGTAAATCATAAAGTCTGCCTGTAGTTAATGAGGTGAGATTAGGTTATGTTAAAGAGAATTAGGATGGGATGTCATACCCTTACTCAGGTCACAGTCCTGATCCAATGTAAGGGGAGTTTCCCTGGGGTGTGGCATGCATCACCTTTTATTTTACAAGGGAAAAAAGGAGAGAGAAGCAGCAGAGAGAAAGGTCCTCATACCACCAAGAAAGCAGCTTTGGGAGTGGAGCATGTCCTTTGGATCCAGAGTTCCTGCACTGAAAACCTCCTAAACTAGAGGAAGATTGATGACAAGGACCTTTCTCTGGAACCAACAGAGACAGAAAGCATTCCCTGGAAGCTGGCGCCCTGAATTTGGACTTCTAGCCTCCTAGACTGTGAGATAATAAATTTCTGTTTGTTAAAGCCATCCACTGTGGTATCCCTGTTATAGTAATCCTAGATGAATAACTAAGACATGTAACCTCCCAGTCTAAATGAGGTTTTGTCTCCTAAAACTCAACTTTTCAATCATAGCCATTAATGCAATTTGAGATCATATATTTAAGTGGTTATTTTTTCCTGTCTGTCTCCTTCACTGAAGTGTACGATTCATGAGGGCAGAGACTATGTCTATCTTGTTCATCACTAGACTTCCAGTGCATGTTGTGGGAAGCATCCCACCAGCTACTCCTCCCTCTTCCTTGCTCAGTGAACCTTGATTTTGTTCTCAGGGTATTGTGGCCATCCCTGAGGAAAGAACCACAACTGTCTAAGCCAATGAGGCAATCCATTCTCGTTTGCCAGTGATTGGTCTACAGGTGGCCATGTGACATAGTTCTAATCTTCTAGGGACTTCTGGAGAAAGGCCTCCTCCCTTAATAAAAAGTCAATCCATGTGAGGCAAAAGTTTCTTTGCCTCTGATCCTGTCTTTTTTGCATAGAATGCTGTAATATAAAGCTGTGATACTTGAGGCTGGAAAGTCATCTTGAAATTATGAGGGGAGACATAGCTGACCCACCAAGAGTAGCAGAGGAAAAAGATAGGGAGATCTCACTGGCATGCTTGAGCTGCTGCACCAATACTGGAACTGCCTATGTCCAGACTTCGCATTCCGTGCACTAAGTAAATGTCTTCATTATTTAAGCTACTGGTAGCCAGGGATTCTGTTATTTGCAGCCAAACATATCTAAACTGAGGTACTAGCACAGTGTATAGGACATGACAGGTATGTCTAAAAAATAAATACTTCCATTGACTAATGTGCCCTAACCCCAATCCCAGAATTCCCTAATAAAAGAGGATCTGTTTCATAAATAGGCTTGCTAAGGCACTGCATCCCAGAAGGAAGCCCCTGGAGGACTAGGGGCAGCTGAGAAAAATATCTATTGTTTTGACCTCCATCACAGGCAGGGAATGATTCTGTTATGAGTGACCTGAGTCCTTCAAGAGCAAATTATCCTATTTAAAGGCCGACTACTTTTCCCCAGTCAATTAGCTTTCTCTACTCAATTCCCACCTGAGTGTTCCCCAGCTGAGAATTGAGCTCCATCTGCTGGGCAGACTGAACCAATAGACAAGATTGTCTATCTCAGAAAGACATAGCAAGTTAACATGTCTCTGGGATATTCCTCAACCTCAAGCCTTCTACCTACACATACAGAATTGAGGACCCTGGAGGATACCTAAGCACTATATTCTGGGCCTCCCAGGGGGACTCAGGAGGTGAAGAATGCCTGGAAGTCCTGTCTAGAGCAAGAGTGGGTGGCTCCAAGTGCTGGTCAGTGAAGTTCACACCTATGTGCTTAACCAGCAAAAGTGTGGCCCCTTAGGCCACTGAATGTGGTGGCTCTCCTCTGATACTTTGTAGGACTCTGCCTCCTTTCACCTCTGCCCCCAACTTAAGGCCAGGTCCAGGCAACCCAAGGAACGGCTGTATTCACTTCTCTTCCAGAACTCTCCTGGAATCTGTCTCCGTTCCAGCCCATCCCCAACCCAGATGGTGCTTTTTTTGCCTCCATGTTTTCCCTAGCCCCTTGTTTCAGCCTGGAGCCTCTGGTTTGCATCACAGTGGGTTCCCAGTTCACACCCTGCACATCTACATCTACCTCCAACTATCTGCAGACTGAAAGTCAGAGGGAGCATACTGCCTGGGCATCAGAGGAAAGCCACTGCTGTTACATACCCCATGGACAACATTACTAGGGCTGATCTTACTTCAGTGGTGGTTTTTCTCCAACTTCTCCATACTATCTTCAGCCTTAACTCCTTTGCATGGGTTTTTCAATTCTACCACTTACTTGTATCCTTAGCACCAGTGTTCAAACTATCCCACACTCTACTCACCCCATGATGCAAACTCCTCACCATTACCCTCCCTCCCCCACCTACTCCTCAACCTCTGGAGTGCCTGGTTTCTCTACCATACTAGTTACCAACTCCTATGTTCCCTCCATCCCTTCAGATTTAATGATCTAGTTAAGAACTGTCCACCACTGCTCAGATCCTTTTTGGAACACGACTTATCCAATTTGCACATTATCTCCATGCCTTAATTGTGAACAAAAAATCACCCCTTTGCCTAAATTTGCCTTGATTGGATCCACTTTTTTTTTTTTTTAATGGTCTTCCCTTAGGGCAAGAGATCAAGTAAATTTCAGTTTTGGAGCCTGTAGATTTAAGGACCTGTCCCTGGATTCTGGAGACCCCACAAAAGTGATATCTGGTAAGGAGGCTTTGTCCGTTTTTCGCCTCTGAAGTCTGTCTCCTTCTTGGACTTTAGCCCAATAAAATTGGACCTGGATTATGAGTAACCAAGGTATCCATCAAATAGAAATCATGTCAAAAGCCATCATATTTACATGATCAGCAAGGGAACCCATACCTGGATGTGGTGAGAATTCTTGTATTGGAGCACAAAAAGGGACTCTAGTACTGGGGAGAGGCAAGAGAATGCTATACCCCTGAAAAGTAGGGATGTTAGAGAAAAAATCCCATCAAAATGAAGCTATATGCACACTACCTTCCCCTTTAGGTCTTGTAGCCCGAAGGCCACTCCCAGTCTAAAGTCTTCAGATAACTAAGAGTTTAGAGCTGGAGAACAACAGAAATCCTTTAAAAAATATGAGTACCCCTGCTCAGACACCACTATGGCAGTGGAAACTGTAGGAAATGTTTTGGGAAGCAACTTGGCAGAGTTCATCAGGAACTCTAAAAATATTTACATGTTTTGACACAGAAATTCTACTTCTGGGAATAATTCTGAAGGAAATGATCCCAAATAAGGAAAATACACAATAAAAGCAAAAATATTTATTTCAACCCCATTTTTTTCTATAATAGGAAACATTGGAAACAATTTAACTATTCAATCACAGGAGGAAGACTAATTAAATCATTCTACAGTCCCTTGATGAAATATTATGCAGCCATGAAAATTTTAATTATGGAGACTGTAACAACATAGGAACATAATGGTGTAAAATTTTATGCACGCTCTTGATTGAAAAAAAAAACAAACCCTAAAAATATATTTTGAACGGAGAATGGAAGGAAATATGTAAGAAGGGAGACAACTGTGTTGTTGTTGTTAGGTGCTGTCAAGTTGGTTCCAATTCATAGCAAGCCTATGCACAACATAATGAAACACTGCCTGGTCCTACACTTTACCAAGCATGATGTCATTCTCTAGGGACTGATCCCTCCTGATAACATGTCCAAAGTATGTGAGACACAGTCTCTCCATCTTTGCTTTTAAGAAACGTTCTGGTTGTACTTCTTCCAAGACAGATTTGTTGCTATGCTTAAACCCATTGTTGCAGCCACTGTGTTAATCCATCTCATTGAGGGCCTTCCTTTTTTCCACTGACCCTCTACTTTACCAAGCATGATGTCGTTCTCTAGGGACTGATCCCTCTTGATAACATGTCCAAAGTATGTGAGACATAGTCTCTTCATCTTTTTATTTCTTGACTACTGCTTCCATGGCTGTTGATTGTGAATCCAAGTAAAATGAAATCCTTGACGACCTCAATCTCCTCTTTGTTTATTATGATGTTGCTTATTGGTTCAGTTGTGGGATTTTGTTTTCTTTATGTTGAGGTGTAATCTGTACTGAAGGCTGTGGCCTTTGATCTTCATCAGTAAGTGCTTCAATTCTGCTTTAATTTCAGCAAGCCAAGTTGTGCCATCTGCATATCGCCCAGGTTGTTAATGAGTCTTCCTCCAATCCTGATGCTCGATTCTTCTTCATATAGTCCAGCTTCTCAGATTATTTGCTCAGCATGCAGATCGAATAGGTATGGTGAAAGGATACAACCCTGATGCACACCTTTCCTGACTTTAAACTATGCACTATCCCCTTGTTCTATTCGAATGACTACCTATTGATCTATGTACAGGTTCTTCATGAGCACAATTAAGTCTTCCAGAATTCCCATTCTCCAAAATGTTATCCATAATTTGTTATGATCCACACAGTCCAATGCCTTAGCATAGTCAATAAAACACAGGTAAACATCTTTCTAGTATTCTCTGCTTTTAGCCAGGATCCATCTGACATCAGCAATGATATATCTGGTTCCACTTTCTCTCTTAAATCTGGCATGAATTTCAGGCAGTTCCCTGTTGATATACTGCTGCAGCTGCTTTTAAGTGATCTTCAGGAATATTTTACTTGCATGTGATATTAATGATATTTATGATTAATGATAATTTCTGCGTTCAGTTGGATCATCTTTCTTGGGAATAGGCATAAATATGGATCTCTTCCAGTCGATTGGCTATGTAGCTGTCTTCCAAATATTTTGGCATAGACGAGTGAGCACTTCCAGTGCTGCATCTGTTTGTTGAAACATCTCAACTGGTATTCTGCCAATTCCTGGAGCCTTGTTTTTTGCCAGGGCCTTCAGTGCAGCTTGGACTTCTTGCTTCAGTACCATTGGTTCCTGATCATGTGTTACCTCCTGAAATGGCTGAACATCAACTCATTCTTTTTGGTATAGTGGTTCAATGTATGCCTTCCATCTTCTTTTGATGCTTCCTGCATAGTTTAATATTTTCTCCATAGAATCCTTCAGTATTGCAACTTGAGGCCTGAATTTTTTCTTCAGATCTTTCAGCTTGAGAAGTGCTGAACATATTCTTCCCTTTTGGTTTTCTATCTCTAGGTCTTTGCACACAACACCATAATACTTTACTTGGTCTTCTTGAGCCGCTCTTTGAAATCTTCTGTTCAGCTCTTCTACTTCAACATTTTTTCCTTTTGCTTTAGCTACTGGACCTTCAAGAGCAAGTTTCAGAGTCTCTTCTGACATCCATTTAGGTCTTTTCTTTCTCTCCTGTTTTTTTAATGACCTCTTGCTTTCTTCATGTATGATGTCCTTGATGTCATTCCACAACTTGTCTGCTCTTAGGACAGGTAGTAGAATCATTTGTGATTTTTTTTTCTTTTTATAGCCTACCCAGTGTAACACTACTATACAATCTTTAAAATGACAACAACAACAAAAAGAAACCAAACTCCAAACCTGCTGCTGTCCAGTCAATTCTGACTCATAGAAAGCCTATAGAACAGAGTAGAACTGCCCCACAGGGTTTCCAAGGCTGTAATTTTTACAAAAGCAGATTGCCACATCTTTCTTCTGTGGTGTGGGTAGGTTTGAATTGCCAGCCTTTTGGTTAGCAGCTGAGTGCTTAACCACTGTGCTGCCAAGATTCCTGGTTCTATATAAAACAAAATAAATACATAAAAAGCAAATAGTCTAAGAATGTTTTATCAAGAATTGGGGCAAGAACTAGCATTCACCAAGGGGCTATTATGTTTCTGCTACTGAGCTAGATATTATTTTATATAAGTCTTATTTGTCTCTTAAGAGGTATATATTTTTTCATTTTTACATATGAGAAAACTGAGGCTGAAAGAAGCTGATTGAGAATGCATAAGAAGTAGAAGGAGGCCTGATAAAGGTTTAGGCTGATGCAAAACTTGTCCAGCACCAGGAGTCAGGAATCAGCCCATTCTATCTGCCTACCACTCGTCTGTCAATTTTTCATACTGTGGTGGCTTGTGTGTTGCTGGGGTGCTGGAAGCCATTAAATTGGTATTTCATATACCAGCAGGGCCATTCATGATGGAAAGAATTAAGCAGAGCTTCCAGACTAAGACAGAGTAGGAAGAATGACCTGGAAGGCTAATGCTGAAAAAATTGGCCAGTGAAAACCTTATGAATAGCTATAGAACATTGTCTGGTATAGTGCCGGAAGATGAGCCCTTCAGGTTGGAAGGCACTCAAAATACGGCCAGGGAAGAGCTGCCCCCTCAAAGTAGAGTCAACCTAAATGATGTGGGTGGAGTAAAGCTTTTGGGATCTTCATTTGCTGATGTGGCATGACTCAAAATAAGAAGAAACAGCTGCAAACATTCATTAATAATCAGAACATGGAATGTACGAAGTATGAATCTAGGAAAATTGGAAGTCATCAAAATGAAATGGAACACATAAAGATCGATATCCTAGGTGTTAGTGACTGGGAACGGACTGGTATTGGCCATTTTGAATCAGACAATGATATGGTCTACTATGCCAGGAGTGACAACTTGAAGAGGAATGGTGTCACATTCATCATCAAAAAGAGCATTTCAAGATCTATCCTGAGGTGCAACGCTGTCAGTGATGCGATTATATCCATATACCTACAAGGAAGACCAGTTAACATAAATATTATTCAAATTTACACACCAACCACTAATGCCAAAGATACAGAAACTGAAGTTTTTTTTTTTAATCAACTTTTGCAGTCTGAAATTGATAGAACATGCAATGAAGATGCATTGATAATTACTGGTGATTGGATTGCAAAAATTGGAAACAAAGAAGGATCTGTAGTTGGAAAATAGGTCCTTGGTGATAGAAACAACACCAGAGATGACATGATAGAATTTTGCAAGACCAATGACTTATTCATCTGAAATTCATTTTTTCAACAACATAATCAGTGACTATACATGTGGACCTCACCAGATGGAATATACAGGAATCAAATGGATTATATCTGTAGAAAGAGATGATGGAGAAGCTCAATTTTATTTGTCAAAAGAAGACCAAAGGCCAACTGGGGAATAGACCATCAGTATCTCATATGTGAGTTCAAGCTGAAGTTGAAGAAAATTAAAACAAATCCATGAGAGCCAAAGTATGACCTTGAGTATATCTCGCCTGAATTTGAAGACCATCTCAAGAATAGATTTGATGCATTGAACAATAATGACTAAAAACCAGACGAGTTGAGGGATGACATCAAGGACATCATACACAAAGAAAGCAAAAGGTCGTTAAGAAAATAGGAAAGAAAGAAAAGACCAAAATGGATGTCAGAAGAGATATTGAAGCTTGCTCTTGAATGTAGAGTAGCCAAAGTAAATGGAAGAAACTATCTCATAAAAGAACTGAACAGAAGATTTCAAAGAGTAGCTCAAGAAGACAAAGTAAAGTATTACAATGAAATGTGCCAGAACCTGGAGTTAGAAAACCAAAAGGGAAGAACACACTCAGCATTTCTTAAGCTGAATGAAATTAAGAAAAAATTTAGGCCTTGAGTTGTAATATTAAAGAATTCTATCAGCAAAATGGAGCCCTGGTGGTGCAGTGGTTAAGTGTTTGGCGCCTAACCAGAAGGTCAGGAGTTCGAATCTACTAGCCACTCCTTGGAAACCCTATGGAGCAGTTCTACGTTGTCCTATAGGGTTGGTATGGGTTGGAATTGACTCAACGGCAATAGGTTTAAGGGAAAAATATTGAATGACACTGGATGCATCAAAAGAAAATGGAAAGAATACACAGAGTCACCTTACTAAAATGAATCGGTAGATGTTCAACCATTTCAGGAGGTAACATATAATCAAGAACTGATGGTACTGAAGGAAAAGATCCAAGCTGCAATGAAGAGAATGGCAAAAAATGAGGCTCTAGGATTAACTGAATAGCAATTGAGATGTTTCAACAAATGGATGCAGGGCTAGAGGTGTTCACTAGTCTATGGCAAGAAATTTGGAAGACAGCTACCTGGCCAACTGACTGGAAAAGATCCATATTTGTACCCATGCCAAAGAAAGATGATCCAACAGAATGTGGAAATTATTGAACAATATCATTAATATCACATGCAAGTAAAATTTTGCTGAAGATAATTCAAAAAGGGTTGCAGCAGTTCATTGATAGGGAAACGCCAGAAATTCAATCTGGATTCAAAAAAGGATGTGAAATGAGGGATATCATTGCTGATATCAGATGGATCTTGGCAGAAAACAGAGAATACCAGAAATATGTTTACCTGTGTTTTACTGACTATGCAAAGGCATTTGACTCTGTAGATCATAACAAATTATGGATAACATTTCGAAGAATGGGAATTTCAGAATACTTAATTGTGCTCACAAGGAAACTGTATGTAGATCAAGAGGCTGTCATTCCAACAGAACAAGGGGATACCTTGTGGTCTAAAATCAGGAAAGATATGCATCAGGGTGGTATCCTTTCACCAAACTACTTATTCAATCTGTATTCTGAGCAAAAGCTGGACTTGAAGAAGAATGGGGCATCAGGATTGGAGGAAGACTTATTAACAATTGCGATAAGCAGATAACACACCCTTGCTTGCTGAAAGTGAAGAGGACTTGAAACACTTACTGATGAAGATCAAAGACTACAGCCTTCAGTTTGGATTATTGATCAACATAAAGAAAACAAAAATCTTTACAACTGGAACAATAAGCAACATCATGATAAACAGAAAAAATACTGAAATTGTCAAGGATTTCTTTTTACTTGGATCCACAATCAACACTCATGGAAGCAGCAGTCAAGAAATCAAATGACATATTGCATTGGGCAAGTCTGCTGCAAAAGACCTCTTTCAAGTATTGAAAAGCAGCAATGCCACTTTGAGGACTAAGGTGCACCTGACCCAAGTCATGGCATTTTTAATTGCCTAATATGCATATGAAATTTGGACAGTGAATAAGTAAGACCGAAGAAGAATTGATGCATTTGAATTATGGTGTTAGCGAAGAATATTAAGTACACTGTGGGCTGCCAGAAGAACAAACAAATCTGTCTTGGGAGAAGTACAGCCAGAGTGGTCCTTAGAAGCAATGATGGTGAGACTTTGTCCCATGTACTATGGACAAATCGTCAGGAAGGACCAGTCCCTGGAGAAGGACATCATGCTTGGTAAAGTAGAGGGTCAATGAAAAAGAGGAAGATCCTCAGTGAGATGAATTGACACAGTGGCTGCAACAATGGTTTCAAACAGCAATGATTGTGAGGATGGCTCAGGACAGTGTTTCATTCTGTTATACATAGGGTTGCTATGAGTCAGAACTGACTTGATGGCACCTAACAACAGTGACATCCTATTCACGGACTAAGTGAGATGGTCAGTGCCAGTTCTCTTCTGGCTCGTTTGTTTGTGCTGATGTCCTCACAGGGAATTGAGGAATGAATGAACCACAGTACCCAATGAACTCCCAGACTGCTGCACGTCTTTGAGTGTCCTAGTGGGCCCCCATTCCAGGATGGGTGATGTCTCATTGGGCATCGCTTCCACATTTGGGGAGACAGAATGTGGTCATGCAAGCCCACTTGTGAATTCTGAAACACACATTTCTTGGAGATGACCCAGAAGTGATGATACGATGAACCAAAACAAACAAACATACAAACAAAAACCCAGTTCTGACTGATAACGATCCCATGTGTTACAGAGTAGAACTGCTCCATAGGGTTTTCTTGGCTATAATCTTTATGGAAGCAGATCACCAGGATATTCTTCTGGAGTGCTGCTATGTGGGTTCAAACAGCCTTTTGGTTAGTAGTCCAGCCTAAACCATTTGGACCACCCAGGGACCTCAGTGATGCCATAGGTGTCCAGTTATGGGGTCTAAGACAAGAAGGGAAAAGAAGTGAGATTAGTAGGGAGCTGAGAGGTGATGAAAGAGCAAAATGGAGTAATCCAGGGAAGTCATAGAGTAGATGTAGTGAGAATGATGACACTGAAGGACAAGAAAGTATGACTGGTATTAGTTTCCAGATGACAGAATGTTCCAGGTTGTGACCCTGTAAGTGTGTGCGTAAAGCAGAGTGGGGTGGGGGGTCTAGGTAGATAAGATGGTCAAAGTTTAATGCTAATGTGTGGGCTGGTTTATCTATATGGATGATAAAAAGTCCCATGAAGATGACTATAAAATAAATCATCATATTAGCTGAACTTATTGAGCACTTGTGGGTCAGGTTATTTTCTAAACATGTTATAACCATTAACTAACTTAAATGTATTGGTGGTTTAATGGTAGCATTCTCACCTCCCATGTGGGATGCCTGTGTTTGATTCTGAGCCAGTATACCTCATGTGCAGTCACCACCCGTCTGTCAGTTTGCTGTACTGTGGTTGCTTGTGTGTTTCTGTGATGCTGAACAGGGTTTAGTGGATCTTCCAGAGTATGATTGACTAGGAAGAAAGGCCTGGTGGTCTATTTCCAAAAGTCAGGCAATGAAAACACTGTGGATCACAAGGGAGCATTGTCTGATTTGCAGTGGATGATGGGGATGGCCAGGACTGGGCAGCATTTCATTCTATTGTGCATGAAGTCACCACTTGTCTGGGCCCACTTGACAGCAGCTAAAAACCACCACAACTCATTAGGTATCTGTCCCATGTCATAAGTATTATTATTTTATTCCCATGATACAAGTGGCATGATACAGAGAGGCATAGAGGTGAAGTATATCCAAAGCCACAGAGCTAGTTACAGAGGTGGTACTTGAACCACATACTTGGACTGTAGTGCCAACACCCTTAACCACTGTGCTATATTGGAAGATGGGGGATGTTATGAACTAGTAGCCAAGGAGGAATGTATGCAAACAAGTGAAGGAAGGAAGGTTCACCAGATTAGCTAGCCAGATGTGAAAAGATGGCCTCACTGCCTCACCAAACCTATGGTGTGAACCTCAAGGGATGCAGGACTTTTGTATGAGGATGGAAGAAAAACAGTGTGAGATCAAGAATAGGGTACTGGGCAACTGTTCATACCACTTTGCAATTCTGTGGTGAACCATGTGTGAAGGAAAGAACCACATTCATCTGAGATGGTTGCGATGTGGCAGAAGCTCCATGCCAACAGGAGGAGCAGGCTAGGAAGGACGTCTTAAGGACCCATTGCCACAGTCTGAATTCCTTGCATCAGAGGTGCCAGCAGAACTGGATTTTCTTCCTGAACCACATCTCAGCCTGAGTCTCCAGTCTTTTCCAGTTCCAAGGAAGAGATATTAGTGAAGTTCTTGGTTATAGCAGTAGGGTCTAATCAGGTGATATAAGCCACAAGGTAGGTTAAACAGGAGAATTCTAAGAATTATTAACTATGACAAAAGAGTAAGTATAAGATATATGTGGCATCTAAGGGATGAGAGAGCGTGTAAGGAAAGACAAATTGGAAATGGGTTCAGACTTTATTGGAGAAGATGTGGCTCAGTCCATGACATAGAAGAGAAGTTTGCCAGTTTGGCTAGACTGCAGTTGGTCTGAAATTGCTGTGTGAGCAAGAGGCAACCCTAATGAGTGCAAGCAGCAGAGCAGGTGATCAGCAACTGGTGACATGGGAGTGCAGTGGGAGTCTGGGTTGATGGGGCAGGTGGCCTTCAAAATGTGTGGACTGCACGTAAGCTTGCAGAAGTGGCAGCTCTGTGTGGATGTAAATGCAGAAATCCCAATGAAAATATCAACAAATTGAATATAGTCAGAAATTCAGAATAGCTTAGCTAGACAGTACTGGTTCAGGATCTCTCATGAGATTGCAGTCAGGATGTTGGCAGGAGCTGCTGTCATCTGAAGGCTTGACTGGGGCTGGAGGGTCCACTTCCAAGATGAATTGCTCATGTGGCTATTAATAAGAGGCCTCAGTTCCTTACTGGTTGTTGGTGGGAGGACTCAGTTCCTTGCCTTATGGGCCTCTCCATAAGCTGCTTGAGCATTCTCATGACACAGCACCTGCCTGACTCCAGAAGGAACAATCCAAGAGAATGACCAAGATGGAAGCCACAATGTCTTTTATAGTCTGGTCTCAAGTCACATATCAAAACTTCAGTTTTATTCTATTATTGAGAGTGAGTCAGTAAGTCCAGTCCACACTCAAGACCATAGTTAGCCATGAGAATAATGGCAACAAATTGATAGAGAACTGCAACCATTGTCAGGATACAGTTTAGTAATGGGAATGGGCAGAATTGAGGAAGTGATGGAAAAGAAAATTGGCTTCTCAAAAAACTGGTTATAAAATACTGATAGGTATGGCTACATGCATGTTTAAAATTTTTTGGGGGTGAAAAGATATTATGAGTCAACTGAAAGGCAAATAACAAATTAGGAAAACATTTACAAATATGTGTTTGAGAAGAGCTTTTTTTTCTATCTAAATTTTATTTTTTGTTGTTTTTGAGAATATATACAGCAGAATATACACTCATTCAACAGTTTCTACAATTTAGTGACAGCAACTACATTCTGCGAGTTGTGCAACCATTCTCACCCTCCTTTTCTGAATTGTTCTTCTCTCATTAACATAAACTCACTGTCTCCTAATCTTTCAAGTTACTGTTGTCAACTTGATCCCGTATAAAACTAAACCAAACCCACTACTGTCGAGTTGATTCTGACTCATAGCGACTCTATAGGACAGAGTAGAACTGCCCCATAGAGTTTCCAAGGAGTGCCTGGCAGATTCAAACTGCTGACCTTATGGTTAGCAACCATAGCACTTAACCACTACACCACCAGTGTTTCCTGATCCCATGTAGATAGTTCTTAAAAGAGCATAATGCTCAAGGTGGGCTTTTTTAAATAGTTAAGCTAAATTATTGTTTGGTTTTAAGAAGACTTCAGGGGATATTTTTGGTTTAGTTTAAAGATTATCTCAAGGCAATAGTTTCAGGGGGTTCATTCACCCTCTATAGCTCCAGAAAGTCTGGAGTCCATAACAATTTGAAATTCCATTCTACATTTTCCCCCTTTTGATCAGAATTCTTCTATGGAATCTGTGGTCAAAATGTTCAGTAATGATAGCCAAGCAGCATCCAGTTGTTCTGGTCTCATGCAAAGGAGGTAGTTGTTCATGGAGGCAATTAGCCACACATTCCATGTCCTCCTTCAATTCCTGATGCTCCTTCTTCCTCTGTTGTTCCAGGTGAATAGAGACTAATTGTTGCGCCTTGGATAGCTGCTTGCAAGCTTTTAAGACCCCAGACACTATACAACAAATAGAAGGTAGAACAAAAGCACTAAATACATTATTAGATCAGTTAACTGGGATGTCCCAGGGAACCTTGACTCTAAACCTCCAAACCAAGGAAGCTGATCTCAGGAAACGTTTGGTTGTGCATCAAAAGTTAATTTTTTTAGTAGCTTAATTTCTTGAGAAATTAAAGAGATGTGTCCTCAGTAGAAAAGCGGGAAAAGAGTATTTTCAGGGAGGCTTTAGAAGGGAGGTACTCAAATGCAATTGGGGTGACCTATAATCATTCAAAGTAAGAGGCAGAGATTCACAGTTTCCCTTAATCTAGATTCCTCTCCATCTCCCTGGATAGTGCTTTAGCAGGTCTTAACACCTCACATTCCCTTCCTGAGGCCCTAATGCTATGGCCTATGACTTAGAATATTTGTTAAGAATATAGTTCACCTCTTTTATTTTTTCCCTATCAAATATATGAAATTTATGGAATTTGCTCCTTATCTTATTCTCCGACAGTGGGCATTGGGAATTCACTTGGACATACTAGTGATATTTGGTTTTAAGATGGTAAGAGTAGAGACTCTTGTACTGCTCATGATTAGGTTGTATGTCATGATGGGTCAACAAGACCCCCCAAAGGAGATGTGACCACGAGAGTGACATGTGAGGAATGATACATCCAAATGGGAGGGGACATGGAGGTCACATTTTCTGGGTTCCCTCCTCTATCTTCTAGTAGTGTTCTTCTCATTTGTTATGGGATTGTTAAGTGATGGAAGTAGGTATAGACCAGGAGAGAGCTGTGCTCTTTGAATGAAAGTACAATGGTGTAAATTTAAATCAAAGTAAACTCAATTCTGAGTCCTCCTTCTGCTGGGTGAGAGAGAAATTGAACCTCATCAATACTAGACCTTTGTCCTTTATCTCTTCTTGATCCTAGAGTGGTATAAAGATTTCAAGGGCTTTTTAAGAATAACATATTTAAGGAGGACTCCAAGGTCTTTGGCTACTGTCGAGTACTGTTTATTTTCTTCCTTCTTTTCCCTTCCTTTTAAAGAGGAAGATAAATGAGGAAGAAAAGGCAAAACTAATAAGAAACAGTAAAAATCCTCACATTTGTATTGAGGATGTTTCTCATAGTCCAGGTTGCCTAGAAAGCAGAGCCCGAGAAAAAAATTGTGGCCTAGTACTTTGTCAGGGAAGACAAACCAGTGACTCTGAGCTAGCTTGCACTGGCTTGCAAGAACCAACTGCTTAATATTTTCAAGAACTGTTGTTAAACACAGCCATCATTAAAAATTAAATAATATAAATTTTAGTTAAAGAAATTGTATTAAACACAATGGTAATAAATGCTCAAAACACATCGATTCCTATTTTATTATATTTTCCTGTTATTTATGCTCTTGAAGTTATTTGCATCTATTTTATCTATATGGTGTAAATACCAAATAATAGTGTGCTAAAGCACACTTCTTCCTAGCTCTGTTTCCAGTGACGTCATGTTGGTAGGTTGAAATTAGCCATGGTGGGAGCATTTACACCGAAGAAATAGGCAAATACTACAAATCAGTAGCTGCTACAAATCAATTGACTTATTGTTTTGTTGATTGCCTAGAGGTTAAGAAATTGATAAAGAAATGTTAATAATACAAATTAAATTCGAAAGGATGTCATGTCTGTAGCCATTATATTGTTAATAAAAACCCACTGCTGTCAAGTCCCGACTCATAGCGACCCTATAAGACAGAGTAGAACTGCCCCATAGAGTTTCCAAGGAGTGTTAATATTGTTAATAGAATAGCGTATAAAATTGAAATATTCTCCTTGTATTTGAAAAGTATAATCCAATATAAGAAAGAATATGCTCATGCCATTGATGAATGAGTGAAGTTCAGAACATTTCTTTGTTGTTTCACTGTCATCTTACTCATTAATACAAATGAAAACATCAACCAACATTTATGTTGGAAACTACCCTTGGAGAGCTGGTCTTTAAACATTCATCAGCACACCACTAGTTCAAACCTGGGGAATCAGAAATGAGAG
This sequence comes from Loxodonta africana, assembly GCF_030014295.1. Lineage (NCBI taxonomy): Eukaryota > Metazoa > Chordata > Mammalia > Proboscidea > Elephantidae > Loxodonta > Loxodonta africana. Next base: position 30,097,269 of record NC_087356.1, read on the forward strand.
AAATAGGGGTTGGGGTGGGGCAGGGAAAGAACAGAGCAAATGTAAAGGGGTGTGTTACTGAACTAACCTCAGAGTCATAACAAGCACAGCTAATTGCTTTGTGTCTTAGATATCTAGTGCTGCTATAACAGAAATACCACAAGTGGTTGACTTTAATGAAGAGAAGTTCATTCTCTCACAGTCTAGTAGGCTAGAAGTCCAAATTCAGGGTGTCAGCTCCAGGCGAAGGCTTTCTCCCTCTGTTGGCTCTGGAGGAAGGTCTTTCTCATCAATCTTCCCCTGGACTAGGAGCTTCTCTGCGCAGAAACCCTGAGTCCAAAGGATATGCTCTGCTCCTGGTGCTGCTTTCTTGGTGGTATGAAGTCTCCCAACTCTCTGCTCACTTCCCTTTCCTTTTATCTCACAAGAGATAAAAGGTAGTGCAGGCCACACCCCAGGGAAACTCCCCTTACATTGGATCAGGAACGTGACCTTATTTAGGGTGTTACAATCCCACCCTAATGCTCTTTAACATAATCTGATCTTGCCTCATTAACCACAAGCGTAGAATAGGATTTACAACATAGGAAAATCACATCAGATGACAAAACGGTGAACAGTCACACAATACTGGGAATCATGGCGTAGTCAAACTGATACACATATTTTTGCGGGACACAATTCAATCCATGATGCTCCAGACTTTGGTCCCCAAAAATCCATGACCTTGCCACATGTAAAACGTATTCACCCCATCGTATCATAGCAAAAATTTTAAATCAACTCCAAGTCCAAAATCCAGAAATTCCTCTTGATTTGTGAAATCTAGAATATAAGTTATTGGCTTCCAAAGGTACAATGGCAGAACAGGCACAAGCTACACGTTTTCATTACAAATGGGAGAAATTGGAGGGAAAGTAGGCTTAACAGGCACCAGGCAAGTTAGCAGAACACATTGCATTAGCCCTCTAGGCTTGAAAATAATCCTCTGTTCTCTGAGACCATTTACACAATGGCCCTGCCCTCCAGACTGTAGGTATTGACTACATTCTCCTGACTCTGAGTGGAGGCCCTTCAGCTCTGAGCTTCAGCTGTGCCTTCCAGGCCCGCTGGACTTCAGCTCCACCTTCCAGGCCCGCTTGAATGGCAACTCTGCTCCCTAGGCTTTAGGCACACCGTTCTCCTAGTCCATCTGAGTGGCAACTCCATCCTTACAAACACTAGAGGCCATAGCTCCACTCTTTGAAACCCCAGAGGTTTTGGCCATACCCTTTGAGACTAAGGCAGGTCTGCTTTCTGGGTTCCTTTTCTCTTCAGCTTCTGCTTCCTGGTTTCTTGATCTCTCAGCCCTTGGGCCTCATGCCCGCATCTGCCCTGCTAGGGCAAGTGCTCCAAAGCTCTGTAACTCCACTGACAACTGCCTGGAGACACCCCACTCCACCAGTAAACTTCAGCTGGAAGGTACTCAGCTCTCTTGCTCCATGAGTTGGAAGCCTAACTCCACTGATAAGTGCCCTGAGGCACCCCACTCTTCCAGGAAGCCTCTTGCTCAGAGTCACTCACCTCCTTCACTCTATGGGTTGGCTCCAGTGCCATCTTGCATTGATCTCTTGGCTCTGTTGTTGCTGGTTCTCTGCTGCTGCTGGTCCTCTGCCGCTTCCGGTCCTCTGCTGCTGCTGGTCCTCTTCTGTCACCGGTTCTCTGCTGCTGCTTCTCACCACCTGCGCTCTCTCTGGTTTTAACAGTTCTCCTCACTTCCTTCTGAGTCCTCTATCCATTCACAGTTTCAAAACTGCTTCCACATTTTAGGTATCTGTTAGAGCAGCACCCTACACCTGGTACCAAATTCTGTCTAAGTCATCTAGTGCTGCTATAACAGAAATACCACAAATGAGTGGCTTTAACAAAGAGAAGTTTATTCTCTCACAGTCTAGTAGGTTAGAAGTCCAAATTCAGGTCTTCAGCTCCAGGGGGAGGCTTTCTCTCTCTGTTGGCTCTGGCGGAAGGTCTTTTTCATCAATCTACACAAACCTCATGAGGTAGCAGGGTACAGCTTCTTTCCTGGATACTCAGGCGCAGCCTACCTGAGCAGGAGAGGAGGGGTGGGGCATGGGTGTGAGGAGGCTGGGACTCAGCTTATTCCAAACACGCGAGGGTAGCTTCTAACTAAGCATGACGAAGATAGGTTTGAAGAAGGGCCCACTCATTTTCTTTTTTCTATTGTCCTAACACATTATTTGCCAATTCAACGTTTCTCACGTGTATAACTTGGTGACACTAACCACATCGCTCACGTTTATTTATTTTCCTTCAAACATACATGGGGTAGACGGAGCCAGTGGGACAACCTGGGCCAGATCAGCATCCAGGTCCTGGAGGTGACCTGGGAAATTAAAGGTCAAAGTTCAGAGGGATATTGTGGGTACTAAGTGAAGTAATCCATGTAAAGTACTTAGCTTTAAAAAACATTACCTATTTTATTGTTAATAAAATGCTTTAGCCTTTTTCCTTTTCCATGTTTAAGAGGAAGAGCCCCCCTACCCCCACCGCTATGATTATGGAACTCCTGTGAGTTTGCTTCAGATAAGAGGGAAGGGATGATGTCTTGACCCTCTTTTGGTTACAGAGACATTGAGAGTTTAAAGTGGTGCCAGATCGGGGGAAATACCCTGTATGCCTTGTAATTTCCTGCTGGTTCCCTGATAGGTAAGGATGAAGACCAGTGGTGAATGGTTCTCTTTTTAGGGGGTAAATACAACAACAACAACACTTAAAATAGTCTGAATTATCATGGAGGAGCCTCCTCCCCCACAGGAAAAAAAAAACCAAACCCAGTGCTGTCGAGTCGATTCCGACTCATTGTGACCCTATAGGACAGAGAACTGCCCCAAAAGTTTCCAAGGAGCACCTGGCAGATTCCAACTGCCAACGCTTTGGTTAGCAGCTGTAGCACTTAACCACTACACCACCAGGGTTTCCTCCCCCACAGAGTAGATGGGAAACATATGGTCTGATAAACTTTATATTTTACGTTGCTCTGCATAATAAGGTAGCAAGAATGTTGAGTGTTCTTTACTGGGAAGAGAAGACTAGAGTTTTGGAGAGCCCTGGGTGGGGAGAGGAAACCCTGGTGGCGCAATGGCTAAGAGGTATAGCTGCTAACCAAAAGGTCAGTAGTTCGAATCCACCAAGTGCTCCTTGGAAACTCTATGGAGCAGTTCTACTCTGTCCTATAGGGTCACTATGAGTCAGGATCAACTTGATGGTCGTGGGTTTCTGGTTTTGGTTTAGATGGGGAGAAGAGTAGAGATAGAGGAGAAGGGTGGGTCGAGGGAGGTGGTGGGGGCTGGGTCCTGAGGATCAGGGTGGCTGGTAGAAATAACTCCCCTGGGGTTGGCCTGGGAACTCTAGGAAAGCGTTGCTGCCTAGTATTCAACTTCGGAAACCCTGGTGGCGTAGTGGTTAAGTGTTACGGCTGCTAACCAAAAGGCCAGCAGTTCAAATCCACCAAGTGCTCAGTGGAAATTCTATGGGGCAGTTCTACTCTGTCCTATAGGATCACTATGAGTGGGAATTGACAGCAATGTATTTTGGTTTTAATATTCAACTTTAAGTGGTTACTGGTTCTGTGCTGTGAGGTTACTCCCACTGTTATGCCAAACTTTTGGTTGCACACTATGGCCTTGTGTTTGTGGTTTGGGTTGGGGTGGGATGAGGGTGGGAGCATACACAGGCTGTGGGCTGGTAGGCCCTGGGTCCTGAGCCTTGATCAAGAGTAAAGCGAGCTGGTTTGCAGAAACACACGGGTTTGAGGTCAGGGGACAGCAGAGCCAGTTCTCCCTCGGGCTGCCTCAGTGGATGAGGGATAAACCTCTTCTCCCAAAGACATGATTCTAGGAAAAAGTAAGCTTTCTAAGGATGTTGGAGAAGGTGAGCAAGATCCTGCCTTTATGTGGGATAGAAGCTGATCATTTTATTTTGATATTTGATGGTGATATCCTGGTTACACTCACATTTCCATTCCTTTGCTCATTTTGTTAGCTCTGCCTGCACCATCCATGGAAGGGTGGTGTAGGATAGTACTTAGGCATGAGGGCTTTGAAACCAGATTGTCTAGACTCAGAGCCCAGCCCTACCACTTAGAGACCTTACAAGTCTCAGTGTTCCCATCTGTAATATGGGGATGGCAAACAGCCCTTACTATTTGTATCAGTATGGCGTTGTGGGGGTGAAATGAGATGATGAATGTAAGTACTTAGCATAGAGCTAGATGCAGTGTAAGCACTCAATAAATGCTAACATGATGGGAATGGTTAAATTGTTTGGCTGCTAACAAAAAGGTTGGAGGTTCGAGTCTACACAGAGTTAGTTGCCTTGGAAGAAAGGCCTGGCTATCTACTTTTGAAAAATCAACCCTGCTGAAAACCCTATGGAACATAGCTCTACTCTGGTACACATGAAGTTGCTGTCTTTGTTATCTAGTGCTGCCATAACAGAAATACAAGTGGATGACTTTAACAAAGAGAAATTAATTTTCTCACAGTCTAGTAGGTTACAAGTCTAAATTCAGGGTGTTGGCTCCAGGGGAAGGCTTTCTCTCTCTGTTGGCTCTAGACGAAGATTCCTTGTGCTGAATCTTCCCCTGGTTGAGGACCTCCTCAGACGCAGGGACCCTGTGTCTAAAGGACATGCTCTGCTCCTGGCACTGCTTTCTTGGTGGTATGAGGTCCCCCACTCTCTGCTAGCTTCCCTTTCCTTTTATCTCGTGTGAGGTGAAAGGTGGTGCAGGCCACACCCCAGGGAAAATTCCATTACATTGGATCAGGGATGTGGCCTGAGCAAGAGTGTTATGCCCCACTCTAATCCTTTTAACCACAAGCAGAGATTATGATTTATAACACATAGGAAAATCACAAAATGGGGGACAACCACACATGGCCTAACCAAGTTGACACATATTTTTGGGGGACACAATTCAATCAGTTACAGTTACCATGAGTCAGAGTCGACTAGACAGCAACTGTGTGTGGTGACTGCTATTATTATTCATGTGTTGTTTCCTTCTTTTCTAGTTATGGGATCCTACTCATCCTCTAGGCTCAGCTCCAGTGCCAGCCTCCTGGTTATCTTCTCTTTCTATTCATTTGCCTGCTGAGCTCATATAGCCCTATGGCCTTAAATACCATCTATAGTCTGATGCTTCTCAAGGGAATATTTTCATCTCTGACCTCTCCCCTGAATTCGTATAACTGCCCACGTGACATTTCCACTTGGACGACTATCGGGCATTTCATATTTGACATGTCTAAAACAGAACTTTTGATTCCCTGACCCAAATATACTCCTTCTCCAGCTTTCCCCATTTCAGTGGATGGCGGCTCCATTCTCCAGTTGCTCAGGATGAAAACTTGTCAGTTATTCTCTCTCTCTCATACTGACCTTCAACTTACCAGCAAATCCACTTGGCTGTACCTTCAAAATCTATCCGGAATCAGACCACTTCTTTCCACCCCCACTGCTCCTAGCTGGGTCCAAGCCCCCATCACTCTCACCTGGGTTCCTGCAGAAACCTTCTCTCTGGTCTCCCTGCTTTCACCCTTGTGCCCCTATTGGCTGTTCTCAACACTGCAGTCAGAATGATCATTACAAAAACAAACAAAAAAACCCCAAACCCATTGCCATTAAGTAGATTTTGACACATAGCAACCTTATAGGACAGAGTAGAACTGCCCCACAGAGTTTCCAAGGAGCACTTGGTGGATTTGAACTGCTGTCCTTTTGGTTAGCAGCCAGGCTCCAGAATGATCACTGAGAAACATAAATTTTAAGTGTCTCACCTCTGCTCAAAAAATGGCTTTCCACCACTTAGAAAAAAAAGCTCAAGTCCAAAGATCTATATGGTCTAATAGTACCCCTTTCCCTCTTGGTAACATGGAAGAATCTCACAAATATAATGAGTGGAAGAAGCCAAACATAAAAGAATACATGCTGTATGCTTTCATGTATATGAAGATGAAAAGAAGCAGAATTTATCTGTGGTGTCTGTAGTCAGGACAGTGGTTCCCTTTGGCAAGGAGAGATGGCGTAGTGGTTGGGAGATGCATGAGGAGAGTGTTTAGGTGCAGGTAATGCTCTGTTCCTTGATCTGCCTAGCTGTTGCATGGGTGTGTTCATTCTGTGATAATCCATTGAGCTGTAGCCTTACGAGCTGTGCATTTTTCTGTGTGTTTGCTATAAAAAAAAAAAAATTTTTTTTTTTTTTTTTTTTTTTGCTATACTTCAAGAAAGAAAGTTTAAAATTTCTCATTGGATTTGTAGATCTGTAGGTAGAAAAATTCCACTTTTCCTAAGTTCTTAGCCAGGGACTTTAAACCCTGTTCTGGTGACTTTTGGGCACCAGTCTGTATTCGGGATTGACAAACCCATGTCACATGCCAATTCTGATTGTTAGTGGTGACTGCAGAGAGTGGAGAAGGATTTGGGGTCAGCTCTGGGCTCAGCACCAGTAGAGCATTATGGCTGAGAAGAGACATCCGTTGTGATTAAGGGAGGGAGAGTTCGCCGTACACGTGCCTTGTACTACTCAGTCCCATTAATGGTGCAGTCATGAATGGATGCTACAGTTTTATGAGACAGAAATTTATGATCCAATTTCTGTCTCATAAAACAGACCTTGAACTGACTTGAAATTTCAGAAGCTCCACCATGAACCCCAGATGCTCCACTGTATCTCCGTCTTTGACTCTTTGATGCCTCCATCAACTGTCTAAACCCTACTCCCACCCTCCTCAAGCAACACCCTCCCCCTCTAAGAACTTTGAGGTAATGGCAGCACCACCCTGAACAGCAGACATTTACCTTTGCATCATCCTGCATCCAGCCAGCCTCCAGCTGCCACACCTGCAGCCCCTGACCTCTCGGGGAGCTTCCACCCCAGCCTGAGCAGCCAGGAAGCTCTGAGGTTTCCCCCAGGGGCAGTGGTGGATGGTCACCTTGTGGAGCCAAGAGGCAGCAGGGGGCAGACCAACACTATCTGAGTCCAGGTGGCTTGGCTTACCATAGTTGTACTTAAGCCTCTTCTCTTCTCAAGTCAGGGTGAAATGGGCACCCACATTACCCTTCTGTATCCTTCAAATACAAGAAGCTTTTTTCCATCTTGACGTTTTGCTCTTGTTGCTCCCTATGTCTGGAACATTCTGCACATGACTACCTCTTTCTCTTCATTTAGGTTTTAGCCTTAAAGTTTGACCACTCTTAGTCATTCATTTTCTCATTCATTCATTCCACAAATATTTATTGAGCACCTGGTAAGTACCGGGCTCTGTTCTCAGTGCAACGATTCAGCAATGAACAAGCAAATATAAACCCTTATTCTCTATGAAGCATACGTATAGTGGGGGAGAGTCAGATAAATAATAAATAAACTGATAAAATTATAATGTTTCAGGCGGTGATAAATACTACGGAGAAAATTAAAGCAGGGTAAGGGGAAAGGAAATGAAAACAAGGACTGGAGACAGTGTTATTTTAGGTAGGGTAGTGAGGGGCGGCCCCTCTGATAAGGTGACAATTGAGTAGGAAGCTGGATGAAATGACAGCGTGAGCACAGGGGAAGTGTGGGAAACAGTGTCCTGGGCAGTGGGGACAGCAAGTGCAAAGGCCCTGAGCAGAGAATGCTGCCTCTCCTCAGATACTCTTTATCGTGGTACCCCATTTATTTTCTTCAAAACACCCTTTTACTCTCTGAAGTTGTTTATTTATTTATTTATCCATTATCTTGTTGTTTGTGCTCTTTAGGAAGCTCTGTGAGAGCAAGGAGCTTACCGATTGCTTACTGCTTTATCCCTTGTGCTGAACTGAGCCTGGCATAAAAACATGTCCACTAAATGGGAATAACTTGTCAATATCCTGTGTCTATTAGGCTCTCTTAGTGCAAGCCACAGACACAAAACAAAACAGAAAGCAAAACCAAAAAAGAATTTATGGGAAATATGTGTAGGGGCTCATCAAATCAAAGGCAAAGTTGGAGAACAGGACAACCAGGCCTCAGAAAGAAAGGACAGAAACCAGGGCAATTCTGGGCAGGAACAAATGAACTCCGACACAGTCCTTTGCTGAGAGGATGTCTCAGCTTCCACCCTATCTCTCCCTGTGACTTTCTTCTCAAGAGCCCAATGGGCCAACGACAGCCAGAGTCATGGGCACACAACCTGTGCGGCTACACAGAGCACTGTGTTCAGAAGGACCCCTGCTTGGTTCGATGCTCTGCTGTCACCATCTTGAAATTCTTAATAATTGTTTATCAAAGGGCCCACATTTTCATTTTCACCTGTTCCTGCAAATTTTGAAACTGGTCCTGGGGCCAACTTGGGTCATGTGCCTACCCATTGGCCAGGAGAGGGCAGGGGCACCATGTCTGGCAGTTCCTTCAAGATCTGTCTAAAGGAAAATGGAGAGAAGCTGGATTGGGGTGGGGGATGTGCAGGTATAGCAACCATGCTAGAATTCTGCTAGGACCCAAGTTTGTTAGGTAACGGAGGAAGTGGAAATGGCCATCCATTTTAACTCAGAAGGAATATCTCATGCCTCTTTGTACTTTCATCCATAAATGTTGTACTTCCCATACCAGGCAGTGTTTGGAAACCTACTGTTTGTCCCTCAGTATCTGTGAGTAGTTTTCTTAATTGTTCAATGTTAAGATGCTACTCAGAGGGGGTGTCTTTGGCCCCATGCGTATCTAATTCTTATTTGTAAATTACACACAATGTAAAAAGTAGTATTTTTTCTCAAATGAAGCTCTTTCTGTTTCATGAAAAACCACAACAGAACTGTATATCAAGAAAGGAAAAATAGTCTTAATTGTATGAATGATTGTATATTATTTTAACTCCTCTAGAGGTTGTATTACTGTTTCTCTTGGTAAACTTTTAGTATTCCCAAAGCACATTGTACAGTATCCCACTTATGAGGCACCCACTGGTACTTTTAAAAGAACGTGCAACTCTGCTATAAGTTTTTCATGGGAAAGTTAGGGATAATTGCTTGGCTTTAAGTACTATTATTACATTTGAATGGGTCATAAAAAATAAAACCAGCTGGGTCCTGGAGATGTTGAAAACTCTCACCCCACTTCCACTGTTAAGCAATTCTCTCAGTTTTTGGTTCAATGTGATCAACTTTAGCACACACATTTACTTCCCTGCCCTGGGAGTTCCACTGAAATGGCAGAAAATGTATAAGAAAAAGAAAGCATCCACAAAAATACTGCAAATTGGAAAATTTGAGGGTTCCTAAAAGATAGAAAATGGATGTGATAGAATGACGGAAAAACGACATAGGGAAAATGGCAGCCCCTAATAGGCTCAGATGTGGGTGGGAGAGAGGTGAGAATCGGTTCTCCTCATGGACTCAAGGGCACCTTCAAGTCTGAGTCAGCCAAGTTAATGACTGTCTCAGTTTATTAGTGCTACTGTAACAGAAATATCACAAATGGGTGGCTTTAAAGAACAGAAATTTATTTTCTTGTAGTGCTGGAGGCTAGAAGTCCAAACCAGGGTCTCAGTTGTGTTGATTCTTTCTTTGTTGGCATCTGTCTTCCTCTGTGTGTGTACACGTCTCTGTGTCTATGCTGCTCTTTATATAACTCAGAAGTGATTAGGTTTAGGATCCCTCTACACTGGCATGACTACAACTGACTGATTACATTCAGTAGCATTATGGAATGTGCATTACATTAGATTAGCTTATTCCCGCAGTTACAGGAGCTAGGATTCCACCACACGTTTTGGGGGGACTTAATTGAATCCATAACGATGACATTAATGACAGATGGCAGATAGTGAGGAATATTTGCAAAGTACCAAAGAAAGAATTAAAATGCAAATATATGAGTGCCTACAAGTAAAAGTCAAAATGTTCAGTAGAAAAATGGGCAAATGTTACTATCAGAAAATCACAGAAAAGGAAATAAAAATGGTAAAAATAAAGGCACATAAACAATGTTGAACTTCATTGGTAATCAGGAAATTGCAAATGGAAACTGAACTTGAGATACAATTTCTCACTAAATAGGCAAATATTTTTAAAGAAGTTTGATAATATCCATTGTTCAGAAGAAGTGAGAGAGATAAATACCCTTCTATACTGTCGATGGGAGAATGAATACAACAGCCTTTTGGGGACCAAGGGAACAGCGGTTTGGCAGTTGCTGTGGAAATTTGAAATGTGTATGACTTTTGATCCAACAATTTATCCTATAGCTGTCTCTCCCTAGAAAAATAATCACACGTGCACAACTAGGCTGGGACAATTCATTACAGCATTTGTTTAAATATCATAGAAAAAAAAAGAGGGATGATTAAATAAATGATTAAATAATTTATGAACTCTCAATATCATGCTGCAATTAAAAGAATGATAAACCTGTGTGTAATGATATGAAAATTCTTTAAGGTGTATTCTTAATTGAGGTACTAAATTATAGAAAAATTTATATAGTTCATTTCCATTTATGTTAAAAACAAGACAGACTATATGTATTTGAGTGTAGACATAGGAAATTATATATATGTGTGTGTGTTTATGTATATATATGTATGTATATATTTAAATACTTCATAAAATAATGAACAGTTGCTCTGTAGTTAATTTTGACTCATGGCTACCATGCTGTCTCTATATACATACTTTATGTATATGACACATGTATATGCATATAGAAAGTATATATATGAATTTAAATGTAGAAGTAGGGAAGAATACATATGGTACTGTTAATAGTGTTACCTTTAAGGAGGGGAGATTGATGATATGGTGAAGAGGGGGCCCTTTTACTTAGTATATCTCCTTTTTTTTAAATGTTTTTGAGTATATATTCCTGTATGTGAAGGCTTCATGTGCAGATCATGTGTCAGACCTTTACTTGGATGGACAGCTCACTGTAACCCTGAAGTGAAAGGGTCCTGGGTGTGTGGAGGCCCAGCTCATATCCTAGCTGCACAACTCCCAGAGCTAGACCAGAGCAGTCACCTGGCTTCCTCTAAAATAATCCTTTAATAGATAGATAGATAGATAGATAGATAGATAGATAGATAGATAGACAGATAGATAGATGATAGATAGAGGACTCTGACTCATGATGACCTTATGTACAACAGAACAAAACCTTGCCCAGTCCTGTGTCATCCTCATGATCACTGGCATGTTCCAGTCTCCTATTGTGACTACTGTGCCAATCCGTCTTACCAAGGGTCTCCCTTGTCCTCTCTGTCCCTCTACTTCACCAAACACTATGTCCTCCTCCAGCAATTGATCCCTTTGATGATGTGTTCAAAACAAGCTATTGAACATTGTTCCATTGTGATCCATAGGTTTTCATTGGGAATTTTTTAGAAGTAGATTGCCAGGCCTTTCTTCTTAGTCTGCCTTAGCCTGGAAGCTCCGCTGAGACCTGTCCACCATAGGTGACCCTGCTGGTATTTGAAATACTGGTGGCATAGCTTCCAGCATCATAACAACATGCAAGCCACCACAGTATGACAACCTGACAGACTGGTGGTGAAATTCACTAATAGGGCTGGCATTTGTAGTTCATTCATACTTGTGATCAATTTATTACCTATTTATCGAGCAGCAGCTATGGGCCAACTGTTTTCTAGCTGTGAGGATGATAGCAATGAAAGATAGGCAAGGAACCTACTCTACTAGAGCTTTTTCCTACTGTAAAACCAAAAATCCCCAAGTCCGTTGCTGTTGATTCACATCTGACTCCTGACGACCACATGAGTGACAGAGTAGAACTGCTCTGTAGGGTTTTCTTGGCTGTAATCTTTATGGAAGCAGATTGCCAGGCCTTTCTTTCATGGTGCTTCTGGGTGGGTTCGAACTGCCAACATTTCAGTTAGATGAGCACTTAACCATTTGCACCACTCAGGGATCTTTTCCGACTGAAAGAGCAAGTAAAACAATAAGAGAGCTCCACATTCTACTAAGTGATAGAGAAGCCTGGACAGGTGGGGCTGCTTTTTGGCAGGGTCAGGGGAGGCCTTCCTAGAGAGCTGGATTTGGAGCTGAGCAAGAACCAGCCTGTGTGGAGAACTGGGAAGAGGGATCCCATGGCAGGGTTGGAGAGAAGGGAGTGAGGGAAGTAAGTGATTGTGAGACTGGAGAGACAGGCAGGGTAGGGTTCTGCAGGGCTTTGTGGGCTGTGTTTGGATTTTATCCTGAGTGCAATGGGAAGCTGCCGAAGGCAATAACATGACCTGATTTATACATAAAAAAGTTGTGTTGAGAATCAGTCATAGGGTGGAAAGGAAGCTTTTCTTTCTTAGAATCTTAAGAGGGAGGCTTCAGGATGGGTCACTGTAAGATAATGTCAGGAAGAAGGAGAGAGATTGCAGACATTGGTGTGGGTCTGAGACGCGTAATGACTGTTTTCTTCCACAACAGCTCTTCGGTGTACTGTGCCTCAATATATGGCTCCACGCAGGGACCTAAACCTGAAAACTGGTTTACCAGATACCTTCCTTTACCCCTGCAGGCCTACCGTCTGTTCTTCCTCCTTTCATGGGACCAGGGAGGCTGAAATGTATGGATCGCATTAGAAGGCTCTCTTGTTCTTTGGCTTCCAAGCACCCCTGGAAAGAAAAGAAAGAAGGGAAGAAATAGACGTCAAGGTATTTGTTTTCTCAGCTTCTCCTGCGGGTTTGCCTCTGCCTGTGTTGTTCAACCAAAGACCACTGCTCTCTCAATGTAGTCCCCTTTGGGTCCGGAAATCCGGGTGGCGTAGTGGTTAAGTGCTACGGCTGCTAACCAAAGAATCGGCAGCTCAAATCCATCAGGTGCTCCTTGGAAACTCTATAGGGCAGTTCTACTCTGTCCTATAGGGTTGCTATGAGTTGGAATCAACTTGATGCCACTGGGTTTGTTTTTTTTTGGTTTTCTTCTGTGGGTCCAGCAACTGCTCCCTTCTCTTGTCCCTTCAGACATAGTGGTGGTACTAGCTCCACCACCTGGGAGTTGTACAGTCTCTTGTTGCTTCCCTGCACCCTGTCCATGCATTTGTAAATGTATCTTTATTAGTGCTTCTTGAGTTCTTCTCATTTGAGCAACCCATCCATTTTTTTCTGGGACCCTGCCTGGTATAATTGAACATCACCCTTCATTCTTCTCTCACCATCTTTCCCTACCTCAAATCTATCACCAAGGCATATCAATAAAATTCTGCATCTTTTTAACTTTTTTTCCCACTACTGTCCTTGGCCTTCAATCTTACCTTCCTCCAGAACATTTTTCCATTATTGCTAAAAGCAAAAATCTGTTGCTGCCAACTCAAGCCCGACTCATGGTGACTCCATGTAACAGAGTAGAACTGCTTCATATGATTTTCTTGGCTGTGATCTTTATGGAAGTAGATCGCCAGGCCTTTCACCTGTGGTACTGCTGGGAGGGTTCAAACCACCATCCTTCGGTTTAGTAGTTGAGTGCAAACTGTTTGCAACACCCAAATCCCTATTATTGCTAAAGGATTTTTCTAAAATAAAAACCGGATCATACCATGTTTCTCTGCTTATAATCAATGCATGTTTTCCCATAGCTCTGAGAATAGGTTCAGATTTCTAAGTAAGGCTTTGTAGGTCCTGCACTATCTGACCTCTGACCACCTCTCTGGCGTCATGACTTACTACTCCCCACCTTACACATTTTGAGCCAGCATCCTGAACTTCATTCAGTTCTCAAACCCTCTGTGTCTTCTCTCACTCTTGTGCCTCTGTTAACCTTTAGCCAGGAAGTGCCAAGGCAAAACAAACAGTGCTGAGGATTGTCTGTGGCGCCCTGAGCACAAGACGTTTTTCCCTTCTAGGCAGCTCTGGGGAGGCTGAATTGGTTTTGAATGAACTGATCTTCCAAAAGACACCTGCCATTCTGAGCCGAGACAATGCCCTTTCCCTAAAGATAGTCATCTGAGTTGATCTCAAAGCCTGACATCCACAGCTTTTCTAACACTCAAGAGTTACTGACAGAGTGTCACCCAAGAAAACAGCAAAACTCTGAACCTGCGCTGCCCAGTACAGTAGCCACTAGTCACATATGACTACTGAGCGCTTGGAATGTGACTAGTGTGATTTGAGATGTGCTGTAACGCTAAAATACACACCAGGTTTTGTTTTTTCTTTTCTTATTTTTGTTGTACTTTACATGGTTTACAGAGCAAACTAGTTTCTCATTAAACAATTAATACACTTATTATTTTGTGGCTTTGGTTGCCAACCCCAAGACATGTCAACACTCTCTCCTTCTCAACCTTGGGTTCCCCATTGCCAGCTTTCCTCTCTCCTCCTCCTTGCCCCTGGGCTGGCGTGCCGCTTTAGTCTCGTTTTGTTTTTTGGTCCTGTCTAATCTTTGGCTGAAGGTTGAACCACAGGACTGACTTCATTACTGAGCTATAAGGGTGTCCGGGGGCAATACTCTTGGGGTGTCTCCAGTCTCTGTCGGGACAGTAAGTATGGTCTTTTTTTTGGTGAGTTAGAATTTTGTTCTACATTTTTCTCTAGCTCTGTCTGGGACCCTCTATTGTGATTTCTGTCAGAGCAGTCGGTGGTGGTACCCAGGCACCATCTAGTTGTACATACTGGATTTAAAAGGCTTAGTGCACACACACACACACAAAGTAAAATAACTAATAGTTTTTATATTGATCACATGTTGAAATGGTAGTATTTTGATACGTTGGGTTAAATAAATATACTATTAAATTATTTTCACCTCTTTAAAATTTTTTAAATATGGTTACTAGATGTCCTCCAGGATTCTAGAAGCTCTGCATGGAAGAACTATAGCATGAACTGGCTAAGAAAAGTCTAATGGGAGTCACAGAAAGAAGTGCACTGGGTTTCCATCTATGTTACTCTGCTTAAACATTTTTTTAATTAAAAAATTTTTTTCTGGTGAAATCTGGACAGTAAATATCATTTGTTATTAAACTTTAAATCATGCCTCCTAAGGAATTTAAGAGTCATAGGAGGAAAAGCCCATATTTTTCTGTTCACCATGCCTCTCAAAATGAAATACTTGGTATTTCTAGACCCATTGCTTGAAGCAAACTAACAATCCTAGCCCCTGTTAGATAAAAGAAAAGTGTTGTACTAAACCTCATTTAATCTGATGCATTATTTTTTCCTTGGATTTTTCTCATGTATTGATTCTTATGGGCAGTGGTACTTATTTGCCAGAGGGAAGAGAGCACAATAGCTATGTAGTTCTATGTAGTTCTTTGTCACTCTCATCTCTAGCAACACCTGAATTTTTTAAGTTCAAATTATTCTATAAATAAAATATTTTCTTCAAATAATAGATCTATGTCATAGCAAGAGGCACATAATAAATGATATGTACCAGGACAGCTCTTCTGACATGGTTTCTGTAGTAGGAGGATGCTTCTCCTCCCTTTAAAGACCTCTGATGATATGGCCAAAGGTGTTTCTTAAGATCTCAGGGCTCTCCCTGGATGGGATCCAGTAACTTCATCCTCCTTAAAATATCTGAGCAATCACCATATTCCAGAAGCTCCAGGTAAAGACAGTTTGCTTCCAGAGTCGTTTTAAACTTGCCCCATGGGGTGGGGCTGTTGTTTCTCAATCTCCATTTACAGATTCCTTAGACCTCGCTCTCTCAGGATAAACTCAAAGTGTGTATTTTTCATTTGTTTAACTAAATTTATTATTTCTACTTTTCCTCTTTCCAAAAAGTCTTGAGACAACTAATAACAAAAATATATATAATAAAGAAAATGAAATGGAAATACAAGGTCAGAACAAAGAAAAATGAGTGGGAACTAGTATGTTAATAACAAGACAGTACCAACCTCTGTATGACTCAAATTATACCTTGCATTTCCTGGAACCCAGGGCTAAAAGGCAAGCCAGAAATGTTGCACACCTTGTGATCAGAAAGGAGGAAGTATACCAGTTTCCCAACACAGTAAAATTTTTCTTGGCAAACCCATTGCCATTGAGCAACGGGTGGATTCGAACTGACAACCTTTTGGTTAGCAGCCATAACACTTAATCACTACACCACCCGGGTTTTGAAGCCTTTTTTGTCAAGAAACTCCAAAAGAAATTCTCATGTGGAGATTATTCAAGGAATATGATGTGACATTGTGAATAGATGGATTAATAATAATACCTTCCTTATCACGGATGAGGAGACTTGTGGCACGGTGGTTAAGAGCTACAGTGAGTTATGGCTGCTAACTGAAAGATCAGGAGTTCAAGTCCACCAGGCACTCCTCAGAAACCCAGTGGGACAGTCTACTCTGTTTTATAGGGGCTCTATGAAACAGAATCTACTCTACTACAATGGGTTTGGTTTTTTTTTTTTTTTAATTAGGGATGTGTGAAAATTAAGTGAAATAAGACTCACTAAGCTCTTAGAACTGTGACTGGCATACGGTAAACTCAGATAAATATTAATTAGCATGAGCATCATCATGAGGGTTATGTAAAAATTACATAATAATAAACATTGAAAATAACCAGTGACTAAAAAAAAAAAAAAAATTTTATTTTATTTTATAGCCAGTGCAGAAGATCTTATTTAGTTGTTTCTTGAAGTAAGTCTAGCCAAGAACATGACATTAATACAACTCAGTAAAGGTAGGCAACAGGAGCCACAAGTAATGTGGTCCAAGTGTAGGGCGGTGTGGTGTCCTCACTGGATCTAAGGACAGAACAAAGGGGACCTAAGGGAATGGCCGATAGCATGCCTCTTAGACCAGCAATTCTCAGATACAGTTCTTGGTCATTCAGTAAGCCATCAGATGAGCAGTGAACTAATCCAAAACTCCAAGTTCTCATAGGCAAAATGTGTAATTCCGTAAATATTTGGTAGGTTGCTTGCTAGTGAATTACTGGGGGTTGCTAAAATTTGGTATGCAAAAACTTCACATTAACACTCCACTAGGATATACTGAGGATCCTAATTTCAGCATTCTACCACGGAGTCTGGCTCTCCCACGGTGCTTGGTAATGTTGCAGAGGTCAGGGAGTGAATCTCTTGTTATTGATGCATCAGTAGTAGGGTCCTGAGTTTGTTGGGCTTTTCAATTGAAACTATTCTTAATTTTGAAAGTATTACTTTATTTTTCTGAGGGTTATTTGGTTAGCCTTGCAGCGTGTTATGGTACATATTTGTATCAACAGTATCGGTAAAGTTAATGTTTGTATGATGTCCTCAAAATGTGCTTATTCCCGTGTGTTATCCTCATGGAGTTCTTTGTATACTGGAGTAGATTTCTCTGACTAAATGACAGTCAGAAAGGTCACAGACACTGACTCAGATTCTCCTCCCTGGATGTCACTTTCATCAACTGTGCTGACCAGTGTGCAAAGCTATTATTACCTGTTGCTCTGGAAACCAGCAAGGAAGGGTTCCTAATGTGTATGTGGTCCCTGTGATGTTCCAAATGACTGGAGGTAGCTGATATAATTTTATGAAAGTTGGAAAGCCTCTCTCCAGAATTGTTCCCTAGATGAGAATTCAGCCTGCCTATATACAGAGATAAGTCATAGAGATGCTTGAAAGTAAAGCCAGAATTTTTTTTTTTTTTTCTCAGAAAGAAATTTGATCTAGTCTAACTCCTGGACCAAGTCCTTGGTTCAGTCACTAAGGTTTTATATCACCAATCACAGCAGAGAAGATGGAGGCTTAGAAAATTTTCAGAACTTCAGTAATATGTTTATGACCATGGTGTGCAGGAGCTGGATCATACCAGCTTGTGAGAACCAATTGTCCATTTTTCAGAAATTTAGTGAGCTGGTTGTTAAACCATTGGTGGGTTGAAATCGGCTTGGCCATAATGGTAGTATTTACACCAGGAAAATTGGCAAATGCTATAATTTCCTTTTTTTTTTTTTTGCAGAGAGTCTGTTATTAAACACCAGTTCATCAGTATCTGAGGGTCTGTTATCCAATTGTAATCATTATGGTCTTCTTGTGTCCTGGGAAAACCCGAAATGAGTTTTACTTACCTTCAAAAAGGGTAACTAATTGTTTCCTCCTAATTTTTAATTGTAGGGCCCTTCATTTGCTCATAATATTAACATCATCTGCAAGCTTTGTTCTAGAGACACGTTTCAGACTTGGGTCTCTTAACTGAATATCTAGAAATGAGTAGATTTTAAAGACCACTATTAAGTTATTAGCACGTATTAAACTTCACTGTATCTCATTTGGAAACCCTGGTGGTGTAGTGGTTAACTGCTACGGCTGCTAACCAAAGGGTCAGCAGTTTGAATCCACCAGGCGCTCCCTGGAAACTCTATGGGGGAGTTCTGCTCTGTCCTATAGGGTCGCTATGAGTCGGATTCGACTCGATGGTACTGGGTGGGTATCTCATTTATTTATTTATTCACTCAATTATTTATTCATCATATATATATTTGAGCTCCATTTGATGCCCAAAATGAGCGAACATTGTAAAACCAAACTAACACGGGGTTTTAATAGGACTTACAGGCCTGTAGGGACTACCAAAAACCCCAAACCGAACCTGTTGCCCTTAAATTGATTTTGGCTTATAAGGATTACACTCTTTAAAAACATAATCATACAAATAATATGTACTGGCAAATTGTGATAGTGCCGTGAAGGAAAAGAACAGGGTAATACAAGAGGGAATAACAATGTGATATATTTTGAGTAGGAGGTGGGAATGAGGAGAAACATTTCTAAGAAAGTAACATTTGATTTGAGATTTGAAGGCTAAATTGGAGTTAGCAAAGCAAAGAGGTAAGGGAAATTCATGAATAAAATGATCAAAAACCAAGTAAGACCCTTTGTAGAGTTAGATTAATTGTGTGCATATTCATATATTGTTACCTTTTGATGAGAGTCATACCTTGGAATTTTGATAGATAAATTAGATAAGGATTAATGTTGTAATTCATGGTGATTCTTGGGAATGGAAGGGTTATGTATAATGTAGAATGGCTGTAGGGACAAAATACAATCCTGGTTATTAGAACTGGGGCGTAAGGTCAGAATAATAGAGTAGTTAAGTTGATGTGGATTTGCTTCAGACCAGAATGAAGGTTTATTAAATTTCACATAAGGCCAAGAATGACTCTAGAGTTGGCCTTGGTCAATCGGCCCTTCTTGAAGGGTTGAGACCATGTGGGAACATAGAATTACATAGATCATTGTGTAGGCCAGTGTAATCTTCTTAGAAAAAGTATTTCACCCACTATTGATTTTGAGTTTCACATGGGGTCACAAAAGGGAACATGTCCTGAAATTATTGGACAGTGTTTCTCAAAGCTTGGAACCTTCCGTACCAGAGTTAGCTGTACTATCTGTTACAAATGCAGATTTGGGGGCACTGCTCCAAAAACTACTGAAACAGAGTTTCTGGGGAATCTGTAACGATTAGTTGAAATCTATATTTTCCCCACTCTTCTACCACACTCCTAATAGATATCTCAGCTTTCTGTTTCTCAGAGAAAATTGAAGCCATCAGCTAGAGGAATTCCTCTATTATCCTGCTATAAAATCTCCTAATCTACCTTCGCCAGTCATCTCCCATCTTCCAGCTGTGCTCTGCATACCACACTCTTGTGTTCTCAGATATTGTCTGTTGTCAGTTCTCTCTCCTATGTATTCAGTTTCTCGTTCTCAGTAGGATCATTCCCGTAGGCATTAAAGTAAGTTCCAGTCTCTTCTATTAAACAACAAAACAGATTAAAAATGCATCCTTTGATCCTTCGATCCACCACCCTCTACGGCTTCTCCTTTTAAACTAGCCTTTCTGAAGGAGTTCTGCAGGATTGGGTCTCTCTTTCTTCATCAACCATTTACTCCTCAACTCACTGCAACTGCTTCTCTATGACTCCATTCAAACAAGTCTTGCCAAGGCATCACAGACCTCTGCTCTGCATCTCTAAATCTACTGAGTAGTTTCCACTTCCTCTCTTTCTGTATGTGTTTTACAGCATTCAACATTGCATACTTGTCTCCTTAAAACATTCTCTTTCATTGGCTTCCAAGATGCCCCATTTCCCTGGTTTTCCTCATACCTCTCTAGGCACCATCTGACTGCTTTGCAGACTCATTCTCTTCTACCCAGCTATTAAATGTTGCAGTTGCTTACTCAATACTATCACACTTGATAAGCTGATTCATGCCCATAGCATCAACTGCCATCTATAACTGACTTGCAAATTGATATTCGCGGCCCAGACAGCTCCTTGAGCTGCAGGTCTGGATATCCAAATGCTTACGTGTTATCTCCTTTGGATGGCTCAAAGTTATCTCATGTTCAACATATTCAAGATCAAACTCATGCTTTTTCTGTTCTCCCATCACCTAAGACTAGTATCCCAGTGTCCCCTGTTTCAGTGACTGGTTGCCATTATTCATCTAGTTACACAAGTAAGAAACCTCAGAATTGCCCTTGAGATCTCCCCTTTCCCCACAACCAGTCCAATCCATCACAAATAAGTATTTTTCATATAGTCCCTAAACACTTTTCAAATCTACCCACTTCTCTCCATGTCAAACAAACAAACAAACCTGCTGCTGTCGAGCTGATTCCGACTCATAGTGACCCTATAGGACAGAGTAGAATTGCCCCATAGAGTTTCCAAGGAGTGCCTGGCGGATTCGAACTGCTGGCCTCTTGGTTAGCAGCTGTAGCACTTAACCACTACACCACCAGGGTTTCCTCTTCATATCCACATCCATCAATTTAACCTAAAACCCCACCTCCTTTTACCTGGACTTTACTATAGTAATTGTCTCCTAATTGGTTTTCCTGAAGCTGGAGTGATTTTTTCAAAACCAGATCTGATCCTATTATCTTCTAAATCCTTCAGTAACTTCCTTTTCCTCTAAGGCTTGAAAACCAAGCCCACTGCCGTTGACTGGATTCCAACTCATAGTGACCCTATGGGACAGAGTAGAACTGCCCCTCAGAGCTTCCAAGGCTGTAATCCTTACGGAAGTAGACAGCCACATCTTTCTCCCCCAAAGTGGCCGGTGGGCTTGAAACGCTGACCTTTTGGTTAGCAGCCATGTGTTTTAACCATGGCGCCACCAGGGTAGACTAAAGACCAAAATTCTTATCATGGCCACAACGATCTCCGTAGTCCTACGCCTCCTTCTTTTCAGCCCCATCTAACTCACTTTCCTCCCTCTTCCATCCAGGCACATTGGTCTTGTTTTTTCAGGACCTGGAATATGCTGTATTCCTTACAGGCCTCTCTTTGTGCCCCTCCCTATGCTTGGAATGCTCTTTTCCTCCTCATTGTCTAGTGAGCTCGCTATCATCTTCAAGGTCTTCCTTATTCAGAGAAGACTTCCCTGGCCTCTAGTTCTAGGTCCAGGTCCTCTGTAACAGGCTCTCAGAAAAGAGCCTCTCCTCCTTTAATAGACCTTATTTTAGTTTTAAATTATAACCTCATCTGTGGGATTATTTGATGAATGTGTATCTTTCCCATCACCCTGGAAACTCCTTTTGAGTGGGAACCATATCTATTTTACTTCCATTGCATCTCCTAGCATAGGGCCTGGTGCATTTAGGAGACCAAAGAGTGAATAAATGAGAAACGAGGCACTTTCTGACCTGAAGAAGGCTTAATACATTCCGTCACAGGGCGATTATTTCTAGATGCTGACTGTCGTTGTTAGCTGCTGTTGAGTCAGCCCCAAGTATGGTGATCCTGTGCATCATAGAATGAAATGCTGTCCAGTCCTGTGCCATCCCCATGATTGATTGCAGATTGGACCATTGTGATCCATAGGTTTTCACTGGCTGATTTTCAGAAACAGAAGAGCAGACCTTTCTTCCTAGTTTGTCTTAATCTGGAAGTTCTGTTGAAACCTGTTCAGCATCATAGCAATACACAAGCCTCCACTGAGGATGGATAGTAGCTACACTTGAGGTGCCTTGACCAGGAATCAAACCGGGGTCTCTTGCATGGAAGGTAAGAATTCTATTACTGAACCACCAATGCCCCCAGTGCTGACCTGGTCTTATAGAAATTACATAATGTCTGTGAGGGAGCATTTCTAGGGATTCAGTAAATGTTAGTTGAAAGAGTTAATTTTAGGGGATCTCGAAGTAAGCCCTACTTTCATTCTGCAGTCAAGAAGGGCACTCAGAGATCCCATACCCCAACTCTCAACTACACCCTTGACACTGTCCCTGACATCACTGTGTCTAATGAGCCCAGTACTCTTATCTAAAGATGGATAAAACTGGGGAAAGTTGTGGTTTATAGTCTTTTATATTGTTATAAAAATAAAATATATCCCATTTCTACTGTTTTATTTTAGTTATTTCTTGACCTTGGTTCCCCTCTCTCTCACTGTCCTCATAAACAACATTGCCCTTGTATATGGACTTCCTCCCTTGCTTGTATATGAGTCTGAATTGGATATGAGGGGAAAGTTATAAATAATTGAAAAAATTGTAAAATTGGATTGAGTGTTGGAGCAGTATATAAAAAAAGGGTTTTCCCAGAAAATGCTCTGGGAATTGTTTTAGAACTCAGGGAAAACAAACAATTCTGAGCTGAACAGTGTTCAACGCTGGGGTCTCCCAGGAGTCAGCTGCTACAGCCTATGTTTAGGTATCTGGATAAGTGGAAGGTGAACAGGTTATACTTTACTACCGAGTTTTTAAAATTGCATGAGGGAAGAAAGGGCCATATAAACCAGAGTCTCTATCAGCCTCACACCAGAAGACCTACATTGTGCCTGGCTACCACCAGTGACCGCCCTGACAGGGAATACAAAAGAGAGGCCCTGACAGAGCAGGATAAAAGTAGGGTGCAGAACTCAAATTCTAGTAAAAAGACCAGACTTAATGGTCTGACTGAGACTGGAGGGACCCCGGAAGACATGGCCCAGGACTCTCCTTTAGCCCAAAACTAAAACCATTCCTGAAGCCAATTTTTCAGATAAAGATTAGACTGGACTATAAGACATAAAATGATATTCGTGAAGAGCGTTTCTTAGCTCAAGTAGATACATGAGACTAAATGGGCAGCTCCTATCTGGAGGTGAGATGAGAAGGCCAAAAGGGACAGGAGCTGGTTGAACAGACATGGGAAATACGGGGTGGAAAGGAGGAGTGTGCTGGAGGAGTGTGCTGGAGGAGTGTGCTGTTATATTATAGGGAGAGCAACTAGGGTCACATAACAATGTGTGTATAAATTTTTGTATGAAAAACCAACTTGACCTGTAAAAAAAAAAAATTGCATGAAGGAAGACTGAAAAGGGGGCAGGGCAAGGGGAAGCATAGGGGATAGTGAGCTTTCTTATATCTGAGGGATGATACTGGAGCGTTGGAAGGAAACATTGGGAATGGGGTCCCAGAGAGGGCAAAGTTGAGATGGACAGAATCTTAACCCTCTACCACATCTTCTCCTACCATCCTTCTCCCCCTCATGGTACTGACTTTCTACCAACCAACTTCTTATGTCCAGTTCTTTAAGAGTCTCCCTTGACAGCGAGATGAGTCTGTGGGTCAAGAACCCCCTCCACTGACCTGCTTATGTTGTTGTTAGGTGCGGTCTAGTTGGTTCTGACTCATAGCGCCTCTGTGTACAGCAGAGTGAAACACTGCCCGGTCCCGCACAATCCTCCCAACCGTTGCTATATTTGAGCTCATTGTTGCAGCCACTGGGCCAATCCATCTCATTGACGGTCTTCCTCTTTTCCGATGACCCTCTACTTTACCAAGCATGATGTCCTTTTCTGGGGATTGGTCCCTTCTGACTTAGTTCATTCTTTTCTGTTAAGTTCCTTCTCATTGACTTTCCAAACTGTTTTCTCTTTAGGTTTTGCTTACTAGTGGTTCCATGGAGCCCTGGTGGGTTCCATGGCAGTTGGCAGTTCAAATCCACCAACTGCTCCTTGTAAATGCTATGTGACAGCTCTACTCTGTTCTATAGGGTTGCTATGAGTTGGAACTGACTCTATGGTACCTAACAAGAGTCGTTCCATGGGCCATCTGCATCAGAATCACTGAGATGCTTGTTAAAATGTAGATTCCTTGGCACAGTCAGTAATCTACTAAATCAGGACCTCTGGAAATGGGGCCAGGAATCTGAACTGTCAGCAAACTCCTTAAGTGATTTTTATGTCCATTGTTGTTGTTAGCTGCTGTCAAGTTGACACTGACTCACGGCGACCTTATGTACAACAGACCACAATGTTGTCCAGCCCTGTGTCATCCTCACAATTACCAGCATGTTCAAGTCCATCGTTGTGGCTATAGTACCAATTCATCTCATCGAAGGTCTCCCATATCCTCTTTTGCCCTCTACTTCATCAAACATGATGGTGTCTTCTAGCAATTGTTTCCTCCTGATGATGTGTCCAAAGCAAGCAAGTCAGACAGTGTTCTGTTGTGATTCATACGGTTTTCACTGGCTAATTTTCAGAAATAGATCTCCAGGTCTTTCTTCCTGGTCTTTTAGTCTGGAAGCTCCACTGAAACCTGTCCACCATGAGTGATCCTGCTGGTATTTGAATTATTGGTGGGTAGTTTCCAGCATCATAGCAATGTGCAAGCCACCAGACTATGACAAACTGTTACACAGGTGGTAGTTATGTCCATTAGGGTTTGAAAACCATTGACCTATTCCTTCTAGTTTTCAACTTCCCAGCCTCCTACCCTAGTTCCTATGCTTGGGTACTGACTCAGCTTTCTTTCCTGACTCAGCAATTTTTTGAGTAATGTTCTGGTTCAACCTGGCCCCAGGACACGTTGCCTGGTGCACCATTTTCGAGGGCAATCAGGCACTCCTCCCTTTCCATCCCCTCCTTGCATACCTAGGTGAGTCTGGCCTTATGGACAAGACGTGGATATCTATGTCGTTCATTGTTACCATAAGATGTTACTCTTCCCAGTGACATCTGTCTTTCTTGAATAAGCCTTTATCCTCCAAAGAAATGCATATCCAGAGAATTTCATGCACTCAAGACTACATGGACAAGATTAATTTCAGCTGAGAATCCTTGATGTACACTCTTCAAATCATAGTTAGAACCTTGCCACATATTCTCCTAATTAAAGGGATGACCGCGGAGGATGTGAGGCCAATTATCCTCTGAAATGTTTTTAGATGATCTAGTGGGGCTATGGAAATTCGCTGCTCCTGGAAACACCACCTTGGAATGAGCATTCTGGCAATGTGTTTTGGAAGGTCATTCCAGTCTGGGCTGTGACACCTTTAAGAGAAGGATGGAGGCAGGAACACAATGAATAAAACGGGAAGTAGGAGTCCCTGGGTGGTGCAGTGGTTAATGGCACTAGGCTGCTAACTGAAAGGTTGGAGACTTGAATCCACCCAGAGGCACCTTGGAAGAAAGGCCTGGTGATTTACTTTGGAAAAATCAGCTACCAAAAACCCTATAGAGGACAATTCTACTCTGACACACATGGGGTCACCATGAGCCGGAGTCCACTTGATGGCAATTGGTTTTAGAGGGTCTTGTGTAAGATGTCGGGCTTTGGAAGAGGGCAGTGCTGAAATTCACTTCTGGCAGTGGGATCTCAGACAAGTTACTCCAACTCTCTAAGTTCCATTGTTCTCATCTTAAAATAAGGACAATAATACTGACTTTATGATGTGTGCGGATTAACCATGATAATGTATATATAGTGCCTGACACTTGGGATCTGGAAGGTAAAACCTGTTTTCCTTATTACAGCGTTTGAGGAGTGGAGAGAGGGGGAAGTAGTTCTTATGTTCTTGCACTTTTCAGTGCTTCACATTCTTCTGGAACACACATTTCTACTTTTGCTCACATGCCCTCTTCTTCTTTTAAACAACAGCCCTGGGGGGATCTTACTCTGTGTCCCTTCCCTGAAACTATTTTGTATACAGGTGCAATCCATATACATGAACACCCAGGGCTAAAAAGGTCTCAAGCATGAGGGAACAAACGGGAGAAGACAAGGGCCCACCATCTTGTCTTGGTGATGGCTGGGGAATGAGTTCTGAGTTCTCGGCATGAGTTCTCAGTATGGCCTCAATGTCTTTTTCTTTCTGAAGCATTAGCTGACGGATCATGTCTTCCTCAGGCCATGGGACCCTGAGCCAAGTACAATGAGAGACATCTCTTTCATTTACCCCACTCATCTTTCTGGGGATTCATGCCCAGTCCCTTAGGAGACACAGGGACTGATCCTATACTGGACATCTACAAAATGAAATCATGAAAACCATCTGAGAACGGTAGGAACATGGTGATGCTTGATGCTTTTGAATGGTGGCATCCAGTCCCAAGTTCAAGATTGGTGCCAAGATTGCTAAACCTAAAGTCTCTGATGCAAAATAAAGGCCTCCAGCCCCAGGTATTGCCCTAGGTGTGCAATGAGTTTGTGCAGCCACAGGCTGACATCAGTGGCAGCATAAGGATCCAAGAACCTCATTGTTTCACTAAAGAGAAGCCTTTGTGGGACACCTCTGAGTGGGCTGCCAGGAGCCTGTGTCCCACACTCTGCATGTTCCCGGGCATAGCTCTCCACTCCACCATTATGACACTTCTACTAGAGCATCAGAATTGGCACAGAAGCTTGATGGAGTTGGCAGGATGCCCACCACACAGGAAGGAGGGAGCAGTCAATCAGAGAGGAGGAGTGGAGGAGGCATGTGGATTCCCCACTGAAACCCATAACTAGTCCCCATGATCCGATTGGGGGTCTTCCTGGTGGGAAAGAAGCAGAAGTGGTGGATGAGTTTCCTCGGCCTGCCACTACAAACTACCACAAACTTGGTGGCTTGTAAGAACAGACATTTACTATCTCAAAATTCTGGGGGTTAGAAGTTCAAATTAGGGTATCAGCCTTGTTGATTCCTTGTGAGGGCTTTGAGGGAAAATCACAAGGCTCTCTCCTAGCTTCTGGTGGCTCCTAGCAATCCCTGGTGTTCTTTGGTTTTCAGCTCTGCCTCCTACAATCTCTGCCTCCATTCTCACATGGCCGACTTCCCTCTGTGTATCTCTGTGTATTTTCTCATGGGGCTGTCATGAGCTGGAATCGACTCAACTAACTAACAACAACCACATACTGGATTAGGTCCTGCCCTATTCCAGTATATCCTGGTATGTCCTAATATTAACTGATAACATCTTCAAAGACTCACAGGTACCAGAGGCTAGGATTTCAATGTATTTTTTTGGGAGGGGACACAATTCAACCCATGACAAGTGATTACGTGTACATAATCACCAGTGACTATTTCTAAAAAAAAAAACTAGGCTCTGCATATTCGAATGTGTGTCTCCCTTTCTTCGAATCTGGAAACCAAACAATGTCCCCCACCCCCCACTGGCACAGGAAAATTATGCTCATAGCATTGATTCCTGGCCACTTCAAAGAGAGGTCCCCACCCACTGTCAGAATGCATATGGCCCTGGTGCTGGGCATTTCATCCATTTGAATCCTTAACCTGTGCCTTTTTATAAAGGGGCCGCTTGTCAGCTTGCCTCAGCCCATCACCTGGGAGCCTCCAGAGAGCAGCAGAGAGCAGTACTGTTACAGGAGAGAGGCCAGGGCAGAGGTGCGGGTGGTCACTGCCTACAAGGCTGCTTGAGGAACAGGCTCTTAATTTGGGGGTAATAAAAATCAAAGTAGAAAAAGGGGTGTATAGGTTAAGGTATTTGAATCTTCATGACCTAAAAAAGCCAAGGCTGTCCATCAGATAGGAGAAAACTTGGAGTGCTTTTGAAGTAAGTCAAAGATTTAGGGAAATATTTTCTGTGATAGTGTGCGCTTTGCAAAGTGAGGAAGACAGCTGTCTTTTGACTACGTTTTGGTGGGTGTCACGTCAAGAGCGCTCTCTAGTATCTCTGCTCTCGCGCCTTCTCACTGGCTCTAGTGAACTTCCGTCGACTTCTCTGTGCTATGATCTTCCTGAAGGCAGGGACCCTGTGTGATTGATATGTGTGTCCCCAAGACCCCAGAAAGCACCAGCTACTTCATGATGCCAGGCAAACACTCACTGAGTCACAAGACAAGCTGCAAGATCTGCTTCCCTTTTAGAGAAAATATTTGTGTTGTCCCTAAATTTCTGAGCTCAGCACAGAACCATGTTCCTAATTGTCCTCAATAATATTTCTTTTTGACTGTCAGGACAAGCCCAGGCAGCTGCCATCTTCGAGGAAGAGTTACTGCCCCTATAGGACCCTTCTGACAAGACAGGTACTCCCCCTGCACCTACCCCCAAGTGGTGGCTGTGGAATGAGAAGGCAACGAGATGAGTCATTGAATTGGTAAAGAGCAGAGGAGCAACTCAAACTGGAAGAGCTTTAGTGGGCCACAAGTGTGTGCAGTCCTGGCCTCACCCTCCATCCTGGGGCCTCTTTATGCTGTTCTCAAATATATACCTTGTGTGGTTAGGAGATTCCAGCACTGGGCCCTGGCATCCTTCTGGTTTGCTGTTCTTCCTGTTCAGCTGAGTGTCTGCACCTCTTGCTTCAGCTGCTTTTTTAAAGTGTTGGGACTACACTTAAGCCCTGCCCTGAGAGCCACCTCAACTTGGGAAAGTGGGTAAGTGGGAGGTGGGGGTTAGGGGATCAAAGGAAAGTGTGGGTGGATGGGCACAAGGAATGGGCAGGGTGGGTGACTTGGAGACATGGGTAAAATGGGCTTGTAAGGATAGGTGGGTTTCTCACCACCACATTTTATTAATTAGTGCACCAGGAAGGCATCCAGCATCGTGGGGATAAAGTCCAGAAATTTCAGCAGAGAAAGTATTGGGAGGAGGGCTTTCAGGGATGGAAGCAATGTTAGACTAAAGAGTGGAGAGCAAAAGGCAACTGGAAAAGAAGGAAGGAAGGAAGGAGGGAAGGAAAGAGGAAGGGAAGGAAGGAAGGGGAGAAGGAAGGAAGGGAGGAAGGAAAGAAGAGGGAAGGAAGGAAGTGGGGACGGAAGGAAGGGGAGGAGGAGACACACATACACAGTGCAGAGGACCTACGTTAGAATTTGTCTGTATTAGAATCTCTGAAGCTAGTGGAGCACGCACTGGTAACATGGCCCAGGACAGTGACAGGAGTGGGCAGCCCACCTATTGGGTCATGCCGTTGCTGATAGCCTTTAGTCACTAGTGTCCAATTAGCAGCCTGTTCTTCTTGCAAGTGCCCTGCTTGAGAGAGAAGCCAGGACTAAAAGTTGTGACCCTTTTATGTTGAATTCGGTGCTTGTGAGATATGATACTCCATGGTCTCACCCCTTTCCCCCCATTTTCCTGAGCTGGGTAGAAAGAAATTATGGGTCTCAGAATATGGTCCATGGGGTTCAGGAAAGAAATTTCCACAGAGTTGCTCCCTTCACCTTCGAAGATGAAGGACAGGTGTGTCTTTCCTGCACCCACCATCGCCCCCAGGTCCCAGAGCTGAGGAGAACTTCTAGTCATTTACACTCTATTTACATAAGAGATTTGAGGCAGCCAAAGGGAGGGCATTAACGTAGCCAGGTATGGCTCCCAGGGATCAGCACCTTCAGTGTGTATGGAGGTCAAATGAGTCCCCAAATAATGGAAACCATCTTTACATTTCCACAGGAATGTTTGGTCTTCACATCTTGTATTATTTGTGAACCTATAACTAAGGCGTAGTCTTTCTGCAGTCCGTAAATGCTCATCATTCCATTGAGAAGATTGAGTATGACTTTTAATTGTGAATTTGGTGTTTTTATTGCCACAAACATCTTTAATGACGATGTACAGCTTTAACTCATCTGTGTGCCTTAGGTGAGTTATGATTTTACTCTAAAGCTGTTTCCAGTTTCCCAGCAGCCAGTATGGTTCTCGCAAGGATCATCTACTGCTCACCGCAGTCTGAAGGTCTCCAGGCTCCTTGTTGCTCTCCTGTAAGCAACTTAATTTCTCTCTTCTCCTTCTAGAGCGCAAAAGGTGAATGATTTCTTTTCACACACTATTTAATTTTGGGAGACTTGTGGATTCTTTGAAGCTTATCCAGGTACCCCGGTTTAACATGCCTTCATTTAAATAAAAAAACTGCATTATTTGCTTCTAACGCTAAATATATTGGATAGCTGTTATGGATTGAATTGTGTCCCCCTAAAATGTGTGTCAGCTTGGCTAGGCCATGATTCCCAGTATTGTGTGATTGTCCATCATTTTGTCATCCGATATGATTTTCCTGTGTTATAAATCCTACCTCTAAGGTGTTAATGAGGCAGGATTAGAGGCAGTTTTGTTAATGAGGCAGGACTCAATCTACAAGATTAGTCTGTATCTTGAGTCAATCTCTTTTGAGATATAAAAGAGACAAGCAAGTAGACAGATAGGGGGACATCATTACCATCAAGCAAGAAGAACCAGGGGTATGCATCCTTTGGACCGAGAGTCCATATGCTGAGAATCTCCTAGACCAAGGGAAGATTGATGACATGAACCTTTCCCCAGAGCCAACAGAAAGCCTTTCCCGGGAGCTGGCACCCTGAATTCAGACTTCTAGCCTCCTAGACTGTGGGGGAATAAATTTCTCCTTGTGAAAGCCATCCACTTGTTGCATTTCTGTTATAGTAGCATTAGATGACTAAGGCAATAGCTGTCTACATTTCCTCAGAACTCCCTCTTTCAATGCCTTTATAATCTTTGTCATTGCCAGTCTGCTTATTCACAGCTGCTCATTGCTAGCTCTTTGAGGGAGCAGGCCTGAGGGTGAGCTGGTAAAGGGTAGCCCTGGGAAGTAGGAGGCAGGTTGCCAGGGTCACAGTGATTACCGCTGAAATTTCAAATCCTGACAAGCATTTCTTAATATGTATTTTCCAATGCAGGGGACTAGACATGCTCTGGTGGTAGTCACAGAGATGCATGGCTCAGATGTCTCTTCAGACAGAGCTCCCTGCTGTGTGGAGTGTAGTTAGCTGATAGCTTTCAGCTGCCGATCTTTGGAATCCACCACAGTGTTCCAGAGACCACTCTCTCCAGAGGGCTTCCAGTCAGGGAGGGAACGTGGTGGGGGCACCAGGCCTGGCCATTTCTGCCAATGCAGGACTTCTCTATGGACAATCTTTGCCTGATGTTGGACTGGCCGAGACTTTCTGAGATGTAGCTCAGTCTGAGGCTCTTCCTGCCCTATTCCCTTCCTCCTCTCTTTCTTTCACGGTTGTCAGATCTGCACAGTGATCTGAAGGCTCTTCCTATCCATTTGTGCTTCCTCTCTCCTTTTTCTTTCACAGGTGTTTCCCCCAGTAAATCTCTTGCACTTCCAACTCTGTCTTAGTATCTGCTCCTAGGAGACCTGAGTTGACATAACTCTCCACTCATAGGTGACATCATTAGTCACTTCACACTATCCCACCTAATTTCCCATATCTCAGCCTAGAAGTAGTTCCCAAATACTGCCAACCCATTTATCACATTTAGGAGTTTGCTGGATATTGGGTTCCATTATTCTGGTTAGGCAAGTTATTGGGGTTTCTAAACACGCTTAGCTGCTAGCTGAAAGGGTGGGGATTTGAGTCTACCCAGAGGGACCCTGTCAAAAAGGCCTGGTGATCTATTTCCAAAAAATCAGCCATTGAAAACACTATGGAGCACAGCTCTATTCTGACACACATGGGGCCTCATGAGTCGACATCTCGACAGCAACTGGCTCAGTACCACCCCATCCAGCCCCTATAGTGTGCTTAGGCTCCCTAGAGATGAGACACAGGCCTGTGCTGGTCAAACACACACTTTATTTCTGTACAGACATTCTTTTCAAAATCCCAGGCTGGAAAACCTGGAAACCTCAGGAACTGCCCCTTTCCACTTTTACTCTTCTTGCCTAAAGCCAGATCGAGAGGTCAGCTCCTGAGTCCCCTTTTCCCAGGATTTCACTCAGTCCTTCCGAAAGAATGGACAGTCCATCAGGTCTTAGCATGCTGGTAGGGGGTGAGGAGGACAAGGATGCTTGCCCTTTAGCTCCTCCCATAAAAGTTCCCCTCCCCACCCCTCAATTACTGTGGTCCCAATTACCATGAGTCCATGAGAAAGAATGAGAAGGAGGAAGCTGGCACAGTACAAATAACACATTGACAGCCACGGGATCCCACATTTTGGAAGTAACATAACAAAGATGGCCCCATGATGCCTTATATTCTATTATTACTGAACAGTATACGTCAAGGAAACACATTTATGAGACAAACACATTGGGTGACACATTTCTATAATAGGAATGAGACCCATGCACAGTGTAAATCATGGTGTTTCTCACACATGGGAGCTGATAACATTGTTTTAAAGTTAAGTGGACGTTGAGGAGTGGGTCAGAGACAGGTTTGCTGGGTTCTCTCTGAGGTGGTGTTTTGCTATATTCAATACAGCCCAAGACCATCCCACATTCCCTCTTATTATGTGCTGTGATGATGCTGGTCAACCACCTCATTATAGGGCCCCTGGGTTTACTGGTGACCCTTTTGGAATTATCTCAGGGGACTCTCCTTGCAAAAGGGTCTCTGAAAATTCCAGCCATTGGCTTGATGACCCATGTTGACTGTGGCTTTTAGAATCCTGTGGAGAATCTGCTCCTCAGCTGCCTCCACTGGGCAGGCTGGGCTCACTAGGACTGGTGAGTTAGCAACTTACTGCAGGCTCCTCAAGAGTGGAAGGAGCTGTGTGTCCCAGAGCTCAGTGGGAAGTCCACAGCAGGTGCTCAGTACTTGTCAAGTTCAACTCTAACTTTCCTTCTGTAGACAGAATGTTCCCTATTCCTTGACATTTTCTTCTTATGTATGTCTTCTGATGTGAATGGTGCATGCACGACATTCTTTTCTATTATAAGAATGACTAATGCTTTGCACAATGATTTTGTGCTTCTAAACTATGTCTTCCATTCATATATCTGCATTGAACTGGCTTCGTTTAATTTGTTTACCATGCTGCTTTGCAGAATATGACTCATGGGTCTTTCTGGCTTATACTGTTGCTATACAACCTCCCTCAATGCCCTGAGTGGATTAGAGCCATCGGGGTTTGCAAAGGCTGTAAACCCTGTGGTTACAGCTGTTCTTCCCTTAACACTACGGACAAAGGACATGTGCAAACCATGAGGAGGACATTTATGGATGTCACATGAGCCCTCTACTTCTAGTCACATTTGGATAAAGCACAGAGCTGGGAGACACAAAGAAACTGCACGTTCACCTACTGGAAACCCTAAAGCTGTATTAGGACATGAAGCATTCAGTGCATGGCGCTGGCAGACTCATTGTCTTGCAGATTGTCCTGTAGGGTTGGTGAATCATTCCACCCCATCAGAGGTAGGAGCCCAGCAAAGCCTTGGGGGCAGGGAGGGGAGATTAGGTCTTTGAAGGGAAGATGCCAAGTGCCCTTCTCCCTGAAGTCGCACCTCAGGGTGCAGCCTCTTCATTCATTGGGCATTGGAGCTCATGCCAATGCTAGTATAAAGTTAAGAATCTGGGTTAGTAGCCCTGCCCTAAGACACCCAAAAGGCCGGAGCAGGGAGCTCACGTTTGTCTTCCCTGTTGGCATCTTCAGCTGTGGAAATCAGCCTACTACAGCCTGATGGAGAGATGCAGACTTGGGTATGAAGTCCTCTGCTCTGCAGCAGTCCAAAACCTTCCAGGAGAAGGAATGCACTCACTGTTTCAGGGTAATTCAGTAGAGAATGTCTGATATGGGTATTTACATATATTCTTAGCAGTTGCTTTGTCTCCAGGAGCTAGGTAGTAGTCACTGGACTCACTGCTCCTATTCTCTTTTAGACCACCATCCTTTGGTGAAACAAACAAAATTCATACAATCAGTGAACCACTGAATGTTAAGATTCAAAGGGATATTTAGATGATCTAGTTTAGTTGCATTGTTTTACAAATAAGGAAAGAGAGGCTCAGACAGATGCAGTAAGCACAGGGCTCCTGACTGTTGGTCCGTAACAGACATAAACTTGTATTCCTGTGTCAGTTACTCAGAAAAATCATGGGGAAGATAATGCAGAAGACTCTAGGATCTTACTCTCATAATGTTTCCTCTAAAAAGCCAAACCTAAACATAGAGAAATACTGAGATGCTTAGAGAGAGAGAAAAAAAAAAACCAAACCCATTGCTTTCAAGTCGATTCCGACTCATAGCGACTCTATGGAACAGAGTAGAACTGTCCCATAGGGTTTCCAAGGAGCAGCTGGTGAATTCGAACTGCCAAACTTTTGGTTAGCAGCTGAGCTCTTAACCACTGAGCCAGAGTCAGGGTTAAAATTTTCATTTAGATTTTATGTGGTTCCTTCTTTTTTTCACCCCATCAAGTGAAGGATGGTGTGAAATGAGCAACCAGCTAAAGAAATAGTAATCTGAACACGACTGGAAATGAACGTGTTGACCTAAGACAGGGCCTAGAGGCAAATGGGTCCATTTGATCTATTGGTGCACTGCAGGATTCATCCTGAACGTGTGCTCTTTCTTGTAGCCTAAGTTACTTCTAGAACCATGGAATGGACTGTAGAAAAAATTTAGTCCAGCCCTGCCATCATTTTACAGGCTCAGTGAAGTTTGATGATTTGCCTTAGGTCACGCAGCATGAAGGTGGTAAAGACAGGGGAGAATCCTGTTTTTTTTGACTTCAGGATGCAATGTTTTCACCTAGACCATTCTGAACCTTTCCACATGTCCCATTGTTCGGGTGTTTCTGATGGTCTCCAGATCAAGGAATTATCCATGCATGAAATGAAGCAAGACAAAGATGGTGGGTGGCTGCACCTGTGGAAGGACTCATGTCTAGGAGAGCATATTGGAGTAGAAGCTAAAGCTCTCTGTCATGGTCTTGGAGTCGCTGCGGGAGGAACCATTGGAGGTCAGGTCTACGGATGAAGGTGTGGTCTTGGGGCCATCCTCCAGCTCTTCCTCATGGGCACCCACCACTGTGGAGACAGTGGTCTCTAGGCGGCTGACTTTGTACACGCTACCTTGGGTCTGGAGGTATCGGGTGGATTTCATTTCAAGCCCCTCATAGTCTCCAGCGCTGATGAAGGGGCAGCACCGGAAGGCATGCTTGAAACCCAGACGGAACCTGGGGAGGAAGCAGATGGAGGGGTGACTGTGGGCAGCCCACTTTCAGGGGGCACTCCCAGCACAGCATCAGCTCTTAAACACACCAATGCACCCAAGTGTGACTCTGCTATTATTATCTCTTAAATTAGTTGAAAGCTGGAGATACGAAGGCAAGATTTAAAGGTGAAATCAAGGTCAAATCCAGGACAAGAACCTAGGTTCCTGTGAAATGGGTGCCTTTACAGAGGGCAGCTACTGAGCTCTGCTGCCTCTTCTGGTATGGGGTCAGCAGACTTTGAGTTAATTCAACATCAACAAACAGTCTCCAAATGTTTTCTATGTGCGGGGTGCTGTGCCAGTCACTGGGTGATAAAAACGCATACCAAGGCAGTCCTTTCCCTTAAGTACCTCACAGAATGAAGAATGACTTTCTGCCAACCATATCCCTTGGGTTTGCCTCAGTTCCTCTGTTGGTACACCAGGCAGAATCAACTTTTAATTAAAGACATGTTAGGAGATTTAACCTAAAAAAGCTTAGAAGGGTCATCAGGGTCTTTGAAGAAGGATGAATCTGTAAATTGGTTGAACAGAAACCATTTGGATAAGTTCAAGAGAATATCTTTCCCCAAATTCATACTACCTGAGTGTCCCATTCACAGAAGACACTTTATAGACTGATGATTGATGGCTACAAAGACTGTAACAAGCATTTTGTCCTGTTGCTGCCTTTCCCACCTCCTTTCCCTCACAGAGCCTGGGGTCGTGCTCTGGATGAAGAATTGTGCTGTGGCATGGCGTCCCAGCTCCCTCCCGGAGACCCTCTGGTGGATTCTTTATTGCTGGCCACATTCCTTATGGGCTCTACCTTCTCTTGCTTGTCTGAGGTTGGATCCTGTTGAGGGGGGATGGCTTTCTCCAACCCTCTGGCCAGAAAAGAGCAGGAATCATGCCTTTGAGGCTCTGACTCCTTTCTGTTTACTCCGTCCTGCTGGAAATGCTGGAAGAAACTGGGTAAAGCTTCCCAGCTTGTATGATGGAATGGGGAGAGGAAAAGATCAGAGAGGGGCAAAAGCGCCGTATGCAGGATGGTATTTCAGTGTCACATATGGCTGACTCAGCTTTCAGACCAACCTCTCTCTCTCTCTCTCTTTCTGTCTGTCTCTCCCCATCTCTCTCTGTACGTATGCACAGCCCCCTCTGCACTGAATCTGTAGGGCAGAGTGAGCAAACTCACAGGCCATGGACTGGCTCTGGATCTACCTGGTAAAAAAAAGGCATGCTTTATATACATCAATCACTGAGATTTTTAATTTTTTCTTCTCTGATTTAATCGCCAGCATTTAAAAATTGAAAGATTTCACATAAAAATGTGGATTTCTGGCTCCTCTTGAAAAAGAAAGAAAGAAAAAAAAAATCCCTTCATCCTGGGCTCTCGTTTCTGTATGGCAATAATCAGCGGGGGCTGAGTAGTGCAGTGATTCTTTTGCCACATCCCCACCACTCCCTCTTGTGTCACAGCCAGCTGTGCTCATTTAGGTCAGCTGTTTGCCGTATAGGCAGATGGGCTTGTGGTCCCTGGAGAGGGGTTGGGGGATGAGGTCCTCACCTGTCATTGAGGCAGCAGTAGATGATAGGGTTGTACATGGTGGAGCTCATGGCCAGCCACATGATGGCCAGGTAGACCTGCTGAATAAACTTCTCCAGGTAGATATCCGGGTTGATGTAGGGCAGGAGGAAGAAGATGTGGAAGGGCAGCCAGCAGATGGCAAAGGTACATACCACAACGATCATCATCTTGACCACCTGGCAAGAGGGTGAGACATCGTCTCTTGTGGCTACTTTCTCTCTTCTCTGTGGGGTGGGAAGGGGCTTGGCAAGCAGATGCAAGGACCTTTACGTGCAGTGTCCAAGGGCTTTGGTTCTCAGAAATAGGTCGCAGGGCCAGCATCATCATCCTCACTGGGAACTTGTTAGAAATGCAAATTCTTGGGCCCCAACCCAGACTGACTGAATCAGATACTCTGGAGGTGGGACCCAGCATTCTGTGTTTTGACAAGACTTCAAGGTGATTCTGGTGCCCACTCAAGTTTGGAAACCCTTGTGTTAATATTCTGGGCAAGGACTGGAGAAGCCAAGGGAGATTAAGTTAATGGGAAAAGTTGAATGAGTGTTCAGAAGGGAGAGAAAGCAGAGGGGTTGGGAAAGGGGAGGAGCCAATAAGCCACCGTAGGCTGCTAGGTTTAGAAACTCACTCAGGGGTAGGAGGGAGAGGGGAAGAGATTTGGACAGCTGCAGGAAAAGCGTTGGGAGAGTGTAGGATATTTAAAGGGGATCTAGAAGAATGTTTTATGAATACTGGGTGATGTAACCCCATTTTTTCTCACCAAGAAATCTTCACAAAAGAATTATATAACCTTCACACAATGAAATACTATGCAGGGGAAATACCAAAAAAAAAAAAAAAAAAAGAGGAAACTCTTTTTATATTTTTTAAAAAAAATCTGGTGGATATTGTGAAGTGAAAACAGTGAGGGGAACAGTATGCATTTATCATTTGTGTAAAAAAGGAGAGAAGAAAAGAATAAATATTTACTTGGCTTAAAAATGCATTAAAAATGTAAAAGAATAAATAAATACCAGTGGTTTACCATTGTGTATGCATTTGTGTGTGTGTTTTCGTGAAATTTTCATAGAAAGTCTTCTCATATATATATATTTTAACTTTTAATCTTGAAATAATTTAAGAGTCCCGAGAAGTTGCAAAAATAGGACAGAGAGTTCCCAGGTATGCTTCACCCAGCTTTCTCCAATGACAGCATCTTACATAACCAGTCTACATTATCAAAACCAGGAAACTGGCATTAGTACAATGCTATTAAATAAACTGCAGATGTATTTTTGGATTTTGCCAGCTTTTACATGCACTTTTTTTTTTTTTTGATGTCTAGTTCTATGAAATGTTATCACATGTATACCGTACCCATACCCGTTGCTGTCGAGTCGATTTCGACTCATAGCAACCCTATAGGACAGAGTAGAACTGCCCCATAGAGTTTCCAGGGAGTGCCTGGCAGATTCGAACTGCCGACCCTTTGGTTAGCAGCTGTAGCACTTAACCACTATGCCACCAGGGTTTCCTTCACATGTATAGATAAGTGAAAACACCACCACAATCAGGATACAGAACTGCTCTACCACCTGAAGCTGCCCCTTTATAGTCAGACCCTCTCTCCAACCCTAACCTGGCAACCTCTGATCTCTTCTCTGTCATTATAACTTTGTCCCTTTTAACATTTTCTGATGTTTGAATGGCGTGACTGTATTATTTACTGAAAAG
The DNA here is from genome assembly GCF_030014295.1 of Loxodonta africana. Lineage (NCBI taxonomy): Eukaryota > Metazoa > Chordata > Mammalia > Proboscidea > Elephantidae > Loxodonta > Loxodonta africana. The sequence goes on from NC_087356.1 coordinate 30,135,615, forward strand.
CTAAATAAATAATAAAGAGGACAACTTGGCTCTTTAATGCTTGTGTAGTTAAATGTGTGGGTCTATGTGGGCATTCTCTCTCTGTGTATGTGTGTGTTTTAATGGTTGATAGGTTGCAATTACTCTTAAGGAGCAAGACAGGTGGCTCATGTCTGTGCCTTCAGGTCTAGGTTACAAATACTTTGGAGAAATATCCTTTCTCTTCCCTTCCCCGCTTCTCCCCTCCCCTTCTCCTCTCTTTCTCTCTCTTCCCTGCACCATTCCTCAGACCCAGAAGGTTTTGTACCTCTTGCCTCTGGGTCTCCTAAGGCTCTGAGGCTCATGTCCTTCCTTGTTTGCCGCCCGTGGCCTGGGCCAGGGAGGGTTAGGGGCTGCCTGTCCCTGCTCACCTTGCGCTTAGCAGAGACTTGCTCGTGGTAACGGTCAGAAGAGTCCCCTGGGATCTGGCTGGCCCACAGGGTGATTCCCACTACGGTGTATGCATAGCCAATCACCAGCAGGGGGAGGAAGTAGATCAGCACAGTCACACAGATGTGGTACCTGCAACAACGTGAGGAGGAAAGTCAGTCTAAGAAATAACAGGACTGGTCAAGGCTTGGAAGCTGCGGGGCTCAGGATTTGCCATTAATAAGCTTGGACTGTAAGGCACCGCCCGGGGAGGCTTGCCACCTGCATAGTTTGGATGGGTGATATGAATGGACAAACTAGAGCAAGCAAGTCTCCTCAAATTATGTATTCCTTCTGGGTTTTTCTATCATGAAGATTCCTATTTAGATTAGAAAGAGAAGAATAAACATTGATACAAGGGAACTGAATCTGTTGTATACCTATGGCTATTTTAACTGATGGTAAGTTCAATACCACACACACAAAATGAATGTGACCTTAGGCTGTATTAATAAAAGTATATTCTCTAGAATAAAGGAGGTGATTATACCACTCAGTTTGTACCTGCCAGACTTCTATACTTATGATCAATTTTGGTGCAGGGATGTGGGCCACCTAGTATATTCAGATGAGAACCACCAGGATAATGAAGGCCCCAATCATGCTATCTGTCTTAGAAGAAGTACAACCAGAATGCTCCTTAGAAGCAAGGATGGCGAGATGGCGTCTTACATACTTTGGACATGTTGTCGGGAGGGATCAGTCCTTGGAGAAGTACAGGGTCAGGGGAAAAGAGGAAGACCCTCAACGAGGTGGATTGACACAGTGGCTGCAACAACGAGCTCAAGCATAACAACGATTGTAAGGATGGCTCAGGACTGGGCAGTATTTCGTTCTGTTGTGCATAGGGTCGCTATGAGTTGACGGCACCTAACAACAACAACAATCTTGCTATGTGACAAACGGACTCACAGATATCAGAATAATTGGCTTGCAGAAGAGAAGGCTTATTTAAAGAGTTGTGTCCTATGAGAGGGATAAAACTTGTGTTAGAACTAGGATTAGTGGGTAGGAGCCACAAGGTGTAAGCCACTTCCAGGCCTGGCCCTTAAAAATACATTTCCAGGTGGAAGCTGCCTGGGTCCCTGAGTCACCACGTGGGGGAGAAATGCCAAGTGACTTGTATTGGACTGGGGCGTGAGCAAGAATAAACCTTTGCAGCCTTAACCACTGAGACTTTGAGCTTTATCTGTTAAAACAGCATCATTCATCCTATATGACAGAGTACAACTGCCCATAGGGTTTCCAAACAGCAACTGGTGGATCCCAACTGCCAACCTTTTGGTTAGCAGCCTGAGCTCTTAATCACTGCAACACCAGGGCTCCTCATTGATCCTATTCTGTTTAAAATAAGGTTCCCTCCAAGTAGGAGACTCATATGTGTTAAATTTTGAGAAAGGATCTTTTTTCCTCAGGGGATCCTTGGCCTGTCATGATAGTCATAGCCTCTTTTCCCAACATGAGTGTAATGTACTATATATGCTAATAGTAATAATGAATACGGCTCATATTTTGAAGGCTGTCATGGATTGAATTGTGCCCTCCAAAAAAGTATGTATCAAATTGCCTGGGCCATGATTCCCAGTATTGTGTAGTTGTCCTCCATTTTGTGATTATAATTTTACTTCAAAAAGTATTAGGGTGGGATTGTAACACCCTTACCCAGGTCACATTCCTGATCCAACATAAAGGGAGTTTCCCTGGGATGTGGCCTGTGCCACCTGTTCTCTCTCAAGAGATAAAAAGGAAAGGGAAGAAAGCAGAGAGTTGGGGACCTCATACCACCAACAAAGAAGCACTAGGAGCAGAGTGCACCCTTTAGACCCAGGGATCCTGTGCAGAGAAGCTCCTAGTCCAGGAAAAGATTGATGAGAAAGACCTTCCTCCAGAGCCCATGGACAGAGAAAGCCTTCTGCTGGAACGGACCCCCTGAATTTGGACTTGTAGCCTACTGTACTGTGAGGAAACAAATTTCTCTTTGTTAAATCCATCCACTTGTGGTATTTCTATTATAGTAGCACTAGGTGACTCAGACAAGGGCTTACTATGTATAGGCCACTGTGTTAATAATATTGATGAAAGCATTAAGAGTAGAACCCACCCACTGCCATTAAGTCAATTCCGATTCATAGTGACCCTATAGGACAGAGTAGAACTGCCCCATAGAGTTCCCAAGGAGCGCCTGACGGATCTGAACTGCAGACCTTTTGGTTAGCAGCCGTAGCACTTAACGACTATGCCACCAGGGTTTCCTTAAGAGAGGAAGTGGTAGTTAAATTTTATTGAGTGTTTATGACAGACACCATGCCAAGCATTTGACTGGCATTATCTAACTTAATACTCAAAACAAATAATTGGGTAGGTACTATTGTAATGCCATTTTGTAGAGAGGAAACCAAAGTTTAGACAGTTTAATTCTTTTGCCCAAATTCACATAGCTGGTAAAAGGAGGAGCTGGGATTAGGACACAGGTCTGTGACCCAAAAACCAGCTTCTTGTCACTGGAGAAAAGTCAACCAATGATTTTTTCTTTCACTCTGCTTACCGTCTCTGCTTATCCTCTGCAATGATTTTCTCTCAATAAGGGAAACCCACTTAATCACTCAATTTAATTTTCTTTCTCCTTTATTGATGCTCTGCTTTCAATCACTTCTTTGTGAAGCACCACAGTTTGATACTCATGCAGCCCCATCTGAATATTTAAATTTGCTATTTGAAGACACTTCAAGAGTTCTTAAGTAAATGACACAGATTCAGCAAAGCAGATAGGCCGGTCGCACCTCTTCTGTGCAGAGATGCTGCACCCAGCTCTCAAGGCCCGTCCATTATCACCTCCTTCTGGAGCCTTCTGTGTTCTCCAGCCACGTGACAACCACTGCATGCCAAGCTTCCTACCTTATTTCAGCACTCCTCCTCCCCAACCCCCATTTGTGCGGACAGTGTTTGCAGAGCACTGTCTGGAGACTTTGTGGCAGGTAGCCATCCTGAGAGCCCCCAAGTCACATCTACCTGTTGTCGTTAGCTGCTGTACAGTTGGCCTTCGACTCATGGTGATTCCAGTGCACAGTGAAGTGAAATGCTGCCTGGTCCTGTGTCATCCTCATGATAGGTTGAGGATCGGACCACTGTGCTCCATAGAGTTTTCACTGGCTGATTTATGGCAGTAGATTGCCAGGCCTTTATTCCTAGTCCATCTTAGTCTGGAAGTTCTGCTGAAACCTATTCAGCACCGTAGCAACAGAAACGCCTCCACTGACAGACAGGTGGGGATCAAACCCTGTTTCCTTCATGGAAGGAGAGAATTCTACCACCGAACCATCACTGCGTTCTTGGTGGTATGAGGTCCCCTGTCTCTCTGCTAGCTTCTCTCCTTTATATCTAAAGAGATTGTCTCAAGACACAATCCAGTCTTATAGACTGAGTCCTGCCTCACTAACACAACTGCCGCCCATCCTCCCTCATTAACATCATAGAGGCAGGATTTACAACCTATAGGAAAATCACACAATACCGGGAATCACGGCCCAGCCAAATTGATACACATATTTTTTAGGGGCATAATTCAATCCATGACACACCTTGACACTGTTTTGTGGAATTTTACCATAACCTTTTAGTTAATTGGAGAGAACCCTGGTTTTTTAAATTTTTTGCCAAAATCATTACTTTAGAGAGCTGGTCACAGAATCTTGCACAATCTTGTGTTGTGTGGCTCTATGCCTTTTTTTTGGCTCTCGATTCTCATATTTCCTAGGTTCCTGCCAGGCAGGATTTTCTCAGCTCTCAGAATTCATGTCTGCCCTGGGAGAAGAGATCAGGGTCGGGGATGCGCTAGAAGTAAGGCAGAGAAAGCACCAGGCATGATTGTGAGGGGCAGGGACAGAAAAGCAAGGGCAGGACCCGCTCCGTCCCCACTGGATAAGATACGTGACTTCAGAGGGATCCGGTACATTGATTTGGGCCGTTGAATCCTACTGATAGGTTTATCTTTACTTCCAGAAGCAAGGTGCTCACGATGACTTCATGCCCCTGTTCCCTCCAGTTCACTCCTCCAAGCAGCAGTGGGGCTTTGACACATTTACAGGATAAGCTTGCTGAATACAGAGTGCGTTGCCCCCAAATCCTCCCAATGCTTTGTCCTTAATGCCTTAATGCTCACGAATCCATGTTTACTTCTCTCTTACCACCTGGAGTCACCTCACTGTTCAAGCATCAACAGCTCCAGTTTCTGAAATAATCTTCAGCATGCAAAATCAGGGTCAATAGGTTTATTAAGTAGTATAAAGGAGTCCTGGTAGAGTAGTGGTTAAGAGCTTGGCTGCTAGCCAAATGGCTGGTGGTTTGAACCCACCAGCTGCTCCGTGGGAGATAGATGTGGCAGTCTGCTTCCACAGAGATAGACAGCCTTGGAAACCCTCTGGGGTTGCTATGAGTTGGAATTGACTCGACAGCAGTGGGTTTGGGTATTTTAGTCTAAAGGCCAGGGGATCTCTTCTGTAAAGCCAAGAAAACCCTATGGGGCAATTATACTCTCTAACGCACGGGGTCACCATGAGTCAGAATCAACTCAACGGCAGTGGGTTTGGTTTGGTTTTGAGGGTGTCTTCATAATGTACTTCATGGAGACTGTAGGTGCCTTGGAGTGGAGAAGGAAGTAGGCCAAGAGGACAGGGCTCTGGGTTTTGCAACTCCACTCTAACCAGACAGCTCTGCTTTGCTGGGTTTATATATTGGTTTCCTGTGGATGATTTTGTTTGAGAGGAAAAGGATTTCAGCTGTTACAGAAAGACTGAAGAACACTGATCTAACCCCCATCCAGTATATTAGCCTTCTCTGGAACATCCATACCAAGTAATCACCTGGCTTCTTGAATACCCCTGAGACATTCTGCTCACTACCTTTAGAGCCAAACTACATCAGTGACACGGAGCTTGTTGGGGATGCAGACTCTCAGGCCACACCCCAGACAGAATGATCCAGAAAGTGTATTTAACAAATTCCCTGCTACCTTGATTCGTGTGCACATTCATATTTGATTCGCTTACCTCTCAGTCTGGGCTGTACAGTGGAACCACCTAGGAAGTATGAGAAAATTCCAGTGCTTGGATACTCCCTTAGAGCTTCTGATTAGTTGGCTTGCAGTGCAGCCTGGGGATCAGAGTCTTAGAGGGTTTCTAGGCGATTCTTTTGTACAGCCTGGGCTGAGAATTACTGAGATAGGGTCTCCTGTTGCTGAACAGCTGCAGTTCCTCCTTTCACTGAGTGAAGATCCATTGTCCCATAGCTTTCACTACTTTATCTTAGGCAACAAGCAACAAGCTGAATTGGCCCCCTAGGATGGTCCTGCAGACATGAGGGGGCCATGCACACACCCGTCCCCAGAGCCCTCTTTGCATCCTGGGCTTCTCTGGCCACGATTCCATTCCTCATTTAATACGATGCTGGGTAGCCTCATCCTCTTGCTCCTCCTCAGAACACCCCACAGGTTGTCTGGTCTTCTTAGCGCACGGTGCTAGATACCTACTTGACTTTTTCTTTGCTCCAAAAAATTGTATTCTTTGCAGATGAAAGAAAGCAAAACCCATATATATTTCTTGGTTCCCTTTTACTTCTAGATGTTACGGCCAAATCCAAAAGCTCCTACAGTCCTCTTGGAAGCAGGCAAAAACTGCAACCCATTAGTTGAAAAATTCAGCAAGTATTTATGTGGCAACTCTTACATACCTGGCCCTGTGCTAGGGGCTAGGGACAGAAAAGAGTTCTAGTCTTTAGTCTCTTCTCCTGGAGCTCAGTCAGCTCATGAACACAGAGTGCCAAGGAGTCTAACATGGGAAGTGACTGACAGTGTTTACCTTCGCACAGGAAGAGGAGACAGAGAGGAGGAGGAGGTGAGGAGGCCATTACACACACATGCATGCATGTATGCATGGACACACACGTACATATATAAATACATATATATATACACATATAAATACATGACATAAAAATACAGAAAAATTTAAAATCCTAAATACAGTGGTGTAGGTGTTTTGTTACTAAGTGTGTGAAAGGTAAGAGGAATGCAGAAGTAAGATACCTGACCAAGCTGGAAGCTTCATGGAGGAGCTGCTGCCTGGTTAGGCTTTGATACATGAGTAGGAGATAGGCACTATACATGGAGAAGACAGCAAGTACGAAGGCACTGGGGGAGGAACCAGGAACGAAGAGGGCACTATGATGTGTGATTTGGACTGAATGGAACATTGCCATGTGAGGAAGTATCAGGAGACTTGGTTAGAGGCCAAATCACAAAGGACATTTGATGAAAGGCTGAGGAGTTAGAAATTCATTCTGAAGTTGATGGGAAACCATGCAGTGGCTTTAAACAGGGAGTACAATGATCAGGTACTTGTACCATGGCGATGGTGGAGCATGGATGGATGTGCTTAAGGCTTGAGGTGGGCGAGCCCAGAGGGTGCCATGCAGTGATGCAGGCAGAAAGTGATGAGGACCATCCACGCAGAGTGGGTGGGAGGAGGGGATAGATTCCAGCAGGACTGTGGCTGGGAGGAAGAACTGGTGACTTGGTGGCTAATGGAGTAAGTTACCTGGACTTCTGGCCTGGGTGAATAGGGGGGAGTGAGGCCAGTCAGTAAGGCCATGATGACTATTATGGATTGAATTGTGTCCCCCCACCCTTCCCATATGTGTTGAAATCCTAACCCCTGTACCTGTAAATATGACCCTCTTTGGAAACAGGAGGTTTTCTTTTGTTATGGTATTGAGGTCATATCAGTGTGTGGTGGATCCTAAACCTAATCACTTCTGAGTTACAGAAAGAGCAGAATAGACACAGAGACACACATGGGTGGAAGAGGGGAGGAAGAAGACAGACAGGTGCATCTATAAGCCCTGAACGTGAAGGATTGCTGGCAGCTACTAGAAGCTGAAATAGACAAAGAAGGACCTCCCCCCAGAGCCACACTCTGAATTCAGACTTCTGAACTTTGAGAAAATAAATTTCCGTACTTCAATGCCACCCACTTGTGGCATTTCTATTATAGCAGCACTAGGTAACTAAGACACTGACCTTGAGGGCAGGTGGTTGGACATTTGGATGTGTAGCTGGGATCAAAGGTCAGGTCAGGAGATTAAATTTTGAAGCGCTCATGTGTCCAAGCCCCATAAGCAGGTGAGAAGGTGCAGGTGATCATGAGGAGAGAGGGATGCTGAGGGCTGCCTCAGGGAGACCCACATCTCAGGTGAGGAAGGAAGGCCATTGGGGGCCAAAGGAAGGAGGAGTCCAGGGGCAAGTGAAGCATGTCTCCAAGGTGATGGAGGATGAGGATGTGGACTTGCTCTCTGGTTTTGACAATCAGGATCAATAGTAGATTAAATTTTTGTGGTGTGATCAGTACCTGAGGCTAGACCAGGTGGACTGACTAATGAGAAGTGAGGAAGTGAAGGTGGTGGGTGCAGGCTCCATTCTCAATCAGCTTGGCCATGAAAGGGAGGGAAAAGGGCAGCGCCTAAAAGGGGTCCAGGGGCCAGATGAAGACATTGGTTTGCTTGAAAAGGTAGGTATGGGATAATGGAGCCCTGTGTGCCTCTCTCTGGGACACCACCCAGTCTCCATGTGCCCATGGCCTACCTTCCTGTTCTTCAAGATGGGAGGATCAAATCTCTATCAACCACCTCCAGGGGTGTAAAATCCAGGAAGTGAGGTAAGCACTGGCTTATTGTGCTTCCTATTAATCTGTAGTGAACAATTTCATGTGGATTTTCACCTCCTTGTTTACTAGACCACTGGCCTCTGTCAGGGATTATAAATTTGAAAAGAGGCTTTGATTCTGTAGGAAGGTGCTATGGGGTTGGGAGATATGGATTGCATTCTGTCCCCCAAAAATGTGTGTCAACTTGGTTAGGCCATGATTCTTAGTATTGTGTGACTGTTCACCATTTTGTGATCTGATGTGATTTTCCTATGTGTTGTAAATTCTAGCTCTGTGATGTTAATGAGGTGGGATTAGGGGCAGTTATATTAATGAGGCAGGTCTCAATCTACAGGATTAGGCTGTATCTTGAGTCAATCTCTTTTGAGGAATAAAAGAGAGAAACGAGCAGAGAGGAGAGGGACTGCATACCACCAAGAATAAAGAGCCAGGAGGGGAGTATGTCCTTTGGTATTTGGGTCCCTGCGCTCAGAAGCTCCTAGACAAAGGGACGATTGATGACAAGGACCTTCCTCCAGAGCAGACAGAAACAGAAAGGCTTCCCCTAGAGCTGGCACCCTGAATTCAGACTTCTAGCCTCCTAAACTGTGAGAAAATAAACTTCTGTTTGTTAAAGCCATCCACTTGTGGTATTTCTGTTAACGCAGTGCTAGATAACTAAGACAAGAGAGGGACAGAAGCCAGCCCTACCTAGAAGCAGAATCTTTGATGTGGTGAAAAAAAAGTGAAATTGTTCACTACAGATGGTCTGGTGAGCAAGGTAAGTACTGTGCTGACCTTGCCTGTTGGATAATCTATCCTGGCTCATGGCTTTATATCAGCTCTCTCAGGCAAAGAGAAAGGTCCTGAAGAGGGTGCATTGTCAGGAATGGGAACTAGAGTTTGGAAATGCTCTCACCGGAGATATTTAAATGCTGGGCTGCAACACAAAGAAACCAAGCTTCCTCATCCACACCCTCCTCCCTCCAGTCGGCTTAGGAGCAGTGGAGGGTGATGGGGAACGGGCACAGGGTGTGGGATAGCAATTGTGTGTGTGTGTGTGTAGGCAGGTGGCTAACAGTCCTGCCTAAAATTCTGATGGAGTAAATATGTTAAAAACAAACAACACACACACACACAAACACCCCTGAATTGCAAAGCTCCAGCAGGCTTTGTACTGCTGACAGAGCAACATTTGATAGATGGCCTTTGGTTTGACCAAGGACTTTATTGTGTTTTGGCATAGGAAAAGATAGGCCAAAAGCCTAATTTAGGGTAGGATAAAAAATGCCGAATTGGTCTATGGGGGTAAAAAAATCAAGAGTACAGGTAATGAGAGAGAGAGAGAAGCCTGAGTCCCATGGTTGGAAGAGCCTTACTAAAGCACAGAGTCAACAAGAAATTTCCTGTGGTGAAAAACAAAACAAAACAAGCTCATTGTCGTCGAGTTGATTCCGCCTCATAAAAAAAAAAAAAAAAAAAATCCGCCTCATAGTGACCTTATAAGACACAGTAGAACTGCCCCACAGGGCTTCCAAGGAGCGGTTGGTGGATTTGAACTGCCGACATGTTGGCTAGCAGCTCAGCTCTTAACCACTCTGTGCCACCAGGGCTCCTTCCTGTGGTGAAGACTGCTCAATTCGTTTTGAGAAACAGTGGTATATGAGAGAAAATTCACAGAGGGTACAAATCTATACAATCCTGTCCTATGCTGATTTTACTCACAAGATCTTCAGGGAAGTATGCCTCATCAGACAACTCCATGTTAGTGGGGCTTTAAGAAAACGAAGGAGGAGGAAGGGTATTCAGAGGGAGCCAAGTGGGCTGGCCAGAGACGATGATGGCCCAGAAATTCTGGTGGTTTCCGTTCTTACCTTGAGTGGGAGTGTGGAATTAGGGAAACAGGGAGGGAGTCCCTGACTCTGTGCTATGCTCCCGGTTAATCTTGGTAGTCTGGTAAAAAACCAGTAACAGCAAATCACCTGAAACGTGGTGGCTGTTCGGAAGTCCCAGCCAGCCACTCGGCAGAGCTATTAACGGCTGAGCAGACAGCTGCCGCCAGGTGGCGCCAAACTGCAGCCGGTACCTGGACCCATCCGTATTGGGTTTACTGGCATTTCAGCAACCTAAGGCAGCAGGAATTTTATGTGCTTGAATTCTGTGGACATACCTCCCCCTCACACACACCCCTTACTGTGTGATGGTGCAGCTTTCTAATAGGTGCTTTCATCTAGCCTTTACCAGTGTAGCATGAGCTTTGCCAACCTCCTTGAGTTTATAACACTATCTTTATGGTCTGTGGGTTCCTGGGTGGGAAAAACCGTTTGTACTGACTAACTGCAAAAGAAAGGCCTGGGGATGTGCTCCTGTAAAGATCACAGCCAAGAAAACCCTATGGAACTCCGTTCTACTTTGTAACACATGGGGTCACCATGAGTCTGAATCGACTTGACGGCGACAGGCTCATTTATGTATTTTTGTTTGTTGTTGCTGTGGCCTGCAGACAGCTGTGATGTGTTTGCTTGGAGTAGCAGTGGGTACTTTGGCTGACAGAAGTCACCCACACCTTTAGGTGGTTCTTAACTCTATTGTGCTCTGCCCTGCTCGGGGCTGGGTTAGCTGAGTCCCACTATAGTGGAATAGTCCTTGCTTTGGATAAGTAACCAGGGCAGATCTGGGGTGAGTTTCTGTTTCTGCTGCCTGTGTTGACCACTTTGCTGAGGAGGGCTCAGATCCATGCAGCAGGACGGAAGGTTGTACCTTATCTTACTGTCAAGCATTTCAAATACGGGTTATTCTTGCTGGGATGTTGTTCAGAAACTGTTTAAGTCAGCGCCAACTGATATGAGTAAACATTTCCCGATATAACTAAACTGCATCGTGTTGGCTGGTTTTTATGCTCTCCTTAGTCCCTGGGGTCTAAGGAACTGAAAATAATCAGAACAGTCCAATCACAGTAGCCTGTGACTAATAACCATGCATGTCTCCCAAGTCTGGATGGCACAGATGCTAGTGCCCCCTCTCTTTGCTGTGCCCTGAAAGAATGTCCTCCTTCCATGGCAAATCTTAGCACAAAACCCACAAAAAACGGCCAGAAACCTTTTCGTATGACAAAATCAAGTCCGGTATCAAGTTAGTAAGTATCAAATGTAAATAGCTGTTGGCTTGTAGAAGATGTAGAAATTTTGCATTTTCTATGTGCAGTTTTTTTCTTTTTTTTTCATTTAAAGGTGCTTCTGGAAATGGATTCAACTTCATCTCATTACCTTTGGGGCTTCGGGTAAGAGACAGATGTTGCTAACTTAATTTTAAATTGAAAAATTAAGGCACAGGAGAGGTCATTGCCTTGTTCAAGTCACTCCGGTTTGAAATGGGAATAGAAAACAGATATGTCCTTTCCTCACTTCAACCCCTTGTATTTCTTTCTCTTTGGACTCAGATGAGCAAAGAAGAATGGAAAATGCCACTCAGAACAGGGAAACCACAGTGTTTCAAGAATGAACAACTATATCAAGCCCACAAATTATCAGCAGTACTTAGTAAAAGCAGGTGATACATTGAAAAAGAGCATAGCTTAAAAAATCAAGACCCAGAACTCAAGTCAGCCTAGATGGGTGCTTCGTAATGGGGCCAAGTTTTGGGTCTGCATTTCATTCTTGTATTTCCACTGCCTCCTCCTGTCTTCAAGCCTGAGCCCAGGGAGACCGTCAGTTGGCTGAAATATGTGGGAAAGACAAACACCCTACTTTCTGTTCCTCAGCCAAAGTTTCTCAGCATAGAGAATAGTCCATTACGCCGCGAGCCACACAGGCTACCCATCTCTAGTTTCCATTAACAAATCGAGCAACGCAATTTATGCATGACACAAGAAACTACCAAGGAAGACTACATTAATCAATTTGAAGTCTGCTGTGAGTTGTGTGTGAAAGGGCGAACATTTTTAACGTGGGGATGTTGACAGATTTTCTCACCTCCCAAGCTGGTCAAAGAGAATCCAGCAACATCTGGATCATCTTCGATGAGCTCTCCTCCTCTTGAAAAAAGGGTTTTTTATGCTGGAAGAAAAGCTAAGCTGATCTACACAGTAAAGGGAGATCAGCTCCCTAGAAAACCCAAACCCAGTGCCTTCGAGCTGATTCCGACTCTTAGCAACCCTCTAGCTCCCTACAGACGTATGCAGTGCTGTATACACAGCATAATGGAGGAGAGAGGGAATCTATATGTACGTATACATAACAAACCCGTTGCTGTTGAGTCGACTCTGACTCATGGAGACCCCATGTGTGTCAGGGTAGAACTGTGCCCCTAGAGTTTTCAATGGCTGATTTTATGGAACTAGATTGCCAGATCTTTCTTTTGAGGTGCCTCTGGGTGAACTTGAACTTCCAACCTTTTGCTTAGCAGCTGAGCATGTTAACCATTTGCACTGCCCAGGGACTACATATATATAGAATTAGCTACACACGTATTTATGTATAGAGAGAATATATGAATATGTATGTATATAGGGTATATACTCTTTTTTTTTACATACATACATATATAAAGACAGACAGAGAAAGAGGGCAGAGTGGGAGGAAGAAGAGAGATGGAAAGTCCACGTGGATTGGGTGTGGAAGTGGAGGGTTTGGTTTTGGTGGGCGAGTGTATTGCGATGAGCAGCAGTGGGATATGAGAGTAGGACATAAGCAAGACGGGTTTTTTTTTTTTTTTTTTTTTTGTAGGTGTTGTGCAGACAATTGTTTTGGGTGCTTTTCAAATGGAGTTCCTATTTTATTACTTTTGCCCGTGAAATTGGGCTTCTTGAACTTGATTCTCCCTTGACGGTGAACCATGCGGATTTGGGCTTTACGAGGATTGCACATACACTGTTAGCAAAGCCACCTGTTCAGGTTTGGGGCCAGCCCTTGTTGAGGTAGCATGCTCACCTGAGTGAGGAACACGTGAAGGAAGGGGCCGCGTACTTCCTGCCGGGCCGGTTCATTCGGCCTCCCAATTTTTAATGAATCCCCTGCTTTGTGCTAAATGCTGAGGCTATTGTGGTGACTTAAAAAAAGACAGGATCCCTGCCCTTGAGAAGATTAGAGCATAGTGGAGAAGAGACAGAATAAACAAATACACCAGACAATAAATATAAAATCGTAAATTGTGTTAAGAGCATAAAGAAGCCAAATAGGGTGGTGACAGTGAATACCAGAGGCTGCTACTCAGAGGGCTCTCTGATGAGGTGACATTTCCAGAGACACAGAAACCTGAAGGACAGGCAGGCAGGTGTGGGGGGAGGTGGACCTCCCATGGCGGGGAGTGGGGGTGGACGCCCACACAGACCAGGTAGGGGTGGACTGCCCACAGAAAGGGTGTGAGGGTGGACAGCCCACACAGAGGGGGTAAGGGTGGACACCCCACGCAGAGAGGGTAAACCTCCCACACACAGGGGGTTGGGCTAGACAGCCCACCCAGAAATAAGAGAAGGCCCAAAGGCCCTGAGGCCCGACTCAGCCGGCACTGGAGGAGATGAGAGAAGGCCTTTGAGGCTGGAGTGCGGCGCTGGGGGCGAAGATGTCAAGATGTGGGCAGGGGTCACATCACGGAGGTATGCACAGGCCAGGGTCTAGGGAGCTGGGGTTTCACAGAAGAGCCAGCCAAGGCATTGAAGGGTTGAAGAAGGGAGATATAACTCAGTTTTAATTGGGCGGGAGAGGGGCAAGCAAGAGCCCAGGAGGGAGGCTGCACTTTCATCTGGGAGAGAGGTGATGGGGGTGGGACTCTGAGAACTCGGAGTAGCTTGGGTGAAAAAAGAGTTGGGAGAATTCAACATATGCTTTGAAGACAGAATGGGCACGCCTTGCCCACAACTAGAGGAGAGATGCTGCTCTTTATCTCCTCTTTGCAGGTGAGGAAGCTGAGGCGCAGAGAGTACAGTGACTCTCGCATAGTTGCACATCTGGTGAGGGGTGGGGGTTAGACTTGGACCCAGGCCTTTGACTCCACAGCCTGTGTGCCTAACCCTCTACTGCAGGGGACAGCAAACTACATCTCATGGGCCAAATTGGCTCACTTCTTGTTTTTTCATGTCTCGTGAGTTAAGAATGGTTTTTACCTTTTTAAATGGTTGAAAAAAACTCAAAAGAAGAATGTTATTTCATGACATAAAATCCTAATGTGAAAATTCCATGACATTCAAATTTCAGTGTCCATAAATGCTTAGTAGAACACAACAACACATTTGTTTAGGTATTCTCCATGTCTGCTTTCGTGCCACAAAGCCTAAAATAGTTACTGTCTGGCCCTTTATAGAAATATGTGCCAAGCCCTGCTCCATTGTACTGCCTCAAGGTTTTGGAAAGGGAAGGGCTTGAGTTATAACCAAAACAGAGGAAATCAGCGTGGGCTGGGCCAAACTCTCGCCAACACTGTGCCTTCACTGATCTAATTTCTGCTGCTGAGATGCTCTCCCCTTTCTGCACCAACCCAAATCCTGTCCTTCTTTGAGGTCCATCTTTTGCTGCTGAGAGTTTCTTTGGATTGGTATTATTTTCTTAACTCCTCCTGCTCCTCTGAACTCCCAGAGCACTTAACATCTATTTAGTTTTCGGTTACTAGATGCTTTGCATGGTTCTCCATTTCATACATGCTTTGTCTTCCAAGTTGTCTGCAAGCTTCTTCAGAAAAGGATCATGAGTATCTTCCTTCTCCCCTCTCTACATTGTCAAACACATATTGTTTTCCAAAACTCAGCTCTGATCATTGATACAAATGACCTCCCTGTTCAGGCTTCCAATTGCCTACCCTATTCAGCATACACTCCTTAGCATGACATTTAAAATTCTCCTAAATATTATCCTCAACCAAAGTCTTTGAACTTAATTCTCACTATTTAACTCATGCCCAGATAAGTTAGCATGGTTTCCTGACTTTCTCTAGCATTCCTTGGAGATCCAGGTGTGAGAGAGGAGAAAATATAAGGTGGGAGAGCTGAGGGCTGGGTTAGGCCACGGAGGTCATGGAAGGCCTTGGGAATGATGGATTTAGAGGGCTGGTGAACACATTTATTGTTCTAGACTACAGTCCAGGATCTTATCATGCAGTACCCTATTTAATATCTACATCAATTCCAAAGGGTGGGGTTTTATTACCTCCATTTTGCAATTAAAAATGAGGTTCAAAGAGGCACATTTGCTGATGTCACAGAGCTAGCAAGTGATTGGAGTTAAGATTTGAAGCCGGATCTTTCTTTTCCCACTCTACCATTCTGCCTTCATACCATGGAAATGATGTCCCAGGAGGCCCCAAGATTCGATTAGAGGAGTAAGTGAAACTTTGAAGGGTTAAGAGACTCTTCGGTGTTCTCACTTCTATCAAATCGTATGTCCTTTCTCAGTGATGTGACTGACCACCACCATTCAGGTAACCCTTCGTGGTCTGCCCGGCCACATGGTGGTGATTGTGCTCTGTTGACTTTGTGTGAAGCAGAGTCCTGAGAGACCAGTTTTCATCTGGGTGACTGTGGGCTGATGTATGCAGCAGGTCACACCTTGCTTTCCCCCCTCTCCAGGCTCAGCAAACCAGGAGGGGGAAGTTGCCCGAAAGGCCCCAACCATGCCTCCTCAGCAAGACCCAGGTTCATTCCAGACTCTGACTGTAGTGTTCTGGATAAAGCCTGCCTTGGTGCCATCTTGACAATAACAACCCGAAACATTTTTTTAAAGATAAGAAAGAAGGTAACCTCCTGGTTCTGGAAAGAGAAAGGAAAAAGACAAGAGATTTTCTTTCATATGTAAATCCAATTGCTCTCTTGCATCTGCAAGGCAGTTGTTCTCAAACAGAATACATAAAAAAAATCACCACAGGTATGCTTTTAATATACAGATTCCTGGGCCCTACTCCAGATTCTTATTATGTGGGTCTGAGGAAGGGCCTGGGAATATGAATTTTAATAAGCGCTTCAGTGATTCTAAGGCAGGTGGCCCTCACCTACACGTGAAGAAAACAATGCTCTGAGGGAACCTAAATTAAGTGGCTTAAAGTGGTTTAAGTCCTAGCGTCATCTTTTTGGCAGTCATCCAAATTTCTTCTTAGAAATAAATCACTAGTGACCTGTGTTGCAATTTGATGGAAAATGGGTGTCTGTGATACACAAAGGTGTCTCCAGGGAAAGTTGGCTGGTTGGCTGCCAAGAGATCTCCCCAAAAGGCATGTACCTTGATGAATTCACTCTGGTCCAGGGGCTGGCCCAGTTCTTTAGTGACAGAAACCTCATTTGTCAGCCTACATGGTCTCTGAAGAGCAGGTGTGTTAGCTGTGCTCACAAGAGTCTGATTCATAAGCTATTTTCAAAGAGAAATATGACTGTAAAGCAAATGGGGTTGGCGTTGGCCAGATCAATAGGCTGCGGGTCACAACACTTTTGGCACAGGGAGGGCTGGCTGGCTGATTCCAGAGCATTATGGTACCAGACTCAGAGAGCCTGAAAGCCAGGTGCACAGCCCTCCACGGTGAGGATCTGTCAGCAGGATGGATCTGCCTGCCCCTGAGAGGATGCCCCTACCCTTGCAAAGTGCCTGCATGTAGTTGGTGCCCAGAAGATGGCTTAGAGGGATGAGGCCAACCTCAGGCTTTGTTTTATCCACATTTTCAAGGCCTGTGGTTCCCAGACCTCTGCATTTCATGGAAAATTTTAGAACAAAATTTGAAGACTGACATAGGTTTTTTTCCCGCCTCTTATTCTGTCAAGTAAAAAAAAAGAGAAAAACCCCAACTCATTGCTGTCTAGTTGATTCTGACTCACAGCAACCCTACAGGACAGAGTAGAACTGCCCTCATAAAGTTTCCAAGGAGAACCTGGTGGATTCGAACTACTAACATTTTGGTTAGCAGCCAAACTCTTAACCACTACACCACCAGGTTCTGCCAAGTAAGGACATTAAAAACTAAACTAAACTCAACTAAGCTACTTTCTACTGTCATCATCACCACATTCAATAAGATATATTTCAACCCCAGAGAAGGAGTGTGATGGTTAAGGCTGTGTGTGAACTTGGCTGGGCCATGATTCTCAGTGGTTTGGCAGTTATGAGGTAGTTTGGCAGTTGTGTAATGATGCAATCACCTCCATGATGAGATCTGATATAATGTGATCACCTACATGATGGGATCTTCTGTGAGTAGATCACTGGAAGGGGAGTTTCCTTGGGGGTGTGGACTGCATCCAATATAGGTGGACTTTCTGGCAAGACTTGCTGGCTTTTGCTCACTCTGGATCCTGCTGCTGGCTTCTGTTTGTCTGACCTCTGGTTCTTGGGACTTGAGCTAGCAGCTTGCCTGCTGATCTTGGGATTTGTCAGCCTCTGCGGTCTAGATCTTGGGTTTGCCAGCCCTTGCAGTTACGTGAGTTGGGAGAAGCTTCCAGCCTGACCCATGGATTTGGGACTTTCCAGCCTCTACAACCGTGTGAGCCATTTCATGGATCTCTCTCTCTCTACGTATCATCGATGCTTCACTTGTTTTCCTTCTCTGGAGAACCCAGCCTAAGACAAGGAGTAAAGGCATAATCTTAGCAGAAAAGGGAGACATTTACATAAAAAAAAAACTCATTATATTAAAAGAAAAGAACCGTACTACTCACAGATTCCTAGACTGGGTAATTGGAAATCCCTGAGAATCTGAGCGGTTCTTCAAGGCCAGACACTCTTTTTCTTTTCTTGTAGTCCCCTTCACTACTGACTTCATTTCCACCTACTAACTTGTAAGTACAGTCCAGCCCCACCTCCCAGATCACTCTGATTGGAGTTTTAGGTGTTCTCAAGCTCTGCAGTCTCTCTTTTACGGACAAGCTTCTAACTTAAGGATAGCAAACCTATCCCCAGTGTGTGGAAACTCCCAGTTTAATTTTATTTCCAAGAAGATGGGAAGTGAGGCCTGAGAAGGGGGTGACTGGTGTTTTCTGTGAGAGTAGTCTCTGATTTTCTTCAGTCTTACTTCCTCCCCTCATGGAACGTGTGTGACTAGGGGCCACTGCTATGTATGCTCTCTGTAATGCACTCAAACCACATATGTATAAGTCACTTACACTGTGATGTTGTTGTTGTTGTTAGGTGCCGCCAAGTCAGTTCTCACTCACAGTGATCCTACGTACAATAGAAGGAAACACTGCCCAGTCCTGCACCATCCTTACAACCATTGTTAGGCTTGAGCCCATTGTTACAGCCACTGTGTCAATCCATCTTGTTGAGGGTCTTCCTCTTTTTCACTGATGCTCTACTTCTCCAGGGACTAGTCCCTCCTGGTAACATGTCCAAAGTATGTGAGATGTAGTCTCACTATCCTTGCTTCTAAAGAGCGTTCTGGCTGTACATCTTCCAAGACAGATTTGTTCATTTTTTTGGCTGTCCATGGTATATTCAATAATCTTCACTAACACCATAAATCAATTCTTCTTTGGTCTTCCTTATTTGTTGTCCAGCTTTTGCATGCATATGGAGCAATTGAAAACACCATGGCTTGGGGTCAGGCACACCTTAGTCCTTAAAGTGACATCTTTGATTTTTCACACTTTAAAAGAGGTGTTTTGCAGGAGAGTTGGCCAATGCAATGTGTCATTTGATTTCTTGATTGATGGTTCCGTGGGTGTCGACTGTGGATCCAAGTAAAATGACATCCTTAACAACTTCCATCTTTTCTCTGTTAATCAGGATGTTGCTTATTGTTCCAGTTGTGAAGATTTTTGTTTTCTTTATGTTGAGGTGTAATCCATACTGGAGGCCATAGTCTTTGATCTTTGTCAGTAAGTGCTTCAAGTCCTCTTTGCCTTCAGCAAACAAGGTTGTGTCATCTGTGCATCACAGGTTGTTAGTGAGTCTTCTTCCAATCCTGATGCTCCGTTCTTCTCCATATGGCCCAGCTTCTTGGATTCTTTGCTCAGCATACAGATTGAAATGTGACGTTAGGAATAGAAAATTTCTGATTTTAGAAATAGAACATAGAAAAAAATAAAGCGTAGAAGCAAACAAACCAAAGCTCCCCAAGCCCACCAGAAGGACTGCTTCTGCAGGGCAAGGTAAGACATTTCTTGGGATTTACAGAACAGGTTCACCTTGGCTCAACTGGGAGACTTTGAACCTGAAGGTGACTCTGCAACCCCTGAAATAAATAACAGGACATCTGCAGCAGCTGCAGCCCCACCACTACAATCCTGTGCTTTGCCCAAGCAAAAACGTGTGTTGGAATTATAGGTCATGCATAAAAAAATAGCGTCTGAAATAAGCTGCATATTCTTTAATTTATATTACTAATTAGTTTTTGTTTGTACCACTCATGGCATTATATTATTTATCAAACAGAGTGGCAGTATCAATATCTTTTCCAAACCTTCACAGCTGTCCCACTGTGTTCCTGCTGAATGCTGGCCCTGCTCACAGGGAGCACTAAGCTTATCTGCAGGATGAGAAACCACTGACACAAATGTTGGCTGGTGCTGTCGTAACTTGCTGTAAAGAAGAAAAATTGACAACAGGAGTTCCTTTCATCTTTATGCCCTGATTCTCCAGCCTCCAGTGAAAGCCATGTTAAATCTGCTTTGAGATACAGCTCCGTCCATCAGGGGCTCTTGTGTGTACCCAGGCCTCCTGGAAGAGGCACAGCTCAGACTTGATGCCCACATAACTTGGCTGTATCATATGTCACAGATTCTCTCTGGCAGACCGGCCCTGGAGCCTGTGTCATTTTGAGGCATATTTTCATACAATTCACATTTCCCAAGACTAGGGAAAGAGGGCTTTAAAAAAAAAACAAAAAAACAGCTAGTATGGAATGGCCTAACATAAAACACAAAGTGGTCCATATTTTTTTTAAGTGAGAAATAAAATTCTCCTACTAATGTTAGCCATTAAGAATGGAGATGGTCCCCGGAGGCAGTATTTTCAGATGAGTGGTGATTTCAGGTTGCAGCCTGCAGGATAACACCCCTGTAGAGAGGCCAGTTTTTTTTTTGTGTGTGTGTATGTGCCTGTATGTGAGGATTATGCCCCTTACGTGGAATAAAGTGTTTTAGAACTAGCAGGCTCAGGGAACATCCATGTATGCAGCCTGAGTAGGTGACCAGCTCATCTTGGTTTGCCTGGAACTTTGCTGGTTTTAAAACTGAAAGTTATGTATCCAGGGAAACTCCTCAATTCCAGTTAGATCAGGATGATTGATCATCCTAGATATGGGGGCATTGTTAGCTTGCTCCTTTCCCCATCCTTTCCTACCCCTTGGACATCCATTGTCCACTATTTAAGATCCATTCCTTTGAGTTAAGGCATTGTCCTATGTTTGAATGCAGACACATTTGACAGGGGTGACCCACTTATCCATTACAGCTGGAAAGCCACATTCTACAAAGTTAATCACTCCCTTCTACTTGAAACAACCATCTCCTTCCTCAAGGAAATACAAATTAAGACCACGACAAGATAACATTTTACATTTACTAGATAAGGAAAAAATAAAGAAGTCTGACAAGACCAAATGTTGACAAAGGACAGGGAACAACAGGAACTCTTATGTACTGCTGGTAGATGTATAGAGTGGTGTAACCACTTTGGCAAAACAATGATCTTATAGGCATTATCTCATAAAGTTGAACTTGTGCAAACCTAAGTTAATTTCACTTTAGGATATATGCCCTAGAGAAACTCTTGCACTTGGGCTCCAGGAGTCATGTTCACAACAGTAAAAACTTAGAAACAACCCAAGTGATGACAAGTAAGAGAATGGACAAACAACTTAAGAAATAGTATAGCATTTAAAATTAATAAACCACAGCTACAAGTATTAACATGAATTAGTCTTAGAGACAAAATGTTGAGCAAATATTTTTAAAAAATCATAGGAACTACAGGCCATATGACACCATTTCTATAAGGGTCAAAACCAAGTAAAATTAAACACACAGACCACTTACAGAAAGGAAACAGGGAGGTTTTATGATTTAATTAATGCTCTAGTTCACAAGATGAGTATTAGATTCGTATGTTTCATATTATTATGCCTTATTACTTACATATATGTTACATTCATTTGTAAAAACAAAAAATATACAATAAATATTTTAAGAAAATAAGGTAGAAATAAATCAAAATGTGCTAAAAATAACAATAAATGTAAAGAGACCAAATTCACTCATTAAAAGGCAGGGATGGTAAGATTATAGTAAAAAAAAAAAATCAACAACAAATTCAGATAAATGCTGTTTATGAAAGACATATGTAAAACAAAAGAACACAGACAGAGTGAAGGTAAAGGGTGGAAGAAGATATTCCAAGCTGGGGGCAACTATGTTAATATCAGACAAATAGACATCAAAGCAAAAAACAATATGAGGAATCAAGAGAGTTTCTACAAAGTCAGCATAAAGCTATAACTTGTTTGAATGGAATAACAAAGCCTCATTATAATCTCAACAGAATTACTAGGAGAAATTGAGAAATTCACGTCCATGATAGGAGATTTAACAGAGCAAGTGAATGGCAGATGCAGGCTTTGTGTTCGGATCTGCTTCTGCTATTCTGTCCCTCCTAATTTCCTATGTGACTTTGAGCAAGACTCTTTCTCTTGTTAGATCTGAGTTTCTCATATTGGAAAAAAAGGACTGGACGAGATGAGTGAGGATTCCATAAAATGCTTGTACTCCCATGGCAGGCAGAGTCTAGGAAAAGGCCTTTTCACATGATGGATGCTTCTGAGCCTGGTGGCAGCTGGTGCTCTTCACTCAGTGTATTCTAGGAGAATCTGTCATCTGCTGTTTCCCCTGACAATGCAACCACCCTGACAATGCCTTGACCTCAGGCAGCTTTACAAGAAGAAGCTTATAAACTCCATTGCCAGCTGAAGTGCTAGCAGTGAAGGTAGAGCCTGGTATACTTAGCTTCTCAGAGCTGCAGTTCTACTTTGCTTCTTGAGTCAAATAGGAGGTGACAGAAGGAGGAATGCTGTCCAGGACAACTCCAGTGGGAGACTGGCATTAATATAGGATGCATGTCCCTGGAAACATGGAAGGGGCCAGCCCTGAAAGCTAGGAGTACAGCTTCCCTAAGTGGCAATTCCAATTGCTGGAACTAACTGGGCAGTGCTGGTATGGTAATGTGAGCAAAATATCAGGACTCAGGAGCTGAGGCTGGTTTTGCTGGCCTTGACATTCATTGGTGCAACCTAGGGCAAGCCACTGCATGATTCTGCATCTCTTCTACAGAGGATTATTTTCAAGGCATGAGAGCTAATGTAATGTGTTCTGCTGGGTTTTGGACTTGCTTTGTGCCTGTTATCCCTTCTTCCCCTCCAATTTATCCCATTTGTAATGGAAATGTCTACCTTATGCCTGTTGCATCATTGCACTTTGGAAGCAGGTAACTTGTATTCTAGATTCCGCAGATAAAGAGGAATTTTTCAGAAGATGGAATTTGCACTTGGAGCTGATTTAAGACTTTTTAGATGATATGATGGGGGTGAATGTGTTTTACATGTGGTAAGGACATGAATGGAGGGGCAAAAGGTGGAATGTCATGGACTACATTGTGTCCTCCAAAAACCTGCTTCAACTTGGCTAGACCATGATTCCCAGTATCCTGTGGTTGTCCACAATCTTGTGATCTGATGTGATTATCCTATGTGTCGTAAATTCTAACCCCTATAATGTTAATGAGGCAGGATTAGACACAGTTATGTTAATGAGGCAGGACTCAATCTATAGGTTTAGGTTGTATCTTGCTTGAGTAAATCTCTTCTGAGGTATAAAAGAGAGAGTTAAGCAGAGAGGAGAGGGACCTCATTATCACTAAGCAAGAAGAGACAGGAGTGGAGTGTGTCCTTTGGATCCAGGGTCCCTGTGGTGAGAAGCTCCTAGACCAGGAGAAAATTGATGACAAGGACCTTCCCCCAGAGCAAACAGAAAGATAAAGCATTCCCCTGGAACTGGCACTCTGAATTCAGACTTCTAGCCTCCTAAACTATGAGAGAATAAAATTCTATTTGTTAAGGCCATCCATTTATAGTATTTCTGTTACAGCAGTACTAGATAACTAAGACAAGGGGTCAGGGAAGGCTTCTGGGAACACAACTCATTAATGATCTCCTTCTCCCTTTCTTCTCCAATTTACCCATTTTCCTCAGTTATAGCTCTGCGTTCATCTCTGTTTCTTTCAATAATCACACATGAATCAGATAACTGTGTGGAAAGCTCATTCATATTTATTGCATCATCTCTTCTGGGAGCATCTACATTTTTATCTGGGGTTCCTGATATCAAACAAACCACTTCTCTACAGGTGTAACAGATCTTATTGGAGCAGGGCAGCATTCCAGAAGTGGGGGGAAGGAGCTCCCCTAGACCACCCAGGTAAGGGCTCTAATCACCAGGCAGAGAGGAAAACAGTGGTGTAGAGCTAACCTGAAAGAACTGTCAGGTTGTAATGACACAATCTGGATACAATACTTGATCATATTCACTCTTGAATACAACACTGTATAACTGAATTAGGAGCCCTGTGCTAAATTCATAGTATCTGTCCAGATTCTATTTGGGTTCTTGGTTTATGTCTTATTTGAGCTTGAAGTAATGGATTTTGCATGGTTTTGATAAGTTGTAAGACCTTGTGTGATTTCTAAGTAACCTATCTGAACCTCAGTTTATGTATCTATAAAATAACCCAGTGCCATAGCGACCTTATAGGACAGAGTAGAACTGCCCCATAGAGTTTCCAAGGAGTGCCTGGTGGATTTGAACTGCCGACCCTTTGGTTAGCAACACATAGCACTTAACCACTACGCCACCAGGGTTTCCTCATCTATAAAATAGAGATTATATTAAAACTCTCCTTGTAGGAGTTTGTGAGGGCAAAATGGTATTATTCATTTAAAGTCCTTAGCATAGTACGTGATTTATGGTAAGAGCCTGATAAAAACTTGATATTCTTCAAAATAGTAATAGTTTAATTTCTGTTAGTTCTCTTTTGTCTACATTTACTACTTCTCCTTTCTATTAAGATAATGTTCTTTTAGGCAAGATGTCCAATGGCATGTTGGTCTGCTTTCCCATTTTCCATTCCAGCCTGTTCCAATCACACCATCCACACCATTTCCAGCACCATGGAGGTAGCACAGAGAGGAAACTATCGTCCTGGTAGGGGTGTATTCAGAGGAATTAAGGGTCTTCTTTGGGTGTCGGAGAAGGAAATAGTAATTCTAAATGGTTTCCAACCCATGAATATTCATTTGTTCCTTGTTCTGATATTCAAGTTGCATGCAAAATGCTGAGCACCATGACTTGCCTTTTGTAGACACTGGGTAAACAATATTTCTTCATCCCTTTAATTCTCCTTCCCCTACCCACTGTCTGTTTAGCCACAAATCCTAAAGATCCTCAGAACTGTAAAGGGAAAAATGTGGCAAAATAATTCTAAAGTTCATGTAAAGTGAACATAGAGATTGAACCACACACCCGCTGGCTCCCTACAAACAGCTATATTGTCTGTGCTTGGGGTCCTACCAGTGTTGGGGTGCTCACCCCTCACAAGGCAGCCTGTATCATTACTTTCCAAGTTTAATTATTCTTTAAGTTGTCTTTACATGGAACCCATCTGACTTCCATGTCTTCATGTCAGTTCTATTCATTGGTCCCAATTTTGTTCTCTGGAATAACTCAAAATGAATACCACAACTCTTGCATGTGACACCTTTTTACTCCTTCTCTGATGTACATCGCTTTCTGTGTTGACACAGGTCCCTATGTAGCACAAACGGTTTGCGCTAGACTACTAACCTAAAGGTTGGTGATTCCAATCCACCTGGCCATCTGCTTCCCTTAAGATTATAGCCAAGAAAAACTTACGGAGCAGTCTACTCTGTAACACATGGGGTTGCCATGAGACTGAATCGGCTCATCTACAACTGGTTCTGTATCAACACACAGACACAACTGTAGTGTTGTCCATCACCATTTGAATGGCAGTATTGCAAAAAGTCTCCTTAGAGTGTCTCTCTCTGTCTAGTCTCTTCCTTCCAACCTATCCTACCCACTCTTGCCAAATTTTTCTTCCCCAAGCTGGGTTACTTTCTACTGGCTAAAGTTCAAATGTTAAGTTTGGGATTTGAGCCAGTGCTGCCACCTGTCCTGTCCTTTCCACCCTCTACTGCTGGTCCTAACCTGCCCAAGCTCTCTTCCCTGCCTCATCGCTCACTACACCTTCCACCAGCAGTGCCCCATCTCTAGTCACTGTGGACAACTTGTTGCCAAAAAATACCTTGTGATTTTCTGCCTCCTTGATTTCACTTGTTTCATACTTATTCTTTCTATGGAGGATTCCCCCCAGCTCACCCTCTGTATTCAAATGGAATTCATTTAAATCTTAGGAAGGGTCCAGACTTTGCTTGTAGACTTAATACCTTTTTGTCTCACTCTGGAGTGAGTCATTTCCAGCCATCTTCCGAGTGATCACCCTTCAGGGGGATGACCCACTGGCAGTAACCTTCTGGAAGATTAATCCTATGATGGTTTTGGGGTTATCTGGAGGGAATAAAAGTTTGCGAGTGGAGAAACCACTTGATTTATTGACACTCAACGTTTCCTAAGCAGCTGTGTCACCTCAGGCAGGTTGCTGCATCACAAGGCACAGCGGAGGCTGTCGGAAGCAGGTTTTGAAGTAATTAAGCTGAGCTGCCCACAGATCACACCACTGGAGGAAGTAGTTACTCTCCAATCTTGCAAAAGGTTGTTGCACGTCTATTTGCTTACACTTCAGGATATTGAGAGTGGAACGAGGCTAATTCTTACTGAAATTAGAAATCGAAATGCAATTAGAACTTTCTAATTAAGTTGGTATAAATATTTATAAGAGTATAGTGAACATTTCAAATGCCTGGAACACTGAATGTCTCTTTGAAATGTGCTGAGGAAGAAAAGCGTAGTGTTCCGTCACTCCATCCTGGGAAAAAAAACTGGGTCCCCAAAAGGCTGAACACACAGATAGCACTTGTGTGAACACACAGAACATATGTGTGAACACACACATACCCAGGTGAACATATGCAGAGCACATGTGTGAACACAGAGCACATGTATGAACACACACAGCATATATGTGAAACCACAGAGACACATGTGATCATTTCTTTGGTACCTTATCACCATTGTTATCCTCGGAAATAGCTCTTCATATGGATTTTTAATATACACACAATCATTGGTCCAGTGAGCCAATTTTAATTACATTTTATGTCTTTATAACACAGAACTTTGGACATATTTTGAATTGCCCACGATACAAGAGCAGTATTAGCTGGCTCAGAAAACAGATGTGCTGTCTTGAGCCATTACTTAGTTTTGGTGGGGGGAGGGCATTTAACTTGAGGGGATAAAAGACAAGAGGTTTAATTCTGGCTCTTTTATTCACCACTCCTGTGAGCTTAATAAATGTTTTATCCTTTCATGCTTCCAGACAAGAAAATAGGAGCATTTGTTGTCTCCTGGGGCTGTTGTGAGGATATATGGAAATAACAGATATGAACATACTTAAGAAGATCAAAAAGAACACACGTTTCAGGTATTAGTGCTACTGATGTAATTATTACTGAACCCCCACAAATGAAATATTTCCTAAACTGTAATACCAGGGATGGGGAAAGTTGGGAGAGGGTAGCATGGGCAAGGACCAGATGAGGGTAGAGAGGAGATGACATGAGAACGGGTGAATTAGGAGGAATCAGGGAAGGATCGTCTTCACAAAGCCAACTGGGAAATTGCCATAATTTCAGGCCACCTGGCAGATTGCTTGAGAGAACAATGGGCATGTCAATCAATGCATCCATCCATCAATGCATCAGTCCCTTACCACACTAGAGGAGCCAAGAGGAATATGAAAGCAGAAACAAGCCTTCCCTGGAGGAAATTACAATTGAGTAGAGAAACGTGATGTAAACTCAGGACATGGATTAACAAATGTTTAATAAACAACACTAAATTAGGTAAAGAGAAAGGATATTAGTGCTCCCAGCTCAATTTTTATACCCAGGCAAGAGAGGCCCCTGCCCTGGGTCCTGTGTTATAGGGGTCCCACTTAGATGCCTTAAGACCAGGTCAGCCTCTATAGGATGAGGAGTCTGTGGGGTCAAGGAGACATACCCACTAGTACACCTCCTCCCTCACACCCTCATGCTACTATACTCGGGACCCTGAAATTCCCGGCCCCAATGGCCAAACCCACTTCCAGGGCCTGTGTGGGCATCTTCCTTTTGATCAGTCCACCCAAGAGTTGACAGTGCTGCCAATGTTGCTTGAGCAGTGGCCAAAGTGCAGCCGCTTACGGTGACCAGGTGTGTAAAGAACTGGGATGTCCAGATTGGGGTATCACATGTATGAGATCCCTCTGGGTACAGGGCAGAGCTGCTGTGGGGAGAAAAGTGGGCCAGGCTGAGAAATAAGGACCATGTTTTCCTACATAGCCATGTGCCCACAAAGAGCACCAAGGAGTTCAAGGATACATCCAAACCTGGCCCCCAGGTCAGTATTAAGGTGTATTTTTCAAACTATGAAGATTGAATTTTTAATGAATAGTTTTTTTAACTTGATTTATAAATTTTAAGTATTTAGACCTGATAGGCAGGCCTCCACATGTACTCTTGTTTCTGGTCTGCAAATGTTAGTGGCAAGTCTGATAGCTACAGTAATTTGGAGAAGGCAGCGGGTCTGCAAGCATGAGGGAAGACTTCCCCAAAAGGTGGAATTTGACTTTTGCTTTGAAGTAACTGTCAAGGTTGGGAGAGAAGTCCAAGGCACCTGAATGAGCAAAATCCTGGAGGTGATGAGGTTGACCTGACTGGTGTTGGTCATCGTTGATTCCTTCCAGCCCCCAATCACTCTCTCTACTTGCCCCATGCTGAATTCCTATCATTTTTTCATGTCTCTCTCAAGTCCCACTTCTTCCTAGGAGCCTTCTCAGATGTCTTTATTCCATAAAATCATCTGGTTTTTCTGATCACCTCTGGAATTCTTTACCTACTCTATCAGGATGCACACGCATTTTGAGAGAACCCACTGGACACTGGCATTACTAGCTGGCATGACCCAGTTTAGAATTTAATTGTGAGTGTATAGTTTCTGGTGTGTCAGCTTTGTCTCCCTAAAATGGGCCCTTTAGTTAAGCACAGAGTGGCTATGAAAGTGGGCTGTGGCAAGCCCATTCTGACATTTCTGTGTCGTTTGGGTTGGAGAAGAGAGAGAATGGAAGTTGTGTGCTGTCGAGTTGATTCCAACTTATGGCAACCCAGTAGGACAGAGCCCAACTGCCCCCATAGGGTTCCCAAGGCTGTAATCTTTATGGGAGCAGATCATCAGGTCTTTTTCCCCTCTGAGAGACTGATGGATTCTAACTGCAGACCTATTTGTTGGCAGCTGAGCGCTTAATCTTTGCATCACCAGGACGCCTTTGAGAATGGAGGAGGGAGAGCAATTCTTGGTCTTAGACTTTTCCATCAAAATTACTTCTCACTTCAGAGGAGCTAGGAACATGTATCCTCCAGGGAATCTGGAGGCATAGCCTTAAGTGGCACATGTTAAACCTAGACATTTTTGTGAAGTCTCTTATCTTAAAACTTCATGCAGATTTTGTATTCTACTCTATAACACAGTTTTGTGTTTGTTAAAATAAAGATAAGGTTTTGTATTATTTATCACTGAGTAAAACTGACTGTCTTGGAAGACTTAGCATACCAGTTTTATAAAGTACAAATTATTCTCAGTGTGAGGCACAGCACTTGGCATGTAGTGGACACTCAATAAACATTTGATGAATGAATAAATGAATGAAGCATGTTGAGGAGACCCATACATCCAGTCCACTACACTGTCATCTCAGAAAGAAGCACCTGACTTTGAGTAGCTGGGAATTAGCTGGGAATTAGGACACTATTCCAGTGGTCCATGTGTGTGGGAAAGGGCCTGGATGAGATGATAGCAATGTAGGGAAAGGACAGATGTTAGAGACACTTCAAAGGAAGAATAAACTGATGAAAATACTAACTGCAAACGGGGGCCCAAAAGAAGTATGATAATCAGAAATGGGAATGTTTCAATGGAGTCGTCTTTCCCAGGTAGAGTGGGCTTTGAAAGCCGTTGTCAATGCAACATCGGTTGGAAGAAATCATCGATGTCTAGACCTATCCTGTCCAATATGGTAGGCATTGGTGACATGTGTCTAATGCACACTTGAAGTGTGCCTACTCTGAATTGAGATGTGCTGCAAATGTAAAACACACATCAGATTAAAAAAAAATTTTTTTATTGTGCTTTAAGTGAAAGTTTACAAACCAAGTCAGGCTCTCATACAAATCTTATATACACCTTACCATATCCTCGTAGTTGCTCTCCCTCTAATGAGACCACACACTCCTTCCCTCCACTGTCTATTTTTGTGTCCATTCGGCCAGCTTCTGACCTCTTCTGCCCTCTCATCTCTTCTCCAGACGGGAGTTGCCCACATATTCTCATGTGTCTACTTGATCCAAGAAGCTCACTCTTCACCAGTATCATTTTCTATCCCATAGTCCAGTCCAATCCCTGTCTGAAGAGTTGGCTTTGGGAATGGTTCCTGTCTTGGGCTAATAGAAGGTCTGGGGACCATGACCTCTGGGGTCCTTCTAGTCTCAGTCAGACCATTAAGTCTGGTCTTTTTACAAAAATTCGAGGTCTATATCCCACTGCTTTCCTGTTCCCTCAGGCGTTCTCTGTTGTGTTTCCTGTCAGGGCAGTCATCGGTTGTAGCCACCCACCATCTAGTTCTTCTGGTCTCAGGCTGATGTAGTCTCTGGTTTATGTGGTCTTTTCTGTCTGTTAGGCTCATAATTACTTTGTGTCTTTGGTGTTCTTCCTTCTCCTTTGCTCCAGGTGGATTGAGACCAATTCATGCATCTTAGATGGCTGCTAGCTAGCGTTTAAGGCCCCAGACGGCACTCTCCAAAGTGGGATGCAGAATGTTTTCTTAATAGATTTTGTTAAGCTGATTGACTTAGATGTCCCCTGAAACCATGGTCTCCAAACCCCTACCCCTGCTACACTGGCCTTCAAAGTGTTCAGTTTATTCAGGAAACTTCTTTGCTTTAGTCCAGTTGTGCTGAACTCTCCTGTATTGTATGTTGTCTTTCCCTTCACCTAAAATAGTTCTTGTCAACTATCCAATTAGTGAAAACCCCTCTCCCTCCCTCCCGCCCCTCTCTCGGAACCATCAAAGAATATTTTCTTCTCTGTTTAAACTATTTTTTGAGTTCTTATAATAGTGGTCTCATACGATATTTGTCCCTTTGCAACTGACTAATTTCACTCAGCATAATGCTGTCCAGATTCCTCCATGTTATGAAATGTTTCACGGATTCATCACTGTATGAATATACCATAATTTATTTATCCATTCATCCATTGATGGGCACCTTGGTTGCTTCCAGCTTTTTACTTTTGTAAACAATGCTGCAATGAACGTGGGTGTGCATCTATCTGTTTGTGTAAAGGCTCTTATTTCTCTAGGATATATTCCAAGGAGTGGGGCTGCTGGATCATATGGTAGTTCTATTTCTAGCTTTTTAAGGAAGTGCCAAATCGATTTGCAAAGTGGTTGTACCATTTTATATTCCCACCAGCAGTGTATACGTGTTCCAATCTCTCCACAGCCTCTCCAACATTTATTATTTTGTGTTTTTTGGATTAATGCCAGCCTTGTTGGAGAGAGATGGAATCTCATTGTAGTCTTGATCTGCATTTCTCTAATGCCTAATGATCATGACCGTTTCCTCATGTATCTGTTAGCTACCTGAATGTCTTCTTTAGTGAAGTGCCTGTTCATATCCTTTGTCCATTTTTAAATTGGGTTATTTGTCCTTTTGTAATTGAGTTTTTGCAGTATCATGTAGATTTTAGAGATCAGACACTGATCGGAAATGTCATAGCTAAAAACTTTTTCCCAGTCTGTAGGTAATCTTTTCACTCTTTTGGTGAAGTCTTTGGATGAGCATAGGTGTTTGATTTTTAGGAGCTCCCAGTTATCTAGTTTCTCTTCTGCATTGTTAGTAATGTTTTGTATACTGTTTATGCCATGTATTAGGGCTCCCAGCGTTGTCTCTACTTTTTCTTCTGTGATCTTTACCGTTTTAGATTTTATATTTAGGCCTTTGATCCATTTTGAGTTATTTTTTGTGCTGGTGTGAGGTATGGGTCTTGTTTCATTTTTTTTGCAGATGGACATCCAGTTATGCCAGCACCATTTGTTAAAGAGACTGTCTTCCCCATTTAACTGACTTTGGGCCTTTGTCAAATATCAGCTGCTCATATGTGGATTGATTTATGTCTGGATTCTCCGTTCTGTTTCATCGGTCTATGTATCTGTTGTTGTACCAGTACCAGGCTGTTTTGACTATTGTGGCAGTATAAGAGGTTCTAAAATCAGGTAGAGTGAGGCCTCCCACTTTGTTCTTTTTCAGTAATGCTTTACTTATCCGGAGCCTCTTTTCCTTCCATATGAAGTTGGTGATTTGTTTCTCCAACTCATTAAAAAATGTTGGAATTTGGATCGGAATTGCATTGTATCTCCAGATGGCTTTGGTAGAATAGACATTTTTACAATGTTACGCCTTCCTATCCATGAGCAAGGTATGTTTTTATGTAGGTCTCTTTTGGTTTCTTGCAGTAGTGTCTTGTAGTTTTCTTTGTATAGGTATTTTACATCTCTGTTAAGATTTATTCCTAAGTATTTTATCTTCTTGGGGGCTACTGTAAATGATATTGATTTGGTGATTTCCTCTTCAATGTTCTTTTTGTTGGTGTAGAGGAATCCAACTGATTTTTGTATGTTTATCTTGTATCCTGATAATCTGCTAAACTCTTCTATTAGTTTCAGTAGTTTTCTTGAGGATTCTTTAGGGTTTTCTCACAAATCAGGTTTTTAAGAATACCCACACACATACACAATGTAAAATATCTCCTTAATACTTTTTATATTGATTGTATGTTCAAGTGATGACACTGTGGACATATTACCAAGAACCAAACCAGACTCATTGCAGTCGAGTTGATTCTGACTTATGGTGACCCCATGTGTTACAGAGTAGAGCTGAGCTGCTCCCTAGGGTTTTCTTGGCTGTGATCTTTATGGAAGCAGATCATCAGACCTTTCTTCTGTGGTGCAGCTTGGTGGGTTTGAACTGCCAACCTTTAGGTTAGTTATTGTTTTTAGTTGCCATTGAGTCGATTTCGACTCACAGTGACCCCATGCGTGCAGAATAGAACTGCTCCATAGGGTGTCAAGGCTGTGACTTTTGGAAGCACATCACCAGACCTCTTTTCTGAGGCTCCTCTGGGTGGGCTTGAATCGCCAACCTTTTGGCTAGTAGTTGAGTGCTTAACCATTTGCATCACCCAGGTACTTTTTTTTCTTTCATTTTTTATTGTACTTTAGATGAAGGTTTATAGAACAAACTAGTTTCTCATTAATTAGTACACATATCATTTTGTGACATTGGTTACCAACCCCATGACATGTCAACACTCTTCCCTTCTCGACCTTGGGCTCCCTATTACCAGCTTTCGTATCTCTTCCTGCCTTCTTGTCCTTGCCCCTGGACTGGTGTGCCCCTTTAGTCTCATTTTGTTTTATGGGCCTATCCAATCTTTGGCTGAAGGGTGAACCTCAGAAGTGACTTCAATATTGAGCTAAAAGGGTGTCTGAGGCCCTTGCTCTCGGGGTTTCTCTAGTCTCTGCCAGGCCAGTAAGTCTAGCCCTTTTTTTTTGTAAGTTAGAATTTTTCTATACTTTTCTCCAGCTCTCTCCAGGAGCCTCTATTGCGATCCCTGTCAGAGCAGTCGATTGTTGTAGCCGAGCATCATCTAGTTGTGCTGGACTCAGTCTGGTGGAGGCTGTGGTAGTTGTGGTCCATTAGTGCTTTGGACTTATCTTTCCCTTGCGTTTTTGGTTTTCTTCATTCTCCCTTGCTCCAGATGGGGTGAGACCACTGGAGTATCCTAGGTGGCTGCTCACAAGCTTTTAGGACCACAGACACTACTTGCCAAATTAGAATGTAGAGCATTTTCTTTATAAATTATGTTATGCCATTTGAGCTAAATGTTCTCCGAGATCATGGTGCCCACAGCCCTCAGCTCAGTCATTTGGTCCCAGTGACTTTTTTTAGGTTAGTAGTTGAACAAACTATTTGTGCCACCCCAGGATCTGTAAACATATTAGGTTAAAGAAAATATATTATTGAAATTAATTTCACCTGTTTCCTTTTATGTTGAAAAAATGTAGCTGCTAGAAAATTGAAAATTACATATGTGTTTCCCTTTTGTGGTTCTCGCTGTATTTCTGCTGGGCAGTGCTGGTCTAGGCTGATAAAGAAAGATGACCTGGTTACAGATCCAGGAAAAGGGATCACAGCAGCTCCCCCTTAAGGACTGCTGGGGACAAGCCTTTGCAAACCTCACTGTGCAAAACAGTGTTTATATCTCTGGGGATATTTAGAAGACACTGTTAATAGATGGTTGCAAAGAATGGTTATCATTCACCGCCACACATTTTGGCAGGGCTTACTGTTGAGAAAAGCTGTAAGAAGTGTAAATTCAAATTGAAACTAATTAAACCCCTTGCCTAAAGAAACTCCATCATCCCAAACAACTTCAAACAGAGACGTGTGATTAAACTCCCTTTTGTACTAGTCAGCTCTTCCCCAGCTGTATCTGCCAGTTGTCAGCAACTGCCTCACCCCCATGCCATTTTAAATAGTAAATAATTGGACTTCCGTTCACCTCTTTGCCATTTCTAATCGCTTTAGACATAACTAGGCTCTTTGCCTGGAGGAACTGAAACTTTTTTTGATACCTTTTCTTTAATATTTGTCACAACTCTAGCAGGTTCAGGAGTCTAATTGCCTAATTGGTATTTGGAAATCCTGGTGGCATAGTGGTTAAGTGATACGACTGCTAACCAAAAGGTCGGCAGTTTGAATCCACCAGGTGCTCCTTGGAAACTCTATGGGGCAGTTCTACTCTGTCCTATAGGGTAGCTATGAGTCGGAATCGACTCCACGGCAGTGGGTTAGTTGCTATTTGTTGCATCAGGCAAAGTGCTAGTGGAGGTACACAGAGAATCCCTCTGATAAAGAGCTTAACCCCCAGTGGCAGGCAGCCAGGGGCTGTTTTTGGAGCCTTTCTTACAAGCGTGGGTGTTCCTGAGTACACCGATGAGACCTGTGGCTACGGGAAGCTCTCCTCTGGGGTGAAATGAACTTCCTTCATCTGCAGATCTGCAGTCCCTCCACGCCTGGGTCCTTGCTTCTTTCACTGACCTCTGCCTTGTGGTTTGTCCTGCAGCCTGGAGCTCAAAAATGAAACAAATGACCTAATAAAAAAACAAAACAACAACAAAAGCCAACCATCCAAACAAACAATCCAAAACAAACAAATCAAAACCATTTGCCGTCGAGCTGATTCTGACTCATGGTGACCCCATGTGCACAGAGTAGAGGAGATCGCCAGGGCTTTCTTCCGAGGCAACTCTGGGTGGGTTCCAGCCATCAGCCTTTCGGGTAGTAGTCCAGTGCTTATGCATTTGTGCCACCCAGACTGTCACAACCTACCTCTTTTGTGACAGCTGAACTGTGATGGATAAAGACCCAAACTCTCAGCGTGGCCTACAAGGCTTTGCTGGCCTGACCTTGCCTCTCTTTGCAGCCTCATCTCAGGCCACTGTCTGTGCACCCTGCTCCAGATGCTCTCACTGGCCTTTCTTCTTGACCTTGATTGGGTCCTGCTGCCCTCCTGCCTTGGGGCCTTTCATGCAAGATTTCTCTGCCTGGAATAAGCCCCCCTCTCTCCTACTTCATGCAGCTAACTCCTACTCAAAGCTTAGTTTCTCAAGGTATCTTGCTTGAAACTTCCAGCCTTTTTATTTGCTCTGAGGGTGGCCTGGGGTTTCTTTTGAAGTGCTTAGCACAGTCGACGATATATGATTTGTATTGCTGTGTGATTATTTGATGTCTGTCTTTGCCACTTGACTTTAAGTACTTGGAGGGTGGCGATAATGTTTGCCTTGCTCACTGTGGCTCCGCAGGGCTAGAAACTCAACAAATATTTGCTGAATGAATGCATAGATATATTCCTTTTGCTCCTCCTGCAGACTGCCAGAACTGTACAGGTGGGAATGCTGTCAGCGCGGCACTTGAAGAATGCACCCCCACCCTCCTTCTCCCATTAGGTAGGGACCCTCCGTGCCTTAGACTGTGGTTACCATGTGTGGGGCAACGATGTGCTAGGTATGACCAGTTATAAATCAGGTCAGCTGAAGATTATGGAAAAGGTGTGAGTTATGGCATCCCTGCTAAGGTTTTTGGTTGTTCAGTGGAAGAATTCTCACCTTTCAAGTGGAAGACACAGGTTCAATTCCCAGGCAGTGTACCTCCAGTGCAGCAGCCATCCATCCATTTAGCCCCACGGATGGAGGCTTGAGTATTGCTATGATGCTGACCCAGTTTCAGTGGAGCTTCCAGACTAAGACAGACTAGGAAGAAAGGCCTGGTGAAATACTTCAGAAAACCAGCCAATTAAAACCCTATGGATCACAATGGTCTGATTCACAACTCATCATGGGAATGGTGCAGGACAGGACAGCATTTTCTTGCATCGTGCATGGGGTCACCACGAGTCGAGGCCAACTCTATGGCAGCTAATAACAACAACATGGTGTATCGTCAGCCCCAAACTCCAAATCAGTCTTGCGTTCTTCATTCTCTTGCCCCAAGCTGCTTCTACTCACTCCCTGAGATTTCCTTCTCTTTGGATTTCAAATTTTCTAGCTTTTCCCGATAACTCTTCTGCTTTAATTGCTTGTGGCTCTCTTCCCACTTTCATTCCACCTTCCTGCTAGTCTGGCAGTTTCCCATAGAGAGACATTAAGCTCTTTCTGGGGAGGCGGAGGCACTTTTCCATCTGATTATTCTAGTTTCTAGTTTTCATCACACCCTCGTAAGACAGAACAGGCTCAATCAGCTCTCATGGAGGCTCACCACATGCCCCTCCCTTGGCTTAGAACACACAGCTGGGGACTGAGCTCAGGACGTGGTCATTGGTTAGGGAGTTCTTCATCTCCTGGAGATCACACCTGCCATGATGTTCTCTCACAGGCACAACATGACCCACCTTTTTCATAAATGGAAGATTTTTTATTCTGGGAACAATATACAGTGCATCAACACTTGAATTTGTGTTCAAACTATTTTTTAGCAGAACAGAAGATTTGTGTTGGTCTAGCCACACTGCTTTCACGGGCCATCTTGTGACTAACAGTACATATTCTTTAGAAAAGAAAAATTTGCCCTATCCATACTTGTTGAATGAAAGAAAGAAAGGAAAAATATTAGTCCCAGTTGAAAGACACTTCATTTCCTTGGGTCTATATTTTGACTAGAGGCAGAGATGCTTCAGTGATAGAATTCTCACCTTCCATGCAGGAGACCCAGGCTGGATTTCTGACCAAAGCAACTCAAATGCAGCCACCACCCATTTGTCAGTGGAGGCTTGAGTGTTGCTATGATGATAAAAAGCTTTCAGTGGAGCTTCAAGGCTAAGACAGACTGGGAAAACAGCCTGGCAATCTACTTCCAAAAATCAGCCAGTGAAAATCCTGTAGGTCACAATGGTCCAATCTTCAATGAGCCACGGGGATGGCGAAGGACTGGGCAACATTTGGTCCTATTGTGCCTGAGGTCACCATGAGTTGATGGCTTGATGGCAGCTAAACAATAACAACACCGTATTCTGACTAAAAATGTTTTCTTCCAACTTTCACACACTTTCATTTTACATGTATTTTTATATGTCAAGAAAATAAAACACTTGGGAAACTAAAACACTAGCTCATTTAACCAATAAGATAGAAGGCATCTAGGGCAGAAATGAACAAAATACAAAAGCTATCTTAGTGGAGAATGGTATTAGATGAGTCCCCCTTTTTTAACTATTTGAGTTTATGTCATGTGATATATGACCTATTAAGAACTAAACTTTAAACATTTAAAAATACGCAATTGAAAAGAAGTAGCAGTATGTCCCCCTATAGGAACTTCAACTATAGGAACATTAGGCTTATGAAAGAATATCAACTTTAGTGACTGGTAATCAGTGAGGCATCAGAAGCCCATGCAGGGCCACCATTCAACAGAACTTCAGAAGGTGCCTTTTACATTGTATTGGAAATGCTTCAAGTTCCATTTAACGCATAGCTCAACTCTTGATTATTCATTGAAGACCTAACCAGGGTGAAAGTCTGGCTGGGGCTTGGAGGGTTATCACTGGCTACTGATCTCTTCTAGGATTGGAAGAGGGCCCAGGGGACCCTGAAAACTTCCCTGTGTGAAGTAGAAGTAGACTATATTCAGTCGGAGATATGTTAACACTGGTCTTGTGGACAATTCCAAAGAGTTTGGGCTTCACCTAGATATGTTTCAGAGATAGAATTACTCAGGCTTGTGACCAACTGGTTATGGGGATTGAGGGTGGTGGAGGAGTTGGAGATGATGCACACCCATTGAAAGTTAGCTATTCACCAAGAATGGTAACCCTGGAGAAAGAGCAGATTTGAGTAGGGAAAGCTAAATAGTTTAATCATGTTGAGATTGAGGTGCCACTGGGTCATCCAAGTGGGGTATGTGTTATCAGCTGGTATTGACAAAAGTGGTATGGGCTGAAGCTAGAGATTTGGAAGACACCAACATCTAGATGACAACTGAAGTCATAGGAGAAAATGAGAGCACCTGGGGGATGTTCCAAGAGGGAAGGAATGGCCAAGTAATGTTTTTAATGACTGATGGTCTACATTATTGATCAGACAACCAATAACAAGCAAAAGGAGACACAGTTGCTGGCATCATGGAATTCAAAATCCAGTTGGGAAGGTATATGTGTCAAT
Organism: Loxodonta africana; assembly: GCF_030014295.1. NCBI lineage: Eukaryota > Metazoa > Chordata > Mammalia > Proboscidea > Elephantidae > Loxodonta > Loxodonta africana. Next base: position 30,173,725 of record NC_087356.1, read on the forward strand.
CAAAGATTCAATAGGTCCACATATTAAAATTGTAGCTGCGATCAGCCTGGGCTGTTCTGAGAGTTTACAGTAAGGAAGTTCTAGGAAGACTTCATGGAAGAAATGATGCCTGGGCTCAGCTCTGAAGAATGGACAAGGGGTGTTTCAATGATGGGAGGAAAGAGTGAAGCAATTTCAGGCAGAGGGAACAGCTTGTGCAGTAGCCAAGTGGCAGAGGGGGCCTTCTGAGAGGGAATGTGGGAGAGGTAGGCAGGAGCCAAACATGCCAAACATGGGTCTTATGGCACATGTGAAACACTTTAAACTTTATGCTAAGAGAAATGGGAAGAGGACATTGATGGGTATTAAGCACTGTGATGATGGAGTTGCATGACTAGTGGTTCACCGTGCATGAAGTGTGGGGACCAGAATGGGGATGGTGGGGGAGAGTGGATTTGGCCGAACCACTAGGAAACTATTGCAGGAGTGCAGAGGAAGGCAAAAACCTAGACTAGTCTGGTGGTAGAAATGGTGATGGTGATGGAGGTTTTCAGGATATGGAGCTTGGTGCTGTTCACATAGAAATCGTGAGAAGGTAAAAAGTCAGCAACAATGGGCCTCAGGGTTTTGGTTGGATTGTGGTACAGTTTACTAAGAAAAGGGTCATATTTGCAGAGTTCTGTTGCAGACACATTGCTACTCAAAATGAGAAAGTATAAAGAGTTGATTATAGTGGTCTAGAGCTCAGAGGAGCAATCTGAGCTGGAGATATAATTTTGTGAGTCATTTGCAAGTAGGTAGTAATGGAATGATGCAGGAAGCATCAGGACAAGATGGGGGGAATACAGAGTTACTGTACCAAAAAGAATTGGTCAATGTTCAACCATTTCAGAAGGTAGCATCTGACCAAGAACCTCTGGTACTAAAAGAAGTTCAAGTTGCACTGAAGGCATGGTGAAAAACAAGGCTCCAGGAATTGACTGAATACAAATTGAGATGCTTCAACAAACAGATGTGTTCACTCATCTATGCCAAGAAATTTGGAAGACAGCTATCTGGCCAATCGACTGGAAGAGATCCATATAAAAGTCTATTCTAAAGAAAGGTGATTTGATGGAATGTGGATATTATCAAAGAGTATCATTAATATCACATACAAGCAAAATTTTGCTGAAGATAATTCAAAAACGGTTGCAGCTGTGCACTGACAAGGAACTGCCAGAAATTCAAGCCTGATTCAGAATAGAACATGGAACAAAGGTTGTCAGATGGATTTTGGCTGAAAGCAGAGAATATCAGAAAGATGTTTGCCTGTGTTTTATTGACTATGCAAAGGCATTTGACTGTGTGGATCGTAACAAATCATGGATAACATTGTCAAGAATGGGAATTCCAGAACACTTAATTGTGCTCATGTGGAACCTTTACATAGATCGAGAGATAGCCATTTGAAAAGAACAATGGGATACTGTAGGGTTTAAAATCAGAAAAGGTGTGTGCCAGGGTTGTATCCTTTCACACATACATATTCAATCTGTATGCTGAGCAAATAATCTGAGAAGCTGGGGTATATGAAGAAGAACAAAGCATCAGGATTTGAGGAAGACTTATTAACAACTTGTGATATGCAGATGACAACCTTTCTTGCTAAAAATGAATAGGACATGAGGCACTTACTGGTGAAGATCAAAGACTATAGCCTTCAGTATGGATTACACATCTATATAAAGAAAACAAAAATTCTCACAACTGGACCAATAAGAAACATCATGATAAACAGAGAAAAGATTGAAGTTGTCAAAGATTTCATTTTACTTGATTCAACAATCACCGCCCCTGGAAATAGCAGTCAAGAAATCAAATGATGTATTGCATTGGGCAAATCTACTGTAAAAGACTCTTTAAAGTGTTAAAAAGCAAAGATGTCACTGATGACTAAGGTGTGCCTGATCCAAGTTATGGTCTTTTCAATTGCTTCATATGCATGCAAAAGCTGTGCAACGAAAAAGGAATACTGAAGAAGGATTGATGCTTTCGAATTGCAGTTTTGGCAAAGAATATTGACTATACCATGGCCTGCCAAAAGAACGAAAAAATCTGTCTTGGAAGAAGTACAGCCAGAATGCTCCTTAGAAGTGAGGATGGCGAGACTTTGTCTCAGTCTGGACATGTTATAGCAGGGCCCAGGGCCCAGGGACATCATGCTTGGTAGAGGGTCATCAAAAAAGAGGAAAACCCTCAAGGTGATGGATTGACACAGTGACTGCAACAATGGCCTTAAACATAGCAACGATTGTGAAGATTGTGCAGGACCAGGGAGCATTTCATTCTGTTGTACATAGGGTCACTATGAGTCAGAAGTGACTCAATGGCACCTAACAACAATTACAACAACAGGTAGCCAGAAGATAGGTAGATAGACAGACAGGCAGGTAGAGAAAATGAATGATGATAGAGGGGAGAGAGGAAATAATGAGTAAGATCTCTGTTCTCTGTTGGGACACAGGATTATTTCTTGGACTTTCCCAGAGACAAGATAAACAGTCCACCTAAGCCATTCTTTATCCCTTGTTCTGTTTTGAGCTCACCAAGCAGCCTTTTTTATTCTTTTTATTTTCTCAAGCCAAAAACCTTGCAATCATTATCTCCTATTTTGCTCTCACACACTGTATCTAATTCATCAGCAGAATCTGCCAGCTCTATCGTCAAAGATGTACTGAGAATCAGCCACTGTCATCTTTCTCTAGAATTAGAGCCATGGTCTCCCTGCTTCTGCCCTTGCTCTCGTATTTCAACATTGTATTCAGAGTGATCTTGTTAAAATGTACTTCAACCCTGACATTTTTCTGCCTAAGACCCTCCAGTGGCTTACTTCCTCATAAAAACCAAAACCAAACCCATTGCCGTCGCGATGATTTCAACTCATAGCGACCCATAGAACACAGTAGAACTGCCCCATAGGGTTTCCAAAGGGCGCCTGGTGGGTTTGGACTGCTGACCTTTTGGTCAGCAGCCATAGTCTTAACCACTATACCTCCAAGGTTTCGTACTTTGCCAGAGTGAAGCTGAAATCCATGCAAATACCTACAAAGCCAGTCATTAGCTGCCTTTCCCTGGACTCTCTCCTACCTTGCTCATTCTACTCCACTCATTCTGCTTCCATGAGTGCATGTGCTCTTTACTTTGCCTGGAATACCATTTCTTCATCTGTGCACATTGCTAGCCCTTCTCTGCTCCAGGGCTCTGTTCAAACAGGATCTTAACAGTGGAATCTTCCCTGACCATACCACTTAAAATGGCAATCTATACTCCTCTCAGCCACCAAAACTCGCTATCTCCTTTCCTTGCTGTATTCTTTCCCCATCATCTGAGAACTTTATTATCTGACATATGTTTTACTTGCTTGTTTATTTTCTGTCTCCTCTACCTAGTAGAAGGTATACTTTATGAGGACCGGGAATTTGTCCGTTTCATTCATTTCCTAGCATATGAGGAGGGCCTGGCACATAGTAGGTGCTCAATAAATGCTTTTTGTGTGACTGAATATAAAAAAATTCAAACAAGGTGGTGATCAGAACACACTGCATGCTTGTGCTCCCCAGGCTGCATCAGGTTTCTCCTTCTTGATCTTGGCTGCTCTTAAAGGAGTAAAACAATACAAAACAAAAACAAAACAATGAAACCACTCATTTATATCAATAACTCAAAACTTAATTAATTATATATAGATATTATATAAAGTGGAAAGTAAAACCCATTGCCATCGAGTGGAAAGTAGTGCTTTTTATATCCAATTAGCTTAAATATCTTTTATTTACATGCTATTTATTTATTTTGTCATACTTTGTTAATTCATTTGTTCATTCAAGAAATATCTATTGAACACTGACTATGTATGCTAGGGATAAACTGGCAAATAAATTATGATGGATCTTACATTCTAAGGGGGGTGGTGGTAGTGATATGGAACATAACCAATGAATAAACAAGATCATTGTAGACAGCAATAATTCTTCGAAGAAAATAAGACACATTTAGGTAATGGAGAATGGCATTACATAGAGTGGAATGAGAGGGTTCACTGAGTGGCAACATGTGAACTGATATCTGAATGAAGAGGGAAGGCAGCCATTCAAGGATCTGGGGGGAAGAGCAGACTAGGCAGCTGGAAATGCAGGTGCAAAGGCCCTGGGGCGGAAACATTTCCCCCATTCCAAATCTGTGCACTGGAGTTCTGAACGTAATATAGAACTTCATATTTCTCTGGAAATTCCATCTTGTTCAATTCAAGCCACTGTTCTAGACTGTCAAGCCCTTTGTGGACTCTGCGTCTTTCCCCTAACTTTTTATTGGTTCCTCCTGGCTTTAATCTTGGCATATGTGAAAGGCATTCCATTGAGATTAGTCTCAAGAGCCCCTTTAGAGAATCACCATGATCCCAAAGCCATTCTCCTGAAATAGTACAGGGGTATGGTCCAGGTTCAGAATTGTAACTGAGTAATTTGTGCTTATTCTGACATCTCTCAGACCAGTCTGTCTCTGGTCAGACCGTGGGAAGGAGGCCACCTTACTAAACCTCCAGTGCTGCTTACCTTTTCTGAAAAGGCAGTCACTGTCCCCTTTGTATGCTGCTTTTCTACTCTCCCTTCAATTTTCAGTCAAGTACCAACCTTATTTCTTGTCTCAGGTTTGCATTGATCCTGCTCCCTCCTGAGTGCTCATGGAGTAAACTGTTTTATCCTATGCAATTTGGTGCTTGATAGAATCTTTTTTTGTAATCTCCCATTTCTTGTGTGCTTGGAGGTGGACAAATAATTTCCCACTGAACTTTTACTCCTAACTGTGCCGTAACTCAATGGTGACCTTCAGAAAGTTACCCAGCTATTCTGGACTCATTCTCCTCATTTTACAAATAAAACAAAACCCAAACCCAAACCCAAACAAATCCATTGCCTTCGAGTCAATTCTGACTTATAGTGACCCTATAGGACAGAGTAGAACTGTCCCATAGGGTTTCTAAGAAGTGTCTGGTAGATTCGAACTGCCGACCATTTGGTTAGCAGCCGAACGATTAACCACTGCGCCACCAGGGCTCCATTTTACAAATAAGGAGCTAAAATAAGATATTCAAGTCTTCCCAAGGTTTTATATTCTAAAAGATCTTAAGCAGTTTGATAGCAGGGTCCATGTGCAATAATGACAATGACAGTTCCCATTCATAAGTGCCCTCTAGACCCTTCAACTACATTGTTTCCAATCCTTTCAATGGTCCTTTAAGGGTGTTACTATTATTTTTAAATTATTATTATTATTTCTACATTGCAGTGACACTGATTATATTCTTCAAGTTGTGCGACCATTCTCACGCTCCTTTTCAGAATTGTTCCTCCATTAAGATAAACTCCCTGCCTCCTAAGCTTTCTATTTCTGAGCTGTTGTCGGTTTGATCCCACAGAGATCTTTAAAACAGCACAATGCTCAAAGCAGACATTCATCACTAATTAAGCTAAACTATTGTTGTTTGGTTTAAAGAAGGCTTTAGGGGATGTTTTCAGTTTAGGATTAAGGGATGATCTCAGGGCAATAGTTTTGGGGACTCATTAGCAATTAGCCACACATTCTATTTCCTCCACCTATTCCTGACTCTTCTTTCTCTGTTGTGCCAGGCCAGTAGAGACTGAATGTTGTACCTTGGATGGCTGCTTGAAGCTTTTAAGAACCTAGACACTACACAATAAACTAAGAGGTAGAACAGAAGCACCAAACTCAATATTAGGCTAGTTAAGTATCCCATGAAGCAAAGACCCTAAAGCTCCAAACCAAGAAACCAAATTCCATGAGGTGTTTGGTGGCACATAAGCAGCGTCAGCAGCTACTCTTTTTGTTGTTGTAAAAATATATATTACACATTTGTCAACTTTTTACAGATGTACAACTTATCAACATCACTTACATTAATCGGTTGTGCAGCAATTACCCTTGATCAATGAGAATTTTCTACCACCGTAACAGAAACTGAGTAGTCCATAAGCAATAACTCCCCTTTCCCCATTCCCTCCCTTCACTGGTAATTATCGTCTCAGTTATCTAGTGCTTCTACAACAGAAATACCACAAATGGATGGCTTTAACAAAGAGAAATCCACTCTCTCACAGTCCAGGAGGCCAGAAGTCCGAACTCAGGGTGCAACTCCAGAGAAAGGCTTTTTCTCTCTGTTGGCTCTGGAGGAAGATCCCTGCCATCAATCCTCCCCTGGTCTAGAAGCTTCTCAGCGCAGGAACCCCAAGTCCAAAGCATGCATTCTGCTCCCAGTGCTGCTTTCTTGGTGGTATGAGGTCCCTCTGTCTCTCTGCTCCCTTCTTTCTTTTATATGGCAAAAGAGATTGGCTCAAAATACAACCTAATCTTGTAGATTGAGTTCTGCTTCATTAATAAAGCTAGCTCCAATCCTGCCTCATTATCATCATAGAGGCAGGATTTACAACACATGGGAAAATCACATCAGATGACAAAATGGTGGACAATCACACAATGTTGGGAATTGTGGCCTAGCCATGTTGACATACATTTTTAGCGGACACAATTTGATCCATAACAACCACTAAAAAACTTTTGTCTGTATGTATACATTTGCCTATTCTTGTTTTTGTATATAAGTGGCGTCATACAGTTTTTTTCTGTGATTGGTTTATTTCACTCAGCGTAATGTCTTTAGGCTCCAACCACATTGTAGCATGTTAAGAGAGGTACTATTATCCCCATTTTATAGATGAGGAAAATAATACTCACAACTCTTGGGACTGCTTGTCTTAATGACTCTGATAGTGAGACAGTGCTGGGATTTGATCTTGTCTGCCTCACGTCAAAATCTGTGTCCCTTTTCTCCTTCTGTACCGTATCTTAATTTGTTTTATATCACTCAGGGCCATGGATGACAGACCTGGGCACATGATAGGGGCTCAATAAGTGATCTAAAGTGAACTTTGAACTGATTTTGGAGAGTGCAGTACCACCAGCTTTAATCTCTAAACTCATGTCCCCAACTCGTTATGGTGCCCAGAAAACCAAGTACCTGTCAGTTAACAAGACTCACCCTCTTTGGGCAGTAATCGAGGTTATAAATAGAGAAGATTATTTTCCTTGTACATTGTCACCATCATCATCACCATTAAAATCTCCTGTTGGTAACTTGGAAGAATGATAAAGAGAAAGGTGCTAGAAAAAGGGATATAGGAATATTTCATCCAATTTTCAGAAGAGTTACAGATAGATCGAGAGAACCCAGTGCTGGACAAAGTAGCTCAGGAGCTGAGCATCTCACATTCAGGATATTTGAGCCAAATATATTCAGCAACCAAAGCTCATGTATCATTTCATATGGGTCGAAGCAAGGGTGGGAGACCCTGATCCCCTTCCAATTCCTCTACTTATCCAAAATGTGACAGCCCCTGAGCGATAGGGAGCTCCAAAGACCCCTTAGAACTGCCTGGTCTAAAGGCACAGAACTTTACTCCTTGGGCTGACAGGTGGGGTTCTCTATAATCTGGCTTATGAGTCCAGTCTCACTTCTCAACACTCCCCATTTAAGACTGACTGCCTGAATCCACAACACCAGCCTGACTCCTTTTGTCTGGAGGGTCCCTTCTGAGAATTAAGTCGAGACAAAATGTATATAGAAGAGGGCATGGACACAATCTGGAGTTTCTAAGGAATTGAGAAATGGAATTAAAGCTATCAAAAAGGGAAAATTCACAGTCAAGAATCAACTACCCATCATCTGCAGGCCAATTTCATTTTGTGTGTGATAAACCATCTTCATTTCTAATACCTTAGTGAGTAATAACTCATACCACTGATAGGAGGCACACAACAGGAGAGGCAGCCTGTGCATCTGCAGTGGGTCCCTGGAGTGTAAAGGAGAAGGGAAAGGAGATAGGGGAAAGGTGCACTGCAGTTTCACTTTTACAATTTGGCCTGTTGCTGTTGTGTTGTTGTTAGATGCTGTTGAGTCAATTCTGACTCATTGTGACCCCAAGTGTGCAGAGTTGAACTGTGATCCCAAGGGTTTGCAAATCTGTGATCTTTCAGAAGCAGATCATCAGGCCTGTCTTCTAAGGTGCTTCTGGGTGAGCTTGAACTACCAATCTTTCAACTAGTAGTTAAGAGTTTAACCTTATGCATCACCCAGTGACTCCACAATTTGGCTTAAGGGCGTTTTATCCTGATTTTCTCCGAGCTGCAAAATTAATTCTTTATTTTCTCCTGACTTTTCACAGAGCAGAGAAAGGATTTATTCGAACTCTTCAGATTTTAATTTTCCATCCTTTCATAGTACCTACTCAGAGATCTCACAGATTTCAGAAAGGCTTTGTCAATGACAGCAGTAAACTTTACATTCTTAGTTAGATTTTATCCCTCTGTAAACTTGGAGACTTAAAATCTGATCTACTGTCAATGCCCTTGTGGAGTTCTCAACAGATTCAAAACTGTGCTGGTTAGAGTCATCGATGAAGAGCTATGAAGTGGGCATCAGGGATCAAAGGCCCTAATGTGTGTAAAATAAAGGCAGGAGCCACTGAGTGTGTCCATCTCTAACACCTCCACTATCCACCCCGCCTCTTGTTTGGTAACTCGAGGTCCTTCTGGAGTTGTAACTGGAGCTTTCCATTTGATTTGTAACACCTCAATAACCCACCATATGGACTATTTGGCAGATAAAAGTTAAGAATCCACTTTTTTGGCATTTTAATTGTAAAATTTAATAACTTTCCCCTTTGATAATTGATGCCCTGGTGGCACAGTGGTTAAGAGCTCAGGCCTCTAACCAAAAGGTTGGCAGTTCGAATCCACAGTTACTCCTTGGAAACCCTATGGGGCAGTTCTACTCTGTCCTATAGGGTCGATATGAGTCAGAATCGACTTGATGGCAATGAGTTTGGATTTTTTTTTTTTTTTTTTAAATACAGACTTGCTAAATAAATGAATGATGTGACCAGAGACACAAAATCCATGGTAGTGGTGGTGGTGATTGTGATGAAAGATGTGTTATTTGCACTCACCTTCAAGGACAGACAGAAATTTCAACCAGCAAAGATTTGTGGGAATGAAAATTCCAAGCTGAGGAAGCAGCATGAACAAAGGCACTTTGTTGTAATGGGGTCGATGAGTTTCCTTGACTGACCAGAATGTGGGGTGACTGGTGCAGGTAACTGGGGTGGGGGCCATAACACCAGAATGGTATATTGAGGACATCTGGTAAAACTTTGTATGTTGGACAGAAATTTTGAACAGATTTTTGCCCAGGATGGGGAGCACTTGAGAATTTAGGAGGGGCATGGCATGGTCCGACCGGTGTTTTCAGGGGACTGTGGAGTGTTGAAGTTGGGATGGGCATATTACTGGCAAGGAGAATAGCTAGAAGATGACTAGAACCATCCAAATGAAAAATGATGAGGAACTGACCCAGGGCAGTAGCCCTTATGATAGAGAAGTGGAAGTAGATATGAGTCATTTGTGGATTGATAGAACTTGTCAACGAACTGGGTGTGGGGATAGGAGAATGGTGCTCTGTGCAATAATCAGCTCCTTGAGGGCAAGAGCAGTGTATAGTGCTACCTGGCTTCTCCATGGGGTCTGGTACTGTGCCTGGTACATGGTTGGCGCTCTGAAAATATTTGGGGTCTGTTTAACTGCCCCGGGTCACCCCGGCTGAAGAGCTAAATATGTGGCTGAATTTCCCTCTTTTCTTGTCTCCTTCTCTGAGTATACACACTTAGGTGGTGGCAGGCCCATACACAGACCCACTTTCCATTCCTACAACCAGTTTTGGTCAGACTCCAGGTGATTGACTGGGGATGATAATATTGTGTAATATTCCCTTCTTCTAGTCCCCATCAGAGGTGGGAACTCAATGGAGGGTGGGAGTCTGGAATAACCTCATGGAAGAGGTGATATTTGAGGTGAGTCATGAAGAAGGATAAGTTGGATAAGTAGAGAGGGAGAGTGTTTCAGGTGGGAAGACAGCAAGGGCTGAGGTTTAGGCATTGGAATGGGAGGATCAGTTTTACAGAAGTGGAGGGACGTGGGAGCTATTGGACAGACTCATTCTGGTTAAACTGGGGAAGGTAAAGAAGTTGGACTTAGGACAGGGTCTTCTGGGGCAGGAATAAGTGGTGCTCACCTAATACCCATGTGCCACCCACATAATATTTCGCATCTTGGCCTTCCTTGCAGTCAGCAGGGGCCCTGTGAGTGACCTCTGGTAAATGGTAATGTGAGCAAAAGTAATGCATCTTTTCCAGTCAAAGGCTCTTGGGATGCCTCCCTTATCCCTCTCTGCCCCTTTTGTGATGCCGTTGGAAGCACTCCAGATGGTGCAGACACAAGATGGCAGAGCCTCTCTTACTCTGGTTCCTGCTTGCGAGGAGCAGGACCTTGCTGGCTGTGTGGGACTTATACCGTAGGTTCTAAATAAACATTTATTGTGATAAGGTCCTGAGGTTTTGGGTTAATTTGTTATGCCAACTACTATCCTGATAGCTTCTAAGGTTTTGGGTTAAAGAGAGGACTAGTAGGATGGAAGGAAAGGATATGTGTATAGTCACATCCTTGTCATCTGTGAAACTTCCTCTCGTGTACCATCTGATGGCGCAATACTCTTCTGGCCATTGGGGAGAACAGTGGATTATAAAATCCATGAATAGCCTCTCCCTTTCACCGGGCACCATCTTTTTGCTTGTGTTGCACTCAGAAAATTTAGGAGTGGTTGGATTGACGTGGAGAGTGAAATGCACAAAAGGAAGGCCAACACTGGTTGAAGCTGGGAGTGAGGAGGTGGGACCCTTCAGGTTTTCCCAAACAATAGCTGACCCTAGTGGAGGCTCCTCAGAACTTCCAATCCAACTCAGAATACAGTCTGAAAATTCCTGGTAACATGAAAAGATACAGGATTTGGATTTGAAAGACTCCAGTATGAGTTTTGGCCCCACCAGTTACTAATTGTGTTTTGGGTAAATTTCTTAATCTCTGTGCCTTATTCCTCAAATAAGATTGGATATATTGGATATAATATCTAACTTCCTATTGTACTGGGTTGTTGTGCAAATACAGGCAGTCCCTGGGTTATGAACCTCCAACTTACAGACAATTTTTACTTAAGAATGGGCTGCCATAAAACCTACTATATTAAAAATTTGAATTAAATACGATGGTTTGTAATAACAATGCATCTACTACTTTGTGAAGCTAATGAAAACATTATGTGATTTGGCAGTGTTTCTTAAGTGTTTCATATGCATAAGAAAGGTAAAATATATACTGTATGCAAAGACAAACATTTGACTAACTAATGCTAAATAAGAACCATATGTACTTGTTCTGACTTACCTGCAAATTTGACTTAAAGACAGACTTAGGGATGGATCTTGTTCATAACCTGGGGACTGCCTGTAGAGGTAAAATGTGTGACTAATGCTTTGTAAACTATATGTCCAATTGCTGTTGAGTCAACTTTGACTCTTGGCGACACCATGTGTGTCAGAGTAGAACTGTGATCCATAGGGTTTTCGGTGGCTGATTTTTTTGGAAGCAGACTTCCAGGCCTTTCTTCTGAGGCACCTCTAGTGGACTCAAACCTCTAACCTTTTGGATAGCAGCTGAGGGCATTAATCATTTGCACCACCAGGAATTCCTATAGAACCTACATTTATGTGGGGGTTGTTTATCATCATGCATGCATTGCTGCAAAACTGTATCAGTTGAGGCCTCATTGCTCCCTCTCACATGGTCTATGGTATACATTCCAGAACCTCTTCATTTCTTTTTGCAGATGACCTTGCCTCCCACTTCACTGAGAATGTCAAGAGCTCTCAACCTGGATACCTCAGTTTCTCTCTGACCTTTGTACATTTTATCATTCTTCTCTGTTTCTCAGGAAGATAGCGTTTGCCTCTGCTCCACGGTCTAACCCTCCACGTGGGCTCAAAGGCCCATTCCATCAGACTTCCTCATGACTTTGCTCTATCAGTCAACCTCCATCTGTCTTGTATCACCGAGTATTTCCATTCTCTCGGTCAATATATTCCTATCTCTTGCATCTTGAAAAATAACATTCCTTTAGCATATTACCTCATAAGATTAAGTGTTATCTTTTTCTCCTCCTTACCACATGTGTTTTTGAAAGAATAGCCCAACTTCTCTACGTCTACTTCGATGCTCATTTGGAGTGGGAAGAATGGAAGCAGGTGCCTTTTGACCACAATAAAACAGCCAATTAATTTTTCATGGTATGATGAATGTGGGCAACTGATGAAGGGAGGTGGTACTTCAGAGTCCTCTGTTCTGAGTAGGAACAAAATGTTAAAGCATGTTTGAGAACTAAGAAACTAGATGAAATAACGTGGTAACTTTTCTTTGATCCTTTCCCAGTCTGGGGTTTCAGCAATGCCATGGTTTCATTGATTTTTTTTTTTTCTTAATATGAGTTATGAAACTATTTCTGTTCTGTGCAGTATGTGAGTATTTGGAAACTTGAGCTAAACATCCCCTCACCTAATAAATAGCACACTCAGAATAAGAACAACCTGGTAGCTTTTAAAATAAGTGACAAAAACCATGGAGCTCAATATGTTAATAGCAATGACACAGGGGGCAAGAGTCAGGGCTGTTGGGGGCTAAGCCAGTCTCAATGTACCCTTCTCACTTCCAGTCCTGAGATGAGCACCTGACCACTGTCCATGGCTGGGGGGCCACCCAAATGGAAGGGAGCTGTTACTTTCTAAAACTAAGAGGCAGATTTTGGGCCCTGCCTCTTTTTGTTGCTCAGCTGAGGCATGAACAAGTTGTTTCTCTCCTCTCTAGGGATCTGCATCAGGGTGAACTCAAATGGGGCATTTCATCCTTCAAATCCTTGCCAGTTCCTGGGTGAGCTCAAATTTTCATCAGGGGTGTCTGGTGGTGTTACACATCCAGTGATATGCTGGTAACACCTGGCTCTCTGAAAAGAAAAAGGTCTATTTTGTAGTATTCTGTGGTGTCCCTACTTCCACCACGGCCAATTTGGAAACACAAGTGGACAACTGGCTCTTGCAAGCTGACTTTAGCACATCACTGAATATGCCACACATTCTGTTATATAAGTAATACGTATACCCTTGTTGTTGTTAGCTGCTGTGAAGTCGGTTCCTGACTCATAGCGACCCCATGCACAACACAGCCCAATACTGCCCCATCCTATGCCATCCCCATTGCGATTCATAGGGTTTTTGTTGGCTGATTTTTGGAAGTAGATCACCAGGCCTTCCTTCCTAATCCATCTTAGTCTGAAAGCTCTGCTAAAACCTGTTCAGCATCATAGCAACACTCAAGTCCCCACTGACAGATGGGTAATGGCTGCAGATAAGGTGAACTGGCCAGGAATAGAACCCAGGTTTCTGACAAGGAAGCGAGAATTCTACCACTGACCTATCACTGCCCTCCGTATACCATAGAAAAATATTACTAAATCATAGAAATGCAAAGAAGAATGCAGAGAGGAAAAAATACTAGGAGCTTCATCGTCCAAAAATAAATAAATAACTGTTAATTTGTATATTCCATTTTCAAAAAAAAAAAAAAAATTCTACGCATGCCCATTTTCATCAGTCAACTTTGACTCATAGCGACCCTATAGGACAGAGTAGAACTGCCCCATAGGGTTTCCAAAACTGTAAATCTTTACCGAAGCAGATTGCCACATCTTTCTCTCTGGAGGGTCTGGTGGGTTTGAACCAATGACCTTTTGGTTAGCAGCCAAGCACATAATCACTGTGCTACCAGGGCTCCTTAGGCATTTTAGCAGCTGCGTATATTACAGAGCACAAACAAGCCACAGTGTTCACAAAACCGAACCCGTTGCCCTTGAGGTGATTCTGACTCATAGAGACCCTGTAGGACAGAGTGGAACTGCTATGTAGAGTTTCCAAGGAGCGGCTGGTGGATTCAAACTGCTGACCTTTTGGTTAGCAGCCAAACACTTAACTGCTGCACCACCAGGGCCCCACAATGTTCACATCATGGCACATTAAGGTTGTTTCTGATTTTTCCTCAAAAAATGATTTTGTTTACCTTAATAAACATCCTCAAATCTAGAAATATTTTTGAGGGAGTCTGAGGGTGCAGTTGTCCTATGGGAATGACTAAGAGAAACTTCTGGGAGCAGCTGCCTCAATATTGGCCAAACCTTGGAGACCTGAACCACTCTCATGTGCTAAGGGACTTCTCGGCTTGGTCTATGAAACACTTCCCTGTTAACTTTGGTCACCACCAAAAATTCAGGTCACTCTAGGAGTTCATCCCATCAGCTAATTGAGTCCCTCACACTTTGTCTAAGACTATTCCACTCTGCCTTTGAATTCCTGCTTTGTGACAAGTTAATCCTTCTCTATCCTCGAAGTTTTCAGATGTGTTCTGTCCACTCCTATCTTAACAGAACCCTGGCAGGCCCTTATACTCCTCTCAAATAAAGTCTTTTTTTTTTTTTCTTTCCATCTTTCTCTCACATTCACTCTCCTAAGAGCCAGGATCTCCTTGCTCCTCATTGTCACACCCAGACCATTGCCCCTTCCATCCTGTCAAATACCATCTGTGATCTTTAAAGTTGTGTGTCACCTTGGTTGGGCCATGATTCTCAGTGGTTTGGTAGTTATGATGTAATTTGGCAGTCATATGATGATGTGATCTCCACCATGATGAGATTTGATATAATTTGAGTACCTTCATGATGGGATCTGCTGTGAGTAGCCAGTCAGTTGAAAGGGAGTTTCCTTGGGAATGTGGCCTGCAATCAATATGGATGAAGTTTCTGGCAAGGCTCATGGGCCTGTGCTTACTCTGGATCCTGCAGCTGGCTCCTGGTTATCTGACCTCCAGTTCTTGGGACTTGAGCTAGCAGCTTACCTGCCATCTTGCCTGCCTATCTTAGGATTCATCAGTCTCTGCAGACTGTAAGCCCCCAGGCTGACCTATGGACTTGGGACTTTCAAGTCTCTACAACTGCAAGAGCCATTTCCTTGATATAAATCACTCTCTACTACATATTTATATGCTTTACTGGTTTTGCTTCTTTAGAGATCCCAGCCTAAGACACCATCCCTTTGAGGAGTATTTATCCAGCCATGTCACTTCTCCCTTCATTGCTGTCACCCTTCAACTTCCTGGTCATTCTTCCCTAATTGCTGAGGACCTTACTTCTTGCTCCAAGTCTCCTCTCCAAACCAGCCACTGTCTCATTCCAGTGACTTCATCCTCCCTGAGAAAGACCACCCAGGACTCTGGCATCTCAGATCCTAGACTCTTCGTCTCTAATGAACCTCTCCTTTCCTCTGTCTCAGTTATCTGCTTCCTGGCCATACCCTGGACTGAGCACCACTTTTGAAATGCTGATTTTAGACATCCCCTTCATAAATACTTGTCCATCCTCCCAGCTCACTTGTCCAAGTGGCTTCACTTTCACAATTCTCTGTCTCAATGGGAACTGAAATTGATTGAGCCTGCTACTTTCCTCATCTCCATTAGCCTCTTCAGGCTTCATGGCTCTCCTTGTCCATTGGTATTCTCACTACCAGACAGTGCTCTCCTGGCACTGTGCACTTATTGTCGCACTCATCACACTATATTTACATGCTCATTTACTTGTCTGATTGCCCAGTAGACTCCAAGAGCTTTAAGGGTGGGGAATATTTCTTGATCACTGTTGTATCTCTGGCACAGTATTTGCCATAAAGTAAGCATTCATAAATATTTGCTAAGTGAATGAATGAAATGATTAATCATATTAAGTAACCATAGTTTACCCCTTTTAAGAATAAGTCAAAAAAAAGAAGGTTCATGGGAACTATGAGAAAATTTGTGGTTTCAGAGGAATGTATCCCTCAATTCAGTGAACATCTTTGGTGAGATGAGTAGATTACTACAAGAAATAGATTACCACAAAAAAAAAAAAAAAAAATGCTGTTTGGGACAACTAATTTATGTATGTAGAAATACTCAATAAGATGCTATCTTTAAGGAGCAAAAGGAAACTTTCATTACATCAGGTCAACATTCTATACCCAGGCAACCATAATAAAAAAACATGGTTGCTGAATTTAAAAGTGAGAGAGAGAGAGAAGTGAATAATATATTGGCCAAGGCATAAAACTGAATTAGTCAGGCAGAGTACAAGTTGATTATGCTCTCAGAATATTTTAGGAAAAGGAAAACAAAATTAAAATGAGGATAATACATAGAAATACAATTGGCATTACATAGGTTATAAAGAAAATGTTCTATACCCTACGTTGGTGAATAGCGTCTGGGATCTTAAAAGCTTGTAAGTGACCATCTAAGATACTCTGATGGTCCCACCCCATCTGGAGCAAGGGAAAATGAAGAAAACCAAAGACACAAGGGAAAGTTTAGTTCAAAGAACTAATGGACTGCAACCACCACAATCTCCACCAGACTAAGTCAGCACAACTAGATGGTGTCCGGCTACCACCACTGACTGTTCTGACAGGATTCACAATAGTGAGTCCTGGACAGAGCTGGAGAAAAATGTAGAACAAAAGTCCAGCTCACAAAAAAGACCAGGCTTACAGGTCTGACAAAGACTGGAGAAACCCCAAAGTACGGTCTCCGGTCACCCTTTTAACTCAGTATTGAAGTCACTCCTGGGGTTCCCCCTTCAGCCAAAGATTAGACAGGCCCATAAAACAAACAATAATACACATAGCTCAACCCTGTATACGAGACTAAATGGCACACCAGCCCAGGGGCAAGGACAAGAAGGCAGGAGGGGACAGGAAAGCTGGATGAATAGAAATGGGGATTCCAAGGTCGAGAAGGGGAGAGTATTGACACAACAGGGGGTTAACAACCAATGGCACAAAACAATATGTGTATTAATTGTCTAATGAGAAACTAATTAACTCTGTAAACCTTCATCTAAAGCACAATAATAAAAAAATAGAAATAGACATGATGACTAAATGCGAGAACAATTAGGACAAAACAATTAGTAAGATGATTCACAATTAAAATTTGAACCCTGAGTATAGAGAATTTTCCATACTCTATCTGTATTATGGGCCATAAAAAGTATTTTAATCACTTTCAAAAAGTAGACTTTGGTATACACCACACTCTCTATTCATGAGAAAGAGAGAATGGAAAAAAGAAAGAAGAAAGAAAGAAAGGAAGGAAAGAAAAAGAGAAATACTTAAAACAACTTTAAAACTTTTCTAAATATTTACTGAGTCAAGCAAAAAGTGTGTATATAGTGGTAGATTATTTAAAAAGTAAAGAAATTGAGAGCACTATATAGCAGTCCTTATGGAATGAAGACAAAGTGGATCTAAGTGGCAGATTTTTCACTATTTGAAATATAAAAATAAATGATATAAGCATTCAACTGAGATATTCAGAAAATGTTCATTTAAATAAAATTAAGAAAAGCAGGAGGAGGAAAACAGCAAAATCAGAAGTTAATGAATGAAAAGCAACAGAGTGGAGAAATACATTCTTTGGCAAATATTTTGGAATAAAGGCACAGGAAGAAGAAAAAACAAAAAGATGATGTATAATTGCATATAATTACATTTCAAATCACAGTGGAATAGATTTTTTTCCATAAAAAATATAAATCAACAAATTGAAAAAGCAGAAATACTAAAACTAGCAGGTGGAACTAAAGACGTATTAGAGTTCATGCCATAATAGGCTCTAGGGCCAGCTGGTTTTACGAGTGAGCTCCTTCACTAATTCCAATGCTATTCAGAAAAACAAAGTTTTTAAAAGCATCCCTAAGCTTGATACTAAAACCTGACAAAGCACAAAAAAATACAAATTTTACTTTTGAATATAAATACAAAAATCTTATTTGGCATAGATAACCAGTATATTAAAATCATGATTCATCATGGTCAACTGAGATTCTTCCAAAGTATACAAATACAGAATTACCATGATTTTTATCACTGGGATACATTAAAAAACTATTTTTCTCAACAGATGCTGAGATCTTTTGATAAGTTCTTTATCAAACTGGGAATAGAGGATGTTTCTTAAAGTAATAAAGTGTATGAATATTGAGAAACAATCAACAAGGAACTTTATTGTGAAACCAACAAACAAAATGTACTTAATGGTAAAGTACTACAGGCATTCCCAGAAAGGTAAGAAAGTTTGCAAATCCATCATTATTTAACCCTGTAAAAGTTAAATGTAATGTGGTTTTCTGGGTGGGTATCCTGATAACTTACTATTTGCATTGCTGGAAAGTCATGCTTCCACACAGTGCATTGCTTTTTTAATACAGTTTTGAATTTTATTTGCTAATATTTTAATTAAGATGTTTGCATCTATTATTACTACACAACATGAAGCAGCAATAAGAGATGTAACCATCAGAAATAGGGAGACGATTGTCATTTATAGGTGATTTGATTGTATTCCTAGGAAAATTCAGCTTAAACACCAATAAAGAATCAATAAATAAGCTAGATAAAGGATAAACTCATAAAAACCAATTAATTCCCTATGTTACCCATTGGAAAATATAAAAGGGATCGTTTCAAAATTTGAATGTAATGCTCCAGTCTAAGCCCATATAGTTAATTTCTTCTTTCTTTAAAATAGATTATTAAAGAAATGTAAAAATCTATTTTGGGTCTGGAAACAAGGGCAGGGTGTCACACACAGGCCAGAACAAATTTCTTCAGGTAGCTGAGACCTGGCTAGGGGAGGGTGCAGC
The DNA here is from genome assembly GCF_030014295.1 of Loxodonta africana. Lineage (NCBI taxonomy): Eukaryota > Metazoa > Chordata > Mammalia > Proboscidea > Elephantidae > Loxodonta > Loxodonta africana. The sequence goes on from NC_087356.1 coordinate 30,192,473, forward strand.
CAGTGGAGAAAGGACAACCCACTTGGGGAAAACAGTGTGAGGGACCTGCCCCAGTGCAGAGGGCTGCAGAGAGGCGATGAGGAAGGGCTTAAGAGACCGGGTGAGGTCAAACCTTGAACTTACTGTCAGCATCAGGGTAAGAAACTACCAGTTTAGAGTTCAATGTCCAGCTTTCCATTGGCTCAAACAGCTGAAGACCCACAGTAGAAAGTCAGCTGCAACTTCCATGTGGAAGAATAAAACCACAGCAAACTTACATTTATTCCTTTTCTCTATCTAGGATTGACAGATTTAACCAGGGGTTCCTACGGCTCTCAATCCATGTTAACTCTCCATACCGGAAAGGAAAAAGCAAACTGCGCTTTATAAGGTTGAGCAAAAAAAAAAAAGCACCAAGGAAATTATTGGCTACTTGGCAGAATTAACACAGGAACCAATCTGGGAAATAAGTAAATACATCTCTATGAAAAACTTTACTTTAAGACTTAAAGAAACAAGTAGAAATTCAAGGTGATTCGTTTGTTTCTAAAGCAAGATGTCAGAGTCTGTTGCATCTATGAACAGGGCAGGAAATACTGCTTTCAAATAAAAAACACGACTACAGGATTAAAAATGCAATGGGGCAATGAAGAGAAGATACTCTTTTAATCTTATAACCTCATGAGACACGCTTGAGAATTCACCAAAAACCAGAAAAGTGATGAGAGAAATGGCTGAGATTAGCTAAATGCTAAGTAACCTGGGAGATAGGCTCCAGGGAAACAAATTATTCATAGTAGGAACTCTGAAAAGGGAAACAGAACAGAGGCCAAGCAATTAAAAAAAAAAAAGCAAAAACCATGGAGAGAAATTTCCCTGAATTAGAGATCTGATTTTAGATTGGAAGGGGCTAGTCAATTACAGAAGGATACAAAAATAAAACCAAAACACCTTTACATTTACACATATTCGGTGTGGACACACACACACACACACACACACACACATATATATAAGAAGAATCTTACATGCATGGAGGCAGAAACCACAAATTATCTAAAATGGAAAAAATCAGACGGCATCAGGTTTCTTTGCAAAACTAATGCTGGAAGACCATGGAACAGTGTCTAAAGAATTTAGAGAAAATGACTGTGGCCTAAACTCTACAGTCAACCAAACTATTCTTCAGGTGCTGAAGTATCCCTTTTATTTTACCCTTTTATTCAAAAAGTTTCTTCACTTTTTTTTTTATTCCCTAGTTATTTTTTTCAAGTGATGACATTTTTCAGTAGATACCTTAACACATTCACATTACTGAATTTAAAAAATGCAGGGAGGTGTTATGGATTGAATTTTGTCCCCCCAAAATGTGTGCCAACTTGGCTAGGTCATAATTCACAGTATTGTGTGGTTGTCCTCCATTTTGTGATCTGATAATCCTATGTGTTACAAATACTAACCTTTTTAATGATATTAATGGAGACCAGGTAGCACAGTGGTTAAGAGCTTGGCTGCTGACCAAAAGGCTGGCAGTTGGAATCGACCACCTGCTCCTTGGAAACCCTATGGGGCAGTTCTACTCTGTCCTATAGGGTTGCTATGAGTTGGAATCGATTCAACAGCAACAAGTTTGTATGTACAGGTATGATGTTAATGACACAGGACACGATCTACAGGATGAGGTTGTATTTTGAGTCAATTTCTTTTGAGATATAAATGAGAAAAACAAGGAGAGAGGAGAGGAACCTCACTACTATCAAGCAAGAAGAGTAGGAATGGAGCATGTGCTTTGGACCTGGGGTCCCTGTGCCAAGAAGCTCCTAGACCAGGGGAAGATTGATGATGAGGACCTTCCCTCAGAGCCAACAAAGAGATAAAGCCTTCCCCTGGAGCTGGTGCTCTGAATTTGGACTTCTAGCTTACTAGGTTGTGAGAGGGTACACTTCTGTTTGTTACAGTAGCACCAGATAACTAAGACAGGAGGCAATAAATTATGTTTAATTTAGTAAACTTAAATTGCAGAAAAGTGAAAATAAAAATTTTAAATGACCTGTAATCTCACTTCCAAGAAAACAAAAACATTGAACAGTAAAGTTTTGCTACCTGTCTCTCTAGGCATTTCCTCTATCATCTGTAAGTGTATGTGTGCATTTTACAAAAAGGAGCCCTGGCGGTGCAGTGGTTAAGAGCTCAGCTGCTAACCAAAAGCTCTGTAGTTCGAACTTACCAGCTGCTCCAGGGGAGACAGATGTGGCTGTCTGCTTCTTTAAAGATTACAGCCTTGTAAACCCCATGGGGACAGTTCTACTCTGTCCCATAGGGTTGCTCTGAGTTGGAGTCTACTTGAAGGCACGCTACAACAGCACACTTTACAAAACCCACAAATGGTATTATCTTAAAAGTGTTGCTTTGAAACCTGTTTTATTTACTGAGTGAAATATCGTGAACATATTTTCATGTTAATTAATGTCTGTACAATGTAATTTTTAATGACTGCATAGGTTTTTTTAGTATGGGTGATCCATCATTTATTTAATCAGTCTTCTATAATGGGTGTTTGTTTCTAATTTTACAATCTTATAAATGATGCTAATACCAGTATCTGGCATATACAATCTTGTGCTTATGAACTTCTCCAGTGTAATTGCTGATTCAAAGCTGTGTACATTTAAAAACCTTAATAGAAACTGCCAAACTATCCTCCTAGAAGCAGCGCTCACCTTTCCCATAACCTTGTTAATACCATCTTCATCAAGCTGAATCTTTTGAGATAGAAAAAAAGAGAAGCGAACAGAGAGACAGGTGACCTCATTACCACTGAGAAAGTAATGCTGGGAGCAGAGTGCATCCTTTGGACCCGGGGTCCTTGCGCTGAGAAGCTCCTCGATCAGGCGAAGGTTGATGACAAGGACCTTCCTCCAGAACTGACAGAGAGAAAGCCTTCCCCTAGAGCTGACACCCTGAATTTGGACTAGTAGCCTACTAGACTGTGAGAAAGTAAATCTCTCTTTGTTAAAACCATCCACTTGTGGTGCCTCTGTTATAGCAGCACTGGATGACTAAGACATAAGTGATGCATTTTATCAACCACCTAAACATACTCTCCACCACCTGTCAGTTTGTTGTACTATGCTGGCTTGCGTGTTGCTAAGATGTTGGAAGGTATGCCATTTCAAATATGTATTTCATATTTCAAATATGTATTTCAAATATATATTTCAAATGGAAGGTATGCATCTCAAATATGTACAGGGTCACTGATGATAGACAGGTTTCAGCAGAGCATCCAGACTAAGATAAACTAGGAAGAAAGACTGGTGATCTACCTCCAAATTAGCCAATGAAAATCTTATGGATCACAACTGAACAGTCTGACTTGCTTGCTTTGTTCAAGCCATTGCGGGGATCAATTGCTAGAGAAGGACATCATGTCTGGCGAAGTAGGGAGCCAATGAGGGTAAAGGAGACTCTTGGTGGGATAGGTTGGCACAACAGCCACAAAGATGAACTCAAACTTGGTGGTGACTGGAAGGACAACGCAGGACTGGGCAACGTTTCGTTCTGTTGTACTTAAGGTATCCATGAGTTTAAGTCGACTTGACAGGTATTTAAATAGGTATCTGATAGGTATCTATATAGCTATCAGAACATAATCTTTGGGTAGTTTGAGAAGAATTGATATCTTTATGGAATTGTGTAAAGAAAAAAGGGAGACTTTTTCCTATATATTTTTATCCTTAGATGCTTTCTAGGCTTTGAATTTCATGAAATTTTCAAATATTCTCTTAGGCCATTCAGTGAAGTCTATAATAGCATGCCTTTTTTGTTTTTTCCTTATAAATCCTGACTAATTCTTAAGATTATTCTAAGTGTTTTTATTCTGTTTCTGTTGTAAAGGATATCGACTATTCATTTTATTTTATCAAAGATTACTGCTGATATGTGTATATCTACTTTTTAAAAATAGATACTGTATTTTAAGAAATTTATTTTTGACTTTTAAAGAGATAAATATGTGATGCTTCCTTTTGACTAATTAATTTGATGAAATATAACAATAAGCTTCCTGATAACTCACTTTCTTTATATTATTGGAAAAAGTCATGATTGAAAACAGTGCATTGCTATTTGAATATTATTTGCTAATTTTTTAATTAGGATGTTTGTCTCTATATTTGTAAATGGAATTGGCCTGAGGGGTTGTTGTTGGAGCTCCATTTGTCAGTTTCTATATTTGGGTCACGCCAAATCTGTATAATAAATTAGCAAGCTTTCCATATTGTTCTGTAGTTATGAAAAGCTTATAGGGCATTTGAAAGAATTTGGTTGCACAAGTTAGATCCCAGTGCCTTGACAGATGGAATTCTTTAACAGTATTTTCATCCCTCCCCAAGCTTGTTAGTCCCTTTGGTTTTGTTCTTTATCAACTTGATTATTTGTATTTTTGTAGAAAGTCATCCATCTTATCTTCTTGTCAATCATGCTCTCAGAAGAGTTTGTGCGCTGTGTTTTTTAGCCTAAAGGCAGCTGCCTCTGAAAATTGTTGATCACGTCAGCCAAAGGAATCCCAAATTGGGTGGTCCCATCCTGCTCAGGGCTTACACTTCCACCTCCTAATTAGGGGCTGCTAGTATACTTCTCCCAGGACTGTCTTTGCTTATTATCCATGATACTGCGCCTCTTTTTCAGGAAGGAGTGTTGCCGGAGGGCCCTGGGGTGGACTGCCTTCTATTTGGCTCCATCTGCACAGCGGCTACCAGACACTTGGGGGAACTTCTGGCATTTTAATGGCAACTTTCCTAGTTTCTGCCTCCTTGTACTTTTTTCTTAATTATTGTTTTGCTTTCTTCACTCTCATTTTTTTTGTAAAAGTCAGGGAGGAAGACTTGTTTTTATACCACCATCTTTCCCTGAAGTGTCAACATACTTTTCAGTCTTGGTTAACTGCTTTTCATCAAGGGCAATGACAGTACTAGGGGCCCTGGGCTGTGTCTATAAATGTAGCTGGTGTCAAGAGAGGAGATTAATCACTGCACCAAGCATAAACAATCAATCCTGGAAACACAAATCTGCTGACATCCCTTTGGTCACAGCCAGGAGCAGCTTGGCGAAGCATCTATGCTTCTTTTTTAATTTGTGAGATAATCAAGAAGGTGGAAAATTTGAGAAGTGGTGCTGCAGGTACATTTTCTAATATTCCTTTTCCCTTCATACTCCCCGTCAATTAGCTGATTTTTAACTTTCATCATTATTAATGAAAGTAAACAATATGCGTAAATATAAACTTTTCAATTGATTTTTTGTAACGCGTCATGACATACAAAGGACAAAATGTAGATAATGACAACAGCCTAGTTTTATAGTCTGCAGTTTATAACCAGTACTTATGGAAAATTATACTAGAGTTAATATATCCACATTCATGAACATCTTCACAAAATCCCCAGGTAATCAGAGTCATGAAACCTCAGTTTTCTGACAGCTTCCTCTCCCAGTACTACCAGTAATATCTGAAATCCAGAAAAGGCACGTCTTACCTCCTGCTAAAAGTTTACCACAAATTTATGCAAATAGAAGTTTAATTAACAGAAAACGACATATGACCAATATTAATAAATGATTCAGGGAAGCTGAAATTCCCCAGGCTGTCTAAATCTCATTCTTTTGGATGTCTTTCTCATTTTTCAGGCTTATGGCAGACTTTTTCTTGGCGTTGGTAGTGAGCCCTCTGATAAAGAAAAGTGAGCTTGTTTTGTCTTCCTTGTCCTCAGGTGCATTGTCCCTAGGGCCTTTCAAGACCCCGGCAACCTTACAGACCAAACAACATCCTCAAGAGTGAGCTTGGCTCTGAATAACTTTGAAAGCTACTGCATGCTCTTAGTTTTAATAGGAAAGGGAGATGTATTTTGCAAAGCCAGAGTTTTCTTCTTTGGATTTCATCTTCCTTTCTCTGTGCTTTTTTCTCCATCAAGAAGTGTCACTTGGGGCACGGAAGGTAAAATTTCTACCACCGAACCCCCACCGCCCTCGTGTTTTATCTTACTAGCCAGTTAAGAGAAACCACCAGAGCAATCGCTTTCAAAGGAAGGGATTAGTTAACACAATTACATATACATACCCATGTGCATATATCTACATATCACTTCATGTTGTAGAAACAAGCTTAGTGACGTGGAAAATTCCTCATGATATTGTACATGAAATAATCAGATTAAAAAATGCATATACAATTGGCTCTTAAATTAGGAAAGAATGCTCAACCCCACTCTTAATCAGAGAAATGCACATTTTAACGCTGATGAGATATCATTTTCCACATCAGATGGACGAAAATCTAGAAGCTTGACAGTAAGCCCAGTGGGTGAGGCTGTGGCGAAACAGCCACTCTCACACATTGCTAGTGGGAATGTAAATTATTACAATCCCATACAGAGGGCAAATGTGAAGATTAAAAGGGTGAATGTCTTTGACTCAGCAATTCCGCTTTTGGAATTCTCTGGTACAGATATACTTGCACCTGTGAAAAATGAAATATGTAAAAGTTTTTCATGGCAGCACTTTGTAATAGCAGAGGTTGCAGACAACCCAAAGTCCACCCATCAGTGATTGATTAAATAAATGACTGCATTCATAAAAAAGAATACTGAGTAGTTGATCAAGAATTACAAAAGCTCTGTATGAGCTGATATTGAAAGATCTTTGAGCTATATTGTTAAGTTAAAAAACAAAACAACATAGGGTACAGAACAGTGTGCAAATACTACGTTTTGTGTGACAGAGGGAAACAGACTACACTAGTGTTGACTTGCATGTGTGTAAGACAGTACACAAGAAGCAAAGAACAGTGCTTACCTGATGGAATCTGGGCCGATGGGGGGAAAGGATGAGGAGACTTGCACTACATATTCTTTTTGTTTTTTAATTTATTTTATTTTGTCGTTGTTATTGTTGAGAAGACACACAGCAAAAAAATAAGGAATACCTCATGAATTTGCATGTCATCCTTGCGCAGGGACCATGCTAATCTCTGTATCGTTCCAATTTTAGTATATGTGCTGCCAAAGCCAGCACTACACCCTTTTTTGAACTATATGAATATATTACTTATTTTAAAAAGTAAATAGCACGTTGTATGTGTGTGTGTGTGGGTTTGTATGAAGAGAGAAACAGAGAAAGAGGTTGATAGAACACATGCACACATAAGATTGGAAGGATGTTCATCAAAATGTTAGAGTTTTTTCTTAAATGAAGGGAATACAGGTGATTAAAGAAGTCAGACACATTTTCATTACTCCATAATATATTCATATTTTTTAATGCAAAATAAAGTTTTTATGACTTTCCAGGAAGAGAAACCGAGTTTGTCTGTAGCTCTTCTAGTACAGAGGTACACGCCTATGAGCATGGCAGCAAGTGGTGAGGCCCATGAAGACTGTATGGGCCTTGTTCTCTGGTTTAACAATTGCCACATCCTTCCTGCGGTCCCTGGGTGGTGCAAATAGTTAATGAGCCTGGCTGCTAAATGGAAAGTTGGAGGTTTGAGCTCACCCACAGGCTCCTTAAAGGAAAGGCCTGACGATCTACTTCTAAAAAATCAGCCGTAAGGAGCCTTGGTGGCAAAGTGGTTAAGTGCTCGTTGGTTGGAACCCACCAGCCACTCCATGGGAGAAAGATGTGGCAATTTGGTTCTGTAAAATTACAGTCTTGGAAACCCTATGGGGCAGTTCTACTCTGTCCTATAGGGTCACTATGAGTCGGCATTGACTCCACTGCAATGGGTTTTTTGGAAAACCCTGTGGAAGCACAGTTCTACTCTGACACAGGTGGGGTCACCATGAGTTAGAGTCGACTCCATGGCGAATATACACTCTTTCAGGGACAAGCACTATAATAAGGAGCCTAACCCCTTAGGAAACCCTGGTGGCGTAGTGGTGTGCTGTGGCTGCTAACCAAAAGGTCAGCAGTTCAAATCCGACAAGTGCTCCTTGGAAACCTTGTGGAGCAGTTCTACTCTGTCCTGTAGGGTCACTATGAGTCAGAACTGACTAGATGGCAGTGGGTTTGGTTTTGGTTTTGGTTTAACCTCCTAGCCAACTTGAGAAGATTCCAGGCAGGCTTGAAGAATAGGAGTCACAGCGCAAAATGCAAGTGGTCAGGTAAATAAACATTAGAATGGGGTGGTAAACACTGTTTTTGTTTCTTATGTATTGTCTTACACACACAAATCAACACAAGTACAGACTGTTTTCTTCTTGGTAACACAAAACAGTTTATGACACCATTCTGTACCCTGTTCTGTTTTTAACTTAACAATACGTCTCGAAGACCTTCCAATATCAGCTCAAAAACAGCTTTAAAAATTTTTCACCTACACGGTATTTCTTTTTATGAATGTACAATGATTCCTTCAATCAATCGCTTATTGGTAGACTTTATATAGTTTCCAACCTTCTGCAATCACAGAGTGCCCCATAAATAACCTTTACATGTATCGTTTTTTCACATCTCAGCTTATTCAGTGGTAAATACTTATGAATAATCCATCCCAGATAATTTCTTCTGGGGGAACTATTGGGGTTATCCCAATGAAAGTAGTTTCTTGAGAACTTGTCAAAACAAAAACCTTTGGATAGTGCTTAATTTTGTTTTAACTTAAAAAGTATGAAATGCACCGTTGTGGATTGAATTGTGTTTCCCCAAAATATATGTTGGATTCCTAACCCCTATACCTGTGAACGGCCCTGGTGGCACAGTGGTTAAGAGCTCAGGCTACTAACCAAAAGGTCGGTAGTTTGAATCCACCTGCTCCTCCTTGGAAACTCTATGGGGGCAGTAGAAACTCTGTCCTACAGGGTCCTTCTGAATCGGAATCAACTCAAGGGCAACAGGCATACCTGTGGATGTAATCCCACTTGGAAATGGGGTTTTCTTTGTTACGTTAATGAGGCGATATCCGTGTAGGATGTGTCTTAAAGGTACTCACTTTTTAGACACACAAAAAAGCGGATCAGGCACAGAGGAGCAAGCATAAGGAACCAAGCAATGCTGGGTGCCCCAGAGACAACAGAGAAATAGAGCTTTCCTCTAGAGCTGGTGCCCTGAATTCTGACTTCCAACCTCCTAAACCGTGAGAAAATAAAATTTTTCCTTTAAGACCATCCACCTGTGGTCTTTCTGCTACAGCAGCCCTAAGAAACTAAGACACATACATTCCAGAAAAAGTATATAAATAATCAATGATCTGAGATAAAGTAAATTTTAAGCAAACATTCACGCTACTACCACTGAGCTCAAGAAATGGACAAAGCCATCTGCTCAGAAGTATCCCCAAGAGTCCCTCCTCCTCAGAATCACCCCCTTCCTCCCAGGAGAGATCAGCATGGTCTTCACTTTCATGGCGACCACTTCCTTGCTTGCATTTATAGTTTTACCATACTTATGCAGCCCAAAAATCTTAATTTCATTTTGCCTGTTTTAGAACTGTGTTTTTAAGAGCCATCGATATTATCGCACAAAGCTACATTTTGTTCATTTTATTAGCTATAAAATGTTTCATTACATACGTGTGCCACATTTTATCCATCCATATTTGGAATATCTCCAGTTTTGGGCATTAAGAACAAGGCTGATATGAACATTATGTTAGATGTATTTGGGTGCATATGCGCATGAGTTTTTCTAGGGTATTTTTACCCTTGAGTGAAATCGATGGATTATATAAGGTTGGTATGAGTCAGATTGACTCGATGGCAATGGTTTTTTTTTATTTTTTTGGTTTTAGGTTATACATAGCATCTTCTTTCCTAGGTATTGTAAAAGTATTTTTCAATATGATTTTATTAACTTATACTTCAGCAGCCTACAAAGGTTATCATTGTTTCATATCTTTCCTAAAAGTTCTAAACAGTTTTGTCAGACCCTCTAATGTTTGCCAGTCTGATGGGTGTGTAGTAAAATCTCATATGATTTTAATTTGCATTTCATTGGTGACAAATGAAATTGAGTGCCTCCTCATTTATTTAATGGCTGTTTAGATGTTCTCTTTTGTGAAGTGCACGTTCAAAACTTTTGCCCATCCTTTCACCGGATTGCTTGTCTTTAATAGTGCTTAATTTAATCTGTGTATTAATAGAACCTGCATGATGAACAATCAGGGCTGGATATTCACCATGCAGCCAGAAGGCAAATGTAGCAACCTAAGATTTTTAGCAAATAGTTTTTACCTAATTAGCTGACACGAATTATCCTATAGACAAATTGGGTCTAAGCACCTACCCATCACAAACACTGTATCACTGACTACTGCCAGTCATCTACCGGTGGAACTGGATTAATTAATGATGCACACAACAGTAGTTAATATTCACCAGACCTTTACCTCGTGTGCAACACTGGGCTGAGCACCTTATGTGGGTTATCTTATTTACTTCTCTCATTACTCCTATGTGGAATGTGTTATCAGGCTTAGAGACTTAAGTAACTTGCCTAATAATATAACCCCCAGAGATGGGGCTGGGGGCTAATCTCTCATCTAACTCCAGAGTTCACATAGTTATCCTAATTATTATACTACCTCAAAACAAAGTTTACTTTTGGTTTCAAATTTGGGACTATATTATACTGTGGAAATGGCAATTATTAGTTCTAATAGAAGAGAATATAATTAAGTTGTTAGTTCCCAAAAAGAAACAAATCAAGCGCATTGCTGTTGAGTTGATTCAGACTCACAGTGATCCTATAGGACAGAGTAGAACTTCCCCACAGGGTTTCCAAGGAGTGGCTGGTGGATTCCAACTGCTGATCTTTTGGTTAGCAGCTGATCTTTTAACCACTGTGCCACCAGGGCTCCAAGTAATTAGTTTACAGCTAGTAAAATTTAAATTCCCCAAAACACATCCTAATGCGTTATGAAGGATACTGACAAAAGAAAATAGGTTTGTATAAAGCTTTGCTATGTACTTGACTAAAGAGCCTGGATGGTGAAAGCTGTTTGTGATAGGCAGCTAAGCTAAAGGCTGGCGGGTCAAACTTACCCAGCAGCTCTGTGGAAGAAAGCCCTGGTGGACTGCTTCTGTAAAGATTACAGCCAAGAAAACCTTATGGAGCAATTCTACTCTATAACACATGGGGTTGCCATGAGTTAGGATTGACTCAATGGCAATGGGTTGGAATGTACTTGACCTATGTCTTCATTACAGTCAATTTGTGAGTGGCAATTATGAAGTCTTTCAACTTACTCATGGATCAATAAAATATTTATCCATCTTGGGTAGATAAAATCAGATGCTTTTTGTGTGGTGTGCAATTAACTTTATCTAAAGAGCCTGGTCTTTTTCCTTGGTTCCTAGAAGATAATCTCTAAACCCTTGGAATTTCCCCAGTGATTGGAGTCCTTGTTTTTCATGGAGGGACTTCAGATCACACATGAAGTTACGCTGGTGAGGTGACTCATGTAGGATTGGGGCTGACCATGCCAGAAAGATCCACCACAAGATATCAGCTCAACCTCCAAGGAGAGGAGTGGGTCTGGAGATTGAGTCCAACTCAGTGAATAGTGATTCAATCAATCCTATCTACTTAGCTAAACTCTGGACACTGAAGCTTGGATGAACTTCCTTGTCGATGGTAGACATCCATGTACAAGAGGGTAACATGTCCTTTGGGACATGAAATCTCTACATTGGAGACTTTCTCAGACCTCGTTCTATGTGTCTCTTCTTTTATATCCTTTTTACTATAATGAAACTGCAAGTCTAGAGCTTTCCTGAGTTCTGTGAGTCATTCCAGAGAATTATCAAACACGAGGGGGTAGTGAGAGCCCCCAAATTTGGAACCAGTAGGTCAGAAGCTTGGTTGTCCTGGATGCCTCTGAACTCATGGCTGGAGTCTGAAGTCTTGGGGAGATGTGGCAGTCTGGAGCACAGCGCCTCTTACTGTGTGATATCTGGCCTAATTCTGGATGGGTAGGGTTAGAAGAAGAACTGCATTTGTGGTTGGTGTCTGAGAGGATATTTAGAATTGGTGTCGGGAGACACACAGACATTTCACTCTTAATCAGGGCTCATTGTTAAGGTTTAAATGATGAAATAATCACTGATGGGGATGCTACTCATTCATCCAGTAGCAGTTATCCTAAATTCTCACAACAAAGAAAGAAGACCGTCCAACACATGTAGAATCTCAAAGGGACTTTCTAGTCATTAGTAAACATACAGACAGCAAAACTTTGAAAAGTTCGAAACACTCCTGTTTCTTGGACAGGATCCCAGAGATCCATGGGAAAAATAAATTTTAATTTCCAAGCCAAACTTTGAATTTTTTGAAGGATAAAAGAACTCTGGGTATATTGAATCAAAAGTTATAGAATGCTGATTGGACTTTGAAAACATCGTGAGGACTAAGACTTGACCTATGGACCACACAGTCTATAGTGGTTTCTGAGGCAGTTTATGTAATGAGCTTTCACTCAGAGGTTTTCTTTCTTTCTTTTCTTTTGAGGACACCTTCTGGCTTGAACATATTCGTGAGTCCTGTACGCCTTATAAAGTTGTGTTGTTTCTCCAGCTGGGACCCTGCTCAGTCTTGTAGTTTTATTTGAAGAAATAATTTTCTTCTTCTGAGTTGAGTATTAACCCCCCGGCCCCCATCCCCCCCACTGCTTGATTGATTAAACCCTACCGTCTGCATCTGGAAGGCAAAGTCTGAGCTATAGGCAGTACTTTCCAACAAGCCGCCTTTCCATGCTCCATGGAACAAATGCAACTTGATAGCTCTGTGTGCCAAAAGCTGTGGGGCCCTCTGATCTTGGGGGAGGACAGGTGTAGCATCTTATTTTAGCAGCTAGTAAGTTTAAAGCCTATAATGATTAGGTAGCATCTGATGAATTTGGTTTGATAACAATATGTGACATTTTGTAGGCATTTAATAGCTTGCAATGTGAGAATACATTATCCTTCTTGATCTTCACAACAATTGTGTATGGAAAGCAGTGCTTTATCTTCCCACATCGTTAACAAGAAAAAGAAGAGAGTCTGAGAAGCTGTGATACTTGCCCAGAGTCACATAAATAGTAACTGTTACCAATACCCAGATCTTCTGATTTTAGCACCAGTCTTCTTTTCATTCACATAATAAACACAAGATTTGAGAATTATAGAGGAATTTCAGAAAGATCCACATTATCAATACATTCTGAGACCAGAAAACTGCTGGAAATATAAATGTCACATTGCTGCTCACTTAAGCAGAACAAAACAAAGAATAAGCCATTTCAATGTTGCCTCTGCGATAAAGTCTTGGAGGATATTGCTGCGATGGCTTTGAAAACCCGTACAAATGACCAGCCAAGGCCCTGGAAGAGCAGTTGGCCTGCCCTGGAGAGGACCTATCACTCAAAAGGTCTCAATGCACTGGCCTGTGCTCCCATGCATTTCACAGGGGTATGCCTTATTTCCCCAACTGGACAATCCTGGAAGGAAGGTGTCTTGGTTTCTTTTCCCCAAAAGGCAGATCCTGAGACAAGGAGTTAAGGGCAAGTCGCTTATTTGGGAGGAGAAAGAAATGCCTGTAGGGAGTGGGGCAGAGGTACTGGGAGGGGATGGAGGTCAAAAAGGATGTGTCATTGAGCCAGCTTCCATTGGGGCAACTGGAGCTTAATCCCAGGAGGAAACACTGGATAAGTTATAAAACTCACACCTCAGAAATGTCCCACTAGAGGAGTGTGGGAGCCGGGGTGTTTCTACAGCAACTCCCATCAGTCATTGTTGAGGATTGCTGTTGTACAAGTGGGCAGAGTGGCATTCTATGGCTTAGGAAGAGTCCTGGGCAATGAAATGCAGACTCTAGCAGGGGAAAGTTACTGGTCAAAGATTTGAAGCGTAGGGGGCAGGCACCCAAAGGGCCCTCTATAACAGGATCCAGGTCTTGCTTTTTTTTTTTCCCCCATTTATTCTCTTTCAAGGCCCAGAATAGTATTTGGGACGTAATAGTCCCCTGATTACTGTGAGCATATGTACCCAATATCAGAGTGAATATAAGAAGTGCTTACAAATACAAACTGAATCCTAACTGACAAAGGAACACGGAAAGACCAGGAAGGCACCTCATACCATAGTGACTTCAGAGCAGGAAGTGGTCACTACTCACACTTTCTCGTAAATTTTTTGAGGATGCTCGGGCCATTCGATCAAGCACACGACTCTGTTGGGCATGGTTAGCGTGGTTGAGTAGTAGCCCTGGGGGAAGGCAAGCAGGAGAGCCAGCACCCAGATGATGCAGATGACCACCTTGGTGGCTGTGGCCGACAGCCGAGGCTGGAGGGGATGGATGATCGCCATGTACCTGGAGCAGAGAAGAAAGAACAAAGTTCAGATTTGGTCATCAAATTCCGCATCAGTTAAAACCAAAAAACCCAAATCCATTGCTGTCAGGTCGATTCCAATTTATAGTGACCCTACAGGACAGAGTAGAACTGCCCTATAGAGTTTCCAAGGAGCGCCTGGTGGATTCAAACTGCTGCAGCTGTAGCTCTTAGCCACACCACCACCAGGGTTTCCCTGCATTAGTTAGTACCTGTTTTTCCTGCCAATGAAAGATTCCTAGAAACCCTTTGATTCCTGACGATTTTTACAACCTTCCTGGTCACTTTTTATATCCTATTCTTAATCCTCAACAAAATGGATTGACATAGTGGTTGCAACAATGGGCTCAAACATAGCAATGATTGTGAGGATGGCACAGGACTGAGCAGTGGTTCATTCTGTTTTACATAGGGTTACTATGAGTTGGAGCTGACTCAACGGCACCCAACAACAGCAACACTCTAAAGCTTTGTAAGACATACAACATGTTAACATTTGTAAGAAAAGTCAACCAGATTTTTAATATTTTAGAGCTCATCTAGCGACATTCCAACAAGGAACGTTCAATCATTGGAATGCTCCCTCTAGGGATATGATTCCTAAGTACAGGTCAGCAGCTTATGGGAAAATAAAAAAATAAGGACAACATTGTAAGTTTATTCAATATGAAGACTGTCTTTTATGCTTTTTGGGTTAAGGAATAATGCTGATGGAAAGAGTGGATTCTAAAGTCCTCACAGGATAATATAAAAGGCTAGCAAACCTACATGAGTCCATGCAATTTGAGGGTAAGTGAGTGTGTGTGTGAGAAAACCCGAGACTAAAACCAGCAACAACAGCAGCTACTGGAGAAATCGTCACCGATTCTTTGAGCATCTAGAAGTCAGTGTGTGACTCACAACACACATTTTATGAGGAGAAGGCCAGCCTTCTTCTGCTGAGGCAGACAGGCTAGTGCACATAAAAGTCCAGGGCAGCGGGAACCTTCTTGCAGGAACAGGAGGCAGAGTAAACGAGGACTTCCTGCCAGAAGCCATTGCTCCATTTCCTCCTTCCTGGGAGCTGGCATTGAATGGTGTCATCTAAATAAGTGTGTCCCCATCTTGGGATTTGTGTACAGCCTCAGAGATGCAGCAGAAATTTCAGGAATAATAAATATTTCAATCAGCATTTCACATTAACTTTGCCTCCTCCATTTTAAAAGGCATATCCCTATGTGACTTTTTCTTGCAAAGCTTTGGACCCATCCCTTAAAATATACATTTTTTTTTTTTTTTTAAGAGTAGGAATTACATCTTATACAGCCTTTGGGG
Organism: Loxodonta africana; assembly: GCF_030014295.1. NCBI lineage: Eukaryota > Metazoa > Chordata > Mammalia > Proboscidea > Elephantidae > Loxodonta > Loxodonta africana. The sequence goes on from NC_087356.1 coordinate 30,208,125, forward strand.
TCTAACTATTACCTGACAAAACCTACATAGCACATTTGACTCTGGCTTGCAGGTATTTCTGGCTTCCATGGGGTAGAATAGTCAATGGAGACTGGGGAGGCCAGCAAATAGCACAGCTGTCAGCTGGCTCCACATGATCCCACATCATTCCGTTTCTGCCCTCTTGGGACTCCTAGGAGCTCTAGGCCAGAACTGGGGCCAGGTCTACAAGAAAAGCAATTTCATTCAGTATGTGCTCCACAAATTCACCCTGGGCACCTGTCACAGAGTACAGCAGTTCCTTCTGAGCTAGAAGCTTCCAATTTCTCCAGGGAGAAAAGGCACCTAAGTAAGCAGCCATAAAATGTGACAGTGGGATAAGTGACCTCAAGTGGTAATCCAGTAAATACCTGGGAGCCATAGGGATGCTGTGGAGTTAACTATGGATCAAAATGGTGGTGATTATTGCAGGGGCAGGATGCACTCAGAGCCCTCCTCCTCCAGGTTATGACTAGATATGACTTCCTGTCAGGAAAGTTCAATGGCTCTGTTTTCATGATGGTTTCCCTGAGAGTTCTTTTATCATTCTAAACTTTAGACTATCTTTTTCTGCATTTGCATCATGCTTGCTTGCTAGTCAGAGCTGTCATCAAGTGGCACCCAACACTTTATGACTCCATGTACAACAGAATGAAAGGCTGCCTGGTCCAGCCCCATATCCATGATTGGTGTGGATTAGACCATCGTGATCCATAGGGTTTTCATTGGCTGATTTTAGAAGTAGATAAAACCATTGCTATTGAGTCAATTCTGACTCACAGTGATCCTATAGGACAGAGTAGAACGGCCCCATAGGGTTTCCAAGGAGCACCTGGTAGGTTCAAACTGCTGACCTTTTGGTTAGCAGCTGTAGCTCTTAACCACTATGCCACCAGGGTTTTCAATAGGCAGGTCCTTTTTTCTAGTTTGTTTTACTCAGAAAGCTCCGCTGAAACCTGCTCAGCTTCACAGAAACATGCGAACCTCCACTGAAGGTGGGTGGTGGCTACCTGTGAGGTGCATTGCCTAGGAAATGAACCTTGGTTTCTGGCACAGAAGGCAAGAATTCTACCACTTGAACCACCACTAGGACCTAGGGCCTAGGTCTGTAACAGCAATGTTACTGAACATGTTCAGTGTATGGGGGCTGGATATTAGGAGGATATCTCTTCTACCTTTATGTATTACCTATATATACCGTTGTTATTAGGTGCAGTTGAGTTGGTTCTGACTCATAGTGACCTTATGTACAACAGAACGAAATATTGCCTGGTTCTGCACCATCCTCATAATCGTTGCTATGTTTGAGCCCAGTGTGTCAATCCATTTCATTGAGCCTCTTCTCTTTTTTGCTGACCCTCTATTTTGCCAAACATGATGTCCTTCTCCAGGGACTGGTCCCTCCTTATAACATGTCCAAAGCACATGAGGCGAAGTCTCACCATCCTTGCTTCTAAGGAGCATTCTGGCTGTACATCTTCCAGTACAAATTTGTTCATTCTTCTGGCAGTCCATGGTATATTTAATATTCTTCACCAGCACCATAATTCAAAGGCATCAATTCTACTTCAGTCTTCCTTATTCATTGTCCAGCTTTCACATGCATATGAGGCAATTGAAAACACCATGGCTTGGGTCAGGCACACCTTAGTCCTCAAGGTGACATCTTTGCTTCTTAAACTTTGAAGAAGTCTTTTGCAGCAGATTTGCCCAAGGGAATATGTCATTTGATTTCTTGACTGCTGATTCCATGGGTGTTGATTGTGAATCCAAAAAAAATGAAATCCTTGACAACTGCAATCTTTTCTCCATTTATCATGATGTTGCTTATTGGTCCAGTTGTGAGAATTTGTATTTTCTTTATGTTGAGGTGTAATCCATACTGAAGGCTGCAGTCTTTGATCCTCATCAGTAAGTGCTTCAAGTCCTGTTTGCTTTCAGCAAGCATGATCCTGTCATCTGCATATCGCAGGTTGTTAAAGAAACTTCCTCCAATCCTGATACTTCATTCTTCTTTACACAGCCCAGCATCTCTGATTATTCTTTGCCTAAGTATGGTGAAAGGATACAGTCATGATGCACACTTTTCCTAATTTTAAAACACACAGTGTCCCCTTGTTCTTTTGGAACAACTGCCTCTTGGCTTATGTACAGGTTCTGCGTGAGCACAATTAAGTGTTCCGGAATTCCTATTCTTCACAGTGTTATCCATAATTTGTTATGACCCACACAATTGAATGTCTTTGCACGGTCAATAAAACACAGGTAGACATCTTCCTGGTATTCTGTGCTTTCAGCCAAGACCCATCTGATATCAGCGATGATGTCTCTCATTTCAAGTCCTCTTCTGAATCTGGCTTGAATTTCTGGCAGTTTCCTGTTGAAGCACTGCTGCAACCATTTTTTGAGTTGTCTTCAGCATAAAATTACATTTTTTTTTATATGATATTAATGATGTTGTTGTTGTTGTTGTTAGGTGCCGTCGAGTCAGTTCCGACTCATAGCGACCCCATGCACAACAGAACGAAACACTGCCCGGTCCTGTGCCATCCTTATAATTGTTGCTCTGCTTGAGTTCATTGTTGCAGCTACTGTGTCAATTCACCTCATTGAGAGTCTTCCTCTTTTCCGCTGACCCTGTACTCTGCCAAGCATGAGGTCCTTCACCAGAGACTGATCCCTCCTGACAACATGTCCAAAGTATGTAGGACGCAGCCTTGCCATCCTTGCCTCTAAGGAGCATTCTGGCCACACTCCTTCCAAGACAGATCTGCTAATTCTTTTGGCAGTCCATGGTATATTCAATATTCTTCGCCAACGACACAATTCAAAGGCGTCAACTCTTCTTCAGTCTTCCTTATTCATTGTCCAGCTTTCACATGCATATGATGCGATTCAAAATACAACCATGGCTTGGGTCAGGCGCACCTTAGTCTTCAGGGTGACATCTTTGCTCTTCAACACTTCGAAGACGTCCTTTGTGGCAGATTTGCCCAATGCAATGCGTCTTTTGATTTCTTGACTGCTGCTTCCCTGGCTGTTGATTGTGGATCCAAGTAAAGTGAAATCCTTGACAACCTCAATCTTTTCTCCATTTATCATGATGTTGCTCATTGGTCCAGTTGTGAGGACTTTTGTTTTCTTTACGTTGAGGTGTAATCCATACTGAAGGCTGTGGTCTTTGATCTTCATCAGTAAGTGCTTGAAGACCTCTTCACTTTTAGCAAGCAAGGTTGTGTCATCTGCATAATGCAGATTGTTAATGAGTCTTTCTCCAATGCTGATGCTCGATTCTTCTTCATATAGTCAAGCTTCCCAGATTATTTGTTCAGCATAAAGATTAAATAGGTATGGTGAAAGAATACAAGCCTGACGCACACCTTCCCTGACTTTAAACCAATCAGTATCCCCTTGTTCTGTCTGAACAACTGCCTCTTGATCTATATAATAGTTCCTCATGAGCACAATTAAGTGTTCTGGAATTCCCATTCTTCGCAATGTTACCCATAGTGTGTTATGATCCACAGAGTCGAATGCCTTTACATAGTCAATAAAACATAGGTAAACATCCTTCTGGTATCCTCTGCTTTCAGCCAGGATCCATCTGACATCAGCAATGATATCCCTAGTTCCATGTCCTCTTCTGAAAGTCCTCTTCTGAAACTGGCCTGAATTTCTGGCAGTTCCCTGTCAATATACTGCTGCAGCCGTTTTTGAATGATCTTCAGCAGAATTTTGCTTGCGTGTAGTATTAATGATATTGTTCTATAATTTCCACATTCGGTTGGATCACCTTTCTTGGGAATAGGCATAAATATGGATCTTTTCCAGTCAGTTGGCCAGAAAGCTGTCTGCCATATTTCTTGGCATAGACGAGTGAGCACCTCCAGTGCTGCAACTGTTTGTTGAAACATCTCAATTGATATTCCATCAATTCCTGGAGTCTTGTTTTTCGCCAGTGCCTTCAGAGCAGCTTGGACTTCCTCCTTCAGTACCATCGGCTCCTGATCATATGTCACCTCTTGAAATGGTTGAATATTGACTAATTCTTTTTGGTATAATGACTCTGTGTATTCCTTCCATCTATTTTTGATGCTTCCTGCGTCATTTAATATTTTCCCCTTGGAATCCTTCACTATTGCAATTTGAGGCTTGAATTTTTTCTTCGGTTCTTCCAGCTTGAGAAACACTGAGCGTGTTCTTCCCTTTTGGTTTTCCATCTCCATGATATTGATTGATAGTTTCTGCATTTGGTTGGATCACCTTTCTTTGGAATGGGTACTAATATGGTTCTCTTCCAGTCAGTTGGCCAGGTAGCTGTCTTCCAAAGTTCTTGGACTACACCAGTGAGTTCCTCCAGTGTTGCATCCATTTGTTGAAACATCTCAATCAGTATTCCATCAGTTCCTGGAGTCTCGTTTTATGCCAATGCCTTCTGTGCAGCTTGGACTTCTTCCTTCAGTACTGTATGTTCTTGATCATATGCTACCTCTTGAAATGGATGAAAGTCAACCAATTCTTTTTGGTATAGTGACTCTGTGTATTCCTTCCACCTTTGTTTGATGTTTCCTGTGTCATTCAGTATTTTGCCCATAGAATCCTTTAATATTGCAACTCAAGGCTTGAATTTTTTCTTCAGTTCTTTCAGCTTGAGAAATGCTGATTGTAGGACCATTTCCTGAAGGCACAGTTTCTCATCTGCTAAGATGGACAAGCAGCCATGAAGATGCCTCATTTCACCCCAGAACAACCCGGCCTCCTGCACTCACTGGCATGTGTACATCTCAGGCTTTGAAGCAGTTAGTGGTAATTACCTTGCCCCTTTTAATATTTTCTCAGACACTAGATTTTAATTTGTGTCTAACTCAGGAAAAATGCTCTGTGTTAAATAAACGAATCCTAATACCCATCCCCATGCCCAAAGTGGTGATATACCCATTCAGTTTTTAACATGACTGGAGCTTAAGGGGGAATTGCATCAGCATACTGGCATTGCAGCTCCAAACGGGTGGTGGAAAGTCATATTTTATCATTATTGCAAAAACTGCAATTTGGGAGCCCATTTCAGCTAACTCTCTGCTGTTACTTGAGTGTAGGAGACATTCTAGTGACAGATGAAAGTGTTACCCACACAAAACCAGAGAGAATAAAAAACAATTGACTTTAAAAATTATATATATTTTCATTTGTTCAAAACAGAGCCATTATAAATCTCCCTTCCTTCTTTCTTCCCTTCTCCTTTCTCCCTCCCTTTTCTCCTTTCTTTCTTTTTCCTTCACTCTCTTACAAGCCTCACCTCTGGAGTTCCTGTAACATACTTCTTTCTTATTTACCCAAAAGCTAGTAACATTTGAATAACCTGTCTGCAGAGGGGAGCATATTTTCTTTCCTACTCCCCATTCTGAGCTTGGATCCCAATAACATGCATTTATATATTTATTTCAAACCATCATGAATAATTCTTGCTCATTCGGTTATAACTTACCCCTGAACAGGTCTGCAAGGCCTAGGAAAATACATTCAATAAATATGTATTAGCTGCATGGTGCTCACGGGACTATAATGCAGACAATGAAACGTCTTTCTAGTGTACGCATTAATCACCAGGCTGCCAACACAGGGGTCTGGAGGCACTGTGGGTTGTGGATTGTGTTCTCCACTTCACGTTGTTCCCTGCCCACAGAGGGCTGTCAGCACTGATTTGAATTGTATGTGGCCTCCCAACTGAAAAACCTGACACGCCATCTTCCTCTTGCATGATTGCTCTTTACAAAAAGAACTCTATACAATTTTCCCCACAAATGGTTAAGCACTGGACTATTAGCTGAAAGTCTGATTGTTCGAACCCACCCAGAGGTGCCTTGGAAGACAGGCCTGGTGATCTGCTTCTGAAATGTCACAGCTTTGAAAACCTTGTGGAGCAGTTCTACTCTGCACATGTTGGGGTTGCCATGAGCTGGAATCTTCTAGACGGCAACTAGCAATAGCATATAATTTCCTAAAGCTGGAAAAATAGAAGGCTGTACTCTTTTTTTGAGGGCAGAGTTAAACAACCTTCTTATTGTAAAGGAGAATTCCAACCTTCTGATAAGCAGCAGTATCCTCCTAACTTCCTCCTAAACCAGTCCTCAATCATTTTGGGCAGAGAGAATGTCTTTCTCCTTCCAAGCAGGTTTGTTCTACCAGGCCCTTCTGCCAGTCTTTCCCCCTATCTCCAGCCCTCGCCCTCCCATCTTTCCTTTCACTTCTTCCCGGGATAATGTGAGTTCTCTTAAGGGATCATATATTCCTGAGTTCAAATGATGAGGCATGATGATGGCTGAGCACATGGCTGCTAGTTTAGTCCAGGGTTCAGCAAACTTTGTTTATAAATGGCCCCACCCACCACCCAGTGCCGTCATTCCGACCAGATAGTAAATATTTTAGGCTTTGCAGCTCACAGTCTCTGTCCCAACTACTCAGCTCTGCCTTTGTAGTGCAAAAGCAGCCATAGACAGTAAATAAATTACTGACGAGGCTGTGGGCCAATAACTTTAAAAAGCGGCAGATTGGATTTGGCTGTAGCATGCTGATTACTAGTCTAGTTTATGAGACGTTAAGAGCAGGAGGAATTCGAACCATTGCAGAACATGGGGTAATCTCAGAATCACCCTTTACATTTTATAGACTAAGGACTTAAACTTATTGGGTGAATAAATCTTACAGCTCACAATTAGTCTTAAGGTGGTTGGGGGCCAGCATGACCCAGAATCTGACTCTCTTCTGAGCACAGGGGTCAGTCAGCCCAGGTTGTTTTTCCTCCTTTATATCATTCTGGCTTGTTCTTACTCATTTTTACGATGTGGCTCAGATGTCACCTCCTTGTGGTGGCTGGATTAGGTGCCCCACTTTTGTTGCTGTGAAGATCTCTAACTTTGTGCTGACTCCATTTCATGCTATTTGCATGTCTATCCTTTCTCCTTTCACCCACAGATTCTGTGAGGATGGCAGTTGCTGTGTCTCATTCACGTTGATATCCTTAGCCTCCCTTAGTGACTGTTGTTAGGTGCTGTTGAGTCGGTTCTGACTCATAGTGACCCTTTGTATAACAGAATTAGACACTGCCCGGTCAGCCGCCATCCTCCTTATTGTTAAGCTTGAGCCCATTGTTAGAGCTGCTGTGTCAATCCATTTTCCTGAGGGTCTTCCTCTTTTTCACTGATGCTCTATTTTACCAAGCATGATGTCTGTTATGGATTGAATTGTGTCCCCTCAAAATGTGTATCAACTTGGCCAGGTCATTATTTCCAGTATTGTGTGGTTGTCCACTGTTTTGTAATCTGATATGATTATCCTATGTGTTGTAAATCCCAACCTTTATGATGTTAATCAGGCAGGATTAGAGGCAGTTATATTAATGAGGCAGGACTCAATCTACAGGATTAGGTTGTATCTTGAGTCAATCTCTTTTAAGATATAAAAGAGAGAATCAGAATAGAACAGAGAGGAGAGGGACCTCATGCCACCAAGGAAGAAGCACTGGGAGTGGGACATGTATTTTGAATCCAGGGTCCTTGTGCTGAGAATCTCCTAGACCAGAGGAAGATTGATGAAAATGACCTTTCCCTAGATTTGACAGAGAGAGAAATCATTTCGAGCTTGTGCCCTGAATTTGGACTTCTAGCCTCCTAGATTGTAAGAGAATAAATTTCTGTTTGTTAAAGCCATCCAGTCATGGTATTTCTGTCATAACCCATAAAACATAGTAGCACTTAGTAACTAAGACAGTGTACTTCTCCAAGAACTGATCCCTCCTAATAACATGTTCAAAGTACATGATGTGAAGTCTCACCATCCTCCCTTCTAAGGAACATTCTGGCTGTACTTTTTCCAAGACAGATTTGTTCATTCTTCTGGCAGTCCATGGTATATTCAACATCCTTCATCAACACCATAATTCAAAAGTATCACTTCTTCTTTGTTTTTCCTTATTCATTGCCCAGCTTTTGCACGCATATGAGGTGATTAAAAAGACCGTGGTTTGGGTCAGGCACACCTTGGTCTTTAAGGTGACATCTTTGCTTTTTAACACTTTAAAGAGGTCTTTTGCAGCAGATTCACCCAAGGCAGTATGTCATTGCTGATTCCATGGGCATTGATTGTGGATCCAAGTAAAATGAAATCTTTGACAACTTAAATCTTTTCTGTTTATCATGATGTTGCTTATTGGTCCAATTGTGAAGATTTTTATTTCCTTTATGTTGAGTTGTAATCCATACTCAAGGCCATAGTCCTTGATTTTCATCCAAAGTGCTTCAAGTCCTCTTCACTTTCAGCAAGCAAGATTGTGTCATCTGCATAACACAGGTTGTTAATGAGCCTTCCTCCAATCTTGATGCTTTTTTCTTGTTCACGTAGTCCAGTTTCTCTGATTATTTGCTCAGCATACAGATTGAATAAGTACAGTGAAAGGATACAACCCTGACACACAACCTTCCTGACCCTCAGTGACTAAAAGAAAAAGTAATGTAGTAAATACTCAATGAAAGTTTAATTGAATAAACAAATATGCGAATTTCTTGGCACATAGCAGGGGCTGTATGAATGGTTAATAAATTAATGAAAATGAATGCAGCAGGAGAAACACGCACATATTATACTTTTATTCCTCCCAATCTGAACTTACGTGAGACTATTATTTGAGACCAATTATTGCTGAAAGTGTTTTCTGTCATATAGACACCCGGGAGGGTTCCACAGGAGTGAACTCGCTGGACCCAAGGCCTCGGAATTTCCTCTCTCTTGACATCAATCCCTTGAATAAATTCCCAATAATTATTTTTTGACTGAGTAACTTGACAAGCAGGCTGGGAACTGTACAGGATTCAGTGTTCCTACATGGCATCATCTTTCACTTTTCCTCTGAACAAGTTGCTTCACACTTCCCTCTCCCATCCTCTACTCCCTTCTTTTTCAGGAAGCACATGGTGTTTCTACCTGAGGTCACTAACATTTCATCAGTTGGAACTTTCTGTTATGATGCTTCTTTAATAATCAAAAATCTAGGGTCCTCATTTAACCAGATCACTTAACCAGCAACCTTATCTATTCAACTAAGCTCAAGCTCATAAAACTGTAACAAAAGAGGCCTTTGAGCAATCTATGTAGATTCACAACATTCACACATTACTGAATCATTCTATTAATGGCAGGGCCCTTGTGTCCTCACTGCCATGTTGTGCACAATTCTAAGAAGCACAAAGTTTTTGTCTCCAAGCCCAATGCAGACTCACAGCACTGTCAACACCCATTGCCATCAAGTTAATTCTACCAATGTGTAGCACAATAGATTCATTTTAAAAAGTGCCAGCTGACAGCAAGGGAGCAGTCACCAGAACCATCAGAAATGGATGTAAGGACAGGCAGATGGAACTGAGAGCCTGTGACGGTTTATAGTGAAGTGAAGGAGGGGACACAGATGACTGTTCTCCAAGCTGTCCTGCCCCACGTGTGATCAGAGTAGGACCATGTGGTTCAAAGGAGATTCAGGTATCTAGTGCCTAGGCTGTTGGGGATCAAAGAACCAGATATAATAGCTCATAAGGGGAAGTGATTCTAGACCCTGGAAACCCATCTCTCTTCTCTAGATCTCATGTTCTACCTCACTACCATCTGTAGACATTTTATCCATTCTTTAAATGTGGATCAAAAGCCATCTCTTTTAGGAAAGCTGTTTTACTTGTCTAATCACCCCTTCTCATGGAGGTGATCATACCTTCCATTAAACATCTTCCTGTAGCCCCATTGCCTGCGCTTCTTATATACTCCTCGTATTTTGTCTTATAACCAAAAAAACCGGTTGCCGTAGAGTCGATTCTGACTTATAGGCAGATGGTAAGCTTCCTTAGGGCAGGCACTGTGCTCACTTATCTCTTCATCTTCTGGAGGGCTTGAAGAGAGCCTTACATAATTAAGAAAATTTTCCTGGATGTCCTATTTAATTTTGCCCCAAGAATGCCATCTTGGGAGTTCACAGTTCTACTCAGAACATCCAGACCAGTCTTAAAGGGCCAGATTACAAAGGACAGATAAGATTCTGTAGTGTCCTTTCCTCAGTGAACTCTCATACTCCCCCTTGGAATGTAAGACACTGAGCTAGGGTGAATCAAGTGCTCTGGTTGAGCATATTTGGAAGGTGATCTCTGAGAGGCCCAGGATCATGGCTACCCTCTTATTTTTCAGAGCCTGGGCTATCATAAAAGTAAACATGAGGAAGACCTGTCATGAACTATGGGGGAAAAGGCAGTGAAGGTGGAAAACTTGGGAAATTATTGGTAACATGTGCAGGAAAGAGGCCGGGGAATCCTGCTACAGAGACTACAGACAGGAACTCAGGCACCGTTGCTATGGTGATTTTGCCTCTTGTTATATAGTATAAATCTATAACTATTTATTTATTTACTTTTTGGTAGTGCTTTTATAGTTAAAAAAATCTTTTGATGATAATAAATTATAAATATACCACAAAAGTGCATGTTTAATGAAATTTTAAGTACTGATCTTTATTTTCTGCTAAGTTGATAAATGTGTAACATGTACTAGGTGGTTTTAGACATTTACCTTCTTAGGGGGTAAAGTGTTATCACTGAATATATGAAAGCCAGAAGACACAAATCTGTTGTAATTAGTAGATTTTTTAAACCAAAAAGTTAGTAGTTATTTAAGAAGACTGTGCCCAAAGACATTGATTTAACATGTGCAATGAAAATGGTGTGTTTACCCATCATTCTGTGAAGCATAACTTTTCACTTAAATTTAATGACTGTTCTAAGCTAGTTTCACTCATTTTCAATTCCAGTTTTTCTTGTGGATACACAAAAGGTGAAGCGATAGCTGTTAATATGTTGGTTTCGCTAGCAGAAGAACTTGGCAAACAGCTAAATGATTCTAATTATTTCAGTATCATCAGATTTTTCAAATAGAGAATCATTTAATTCCAATAATAGCTCAATCCTTTTTAAATCCAGTTCATAGATTCAAAGTTTTTGGAAGGTGAAATACCTGACATTGTTGTGAATGTTACTACAAATTCAGTTCCAAGTCGACACTGAAGATGTATTATTATTATTTTTTTTTTAGTATTAATAAGGATACAATGTGGTAAGAATAAGAAACCAATGGAGCAGAAATATATTTGGAATATGTTGTAATATACTCTTACACAATTTGCAACTGTATCTAAATAAGCAGTAATATTTTACCAAATGAAATAGAAGCTCTAGCTGTCAAAATTTACAAAATTTTTGCAGGACAGAGTTTTTTTTTTTTTCTTTTTGGTGTTGAAGCTGATGATTAATACCAAAGTTTATTTCAGTAGGATTTTAGAAGTGTTTGAACCTTTCAAGAAATTTTTGGTGAATTAACCTAAGTGATCTATAATGGTACTGAACTTTTTGTAAACGAGTTCCCTAAGTTTAGTTTGCGTTTTGTTCAAAATCAGTTGAAAATCTTTAATCGATGTTTTCAGTGATTGTTGTTCTGCACAATCAAGTTGACTCTGACTCATAATGACCCTATAGGACAGGGTGGAACTGCCCCATAGGATTTCCTAGTCCGTTTAATCTTTACCGGAGCGAATCACCAGGTTTTTCCTTTCATGGAGTTCCAACCAATGACCTTTTGGATAGCAGCTGAATGTTTAGCACCATCAGGGCTCCTTGTTTTCAATGAAGAACCAAATTTTTAGTTTCTGAAGCTTTTATCAAATTGGAAAATTTGAATACAAAGTTGACAAAAAAATCATTGAAATTTATTCCTATGAAAGCAAGACAGGAACTGTACAACATAAACAATGAAAGGCTCTATGGCGTGAACAATTTAGTTTTGAAATTCTTGAATTGGTCTTAGAAATATTTTGACTTATGGACAGAGTCTTTCCATGAATCCCTTATTTTTTAGTAGCCATTTTTTGGCTTGATATGAAATTGGGAAGGACTGCAACTTTGTGATATCTAAATTTGGCAGAACATTAAAAAGAAACATAGAGACAACTTATTTGTCAATTTAGGCAACTTAGCTTTATTTCTTAAATCTATCCTTTTGTATCTCTGTGCTGCATTCCCTGTGATGTTTTGGGCCTATCTTCCAGTTCACAGATTCTCTCTTCAGTATATCTAATCTGCTATTAGGCCCACCCACTGAGTTTTAAATATCAATTATTATTATTTTTCACTTTTATAATTTTGATTTGCTTTTCATAATTCTTTCCCATTACTGATATTTTTCATTTGCTCCTCACATTTTCAAACTTCTCTTTTCTTTCTTTATACATAATAAACATAGTTTATATTTGTATTCTACGTTAACACCGATAGCTGAGCCTTTGTGAGCCTGTTCCTGCAGATTCTTATTCATGGGACTTGTTTCAGTGTCTGTTTCATTTTGACTGCTTCCTGTTTATTTTCCTTGGACCTTTACAAGAATTTATTGATGCCTGGGATAACAGTGGGTTCCTTCAGAGAAGATTTGCAATTGCTTCTGCCCAGAACCTGGGGGCATTTCAGGCTGGGATCGCTGTAAACTAGATTTCAGAGTGTGGTTTTATAGACCAACCAGCTGACATGAATTTGACCTACATATTTATGTGAGAATGTCTCTTTTTGTTACAAACTCTCAGAAGAGATTTATTCTCTCTGTTGTCTCACCTCCAAGGTTGGAAATGGGCAATTTACCCTGTAGTCCCTGACATTTATTTCTAGTTCTTTTTTTTTTTTTTTTACAGAGTGTTGCCCTTTGGTTCCTAACATGAAAAGAAGTTATTCTCTTAGTATGCCCACCTTGGGCAGGTTCTGGGCTTTGTCTCTTGCCCCCATACTCCGTGAGTCAAGGTCAAGATCAAGGTCAAATGCCCTCGAAACAACAGCCAACTTCACTGCTCTATCCAATGCTTAGGATTATTGCCTTCATTTAAAATTTGGCCAGAGTATTCTTTACTTTCTTGCAAGATAATTAATGGATTTAAGAATATTTTGTTGGGATATCTTATCCAGCATTTTTTAGTTAGTTTCAAAAAGAGCATCAATCAGTATATCTTATCAGCCATTTTAGAAGTCCTGTTGTCTTATTATTTTTTTTTTTTTTATCATTGTCTAATTGTTCAGAGTAAAATTCAAACAATACAAGAGTATAGAAAGGGAAAGCTTCTCTCCCACCTCCACTTCCTCGGAGAAACACACGACTAATATGTGCTGAATAGTTGGTAAGTACCTGGCTCCATTCTGTGTGCATTCTGTTCTTCAAAAACTAACTTATCTTCCACCAACTCTTTGAGGTAGGTTACGATTACGATCTCCATTTTCTAGATGGGAAAATGTAGGCTCAGAGAAATTAAGTATCTCACCCATCAAGTGTTGGGGTTGGGTTTTAACTTGGCAGTCTGGCCTCAGAGCCCTTGTTTTTAATCACTGCACTATTCACACCTCTCACAATCACTGCCAACAATGGGTGCAACTTTCCTTACTCTGCATATATAAACTCATATATCCATACATTTTCCTATACTGCCTTTTTATTCATCAATTCAGTAGGCATTATTTGACACACCTATATGTGTCAGGCCAGTGCTCAGTATATTCACATACTGAGGAGTGGCCTTTTTAGTGGGAGAGGCACACACTTACACACAATAATGATGATAAACCCACTGCCGTTGAGTTGATGCCAACTCATAGCAGCACTACAGGACAGAGTAGAACTGTCCCATAGAGTTTCCAAGGAGCACCGGGTGGGTTCGAGCTGCTGACCTTTTGCTTAGCAGCCTTAGCTCTTAACCACTTACACCACCAGGGTTTCCGTAACTATGATACAATGTGCTACAGGGAAGTTACAGAGCCTAGGAAGCATGGACAGATGGGAGGCCATTTCAGCCTGGGCAAGTTTCTCAGTGGAGTTGATATTTGAATTTGACCTTGAAGGATGAGCTTTAGTGTATATCGATGGAGAACTGTGTGCAACAGAATTTCTAGGAAGAGGCAGCTGCATATACAAAGGTCTAGGGACCTGAAAAGAAATGGGTTGTTTATAATCACTTTTAACATTTTGTTTAGCTGCTCATGAGGAGCAGGTAGTGTCTTCTATTTCTGTGAATTCCCATAGCCTCTGACCAGAACCCAATCGCCTCTTAGTAACTACCACCAAAAAAAAAAAAAATTTTTTTTTTTTTTTCTATTAACCACACTGTGGGCAGAGATCTTGGCCTCTGAGATGGCTTCCTGGAGACATTGATGGGAAAACAAATATGGACAGTTGAGTAGATGCAGGGAATGTGGGCCTCAGTGGATCAAGTGCCCAGAGCAAGGCTAACTTCCAAGGGAAGTAGGAAGGATGCTGAGACCAGGGCTGCCAAACACAGAGCAAGAGCCCCAGACAGGGAAACAAGTTTTCTGCAAAGTAAACACTCCCCAGCCCTGTGTTTACAGACCACCCTGAGGCCTGTCCTGCTGGTGATGCAGGGCTTCCTTAGAGTCTGGAGTCTCAGGGAGTAGGGCTCTGGTGCCTGAGTTATGGTTTTCTTCCTCCCCTGAAGCTCCCAGTACAGAACGTACCTCTTTCCTTCTCCCCTTATTCTTACTCAGCTGCTTCATCTCTCGAAAAGTGATTTCTCAGAACCTCAGTTTTCTCCTTGTGAAATAAGGATTAATACTGTTTACTGATAGTGAAGCTTGAATTAGATAGCATATGCAAAAGGAAGAGAAGCCTCTGGCCTGTAGTAGGCACACAGCACACATCTATTTTCTTTTTTGTATTTTTGTAATTCACATCCCAGAGGCATCTTCTCTGAGGCTCAGAGCCTTGTGTAAACCCAGGGTACCCAGGGCACCAGACGTTCAAACCGTCAGCACAATGGGTTGGATCCAGGGCCAGACGCCCCAAGACACTCAAATAGCCAAAGGCTGATGAGGCGGTGGCGTCAGCTTAATAGCTGCTGTCAGGGATGGAAGTATTAATTTATAACCAAAAGAGCATATCATGGGAAAAAATAAATAAGGGCAGTATTATTGAACCCAAAAGTCTCCATATGTTTATCCCACTGAGACATTTAAGCACAACAATTGCTGAAATGTGGTATCACAGGCTGGTAAAAGGCTACTAAAACTCAGCCGGCATTAGACCTCCTCCCAGGGTGTGCTGGAATGAATCACCTCCCTGCAGGGTGACCCCAAGACTCACTTCCCTCTGATTCACCCCTGCCCCCACTTCCCATGACCTCCTTTCTGTCCAGCCTCCAGTTCACTGCCTTTCTTGCAAATCTCATTTCTATGGTTGTTAGAGGCTCACCAGAGGGTTGTTGTGACACCAGGCTCTCATGGATGCTGTCAGAGGATGAACCAAGCAGATTGTAAATGTCAGCGTTGCTCAGGAGGAGAAGAGTATCTCCACGAGTAAGAAGGAAGCACATGAGGAGGGCCTGAGTTGCCGAGACCTGGGGTGTTACATGACAGGGTAGAGCCCAGCCTCTTTGGTTTCCAAAGTCCTCTGTACACCCTCCTCTCTGGCCCTCCTTCCCACCCTGTGCAGCAGGATGGTCTTCAGGAGATGTGGGTCTGAACATGAGGGGTTTGGCCCTCACTTCTTCAAACTTTTACAGCCCACAGCCC
This sequence comes from Loxodonta africana, assembly GCF_030014295.1. Classification (NCBI taxonomy): domain Eukaryota; kingdom Metazoa; phylum Chordata; class Mammalia; order Proboscidea; family Elephantidae; genus Loxodonta; species Loxodonta africana. Next base: position 30,223,778 of record NC_087356.1, read on the forward strand.
TGAAGAGAATGTGCTGAAAACATGCTTCTTAATGGAAACCCTGGTGGTGTAAGTCGTTAAGAGCTACGGCTGCTAATAAAAAGGCTGGCAGTTTGAATCCACCAGGCGCTCCTTGGAAACCCTATGGGGCAGTTCTACTCTGTCCTATAGGGTCACTGTGAGTTGGAATTGACTTGACAGCAAGGGGTTTGGTTTTGGTTTAATGGAAAACAGCATCAGTTAAAACAAAAACCCATCTGACAGTGAGTCTGAAAGATCTGGGTTTTAGTCTTTTATTTTTCTGCCACAGACCAGTGTGAGCTTTTGGCAAACCACTTCCTCTCCAAGCCTTGATTTGGTTTCTGTAAGGCCTGTGAATGAGTCCTGCGGCAAATCTCAGCCCTGAGGTGGAGCTGGGCTGCCTTCTTCTAGCTCCAGTGTGGCCTGGCTCCTCCCTGGCCCCTGCTTCATCTTACGTGCCCTCTCAGTAACAGTCTCTTGAGGTTCCCTTACCTCCCTTAGAAGTGGTCGAATTCATTTCAGGTACTTCAACTCTTCCATCTAATGTGGTTGTTGTGAAGACTGAATCAGACAAAAGTTGGGGAATTTTACTTGTTATATGAGGCACTGTTAGAGGCTTTCACTAAACAGACATGCAGGCACAGGAAAGACAGGAAGAAAGGCAGCTCATTCTGGTGTGTTATGCCAAATTTGAAGCTTTAGGAAGGTCATAGACAACTGGGGGTGGATGGTGGCTAGGTAGAACACCTGGCTGAATATCTAGGGAATCTGTGGTGCCCACACCTGGCTTGGGCAGGGACTCAATCAGATGAGGATGTTCTAACCATTAGATCATATGAGTCCTGAGCCTGGACTTCAAGGAGAAATAGTTAGGTCAAGGGTAACTCATTGCACAAGAAGCAATCAGAGGCAGGGATTGGGGTTAGTGAGCCGATGGCACAAGGGACCTCAATGATTTCCGAGGCCATTAGGGCGGGGAGGGTGATTAGAAGTTGTTATAGATTGAATTAAGTCCCCCCCGCCAAAATATGTGCTGGAATGTTCATCCCTCTACATATGAATGTAATCCCAATTGAGAATAGGGTTTTCTTTGTTGTGTTATGAGGCCATATCTGTGTGGGGTGTGTCCTAAGCATAATCACTCTGAACTATAAAAAAAGCAGCATGGACCCAGAGACAAGTGAGCACGAATGGGGGGAAGATAGATGCCACACAAAGATCACCAAGGAACTGAGGAACACCAGGGCTAGAGAAGCCGAGGCAAGGATCTTCTCCCAGGAGCCAGCGTCCTGAATTCTAGCCTCCTGAACTCTAAGAAAATAAATTTCTCATGGTTCCTTAAAGCCACCCACTTGTGATATTTCTGGTACAGTAAAACTAGAAAACTAACACAGGTCGTTCAGTCCAGTCCTTTACTGAATACACAAAAGCACTGAGGCTCAGAGAGGTGAATCTGAAGCCAAGTAGTGCTTAAAACCAGAGGTGGCTCCAGAATTTCTATTTTGAAGGGCTAGGGGAAGAAACTGGGCTGAGAGGCTGGGGAAGGTTTTCTTGAAGCTGCTTTGGCATAACGCTTTACATAAGATTGAAAAAGTGAGTACTCTCTGTCCTTGTTAGAAAATCAGAGGGAAGCCTGTTGGAGACTTGGTACCAACACTGCTTGATCCCAAGGACTCTGCACTCCTGCTCGTCCCCACTAGATGTGGCCCTGGAACATTTTTGTGCAAAGGGGAAAGAGGGTCAGTGGTCCTTCTAGGTCCTTGCAGCCCTGGCCCTGAAGCCTGGACACTGCCCCGCCAGGGTCACCAGGAAAGGACAGAGGGCAGAGCCCAGGGTCCTTCCTTGGCCATCAGTGCTTACTGCAGAGCAATACCCATCTCAGTCCTGAGTAGAACACCTGGCTGACGATCTAGGAAATTTCAGGCCTGGATTGAGAAGACCAGGAAAGTGATTTCTAGCAAAAAACTCATTAGCACCAACCTCCATTATCACAAAACACAATTTGTAGGGCCCACAGAATTCATTAAAATGGGATTTTACTTATAGTAATAACTACAAACCAAGAAGATGATTTATGGCCTGCTTTCAAATGCCTTAAAAAAAAAAAAATTTTTTTTTTTCGAATGCCTTTGGAGGTAGGCCATGAAAGGATTTGCTCTCCCCCTCCGTCTTGAAAGGTTTTGACCTTCAGGGCCTTTTCTGTGCCTTGGTAACAGGTGTCACAAACAGAGTGAAGACATTTGTTTGAGCAGCTTCAGTGGCTTTGTTTCTGTTTCATGGCTACTCAGCTGGCTTTGAGGCCTCTCCTCCCAATGCTCTTTCTTTTTGACTATTTACTCTGGGTGGTTCCAAGTTCCCTGGGTGACTGGACAACTGAAAAAATGGCCATGGGCCACTTCAGGAGCTATTGTCCTAAAGGAGCTGGATAGTTCGTACTTCAAGTGACCTGGAACCTCACTGCAGCCTTGCTACAGAGCTGAGTGTACCACCTGCAATGAAGCAGGCCAGTTTGACTCAACAGATTTGATAAGGCTTTTATTTATTCATTTATTTTTTAATATGGTGCTGTCAAAATGTAGATTTTTTTTTGTACCAAGTAATGTGCACAATGGAAAGCCTGATGGTGTAGTGGTTAAGAGCTACATCTGCTAACCAAAAGGTCGGGAGTTTGAATCCACAGGTGCTGTTCGGAAACCCTATGGGGCAGTTCTACTCTGTCCTATAGGGTCACTATGAGTTGGAATCAACTCGATGGCAACAGGTGGTTTTTTTTAATTGGCACAAAATTGCAGACCCCTTGCCATCCTCAAGCCTTTCTCTCTCCATTGTCTTACCTCTCTCAGGCTCCATCTTTAAGCTTTACTCTAGAGTGAGGGCTGGAATGATATGTGAGGACAAAAGATGGGATGGGGTGCAGGAAGGGGAAGGAGGAGTCTATTAAAAAACACCTGAAATAGTACTTGTTTGTTTTCTGGCAGTACCAACATGTCTTTGCTGTCAAATCTTACTCATTTGTAATCATTGGTTTCTGGGTATATGACAGGGTCAAAGACCACCTGCTCTTCCTCTGGGAAAACAGTGCCCCTCTCAGATTCTCTGAGCATGGTCCTTTTTCTGTCAGATATCCATTTCACCGTCTTGGAGGAGATACGATGCCAGATTGCTCCCTGGAGCAGAGTTCGGTGGTGACCCACTACAACCTTTGGTTCCCCTTCTCCCTTAGGAACCCACACCAGTTGCTGTGGAGATGTCTCTGACTCATGGTGACCCCACATGTGTCAGAGTAGAACAGTGCTCTGTAGAGTTTTCAATGGCTGATCTTTTGGAAACAGATTGCCAGGCCTTTCTTCTGAGGCACCTCTGGGTGAACTCAAACCCCCAACCTTGTGGTTAGCAGCCAAGCACATTAACCTTTTGCCCTACCCAGGGATGCCTTAGTAACAAAACCATAATTTTAGTCAGGTATAACCATGCGACTAAGCTATGGCCAAGGAGATATAAATGGAGGGTGCATAAGAGTTCTGGGAGGGAGCATCTTTCTCCCTAACCCCTCCTTTTTGTTGCCTAGAATGTGGGCATAATGACTGGAACTTCAGCAGTCAATGTGGACCATGAGGTGGCCCTGAGAATGGAAGCTACATGTAGGGGAGCAGAAAGATAGAAGGAGACCAAGAGCCTGGTGACTTCATAGAGCCAACATACCTGTCCTGAACTGCCTCTGTGTGGGATTAGTTTATGTGATAGAATAAACCTCTGTGCATTTAAGACACAGTAGTCGAGTCTCAGTTACTCTCAGCTGATCCAAATCCTAACTGATAACAGCATTTTGTACTTGTAAGTAGGGAGTAGAAATAATAGAACCTGAAATGTAACATTAGCTTATTGGAGAGAGGGGTGGCAAATATTAAGGACTTAGCTATTGCAGGTTAGAAATTTGGTGACCCTTATTATGCAGTGGAAACAAATTTGGTCAACACATGTGTTGGGAGTGGAAATAATAGAGCTTAAAATATAACATTAGCTTATCGGAGAGGGGTGGCAAATATTAAGGACTTAGCTATTGCAGGCTGGAAATTTGGTGACCCGTATTATGCAGTGGAAACAAATTTGATCAACATGTGCGTCTTAGTTATCTCGTGCAGCTATAACAGAAATACCACAAATGGGTGGCTTTAACAGACACTTGCTTTTCCACAGGAAACCCTAGTGGTGTAGCGGTTAAGGGCTACAACTGCTAACCAAAATGTCGGCAGTTTGATTCTGCCAGGCACTCTTTGGAAACTCTATGGAGCAGTTCTACTTTGTCCTATAAGGTCACTATAAGTCGGACTCAAAGGGGCAGTGGGTTTTTGTTTGGTTATTTTCCCACAATTTAGGAGCCTAGGAGCCTGAATTCAGAGTACTGGCGCTAGGAGAAGGCTTTCTCTTTGTCAGCTCTGGAGGAAGGTCCTCGTCTCTTTTGATCGGCTCTTCCTGAGTGATCTTCATGTGGCTGGTCATCTCTCTTTCACTTGTTTAATTGCTTCATATCTCAAAAGAGATTGACTCAAGACACACCCTACACTAGTCTAGACTCATTAACATAACAAACACAACTCATTCCCAAATGGAATTTTAACCGCAGGCATAGAGGTTAAGATTTACAACATGTATTTTTGGGGGGATACAATTAAATCTATAACAGTGTGTCCCACTGTCTCTGGGAAGCTAGATCCCAAGCTGACTGCACCTGACACATTAGGGGAAATGCTATTTATGGGTTCCTTCTTGATGCCTTTTGTAAAGTCCTATGAAAGAGATGAATTCTGGCAAAAGCCAGTCAGTCTGCAGACATAGATAGAAGGTAATACAGCTTTGCTAAAACAGGCTTGTAATTTGGTGTATTGGTTGGTTGAAAAAGCTAACTGCTCTTGCACCCAAATGAAGTAGTGGCTGTAGAACTGCATCCTTAGAAGGAGGTAAGACTGCTGTCCTGCCCTAGTAGGGTGGTGAGCTCAAGACCTTGTCTTAGCCTAGATGACAATCCCATGTACCACTCTTGGTGTTATGGGGATGTTGAGTCTCCCCTGTGGCCACTGGCTTTCAGGTAAGTTCAGCATTTTCATGCCACTGGCATCCTTAGGACATCAGACAACATATCCTATGTCCTTACAGAGCTTAACAGAAAGGCTGCATTTTATACTAGGAGGAACAGTTTATTTTAGTCCTCTCCTACAATTCATTTAAAACTAAACCAAAAAACAAACAAACAAAAAAACCCAAATCCATTGCCTTCGAGTCAATTCTGACTTATAGCAACCCTATAGGACAGAGTAGAACTGCCCCATAGAGTTTCCAAGGAGCACTTGGTAGATCGGAACTGCTGACCTTTTGGTTAGCAGCCATAGCACCTAACCACTATACTACCAGCACTTCCCATTTAAAACTAGCATTTATGAAACAGAGTTTTTATAAACAGAATCCTAGCTATTTGTGTACAGCAGTCACACATTGCTCACTCTCTAATTCCCTTCTCTTGGGTCCAAGATAGAAATATTCCTTAGAGATCCAGCTACCTACAGAGAATTTTGGTGTTAAGAGGTTACAGAGAATCTAACGTTTTGAGATGCTACGATTGTCTTTGTCCTTCCTATAATCATCTACTTGCCCCACACCCCTAGATCTTTATTGTGTTGGTCATGATGGATCTTTGAAATAAGACGTTCCTTGAATATACAATGGTAGGTTTTGCCAGTGTTGCTCAGGATGTATTTATACCAAAGAAAGCTCAGAAGCTTCCATGAATAAAATGGCAGTGACTCCGAACACCAGCAATTAGTGATATTGGGAAAGATAAGTATATTTACCGTCATATTATCCCTTGACAACATGTGAGAAAATTGGAGCTCATATACAAGTGGCTATCAAATGGCAGAGATGGGACCCCTAACTATTAGTTTTGTCTGATTTCAAAGTTCATGTTTTGGAAGGGGTATGCAGAGTTCTGCACAGTTCAGAGACCCATCAGGAAGACAGAGGCTGGAAATGACTAAGCCACAGCCTTTTGCATCACTGCTAGCACTTATTTATTTACTCAGTATCGGTTAACAGCCTACTATGTACAAGGTCAGTGAAAAAGAGGAAGACCCTCTGTGAGGTGGATTGACACAGTGGCTGCAACAATGGGCTCAAGCATAGCAACAGTTATGGGGATGGTGCAGGACCAGGCAGTGTTTCGTTCTGTTGTACATAGGATTGCTATGAGTCGGAACTGACTCGACAGTATCTGACGACTATGTTCCAGGTAAGGAGCCTGGTGGTGCTATGGTTAAGCACTTGGCTGCTAGCTGAAAGGTTGGTGGCCTAAACCCACCAGCCGCTCTGTGGGAGAAAGATGCTTCCGTAAAGATTTACAGCCTTGGAGACCCTGTAGGGCAGTTCTACTTTGTCCTATAGGGTCACTATGAGTTGGAATTGACTCGATGGCAATGGGTTTGGTTTTTTTTTTTTTTTTTTATGTGCCAGGTGCTGTGTGTCATGATGCAATTCCACTTTAGACAGAACAAAAAAGTGAACAACCTCTTTGAAATCTGCTGTCTCCCCATGACTTAATCTACTTTGTCTAAACTCTTGCCTTCTTTCCAAAGAAGGTGGTGGCTATTCAAGTACACATAGGCTACAGGGCTGAAATGGTTCCTTGCCTCCCCAACAGGCACCCTATTTTGTCCATTCAAAACTGGAGGTGTTTGAACAGGCCTATCCCACATGGGTGGGAGTGTCACCCAGTTGACATAGCCCTGCTGTGGTGGGGAGTTGGCCTTTTACTACACTTCTTCACACTGTGGTAGACAATTGTGCTGGGCTGCAGTCATGTCAAGGCATGGGGAATCTCCTGGACTCTGTTCCATTGGCCATTTTTGTCATTCTGGGTCATTGCTGGATGGCAGCCTTGAAGACCTACTGAGTGTCTTTCAGAGCCAGGCACCATGGCAGGGGCTGGGAATGTGAAGGTAGACACCATAGGACTCTCAGAAAGCTCTAGCCTTATGAAGGTGATAGACAACAGTGAACCAAACTTACAAATAAATGTACAATTACAGCTATGAGAAATGCTATGAAAAAGAAGGGCCAGGAAAGCAAGTAGCAACAGGGCCTGGGCTGCCTTGAGGGGCAGGGGAAGATTCTCTGAGGTAATGGCATGTGAGCTGTGACCTGCAAGTTGAATTGAGCCTGGCTAGGTGAAGAGTGGCATGGGGGTGGGGGTCATTCCAGAAAGCGAGATGAACCATCAAGTTCAAAGGCCCTGTGGCAGGAGAAAGACTGGCATGTTCAAGGAACTACAGCATAAACAGCAAGAGGGAGAATGAGTGAGATAATGATAAGAGCTAATACCATTGGGTGCTTATTCTAATAAACTAGCTAGGCTATTATAATAAACAGCTAGGTGCTATTTTAAGGGTTTAACATATATGAGCTCATTTAATCCTCACAACAACCTGAGGAGGTAGAGGCCACTATGACCTACATTTGACAGATGAGGAAACTGAGCCACAAAGAGGCTAAGTAACAAACCCAGGTTTACATTCAAACCACACTAAGTGGTTTGAATCTCCAGGGAGCCAGAGCAGTGGACAGAGTGGGGAGTTGTCTTTACCCAGATTGGAATGGGAAGCCAGTGTATGGTCGTTTTTGAAGAGCTCGAGACTGAAGCATATTACTTCTAAGGTCTATTCTTACTACAAAATGATCATTTTTGTCTTTCCTTTCCTTTTGTCTTTTCTTCAGTTAGGAAAAATTGGAGGAACCAAAAACAGTGCCAAGACATTTTGTATACTTTCTATTGCTTAATGCTCAGCCCAGCCTTTTGAGGTTTGCAATACTATTCTTATTTTACAAATCAGGAAATTGAGCTCAGGAAGCTTACTTAGATTGCTCAACGCCTCACGCTTAATAAATAGTGAGGCCAGGATATGAATCTGTTTCTACCTGACTCAGAAATGTAGTCTCCTTCTGCTAACCCAGGGCTGGGCAAACTTTTTCTTAAAGTTCCAGACAGTAAATATTTTAGGCTTTGTGGGCATTGCAACTACTCAATTCTGCTTTTGTAGAGTGACAACATGTAAATGAATGGGTGTGGCTGTGTGACAATAAAACTTTATACATAAAAACAGGTGGTTGGACGATTTGGCCCATCGGCCATAGTTTGCTGACCCTTACTCTAAACAATAAAATATTAATTTACCTTATATAGGAAAAGGAAATGAAATTGGCATTTGCTTAAGCATTCAATATGGCAACACTCATCTGTCAGTTTGTCCTACTGTGCTTGATTATGTATTGCTGTGATGCTGGAAGCTATGTCACTGGTATTTCAAATACCAGCAGGGTCACCCATGGTGGACAGTTTTCAGCAGAGTTTCCAGACTAAGACAGACTAGGAAGAAGGACCTGGTGATCTACTTCTAAAAAAACTGGCCAGTGAAAACATCATGAATAACAATGGAACACTGCCTGATATAGTGCTAGAAGATGAGCTCCTCACGTTGGAAGGCGCTCAAAATATGACTGGGAAAGAACTGCCTCCTCAAAGTAGAGTTGGCCTTAATGATGTGGATGGAGTAAAGCTTTTGGGACCTTCATCAGGTGATGTGGCATGACTCAAAATGAGAACAAATAGCTGAAAATATCCATTAATAATCAGAATGTGGAATATAAGAGGTATGAATCTAGGAAAATCGGAAGTTGTCAAAAATGAAATGGAATGCTTGAAGATAGATATCCTAGGGATTAGTGAGCTGAAATGGACTGGTTTTAGCCATTTTGAATCAGACGATCAGTCCACTATACCGGTAATGACAAATTGAAGAGGAACGGAATTACGTTTATTGTCGAAAAGAACATTTCAAGATCTATCTTGAAGTACAACACTGCAAGTGATACAATAATATCCATATACCTACAAGGAAGACCAGTTAACATGACTATTATTTAAATTTACACACCAATCACTAATGCCAAAGATTTTTTTTTTTTTTTACCAACTTCTGTAGTCTGAAATTAATCAAACAAGGCAATCAAGATGCATTGATAAGTAGTGGTGATAGTACATTGACAATTACTTGAATGCAAAGTTGGAAACAAAGAATAGGGATGAGTAGTTAGATAATATGGCCTTGGAGACAGAAATGAGGGTGGAGAATGATAGAATTTTGCAAGACCAAAGATCTATTCACTGGAAACACCTTTTTTACAACAACATAAATGGCAGCTATACATGTGGACTTCACCAGATGGAATACTCATGAATTAAATAGACTACACCTGTGGAAAGAGGTGAAGGAGTTCCAGAATAAGGCCAGAGGCCGACTGCAGAACAGACCATCAATTGCTCATACACAAGTTCAAGTTCAAGCTGTTGAAAATTAAAACAAGTCCCACTTGAATTTCCAGAGCATTTTAAGAATAGATTTGATGCACTGGACACTAATGACCAATGACCAGATGAGTTGTAGGATGCCATCAAGGATATCACACATGAAGAAAGCATAAGATCATTAAAAAGACAGGAAAAACAGAAAAGACCAAAATGGATGTTAGAAGAGACTCTGAAATTTGATTTTGAATGTAGAGTAGCTAAAGAGAAAGGAAGAAATCATGATGACACAGAAAAGCTCAACAGAAGATTTCAAAAGGTGACTCAAGAAGACTAAAGTTTTATAATGAAATGTGCAAAGACCTGGAGTTAGAAAATCAAAAGGGCAGAATACACTCGACACTTCTCAAGCTGAAAGAACTGAAGAAAAAATCTAAGCCTGGAATTGCATTATTGAAGAATTCTATGGCCAAAATATTGAATGACGCAGGAAGCATCAAAAGAAGATGAAAGGGATACACAGAGTCACTGTACCAAAAAGAATTGGTCAACACTCAACCATTTTGGGAGGTAGCATATGATCAAGAACTGATAGTATTGAAAGAAGTCCAAGCTGCACCGAAGGCATTGGCAAAAAACAAGGCTCCAGGAATTGGCGGAATACCAATGGAGATATTTCAACAAACAAATGCAATGCTGGATGTGCTCACTTATCTATGCCAAGAAATTTGCAAGACAGCTGCCTGGCCAACCAGCTGGAAGAGATTCATATTTGTGCCCACTCCAAAGAATGGTGACCCAAGAGAAAAATGCAAAAATTATTGAAAATATCATTAATAACACACGTAAGTAAAATTTTGCTGAAGATAATTTAAAAACAGTTTCAGCAGTACACTGACAGGGAACTTCCAGCAATTTAAGCCGGATTCACCAGAGGATGTGGAATAAGGGATATCATAGCTGATATCAGATGGATCTTGGCTAGAAGCGGAGAATACCAGAAAGACATTTGCCTGTGTCTTACTGACCATGCAGAGGCATTGGACTGTGCGAATCATAACAAATTATGGACAACACTACAAAGAATGTGAATTCCAGAACACTTAATTGTGCTCATGAGAAACCTGTCCATAGACCCAGAGGCAGTTTTTTGAACAGAACAAGGGGATTCTGTGAGGTTTAATATCAGGAAAGGTGTGTGTCAGCGTTGTATCCTTTCACCATATTTATTTATTCAATCTGTATGCTGAGCAAATAATCAGAGAAGCTGAATTATATGAAGAAGAACATGGCATCGGGATTGGCAGAAGACTCCTTAACAACCTGTAATATGCATATGACACAACCTTGCTTGTTGAAAGTAAAGAGGACTGGAAGCACTTACTGATAAAGGTCAAAAACTACAGCCTTCAGTATGGATTACATTTCAACATAAAGAAAACAAAAATCTTCACAACTGGACCAATAGGCAACATCATGATAAACAGAGAAAAAATTGAAGTTGTTAAGGATTTCATTTTACTTGGATCCACAATCAACACCTATAGAAGCAGAAGTCAAGAAATCAAATGACTGTTGAACTGGGCAAATCTGCTACAAAAGCCATCTTTAAAATGTTAAAAAGCAAAGATGTCACTTTGAGGACTAAGGTGCGCCTGACTGAAGCCATGGTCTTTTCAATCGCTTCATATGCATACAAAAGCTGGGCAATGAATAAGGAAGACTAAAGAAGAATTGATGCCTTCGAATTATGGTGTTGGTGAAGAATATTGAATATACCATGGACTTCCAGAAGAACTAACAACAGAAGAAATACAGCCAGAATGCTCCTTGGATGTGAGGCCTCGTCTCACTTGCTTTGGACATGTTATTAGAAGGGGCCAGTCCCTGGAGAAACACATCATTTTTGGTAATGTAGAAGTTCAGCAAAAAGGAAGATCCTCAATAAGATGAATTTACACAGTGGCTGCAACAATGGGCTCAAACGTAGCAAGATTCTGAGGATGGCACAAGACTGGGCAGTGTTCCGTTCTGTTGTACATGGAGTCATTGTAAGTCAGAACAGATTCAATGGCTCCTAAAAACAAGGGAGCAGTCCAGGTATTATGCTGACTCTTCATGGCCTTTACTTCCACCTTCCAGGTGTTACCACCCATACGGCACTCAAGGAAACTGAGGCACAAAGGGATTAAGTTTTTTGCCCAAGGTCACATTGTTAGTAAGTAATTATGGCAGAGTGGGTGTGTGAACAGGCCTATCAGCCTGGGGTTAGGGATTAGGCAGGATTTGAGTCTGGGCTGTCTGACTTTGGCATCTGTAATTTTTCTACTAAAATGAGAGCAGTAAAGGAGAATCCATCTGCCGGCTTTCCTGCTGTGGCCACAAAGTCATAAAGGCATAAATATGCACCTGGTCAGCTCTGTCTGACCCATGGGCTTAGGTGTCCTTTGCTTTCTGCTCCCTGAGCTTGGTAAAGCAGCATCCTTCTATGCAATTAAGGGAGACTGGCTCCTCCCAGAGAGAATCAGGAACTGCTGTATATGAAATAGACTCTTCCAGAGCTTTCTTTCCCCCACATATAAACAAGTAAATCATCAGTGTTCAATATTCTGGTAACAAAGTGATCTCCTTCCCGTTGAGCTGAAGGTAGGGGAGGCTCCACTGGGGAAGAAATGAAAACCTGAATTGTAAGTTTATTTGAGACAAAGCCAAGATGCTAACATGTTGTTCAGGCGGGGGCAGGGGGGCAGGTAGTAGAGTGAGGCAGAGAGGTAAGCACTAGAAAGATTGGATTGCGTTGACTGCCACCCTGCCCATCCAGCCCCGGTCAACTCCCACCAGCAGCACAGAAATAAAAATATAGCCCATTAATCCTAGATGCGTGTCCAGGTTGTTAATGGGGAGAGGAGGCATAGAATTCAGAATTTGCCTTTGTTTCTTTTAAATCAATGTGTTTGCATTAACGTGGAAATGGAAGTCCCATCGCATTGAGCAGTCATTTTCCGGACGCTGTATGATTCTTTTCTGGCCACAATGGAAATAGAAATACTCAATTTCACCCATTAGCCTTTGGAAGTTACATCTACTTTGAATTTCTCAAAGTAGCCTCCTTTCCTTAGTACCGTGTGCAGATACTGCATTTACTGGGCAGGGAGCTGGGTGGGTGGTAAGTACTATGTACTTCCTACTCACATTAATTCAGAAAAGCAAAAGGGGGAATTACAAGTGAGGGTGGGAGGCTGGAAGTGGCAGGAATTTTTTTTTTAAGAGAAAAAAACAAAAAAACAGAGGCAGATAAAATGTCCGTCTGAAGAAATGACTTAAAAAGTCATAAAGAGAAAGGAAACCAAAATTTGTGTGTAAACCTTACAGAGGCAAATCATGGGAGGCATGGGCTTAACATGAGCTGTGGACAGAAGCTGCCTGTGTTTTCTTGGGTAGTTTCTGGCTGGTCTATGTTAAGAAGTTCAGAGAGGAAACTCAGAGGGCTGTTGTCTGGACTCTGCCAAACCAAACCCGACCATCTTCCCCTTAAGAATCTACTCAGGGGTGGTTCACTCAAATCCTCCTCAAGGCTTCTCTAAGCACCTCTACAGCTCTGTATGGACACCAAAATCCAGTATGAAGGCATGTTGTCCAGTTGCTTTTCATCTTGTCTGCACAATGAGACTGTAAGCTCCTTAAAGACAAGGATCTGGTTGCTTATTAAGTATGCGTTCTTTGTGGTGTCCAGAATGGTGCTAGATTAAGAGGAAACTCAGGTGTTATCTGAGATGTCCCTGCCCTGCTTTGTCTGTCAGTGGTCCAGATTCATTTGGCTCAAACTCCCAGTTTTATAATCTTGGTAGGGTCCAAAACTCTATACATGATATGTGAAGATTCTCCTGGTCTTTCTTTTCATGGGTCCCTTTGTGGCTAGTTCTTAACTGCATACATAGGCTACCCCTTTTATTCCCCTCAACCTTTATGAAAGACTCACTCTTTTACTGGTTTCCATGAAAGTTGGTGAGTCTAGTAAGAACTAGGGATTTAGAGATCACAGGAGGGTCCCATTGGACAAGTCACAGCCTTCCTCTATCTTGTTGGATGCTATAGATTAAACTGTGTCCCCAAAAAGGTGTGTTGAAGTCATAACCCCAGTATTTGTGAATGTGACCTTGTTTGGAAAATAGGGGTTTTCTTTTGTTATCAGTTAAGTTAAATGCAATCATACTAGAGTAGTGTGTGTTCTAATCATAATCCCTTCTAATCCATGAGTTTGGTTTTTATTTTTTAATCTTTATAGATGCAGATCACCAGGCCTTTTTCCATGGTGCCAAACTACCAACTTTTAGTTAGTAGTCAAGTGTAAACCATTTGTGCCACCTAGGGATCTGTAGAGATTACAGCCAAGAGAACTCATGGAGCACAGTTCTACTCTATAACACATAGGGTTGGAATCAACTCGATGGCAATGAGTTATCAGGCACTCTACTAGGTGCTAGGAATACACGGATGAATAAGGCATGGCCCTTTCCCCAAGGACCATAGGTATGTACCAGAAGTGTACTATACCATCTCCTGTCACAGCAGCCCCCTAAGAGGGGGCTTGCTTGGTCTATCTCAATGGTCTATATTTCATACGCCCTGGAAATGTAGTCTGCTTATTAGACTGAACTCTTTTAGGTTTCCTGAAGCTGCCTACCCTGATGTCTGCCCCATCCCACCATGGGAGTCCAAGCCCAGAGCTCTGGCTGCTCTCTAATGTTCTGCCACAGTATTCAAGGTCATAGCCTGAGATAAGACAGAAAGGAAAGAGGAAACATTTATTGCACTATACTTGGTGCTTTCAAATATACTATTTCCCTTGATTTTCATAACAACTGTATGACAACCTGTCTATCATTCCTGTTTTATGGATGAGGATGCTGAAGTTCAGAGTGGTTAAGTGACTTGCCTAAAGTAACACAGCCAGTGGGGGCTGGTGGAGAGGAGATGTGACTCAATCCCAGAGTCTCCAAACTTTCCTTCCATGTTCTGCTTAGTACACCACTAAATCCATTTAAGGTGTTGGCTCATGCTTTCTGGGTGCTCAGTTTTCTCATTTCTCATGCCAAGCTTGAAGCTGCCAAATATGTCAGGAGAAGGTTGTTAACAATAGCCCCTCTGATCCCCTGGGCCTCCCTTCTCCAGACGACAGAAGGTTCATGGTAAGTTTGGCAAACAATTCTGGTGTATGCTGCCAAACTAGAAACAATGATTTCTGTCTCTTATAAGCTCCTCAGTTAAGTCCCTGAAACTCAAATGGGGGTGGGCAAAAGCAATGAAGAATAAAGGATAGAGATACTGAATAGGCTGAAGGATGAAGTATTTGAGGAAGAGGTAATTCGGTTATTCATTCATTCATGCAACAAAATTTTGAGTGCCAAGATATAATGTGCTGGGACATAAGGCAAATAAGGTACAGTGTCTGCTGTAAAAGAATTCATGGCCCATTAGGGAGAGGACATGCAAACCAGAGAGAGGGGCCCATTTAATTTAAACACAATTTTATTCAGCTCAGGGAACTGCATTCTCAAATTATCAATCATCACTTCTCCCTCTAGAATTTTTAACATTTTAGAGGGCATTCTAGAACATTCCACCTAAAACTCCTCATTCCTAATAGGAGCTAATACTCTATGTCCTAAACCTACTCCCTTGTAGCTCTTGTATTTTTACCTATTATATTCATCTCTGTCTTTTGTTTCTGGGGTTTTGGAGAGTTTCTCAAATTGGACTTTTGAGTCACCAAGATGACTTTCTACACTCTTCAATCTGTTACTCGCTGCTAACAAGTGTCAATAAAAATTTGAAATTTCAAATTTGCATTTATTAACATACAAGATAAATTTACATGGAAAT
Source organism: Loxodonta africana (assembly GCF_030014295.1). Lineage (NCBI taxonomy): Eukaryota > Metazoa > Chordata > Mammalia > Proboscidea > Elephantidae > Loxodonta > Loxodonta africana. Next base: position 30,239,013 of record NC_087356.1, read on the forward strand.
TTAAAAAATTTTCAGGAGTAATATTCTCTGATGCCAGGTTGTTCAGTTGCTTTTAGATAGCATGGTCTCCCGAATCTCAAGTCTCCTTTAGAATAGGAATCAGTTTTGCTCTGTTTCTGGTTGTGGCTCACGTTTTGGAACAAGCTTTCTTCGGAGGAGAACATTTGTTCTGATGCTCCGGGTGGGTTTCCTTTTTTTCGACTGCTGAATCATTTTATATGTCTGGTGATGTTTCTGTGTTTGCTGACCTTTCCTGAGAAAGTATAGTTTGTTCAGAGTTGTGAGTTGAGATGGTTTCTGTCAGAGATGGTGGGGATGCTCATTCAAGTCTTAAGTCCAAAAAAAAGAGAGAAAAGGAGAAGCCTTCAGCTTCAGAGTGTAGGAGGACAGTTGGCTGTGAAGAGTGGGAAGAAGCTACAGTATTTGCACAAAAGAGAACCTCGCTGTGCTGAAGCAGTCCTTCCAGTACAAGGTGACACCCACAGCCATCTCAGAACCCCTGTGGCTATGCTGGCACTTAACGATCACATCTTTCTAGCCCGGGAGGCTCCATCTATCAGCTCCCACTAGACTTCTTGAGCACTCGTGTAAGACCGCGTTTTTTGCCCCAATATTGGCTCTATGTTGTCCTAGCCCTGCTGCTGAAAGTTAGGAACATTTGTGCCAAGTTAGGACTCCCTGACTGTGAAAGTTAGGAAAATAATTATGACTAATGGCAGTTCCAGGGCAGGGAGCTTCGCTGCTAAACAGATGGGGAACCACTCCTGTTCTCTTTTGCTACGAGTCTCAGCATTGGAATATAATCTCTATACCTTACCCTGTTTCAAGATTCTCCAAACCTGTATGTTAGGAGGGATTGTACTAGATACTCCGTACATTTCCCAGATCAACTTCTCCTTCGTATGCACAAAATTGAGGGTGGCAGGTCCATTGTTTGATCCAGGCCATTAGCACCACCTTTTTACAACACACTAGGCAATATAATACATACTGTGGTTAAGTGCTTAGTCTCTGGAGCCAGACCCATTGGTTCAAATGCTAGCTCTACCACTGGTTGTGGGACTGTTGGACTTAGTTACCTTCCCTGTGCTATGGTTTCTTTGTCTATAACAACAACAACAACAAAACCAAACCTGTTGCCGTCTAGTAGATTCTGACTCAGAGTGACCCTATAAGACAGAGTAGAACTGCCCCTTTGGGTTTCCAAGTTGTGGATGGTGGATTCAAACTACCGACCTTTTTGTTAGCAACTATAGCTCTTAACCACTATACCACCAGGCTCCTCACCTATAATTTTTTTGGAGGATGTTAATAGCCCATGTGACGTGAGTAATGACAGCACCTATCTGTTGGAGTACCATGAGAACTGAATGAATTCTGGACAACAACTGATAAGCATTCTGGACAACAACTGATACCCAGTAATGCTCAGTGAATGTCAACTAATGCAAAGAATGGTCAAGATTTTTGGATCAAGGAAGACACTCTTCCTTATTTTATAGCACATGACCACATTTTCCCCATTTTATTTATTTATTTTTTCCTTCAAAGATCTTTCCCCCCCACCCCAGGTTTTTTCCCATTTTAAATGTTCCTTTCAGCTATTTCAATGAAAATTTTAAAGAGAGGAGTTAAATGTGTAGGCTTAAATGCCCATCTTGTTCCAGAAGCTCTGAAAGTAATGTTTCTGAAATGAAAGCTGGTCATTTCACTCTCTTTATCTAAACCTTTGAATGGCCATGCATGTGAAACTTGCTGGCAGCATAAACAGGGCCATTGGAATCTAGACCGCTTCTCTAGCCTTTTCTCTAACCAGACACTCTCTCACAGCCCAGGATCCAGCACAACCAAACCACCCACAGTAAACCAGGCTCATGGTGACAGCTCCCATTACAGGGCCTCTGCTCACGTGGGGACTTCCACCTGGAAAGCCCTTCCTCCCTTCCCCCTTCATTACCCATGTTCATTTATCTATTCTATTACAATTCTCATGACTCACTTCAAATATCACCTCCTCTAAGCCCAGAATTTCAGCAATTGACCCTTTCTTGGTATTCGCACTGCACCCAGAACAAATTTCTCTATAATGTTCCTATGAAACTTTACTCCACAGGGGTCCAAACTGCCATGTTTGTTGGGATCAACTAGGGAGCTTACTAAAAAGCACAGATGCTGGGTTCTGTAAGATTCCAATTCATTTGGTTAGGATTGGGGCCCAGGAATCCATATATTTATAAAGCAACTGAGTTGATTCTGATTGATCAGCTAGGCTTGGGTTAATAATACAGCCTCCTTGGTTAACATTACCTCCTCTCTAGTTAGGGTACCATCCCCTTTGGTTGACGTGTCCTCCTTTCTTACACATAAAATATGAGATGCAAGGGTGTACGTTTAGGAGATAAAATATAACACAATAGGAATTCCAGACGCAATAATTAATACATTTAGAATGCAGTTCCCTGAGCTGAACAACATTTTAAGTGTTTAAATGAGATGTGCCCTTTCTAGAAAAAATTACTACAAAGATGATTTGATATTAGGAACTCTATTAATATCATTTATTATTTGACTAGATCAAAGGAGAAAATATTTATAGTAATCTCTTTGGATGATTAAAAGACATTTAATGAAAATCTCACATTTATCACTAATGTAAGCCAGAACTAGAATGATAGACCATTAATAAAATAGTATATATAAAAAAATAGTATACATACATAAAAATCTGTTGCCGTTGAGTTGATTCCTACTCATAGTGACCCTATAGGACAGAGTAGAACTGCCCCATGGAGTTTCCAAGGAGCACCTGGTGGATTTGAACTGCCAACCTTTTGGTTAGTAGCCATAGCACTTAACCACCAAGCCACTAGGGTTTCCGTATATACGTATAAAATGGTGAAAAGTAGAAGTGGTCTATTCTATTAAGGGTCACCTCGGGTGTTGCAAATGGTTAATGTGCTCAGCTGCTAACTGAAAGGGAACTTTGAGCTCATTCAGGTGCCTTGGAAGAAAAGCCTAGTGACCTACTTCTGAAAAATTAGCCATTGAAAACCTTATCGAGCACAGTTCCACTCTGAAACACGTAGAGGCGTCGTCAGGCAGAATCGACTCAATAGCAACTAAAAAAAAAAAAAAAAAGTAAAATCAAGAACCATATAAATAGCCATTATTACCAATAGTAATATTGTTCTAGGGATACTAACAATTAAGACAAAAAAAAAAAAAAAGGAATATGGGACGTAAATAGTGTAAAGTGGGAGGAAACCATCATTATTTATAGAAGACAGCCTATCTACAAAACCAAAGAAAACCAGCATTCAGAAAAAATGAACTAGAGATTTCAGGGGATGGTGGCTTCAAAACAAATGTATAAAAATCAATAGATGTCCTACATACCAGCATAACCATTTATAAAATATAATGACAATAACATAGTAACACAGTGGTCATGAGAGTATAAAATGCCTAGAAATAAACACGTATTGAAATATGTAGGACCTATATTAAAAAACAAACAAAACTACCACCAAGTATTCCTTTACTGAAAGAAACAATGGATGACTTGAATAAGTGAAGAAACATTCTATGCTGCTGAATAGGCAGACTCAATACTGCAATGTTGGAATAATCTAGTAAATTCAGTTTTGGGAGTGGGAATTCGTCAACCATCTCTCAGTCTGTTGTACGGTGGTGGCTTATGTGTTGCTGTTATGCTGGAAGCTATGCCACTGGTATTGCAAATACGCCCAAATCACCCCTGTTGATCAGGTTTTGGGAGAGCTTCCAGACTAAGGTAGAGTAGGACGAAAGACCTGGTGATCTACTTCCAAAGATTAGCCAATGAAAACCTTATGGATCACAACAGAACATCATCCGACTCCCTTGCTTTGGACACATTAACAGGAGGAGTCAATCACTGGAAGAAGACATGACGTTTGGTGAAGCAGAGGGCCAACAAGGGCAAGGCGGACCTTCAGTGAGATGGATTGGCACAGTAGCCAAAACGATGGCCTCGAACATACTGGTGATCATAAGGATGACACAGGACCGTGCAACGTTGCATTCTGTTGTACATAAAGTTGTCATGAGTCACAGTTCACTCAAAGATATCTACCTACCCACCTACCTGCCTGCCTGCCTATAGATCTATCTCACATCCAGTGGAGAGATGTAGAAAGCAAATGCATACTGTGAACTCAGACGAGAGATCTGGGTTGGCATCAGAGATCTGGGAGTTGAAGCCATGAACATGGATGAGATTCCCCAGGAGAATGTGTGATATGAAAAGAGAAAGGACTGTTTTAGTCGTCTAGTGCTACTGTAACAGAAATACCACAAGGGGATGGCTTTAACAAGGAAGAGATTTATTCTCTCACAGTCTACTAGGTTGTAAGTCCAAATTCAGGCTGTCAGCTCCTGGGGAAGGCTTTCTCTCTCCGTGGCCTCTGCAGGAAGGTCTTTGTCATCAATCTTCCCCTGATCAAGGAGCTTCTCAGGTGCAGGGACCCCAGGCCCAAGGGATGCGCTCTGCTCCTGGTGCTGCTTTCTTGGTGGTGTGAGGTTCCCCCACACCTGCTTGCTTCCCTCTCCTTTTATCTCTTGTAAGATAAAAGGTGGTACAGGCCACACCCCAGGGAAACTCCCCTTACATTGGATCAGGGTTGTAAACTGAGGTGTTACAGCCCACCCTAATCCTCTTTAACATAATCTAATCTTGCCTAATTAACCACAGGCAGAAATTAAGATTTACAACACATAGGAAAATTACAATCACAAAATGGAAGACAACCACACAATACTGGGAATCGCGGCCTAACCAAGTTGATACACATATTTTTGGGGGACACAATTCAATCCATAACAGGGACCCAAAATCAAATCCTGAAGAACACCCACTTTCATAGGGTGGGCAGGGATAAAGAGGCAAGTAAACAAGACTGAGACAGGATGTCTGAGATGTAGGAGAGAAACCCAGAGAGGAAGGCATCATAGAAATAAACATGGTCTCAAGTAGTAGAGACTAGTAGGGGTCATGCAAAATAAAAAATGGAAGAGCCCATTAGATTTGGCTTCTAGGAGATTACTGGTCACAATGGCAAAAATAGTATCAGTGGATTGTAGGGGTGCCAAAGTTGAGATGAGGATTATTGGATTTCTTGTGATGCCAATAACCCCAGTAGGGTCCATATGTACTGGCATAGAGAACCCAGTACACATGAACCCTACCAGTTACCATGTGAAGTCACCAAACCCTAAAGAGTCTCATTTTCCTTGCCTACAAAGTGGAGTTGCCGTTGCAGGAAAAAGTGTGATAATGACTTGTGAAATGTTTTATAAACTATACAGCACTATCCAAACAGATGAAGTTATTTTTAGTTCTGGTGATCTTCCAGGCAGTATTTTAATGCGAAGTGTGCTAAAGAGAGTGACACTAAGATATCGGCCCTGAAAAATGTCCCCATCACCTCCTCTGTAGCTCCTATATTTCATCCCAAGGCGGGCTCTGCAACCTTGTTAACATAGGAACATAATCTTCTGTGTGCTTCTGCACTGACGCAAACTGAACTGCCAGGGAAGCCAACTGATCTGCTATGTTTTGCAATGCAGTGCATTGTTTCAGCCTTCAAATGGCGAGCAGAATTCCAGCTCCAATCAAGTGAGGTGGCAGAATGCTTTCCTGTGTGTCTAAGTAGATTAAAAAAAAAAAAAGTAGATGCCAACACTTAAATGAACACTGCGTACCTTCCCAGAACTTAGGTGGAAAGCACCCCCACCAAACATAACACTGTGATGCCTGACATTTCAATTGTTTGTTGCCACTATTGCTGGGAACTCAAATGGCCACAGGGCCGACATTTCTCCTGAACATTCGGGTGGAAACATTCCAGTGACAAATATCAGGTGGTCATAACATAATGGGCTCAGCCCACATTCATTCATTTCTTCATCCATCCCTACAAAGTATATTTGTTAAGTGTCTATGAAGTACCAGGCATTTTGCCAGGGATAGAGTTCAAAAAGTTGAGTGACACTGAGTTGCCCTTGAAGAGCTCAGAGTTGAATGAAAAAGAGAAACATGTTAACACCGAATTACAACACAGTGAGATAAGAACTTTAATAAACTTGTATTGAATGTGTTGTGTGGGAACTCTGAAAAGGGCCATCCAGTTTGCCAGCTTAGCCACAAGGCTGAGAATTGAAACACCAGTGACTACTGAAATGTCAAAGGACTCCTACGTCTGAGAATGGCAAGCATAGGAGTCTGCATATAATAATTGCTCAATTAATGCTTCATAAATGACTGACAAATACCACTAAACATGCCTAACGATTACAGCTCTCCTAACCCCCCCAACTCTGTTGCCATCAGTGTAGTTCATTTCTAAGATGGCAGTGACGAATGCTTCCCGAGAGAATGGACAACACACCTCCCTCTGCCATCTTGGTTGGTAAGTGGACCAACAACTATTAGTCCCAAAGAAAGATGGAGCCAAGACTTCTTGCAAGAGATGCATTAGGCAGAAGCTCAATGGAGAGCAGGCCAGAGAGCGGCACAGAGGTCACAATCACCTTGGTTGGATCTAAGAAGACAGCATGGGATGCAATCAGCAGTCATTAGGAATCTTTTCTAAGGTAATCCTGACCTCAGTGGGGTGTTATGAAGGGCTGCTGATCTGAATGTAGTCCTGTCACCTAATGAGGTAACTGACTAGGGACAAGCCACTCACCTCTCACAAGCCAGTGTCGTCTGGCTGCATTCCTAGATCTCTTCTAGATCTAAGGATTTAGGATTTGTTTTTATAATCAGAAAAAAATTATTAGAAGAAATCTCTGAATTCTTAGAATAGTCTCTAAGTTGTGGACCACTGCGGGGAAGGCAAAAAGGAGATTCCCGAAATTCACATAGCACACCTCCACTGTTTTCTACCAGACCTCAATCTTCTTAAGTTCTCAGGGTGGACCATCCATGTAGGCCAGTCCCAGAAGCAAAAGGGAGGAGAAAGTTTCATGCAAAAATTTAACTCCTTCACTGCCTGTTTTCCTACTCACATGAATTCTAGGTCCTCAGCATCCTCACGTAAATATGTTAATCATACTCATATTTTTTACTGGGCAGCACTATTGTATACAGCACTATTCAGCTTGATTCAGGACGTTGTACAGAGACTACGACTGGGGTGTTTACTGCGAGGAACTGGCCTTACTGTAGGACTGCCACAAAGGCTAAGCCCACTGGTTCACTGATGAACTGAGGGGCTGGGGGTGGGGGACTTGGTGTGCAGAACATGAGCTCCCTTCCCACAAGAAGGCCAAGCCAATGCTGCCTTCCTCCCAGGCTCCTGCCTTTTCCCAGAATCTGAACATCAGGACCATGCTATTTGCTGCTGAAGCACAAACATACTGTTCCTAAACACCCCAAATGACAACACCCGCAAGTGGCCCTGAGGCAGTAGTTAGAACCTCCAGGCCGAGTATGTCATGAAGGAGGACTGCATTGCTGAAGCTGCTCACTCTGGAAGATTTATAATTGGAAGTTGGGCCCAGGGAGACAATCAGCCAAGAAAAAAACATTAAGGATTCAGGACTGAACCCAGCATAGCTTCATGAGAAATGCCAACTTGTCAGCCAACAGGCCATGGTGCCTCTCTCTGTCAATGGTTTCCCATCTCTCCCCTCTCTTGCATCACCCTTGTAGTGTCTTGCCTGGACCATGGCCAAAACAAAAAACCAAACTCATTGCTGTCGAGTCGATTCCGACTCATAGCCACCCTACAGACAAAGTAGAATGAACAACAAAAAACCCAAACCCATTGCCGGTGGGTCAACTCCAACTCATAGTGAACCAGGGGCTCTCCTCTGGTCTTCTCACCCCAGGTCTCTCCCTGTCCACCCACCCTGCCACCTTGTTGCTGTCAGAGCAATGCCCTAAAGCACCTCTCCAAAGTGCTGCTCAGCTCCTAGTACTCCCCCATCACTAGGCAGCTCCTCACTGGCTGCCTGGAACAGGCTTCAGAAGTTGACCATGGCCCACTCCCCACCTCAGTCATGGTGGTGGCATTAGGAAGCCCCCGTTCTCTTTCCCAGCAAGTCTGTGCCCTACCTACTTCTTTGCCTGCCCAAATCTGTACCTAGCATGCTCATTTCTGACTCTGCCTCTCCATACCAAAGGAAAGGGCTGGGTAGCTGCAACTTACTCTGTTTATTTTGGAAGGCTGTTATATTATGGCCTCCATAAAAGCCATTCTGGAACTCTCCCCAAGCCAGTGCCCTTGCTGATCCCACTCTCAGGAATGTTCTCTCCATTCTTGGGATCCCAGCTCCTGATATGGCTTAATTCTCTACAGCTTTTACTGTCCTCTCTGTTGGTATGGCCTAATATGCCTCAAGCCCACGTAGCAGCATCTGGATTCTAGTTCCTATCTTGCTACAGGCAAACTCATTTCATCTTTCTGTCTCTGTCTTATTTTCTCCCCTCTTTCCCATCTCCTCTTTTCTTTGCTTCACTGCATTCTTTCCCCTTTCCCTCATTTCTACATCCCTTTCTTCTTTTTCTCCTCTCTACATTCCTTTCTCCCCCTTTCTATCTCTATTGACTTCTCTAGAGTCCACTGGCTCCTCTAAATGGCCCCATTTATCCCCTACCCTTGCATCACCAGCTTCTCTGTGGAAGGTTTTCTTCCTGCCCCACAGGCCACAATACATGTTCTTAGGGGTCGCATGGCTCAGATACAGTAGTCCCTCCTTATCTGTGGGGGATAAGTTCCAAGACCCCCATCGATGCCTGAAACCTCGGGTAGTACCGAACCCTGCATATACTATATTTTGCCCTATACATGCATAAAGTTTAACTTATAAATTAAGCACACTAAGAGATTAATAATAATAATAATAATAATAAACCAAACCGAGTGCCGTCTAGTCGATTCCTACTCATAGTGACTCTCTTGGACAGAGTAGAACTGCCCCAAAGAGTTTCCAAGGAGCGCCTCGTGGATTTGAACTGCCGACCCTTTGGTTAGCAGCCATAGCACTTAACCACTACGCCACGAGGGTTTCCACAATAATAATAAAATAGAAAAATTATAGCCATGTACTATGATAAAAATTATGTGAATGTGGTTCCGTGGAGGAATGGACAGAGGGATGGGGAGAGATTTTATCACGCTACTCTTTTCACATTTTCGGACCACAATTGACCTCGGTGACTGAAACCTCAGAAAGCAAAGGGAACTGCGGATAAGGGAGCCCTGGTGGCACAGTGATTAAGAGCTGGGATGCTAATCAGAAGATCAGCCGCTCCTTGGAAACCCTATGGGGCAGTTCTGTTCTGTCCTATGGGGCTGCTATAAGTCAGAACTGACTCAACAGCAATGAGTTTGGTTTTTTGGTTTTTACTGTACACACAAGCAAGGTAAAGACCTTCCCCTTGGGAAGTCACCATATCGCTTATCTCCTTATTGTATTTCTTATGAAGTCATCTTTGTATTTTATCATATCCATATGGCTGGAGGGAGAGTTTCAAAAAAGAATGTGTGAAAAGGCACAGAAATGTGTAGAATAATGAAGACAGAGAAAAGATAACACATTCCGTTGCCGTTGAGTCAATTTTGACTCATAGCAACCCTATAGAAAAAAGTAGAACTGTCCCCGGTTTCCAAGAGTTTCCAAGGCTGTAATCTACAGAAGCAGACTGCCACATCTTTCGCCCATGGAGCTGCTGGTGAGTGATAACTGCTGACCTTTCAGCTAGCAGCTGAGTGCTTAACCACTGCACCACCAGGGCTCCTTAGAGAAAAGATAGTTGGATTTATTAGAAGGTTATCGGCAATCCTAAAAAAAAAAAATCAAGATGATTTAAAAAATATTCTACTATTTTAACCCAGGATTGGTAAATATTTGGTCTATGGGCCAAATCTGGCCAGCCGTCTGCTTTCTATATGGCCTGCGAAGCTAAGAATGATTTTATCTATTTAAATGGTAAAAAAAAAAAAAAAAAGAATATTTAATAACATGAAAATTATATGAAATTCAAATTTCAGTGTCCATAAAGTTTTATAGGAAAGCAGTTGTGTTCATTTGTTTACATATTGTCTATTGCTGCTTTTGCTGTACAAAAGCAGAGTTACCATATAGCAAAAATATTTGCTATCTAACCTTTTATAGAAAATTTGATAACCCCTCTTCTACCCTGTATTTCTACATTGTATTGTGGTATGCACATTAAAGCTTAGTTTTCTCTTAAAGAAGGTAAAGTGGTAGCTCAATGTAAGGACACATTGGATTTCTATTAAATTAAGAAGAATAAGAAAATCAGAAAGCCTGCATCCACTCCGTAAAGCTGACATCTGTCCCTCTCTTGTGGTGGGGTTGCTAGTAGGGGCTGGTTGATCCAACCATCTGGCCAAAGAATTCAGATCTCCAAGGTCTTCCAGCCACTAACCTGGATCAACACTGGTTAGAGAAGAGGTTGGAAGGGAATGTCGCTTCAACTTGTGTTGAGGTTTGTGGTCCTGGTGGCGCAGGGGTTGGGGGGAGTGATAAAGAGGAGAGTGAAAGAGAAAAGGTTGCTTTCTTACAGCAAACAGCTTATTGTGACTTGGAGGAAGGCTAGATCCTACTTCACCAAGTCTGAACCAATCACCTTTCCTTCCATTTCTCTTTCTATCATCTGCCCACTGAAATCCACCCCATCCATTTAAGGAAGCAGCTTGGGTAGACACATTTCATATACCCCTCAAAGAGAGGTCTCAGGCCCTGACAAATAAGCCTGTGGTAGGCAATCTAAGAATCTATAAAGACAGGATTTGACTTTGTGGGATCAGTGAGTACTGTAAGAGTTAAAAAAAGGGGATTCACCCACTTGGTTTCCCTACATGGTTCATATATAATGTGCCAAAGAAAGGCAGATTAATAGCCCAGGCAGCCCTGGGATCAGGGCCACGACACTTGGTGTTAATGGGAATCTGGCCACCCCAGGGCTGAGGCCTGGCCCAGGGATTCTCCTTCATCACACCTGGGAGGAAAGGTCCTTCCCAAAGAAAATGATAAATGTGTATACTTATTCCAGAAAGGGGCGGGTCTTAAGCAACTTAAATATTTCAATCTGTTCTTTTAGTTCTGGTTATTGGCCACTATCAGGAAGATGTGGGAAGAAGCCTGAAAGACAATCTTCTGATTGTTGAGAGAATTCACAGGGTTGCTACCCAGAGAGAGGGGGTAAGAGTATACTGAGTGCAAGTGCCTGTGGTGATAAGCTTTAGTTCAGAGCTTGTTTCTCAGAGAGCTTGTCTATGTACACATGGGCTTGTGAAATTCTCATTATAACCTCCTGGGGTAGGTCCCAAACTTATTTTACCTATGAGAAAATAGAGGTCTATCTATGCTGAGAATTTATCTAAGGTCATAAAAATAATTGAGGGCAGAGGGAATACAAGGTTCTAACTATGACCCAAGTTGGCCCACTAACACTCCTCCCTATTGTTGGATCTAATTAACTTCAGGTAAAGATCTCTGAAATGGGGACGGTGGCAGTTCAGTGGTAGAATTCTCACTTTCTCTGTGGGAGACCTGGGTTTAATTCCCAGCCAATGCACTTCATGGGCAGCCACCACCTGTCTATCAACAGAGGGTTGCATGTTGCTATGATGGTGAACAGGTTTCAATGGAGCTTCCAGACTAAGACAGAATAGGAAGAAAGACCTGGCAATCTACTTCAGAAAATCAGTCAATGAAAACCCTGTGGATCACAGCGATCTGATTTGCAACCCATCATAGGGATGGCACAGAACTAAGCTGCTTTTTGTTCCATTGTGTGTGGGGTTGCCATGAGTAGAGACCCACTCCACAGCATTTGATAACTCCAGTAATAAAGATCTCGGAGCTCTTCAGAAGGGTAAAGGCCTGAGAATTTATGGGAAAAGTATTATTCTAGGTAACTCTGTAACCAGTATAATTTCAGTTGGGCAAAGTAGACTTGGACAGATTTTCAAGGCTTACTAACTCCTTTGCTCTCTGCCCTTTTCCCAAACAGAACATGTCTATTGCGTATACTCAGGTCTGGCTCAGTAAGAGAGAAGAGATTGCTGTAAGAGACCACAACAGGACGACAATTTTCCAAAACAAAGTACATATTAATTAGATAAATACCAAACATGGAAATGGTCCTAAGAGGGAGACTCTAACCCAGGCCTCAGGCAGAGTTGTGTTAGTTTTTAACAGCAGGGTTAAATGTTGTTTTTATCAGCTTTGGGTGATGGCCATATATTTTCATCAATTAATTCTTGTTGAGATGCCTGCTGAATATGTGGTGTAGCACAGGGAGACAGCTGAATGTTTGCAACATAATCTAATTTGGCAGCTGGACTCTGAAAGCTGAGTATTCCTCAAATTAACATGCCCAAGATAGCAGAGGAAGCCGAGTGGAAAAGAGAGGAACCTGTGGGTCAGGTGAGATGCTGCTGTGTGGCAGTTAGGTGAGAAGTGAGTCTCTGCTCTGAACGCAGATGGTCCCGTGTCCCACCCTAGCTCTGCCACCTGCCCGCCGTGTGGCCTCCAGCAAGTTATTGCAATCTCTGAGCCTTTTCTTCCACCAGTAAAACAGAGGTAGTCATTGCACCAATCTCATAGGGCTGTTTTACTAAGTACTTTAGATGTATTATCTCATTTAATTCTCACAACAACCACTAGCTAATAAGGCAGCTTTTTATTGCTATTTCTTTTTTTTGGTGGGGGGAGGGGAGTAAGTAAAGTAGCTCGGAGTCCTTGGGTAGCACAGTTAAGTGCTGGAGTACTAACTGAAAGGTTGGTAGTTCGAACCTACCCAGAGGCACCTCAGAAGACAATAACTTTGAAAACCCTATGGGGCGGTTCTACTCTGCACACACGGGGTCTCCATGAGTTAGAATTGACAAAACAGCAGCTAACAACAACAACAAGTAAAGTAGCTAATTTGGTAGGAAAGAACAAGAAATAGGAGATCTGGTTTTAAGTCCAGCTTGACAACTACTTCTGGATTTGTAGGAGTTCAGAAAACATATCCCCAACACATGCCTTCTTCAGTTACATTATTTAAGGTGTTAAGTACTCAAGCCACCTGAGAACTGAATCAAAGTGAAGAATTCAAATGGCTAAGGCTTGTTATAAAAGGGCTGCTGGTAAGTGCTGAACCCAGTTAAATCAGTATAATTGTTATTATATTATCTATTTATTTTAAAATTTAATAAATCCTGGCTTTCCCTGCCACACCTTACTATGAAATAATTAAGAAAACATGAAAAGAAACTAGTTTCCATAAAACTAGAAACTCTCAGTATTCCTAAGTGACCTGACAGGAAACAGAAAGAATTTCTACTAGCTGGAGTTCTGAAGAGGTGTAAAAGCAGGAGAAAGGAAAAGGGTGACAGGACATTCAATCAAACTACACACACTACAGATCCTTTTCTTAGAAACATGGGGTATTTCTACCAGAAAAGGGGGAGCCAGCCTAGATCTGTCTTCTAGAATAATCAAAGCTGTTTCACCACGTCTTCCCCGATATTAATTACCATTTTCTAGCATCTGTTCTGGGACTACAATTACCCACGATGCTGTGTGACTGGGAGTGCTTACATCTAGGAAGGTCAGATTGGCAGCAGGAAGCTGAGCCTGACAGAGTTGAGGTGCATTCTGGGAGTTACAGTGAATAGTGGAGGAACAGTTTACCGAGTACCTACTGTGCACCAAGCAAACCTACCATTTATTAGGCCAGGGAAGTAAATAACTAGAGAGATGTCCAACTATGCATGAATCAACTCACTCCTCGTGAAAAGATAATCAGGCACTGGGAGTAGATGTCTCCACCTGGCAGAAAATCCACACTAAATAAAAGGCTTCAAAAAACAGGTTACTAAGTATGAATGTCAAATAGCAGTTGATTTTAAGATTTGAGATGAGAATTCTCTCAGCAAACAGTAAGAGGAATTAAGATGAAAACAAAAAAGCAAAACAAACAAAAAAGAACAAACCATGTAAGTCAAGTGCAGAAATGACGATGCATAAAAACAAATTAGCAATGAGTGAACCAGCTTCAGAAGTTGCTCCAGAATAAAAAGGAAAAAAGCACAATGAAGAAATTGAGGTTCTTGAGCAGGAGAACTAAGCAATTTGAACAGAAGTAATGATTTGAGACATGATAGAAGAAAACAGTTCCTAAATTAAAGAAAGATCTGGTTTGCTTACACTAAGCCAAATCAATGTAAGTATGTGTGGGGGAAGAAATACACACCTAAAGGTATTCTGATATGTTTTCTTGTTCCAAGAGTAAAGAAACCGTTTGACCGATAGACCTGCCTTCTAGAATAATCATTTTATTTAAAGGGGGGAAACAAAAAGAAGCCTGGCTTTATGATTCTGTTCCACTTAAATGCCAGAAAATAATGGAGCCACATTTATAAAATTTTGGGAGAAGAAATCACATAGTCTGAGGGGTCTCTACCTAAATTATTATTTGTGTGTTAAGGCAACAGAAAGAACTTCTGAGGAGCAAAAGAGCTCAGAAAATATGCCAGCACCACTATTCCTGAGAAAAACAACAACAAAGAACACTCAAAGGCATCACTTAGTTGAAGATAAACAGCTCAGGATAGTACAAGAAAAAGAAAGTTGTGGACTAAAAGGGTTATGGCAGACATCATAACATTTAAACAGAAAATTTAGGCTAAATAATAGTTGTAATATTGTTATAAAGCTTAATACAAGTGTCAAAAACAGCTCTCAAAGGAGGAAATGTGAAGCATAAAATTTAATAAGAAAAATATGAGTCAAAATTCCATGTCTCACATTAGCCATTAGAGAAATGCAAACCAAAACTACAACAAAATACCATCTCAACCTCACATTACTGGCACTAATCAAAATAAGTAAATAAATAAAGCAGAAAATAAACGTTGGAGAGGTTATGGGGATATTGGAACTCTTATGCACTGCTGGTGGGAATGTAAAATGGTACAACCAGTATGGAAAATGATATGGCACCTCATTAAAAAGTTAGAAATAGAAATATACAATCCAACAATCTCACTCCTAGGAATATATCCTAGAGAAATAAGAGCTGTCACTCGATACATGCACACTCATGTTCATCGCAGCATGATTTCACAATAGCAAAAAGATGGAAATAACCTAAGCGCCCATCAACAGAGGAATATAAACAAATTATAGAATACTATGCAACAATAAAGACCAATGATGAATCCTTCAAACATCTCACAACATGAATGAATCTGGAGGGCGTTATGCTAAGTGAAATAAGTCAATCACAAAAGGACAAATATTGTATGAGGCCACTATTATCAAAACTCAAGGAAGGTTTACACACGGAAGAAAGCAATCTTTGATGGTTATAAGAGAGAAAGGGTGGGGAAGGGAAATCACTAACTAGGTAACAGACAAGCGTTAACTTTCACGAAGGGAAAGACAACACAGGATATAGGAGAAGTCAGCACAACTTGATCAAGGCAAAGTGATAGAAGCTTCCTAGGCACATCCAAACACCTTGAAGGACTGAGTTACTGAGGCTGAGGGCTGGGGACCATAGTACTGGGGAACATCTAGGTCAATTGGCATAACATAGTTCATAACGAAAATGGCGAGTAGCGTCTGGGGTCTTAAAAGCTCTTGGAGCCCATATAAGACATCTGTTGTTCGGGAGCAAGTCATCATTAAAAAATCCAAAGACACAGGAAATTATTAGTCCGGAAGACTAACGGACCCCATGAACTACAGCCTCTACCAGCCTGAGCCCGGAAGAACTAGATGGTGTCTGCCTACCACCACCAACTGCTCTGACAGGGTTCACAATAGAGGGTCCCAGACAGAGTGGGAGAGAAATGTAGGACAAAATTCAAATTCACACAAAAAAAGACCAGACTTACTAGTCTGAAAAGACTGAAAGAACCCCTGAGACTATGGCCACTGGACCCTGCTAACTCAGAACTGAAGCCATTCCCAAAGTCCGCCTTTCAGCCAAAGATTAGATAGGCCTATAAAACAAACAACAACACACATGAGGAACGTACTTCTTAGTTCAATCAAGTATACGAGACTGAATGGGCAACACCTGCCCGAAAGCAAAGATGAGAAGGCAGGAAAGAATAGGAACACTGGACGAATGGACATGGGGAACCCAGAATGTAAGGGGAGAGTGTGCTGACACATTGCGGGAGGATTGCAACCAATGTCATAAAACAATTTGTGTAAAAATTTTTTAATGAGAAACTAATTTCCCTGCAAACTTTCACCTAAAGCCCAATGAAATTCAGAAAAAATTCATATTTCATAAAAAAGGGGGGAAGAGTAAGAAAGGAAAGGAGAATTAAAAATGCACGCTAAAATGTTAATATTTCATAGGCGTAGCCGATAAATACACTTTTATGCTTGGCACTGATAATAAGAAAATAATAGTTTCAAGTAAGTTTTTCTTAAAATATAAATGTAACCATTAGAAAAATGTCAACAGAATATATGACTTTCAAGTCACTAGAGGAAACAAAAGTTAAAGTAAATACAGTTCCTGTAGTAAAGGCAGTATAAAATAGAAACAGTAAAGGGAGAAAAACAAAACACCTAAAACAGAAGCAGACCAGACATACTTAATATGACAAGAAACGTTAATAGCTAAAAATCTTTTACTAAAAGAAAAAGACTCTAAACGATAAACAACATATAAGCAACTATATAAAAAAAAAAAACAACTATTTCCTAGGAAGGAGCCCTGGTGGTACAGTGGTTAAGAGCTCAGCTGCTAATCAAAAGGTCCACCTCTCCTTGGAAACCCTATGCGGCAGCTCTATTCCGTCCTATAGGGTTGCCGTGAGTCAGAATTTACTCAACTGCAATGTGTTATTTCCTAGGAAAAGTTACAAATAAAAATATGGGCAACTTGTGTTCAAATTCGGCTTGTGAACTGAGGTATATCTCCACATCAGCTGCAGAGAAAAATGTGGGCAGTGGTGGGTCGAGGGGGCCCTGGGTGGAGCCAATGGTTTGCACTCGCCTGCAAACCTAACCCACCCAGCAACACTGCAAAAGAAAGATCTGGCAATCTGCTTCTGTAAAGATGATAGCCAAAAAAACCCTATGAGACAGTTCTACTCTGTAACACATTTGGTCACCATCAGTCAGAACTGACTTGACAGCAATCGGTTTGGTTTTTTGTTTTTTGGTTGAGTCTAGAGCAGTGGGTGAATCACGTAATCACTAATCCAGAGTGAATAATGGAGGCATTTGTCAAAACAGAAGGAAGGAAGCTGAATCAAGACTCTAACAAGTGTAGCCTATCCTCCTCCACCTCAAAAAAAAAAAAAAAAAAAAAAATGGAAACCTTCCTGTTAATATTACTCAAGACCATTTTGGAAATCTATTTGCAGAACATGAGCCAAAGAATGCCCTGAGAGTGCATTTAAGAATCCAGTGTTATTCCTTTGTGACACTTACAAACTCAGAAGAAGACAGCCATGCAATCAAATTACATAATCAGATTTATGAAGGTCAAAGGCATCCTATATTATTGCATGTTTTCATGACTTCACCCAAATATTCCTTTATGAAAAGTGACAAAATCTCAAAAAGATGTGGTGGAGGTACACAACGTAGCATAATTCAAGTCTACGGCCAGTGATTCCAGACTTCCAAGTAATACCAAAAGGGAGCCGACACCCTCAAATCAAAGTTTACAATATTTAAAGTTCTTTTATTTTAGGAAAGAAAATCTTGGGACTAGAACAGTAAAACATGCTGGTGGAAATTGAGACGCTTCAGCTAGAAGTGAAAAATATATCAAAGGGAATAGGTTTCTTTGAGCTCTGTTTTATCTCAGACATATTTAATTATATTTCATGACTTCCTCGGTTGGTGATACATTTCCCTGTAATTGGAGGTTAATAGGATCATATTTTTAGCATTTTTTTTTTGTACACTATTTCTCGATGACAGTCAAAATGCTGACAATTTTTTGCTTAAAATCTTTTTGTGCACTGATTTTATGTTACCATTTCATTTCAAGACAGACGATTCAGGAAGATTTTGTTGATGTTTCAAAGTTGTTAAAATTCCATGCTAGGATTCCATTTACCATCTGCTATAATATGAAGCACTTCTCGCTGAAGAAGAAACTACTGGTACTCTCCCATTTAAAGTTCTTTTCTCTGTCCTGGTCCTATGAGAGATTACACTTTCTGTCCTTTCTGCAACTAGGCAAGGCTGTGAGACTAAGTATGGCCAACAAAATGTGAGTGGAAGTGATGCATGCCATTTCCAGGCTAAAACAGGAGCTGGTATGCCACCTCCACTTTCCCTCTTACCCTGTCATAGCAACCTTGGAAGTCAGCTGCTGAAATGGCCATGTTACAAGATGGAGGAAGATTTGATCCCTCGGTCATCAGATGGGGGAGAGTACCCATGGACTCACATCAGACTTTGGGAGAGCAAGAAAAAAACTGGTATGTTAAACCACCGAGAATTTCGCATTTGTCTACTGCAGCTATTATTACTTACCCTAATATTGGCTTTTTTTGTGCTTTCCTTTTGGGCTCAATTTCCTTAGGACCTGTGAACAGTTTGCCTTGAACGAAAATGTGAATCAATTCATATTGGTTAAAATGTATATGACACTTCAATAAGTCCTATTAAGCAATTGCGATAACCTTGGTGGTACAAAAGTTTAAGCACTTGGCTGCTAACTAGAGGGCTGGCAGTTCAAATCCACCCAACGGCTCTGTGGGACAAAGACCTAACATCTACTTCTGTAAAGATTACAGCTTAGAAAACCCTATGGAGCCACTTTGGGTCCCTATGAGTTGAAATCAATTCTATGGCGCTCAACAACAACAACGATTTTATTTGTCGGCTCAGCTAGGCTATGGTGCTCAGTTGTTTGGTCAAAACTAGTCTAGATGCTGTTATGAAGTAGTTACATGTGATTAAGTCAGTTGATCTTAAGTAAAGCCGATTATCCTTATAATGTGGGTGGGTCTCATCCAATCAGTTGAAGGCTTTAAGAGCAAAAATGGTGTCTTCCAGAGTATAAATAGACATTTTGCCAAAACTTCCTCACTCTTCACTCTTCCTGTTGCCTGACTTATGGATTTTTGGGACACAGACTGCAGGAATTTCCAGATTGTTGCCTGACTAACAGATTTTGGACTTGCCAATACCTACAGTTCCTTAAATCATTTGCTCTCTCTCTCTATATATCTATATCTACATGTATGTATGTATGTACATATGGAAACCCTGGTGGAGTAGTGGTTAAGTGCTGCAGCTGCTAACCAAAAGATTGACAGTTTGAATCCACTAGGCACTCTTTGGAAACTCTATGGGGGCAGTTCTACTCTGTCCTATAGGGTCGCCATGAGTCAGAATCAACTGGATGGCAACAGGTTTTTTTTTTTTTTTAATACTTTTATGTATATGTATCTTCCTGGTTCTGTTTCTCTAGAGAACTCTAAGACACAAATTTAGTATTTTATATGCATATGTTCTATTAAAGAAGCCTGGTGGTACAATGGTTAAGCACTCAGCTGCTAACTGAAAGTTTGGTGGTTCAAATCCACCCAATGGCTCTTCCGGAGCATAGCCTGGTGATCTGCCCACGTAAAGATTACAGCCTGTGGGACAGCTGTACTCTGTCACATGGGGTTCCTATGAGTTGAAATAGATGCGATGGCACCTAACAACATGTTCTACTAAATGCAATTCTTCACTGATTGCTTGGTAGGGTAAAGACAAATATTGCCAGATTAATTTTTTTTTTATTAAATCTTTAGCAGAAAAATGAGAAAGAAGTTGAGATAGAAATGCTGAACTCTGAACTTCCTCCCTAGTGACTTATTCGCAGAAAGTTGGTGCATATAAAAATATGATATTCAACTTTGTTTTCGCTAGAAGCATTTTATAATTTATTTGAAGAAGATAGTCTATTCAATATAAAAATGTAGCTATCTTAATAGCAAGGTAGTAAATAAAATAAAGAGAGAACTTCTTATCACAGTATTGCACTATTAATCTTCATGGTTTTATTCACTCCATTCAAGGAAATTTCCAATGAATTATTTACATTTTTCCCTGTAGGTTAACCAGTTTATATTTTGTACAAAATGATGTTCTTCTATTTCTTTGGAGTGTTTCATGAATTGGTGTAAACATTGTCACCCTAGTTTTGAAATAAAAACACATGCCCTTAAAAAGTAAACAAATAGATGTACAGAGACAAATAAGACAAACAAAAGTTTAAAAAAGCAGAGGTGATGATATTTACATTATAAAATAAGAATAATACAAAAAAGAAATATGACCAAATGAATCATTTGGTAAGGATTAAAGACATAATCTAAAAAAAGACATAACAAACATGAAAATTTAATGCAGCAAATAAAATAGATAGTTCTCTTGGAAAATACAAACGACCAAAGCCAACTGGAACAAAAACCAACAATCTAAAAAGAAAAATAATTTTGGTAGGAAATTGAAAAATTATCTGTTGAAAGACTTTGGTCCAGGCAGTTTGAAAGGTAATTAAACAAATACTATATGATTCCTATGATACATAAACTACTCTAGCACAAAGAAAAAGAGGTAAAACCTCCAATTTGTTTCATGACTCACAATCATCATTATTCCTTAAGGAAAAGTCGTTAGTCTTCCCTCAACTCAAAAGAGCTTAAAAAAACAAAAACAATACTAATTCACCAGTACAGTGAGAGATAGCAAATCATAGTCTAAGAGGGAATTATCAGAGACTGTAGATGAGCTCCTACAGACTGGCTCCTGAGGTTGCAAGAAGGCCCTCTCTGTTGGGCTTCTGGACCACCACTTCTATTCCCAATAGATCCAGCTCAGGCCTTGACTTGGTCTCTGAAGATGCTCTTGATAGTAGTTAGTCCCCAATTCCATCAACACCTTATGAAACTCATTACAGGAAGCCACGGGTAGAGCAAAGCCAAGGCATGAGTTTGGGGCCATGTCAACCTGATAATGAACTAATTCCATTGGCCAGAGATTTGATGGTTTATCCTGTTATGGTAGGTGTGTGGAGTTGGTGGTGTGGTATGGCCAGCAGGAGCATTGAATGTTAGTCTTACTACCTTCTCAAAAAGGCTTGTCAAAAGCTAGACTAGGGTTTGGATTAGATTTTTAATAAGGAAAATCACTAAGATAAAATGTCTCACCTTAAGTTCCTGGGGTATAGTGAATTACTATAATATGGCCCTTCTAACCATCGTTTCATGACTTCCACAAAATGGGTGGAACTATGCAAATAAGGTGCTTGTGGTCCACCAAAGGAATTGGACAGCCTGCTAATAATGCAAATAAGGTACATGGAACCTTTGTGGGGTGTTTAGAATATGCAAATAAGGTGTATGGAATACTTGTAGGAGGTTGGTCAGTTTTGGCATCCTGATTGAAAATAAGCCAATCCCAGGCAGATGGGGTTCATTATCATCAAGAAGATGAGAGTGTCCTTTGAACCTGGGGTCCCTGTGCTGAGAACCTCCTAGACACAGGAGACAGAGAAAGCTGTAACACTGTAGGTGGCAGTAGCATGAGGTGGCAGGAACCTGAACACCATGAGAGATGGTGTGGTGGGTTTCCCAGCCCACGGAATGAGGCAGCTGCAGTGAGTATGCCAACCCATGGAGCAAGAGACTTGAGTGCCTTTGGGTGGGAGGCTTCCCGGCTGAGTGGGGTACCTCCAGGTACTTATTGGTGGAGCTAAAGAGCTTTATAACACTTGCCTGAGGCCAGGGCCAAAAAGCACCTGCCCTGAGGGGGCCTAGAGGAGACTCTCCTGAGGGGGCCTAGAAGAGCCTATCCTCAGGGTCCTACAAGAGCCTATCTTCAGAGGGCTAAGAGGAGCCTGTCTTCTGGGGACCAAGAGGAGCCTGTCCGCAGGAGGTATGCATGGCAGAGAAAAAGGCCTGCTTGCTTGCACATCAGAGAGAAGCTGAGAGAGCTGTCCTGTGCTGAAGAAGGAAGGGAAGAGCTCTCTACTTCTGGGAAGCCTTCCAGACTTTGTCTACATGCTTCCTGATCCTGATCCCAAGTTGAACTTATTACTTCCCTAGTAAACCCCATAACTGTGAGTATGGTCTGTGAGCTCTGTGTGGCCATTGCAACAAATTATTGAACCCAGCAGAGAATTACAAAGTACCGTGGGAGGCATGGCTGGTGCCAGAATTGGTAAAAAGTTTGGAAGGTGGAGGTATGTTTGGCCTCCACTTCATAGGAATCGGGCTGATGTTGATGATGATTCTCCTCCCCCATCCCGAAGTTCGATGATATCTAACTCCCTGCCATTTTTATAGGTGTCCACAACTTCCACTTCTGATCTTAAGCCTTTTTGAGTGAGAGATCCTGAAAGAGTGAGAAGAAGGATCTATCTGCTCACTACAGACGGCTTACAGACAGTCAGGGGATGATGCCCACTTGAGGCTGGTGTCCCACCTTCCTTTTTCTAGGTTATAATGTCAGGATGCTGGAGTAAGTCTGGGAGGGTCCTTTGGCTTCTCTGCCCCTAGGAGTGAGTTTTTGTAAACCATGCTGTGCTGCTTGCCACGGCAACTGCTTTAGCTCCAGGTCCCTGTACTTCAGTCCTCCACTTCTGAAATCACAAGTGACCAACAGTGGAGTCGGGAAGACAGCCCATGTCTGTAAAGGCCTATTTCCTGTTCGTGCTTCCCTGGCCTCCATTACAGAGCAAACCCTCCAGTCTAGCTCCTGTAGAATTTTTTTTTTTTTAAACAAGGAAAACTGCATATTTTAATGAGTCAATTCAAACAATTAACTTCTATTAAAGAAGCTCACAAATATCCCTTAAGTACTTACCTTAATTTAAAAATCATGCAAAAGAACGTTCCCTAAAGGAACACTTTTCCCTGACTGTGACTAGAGAGGATTGAGACAGTGAGACAATGTAAAACAAGAAGCCATGCAGACCTACTGCTCTATTAAAACAAGAATGATTAATATTAGGACATTCATTAATAACAAAATACCACATCATTAGATTATAGGAGAAAATTACATGATCATCTGGATAGGGACCAGAAAGTGATTCAGTAAAATTCAACATCCACTCTTGATAAAATCTTAGAAACTAAGATAGATCCTACCTTAACAAGATACAAAAAATTGCAAATCAACAAACAACAACTTATAGAATGATGAATTACTAAAAGCATTCCCATTATAGTTAGGATGTCAACTAAACCCATTGCTGTTTAGTTGACCCCAACTCATGGCAACCCCATGTGAGTCAGAGTAGAACTGTGGTCCATAGGGTTTTTGGTGGCGATTTTTCAGAAGTAAATCTCCAGGCCTTTCTTCCAAAGTGCTTCTAGGCTGACTCAAATCTCCAATCTTTCAATTAGCTGTCAAGTGCATTAAATTTGTACCACCAGGGACTCCATTATCACTATGGTTTGATATTACTATAGGTGCTTTAGGTGATTCAGTATAAAACATGATTGTCTAACTTGAAAACTCAAGAGGATTGTAATGGACTCTTAGATCCTGGCCAAACAATCAGCCCCTTCTCTATTCCCATCCCCCCACTCCCCACCCCTGCTCCCTAGTTCCCAACACATACACATATATTTTTATGGCTCTTGGCCATTGCTTTTTTGGATTCTTGGCCATCACTGACTTTTCCAGATGTAGAAACTGCAATCAATCTGGCCAATAGTCTCTTCTCAAAGCATTTTGGAAGAGAAAGAAAGAAAGAGGGAATGAGAGCCCAGCAAGGGAATGAGCTACAGATTATGGGTGGCTGGAATTGCAAACATGTAAGATTTAGATATTATCAGAGGTTACATTCTCTTTTATTTGGTTCAAGTTACCTGAGGAAGGCTGTTTTCAGGAAGAGAAAAGGATGAAGTAGACATACAGAGAAGTGCAGAACCAAGAACAGAAAGTTCAGTTCTAGTTCATTTTGAGATGCAGCTATGGTCCTTCCTTTGGCTTATGTGAGATGTCTTAGTGTTCTTATAATTAAATGACCTTTTTGCTTGTAATAGTTTGAGTTGAGATAATACATGCAGGTAACTAGTTATACAGTGGGTATCAAATTAAAAAAAATTTTTATATACTCACAATAATAATAAATAAGAGTATATATGATAATAAAAATACATTTTTTCTACAAATAGCAACAAAAAGATAAACTACAGGAACAATCTAATTAAAACATGCAAGACATTTGTATAATCTACAAATTAGTGTTTGACAGAGGTAAAATGGAAGACTTAAAACACTAAAGAAATCAATGATTACCCAGTCATTTTATATTTTAATGCAATTCCAATAAAAAAGACAGTGAGATTTTTCTTGACCAGTGACTCGGATAATAAACTGGACAAAGAGATCAGCAAATCAGAAGCTGAGAGTAACACTGCATGTATAGACTGGTGGTAGGAAGGTGCCTGCCTACTCTTTCAGGTACTTAAATAAAATCCTAGTAATTGAAACAGTATGGCATCAACAGAGGGATTGAAAAAGAGATCAAATAACAGTAATAAAGAGCCTAGAACCAGACTCTAATATGTATAAGAATTTAATATAAAATATCCCTGACACTGTGCATTTATGGAAAAAGGAAAAATTTGCCATGAAATCCTTCTGGAATAATTGGTAAACCATTTGGAAAAAAAATATTTTGTAATCTTACCCCATACACAAACTAGAAGGAAAAACAGGTAAACATCTAATCTTGCAGTGACAGAGGGCTTTCTCAAATAAAGTCAGCAGGGAAAAAAAAAAAAAATTGCTTGATAGATTAACTATGTAAAACTTCTGAATACAAAAAAATTTTAGAAAAATATAAGAAGCAAATAACGAAGTCTATTTGTACCTTACATAAAAAAGAGTTAATAATCTTAATATAGGAAGAACGCTTACAAACTTATTTAAGAAATAGGCAAATAAGCCCCGATATGAAAATGGCCATAAGAGTTAAACCAATTTCAAAGCATAAGAAAAACAAACGACTAATAAAAGTATGAAAAAAAAAAAAAAAACGCTTTAGGCTTATTAGTAATCAAAGAAATCAAAGTCACTACAATAATGTGATGCCATTTTTCACTTGCCAAGTTGTCAAATATTAAAAAAGACAAACAGATGGATGCTTCCCAGTTGTCAAGGTACAGAATCGGGCATATGATATACAGCACTGGTGTGAGAGGTTTAGAGTCTTTCAGGAAGGAAATTCAATAATATGTCAAGAGCATTGACAGTTTAAAAAATAACCTTTAACTTGGAATTCCAATTTTAGAAATTTTCCCTGTGGATATACTCAGTTTGCAAAGATTTATGTAGGAGAATATTTGTGATTTATATTTTAAAAAGTCCTGGAACAAATGTCCAACAAAGGGTGACTTGGAATGAGACAGAGAGCTATATAGTACTGTGATAAGCAGAATGATGACCTCCCCGAAAGACATCCACATCCTAATCCTGTGAATATATTACCTTATACAGGCATACCTCGTTTTATTG
This sequence comes from Loxodonta africana, assembly GCF_030014295.1. Classification (NCBI taxonomy): domain Eukaryota; kingdom Metazoa; phylum Chordata; class Mammalia; order Proboscidea; family Elephantidae; genus Loxodonta; species Loxodonta africana. The sequence goes on from NC_087356.1 coordinate 30,264,540, forward strand.
CACTTTGCTTTATTACAAATTGAAGGTTTGCGGCAACTCCGCATCAAGCATGTCGGTCAGTACCCTATTTCCAGCAGCTTGTGCTCACTTCGTGTTTCTGTGTCATATTTTGGTAATTCTCCCAATATTTCAAAGCTTTTCGTTATTATTGTTACCTGTTATGGTGATTGGTGATCAGTGGTTTTTGATGTCACTATTGTAATTGTTTTGGGGTGCCATGGACCATGCCCATGCAAGACGGCAAACTTTATAAACGTTGTGTATGTTCTGACTGCTCAAGCAACCAGCCATTCCCCTGTATCTTTCCCTCTCCTCAGGCCTCCCTATTTCCTGAGACACAGCAGTGTTGAAATTAGGCCAATTAATAACTCTACAATGGTCTCTAAGTGTTCAAGTGAACGGAAGAGCCCGTGTTTCTCACTTTAAATCAAAAGCTAGAAACGATTAAGCTTAGTGAGGAAGGCATGTTAAGAGCTGAAATAGGCAGGAAGGTAGGCCTCTTGCACTAAACAGTTAGCCAAGTTGTGAATACAAAGGAAAAGTTCTTGAGGGAAATTAAAACACACAAAGGATAAGAAAGTGAAACAGCCTCATTGCCGATGTGGAGAAAGTTTTAGTGGTCTGGATAGAAGATAGAACTAGCCTCAACATTCCCTTAAGTGAAAACCTAATCCAGAGCAAGACTCTAACTCTCTTAAATTCTATGGAGGCTGACAGAGGTGAGGAAGCTGCAGAAAAAAAAGTATCAAGCCAGAACAGGTTGGTTCATGAAGTTTAAAGAAATAAGCCGTCTCCATAATGTAAAAGTGCAAGATGAAACAGCAAGTGCTGTTGTAGAAGCTGCAGCAAGTTATCCAGAAGAGATACTGAGATAACTGATGAAAGTGGCTGCACTAAACAACAGATTCTCAATGTAGACAAAACAGCCTTATATTGGAAGAAGATGACATCTAGGACTTTCATAGCTAGAGAGGCAAAGTCAGTGCCTGGCTTCAAAGTTTCAAAGAGCAGAATGAGTCTCTTGTTAGGGGCAAATGTGGTTGGTGATTTTAAGTTGAAGCCAATGCTCATTTACCACTCCAAAAATCCTAAGGCCCTTAAGAATTATGATAAATCTACTCTGTCTGTGCTCTACAAATAGAACAACAAAGCCTGGATGATAGCACACCTGTTTACAATACGGTTTATTGAATATTTTAATACACTGTTGAGACCTACTGCTCAGAAAAAAAGATTTACATATACTACTGCTCATTGGCAATGTACCTGGTCACCCAAGACATCCGATGGAGATGTAAAAGGAGATGAAATGTTGTTTTCATGCCTGCTAACACAACATCCATTCTGCGGCCCATGAATCAAGGAGTAATTTTAACTTTCAAGTCTTATTATTTAAGAAATACATTTCATAAGGCTATAGCTACCATAGACAGTGATTCCACTGATGGATGTGGGCAAAGGAAACTGGAAACTTTCTGGAAAGGATTTACCATTCTAGATGCCATTAAGAATATTCATGATTCATGAGAGGAGGTCAAAATAGCAACACTAACAGGAATTTGGAAGAAGTTGATTCCAAGCCTCATGGATGACTTTCAGGGGTTCAAGACTTCAGTGAAGGAAGTAACTGCAGATGTGGTGGAAATAGCAAGAGAACTAGAATTAGAAGTAGAGCCTGAAGATATGACTGAATTGCTGCAATCTCATGACAAAACTTTAACTGATGAGGGGTTGCTTCTTAGGGATGAGCAAAGAATTTGGTTTCTTGAGATGGAATCTACTCCTGGTGAAGATGTTGTGAACATTGTTGAAATGACAACAAAGGATTCAGAATATTACATAAACCTGGTTGATAAAGCAGCTGCAAGATTTGAGAGGATCGACTCCAATTTTGAAAGAAGTTCTACTCTTCGTAAAATGGTATCAAATAGCATTGCATGATACAGAGAAATCTTTCATGAAACGAAGTCAATCCATGAGGCAAACTTCATTGTTGTCTTATTTTAAGAAATTGCCACAGCCACCCCAACCTTCAGCAACCACCACCCTAATCAGTCAGCAGCCATCAACATCGAAGCAAGATCCTCCATCAGCAAAGACTCACTGAAGGCTCAGGTGATGGTTAGCATTTTTTTTTTAGCAATGAAATATTTTTAAATTAAGGTATATACATTGTTTTTTTTAGACATAATGCTATTGCGCGCTTAATAGACTACAGTATAGTGTAAACATAGATTTTATGTGCACTGGGAAACCAAAAAATTCATGTGGCTAGCTTTATTGCAATATTGCTTTATTGCAGTGGTCTGGAACTGAACCTGCAATTTCTCTGAGGTGTCATGCCTGTACGGAAAAAGGCTCTGCCCATGTGATTAAGTTAAGGATCTTGATGGGAAGCTTATCCTGGATTATCTGGATAGGCCCATGTAAGCGCCTAATCTTTAAAATCTGAGAACCTTTCCTGGCTGTGGTCAGAGGCAGATGTGGCAACAGGAGAATGATCAAAGAGTACGACAGTATACAATACTGGGGAAGCCAGCAAAAATTGACCAAGGCAACATCATAGAAGCTTCATAGACATGCAAACTTCCTGAAGGACCAAATTAGCAGGCTGAGGGCTGGGGACCATGATCTTGGGGAACATCTAGCTCAAATGGCATAACATAATTTATAAAAAAATGTTCTACATCCTACTTTAGTGAGTAGCTTTTGAATTCTTAAAAGCTTGTGAGTGGCCATCTAGGATACTCCACTGGTCCCACCCTATCTGGAACAAGGGAGAATGAAGAAAACCAAAGACACAAGGGAAAGATTAGTCCAAGGGACTGATGGACCACAACTACCACAGCCTCCACCAGACTGAGCCCAGCACAACTAGATGGTACCCAGCTACCACTACTGACTGCTCTGACAGAGATCACAATAGAGGGTTCTGGACAGAGCTGGAGAAAAGTGTAGAACAAAATTCTAACTCACAAAAAAAGACCAGACTTACTTGCCTGACAGAGACTGGAGAAACCCCAAGAGTATGACCCCAGACACCCTTTTAACTCAGCACTGAAGTCACTCGTGAGGTTTACCCTTCAGCCAAAGATTAGACAGGCCCATAAAACAAACAATAATACACTTAGCTCAACCATGCATACGAGACTAAATGGACACATCAGCCCAGGGGCAAGGAAAAGAAGACAGGAAGGGCCAGGAAAGCCAGACAAATGGAAGTAGGGAACCCAAAGTCAAGAAATGGAGATTGTTGACAGGTTGCAGTACTGGCAACTGATGTCGCAAAACAATATGTGTATTAACTGTTTAATGAGAAACTAATTGTTCTGTTGCTTATTGCTCTAGTAGTGAGGATTTTTGTTTTCATTACGTTGAGGTGTAATACATACTGAAGGGTGCGGTCTTTGATCTGCAGCACCAAGTCCTTCAAGTCCTCTTCACTTTAAGCTAGCAAGGTTGTGTCATCTGCATATCGAAGGTTGTTAATGAGTCTTCCTCCAACCCTGATGCCCCATTCTTCTTCATATATAGTTCACCTTCTCAGATTATTTGCTCAGCATACAGATTGAATAAGTATGGTGAAAGGATAATAACCCTGATGCACACCTTTTCTGACTTTAAACCACAAAGTATCCCCTTTTTCTATTTGAGCAACTGCCTTTTGATCTATGTACACCTCAAAAAGAAAGAAAATAAAAATCCTCACAACTGGACCAATAAGCAACATCATGATAAATGGAGAAAATACTGAAGTTGTCAAGGATTTCATTTTATTTGGACCCACAATCACTGCCCATGGAAGCAGCAGTCAAGAAATCAAACAACTCATTGAATTGGGAAAATCTTCTGGGAAAGACCTCTTTAAAGTGTTAAAAAGCAAAGATGTCACCTTGAAGACTAAGGTGCACCTGACCAAAGCCATGATGCTTTAATTGCCTCATATGCATGTGGGAGAGCTGGGTGATGAATAAGGAAGGCCAAAGAATAGCTGATATTTTTGAATTGTGGTGTTGTCGAAGAATATTGAGTATACCATGGACTGCCAAAAGAATGAACAAACCTATCTTGGAAGAAGTACAACCGGAATACTCCTTAGAAGCAAGAATGGCAAGACTATGTCTCACATACTTTGGACCTGTTATCAGGAGGTATCAGTCCCTGCAGAAGGACATCGTGCTTGGTTATGTAAAAGGTCAGCAAAAAAGAGGAAGACTCTCAACAAGGTGGATTGACACAGTTGCTGCAACAATGGGCTCAAGCATGACAATGATTGTGAGGATGGCACAAGACCTGGCAGTGTTTCGTTCTGTTGTACATAGGGTCACTATGAGTTGTAACTGACTCGACTGCACCTAACAACAACAACAGTTGCTCTGTAAATCATCTAAAGCACAATTAAAAAAAAGAGGGAGTAGGGGGAAGAATGATTGAAGAGATGCAACAATACTGGCTTAGAAAATGGAAGAAAGGGGCCATGAGCCAAGGAATGTGGGCAGCCTGTAAAAGCTGAAAAAGGCACGGAAACAGATTCTCCTCTAGACTGCCAGAAAAGAACGCAGGTCTGCCAACACTTTGATTTCAGCTCAGAGAGACCTGTGTCAGGTTTCTAACCTGCAGAACTGTAAGATAATAAATTTGTATTGTTTCAAGCCATTAAGTTTGTAGTAATTTGTTACAGCAGCAATAGAAAACTAAAACAAAATAGACAAATGAGACTTCATCCATATTAAAAATTTTTGTGCATCAAAGGACTTTATCAGCAAAATGAAGAGATAACTTACAGATTGGGAGAAAATGTTTGGGAACCATATATCTTATAAGGGTTTAACATCCAGAAAATATAAAGAACTCTTACAATTCAACAACAAAAAGACAAACAGCCCAATTAAAAAATGGGCAAAGGACCTGAACAGACATTTCACAAAAGAAGATATACAAATAGCCAACCAAAACCAAAAAACCAAACCCAGTGCTGTCGAGTCAATTCCGACTCATAGTGGCCCTATAGGACAGATTAGAACTGCCCCGTAGAGTTTCCAAGAAGCACCTGGCGGATTCAAACTGCCAACGCTTTGGTTAACAGCTGTAGCACTTAACCACTACGCCACCAGGGTTTCCAAATAGCCAACAAGCACATGAAAAGATACTCAATGTCAGGTCATTAGTCATCAGGGAAATGCAACTCAAAACCACAATGAGATAACACTTCACATCCACTTATTCTGGTTAGTTGCCATCAGGTTGATTCCCACTCGTGGCAACCCCATGTGAGTAAAGTAGAACTGCTCCACAGGGTTTTCAAGGCTGTGATCTTTCGAAAGCAGATCACCAGGCCTGTCTCCTGAGGTGCCTCCAGGTGGGTTTGAACCACCAACCTTTCAACTAGTAGTTGAGCACTTAATTGTTTGTGTCACCCAGGGACTCCTCACACACACTGGAATGGGTATTGTCAGAAAAACAGAAAATAATAAATGGTGGTAGAATGTGGAGAAATTGGAACCCTCATCCAGTGCTGGTGGGATTGTAAAAATGGTGTTGCCACTATGGAAAACAGTTTGGAGTTACCTCAAAAAGTTAAACATAGAACTACCTTATGACTCAGCAATTACACTTGAGGAATAAACGCAACAGAATGAAAAGCAGGAGCATAAACAGATACTTGTACAACAATGTTCATTGTAGCACTATTCACAATAGCTAAAAGGTGGAAACAGCCCAAGTATCCTTCTACAGATAAATGTCATTGTTAGGTACCATTGAGTCAGTTTCGACTCATAGCGACCCTACGTACAACAGAATGAAACACTGCCCAGTCCTGTGCCATCCTCACAATTGTTGCTATGCTTTAGCCCATTGCTACAGCTACTGTGTCAATGCATTTCATTGAGGGTCTTCCTCTTTTTTATTGACCCTCTGCTTTACCAAGCATGATGTCTTTCTCTAGGGACTGATCCCTCCTGATAACATGTCCAATGCATGTGAGGCATGGTCTCGCCATCTTTGCTTCTAAGAAACATTCTGGTTGTACTTCTTCCAAGACAGATCTGTTCATTCTTTTGGCAGTCCATGGTATATTCAATATTCTACACCAACACCACAATTCAAAGTCATCAGTTCTTTGGTCTTCCTTATTCACCGTCCAGCTTTTGCATGCGTATGAGACAATTGAAAACACCATGGCTTGGGTCAGGTGCACCTTAGTCCCCAAGGTGACGTCTTTGCTTTTCAACACTTTAAAGAAGTCCTTTGCAGCAGATTTTCCCAATGCAATGTGTCTTTTGATTTCTTGACTGCTGCTTCCATGGCTGTTGATTGTGGATCAAAGTAAAATGAATTCCTTGACAACCGCAATCTTTTCTCCGTTTATCATGATGTTGCTCATTGGTCCAGTTGTGAGGATTTTTGTTTTCTTTACATTGAGGTGTAATTCATACTGAAGGCTGTGGTCTTTGATCTTCATCTGTAAGTGCTTTAAGTCCTCTTCACTTTCAGCAAGGAAGGTTGTGTCATCTGCATAATGCAGGTTGTTATTGAGTCTTCCTTCAATCCTGATGGTGCGTTCTTCTTCATATAGTCCAGCTTCTAGGATTCTTTGCTCAGCATACAGATTGAATAGGCATGGTGAAATGATTCAACCCTGATGTACACCTTTCCTGGCTTTAAACCGTGCAGTATCCCCTTGTTCTGTTCAAACGACTGCCTCTTGATCCATGTACAGATTCCTCACGAACACAGTTAAGTGTTCTGGAATTCCCATCCTCCCCAATATTATCTATAATTTGTTATGATCCACAAAGTTGAATGCCTTAGCATAGTCAATAAAGCACAGGTGAACCTCTTTCTGGTATTCTCTGCTTTCAGCCAGGATCCATCTGACATCAGCAATGACATGCCTGGTTCCATGTCCTCTTTTGAATCTGGCTTGAATTTCTGACAGTTCCCTGTAATGTTGCAGCCACTTTTGAATGATCTTCAGCAAAATCTTGCTTGCATGTGATACTAATGATATCGTTCAATAATTTCTGCATTAGGGTTGGATCGCCTTTCTTGGGGATAGGCATAAATATGGATCTCTTCCAGTCAGTTGGCCAGCTAGCTGTCTTCCAAAATTCTTGTCATAGACGAGTGAGCACTTCCAGCGCTGCCTCTGTTTGTTGAAACATCTCAATTGATATTCCGTCAATTCCTGGAGCCTTGTTTTTTGCCAATGCCTTCAGCGCAGCTTGAATTTCTCTTTGGTACCATCGGTTCGTGATTATGTTACCTCCTGAAATAGTTGAACATCGGCCAATTCTTTTTGGTATAATGACTCTGTGTATTCCTTCCATCTTCTTTTGATGCTTCCTGCATCTTTAATATTTTCCCTGTAGAATCCCTGTAGGCTTGAATTTTTTCTTCAGTTCTTTCAGCTTGAGAGATGCCAAGTATGTTCTTGCCTTTTGGTTTTCTCTCTCCAGGTCTTTGCACATGTCATCATAACACTTTACTTTGTCTTCTCAAGCTGCCCTTTTTAATCTTCTGTTCAGCTCTTTTACTTCATACATACAATGGAATATGATTTAGTCATAAAGATAAATGAAGTTCTGATACATGCTACAACACGCATGAACCTTACAAACATTATGCTGAGTATAGTAAATCAGACATGAAAGGACAGATATTGTATGATCCCACTTACATGAAATATCTGGAATATGGAAATGTGCAGAGACTGAAGCTCATTAGTGGTGCATGGGTATGTGGGAGGGGGAAAGGGAGGTTTATTGATGCAGAGTTTTGGTAAGGGTGATGGAAAAATTTGGGAACAGCGGTGATGGTTGTACAACGTAGTGAATATAGCTAAGGTCACTAAATTGTATGTGTAGAAGTGGTTGAAATCTTTTATACATGTATTTCTCCACGATGAAAATTAAAAAAAAAAAAAGAAATCGCTTGAGATCCTTTCAAGTTTTCGTACTTCAGGGTCATTGTAGGAAATTTTAAGCGTGTCTGTACCTCAACTCTGTTAGTAACTTGATGTCTTTCTGTTTCAGATAGTTGCAACCATATCTGCTATTTCAAGCCTAATTTTTTCATAGATTCAGATAAATTGTATTTTGCTTAGGAAATGTATGTATTGGACTTTTTTGGTTTTCTTTTTTTCTGTTTATTACAACAGGATTTTTAAAACATTTTTCATTTTGAAAATACGTATTGTAATCATTACCAGTTTTTTCAGTAAGTGAGTGATTTTGGAATTCATCCCGTTGTGCCTCTAAAACACTTTATTTTTGTGAGTTGTATTAATGTCCTCTTTGGGTTACTTGTCGAATCATGAATAATAACTGGGGGATCATTTTCTACCCAGGACGGTGGCTTTGATCTATTTGGTCAAAAATCTGTTTAAACTAAAAAGGATGCTTGAAAATGAGGGAGGGATGGGAGCGATTGAGGAATTTAGAAGCTGATTTCTTTATAATGCACCACCTGAAAAAAGAAGAAAACTAAATTCCTTTCCTATCTTGCACATAAAGGTTAGCAACCAGCAAAACCTAAGGTAAGGTTTTGTCTAATTATACAATAATTATCTTCACTTTTCATTTGAAAGAATATTCATCATACTTTTCTGTATTCAAAGAGTACATTCTCTGACTTGGTAATGATCACACTACATTCTAAAGCAGAGAGAAAGGCAGAAATTAGATCTCCCCATTCTTACTGCAGAATAGGTCTGTAATGAGCTGTCTCAGCCTGCTCCGTATCTCCGAGCCATGTGGCCTTCCCAGAGGACAGCCAGCCTGATGTGCTAAACAGTGCGCTGTTGCCTGGTCTCCCAAGCGAGGTCTGATCACAACACTGTGTCTCTGAAGAGAAACAATCATTTCTTTCTCTTGCCTTCACTCCTCACCCACTCCTGGCCCTGTGCACTCAAACTGAAGGAGTTCATATCTTAGCTCCCAGTCTGTGCATTGCTGTTGATTGCTGTCCAGTCGATTCTGACTCATGGAGACCCCTTGTGGGCAGAGTAGAACTGCTCCACTGGGTTTTCAATGATCGGACCTTTCAGAACCAGATTGCCAGGCCAGTGGCATCACTAAGGTCAGTGTCACCCAGTGCAGTAACTCATGGTGTCACCCCCCACCATGGACCTTCTCCTGTACTAGACCATACAGAATCCTTAGTAATGTTCTTTGTACTAACGTTGCTCCTAAATTGTAGTTCCCACATGTCACTCCTTCTTTGCCTTTAATTACTACTTCATTCTCAAAAAAATTATTGGTGTAGGCTCACAAATACTAATTACCACAATAGCGTAGCTAAAACACCAGAAAATTTGACAAAATCAGGGCTATTAAAATGCAGCAATGAAAACAACAGCACTGTTTGTAGTGTGTGTAGAGGAAACCATGCGATCTGAAGCATCATTGTAATTGATTAATAAAGACAGCTCTGCCTGGAGTGCATTGGAAAGTTCAAAAAGTAAATTAACATAGAGTTTCAGCCTTGTAGGTATATTGATAATGTAAGTTGGACTTGCGAAAAATGCTTTTGTTGTTATAACTAACTAAAGGGATATTTTTATAGACAGTCACTTTGGTGTTACCCCTCTGACAGAGTGACCTGGTGCGGTCTGCACCCCTCAAGTGACGCCACCATGCCAGGCTTGTCTTCTGAGTCGCCTCTGGGTGGATTTGAACCACCAACCTTTTGGCTAGTAGTTGAATGCTTAACCTGTTTGCACCACCCAGGGACTCCTAGTTTGCGTGTTACTCGCTCTGAATTCTGTGGTCCTTTCTCTTGGTGTTACACGGTGAATCCCTTGTTGAACTCTCCAGGAGCATCGATGTTCCTGCATCTGCTGTAACACAGAGGCCTAGCATGTATCGCTTTATAACATTTCACTTCTGAAAGCAGTTGCTAAGTATGCACCACCTTGGCACAAAATAACAAATGCATGCCAAGGGAGGAAGGAGAGTTACATAAGATTCTTTTCTTTTTTTTCATATTCCATAGCAGTGGAGACTGAAAGGACAATCGCTTCATTTTTCCATTTTAACTACATTAATTCTCCCTGTTTGTGAATTTATGTAATGGTTGGGGATTTCATTAAAGATGCCTCCCCGGGAAACTAGAAGGTCATGGATTGTGATGGAGTCTATTGTCAAATGGAGATTCTGTTCTCAGTCCCAATTTCAGGGGCAGGAGATGAGGGGCTGAACACAGGCTTTTAAGGATTCAGTCCAAGAGTCTTTACTGATTGATCAAAACCCCAGTAGCTCATTGACCTCTACTCTGAAACAGTGTCTGCTTTGAGGCTACTGAGTGCCAAGTAACTAAATGCCAGTGAAAGTATCTTTGAAACGGGGCTTGGAGTTCATGTAAGTCCTCACATATGAATGTCCTCAACTCTCATCGCTTCTAGATATGCCCATTAAGGGAGGGCTTTCTAAAGGGTGGTGCTTTCTTTTGCAAATCAGATATTTGTGGAGGCATATTTTGGTTATCACATGAGCTCAGGGGAAGCTGCTGGCATTTAAATGCGGGCACTGGGAATGCTGAGTGTCCTGTAATGAGTGGAACAGTCCTGAACAAGGAAATCTTGTCCCACACTCCTAAATGACTTTTGAATGTCCCTTTAGATATTTACGCAGGTGAAATCCTGCTTATTATTAACAGAACCTAGAACCTAGCTCTGGTTTTTGTATAAAGTGTATTAGTTTCCTATGGTTGCTGTAACAAATGACCACAAACTTAAGAACTTAAAACAACACAAATTTATTGTCTTATACTTCTAGAGGTCAGAAATCTGAAACAGATTTTGTGGGGCCAAATTAAGGAGTTGGCAGGGTTGCATTTCCTTCTGGAGGTTCTACAAGGAGAAAACATTACTTTGCCTTTTTCAGCTTCTAGAGGCTGCCTGTATTCTTTGACTTGTGGCCCCTTCCTATGTTTTCAAAGCCAGATTCATAGCATCTTCAAACCTCTCTCTGTCTTTGACCCTTGTGCCTCCCTCTTTCACTTACAAGAACTTTTAAGATTAGATTGAGCCCACTTGGATAGTCCAGAAGAACCTCCCATCTCAAGATTTTTACCTGAATCACATCTGCAAAGTCCCTTTTTTTCCATGTTAGGTCACATATTCGCAGGCTCAGAAGATTAGGATGAAATCATCTTTGGGAGGGATGATTTTTTAGCCTACCACATAAAGAGTATTTTTGAATGATTTTAAGCATATTTTGGACTTTTTAGGAATCCAATTACCATATAAGTAAGAGAAAACTTTATTTTGTTTTGTTCCTTACTTTACCAAGAATTGACCACCCTTTCAGAATATCATGTCTCTGAGAACAGTGTGGCTCACAGTATTCAAGTTACCAAAAATTGAAAAATACTCCTGTATTTACCTAGGTCTGTCACTGTTACATTCTCTTTATTCTAAATAAAGTTACAAGTCTCTGGCACATTCATCTTGTCTCCTAATGTCATATACCTGGGCATTCTCGTACTAAAATACACACTATTTTATTATACATTGCCTTTCTATTATTTCTCTCTTGTAGTGCAGTTCTGACATATTTTTTTCCCTTGAAATATGTGTATAGGTAGATTATAATATCCATGAATTTTGTTTCAGTATCAAAGGTGATGTTATAAAATATTACTATAAAAAAGTAGGGCATTGGATCTTGGTGTATGTATCTGATTCCTGCTGCCTCTCTCAGCTGATGGTAGTCTGTTTTCTCCAGGCCAAACTATCATCTATGCATTCGATCTTTTACCCTTCAATCTCCTCCCCAACTCCAGTGAACCTATTCTTGCTGAAGTCGTCAAGCAATTCCCCCCCCCCCAGACATATTCTATAGTTCTCATTAAGCACCCTTCTCCCAAGATCATGAACTTTCCCAGGATGATCTCTAGAGCAGGTATCTAGAACCCCAATGGCCTTTGGCAAGACTGCCCTTCCCACAGTAGGATTTCAGCGAAGCCCATTGAGCCCCATGCACCCGTAATAAGACCTCTACACTATCCTCCTCACAACTACCTGCCTTACCAGCTACCAGTTGTCTACCTGTCCAGGGTCAAAATGGAGGGTTTAATTTGAAAGATATGAACATTCCCTTCCTGACCCTAGGACCGATCTCGTCATCTCATCATTCCTTACTTCTTTGTGTGTCTGAGGTCTGTGCCTCTCCAGTTAACAATTACCATTCTGGCTCTTATCTCCAATATGGGTCCAAACATTGCCCTAGTCTAACACACCCTCTCACCCTCCTCAATCCCCACAGAACACATAGCCTGTATCAGCAAATTCCTCAGTCTCTTCTTCAAAGGGTTCCTTCAACTTTTTATTCCCCTAAACTTGGCTTTTTCAGGATTACACTTCCACCGCTGTAGGTGTCTCAGATAGTGGCTGTTCTTCATCTATAGTCCATCCACCACAGAGCCTGGACTGTGCACGGTGCCTTAACTGCTCCTTGCTGCCACTACCAGACCATTGCTCCTTACTTCTCTTTTAAGCCCCAGCCCCTCTGAAGCACATGATGTTGGATTATACTACCCCTTCCTTGTTGCAGCCATCTCCTGGCTCATCTATTGCTCATTCCCTCTCATCCACCAGAGATTTTAGCCCCTGGCTCACTGCTGACCCACCACTATATCTGTCTTCACTTTTGGTGACTGTAATATGCACTTACATAATCAATCCAATTCCCTGTCTACTCACTTCCTTGGCTTCCTCATTTCTAATTATATTTCCCTCTACTTGTTTCCAGCCTTCCACTTTCATGGTGAATCATCACCTGGACTTTGTCATCACCAATAACTGCATCACCTCCAAAATTTCTATTTCAAGCCTCTCACTCTTTGACCATTACCGCCTATCTTTCAGTTCATATCCCCAAGTCCAATAATTACGTTGATTGATCTCTAAGTTGTCTCGTCAATTCCTAAAACTCAAGTGGCTCCCTCAGCATTGCCTGACAATCCTAAAACATTTGTCTAGTCATTTCATTCACCAACTCCACAATATGACTATTGTACAACTTTTTATCTCTTCTCAACTTGTAACACCACTTCCTTCCTCACCTTCAGCTGACAACCTTGCCTTTTATTTCACTGAGAAAACAGAAACAACAATAACAAAAAAATTAAACATGCCATTTTATCTTCAACTCTACCAGCCTACTTCTACCCATATGTCCACCTTCCCTCCAGCTACAGTGGATCATACATCTTCATGTTAAAGGCTGACCCTGGACCCTTCCCCACTTTCCTACCCAAATATTTGTTCCTACATTCTCTCCTCACCAGCATCATAATTTTTCTCTATTTTCCCCCATTCCTATCACTATACCAACATACCGTAACATCAGCCTTAAAAAAAAATCCTCCCTTATGCATTCCCCTCTCCTTACTATATTTTTCTCTTCTCTCCTTTATAGCTCAGCTTCTCTCATCTCCACTTCTTCTTTCACATTCTTCTGTTAACCTATCCCATTCGCTCCCCAATATTTTATTGAAGCCACTTTTGTCAAAGTCAGTAATGACCTCATTCTATTAAACCTAATGGTCCATTCTTGGTTCTCATCTTACTTACCCTCTCAGCAGCATATGACACAGAATGCACTTTCTCCTTCCTGTTTCTGAAGTGTTTCAGTTAGCTTCCAGAATACCTCACCTATTAGTGTTCTTAACTTACTGTTCCTTCTTGCTCATGTTTGCTAATTCCTTCTGCTCTTCCTGTTTCTTAAATATGGAGGTCCCAAGGGCTTAGTGTCAGTCTTTTCTATCTCATCATTTTTCCTAGGTGGCTGTATACAGCCCCATGGTTTTAGGTACCATCTATACGCTGGGAGTCAGAATCAACTCGACAGCAATGGGTTTGTTGTTTATATGCTAATGACCTCTACCTTTGTTATCATAGTCCTTAACTTTCTGCTGAATGCCAGATTTAAATATCAACCCTCTGTCCATTCAATATCTCTACTTGTCTGTCTGCTACATATCTCAAACTTATCAGGGCTAAAATCACTCCTGATTTCTGCACCTGAACCTATTCCTTCTGCAGTCTTCCCTATCTCAGTAAACGGAATCATCATTCTCCAAGTCGCTGAATATGAAGCCTAAGGGTCACTCTTGATTGCTCTTTTCCCCATCATCTAATCCTCTTGGCTTTATTTTCAAAACATATCCCAAATATGACCACATCTCCCTACCTCTTTTTGGGTCCTACATCTACCCTTACACTCTGGTCTAAGCCATCATAATCTCTTTCCTGAGAGAGTTCCTATGCAGTGAAGCCAATTTAAAGGCCCTGAACATGGAAGTTCTTGGGGCTTTCTGGTTTGGTAAAAGCATCTGTTCTTTGGAGGATGATGTCCCTGGGGCAAAGGAGGCCTTAGGCCGGGACCCCTCCCAGACCTTGTCCTATGCATTTCTTTGTTTGTATCCTTTCTAGTAGTAAATAGCTACCTGTAAGTGTAGATACTCTCTGCCAATTCTTTGAGCCGTTCCAAGGAATTAGCAAATCCACAGGGGCAGTGAGCCATTAGGGGCCAGCGTTTGCCTGTTTGGCAGTCTGAAGGACAGAATCCTTCTAACTTGTGAGCTTTGACCCAGTTTTGGGGGGCTGCAGGTCAGAGAAGGGCTACATGGGCAGTCATTCTGAAGGACTGAATCCTTCTAACTTGTGAGCTCTGACCCCATTCTGGGTGGCTGGGGGTCAGAGAGGTGCTACGTGAGCAGCTGATCTGGTGAACAGTGTCTGTATAACTTGTGACCCAGTTCTGGGTGGCTGGGGTTGGAGAGAGTGCCTCCTAGTTGGCTGGTGCTGAGGATGGGGAAGTGGGAAGGTGAGGACTGGATTCATTTCAAGGTGGGAATTGGATTCATACTGATTCTTACCATGTAGTTAGCAATGATGATGGGGTTTGTCCACTGTACCCCTTGCTTAGTGCAAACTCTCTCCCCCTCACTCACTCCAAACCAACTACCCAGGCTTTATTATCAACCCCATTCTTGCTTTAGAGTCTTTTCTTTCTATGTAGAAAATCCTTCTCCAAGATTTTCACAGGCTTGGCTCCATTCCTTCACTTTTTTTTTGTTCAGATGTCACCTTGATAGAAATGCCTTTCCTGGTTTTCCATTTAAAAAAGGCAACCTCTACTTTCCATCATTCTTTATGCCCTTACCCTTTTCATTATAGCACCTGTGAGTACTCA
Source organism: Loxodonta africana (assembly GCF_030014295.1). NCBI lineage: Eukaryota > Metazoa > Chordata > Mammalia > Proboscidea > Elephantidae > Loxodonta > Loxodonta africana. The sequence goes on from NC_087356.1 coordinate 30,279,743, forward strand.
AAATTATATATTTTTGAGTTTTCCCAATATTCACTTATTTTTCTATTTCTCTAAAAGAATATAAGCCCAGTTAGGATAAGGCCTTTGTGTTGTTCACTGTTGTATTTCCTGGATCTAGAACAGTGCCTGCAGCATGATTGATGTGCAGATTTATTGCACTAATGGCCCCAATTATTTATCCCTCCTTGTTTCCTTGCCCTTTGTTATGTGAATTTGCAATTTGATCACTAAAGACGTAGGATCTACTCCACCTACCTTGAACCTGGGCTAGCCTGAAGACTTGACTTGGCCAGTGCTATATTAGTAGATGTGACACAAACATAGGTTTGAAAAAGTGCTTCCATGTCTCTGCTTGCCTTTGGCGCCTTTGCCATTGCCTTGAGAACATGCGTTGGCTAGCCTGTGGAAGGATGAAAGACTCGTGGAGCAGAGCTGAATTTCCCCAGTACCCCAGCTGAGGCCAGCCTAGATCAGTCAGTAGCTGACTGGCCCCAGACACATGAGTGAACCTAGCCAAGATTCAGATAAGCCAAGCCCAAATCAGCTGAATACTGCAGACTAAGGAGCTAACTACTCAAGTTTTTTGGTTTTTCCTTCCACAGTTTTATTGTGGCAATAGACAACTGATAGAACTGGGGCTCAGTATATAGGTGTTGAATATCCACAGTGGCTGTGCAGAAGTTCTCCTGTGAATATGTCCACGTTCTTTCCTAAGCTGCCTTGCCTCCTGTGTTCCTGATGTGACCATCCGCCCACCTAGTCTCAGAAGTTAGTAAACAGGAACTTCAACTCCTTCCTTTCCTCATTTCCAACTCCCATTCTCTTCCAAATACCTAATGGCCTGCTAAATCCTCCAATCCCACCCCAATATCTCTGGAATCTAGTTTCTCCACTGCCGAAGTTCTAATGATATTTTGCCTCAATATTGTAATACCTACCTGCCTATTTGGATTCCCTATCAACAGTTTTTCTTCTGTCCCATATCATCCTCCCCACTTCTACTTAATTTTACTAACTTATAAAACAAATACGGATTTAAAGTTAAGAAGAGTTAAAGGTAACTTTGAAAAACTTCCCTAAATTCCTCTGGGAAAAAGAAGAAATATAACCTGAACAGCAAGTAACTTCAATAAGGGGAGAAAAAACAACAACAGAAGAAAACAAACTTTGGACCATTAGTTCTTAATTGTCTGATATTAAAATTAATCCATTATTCTTCAAATAATACTAAGTATTAACTAAAAAAAAAAAAAGTATTAGAATGATTAAAAAAAATTAAAGTGAATTCTATGGTACCCCTAAGGTCATGTCATCCTTACTTGCTCTCTTAAATAGGAGATAAAATGTAGGCTCAGAGTAAACATTTCCAGCCACTCTCAGCTATCTTGTCTACCTCACAGTCTGCAGTGAGCTTCTATTGATAATAATAATTATTGATAATTACTGATGCTCCATTAATAATTGGGATGATAATGAATTACCATAGTGCTTATGAGTTATGATTTTATGTTTCTTCTACTTTTCTTTTTAATTTTATCCACGGAAAAAATTTTAAGGCTAAGGAGGGCAAGTATAAACGAAAAGTATTTGTTTCTCTAATACGTATACTTCCTCCCACTCAGGGTTTTTGTAAACACAGTAATTTTGTCTGGCACTCTTTCTTCCCTACCTCATCTCACTCTTCTCAATTAGTTAAGATTACATTTGGTTGCAAATAACAGAAAACCAGGTTATCAAGGGCTTAAAGAGATAGAAGGTTCATTGTTTTTCATGACAAGAAGTCCAGAGCCAGGTAGTTTAGGAATGGTACATGGATCAATGATGCATCCAGGGTTCCAGGCTCTTGCTAACTTTCTGATCCACACGCCTAAGTGGGTAGGTTCCTTGTTCTTATAGATAAAAAGTGCTGCTTCCTTCTGGGCCTCTTACCCATGTTATAAGAGGAAATATGGGGAAAGGCAAAGGGTAAAAAAAAAAAAAAAAAAACAAAACTCTCTGTGGGCGTTGCCTTTTTATTCAGTAAGGGAAGCCCTCCCTGCAGACTTCCTGCTGCACCCATTGGCCAGAACTCTGTAACATGGCCAATGCTTCTGCAAGGAAGGCTGGGAAATTGTCAGTGTCTCTACTAGTGGAGGAAGAAAGGCCAGGTGGTACATTTCTAAAAATCAGCCAATGAAAACACAACCTGTTGTGGGAATGGCACAGTACCAGGCAGGTGAATTTTTATATACTTGCATAACATTAATGTTCTTTAATAGCTCTTATGACATTTTATAATTATGTATTAATTTTAAGAATCAAAGGATTAATGTCTTATTAATATCCCACTTGACTGCAAGCTCCTTGAGGGCAGAAATCATGCTTGATTTTTGCTGACTATTGTGTCCCTAGAGCCAGACTATGGGGTAGCCTCTCTATACATATTTGTTGAATTAATTAATGTAGTGAGTTCAATGTTAATAAAACATAAGAGCCACAATTACCACTTCAAAAGCAAAGTGATGATGAAAAGAAAATGAAACTCGATTTGGATTAATAACAACATGTTAAAAGCAATAAGCTGCATGTATAATGATTTTTTTTAACCACAAAATAAGGCCTATTTATACTTATTCTTCAATATTATCTACATGCTTGCCTTATTCATATTACCTATAGAGTGGGAAGGGAGGGTCTGCAGAAAAATCAAGCTTCGATGTTTTAAAATTGAAATTTAACTAAAAAAGAATCACATTTGTTCCTTTTTAAACATTAATTATTGAGATCCTTAAATAGGCAGCTTCGTTACTCGCAGGCATGCAAGATGTTGTACAAAATGCAACCCAAGCTGAAAAAGTCTGCATTGCTGTACTTCTTCTGGGTTTTATCAAGACCTATCTGCCCACGAGGCTGTGTCTCCCCTGGGATACTGTATTTGGCAGAGAAAGATGGAGATCTGAGGCTTGGCCTCCCCCTCTAACGGAGGAGCTTCACCATTGCACTGAGGGGCGCTGCGGTCTCCTTCCCTATTCTGCTGGCTTCTGCATTGATAATCACTGACAAGTGTAGTGGGCTGGGCTTCTTTCTCTGCCCTTTATGTCACTGTCTGGAGAGGCTCCCAGGCGAGGGTGAAATCTGCAAACTACTGTGCATACCCCTCCCACTTGTTTTCTGAATCAATAACCTACTGTGTTATTTCTTTTTTCCTTTGCTTCACGTGCAGGGTCTGGGAGGTGCCCTGTACTGCTATATGATAACAGAGAAAAAAAAGGGAAGCAGTATCTTTGGGGAAATTGGAAATTGGTTGGAGAAAAAGCTCCTCACTGAAGTGCACTTATTTTAGCCAATGGAATAAATTTTAGAAAATACTATTTTTTTTTATAGTCTTGATACCAAACTTGAAAAGACGACACCAAAAATTTAAAGCTTATGTTAATTTAACTTTTGAACAAAGATGCCAAAATCTTAATAAAACATTAACAAGCAAATCTAGTAGTGTGCTACCAAATAAAGAACACCGCCAAGTGGTGCTTATTGTAGGAGCTCTAGAAGAGCGCGGCTGATAACCAAAAGGCAGTTCGAATTCACCAGCTGCTTCTTGGAAACCCTATGGGGCAGTTCTACTCTGACCCATAGGGTCACTGTGAGTTGGAATTAACTCGATGGCAACAGGTTTGGATTTTTTTGTTTGTTTGTTTAGAACAGTTGAAAACTAGGAAATTAGGCGATTTAAAAAAATGTATTGATAGATGACAAAAATACAATTGGTAAATTACATTTCTATATCTGATTAAATCTGTTGGTAAACTGGGAGTTAAATGATGTAATTGTAAAATGCCTCTCTTAACCAACAGCTAACATTATTAAAGTGATATTAAGAGAAACATTCCTATTAAAGTTAGAGATTAAAAAAAAAAAAGATGTTTGACATCACCAGTTTTAATTAACATTGTCCTGAAAGTTCTAGTAAAGAAAAGAAGCACACAGACATTGAGTATCAGGGAAAAAAAAAGAAAACGACTTGTGACTCTAAGATTATTTCAGAAAACATTAACAAGAAAAATACAACAAGAAAAACATTAGAATTTCAGCTGAAGCGTAGGTACGTTAAAAAAGCTGGTTTCAAAATAGTTATTAAAAAATAGCTTTCTAATGCATCAACATAATCCTTTAGAAAAGAAACTATAGGGAAATGACTGCATTATTAGCAACCAAAAATGTTAAATCGACACTACTTAGGAATACAGCTTTTAAAGAAATACGTAGGACTTATATGAAGAAAATATAAAACATTATATAAAAAACATTACAGGCTTGAATACATAGAAAATACACCATATTCATGTGTTGAAAAAAACTTGATACACTAATAATATCAGTTTCCCCAAAATTAATTTCTAAATTTAAAGCATTCCCAATACAAATTCCAATAGGATTTATTCAGTGGGGGGTTTTATGTAATTAATTCAGAGTTTAGCAGGAAGAATGCATGCCATTTGTCAAGAACATTCTTGAGATAATAACTGAGAGTCTTGACCTTCTAGATATTAAAATATACTAAAAATCCAAAATAGCCAAAAACAGTGTAGTACTATTAAAACAGGAGTCAGCAAAATAGATAGAATCAGCCCAAGTATAAATAAAATTCAACGTAGGATACAGGTAACAAATCCAAAGGGAAATGGCAGATTATTCAAAAAACTGTGTTAAGACAAGAAAAACATGGCATTAAAAGTTATATGTAACCTAACTAAATTATTGATGGATAAAGATTTAAGAAGAATTTCTTAGTCATAAAGTAAATGAAATCATGTGTGCATATTTATTAACTTTTAGGTTGAAGGAGGACTGTTTAAGTATACCAGAGAAACCATAAAAGAAAAAACTGGATGGATTTGACAATATAAAATAATTTAACTTAAGAAGATCACTGAAAACAAAAACACAACAAAATAAATAAAACTTTGAAAAATATTTCAGCATATCACAGTCAAAAGGTTATATCCTTTATATATAGCATTTCTGCCATTTAATATGTGAAATTAAATATTTTAATTAAAAAATCTGCTGAAGTCTTGAATAGGTAATTCACATGAAAAATTAGACATAAACAGATAATAAATAGACAAAAAAGTTCAACCAGATAATAAATAGACAAAAAAGTTCAACCTCACTAGTAAGAAATGCAAACAAAAGTAACATTTTAATCATTTAAATAGGGAAAGGTTTTCCCCAAATCGGTAGGATTACGGGGAAAGGAGCACTCCTATCTGTTGGGTCTATGCCTTCTTCTTTTCTTTTTTGCTATTATGAATAAAGTTTCTATGAACATTTGTGTACACATATGTTCACATTTCTGCTGGGTATTTACCTCGCAGTGAAATTTCAGAGTATGAAAATATTCACTTTAGTAACACTGATAGTTTTCCAAAGTGGCATACCAATTTACATTCCTACCAATAGTGTATTTGAGCTTGTTTGCTCGACATCTTTGCCCAAACTTGGTGTCGCCACTTTTTTTTTTTCAGTTGCGCTTTAGGTGAAAGATTACAGTTCAAGTTAATTTCTCATGCAAAAATTTATACACGTATTGTTACGTGTTACTAGTTGCAATCCTTATAATGGGATAGCACACTTCATCTTCCCACCCCGGGTTTCTGCTATCCATCCAACCAGCTCTTGTCCCTTCCTGCCTTCTCATCCTACCTCCGGACAGGAGCTTCCCATTTGGTCTCCTGTATCTGCTTGAAAGAAGAAGTATACTCTTTACAAGTATTATTTTATGTTTTATAGTCCAGCCTAATCTTTGTCTGACAAGTGGGCTTCAGGAATGGTTTTAGTTCTGGGTTAACAGAACATCTGGGAGCCATGACATTGGGTGTTCCTCCATTCTCAGTCAGACCATTAAGTCTGGTCTTTTTACATGAATTTGAGTTCTGCTCCACACTTTCCTCTTGGTTTGCCAGGGACTCTCTGTTGTGTTCCCTGTCAGGGTGGTCACTGGTGGTAGCTGGGCACCATCTAATTCTTCTGGTCTCAGGGTGATGGAGTCTCTGGTTTATGTGGCCCTCTCTGTCTCTTTGGTTAATATTTTCCTTGACTCTTTGGTGTTCTTCATTCTCCTTTGCTCCAGGTGGGTTGGGACCAATTGATGCATCTCAGATGGCTGCTTGCAAGCTTTTAAGACCCCAGACACCAGTCACCAAAATGGGATGCAGAACATTTTCTTAATAAACTTTGTTATGCCAATTGACCTAGATGTTCCCTGAAACCATGGTCCCCAGACCCCAGCCCTACCTACTCTGTCCCTCAAAGTGTTTGGTTGCGTTAAGGAAACTTTCTAGCTTTCGGTTTAGTCCAGTTGTACTGACTTTCTCTGTATTGCATGTTGTCCTTCCCTTCACCTAAGATGATTCTTGTCTACAATCTACCACGATTTTGCATAGTCAATAAAACACAGGTAAGCATCTTTCTGATACTCTGCTTTCAGCAAACATCTATCTGATATCAGCAATGATATCCCTGGTTCCACGTACTCTTCTGAATCTGGCTTGAACTTCTGGCAGTTTCCTGTTGATGTACTGCTGCAACTGCTTTTGAAAGATCTTCAGCAAAATTTTACTTGCATGTAATATTAATGATATTGTTCAATAATTTCTGCATTCTGTTCGATCACCTTTCTCTGGAATGGGCACAAATATGGAACTCTTCCAGTCGGTTGGCCAGAGGTGTCTCCAAATTTCTTGATCTAGATGAATGAGCAACTTCAGTGCTGCATTCATTTGTTAAAATATCTCAACTGGTATTCTGTCAATTCCTGGAGTGTTGTTTTGCACTGTTCCTTCATTGCAGCTTGGACTTCTTCCTTCAGTACCATTGGTTCTGGATTATATGCTACCTTCTCAAATGGTTGAACATCAACCAGTTCTTTTTGGTACAGTGACTCTGTGTATTCCTTCCATCTTCTTTTGATGCCTCCTGCATCATTCAATATTTTCTCCATAGAATTCTTCAATATTGCAACTTGAGGCTTGAATCTTTTCTTCATTTCTTTCAGCTTGAGAAATGCCGAGCCTGTTCTTCCCTTTTGGTTTTATAACTCCAGGTCTTTGCACATGTCATTATAATAATTTGTCTTCTCGAGCTGCCCTTTGAAATCTTGTGCTCAGCTCTTGTACTTCATCACATCTTCCTTTTGCTTTAGCTGCTCTATGTACAAGAGCAAGTTTCAGAGTCTCTTCTGACATCTGCACTGTCTTTTTAATGACCTTTTTCTTTCTTCATGTATGATGTCCTTGATGTCATTTCACAACTCATCTGGTCTTCGGTCGTTAATGTTCAATGTGTCAAATTTATTCTTGAGATGGTCTCTGAATTCAGGTGAGATATATTTAAGGTCATATCTAGTCTCTTGTGGACTGACTCTAATTTTCTTCAGCTTTAAGTTGAACTTGCATATGAGTAATTGATGGTCTGTTCCTCAGCTGGTCCCTGGTCTTGTTCTGACTGATAATACTGAGCTTTTCCATTGTCTTTTTCACAAATGCAGTCAATTTGATTCTTGTGTATTCCATCCAGCAAGGTCCAAGTGTGTAGTCGCCATTTATGTTGTTAAAAAAAGGTATTTGCAATGAAGAAGTTGTTCTTGCAAAATTCTATCATGTTATCTCTGGTGTCTTTCCTATCAGCAAGGCGGTATTTTCCGTACTGATCCTTCTTCTTTGTTTCCGACTTTTACATTACGATCACCGGGAATTATCAATGCATCTTGATTGCCTGTTTGATCAATTTCAGACTGCAGAAGTTGGTAAAAAAATTTCAAATTCCTCATCTTTGGCCGTAGTGGTTGATGTGTAAATTTGAACAATACTCCTATTAACTGGTCTTCCTTGTAGGTGTATGGATATTATTCTATCACTGACAGCATTTTTCTTCGGGATAGACTTTGAACTATTCTAGCTGATGATGGGTGTGACACCAATCCTCTTCAGTTTGTTATTCCCAGCATGCTAGACCATATGATTATCTGATTCAAACTGGCCAATACCAGTCCATTTCAGGTCACTAATGCCTAGGATGTTGATCTTTATGCTTTCCATTTCATTTTTGATGACTTCCAATTTTCCTAGATTCATACTTCATTTATTCCATATTCTGGTTATTAATGGATGTTTGCACCTGTTTCTTCCCATTTTGACCCCAAAGCTTTACTCTGTTCATGGCCTTAAGGTTGACTCTACTTTGGGGAGGCAGCTCTTCCCCAGTTGTCTTTTGAGTGCCTTCCAACCTGAGGGGCTCATCTTCCAGCACTATATCAGACAATGTTTCGCTGCTATTCATAGGGTTTTCACTGGCTAATTTTTTCATAAATAGACTGCCAGATCCATCTACCCGGTCTTAGTCTGAAAGCTCTGCAGAAACCTGCTGGTATTTGAAATACTGGTGGCATAGCTTCCAGCATCACCTAAACATGCAAGCCACCAGAGGAAGACAAAGTAACAGGCGAGTGGGAACCACAAGACTACAATTATATAAAAGATTCTAGTCCCAGAATGATTTAATTTTTAAGAATTGACAATAATGACATTTGGGTAGTGAGATGAGGGTTTGCTTTTGCTTTTATTCTTCTTTTTATTATTTTTGTAAGTTTTTATTTCTCTTTAATGGACATGCAACACTTTTATAGTTTTAAAAGTATGCATATTAATTGCACTCAGAAGGGAATTCAGAGCTGCGCGTCAATATTAAATAGTAATTTTTTAAAAAAGTATTTTAGGTTCATACCTAAATGAACAGCTTTAAAGAATCCTGCAGGAAGCTTCTGGACTTGTCTGCTGAATCAGAACTATAGCAATTTGCGCTTATTTATATTGCTGTGTAAATGTACTTGTCAATTTTTTTTGCATGTGTGCCTTAAGTGAAGGTTTACAGCTCAAGTTAGTTTCTCATACAAAAATTTATACACACATTGTTATGTGACCCTACTTGCTCTCTCTATAATGTAACAATACACTCCTTCTTTCTACCCAGGATTTCCCAAGTCCACTCAACCAGCTCCTGTCCCTTTCTGCCTTCTCATTTTGCCCCTAGACAGGAGCTACCCATTTAGTCTCATGTATCTACTTGAACTAAAAAGCACACTCTTCACGAGTATCATTTTATGTCTTATATTCCAGTCTAATCTTTGTCTGAAGAGTTGGCTTCGGGAATGGTTGTAGGTCTGGGTTAACAGAGAGTCTGGTGGCCATGTCTTCTGGGGCTGCTCCAATCTCAGTCAGGCCATGAAGTCTGGACTTTTTACTAGAATTTGAGTGCTGCATCCCACTTTTCTCCTGCTCCATCACGGACTCTCTGTTGTGTTCTCTGTCAGGACCATCACTGGTGGTAGCCAGGCACCATCTAGTTCTTCTAGTCTCAGGCTGATGGAGTCTCTGGTTTATGTGGCCCTCTCTGTCTCTTTGTTTAATATTTTCCTTGACTCTTTGGTGTTCTTCATTCTCCTTTGCTCCAGGTGGGTTGAGACAAATTGATGCGTCTTAGATGGCCGATTGCTAGTTATTAAGACCCCAGATGCCACTCACCAAAATGGGATGCAGAACATTTTCTTAATAAACTTTGTTATGCCAGTTGACTTAGTTGTCCCCTGAAACCATGGTCTCCAGACTCCTGCCCTACTACTCTGCCCCTAGAGGTGTTTGATTGTAGTCAGGAAACTTTTTAGCTTTTGGTTTAGTCCAGCTGTGCTGATTTCCCCTGTATTGTGTGTTGTCCTTCCCTTTATCTAAGATGATTCTTGTCTACTATCTACTTAGTGAATACCCCTCTCCCTCCCTCCCCACCCTCGTAACCATCAAAGAATGTTTTCTTCTGTGTTTAAACCTTTTCTTGAGTTTTTATAATAGTGGTCTCATACAATATTTGTCCTTCTGTGACTGACTAATTTCACTCAGCATAATGCCTTCCAGATTCATCCATGTCATGAGATGTTTCATAGATTCATCATTATTCTTTATCGTTGTGTAGTATTCCATTGTGTGAATATACCGTAATTTATTTATTCATCTGTTGATGGTTGTTTCCATCTTTTTGCTATTGTGAACAATGTTGAAATGAACATGGGTGTGCATATATCCGTGTGACGGCTCTTATTTCTCTAAGATATATCCCAAGGAGTACGATTGCTGGATCGTATGGTAGTTCTATTTCTAGCTTTTTAAGGAAATGAGAAATCGATTTCCAAAGTGGTTGTACCATTTTACATTCCCACCAGCAGTGTATAAGTGTATCAGTCTCTCCACAGCCTATCTAACATCTATTATTTTGTGTTTTTTGGATTAATGCTAGCCTTGTTGGGGTGATATTGTATCTTGTAGTTTTGATTTACATTTCTCTAATGGCTAATGATCATGAGCATTTCCTCTTGTATCTGTTAGCCTCCTGAATATCTTCTTTGGTGAAGTGCCTGTTCATATCCTTTGCCCGTTTTTTAATTGGGTTATTTGTCTTTTTGTTGTTGAGGTTTTGCAGTATCTTGTAGATTTTAGAGATTAGACCCTGATCAGATATGTCGTAGCCAAAAAATTTTTTCCCAGCCTTCAGGTTGTCTTTTTGGTGAAGTCTTTTGATGAGCATAAGTGTTTGATTTTTAGGAGCTCCCAGTTATCTAGTTTCTCTTCTGGTGTTTGTGCATTGCTAGTAATGTTTTGCATTCTATTTATGCCATGTATTAGAGCTCCTATCATTGTCATCCGTCATCTTTATTGTTTTAGATTTTATATTTAGTCTTTGATCCATGTCAATTGTTTTATGCACAACAGCTTTTGCTTTTTCTCTGTTCCATCTCTGTTTTTCATTCAATGGCATGTATTGAAGCATGCTCTTTTTGAAGTGCTAAGGAGGGTTGGGAGGACATGGCACAAGGAATTTTTTATCTCGGTGAAGACAGAAAGGGAGAGACACAATTGGAGAAAGAAAAGACATGGCCAAAGAAAAAGGGCTGAAAGCTTTCAGGTAAAGTGTGAGTCAAAACAGACCTAGCGGAAAGCTCAGCTTTTGGAAACCTGGCTCTTGCCCCAGGATTTGTAAACAGCACAAATCCATTGATGAAGATGCTGGAGAGGTGAAGAATCACCCTTTCCCATCTAAACAGGATGCACTGCTGCCCTTAAACCAACCTACTAGACCCTCACAGCTCACTGGGACTGTAACTCAAAGTCCCTTCCAACTTATAAAAATGTTACATATTTGCCAGAGAATTAACAACTTACAAAGTTGTGAGTAGGAAGAAGAACAGAAACAAATTCAACCAAACACAAACACAGAGCTCACTTGCTTCTCAAGGTCAAAGCAGTTCTAACTGTGATGGAAAAAGGTCTTTTAGCAGTAATCTGGGCTTGTGATGATAGGACTCCCCGCTCCTCAGTGCTCCCCAGAAACCTCCTTGGTAGATATGTGGGGCCATTTTTTGAAGGCTAAACGATGGACACTTCTGCAGTGCCTAAATTCCAGCACTACTTACATCCCACATTGGTTCAGTCCGTAGGACTAAGCTTGTCTTGATTCTCTACAAGTCTTCCTGGTCATGGAGTGAATAACATATTCCCTGTTTAAAGTACAAACAGGATGTGGGAGGTAGAAGCCCATGTCATTCCCACCTCTTAGTGCGATTTTAATTACCTGATTTTTTCTTGGTTCAACTCAATTTATTAAACTGGATTGGGCTGGGAAGCAAAAGGAGAAGGAATCTGGGATCATGAGGCACTTCCATTCTTGAGGCAGGATCAGATGAGGGCCTCGCTGCAGATTTGAACTGGTGATAGCATTATTGGCAGAAAAACATCGGAAAGATGATGGGGTGGTATCATTGTTTTGTTTGCCTTCTGCCTAGAGTTTTGGGTTGCCAGTGTCTGAACTGGCCACTGAAAACCCAGGACAGCTGTTGTTGTTGTTGTTAGGTGCCATTGAGTCAATTCCGACTCACAGCAACTCTGTGTACAACAGAACAGAACACTGCCTGGTCCTGCACCATCCTCACAATCATTGCCATGATTGAACCCATTATTGCAGCCACTGTGTCAGTCCATCTCATTGAAAGGTCTTCCTTTTTCTCACTAACAGTCTATATAACCAAGCATGATGCCCTTCTTCAGAGACCAGTCCCTTTTGATAACATGTCCAAAGTATATGAGGCTAAGTCTTGCCATTCTTGCTTCTAAAGAGCATTTTGTCTGTACTACTTCCAAGATAAATTTGTTCATTCTTCTGGCAGTCCATGGTATATTGAATATTCTTCACCAATACCATAATTTAAAGGCATCAATTCTTCTTTGGTCTTCCTTATTCATTGTCCAGCTTTTGCAGGCATATGAGGAGATTGAAAATACCATGGCTTGGGTCAGGTGCACCGTAGTCCTCAAGCTGACATCTTTGCTTTTTAACACTTAAAGAGGTCTTTTGCAGCAGATTTGCCCATTGCAATACATCATTTGATTTCTTGACCACTGCTTCCATGGATGTTAATTGGGGATCCAAGTAAAATGAAATCCTTGACAACTTCAATATTTTCTCCATTTTTCATGATGTTGCTTATTGGCCCATTTGTGAGGATTTCTGTTTTCTTTATGTTGAAGCGTAATCCATACTGAAGGCTGTAATTTTTAATCTTCATCAGTGAGTACCTTAAATCCTCCTTGTTTTCTCCAAGCAAGGTGTGTCATCTGCATATCACAGGTTGTTAATGAGTCTTTCCTGAATTCTGATGCCACGTTCTTTTTCATATAGTCCAGTTTCTCAGATTATTTGCTCCGTATACAGATTGAATAAGTATGGTGAAAGGACACAACCCTGACACACACCTTTCCTGACTTTAAACAGTGCAGTACCCCCTTGTTCTGCTCGAATGACTGCTTTTGGTCTATGCACAGGTTCCTCATGAGCACAATTAAGTCTTCTGGAATTTCCATTCTTCACAATGTTATCCATAATTTGTTAGGATCCACACAGTTGAATGACTTTTCATAGTTAATAAAACACAGGTAAACATCTTTCTGGTATTCTCTACTTTCAGCCAAGATCCATCTGTCATCAGCAATGATATCCCTGGCCCCACATCCTTCTCTGAATCCGGCTTCAACTTCTGACAGTTCCCTGTTGATGTTCTGCTGCAACCACTTTTGAAGGATCTTCAGCAAAATTTTACTTGAGAGTAATATTTTTTTTTTAATATTAATGATACTGTTTGATAATTTCTGCATTCTGTCCTATCACCTTTTTTGGGAATGGGCACAAATATGGAGCTCTTCCAATCGACTGGCCAGGAAACTGTCTTCCAAGTTTCTTGGCCTAGATGAGTGAACACCTCCAGCACTGCATTCACTTGTTGAAACATCTCAGTTGGTATTCTGTCAATTCCTGGGGCCTTGTTTTTTGCCAATGCCTTCAGCGCAGCTTGGACTTCTTCCTTCAGTATCATCCGTTCTGGATCACGTGCTAACTCCTGAAATGGTTGAATGTTGACCAATTCTTTTTGGTAAAATTACTTTGTGTATTCCCCTTATGCTTATGATGCTTCCTGTGTCATTCAATATTTTCCCCGTAGAATCCTTCAATAATGCAACTCGAGGCTCGAATTTTTTCTTCATTTCTTTCAGCTTGAGAAATGCCGAGCATGGTCCTCCCTTTTGGTTTTGTAACTCCAGGTCTTTGCACATTTCGTTTTAATAGTTTGTCTTCTTGAGCTTCCCTTTGAAATATTCTGTTCAGTGCTTTTACTTCAATTCTTCTATTCTCGTTTGCTGCTTGACGTTCAAGAGCAAGTTTCAGAGTCTCTTCTGACATCCATTTTGGTCTTTTTTTCTTTTCTGTGTTTTTAATTACCTTTTTTTTTCTTCATGTATGATGTCCTTGATGTCATTCCACAACTCATCTGGACTTCGGTCATTAGTGTTCAAAGTGTCAAATCTATTCTTCAGATAGTCTCTAAATTCAGGTGGGATATACTCAAGGTCATACCTTGGCTCTTGTGGACTTGTTCTAATTTTCTTCAGCTTCGATTTGAACTTGCATATGAACAACTGATGGTCTGTTCTGCAGTAGGCTTCTGGCCTTGTTCTGACTGATGACATTGAGTTTTTCCACCATTTCTTTCCACAGATGTAGTCAATTTGATTCCTGTGTTTTCCATTCAGTGAGGTCCATGTGTGTAGTCACTGTTTATGCTGTTGAAACATGGTATTTGCAATGAAGAAGTTGTTGGTCTTGCAGAATTCTACCATGTGATCTCCAGTGTCATTTCTATCATCAAAGCCACATTTTCCAACTACCATTCTTCTTTGTTTCCAACTTTCATATTACAATCACCAGTAATTACCAATGCATTTTGATTGCATATTTGATCAATTTCAGACTACAGAGGTTGGTAAAAACCTTCAATTTCTTCATCTTTGGCTTTAATGGTTGATGCATAAATTTAAATAATAGTTGCATTAAATGGTCTTCCTTGTAGGCATATGAATATTATCCTATCATTGACAGTGTTGTACTTCAGGATAGAATTTGAAACGTTCTTTCTGACAATGTGGTTTGGCTGATATTCTGAGTCTTTTACACATTAGCTTCCAGACTCCTCATCATTCCAGCTGAGAAGAGAAAGTAACTGTTCCATCTTTGGGAAAAAATTTTAAATAATGCCTCCAGTGAGGATTCAGTCACAAGGTTTTCTAGATTATTTTCTAGCTCCTCTGTGGAGAGTCCAGTCAAATTGTCAAGCAAACTAGCTATATTTCACCTTTAGGGCTGCCTTCATTTTACTTCCCATTATGAATTCCAGGAGCATTTTTAAGCCCTGCTGGCTTTCTGAGACAATTTAGGAGAGTATTTCAGCTGTTTGTATGGTTTTATTTTGTTTAAACATATCCAGAGTCAGGCAAATTCTCTTAGGAAAGAATATTAATTATTCAAGAGGACATTTTTTCACAGTAAAATAAAATTAATTAATAAGTTATACAAGGTGGGTATTTAAGCTTACACTCCTAATATGCCCCATGCCACTAAATGTGCAAGTGAGACTTTTAAAAATTAGTGCCTTGATTATATTCTCTGATAGAGATAACTGAAGGGCAGCTAGGGTGACTGTTCATGAGCTCATTCATGCCCTGACTGAGCTTCGGCAGCTATGTGATTTGTGAAGGCAGACACTCATTAGTTCACATATGGCTTAGGGCACTGGATTGAGCTGTAAGTACAGAGCATTGCTTATTTTCTATTATCTGATTTCTATGGCACGGAGAAGGAAGGAAAAGTGAAGGAATCCAGTCTTCTTTGGCATTTTGAAAAAGCCATGAGACTATTCTCATAGGGGAAACCCAGTTGATCTGAAGAAATAATATGTCATGATCCAACTGGAAGGATTCAAGTGTCCTAGGTGGCTTCTAGGCTCCAAGAAGAAAGCCTTTGTCACTGAAGACCTCATGGCCAGAGGAATGGAGGCTGCAGTGGAGATTTCCTGTCTAGAAGACACACAAACTCTCTGGAGCACAGAACTGAAAACATGAGCATCTTAGTTTGTCAAAACCAGTAGGCACTACCCCATTTTTGATGATTCATGTCAAGGAATACGATAAACTCAGAAGAAACCTGGCAAATATTTTTCATGACTTCAAGCCTCAGAAAAGAAACCCAAGGACTAAGGACTTTTTTTCATGTCAAAGGAGCCCTGGTGGTACAGTGGTTAAGCACTTGGCTGCTAACCAAAAGGTCTGTGGTTCAAACACAACAACTGCTCTGTGGGAGAAAGATGTGGCAGTCTTCTTCCAAAAAGATTGTAGCCTTGGAAACCCTATGGGGCAGTTCTACTCTGTCCTATAGCTAGGGTAGCTATGAGTTGACTCCATCACAGTGGGTTTTCCATGTCAATGAATGACTCTGAGATGGAGGTCGATAAGAAGGTAAAATGTTAGGAGGGTGCAGAATTCAGTTAATTCTAAGTGGCAAAGACGTTGATTGCAAACTAGAGGTAGAGTGGCGAAGCTCTGCATGATTTCCATTTTTCTAAGTCAAATGACAAAATGTTAAGAGAAACACTAGGAAAGGGCAAAACTTGAAGGAAGCCAAGGAGATAGAGGGTGTGCTGGGGCTGCAAAACTCAATCTTAGCAGAAAGGTGTGGGAGGGTCTTGTGGGGACCCAGCAGGCTGAGCTCCACTGTGAGAAGGGGCTCAGGGCAGTGGGCTGCAGCTCTGAGGAAGACCCCTGATGGGCACAATCTGTATTTCACTCTTTGACTCAATCTCTGATTCCGGCGCCTCAGTGGCTCCTTACAGAAAAGATGTTTCTGCCACTCCTGCTTGTGTGACTGCAACCCTGGGAAGGCATTTTTAAGAAGAGACAATAAAGAAATGGTACTTTTGTGTAAGTAGTGTGTGTATAGCAGTGAGTTTTGTGATTGCCATGTTGCTTTGTGTGTGCTTGGTTTATAAGATGTTGGAAAGGAGAATACGATATACTAGAGAAGTTGACTTACCAGATTTGTAATTTTAATTTAAATACTTTGGAGGATCTAACTAATGAATTTTGTAGCCGATGTTTAGATACTTAAGAGAGCCTCATTGACTGAATTTATAAGTTTAATTCTTAGGATGTTGAAGTGCTTAAGAGAATTTAGTATGCTAAATTTAGAAATTTTGACTTATTAGGTTTGCAAGAGCTAGGTGAGCGCTGAGAAAGATTTTGTTTCTCCAATATATAAATCATCCTGCTAGGGATTTGGAGTTTTTAAGAAAACCAGATATATTAAATATGTGATTACAGTTTGAAATGTTCAGGGGGAATTTAATTAATTGTGTTTATAAGTGCTGTTTATGTTTTTAAGATTATTTGATTTGTTATCTGTGACTAAATGAAAATGTGTAAGATAGTTTGACTAAGTTGGAAAATGATTTTAAAATATTTAGGGGAAGAGCTCCATCTCATGTTTATGAAGTAATTGAGCATTAGTCATAGGACAGAGTAGAACTGCCTCATAGGGTTTCCAAGTAAGCCGACTGCCACATTAGATTGCCCCATCTTTCTCCCTCGGAGCATCTGGTAGGCTCAAGCTGCGAACCTTTCAGTTCGCAGCCAAGCGCTTAATTGCTGCACCACCAGGGCTCCCCCCGAAGCATTAGTCTAAGAGCAAGGAAACGTGAATGTTTAGCTTTTTAACGCACACACACAAATTAGATTTAAGAGAGAACTTTTCAGATTTATAAGATGTGTTTATAGACTAAAGAAAAACTAGATATTGGATTTACACATTTAACCGAGTATCAGTTAAAACACATGCAGCTGTAAGAGGTTTTTGCTATGAACAAGTTCCCCCTCAGACATTAAACATGTTGACAATGAGTGAAAAATTTGTCAAAAAAAAGTCTCAAATGTCCTCTTGGGTACAGTGTAGGACCCTTACGTTGCTTCTTCGCCTTTGATCACAGTTCTTCTTACGTGAGAGAGAGCTCCAAAACGACCTTGAACATGTGGGCAGATGTCTAAGACACATAAAAGCTCATTGCTTAGGTCTCCAAGCTGTGAGAGGGTGGAGAGTGGAGGCGGTGCTAAAAGAAATTGGTTCTAATAGTCTTTCCAAGTGGAAACAGAATCCCCACTGGCATCATGAAGATGAGAAGAGACAATGAATCGGAGAGCGTGCAAATAGAAGTATCTATTACCAATTTTATTAACATGAAATCTGCTCTCTAGTTTCCAAGTGGCAAACATTAATATGTCGTTATGAAAATGCCCAATTCAGTGTTCTTGGAGTTAATTAAAAGACAAAACAAACACAACAACTCCACATTTTTTCTCTGTACTTTGCTGTTTCTTTTCTCTACCTCTTTTTATTTTTTAAAACTTGTCAGTCTTTCCCATATTTTCAAGGAGATTTGTTTGCTCAGTCTCAAAGCTTGTTGATGTCAAGTTGACTCTGTCTTATAGCGATCCTATAAGACAGAGCAGAACTGCTCCATAGGGTTTCCAAGGAGAGACTGGTGGGTTCGAACTGCTGACCATTTCGTTAGCAGCCAAGCTGTTAACCACTGTGCCATGAGGGCTCCTGCTGGGACATAGTGGGTGCTTAATAATGGCTTGATGGATGGATGGATATGGACGAGGTCACTCCCCTTCCTGCCATCTAGTTTTATCCCATCTTACCATCTTACTGTGCGGACATGCCTCTCACAGATCACCGATGATCTCTAACTGCCAAACCCATTATCCTTCTCATCTTTAGATTCCTATGATACTACTGAAAAAGACCAACCGCCTCTTTTTGAAGTTGCATCTCTTGACCTTTGTCAGTCCACGTTATCATGATTTCTCTTCTCCATCTCTGTTTCTTCACTGTTTCCTCTCGTACTGCCTGATTAGGAGCCCTGTAGGTGCAGTGGTTAAAGAGCTCAGCTGTTAACCAAAAGGTCAATTGCTGGAACCCAATAGCTGCTGTGCTGGAGGAAGATGTGGCAGACTGCTTCCATAAAGATTATAGCCTTGGAAACCCTATAGGGCGGTTCTACTCTGTCCTACAGGGTGACTATGAGCTGTAATCGACTTGGGGGCCGTGGTTTGGTTTTGGTGGCCTGCCTAATTGGGCATTCCTGTGAACGCTGAGCCTCCTCTCTGGAAAAGCATATAGAGAAGAGATCTTCTCTACTCTCTAAATTTCCATAACCCCATGTTTGGGAACTAAAATATACATTTTGAGCTCTGGTTTCTCATTCTCAAGCTCCATATCTCAAGCTTCTTGTTGCGCATTTCCATTTTACATCAAATCCAACACCAACTGTAATCACTTTCCTCCCATCAACGTCTTGATTAATTCCCTCACTTCAGTTGAATCCGTCTGTCATTCTCTCCAAACATTGCAAATTGATACCTCCATGCTGTTTTCCAGTTTCTTCTACCTGGAATGTCGTGGTTCTTTATCATCCTTTCAAGAAATCTTATCTCCAAGGCCCAAATCCATCACCACCTTTTGAGGTCTTCCTTGATCATCACTACTAGAAGTGTCCTCCCTCCTTTTCTGTCCTATAGAATTTGTCTGTACAACCCATATGAAACATATCACTTAACACCTTGTATTGCAGTTAACTCTAAATCAGGCCAGTTCACCCTACTACATAGTGAAAGTCCTTTGATGGAAGACATAAGACCCTGAGTTAGGACACATCACCTTACCTGGTGGCATCATTCCTTGATGGATTGGAGATCTTTGTCCAAGTGAGTATTTCTCTCTTATGATCCTCGTTTTACCATTTGATAACTCAACAATAATGGTAACAAAATATGCTTACTATGTGCTTTTATGTTGTAAATGACTATTTCCACTAAATTGGACCTAAGTTTCTATCAGTTTAAAAAAATGAAAGCAACCAATGACTTTATCCGTCCACGGCACTGGGGGTTCCTAGAAGCAGGGACCAAATGTGGCAAGTCTAGTGGTGCAGAGCCTGAGAGTAGGTGGGCATTGAACCCCTACAGGAAAGAGCCTGCAGCCTGAGTAACCAATCTAAGGTGTAACAAACTCAAGTTCGATCCAAGTCAACAGTGACATTCAGGTTCCTGATTTGAAAAGACAGGGTCTGGTGTTGCAGATGAGTTTCTATTGAATGGCCATTCTCAGCATCACCGGGGTGCTTGTCACAGGTTGCCAGGTCCATTTAAATAGGCACAAAGAATCCTGGAATCTGAGTCCTGCCTCTGGGTAGGGTGGGAGAAGAATGCCTTGAGACAGACAATGCGGTCCAGGTTCCGCCAACAAGAAGAAGTTCAAGGACGGATTGCAAGCTGAGCGGAAACCTGGGAAGCAGGTTATTTAAGTTGGTAGCCTGGGGCAGGCTGATGTGGGCATCAGAAATCCATGGGCAGTGTTTTTGTTATTTATGCTTCTGTTTGCTCTCAGTTCTTCTTTTACTCTCTCAGAGAGCTCATTCCTTCAATCGTCTTCAGCCTTTACACCTATCTGGGCAATTCTATCTTTGGTCCTGACCATATCTCATATTATCCACAGGCTACTGACATTTGAATATTTCCTTTCATTCAAATATAACATATCCAGAACAAGTCTAATTAATGAATAACCTTCACCTTCCCTCTTGCTGAAGTCTTATCTGTCCCTCCCAGGTACAGAAGCAGAGACATCAGGCCAGTGCTTCTCTGAGTCTCCTGTTGCTGCATGTGTGGCTCTGAGTCAGTCTCCCTGTGCCCTTCAGCCCTTTCTGTGGGGTCTGGGGATTGGTTCCCCAGCTCCCTTCTCAGGTGCTGCTCTGCAATACTTGAATCAGCCACCTGATCACCACTGCTGCACACTGGGCATGTCTCCTCTCAGTGTCCTCCAACTTCTAATTTCATGAAACATCACACATACCTTTTAGTTCGTACAATGGGGAATTTTTTTTTTTTTAATTTAAGAGGAAAAAATCACAGAGTTCTAAGAAGTAAAATCAGTGGTGTTTGTTGGAATTTAATTAGTGGTACATCTAACTTTTTTGTAGCTGTATTTGTCTCCGCATTTTTCTTAATTCTAGGTGACTACTGTCTTTAATAAATAATCCTTCCAAAAGGGATAGCTTTCTCTCTGTGTCTCTTTGTTTCTTTCTCTCACTTTCCTCCTTCTCTTCTGCTCACTCTTTCTCTCCTTTTCCTCCATTTTCTCTCTCTCTTTCTTCCTTCTCGTTTCTTCATTTTATAGAAACGTCACAGGAGAGATTTCAGTTAGTGCTAAAACCTGCAGCTGAAGTTTTTTCTCTACATACATTTTGCTTCTAGAGGGAAATTTGGCAAGCGTGCCAAGGCAGTTTGACCCAGCAAATTCCATGTCAAGAGATTTATTCTAAGGAAAGAAGTAGAGATGTTCTCTACTAGATGTCCAGGATATTCATTTCAAAGTTCCCTGTAATGATGAAAAATTCAAACAGCTTACATCTAAAAATAAAGGAATGGTTAATGATTATAGCCATATAATATAATGCGTCAATTAAAAATTCTATTTTGAAAAATATTCCATGACATGGGAAATTCCCAAGATTTAATATTAAGGAAGAAAGAAAGGAAAAAAAAAAAAAGAAAAAGCCATTGAAACCATTCTCGTTATAACCCCAAATTTACCCTTTAATGTCTGAGTGACTATATGTGGCATAAACAACATTGTTGTTGTTCTTGGTTGCCGTCCAGTCAATTCTGACTCATGACAACCTCGTGTGTCAGAGAGAAAAAAATGATTATAAGCTAGCAGTCCAAAGTTTTGACTGTTTATGTCAGTAGTGGGATTGTAGGTGATTTTTACATTTTTCATTACAATTATATATATTTTCCAGACTTCTTCTGGGAACATGTATTAGTTTATTCATTCATTTACTCACTCTGTAAAACAAGACTGTTAGGTGTCAGACACTCTGCTTTGTGCTGAGGAGACAAAAGTGAACAAGATAGAACAGACATGGTCTTTGTTCTGCCCAGAGTTTATCATCCTTTAAAATTAGAGGGAAAGGTTTTTTAAAAATCAATTTCATTTGACCTGGTAATTCCACTCTTCAGAATCTATCCTGAGTAATAATCAAAAATGCAAAACAAAATTCTCATGCATACTCATTACAGCATTAATCATAATAGTAAAAAAAAATGTAGAAATCACGTAAGTACCCAACAGCAGGGAAGTGGTTAAATTAATAATAGCACCTTCATATGCTAGAATAATATGAAGCCACTGAAATTATGTTTCTAATGACTTTGTAATAACATGGGGAAATGTTCACCATTAATATCAATGGGGAAAAAGAGTAAGATACAAAATTATATAGAGTCTGACCTCAATTATGTAGTGTAATATTCATAAGAGATATATTCCAATTATTAATAAGTGTTATTTTGGGGATGGTGAGGTTATGGTTGATATATATTTTTGTGGCTGTGCTTTTCATGCTTCCAGAGTCTTCTGCGAAGACCCAGGTTTAATTTCAAAAGCAGGAAATCCATGTTGCTGTTGTTTTTTAGGCTCAACTCAAAAGTTGTCTATTGAAAATTCAAGGAACACACAAAAGATAACCCAGCATTTCCTCAAAGTCTGCATCTCCACAGTGGAGAACCAAACCCAAAGCCAAACCCAGTGCCATGGAGTTGACTCCGACTCATAGTGACTCCATAGGACAGAGTAGAACTGCCCCGTAGAGTTTCCAAGGAGCGCCTGGCGGATTCAAACTGCTGACCCTTTGGTTAGCAGCCGTAGCACTTAACCACTATGCCAACAGGGTGGAGAGGACATTCCTGTGGAGAGCGCCTAAGGCCTCCTCCCTTCCTCCAACCTTCTTGGGGGAATACCTGTCTACAGAGGCGTTGCATTCATTGCAGAGGCCTCAGGGGATGAATCTCCCACTCAACAAGGCTAAGCAAGGAAAAATAGAAGGGGTACTTGGAGACAGAGATCTGGGCCTCAACCCTAACTCTACCTTACACTCTGTAACTTTGAGAACATTGTTGGTAATCTCCCTGGGCTATATACAATAGACATGAGGACATTTCTTGCTGCTGTCTGTTTCTTTAGCTCCTGGCACCTGAGATCCTCTGGGTCTCAGGGTCGAGGTCCTACCTACGGTTGGTGTAGAGAAAAACAGCGGTGAACTTGGGGATGCCAGGGTCACTGTAGGCAAATCTGGCTCTCTGCTAACCCACTGTGGGAACCCTGGTCCTGACTATCTCCCAATCTTCTGAGTTTAAAGGGAAAATTCAAGGCTATGGAAGATGGTCTTTCTGTATAGACCAAAGAGGAGAAAGCTGTATGTTGGTGCGCCATCAGCTACTGAACGCCCCCTACCACACGGACTGACAGGTCTCCCCACAGCTCATGCAAGATCCCAATATGTAAAAAATACCAACTTTCCCCCTGATTTAGGGGTCATCAAGAATGTATGAGTGAGGCTGAAATGGCATCAGATTTCCCTGTACCTGTATTTGGTTTTATATGATTCTATGGCTTTTCTAAGTTTAAGGCGGTTGCTGGCACATTAAAGAAGCAAGTCAGTGCATGAAGATTTACAAGTGTACCTCATCTTCAACAAAGTGAATATTTGTAAACCAGAGTAGCATAAAAGATGAATGTACGTAATAATTCATTTCACTACCACTTTGAATAATTGGTTTACCTTTCCATTTAAAAGATAAATTGATTCACTACAATTTGTTTTACACACAACATATCAAGCCCATGAGAGTTGCAAAAAGGGAGTGTACACAGACGTCACAAATCAGCATTTGGATGAAGGGCGAGAATAGAGATTTCCTTGATTTAGAAGTGTTCACTGGTTACGGAACCCGAGAAAGACCTCAAATCAATTGCAAATCATGAAAAATTTTTAAGGAGTTGAGTAGTTTAGGATTTTTTTCTTTTTTTGATGTTTTCCTCCTAGCTCCTTTGGGTTTCTTACATTTATTTCCTTCAGCAAAAACATTGAAAGAACCCATCCTAAAATCACAGTGGCTGGTGTTTTAAACATACGTCCAATCCCAGGTAAGTACTGAATGTCTGTGCACACATAGGCATGCATCCTGGAGACCTAAAACACCCATGAAGTAATCAATTCCCACAGAGCTTCCCTCTAATCATCCATCTGCCATCGTACCACCTGCGGATCCATTCATTCCAGAATGGAGCCCTAATGTTTGAAAATGCCAATCATTTCACTTTCTATCACCTTCTGAAACCCTAACATGTTGGTTGCAGAAAGGGAAACACTCTCAATTGCCTTTGCAAAGCACGTCTCTCTGTGGCTACAGACAGGCTAAAAACAACGACCTACTCTGGAAGAGAAATTTAGAAAAACTCCCAGGTAAGCTCCCTGGATCCCTATCTGTGGACTGCCTTAAGAACAACGTAGCTGCCTCGCTTGCATGCCGGCTTGAGCCGCTGTAGTGGCATAAAAAAAACCCCATTGCCCTCGAGTCGATTCTGACCCATAGCAACCCTATAGGTCAGAGTAGAACTACCCCATAGTGGCATAGAGGGAGCTGAATTAGAATCCTGAGAGTCTTTTATCTTTCTGACGGAATGCTTTTCATATCAAAACTCTATTGGACAGTTAAGGCGGGAGCAGAAAGTCCCCAAATCTTCAGGAACAACTAAAAAGTGAGAAATATCGCCTAGGCAATATTTAAAAAAACGCAAAGGTAACCAGAGGCTGCCCAACAGAATAGCGGGCCTGAAGGGATGCTCAAAGCCCCAGCCAGGGGCCTGCCCCTTGGCCAAGCCTTTACAAGCCCTGGGTATCCCCTTCAAGCCTTAAGGGTAAAGGAGAGAAGGAATCTATGGAAAGGGGCAAGGCAGGGGTGGTAAGGAAAGTGTCAGGGGGATTTGTGGAGACGGGATGAAGAAAGGGAGATAAAATGAAGGAAAAAAAAAGGGTGAGGAAAGGAAGGGAGAATGGTGACAGGTGAAAAAAGGAAGGACAGGAAAGAAGAACTAGAAAAGAAAGTGGCCAAATGAGATCAAGCTCCCCATCAACAACTGACTCAGGTGCTGTCATAAACACCCCCCAGCACTAGTGGCCAGTCTCCACCTTGGCCCATCCACCATCCAACTCCAAACGTCCATGGATGCCCCATGGTCCTCTGTGGACACTTCCTCCCTTTTCCACCAGGGGCAAGCTCACCTATCGAAGGCCACAGCCGTCATGGAGTAGATGCTGGCAAAGACAGCAGCGATAGGGAAGAAGTTGTGGAACTTGCAGTAGAACAGGCCGTAGTACCACTCGTTGTGGACAGCGTAGGTGAAGTTCACCACTGTGTTGAACGCGGCCATGGAGGCCTCCGCGAAGGCCAGGTTCACCAGGAAATAGTTGGTCACTGTCCTCATTCTCTTGTGGGCCAAGATGATCCACATCACCACCACGTTGCCCACCACGGAAGTCACCACTATGATCGTGTAGGCAGCTGCCCAGAGGACGATTTGCCAGGCCGGCTGCACGAACTGGTTGGGCTCCGAGGTGTTGGTGGAGATGTTTGGTGAGAGGTTTGAGTCCCCTGGGAGGACGTTATCCATTCCGCTGCTAGGCGGCTAAGTCTTCCTCTGTGCACACACCCCCTTTGCAGCAGGGCCCTGTGCCGCCGCCTGAGGTTCGGAGGCTTGCTTAACGGAGACAGGAGGGTGGAAGGCTCTTTCTGGGCAGAACTCTCTCCTTGCAAGCAGGAGACTTGGCGCTCAGAAAATAAACGCTTCTGGATGCGCTGTCTGCCTGCCCCTCGTGGCTCTGAATTCCTCCAATTTCAAGCCTCGAGAAGCATTTGGAGTTCAGAAATTTGGGGAGAGCGTCTCTCCTGCGTTGAGAGGACAAGAAATTCAGGAGTCGCGTTTCCAAGCGGCAGGAGAACCCTGCCTTTCTGCACCTGCTGCTCCTGGCAGCCCCTACTCCCCCTTCCTGCAGCGGGAAACGCCAAGCTCTGTGCTGCGTAAGTACTTGGGACCAGGGGGATCCGTCACAGAGAGATCTGTAAAAGTTCTGAGTCTATGTCCGGGAGAGGGTCCCGTGTCCAGCTGGAGATTTTTCCTTTGCTTTCGCTGCCGCCGCTGCCGCCGCCGCTTGCAGCTTCGCAGGCGCCTCTTGCCTCCGGTCCTGCTGAGCTCGGGAGTTAGCAGAACCTCGGCAGGCGTTGCGCTTGAGGCTTTTATAACCCGCTACAGAGACGTCACCGGGAAGGGGCAGTACCTAGAATGCTCACTCGCCAGTCCCTGTGCGCAGCGCGGCAGCTGCACCAGCTGTTGGCAACTGTCTCACCCCACCACTGCAGCCACCACGCCTTTTACCGCTACCTGCTTGGGAGCCTGTCAGCCGGGTGGCCTCAAGCACTCCGCGAGGGGGCGGTAGGTGGCCCTGGAGTAACTGCGCCAGATGGGGTCCGCAGCTGAAATCACAGTTGCTCATGGGGTGCTGGGGTAAAGGATGGATTTGAGAAACAGCTGGGAAGGAAGACATTTAGGGAGCGCGGCCCGGAGCGCTGCGACAGCTCTGCAGAGGCGCCTGCCTGTGGAAATGGGAGTCAGGCAACTGTGGGGGCGACGTGCCAACGCTGCGCTTCGCGCCGCGCTCCAGCCAGAGTGCACCGTAGGCTCGTTCCGGCTACTACCTAGAAGCGAGAGGAGAGGACGTCTGATTCCAGGTGCCCGGAAAACAACTTTCCTGGTATTGTGATTAGGAAACACTTTCCTCCCCCTCAAATCCCCAGTTTCTTTCCGCAGCAAGTAGGTTACCCTAGGAAGCAGCGATGGGATCTAAGTGTGGGGACACCTCTCCCAACCACCCTTGTGCCTTGACCTCTCATTCCAGAAGTTCGGGCTGAACCCTCCGACTGAGCCCTTCTTCCAGGCACTGGCAACTGGGCTAGTCTCCCTACGAAGCTTGGTGAGCTCAGGAGCCACCTTTAAGCAGCTTGTTGTCCAGACGCGCAGCTCTGGGCTCTCCGCCGGCACACACTGCGGCCTCGCGCTCGCCGCCAGGGAAACTGGCAGCCTCTGCCTCTATGTCCCCGGAGGCCGCGGGTCAGAGCGAGGCTGGGAGTGGTGTGCGGAACTCTTCCCCATCTCCCTCCCAGGTTTACCTAGGGACTGGAGACAGTCTGTCCTCTCTACTCGTCCTCTCCCTCCCGCTCCGCCCTCGGCGGGCTTCGAGGCCTCGTCTCCAAGTCCAAGGCCATTTCAAACGGCAGAACTAGTGCCAGACACTGGGCAGAGGTGGTGAAGGGCTCGCAAATCGGTGCCAACCGTTTTGGAGAAGCCAAGGTGGGCTGAGCTTCCGAGCGCGTTCCAGCCGGGTTGCGGTGACAGACGCAGTTCAGCTGCGGAATTGAATGGCAGGAGTTATTTTGGGGCCAAGGCATCCCTCTCCCCGGCCTCCCTCTCCCACCCTTCCACTGAGGGGTCTCGGAACTGCTGAACTCCAGTGGAGATGGCCCGCACTATCCCGACGCGGAGGTTTGGGTTGGCGCACACAAGCATCCTCCCGGGAGCGACGTTTACGCACTAGCCATGTCTGGTTGCGCTCCTCTGCAGCGAGCGCTCAGAGAATCCAGCAAGAAGCGCTTTAAGGATCGGAAATTTATTGTGCTGGGTTTAGGCCGGGCTAAAACGGGATCCCCTCCTGAGTGTGAGGCATCTCCTAATTCACTCTGGTTTTCTTGAAGCCTGGGGTTTCAGTGTTTGTAGGAACCACACCTTTCTCTGCCCCTGTCCTCCAAGAAGTCCCTAAACTCTAAAGAGAAAATTCCAGGCATACCTTGAAAAAAGAGCGCCTGCTTATTTAGAGGAACGACGTAGGAGATCCTCTTTGTGGAAGGGAGTAAGAAGGAGGGGGCACTGACGCTGTGCCCAAGCCTTCTCCACTTTGGGTCTCTCATACCACCTCGCGGTGCTGAGCGGAAAGTTGTGTGTATGTGTGTGTGTGTTTGCGAGAGAGAGACAGAGAGAGAGAGAGAGACAGAGAGGGAGGCAGACAGAGAGACGGAGAGAGAGAAAATGAATGAATGAATGAGTCTCCACCTTAAAATATTCCTCCGAAGCAGTATAAAGCTCTTTTTCCGGTCTGGTGGCAGCAGGCTGACATTTTCAAAAGGAACTTTACTCATGCTTGGGGACGAGGGGCGAGGAGTGGCTAAGAAAACGGAAAGCATAAACATTTACCAGCTCATCCAATGTTGTAGTGCTTGTTGATCTATCGAACTAGGTATTGTGCTGGGAACTGGGGATACAGCAGGGGCAAGGTTTCCAATCTAGTGAGTGAGGAACAGGCAATTCACCGCACAAAACCAACAGGATTATGATGAGTACAGGGTGCTGAAGGAGCGGGGGGGAGGGGGCGACTAACACAGACAATGGGGAATATCAGAGAAGAGCGCAGAAAATCATATCCGTGGAGAGGCCTGAAGAAGGTGTTAGCGATGGGAAGAGGCTAAGAGTGAAAAGGAGACTATTCTAGACCCAGGTTTTATACATTCCGCGATGTCACTTTGCTTAAAGCCCCACAAAGGCTGCTTTGCTAACTTAGAATAACATCTACACCCCTTACTTTGGCCTTCAAGGCTGTTTCTGATTTTCCCCTGCCCATCTGTCTCTCTTCAAGTTCATGCCACTCTCCACCTAGCCCAGTAAGACCCAGCCACACGGACCGTTCCTGTGGCTGTCACACTTATCCTAGCCTCAGGGTCTTTGCAGAGCTGTTCCATGTGCCTGGAATGCTCTCTCCTTAGATCCTTGCATGGCTGACTCTTGCTACACAGGTCTCAGCTCAGCACCTGTGAGAGGCATGTCTAATTACCCCACCTAATGTTTTTTTTTTTTTTTAATGTATTAAAAAAATTTTTTTAATGTATTCTATTCTGTCACCTGTCCCTCCCCCCGCACTTCCTTCCTCATAGTAATGTCATTATCTAAATTATCTTGCTCATTATTTGTTAACTTAAGTACCTCTTTCACCAACTAGGAGATAAGCTCCAGGTGTATGGGGCCTTGTTGGCCGTTTCACTGCCTAGAACAGGGCCTGGCACTCAGTAGGCACTCAATAAACATTTGTGCAATTACTATTGCAAGAGGGACTAGCAGTCTGAAGTCCTGGAAGGTGCCACACCATGTCCAAAAGAAACCCTTTGCCGTGGAGTTGATTGCAACTCACAGCAATCCTATAGGATAGAGTAGAACTGCCCCATAGGGCTTCCAAGGCTGTAGTCTTTACAGAAGCAGACTGCCCCATCATTCTTCCCTAGAGTGGCTGGTGGATTTGAACCGTTCACCTTTTGGTTAGCAGCTGAGCACTCAAGAGCTGCGCCATCAGGTCTCCTCTCCATACCATGTAGTATACACCAAATGTTACCTAATCTTCAGTCCAGGACAGCTCAGCTGCATGGAGAAGAGGACAAAAGTCTTGTTCCACTTTGCCCCTGTGAGGACTTCATCAGACACCAGCTCCACTTCTCGACAGAGGTAAAGGGGATGATTGATCCTTCTGGGTGGGGAGAACTTCCTGTGGACTGAAAACAAGTTTCTATGTGGTTTCTAAACCAGAGTCCTAAATTCATGTGAAAGCTTTACTAAGCTGCATGTGATGAACTGCGCTCCTGGCCCTGATAAGTGGATGGGACTTGCCTAGGTTCCTTGTTCCTGTGCCCATTTCCTCATAGCTGGTAGTACCATCTCGCTTCAACACTCAACAGCTAGTTATAGCAAGTCCATTTCAAAGTCCAATGTTACTACAGTTCAGATCGGCCTGGACCCCAATACTTATCTCAATTTCTGTCTGGGTTCTCAGATGGTTTACAAAGACAGTAATGTTCACATACAGGTATGTGCTTTCTCTCTCTCTCTCACACACACACACTCACACGCACATACACACACTCACTTGAAGAGCCACCTGGATTGATAAACTTTTCTAGGATCAGGTTTTCCCTCTGCCTGTTCTAAACCCGTTGCTGTCAAGTCGACCCCAACTCATAGCGACTCTATAGGGCAGAGTAGAACTGCCCCATAGAGTTTTCAAGGAGTGCCCGGTGGATTCGAACTGCCGACCTTTTGGTAAGCAGACATAGCTCTTAACCACTACACTATCAGGGTTTCCTCAGCCTGTCCTATGAGTTCTTAAGTTATTGTCTTCCCCACAGAGACCATCACTAGCATTCATTTTCCTGGTGAATTAAACCATTGTCCTTATCAGAGATTACATTTCCAAATACATGTTATTTAATATTTAAATTCTTTAGTCTGTCCCACTGACCCACTTGTCTGTTCCTATACCAACAGCATATATAAAAATGGCGGTAGCAAGTATTTCCATATAGTTTCTGAACTTAAGATGGTTTTAGTTTTCTACCATTTAGGATAACATATGTTGTTAATTGCTTTAAAAAAAAAGCAATTAATTGCTAAATAGTCTTTATTATGTTTAAATAGTTTCTTTCTACTTTACATTACTTTAAAGTTTAGTAGGACTGTCTCATAATTTCTTGTTCTTAAATGCCTTTTTCTAGGCTCTGTTGATATAATTGTGTATTTTTTTTTCCCACTAATTTGTTAACATAATGGATTAAGTGGATAGACTTCTCAATACTGACTCAAACATTGACCCACCCTTGCACTCCTGGCATGTATTCTGCTTGCTTAGAGGATGTATCCTTCCTTTAATACGTTGTTTGATTAAATTTGTGAATATTTTGTTTAATTTTTTTGTATCTCTTTTCTAAAGTGCGATTAAGCCATTCCTTTGAGTCATTTACTATTTTTTTTATAGCTGCTGCTTTTTTTTTTTAATAGCTGCTGCTGAATATTTTAGCTCAAATGTTTTTGTTTAGCTACTAAAATTCATGGTTTTCTTTTTATGCACTTCAATCTCCTTAAGGA
This sequence comes from Loxodonta africana, assembly GCF_030014295.1. NCBI lineage: Eukaryota > Metazoa > Chordata > Mammalia > Proboscidea > Elephantidae > Loxodonta > Loxodonta africana. Next base: position 30,310,118 of record NC_087356.1, read on the forward strand.
CACTTATTATTGTCGTATGTTATCTAACTCAGCAAATCTCTTGTCTGATCACATTTTCTGATTGTTTAGCTCCCTCTTCCTCTCTGGCTGCTGAGTATCCTTGGATAGGTTGTAAATTTCTTTATTGGGTCATCAGGGCTCAGGTCTGGTGATTCGAGTATTCTAAACAGTGGGCATTTAGAGATCTCCCAAGGTCACTGGTGGTTTGGTTGTAGAATTTTCCCCTTTCACGCCATAAACCTGGTTTAATTCCTGACCAGTGCACCTCATGTGCAGCCATCACCCATCCGTCGGTGGAGGCTCATGCGTTGCTATGATGCAGAACAGGTTTCAGCAGAGCTTCCAAAGCTAGACTAGGAATAAAAGTCTGGTGATCTACTTCCAAAAATCAGCCACTGAAAACTCTATGGATTACAACAGTCAGATCCCCAATGATCATGGGGCTGGTGCAGGAGTGGGCAGTAGTTTCTTCCCCTGTGCAGGTGGTCTCTATGAGTTGGGGGATTCCCCAGATCACGGAAGAAGTGTGCGTCGGGGGTTTAGGTTAGAGTTAACCCTGTCCGCCCGCCTCTTCCCACATACTTGTATTGTAGAAGCTGGAGGTTGTCAGAGTTCTGCTGTGATACTGCAAGGAAGCCTTCTAGTCTTCCTGTTCTCTTCCAGCCTCAGGGGTGGGGAGACCTAGCTCATCCTTTGGCTCCTTCTAGATCTTTTGTAGAAGCCCCAGGGGTGCAGTACTTAAGTGCTCAGCTGCTAATTGAAAAGTTGGCAGTTCAAACCCACCAGCCACTTGCAGGAGAAAAGACCTGGCATCTGCTCCTGTAAAGATTACAGCCTGGGAAACCCTATGGGGCAGTCCTACCCTGTCCTACAGGGTCACTATGAATCAGAATTGACTTGATGGCAAACAGCTACCACCACCACCACCCATTTGTAAATCAGGGACACCCCCTCACACATAGGCGTGGGGCAATGTCCACCTTCAGTCTCAGATCTGTGAGCACCAGGTTCTACCCAGTTCCTCTGCTTTGGCCCTCTCTCTGGGCTCCCACACTGCTTGCCCAACAGGTTCCGGCCTGCCAGAGGAAGCCTGCCTCATTCTATTGTCCTCTTAGTCCAATTTCCAATAGAATCCCAGGGCTCACTTACGTTCAAACAAAAAACCAAACCCATTGCCATTATGTCCAGCTGCCCTTAAATTCTGAAGCCAGTTGGCTGAAGAGACAAACTATTGCGGTTGGCAGGGAAAGGGAAGGCAGCTGCATGCAGGTCCCATAACCACTGGTGTTGAGGCTCCCCTTCTCCATCCTCTGTGTTGACAGAGTTCCCACTAAGCATCCGCTCCCTTCCTCAGCCATCCTTTGGCAAGGCAAACTGTCAGGCATGCATTCCATCTCTTTCCTATTAGATTGTCAGTTTCCCAATGGCAAGAACCATGCTATTCAACTATTCATTTCTTAGCACCCTCTTCCAGGCAGTGTTTGACACAGAGTGGATAATCAATACCTATATATTAAACTGGATTGAGTTGAATGAAAATAGTTGATTTTAGAAAGGTGGTGTGAGGCAGGGAGGCAGCGATGGGGCAGCAAACATCAAACTGTAAATCTTCTCAACACAAAACAACAATAGTAATTGATAATAATGATAGGAAGCAGGGGAGGAAGGGAAGGGCAGATGGCACTTAAATACTACGCTATGAGTTTTATGTCTAGTCACTCTATTTGGCCTGTTGTTAGCACTTCCAATTTACAACAGCGACTGTAACTGTTATAATGGATGTTATTTCTCCAGCCACACACAACATTCATCTGTCTCCAACCATTTTCCATGCTGGTTCTTGCTCCTCATGGTGTTCTGCTGTGCTGTAAGACCCCGCTGAACAGGAGGAGGTACTGGCGGCTGGCCATGGGTCTGCTAAGCCAGATGAAGGGCAGAGGCTGAGGTATGTCTGCAGAGCTCCTATGCAAAGACTTTGCTAATTAAAGGGAGACAGGCATCAGCATGCCTGTAGGGAACTAATGAGCCAGAGACTGTCTCTGTTAGTTTTAGGGCAAGAAGCTGGTCACGAAAAGCCTTGAAATCAATTATTTTGTTTTACTAAACCGGTTGGGAGTTGACATTTTCTATGACAACTGCAAGAGAAGAGGTTGCATTGGGGTTGAGAGAGAGTGCTGGGTCCACTGACATCCATGGGGACAGAATTGTTCTACAGGGTTGCAGCAGTTGTTTGCTCTTGAGGTGGAAATCAGTAACAGCGCGGGTAGGGGCTGATAGTAACTTAGGGTATCTATCTGGGAGATATTACAGGGAGAGTATACATGAAAAAGCGTAGAAGATGTGAGATGAGTATGAGTCTCTTTTTTTTTCAAAACAGAAGAGAAAGGAGGAATAACATAAAAAATAGACACTCCTCTCTAAACTCAGACTTAAGCAACATTTGCATATGTTGTCACCTCTTTCTAAAGCTCAATTAGAAATAAAACAAGTAAGCTCAATTAGAAAAAAAAACTTTTACTATTAAAATAATTTTGTTATTATTGTAGTTGCTGTTAGGTGTCATTGAGTTGGTTCTGACTCATGCTGATCCTATGTAAACAGAACAAAACGCTGCCTCGTCCTGCGCCATCTTCACAATTGTTATGTTCGAGCCCATTGTTGCAGCCACTCTTGTCAATCCATCTCATTGAGGGCCTTCCTCTTTTTCGTTGACCTTCTACATAACCAAGCTTGACATCATTTTCCAGGCGGTGGTTCCTCCTGATAACCTGTCCAAAATATGTGAGATGAAGCCTCAGTGTCCTTGCTTCCAAGTAGCACTCTGGCTGTATTTCTTCTAAGACAGACTTGTTCCTTCCTCTGCAGCCCATGGTATAGTCAATATTCTTCACCAACACTATGATTCAACGATGTCAGTTCGTCTTCTGTTTTCCTGATTCATTGCCCAGCTTTCACATGCATATGAGGCAATTGAAAATATCATGGCTTGTGTCAGGCACACTTTAGTCCTCAAAGTGACTTCTTTGTTTTTTTTAACACTTTAAAGAGATCTATGGCAGATAATTGGCCAATACAATTTGTCATTTGATTTCCTGACTGCTGCTTCCATGGACATTGACTATGGATCCAAGTAAAATGAAATCCTTGACAATGTCAGTCTTTTCTCTGTTTATCAAAATTTTGCTTATTGGTCCAATTGTGAGAATTTTTGTTTTCTTTATGCTGAGGTGTAATCCATACTGAAGGCTCTGGTCTTTGATCTTCACCAGTAAGTGGTTCAAGTCCTCTTCACTTTCAGGCAAGCAAGGTTGTGTCATCTGAATATTGCAGATTTATAATGAGTCTTCCACCTATCCTGATGCCACATCCTTCTTCATATAGTTCAGCTTCTTGGATTATTTGCTAAGCATACAGATTGAATAAGTTTTGTGAAAGAATACAACCCTGATGCACACCTTTGTTGATTTTAAACCATGCAGTATCCTCTTGTTCTGTTCCAGCAACTGCCTCTTGGTCTATGTACAGGTTCCTCATGAGCACATTTAAGTATTCTTGAATTCCCATTCTTCACAATGTTATCCATAATTTGTTATGATCCACACAGCTGAATGCCTTTGCATAGTCAATAAAGCACAGGCAAACATCTTTCTGGTGTTCTCTGCTTTCAGCCAAGATTTGTCTGACAACAGCAATGATATCTCTTGTTCCATGTCCTCTTCTGAATCTGGCAGTCCCCTGTCGATAAACTGTTGCAACTCCTTTTATTATTATTCCCGTCTAAAAGCAGTAAAATTAAAAAGATTCACCTCAACAATGGTTCTTTAAAAAATAGGATTTGTTAAATAAAAAATTAAAGCTTATGGCAAATCTATTTAAGAAATAAGTAAAAAATCCAGATAAAATTATATATAATAACAAAAATAGAGACTTACAAACATGATAGAAAACTGCATAATACCAAGTATAACTTATGCTAGTAGGTTTTAAACTTGATTTTTTGTCTTTTTCTCCTGATGCAAAGAGATTGATGGCCAGAATCTAAAATCCTCAAATCCTGAACCAGTCATCCAACACACCCCATGTTTCTGAGGGGTGCAATATAAGGAGCCCTATGCAAATAGTCGCAAAATTGTTAAGCGCTTGGCTGCTAACTGAAAGGTGGTGTGGGAGAAAGACATGGCAATCTGTTCCTATAATGATTACTGCTTAGGAAACGCTCTGGGGCAGTTCTACTCTGTCCAGTGAGGTCACTATGGATTGGAATCAACTTGACGACACCTAACAACGATAACAAGCAAATGAACATTATTTATTCGTAAGGTCTTGGCCTCAAATCCTTGCCACTGGTGTATAAATTGGTATAATTTTTCTGAAGGACAAATTAACATTGGGTATTACCAAAACGGGAAAACCTGGTGATACAGTGGTTAAGAGTTGGGCTGCTAACCAGAAGGTTGGCAGTTTGAATCCAGCAGGTGATCCTTGGTAACCCTATGGGGCAATTCTAATCTGTCCTATAGGATTGCTATGAGTTGGAATTGACTCGATGGCAACAGGTTCCCCTCCTCCCCGGGTTATTACCAAAACCAAACCCGTTGCTGCTGGGTCAATTCAGACTCATGGCAACCACATGTGTTACAGCGTAGAATTGCTCCATAGGGCTCTCTTGGCTATAATCTTTCTTCCAGGCCTGTCTTCCAAGGTGCCACTGACTTAGGTTTGAACTGCGAACCTTTAGGTTAGTAGTCAAACACAAACCATTTGCATCACCCAGGGACCTTGTATTAAAAGCCTAAAAAGAATACCTATCTAGTGATTTTATCTTAAGGAAATAATCAGAGATGTACACAGGGATTTTTGTTTAGGAAAGTTTATTGCACCTTTATATATAATAGCAAATAATGAAAACAAATTAAATGCTCAATGTTAGAAGCTTGGTTAAATAATTCATACCACATCCTTATAATGGAACATGATCCAGCCACTCAAAATCATATTTTCAAAATTATTTTAATGTCGTGGGAAATGCTTATAATAGATTTTTTTGAAAGCAGCAGGATACCAGTGTCTCTAATTCAATCTCAGTTCTGTAAAAATTATTACATATATTACATAAGAAAAGAAAAGCCTGAAGAGACCCAACAAAATATTAACAGTAGTCACACATAGACAAGTTTTTTTTTCTCCACTTTTCAGAGTCTCCCGAATCTTCTATGATGAATATACTTTCCCTTAATATTAAGAAAAAATAAAAGGTGACATGGAAAATTCTCTAAAATTAGAAAATCAGGAATATGCTCTGGAGACCTGTACTGTGCCATCAGTTGTGACTGAAGTGATTTCCTTCACTTATGAAGACCAGCTTCCCCTGGAAAATAACCAAACTGTCATATTGCAAACCTCTCTGTACGGAATTAGTTTTATTCTTTAGAGTTTGTTTGCTTATTTGTTTGTATGGGCTCCCAGATGTGGCTACAGGCATGCCACCCTGAGCATCATGGCTTCCTCTCTCCCACAGTCTCTGGGGTAGATTGTGTTTTACAAAATGAATGGCTCAAGGAAATGGTTAACCTGAATACATGGAGACATTTTCTCAGCCTTCTCCAGTCTGAGAGTGATGTCTAAGGTTCTGGACATTACAGAGACTCTTCAGAAGGCTAGTGGTTTTTGGGCTTTGCCTTCTCTTCACGTTCTGCAAGTACAGCTATTCATAAGGCATTACTGTGAAACTCACTTATCTCTCAGCTGAGTGGCTCCAGCACTGAGCGGCCAGTGCCAGGATCTGGAAAGATGCTGAGACCTCTGAGACAACATCAGTTCACACTCAGGAACAATTCTGAAAAGGCTCTAGTCGGCATCTACTCATTCTGAGCTCCAGTTCTTGACTTGGGAGAATGATGGTTGGGTCCACCTGATTCAGATGTGGCTCCATAGTAGAACCTGGAATGATATTTAATTTTTAACTTTTATTCAGCTTCTTTTACTATCAAGTAATTTCATGATTGAAAAAAAAAAAATTAGAGATACGGAAATGGAGAACCGAGGAGAAAATCATCCTGCCACTTCTTATGGAGGGCTGTCCGGCCAGCTCTGCCTAAGCTGGTTGCAACCTGAGAGATTCTCCCTGGCTTCTCCCCACATGCTCCCCTACCCCAATGGGACTATATCCCATCTAGCTCATGTGAATTCTTGGGCCCCACCCTAGACTTACTGAATCAAACACAGAGGAGAAAAAGAATGCTAAGTGGGGAAGGAAGCAATTTGTATGTTCACAAACCCTCCAGCTGATTGTGATGTACTCTAAAGTTTGAAAACCCATGTCCTAAGGTCAAGGGCATTCTCCTACACAACTAAAATATTTCTGTTACACCCAAGGAATTTGACTGATGCAATAATATTATCTATTACCTAATTTATTTTATTTAGGATATTTTTAATGATATTGTCTATGGTTTTCATTTTTGTGAGATCTTTTTCAGGTTTAGTCATCAGTGTTGTACTTGTTCTATAAAAATAATTTAGAAAATTTTCATCTTTTTCTGTACTCCGAAACAAGGTATGATAGAAGTCTTCTGTGAAATCATCTTGACTTGGTGCTTTTTGTTTGGGCTGTTTATTTGACAACTTTTTATATTTCTTTTATGGAAATTAAATTTTTTTTTTCTATTCTTCCTAGGATTGTATTATACCCTTTCCTCACTTACTGACATGGTTAGGTTCTAAAGACCAGGTCGTTACGCAAAATCAGCATTATGTGAAAATGGAGGATAATCACATCAGATCACAAAATGGAGGATGACTACATCATTATGTAACTGTCAAGTTACACATTATACAACTGCCAAACTGCATCACTGCATAACTGCTAAACCACTGTAGCATGGCCCACTCAGGGTGGCACATGACCTTAATCATCACAGCCAGCATTACTCTCACCTCGCACCTTGGCATTCATTACTGCCAGACGTACATCGTTAATGCACAAATTCGTCATATAGTAGATTTTTTACTATTGTCATTGATTCGAAATGTCAGATAAGAAGAAGGTGTAGTTAGTTATCTTTTGCTGTGTAATAAATTACCTCAAATTTAGTGGCTTAAAAAATAAACTTTTACAATCCCACACAATTTCTGTAGGTCTCGAATTTGAGGAGCAGCTTAGCTGGGTAATTTTCGCCCAGAATCTCCTGTGAGGTTACTGGAGCAAGATAGCGGCCGGGACTGTAGTTATAGGCAGGCCTGACTGAATAAGGCTGAAGGATCTGCTTCCAAAGTGGCTCACTAACACGCATGGCAAGTCAGTGCTGGGTGTTGACAGGAGGCCTCGTTTCCTTGCCACATACATGAACCTCTCCGTAGGGCTGCTTTAGGGTCCTCAAGACATGTCAGCCAGCTTTCTCCAGAGGAAGCAGTTAAAAAGTGAGAAAGACAAAAGCTACAGTCTCTTTTATGATCAACCCTGGGAAGATACACTCCATCATTTCTGTCATATTCGTTAGAAGCAAGTCACAGCCCACAATCAAAGGCAGAGAAATTAATCTCTACCTCTTGAGTATCAGAGAATTTGAAGACATATTTTAAAATCACCACAGGGGTCAATTTTGGTGAACTGTATTTTCCTAGGAAATTATCCACTTCATCTAGGTTTTCAAAGTAACCTCTTCTGATATTTTAAACTTCCTGTCTTTCAAGGGTTGATTTCCCCTTGTAGTTTTTTATTTGCGTGTTTGTGCTCTTCATTAGATTTGGCTGTGGTTTGTCTATTTTTTGGTGTATGTTTTAAACTAGCATTTTTATTTGTGTATTTATTAGTTTTATTTTTCTACCTTGCTAATTGCTTCTTTAATCTTTATGATTTTCTTTGGTGTTCTTATTTTGCTTTATTTTGTTGTTCCTTTTCTGGCATTTTGAGTTGGAAATTTAATTCATTTACTTTGATTCTTTCACTTTTTTAAATTGACCTAAGGTATTTAAGGCTATGAATTGCTTTTATTTTATCCAATAAATTCTGATAGTGTTTTATATATCATTATATTTTAGAAATTCTGCAACTTTGGTTTCCATTTACTCTTTCACCCAAGAGGTTTTTAAAAAACAGCTTTTTTTTTTTAAAAGTAGTTTTTAGGTGGAAGAAACTTAAACATTTTACTGTTATTTCCTGACATTGTTGCATTATGTTCAGAGAATATTTTCTATTATAACACTTTTCTGAAGTTTCTGTACGATTTTATGTAGGGTCATTTTAATGAATTTTTCGTGCACTTATCTTTTTTGTGTCCATTTTCTTGCCTTGAACTGAGAATTGCGGGTTAGTCTTCTATTGGTAGAGTGGGTCTTTGATTTCTTCTTGTATCTCCTGTTGTGTTTATGAGGATAGTTGCAGTACGATTTTGGTACATTGATATTTATAATTCTTACGCCTTCAGTGCAGAACTGTAAAATATCTTTCTTTGTCTCAGTTAATGCTTTTTTGGAATGAATTCCGCCTCACCTAATACCAGGTTCTCAAGCTCTGTGTTCTTTTTGTTTGCATTTAGCTGATATTGCTTTGCCCATGCCTTTAGGGTTATCCTTTCTGAATCACTTTGTTTCATGTCTGCCTCTTACATATTACAAAGTATTGAGTTTCTCTTTATGAGCCAGTGTGAGGACTGTTTTCTTTTAAGGTGACTTAAAGCTGTTTAGTTTTGATGATATTACTGGTAGGTTTGGTCTCAAGTCTCTCAAATTATTTTACGTTGTATTACTGTATGTTTTTATTTTACATTGGTGTATTTCTCTATATGGTCTGCTTTAAAAATTATTTTGTTATTTAGAAATATTTTTTTCTAGTAGCTACCTTTATACTGGTACATTTTTGTAATGCTCTTAGTCTCTTTTTATTCGTATTGCGTTGTTAGCTGCCCTTGAGTTGGCTCTGACTCATGGCGACCCCACGTACAATAGAACAAAATGTTGCCTGATCCTGTACCATCTTCGTGGTCGTTGGTATGCTTCAGCCCACTGTCAAAGCCACTGTGCATTTGAGTGCCTTCCAGTATAAGGGGTTCCTCTTCCAGCATGATATTGGACCGTATTCTGTTGTGATCCATAGGTTTTTCATCACTCATTTTTGAGGGTGGGTTGCCAAGCCTTTCTCCCTAGTCTGTCTAGTGGAGAAGCTCTACTGACATCTGTTCACCATGGGTAACCCTGCTGGTATTTAAAATACCAGTAGTATAGCTTCCAGCATCATAGCAACATGCAAGTCACCACAAAAATGACAAACTAAAAGACAGGTGATGGCTTTATTCCTATTTTACTGTCGTGTGTTGTCGAGTCAATTCTGACTCATAGCCACCCAATTAGAAATGCCCCATAGGGTTTCAAAGGAATGGCTAGTGGATTCATGATGAGTAGATAAATAAAATATGGTATATACATACAAAGGAATATTATTCAACCATAAAAAAGAATGAAGTTCTACTCTACAACATGGATGAGCCTTAAAATATTATGCTAAGTGATAAAAGCTGGACACAAAGGGCAAATACTATATGATTCTACTTATATGAAATTTATAGACTATGCAAATTCATAGAGACAGAAAGTAGCTTAGAGGCTACTAGGGGTTGGGACTGCCTAGTCTATACATTTCATATAAGTGAAATCATACAGTATTTGTCCTTTGTGAATGGCTTATTTCACTTAGCATAATTTTTTTTTATCGTGTTTTTTTTTTTTTTTAGGTGAAGTTTTACAGAACAAATTAGTTTCTTATTCAACAATTTATACACAAGTTGTTTTGTGACATTGGTTACTTTCCCTGTGATGGGTCAACATTCTCCCCTTCTGCACCCCGGTTCCCCATTTCCATGTATCTTGTTTTCCTGTCCCTTCCTGTCTTCTCATCTTTACTTTTGGGCAGGTGTTGTCCATTTGGCCTCATATACATGACTGAACTAAGAAGCACTTTCTTCACGTGTGTTACTGTTTGTTTTATATACCTGTCTGATCTTTGGCTGAAGGATGAACTTCAGGAGTATTTCAGTTCTGAGTTAAAAGAGTATCAGAAGGCCATAGTCTTGGGGTCTTCTAGTCTCTGTCAGACCAGTAGGTCTGGTCTTCGTTTTGCGAATTTGAATTTTGTTCTGCATTTTTCTTCTGCTCTGTCAGGGACAGATTATGATTCCTGTCAGAGTAGTCCATGGTGGTAGTTGGGCACTGTCTAGTTCTTCAGGGCTCAGGCTGGTGGAGGCTGTGGTACTTGTGCTCCATTAGTCCTTTGGACCAATATTTCCCTTTTGCCTTTGGTTTTCTTCATTGTCCTTTGCTCTGGATGGGATGGAACCAGTAGATGTATCTTAGATGGCTGCTTGCAAGCTTTTAAGACCCCCAGGTGCTACTCACCAAAGTAGGATGTAGAACTTTTGTTTATGAACTATGTTATGCCAATTGACCTAGATGTCCCCTGAGACCATGGTTCCGAGCCCTAGACCCAGTGACTCAGTCCCTCAAGGTGTTTGGTTGTATATAAGAAGCCTCTATTATTTTGTCTTGGTCATGTTGTGCTGACAATGCCTATACTGTGTACTGTCTTTCCCTTTACCAAAGCTACCACTTATCAACCTACTATCTAGTTATTGATTTCCCCTCCTTAATCCTCCCCTTCCTCATAACCATCAAAGTTTTTTTGAGTGTTTTGTTAAACAATTTCTCGAGTTTTTATTATAGTGGTCTCATACAATATTTGTTCTTTTGTGATTGACTTATTTCATTTAGCATAATCCCCTCCAGATTCATCCATATTGTGAGATGTTTCCCAGATTCATCATTGTTTTTTATTGTTCTGTAGTATCCCATTGTGTGTATGTACCATAATTTATCCATTTATCTGTTGATGGGCCCTTAGATTGTTTCCATCTTTTGGCTATTTTGAATAATGCTGCAAGGAACATGGGTGTGCATATATCTATTCATGTGATGGCTCTTATTTCTCTAGGATATATTCCTAGGGGTGGAATTGCTGGATCATATGGAATTTCTCCTTTTAGTTTTTTAAGAAAGTGCCATATCATTTTCCATAGTGGTTGTACCATTTTGTATTCCCTCCAGTATTGCATAAAATTCCAGTCTCCTTGCAGCCTCTCCAACATTTGTTATTTTCTATTTTTTTTTTTTAATTTGTGCCAGTAATGTCAGGGTGAGATGGTATCTCACTGTAGTCTTAATTTGCATTTCTCCAATGGCTACTGATCACCAAAATTTCCTCATGTGTCTGTTTGCCTTCTGAATGTCTTCTTTGGTGAAGTGTCTGTTCATATCCTTTGCCCATTTTTTAATCAGATTATTTGTCTTTTTGTTGTAGAGGTGTTGGGTTTTCCTATAGATCTTAGAGATTAGACCTTTGTCAGAATTGTCATAGCCAAATTTTTTTTCACAGTTTGTAGGTTGTCTTTCTATTCTTTTGGTGAAGTCTTTTGATGAGCACATGTGTTTAGTTTTTAGGAGCTTCCACTTATCTAGTTTATATTCTGGTGTTTGTGCATTGTTAGTTATGGTTCGTTTCTTATTTTATGCCATATATTAGGGCCCCCAGCATTGTTCTTTTTTTTTTTTCCCATGGTCTTTATAGTTTTAGATTTTATATTTAGATCTTTGATTCATTTTGAATTAGTTTTTGTGTGTGACATGACATCCAGTTTTGTCAGCACCATTTTTTAAAAAGACTGTCTTTTTCCCATTGAATGGACTTTGGTCCTTTGTCAGAGATCAGCTGACCATAGATGGATAGATTTATGTCTAGGTTCTTGATTCTGTTCCATTGATCAACGTGTCTGTTTTTGTAGCAGTACCAGGCTGTTTTGACTACCATGGCTGTATAGTACCTTCTGACGTCAGGTAGTGTGAGGCCTCCTACTTTGTTCTTTTTCTTAGTTTTTTCCATCTCCTTAAAGAATGCTATTGGTTTTTGTATTGGGATCGCATTATATCTGTAGATCGCTTTGGGTAGAATTGACATTTTCACAATGTTGAGTCTACCTATCCATGAGCGTGGTATGTTTTTACATTTATGTAGGCTTCTTGCATAGTGTTTTTTTTAAAATAATTTTTATTGTGCTTTAAGTGAAAATTTACAAATCGAGTCAGTCTCTCACACAAAAACCCATATACACCTTGTTCACACTCCCGATTTATCTCCCCCTAACGAGACAGCCCACTTTCTCCCTTCACTCTCTTTTCATGTCCTTTTCACCAGCTTCTTACCCCCTCCACCCTCTCATCTCCCCTCCAGGCAGGAGATGCCAACATAGTCTCAAGTGTCCACCTGATCCAAGAAGCTCACTCCTCACCAGCATCCCTCTCCAACCTATTGTCCAGTCCAATCCATGTCTGAAGAGTTGGCTTCGGGAATGGTTCCTGTCCTGGGCTAACAGAAGGTCTGGAGGCCATGACCACTGGGGTCCTTCCAGTCTCAGTCAGACCATTAAGTCTGGTCTTCTGAGAATTTGGGGTCTGCATCCCACTGCTCTCCTGCTCCCTCAGGGGTTCTCCGTTGTGTTCCCTGTCAGGGCAGTCATCAGTTGTAGCCGGGCACAATCTAGTTCTTCTGGTCTCAGGATGATGTAGTCTCTGGTTCATGTGGTCCTTTCTGTTTCTTGGGCTCGTAATCACCTTGTGTCCATGACGTTTTTCATTCTCCTTTGGTCCAGGTGGGTTGAGACCAAATGATGCATCTTAGATGGCTGCTTGCTAGTGTTTAAGACCCCAGACGCCACTCCTCAAAGTGGGTTGCATAGTGTTTTGTAGTTTTCTTTGTGTAAACCTTTTATGACCCTGGTTAGATTTATGCCTAAGTGTTTTATTTTTTTAGGGGCTATTAGTTTTTTTTTTTTTTTTTTTTTTATTATAAATGATATTGTTTTCCTGATTTCCTTTTTGAAGTTCTCTTTGTTGGTGTGTAGGAATCCAATTGATTTTTGCATGTTGCTCTTGTATCCTGCTATTCTGCTGAATCTTTCTATTAGTTCTAGTAGTTTTCTTGTGGAATCTTTAGGGTTCTCTACTTATAGTATAATACCATCTGCATATAGGGATAATTTTACTTCTTCCTTACCAATTTGAATGTCCTTTATTTCTTTTTCTTGCCTTATTGCTCTCACTAGGACTTCCAGCACAATGTTAAAAAGGAGTGGTGATAAAGGGCATTCTTGTCTTGTTCCTGTTCTCAGGGGGAATGCTTTCAGCCTGTCTCCATTGAGAATGATGTTTGCTATTGGTTTTGTACAGATGCTTTTTATTATGCCAAGAATTTCCCTTCTATTTCTATTTCATTGAAAGTTTTTATCAGGAATGGGCATTGGACTTTATCAAATGCCTTTTCTGCATCAATAGAGATGATCATGTGATTCTTTTCCTTTGTTTTATTTATGTCATGAATTACACTGATTTTCTAATGTTGAACCCCCCTGCATGCATGCTATGAATTCCACTGGTCATGGTGTATTGTTTTTTTGATATGCTGCTGAACTCCATTGGATAGAATTTTGTTGAGAATTTTTGCGTCTGTATTCATGAGAAATATTGATCTGTAATTTGTGTGTGTGTGTGTGTGTCTTTGCCTGGTTTTGGTATCAGGGCTATGCTGACTTTATAGAATGAATTGGAAAGTGTCTTCCTTTTCTATTCTCTGAAACAGCTTGAGTAGTACTGGTGTGATCGATCTCTTTGAATGTTTTCCAGTGAAGCCATCAGGACAGGGCTTTTTTTTTTATTGGGAATTTTTTTTTTTTAAATTACCTTTTTAATCTCTTCTCTGTTATGGGTCTGTTGAGATTTTTTACCTCAGTTTGTGTTAGTTTAGGTAGGTAGTGTGCTGCTAGAAATTTGCCCATTTCCTCTAGGTTTTCAAATTTGTTGGAGTACTGTTTTTCAGAGTAGTCTGCTATGATCCTTTTCACTTCTGTTGCATCTGTTGTAATATTCCGATCTCATTTCCTGTTTGGGTTATTTGCTTTTGCTCCTGTTTTTCTTTTGTGAATTTGGCAAATGGTTTGTCTATTTTGTTGATCTATTCAAAGGACCAACTTTTGGTATTGCTGATTCCATTGTTTTTCTGTTCTCTATTTCATTTATTTCTGCTCTGATCTTTATTTCCTTTCTTCTGGTGACCATGGGCTCTTTTTGCTTTTCTCTTTCTATTTGTTTGTGTTGTAGGGCTAACGTTTTGATTTTGGCCCTTTCTTCTTTTTTGATGTGTGCATTTATTGCTATAAACTGACCTCTGAGCACTGCCTTTGCTGTGTCCCAAAGGTTTTGGTATGATGTGTTTTCATTCTCATTTGATTCTGGGAGTTTTTTTTATTCCATTTTGATTTCTTCCATTACTCAGTGGTTTTTAAGTAAGATGTTATTGCATTTCCTTTTTTTTTTCCCTTGCTTTTCCTGATATTAATTTTTACTTTATGGTGTTGTGATCAGAGAAGGTGCTTTTTAATTTATGCATCAATTATTTCAGTGGTTTGCAATTCATCGAGGGCTGCTCTGTGGCCTAAAAGGTGGTCTTCTCTGGAGAATATTCCATGTGCGTTTGAAAATAATTCGTACTTTGCTGCTGTTGGGTGGAGTGTTCTATATATGTCTATGAGGTGAAGGTGGTTGATTTTGGCCTTTAGATCTTCCGTATCTTTGTTGAGTTTCTTTCTAAATGTTCTGTCCTTTACCAAGAGTGGTGTGTTAAAATCCACTACTATTATTGTGGAAATGTTTATTTCCCTTTCTAGTGTTGTTGCAGTTCATTTTATGTATTTTGGAGCCTTGTTGTTGAGTGCATACATATTTATTAAGACTATGTCTTCTGGGTGGATTGTCCCTTTAATTATTATTTAATGTCCTTCTTTGTCTTTTATGGTTGATTTTGCCTGGGAGTCTATTTTTTCTGAGATTAGCATGATAGCTCTCCCCACCTTATCCAGATGGGCAGGGCAGGTTGTTCAGCTGTGATGCAATGGAGCAGTGCTGGTGGGTAGGGAGGGACATGGGCCTGGGACTCTCAGCTGTGGTGCAGCTGTACCTGGTCAGTGGGAGGAAGGGACACAGGGCTGGGTTGCTCAGCTATAGCACAGTTGGACAGGGCTGGTGGAGAGGGAGGGGTATGGGGTTGGGTTGCTCAGCTGCAGTGACATGATTAGGAGGGGTGTAGGGCCAGATCTCTCAGCTGCAGTGCAGCAGGGCAGAGCTGGTGGGGAGTTAGGGAGTGCATGGCCAGTGTGTTCAGCTGTGACACAGCAGGTCAGAGCTGGTGGGGAGGGAGAGGGTACAAGGCTGGTTTATTCAGCTGCAGTGAAGTGGGGTGGAACCAGCAGAGAGAGAGGGGGCATGGGGCTGGGTCAGTCCTCTGGGGTTTAGATAGACTGGCCAGTTGGGAGGGAGGGGTGTAGGGACAGACTGCTCCACTGTGATGCAGCTGGACTGGCTGGCAGCAAGGGAGGGATGCTGAGCAGGGTCACTCAGCTGCAGTGCAGTGGGCTGTGCCCTACGGGAAGAAATAGGCAGGAGGGGGTGCAAAGGGAGAGTGGATGGGGCTAGATGGGAGGATATGGGAATTTTGTACTTTGGTCCCCAGAGGTCAGTGCTGTCAGGAGGGGGCAATTTGTGCCATGACTTGCCAGAAGGGTGGCTGTTGTAAGAGTGCGCCTCTCTGATTACCATGTGATAGTGTCTGGGCACTTCCTTGAGCTGCAGACAGCAAATGGGACCTTACTTCACTCTGGGTGTGGCCGCACATTCCTCTATCTCCTATTTGGAGTTCCATGACTGTGCCTTTCTGTGCTCTTTGTGCAGGGTTGTTGGGTTTATCTCAAGATGGCCTTACTGTGCCATGCTGCTTGACAGGGAACCTCCACTCTGTATCTCTACACGTTCGCTGTTTTTGATCATTTTCTTCTTAGTGACTTCTGATCTAATACTTCATCCCTTCATTTAAAGTTCAGAGTTCCAGGATTGACGTCTGTAACTGTTCTACTTGGTTTTTTGGGTCTTTGTTGCAGAGGGATGTGTTGGTGTCTCTGACTAGTTTGCCATCTTGGCTCCGCCCCTAACATAGTGTTTTTAAGGTTCATCTATGTCCCAGGGTGGCACAAATAGGTAAGCGCTTGACTACTAGCTGAAAGATTGGCAGTTAGAACCCATCAAGAGGTGCCTCAGAAGACAGACCAGGAGATGTGCTTCTGAAAGGTCACAGCCTTGAAAACCCTATGGAGAAGCTCTACTCTGCACATATTGGGTAGCCATGAATTGGAATTGACTCAATGCAAGTAACATCGACAGGGGCTGAGAGAAGGGATAATGTGGAGTTATTGCTTAATGGGTACAAAGTTTCTGTTTGGTGTGATGAAAAACTTCGGAAATAGATAGTGATGATAGTTGCAGGACACTGTGAGTGTGATTAATGACACTAAACCTTACACTAAAAATGGCTAAAACGGAAAATTCTTTTAATGTATATTTTTCCACAATAATTTTTTTAGAAAATTAAGAGTGTCTCTTGAAATCTTTTGAGGCATCTTCCCAAATGGATAAAAACATTTCAGACAGACAAAGGGTTTTTTTTCCCCTTATCTTCAAAAGCTGTATGTATCTGGTATATCTACTCTAAAATAGTGAAACAGTGAACAGCTTGCTTCCTATCAAATAGCCCAACATAACTTGTACATAGGGCGCTGTGTGTAACCATCGCTATTAATCAAGTCATTAAGAGTATGGTCTTCCACACATTTCAAAAGTTTGTGTACTTCTTTTTCTCGACCACAGTTTGGAAACATGTGGACTGTGGGTTTTGGTAATGATCCAGTTAAACATCAGTTCTTTAATATGATTCCTCAGATCATTAATTGTCAATAGAGGTTTCCTTGAATACTCTTGAGTCATTTAGCCTTTTGAGGTGTGGGTTGAATTGCACACAATCCATATCACATTCTTGTGGAGAAAATTGCCTTGCTCCAGCTCTGAGCTTGTTCTTTCAAACTCTCCTTCACTTCTCAGACACTGAAAGATCATCAAAGTTAAATTGTCTGAACTCCACTCATGGAATTTTCTAGAACAATGCTTGTGATGAATGAAGTGGTCTAGAAATTACTTGATTTTTTTTTTTTACTGGCCTCTGTATTCTGGTAGGAAGATTACTGTGATTAATAGAGAAGATAATTAAATATCTGTCATCAACCACAACTTTTAGAGAGATTAGTGCTTGTCCCACTTGAGGATTTTCTCATCAGCATTACCATGGGATATGAACACTCACAAGATCTGGGTCTACTTCTCTATAATTTGTTCAGTGTATTTCAATCTCAATAATCTAAGATTAGTAATCCTCATTTGTTCATTCAACATATTTTTGAGTGCCAGACTATGATACATTATTGTTTGGTCCCATTGAGTCAGTTCCAACTCATAGCGACCCCTATGCACAACATAATGAAACACTCCCCAGTCCTATGCCAGCCTCATACTGGTTGCAGTTTGAGACTCCTGTTGCATCCATGTGTCAATTCATTTCATTGAGGGCCTTCTCCTTTTTCACTGAACCTATACTTTACCAAGTATGATGTCCTTCTCCAGGGACTAGTCCCTTCTGATAACATGTCCAAAATATGTGAGATGAAGTTTGGCGTTGTGGCTTCTAAGGGGCATTTTGGCTGTACTTCTTCCAAGACAGATTTGTTCATTCTTCTGGCAGTTCCTGATATATTCAGTATTCTTTGCCAACATCATAATTCAAAGGCATCAATTCTTCAGTCTTTCTTATTCATTGTCCAGCTTTCACATGCAGATGAGGTGATTGAAAATACTATAGCTTGGGTCAGGTGCACATCTCTACTTTTTTAGATTTTAAAAGAGGTCTTTTATATTTGCCCAATGCAGTACATCATTTGATTTCTTGACTGCTGCTTCCATGGGTGTTGATTGTGAATCCAAGTAAAATGAAATCCTTGACCATTTCAATCTTTTCTCCATTTATCATAATATTGCTTACGGTTCCAGTAGTAAGGATTTTTGTTTTCTTTATGTAGAGGTATAATCCATACTGAAGGCTGTAGTCTTGATCTTCATCAGTGAGTGCTTCAAGTCATCTTTGTTTCAGGAAGCAAGATTGTGTCATCTGCATCACACAGGTTGTTAATAAGTCTTCTTCCAATATTGATGCCACATGCTTCTTCACATAATCCAGCTTCTCTGATTATTTGCTCAGCATACAGATTGAATAAGTATGGTGAAAGGATACAATCCCGACACACACCTTTACAGACTTTAAACCATACAGTATCCATCCCTTTGTTCTGTTTGAAAGACTGCGTATTGCTCTATGTACAGATTCCACGTAAGCACAATTAAGTGTTCAGGAATTCACATTCTTTACAATGTTATTCATAATTTGTTAGGATCCACACAGTCCAATTTGTTTGCATAGTCAATAAGGTATAAAATTTTTTTTTCTTTTTTAACATCTTTCTGGTATTCTCTGCTTTCAACCAAGATCCATCTCACACGAGCAATGATATCCCTTGTTGCATGTACTCTTCTGAATCCAGCTTGAATTTCTGGAAGTTCCCTGTCAATGTACTGCTGCAACAGTTTTTGAATCATCTTGAGAAAAATTTTACTTACATGTGATATTAATGATATTTTTCAATAAGTTCCACATTCCGTTGGATCACCTTTCCTTAGAATGGGCACAAATATGGATCTCTTCCAGTCAGTTGGCCAGGTAGCTCTCTTCTAAATTTCCTGGCATAGATGATGATTGCTTCCAGCGCTGTGTCTGTTTGTTGAAACATCTCAGTTGGTATTCTGTCAATTCCTGGAGCCTTGTTTTTTGCCAATGCCTTCTGGTCAGCTTGGACATCTTCCTTCAATACCATCAGTACTTGATCATACGCCACCTCCTGAAATGGTTGAATGTTGACCAATTCTTTTTGGTACAGTGACTGTGTATTCCTTCCATTTCTTTGGATGTTTTCTGTGTCATTTAATATTTTGCCTATAAAATCCTTCAATGCTGCAGGTCAAGGCTTTTTTTTTTTCTTCTTTAGTTCTTTCACCTTAAGAAATGCCAAGTGTGTTCCTCCCTTTTGGTTTTCTAACTCCAAGTCTTTGCTCATTTCATCATAATACTTTACTTTGTCTTCTCAAACTGCCCTTTGAAATTTTTGTTCAGCTGATTTACCTCATTGTTCTTTTCAAAATCAAGTTTCTGAGTCTCTTCTGACATCCGTTTTGCTCTATCCTTTCACTGCTCTGCTATATATAGGGAAATAAGGTAAATATGGTCCCCATCCTCAACAAAAGAGACGAATAAATAGAGAAATACAATCTAACATGATATATCCCATGTTAGGGACATAAAAAAAGGAGACCTGGCCCAGAGTTGTAGAGTCAAAGAAGGCTTCACAAAGGGAGGGACATTTGTGCTTGAATGTAGAGTAGCTAAAGAGAATGGAGGAAATGATGAAGTAGAAGAGCTGAGCAGAAGATTTCAAAGGGTGGATTGAGCAAAGTAAAGTATTATAATGAAATGTTAAAGGACCTGGAGTTAGAAAGCCAAAAGGGAAGAGCATGCTCAGCATTTCTCAAGTTGAAAGAACTGAAGAAAAAATTCAAGCCTTGAGTTGCAATTTTGAAGGGTTCTGCTGGCACAATATTTAATGATGCAGGAGGTATCAAAAGAAAATGGAAGGAATATACAGAGTCAATGTATCAAAAGAATTGATTGACATTCAACTATTTCAAGAAGCAGCACATGATCAAGAACTGATGGTATTGAAGGAAGAAGTCCATGCCGCACTGAAGGCACTGGTAAAAAACAAAGCTCGAGGAATTGATGGAATACCAATTGAGATGTTTCAACAAAAGGGTGTGGTACTGGAAATGCTCATTTGTCTAAACCAAGAAATTTGGAAGATAGCTGCCTGGCCAGCCAACTGGAAGAGATCCATATCTGTGCTCATTGCAAAGAAAGGTGACCCAACAGAATGTGGAAATTAATGAACAATATCATTAATATCACACACCAGTAAAATTTTGCTGAAGATCACTCAAAAACGGTTTCAGCAGTACATCAACAGGGAACTGCCAGAAATTCAAGCCAGATTCAGAAGAGGACATGGAATGAGGTATATCATTGCTGATGTTAGATGGATCTTAGTTGAAAGCAGAGAATGCTAAATAGGTGTTACCTGTGTTTTATCGACTATGCAAAGATGTTTGACTGTGTGGATCATAACAAATTACAGATAACGTTTCAATAGATGGGAATTCCATAACACTTAATTGTGCTCATGCAGAACCTGTGCATAGACCAAGAGGCAGTTAGTTGTTCAGACAGAACACGGGAATACTTTGTGCTTGAAAATCAGGAAAGCTGTGTGTCAGGTTGTATCCTTTCACCATATTTATTCATTCTGTACGTTTAGCAAATAATCTGAGAAACTGGGCTATGTGAAGAAGAATACAGCATCAAAATTGGAGAAAGACTCATTAACAACCTGTGTTATGCAGATGATACAACCTTGCTTGCTGAAAGTGAAGAGGACTTGAAGCACTTACTGACAAAAATCAAAGACCACAGCCTTCAGTATGGCTTACACCTCAATGTAAAGGGAATCCTCACAACTGGACCAATAAGCAACATCATGATCAACAGAGAAAAGATTGAAGTGGTCAAGAATTTCATTTTACTTGGATCCACAACTGATGCCCTCGGAAGCAGTAGTGAAGAAATCAAACGACAGATTGCATTGGGCAAATCTGCTGCAAAAGACCTCTTGAAAGTGTTAAAAAGCAAAGACATAACTTTAAAAACTAAGGTGCATCTGACCCAAGCCATGGCGTTTTCAATCAGCTCTTATGAATGTGAAATGTATAAGGAAAACGGAAGAAGAATTGATGCCTTTGATTTATGTTATTGGCAAAGAATATTGAATATATCATGGACTGCCAGAAAAATGAACAAGTCTGTTTTGGGAGAAGTACAGCCAGAGTGCACCTTAGAAGTGAGGATGGCAAGACTTCATCTCACATGCTTTGGACATGTTATCAGGAGGAACCAGTTTCCGGAGAAGCACATCATGCTTGACCAAGTAGAAGGTTAGTGAAAAAGAGGAAGACCCTCAATTAAATGAAGTGACACAGTGGCTGCAATAATGGGCTCAAATATGGCAACAATGTGACAATGGCCCTGGAACAGTCTGTTTCATTCTGTTGTACATAGGGTCTCTATGAGTCAGAAATGACTCATCTTCACCTTGCAACAACCGCAAGTCTTTCTTGGTGACTTTCTTTTGGGGCCTACCCCATATGGGGCTCATTGAGCTTCTTGAATGGATTTCTTCTTGTCTTTCATAATATGAAAGTTTTCTGCCAGCGAGTCTTCAAAAATTTTTTATGTGCTTTTTTTTTTGGTCTCCTGTTCTGGAATTTCTAACACATGTTTAAATTATTCCTCTTGATGATGTCCTGTATAATTCTCAGGCTTTCTTCATTCTTTTTTTTCTGAAAGTTCCTCAAACAAGTTAACAGCAAGAGTTTGTCCTCTGTTTTGCTGATTCTGCCTTCCTTTGATTCAATTTTACTCTGTTTCTGTAATTTTTTTTTGTAAATCTTCTGGATTTCTGTTTGCTGTTTTGGTATGGTTTCTAGCTGACTTTTGTCATTTTGTTCTTGTAGTTTCTCCTGAATTCTTCTAGTGTTTTGCCTGTGTTTTCACTGATCTGCTTGAGGGCCCTATATATGTAAGTCTTTTGAATTGCTTATCAGGTAGTTCCATCGCCATTATTTACTCAGGAATTTTTTCTTCCTTTTTATTTTGGTGACTTGCTTGAGCCATCTTGTCCTGTTTCTTTGAATGACTTGATATTATCTGTCATCTCTGAGGCATTTAAGTGTTATTTTATTCATTTATGATTTTGTTTTTGTTTTGATACATTGTCTCAGGCAGGTGGGTGTGCTTTGCTGATCTTTTGTCTGGCAGCATGGGAGTGATCACCTTCTGCCTCTAGGTGGGTGTGGCTGCGGCAGGCTGGTTGATCCCATGTAATTTTTCACTGTGCTTGCCATCTACCTTTGGTGCAGTGGGCACTGGCTGCCATCCACCTTTGGTGCAGGAATGCTCAAAATCACAGAGGCGCTCCCTCCCGTTCAGCTGGGTAGCAGGTGAGTGCCACGTTGGGCATACAATCAGGGAGTATGGAGGCACTCACTTCGCTCACTCAGCAGGGCAGTAGGTGAGAGGCAGTATGGGGCAGGATGGGCAGCTGGGGTGCACACAGGCTCTTTCTCCAGTGAGGAAGGGGCGGAATGTATGGCTGGTGTGTGTGCAGGTATTCTCTCTGGCAGGGGAGTGTCAGGATAGGTAGCCAGAGGGTGCACAGGCACTCTCTCTGGTGTGTGTGTGGTGGGGGGGGGTGGTGGTGCGAGAGGCTAGAACACATTCTTTCTCTGTCCTCTCGGTAGGCAGGGGAGCACAGTGGAAGAGACTGGGTTGGAGGGGGAAGGAAAAAATGGAAGGGCTCATACTAAGGTCCTCAGTGGTTTGGGTGGTAGGGATGGGGGAATTCTTGCCACTAATCACCAGGAGGGTGGAAAGAGAGGGAGTGTACTCCTATGGTTGCCAGACGAGGGTGCCAGTACACTTGCCATTGGGCACAGCTAGTAATCGGTACCTTGCTTCACTCTGGCTATATCTACACAATTTCTCTGCCTCCTCTTGGGAGTTCCATGGTGTTGCCTTCCTGTGCACCTCAGCCAGGATCATTGCTGGCTTTGTCTCAAGATGCCCACACTGTGCGGGCTGGCCAACAAGGCATCTCCTCTTCGTTTCTCTCCTTGTTGCCTATTCTCTGTCAGTTTCTTATTCCAGTCGGTGTTTGATCTGATTCTGTGTCTTTTAATTGCTGCTCAGGACTCCAGTATTGTCATCCTTATCTGTTTCACTTTGTTTTTCAGGTCTTTGCTGGAGAGGGATAGCATGGTGTGTCTGACTAGGCTGCCATCTTGGCTTCTCATCCTCATTTATGTTTAAGGCATGCTTTTCTTTATGTGTTTTCTTTCACAATTAAAAAAAAAATTAAGGAAACATATGTATGCTACTTTTCTAAGATGCTCTCATTTTTAGTTTATTTTTTAATCAGAGGGTGTTTCATCCTAACCATTGGAGCTGATAAGTTGTGAACATCCTTTTCCCTGCTTCAGTAGTACAATAGTGTGTGTGTGTTTTGGGGTGTCAGAGTTCTCTGCTAAAAGGAGTGGAGCCAGGCCACTCCTATTCTCAAAAGGGATTGATACCCTCAACGTGACTTCAATTGCTAGGCCATATTCACTTCAACATCTACCATGAACGCTTGAAGCAAGCCTTCTGTGTTCTTCTGTTTTCCCTTTTGTTTTATGTGCTCCTCCTGATTAACAGTGACAGTGAGAACGTAAAGAGGCCTCAAGACTCTAATACAATCTGAGTGTCCACGGTAGCATGTCACTCTTTATACTTGCATCGTCACATGTTCCAATTAGGGCCGCTTTTTCCAGTCTCTAAACCTACTGGCCCTTCACTGTTTTTTTGGGATCAGCACTTTTGCTATAGATCCATTTGGGGAGGTTGTTTTGCCTTCACTCTGATGCAGTGTTATAGTGTCAGGTGCTTTTTAGCAGTCAGTCACAACAAAGGCTCAGGTAACCTTGAGGCTTTGCATGACTTCTAATGCAGGAAACTTGGATTATCTGTGATTTTCATCTGTTTCCTGTTTAAGTAACCTTCCACTAGGGCACCATCCCTGCAGTGTTATCTAACCACAATTAAGGAATTACCATGAATTGGGAGTCGTAGAGTCCCCCAACTGGTGTACCATTCACTTTTTCATTGTGTTTGGCTGCTTTCCCTCTTGTCTGTTACAAAGGTTCATCTTAAGGGATTCTCTACTCAGAGAGACAGGACAAGGCAGGATTAATCCAAATGTATTTGCTGTCATGGATCTTTCTTTCATCTCCAGGAAAGACTTTTTTAAATTAAATAATTTAACAAATTTCGCTTCTGTTGATGGCGGCTGGCCAGTAATTCTAAGGCTGCTCCTCATTTGACACCTGTCCTACATAAGGCTATTCACACTAATTTGTGAAGGTCTTCCTGTCTGCTGGTTTTATCCAGCCGCAAACAGTGTATGCCCCTAGGAAGTTAACTAGTGTCAACAATTTTTTCCTTGCATTGGACCAGTATGACCCTTGAGAATTGGCACATATTTGGAAGCGTGATTCTATCAGTAGTTGGGCTGCAAGGATGCAGATGCTCTGCTGGCTTATTCTATGGATAGTGGTTATTTTATTATGCTAATGGGAGTTCTGTCAGAAGTCATCAATAACTCAGACTAGCTCTTCCAAAATATAACCTCAGTTCACACAAGGCACACTTGACTACAGGGTCATGTTAACTACAATAAACCTTAATACACTGGTTCTTGACTCATCCATTACTAAAAGGATCTTTGGACCCTGAAAACATCCAATTATTTCAGAAATTTCTGGAGACTCTCTCATGGGTGCTTATTAACAAATCTTGAAAGCTACCGTATAGGGCTTGCTGGGTTTTTTTTAATTATTATTATTATTAATTTTATTGTGCTTTAGGTGAGGGTTTACAGCACA
Organism: Loxodonta africana; assembly: GCF_030014295.1. Classification (NCBI taxonomy): domain Eukaryota; kingdom Metazoa; phylum Chordata; class Mammalia; order Proboscidea; family Elephantidae; genus Loxodonta; species Loxodonta africana. The sequence goes on from NC_087356.1 coordinate 30,334,784, forward strand.
AATAATTTCCTTGTGTGAAAATTCATACACGAGTTGTTTTGTGACATTGGTTGCAATCCCCTTGATGTGTCAGCACTCTCCTCCTTTTCACCCTGGGTTCCCTGTGTCCATTCACCACATTTTCCTGTCCCCTCTTGCCTTCTTGTCTGTTTTTGGGCAGGAGTTGACCATTTGGTCTTGGATACTTGGTTAAACTAATAAACATGGTCCTATTGTTTGTTTACAGCCTAATCTTTGGCTGAAAGGTAGACTTCAGGAGTGGTTTCAGTTCTGAGTTATAAAGGTGCCCAGGGACCATAATTTTGGAGGTTCCTCCAGCCTCTGTCAGACCAGGAAGTCTGGCCTTTTTTTGTGAATTTGAATTTTGCTCTACATTTTTCTCCCACTCTGTGCAGGACCCTCCATTGTGATTCCTGTCAGAGTGGTTGATGGTGGTAATCGGGCACCATGTAGTTCTTCAGGGCAGGCTGGTGGAGACTGTGCTTCATGTGGCCCATTAGTCCTTTGGACTGATATTTTCCTTGTGTCTTTGTTTTTTTTTTCATTCTCATTTGCTCCAGACAGGATGGGACCAGTAGATGTATCTTAAATGGCCTCTCTCAAACTTTTAAGACCCCAAATGCTACTCATCAAGGTAGGATGTAGAACTTTTTCTTTATGAACTATGTTATACCAGTCGATCTAGATGTCCCCCAAGACTATGATCCCCAGCCCTCAGCCCTCAGCCCCAGTAACTCAGTCCCTCAAGTTGTTTGAATGTGTCTAGGAAGCTTCTATGACTTCATCTTGGTGAAGCTGTGCTGAATTTCCCTATATTGTGTGATGCCTTTCCCTTCACCAAAGTTAACACTTGTCTACTATCTTTTTTTTTTTTTTAAGTATCTAGTTAGTGATTTTCCCTCCCCTATTCTCTCACCCTCTCTGTAGTCATAACCATCAAAGATTTTTTTTTTCATGTGTGTAAACCTTGTCTTGATTTTTTATTATAGTGGTCTCATTAAGTATTTGTCCTTTTGTGATTGACTTATTTCACCAGTATAATGCCCTCCAGGTTCATCCATGTTGTGAGATGTTTCAAAATTCATTATTTTTTTTTATCATTGTGTAGTATTCCATTGTGTATATGTACCATAAGTTGTTCATCTATTTATCTGTTGATTGGTACTTAAGTTGTTTCAATCTTTTTGCTATTTTGAATAATTCTATCATGAACATGGTTGTGCATATGTCAATTCGTGTAATGGCTCTTATTTCTCTAAGACGTATTCCTAAGAGTGGGATTGCTAGATCTTCTATTTACATTTCTAGATTTTTAAGGTGGTGCCATTAGTTTTCCATAGTGTTGTACCATCTTACATTCCCACCAGCAGGGCATAAGAGTTCCAATCTCCCTGCAACCTCTCCAACATTGATTATTCTGTTTGTTTGTTTGTTTGTTTTATTAGTGCCAGTAATGTTGGGGTGAGATGGTATCTCACTGTAGTTTTGATTTGCATTTCTCTAATGCTAATGATCTGGAGCATTTCCTCATATGTCTGTTAGCTGCCTGAATGTCTTTTTGGTGAAGTGACTCTTCAGATCTTTTGTCCATCTTTTAGTTGGATTATTTGTCTTTTTTATTGTTGAGATGTTGAAGTATTCCATAGTTTTCAAAAATTAGATCTTTGTCAGATATGTCATAGCCCATTTTTTTCCCCCCAGTTTGTATGTTCTTTTTTTACTCTTTTGGTGAAGTCTTTTCATGACCCTAAATGTTTAATTTTCAGGAGCTCCCAGTTATCTAGTTTATCTCCTGGCATTTGTGCATTGTTAGTTATGGTTTTTATTCTATTTATGCCATGTATTAGGGCCCCTAGTATTGTCTCTTCTTTTTTCTTCCATGATCTTTATCATTTTGTGTTTTATATTTAAGTCTTTGATTCATTTTGAGCTGGTTTTTGTGTATGGTGTGAAATATGTGTCCTGTTTCATTTTTTTACAGATGGACATCCAGTTCTGCCAGCATCATTTGTCAAAAGGACTATATTTTCCCCATTGAATGGACTTCTGTCCTTTGTCAAAGATCAGCTGATCATAGGTGGATGGATTTATATCTGGGTATTCGATTCTGTTCTATTGGTCTATGTATCTGTTGTTGTACCAGTACCAGGCTGTTTTGACTATGGTGACTTCTGACATCAGGTAGCATGAAGCCTCCTACTTTGTTCTTTTTATTCAATAATGCTTTGCTTATCCAGGGTCTCTTTCCTGTTCCTATAAAGTTGGTGATTAGTTTTTCTGTCTTGTTAAAGAATGCTGTTGGTATTTGGATTGGGGTTGGATTATATGTATAGATCACTTTGGATATAATTGACACTTTCACAATGTTGAGTCTTCCTATCCATAAGCATGGTATGTTTTCCCACTTATGTAGGTCTCTTTCGGCTTCTTAAAGTGGTGTTTTGTAGTTTTCTTTGTATAGATCTTTTAGGTCCTTGATTAGATTTATGCCTAAGTGTTTATTTTTTTAGGGGCTATTATAAATGGCATTGTTTTCCTGATTCCCTTTTCAAAGTTCTATTTGTTGGTATATAGGAATCTAACTGATGTTTGCTTATTGACCTTGTATCCTACTACTCTGCTGAATCTTTCTATTAGTTCCAGTAGTTTTATTGTGGAATCTTTAGGGTTCTCTGCGTATAGTATCATATCATCTGTGGCTAGGGATAGTTTTACTTCTTCCTTACCAATTTGGATGCTTTTTATTTCTCTTTATTGCCTTTCTTGTACAAGAAAAGGTGATACAGCCCAATCCCAGGGAAACTCCCCTTACGTCAGATTAGTGCTGTGGCCTGAGTAAGGGTGTTGCGTCCCAGCCTAATCCTCTTTAACATAACCTAATCTTGCCTCATTAACCACAGGTAGAGATTAGGATTTACAACACATAGGAAAATTACATCAGATCACAAAATAGAGGACAATCACACAATACCGGGAATCATGGCCTAGCCATGTTGACTCACATTTTTGGGGGGAACAATTCAATCCATAACAATTACATTGAAATTTACTTATATCTTCCTAAGTTTAAACCAGTCTTTTATTAATGATATTGCCTTGACTTCCTCTCCATTTGAAAGTTCTATACCTACACCATTTATTCCCCCATTTACTGTTTTGACATTGTTGTTATTACAGATTGATGCTCTATTTCCCTGTTTTAAATCTTTTAGCTTTGTTTTATTATCCAGGGCAGATCTGGGGGACAACAGGAGAAGTGATAAGTAGCACATGGGGCAAGGTGGGAGGGAAAAAGAAAAGAAGGAAAGAGAAAGAAAAGAAAGGAAATAGATAAATAAATGGTGGTGCATTAGGGGCTGGTGGATGAGAGTGGAACACACTCAGGGCCAAGGTGGGCTTGGTGTGCCAGTGGCACTCTATCTGCAGTGGTGCTGTAGGGGTTGGTAAGGAGGGCAGGGAGGTGATATACAAGACTAGGCGAAAGGGAGAAAGAAAAATAGGGAAGGAAACAAGAGAAAAAACAATGGTAGAGGCTGGCAAGTGAGAATGGGGCAGATGCAGGGGCTGGTAGGAAGTAGAAGAGATAGCTTAAGGGGATAGTTTGGAGTGAGAAAGAAAAAAAAAAAAAAAGGAAAAAAATGGCAGTGTGGCAGGTACCAGGGGGTGGGAGTGGGGTTGACCTGGGGTGGTGGCAGGCCAGTGGCTCTCTGCTTGTGGCAGCATGGAGGGGGATGTTTGGAAGTTGGGGAGGCTGTGTATGGGGTTAGGTGGGAGGGAGAAAGAAAAGGATGAAAGAGGAAAAAAAAAAAAAGATGGTGCAGCTGGGGCTGGTGAGTTGGGGGTGGATGGTCCAGGGGCTGGTGGGGAGGGGAGGTGGCATACAGGGCTAGGTGGGAGGGAGAAACAAAAGAAAGAAAAGAAAAAGAAATAATGGCGCGATGGGAGCTAGCAGGTTAGGGCAGGACAGACTAAGAGTGGTAGTGTGCTGGAGGCTGTCTAGCTATGGTGGCCCACCAGGGGCTGTCAAAAAGAGAGGGGAGGTGGTATATGGTGAAAGATGTCGGGGAAAAAGAAAAGAGAGAGGAAAAAAATGTCAACACGGTGGGAGCAGCAAGTGGAGGAAAAAAAGACCCACAGGTCAGTGGGGAAGGGAGCTGGCATATGGGGATAGATGGGAGGGAGGAAAAAAACAAAGAAAAGAAAAAAAAGGTGGTGTGGCAGGAGTGAGTACGAATTGGGAGAGGTGGCATACCGGGCTAGGTGGGAGGGAGAAAGAAAACAAAGAAAGAAAAACAAAGAAAAAAAAAGCTGCAGGGTGGGAGGGGGCAGGGCAGATCCAAGGGGTGGGGGTGGGGGCTTGTATTATGGACCCCAGAGGTGGGGGCTGCCAGGATGGGGGGGGTCTTGCTTCTACTCACCAAAAGTGTGAGAAATGGAAAGAATGTTTCCCTGGTTATATGCTCTGTCTCCTGTTTGGAGCTCCATGCAGTTGCCTTCCCGTACTCCCTGTTCAGGATCATTGCTGGCTGTTTCAAGATGGTGATGCTGTGCCATGTTAGTTGGCAGGGGACCTCCACTCTGTATCTCTCTTTGCTCTGTTTTCCCTCAGTTTCCTCTTCCATTCGATGTTTAATCTAGTTCTTTATCCCTTCGTTTGATGCTCAGGTTTCCAGGATTGACGATTGTATCTATTTTATTCAGTTTTTTTAAAATCTTTGCTGTAGGGGTACAGCATGGTGTGTCTGTCTAGAGTGCCGTGTTGGATCCACCCTCCTTGCTGCTTTCTTTAATCCTGCTCCAGCTCTCTTTACTGAGGCCTGTCAAGAGTCATCCATCTTGGCTACCTGCTGATGAGCAGCCATTCTCAAGGGCATTGTGTAACTGAAGTCTTCAACATACCAAGTTAACTGCAAGCCTAAGCAGAAACTGGGGTGTTGTGCTACCCTTTCTGCACCAAAGTGGCGCTCATTGCACCCCAATGTCTTGCTGTGTTCCAATGAAAATAGCTCCTTCCATTTTTGGAAGTACAACCAGAATGCTCCTTAGAAGTGAGGACAGTGAAACATTGCCTCACTTACTTTGGACATGCTATCAAAAGGACCAATCCCTAGAGAAGGACATCATGTTTGGTAAAGCAGAGGGTCAGCAAAGAAGGGGAAGACCCTCAGCAAGAAGAATTGACACAGTGGCTGCAACAATAATTTCAAACATAACTACTATTATGAGGATGGCAGAGCTAATGTCCCTCCTCCCTAGAAGCCTCCTTTTTTTGTGTCATTCACCTAAACTCGTTGCCGTCAAGTCAATTCCGACTCACAGCAACCCTATAGTCAACCATTGTGACATGAAACTTGTGTTTTACTTTGAAGCTTTTTCTATCTGAAGATGCTTCTTCACAAGTAGAGGAAATTGAAAGACTATGGCAGGAAGAACAAGTGGGCCTAAGTAATCCTAGAACTAGGACCTAAGTAATCCTCCCACAAGAAATGTGTTAATCTTCTCTGACCATTTGAAAGTGCTGAGTTTGGGCTTGAGAATGATTCTTGGTAAATAATTTAAGAAAACTGCTTGACAAAGGCTTGAGTTAATAATCCATGTTTTCTTTACATATGAAAGTACTCTAACTCTGTATTCTGGAGGATAAATGGAAGGGGGCCCTGGCAGTAATTGGTGGACACAGAAAGTGACTCTCTGAGGAAGGATAAAATTAATACAGGAATAGAAGAAACAAGATGTTGTTGCCAGAGATTTTGAGTTCTCTTTTATTTGGCACTATTCGAGAGTGTGTGTCAGAGGGAAAGTAGGCTAAACAGGCACAAACTATAGGGCTTTCTAGAAACAGAAATGAAGAGATTGAAGTCCAGTCAGGGAAGTGGGGTTCAGGCTGGTGCTGGGGAAGCCTGAGGAGTGAAATTTCATGGTTCTCCAAACAGCAGTGGCAGGAGCAGGGGCTGCACACACAGAGGGCTTACTCGGTCCGTGGGAGTTGACCTGTGGGATTTCCCTATTACACGTGACCAGAGTGGGTGGAGTGTATTAGGTGAGAACAAAGAATCATTGGTCTCTCCTAGACTGAGGTGCTAGAAAGTCTCTTTTGGTTAGATACGAGTTGGCAGCAGGTCCTCTCCTGTGGAAGCACCATCTCCCATACTTGTAAGGAGCACATAGTTTGCTGCCAGGGCTCCTTCTCTCATTAGCATCACTCTTAGACACCTCTGTTTCTTTTTATCTAAGTTTCTGCCTCCAGATACTCCTACTTTTTGATCAAAACCTCACTGAATATGTGTTTGCCATGGCAAAGGCTGACACCATGACATTTAGAGCAGTTTCCAAAAGCTGCAATAGTCATTTAATGCCTCTTGGTCACTGTAGAAATATAGGGCTTTATCTCTGCTTGCCAGAAGTCTAGAGTCTAAAGGCGTCTTACATCTCATCTTCTTATGTTGGATATCCCGTAGTTTATAATGTATTATCCAACAGTTATTTATTGACTACCCACCATGCACTATGCTAGATGTTGGGGATACAGAGATGAACAAGACCAAGTGCTTCCTCCGCTAATGGAATCTCTAGATAGATGCATAAGGGCAGTATGAGATACTAAAGGATTTCGTCCTAGTGTCCCCTAACTTTAGCTGGGGGAGTCAAGGAAGCCAGAGTCAAGGGAGTCTCAGAGCCAGAGACACATAGGCTGAGACCTGAAAGATGAGAGAGTAGCCAAGAAAAGTGAGGGCAGGAAACAGGCCCAGAAAAATTAAGTGGGTTTTTAAAGGGGAGCCTGGACTGTTTCTCAAATCCTCATAGTCTCAGTTCCTTGTTCTCTCATATAACACATTCTAGTCATATCCTAAGCAGGAGAATTACAGAGAAGAAATCACAGGCCCTACCTTTAACAATTCCATGATCTGTAAAGAGACCAATACATAAGTAATTACAACATAATGAAATAAGTGCTGTGATAGCTCCATGCACAAGAAAACTATGATATGTGCAAAGGTGACACTTTAGTTAGGCTAGGATACAGAAGGGAATCAGAAAAGACTGTCCTGAGGACGTAACTTTGGATCTGAACTTTGAATGAAAATTAAGAGGTCACTTAGGTAAAGGGTCTGGTAAGGGCAGTCTAAGTAAGAAGGGTAGGCCCAGAAGAACTGAGTTTTGTGGTATGCTTGAACAATTGTAAGTCATTCAATATGACTGGAACACAGGTATGAGAAAGAGGAGGGGATCAGTAAATGGGACTGGAGAGACAGGCAGGAACCACATTGTGGAGAGATTTGTAGTGGTTTGTGTTAGTAAGTTAAAAATTGTCCCTGAGACATCGGGAACCAGTGATAACTTAATTTGGGAGTAATCATATTTATATCCCTAAAAGACCATTTTATCAAGAATATGGATGATGTATGGGTGAGGCAAAATTAGAAGCAGGGAGACTAGATGACAAGCTATTGAAAGAATCTTTGTGTGAGACTGTGGTTGTATGATTCAAAGCAGTGGGCTTGAAAGGAAATACTCACGGGCATAATTAGGGTGATCAACTTGTCCTGGTTTTTCTGGGACTCTCTTGATTCTAGCATTTAAAGTCCCACATCCTGGGAACCTTCCAAACCCAGGGAAACTTGTAGCCGACCAGCCTAGGTGAAATTAACAGAACCCTGAAGGGAGAGGGAGAGGAAGAAAGAGAAGTCCAAGATGACTTCCAAGGTTTTATACTGGACAACTTGGCCAATGGTATCAACATTTATTAAGATAGAAAAATGTGGAGAAGAATTGCAGATTTGGGATCTGGGGAATATAAAATGGCAGTTTTGGACACACTGGGCTTAGATAACTTTGCTAAATTTAGGTGGAGATTTGTAGGCGTTGGGATGTGGTGCTAGAGCTCAGTTGTCAGATCTGGGTTGGAAATACAGACTTGGGATTCATCCACGGATAAGTAGTGTTTGAAAAGACTTCTGGTTAATATAGCACACAAAGCAGACACAGGGAGACCCCTTGTCATTGTTGTTAGTTGTCTTTGAGTTGATTCCAATTCATGGCCACTGCATATGTGTAGAGTAGAACTGCTCCATACGGTTTTCAAAGCTGTGACCTATTGGAAGCCGATCTCCAGGCCTGTTTTCTGAGGCGTCTCTGGGTGGGTTTAAACTACTAGCCTTTTGGCTAGTACTCGAGCATTTAACCAGGGACTCCAGGAAGATCCCTACCCATATATACTACATAAGTGCTAGATAATTTGGAATAAGTTTGTCGTAAATACATAGTCAAGCTTTAAAACAAGTAAGGGAAGTTTTCAGAGATCAGAAATGAAAAGAAAATGCAAAGCCACAGGGCTGAGTAAGACTTGAAGCCAAAGGACCAATAGAGGAATACCCATTGCCAATCAGTTGATTTTGACTCATAACAACCCTATAGGACAGAGTAGAACTGCCCTATAGGGTTTCTAAGGAGTATCTCATGGATTTGAAACTGCCAACATTTTGGTTAGCAGCCGAGCTCTTAACCACTATGCCATCAGGGCTCCATTAGGGAATCCCTATTCCTCTATTGTTAATGTGAGCTCTGAAGTGGAGGCCCTTCATACAGGAATGGGACCCACTGTATAAAGTCAAACCTCTTGAAGAGGCTGCCATATATCTAAATGAGCATCAAAACAGCCTGCCTGCTCTGAACCATGGCTGGGAAGAGTAACTCCTGAGAAATCACAACCTCTGCTAATGCTTCCTGAGCTTCCTTGTGACTGGTATCCTGTGGAAAACATTGCTACTGAAGAGGAGCTCACTGAAAAAACAAAGCACATGAGGCACACCCCCACCATGAGAGAGTCAGAAAATATAAGAAATGAAACAATTCACAGATAATAAGGCACCACAAATGGTTAAGTGATTGAGAACCAGCCAAAAGGTTTGTGGTTCAAATCCACTTGATGGTGCCTCAGAAGACAGGACTGGCAATCTGCTTCTGAAAGGTCACAGCCTTGAAAACCCAATAAAAAAAAGACCCATTGCCAAGGAGTCAATTCAGACTCATAGCCACCCTATGGAGCAGTTCAACTCTGCACACATGGAGTTGCTATGAGTCAGAACCAACTCAATGGTATCTAAGAACAACATTAACAAAGCATTCTGAAAGTTCACAGTAATAAAGGAAGGAATAAAATACATAAGGCCAGTGTAGAATATTATGAATAAAGAAAATGTAGATAAAATAAGGCTTAGGAATAAAACAATGTATTTAATTAAATTAAAGAAGTCTGCATAAAAAGGCCAACCATAAGACCACATAGCTAATTAGAGAATTAATAAACTAAAAGATCTGAAGAAATTCCCCAGAATGTATCACAGAGATACAGAGATGGAAAACATTAAAGAGAGATTAAGAGACGTGAAGAATCAAGAATAAGAAGCTTCAATATGCAGAAGCTTGAGGAGGGAATAAAGAGATGGGGAAGAAGCAATGTTGAAAGGAAGAATGGTGGACAATTTTCCAAAAAAAAAAAAAAAAAAGTCATGAGTCTTTGAGAAGACATAATACCCCAAATTTCCAGCAGGATAAGTAAAATAAAACTATACTTAGACAATGTGTAATCAATTTGCAGGCATCATTGATATTGAGACAACCTTAAAAGCTACCAAGGAGAAGACAGATTATTTAAGAAAGAATGCCAATCAGACTGACAGTAGATTCCTCATCAGCAAGAGATGCCAGAGACAAAGAAATAGCATCTTCAAAGCGCTGAGAGGAGGAAGAAAACCCAGAATTCTATGTCAAGTTAAATGATCACTCAAGAATTAAGGCTAAATAGAATAATTTCATAGTGGAATTTATTGCTCACAGGCCCTTCCTGAAATAATTACTGAAGGATGTACTTCTGAACTTAGGAAAAAAGAATGAGATGCAATAATTAATAGTGGAACAAAAACATTGGCAAAAAATGCTGATAAATATGAATAATGATTGACTAGAAAATATACTAAAAGGCATAGGGTGTTCAAAAACAAAGTGAACAACATTTTCATCGATAACATAGACTATGGGAGAAGTTTTCTTAGGGGCCGTCGCAATGTTCTAAGGTCCTTGCGCAGGAGGATGGTAGGCACGTTGACTAAGCTTGGGTTTAGATGACTATGTGTGTTAAAGTTTAAGACGGCAACAAAAAGAATAGAAAAAAAATAGCTTCCAAAGCAGTAAAGAAATAAAAAGAAAAGGGAAAGAAAAAAAATATTCAATAAATTCGACAGAGGACAAGCAGGAAGGCAGAAAAAGAAGAAAGCTTTATAAGAAACACAAAGTAAAATGATAGAAATATGCTCAAATATATCAGTAATCATAACAAATGTAAACTTACACCTGCCTATTAAGAAACAGAGACGTTCAAAATACAAAATGTGCTCTGCCATAATGCCAGTTTTGGAAGTAGGAATTTGTTCCAACATGATTGATATATTATGGGGCACTTGGAGCATAACACAAATTTCACTGTTGCTTATGTGTGATTGCGTTTGCAAGAAACACTAAGTAAGTGCAGAAAACTGGACCCAGTTAGACTACAAGGCACAGGAGTACACAAAATGTACACATACATACCTCAAACATCTACCAACCACCTGGTTCACTCCTGTGTTGAGCCACTCCCATCCACATCGGGTGCTACTATAACTCCTCCGATTTCAGAAAACCCTCCTTCCACCACTTCACAATAACTCTGCAAGCTGCAACTCTTCCTACACCCACTTCCACCAGCAAACTTCAGCTCTTTTTCAAGGTCAAGTGCCATATTTACTGTAGTAGCTCTGTATCTGTTAACTATTTAAAATATTTAAAACTATGCTACCATTTTTATTAGGCTCTTATTTCTTTTAAAAGGATGCCGCTGATGAAGTTTTTGAGTATTGTGTACCCAAATCCATTTTTTTTCCTCACAACCATTGAGTTTTTATTTCTGGATTTTGTAGAGTGTGGTGATTTTTAGGAATGAATATTTCATATGGTTGCAAAACTTACTGTATTTTTAAATATCCAGGTATTTACAGAATTTACCAGTATGGTGTAATGGTGGGAAAAGTTTAAAATTAAATGGATGGGGAAAGCTATACTAAGAAAAATAAACCAAAAAAAGCTGATGTAGCAATCTTAATATGCAACAAAAAAGACTTTAAGGTGAAAATCATTAATAAAGAAATTTGGGTTACAGAAAAAGATTGGAAGATCTGACATGCTGAGAAGAGAGATCAGGATGAATCTAAATATGAATAAATGTGCCCTTGAAGGAGTGGGAATAGGTATTAGGGGAATTCCTTCCTGTCTTAGTTATCTAGTGCTGCTATAACAGAAATATCACAAGTGGATGGCTTTAACAAACAGAATTTTTTTTCTCTCACAGTTTCAGAGACTAGAAGTTTGAATTCAGGGCACCAGCTCCAGGGGAAGACTTTCTCTCTCTGTCGGCTCTGGGGGAAGGTCCTTGTCATCAATCTCCCTTGGTCTAGGAGCTTCTCAGCCAAGGACCTCAGGTCCAAAGAACACACTCTGCTTCTGCTGTTCTTGCTTGGCCATAATGAAGTTCCTCTCTTCTGCTTCATTTTCTCTTTTACATCTCAAAAGAGATTGGCTCAAGATACAACCTAATCCTGTAAATGCAGTCATGCCTCATTAACATAACTGCCTCTAATCCTGCCTCATTAACATCATAGAGGTCAGAATTTACAACATGTAAGATAATCATGTCAGATCACAAAATGGTGAACAACCACATAATACCGGGATTCATAGCCTAGCCAAGTTGGTACACATTTTCGGGGGGACACAATTCAATCCATAACAGTGCCCAATGCCTGTATTCTGTCTATAAAGTAAAATAAAAGGCCAGTGTGGTAGGCTGAACAATGGTCCTCAAAAGGTGACTTATCTCCAAGAACCTGTTGATACCTTATATGGCTAAAAGACCTTTGATGTGATTCAACTAAGAATCACTAGATGGAGAAATTATCCTGGATTATTTGGGTGGGCCCATTGTTATCAGAAGAGTCCTTATAGGAGAAAGGAAAAAAATAGTAGTTGCTGTCCAGTTGATTCCTACTCATGGTGACCTCATGTGTGTCAGAGTAGAATTGTGCTCCCCTGGGTTTTCAGTGGCTGATTTTTCAGAAGTAAATCATCAGGTCTTTCTTCCAAGGTTCTTCTGAGTATACTTGAACTTCCAAACTTTCAGTTAGTAACAGAGCATGTTAACCATTTGCACAACTCAGGGACCTCAAAAGGAAGGCAGGCAGGAGGATCAAAGTCAGAGTAAGATAAGAAAAGCAGAGGATGGAGTGATGTGAGGAAAGAGCCAGGAGCTAATGAGTGGCAGTGGTCTCTAGAAGCTGAATAAATCAAGGAAATTCTTCCCTGAAGCATCCAAAAGGAATTCAGCCCTGCCAACACTTTGATTTCAAACTTCTGACCTGAAGAAATAGAATAATGTGTGCTGTTTTAAGTCACTGGAGTCGTGGTAATTTGTTAGAGTAGCAGTAGGAATCTAATAAGTTTCCTGGGCATAGAGGAAACCATTGTAGGGCAAGGGCTTGAGGAAAGTGAAATACTCACTGTCTTAGGCTGGGTTCTCTAGAGAAGCAAAACCAGTGAAAGACACACACACACACATGCACACATATGTATATATACATATGGAAACCCTGGTGGCGTAGTGGTTAAGTGCTACAGCTGCTAACCAAAAGGTCAGCAGTTTGAATCCACCAGACCTTGGAAACTCTATGGGGCAGTTCTACTCTGTCCTATAGAATTGCTATGAGTCAGAATTGACTCGATGGCAATGGATTTGGGTTTGGTATATATACAGAGAGAGAAAGAGAGAGAGAGAGAGAGAATATATATCTATATATACATAGAGAGAGAGAGAGAGATTTATTGCAAGGAAAAGGCTCACATGGTTGTAGAGGCTGGAAAGTCCCAAGCAGCTGCAAGGGCTGATGAACCCAAGATCAGCAAGTCAGATTGTAGGCCACCGGCTCACTGGCTGCAGAGGCTGATGGATCCAAGACTGTAGGCTGCTGGCTCAAGTCCCAAGAAATGGAGTCCACATGATGATGAGCCAGATGCAGAATTCAGAGTAAGCAAGCAGGCCTAGCCAGAACGTCCGTATATATACTGGATGCAGGCCACACCCCTCAGGAAACTCCCCTTACAACTGATCGGCTGATCATATCAGATCACATCATGGAGGATGACTACATCATTATGCAACTGTCAAATTACATCATTACATAACTACTAAGCTGCATCATTACATAACTGGCAAACCAGTAAGAGTCATAGCCCAGCCAATCTGACACACAACCTTAACTACCACACCACTACGGAGAATAGAAAAGGCAGTTGGTGAGGAGGCTCAGAAGAATTTTTAGGCAACACTGAAAGCCCAGCAGGCATTGGCAACCTTGAACGTATCGTAGAACCAATCCATGTGGTTGTGGGAATTAAGCCAGCCATGCCCAGGAGCAGGGAAGGCAGAAAACTAGACTCATCCAGAGTTGGAGTTTTTCCAGGTAAGTGTGGCAGAGGATTTAGTAGATAAGGGAAAAATGCATCATGATGTCTTTGCTGGCTACAGGGTTTTCCTGAAAACTTGGAAGAATACAAAGAGGGTCAATTGACAAGTAGTCATATCTGTGTCTACAAACAAATTTAGTTTGAATTTAATGAGTAAGAGGGATATGTAGATAGGAGGTTATTGTTAGAGTGCCAAGGTTAAAATATCATAGTGGATAGATTTTGGGTGATGACAATATTTAGGATATGCTACTAGCAGTTTCTGCTACTAGCAACCCAATATATATCCCTTCTTTTCTTACTTAGCAACAGAATTTTTAGCTAGATTCATAGACATCCTGAATAAAAAAATATATCTCCAGCCTCCCTCGCAGCATCATGTGGCTTTAAGACAAAGTTCTAGTCAATAGTAAGTGAGAATGATATGTGCAACCCTGATTATGTCTCTGAAATGAGAGGCATGCTCTTTCCTGCTCTTTTCATCCTTAGTGCTGACTGAAATGCAAAGAGGGTGGTAAGCCACCATGGTCCCTGTAGACAAGGGCAATCACCTATAGGTGGCAAAGCAACAAGGTAGAAGCAATCTGGGTCCCCTAAAGAGTTCATGGAGTACAGCCACCATACCAACTTGAACTTGTACAAGAGGGAAGGTAATTTGTATCTTGTTTAAGTCATTGTTATTTTAGGAGTGTGTGCCATGTAATTGAGCCTATATTTTAGCTAAACATAATAGATTGTGTTTGGCTAAAGTGGAATGAAGGCAAAACTAAATGGTATTATTGGATCAAGGAACTTAGAAGTCGCTTAGGATTATGGAAGGAGTTGGAGTGGAGAGGATGACTTTGTCCTATATGGCAACATTCTCAAAGAATGAAGGGATAATCCAGATACCCTTTCAGCTCAGTAATGAAGTCACTTGTGAGATTCACCCTTCAGCCAAAGATTAGACAGGCCCATAAAGCGAAACAAGATTAAAGGGGCACACTAGCCCAGGGGCAAGGATGAGAAGGCAGGAGGGGACAGGAAAGCTGGTGATTGGAAACCGGAGGTCAAGAAGGGGTTGGTAACTGATGTCACAAAACAATATGTGTACTAATTGTTTAATGAGAAGCTAGTTCTGTAAACCTTCATCTAAAGCGCAATTAAAAAAAAAAGAACGGACTGAAAGGGCTAACTCAATAGGGGGAGAGCAAGTGGGAGTACGGAGTAAGATGTATGTAAACTTATATGTGACAGACTGATTGGATTTGTAAACGTTCACTTGAAGCTTAATAAAAGTTAATAAAAAAAATGTATACAAAAAAAAAAAAAAGAACGGCTTTTCTGAGTTACCACCTCATTAAAACTGGCCTTGAAGAATTGCTTGGTAGGGAAGACTGGTATAAGGTCTGATGATCCCAAATTAGAAACAAAAGCTTTGAAATTTTCACTTTCGTGTTGTACAATAGGCATTTTCTGCATCAATATTTATTGAATTGGAAATTCGGAAAGCAATTGAATGTAGAACTGGACATGAGGCCAAGAGCTTTCATTATTAAACCTAGTATTGAAGATTTCGTTGCAGCAACTCCATACCATCTATCACATGTTAATTAAAAGAAAAAAAAAATGAAGGGATAGTTAAATAATGTCAAGAAAAAACGAAGAGGTTACTGTAGTACTGTGGAATGAATCTCAACGTGAAAATGCCATTTATATGAGGGTGCTGGGATATTGGGTTGCAAACAGCCATGGGAAGGAGAGATCATTTGTAACTCCATCTTTGTACCTACACTATTTTGGGTGTGGGGGCAATGAGCTGTTTCCTACAAGGAGGCTACAGCAAAAGAAGTATCCTCAGGAGAGATTTAGTTTTCAGTTAAGGCAGACGGAGAAGGTGCATTCTGTGAAGAGTGTGAGGATAGAGAGGTTTGTTAGCCACTGGGTAGTTCTGCAGAGTGTTGTTTTTGTTAGATGCCATCGAGTTTGTTCCGACTCATAATGGCCCTATGTACCACATAACGAAACACTGCCCAGTCCTGTGCCATCCTTAAAACCATTGTTATGATTGAGCCCATTGTTGGAGCCATTCTGTCAGTACACCTTCTTGAGGGTCTTCCTCTATTCTGCTGACCCTGTACTTTACCAAGCATGATGTCCTTCTCCAGGGACTGATCCCTCCTGACAACATGTCCTAAGTGTGTAAGACGCAGTCTCTACTTGCTTCTAAGGAGCATTTTGGTTGTACTTCTTCCAAGACAGATTTGTTCGTTCTTTTGACAGTCCATGGCATATCCAATATTCTTCGCCAACACCACAATTCGAAGGCGTCAACTCTCCTTCGGTCTCCCTTATTCATTGTGCAGCTTTCACATGCATATGATGTGACTGAAAATACCACGGCTTGGGTCAGGCACACCTTAATCTTCAAGGTGACATCTTTGCTTTTTAACACTTTAAAGAGGTCATTTGCTGCAGATTTGCCCAATGCAATGTGTCTTTTGATTTCCTGACTGCTGCTTCCATGGGTGTTGATTGTGGATCCAAGTAAAATGAAATCCTTAAGAACATCAATCTATTCTCCGTTTATCATGATGTGGCTTATTGGTTGTGAGGATTTTTGTTTTCTTTATGTTGAGTTGTGATCTATATTGAAGGCTATGGTCTTTGATCTTCATCAGTAAGTGCTTGACGACCTCTTCACTTTCGGCAAGCAAGGTTGTGTCATCTGCATAACACAGGTTGTTAATGAGTCTTCCTCCAATCCTGATGCCCCGTTCTTCTTCATATAGTCCAGCTTCTCAGATTATTTGCTCAGCACACAGGTAGAATAGGTATGGTGAAAGGGTATAACCCTGACACACACCATTCTTGATTTTAAACCACTCAGCATCCCCTTGTTTTGTCTGAACAACTGCTTCTTGATCTATGTAAAGGTTCCTAATGAGCACAATTAAGTGTTCTGGAATTCCCATTCTACTCAATGTTATCCATAATTTGTTATGACCCACAAAGTCGAATGCTTTGATAGTCAATAAAACACAGGTAAACATCCTTCTGGTATTCTCTGCTTTCAGCCAGGATCCATCTGACATCAGCAATGATATCCCTGGCTCCACAACCTCTTCTGAATCTGGCCTGAATTTCTGCAAGTTCCTGGCCAACGTACTGCTACATCCGCTTTTGAATGATCTTCAGCAAAATTTTGCTTGCATGTGATATTAATGATATTGTTTGATAATTTCCACATTTGGTTGGATCACCTTTCCTGGGAATAGGCATAAATATGGATCTCTTCCAGTCGGTTGGCCAGGAAGCTGTCTTCCAAATTTTTTGGCATAGATGAGTGAGCACTTCCAGCGCTGCATCCATTTGTTTAAACACCTCAATTGATATTCCATCAATCCCTGGAGCCTTGTTTTTCGCCAATGCCTTCAGTGCAGCTTGGCCTTCTTCCTTCAGTACCATAAGTTCCTGATCATATGCTACCTCTTGAAATGGTTAAATGTCGGCTAATTCTTTTTGGTATAATGACTTTGTGTTCCTTCCATCTTCTTTTGATGCTTCTGGCATCGTTTAATATTTTCCACATAAAATCCTTCACTATTGCAACTCGAGGTTTGAATTTTTTCTTCAGTTCTTTCAGCTTGATAAAAACTGAGCATGTTCTTCCATTTTGGTTTTCTATCTCCACCTCTTTGCACGTGTCATTATAATACTTTGTCTTCTCAAGTTGCCCTTGAAATCTTCCGTTCAGTCCTGTTACTTCTTCATTTCTTCCTTTTGTTTTAGCTGCTTGACATTCGAGGCCAAGTTTCGGGATCTACTCTGACATCCATCTTGGTCTTTTTTTCTTTCCTGTCTTTTCAATGACCTTTTACTTTCTTCATGTATGATGCCCTTGATGTCATTCCACAACTCATCTGGTCTTCGGTCATTACTGTTCAATCTGTCAAGTCCATTCTTGAGATGGTCTCTAAATTCAAGTGGGATATACTCAAGGTCATATTTTGGCTCTCGTGGACCTGCTCTTATTTCCTTCAGTTTCAGCTTGAACTTGCATATGAGCAATTGATGGTCAGTTCCATAGTTGGCCCTGGCCTTGTTCTGACTGATGATATTGAGCTTTTCCATCATCTCTTTCCACAGATGCAGTAGATTTGATTCCTGTGCGTTCCATCTGGTGAGGTCCTTGTGTATAGTTGCTGTTTATGTTGGTGAAAAAATGTATTTGCAGTGAAGGAGCCGTTGGTCTTGCAAAATTTTATCATTTGATCTCTGGCATTGTTTCTATCACCAAGGCCATGTTTTCCAACTACTGATCCTTCTTCTTTGTTTCCAACTTTTGCATTCCAATCACCAGTAATTATCAATGCATCCTGATTGCCTGTTTGATCAATTTCAGACTGCAGAAGCTGATAAAAATCTTCTGTTTCTTCATCTTTGGCATTAGTGGTTGGTGTGTAAATTTGAATAATAGTTGTATTAACTGGTCTTCCTTGTAGGCTTATGGATATTATCCTATCACTGACAGCCTTGTACTTCAAGATAGATCTTGAAATGTTCTTTTTGACGATGAATGCAACACCATTCCTCTTCAAGTTATCATTCCTGGCATGATAGACTATACGATTGTCTGATTCGAAATGGCCAATACCAGTCCGTTTCAGCTCACTAATGCCTAGGATATTGATGTTTATGCATTCTATCTCATTTTTGGTGATTTCCATTTTTCCTAGATTCATACTTCGTACATTCCAGCTTCTGATTATTAATGGATGTTTGCAGCTGTTTCTTCTCATTTTGAGTAGTGCCACATCAGCAAATGAAGGTCCCAAAAGCTTTACTCCTTCCACATCATTAAGGTCGACTCTACTTTGAGGAGGCAGCTCTTCCCCAGTCATCTTATGAGTGCCTTCCAACCTGGGGGCTCATCTTCCAGCACTATATCAGACAGTGTTCAGCTGCTATTCATAAGGTTTTCACTGGCTAATTCTTTTCAGAAGTAGACTGCCGGGTCCTTCTTTCTAGTCTGTCTTAGTCTGGAAGTCAGCTGAAACCTGTTCTCCATGGGTGACCCTGCTGGTATCTGAATACCAGTGGCATAGCTTCCAGCATCACAGCAACCCACAAGACCTCACAGTGCGACAAACTGACAGAAACATGGGGGACCTTGAGTATATCCCACCTGAATTTATAGACCATCTCAAGGATAGATTCGACACACAGAACACTTATGACTAAAGATCATATGAGTTGTGGAATGAAATCAAGGACATTGTACATGAAGTTTACACCTCAACATAAAGAAAAAAAAAATTCTTACAACTGGGCCCATAAGCAACATTGTGAAAAACAGAGCAAACATCTACCTACAGATATACTTTTTTTTTTTTTTTAACTGTTTGAAAGTTAGGTGGCGGCAACTGTCCTCAACTCTATCTCTAAGAACAAAGACATTCTCACACATGTGCTATCTTTACTAGCTAATTCTTACAGTTGTGGAAACAACTAAATGAGATAGTGCATAAGAAAATACTTATTAATAAAGTTTACTTTTAAATAGAGTTTACCGGCTAGGAGCTCAACCATCACAAACCACATTATTCTGAGCTTTGTTGACTCTAGTTTATATCATCTATATTTAATCTTATGTAAAAAAAAAATTTTATAACTTCTTCCAGCTTGATTATTTCATTCTTAACTCTTGGAAAAACCTATCAATTATTTTGGAGTAATGTGCGAAAGATACAAATGTAGTTATATTCTCAATAAATTACCAAACCCACTGGCATTGAATCAATTCTGACCCATAGCAACCCTATAGTTACCACAGTGTATTTAAATAACACCAGTCCATCAATGTTGTTGTTGTTGTTAGGTGCCATTGAGTTGGTTCCGACTCATAGCGACCCTATGCACAACAGGATAAAACACTGCCCAGTCCTGTGCCATCCTTCCAATTGTTGTTATGCTTGAGTTCATTGTTGCAGCAACTGTGTCAATCCACCTTGTTGAGGGTCTTCCTCTTTTCTGCTGATGTTCTTCTCCAGGGACTGATCCCTCCTGATAACATGTACAAAGTATATAAGATGCAGTCTCGCCATCCTTGCTTCTAAGGAGCATTCTGGCTGTGCTTCTTCCAAGACAGATTTGTTCGTTCTTTTGGCAGTGCATGGTATATTCAATATTCTTCACCAACACCATAATTCAAATGCATTAATTCTTCTTCAGTCTTCCTTATTCATTGTGTAGCTTTCACATGCATATGATGCTATTGAAAATGCCATGGCTTGGGTCAGGCGCATCTTAGTCTTCAAGGTGACATCTTTGCTTTTTAACACTTTAAAGAGGTCATTTGCAGCAGATTTGCCCAATGCAATGCGTCTTTTGATTTCTTGACTGCTGCTTCCATGGATGTTGATTGTGGATCCAAGTAAAATGAAATCCTTGACAACTTCAATCTTTTCTCCGTTTATCGTGATGTCGCTTATTGGTTCAGTTGTGAGGATTTTTGTTTTCTTTATGTTGAGGTGCAATCCATACTGAAGGCTGTGGTCTCTGACCTTCGTTAGTAAGTGCTTCAAGTCCTCGTCACTTGCAGCAAGCAAGGTTGTGTCATCTGCATAACGCAGGTTGTTAATGAGTTTTCCTCCAATCCTGGTGCTCCATTCTTCTTCATATAGTCCAGCTTCTTGGCTTATTTGCTCAGCATACAGATTGAACAGGTATGGTGATAGATGTAACCCTGATGCACACCTTTCTTGACTTTAAACCAATCAGTATCCCCTTGTTCTGTCTGAACAACTGCTTCTCGATCTATGTAAAGGTTCCTCATGAACACAATTAAGTGTTCTGGAATTCCCATTCTTTGCAATGTTATCCATAATTTGTTATGACCCACACAGTCGAATGCCTTTGCATAGTCAATAAAATACAGATAAACATCCTTCTGGTATTCCCTGCTTTCAGCCAGGATCCATCTGACATCAGCAATGATATCCCTGGTTCCACATCCTCTTCTGAAACCAGCCTGAATTTCTGGTAGTTCCCAGTTGTATACTGCTGCAGCCATTTTTGAATGATCTTTAACAAAATTTTGCTTGCGTGTGATATTAATGATACTGTCCTATAATTTCCACATTCGGTTGGATCATCTTTCTTGGGAATTGGTATAAACGTGGATATCTTCCAGTCGGTTGGCCAGGAAGCCGTCTTCCATATTTATTGGCATAGACGAGGGAGGACCTCCAGCACTGCATCCATCTGTTGAAATATCTCAATTGATACTCTGTCAATTCCTGGAGCTTTGTTTTTCACCAGTGTCTTCAGAGCAGCTTGGATTTCTTTCTTTAGTACCATCGGTTCCTGATCATATGCTACCTCTTGAAATGGTTGAATGTCGACTAATTCTTTTTGGCATAATGGCTCTGTGTATTCTTTCCATCTTCTTTTGATGCTTCCTGTGTCATTTAATATTTTCCCCATAGATTCCTTCACTATTGCAACCTGAGGCTTGAATTTTTTCCTCAGTTCTTTCCGCTTGAGAAACACCGAGCATGTTCTTCCCTTTTGGTTTTCTATCTCCAGCTTTTTGCATGTGTCATTATAATACCTTACCTTGTGTTCTAGAGCCGCTCTTTGAAATCTTCTGTTCATATATTGGCTCTTGTGGACTTGCTCTTATTTTCGTCAGTTTCAGCTTGAACTTGCATATGAGTAATTGATGGTCGGTTCCACAGTCAGCCCTGGCCTTGTTCTGACTGATGATATTGAGCTTTTCCATCATCTCTTTCCACAGATGCAGTAGATTTGATTCCCGCGTGCTCCAATATATGATCTTGAGTATACCCCACCTGAATTTAGAGACCATCTCAAGAATAGACTTGACAGATTGAACACTAGTGACTGAAGACCAGATGAGTTGTGGAATGACATCAAGGGCATCATACATGAAGAAATCAAGAGGTCATTGAAAAGCCCATCAATAACATGATTCAAACTTCAGTTACCACAGCATATTATGTGAGTAAGTGCATGAAGTACAATGGAGTATATCAAAGTAATATCTTACAGAAAGATACAGAAGTATTATGTCTGAATCATTCCATATCTGAGATTTTTTTTTATTGCCCTCATCCATTATTAAGAATTTGGTTGCATAAAAAAAATTTTTTGGGTTACAATATTTTCCATCCAAAACTTTTTTCCTATTGCACAAAGGATGTTTTAAGTCTTATGCAAGCCCAATTTTTATTATTTTGTCCTGGTAAGAGGAAGTAACTTTGTATCCATGTCCTATCTTATAGAAACACTGTTTCATTTTTGATGTTGATAGAGAAATATAGGCTTAAATATGTTTATAAAATCCTGAAGGAACCATAAGTATGTTAAAATAGGATGGATAACTTCCATTATGTGCTTGAATGGACTTATGCTGGTATATAGAGAAATTATTACTCTTTTGTTTATTCAGCAAATATGTATCAGCACCAGGTCCTGTGCTTGGCACTGGAGCATCAGAGGTCAACCAGATATACCCAGTTCCTGCCATGATGGAGGGTACACAAAAGAGGGCATATAGTTGTGTTTATATTGTAACTGGTCTATTTACTGTATCCTTAAAAATTGTAATGGTTTATCTCCTGGTCAACGTTATGGGCAATGTTAGTATGGTTTGTTAGTAAATAAATCATAGTACATAAATATCATGGAACACTATCTACCAAAAATGGAAACCAAACCTATTGGTGTAGAGCTGCATCGACCCTAAAGAATGGAGTAGAGCTACCCCATAGAGTGTCCAAGGAGCACCTGCTGGATTTGAATTGCTGACTTTTTAGTGAACAGCCGTATCACTTAACAGTATGCTACCAGGATTTCCAGAAACTATGTAGCTAACGAATTTGTGTTTATGGAAACTTTTTAAATGATAAGCGGAAACTATTGCACTAGAAAAATCAGACTACAAAGTCCTAAGTGAAGTATTCTCTGAATTATTAAACAAATGCATAAGACAAACCAGGAAGGATATTTGCAAAATTGATAGCATTGCCTGCTTCTAAGGGGCAGGTTGTGGTGATCACTTTATACTTCTTTACCATTTTCTGTACTTTAAAATTTTTCTATCATGAAAAAAATATTATTTTAGAATATAAAAATGTCAAGTGCTCTGTTTATAGTTCCTTGGCCCTGGCTTTCTTATGATAAAGACATAAATTACCTTGCTTAAGTTCAAAGGGTTCTGTGAACTGTGATGTCTATCCTTGAAATGAACTCTTTAGTTATTTAACTTACACTGGTTTCCAGTTTTCCTTTTTTTTACTGTTTTTTTAAATTGGGTTTAGTTTTAAAATTATACTGGCCTCAAAACAGGAAATTGGATTTTTTCCAACTATTTCCATTGTCTAGAATAATTGAAAAGGAAATACCAAATGGGGTGGAGGATACTTAAGGCACCCTTAGATTCAGAGATTTACAGTAAGACTCATAAAGACTCAGCATATAGTCATAGCTATGATTTATTATGGTGAAAGGGTATAAAGCAAAATCAGCAAAGAGAAAAGGCACAGAGGGTGAAATCTAGAGGTAACCAGGTCCAAGGTTTTTGGTTGGTTGGTTGTTTAATCTGAAATATGTATTTTCACTGGGTACAGACTTTTGAATAGACTCTTTACAGACTTTAAATATGGTATTCTGTTGTTCCCTGGCCTCCATTGTTTCTTATGAGAAGTCCATAGCATATATTTATTTTGAGCCCCAATAAGTGATCTCTGGCTGCTTTCAAAGATCATTGTTGTTGTTGTTACGTGCCATTGAGTTGGTTTCAGCTCACAGCAACCCTATGTGTAACAGAATGAAACCTTGCTCGGTCCTGAGCCATCCTTATAATAGTGGGTATGTTTGAGCCCCTTGTTGCAGCCACTGTAGCAATCCATCTCATTGGGGGTCTTCCTCTTTTTTGCTGCCCCTCTACTTTACCAAGCATGATATCCTTCTCCAGGGATTATTCCCTCCTGATAACATGTCCAAAGTAAGCAAGATGAAGTCTTGCCATCCTTGCTTTCAAAGATTGTTTTTTTCGTGTGTGTGTAAGCAATTTGACTGTAATGTCCCAAGATGTTGCTTTCTTGGCATTCATCCTGCTTGGGGTGCACCAAAATTCCTACATCTAAGTTGATGTTCTTCCTCAAATTTGAAAAATATTTGTCCATTATTTCTTAAATATTTTTCCTGCTCCATTTTAAGTCTCTTTCTGATTTCAACTTTAGGTATGTTAGACAGTTTGATAGTGTCCCATACATCTTGAGGCTCTGGTCACTTGTTTTCTGTCTTTAT
The DNA here is from genome assembly GCF_030014295.1 of Loxodonta africana. Lineage (NCBI taxonomy): Eukaryota > Metazoa > Chordata > Mammalia > Proboscidea > Elephantidae > Loxodonta > Loxodonta africana. The sequence goes on from NC_087356.1 coordinate 30,358,652, forward strand.
CTCTCCTTTTCAAATTTGATCATTTCTATTCGCCTTCAAATTCACTGGCGCTTGGTTATGATACTCCCCAATCTTCTGATGGGAGTCCTGGGGCAGCCCAAATGATTAAGCACTTGGCTGTTAACTAAAAAAGTTGGAGATTCAAATCCACCCAGATGTGCCTTGGAAGAAAGCCTTGTGACTTAATTCCAAAAGATCACAGCCATTGGAAACCTTATGGAGTAAGTTCTACTCTTAAACACATGCGGTCACCATGAATCAGAACCAATTAATGACTATTGTTTTATTTTTTAGTAATCTTCTATTAAGCCCAGTGTCATGGATTGTATTATGTCCTCCAAAAAATGTGTGTATCAACTTGGTTAGGCCATGATTCCCAGTATTGTGTGGTTGTCCTCAATTTTGTGAGTGTAATTTTCTGTTGAGGGGATTTGGGTGGGATTGTAACACCACCCTTACTCAGGTCACCTCTGTGATCCAAGGTAAGGGGAGTTTCCCTGGGGTGTGGCCTGCACCACTTTTTATCTCTCAAGAGTTAAAAAGGAAAGGGAAGCAAACAGAGAGTTGGCGACCTCATACCATCAAGAAAGCAGCACCAGGAGCAGAGTGCATCCTTTGGACGTGGAGTCCCTGGGCCTGAGAATCTCCTCGGCCAGGCGAAGATTGAGGACAAGGACCTCCCTCTATAGCTGACATAGAAAGAAAGCCTTCTCCTGGAGACTATGCCCTGAATTTGGACTTGTAACCTACTAGACTGTGAGAAAATAAATTTCTCTTTGTTGGTATCTCTGTTATAGCAGCACTAGATAACAAAGACACTCAGCTAGTGAATATTTTATTTCTTGTACTTTTCAGTGCCAGAATTTTGATGTCACTTATATTCATATTTTCCATTTTTCTGCTGAGTTTCCTTATGTGTTCACTCATTAAGACTATATTTTCATTTAAATCCTTCCAGATACTTAAAATGGCTTCTTTAAAGTCTTTTTCTGCCAAATCTACCTCCAGAACTGCTTTGGGGACAGTTTCTATTGACTTTTTCTTTTTTTTGATGCTGGGTGTCTTGTTTCTTTATGTCTGGTAATTTTTCATTATGTACTGGATGTTATGGATAATGCATTGTAAGGTGTCTGAATTCTGTTATTTTTCTATGAAGAAAGTTTGTTTTCATTCTAGCTGGCAGTTCACTTGATGATTGATCATCTTGAACTTGTGAAGGTTTGGTTTTATGCTTCGTTGGGCCAGATCTGTGGATATGTAACTGGATGAAATGGGATGAGAATCAACCTTCAAACTCTGTTTTCCCTATGGATGTTGTTAAAGCTTAATTTTACATATTTTTAGGGCAGGTATAGACTTGGCCTTACTCTAAGGCAGGGATTGGCAAACTGCAGCCAGTTGGCCAAATCCAGCCCATCACATTTTTTTTTTTAATAAAGTGTATTAGAACACAGTCACATCCATTTTTTTAAAACATATTTTCTGTATTTGCTTCTATACTACAACTGCAGAGTTGAATAATTATGACAGAGATAGTATGCCCTTCAAAGCCCAAATATTTACTACCTAGCCATTAACGGAAAAAAAAAAAATCCAGCCCCTGGTCTATGATGTGGCTCTTACTCCTAAAGCCTTGACTTTATCATATCTCAGCTTGTATGCCCATGGTGTTAATAAATCGTCTCTACTCTGACTAGGCTGGAACTCTAATGTCTCCCAGCCCTGGTTGACTTCAAGCATCTCTATTTCTCTCTCAGCTTTGTAGCATCTGCTTTCTGGTAAGCCTTGGGCAGTCTTTTGCTACACATGTGTAGCCCAGTTCATTGCCAAGGACTCGTAGGGCACCTCTACAGAGACTCCTGCTGATTTTGTTCTGTGCAGCTGTCTTCTTCTGATGTCCTACTATACAGATTCCAGCCATTTCAGAAACCCCAAATTCTCATCTCTTTTCTCATCTCAGCAGCACCACCTTGCTTGCCTTGGGATTTAGCTTTCTTTATTGGAGCCAGGAAATTGTTTCCAAGCAGACAGCCATAATGATTACGGAATTCACCTTGTGAGTTTCCCTTCTCTCAGGGATTGCAGTCCTCTGCTGCCTTTTGTCCAGTTTTCTAGTTGTTTCTGACAGTAAGGCTAATCTGATACAAGATGCTTTGTCATGGCTAGATGTGAAAACTGCACTGGGCATATCTATTTATTGATCTTCCACTTTCTGGTTCTTTTATCCCTTTAGGTCAGTTGTTATTTGTCATTTTCCTTGCTGGCCCACTAGGGCTTAGGACTGGTTGTCATGATACCCTGCACAGTAAGAATCCTGCAGTCAGCAGGAACCCTGTTTTGTAGAGGCAGACTTATTGTCAGTCCTCTTCTGAAGAACCTGAAGAAAGCCACCCTGTTCCCTCGTCTTTGTGTACTCTTGAAGCCTCTGAGGCAAGAAAGGCTCAGCCCATCCATTTAGAACTCTCTTAGCCTTTCATGCATCAAGTGACTTGTATATTCGTGTGAGAAAATCTCAAACTTCTCTCCCCCTCCTCTTTCCACAATAGATCTCTAAGTACAAAGTTCTTACAAAACCGTACATAGACAGACAGATAGGGATTTATATCAAGAAAATGGCTAATGCAGTTTTTAGAGGCTGAGTAATGTCCCAAGTCCATGAGGGCAGGAAAGAGGATTCTCCTGATTCACTTTGCCTCAGGGGCTGGCAAACCTAAGGTTGGCAGGCCAGAAAGCAGGGCTGTTACAAACTTTTGCTGATTCACTTAGGTGCAGGGGCTGGTGAACCCAAAATTGGCAGGCCGGAGAGCAGGCTGTAGCAGGCTGTGAAGATTGACAAATCTCAAGATCCACAGGCAAGCTGCTAGCTCAAGGCCCAAAGAGGAAGCCAGACAAACTGGAGCCAGCTGCAGAATCTAGAACAAGCAAAAGCCCCGGGCAGGTGAGTGGGCAAGAAGTAGGTGGGGGAGGGTGGAGAGAGGAAGCCTGAGGGGTCACTGAGCCTCCACAGGCCTGGCGCCCGTGGTACCACTCAGCAGGTTCCATCATGGGGGTGTTCACGTATCAGATTTCAACAAAGATCCTCTGCTTTCTGATTCTCTTCACACTGTGGTGCTCTTCTGTTGACACGTGTCCATCCTCCCATGGAAAGAAGGCCCCAAAGCAGTTTTCTTTGATAAGACCCCAAAAGAGTCTAAATCTCTATACTTAACTGCTTCTAGGTCTGAGCAGCCCTTTGGCTCAGGAGAGGCAAATTGATTAGAACTGGACATTGGGAAGGAAAGAAAATTGTCAGCTCTCCCTGTTCCCTGAACCTTCATTTCTTTATTCGACAAGTATTTACGAAGCGCCTACTATGTTCCAGGCACTCGTCTAGGAAATGGAAACATGATGGTGAGCAGAACGGGAATGGTGCACGTCTTCAAAGAAGCTATGGCTGCTAACCAAAGGGTCAGCAGTTCAAATCCACCAGGCGCTCCTTGGAAACTCTATGGGGCAGTTCTACTTTGTCCTATAGGGTCGCTATGAGTCAGAATTGACTCGATGGCACTGGGTTTGATTTTGGTTTGGATGAGAAGGAATAGAAGAATACAGGATAGATTACGAATCAGAGAGGAAGGGAAGGGTAATTTAACAAATGGAGCTGGAACAATGGATTAGCTATTAGGAAAAAAATCAATTTATGTCTTTACCACATGTGATGGCTACTGTTAGGTGTCAACTTGGCTAGGCTATGATTCTCAGTAATTTGGCAGACACTTTTTTTTTTTTATATATATAATCACCTTCCATTTTGTGATCTGAGGTGAGCAGCCAATCAGTTGAAAGGGGAATTTCCTTGGGGGTGTGGCCTGCCTCTAGTATATAAATGAATGTTCCTGCAAATTTCACTCTCTTTCTTGGCCCAGCTGTTCTCTTATTGCCTGACCTCTGGTTCTTGAGACGTAAGCCAGCAGAAGTTTCTGGCCTGCCACCTGACCTGCAGGTTTTAGATTTGCCAACTGCCTTCGTGAGCCAATAGAGGGTTCCAGTCTGCCTCCTGACCTGCAGATTTTGTGTTCTTCAGCCCCTGCAACCATGTGAGCCAGCAGAGGTCTTCAGCCAGTTGCCTGACCCACAGATTTGGGATTTTCCAGGCCCCACAATTGCATGAGCCTTTCCTGGAAGTAGGTTTCTCTTCATATGTCTATATACACATCACTGCTTTTGCTCCTCTGGAGAACCCAGACTAAGAAACCACATATTACAAAACAAAACAAATCCCAAATGGATTAAAAAGTTAAATGCAAAAAAAATAAGTACCAATAGAAAAATTCCTACAAAAAGGAAGAAAACAAATAAAGAGGTAGTCAATGTTATTTTTATTTAGTATTGCTCTGGGGATCCTAGTCGATAAAATATGATGAACCTGAAATGGGGTTTAATATTGGAAAAGAAGAGACAAAATATATAACTAGATATTATGAAAACATAAAAAAAAATCTTTAGAATTATGCATTCAGTAAAATGGTGAGATGCAAAATAAATATTTTTAAAAATCCATTGCTTTCCTGTAAGCTAGCAATAATGAGTTGGAAATTTCTAATGGAAAAAGATGACACTAAATAGCAACTACAATGAGCATACATGCAGAGAGATTTATTAGGAATAGTTTTCACCAAGATTGTGGAAAATATAAAAAGATCATATAAACCTTATTGATTACCATAATGTTCTTGGATGGAAAGCTGGATACAGCAAAGTAATTTTATTATGAAGTTATTCTATGGTAATTGAAGTCGAATTTGCTTAGTGTTCTTGAATCTTGTCAAAATGATTCTATAGTTAATCTGGAAAAATAAGCCTATAAAGAGGATATACAAATGGCCAATAAGCACATGACAAAATGCTCAATGTCAGTTATTAGAGACCTGAGACCTGTTGCCACTGAGTCAATTCTGACTCATGGTGATCCCATGGGTGTCAGAATAGAACTGTACACCACAAGGCTTTCAATGGCTGAATTTTTGAAGGTAAATCTCTAGGCCTTTCTTCCAGAGAGCCTTTGGGTGGACTTAAACCTCTAACCCTTCAGTTATCAGCTGAGTGAGTTAATGATTTGCACCACCCAGGGACCATTAATTATTAGGAAAACGTAAATCAAAACCACAATGAGATAGCCACTAAGATGGCTGTGATTAAAAAAACACAAAACAACAGATGTTCATGAGGATGTGGAGAAATAGAAACCCTCACCCACTGCTGGTGAGATTTAAAATGGTATGACCACTGTGGAAAAGTTTGAAAGTTCCTCAAAAAAAAAAAAAATTTATGATCTAGCAATTCCTTTCCTGGGTGTATATCCAAAAGTGCTGAAAGCAGGAGTGCAAAGAGATACTTGTACACCGTTGTTCATTACAGCGTTGTCCACAATAGCCAAAAGATGGAATCATTCTAAATATCCATCAACAGATGAATGGATAAACAAAATGTGGAACATACATACAATGGAATATTACTCAGCCATAAAAAGAAATGAAGCCCTGATACATGCTACGGCGGGGCTGAACCTTGAAAACATTATGCTGAGAAAGTAAGTCTGTTACAGAAGGACAAATATTGTATGATTTCACTCACGTGACATACCTGGAATAGGCAAGTAGATAGAGACCAAAGTTTCTCACTGGTTATCAGGGTGAGAGTGAGGGAGAGGGAAGTGAGGTCAGTGCTTAGTGGACACTGAGGTTCTGTTAAGGGTGGTGGTAAAATTTGGGAATAGATAAGGGTGATGGTTGAACAACATGACTAACATAGCTAATGTCATTGAACTGTACAAGTGAAGATTGTTGAAATGTCAAATGTTTTGTAACATATGTATTTACCACAATTAAAAATAATAATAATAAAAGAATAATGAAGTGGAAAGCCCTTGAGGGAAAAAGATAGCAATGAGCAGGCGTGGGGTGTGTGGAAAAGTACTCAAATTAAACATTAAAGCATATCATAAAGCTATAATAATCAGTGTGGAACCACCCCAAGGATGGTTGGACTGATTAATGATATGTTGTTATTAGCTGCTGTTTAGTCAGTTCTGACTCACGGTGATCCCATGTACAACAGAATGAAACATCGCCCAGTCCTGTACCACCTTCATGGTTGTTGGTATGATTGGGTCCATTGTTGTAGCTAGTGCACATTTTGAACGCTTTCCAGCCTACGAGGCTCATTTTCCAGTGCTACATTGGACAACGTTTTATTGTGCTCCACAGGGTTTTCATTAGCTAATTTTTGGAAGTGGAGAACCAGGCCTTTCTTCCTAATCTGTCTTAGTCTAGAAGCTCTTCTGAAACCTGTCTAACAGAGGTGATCCTTCTGGTATTTAAAATACGTGGCATAGATTCCAGCAAGGCAATAACAGCCTAGACACCTCAGTATGCTAAAATGACAGGTGGTGGGGTCAATGATATAGACAGACACAAAACAAACATTAGGATATGAAATACTTGATTTTTGATGAAAAGGAAAAAAATCATGAACAAATGGTGAAGGGATTAATGGATTTTTCAGTGAGTTATGTTAGGAAAATTGATTATTTGGGGAAAAGAAAATTTGATCCTTAACTTATGGTACCATACCCCAAAATATAAAACTTCAACAATAAAATAATCAGAGGAAAACAGAAATGAATGTTTATTAGGTCTTGGAGTGAGGAAGGTCTTACTAAACAGGATTCAAAATTTCACAAGTTTTGTGTAAAAATGCACAGAAAACAAAAAGATAGGAAGAAAATATAACAAATATTAATAGTGGCTATCTTTAAATAGTGGGATATTGGGTAATTTAAATTCTTTAGTGTCCAAATTGTCTTACAATAAGTATGCTTTACATTATGACAATAAAGTTTATTTATATTAAAATAATTAGTATAAACATTATTTATAAACATAAAATAAAAATTAGGAAGATAAAAGTAAAATAAAATTTAAAAGTATAGAATTCAAAGGGCAAGTTATTTCCAACCTAGACTTCTATATGAAACAAACTAATTTCAGTACGTGAAAGATTGATAACTTATGAAACAATTAAATTAATTTCAGTATTCAAAAGATTGATAACATGTAGCTGGTTAATGAGATCAGGTTACTGAAGGGATGAGCAGCAGATAACTCCTATAACAGAGGTGGAAGAATTTATCTTGAACAAGAAGAGAGACAATTCTTCTCCCTGAAACCACAGTAAAAGAGAAAACGATGCCGATACATCTGTAGTGTCGGGTAAGGAAAGACTGAAGGGAGGACCCTACATGGTCCCTATTGTGACAGTGAGGTGGTAAGTGTTAAGAGAAATAGATGCTGAGGGGAGTGAAAAAGGGCATTGGTCAAAGTCAAGTAAAAAGCTTTTTGAAGGACATCAAGATCCTATCTGAAACCTTACCCCATACCCATAATGGTGTCAATATAGTTGTTTGTATAATTTTCTTAGCAGTTCTAGGAAACTGGTTTTCATAACACAGAAACAAATTTACGGGTTGATCCAGGATTGAAAGTTTGCAAAGCTGACTGGTGTTAAGAAGCTGAGGGTGAACCTTTGGAATTATCCTCTGTGTCTGGATTGATTTTCTCAGTCTCTGACCAGGACACGTTAATCTATTGTCATGTTCTAATTTATATTCCCCACCCTGCCTTGAACTCTCCATGAAACTGTGATATTGTATCTCTTAGGAGTCTTTGAGATTGTGTCAAAATATTTAAACTTGCTTAAACCCCAAGGGGAATTCATCAATAAACATCTCTAAAAACCACTGGTAGACTGGCTTCGGGGATGGCTCAATCCAGGTCTCACTCAGCAGAGTCACTAACATTAATTTCTTTGCTCTACTTCTTTTCAAGGCCCTGGGAGAGCCCAGCAGCTTTAGAGTCCCATTTATAGACACCCATCCAGTGCAATCAGAATGAGAGCATTCACTTCCCCAAGAACTGGACCTAAATTCTCAAAATTAAGATTTGTTAGTCATTAGTTTGACTTAGCATATATGCCCCTTCTTGAGCCAATCACTGTGCTGTTGAGAACATTCTGATTGGTTCAGCCTGGACCACCTGCTCATCCCCCTGAACCCCTGGTGGAGTTATCTCTGCCAGGGAGGAGTTAGGGAGGAGTAGAGAGCAGGGAGTAAATGCTGAGAGGCAAAAATAACAACAAAAGTCCACTCCAGGTGTTTAAAGTGTCTTCTCAACTTCTGTTTAAAAATGTTGGATTGATATACTGGTTTATCTCTTCTTCCACTGTAAATCTGCTAATATAATGGTAAGGGAATAAGAATAATAAACCCATTAGGACAAAGAGAATGGGAGGCTGAAGCATAGCAGATAACCAATTTCCACAACTTTTGGAAAATAGAAAAAAAAAAAAATAGTGGAGTGGTAACTGACATAGCAGAGTTTAGAAAGTTGCTGTCTCAGTGCCCATAGCAGTAAATTCAGACAAGAAACAAGCCAAGTCACTCTGCAGAATTCCTAAAAGGCTCACTGCTTAGAGGTTCCAGGCAACTATGGGATACAGGGGTCAACTGAGAGACTCGAAACTATGAAAATGGCTAAAGTCTTATATCAGTTTCCTAGGTCTGTCATAACAAAATCCCACGGATTGGGTGCCTTATAGGAACTGATATTTATTGCCTCTCAGTTCTGAAGGTTAGTCTAAATTCAAGGTGTCAGGCAAGAGGACCATGTTCTCCCTGAAGGCTCCCTTCTTGTCTCTCTTGGGTTCTGGAGCCCCCAGGCATTCCTTGGCTTGCAGCTCTAGCAGAACTCTGATGTCACATGGTTCTCATACCTTTCTGTATCTATGACTCTTCATTTTTATAGGACATCACTCAGATTGGATTAGGACCCACCCTACTCCAATTTACCCGATGTTAACTGATAACTTCTTCAAAGACTCTGTTTCCAAACAAGGTCACCAGGGGTTAGGATATCAACATAAATTTGAGGGGGGGCAGGCACAAGTCCATCCATAACAAGTCTATACACTTAACAGTTGAACACTAGATTCCATCTATCACTGTGTACATCCAGGAGACTTCTCCTTTCTCTTCTTCCTACCACAAATTGAGGAGTAAATCCACTGGCTAAAAACCAACATAACCAACTAGCAGAGAGTACTCGTCAATTAAACAAGGAGACCAAAGTGTCCTCTGCTCCCAAACAAGAGGATTATGACTGATTGCCTCCTGTATCTATAACAGGATAGCCCATGGGGATGCAGACACCATCCTAGACTGGCCTGCACACATGGACTGTCACTCTCATCAGAAGACACTGAAACAGCGTGGAAAATGCCCTGGCTGCCAGATCATGGCAAAAGCTAGAATCACAGCCCAACAGATTCCTGAGCCAATGGCCCAGGCCATTCTTGGCAAGTAAATTACATTGGGCCTTTTGTCCTTTCCAGAAGCTTTCACTGGACCCTGAATGTAGTTGACACTTTCTCCGGGTTTGGCCTAACCATCCCTATGTGTTTCAGTGACTCGGGCCACACTGTCCAGGCCCTATAAGACCACATTTGCTTTTTTGTTTGGATTTCCTAAGCATATTGTATCTTACAACAGCCCTGGATTTGCTGCCCAACCTTTATATCAGTGGGCCCAATCTTGGGACCTATGATGGAGTCTTCCTGCTCCATATCACCCCCAAGCAGCGAGGGTAACTGAGTGTTTTAGTGGACAATTAAAACACAGGCTTAATCAGCTGATGAGAGGGGATAAGACAATCCCAGCTTGAACTACACATCTCAGGCAAGCAGTGTGGGGTATCAGCAATTCCCCAAAAGGATGCTTCCCGTTTGTGCGAATGTTTGATCAGGTTCTCTGTCTCCTTCCTTCAATTCTATACCCTTTTCTTAAAGTTATTGACACCTCAGTCTCCGTGGGGGACACCGCAAGGGCCTTCTATCCCCTTTGGCCTCTTTCTGAAAACTCAAATAGATGGGAAATAGGAAAACTATTCAAAAAACAAGAGGTGGGAGGTTATGTAAACCTATCTGAAAATATTTAGAAAATTCAGGATATTATACTAGCCAGTTCTTAAAAATGAGATGTTTTTCTGGTTAAGTTGTATAATTTTTTTTTCTGTAAAAACTCTGTTCTTCTTGCATATAACCCTTCCAGACAAAAGATCTAGATAAAAACATTGTTTGTTCTCAGCTGTCTTCAAGTTGGCCCCCAGCTCATTGTAACCCCATGCTTGGAGTAGAACTTCTCCATCAGGTTTTCTTGACTGTGATCTTTACAGTAGCAGATTTCTAGGTCTTTTCTTCTGCAGAGCTTCTGGGTGGACTTGAACTGCCATCCTTTAGATTAGCAGCCAATCACAAACCACTTGTCTCCCTCCCCTGCCCCCACGCCAGGCTCCTAGATAAAAATAGGGAATGTTTTTTAAAAAATGATATAAAATTTGATTATTAAATGGGACATACAGCTAACCAGAGAAAACAAATAACCCAAAATCTGGCGCCTGGGAAGGCATGAGGGAGTGAGGTGGAGGAAGACTAATAATCTTTGTTTTTCAGAACTACTGCTGAAAGCTTTCTCCTTTTCTTGAAGAAAAACTCCTCAGGCTGCCTTCCCAAGTGGCTGTGAGTGCTTTGGATCCTGACTGACTGCAGTGCCCATGGTCACACCTGACAGGGCTGCCTATGAGACAGCAGAGGATGGTGAGCTTCTACACTTGCCATGCAGAACACCTCCAACCCTCCTCCGCTCTCCCGAGACCAATAAACTGATGTCAGGAACACACAAAACTATTTGAAGCTGACTGCCTCAGACAGTCTCTTTGAGACCAAGGACTAAACTGCATTATCCAGACTAGGCTGGGAACCCCAGGGCAGAAGACCCCAGGATGGAAGTCCATGTTGCGAGCCCTGCTAACCTGATGCCTGATTAATGTATGTCCTGCATGGGGTGCCGTAACATAAATGCTTTATTTCCAGGGAGGCAAGTGCACCCTCTGGGACTGTACTTCTTGTGTGTTCCCTGACTATTAGGAGACTGTCTTAGCCCTGGCAGGCATTCAGGTCAGCTTCTACTTACCGGTCAGCGGCATGATGTGCCTGAGTCAATGCTTTGGGCCAGACAACAAAGATTTGCACAAAAACTTTAAGGTAAAAGTCACCTACCTTCCTAAACTAGACCCAGAAGGTCTATGGGACATGTTTTCCTGGCTTGGTAACAGTTAGGATTTACGGTTATGTTCAGTCCTCTGTGCAGGCCTCATCATCTGCTTGAAGTGATTTTGATTATAGCCCTGGTCCACTGTTGCTCAGACTAATTACCTGGTTATCATCACAGTCTCTCAAACTTGGGACATATTCGAGTCCATGATGAGGTAGTCTATGTTTTCTTGCTTGGATCCTGAAATACCAAGAGGTGGAATTAAAGAGTCTGGCTCCTGGTTATATATGATTTTTCAGGCCCTATCATAGGCAATTACAAAGGCTTTACCTGGCAGGCCTCAGGGGAAAAGCTGCCTTCTCCAGCCAGACTTGGGGCACAGCCAATGTATTGTAGTCTCTGAAGGGAGTCAGCCAACGACATAGGACTCTCCTTCCCCAACCAGCCTTGCTCTTTGGCATGTCTGCATTCCTAAGCCAGGTGTCTGCGTATGGAGGCCTCTCTATTGAGGCCTTTAACACAGGCCTTCCTCAGAAGCCTCTGCTGTAGCCCCCGTACCAGGGGAAGGGTTGGGGAGCCTTGAAGATACTTTCCCTGTGCTGACTCAATACCCAGTACTTTCCCATGGCTAGCTCCTCCCCTTGCCCTCCCCTGCCTCAAGGTCCATAAAATCACAGAGGCCTTTTGTTCGAGGCTCCCTAGGCACTGAGATGGTCCCCACATCTTCACTGATCCACCAATTTCTATGAAAATATGCAACATAGGAGAGCCAGGTGCCTTCTCTCTGAGTTTGACCTCTTGCTTATACTATCACAGTAAGTAACTAAAGCCTTGATTGTTACTTTCATTTTGACTGGTTGTCTTAATTGGCTACTTTGGACAGCTCAGCTCAGCTCTCTTAGCTCAGCTCAACAACCTGACACCAACACCCAACCATTATCACCCTATTCAATGGCAACTGGAAGTTTATTTTCTGGGGAAAATGAACAGGGGGCCTCAGGAACTCCCAGCATATCAGAGGGCTGGAATGCAACACAGGCCTGAAAAGAGAGGGAGCTTAAGTAAAAATGTACCTTCTGGCCGTCCACACCCTTCCTCAGCCCTTCTTCAAGAATGCCAGCAGAGAGGATATCCCAACTTCCACCCATGAGCAGGAGTTAGAAGGCTTTCTGAGAAAATAAAAGGTCCCAAAGACAGCCTTACTACCATTTAGGAGGTTCCCAATGAAAATTCTTCTTCACAGCAATTTTGAACATTTAAACACAGTGGATCAAATGCTTTCCCAATTTTGAAGTAAAATTATTTTCAGTATGCAATTCTATACCTGCTGTATTGTCAGTCTAATGTGGAAAAATTAAACCAACTTCAGATATTCAGGACAGTAAAAAATTATACCTCCTGTGTGTACTTTCCGAGGAAGCTAATAGAGGATGTACTTCAGCAAAAGAAAGCAGTAAACTAAGAAAGGAAGAAATGCTATCCAGGAAGCAGTGAGCTCTAAAAAAGAGGAATAGTGAAGGGATATTTCAGGAGGCCAGATGCACAGCACACCTAGAGAAAGACCAGTCTGGGTTGGCTCAGGAGAATAGGGAGTTCTGGAAACCTGGTGGCACAGTGGTTAAGAGCTTGGCTGCTAACCAAAATGTTGGCAGTTTGAATCCACCAGCCACTCCTTGGAAACCCCATGGGGCAGTTCTACTCTGTCCTGTAGGGTCATTATGAGGTGGAATTGACTTGACAGCAACAGGTTTGTTTTTGGAAAGGAGGCTTCATGTGAATAATAGGTTTATGGCAGAGACGTTGGAACATTAAAAAAAAAAATCATCTACAAGAATACACCACGCAAAAAGAGGCAATGACTAGCACAGCATGGAGCTCACACCCTAATTTTTTAACTTTTCTCTTGGCAAATTCATCAATCCATTGTTCAGTCTTTTTGCTCACCTATCTATACTTGCATCTCTATTATCTATCCTGAGGAGAAGAGCATCAATTCCTGATTAACCCATGTGGCATCAAGGGCTTTTCTATTCACAGATTCATCAACCTCAAGTAAGACATAGGGTGGATCCTGGTTTGTTTTGGGGTTTGTAGTGGCATGGAAAACAGTTGTCTTAAGGATCAGGGACTCCACCCCAATTCTTCAAATAGCAAACTATAACCTTGGATAGTTTATTTTCCATTCTTACCTTTTTTCCTTTGCCAAATACAGTCAAAACTATTATAATAGGCTGGGATTTAGGTTGCATGCTATGTTCAAAAACATTACGTTCCATAAGAAAGCACACTACTGAAATGTTTCTGTTTACTCAGATACCATCTTGCCACATAAATCTTCCTAGCTGAGTTCTGAATGGAATTATGCGAATACAAAAATTTGCTGGGCTCCAAGGAGAATCACTGTCTGTAGGCAGTGTACTAGTTGTAACATTTGGGGTTGAGGTAAAAAATGATGGCTAAATGGCCGGGTCCAATTCATTCTTCTTTCTTTAGTATTTTAGCTTTGTGGAATTGCATAGTTTCATGGGATCCTTGGTGGCTCTGGGATTGCCATTTGATGGCTGAGTTCACTTTCAGGGCTGCTGACACTTGATGGGTAGCGTAGTAACACAAAGACTTGGTGGGGTCCTCCACCTGTGCGTCACCAAATCTGGTCTGGTTAAGAAAGATAAATCTTCTTTAAGTAAATAAATAGCTGAGATCAAGAAAATTCAACTGCAGCTAGGAATGTGTTTGTGTTTACCAGAAGATTAAAAATCAATTTCACACCTGATAAATAAGGTACAACTAATCTAATTTCACTATGAATATTTCAGCAGACCTTCCTTTTCTCTTTCTCAAAGGTAGGGATCACCACCCTTTAGGAAATGCACACAGAGGCTGAAGGCATGTGTGTTAGTGCCAGGGATACCTGGGGTTGCATTCTAGCTCTGCTGAATACAAGCTATATAAACCCAGGGAAGTTACTTAACTGCTCTGAGGCTCAATTTCCTCATCCATAAAGTGGCAATAATACTAGTCCAATCCTCCTCCAAGGATGGTTGGGAGGATTAAAAGAAATAAAATGCATGTCTTTAGCACTGCACTGATCACTTGGCAAGTGCTAATAAATGGTGATAAAAGCAATGTAACCCACCTAAACATTAAATTTTTAGTACCTACACTCCGCATGGCATGTAGTATGTGTTTAATAAGTATTTGTTGAATGAATGAAATCTAATAATTGCTTTCTTACCTTGATACCTTGTTAAAAAGTAAATATCTCACCTTGAGAACTAAGACACATCTGACCCAAGCCATGGTATTTTCAATTCCTTCGTGTACAGGCGAAAGCTGGACGATAAATAAGGAAGACTGAAGAGCTGATGTATTTGACCATGACCATGGACTACCAGAAGAATGAAAAAATATGTCTTGAAAGAAGCACAGCCAGAATACTCCTTAGAAGGGAGGATGGCAAGACTTTGTCATGTTACTTTGGACATGTTATCAGGAGGGACCAATGCCTGGAGAAGGATATCATGCTTGGTAAAGTAGAGGATCAGCAAAAAAGAGGAAGACCCTCAAAGAGATGGATTGACACAATGGCTTCAATAATGGGCTGAGACATAGCAACAATTATAAGGATGCACAGGACTAGGCAGAGTTTTGTTTTGTCTTACATAGTGTCTCTGAATCAGAACCGACTTGACAGCACCTAACGACATCTTGTCCCTACAAGCAAACCAAACCAGTTGTCACTCAGTCAACACCCCGTGTGTGTAAGAGTAGAACTGTGCTCCATAAGACTTTCAATGGCTGATTTTTCAGATGTACATCACCAGGCCTTTCTTGCGAGGCACCTCTGGGTAAACTCAAAATCCCAACCTTTTTGTTAGTAACCTGAGCATGTTAACCGTTTGCATCACTGCTAATAATGGCTCCTCACTGTTACTATTCCCAAGTTACCATGTTATCCTTAAGACAGGTTTCCTTAAACTCTGCTTACCATTATTAAATAATTATTTAACTCTCCTCAATTTACCCAGATAGAGTTTGCCCTCTGTTTCCTGTCAGGAGCCTATCTGACACAGGGAGACTATACTCAGAAAAAAAAAAAAAAAAGCTTCAAAGCATCCAGTAATGCTATGTTTACAGGATTGTAGAGTGAACTTGACTTTTGAGGCAAATCATTCCTCAGTTCTGGGAAACCCATCTGAAAGGACCTCTGTGGGGCACAAAATGTAAAAGAAGACCTTGTGCTGAGAAATCTCCTGACATTACTTAAAGTAGGCCAAAACCTGGGGAAAATGAAATGTTCCACAATAGGGAATTGGTTAAATATATTATGGTACATCCATTGATGAAATACTAGAAATACCAAAATTAGGTCAAGCCTCAGAATTAGATAAATAATCGAATCCAGAGAGAAAAGACCACCATGTTTCCCCTTTCATCCACTGATATGTGTGTGTAATAAATCCCAGAGAAGTCCAAGGTGCTGAGCACAGGCTTAAGGATGTTTCTGTGTTCAAATATCTGCTCTGAGTCCTGAGAACCCAGAACCCATGAGAGGTAAGGGAGAGGAGCCCACTGCTAGACCAGGAAGTCTTCAGTCTCTCTGTCACTGTGCATGTGAGATGAATAAGGACTTCCTAAACTGGAAAATTTGGGTAGAATGGGAATTTTCAGATCTGTAAGTCACCTATTTTCATAAGGACCTCTAGGCACCAGAACTACAAGGATGAAAACACATGACATCAAAGTCCATGAGGGCAGGGAGTTTATTCACTGCTAAACCTTCAGAAATATATTTAAAAAATATATTCTCCTTATTTGTTTAGTGTCTGTCTCCTCTACTAGAATGTCAGCTCCATGAGGGCAGAGGCTTTTGTCTATTTTGTTCACTACTGTATTCCCTGTCCCTAGAACAGTGCCTGGCACGTAGTACATGCATAATAAATAGTTGTTGAATGAATGACACTTTGTTATACATCGTTGATCAATGAAATAATTTCCCAGTAACCTTCTTTAATAACTTTATTGAGATATAATTCATATACCATACAATTCACTCATTTAAAATATATAATGGTTTTCAATATATTCACAGGCATGGACAACCATCTCCACAGTCAATTTCAGAATATTTTTTATCACCCCCATGTTAGTTATCTAATGTGACTATAGCAAAACTACCACAAATGGATGGCTTTAACAAAGAGAAATGTATTCTTTCACAGTTTAAGAGGCTAGAAGTCCAAATTCAGGGCACCAGCTCTAGAGTAAGACTTTCTCCCACTGTTAGCTCTGGCGAAATGTCCTTCTTATCAATCTTCCCTTGGGTCTAGGAGTTGCTCAGGGCAGGAACTGTGAGTCCAAAAGATATGCTCTCCTGGCTCTTCTTTCTCGGTGGTAGGCTGTCACTCTCTTCTCTGCTCGTTTCTCTCTTTTGTATCTCAAAAGAGGTTGGCTGAAGATACGACCTAATCCTGTAGATTGTGTTCTGCCTCATTTATATAATTGCTTCATTAATATCATAGAGGTTATAATTTATAACACATTGAATCACAAATTGGAGGACAACTGCACAATACTGGGAATCATAGCATAGCCAAGTTGACAGACATTTTTGGGGGACACAATTCAATCTATAACAACCTCCCCAGAAAACCTGTGCCTATTAGTAGTTATTCCTCATTTCCTTCTTCCTCTTGCTCCTGACAATCACCAATCTACATTCTATGGATTTGTCTATTCTGATCATCTCATATATAAAAATTATACAATAGGTGATCTTTTGTGACTGGCTTCTTTAATTTAGCATAATGTTTTCAAGGTTCATCCATGTTAGCATGTATTAGTATTCATTCTTTTCTATTCCTACCTACTCATAATATTCCATTTTATGTACATACTACATTTTGTTTATCTATCCACCAGTTGATGGGTCTTTAGGTTGTTTCTGTTTTGGGGTTATTACAAATAATACTGCTATGAACATTCATGTACAGAATTTGGGTGGACAAATGTTTTCAGTTCTCTTGGGTTCATACTCAGGATTAGAATTATTGAATCATATGGCAACATATGTTTAACTTCTTGAAGAGCTGCCAAAGAGTTTTCCAAAGGGGCTGTACCATTTTATATTCTCACTAGCCGTGTGTGAGGGTTCCAAATTCTCTATATCCTCACCAACACTATTTTCCATTTTTTTGTAGCCATCCTAAAAAAAAAAAAAAAGTGGTTATTAAATGATATCTCATTGTGACTTTGATTTACAATTTCTTGATGACTACTGGTGTTGAACATCTTTTCATATGATTATTGGCCATTTTAATATCATCTTGGAGAAATCAAAACCCTGGTGGTCCAGTGATTAAGAACTTGGCCACTAACCAAAAAGTCGACAGTTCGAATCCACCAGCTGCTCCTTGTAAACCCTATGGGAGAGATGTACTCTATCCTACTGTGTCACTATGAGCTGGAATCGACTTGAAGGCAATAGGTTTGGTTTTAGAGCTTATTGGAAAAATATATATTCAAATCTTTTGCCTATTTTTAAACTTAGTTATTTGTCTTTTGGTTGCTGGGTTTTGTTACGAAGTGAATTGTGTCCCCAGCCAAATATTTATTGAACTTCCAGCCCCTGTACTTGTGAATATGATTTTGTTTGGAAATAGGGTTTTATTTTGTTATGTTAACAAGGTCATCCACCACCCATCTGTCAGCTTGTCATACTATGGTGGTTTGCATGGTGCTGTGGTGCTAGAAGCTATGCCACTGGTATTTCAAATACCAGCAGGGTCACCCACTGTGGACCAGTTTCAGCAGTACTTCCAGACTAAGACAGACTAGGAAGGAGGACCTGGCAGTTTACTTAAAAACAAACGAACAAAAAGGCCAGTGAAAACCTTATAAATAGCAGCAGAAAACCTTATAAATAGCAGCAGAACATTATCTGATATAGTGGTTGGAAGGTACTCAAAACATGACTGGGACAGAGCTGCCTCCTCAAAGTAGAGTTGACCTTAATGACAGGGTTAGAGTAAAGCTTTTGGGACCTTCATTGTCTGATGTGGCACAATTTAAAATAAGAAGAAACAACTGCAAACATCCATTAATAATCAGAACATAGAATGCATGAAGTATGAATCTAGGAATTGGAAGTCATCAAAAATGAAGTGGAACACATAAAGATCGGTATCCTAGGCATTAATGAGCTGAAATAGACTGGTATTGGCCATTTGGAATCGGAAAATCATATGACCTACTGTGCTGGGGGATGACAACTTGAAGAGGAATAACGTTGCATTCATCATCAGACAGAACATTTCAAGAACTATCCTGAGGTACAACACTGTCAGTGATAGGATAATATCTACACACCTAAAAGGAAGAGCAATTAATATGGCTATTATTCAAACTTACACACCAACCACTGATGCCAAAGATGATGAAGTTAAAGATTTTTTACCAACTTCTGCAGTTTGAAATTGATCAAACATGCAGTCAAGAAGCATTGATAACTACTGGTGATTGGAATGTAAAAGTTGGAAAAAAAGAAGGATCAGTAGTTGAAAAATATGGCCTTGGTAGTAGAAACAATGCTGGAGATCACATAATAGAATTTTACAAGACAATGCCTTCTTCATTGTTAACCACCAGATGGAATACACAGGAATCAAATTGAATACATCTGTGGAAAAAGACTAAGGAAAAGCTCAATATCATCACTTAGAACAAAGCCAGGGGATGACTGTAGAACAGACCATCAACTGCTCGTATACAAGTTCAAGTTCAAGCTGAAGAAAACTAAAACAAGTCCACAAGAGCCAAAACTTGACCTTGAGTACATCCTACCTGAATTTGGAGGTCATCTTAAGCATAGATTTGATCCATCGAACACTAATGACTGAAGACCAGACACATTGTGGGATGATGTCCAGGACATCATACATGAAGAAAGAAAAACGTCATTAAAAAGACAGGAAAGAGAGAAAGAAAAGACAAAAATTGATGTCATAAGAGAATCTGAAACTTGCTCTTGAATATAGATCAGCTAAAGCAAGTGAAAGAAATGATGAAGTGAAAGAACTGAAGATTTCGAAGGGCACCTCCAGAAGACAAAGTGTTATAATGAAATGTGCAAAGACCTGGAATTAGCAAAAAAGAGAAGAACATGATTGATATTTCTCAAGCTGAAAGAACTGAAGAAAAAATTCAAGCCTTGAGTTGCAATACTGAAGAATTCTATGGGCTGTATTTTGAACAATGTAGGAAACATCAAAAGAAGATGGAAGGAATACACAGAGTCACCGTACCAAAAAGAATTGGTTGACATTCATCCATTTCAGGACGTAGCATATGATCAAAAACCGATGGTATTAAAAGAAGAAGCCCAAGCTGCACTGAAGGCATTGGTGAAAAACGAGGATCCAGGAATCGATGAAATACCAATTGAGATGTTTCAACAAATGGATGCAGTGCTAGAGGTGCTCATTCACCTATGTCAAGAAATTTGGAAGACAACTTCCTGGCCAACCAACTGGAAGATATTCATATTCGTGCCATTCCAAAGAAAGGTGGTCCATCGGAATTATTGAACAATATGACTAATATCACATGCACATAAAATTTTGCTGAAAATAATTCAAAAACAGTTGCAGCACTATATTGATGGGAAACTGCTGGAAATTCAAGCTGAATTTAGAAGAGGACATGGGACGAGGGATATCATTGCTAATGTCAGATGAATCTTGACTGAAAGCAGAGAATATCAGAAAGATGTCTACCTGTGTTTTACTGACTATGCAAAGGCAATGTGGATCGTAACAAATTATGGGTAATATTGCGAAGAATAGGAATTGCAGAACACTTAATTGTGCTCATGAGGAACCTGTACATAGACCAAGAGACAGTCATTTGAAGAGAACAAGGGAATACTGTGTGGTTTAAAGTCAGGAAAGTGTGCATCAGGATTGTATCTTTTCATCATATTTATTCAATCTGTATGCTGAGCAAATAATCCAAGAAGTTGGACTATATGAAGAAATACGTGGCATCAGGATTGGAAGAAGACTCATTAACAATTTGTATTCTGCAGAGGACACAATCTTGCTTGCTGAAAGTGAAGAGGACTTAAATCACTTAGTGAAGAAAATCGAAGACTACACCCTTACATAAAGAAAACAAAAATCCTCACATGATAAAAGTAGAAAAGATTGAAGTCTAAGATTTCATTTTACTTGGATCCACAATCGGTACCCATGCAAGCAGCAGTCAAGAAATCAAATGACGCATTACATTGGGTAAATCTGCCACAAAAGACCTCTTTAAAGTGTTGAAAAGCAAAGACGTCACTTTGAGGACTAAGGAAAGCTGAAGAAGAATCGATGTCTCTGAATTATGGGGTTGGTAAAGAAAACTGACTACACCATGGACTGCCAGAAAAAGAACAATTCTGTCTTGGAAGAAGTTCAGCCAGACTGCTCCTTGGAGCGAGGATGGAGACATTTTGTCTCATGTACTTTGGACATGTTATCAGAAGGGACTAGTGCCTGCAGAAGGACATCATGCCTGGTAAAATAGAGGGTCAGTGAAAAAGAGGAAGACCCTTGAGGAAATGGATTGACACAGTGGCTGCAACAATGGGCTTAAGCATGACAAAGATTGTGAGGATGGCTCATGACCAGGTGGTGTTTTGTTTTTTTGTACATAGGGTCTCTAGGAGTCGGAACTGACTAAATGGCACCGAACAATTAACAACAATGAGGTCATGACAGAATAGGGTGGGTCCTAAATCTAATCCCTCTGAGAGGTGTCTTATAAAGGGGCGTACAAACATGAAGAGAGACACGCAGGATGAAGAGATCATGTGAGAGACTGTCTACAAGCCAAGAGATGCCAAGGAATGCCAGCGCAACCCCTGGAGTGGATGCCCTGATTTGGAATTTTAGCCTCCGAAACTGTGAGACAATAAATTTATGTTCTTTAAAATCACACATTTTGTGGTATTTTGTTACAGCAACGCTAGGAAACTGCAGTTTTAAGAAATCTTTATACATTCTAGAAATTATCAGATATGTGGTTTGCAAATATTTTCTCCCATTCCGTGGATCGTGATTTTACTTTCTCGATAGTGTTCTTTGAATCACAAAAGTTTTTAGTTTTCATGAATTCCATTTTCCGCCCCCTTTGGTTGCTTGTGCTTTAGATGGCATATATAAGAAACCATTGACTAAGACAGGGTCAGAAAGATTTACACCTATATTTTCTTCTCAGAATATTACAATTTTACCTTTACATTTAACCTTTTCATCCATTTTGATTAAATTTTGTATACGGTGAGAGGTCGGGATCCAACTTCATCCTTTTACATGTAAATCTACAACTCTCCTGGCACTATTTTTTGAAATCACTATACTTTCCCCATTGAAATTTCTTAGCAACCTTGTAGAAAACCAGTTACTGATAAATATATGAATTTATTTCTGGACTCTCAATTCTATTTTTGTAGATCTATATGTCTGTCCTCATGCCAGTATCACACAGTCTTGATTTCTGTACCTTAGTATTCAGTTTTGAAATCAGAAGTGTACGTCTTCCAAGTTTGTCCTTTTAACATGGGAGGAGTATTACTGCCATGTTAACAATATTAAGTGTGCTGATAAATGAACACAGGATGTTTTTCATTTATTTAGGCCATTTTTTATTTCTTTCAACAATAATTTGTGGTTTTCAGACTATAAGTTTTTTAATTCTTGTATTAAATTTATTTTTAAGTATTTTATTCTTTTTTTTGATTCAATTATGAATGGAATTGCTTTCTTCCATTTTTTAATTGTTCATTGCTAGTGCAATTAATTGTATGTTGAGCTTATAACCTGTAATCTTGCTGAGCTCTTTTATTAGTTCTAATAGGTTTTTTGTGGATTCCTTAGGATTTTCAATATGCCAGGCAATGTCACCTGCAAACAGAAATAGACTTACTTCTTCCTTTCCAACCCAGGTGACTTTTATGTCATTATTGTGCCTAATTGTCCTGTTTAAAACTTCCACTACCATGTGGGGTAGAAGTGGTAAAAGCCAACATCTTAGGCTTGCTCTTGATTTTGGGGGCAAAAGGATTTCGTGTTTCACAGTTAAGTATGATGTCACCTGTGGTTTTGTTGTACTTGTCCCTTATCAGGTTGATGAAGTTCCTTTACTCCTGGTCTATTGAGTGTTTTTATCACGAAGGTTGTCATATTTTGTCAAATGCCTTTCCTGAGTCTATTGAGATAATTGTGTGGCTTTTTTCCTTTATTCTGTTGACATGGTATACTGCAGTAATCGATTTTTGTATGTTAAACCAGGCTTGCATTCCTGAGGTACTTCCACTTGGTCATGGTGTATGATTCTTTTTATATGTTGCTGAATTCGGTTTGCTAGTATTTGTTAAGGACTTTTGCATCTAAGGACTTTTGCTTCTATATTCGTAAGAGAAATGAATAAGAGGTGTGTGTGTGTGTGTGTGTGTATGTGATATCTTTGTCTATTTTGGTGTCAGGGTATTACTATCCTCATAGAATGAGTTTGGAAGTGTTTTCTTTTTTCTATTTCTCTATGTTATCTATTTGAGATTTTTTTAAATATAGAAATTAAGGCTGTAATTTTCCTTAAACACTGTATTAGCTGCATCTCATAAGGTTTTTTTTTTTTTTTTTTTTTTAATTTTTATTAAGCTTCAAGTGAACATTTACCATTCCAATCAGTCTGTCACATGTAGGTTTACATACATCTTACTCCCTTCTCCCACTTGCTCTCCCCCTATTGAGTCAGCCCTTACAGTCTCTCGTTTCGTGCCAATTTTACCTTCTTCCATCTCTCTCTATCTTCCCATCCCCCCTCCAGTCAAGAGTTGCCAACACACTCTCCCGTGTCCACCTGATTTAATTAGCTCGCTCTTCATCAGTATCTCTCTCCCCCCCACTGACCAGTCCTTTTCATGCCTGATGATTTGTCTTCGGGGTTGGTTCCTGTCCTGTGCCATCAGAAGTTCTGGGGAGCATTGTCTCTGGGATTCCTCTAGTCGCAATCATACCATTAGGTGTGGTCTTTTAATGAGAATTTGGGGTCTGTATCCCATTGGTCTCCTGCTCCCTCAGGAGTTGTCTCTTGTGCTCCCTGACAGGGCAGACATCGATTGTGGCCGGGCACCAACTTGTTCTTCTGGTCTCAGGATATTGTAGGTCTCTGGTTCAAGTGGCCCTTTCTGTCTCTTGGGTTCTTAGTTGTCGTGTGACCTTGGTGTTCTTCCTTTGCCTTTGCTCCCGGTGGGTTGAGACCAATTAATGTATTTTAGATGGCTGCTTGTTGGCATTTAGGACCCCAGGTGCCACAATTCAAAGTGGGATGCAGAGTGTTTTCATAATAGAATTGTTTTGCCCATTGATTTAGAAGTCCTCTCAAACCAAGTTCCCCAGACCCCAGCCCCTGCTTCGCTATCCTTTGAAGCTTTCATTTTATCTCGGAAACCTCTTTACTTTTAATCCTGTCCAATTAGGCTGACCTTCCTTGTTTTGAGTGTTGTCTTTCCCTTCACCCAAAGCAGTTCCCATCTACAGATTGATCAATAAAAAGCCCTCTCCCTCCCTCCCTCCCTCCCTCCCCCCTTTGTAACCACAAAAGTATGTGTTCTTTTCCGTTTTTTGCATCTCATAAGTTTTGGTGTGTCGTATTTTCATTTTCATTCATCTCAAAGTATTTTCCAATTTCCCTTGTGATTTTCTTCTTTCACATATTGATTATTTAGGAGTGTGTCCTTTAATTCCTACCATTTGGAAATTTCCCAAATTTTCCTCTGTTATTGATTTCTAATTTTATTCCATTATAGTTGGAGAGCATATTTGTATGAGTTCAAACTTCTTAAATTTATTGAAGTTGATTTATTGCCCAGAATATTGTCTATCCTGAAGAATGATTTTTGTGCACTTGGGAAGGATATGTCTCCTGTTGTTGGGTGGGGTGTTCTATAGAAGCCTGTTAGGCTTAGTCGATTTATACTGTTGTTCAAGTCTTCTGTTTCCTTATTGATCTTCTGTCCATTGTCCTATCCATTTTTGAAAGTGGTGCATTGCAGTCTCCAAATATTTTTGTTAAATTGGCTAACTCTCCCTTCAATTCTGTCAGTTTTTGCTTCTTGTGTTTTAGGAACTGTTGTTATATGCATATATGTTTATAATTATTATATATTCCTGGTAGATTGTGCCTTTATCATTATAAAATGCCCCTTTTTATCTGTAGCAACATCTTTAATTTTAAAGTCTATTTTGTCTGATATTAATATAATCACTTAAGGTTTCTTTTGGTGGCTGTTTGTGTGATATAATTTTCCCCATCATTTAACTTTCAAACTATTTGCATCTTTTCTTCTAAAGGTATCTCTTGTAGACAGTGTGTAGTTGGATTTTTTATTTGATTGTTTAGTCAAATAAACAATCTGCCTTTTATTTAATTAACTCATTCATATTTAACATTATTAGTGATAAAATCAGGTTTATCCCTGTTATGCTTTGTTCTCTATGTTTCATGTCTTTTTTGTTCCTCTGTTTCTCCTTCACTGATTTCTTTTGCATTAGGTGAATTTTTTTTTAGTGTAACATTTTAATTCCTTCAATGATTTTTTAGCATTTTTAAGTTATTTTCTCAGCAGATTCTCTAGGACTTACAATATACATCCTAACTTATCAATATCTCTACTTCTAATTTATACTGACTTAATTTGAGTGAGATGTAGAAAATGTTACTTCTATGTGGTTTTATCCCCTCTTCCTCTTTTTTTATGCTAGCATTATTTTACATAGGACCCCTGGCAGCACAATGATTAAGTGCTTGGCTGCTAATGGAAAGGTTGGCGATTTTAACCCACCTGGTGGCTACACAGGAGAAAGGCCTAGCAATCTGCTTCCTTAAAGATTACAGACAAGAAAACTCTAAGGGGCAGTTTTACTCTGTCACATGGGGTTGCTCTGAGTCAAAAACCATCTTGACAGTATCCAACAACAGCACTGTTATATATTAAGTTTATTTATATTACAAACTCAACAGTACATTGTTACAATATTGCTTTATGTAATTTTTGTCTTTTAAAGAAACTGAAAGAAAAAAACATTTTATATTTATGGAATTTGTTCTATTAACTCTCTTATTTACCATTTCTGGTTCTCATTATTTGTTTCTGTGAATCAAGTTACTATCCGGTGCCATTTCCTTACTCCAATACAGCTTTGCTCCCATACACCTCCTTTGTGTTACTATTGGCAAATACACTACATTCTATATGTTATAGACCCAACAATATAATTATATACATATTTTTTAAGGCAACACTTTTAAAACCAGTTAAGAGAAGAATGCTGAAAACATTAAATTATATTTTCTTCTATAGTTATCTACAAAATTACCTTTATTGGCACTGTTTCTTTCTTTTTTCTTTTGTGGATTAGAATTAGTGTTTGGGGTCACTTGCTTCCAGCCCAAAGAACTTCATTTAACATTTCTTACGAAGTGGGTCTGCTAGCAGCAATTTCTCTACATATTTGTTTACCTGAGAATGCCTTTATTTTACCTTCATTTTTGAGAGATAGTTTTGCTAGATATAAGATTCTTTGCTGACATTTTCTTTCAGTACTTTAAACACATTATCCCACCGGCCTCTATTATTTTTGATGAGAAGTTAGTTATTATTTTTATTGGGATTCCCTTGTATGTGATGAGCTGTTTTTTTGCTTTCAAGATTTTGTCTTTGTTTTTGGATTTTTTTTTTTTTAATAATTATCTGTGTATCTCTTTGCATTTACCCTACTTGGAATTTGTTGATATTCTTGGCTGTGTAGATGAATGTTGTTCATCGAATTTGGGGAGATTTCAGCCACTATTTTTTCAAATATTTTTCTACTCTTTTTTTCACTCTCCTCCTTCTGGTACTTCTATTACACAATGTTTGTGTGCTTAATTGTATCCCACATTTCACTGATGTTCTGTTCATTTTTCTTCATTCTTTGTTTTTTTCTGTTCTTATGACTGGATAATCTCTATTGATCAATCTTCAAATATGTTGATTCTTTCTTCTGCCAGCTGAAATCTACTGTTGAGTCCCTCTAGTGGAGTTTTTATTTTGGTCATTTTACTTTTGAATTCCAACATTTTCATTTGGCATATATATAATTTTTTCTCCACTGATATATTCTATTTGACCAGACATTGTTACCATAACTTCTTTTACTTAGTCAAGAGTGGTTTCCTTAGTTCTTTGATCATATTTATTATAGTTGCTTTTGAAGTGTTCATCCAATATCTATTTCCTCTCAAAGACAATTTCTGCAGCCTACTCTTTTTTTTGTCCCTGTGTATGGGTCACACTCCCTATGTCTTTGTGTCTCTTTTTTTTGTTCAAAACTGGACATTTTAGATAAAATATTGCAGCAACTCTGAATACTCTTTTACCATCCACCCCTTCCCCTGAGACTTGTTTTTGTTGGACTATTTATTTGTTTAGTAACTTGACTTGGTTATTTCAGTCTATTTCTCCTGCTTTTGTGCAACCTCTGATATTGATCCTCAAATGAAACAGCTTTGGGCATGCACAAACTGGAATGACAATGGTTTTAGCAGATTTGCCTTTGTTTCTTTCCATGATCTTTCTGTTAAGGTGATGCCTTATACTCTTTGATGTTATCACACCCAGTTGTTAGCCTCCACTAGTTGTCAGCTGATTGCTCTATTGTTTCTGCAATTTGGTGAGGTAAATTACTTTGCAGTCTGATTCATTTAAACTTAGGCCTCTTTGCAGGGGTAGTCTTTGAGGCTAAACTCTGAGACTTATTTTGACCCCAGAAAAGTTCTTCTTACATATTTCTTTTTCTGGTTCTGTTTAACCTCTAGTTGGTCTACAGTTTATCTGGTTGCTTTCATGGAGCTACCAGCCTCCTCTTACTTGCTCACCATCAAAATCTCCATTGTTTTTGACAGCACCACTAGGCGTGAACTTCTGCCCTCTGGTCCAAATAAATTTAATTCCCTCAAGGGAAGTTTCAGAGCTCTCTCTTTTTATGGCCTGCCGTTGCTCTCTGGGCAAAACTTCTGCACCACTTTTCCAGAGTTGGGGAGTAGGGACAGTAGCCTGCATCTCTTGGAGTGACACCCCTACTTTATGAGTGGGTGCCGAGTGAGGGCAGTATCATGTGGTCTTCTTGGCTTGACATTTGGTATGAAACCTCCACACCATGAGCAAGTTAGTCTAGGGGAGATTCAGGCCTGGTATTCTAGGCCTATTGAGCCTGGGCTAGAGCTTCCATCTATGAATGGGGAAAGAGCAGTAGAAGGGAGCTCTAGACTGCTCAGTCCCTTTTGCTTGGAATAGAGCTTCTGCAACACAGAGCTGAAGGAGCAGGAGAAAAGCTAGTGATCTGGTCCTCCAAGGAAGATATCATAGTCCTAGACTGAAATCTAGGGCAGTGGGAGCCCTGTATTCTTGGCTGAAAACTGCCTATAATAGAGCTTCCATCATGCTGATCTGGGGGAGAAAGGAAGCAGGTTGTAATTCGGATGGCACAGAGTCTCACTGTTCTTACCAAGATTTAGTAGATTTTCTTGAATAAATATTTCTCCGTTTGCTATATGCCCTTAGGGCAAATTTCTAGGGACTTTGAATTTTTTATTATTATTTTTACCAATTATTGTTCTTTCACTGAGAAGAGGGTCTGTAGAGATGTTGATGCCACCAATGGAAGTTCCAGTAACTATTTGTTATGAAAGACGATGATGCCTGTTTCATATTTCAGATATTTGCAAAGGTTATAGGAAAGGGAAAAAGTGCCAAAATGCAATCTAGGAGAAGCTAATTACATTGGGAATTTGTGGAAGATTGCAACACAAACTTTATATTGTATTTCTAAAATGTGTGGGCCTCATTTCATTAGCACTTCTATGTTACAGCCTCCGGGTGTCATAAGACCAGATTGTTATAATAATATCAACCAACATTTGTGTGGCACTTAACAGTGTTAGTCTTTTTCATTTACATAATCCTACGGCTGCTGCATGATAGTTAATTTGCTCTTGATAGAGTCTTTCAGGCTTTTTCATCTCTGCCTCATCTTTCTCTGCCTCTGCTTTGTATGCAGTATGAGAAAAGTGAGTTTAAACCCTGTTAGAGGAGAGATGACTGTGTCTTCATCCAGTCACTCATTTTTCCTTTTTATAAAGCACATGGCTCATTAACACTTATTAAGGGCATATAAAGGCATGCATGATTTATTCATACTGCACTTTGTTTCAAGAAAAAATGTAAGGAGCTTTTCAAAAATATGTACAACAAGATAAAATAAAAACAAGAATGAAGAAAATAGACAAAGGGAAAATTCAGTGCAGAAACTTAAGATGGTGCACTTAGGGCTGCCTCAGTTTTGCCATTGACAGCCCTTTGTTCAGGGAAGTCACTTAGTCCCAGGCAAACCAAGGTAGTAAGTCTCCTTAATAATACCAGCAAAGCCTATTGAATCTTTCAATATGCTGAGCCCTGTTCTAAGCACTTGACAGCTACTATCTCATTTTGTCCCCACAGCAACTCTATGAGGTAAGTTACTACTATTATGCCCATTTTATGAGAAAAAAAAAATGAAGCAGGAGAAGGTTAAATAACCTGGGCAAAGCCATATAATTATTAAGTGGTGGGACTGGGATTCAAAGCATGGGACCCTAGGTCTAGGACTGAGGTTCTTTACCGCAATCCATAAAATGAACCTGAGGTCTTCTACAAGTGGTATAAATTTGGCTCTAAGTTTCCAACAGTGAAAAAAAAGCCAAAATGAAGAGGAAAATACGATCACTAAACACGATTCACACTAGCCATAAAACAAGCCATTTCTTCAGAAGCTCAGTTGTCCCTAGTGCTAAGACCATTCATTCATTCATTCAATAAATATGTATCTAGTATCTACTATGAGCAGACCTTGTTCTAAGTGCTGGGGATACAGCAGCAGACACACAGAAAAATGGAACCTCTGCTCTCATGGAGCTGACATTTCAGGGAGCTATAATTAGGAGATAAGGGCTATAGAAAGAAGAAAGCAAGATAAGGAGCATGGAAGCTTCTGAAGCACGAGGGATGCAATTTTAAATAGGGTGGTGAGGGTAGGAGAAGATGTTACTTGAGCAAAACCTTGAAGGGATGAGAAAGAGAGCCTTGTGACTATCTTGGGAAAGAGTGTTCTAGGTGAAAGAACAGCATGGTCAAGGGCCGTTAGGTGAGAGGGACCAACTGAGTCTGAGGCACACTGAGGAGACCAGTGTGGCTAGAGGAGAATAAGTCAAGGGAAGAACAGTGTGAGATAAGGTCAGAGAGCACAGAGACAATGCGCGGCCTTGTTGGGCTTTGTACAGACTTTGGCGTTTACTCTGGGTGAAATGGGGGTTTCAACAGAGGAGTGATAGGACCTGATTTGTATTCTAAAAGAATCTCTTTGGTTGCTGTGTTGAAAATTGACTGTGGGAAAGAAAGGGTAATTGGAATGATCAGGTAGGAGACTACAATAATCATCTAGGTGAGAGATGAGAGGGCTTAGACCAGGAAAGTAACAGTAGGACTGGTGAGACCATATTTTATCAATTTAATTTAGTAGGCAAAATCAGTAGGATTTGTTGATGGGTTGGATGTAAGATACGAGAGATAGAGAGGTGACAAGGAAGACCATAAGGTTTTGGGCAACTGACAGGATGAAATAGGCATTAATTGTACAAAGTCATTTTTATTCTCCTGGAATCCAGATTTCTGAGTTCACGGAATTGGAGTGACTCACACAGGCTATCTGCCCTTAGGTATCCTTTTGAGCCTTGATGGAATTGGTTCCTTGAAGTCACCTTCAGGCTGAACAATAGCTTAGTAAGAACAGCTTAGCAGAGACATTTGGCCTTAGGCATTGGGTTCCTTTGGAAAATTATCTATCACAGCCAGTTTCGAGAAGCAAAAACTCCAATGTCTGATTAGAGGCTGTTTTAGGATGTATGTCATGTCCTTGATGACTGTTCTGTAACCTGCCCTCAGCTTTGATGTTATATTCTGAGAAATTAACAAAGCAATGACATAGGTAACCACCTTTAGCTATCCCCTCTTTGGAGTGCCTTCCCAATATTTTTGGGTGATGCTGCCCAATTTGAATCATATCTACTCACAAAAAATATATTCTCTTATACTAATTTTTGGTGTTTCTCTAAAAAATTTAAGTTTTTGACAATTGAGATGAGGAATCCAACAGGGGGATCAGGTTTATGGACAAAGAGCAGAAGTTTAGTTCTGGACAACTTGAATTTGAGGTTTCTGTTAGATATCTAACTAGCAGTATTTAGTAGGCTATTGGAAGTATGATTCTAGATGACAGGGAGAGCCTTGGAAACATAAATTTGAGAATCATCATCTTATAAATGAGATTTAAAACCATGAGACTTGATGAGATCCCCAAGAAATGAGTATAAATATAAGAGAAGTGAACCTGAGCTGTGGGGTCCTCCAATATTAAGAATCAGGGAGAAGATGAGGAATCAGTAAAAAAGGCAAAAAAGGAGAAGCCAGTGATATAGGAGGACACCAAACTGGACATGGTATTCTGGCAGCCAAATAAAGGAAGTATTTCGAGGAGGAGAGACTGATCAAGTGTGTAATGGCACTATTGGTCAAGTTAGGATGTTGTTGTGTGCTGTCAAGTTGATCTGACTCATAGCAATCCTATAGGACAAAGTAGAACAGCCCCATAGGGTCTTCCAAGCTGTAGTCTTTACAGGAGCAGATTACCAGGTTTTTATTTCAGCGGAGCCTCTGGGTGGGTTCGAATCACCAACTTTTCGGTTAGCAGCTGAGCATTTAACCATTGCACTACCAGGCTAGGGCTACTTTAGGAATTGAGAATTGACCATTGAAATTATCAACATGAGGTCATTGGTGATCTTGAGAAGGGCAGTTTCAGGGGAGTGAAGATGTCAACATTTTTAAGACAGAATGGGAGATGAACTAGAGGTAACTAGAGATAATCAAGGTTTGGCAAACTATGGCTTATAGGGCAAATATGTCTGCCACCTGTTTTCATAAATAAAGTTTTATTGAAACAAAGCCACTACCATTCATTTATATAATGTCCATGGCTTCTTTTGTATTACAATGGCAGAGTTGAATAGCTGCCACAGAGTACACTGAACTGCAAAGCCTAAAGTACTCTTTAAAAAAAAAATGGGGCACATCCCTGGTATAAACAATTATTTTGAGTTTTATTTGAAAGAAGAAAAGAAATTGGACTGTATTAGTGAGGTAAAGTGGAGTCAAGAAATTTCTCCTGTAAAGAAAGACTGCAACATACCAAACATCTTCCCTTACATCTATGTAGGAAACACAGCACTGAGTTTTAAAGAGCTGGCTCTTATAACATTCCTCCATATCAGCCGTGGTCATCTCATCAAAATAACGTTTATGGAAGTAGTTTAGGGATGCAAGTGTGCTGCAATTCAGATGCCACAATTAACCTAAGGGTGGTTGTTTTAGTCATCTATTGCTGCTATAACAGAAATACCACGAGGGGATGGCTTTAACAAAGAAAAGCTTATTCTCTCATAGTCCAGTAGGCTAGAAGTCTGAATTCAGAGTGCCGGCTCCAGGGGGAGGCTTTCTCTCTCTGTTGGCTGGAGGAAAGTCCTTGTGATACATCAGTCTTCCCTTGGTCTGGGAGCATCTCAGGCGCAGCGACCCCAGGTCCAAAGGACACATTCTGCTCCTGGTGCTGTTTTCTTGGTGGTATGAGGCCTCCAACTCTCTGCTTGCTTCCCTTTCCTTTTTATCTCTTGAGACATAAAAGGTGGTGCAGGCCACACCCCAAGGAAACTCTCTTTACATTGGATCAGGGATGTGACCTGGGTAAGGGTGGTGTTACAACTCCACCCTAATCCTCTTTAACATAAAATTAAAATAAAAAAATGGTGGACAACCACAATGCTGGGAATCATGGCCCAGCCAAATTGATACATACATTTTTGGAGGGACATAATTCAATCCATGACAGTGGTATTTATGTATCTGTGAGGGAATGACCTCTATGCCATTCAGGTTATCCTTCATCAATGTTGCTTTTCTTCTTCCTTTTTTATTTCCGCCAGATAAGACTTTGAAGGATGAACAGTAGTTGTTTTACTTACTTGCAAGTACCAAAAATGTAGCTGATGTGTGTTGCAAATTCAGAGCACAGCCGTATCAGCTAAACTGGTGTAGCATTGCGGTCAGTTAAAAAGAAGAGCATGATATAGTCCCTAGTCTCATGGAGTTTGCCATCTGGAGAAGGAGATATGATAGGTACTTATATTTATAACAGTACACAGCAACATGTAATGATAACAAAAGTAGCTAACATTTCTTAACAAGACTAAGCTGTTGCTCTTTCTCACTCCCAACCTTCCCCATCACCAAAAACCAAAACCAAACCCACTGCCATTGAGTTGATTCTGACTCACATCACAGAAGATGGCAACTCAATCTTTCCAGTTGCTCAGGTTGCATGCCTTGACTCTCTCTTACATCCCATATCTAATCTCTCAGGGAATGCAGTTAGCTTTGCCTTTAAAATGCATTCAGAATCCATTCCCTTCCCACCACTTCCATAGTTACCCCCTCTTTTTCCTCCTCTCAACCCAACCAGAGCTACCAGCATGTCTTGCCTATGTTACAGCAATACCTACCTAACAAGTCTTTCTGACTTCACTTTTCTCCCCAACAATGTATTCTCAACAAAAGTCAGAGTGATTTCTTTATTTTTATTTATTTATTATTGCACTTTAGGTGAAAGTTTATAGAGCAAATTAGCTTCTCATTTATTAATACACATATTGTTTGGTGACATTGGTTGTTAACCCTGACACATGTCAACACTCTCCCCTTCTTGACCTTGGGTTCCCCATTTCCTTTCATTCAGCCTTCCTGTCCCCTCCTGCTTTCTCGTCCTTGCCACTGGGCTGGTGTGCCCACTTAATCTCATATACATGGTTGAGCTACATGTATTATTGTTTGTTTTATGGACCTGACTAATCTTTTGCTGAAGGGTGAACCTCAGGAGTGACTTCATTACTGAGTTAAAAGGGTGTCCAGGGGCCATACTCTTGAGGTTTCTCCAGTCTCTGTCAAATCAGTAAGTCTGGTCTTTTTTTGTGAGTTAGAATTTTGTTCTACATTTTTCTCTTGCTCTATCCAGGACCCTCTATTGTGATGCCTGTCAGTGGTGATAGCTGGGCAACATCTAGTTGAGCTGGTACTCAGTCTGGTGGAGGCTGTGTTACTCGTGGTCCATTAGTCCTTTGAACTAATCTTTTCCTTGTGTCTTTGGTTTTCTTCATTCTCTCTTGCTCCAGACTGGGTGGGAACGGTAGGCATATCTTAGATGGCCACTCACAAGGTTTTAAGACCTCAGATACCACTCACCAAAGTAGGATGTAGAACATTTTCCTTATAAACTATGTTGTGCCAGTTGAGCTAGATGTCCCCCAAGACCATCGTCCCTAGCCAGAGTGATCACTTTAAAATGAAAATCAAATCATGTCATTCCTTTTCTCAAAATCCTGCAGCAGTTTGCCATTTCACTGGAGTGAAAGCCCAAGTCCTGAGAGTGTCAGGCTGTCATGACTCCAAGAGACTAGACCCTGTTATCCCTTTGACTCATCTCCTACCACTTTTCCCAGACACCTTCTGCTCATGGCGCCCCCGTCATTCCTTGTAGACACCAGACTCTCATTGCCTTAGGGCCGTGGCTCCAGCTGTTCCCTCTTAGTGGAATGGTCTTCACTTGGCTATCCACTGGGCTCATTCCCTCACCTGCTTTGAGCCTTCAATTCCACCTTGATGAGGCTTCTCTCTTCGTATTCAATATTGCAACTTTCTCCGCTCCCTGCTCAGCACTCTCCATCCACCTTACCTTGCATGACTTTTTCTTTTGTTCCCTATCACTTATCATTGTCTAACATACTCTTTCAATTACTCATTTAGTCTATTCATAGTTAATTGTCTGTCTACTTCACTAGAATGTAAGGTTCAAAAACATTCTCGGTCTGTTTTGTTGAATGACTGATTATTCCCCATGCCTGGTATATAGTGGAGCCCAGGTGGTACAGTGGTTAAGAGCTCAGGGTGCTAACCAAAAGGCCAGCAGTTCAAATCCACTAGCCACCCCTTGGAAGCCCTACAAGGCAGTTCTACTCTGTCTTATAGGGTTGCTATGAGTTGGAATTGACTCGATGGCAATCGGTTTGGTTTTAGTTTTGGGCACAGGATAGGCTCAATAAACATTTGTTGAATAGGTAAATGAGCACTGTCTAGCAGGTGGATACTGTGCTAACCATTTTGTATGAATTGTTGAATTCAATCCTCACAAAATCATCATGAGGGGAATGTTATTATCACTCTCATTTTACTGATGAGAAAACAGAAGCACAGAGAGACTAAGAAACTGGCCCAAGGTCAATTAGTTAATATGTGGCTGAGCTGGGATATGAACCCAGTGATCGGGGTGAAGAGACTTATTGAGGAGAGACTGTCTACATGGGCACAACTGCAAAGAATCTTAATTTCCAGGGACCTTGGCTATAGGGCCCTCAGCCTTCCAAGACAGTTGGAAGGGAGGGACATGGAATCTTTTTGGAATAGTAAACTCCAAACACTCATTTGCTGTTTGTTTTTTTTTTTTTTACACTCATTGTCCAGGGAATAGTTAATAGTCCAGTTGGGTTTTGTTTCAATTAATAATGGAAGGAAAAAAAGGAAAGAAAATCAGGGATTAGAATTTAGAGGGTTATTACTTTTTGGTTGGGAGCCCCGGAGTGGTACAAATGGTTATTGTGCTCAGCTGCTAACTGAAAGATTGGTGGTTTGAGTCTACCCAGAGTCACCTCCAAAGAAAGGCCTGCTGATCTACTTCCAAGAAATAAGCCACTGAAGACCATATGGAGCACAGTTCTACTCTGACACAAATGGGGTCGCCACGAGTGGGGTCAACTCAAAAGCAAATGGTTTTACCCTTTGGTTTGATGGCCTGGTAATCTTTTACATCTGTTAAGCAAGGCATTGACATCAGATGCTGCATCGAGCCACCTGAATTCCACATCAACACCTGCAGACACAGTTTTACAAAAGGTGCCTTTGGTTATGCAGTTTCCCTGGAGTCAGGCAGCCCCCAAACCAAGCAAGGAGGGCAGTAGTTATAAAGGTGTCTGTCTTAGTCATCTGGTGCTGCTATAACAGAAATACCACAAGTAGATGGCTTTAACAAACAGAAATTTATTCTCTCACAGTCTAGGAGGCTTGAAATTCAAATTCAGGGTGCCAGCTCCAGGGGAAGGCTTTTTCTGTCTGCTCTGGGAGAAGGTCCTTGTCATCAATCTTCCCGGTCAAAGAGCCTTTCAGAGCAGGGACTCTGGGTCCAAAGAACGTGCTCTTCTCCTGGCTCTTTTTTCTTGTTGGTATGAGGTCCCCCTGTCTCTCTGCTTACCTCTCTCTTTTGTATCTCAAAAATTATTGATTTAAAACACAACCTAATCTTTTAGATTGAGCCCTGCCTTATTAACATAAATGCCTCTAATTCCACCTCATTGACACCATAGAGGTAGGGTTTACAACATAAAGGAAAATCACATCAGATGATAAAATGGTGGACAATCACACAATACTGGGAATCATACCTTAGCCAAGTTGACACACATTTTGGGGGGACCCAATTTAATCCTAGACAGTGTCCGAGACAATTGTTTAGCCTAAAAGGAATGCTAAACCCCACTGCAATAAACTGAAGAAATACACACTGCTTCTGCAGAGGCAGACCTTGGTTTCATGTGGAAATAATGAAAAGAACAGAACAAAAGCTCCTGGTGAGGACATTCTATTTCTGTCAAGTATGTTTATGACACAGAAGCAGTCAGTTGGCTAAGAGTCCGAAGTCTCATTCTGCTGAAATGCTAAAACTGAATAATACATGGCATAGTGTCATTTACTGGAAGCGAGAGGTTTGTTTTATCTTGAGTTTTACACTAGTCAGTCTACTATACCAGAAGTTGTCTTGTTTGGAAATCACGGAAGAACACTAGAGAAAAGTGGAATTACAGAAAAATGGCAGATATTTTGCCATTTTTGCCCTGAAACATCAACTGTGGTTCAGTTGGTAGAAATGGTTTAGTAAATAAATCAGTTTTGTATACAATAATTACTGAAAAAATTCAGTTTTCTTCCTCTCTTACTAAATGAACAATGAGAAAATATAGGAAAAATATCAATTTGGAGAGTCACCAATTATTAGTCTACCAACTTGGAAAGTCACCAAATTACTAGTCTACCCAGGATACCTTTAGTTTGTCCTGGTATGGCCCCAGGAAAATAATCACTGTCTCTAATAATGATAACCACTAACACTTGTTTAGGAGTGCTTGGTTGGTGCAAATGGTTATGGACTCGACTACCAGATGAGAGGTTGATAGTTCAAACTCACTCAGAGGCATCTCGGCAGGCAGCCTGGAAATCTGCTTCTCCATTGAAGGTCACAAACTTGAAAACCCTGTGGAACAGTCTGCATGGGGTTGCTATGAGTCAGAATGGACTCCATGGCAACTGTCAACAACAACACTTGTTCCAGCAGTTACTCTGTGTTAAGCACTGCTCAACATGGTCTATACACATTATCTCACTTAATCCTGCAAGAACCTTATACGGTATCAGTTATTTTTCTTCACAATAATGCTGCATAACAAGCAACCACAAAATCTCAGTACATTAAACAATAAGAATCGATTGCTTACATGTCTGGGGTCAGCTGGCAGGTTGGGGAGGTGGCTAGATGGCTCTGCTGATTGTCACTTGCTCGTTCACATGCCTGGGGTCAGTAATCAAGCCTGGCTTCACCTGGGACTGCAGGGAGAGTCAGCTTTACTCTATATTCCTCTCTTCATCCAGTGGACTGGTCCGAGTATCTTCTAGTGATGGCAGAGGGGAATGAAAGCAAGCAGACAGAAACACACAGGGCCTTTTGAGGTTGAAACTGGCTCACTGTCATTTCTACCCATTTTATTGGCCAAAGGAAGTAAAAAAGCAGAGTCCACAATCAGAGTGGGAGGGCACTGCAAAGTTGCATGGCAAAGGGTATGAATCGGGTTTGTAAGATGTGTTAGCTACTGTTGAGTCAACCCCAGACTCATGGCACCTCCATGTACAACGGAATAAAACACTGCCTAGTCCTGCACCATCCCTATGATCAGTTGTGCATTGGACCATTGTGATTCATGGGATTTTCATTGGCTGATTTTCAGAAGTAGATCACTAGGCCTTTCTTTCTAGTTGATCTTAGTCTGGAAGCTCCACTGGAACCTGTTCAGCATCATAGTAACACATGAGCCTCCACTGGCAGCCAAACAGTGGCTATACCGGAGGTGCACGGACTGGGAACAAAGCCCTGCTCTCCAGTCTGAAAGTGAGAATTTGACCACGGAACCACCACTGTCCCTGTGGATCTAGGAAGGGAGAAGAATGGGGTCTGTCAGGGTAATCTATCACATCAGGGGTTGCTGTCATTATTCTCATTTTGTAAATGATGATTCTGAAACACAGATGATGAGTAATGTGCCTAAATTCTCGTAGCTGGTTAGCAGCAGAACCAGGAAGTAAATCCAGGACATCTGACTCCAGAGCTCACTATAGTGGTTAACCTCTGTACCATACTGCCTTACTCCTGCTTCAACCCTTTGGTTGAAGTCAGTGCAGTCTGGTTTCTGCACTGATCACATGCTCTTCACATGCCCTCCTATGGCTCAGATATCATCAGCATCTCTACGTACTCTGGAGCACTGTTGCTTGCTGTCATCCTTGAAGTTTCTTCCCCTTTGGATTCTGTAGGGCCTGCACTGTCCTGTATCTCCTCTTGCCCTTCCTTGGCCTGGACCTCTCCATCTACCACACAGTGCAATTCCTTGTTTCTTGCCATCACCCTTTCTGAGCACACCCACTCTCCTGGTTTCCACTACCACGTCTCTGCAGACAACCATCTAGCTCACATCTCTAGGTCTGAAAAAACTCACTGTAATTTCCAGCAACCTAGCTTAGTGATTTGTCCCTGTAAAAATGGCATGAGAGCAGTGTCTGACCTCCTCTAACTTCCCAAGGGAGAAGGAGAATCAAGATCAACAACCCAAGGCTGATTCCTATGAGGCGAAGTCAGATATACCTCCTCTCTCTACCATCTTTACCAATTCTGACATCAACCCTCCCTCTCTGCTTCTCTGCTGGGTTTGATTATTCATTACAATGACCAAACAGAATTCACAGATCACACTCATGATTGTGGGGTTTATTAGGAAAGTAACATGTTACAAATGAGGCTCAGGAACACTTGAGGATACAGGTCTTCCATCAGGACAGTATCTTTTCAGCTGTGCCCGCAGGCACATTTCTCTCTGGCCCTAGGCCTCTGCCCTGCTCAGGCAAGTGTTGTGCAGATCTTTTAGCCCCTGCCAGTAAGTCCCTGGAGGTACCCAGGCACTCGGCTTTCTTGCTCTGTTGGCTGGGAAGCCCCCCATACTGTCTTCTGCTGCTAAGTCTCTGCACCCGCTTCTCTCCCACCACTTCTCACCGTCTTCAGGGTTACAACTCACTGTCTGTCTCCTGGGTCCAGGAGCTTCTCAGCGCAGGGATCCCAGGTCCAAAGGATGTGCTGGCTCCTGGCTGATCTTCCTTGGTGGTGGTGGGGTCCTCTCTCTACTGCTCTGGAGTGCCTCATTTCAAACAGAGTGGGGATGGCAAAACTGACCAACCCCTTTGGTGGGCCACAATTATCCTATCACATAGTCCCGCCCAATCACCTGAGTGGGAGTTACAAGACTGTGGCTAGAAAGGTCACATAAAATTGATCCATCTCACCGCAGTCCCATACAAATAATAATAGCCCTGCAAAATCAGAAGCTATTCTTACTAGCATCTTATCATTCAGAATTATGTTACCTAGCAACTCTCCCAATGCTTGAAATTCCACCACAAGAAACTTCCTCTTACAAAATATATCACTAGGACGTATATAATACCTGAAGTTTCCTGTGATACTTCTCTGCTCCCATAGTATCTGTATATGAATTGCCCCTAGTTGACTGCTTTTGACCAACAAAAATGACAATTTCATATGGTTCAACTTAATAGTATGCATTATCTTGTACTATAATTATTTATGTGCTTGTGTCTTTCTATGAGGCTCACATCTCTTTGAGATCATGCTTTCTTCTGCTTTACATCAAATTGCATAGTACAAGACACCATGTGGGGATTGGACCTAGAGATATTCCATAACTCTTTGGTGAATGAAAAAATGTTGTTATGATATCAAACAGGTTTTAGCAGAACTTCCAGGCTAAGGCAGACTAGGAAGAATGGCCTGGTGATCTACTTCTGAAACTCAGCCAACGCAAACGCCATGAATCACAATGGTCAATCTGGAACTGACCATGAGGATAGCATGGGATGGGGCAGCATTTTGTTTCATCGTTCATGGGGTTGCCATGAGTTGGGGCCATCAAGGCCCTAGAGGCTGGATACAGAGTGCTAGGAAGGGAACAGGAGGGGGCTGGGGGCACCAGAGCAAAGGTGGAAACAAAGACCTGTCCCCAATCTGACAATTTCTGCTTGTGTCAGCCTCACCCCACATTCTTTAAATAGC
The DNA here is from genome assembly GCF_030014295.1 of Loxodonta africana. Lineage (NCBI taxonomy): Eukaryota > Metazoa > Chordata > Mammalia > Proboscidea > Elephantidae > Loxodonta > Loxodonta africana. The sequence goes on from NC_087356.1 coordinate 30,398,519, forward strand.
ACTTAAAAGTTTCTCCAGGTGATAAATGCAGTGCATTCTCATTATTTAAAAATTGTAGAAAGTGCAGAATGCCTAAAGAATAAAATCAAAATCACCCATAATCACACCACCTCATGATAGCAGCCATTAACTTCAATATTGGTGAATTTCCTTCAAGGAAGAAAATCTATGCCATTTCTTACACATAGTTAAAATCATGCCATGTGGACAAGTTTTATTATTTTTCTAAATCTCAATAATATTACATTAGCATTTTTGTATGTTGGTGGAGGCACTTCCTAAATAACACTTTTTTTCTTTTTAATTTTAACACAGAATTTTCTTTTTATTTTGGGTTGCTTCCTTAAGACATATTCTCAAAGGTAAAATCACTGGGTCAAAAAGCATGAACATTTTAAGGTTCTTGATACACATTTGGAGCCCTGGCGGTGTAGTGGTTAAGAGCTTGGCTGCTGAACAAAAGGTGGGCAGTTCAAATCCACCAGCCGCTCCTTGGAAACCTATGGGGCAGTTCTGCTCTGTCCTGGATGGTCGCTATGAAGCGGAATCGACTCCACGGTAACTGGTTCGGTTTTTTTTGATACATATTTACACAGTACTTAAAAAAGTAGTACCACAGTACACATGCCTCATTTCAACAGCAGTGCGTGTCTGCAAAATACATAAAAATCATTGTTGAATATTGTGATTTTTACTATTCTTTTCTAATTTGACTGGCTGCATTTTAACCAGTTATTTTTAAGTTTGCATTTACTGGGTTATTACAGAGATTGCATTTGTTTTCAGACGTTTATTAGCATTTTTATTTTCTCAGGAAAATGGTTTGTTCATAACCTTTGCCTTTAATCTATTGAAATCTATGTTTTCTTATCAGTTGATTTTAAGAATAATAGTTTTATTTTTCCCACCTTGTGTTTGACTTCATTTTTATTTTTACAAAAGTAATACCAGCATATAATTAAAAACATCAGGGTACTAAAAGTTTGTGATGAAAAAACAGTAGCCCTTTACCTCCAAGCCACACTTGGGCCCTAGTCTCAGGTAGCAGCAGCAGCCACTGTTAATTTTTTTAGCTGTTTCTTCTGTAATTACATACATTAAAAAAAATATTATTCTTACCTAACCATTCCGGGTGGCATAGCGGTTAAAAGCTACCGCTGTTAACCAGAAGATCGGCAGTTCAAATCCACCAGGCACTCCTTGGAAACTCTGTGGGGCAGTTCCGTCCTACAGGGACCTATAGGGTCCCTATGAGTCAGAATCCACTTGACAGCAATGGGTTAACTATTTGCTGACTCCTGAGTTTCAGATGGTATCTGCTGTGGTACCCTATTATGAAAGATGAGGATTTTGCTCTCTTTTATATGCCAATACACACACACGCTCACATTTTTTCTCCCTCTTTTTATTTTTTAATTGTGGTAAAAGCAAAGTTTTGGTTAAATAAGAAGTCAGAGTTTCTAAACATAATGAGGAATCCTGGATTTGATTCTGGAACAGAAAAAGGACACCAGTGGAGAAACTGGTGGTGTTCAGATGAAGTCTGTGGCTTAATGTAACAGTTGCCCTGGAGTTGATTCGGACTCATGGCAACCCCATTTGCATCAGAGTAGAACCTTGCTCCTTAGGGTTTTCTGTGGCTGATTTTTTGAAAGTAGATCACCGGGCCTTTCTTCCAAGGGTGCCTCTGGGTAGACTCCAGCAGTTAATCTTTTGGTTAGCAGTCAAATGCACGAACTGTTGGCACCACACAGTACTGACAAGTGTACCCTGTTTATGTAAGGCAGTAACATGAGCGGAAGCTGGGTGAAGGATACATGACAGCTCTCTCTACTACCTTTGCAACTTTTCTGTAAATCTAAAATTACTCCAAAGTAAGAAGTTATTGAAAAGAAAGTCAGTGTTTACATTATTACATACATATTTTTCTTCACTGCTGAGCCAGATAATATGCTATGATTTTGTTTGTTTTGGGGTACAACATTTACATTTTTTCTGGGGTTAATAAAAATAATACCTCATTTTAAATTTATTTATGTAGCCATTTTCCAAAGCCTTTTCTTTCCAAATCCTCCAGTAAATCTACTTAACAAATATGACAAATGTCTATCAATATTATCATCCAAATGCTTAAACACATCCGATGATCTAGCAGTTAAATATGTTTTCCCTGACACCTCTATCCTGGCGCTGTGGACTTTATTGCTCTAATCCTATTTGGTCATGTAGCCCTCGTGGCTAAGTGGTTAAGAGCTCAGGCTGCTAACCAAAACATCGGCAGTTCAACTTCACCAGCTACTCCCTGGAAACCCTATGGGGCAGTTCTACTCTGTCCTATAGGATCGCTATGAGTCAGAATTGACTCAATGGCACACAACAACAGTCAAGTTTGGTCAATCTGGAACGTAACCTTTTTCTCTCTTAGTGTTGGATTTCCTGTTTTTTGAATTTCTGTTTTACTCATTCTTAGTTTTCTCCTTCATTTTGCTAAAATGCATCTTCCAAGATCTGCTTAAGAAAGAGTACATGAAGCATAAATATTTGAGCATTTGCATGTCTTAAAATATCCTTATTTTACCTTTGCAGTTGTTTCTAATTTGGTATAGAACATTAGCTGGAAATAATTTTTTTTTTTTTTTCAGAGCTGAGAAGCATTTTTCCATCATCTTCTAGCTTCTGGTGTGACTATTAAATACGATTTTGATTCCAGAGCCTTTCTATGGGCCTATTTTCCTCTTTCTAAGTTTTTATATCTTCCCTTTGTCTCTAAAGTAATAAAATTTTACCATGATGTATCTTGATATAGGCTCTTTTTTATTCACTGTGCTGAGTGTTTTGATGAATTCTTTCAACCTAGGAACATGTCCTTCAGTTCTGGAAAGTTCTCTGATAATTTTTTTTCTTCTTTCTTTTCTCTGATCTCTCTGGAATTTCTACTAATTGAATATCTTAGACTGATCCCTCTTTTCTTTTCTCTCCTACATTATATTGTATCTATTTGATTTTTATTTGCTTTCGAAATGTTTTCTCATTTTGTTTTCTAACTCTTTTATTGCTTTAAAAAATATGGCTACCCTTTTTGTCAGTTTATTTTGGTAGTTTTTTTGTTTGTTTGTTTTCATTTTGAAGCCCCCCTCCCCCTGGGAGGGGATAACCTGTGATCCTAAGCTGCTAATTCATATTTAAGAATAAAGTATTAAAAAATATTAGTTCAGAGAGCAACCATTCCAAGTGACTTTAAAACACAGTAATTTTCACTACACAGCTCTAGTTATTGTAGCTGAAATTACTGGAAAAATTTTTAAACTGTTTTAGTAATTATGTGCCTTGTAGAAATCGATATTGTTATTCTAAGACTTCAGTGTAGGTATTGTGAGATAAAACAAATGAGTAAGTATATGAGATTTTAATTCTGCCATCCTCATGTTGCTGAAATCAGAAATCCCAGCACGAGAGAAAGGACATATAAATGCACAATAGAAGAGATTAAGTCAAAAATCTGTTATGAATTTGAACTGAAAGTATCATCTTAAATTCATTACATAATTCATCTTAAAAAAAAAGATCTTGAAACAATGACAAAGCCCATAGCAATAAGTACCCCTAGCAGCCAGATTATATGCTTATAATAATAACAATCTCATTAAAAGCAACCAAGGTTTCTTAAAGGAAAGACTGATTCCTGGCATGAAACATATTACCATCAAACAGCAAGGACATCTGAGTGACTAATGGTACCATGCCAAAAGGACTCAGGAGGCCACTTAAAAAGGCCCTGGTAGTCAAAGACGGAACAAATTGAGCCCCAAAGAGGAAAATAACTGCAATGGATTGCAATACATCAAATATTTTAAAAATCCTGAGCTCATAAGCATATAAAAGAAATCTAATTGGTCGATTTTAGAAAATACTGGGGAGCTGATATTTTGAAAAGTGGTAAATTAATGGAAAGAATCAAATAGCTGATGGGAGAAGTTTCTCTTTGTAGAAGTATTTTATGTAATAACTAATGACAGAATAATAGAATTACGATATAGTAATATAGAAACCCTGGTGGCAAAATGGGTAAGTTCTACGGCTGCTAACCAAAAGGTCAGCACTTCGAATCCATCAGGCGCTTCTTGGAAACTCTATGGGGCAGTTCTACTCTGTCCTATAGGGTCACTATGAGTCGGAATCCACTGGACTGCAACGGGTTTGGTTTTTTGTTTTTTAATACTGTGCAATTAATGAATCTAGGTATTGAGCATCAGTGACTGTTAACACCATTCAAAAAAAACATAACCAAACATTGTGTTTCTTCTAATGACAGAGCCTGGCACCACCTAAGAAATTGTCTTGCTGTAAAAACAAACCTGAATCAGATAAGTCTCCATTTCCAATTCTTAATATGAAGGAAATACAGAGGACAGAGGCCATGTTAAACATAGCATGGCCAATAATTCCCATTTCTACACTGAAAGGCCCACATCCTGGGCAACTCCTCAGCACTGGACAAACCTAAAAGTTGCCCCTACGTAACTTATGGGCCATAAGGAAAGCCATCAGCAAAATCCAGGACACGGGGAACTCCACACGTGAGGTGGATGCAATGCCCTTGATTTTCATCCATTCCTCCTGTGTTCAGCTCCAGCCAACCTGATGGTGGGCATTTCCAGAGTTCCATGGAGCCCCCGGCTACTGGAATTGTCCTCCTCCACAGGTAACCACATCAAGTCTTCTATTTTGTGGCCACTCCTCCGTCTACTTTTTGTCTCTCAAATTTTTATTGAAATCTCTTATCTGTCATTGTTTCCTCTCCTGTTCTCTTTGCCTTTGTGGGTTTATAAGATGTACAAATGTGCCCCTTAAACCTGTTGCCATCGAATCAATTCTGACTCATAATGACCCTATAGGACAGGGTAGAACTGCCCCATAGGGTTTCCAAGGCTGAAATCTTTAGGGAAACGGACCGCCACATCTTTCTCCAGTGGTATGGCTAGTGGGTTCGAACTGCAGACCTTTTAGTTAGCAGCCAAGCACTTAACCACTACGTCACCAGGGCTCCTTATGTGCCCCTTGAGTCCTACTAAGTAGTGGGTTTCAGGAAGAAGACGGGATAAATATGCATAATCAATCATCACATTTAACCTGATGTCTCTTTTTTTTCTCTTTGTTATGTATTTTGAAAATATTTTCTTCAGTTTGTGGTTTGTCTTTTAATTTTGGTATGTATAAAAGGATGCGTAAACTTTTTAATTTGATATCTTTATATCTATTTTTTCTTTGGTGCCTTCTTCTTCATCAGGTATACGTTAATGATGTTCTCCATCTAGGAATTTAATAAATATTCATTTTCTATTTTTGCTTTTATTTTTTTACTTCCTAATGTATAACTATTAAACTCTAAGCTTTACTTTGATATTGAGTGGATGACAGGACCTAAAATTATTTTTTTTTTTTTCCCAATGAGGTAATTAAGTGTCCTAGAGTACTTTATAAATTATTATTTCTTTTCCTAACTACTATCCGTACGACCTTAACCAAATCACTTAACCTCTCTGAGTCAGAATTTCCTCCTAACAATTCTTACCTCACAGGGCTATTGTAGGGAGTTAATACTGTGTTGCTGTTTGTACAGCGACTGGCAACAAATAATCCATCGATAAATGTTACCTCGTTGTTATCAGCTCTTATTTGTGCTGCAACCTTCATCATTAAATGCTCATGTGACCGGATATTAAAATGGAACTCTTTCTTTTTTGAAGTTTTGAGTGAGATCTCAAAGCTGGAGAAAATAAATATCATGTACCCCTTGTTAAAAAACAAGTTCATGGACTATCTCTGCAAGACTTGCAAAAAGGATGGCTGGCCCCAAACAAATTCTGCCACCATTAGCTCCTATCCTCTCCAGGCTATATAAGAATAAAACAAGGATGCCTCAAGATGGAGTCAGAGTGCTGGGGCCTCCCCCATACATGGAGGAGGAGGTGAGTGCTCCTGAATGTGTCCAAGGATAAGAAGTTGTCCAACTGCTCTGACAGCATTGAGAAAGAGAAAGACAGACTTCTGATTGGTAAGGTCATGAGTTTCCTGTGGGACAGATGGGAATTTTGACCTTGAGACTGAAGCAGGGCCACTGGAAGAAGACAGGAGCTGAAGGGGAGTGATCAGTGTCCAATGGAGGAGGCATTGTCTATACAGGAAATCTCAGTTGGAGGCCTCCAGTTGGGGCATTTGCATCTGTCATGAATTGAATTGTGTCCCCCAAACTTTGATAGGCCATGATTCCCGGTATTGTGAGATTGTCCACCATTTTGCCATCTGATGTGATTTCCCTGTGTGTTGTAAATTCTATCTCTATGAAGTCGATGAGGTGTGATTAGTGGCAGTTTTGTCAATGAGGCAGGACTCAATCTACAAGATTAGGTTTAGTTTTAAGCCAATCTCTTTAGAGATGTAAAAGAGATAAGCGAGCAGAGAAACATGGGGACCTCATACCACCAAGGAAGCAGTGCCAGAAGCAGAGTGCATCCGTTGGAGCTGAGGTTCCTGTGTGAAGAAGCTCCTAGACCAAGGGAAGATTGATGACAAGGACCTTCCTCCAGAGCTGACAGAGAGAGAAAGCCGTCCCTGGAGCTGATGCCCTGAATTTGGACTTCTAGCCTACCAGACTGTGAGAGAATCAATTTCTGTTTATTGAAGCCGTCCATTTGTGGTATTTCTGTTATAGCAGCACTAGATAACTAAGATAGCATCCCTGGAGGAGCTAAAGGATAGAGTCAGTGGGGAACATAAGTAGAAGATCAAAATTTTTACCGTTAGTTGCCAAAAAGTTGGCTCCGACTCATGGCTACCTTAAGTATAACAAAAAGGAAATGTTGCCCAGTCCTGTGCCGTCTTCACAATCTTTGATGTCCAAGTCCATTGTTGCAGGTATTGTGTCAGTCCATCTCATGTAGGGTTTTCCACATTTTCACTGACTCTCTATTTTAAAAAAAACCAACCAATGCCGTCGAGTCGATTCCGACTCATAGCAACCCTCTACTTTACCAATAATTATGCCCTTTTCTAGCAATTGATCTTTTCTGGTGATGTGTTAAAAGTAAGTAAGACGAAGGTTTGCTATTCTTGCTTCTGTGGAGCATTCCAACTGTATTTCTTCTAAGACTGATAGAAGTTCAGGGTAGGGAGAAATATTGAAGGTGTCGACAAAAGTCGGTTTCCTTTTGTGGATCACAGAACCTGATTCAGACCAGAGTTCATAAAGAAAGGAGGTTTTAGTTTGGATGAAGGATTAAAATTTTAGTATTTAGCATTGAAGGTTTGGATTTTTGGACATCTGGTGAAATTCTGAAATTTTCCTGAGATTTCATCCAGTGTCTCAGAAGGAATATTAGAGAAAACCAGTTCGCCAGGGGATGGTAGAAAATCAAACGGTGTGCTTGCTTCGGCAGCACATATACTAAAATTGGAACGATACAGAGAAGATTAGCATGGCCCCTGAGCAAGGATGATACGCAAACTCGTGAAGCGTTCCACATTTTTTGCTGGTGAGGAGTGAGCTTTTTGGATCAGGTGGACACGAGACTATGTGGGCATCTCCTGCCTGGAGGGGAGATGAGAGGGTGGAGGGGGTTAGAAGCTGGCAAAATGGACACGAAAAGAGAGTGGAGGGAGAGAGCAGGCTGTCTCATTACGGGGAGAGTAATTGGGAGTGTGTTACAAGGTGTATATGGGTTTTTGTGTGAGAGACTGACTTGATTTGTAAACTTTCACTTAAAGCACAATAAAAATTATTAAAAAAAATCAAATGGTTTCCCGCTTAATACACTACTTAGTCCAGTTCAGTTACATATATTAATATTACTGCTTATTCACAGGTTTTCATTTCTGTTCTATTATTTCTCTCTATATCCATGTGTCAGGGGTACACTGTGATATTCACTGTAACTTTAAGCCATGTTTTAATATTTGGGAAAATTAAAAAAAAATAGTTTCCATTCGGTGAGGATCTATTCTGCATCAAGTATTATCTTACGTAATCCTCCCAACAAGCATGGAAGGTTACTATTTTCTCTATTTTAAGGCTGAGATCCGTTAAAATTAAAAAACCTTGCCCAACATCTCAAAGTCATTATGTGGCTATCAGATCCCAAAAATGCACTCTTGGCATTAGACCATGCCCAACCTGACAAGCCCCCTCATTCACCTTTTTGTAAAAAAACTTCCCAGTCTTGCCTCTTCATTTCTCCCTGTAAATTTAAGATAATTTTGACATGTCCTTTCACTGAATGAATAATGCACCTGATCAACTATATCCTTTTCCCAGGTCCTCTCTGCCACAGGGTGTAGGGTGTTGGTGGTTCAGTGGTAGAATTCTTGTCATTCCTGCAAGGAACCCAGGTTTGATTCCTGGCCAATGCACCTCAAGAGCAGCGACCACTTGCCTGTTAGTGGAGGCTTGTGTCTTTCTGTGACTTTGAACAGGTTTTGGGGGAACTTCCAGGCTAACACGGACTAGGAAGAAAGGCCTGGAGATCTACTTCTGAAAATCAGCTAATGAAAACCCTATGAATGACAGTGGCCTGATCCATAACTGATAATGGGGTCGTGCAGGACCTAGACAGCAGCTAACAACAAAAACTCTGCCAGAGGAGACTTGTCTTCCAAGGGACACTTAAATGTTTTACATAATAGCCATTCTAGATAGGTGGCACAAACATTTTGTGCTCATCTGCTAACCTAAATGTTGGCGGTTCAAATCTACCCAGCAGTGCTGCTGAAGATCTGCTTCTGTTGAGATTACAGCCAAGTAAACCCTATGGAGCAGTTCTATTAGACAACACATTGACGGGACTCAATGGCGACTAACAATAACCGGATGTTGAAAATGCCTTGTGTATTTTCATACCTGGGTCTCTTCATTTGCTCCTTCCTACCTGGGTTATTTCCTCATAATGCTGGCCCTCCAAATGACACCATGTTTTCCCTGAATTGACTACATTGCTCACACTATTTTTCCCACATTGAACATTTGGAATTAACTACTCCCTTACCTTCCTACTTCCACTGCTCCAAATTACTCCTTTATTTAAAGCCCAATTCAAGTTTCAGATGCTCTACAGTTTTTTTTTTTACCTTCCTACTTCCACTTCCCCAAATTACTCCTTTCTTTAAAGCCCAATTCAAGTTTCAGATGCTCTACAGTTATTCCCATTAGTAGCAACCATCTTCCTGTCTGAATTTATTGTCTACTGCTTTACAATGTTAGGAAAATTCCTGTTAGTATGTGTTTACTATGAAAAACATGGCCCTGCCTCATGACTTACTGAGAGCTCTATTGTTGGGGGAGAGCAAGTCTGTCCTGTGGAATGGGGATGGAAAAGTTTGAGTGGACAGACCAACTTGTGTAATAGGCATGACCAGCCAGCTAGTTGATCTAAAGAATGCTGCCAGCCTGAGTCTGATTCCAATCCACATCTACCCCCAGGTATCCTTGGCTCCCAGACAACCAGGTAATAAACATCAAGTGCCTATTCTGTATTAGGCACTGTGCTAGGGGTGAGTTAGGGAGACTAGTACCCTGCCTTCATAGGGCTTATAATCTAGTTGGGGGAGAAAAACAAGTAAAGGGTAAGAAGTTCACGGTTATATGTATGTTCTAGACTCGCAGCTCAGGGAAATCTTTCTGAGTCAGTTGAGAAATACAGGGGAGGGTCTAGTGCAGGGGGTTTCAACTGGGAACAATTTTTGCCCCCAGCCCCGGGGCCATATGCAATGTCTGAAGACATTTTTGATTGTCACACGTTGCGAGGGAGGTGATACTGGCATCTAATGGGTAGAGAACAACGATGCTACTAAATATCCTACAGTATACAGGAAAGTCCCCCTCCCAAAAAGAATTGTGCAGTCCCAAATGTCAATAATGCCAAGTTTGGGAAACCCTGCTCTAGTGCTAGGGCAAAGAGGCTGAGGGCATCAGGGCTCTTGCTGAGAGACTGGAGTTGAGGGCTGGGATTTAGTAATCATAAGAATGGGAGCAAACAAAACAAAAATCTAGGAACTAGGACAGAGGGCCAATTGGATGAATAGGCCAAAAACAGTGGTAGAAGGGAAGATTGTATGTCCATGCTAATATGGTCTCATGTAGCTCTCACTCAGGGTACTTGATCATGACAGTTGGTTCCCAAAGTTCTCTCAGGGGGAAAAAACAAAAACAAAAAACAACCAGTTGACTCTGACTCATGGTGACCCCGTGTGTGTCAGAGTAGAACTGAGCTCCACACACAGGGTTATCAATGTCTGAATTTTTAGTAGATTGCCAGGCCTTTCTTCTGAGGCACCTCTGGCTGGACTCAAACTACCAGACTTTCAGTGAGCAGCTAAGTGTGTTAACTGTTTGCACCACCCAGATACTCCTCTCTCAGGGAAAGGGGTTCCTAACATGCCACCAGAGCTGACTATCATGGACTTAGGGTTACCATCGTGGAATGAATGAGGTGGGGTGGTAGGATGGAAAACGGTCTTTCAGTATTTTCTACTTAATTTAAGGACAGGTACGAGTTCTTGTGCATATTTACAGCTCCCATAATGCTATCCAGTATTCTATAGATATTCAATAGTGTTTATTGATTGATTCACTGATCGATGATTTCCTTAATTGATCAGGCCATTCATATCCCACCTATGATCAGCTCAGTCAGGACAACTTGGACATATTCTAATGTATCAAGGAATTAAATCTGTCAGTGGGAACCCTGGCAATCATATCACCAGAAGACTTGGCTTCAATTCTGCAGTTAAATAAAAAGAAAACAAGCAAGCTCCAACCCTCTAAGTAGCAAGTAGCATAATCTGCTTACTTATGGGTAGGCCCCTATGAGAAATAAAACTGACAGGCAGTAGCTTCAGTGATGAATTACAGAAAGGCTTCATTTAGCCCACTCTACCTAGACAAAACCTCCTGCAAACCTCTGGAGAAATTAATGTGTCTTAATTTGAATTAGTAGATAATTTCAAATCAGCTGTTTTACATATTTAGCTGCTACTTCTTTCCATCTTAGGCTATATTTTCCCCTCAACCTGCTTCCATCTGACTCAACAACACATTTTGATCCTGGTTCTGGAAGTGCAATATTGAAGCTAAATATTTTAGGAGCTAACTATTGAAGTAAAAATCAGTGGACATAAATCATGCCCTTACCCTCCCCCAAATGCCTAACTGTCTCTTTCCTACAGAACCTTGATGTCTGCTTGTTCTCAAAATCGTCATGTCACGTTATGGAGGGCATGACCTCCCAGGGTGTTGTTGATGTTGTCGGTGGCCGTTGAGCAGACTCCAGCTCATGGTGACCCTGTGTATAACAGAACAAAACTTTGCCTGATGCTGCACCATCTGCATGACCACCGGTATGTCTGAGTCCATTTTCGTGGCTATTGTGTCCGTCTGTCTCATTGAGGGTTTCCCTCATTTTTGCTGACCCTCTGCTAACAATGATGTCCTTTTCTGGGGATTAATCTTTCCTGATGATGTGTCCAAAGTAAGTGAACTGAAGTCTCACCATCCTGGCTTCTAAGGAGCATTCTGGTTGTATTTGTTCTAAAACTGATTTGTTCATTCTTCTGGCATTCCATGGTGTAGTCAATATTCCTTGCCGACACCACAGTTTGAGTGATCAGTTCTTCTTCTGTCATCTTTTTTCTCCCAGGGTAGTGACCTGACAATGGAGAACCCTAAAAGTCAGAAAGACTTTAAAAATCCAAAGAAATTCACTCTTTAGTAGTAGACTTTCAGCACCACAAAGGCAATTGTGGACAGGGAAAGCCTCTGAGCACCCCTAAAAATCACAGCATATCGACAAATAAATAATGATGTCATTGCTTGGTCGTTAACTTGCTGTGGGACCTTGATCATGAAACATTCTCCTTTTGTATCTTCCTCCTTGACTATACTTGGTTTCCACTTACCAATCAATACTGATGAGGATGTCATCAAATGAGGAGGGCCAAATCAAGATCTCTCTTTCATAATGATTGTCACAGTTCCACACATGGTGATTCTGAGCTTCTGGAGCAGAGGCCCTGGTGCGTACTGAATTGGCCTCTGAGGATTATGGAGAGCAGTGTCTTCTTTCTCCTAAGTTGCTGCTCCTTCTTGCTGTGAAGACTTCTCTTATAACACGTTTAGAAAGACATTCACACAACCTAGTATTGTGATATAAGGCAGCGAAGCCAGACTTTAGGCCACCCTTAGCATTTTAGTAAAACCTGGTTTTCCTATACATGGAAAATAAATTGCCAGTGAAGCTTCCACTAAGTTTGGTCTCTGATTTATGAGATGAAAATATAATTTTTTCTTATCCTAGGGGAAGTAGAAAAAAACAAGTTATTTTCACTTTCTTCTAGAACACTTAAATTGACCTAAAGTCATCAGCTATTTAGGTATATTAGTCTTGGTCTTGAAAGAAAAACAACTGTAGGTATACAGAAAAAGAGGTGCCTACTTGCGCAGCAGAATCAGAGAAGACTTCACAGAGAGGTAATTTTTTTTTTCTGGTCATTGAACGCTGCATGAGCAGGACATTTCTAGACATACTAAGAATAACAGGACATTACAACTGCTTCTGTATTAAACAGCCAACAAATATTAGTCAGGGCTTTGAACCAATTCTTCCCAGTTAATCATGTCCAAGGAAATGACACTAGAATGGATCCTAATTTTTAAAATTTGAGTAAACTAGAATCATAACCCAAAAAGGAAAAATTATGGGTTGAAGCCCTGCTAGAAACTTAATCTTCCTCTTAGAAAACAAGGGCAGAGTATGCATTGCATAGCAACGAAATCTCTTGCCCATCAGATTTGGCACAGAGTTGGAAACATGACGCCCTGCTCAAAGATGGTGGCCAACTACAATGCTGTGAATCAGTGTCCCTCTCATAAGTCCTAGTAAAAATCCAGTCTCATGCATCGGGCTCCTGAAACGGCTCACTGTGCTTCTTCCAAGTCTCCCATTCCAGGACTTCTACCTCAAATTTTTCCCATTTCAGTTATGGTGCCAGATCACCCAAATTAAAAAAGTTCGAGTCTCTTCTGGTTTCACTTACGGGCCATGAATGAACCTGTTTGAACTGGTTAAAGCCCCGATATTAGTAGCTTAAAATAATAAAAATAAAGGTTAATTTCTTATTAATACTCTATGTCTCTTGTGGATTAGCAGGCACTCTACTCATCGTAGTCATTCAGGAACCAGACTCCACAAAGATGCTTGATGCCATGCCAGAGGGAAGAGAAAACAGCAACCCCCACTGGCTCTGAGAGTGACACACAGCACTTCCATTCAGTGTTCACTAGAAAGAGTTGAATGGCCATTCCTAGATTCAAGTTGTCAGGAAGAGTAGTTCTCCCATGCTCCCAAGCGAGGAAGTCAGAATTTTGGTGAGCAGCCTTAAAAGTTGTCATGAGGCATGTGCATAAGAACAAAAGTATAAAAGAGCTTGAGGCACAGTAAAAAGTTCAATAGGAGGGAAGCTTAAAAGACGGGTTGGAAAACAGTCATGAAAAACCTTGTATACCATACTATCTGGAATTTATCCTGAAGGTATGGAAAGCTAAAAAAAGGATTTTGAGCCAAGGAATGATGTGATTATATTTGTTTAAGGCAGCTGATAATTAAACCCAAACAACAACAACAAAAAACCCAATGCCGTTGAGTCTCTTCTGACTCATAGCGACCCTATAGGACAGAGTAGAACTGCCCTATAGAGTTTCCAAGGAGCGCCTGGCGGATTTGAACTGCCAACACTTTGGTTAGCAGCTGTAGCACTTAACCAATATGCTACCAGGCTGATAATTAGACATTAAAATCCAATAAACCAGCACAGCTATCTCCATTGCTGCCTCTTCTGGAGAAATTCACAGATAACCTTGATGGGCTCCTCCTTAAGTCCTAATAAGAAGAAAGAGTGAACTTGGGTTCATAACGGGGCAGTATAATTTGCTCTCCTGATTTAGTAACTGGGAAAGCAAAGTGTCCGGAGCAGTACGAGGTGAGTACTCTGTTTTGTAATGTACTTCTTAGAGTCCGCTCAGGTTCTGGTGGCACAACCATACATGTTGGGTGCACTGTCTCATGTTCAATGATTAGAAGTGCTATTTTTCAGGCTCTGATAGAAAGTAGCATCAGCAAAGTTATTTATAATTTACCATCCTGGCTCTTCATCCAGGAGCAAGGTTGAAACAACCTGAATCTGTGGGTGTGATTCTCAAGGACTCAGGAATTTGTACTTTGAAGCCTTTTGCTTGAGCAAACCAACCCAAAAAATCTGTTGCCATTGAGTTGATTCCAACTCACAGTGACCCTACAGGACAGAGCAAAACTGCCCCATAGGGTTTCCAAGAAGTGCCTGGTAGATTTGAACTGCCAAACTTTTGGTGAGTAGCCTTAGCTCTTAGCCACTACGCTACCAGAGTTTGGAGCCTTTCCTAATTCACTCACTACTCTGAGCACAGAATTCACAGTCGTACCGTCCTGAGATGTCAGAGGACAAAGGTGAGGGCTAGCAGAACAATCTGAAAATGAAGAGGTGTAATAGTTGTCTGTGGCTGCTGTAACAAGTTACTACAAACTTGTTGGCTTAAAATGACAGAAATTTCACAGTTCTGGAGGTGAGAAGTCTGCAATCAAAGTATCAGCAGGGCCCATGTTCCCTCTGGTGGGTCTAGGGAGATTTCATTTCTCACCTTTTCCTGGTATCTTCAGGCATTCCTTAGCTTGTGGCCACATCACTCTAATTCCTGCCTCCATGGTCACATTGCCACCTCTTTTTATGTATGTCTTCTCCTCTGTGCGTCTGTGCCCAAACTCCCTCTGCCTCTCTTATATTTACATGTGCTTGCATTAGGGCCTACCCAGATAATCCAGGATAAATTCCTCCTCTCAAGATCCTTAACTTAGTCACATCTTTTGCCATATAAGGTAATATTCACAGGTTCCAGGGATTGCAGTGTAGATATATCTTTTTGGAGGTCACCGTTCAGCCCACCAAACAGGGGAAATCTTGGAATAAAGAGATATGGAGAGGAGTTGAGCCCCTAAATGTGCATTTAAAACACGTTCGAAGTTTTGACTGACTGCCAAACTACACACATAAAGGAGAGACCCAAGAGACCTTGGTAAAGAAACAGGAGTTGGAAGCTAAAAGAACTGAGTGGATATTTCACCTATTGCCAGTTGAAAGAAAACCATGGTTGGAAGTTTGACTCTAGCCAAATTAATTCCTTACTAGAAAAAAATATTACACTTCAGAGGAACATAGCAGAATCTAAAGCCTCTACCAAGGAGTCATCTTCTACCCAAAATCCTGCGTGAGACCTTTGAAGCTCAACTACTGGCAACTACAAAGGCTTTACTTGTCAGACCTCATGGGGAAAAGGTGCCCACCCCACATGAAACTTGGTGCATGACCAGTACATTACAGACTCTGGATGGAATTGCAACCAAGGACTCAGGCTCTTCCAGGCTGGCCATGCTGTTATGCATATATGCATATCTAACCTCCGTTCAGAAACCTTTTTGACTGAGACAGTGTTCAGCACCTCCCTTAAGGCTTCCTTATCAGAGGACCTTGAAGATACTTTCCTACATTCTGAGTCCCTACTTTTCCCACTCTCCTTCCCCCTGGTCCCAAGTTCCAGGCAATGACCAGAAGTTTTTGTTCAGGGTTCACTTGGTAGTAAGACAATCTCCCCTTCTGTGCTGAGCCACCTGATCTTTCCTCAGTGACAATCTGTGGGGGAAATGAAACATTGGGGGAGTCAGTACTACTCCTCCAGTTTGGCCTCTTGCTTTTATATTATCACCGTAAGTGAATAAAGGCTTGTTAGTTTCAGTTTGGCTTGTTCTCCTAATTGATCACCTCAATACCTGGCAGCTCTCAACATCTACTGAATATAATTCCTAATGTCCATTTTTCCATAAAAATTCATGATACATGTGAAGAAATGTAAAAATTATGGCCATACTCAAAAAAGAGAAAGAACACGATGACAAAGGAGGAGGGGGAAGATAAAATATAAACCAATCCCAAGATTACCTAGATGCAGCAACTAGAAGACAAGTACTTTAAAGCAGCTATTCATTTAAATCCTTGAACATACTTATAATTTTTTTATTATAAATATGTTCAAGGATTTAAATGAAAATATATACACGATTAATAAATAAGTGGAGAATCTCAGCAGAGAAACAATATTTAGGGAACAAAATGTAAATCCTAGAGCTGAAAAATAAAATTATTGAAATGAAAAATTAGTTGGATTGACTTAACTATAGACTGGGAATAGCAGAACAAAGAGTCAGTGAATTTAAAAATAGATTAATAGAAATGATCTAATCTGAAGAACAGAGAGAAAAAAAATAAATAAAAATGAACACAGCCCCTCAGAAACACATGAAGTCATTTATAAAGCAGTCTGATATATAAGTAATTGGAATTCTAGAAGGAGAAATGGGAAATAATGTGACAAAAAATACTTAAAGAAATAACGAGTAAAATTTAGGAAAGACGTCAATTTAGAGATCCAAAATGCCTCATAACCCGAAGCAGTATAAGTGCAAAGAAAATCACATCTATACACATCATAGTCAAATTGATTAAATCTAAAGAGGAAATTTTGAAAGCAGCAAGAGAAAAATGATGCATAATATACAGTGGAACAATTTTCAGAAAACAATGAAGAATAGAAGATAATAGCTTCTATTACGTCTCAGGCATATTACAAACTACAGCTAACACATAGAAATGTGCTTTAACCAAACTCACAAACTGTCATTGTGGAAGTTAGGACCATGTTTCTTACTCATTAGTGGAATATTGGGGCAAATGGGAAGTCTCCTAGGGATGGGCAATAACTATCAGGCTTGAAAAAAGGCATAGCAATTCCAGTCCATTTATAGATACGTAAACCTAGAAAGGCATTTAAACCAGGGGACTAAATGGGGGATTAGTTTAGAAATGTAGTGTAGTGGTATAAGAAATGTCAGATACATAACTATGGCAATATGAAACCTCTATATCCCCAGGTCATCCAGCCTTATGGGGTCATTTTTCCTCTAAATGGCTTAAATCTCCTATCCCATTCTAAGGGGGTTCCTTTGCCCCCATTGAACTCTTCATGTTTACTCTCTCACCTCCCACTCTTACTGTCCTCTCACCTCTCATAACTTCAGGGGTTGAAACAATTGCTCCCTATTCAATCCCCCGAAGTGTTACTAACTCAAGGCTATTGTAAAAAGCAGCTTTACTCAAGACAGTAGAGAATAAATTCTATATAAACTGGTAAAACTGAATGTCAGATGTGTGTTCCTGGAACTCATCAGCCAATCCCACTGACAAAGGAATTTCATACTGGCCTTGTTTTTTCTTATGCTCTTTATTCCCACCATGTTGCTTGGGCCCCTCTTCTCTGAATACTTACTCTTGCATTTGTCCTTTTCTCTGAACACCCTGAGGTCCCACCTCTCTCCACTCTGTCTAGAGCTGCCAGGGGCAACTTCCAAATTTCTGTTATTTTATATGCGGAATGATCGAATATGATCTAGTTCTTTTTTTGTTTCACCATCACTTTCTTTCAAGACTAGTTCAGAAACTTAAACTTTTACAACAACAAACTCTGAAGCCAATTACCTAAAAACAAAAGCAAACATTTCCTAAGAAGAATTCCATCCCATCAGGTGGGCACTTTAGACTATGTTGGCATCTCCTGCCCAGAGGGGAGATGAGAGGGTGGAGGGGGTTAGAAGCTGACAAAATGGACACAAAAAGAGAGAGTGGAGGGAAGGAGCGGGCTGTCTCATTAGGGGGAGAGCAATTGGGAATATCTAGCAAGGTGTATATAAGTTTTTGTGTGAGAGACTGACTTGATTTGTAAACTTTCATTTAAAGCGCAATAAAAAAAAAAAAAAAAAGAGAATTCTATCCCATACCAGTAGTTTTTCAAGATGTGGGCCTGGATCATGTATCAGTCAGAGTCCCAGTGGAAACCAATTATCAAATTAGGATCATTTGAGGCGAGTTTAATAAAGGGAACCTGAAAATGCAGTACCTGTGTTTCACAGTGGGCCTGCTGGCATCTCAAGCCTATAGCAGGTCTTGAACAGGCATACTAGACTCAGGATCTAGTTTGTAAGATGAGGATGGTTATTACAGGACTCTAGCTTTCTGACTTAGGACCAGAAGTCACCTGAACAAAAGCTCAGCGCTAAGCAGCAAAGGGAGGCTGGTGATATTTCTGTATTTGCTTTAATATATTGATTCTTTCCAAAAAGTCTGCAACTAACGTATTCAATTATTCATCCAACAAATACTTATTGCACACCTACTAAATGCCAGGTAATTCTATGTGCTGGGAATACATCAGTAAATAAATTAGACAAATATTATTGCCCTTATGCAGCTTACATTATAGTGGGAAGAGATAGAAAATCATTATAATCAATAGGTAAATTATATGGTATACTCAAAGTAATAAGTGCTATAGAAAAAAAAGAGAAAGAGGGATTATGAGTGTTGGAAGGGTATTGCAATTTTAATTGGAGTAGTCAGAGTAGACCTCATTTTAGAAGGTGACATTTGGGAAAAAGCTTTATAGGAGGGGGAGTTGGAGTGAAGACTATGGAGGCCCTTGAAGGGCCCTCTATGGAATTTGGCTTTTACTCCAAGTAAGATGGGAAGTCTTACAAGAGTTTGAGCAGAGTGACATGATCTGACTTACATTTGAAAATGGTATGTAGGTATATGGGTTATAGAAAGCCGTAATGCAGGCGTTGTTCACTTGAGGGTTTAGCATGGGGTGGACAGTTACTTAGAGCAAGATGTGGCAAGTGGGAAGGGGCCATGATCTGAAGCTAGATTCATCAGTTGCCCCAGGTCAAAGTTAGGAGAAATAATAACTCTATAGACAGCGCTTAGAAAGTTCAGTCCTCAAGGCATGAATTTTATTATGGGTGTCAAGATGAAATAGAGTGTGTTTCTGCAAATCAGTGTAGTCCTGCTGTAGGGAAGCAAGGGTAAGCTGTACTTAAAGACTGGAGTATGAATATAGAATCCGACAAAGCTGTGTGCCAGTGGCAGGGCCATGGGAGTGGCTAAAGTTTCAGTGCAATAGCAAGAAGGGCAGCTGTCCTGGGAGAAACCTTGGGCAAAAGGGGCTGGCACAGAGGCAATAGTCCGCTTGCATGAACTGGGGCACATGGGGAGATGAGGTTCTAACATGCAGGGGACTGTGCTTTGGGAAAGTTTAGTGTCCGGTGATCAGAGAAAAGGAGCAGCACCTCAGATTTGGGCTAAATAAGGGTTAGTCCCTGACTCCAGGGAGAGGCTGGAGCTGTTCAATTCCATTGTCTTTCAGGTTAAGAGTGGTCCTGGGAACTGAAGTTGGGTACAGCCACCAAGGCGGGAATCATTGCCCAGGTGCTGTAAGGAGAAGTGGGAATGCTGAGGCTGAGACTGGGCTGGGTTGAGAACAGTGATGTGAGCCCTGCCATTTCTCACTCAAACTATCTTCTGGCTTTTCACTTTTTCCCAGAGCTTCTTTGCCTGCCTAGTCAATGCTTTATTTGTAAGCATCAAGTCTACCTTTTTGAACTCGATAATAATGTACAATGTTTTCAAACTGCCTCACTAAAGGAGTAATTATGAATTTTTAGATTGTTTTTACACCAAAGTGTTATATTTTGAAATAACGTTTAAATAGAACAAAGTATTTAGGGAAAGATGCAAAGTGGCTTCTTCATAAGAAGGTAGAAAAATCTGGACTTTGCCTTGGAGTATGATTTAGGTTCCCTGGTTAGTTCCACCCTAAGACTTTGCCTTGGAGTATGATTTAGGTTCCCTGGCTAGTTCCACCCTAAGACTTTGCCTTGGAGTATGATTTAGGTTCCCTGGCTAGTTCCACCGCAAGACCTGAACAGTAAGGGTCCGTGCTCATTCTAAGGCTTTGCATATCACAAACATCAAAAAATAAATTTGGGGGAAGAACACGCCATACTTTTATTACTTGGAATCTGGCATCAGTGCTTGCTGAGTACTATCCATAACTATAAACGTTTGCTCCTGTGATTAACATCTTTCAGAACCCAGGGAAATGCTTGCCTACTTTTTTTGCCTTGTGTAGTCAAAATAAAAAGTGACTGATCCCAAATGTAGCTTCGTGGGTTGTGCTGCTGCTGCAGATACACCCTGCTTTGAAGTTCAAGAGAACTTGAGCAGTGAAAGTGCTTCTATAAAAGACAAATTAATTGACTTACCAAACTCTTTCAGATAGCATGAAGGCAACAACTTCTCGCACAACAAGGATTGTTTCTCCTTAATACTGAGTATCTATTTTCTTGCTTCTGTTTAAACTCATGTTTTTGGAGTTTTTGAATTTCACAGCTAGTATAGATTGCCAATAATTGCAAATGGCAGCTGAGGAATATTTTGTAATATTAAATAATTCAGATAACTATAACATTTATATGTGTATAGATCTTGAT
Source organism: Loxodonta africana (assembly GCF_030014295.1). NCBI lineage: Eukaryota > Metazoa > Chordata > Mammalia > Proboscidea > Elephantidae > Loxodonta > Loxodonta africana. The sequence goes on from NC_087356.1 coordinate 30,419,035, forward strand.
GTAAGTTTTAAATATGAAGTTATTAAATAAAAAGTTGATGTCCATTAATTGTATCTGTATTTTGCCTTTTAATTTTTAATAACTTGCACATCCTAGGAGAAAAAAATTGCTTAAAAACATCAATTAGTTTTAATTATTTGACTTTTTATATTTCCTTTAATTTAGATTTTTAACGAAAATGTATATAAATTTTGTAGAATTCAAATATAACTCCATTTCATGTTTTTTTAACTGCTTGGATCATTAATTTTGATAGAACATATGATTTTGCTAGAGTGGAGAAAAAAATGAACATGATAGAATAAATACATAATACATTGTGAATTATGTATGTCTTGGTATTATTACTTATCTAAACATTGCCAGCCTACTAACAGACACCCATACCAAAACCCATTGCTGTTGAGTTGATTCCCACTCATGGTGACCCTACAGGACAGAGTAGAACTGCCCCATAGGGTTTCCAAGGAGGGCCTGGTGGTTTCAACCACTGACCTTTTTTTTTCCTTAAATTTTTTTTTTTAATTTATTATGCTTTAAGTGAAAGTTTAAAAATCAAATCAGTCTCTCATACAAAACTTGCTATGTACCCCTAGCCGCTGTCCCCCTAATGTGACAGCACACTCCTTCTCTCCACCCTGTATTCCCCATGTCCATTCAACCAGCTTCTGTCCCCCTCTACCTTCTCATCTCGCCTCCAGACAGGAGCTACCCACATACTCTCATGTGTCTACTTGAGCCAAGAAGCTCACTCCTCACTAGTATCATTTTCTGTCTCATAGTCCAGTCCAATCCCTGTCTGAAGAGTTGGTTTTCGGAATGGTTCCAGTCTTGGGCTAACAGAGGGTCCAGGGGCCATGACCTCTGGGGTCCCTCCAGTCTCAGGCAGACTATTAAGTCTGGTCTTTTTACAAGAATTTGAGGTCTGCATCCTACTGTTCTCCTGCTCCATCAGGGATTCTCTGTTTTTTTCCTATCAGGGAAGTCATCGGTGATAGCCAGGCACCATCTTGTTCTTCTGGTCTCAGGCTGATGGAGTCTCTGGTTTATATAGCCCTTTCTGTCTCTTGGGCTCATATTTATCTTGTGTCTTTGGTGTTCTTCATTCTCCTTTGCTCCAGCTAAGATGAGACCTATTGATGAATCTTAGATGGCCGCTTGCTAGCTTTTAAGACTCCAGACACCACTCACCAAAGTGGGATGCAGAATGTTTTCTTAATACATTTTGTTATGCCAGTTGATCTAGATGCTCACTGAAACCATGGTCCCAGATCCCCCTCCCTGCTACTCTGGCCTTTGAAGCATTTAGTTGTATTCAGAAAACATCTTTGCTTTTGGTTTAGTCCAGTTGTGCTGACCTCTCCTGTATTGTGTGTTGTCTTTCCCTTCACCTAAAATAGTTCTTGTCTACTATTTAATTAGTGAATACCCCTTTCCTTCCCTCCTCACCCCCCTAACCATCAAAGAATATTTTCTTCTGTGTTTAAACTTTTTCTTGAGTTCTTATAATAGTGATCTCGTACAATATTTGTCCTTTTGCCACTAATTTCACTCAGCATAATGCCTTGCAGATTCCTCCATGTTATGAGATGTTGCACAGATTCATCATTGTTCTTAATCGTTGTGTAGTATTCCATTACATGAATATACTGTAATATATTTATCCATTCATCCGTTGATGGGCACCTTGTTTGCTTTTATGTTTTTGCTATTGTAAAGAATGCTACAATGAACATGGGTGTGCATATTTCTGTTCATGTGAGGGCTCTTATTTCTCTTGGATATACTCCAAGGAGTGGGATTGCTGGATTGCATGGTAGTTCTATTTCTAGCTTTTTAAGGAAACACCAAATCAATTTCCAAAGTGGTTTGTACCATTTTACATTTCCACCAGCAGTATTTAAGTCGAACTGCTGACCTTTTGGTTAGCAGCTAAACTTCTAACTATTATGCCACCAGGGTTTCCAACAGACGCTCAGACATATGCAATAATAATTAAATTTAATCACTTTGATATTTTGTTGAATTTCAGTTATATAAAAACCACAGTTTTATACATTTTTAAGTTGTTTTGATGAACATATATTTGTCAGGGTCAAAGGGAACATATTTTATTAAATGGTTGGTTTATAACTTCTATACATTTAGATAAGGAGCCCTGGTGGCACAGAGGTTAAGTGCTTGCCTGCTAATCAAAATGTCAATGGTTCAAACATACCAGCTGCTCCATGGGAGAAAGATGTGGCAGTCTGCTCCTGTAAAGATGACAGCCTTGGAAACCCTATGGAGCAGTTCTACTCTGTCCTATAGGGTCACCATGAGTCCTAATCTACTCAACAACAATGGGAAATGAGTACACAGGGTGTTTGCCACAAATTGCTTCTGAGATTGGACTGTTAATCCAGCTACCAAGATCCAACGTTTTATTCTGTGCTGTGTGCTTTTTACATGTCATCTTACTTAGTATCCAAACCACTTGATTTTCATCCCCACTGTGTAGATGAAAAAGCTGAAGATCTATGTTGTTAATTCTTTTGTCCATTGCCAACCTTTCAGTTAGCAGGTGAGGACTTAAACACTGGGCCACCAGGACTCTTCTTGTTTACTTGATGGTTATTTTCTGGATCATTGTCTTGGAGGGCTGAATTACAGAAAAAAATTCAAACAACTACAAAAGTATAAAAAATAGTATGATAAATTTTAAATTATCTGTGTATATCTCTACATACTCGTCTCCTCCCATGGATTATTTTGAAGCAAATTCCAGCCATCATATCATTAAATTAATAAGTGCACTTTTTTTTTTTCATCTCAGGAGGTCTTTTTAGTATATGGAAACTAACATATTTTAGGATTTATCATTTGTATGAATTTTGGTCCTGACATTTGGCAGCATTCCAAAGTCTTAATTTCTTCTCTCTCACCAGGTACTCTGGAAATGGACTAAGCAGCAAGTTAGTAGATTATTGCTTTAGGTCACTTAAACACAGAGTGTTTGCACTTTGCGAGTTTTGTAATTCCTGGTAATTTTCATACTAGTGTTATCCTTACGTGCCGTGTATCTATCATCTACAGAAACACCAGTAGAGCTCTTCTTCCCCTCCCCATACCTGCAAGAATATTAAAATTGTTCTATGTGGTTGGTTTCTCTCTAATTATTAGCAGTAAAACTCTTACAAAGAGAACAAGGCTTATTTGTATACATGTGTTTCACAAACTGCAGGGTGCAGAACAAATCAAGACACTCTATCTTGCTTCCCAGGGAGCCCAGTGTATGAGTTCCATGTTGCTACTGCAACAAATTATGATAAATTTACTGGCTTGAATCAAAACAAATCTATTATCTTACAGTTCTGGAGGTCAGAAGATTAAAATGGTTTGCTGAGCTGGCTGTTCTGGAGGCTGTAGGGGAGAATCTGCTTCCTTGCCTTTTTTAGAAGAAACCTACATTCCTACATTGGGTCAACCAGATAACCCAGGATAATCTCTTCATCTCAAAATCCTTAATTTAATCACATCTGCAAAATCCCTTTTGTCACATATTCACAAGTTCTAGGGATTAGCATATGAACATCCTTCAAACGTGTTGTCATTGAGTTGATTCCAACTCATAGTGACCCCATACAACAGAGCCGAAGTGCCCCATAGGGTTTCCGAGGCTGTAAATCTTTACTGAAGCAGACTGCCATGTCTTTCTTCCTCGGAGCCACTGGTGGGTTCTAACTGCCAACTTTTTGGTTAGCAGTGGAGTGCTTAACCTCTGCATGACCAGGGCTCCTTATGAACACCTCTGTGTTGTTGTTGTTAGGTGATATCCGGTCAGTTCTAACTCATAGCAATACTATGTATAACAGAATTCAGCACTGCCTGGTCCTCATGATCGCTGTTTTGCTTGAGTCTATTGTTGCAGCCACTGTGTCATTCCATCTTGCTGAGGGTCTTCCTCTTCTTCATTGACACTCCACTTTACCAAGCATGATGTCCTACTCCAGGGACTGGTCCTTCCCGATAACATGTCCAAAGTATGTGAGACAAAGTCTTGCCATCCTTGTTTCCAAAAAGGACTGTGGCTGTACTTCTTCCAAGACAGATTTGTTTATTATTCCAGAAGTTCATGGTACAGTCAATATTTTTTGCCTACACCACAATTCAAAGGCATCAATTCTTCTTCAGTCTTCCTTATTCATTGTCCAGCTTTCACATGTATATGTGGTGATTGAAAACACCGTGTCTTGGGTCAGGTGCACTTTAGTCCTCAAAGTGACGTCTTTGCTTTTTAATACTGTAAAGAGGTCTTTTGCAGCAGATTTGCCCAATGCAATGTGTCATTTGATTTCCCGACTGCAGCTTCCATGGGCATTGATTGTGGATCCAAGTAAAGTGAAATCCTTGAGAACCTCGATATTTTCTCTTTTTATCATGATGTTGCTTATTGGTCCAGTTATGAGGATTTTTGTTTCCTTTATGTTGAGGTGTAGGGTTGCTATGGGTTGGAATCGACTCCATGGCAATGGCTTTTTTTTTTTTAATAACTCATACTGAAAGCTATAGTCTTCGATTGTTATCAGTAAGTGCTTCAAGTCCTCTTCACTTTCAGAAAGCAAGGTTGTGTCATCTGCATATTGCAGATTGTCAATGAGCCTTCCTCCAATTCTGATGCCTCTTTCTTCTTCGTATAGTTCAGTTCCTCCGATTATTTGCTCAGCATATAAGTTGAATAAGATACAACCCTGACACACACCTTTCCCGACTTTAACCCACACAGTATCCCTTTGTTCTGTTTGAATGACTGCTTCTTAGTCTATGTACTGGTTCCTCATGAGCACAATTAAGTGTTCTGGAATTCCTACTCTTCCCAATATTATCAATAATTTGTTATGACCCACACAGTCAAATGCCTTTGCATAGTCAATAAAATGCAGGTAACCAGGTTTCTGGTATTCTCTGCTTTCGGCCAAGATCCTTCTGACATCAGTAATATCCCTCATTTCATGTCTTCTGAATCCAGCTTCGACCTCTGGCAGCTTCCTGTCAATGTACTGCTGTAATCACTTCTGAATGATCTTCAGCAAAACTTTACTTGCGTCTGAAATTAATGATATTGCTTGATAATTTCTGCATTCTGTTGGATCTCCTTTCCTTGGAATGGGCACAAATATGGATTTCTTCCAGTTGGATGGCCAGGTAGATGTCTTCCAAATTTCTTGACATAAGCGGTGAGCAACTCCAGGGTTGCTTCCGCTTGTTGAAACATCTCAATTGATATTCCGGCAATTTCTGGAGTCTTGTTTTTTGCCAATGCCTTCAGTGACGCTTGGACTTCTTCCTTCAGTACCATTGTTTGTTGGCCATATGCTATTTCCTGATGTGCATGAATGTTGACCAGTTCTTTTTGGTACAGTGACTGTGTATTCCTTCCATCTTTTGATGATTCCTGTGTCGTTTGATATTTTTCCCATAGAACCCTTCAATATTGCACCTCAATGCTTGAATTTTTTTCTTCAGTTCTTTCAGCTTGAGAAATGCCAAGTATGTTCTTCTGTTTTGGTTTTCTAACTACAGGCCTGTGCACACTTCATTATAATACTTTACTTTGTCTTTTCAAGTCACCCTTTGAAATTTTCTATTCATTATTCTACTTCATTATTTCTTCCATTTGCTTTATTACTCTATGTTCAAGAGCAAGGTTCAGAGTCTCTTCTGACATCCATTTTTGTCTGTTCTTTCTTTCCTGTCTTTTTAATGACCTTTTGTCCTTGATGTCATTTCTCAGCTCATCTGGTCTTTGGTCATTATTGTTCAATGTGTCAGTGAACACCCTTAATTATTATTATTCAGCCTACCATACCCAATCTGTTGGGAGGGTAGAAGAAAAAGGAAAAAAGAGAAGGAATGCAAGAAAAATAGAAAGAAGTAGCTGGTGGCGAGAGGACCACAGGTTTATAGCAGGACAGTGCAGATAAACTGAAGTAACCCTATGGGTTTAACTTGTAGGAAGGTGGTTTTCAACAGTTGGCAATTTGATAGGTAGAACTGTCTATCTGAAACCTGCTGTGGGTTTCAGGAGAGTGGTGAAACTATCACAGAGAAACTTAGGAATATGGACTATTTTGGTGTTTTTTCTGTGAGTTGCAATTAACTCAACGGCAATTGGAACATACATAATTGATATTCATAAACATGTCTTTTTACCATGAATCATTCTCATAATGCTTATTTACTCTGAATGTACACCTAAGTTTAGACTCTAAGAATCCTAAAATAAAAGGAAAAATACTACATAGGTACCAGAATATGCCAGGTAAGACAATATCCCAGTCATAGCATCTTGTATCTACAGTACCTGCAGACAGCATTGTGATAGGTATGGGGTTGGAAGAGAGGATCCCCAAACTGGAACAAATGATAGAGAAGCCACGACTCCAAACTAGATAGCAAGTCCCCCAAGTAGAGCCTGGATGCCAATTTTCCCCAGGGTTGACCTTGCCTAAAAATGGCAAAAGAGGGGGGATGCCAGGAAAATATCAAGTACAGCCTGGTGTGTGTGTTTGTAGTCTTAATGGTATTGGCTTCAGGGTGTTATGACTTATTTAAGATGGACCCAAGTCACTAACAGAATTTATAGGTGGTGCATGAAGCTATACTCCATGACTACTCCCAAAGGGAAGAGACTGACTTCATTCTTTCAATAACATAAACATCATTCATGTATAATAATTTCAAAGTGCCAGATGAAAAGGCAAGGATAATCCTAAAATCCAGGCTTTGTGTAGATAAGCTGTAACTGTTAAGAGGTTTAGTATTTACCAGGTAATAATTTTAAAATTATCTTTAATTAAGAGTGCTCCAAGCAAAAGGGACAACACGTGGAAAGGTTCTGAAAAAGGACCAAGCATATGGTTGAGAAGTAGAAAGAAGAACAGACTAACTAGAGCATAGGGGCAAGGGGACAGATGGGGAGTTCATTTTTTAGCAGTAGCCAAGGACAGATCATGTAGGATTTTGTAGAACATGGTAAGGGCTTCAGATTTTATTTTAAGCAGAGAAATGACACAATTTTATCTCTTTGCCACTGTGTAGCAATGAACTGGGCAGAGTGGAGGCAAGGAGACTGGCTAGGAGGCTACTGCATTTGTTCAGGTAGAAAAAGAGGTGGTTTGGACCAGTGTCATAGCAGTGTATTAATGGTCATATTTGTGATGTATTTTGGAGGTGAAGCTGATGGAGCTCACTGCTGGGTTAGATTAGGGGTGTAAAGAAGAAGGAATCAAGGTTGTGGAAAAATCCCAACATTTTGAGAGGTTACTGGGCAGAAGAGACAATAATGCAGAATGCCTCCTCCACTGAAAACCAGGGCCGAAAAAACCAGGGCTACTGGGCAGATTTATGGAGCAATTAGGAAAATATTTCTCTTCTTCAATATGGAATGAGACTGTGATTTCTCCATTATATTTGCCTCTTGAAGAGGGGAAGACTGACTGTTGGGCTAAATGGGATTACATCCACCATAGCCATCTGGCAATTGCTGTATATTTAGACTCCAGCAAGATAGGTGACGTAATCTCCTGTAATAATCTAGTAGATGAAATGGAAATGTATGGGGCAGATAATAATGGGATTTGTAATTTATTGAAAGAATTTACCCCAAATGATAAATGTCTCAACTTCAGTTTGGAGGGCCGTTTCTTGTAACCATAGAAACCTACCCTTTAACTTAAAGAAATAGAGTTTGCTAATTAAACATGCGTATGACAAAAAATTTTTTTTTTATGACATAAACTGCAAAGGGTCATAAATACATGAAAAGACAGAATCAGGATACAGTAGGATTGCCATTTGATTCTTGCAAGATTAATTTAGTGGAGATTCATGTAAAGCCTTGCACATGAGTCCAAAAAAAGCAACTGAATAAATGCAAGTTTGGAGAGGCAGGAGTGGGCAGACACGTTTATAAAAAGACACAGAGGTTTTAACATTCAGAGAGATTAATATTAACCTGCAGTGTGATGTGACTGTCAAAGAAATTAATGCAATCCGAGCTAGTATTTGTGATATATTATCCAGAGGGGTTACTGGTCAGACCTCATTTGGTCTCTTAGAAGCCACAACTCAAGAATCTTGACAAAAGGAAATACAGGAGTTTGATCATGAGAATTGTTGTCGTTGTTGTTAGGTGCCTTCGACTTGGTTCCAACTCACACGCTATATACAACAGGAACAAACACTGTCCGGTCCTGTGCCATCCGCATGATCATTGCTATGCTTGAGCTCATTGCTGTAGCCGTTGCGTCTGTCCATCTAGTTGAGGGTCTTCCTCTTTTTTGCTGACCCTCTACTTTACCAAGCATGATGTCCTTCTCTAGGGATGGATCCCTCCTGATAACATGTCCAAAGTATGTGAGATGAAGAAAGACTCACCATCCTCACTTCTAAGGAGCACATTGTCTGTACTTCATCCAAGACAATTTGTTCATTCTTTTGGCAGTCCATGGTATATATTCAATATTCTTCGCTAACACTATAATTCAAAGGCAACCATTCTTTGGGCTTTCTTATTCATTGTCCAGCTTTTGCATCCATATGGGGCAATTGAAAACACCATGGCTTAGGTCAGGCACACCTTAATCCTTAAAGTGACATCTTCGCTTTTTAATACTTTAAAAGAGGTCTTTTGCAGCAGATTTGACCATGAGAGGGAGAGACGAAGAGCCATATCTAAGAGATGGAAGATTTGGATTATGTTTTATTCATTCAACAAATATGTGCTGTGTGATTGGTATGTGACAGTCGCTATCATAGGCACTGAGGCTACAGCATGAAGCAAATGCTTAATCGTAAGAGGACGAGATTACACTGTTGTACAGAAGAGAAATAAGATGCATTCTGAATGACCCAAAGAAGTTAAAATGGTTAGGAACTTTAGGGAAACTTACTTTTCTTCTCTATCTCTATAAATTTAACTGCTTTCTGAGAAGGATGAATTGTCTTGACATGAGTAAATTCTCTATTAGTGGAATGATTAAGAAATACCATAGATTGAATTCTCTTATTTTTAAGGCATTTTGCATGCACATTCTAGAAAATTAGAAAAATAGAAGTGTAAAAGAAGGAAATATTAGTCATAATCCAACAACTTGGTGATAGCCATTATTTCTTCCTCTTCCTCTGAGCATCTCTTTTTGTATCCTTACACTCACACACACACACCCCAGTCTTAGGTACCATTTAGCTAGTTAGCTTTGATAATACAGTTTCATCTCTCTTTTTACTTAACAAAAATTATGAGCATTTCTTTGACATTAAATTCTTCGTGAGTATCTTTTCAACGATGGAACGATATTTTAATTGTATGGATATGCCATGGTTTTTTACAACATTCCTCTGATGCTGGAAACTTACTGTATTTCTAATTTTTGTTTTTCTCATAAATGATTATATGGTGGGTATCTTTGTGTTATCTGTGCCCTCATTTCTCATCATTAGGTTGGGATCGAGTTCCAAAAGTATAATTACTGGGTAAAAAGCTATGGACAGTTTTAAGGCTTTGGATGGATATGGTAAAATTAATTCCAGAAAGGTCAAGCACGTTTACGTCCCTCTTAGCATAAGAATGCCAATCTTGTCTTGTTCTTAGCCAACATATTATTATTTTTTTACTCTTTACTATTTCATGGGTGAAAATTGGCACTGCATTTTAATCTACTTTTCTTCCATGATTAATTAGGTTGAATGTGTATGTCACATGCTTGTTAACTATTTGTCTTTCCTGTGCTGTACTCAGTTTTCCAATTGTGTTGCAAAGATTTCCTTTTACTGATCTGAACATGCTCTCTAGGCATTAAGAATATTTGTTTTTAATCTTTATTATGTCTTATGGCAACTAATATGCCCTCATTGTTTTTGTCCTTTAGTTGTGTTAATTATCTTACATAACGGAGAAAAGGTAGATAAACTTGGTTACACAAAATTAAATATTCTGCACATTATAAAATGATATAAAAGTAAACTTCATAAACATAGAAATATTCTCATCAAATGTTTCCAACACAATATCACATTCTTAATATGTAAACAGCACAAGTTCATTAAAAAATCTAAAAATGTAATAAATGGATAAAAAAGGACAAAAAACACAATAAACCCAAGAAAAAGTTTAATGTCAGTGGCAATAAATAAATCAAATTAATTGATAAATACATCAAATAATTAATTCAAATATCTGTGATTAAATTTCATCTATTATATTGTCAAATGTTAAAATAAATAATAATAATATTATTTGTGTGACAGTACAGACTCACACGGACTACTGGAAATCACTTTGGTGATGTGCTATATATTAAGAACTTTAAAATATTCATACTCTTTGTTCCAGAAAGTCCACTTTTGGAAAATTTTATTGAACCTATTAAAGATATAGCTACAGGTATATGACTAGGTATGTATGTTGCAGAATTATCTATTAAAAAAATTGGAGGAAAACTTATTGCTATGTACAGTCAAGCTGGTTCTAACTATAGTGTCCCTACGTACAATTGAATGAAACACTGCCTGGTCCTGCACCATTCTCACAATCGTTGCTATGTTTGAACCCACTGTTGCAGCCACTGTGTCAGTCCATCTCATTGAGGGTCTTCCTCTTTTTCACCGATCCTCTACGAAGCATGATGTCCTTCTCCAGGGACTGGTTCCTCCTGATAACATGATCAAAATACATGAGATCAAGTGTACCCATGCTCGCTTCTAAGGAGCATTTTGGCTGTATTTCTTCCAAGGCAGATTTGTTCATTCTTCTGGCAGCCTATGGTATACTCTGTATTCTTCACTAACACCATAATTCCAAGGCATCAATTCTTCTTCAGACTTCCTTATTCATTGTCCAGTTTTGGCATGCATATGAGTCGATTGAAAATATCATGGCTTGAGTCAGGCACACCTTAGTTTTCAAGGTGACACCTTCACCTTCTAACACTTTAAAGAGGTCTTTTGCAGCAGATTTGCTCAATGCAATACATCATTTGATTTCTTGGCTGCTGCTTTCATGGGCATTGATTGTGGATCCAAGTAAAATGAAATACTAGACAACTTCAATATTTTCCTTGTTTATCATGGTCTTGCTTATTGGTCCAGTTGTAAGGATTTTTGTTTTCTTTACGTTGAGGTGTAATCCATATTGAAGGTTGTAGTCTTTGATCTTCATCAGTAAGTGCTCCAAATCCTCTTCATTTTCTTCCAGCAAGGTTGTGTCATCTGCATATCACACACAGGTTGTTAGTGAATCTTCCTCCAATCCTAATGTCTCTTTCTTCTTCCTGTAGTCCAGCTTCTTGGATTATTTGCTCAGCATACAGATTAAATCAGTATGCTGAAAGGATACAACCCTGACACACACCTTTCCTAATTTTAAACCACATGATATTCCCTTGTTCTGTTTGAACAACTGTCTCTTGGTCTATGTACAGCTTCTGCATGAGCACGATTAAGTGCTCTGGATTTACCATTCTTCACCATATTATCCATAAGGAAGAAACTGAAATGCTCAATATCAGGAGGCTATCTGAGTATATTATGTTCTATTCGTAAAGTGCAATATTACATTGGAAACCCTCGTGGCATAGTGGGTAAGAGCTACCCCTGCTAACCAAAAGGTCAGCAGTTCAAATCTACCAGCCACTCCTTGGAAACTCTATGGGGCAATTCTACTCTATCCTATAGGGTTGCTATGAGTCAGAATTGACTCGATGGCAATGCGTTTGGTTTTTCTAATGGGCTTAATATTACATTAAGTGAAAGAAAGATGATACAAATTTATATACCTATAAAGTTAATAGAAGTGTATTTATGTGGGGAATAATGCATCGTTTTCTTTTAATATTTGCCTGAATTTTTAATATTTTCCATAAAAAGCACATAGGAATCTTATGACTGACCCAAAAAATGTAAAAAAAAAAATTGAACAAAAAGAAGCAGCTAGGTGGGTATAGTCATGAGTTCAGTTTACACCTAACTACGTGTCTATGTAGCATAAATTGGTACAGGAAGACCTGTTTTTCAGAAACGGTGGCACTGGAAAGTATTTGAAAGGGAAATGTCTAAGAGCCAAATATGTTCTTAGGGGAATCCTGATCCTAAGGAATTTAAACTATTTTAAAATCTCTATTTTTCATCCTTGTGATTACAGGAGAAGCCACCTCCCTTGGGTCCAGGAAGCCAGGCATACAGACATATATAGACAATAGCTTTCATGAGTGCTCAGCCAGACAGGAGGCCAGGCAGACAATCTCAGGACCAGGTTAGATGGTTGGCCTTCCCTAGCCATTAAATCCTTATCTGGCTGTGTTACGTATAAGGGGCAGGGATGGGAAGGGGTCTAATTGGTCTAATTTCCCCAATCACTACAGAAAGATCCAAGTACATCCTCAGTTGCTCCTGCCCTGACAGCATGCATGAGTTCTTATGAGAGGCTGCTTCTGGCTTCTCTCCATAGCCGGACGGGCTTTCTGAAGCTGGGGCAGAAGGAACTCAAGATTGTGTGGCAAAGTCTGAAGCCCAGAGCCTCAAATTCCAGAGCCTGTTTGGCCTCCTGGAGGCAGAGTGAGCAGCCATCTTGGTTAGCTTGGGATCGAGGGGTTTCCCAAGACTTTCAGTGCTAAAACCAGGAACGCCTCAGGCAAATGGGATGAGTTGGTCACCTTAGCTGGAGGGCTTTGTGGCTAAGACTTGACTGTCACCCACTGGGGCAGGGGGGGATGGAAGTCATGGACACCTCTGCTAGATGAGCAAAGGCTTACCTGTGAACGCCTTCAGCCCCCCTGGTCTTTCCCACAGGGATGGTGGCTGGCAGACAGGCACCTCATCATGAAAGAGTGAAATCACCTCCCTTCAGATGAGCTGTGAATGAGAATACAGCAAATATGAGAGGCAAGGGTGAATAGATGAACCACAGGGCATCTTTAAGGCAATGAAACTATTCTGCATGATGCTGTAAGGTGGACACATGACATTATGTGTTAGTCAAAACCCATAGTCTTGTACAATGTAAAGAGGGAGCCCTAATGTAAATGATGTTCTTTTCGTCAATAATAAGGTATCAGTATTGGTTCATCAATTGTACCAAATGCACCACACTGAGGCAAGGTGTTAGTAATAGAGGAAACGGGGAGGAGGGGATGGGCAAGAGTAAATGGGAGCTCCTGTATAGCCAGCTCTTTGGATTTTTCAGGAGAAGCCAGAAAGCTGGGTTTTTATGTGGAAACCCAATTCCAAAAACATGCAAACACTGGAAAGTCTTTCCAAACTCATGTGTGTGAGTATGAGGCATGATTTCTGCAAAAGCAAGACTTCCCACCCAGCCTCTGATGCTAACCAAGAATTCACCATGTGACAGAAGATGCCCGGGAGGAATCAGAAACTGTTCACAGGACTCACCATTTGGCTCAACTGCTCTATAATTCTGGACTTTTTTTTTTTTTTTTTTGGTCTCTGGATGTGCAGGTGGCTTCCCACGCCCACAAAGGACCATACATACGCAATAAGGGGGTCCCCCGGTGTGTTTCTTTGCCTCCCGCATCTCCCACGTTTCCCTCAACCAAGTTTGGATGTTGAACTTGTCCTTCGGTAAGGGGGCACGTGGCTTTAGAGCAAGCAGAAAAGCCTGGCTTTATGGGTTGATTATCAGTATCTTATATTTTAGAAATCCTTACTGCAAAGAGTCAAATTCCCTGGGCTCCTATTTGGCCTTTAAACCATTCAGACACACTGAGGGCAACATCTGTAGCTAGGCTTGCTAATAGGAAAGGACAAGTCCCTACAGCTGTCGGAGTCTGACAGAGGCCATGTGCTATGACTCTTAATTAGTGCTTCAGAAATTAATTTTTTTCTTTCCGATCAAGGTTGTCCTTGTAAATTAATAAATATATGCCTCCTGGCATATCAATGAAGGAGAAAACAAAACAAAAAAAAACAGCCAGTTTTTTGAACTGCTGAGCCCTGGCAGCCCTGTAATCCCCCAAGAGGAAGAAAAGTTGGGTCCTAAGGACAGTGATCCTCCAAGTGTCATCTGAAGACTTCATGTGCCAGAATCACCAGGAGGTATTTTTAAATACAGATTCCAAGGCCCAGCTCTCAACATACTGAATCAGATGCCTTAACAGTGAGGCCTTGCACTCAGCTTTAACATGATCTCAAGTGGTTTTCATGCTTGGTAAATTATAGGACCCACCACCATAGTGCTTTTCTTCTAGGTTGCTAAGAAGCTACTAAAAAGGCCTCAGATTTCAGGCTCGGACAGCAGAGAGGAGGTCAGTCTGTCTTACCCTTTGGTCAGATGAGAAAAGCCTAATGAATAGAATAAAAGCTTATGAGGGAGGAGGAATTACTTATCTGAGGATTAGGAAATCAAAGAGCCAGTTATGAAAGGAGCCAGCCCAGTCTCTTATCACACACGATAAGAGCTCCTGAAAGGTAGAGGTAGGCAGGGTTTATTTAGGCTGTACCTCATGCCAGACACCTGGCTAACACTGTCATTTATTTCTTCAACAACACTAACTGAGAAAAAAAAATGTATATATATGTATATATATACACACACACATGCATTTAACAATCAAAGAAGAATTTGAACCAAAACATGTTAAGTGACATTTATAACCAGTTGTTGTGGAGTAAATTTCAACTCATGGTGATCTCATATGTTGCAGAGTAGAACTATGCTGCATACTGTTTTCAAGGCCATGACCTTTCAGAAGCAGTTCACCAGGCCTTTCTTCCAAGGCTTCTCTGGGTAGACTTGGCCAGAATGGCCAACCTTTTGGTTAGTAGCTAGAGCATTTAACTGTTTGTGCCACCCAGGGACTCCAAAAAGAATATATAAGGATATTTAAAATCAATAACATGTGTAGGCCACATGAAGGTATAATAATCATTACGCTTTCTGTGCAAATATCATACAATGTTGTAATATAAAATACAAAAAAGAAAAAAAAAGCAATAGGGAGATGTTTTGACACACCATCAAGTAGACAAAACTTAATGTTAGAGAATGTTAATACTGTGATTAATAATTTGAAGTTAATGGATACATAGCAGAGTATATAACCTAAAACCGTGATGGCATAGTGGTTAAGAGCTGCAGCTGCTAACCAAAAGGTTGGCAGTTCTAATCCACCAGACCCTCCTTGGAAACCCTACGGGGCAGTTCTAATCTGCCCTTTAGGGTCTCTATGAGTCAGAATCTACTCAAAGACAATGAGTTTTATAACCTAGATCAGGTAATCCTTGTGTGCCCTCAAGTATCAATGGTATACATAGACATTTTTTTTTTCCAGAGGGAAATTCAGGAAAATGTACCAAAAGTCTTTAAAATGTATATCTTCTTTAACCCTGTCTTTTTATCTATTTGCCATATTTTATGCTTTCTCTGTGTTGAGAAGCAAAGATGTCATCTTAAAGGCTAAGGTGCACCTGACCCAAGCCATGGTATTTTCAGTCACTTCATACGCATGTGAAAGCTGGATGATGAATAAAGAAGACTGAAGGAGAGTTGATGCCTTTGAATTGTAGTGTTGGCGAAAAATATTGGATATACCATGGACTGCCAAAAGAATGAACAAACCTGTCTTGGAAGAAGTACAACCAGAATGCTCCTTAGAAGCAAGGATGGCGAGACTACGTCTCACATACTTTGGACATGTTGTCAGGAGGGATCAGTCCCTAGAGAAGGACATCGTGCTTGGTGAAGCAGAGGGTCAGTGAAGAAGAGGAAGATCCTCAATGAGATGGACTGACACAGTGGCTGCAATAATGGGCTTAAGCATAACAACAATTGTGAGGATGGCGCAGGACTGGGCAGTGTTTCATTCTGTGGTGCACAGGGTTGCTCTGCTTCAGAATCAACTCTATGGCACCTAACAACAACAATAGCCTCTTCACTCCTGGTCCAGGAGACAGCTTCTTTTTAGCATTTCCTGACCGTATAACACCTTGGCTCCAAGTCCCTGTTCAAAGTCAATGGAGAGAAACACAGCGGAGAACTGGGTACTCTGGCCTTGCTCCAGCCAGAGGGGATGAAACTGGAAAGGAGTCCTGAGCCATACCAAGGGGGTACCCTTGTTCCAGGGGGCACTGCTACAGTTTCTCAGATGTGCTTCACCCAAGGACAATGGCGGGCATCAGCAGCAGTGGACAGAGCCAAGAAATGATCTGGGCAATTACAGGAATGCAGGAATCAACAACAGGCAATATGCAGCCATGAGGGTTCCCTGTTTGGTCAAGGTGGAGTCAGCAGAGAGATGTGGAATATGTTCATATGAGCATGGCCCTCTCATTGAGTGCTGGGGCCAGGTGGTGCAGGGTGACAGCAATAGGATTGTGTCCCAGAGAAGGAGACCTAATGGCCTGTTGGAGAATTTCATGCATCAGTATAGCCTTTGTTTACGTCACACCACACATCTGACCAACATACCAAACCATTGCCGTTGAGCCAATTCCAACTCATGACATCCCCATATGTTATAGAGCGTGATGGCTCCAAGGGGTTTTCTTGACTGTAATCTTTATGGAAGCATATTGCTAGGCCTTTCTTCTGCAGACCACTGCGTAGGTTTGAACTGCCAATCTTTCGGTTAGTAGTCAAGCGCAAATTGTACCACCCGGGGACCCTCTGACCAACATACTGAGTTTAATTTAGTGTTGCAATGGAAGAAAGGAAACATGTAAATTTGAAGGAATCTTTGCTTAAGTCATTGGAAGATTACGATGAATGTCTTTCATACCTTTCCACACTGACTCTATAAATTAGTGAATTAAGAGGAATTAAAATGGCATGCCTGGATGGGGCTAAAATTCAGGGAAGAGCTAATTTATGCATCATTTTTTTTTAACCGAACAATAGAGTCTAAACATATTATTTATGCTCAGTCATGAATAAAATACAGATCTCAATTTCTCCACGATTGAGGGATGATTGTTTCCACAGGCTTCTTTTATATTGGTCTGACATCATTCAGTACAATATAATAAACAAAATTGAAATTTCATTTATAGAAATTAATAGGGTCATGCCCACACACAGTATTTTGTAGCCAAGATGCATGTTTGTTGAAAAGAGTAAGATTCTCATAGTGTAAACCACCAGTAGGACTAAATCTCTCCTTTTGCATCTTCCAGAAATTAGATTTTTGATCATTGATGTTAGGACCCTTTTAGAAGACAATTATTATTTAAAGTTATAGCAAGCAGAGATTTTTTCAAACTTGTTGAAGAAGTAAAACTAGATTGTTCCCAGCATTAGGATTTGGCTGTAAACAAGTCACAGCCCCAAAGCTAGGACGAACTGGATGGGAAAGGAAGGGGATACCTATATCCAGATATATCACATGGGGAGGGACAGCCCAGGGCAGTGTAGGGCATCTATGGAAATTCCACCAGACAAAAGAAGACATAAGTTTACTTGAGAGAAGAGCCAAGGTTGAATGAGTTATATGTTGAACATAAGGAATAAAGGATTGGGATTCAAGATGGCTAAATTAGGCAGCTAAGGATATAAATTCTTAGACATTAAGCCTGTCGTAGGTGTTCCTTTTATATGCAGCCTAGGATATCTTACTGGACTTGAGTTCAGTAAGGAGGGAGGTAGAACAACCCATTTTGCTTATATGAATCTGACATATAATGCTTCCAGAGCCAACTTACCTGGTGGCTGCTCCTTGGTCTCCCGTTAGAGCTGAAGTGGTGTGTAATCCTGGAGTTAGCTGAGAAACAGTGGCTTCCTGACTCACCAACTTTCTAATGAAGCTACAAATAGCAGTTCTTTTAGTAAGTTTTATTCCAAAGGTTATTCCTGAGACCCAGACTAAAGCCTCCTCTAACTCTTTCGGAAACTGGGAAGCACCTAAATTCCGATATTACATCTCTTTCTATTTATGTGAAACTGGACACCGGCTGATACCACAGGCCTCCTATTTGACCAATTATTCTGGCTAATCTTGCTGGTGCCAAGAAGTCAAAACCAATACTTCCTAGAACAGAAACATATGTTGAGATATGAATAGGTATCTTCTCCCTGATTCATACTCCGTCCTCCCTTCAGGCTTCAGCAGTAGCTTTGTGCCCAAACAGCACACAGAAGAGGCAGACACATGGAGAATGAAGAGTAATTTTCTTGACTTTTGGGTTCTTAATCAGATTTGTGCATCTTTGGTTGAGGGCATGGTCTTTAAAGCCAATGTACTACTGATTTACAAGAGGTATGTCTTAAAAGAAAAATAGTTTCTATTCTGAATTCCCAAAAGTCTTGGACTGGAAGAAACAAGGGCCAAGTCTGGAGAACTAAGACAGTAGAGTTTATACCATAAAATACTGAGTTAAAAAAAGAGTCTGATTTACAGACATGGAAGGGACTGGACAATGGGTTGGAGAGAGACGCTGATGAAGAGCGAGCTACTTGTATCAGGTGGACACTTGAAACTGTGTTGGCATCTCCTGTCTGGAGGGGAGATAGGAGGGTAGAGAGGGTTAGAAACTGGCAAAATCGTCACGAAAGGAGAGACTGGAAGGAGGGAGTGGGCTGACTCATTAGGGGGAGAGTAAGTGGGAGTATGGAGTAAGGTGTATATAAGCTTATATGTGACAGACTGACTTGATTTGTAAACTTTCACTTAAAGCACAATAAACATTATTATTTTTTTAAAAAGTCTGATTTATAAAATTTATCTTCTCTAAATGAAGTAAGACTTCAATCCACAAGTAGGGAAGCAAAGCTAGAGGCATTTAATAAGAACTTGGGTGTTGCTTGGGGCCCCATGAATGGGCTCAGCTCTCCGCCTCAAATTTCAGAGCTGTGTATGTGATGGAAACTCAAGACATTTTTAGAGCCAATACGAGAGCAGAGGGTGGGTCACTTGTCGGAGTACAGTTCTTGTATTTACTGTTAGATGCAAGCCATATCTGACAGTGCTCCTGAATGGTAGAGTGGCAATGTCCCAAGAGGGATTGGGGCAGATGAACCTGAGGACAGCCTCCCACAATCAGCACTTCCGAGCAGAGGACATTTGCTGTAAAGCTAATGCAGCTTAAGTTCAGGCCCTCTCATTTACGAAGCCTGGGGACAGACCCAACACCATGTAGTGTCAAGCATGGAAATAGGTGGGCAGTGTAGGAGAAACCATATTTGAAATATATGGCATCAGAAGCTAATCTGTGGGAATTCTTCCAAACAACAGATATGAAAAAATGTAAACTGAGAATTTGGTTCCCATTGCCCTCTAGTCAGCATAGAAGTTCCCTCCTGTCAGAAACATGTTCAACTTTCTCTTTTGCTTTTTAATTAAGTGGGAATCATGCAAATTAAAACTGCTCATAATTTTTTGTTTGATAAGGCACGAAATTGTATTAATACTATGAATAGAGAGTGTGTGTGTGAAGTCACATGTTTTAGAACTCATGTTAAAGGAGACACTGAATTATCTTTCTATTCTATCTAGAATAAAATATCCTAATATTGTTATACAAACAAACGATCAGAGAGTATACCAAAAATCATAGAACAAAAGTACTAGCAAGATATATAAGACAGCAACAACAACATAAGACAATTAATTAACAAAAGTATTTTTGAAAATTTAATGATGTTTATGGATGTTCAGACTAATGATTGAAGATTGGACAAGCTGTGGGATGACACCAAGGACATCATACATGAAGAAAGCAAAAGGTCATTAAAATGACAGGAAAGAAAGAAAAGACCACAATGGATGTCAGGAGAGACTCTGAAACTTATTCCTAAACTTAGAATAGCTAAAGTGAACAGAAGAAATGATGGAGGAAAAGAGGTGAACAGAAGATTTCAAAGGGTGGCTTGTGAAGACAAAGTAAAGAATTATTATGAAATGTGCAAAGACCCGGAGGTAGAAAACCAAAAGGAAAGAACACACTTGGCATTTCTCAAGCTGAAGGAACTAAAGAAAAAATTCAAGCCTTGAGTTGTAATATTGAAGGATTCAACGGGCAAAATATTGAATGATGCAGGAAGCATCCAAAGAAGATGGAAGGAATACACACAGTCACTGTACCAAAAAGAATTGGTCGATGTTCAACCATTTCAGGAGATAGCATATGATCAAGAACCGATGACATTGAATGAAGAAGTCTAAGCTTCGCTGAAGACATTGCCAAAAAACAAGACTCCAGGAATTGATAGAATACCAATTGAGATGTTTCAACAAACAGATGCAACACTGGAGGTTTTCACTCGTCTATGCCAAGAAATTTGGAAAACTACCTGGCCAACTGACTTGAAGAGATGCATATTTGAGCCCACTCCAAAGAAAGGTGATCCAACAAATGTGGACATTATCAAACAATATCATTAATATCACATGCAAGCAAAATTTTGCTGAAGATCATTCAAAAATGGTTGCAACAATACATCTAAGGGAACTGCCAGGAATTCAAGCCAGATTCAGAGCAGGATGTGGAACAAGGGATAGCATTGCTAATGTCAGATGGATTTTGGCTGAAAGCAGAGAATACTAGAAAGATGTGTTTTATTGACAATGCAAAGGTATTTGACTTTGTGGATCATGACAAATTATGGATAACATTGCAAAGAATGGGAATTCCAGAACACTTAATTGTGCTCACGTGGGACCTGTACACGAACCAAGAAGCAGCTGTTTGAACAAAACAAGAGGGTACTGCATGGTTTAAAATCAGGAAAGGTGTATGTCAGGGTTGCATCCTTTCACCATACTTATTCAATCTGTATGCTGCTAACTGAAAGGTCGGAGGTTTAAGTTCACCCAGAGGTACCTTGGAAGAAAGGCCTGGTGGTCTACTTGTGAAAAATCAGCCATTGAAGACCCCATGGAGCACAGTTCTCCTCTGACACACAGGGGGTTGCCATAAGTTGGAATCAACTGGGAGGCAGCTGGTTTGGTTTTTTGGTTTATGGTTTATAGACCTGGTTCTGAGACCAGGGACAAATAGTGGGGACAGAGTCTGCTTATCTATTTTCACTGTGCCTGTATATAACGAAGAAATGTTTTTATTTTGATAAGGAGTATTAAAAATTTAAGGCATTTGCCAGAACTAAGGCCTCTAACTTCTTCCTAGTTCTTCCTAGTCTGTCTTAGCCTGGAAGCTCAGCTGAAATCTGTCCACCATGGGTGACTCTGCTGGTATCTGAATACCAGTGGCATAGCTTCCAGCATCACAGCAACACGCAAGCCCCCACAGTACGACAAACTGACAGACATGTGAGGGCATGTGAAAGCTGAACAATGAATAAGGAAGACCGAAGAAGAGTTGACGCCTTTGAATTGTGGTGTTGGTGAAGAATATTGAATATACCATGGACTGCCAAAAGAACAAACAAATCTGTCTTAGAAGAAGTGCAACCAGAATGCTCCTTAGGAGCAAGGATGGCGAGACCACATCTTACATACCTCGGACATGTTGTCAGGAGGGATCAGTCCCTAGAGAAGGACATCATGCTTGGCAGAGTACAGGGTCAGCGGAAAAGAGGAAGACCCTCAACGAGGTGGACTGACACAGTGGCTGCAACAATGGGCTCAAGCATAACAACGATTGTAAGGTTGGCTCAGGACTGGGCAGTGTTTCGTTCTGTTGTGCATAGGGTTGCTATGAGTCGAAACCGACTCGACAGCACCTAACAACAACAACAACAACCCCATTTTAAGAGACCCCGTGTAGATCTGTCACTTCTGTAAAAAGTTGTCACTGCATCTTTGACCTAAATAGGAGCAGCTCTACAGAAAAATGCGATTTTGCCCACCTTATTCTGCTTGGCCAAAAGTTCTAAGGAGATGAGCTTGTGGTTAGAAATGATTGATGTTAAGAGACAATTATTCTCAGGTGTTAAAGAGAACAAATTGTGGTTAAGCTTCAGAGAGATGTACTTACTGTTATAACAAACGGATGTTGAATAAAGGCATGGTTATATCTTTTCTGTATCAAAATCCTTTTTCTGCCCTTGAGCATAAAAATACTTAGCATTTTAACTTGTAATCATTTTATTCTTTTAGCAAACTCTTTGCCTTCATATTTTTAATAGAGTGTCCAAGTATAACGTGGCTCTAACTCCGTTATTGCTTCCTTTACCATTTCTCAGAAACCATTTCGGCCTGGCTGACCTCAAAAGTTAGTTACATTTGTCTAGATGACCTAATGTGTCAGGAAACATGTGGCTTCAGTGGTCAACTGATTCTCTGAATAGGCTTCTAGACCCCCTTTTACCTGTTACCTGTTGCCATCTAGTCGATTCCAACTCAGAGCAACCCTATAGGACAGAGTAGAACTGCCTCATAGGGTTTCTAAGGATCGGTTGGTGGATTCGAATTGCTGACCTTTTGGTTAGCAGCCAAGCTCTTAACCACTACTCCACCAGGCCTCCCCCCTACTCCTTTATAGAACCCTATATCTATATTTTAAAATTGTTCACGGAAACTTATGGTCAGCAAAAATCCTGTCATTTGGAGTCATCCTTTCAAAGGAGATCGACCCCTGCAAAGATGGCCAACAAAGACCCTGCCACCTGCAACTTCATAAATGTTAACCAACCAGAAATACCCCAGCTATACCTCCTTTACTTGTAGTTTTTGCCTTTATTAACTTTTGTAACTCTGTAGCTCCTCAGACCACTTTGTTGGATTCCTTCTGTTTCGTGAAAATTTTGTTCACCATAATAAAACTCCTGTTTTTAATTTTAAACAGGCTTGTAGTTCTTTCACTATGAAAAATTTTTTGCTTTGTTTTAAAAGTTAATTTACAACCAAGGTGCCCATCAAGGGATGAATAGATAAATAAATTATGGTATATTCACACAATGGAATACTATGCAGTGATAAAGAACGGTGAATCCGTGAAACATCTCATGACATGGATGAATTTGGAAGGCATTACCCTGAGTGAAATTAGTCGGTTGCAAAAGACCAACTATTGGATGAGACCACTATTATAAGAACTCAAGAAAAAGTTTAAACACAGAAGAAAATATTCTTTAATGTTTACAGGGTGGGAAGGGAGGGAGAGGGATGTTCACTAATTAGATAGTAGACAAGAACTATTTTAGGTGAAGGGAAAGACAACACACAATACAGGAGAGGTCAGCGCAACTGGACTAAACTAAAAGCAAAGAAGTTTCCTGAATACAACCAAACGCTGCGAAGGCCAGAGTAGCAGGGGCAGGGGTCTGGGGACCATGGTTTCAGGGGACATCTAGGTCAGTTGGCATAACAAAATGTATTAAGAAAACATTCTGCATCCTACTTTGAAAAGTGGCATCTGAGGTCTTAAACACCAACAAGTGGCCATCTAAGATGCAGCAACTGGTCTCAACTCATCTGGAGCAAAGGAGATTGAGGGACACCAAAGATACAAGGTAATTATGAGCCCAAGAGACAGAAAGGGCCATATAAACCAGAGACTGCATGAGCCTGAGACCAGAAGAACTAGATAGTGTCTAGCTATAACCAATGACTGCCCTGACAGGGAACACAACAGAGAATTCCTGATGGAGCAGGAATGCAGTGGGATGCAGACCTCAAGTTCTTGTAAAAAGACCAGACTTAATGGTCTGACTGAGCCTAGAAGGACCTGGAGGTCACGGTCTCTGGACCATGTGTTAGCCCAAGACTCAAACCATGCCCAAAGCCAGCTCTTCAGACAGGGATTGGACTCAGCTATAAGACAGAAAATGATACTGGTGAGAAGTAAGTTTCTTGGTTCAAGTAGACACATGAGACTATATGGGCAGCTCCTGTCTGGGGGCAAGCTGAGAAGGCAGAAGGGGACAGGAGCTGGCTGA
This sequence comes from Loxodonta africana, assembly GCF_030014295.1. Lineage (NCBI taxonomy): Eukaryota > Metazoa > Chordata > Mammalia > Proboscidea > Elephantidae > Loxodonta > Loxodonta africana. The sequence goes on from NC_087356.1 coordinate 30,442,859, forward strand.
ACGGACACAGGAAATACAGGGTGGAGAGAAGTGTGCTGTCTCATAAGAGGGAGAGCAACTAGCAAGGTGTATATAAGTTTTTGTATGAGTGACTGACTTGATTTGTAAACTTTCCCTTAAAGCACAACAAAAAAAAAAAAAAAGAAAGAAAAAGTTAATTCAGTCTAACCTGTAATTAGTAAAAATTCCTCCAAGATTTTGGCATTTGTCTGCCCATTACTCTGAGTTTTTTGGTGTGGTGCCTTCTTTTAAATTTCCTTTGTGGGTCTTTTAATGCTAAGTTTGAAAGAGCCATAGAGGAACTGCTTTTCAAATGCCATTTTGAAGTGCAAAGTGAGGTCATTGGATTTGTTCACTGAACTGATTCACCAGTACTCATCAAAGCCACTCACTTTCTGGGGCTCAGCTCTGACATCAGAGGCTGCAAAGAGGACCTGAAGTGTCTGGTCCCGCTGACAAAGTGCAATTTCCCTCTGGCTTGCCAGTGGCTCTCCCTAACCTTATCAGGAGCCTGGCGGTTCACAACCCTTCTTATTTCTGACTCGGTCATATTTCTGAACTCGGCTTCTTGAATCAGTGTTTTCATTACATTCCTACGAATTTGTTACAAAGTCTCCAAAGAATATGACTAATAATAGGCTTGGAGCTAGAAACCTGTCCTCAAGCAAGAATGTCACAAAGGATTCCTTTGTGTCAGTTGCAAAATAAATATGTCTCCAACCTATGAAAAGAGAAAAATGTCAGCTTTCCTTTAGTTCCTAGAAAGACCAGAACCCTTGGGCGAAATGAACCCAGTACATCCAAGCTGACACTTTTCATTAGAAAAAGTAATTAGTTAACCCAAGGGCATCTTGTTTGAAAGAGCAAGATTTAGCGGAGATGCCAAGAGCCTTAATAACACTCTGGACATTATTCAGAAGAAAGGGGAGGCCTCCTTATTTGGGGGATTATGGAGTGGTAAATACACAACTGTGCATAGGGTCTCTATGAGTTGGAATCGACTCGATGGCACTGGGTTTGGTTAGTTTTTGTGTTACTTCTCAGGAGAGCAAATAGCAAAGAAGAATTTGCAGCTGCCAGAGCCTAAGGTGTTTGCATTTCCAGCTGACTTGGGCCTGCTGTGAATGGAAGGGAAAGCGCCTTGCTCCCTCAGCCCCTCCTCCAGTCTTCCTTGGCTTTGCAGCGGGAAGAGCACTCAGCAGATAATCAATAGCAGCCGCAGGCCACCCGGTGGTCCTCCAGGCCTGAGCAGCCCTTGGCAGCACTGAGCAATGCAGTGCTCGGCTAATGACCGCAGGCATCTGCCCTTGGTTTCCTCCTTCAAGGGAGCCTGTGTGAGCCAGTCCCGACAGTCACACCCCAAGGAGCTGCTGCTCATGGACAGTGCAGCCCTTGTGCTTCTCTGTTGCCCACACAGCTCTTTAGCTTTACTTTTCCTTCATTTCTAGGGAAAATCCCCTTTTTGAGTCGTCAATACTTCCTCAGGTGCCCTTATGCTGAGAAAACTGAAAAGCAACACAGTGGTAGGATCCTTGTTATCCCGGGTTATGCACACTCCTTCCTACTGCTCTGAGCTCATCCTAACCCTTCACCCCTTGCTCTTTCCAGAATTCCCCGTTTCTAAAATTCCAGGTCCAGTAGGTCAGCTAGTTGCCTTTGCTGCTGTTTATTATTATTATTTTTTTAACAATATTTTATTGTATTTTTGATGAAAGTATACACAGCAAAACTGGTTCCCATTCAATAATGTCTACACATACTGTTCAGTGACATTGGTTACATTCTCCGCCTTGGGTTAACATTCTCGTTATTTCCATCTAGTTTTTTCAATGGTCTTCTTATTTGTAAAATGGGATCCCAATATGTAGAGAAGAAATATGGTGACACAGTGGTTAAGTTCCCTGATGCAAACAGAAAGTTCTAATACAGAGGTCTGCATTAATACACCAAAAAAAAAAAAAACAAAAACCAAACCTACCGCCGTCGACTCGATTCCGACTCATAGCGACCCTATAGCACGGAGTGGAACTGCCCCATAGAGTTTCCAAGGAGCGCCTGGGAGATTTGAACTGCCAACCTCTTGGTTAGCAGCTGTAGCACTTAACCACTATGCCATTAATACAGGCTGCAGAAAATTCCGTTGCACCTTGCTTGGCTGGCTTTGTCATTTTCCTGTTCCATTGCTTGGCTGGCCTTGCAATCTGCATCAGAATTGCAGTTTCTTTGCTTGGCCTGTCCTGTTAAAATCCTTGTGCCTGTGTTGTATGATTAAGAATGTTGATGATGTCGAGGAGGGGGCCCAGATGGCTGACTAGGTAGACGCTACCTCAGATCCCTCTTGCAACAAAAACTGGGAAAAACAAGTGAGTCAATCACATACATGACAATCTACGAACCCTGACCAATAAACACAGATTTAAAGAGTTGACCTGAGTGACAGAGACGGAGAATGAACAACTACGGGGAAGCAGTGACTGTTTTCGGAGCCTGGAGCCAGCGTCCCAGTCAGGTAACCTTGGCGCTGGGCTTTGGACTGGGTGCAGGGGAGCTGAGCGTGGCATCCTGAGACTGCGCAAACATGGGGCGCAGCCCTACCCCTTGAACTGACCTCGGGAGGGGACCCAGCCAGTCCTCCCAGGTGGTGCGGTGACGCGGCTGGTGGGAGGAGAAGTCGCTGGGAGGCAGCGACTGGTTTTGGAGCCGGGAGTGCAGCGTCCCAGGCGGGGAACCTTGGCGCCGGGCTTTGGACTGGGCACAGGGGAGCTGAGCACGGCATCCTGTGACAGCGCAAACATGGGGCGCAGCCCTACCCCCCTGAACTGACCTCGGGAGGGGACCCAGCCAACTGCACCAGCGGCGCACGATGCGGCTGGTGGGAGAAGAAGTCGCCGGGAGGTAGCGACTGGTTTTGGAGCTGGGAGTGCAGTGTCCCAGCCGGGGAGCCTTGACGCTGGGCTTTGGACTGGCAGTGGAGGAACTAACCGCAGCTTCTGAGACAGTGCAAGCACGGGATGCAGGCCTGACCCTCGGGGGCAATCTCTACCCAGCCAGGGCACAGGCGATGCGCCCCTCGGGAATCTCAGATAAAACAGTCATCCCAAGCAAGATAAATAACTTGTCTATATTCCAGGGTGCTACTCTCTCCTGTTTTTCTGAACCCTCCCCTCCCCTTCCCAGGCAGCTTCATTAACATTGGAATTTCCTGAGCCAGAGGGGCAACTGCTCTGCGGTTTTTCTTTTCCTTTTTTTTTTTTTTGGTCTTTTCCTAACCCATTCTTCTGGCCTGAGAGAAGCAACCACAAAAAACCCAGGGACCAAAAATCCTTCCCTAATTGGACTAAAAACACAGAACCAGCTCCAGCCAAGCATATGTGATCCATATCTCGGGCTTTCATCCCTACAGGGAACAAGGTGGCTATTATAATGCAAAGGCATTTCTGATAGGGATCTGACTGCATTTGTTTTAGCAGATTTACTGGAAAGACAAGTTTCCCAGATATGATATCTCTGCATATTCAACAGAGCCCTCACTGACCCACAACAGGGAACTGAGGGCTGAAGCTCCCCCCAGACCACCTAGCCTCCTGCCTTAGGGGTCTAAGGAGGGTGACACCTACCAATTTGTAGAGGTACTTGCATTGGGGGCCTAAGGTACAGATGCAGACCTCACCCACCAAGGTGCTTTAAGAATAGAGACACACCTCAGCATCCTGCACCCCCTGGAGTGTGAACCCCAGCTGCTACTAGAATCTAGTGCACACAACTATCACCACTACTTCTCAAGGTGGATAGGTGACAGTGTGCATCACACACTTGATGACCCAAAATCAGATTCTACTCAAGAATAGTGAATGGACTCAGGCATATATATCTGGTAACAGCCCAAACCAGCTGGTAATAGGTCATAAGTGAGTCAACGGCTACAACAATCAAGACAGTGCAATCTAGTAGCCCATCTATGTATATTGAAAGAAAACAAAACAAGATAAGACTCAGTGAGCAAATACAGAATAAATCACTACAATATCTTAGTGATGGCTAGCGACAGCAGTCGATATCAAACCACGTAAAGAAACAGACCATGACTGCTTCTACAAACCCCCAAACTAAAGAATCAAAATCTTTCCCAAATGAAGATACAATCCTGGAATTACCAGATACAGAATATAAAAAACTAATTTACAGAATGCTTCAAGACATCAGGGATGACCTCAGAAATGAAATAAGACAAGCTACAGAAAGAGCCAAGGAACACACTGATAAAGCAGTTGAAGAAATCAAAAATATTATTCAAGAACATAGTGGAAAAATTAATAAGCTGCAAGAATCCATAGAGAGATAGCATTCAGAAATCCAAAAGATTAACAATAAAATTACAGAATTAGACAACACAATAGGAAGTCAGAGGAGCAGACTCAAGCAATTAGAATGCAGAGTGGGAAATCTGGAGGACAAGGGAATTAACACCAATATAGCTGAAAAAAAATCAGATAAAAGAATTAAAAAAAAATGAAGAAACCCTAAGAATCATGTGGGACTCTATCAAGAAGGATAACTTGCGTGTGATTGGAGTCCCAGAACAGGGAGGGATAACAGAAAATACAGAGAGAATAGTTGAAGATCTGTTGGCAGAAAACTTCCCTGACATCATGAAAGACAAAAGAATACCTATCCAAGATGCTCATCGAACCCCATTTAAGATTGATCCAAAAAGAAAAACACCAAGACATATTATCATCAAACTTGCCAAAACCAAAGATAAAGAGAAAACTTTAAAAGCAGCCAGGGAGAAAAGAAAGGTCTCCTTCAAGGGAGAATCAATAAGAATAAGTTCAGACTACTCAGCAGAAACCATGCAAGCAAGAAGGCAAGGGGATGACATATACAGAGCACTGAGAGAGAAAAACTGCCAGCCAAGGATCATATATCCAGCAAAACTCTCTTTGAAATATGAAGGCGAAATTAAGATATTTACAGATAAACACAAGCTTAGAGAATTTGCAAAAACCAAACCAAACCTACAAGAAATACTAAAGGAAATTGGTCAGAAAACCAATAATATCAGATACCAGCACAACACAAGGTCACAGAACAGAACATCCTGATACCAACTCAAATAAGGAAATCGCAAAAACAAATTAAGATTAATTAAAAAAAACAAAAACAAAAACGCTCAAAACAGGGAATCATTGAAGTCAATACGTAAAAGATAACAATAATCAAAAAGAGGGACTAAATACAGGAGGCATAGAACTGCCATATAGAGAGGGATACAAGGCGATATAGGACAATACAAGTTAGGTTTTTACTTAGAAAAATAGGGATAAATATTAAGGTAACCACAAAGAGGTATAACAACTCCATAACTCAAAATAAAAACCAAGAAAAACGTAACAACTCAGCAAACATAAAGTCAAATACTATGAAAATGAAGAACACACAATTTACAAAGAAAAACGTCTCAGCACCAAAAGTCAGTAGAAAAATGAAATTGTCAAGAACACACATAAAAAGGCATCAAAATGACAACACTAAGCACTTACTTATCTATAATTACGCTGAATGTAAATGGACTAATCGCACCAATAAAGAGACAGAGAATCTCAAACTGGATAAAGAAACACGATCCGTCTATATGCTGCCTACAAGAGACACATCTTAGAGACACAAACAAACAAAAACTCAAAGGATGGAAAAAAATATATCAAGCAAACAATTAGCAAAAAAGAGCAGGAGTAGCAATACTAATTTCTGACAAAATAGACTTCAAAGTTAAATCCACCACAAAGGATAAGAAGGACACTACGTAATGATGAAAGGGACAATTGACAAGAAAGATGTAACCATATTAAATATTTATGCACCCAATGACAGGGCTGCAAGATACATAAAACAAAGTTTAACAGAACTGAAAAGTGAGATAGACACCTCCACAATTATAGTAGGAGACTTCAACACACCACTTTCAGAGAAGGGCAGGACATCCAGTAAGAAGGTCAATAGAGACACGGAAGGCCTAATTACAACAATCAACCAACTTGACCTCATTGACTTATACAGAACTCTCCACCCAACTGCTGCAAAGTATACTTTTTTTTCTAGCGTACATGGAACATTCTCTAGAATAGACCACATATTAGGTCATAAAACAAACCTTTGCAGAATCAAAACATCGAAATATTACAAAGCATCTTCTCAGACCACAAGGCGTTAAAAGTGGAAATCAATAACAGAAAAATTAGGGAAAAGAAATCAAATACTTGGAAACTGAACAATACCCTGCTCAAAAAAGACTGGGTTATAGAAGACATTAAGGAGGGAAAAAAGAAATTCATAGAATGCAACGAGAATGAAAATACTTCCTATCAAAACCTCTGGGACACAGCAAAAGCAGTGCTCAGAGGTCAATTTATATCTATAAACCCACACATACAAAAAGAAGAAAGAGTCAAAATCAGAGAAGTGTCCCTACAACTTGAACAAATAGAAAGTGAGCAACAAAAGAATCCATCAGGCACCAGAAGAAAACAAATAATAAAAATTAGAGCTGAACTAAATGAAATAGAGAACAGAAAAACAATTGAAAGAATTAACAAAGCCAAAAGCTGGTTCTTTGAAAAAATTAACAAAATTGATAAACCATTGGCCAGACTGACTAAAGCAATACAGGAAAGGAAACAAATAACCCGAATAAGAAACGAGATGGGCCACATCACAACAGACCCAACTGAAATAAAAAAATCATATCAGATTATTACGAAAAATTGTACTCTAACAAATTTGCAAACCTGGAAGAAATGGATGAATTCCTGGAAAAACATTACCTACCTAAACCAACACAATCAGAAGTAGAACAACTAAATAGACCCATAACAAAAAAAGAGATTGAAACGGTAATGAAAAAACTCCCAACAAAAAAAAGCCCTGGCCCGGATGGCTTTACTGCAGAGTTCTACCAAACTTTCAGAGAAGAGTTAACACCACTACTACTAAAGGTATTTCAAAGCATGGAAAATGACGGAATACTACCCAACTCATTCTATGAAGCCACCATTTCCCTGATACCAAAACCAGGTAAAGACATCACAAAAAAAGAAAATTACAGACCTATATCCCTCATGAACATAGGTGCAAAAATCCTCAACAAAATTCTAGCCAATAGAATTCAACAACATATCAAAAAGATAATCCACCACGACCAAGCGGGATTTAATGTCATCCACAATATAAATAAAACAAAAGACAATAACCACATGATCTTATCCATTGATGCAGAAAAGGCATTTGACAAAGTCCAACACCCATTCATGATAAAAACTCTCACCAAAATAGGAAGTGAAGGAAAATTCCTCAACATAATAAAGGGCATCTTTATACAAAGCCAACAGCCAACATCACTCTAAATGGAGAGAGCCTGAAAGCATTTCCCTTGAGAACGGGAACCAGACAAAGATGCCTTTTATTACTGCTCTTATTCAACATTGTGGTAGAGGTCCTAGCCAGAGGAATTAGGCTAGACAAAGAAATAAAGGGAATCCGGATTGGCAAGGAGGAAGTAAAATTATCTGTATTTGCAGATGACATGATCTCATACACAGAAAACCCTAAGGAATCCTCCAGCAAACTACTTAAACTACTAGAAGAGTTTGGCAGAGTCTCAGGTTATAAGATAAACATACAAAACTCACTTGGATTCCTCTACATCAACAAAAAGAACATCGAAGAGGAAATCACCAAATCAATACTATTCACAGTAGCCCCCAAGAAGATAAAATACTTAGGAATAAATCTTACCAAAGACGTAAAAGACCTATACAAAGAAAACTACAAAGTACTACTACAAGAAACTAAAAAGGACCTACATAAGTGGAAAAACATACCATGCTCATGGTTAGGAAGACTTAACATAGTAAAAACGTCTATTCTACCAAAAGCCATCTGTACATACAATGCACTTCCAATCCAAATTCCAATGTCATTTTTTAATGTGATGGAGAAACAAATCACCAACTTCATATGGAAGGGAAAGAAGCCTCGGATAAGTAAAGCATTACTGAAAAAGAAGAAGAAAGTGGGAGGCCTCACTCTACCTGATTTCAGAACCTATTATACAGCCACAGTAGTCAAAACAGCCTGGTACTGGTACAACAGGCACATAGACCAATGGAACAGAATTGAGAACCCAGATATAAATCCATCCACATATGAGCAGTTGATATTTGACAAAGGCCCAGTGCCAGTTAATTGGGGAAAAGATAGTCTTTTTAACAATGGTGGTGGCATAACTGGATATCCATTTGCAAAAAAATGAAACAGGACCCATACCTCACACCATGCACAAAAACTAACTCCAAGTGGATCAAAGACCTAAACATAAAGACTAAAACGATAAAGATCATGGAAGGAAAAATAGGGACGTTAGGAGCCCTAGTACAAGGCATAAACAGAATACAAAACATTACCAAAAATGATGAAGAGAAACCAGATAACTGGGAGCTCCTAAAAATCAAACACCTATGCTCATCTAAAGACTTCACCAAAAGAGTAAAAAGACCACCTACAGACTGGGAAAGAATTTTCAGCTACGACATCTCCGACCAGCGCCTGATCTCTAAAATCTATATGATTCTGTCAAAACTCAACCACAAAAAGACAAACAACCCAATCAAAAAGTGGGCAAAGGATATGAACACGCACTTCACTAAAGAAGAAATTCAGGCAGCTAACAGACACGTGAGAAAATGCTCTCAATCATTAGCCATTAGAGAAATGCAAATTAAAACTACGATGAGATTCCATCTCACTCCAACAAGGCTGGCATTAATCCAGAAAACACAAAATAATAAATGTTGGAGAGGCTGCGGAGAGATTGGAACACTTATACACTGCTGGTGGGAATGTAAAATGGTACAACCACTTTGGAAATCCATCTGGCGTTATCTTAAACAGTTAGAAATAGAACTACCATACAACCCAGAAATCCCACTCCTTGGATTATACCCTAGAGAAATAAGAGCCTTCACACAAAGAGATATGTGCACACCCATGTTTATTGCAGCTCTGTTTACAATAGCAAAAAGCTGGAAGCAACCAAGGTGTCCATCAATGGATGAATGGTTAAATAAATTGTGGTATATTCACACAATGGAATACTACGCATCGATAAAGAACAGTGACGAATCTGTGAAACATTTCATAACATGGAGGAACCTGGAAGGCACTATGTTGAGCGAAATTAGTCAGAGGCAAAAGGACAAATATTGTATAAGACCACTATTATAAGATCTTGAGAAATAGTATAAACTGAGAAGAACACATACTTTTGTGGTTACGAGGGGGGGAGGGAGAGAGGGTGGGAGAGGGTTTTTCACTGATTAGTTAGTAGATAAGAACTACTTTAGGTGAAGGGAAGGACAATACTCAATACATGGAAGGTCAGCTCAACTTGACGGGACCAAAAGCAAAGAAGTTTCCGGGATAAACTGAATGCTTCAAAGGTCAGCGGAGCAAGGGCAGGGGTTTGGGGACCATGGTTTAAGGAGACTTCTAAGTCAATTGGCAAAATAATTCTATTATGAAATCATTCTGCATCCCACTTTGAAATGTGGCGTCTGGGGTCTTAAATGCTAACAAGCGGCCATCTAAGATGCATCAGTTGGTCTCAACCCACCTGGATCAAAGGAGAATGAAGAACACCAAGGTCACACGATAACTATGAGCCCAAGAGACAGAAATGGCTATATGAACCAGAGACTTACATCATCCTGAGACCAGAAGAACTAGCTGGTGCCCGGCCACAACTGATGACTGCCCTGACAGGGAAAACGACAGAGAACCCCTGAGGGAGCAGGAGATCAGTGGGATGCAGACCCCAAATTCTCACAAAAAGACCATACTTAATGGTCTGACTGAGACTAGAGGAATCCCGGCGGTCATGGTCCTCAAACCTTCTGTTGGCCCAGGACAGGAACCATTCCCGAAGACAACTCATCAGACATGGAAGGGACTGGACAATGGGCTGGAGAGAGATGCTGATGAAGAGTGAGCTACTTGTATCAGGTGGACACTTGAGACTGTGTTGGCATCTCCTGTCTGGAGGGGGGATGGGAGGGTAGAGAGGGTTGGAAGCTGGCAAAATTGTCACGAAAGGAGAGACTGGAAGGGCTGACTCATTAGGGGGGAGCAAGTGGGAGTATGGAGTAAGGTGTATATAAGCTTGTATGTGACAGACTGACTTGATTTGTAAATGTTCACTTGAAGCTCAATAAAAATTAAAAAAAAAAAAAAAGAATGTTGACGATGTCACTTGTATGAACACCATACTTGTAAACCCCTTAAAAGTAACTTCTTTTTCCCTCGCACTCTAGAAGCAGTCTTGGTGGCAGTAGCCACCATTGCTTCCTTCCTTGTGCAACAAAATAAAGGTGCCTTTACACTCTCCCACCTTATTCTCTCATTTATTGGCTGATAGGAGTCACGCCGAGCAAAACCTGGGGTTTCTACCTGGTAGCAAACCCACCAGCTGCTTCGTGGGAGAAGGATGTGGCAATCTGCTTCTGTAAGGATTACAGCCTCAGAAACCTTATGGGGCAGCTGTACTCTGTCTTATAAGGTCACTACGAGTCGGAATTGTCTGGACAGCAGTGAGTTTATGTTTGGTAAACTGGAGGGTCAACACAAGGGAGGGAAGCCCTGTGTGAGATCGATTAGCGTGATGGCTGCAACAATGGACTCAAACATACCAATGATCATGAAGATGGTGCAGGACCAGGCAACGTTTCATTCTGACATATGTAAGGTCACGATGAGTTGGAATAAATTTGATGGCAGCGAACAACTAACAACAAATGGGGTAAAGTACTCAGGTTTTGGAAGCATCAGACTTGGACTTCAAAGCTGGCCCTGTCATCCACTGACAGGGGATTAATAAAGTTATTTAACTTCTCTGAGACACCATCGTTATATTGCAGGGTCATTGTATTAGAGACAGTGCATATAAAGGGCCTACTAACACCTGATGCTTAGTAGGTACTTCATAAGTGATAGCTGTTATCATCACCAAAGGAGCCCAGGTAGCACAGTGGTTAAAGTACTTGGATGCTAACTGAAAGGTCCGCACTCAAAGGGAGAAAGATGTGGTATAGTCTGCTTCTTTAAGATTATAACCTTGAAGCCCTAGAGGGCAGTTCTACTCTGTCCAACAGGGTCACTATGAATTGGATGTGAAAGTGCTTTGAATAAATTGCTAAATAAATTAAAAAATATGTTTTTCCTACTTTTTGCATTTGACAATGTCACATCCAGGAGCCCTAGTGGTGTGAACAGTGAAAGGATCGGCTGCTAACTCAAGGTTTGGCAGTTCAAACCTACCCCCCTGCTCTGTGGGAGAAAGGTTATAGCCAAGAAAACTATGGGGCAGTTCTACTCTGTCACATGGGGTAGCTATGAGTTGAAAACGATTTGAAGGCACCTAACAACAACAACAACAACATCACATCCACTATAGCAACTTTAATCTATCATGGCACCCTGGGTATATAACTTTCATAACTGTAATAGCAAGTTTATCTTATATACACTATAAAGCCTACACATTTTTATGAGTCATTTTGGTCATTCTGTTGATAATTATAAGGAGTCCTGGAGATTAAACCATTAAGTGCTTGGCTGCTAACTGAAAGTTTGGTGATTAAAAGCCAACCAATCACCCAGCAGCTTTGTGGGAGAAAGACCTGACAATCTGCTTTTGGCACCTAAGAAAAGCAAGAATTGCTGATTATAGAATTCAAGGTTATATTATGTAGTACTTTTTTTGGTTGAAAGTGAAGGAAACTAAACTATATATAGTCCTCTATATATAGTTCAAATTGTATTTACATATAATTATGTTGTTGTTGTTAGATGCCGTCAAGTCAGTTCCAACTTATAGCGTTATGTGCAACAGAACAAAACACTGCCCAGTCCATATATAATTATATATATTATATAATTTGTAATTATATACAAATATCTAAATGTAAAAAAAAAAAATATCAATCCGTGGCCTTTGAGTTGATCCCAACTCATAGTGACCCTACAGGACAGAGTAGAACTGCCCCATAGAGCTTCCAAGGAGCACCTGGTGGACTTGAACTGCTGACCTTTTGATTAGCAGCTGTAGCTCTTAACCACTACAACACCATAGAAGCAGCAGTCAAGAAATCAAACGACACATTGCATTGGGTAAATCGGCTGCAAAGGACCTCTTTAAAATGTTGAAAAGCAAAGATGTCACTTTGAAGACTAAGATGCGCCTGACCCAAGCCATGGTGTTTTCAATCACATCATATGCATGTGAAAACTGGACAATGAATAAGGAAGAGCGAAGAATTGATGGTGTTGGTGAAGGATATTGAATATACCATGGATTGCCAAAAGAACAAACAAATCTGTCCTGGAAGAAGTACAACCAGAATGCTCCTTAGAAGCAAGGATGGTGAGACTGCATCTTACATACTTTGGACATGTTGTCAGGAGGGATCAGTCCCTGCAGAAGGACATCATGCTTGGCAGAGTACGGGGCCAGTGGAAAAGAGGAAGACCCTCAATGAGGTGGATTGACACAGTGGCTATAACAATGAGCTGAAGCATAACAATGATTGTAAGGATGGTGCAGGACCAGGCATATTTTGTTCTGTTGTGCACAGGGTCGCTATGAGTTGGAGCCAACTGGACGGCACCTAACAAGATCTAAAATAAATAAATATACATATGTGTGTATATATATGTACATATATGTATCAAGGTATGTATTTGTGTGTAGAGACAGCAGTAACTCCCCAAAATGTCGAAAATTAGTAGCTAGGGCCTTGGAATCTAAAAGCGGGGACTCAACATACTAGTATTGTCCTTGTCTAGTTCTCATTCCATCTCCATGGTGAGGAGCATGGTCACTGGCTGTAGTGGCTAAGCTACCATCAGAAAGGGAAAGCTCATTTCCCCAAGTGTCTGCTTGGGTGATGTCCACCATCCCCAACTAATCACTTCACAGGGAAAGAAGGCTCATGGCCTGATCTCACTGTGTACCTTGGTGGCCAAGTGAGCAGAAGCTCTTATTAGAAGGGTAAAGAAAGTTTGCTAGGCAGATAAAACACAGCTACCATAGTTTCTTATATTCCCCTTCATAGCTACTCATGACATTTGTTATAGTGACCTTTATTCCAATGCTCACAATTCGAGAATTTCTAGCATAACATAACTACCCCATGTGAAATCACGTATGCACTCAACACCACTAGCCACACCCCTCAAAGGGAGACCACCCCAAATCATACCCAATGTCTCATTTACCTCTAAGACCATACCCCTGGGTGATGGGTGTCCGGACATGGCTTCTTATAATCTATCTATGACTAACTGATAAATATAACCACCACAACACACTGAATAATCAATGGTGGAGTGGAAACAGAAAAACCACAAGAGAACCTTTATTTGAAAAGTGAAAACATACAAAACATTCATGGTCTCTAGCCCACATCCTCTGCTTCTCTAGTGGTGGAATGGTTGCTTGGTTGGCCAGCCCGGCTCCCTAATTATCCTGCTGGGAGGACTTCCCATATCCATTGGCCTCCTGGACAATTACTGAGAAGCATGCAGGGATGATCACTCTTCAGGGATCTGCTTTAAAAGTCCACTTCTTGTGGACATGACTTTGGAGCCTGGGAGTTGTCGTAGATGTTAAGCATCATGGACTCTTTCATTGTCAGTAAGACTTCCTTAAATTCCTGCAAAGCTGCCTATCTATTCAATACCTGGGGGAAATTTATAGTTAGTAACCACAGCAATAAATCAGGTCCTTTACTCTGGACCCTACCCCACACCCTTGGAGTTTCCATCTCCAGCAATGGGCCTAGGGCTGTACTCATTGAACCAAACCTCTGCCTGGCACTGCTTTAGTGCAACATAAAGCAATAGGCCTGGACAGACAGCCAAAGCTGACCTCCTCCCTACCTCATCATGTAGCCTAGTGGAGAGTATTTAACAGTGGGGCACTTATTACCTCTAGCAGGCATGACATACACAGCAGGAAATGTTGGAAGGGAGGGCAGTGAAGGCAGGGTTCCCTCATTTCTGTAGAGTCCCCAGAGTCTAGTCACGCATAGAGTGTCAGAAAGAAAAGACACAGCAGAAGGCTTCTGTGGTGGGAAGAGGGGCCCACGGACTGGGATTTCCCCAGTTCTGACGACTCTCTCATGCTCCAGTCTTACGTACATGCTGTCTCCCAGCTCCTTACTTTTACTCATTACCTTAGTTTCCTAGTGCTGCTGTAACAGAAAGACCATCAGTGAGTGGCTTTAAAGAACTGATCATATTTTCTCATAGTTCTAGAGGCTAAAGGTTCAAATCAAGGTCTTGGTGTTGTCCATTACATCCTTGTTGATAGCCCTGGGTGTTCCTTAGTTCCTTGGCTTGTAGATGATCCTCATATGGCATCTGTCTTCCCCTGTGTGTAAGTGTGTGTGTGTGTGTGTCTATAATGCTCTTTATATAGCTCAAAAGTGATTAGGTTTAGGATCCACCCTACATTGGTATGACCGCAAATAGTTGATTTGATTGATTACTTTACATTATATTATGGAAGGTGATTACATTACTTTAGATTACATCCACAGGTATGGGGCTAGGATTCCAACACGTACTTTGGGAAGACACAATTCAATGCATAACACTCAGAGAATTTAAGGCTTACCCTCAGAGGTCTTGGATTACCAGTCACAGGAGAAAGGTCAACCGCATTCTGTTCTTTCTGCTTCTATCAGATGGACCGGCTTGGACAAGAGCTTCTTTTCTCTCTCAGCACTTCCTTGAGGCCAGAGTGATATTTAGCCAGTTCACATCCGTAGGGCCAAAACTGTTGTTAAAATAGTGAAAGCGCTGCTTCCTTGTGCCCCTTCTAGTCCCCTCACCGTCCTCCACCCTCCCCAGGACCTCCTAGAGGGCACCACAACCAAAAATGAAAGGGTCGGTGTGTGCTTGGAGTGGGGGTGGAGGGGTGGGGAGGCTCAGGATCCAACATCCATTCTAATCTCTGAGCCTAGAGCTGTGTCAGTTGTTAAACATATTTGTAATATCACTTCTGCTGAAAGGCACAATAGCCAACATCCTTTCATGATCTGACATTTTCTGCCAAGTCCTTGGTGTTCCATGTTGGATATATGGACTGAATCCCCATAAACAGGTAACGGTTTAGTCATTTTTTTTCCGTATCACATAAAATGTGTCTGAGCCAGAATAGAGGGAACCACAGGGCACACCTCCACACCTCCAGCCAGGCAAGATTTACATTTAAGGTCCTATTTTAAGGTCTGTAGTTTGAACACCCCACTTCAGATTCCAATTTTTGTATTAATTAGTGTTATTGATTATAAGTAACATAAGCCAACTCTTCCTAAAGTAGGCATAAAACAATATTTATTGAAAGAATGCAGGCAGTTCTAGGGGAGGGAATGAATAAAAAAGACTAAGTTTTAATACATGTGCATATAATGAATATATGTATTCAAATGAAAGTTGCACTTTAATTTGGGTACTTTGAAAGACTTTGCATTTATTCCAACCACGCCATCACAGCTCAGACATTTTTTTTGGACTGTCTAACTTTGAAGTGCTTTCAGAACCTGCATTGCATTTTTTAGAATACCTAAGTTATGTCAAATTCTTGCCGTTTAAAGTTGGATCTGATTTTCTTAGAAAACCATTTGAAATCACATCTAGTGAATGAGGTGTCTTATCAAGGTGAGTAATACTGGTTGGGTACTGATATATTTTTAGCTTCTCTTGTGGAAGAGACTGGAAATAGGGACAATTTCTTCTTTCCTGAACATTGCCTGAGGTTTCTCCTCTCTTTGCCTGGTGAATTGCTAACAGACTGATGGTAATTGGTTAGTAATTTGCTGATAATTGCCAGTCACTTGTGACTGGCCCAAAAGAGAGAGCGTGTGCCAAGCAAAGAGCGCATTTTAGAGTGCAGGCTCAAATAGGCACAGCAAACATACCTGAGGGAATTAGGTAAGGGAGCCATTAAGCAAAATACCGAAGGACTGTGATTCCACCTAAGAGACCAATTTAACCATAGTATAGGGAAGTTGTGGAGAAAACCAGTCACTCCCAGGAGTATGTCTTTTTGAGAGAATGTGGTTATGCAGAAAGGAATTTGAAGTAAAGTGGACCTGAGTTCAAATCCTGACTTCTCGATGGGACCTTGAGCTAGTTGTATTAACCTCCTGGAAGCCAGTTGCCTCAACCACAAAGTGGGGATTATCATACCTACTGTCATAGATTGAATTGTGTCCCCCCAAAATACATGTCAACTTGGTTAGACCGTGATTTCCAGTATTGTGTGGTTGTCGTCCATTTTGTGATTGATATAAGTTTCCTATATGTGGTAAATCCTAATCTCTGCCTGTGGTTAATGAGACAAGATTGGATTATGTTGAAGAGGATTAGGGTGGGACGTAACACCCTTGCTCAGGTCACATCCCTGATGCAATGTAAAGGGTTTCCCTGGGGTATAGCCTGCACCACCTTTTAATTTACAAGAAATGAAAGGAAAGGGAAGCGAGCAGAGAAGGGGAACCTCATACCACCAAGAAAGCAGCACTGGGAGCACAGCATGTCCTTTGGACTAGGGTTCCTGCACCTGAGAAAGTCCTCAATCAGGGGAAGATTAATGAGAAGGGTCTTCCTCCAGAGCCAACAGAGAGAGAGAAAGCCTTCCCCTGGAGATGATGCCCTGAATTTGGACTTATAGCCTACTAGACTGTAAGAGAATAAATGTCTGTTTTTTAAGGCCATCCATGTGTGGTATTTCTGTTACAGCAGCACTAGATAACTAAGACACCTACGTTATGAGTCGTTGCAAGAATCACATATGTACCCTTATTTTAAAAGCCTAGCTGATGCTTAATACAGAATAAATGGATATCATGATGACTGTCTCACTCTCAAGGCCAGAAAGGAGGGACGGTGTGTGTTAATATACATCCATGCGTGAGCCATAGGTGAGAAGGATTGAGGAAATGCTATTCTACATTACACTGTAGTAGGATAAAGAATCCCCAGATAGGAATCCATACAAAGATGCATTCAGGAAGTTTAATATTCTCTGCAGTGTGAGGTCAATAAAAATGTGTCAAAAGTACGACAAGTGTGAGAAGATAAGAGAAGAAATTGCTTTCCCATTAAACACCTCTCCTCCTTTCCCTCTGCTTTCACTTTCCCTGGCTTCCCACAGTTGCCCCTACAGAATTCCCTGAAGGCTCTGCTCGTTGCGGTTGCCAGACCTTAACGCTGCATCTGCTTCCCAGGTATACAGGTCTGACTCACAGGAGCCCAGCAGGGTCCTCTGTTCCAATGGAGTGTTCAAGGAGACATGCTGCTGAAGACCTGGGATGATGCTCAACCTTCAGCCTCTGAGAGCTTCTGGTTTGTTAATGAAGACTCAAGCAGATATGTATATACATAAAAAATACATACATATATATATATATTTATAAAATAATTTTCAAAGGTTTACTCTTCATGCATCTTCAAATAATTCTCTTTCCCTGAATTTTTCTTTAGGACCCATATTTACTTACCATTATATTATTATTATTATAGCTAACTTACTTTAGTTAAGGAGCCCTGGTGGTACAATTGTTAAGTGCTTTGCTGCTAACCAAAAGGTTGGCAGTTCAAACCTACCAGCAGCTCTACAGAAGAAAAGATCTGGCACTCTGCTCCCATAAAGATTATGGCCCAGGAAACCCTATGGGGAAGTTTTACTCTGTCCTAAAGTGTTGCTATGAGTCAGAATCAATTCAGTGGCACACATCAACGATAATACTTCAGTTAGGAAAGAGCTACCCATGCCTGATATTTATCCACAGAGTTTTGGAGGGTGTCTTCCCCCTACTTCATCCACTGGGGTGCGGACAGCTCCCCTCTTTCAACGTGAACTTAGAGGGAATTTTCATGAGTAGTGTTTCTGACAAGAAGCACTGGTGGTACAGTGGTTAAGCCCTTGGCTGCTAACCAAAAGGTCAGTGGTTCGAACCTATCAGTAATTCTGCTGAAGAAAGATATGTCAGTCTGCTTCCATAAAGATGTACAGCCTTGGAAACCTTATGGGACAGTTCTACTCTGTCCTACAGGGTCTCTGTGAGTTGGAAACAACTCGATGGCAGCAGGTTTTTATGGTGTGTTTCTGACAGACCCTGGGTGGTGCAAATGCTTTTCTACTAACCTGAAGGTTGATGATACAAACCCACCCAACCACGCATTCGAAGAAAGGCCTGGCAATCTGCTTCCACAAAGATCACCACCAAGAAAACACTATGCTGCAGTTCTACTCCAGAGCACATGGGGTCTCCATGAGTCAGAATCAACTTGATAGCAAGATGTTTTTGTTTGTTTGGTTGGTTGGTTGAGTCAGGAAACCTTTAAACTCAACTCACATCACATTTGTTGTTAAAATAAAGGTACATAGTATATCATATATACTGAAATGACTCATGTCCGCTAGGCTAGCCATTGGATGTTAGTTTTTAAGAATTACATTGTTTCTCTGAAACCAGGCATGTACTAGTTTGTGGATGATAAATAATTTTTTCACATGGGCATTCTGCTGCCTTCTGCCTGCTAACCTCCCCAGCTCTGCCTGAGAATAAGGCATGACATCACAGTAATTACAAACCACTTCTGGTTCACCATGGTCTCTGCTAACGTGACACAGGTTTCAGATGTCTGAATATTTTTCAGGGATGCCTTTTATTTATGCACACTAACACATGGTTGAAAATAAAGACCATTCATTACAGAAAGGATGTTTTGCACTAGATAATTATAGTGCACAGGCTGAGTGGGTGTTTATCAGCCATGAGATTTCCTCAGTTGATCCATTACGGTGTAATGAATTTTGGGATAGATGATTGCTAAAAATTTTGTCCATGAGCTCATGACAAAATGGTACCAGGCCTCTCCTCACAAATTTTGTTGATCTGCAAGTCACATATGCTCATTTGAAACCCGTGTCATCTTTGGGTACGAAGTAGCTTTCTTCTGGAAAAGCTCTCTTGGATTTTATTATGCACCAGCTCTTTTCCTGTTCTCTGCAAGAAAAATGAGCCAAGCATCCAAGTATCAATTAAGCACCTTCACATTGGTCCATGCAAATCCACAAGGCTTTCAGGCTTTAACCCATCCCCACAACAGCCTTCATGAAATGCTCATCAAGTGCCTGGCAACAGATGAAGCCATCTGGTAGAGTGAGTTGTGATTATAGTCTATCCAAATTTGCCTTCTCATCAACAACACCACCATCATCTCCCTTACCCTTGTAATCAGTCATGAAAACCTAGAGGAGAGAGATTAAAAACAAACAGATCTGTCCATCAGGCTTTTTTGTTTGTTTCTTTTTTTTTCCCTTTAAGTTGGAAGCACCCAGTCACACTCTCCTCTGAAGTAAAACCAGTTTACCTTATGCAGTTTCCTTGGTCATTGAAGACCACTGTCTCTCAACTCACAGCTTCCCACCTGTTGGGCACATGGGTTATTTTGGGCCAACATTACAGCTCCCTTTCAGCAGGAAGCCCCCCAAGGCTGAAGACAACGTGGTTCAACAGACATTCCATGGAACAATCCCTCCTAAATGCATTTAGTGGACTTCCAGGCATTCTTTATGCCAACAGGAAATCTCAAGAACCACAAAGCCATGCCTAAGAATGAATGACATGTCAGTGGTGAGTTCACGAGAATTCGGATCTGCATTCCTGTAAAAACGCTCTGCTCCAATCACCCACCTCACCAGTGTGAACTTGAAGCAGTGTTCTCAATCTTGGCTGCACACTGGAAGCCTAATGTCTGGTCCCATCTCTGGAGGCTGTTTCCCCACATGATTCTATTGTACAGCTAAGGCTGGCTACTCAATGCATAGCAATATAACCGTCACATGGAGCTTATTAGAAATGCAGACTCTTGGCTCCCCCCCTGGCGCTATTGAATCAGAATCTGCCTTGGATAACACCGGAGGATTTGTATGCATGTTGCTGTTTGATGTGTTGTTGTAGAGCACTGCTTTCCAAACCCATGCTGAATGTCAGAATCACAGGGGAGCCCAGACTTACTACATCAGACTTTCCAAGGGTGGGGCCTACACATCTCCAGCAAAAGCTTTCTAGACATTTTATATTCTGCCAGCCTGGTACAAGCCCGTGAACAGTGGTGTAGCTCAGTGTCTCCCAAATGCCCTTGATGTTAAGAAGCACCTGGGGGAGAGGGATTATTTTTAAAACTTGTATCCCCAGGCCACATCCCAGAAATTCTGTTTCATTTGAGGCTAGGGGCAGGCATGAGAAGCTACTCTCTCACCTGTCCCCCACCCAAGGGATTCTTGAGAAATTTGGAAAACAAAGGCGTGGTAGGTCTACTGCGGTGACTCTTAAGTGCTGCTGTGCAACCAAATCATCTGGAGAGCCCACAAAAAGTGCTGATTCCTGGATCCCCACCCTACATGTACTAAATCAGAAATGATGACATGAGGCCTGGACACCAGTATTTTAGTAAACACCCAGGTTCTCAAAGCTCATGAACCACATATCTACAGACATCCTTGCCTCTAGCTAACTGTCATAACATTTATTCAAAGGTGGCAGTTTTTACCCCCAACTCTTACTCCCACACCATTTGAAGCAAGAACTTCACAGGCAGAGGGGCCTTCTTGGCAGTTTCTCATCACTCACCCCCATGCCTTTAGCTAAATTATGGGTGGTGGGCATGATTCCTGAATTCCTCCACTGTCGGGGGTTTTATTTTGGATGGGGCAGGGGAAAGAAAGTGGAGAAACGAAATCAGGATGTCGTTCCAGTGATTTCATCCAAAGATCAGAATATGGATGAGAGGTTCTCGCTAGACAATGATATCAGAATCTTCTAGACAGTTTCTGTAATCAGATAAGGCCTCCAAAGAGGCAAACATTCCAGAATTGTCCATGTGGATGGATGTGTGATTTGAAACAGCCACTGGATGACTGTGATATCCCTCTACACCCCTTTGTTGAGAATCACCAATGCAGAGAAGGTAATAATGCAGGATTACAAACTCAAATGCCTACATGGGCCATGTGGTCATCAATAAGTAGGATGGGTGGGCACCTTAAGTTTTCTTCTTTTTACACAGACCCAATTTGTCTGCATATTGAACACATGGATGTATTTTTCCTTTCTACAAATAAACATGGTCTCTCATTTATCTTGGAGGAAAAAAAAAAAAAGAATTCTCAGTCTGCCTTTCATTTTCCCACTTTGGAGATGCGATATTCACTATTTACCAAGAAAAACAGCAGCTCAGGCATGATTTTAAATGGCGAAGGAAATTCAGCATCAGGGAAGAGCTGCAAATGATGGACTAGTACAAACTGGGAAGCAGACGGAGGCTGCTCAGTTCTAGGCAACTGGAATTTGTGGGAAATACAGACCATTGTCTCACCTGATTTTTGAAGAAAGCCAGAAATGGGAATTTTATATGCGATCACCTGATATTTAAATTTGGCTCAATTATTTTAACACTGTGAAGGTCAAACAAGCATGTCTGATGGGCTGGATACAGACCAGAAGCCACCAAATTTGCAACCTTGGCATCATGACATCACTTGTAAACCAGGTGTTAGCACACAGTTCCACTTCTTGCTAAGGGCATCAAATTGTCCCTCACACAAACACACACCAATAGTAGGATCACATCAACACCCCTGACCCCTATTCCCACCCCTAGTTTATCATTTTCATAGTGGAACTTGAGTTGCTCAATATGTCATTAGGAAGTTAAAATGACCGGCATTTGTACTCATAGCCTCCTTTTCAATGATAAACTCAATCTCTCTTTCCATTTCCTTTTTCCCCTTTCATTTTATAAAACCCAGTGATTACAAGTCTTCCTCAATAAAAGTAAGAATTCTACCACCGAACTACCAATGCCTCATAAAAAAAGCAAAAAATAAAAAAACAAACCCATTGCCATCAAGTTGATTCTGACTCATAGCCACCCTGTAGGACAGAGTGGTACTGCCCCATAGGGTTTCCAAGGCTGTAATCTTTACAAAAGCAGAGGAATCTGATAAAATCAATTCTTTTCATTTGAGGTCCACAAAATTAGATAAGAAGGGAAATAAATAATTGATCATATATTAGTATGAAATCCACAAAGATGAAGAAGTCATTTGAGGCAAGGATTCCAGGGACCCATAAAGAACATTTCACTTGAAATCACTTGGAGACCTGAGTTCTATGTTCCAGTGTTTCCTTGAGACCTCAGGTCTCTTTTGTTATTCTGGTGCTCTAACTTTCTAAAGGAAGACTAGAAGCCTATTAAAACTAACTTACATGAAAAACTTTGAGGTAAGACATCTCTGGGTAATCTGAGAGCTTTGTAAACTGTCCAACCGTGTTTATACATATACATAAATTTATTTGCTTTTTTTGTTTCCTTCAAATACGAGAGTTTTATTCAATAGTAGTATTGTTAGTAAGGTTGGATTTATTCTGACCTCCAGCAGATCAAGACAGCAGGTCTGGGAAGCCACGTAAGAGCCAAGGCCTGTCCATTACTAGGCATTGAAAATGGTGGGCCAGTGAAAAATAGGATTGATGACTTTTAGAATCATATATGTTTGTGAGCAATGATTTACCAAAGACAACTTAAAAAAAAAAAAAAACTTTTACGAGGTTTATAAATGAAAGGTTGTCAGAACTTTTACAGACTATGAGAAAAAAAAAAGATGCTAATAAAACTGTAGAGAAGAGACCAAATAGATTAAAATAAAATAACATTCTAAGATAGCTAAGATGGGCTGAAGACACTAAAGAGGAATTAGAACTGAGAAGAATCACCAAATGTGGTGAGTCTAATTTAAAAAAGAGAATGAGATGTGAATAATCACCAAGCTGCAATCAACATTGAAGAGAAAACAAAAAGTGTGCCGGGAGAGCTAGCACTGAGGTGACCTTGGAGAATGTCTTCATATTACTTGTACTGCTCATCTCAAAGTCTGATACAAATATGTTTTTCCTATTCAGAGCCTGCTTAGCTTTCCCAATGATCAGCAAGTCATCAAGGCAGACTTTGGACAGAATTTGAGGAAACCCATAATTTAAATTAACTCTGTACGCTGTGGTGCCCTTTCAAGAGCTGTCACTGGCCTCATTAAAAGTTGTAACTGAGAAAAACAAGGTTAGTTATACGATGAAACAGAGAGAGAGTTTCTGGGCAGTGTAAACAGTAACAGTACTCAGCTGCTAACTAAAAGGTTGGCAGTTGGAGCCCACCCAGAGCCACCTCGGAAAAAAAGCCTGGAAATCTATTTCCAAAAAAATCAGTCATTGAAAACCCTGTGGAGCATTTCTACTCTGACACACATGGGGTCATCATGAGTCAGAATTGACTTGATGGTAACTGGTACATATGTGTGTGTACATATAATTTTCATATAACTTACTAATGTGTTATTAAGTGCTATTAAGCTCAGTCAGAATGGATTATGCACACCAGGAAGAACTAATGTAAAGCTTATGGCTTGAAGGGGTGCCATATTATTAGCCCCGCTGGGCACCCCATGGATTGTTTCACTGTAGTATGTGCTAACTTTCCTGACAACTCTTCCCTCCTTTCTTTCTTCTTCTATCCTAATTATACCAGATTCCAAAGCTTTAGGGGCCCTTCTAGTTTCAGTCAGATCATTAAGTCTGGTCTTTTTACGAGAATTTGGGGTCTGCATCCCACTGCTCTCCTGCTCCCTTAGGAGTTCTCTGTTGTGTTCCCTGTCAGGGTGGTCATTGGTTGTAGCCGGGAACCATCTAGTTCTTCTGGTCTCAGGTTGTTGTAGACTCTGGTTTATGTGGCCCTTTCTGTCTCTTGGGCTCGTAATTACCTTGTGTCCTTGGTGTTCTTCATTCTCCTTTGGCCTACCTCTTACGTCTGTATCAAAATTTTGCCTGAGTTTCCCCTCTTCTTGCAGGCTATTGGACCCATAACCAAATGGCCCACCTCCTGCTTCCTGAAGCACACTGTGTTGCAGATGAAAGGGAGAGAAAAGGAAGCAGAGAAGAAAAATATTTGAACACAGGCTCCTCTGTCTCTCCAGCTCTATGACCCCAGAAACGTGGGTATTTGTGGAGCCAGAATATTAGGTGTTTATTACTGATTTCATGTTTAAACTGATGTTTTCCTTATTTAATTCAGCTTTTTTTTTTTTTTCCTATTAAGTTGTCATAGCACCCTGTAAAAATAGGATGAGACTGAAGAGGGCATACTGGAACATTCCATACAGACATTTTCCCATGTCTCTGGGCTTGGACAGGAGTTAAGTATAAACCACTACAGTGACAGTATCTAAAAGTATCTCAGACCAAAGATCACAATTTTTGTTTGTCACCAGCAGTGAAGAAAGCCAAAAACCTTGTTAGATGAAGGTACTTCAGCACATGTTCATGTAATCATAGGTAACCTGACCCACACTAGATCAAGACGCCAGGTCGGCTTTGCTCTTGGTTGTACAGATGAGAACAGAATGATTGGACATGAAAACAAATAAATAAACCCTCTTAACATTAGTGAACTTTTAGAAATAAAAAAATACCTATATGGTTATGATGCTTTAACAAGTCACAGACTGCCTCTGGCTTTTTTTTTTTTAACCTGCAGGCTTGTTTCTAAGCCCCTTTGTGTTTACCTTTTATATTTGAGACTCCGTTTAGGAAAAAAAAAAAAAAAAAAGAGAGAGAAGGCTGATTCATTGTGGAGCCTTCTTTTTTATTTTGATTACTCTTACATATAGTAAATAATATTCAAGATGAAGCTGTTATCTTTCGTTTCCCTGTAGCTTCCAGCTGCTTGATATTTGTGTTACATTTTATGGAGGTTTGCAACATTTTCAGTAGAATAAAATCATTTTTCAGCCTTAAATAGAGTTGTTAGTGTACTAAAACTCCATGCTTAGATAAATTCTTCTTGAAGGAATTTGGAAATGGATTCCAAATTTATTCTTGGATCCTTTGCACTTGGTTATCCAGATGAGAGCAATTATTTCCTTTAGCCACGGGAAGAGCAAGTCTTTCTTTACTTCCCAAACACATCTCATCCAAGTTAGGTTTGAAACTGCAGGTTCTGCCAGCAGCTGTACCTTCTACTGCCACTTTTCCACTGTCATGGGGAAAGGTAGGAAGTAGGGAATAATAGAAGGAGCAACCTACCCCCGTGTGTCTTTGATTTAGTATGAAGGATAAATCTAAAACAAAATGGTTAAATTTCCACACTTGTATTTGGGGCCCCAGAGTCCCTGGGTGGTGCAAATGGTTAATGTTCTTGGTTGAAAACTGAAAAGTTGGAGGTTCTAGTCCACCCAGGGGCACCTTGGAAGAAAGGCCTGGTGATCTACTTCTGAAAAAATCAGCCATTAAAAACCCTATGGAGCACAGTTCTACTACGACACATATGGGGTCTCCAGGAGTTGGAGTTGACTCAATGCCAACTGGTTATTTCTTGGTATTTAGGGCCTTGCTTAATTGTCCTGGTGGACCAATGGTTAAGCACTCAGCTACTAACAGAAAGATTGGTGGTTTGAACCCATCAGCAGCACTCTGGGAGAAAGACGTGGCGATCTGTTCCCATGAAGAAGCCTAGGAAACTCTACTGGGAAGTTCTACCCTGACATATACAGTTGCTAAAGATGGAATCACTGGACAGCACACAACAGCCTAATTGCCTCTTTCCTAGAAACCTAATTCTTGGGTTCTAGAAGAAGAATCGGTAGTTGGAAAATATGGCCTTGGCAATAGAAACGATACTGGGGATCACAGTATAGAACTTTGCAAGACCAATGACTTCTTCATTGCAAATACACTTTTTCAACAATGTAAATGGTGACTCTCCACATGAACCTCATTGGGTGGAACACACTGGAATAAAATCAACTACATCTGTAGAAACAGATGATGGAAAGGCTCTGTATCATCAGTCAGAACAAGGCCAGGGGTCGAATGTGGAACAGACCATAAAAAAACAGGTCATCAATTACTCATATGCTAGTTCAAGTTGAAACTGAAGAAAATTAGCACAAGTCCAGGAGAGCCAAAGTATGAGCTTGAGTTTACCCCACCTGAATTTAGAGACCATCTCAAAAATAGATTTGATGCATTGAAAAACAATGACTGAAGACCAGACGAGTTGTGGAATGACATCATTCATGAAGAAAGAAAAGAAGTCATTAAAAAGAAAGAAAAGACCAAAATGGATGTCAGAAGAGACTCTGAAAGTTGCTCTTGAACAAACAGTAGCTAAAGTGAAAGGAAGAAATGATGAAGTAAAAAAAGTGAACAGAAGATTTCAAAGGGCAGCTGGGGAAGACAAAGTAAAGTATTATAATCACATGTGTAAAGACTTGGAGTTAGAAAACCAAAAGGGAAGAACACACTCAGCCTTTCTCAAGCTGAAAGAACTGAATAGAAAATTCAAACCTCAAGTTGCAATATTGAAGGATTCTATGGGGAAAATAGTAAATATAGCAGGAAGCATCAAAAAAAAGATGGAAGGAATACACAGAGTCCCTATACCAAAAAGAATTGATTGATATTCAACCATTTCAGGAGGTAGCATATGATCAGGAACCAATGGTACTGAAGGAAGAAGTCCAAGCTGCACTGAAGACATTGATGAAAAGCAAGCCTCCAGGAACTGATGGAATACCAACTGAGGTGTTTCAACAAACAGATGCAGAGGTGGAGGTGCTCACTTGTCTATGCCAAGAAATTTGAAAGACAGCTACCTGACCTACCAACTGGAAGAGACCCATATTTCTGCCTATTTCTAAGAAAGTTGATCCAATCCAATGTGGAAATTATCAAACGATATCATTAATATCACAGGCAAGTAAAATTTTGCTGAAGATCATTCAAAAGCGGCTGCAGCAGTGCATCGACAGGGAACTGCTGGAAATTTAAGCCAGATTTAGAAGAGGACATAGAAGGAGGGACATCATTGCTGATGTCAAAGGGACCCTGGAGGAAGGCAGAGAATGCCAGAAAGATGATTGCCTATGTTTTATTGACTATGGAAAGGCATAGTCAACATAACAATTTATGGATAACATTGTGAAGAACGGGAATCTCAGAACACTTAATTGTGCTCATGAAGAACCTGTACGTAGATCAAGAGGCATTCATTCAAACAGAATAAGAGGATACTGCGTGGTTTAAAGTCAAGAAATGTGTGTCTCTGCATTGTATCTTTTTACCGTACTTATTCAATCTGTATGCTGAGCAAATAATCAGAGAAGCTGGACCACATGAAGAAGAACCGTGCATCAGGATCGGAGGAAGACTCATACAGCCCGCATTATGCAGATGACACAACCTTGCTTGCTGAAAGTGAAGAGGACTTGAAGCACTTAGTGATGAAGATCAAAGACTACAGTCTTCAGTACGGATTATACCCCAACATAAAGAAAACAAAAATCCTCACAACTGGACCAATAAGCAACATCATGACAAACAGAGAAAAGGTTGAAGTTGTCAAGGATTTTATTTTACCTGAATTCACATTCAACACCCATGGAAGCAGTAGTCAAGAAATCAAATGATGCCAATGCACTGGGCAAATCTGCTGCAAAAGACCTGTTTAATGTGTTAAAAAAGCAAAAAACGTCACCTTGAAGACTAAGGTGCCCCTGATCCAAGCCTTGGCGTTTTCAATCGCCTCATATGCATGTGAAAGCTGGACAGTGAATAAGGACGTCTGAAGAAGAATTGATGCCTTTCAATTATGGTGTTGGTGAAGAATGTTGAAAGTACCATGGACTGCCAAAACAACAAACAAATATATCTTGGAAGAGTACAACCAGAATGCTCCTTAGAAGCAAGGATGGAGAGGCCACGTCTCACATACTTTGGGCATGTTATCAGGAAGGATCAGTCCCTGGAGAGGGGCGTCATACTTGGTAGAGGGTCAGTGAAAAAGAAGACCCTCAATGAGATGGATTGACACAGTGGCTGCAGCAATGGGCTCAAGCATAACAATAATTGTGAGGATGGCGTAGGACCAGGCAGTGTTGCATTCTGTTGTATACAGGGTCGCTGTGAGTGGGAACTGACTCGACAGCACCTAACAACAACAAAGAATCTGTGCTTCAATGGACTTTAAGGTTAATTGAGGAAATTCTCTCTTCAGGGAGGCAAAAAAGTCCTTTATGACACCTTCTAATAACCCCAAGCAACTGAAAGCGTACTTCACTTGCATCAATCCTTAGTAAGTGTTCTTATATCTGGACTGGGTAAGAAGCCTTCTTTCTGCATCTCAGGCCATTGCTGGGAGGCTTCCTCCTCTGACCCTCTCTGCCAACAATCTTTAGAACCATTCCCCCAGCAGGGGGGTAACTCTGTACCTTGTTTATTCCCTCAGGCACTCAGTGCAGTTCTCTGAGTACCCAGCTCACATCAGGATGATGTAAGGCACTGAGAATGCAATAGGAATGGCCTCAGGAAGCTTGCCATCAAGCATAAATTAAGTGTTAAACAAATAATCATTGCAATATACGAAGTATTGTAAATAGCTTGGACAAGGTCTTAATTGTGCCTGGAGAAGTCAGGGAAAGTGTTCCTGAGGAGCTTGTGTTGTCTGCTTCATCCTTATCTGTTTTATTTACGTCAGTCTCATCTTTCTGCAGGTCTCTGGGTGGCACACATGATTTGCATTTGACTACTAACCGAAAGGTTGGCCTTTTTAAACTGGCCTGATGGTTCTGTGGAAAAAAAGTCCTGGCAATCAGTTTCCACAAAGATTGTTGTTAGTTTCCATTAAGTTTTATTCCAATTGATGGCAACTTCATGTGTGTAGAGTCAACTTGATGGCAATAGATTTATTTTTTTGTTTTGTCTTCCCAAGTAAGAGTCCCTGGCTGGTGCAAATGGTTAAGCATTTGATTACTAACCCAAAGGTTGTCAGCTCAAACCCACCCTAAAGGTGCCTTATAAGAAAGGCCTGGCAATCTGCTTCTGAAAAGTCACAGCCTTGAAAATTCTCTGGAGTTCAGCTCTACTGGGCCCACATAGGTTTGCCATGAGTTGGAATTGACTCCACAGCAACAGGTTTGTTTGTGTTTATTCATTCATTTATTTTTTTGGTTTTGTCTTTTCAAGTAGATTATAAATTGTCACTTTGTCCCTCATACTCCCTAGCACAACATTTCACATGTGCCAGGCATTCAGTAAATGTTGGCTTATTGAATAATAGACATAGCTTTGCCCCAATCCTTCACTAGCCTTCTCCTGAGAATCAAGGTCTAGCAATGACGAGAACCACCCAAACGGTAGTCTAACTATGACTTCCCACCCAGGCTTTGCTGGCTTATTGATTCAGTTTTGACAACTCCTCCAACGGCCACATACGCCCACCCACACTAACCATTACACACAGCCACACAAGGTGCACGCACAGTGTTCTGACATGCTGGAATGTTTAGCAATCTGAAAACGAGGAAGCTGCATCTCAAGACTAAATATATAAAACAAGCTCTCAGCTTATCCTTCCCGAGACAATTCCCCCAGGGGGTGGCTCTCCAGTATTTGTCATAAACAGAATAGAGGTCATTAAAGTCTGGCAAAACCTAACAACATATCTAATTATAGGTTTGAAATCTCAAAGCCAAGCAATAACTACAGGGCATGCTGTGTTTAGTTACTTCTAAAGACACTTTATTGCTTTGCTTGGGTAAATCACATTCCGTACTTAAAAAGAAGTGGAGACTTTTTGCATCGTCTCCAAAGAGGCAGTCAGTAGAACAGCATCCTCAGGCAGAAATAGAGTTTTTAAGTAATTTTCTAAATGGGCTCATTAGCGCAGTTGAATGGAAAGCGCAATCTTTACCAGCAGGCAAAATGAACCTTAAGGTCACCTGGAATGCGTATCTGACAATGTAAATCTCTTTCATAAATTTGTTCACCTCTTCAAGTTCTTACCAGCCACAAGGGAGGTGATGATATTCCTTTAAATTGCTGGGGGAAACTGGGTAATTTGGCCAGTGGAAAAGAAAATGAACAAAATCATTGTTGTGGCTCCAGTTTGCACTTTGTTTCCGGGGCTAGGGGTGTGATATGTATACATATATACAAAATGTATATATGTGCATATACATATGCCTTTTAAAAATAGTTCAGAACATGAAAATCTTATAAAAACACCTGTGTTGCTGTTATGCAATATAAGATGTGGAAATTTATACATATTTTAAAGATTTGATTGGCCTTGGTTTTACTTTATTAATAAAGCAGAAACATGTCAACTACAACAACCATATTTATATGCATACTAAAATACATGATTTGATATTTTATTTATATCAGAATAAGATTAGTAGATTTTTCCCAAAATGCTTTAGATTACCAGTAAATTAAAAGTATTTTATAAAATATATAACAAAAAAATGTTTTTTTATTTCCAAAAGGATGTTTATTATGGTGTAGGACAAATTTTATTAGTCTTTTTCAAGATATTATTGGATAATCTCACCTTTTTATTTACAAATATACATAGGTATGTGTGCATATATATATATATATGTATGTATGTATATGCCAAATTCCAAAAATCCTCCCTTGGAATTTTGACTGAAAGATAGTATCATACATATAAATTAATTTGAAGAACATTGTTTGCTTTATAAAATTAATTCTTTTTCATCCATTTCTTTACTATGTTTTTATTTTGTTTCCAAATGTTTTTTGTCTGTTTTTTTTTGTTGTTGTTTTTGACTTCATTCATATAGGCCTGCACAATTCTAACTGTGTTTATTTCTAAGCATTATGATTTTCCTATTTGAATTTTTCTTTCCTTTTAAAAATCCATCAGTTACCATTGTACTGCCAGCATTGCTTAAGGGAAAAATTGCCAGTTACCAAACCAGTAGTTGCCAAGTCGATTCTGACTCATGGTGATCCCACGTGTATCAGGGTAGAATTGTGCTCCATAGGGTTTTCAATGACTGATTTTCCAAACAATATGCACCTTCTACTTTTGTTTGCCAATTGTGCCCTTCCCCTGGTAAGGTATTTTTGTAAGCGCTGGTCTTGTTAGGGCATAAGACTGCTTAGGAAAATACCTTGTGAGTAGAACGTGGTTGGCAAACAAATGTAGAAGGCACACATTATTTGGGTAAAAACATGGTAGATCTCCAGGCCTTTCTTTGTAGATTCTAGATCACTGTGTGATCTAGAATCTACAACCTCTTAGCAGCTAAGTGCGTTAACTTTTTGCACCACCCAGCAACTCCAAAAGGAACATTGTTGCTGTGTGTTGTTGAGTTGATCCTGACTCATAGTGAGAGTAGAACAGAGTAGAGAGTAAAACTATCCCATAAGGTTTCCAAGGCTATAATCTTTACGGGCCACCACCTGTCTGTCAGTTTGTTGTACTGTGATGGCTTGCATGTTGCTGTGATACTGGAAGTTTGCCACCAGTATGTTAAATACCAGCAGCATCACCCTTGGTGGACAGCTTTCAGCAAAGTTTCCAGACTAAGACAGACAAGGAAGAAGGACCTGGCAGTTTAATTCTGAAAAAAAATTCCAGTGAATACCTGATGGATAGCAGTGGAGTATTTTCTGATACCGTGCCAGAAGAGGAGCCCCTCAGGCTGAAAGGCACTCAAAATACCACTGGGAAAGAACTGCCTCCCCAAAGTAGAGTTAATCTTAAGGACATGGATCGAGTCATCTTTGGGACCTTTTTTGATGATGTGACATGACTCAAAATGAGATGAAACAACTGCAAACATT
The DNA here is from genome assembly GCF_030014295.1 of Loxodonta africana. Classification (NCBI taxonomy): domain Eukaryota; kingdom Metazoa; phylum Chordata; class Mammalia; order Proboscidea; family Elephantidae; genus Loxodonta; species Loxodonta africana. The sequence continues at coordinate 30,474,697 of NC_087356.1, forward strand.
CATTAATAATCAGAACATGGAATGTATGAAGTATGAATCTAGGAAAGTAGGAAGTCATCAGAAATGAAATGGAATGCATAGCATCTATATCCTAGGCATTAGTGAGCTGAAATGGACTGGTATCAGCCATTCTGAATCAGACAATAATATGATCCACTACACTGGGAATGACAGCTTGAAGAGGAATGGCATCGCATTCATCGTCAAAAGGAACATTTCAAGATCTATCCTGAAGTGCAATACTTTCAATGATAGGATAATATCCATATGCCTCCAAGGAAGACCAGTTAATACGACTATTACTCAAATTTATACACCAATCACTAAGGCCAAAGATGAAAAAACTGAAGATTTTTACGAACTTCTGCAGTCTGAAGTTGATCAAACATGCAATCAAGAGGCATTGATAGTAATCGGCGATTGGAATTGAAAGTTGGAAACAAAGAAGAAGGATTGATAGAAAATATGGCCTTGGTGATAGAAAGGATGCTGCACATCACATGATAAAATTTTGCAAAACCAACAACTTCTTCACTGCAAATACCTTTTTCAGCAATATAAATGGCAACTGCACACAGACCTTACTGGATGGAATATATAGCAATCTAATTGACTACATCTGTGGAAACAGCCAATGGAAAAGCTCAATATTATCAGTCAAAACAAGGCCAGGGGTCGACTGTGGAACAGACCATCAGTTGCTCATATGGAAGCTCAAGTTGAAGTTGAAGTAAATTAGAACAAGTCCACGAGAGCCAGAGTATGACCTTGAGTATATCCCACCTGAATTTAGAGACCATTTCAAGAATAGATTTGATGCATTGAACACTAATGACCAAAGACCAGAAGAGCTGTGAGATAACATCAAGGACATCATACATGAAGAAAGTAAAACGGTCATTAAAAAGACAGGCAAGAAAGGGAAGACCAAAATGGATGTCAGAAGAGACTCTGAAATTTACTCTTGAACATAGAGTTTCTGAACCAAAAGGAAGAAGTGATGAAATAAAAGAGCTGAACAGATTTCACAGGGTAGCTCAAGAAGACAAAATAAAGTATTATAATGACATATGCAAAGAGCTGGAGATAGAAAACCAAAAGGAAAGAATGCATTCAGCATTTCTCAAGATGAAAGAACTGAAGAGAAAATTTAAGCCTCAAGTTGCAACAGTGAAGGGTCCTTTGGGGGAAATATTACAAGATGCAGGAAGCATCAAAAAAAGATGGAAGGAATACATAAAGTCACAGTACCAAAAAGAACTGGTCGACTTCAGCAATTTTAGGAGGTAGCATATGATCAAGAACTGATGGTACTGAAGAAAGAGGTCCAAGCTACACTGAAGGCATTGGTGAAAAACAAGGCACCAGGAATTGACGGAATACCAGTTGTGATGTTTCAAGAAACGAATGCAGTGTTGGAAGTGCTCACTCATCTATGCCAAGAAATTTAGAGGACAGCTACCTGACCAACCAAGAGATCCGTATTTGTACCCATTCCAATGAAAGGTGATCCAAAAAAAATGTTGAAATTATCAAACAATATCATTAATATCACACGCAGGTAAAATTTTGATGAAGATAACTCACAAATGGTTGCAGCAGTATGTCAATAGGGAACTGCCAGAAATTCAATCTTGATTCAAAGGAGGCTATGGAACAAGAGATATCATTGCTGATATCAGATGGATCATGGCTGAAAGCAGAGACCTCCAGAAAGATATTTACCCGTGTTTTATTGACTATGCAAAGGCATTCAACTATGTAGTTCATAACAAATTATGGATAGCATTGGGAAGAATGGGAATTCTAGAACACTTAATTGTGGTCATGGGGAACTTGTACTTAGAGCAACAGGCAGTCCTTCAAACAGAACAAGGGGTTATGCCGTGGTTTAAAGTCAAGAAAGGTGTGCGTCACAAAAAGACAAATAATCCAATTAAAAAATGGGCAGAGAAAATGAACAGGTACTTCACCAAAGATGACATTCAGGCAGCTACCACATACATGAGGAAATGCTCATGATCATTAACTGTTAGAGAAATGCAAATCAAACCTACTATGGTACTTCATTGTCTCACCCCAACAAGGCTAGCATTAATCCAAAAAACACAAAATAATAAATATTGGAAAGGTTTTGGAGAGACTGGAACACTTACACACTGCTGGTGGGAGTGTAAAATGGTATAACCACTTTGGAAATCAATTTGGCACTTCCTTAAAAAGCTAGAAATAGAAGTACCATACGATCCAGCAATCCCACTCCTTGGAATATATCCTAGAGAAATAAGAGCTGTCACACAAATAGATATATGCACACCCATGTTCATTGCAGCACTGTTCACAATAGCAAAAAGATGGAAACAACCTAGGTGCCCATCAATGGAGGAATGGATAATCAAATTACGGTATATTCACACAATGGAATACTACACAATGATAAGGAATAACGATGAATCCTCGAAACATAACATGGATGAATCTGGAAGGCATTATGCTAAGTGAAATTAGTCACAAAAGGACAAATATTGTGTGAGACCACTATTATAAGAACTCAGGGAAAGGTTTAAACACAGAAGAAAACATCCTTTGACAGTTACGAGGGTGGGTAGGGAGGGAGAGGGGAATTCACTAAGTAGATAGTAGTCAAGAATTATCTTCAGTGAAGGGAAGGACAACACTTAATACAGGGAAGTCAACACCACTGGACTAAACCAAAAGCTAAGAAATTTCCTGAATACAACCAAACACTTTGAGGGACATAGTAGAAGGGGTGGGGATCTGGGGACCATAGTTTCAGGGGACATCTAGTCAAGTGGCATAACAAAATTTATTAAGAAAATGTTCTGCATCGCACTTTGATGAGTGGCATCTGGAGTCTTAAAAGCTAGTGAGTGGCTGTCTAAGATGCATCAATTTGTCCCAACCCACCTTGAGCAAAGAAGAATGAAGAATACCAAAGACACGGGAAAATATTAGCCCAAGAGACAAAAGGGCCACATATACCAGAGACTCCATCAGCCTGAGACCAGAAGAACTACACAGTGCCTGGCTACCACCAGTGAACTGCCCTGACGGGAACATAACAGAGAGACCCTGGTGGGACATGAGAAATGTGGGGTGCAGGACTCAAATTCTAGCAAAAAGACCAGACTTAATGGTCTGACTGAGATTGGAGGAACCCCAGAAGACATGGCCCCCAGACTCTCTGTTACCCCATAACTAAAACCATTCCTGAAGCCAACTCTTCAGTCAAAGAATAGACTGGACTACAAGACGTAAAATGATACTTGTGAAGAGTGTGCTTCTTAGTTCAAGTAGGTACACAAAACTAAGCAAGCAGCTCCTGTCTGGAGGCCAGATAAGAAGGCAGAAAGGGATAGGAGCCTGTTGAATGGACATGGGAAATCTGAGGTGGACAGAAGGAATGTGCAGTCACATTTTAGGGATTGCAACTAGGGTCACATAACAATGTGTGTATAAATTTTTGAATGAGAAACTAACTTGAGCTGTAAACTTTCACCTAAAGCACAATAAAAAACAAAAAGCTTGAGGCGGGGCCAAGATGGCTGACTAGACAGACACTACCTCGAATCCCTCTTGCAACAAAGACTTGGAAAAACAAGTGAATTGATCACATACATGACGATCTATGAACCCTGACTATCAAACACAGATCTAAAGAGTTGACCTGAGTGACAGGTGAGCAAAAAGCTGTGCCCTGAACCAGAGACGGCTTCTGGAACCTGCAACCCACTCCACAGCCTTGAGCCCTCGTGGTTCCCTGGTGCTGAGTGGTGGGGCTGATAGTGGCTTGCTGAGGCGGGGCAGGCACTGGACACAGCCCTAACCCCTAGCTCCCTGGGGTAACCTCCACAGAGACTCAGCCAGCACATGCAGGCTGCACACTGATGGGGTAACGAGAGAACGAACAACCATGGGGAAGCAGCTACTGTTTTTGGAGCCTGGAGCCAGCGTCCCAGTCAGAAAACCTTGGTACCGGGCTTTGGATTGGGCACAGGGGAGCTGAGCACGGCATCCTGAGATGGCGCAAACATGGGGCGCAGCCCTAGCCCCCCGAAGTGACCCCGGGGGAAGCCCAGCCAGTGCACGCAGGCAGCGCAGCGATGCGGCTGACAGGAGGAGAAGTCACCGGGAGGCAGCAACTGATTTTGGAGCCGGGAGTGCAGCATCCCAGCCGGGGAAATTTGGCTCTCGGCTTTGGACTGGGAGCGGAGGAACTAACCACAGCTTCTGGGACAGCACAAGCACAGGACGTGGGCCTGACCCTCGGGGGCAATCTCTACCCAGCCAACTCACACAGTCAACACGCCCCTCAGGAATCTCAGATAAAACAGTCATATCCAGTGCTGCCGAGTCGACTCCGACTCATAGCAACCCTATGGGACAGGGTAGAACGGCCCCACAGAGTTTCCAAGAAGCGCCTGGTGGATTCAAACTGCTGACCCTTTGGTAACTTTGTCTATATTCCTGGGTGTACTCCCTCCTATCTATCTGATCCCTCCCCTCCCCTTCCCAAGTGGCTTCATTAACATTGGAATTTCCTGGGCCAGAGAGTGAAGTGCTCTGCGGTTTTTTTTTTTTCTTTGTTTGCTTGTTTTGTCTTTTCCTAACCCATTCTCCTGGCCTGAGAGAAGCAGCTACAAAAAACCCAGAGACCAGAAATCCTTCCCTGACTTCCCGAAATTGGGCTAAAAACACAGAACCAGCTCCAGCCAAACATATGTGATCCACAGTCTTGGGCTTTCATCCCTACAGGGAACAAGGTGGCTATTATAATGCAAAGGCAATTCTGATAGTGATCTGACTATAATTGTTTTAGCGGATTACTGGAAAGACAAGTTTCCCAGGTCTGATATCTCTACCTATTAAACAGAGCCCTCACTGACCCACAATGGGGAACTGAGGGCTGAAGCTCCAACCTAACCTCCTGCCATAGGGTTCTGAGGATAGTGACATCTACCAATCTGTAGAGGTACTTGCATTGGGTGCCTAAGGTACAGCTGCAGAGCCCACCCACCAAAGTGCTTTAGGAATAGAGACACACCTACCTCACTGGCACTTGGGGGAAGTCTGTCAGCATCCTGCACTCCCTGGAATGTGACCCCCTGCTGCTACTAGAATCTGGTGCACACAACTATCACCATTACTCCTCTAAGCGAATAGGTGACAGTCTACCCCACACACATGGTGACCCAAAATCAGATTCTACTCAAGAATAGTGAATGGACTCTTAGGCTTATATTTCTGGTAATGGCCCAAACCAGCTGGTAAGAGGACATAAGTGATTCAAAGGCTACAACAATTAAGACAGCGCAATCTAGTAGCCCATCTAAGTATATTGAAAGAAAACAAAACAAGATAAGACTCAGTGAGCAAATATAAAATAAATCATTGCAATACCTTACAGAAGGCTAGGAGACAACAGTCGATATCAAACCACATAAAGAAACAGACCATGATTACTTCTACATCTCCCCAAATTAAAGAATCAAAATCTTTTCCAAATGAAGATACAATCCTGGAATTGCCAGATGCAGAATATAAAAAACTAATTTACAGAATGCTTCAAGACATCAGGGATGACCTCAAAAATGAAATAAGGCAATCTACAGAAAAAGCCCAGGAACACACTGTTAAAGCAGTTGAAGAAATCAAAAAGATTATTCAAGAACATATAAAAATTAATGTGGAAAAATTAATAAGCTGCAAGAATCCATAGAGAGACAGCATTCAGAAATCCAAAAGATTAACAGTAAAATTACAGAATTAGACAACTCAATAGGAAGTCAGAAGAGCAGAATCGAGGAATTGGAATGCAGAGTGGGGGAGATGGAGGATAAAGCAATTGACACCAATATAGCTGAAGAAAAATCAGATAAAAGAATTTAAAAAAATGAAGAAACCCTAAGAATCATGTGGGACTCTATCAAGAAGAATAACTTGCGTGTGATTGGAGTTCCAGAACACGGAGGGATAACAGAAAATACAGAGAGAATAGTTGAAGATCGGTTGGCAGAATACTTCCCTGGCATTTTGAAAGACGAAAGGATATCTATCCAAAACGCTCATGAAACCCCATATAAGATTGATCCAAAAAGAAAATCACCATGACATATTATCATCAAACTTGCCAAAACCAAAGATAAAGAGAAAATTTTAAAAGCAGTCAGGGATAAAAGAAAGGTCTCCTACAAAGGAGAATCAATAAGTTCAGACTACTCAGCAGAAACCATGCAGTCAGAAAGGCAATGGGATGACATATACAGAGCACTGAAGGAGAAAAACTGCCAGCCAAGGATCATTTATCCAGGAAAACTCTCTCTCAAATATGAAGGCGAAATTAAAACATTTACAGATAAACACAAGCTTAGAGAATTTGCAAAAACCAAACCAAACCTACAAGAAATACTAAAGGAAATTGGTCAGAAAATCAATAACATCAGATATCAACAGAACACAAAGACACAGAACAGAACATCCTGATATCAACTCAAATAAGGAAAACATAAAAACAAATTAAGATTAATTTTAAAAAGGAAAACATGCTCAAAACAGGGAATCATTGAAGTCATTATGTAAAAGATCACAATAATCAAAAAGAGGGACTAAATACAGGAGGCATAGAACTGCCATATGGAGAGGAAAACAAGGCGATATAGGACGATACGTTAGGTTTTTACTTAGGAAAACAGGGGCAAATAATAAGGTAACTACAAAGAGGTCTAACAATTCCATAACTCAAAATAAAAACCAAGAAAAACATAATGACTCAGAAAACATAAATTTGACTACTATGAAAATGAGGAACACACAATTTACAAAGAAAAACGTCTCAGCACAAAAAAGTAAGTGGAAAAATGAAATTGTCAACAACACACACAAAAAGGAATCAAAATGACAGGACTAAACACATTCTTATCTATAATTACACTGAAGGTAAATGGACTAAATGCACCAATAAAGAGACAGAGAGCCTCAGACTGGATAAAGAAACACGATCCGTCTATATGCTGCCTACAAGAGACACACCTTAGACTTAGAGACACAAACAAACTCAAACACAAAGGATGGAAAAAAATATATCAAGCAAACAACAATCAAAAAAGAGCAGGAGTAGCAATATTAATTTCTGACAAAATAAACTTCAAAGTTAAATCCACCGCAAAGGGTAAAGAAGGACACTACTTAGTGATTAAAGGGGCAATTTACCAGGAAGATATAACCATATTAAATATTTATGCACCCAATGACAGGGCTGCAAGATGCATAAAACAAACTTTAACAGAACTGAAAAGTGAGATAGACACTTCCACAATTATAATAGGAGACTTCAACACACCACTTTCGGAGAAGAATAGGACTTCAAGTAAGAAGCTTAATAGAGACACAGAAGACCTAATAGCTACAATCAATTGACTTGACCTCATAAACGTATACAGAACACTCCACCCAACAGCTGCAAAATGTACTTTTTTTTCTAGTGCACATGAAACATTCTCTAGAATAGATCACATATTATGTCATAAAACAAATCTTTGCAGAATCCAAAACATTGAAATATTACAAAGCATCTTCTCAGACCACAAGGCCATAAAAGTGGAAATCAATAACTGAAAAATCAGGAAAAAGAAATCAAATACTTGGAAACTGAACAATACCCTGCTCAAAAAAGACTGGGTTATAGAAGACATTAAGGAGGGAAAAAAGAAATTCATAGAATGCAACAATAATGAAAACACTTCCTATCAAAACCTCTGGGACACAGCAAAAGCAGTGCTCAGAGGTCAATTTATATCGATAAATGAACACATACAAAAAGGAGAAAGAGCCAAAATCAGAGAAGTGTCCCTACAACTTGAACAAATAGAAAGTGAGCAACAAAGAATCCATCAGGCACCAGAAGAAAACAAATGATAAAAATTAGAGCTGAACTAAATGAAATAGAGAACAGAAAAACAATTGAAAGAATTAACAAAGCCAAAAGCTGGTTCTTTGAAAAAATTAACAAAATTGATAAATCATTGGCCAGACTGACTAAAGCAATACAGGAAAGGAAACAAATAACCCAAATAAGAAATGAGATGGGCCACATCAGAACAGACCCAACTGAAATTAAAAGAATCATATCAGATTATTATGAAAAATTGTACTCTAACAAATTTGCAAACCTAGAAGAAATGGATGAATTCCTATAAAAACACTACCTACCTAAACTAACACAATCAGAAGTAGAACAACTAAATAGACCCATAACAAAAAAAGAGGTTGATAAGGTAATCAAAAAACTCCCAACAAAAAAAAAGTCCTGGCCTGGATGGCTTCACTGCAGAGTTCTACCAAACGTTCAGACAAGAGTTAACACCACTACTACTAAAGGTATTTCAAAGCATAGAAAATGACAGAATACTACCTAACTCATTCTATGAAGCCACCATATCCTTGATACCAAAACCAGGTAAAGACATCACAAAAAAAGAAAATTACAGACCTATATCCCTCATGAACATAGGTGCAAAAATCATCAACAAAATTCTAGCCAACAGAATTCAACAACATATCAAAAAAATAATCCACCACGACCAAGTGGGATTTATACCAGGTATGCAAGGTTGGTTTAATATTAGAAAAACCATTAATGCAATCCACCATATAAATAAAACAAAAGACAAAAACCACATGATCTTATCAATTGATGCAGAAAAGGCATTTGACAAAGTCCAACACCCATTCATGATAAAAACTCTCACCAAAATACGAATTGAAGAAAAATTCCTCAACATAATAAAGGGCATCTATACAAAGCCAACAGCCAATATTACCCTAAATGGAGAGAGCCTGAAAGCATTTCCCTTGAGAACGGGAACCAGACAAGGATGCCCCTTATCACCGCTCTTATTCAACATTGTGCTAGAGGTCCTAGCCAGGGCAATTAGGCTAGATAAAGAAATAAAGGGCATCCAGATTGGCAAGGAAGAAGTAAAATTATCTCTATTTGCAGATGAGATGATCTTATACACAGAAAACCCTAAGGAATCCTCCAGAAAACTACTGAAACTAACAGAAGAGTTTGGCAGAGTCTCAGGTTATAAGATAAACATATAAAAATCACTTGGATTCCTCTACATCAACAAAAAGAACATCGAAGAGGAAATCACCAAATCAATACCATTCACAGTAGCCCCCAAGAAGATAAAATTCTTAGGAATAAATCTTACCAAAGATGTAAAAGACCTATACAAAGAAAACTACAAAGTACTAGTGCAAGAAACTAAAAGGGACCTACATAAGTGGAAAAACATACCTTGCTCATGGATAGGAAGACTTAACATAGTAAAAATGTCTATTGTACTAAAAGCCATCTATACATACAATGCACTTCCAATTCAAATTCCAATGACATTTTTTAAAGTGATGGAGAAACAAATCACCAACTTCATATGGAAGGGAAAGAAGCCCCAGATAAGTAAAGCATTACTGAAAAAGAAGAAGAAAGTGGGAGGCCTCTCTCTACCTGATTTTAGAATGTATTATACAGCCACAGTAGTCAAAACTGCCTGGTATTGGTACAACAGGCACATAGACCAATGGAACAGAATTGAGAACCCAGATATAAATCCATCCACATATGAGCAGCTGATATTTGACAAAGGACTAGTGTCAGTTAATTGGGGAAAAGATAGTCTTTTTAACAATGGTGGTGGCATAACTGGATATCCATTTGCAAAAAAATGAAACAGGACCCATACCTCACACCATGCACAAAAACTAACTCCAAGTGGATCAAAGACCTAAACATAAAGACTAAAACGATAAAGATCATGGAAGAAAAAATTGGGACAACGTTAGGAGCCCTAGTACAAGGCATAAACAGAATACAAAACATTACCAAAAACGACAAAGAGAAACTCGATAACTGGGAGCTCCTAAAAATCAAACACCTATGCTCATCTAAAGATTTCGCCAAAAGAGTAAAAAGACCACCTACAGATTGGGAAAAAATTTTCAGCTATGACATTTCTGACCAGCGCCTGATCTCTAAAATCTATATGATTCTGTTAAAACTCAACCACAAAAAGACAAACAACCCAATCAAAAAGTGGGCAAAGGATATGAACACGCACTTCACTAAAGAAGATATTCAGGCAGCTAACAGACACATGAGAAAATGCTCTCGATCATTAGCCATTAGAAAAAAGCAAATTAAAACTACGAAGAGATTCCATCTCACTCCAACAAGGCTGGCATTAATCCAAAAAACACAAAATAATAAATGTTGGAGGGGCTGCAGAGAGATTGAAACTCTTACGCACTGCCGGTGGGAATGTAAAATGGTACAACTACTTTGGAAATCTATCTGAGGTTTTCTTGAAAAGTTAGAAATAGAACTACCATACAACCCAGAAATCCCACTCCTCGGAATATACCCTAAAGAAATAAGAGCCTTTACATGAACAGATATACGTACACCCATGTTTATTGCAGCACTGTTTACAATAGCAAAAAGCTGGAAGCAACCAAGGTGTCCATCAATAGATGAATGGTCAAATAAATTATGGTATATTCACACAATGGAATACTACACATGGATAAAGAACAGTAGTGAATCTGTGAAACATTTCATAACATGGAGGAACCTGGAAGGCATTATGCTGAGTGAAATTAGTCAGATGCAAAAGGAAAAATACTGTATAAGAGCACTATTATAAGTTCTTGAGAAATAGTATAAACTGAGAAGAACACATTCTTTTGTGGTTACGAGAGGGGGGAGGAAGGGAGGGTGGGAGAGAGTTATTTACTGATTAGTTAGTAGATAAGAACGACTTTAGGTGAAGGGAAGGACAATACTCAATACATGGAAGGTCAGCTCAACTTGACGGGACCAAAAGCAAAGAAGTTTCCGGGATAAAATGAATGCTTCGAAGGTCAGCGGAGCAAGGGCGGGGTTTTGGGGACTATGGCTTAAAGGGACTTCTAAGTCAATTGGCATAATAAACTGTATTATGAAAACACTCTGCATCGCACTTTGAAATGTGGCATCTGGGTCTTAAATGCTAACAAGTGGCCATCTAAGATGCATCAATTGGTCTCAACCCATCTGGATCAAAGGAGAATGAAGAACACCAAGGTCACACGATAACTATGAGCCTGAGACAGAAAGGGCCACATGAACTAGAGACTTACATCATCCTGAGACCAGAAGAACTAGATGGTGCCCGGCCACAACCGATGACTGCCCTGACAGGGAGCACAACAGAGAACACCTGAGGGAGCCGGAGAACAGTGGGATGCAGACCCCAAATTCTCATAAAAAGACCAGACTTAATGGTCTGACTGAGACTAGAAGAATCCCAGCGGTCATAGTCCCCAAACCTTCTGCTGGCCCAGGACAGGAACCATTCCCGAAGACTACTCATCAGACATGGAAGGGACTGGACAGTGGGCTGGAGAGAGATGCTGACGAAAAGTGAGCTACTTGTATGAGGTGGACACTTGAGACTGTGTTGGCATCTCCTGTCTGGAGGGGAGATGGGAGGGTAGAGAGGGTTAGAAACTGGCAAAACGGTCACGAAAGGAGAGACTGGAAGAAGGGAGCGGGCTGACTCATTAGGGGGAGAGTAAATGGGAGTATGGAGTAAGATGTATATAAGCTTATATGTGACAGACTGACTTGATTTGTAAACTTTCACTTAAAGCACAATAAAAATTATTAAAAAAAAAAAAACAAAAAGCTTAACTTTGCAGGGGAAAATATATAAAATGTATCCTGTCTAATTAGAAGACCATTATTAAAAGTACAGTATCTGTGATGGTTAAGATTGTGAGTCAACTTGATTCTCAGTGTTTTGGCAGTAGTCTACTGTGATCGCTTCCCTGTTGAGATTTGATATGTGATCACCCCCATGATGGGGTCTGCTGTGAGTAAGCCAATCAGTTGAAAGGGAGTTTCCTTGGGCATGTGGCCTGCATCGAATATAAGCAGATATACTGGCCAGGCTCAAGGGCTTTTGCTAACTCTGGATCCTACAGCTGGCTCCTGTTCCTCTGGCCTCTAGTTCTTGGGACTTGAGCTAGTAGCTTACCTGCAGTCTTGCCTGCTGATCTTGAGATTTGTGGATCTTCAAAGCTGTGAGCGAGAGCCCTGTTCTCTAACCTGCTAATCTTGGGTTTGCCAGCCCCTTTGGCTATGTGAATCAGGAAACCTCTATCCTAACCCACAGACTCATGACGTTCCAGCCTCTACAGCTCATGCGGTTTCCTTGATATAAATCTCTCTCTCTATATTTACATTCTTTACTAGTTTTGCTTCTCTAGAGAACTCAGCTTAAGACACATATGCCTCTCATACTTTTGTTTTGGCTTTTGTAGAAAATGCTGCCCAACTCTTTGAGATGCATTCTTGGGACACCCAAATCAAATTTTGTTTATGCCCCAAAGTTTACGTTTAAAAGCAGACAACAGAAACGTTTAACCTCTAAATTTGATGTAAATTCAACCATCCATTTTCACGGGATATAACCATAAAACAGATTGAAACTTACTTTTCCATACAGTTTCTTTAATATATATTTGTAAGTAAGATTTGTTTGTGATTTTTTTTTGTGCCTGTCTGTCAGATTTGCTCTTTGATAATGCTAGTTTCAAAATACAAACTGCACACGTTTCTGTCATTCTGAAACAATGTACATAATGTGGTAGATAGTAATCCTTTGGAAGTTCAAAATGAAACTCTCATGAAAAGTCATTTAAACATTGTAGTTTGCCACCTGTTCCAATTCTTTGTTCTCTCATTCAATTTGTTGAATGCTTGCTCTGCTGGAAACTGTATTAGATATATCTCAGTTTCTACTGATTCTTGATTCAATTTGGAGTAATTATTTTGTCCCCAAGACTCATCACTTTCATTGAGATATTCAAGTTAGTTAAAGTTGTTTATAATATTCTTTTATAATTTTTGAATCTCCTCTAATTACAATTCTGCAGTTGTGTTTTCTCTTTTTGATCAGACTAGTCATGTTTGTGTATTTCATTGCTTATATTTTAAAAACTTGTCCTGAATGTCTCAATTCCACTTTTTTCCTCCTACTTTTAAGTATATCTGTTTCTGATCTCATTATTTATGTCTTTCTTGTATCTTTAGACTTTTCTTTTTCTAATTTTTTAAGTTTAATTCCTAGTTAATTCATTTTTATTCTTTTCTTCAATAATGAATGTACCTGCAGAAATGAATTTGTCTTTGGTAATTACTTTGGCTAAATTCCAGTTCATTTTTGTGTATAATGCTTTATATTTTTGTTTTATAGTCTGTGTGTTTTTAAATATATTTTTTATTGCAAATATAATATGTATTCAGTCATCTTGTATTCCTGAAAAGAAACAGGCTCTTTTAAGCAAACAAAAAACCTCTCCTACAGAGCCTCTCATGCTATTTAGCTTTGAATATGAAGATTGCTTCAAATATTTTAAAACTTATCTGATTAAAATTGAGACATGCATATTTATTACTGGAATACATCCAACTTAAGTTTCATTTTTGAGAATCTTGATCCCTTCTTACTGATTTTTTTTTTCATCTAAGGAAGACAAATATTATGCTTTATTCATGTTTTTATTCTCCAAGGCTTGCATAGTGACAGGCACACAGTAGGGATAAAACATTTTTATTAAACACATAAAAGCAGTCAACTTCAGGAACCTGAGTAACTTTGGAAACCTCTGTGTTGTATGAGTCAGTGCACCTGCTGTTGCAGGTAAAGGAAACTCAATTCATATTGGCTTAAGAAAATAGAGTGGGATTTTAGGTGGGGTCTATGAGCTGGATAGATCACAGGCAAACATGGACTGGAAATGCAAGGATCTTGTAGGACCCTGCTACTCTTGCTTCATCTTTTGGACCTGCTTTCTTATGTACTGGCTTTCTTCTCCTCAAGGCTGTCTCTCCAGTTTGGGAAAGTTGCCAATGACAGTTGTAAGCTTACATGACATGTTGTTGTTAGGTGCCATCGAATAGATTCTGACTCATAGTGACTCTGTATGACAGAGTAGAACTGCCCCATAGGGTTTCCAAAGTTGTAATCTTTATGGAAGCAGATCCTTAGGTCTTTTCTCTCACAGAATGGCTGGTGGGTTCAAACTCCAAACTTTCGGTTAGCATCCAAGCGCATACTCATCTTTTTATTCTCCAATGCATCTTTTTATTGCACCACCAGGGCTCCTTTAAGTGACCTACCGGATAGCATCCAGGGAATAAAGACTTCTCTCCCAAGTAAAACTGCGAGGAAGGCTCTGTTCAGCTCCTGACTGAGCCAATTCCTGAAGCTGGGAGAATGATGTGAGCTTCTGGGGGGCATGTTCACATCCCTGTGGTCAGGACGCGGTAGGGCAGTCCTCCTGCTCCACCTGCGATGGTGTCCAACAGGTAGAAAGCTCGTTTCAGAAGAAGGGGATGAATGCTGGGGCAGCAAAAGGTATATGCACAAAATCGTTTCTCTTTTGAGTTCTGAGTGTGCTCTAATTTCAGTTCTTACAAGTTTGTTGAATGTTAGTCCACAGCTCTGAGCTCCTTGCAGAGCTCCGTTGATAGGAAATTTTCTTTAGCCGTGGGCTTTAGCTATTCTCAGCTCCAGTCACACAGCACCTTTCTTTTTTTTTTTTTCTCTCTCTCTACATTGTTGGGGAAGCTTACATCCAACTCCAGACACTTTGGGAAAAGTTAAAAGCAAAAGTCAGATCTGAATGCTGTCTGATGGTCCATTTTTAATCAGAGGAGAAAAATTTCCCCTTCAAAGGAGTGCACTTCATATCGGGTGTTTGGCTTCTAGGTGCTTGCTGATTAATTACTTACATTTACATAAAATTAATCTCCTTTCTAGCAATTTAGCAGGCTTCCAGCAGTCTTTTTTTTTTTTTCTTCCTCATTAGTCTGCCAAAGCATCCTTGCTCTTAAAAGGTCCAGAACCAATTTCGTAATGCATAGATTCTGAAAACATTAAAAAAAAAAAAAAAAAAAAAAGGAATGGAGGTTTTAAGCAAAGCTGCAGATGATTTACTTGCACTTTTATTTATTTCCTAAACATTAGGAAGATAGCTGAAGAAAACTCTGCCTATACACCATTTGTCTTGGGCTGTGTATATAGCCAGTGTTTTCCTTCTGCCTGGAACTCCTAACCTCAAATTCTTTACCAGAATCCGATTCATTCATCAAAACTCAGCTCCATATCACCTCCTTTTTTGACAACCTCCCAGAGCCTCCTGGTCAGTTTCGACTCATAGTGACCCTGTGTACAATAGAACGAAACACTGCCCAGCCCTACAACATCCTCACAATCATTGCTGTGTTTGAGCCCATTGTTGTAGCCACTGGGTCAATCCATCTTGTCAAGGGTCTTCCTCTTTTTTGCTGACCTTCTACTTTACTAAATATGAAGTCCTCCTCCAGGGACTGGCCCCTTCTGATAAAAAAAAAAAAAAAAAATACCTGAGACAAAGTCTCACATCTTGCTTCTAAGGAGCTTTCTGGCTATATTTCTCCAGAGACAGACTTGTTCATTTTTCTGGCATGTTCTTCACCAACACTGTAATTCAAAGGCACCAATTCTTCTTCAGTCTTCTTTATTCGTTGTCCAGCTTTTGCATGCATATGAGATGATTGAAAACACCATGGCTTGGGTCAGGAGCACCTTAGTTCTCAAGGTGACATCTTCGTTTTTCAATGCTTTAAAGAGGTCTTTTGCAGCAGATTTACCCAGTGCAATATCTCATTTGATTTCTTGGCTGCTGCTTCCATGGGCCTTGATTTCACATCCAAGTAAAATGAAATCTAATACTTTCTCTGTTTATTATGATGTTGCTTATTGGTCCAGTTGTGAGGATTTTTATTTATTTTTTTAACATTGAGGTGTAATCCATACTGAAGGCTGTGGTCTTTGATCCTCATCAGTGAGTGCTTCAAGTCCTCTTCAGTTTCAGCAAGCAGTGCTATGTCATCTGCATAACACAGTTTGTTAATGAGTTTTCCTTCAATCCTGATTCCCCATTTTTCTTCATATAGTCCAGCTTCTTGGATTATTTGCTCAGCATACAGAATGAATAAATATGGTGAAAGGAAACAATCTTGACTCACACCTTTCCTGATTTTAAACCATGCAGTAACCCCTTGTTCTGTTTTAACAGCTGCCTCTTGGTCTATGTACAGGTTCCACGTGGGCACATTGAAGTGTTCTGGAATTCCCATTCTTCATAATGTTATCCATAATTTGTTGTAATCGAGTAGAATATCTTTGAATACTCAGTAAAATACAGGTAAGCATCTTTCTGGTATTCTTTGCTTTCAGCCAAGATCCATCTGACATCAGCAATGATATCCCTCGTTCTATGTCCTCTTCTGAATCTGGCTTGAGAGCAGTTAGTTGTGCATATATCTGTCTTTCCCATCAGACTGTAAAGTTCCTGAGGTCCACGGAACTTTTATTCCTGTGCCTGGCAGAGCATTTTTCACAGAGTAGATGCTGAGTTCATGGTAGATAAATTCATGTTGAACAAATGAGATAATACACGTCACTTGGGGGCAACCACAAATACACGTTTCAGAGTTGACTTTACAGTAAAACAGCTATAGACCAATGCCACAACAAAAGTGTCATAAGTGGACCAGTTTTATGCTATCATGACTGATCCCAAATAACTAGTAAAAACAAAACAAAACAAATTAATAAGACCTAGCATAAGACTGCTGTGCCTCAACTTGCTTTTCTGGAAAATACCTATTTGGGACCAAGTCAATTCCTACTCATGGTGACCCCATGTGTGTCAGAGTAGAACTGTGCTCCACAAGGTTTTCAGTGGTTGATTTTTTCAGAAGTAGATCTCCAAGCCTTTCTTCTGAGGTGCCTCTGGGTGGACTCAAACTGTCAACCTTTTGGTTTAGAGCCAAGCACATTATCTGTCCCACCTAAGGACTCCTCTGAAAAAATGGGGGCCAACTGTATTAACCTGGGTCACCATTGGCAGGGGCATAGGGATGTACTGAGTACTCTGAAGGACAGGCATTATATGGGCTACATTACCCATGGCAGTGTGGCATAACTGACCCTCTAACTTATCCACAAATCCTAAATATGTTAGCTGTCAAGTGCAGAATCTCTCCCAGGTAATACAGAATGGATTATAAATGTGTTAGTTTTACTTTGGTTTTTTTTTTTTTTTTCTTTTGCAGGCACAAAGGAGCCAAAGAGTATGAGCTGGTGCCCTCTGCAGTCTCGCCCATGGCTCCTCACATAATCTCACCCATGTCACAGGAGAGTATAGTCTTTCTGTAAAGATCTTCAAAAATGAACTTGCAACTTGTCAACTTTGTCCCCCAGAAGAGGGACAAAGGTAAAAGAAGGCAGATAGAGGACAGGAAAGAGTGGGGTGGATAAGTAAATGGCAAATAGGTAGCAGTCTTGTGTATGGATAAGGATGTCCCTGAAGCTCATATCTTACCCTTTCCTTCTCTGCCTTCTGGGCCCTGTTCTGCACCCCAGGACACTGGCCTCACATCCCCACCTCTGCTTACCCCTCTCATATCCTCCCACACAACATGGTTTTGCTCAGCTCTGCACCTTTGGACATGAGGCTTACTCTTCCTGACCTTCTCATCCTCCACCTGCCTCTTCAAATGGCTCTCACTCATCCCTCCAGTTCCATCACAATGTCCATGGAGGCCCATGATTCAGGGGCTGACTAAACAGCAGCTAACAACAACAGCAGCAGTGCTGTAAAATTTATTGTGCCCCATCCTTCCGTGCTTAATTAAAACAATAACCAATAATACAATAATCAATCATGCAGTAAATATAAGGAGTCCAACAGAGTTCATATGTTTTTCTCGATGACTGTAATGTTTTTGTGTAAAGTCACATTCTTTCCTTTCATTTTTCTTTTGTTTTGTGTTTCCCTGGTGCCAAATCTTTGGTGCTGTAATAGAATGTGCTTTATTTACCTATTGAGAACCCGACACTGACTCTTAATCAGTTGAGTTTGTAGTTACTAGTCTGTGGGAGGACCTGGACAAAAAGACTGAGGTCTTTAAAATAACAGATGGTCTTTCCTGACAGGACTACTGAAAAACATGGACCACAGATCTCCAGAGAGCTGTCTCGAAGCTGGCTTAGAACGATCTCTAACATCTACTTTTACTGGATCTGTTATCTGCCCTAAAATTAAGGTGTGAACTCCTGATTTTTTTTTCTTGCATCCAAACCTGATTCTTTCTTCTTTCTATCCCATCTTAGTCCCCTTGGTGCCCTTACTCAGTCAGTAAAGGCAGAAACCTGGGCATCATCCTTGCGCTCCTCTTTGTCCTTTACCTCCGTCATCTAGTCCATCAGCAAGATCTGCCGTTTCTGCCTCCAAAGAATGTATTGAATCTCTGCTGCCATCAACCAGCCTCATGCTATCCACCAGTATCTCTCACCTGAACTACAACCAACCAACCAACCAACCAACCAAGCCATTGTTGTTGAGTCAGTTCCTACTGATAGCAACCCTACTACTGTGGCCTCTTAAGTGATCTCCCCACTACAATTCTTGCCCCTATACACCAGCCACACAAATCCCTTTTAAAAATATAAATAAGGAGGGCAGAGCCAAGATGGCGGACTAGGCAGACGCTACCTCGGATCCCTCTTACAACAAAGACACGGAAAAACAAGTGAATCGATCACATACATAACAATCTACGAACCCTGAACAACAAACACAGATTTAGAGACGGAGAACGAACTAATACGGGGAAGCAGCGATTGTTTCCAGAGCCTGGAGCCAGCGTACCAGTCAGGTACGGCACAAGCACAGAGAGCTGCTCCACCCCCCTGAACTAACCCCGGGAGGGAGACCAGCCGGTTCCGCGGGCGGCGTGGGACGCAGCCGGTAGGAGAAGTCCCCGGGAGGCAGTGACTGGTCTTGGAGCGGGAAGAGCAGCGTCCAGCCGGGGAACCGTCTCGCTGGGATTTGGACTGGACGCAGGTACGGCATAAACATGGAGAGCTGCTCCACCCCCCTGAACTAACCCCAGGAAGGGGCCCAGCCGGGTCACGTGGGCGGCGTGGGACGCAGCCGGTAGGAGAAGTCCCCAGGAGGCAGCGACTGGTATTGGAGCAGGGAGAACAGCGTCCCAGCCGGGACACTCGGTCACGGCACAAGCACGGGGACCTGCTCCACCCATCTGAACTAACCCCGGGAGGAGGCCCACCTGGTTCGCGGGGGCGGCATGGCCACGCGGCTGGAGGGACGAGAAGTCCCCAGGAGGCAGTGACTGATTTTGGAGTCGAGAGTGCACCGTCCCAGTAGGGGAGCCTTGACGTTGGGCGTGGGGCTGGAAGCGGAGGACCTGACCGTGACTCCAGCGGGCCAGACCCCCCGGGGGCAATCTCCACACAGCCAGCACACATAGGCGACGCGCCCGCGGGAATCTCAGATATAATAGTCATTCCAAGCAAGACAAGCAACTCTGGCTATATTCTGAGGTGCTACTCTCCTATCTCTCTGTTCCCTCCCCCACCCTCCCCAGGCGGCTTCATTAACATCCAAACAGCTTGAGCCAGAGGGAGAACTCTGATAGGGGTCTGACTGCATTTTTTTTTAGCAGATTTTCTGGAAAAACTAGTTTCCCAGTGATGGCTCGGAGACAACAATCCGTATCAAACCACTTAAAGAAGGAGACTATGACAGCTTCTCCAACCCCCCAAACAAAAGAATCAAAATCTTTCCCAAATGAAGATACAATCCTGGAATTATCAGATACAGAATATAAAAAACTAATTTACAGAATGCTTAAAGATATCACAAATGAAATTAGGATAACTGCAGAAAAAGCCAAGGAACACACCAATAAAACTGTTGAAGAACTCAAAAAGATTATTCAAGAACATAGTGGAAAAATTAATAAGTTGCAAGAATCCATAGAGAGACAACATGTAGAAATCCAAAAGATTAACAATAAAATTACAGAATTAGACAACGCAATAGGAAGTCAGAGGAGCAGACTCGAGCAATTAGAATGCAGACTGGGACATCTGGAGGACCAGGGAATCAACACCAACATAGCTGAAAAAAAATCAGATAAAAGAATTTAAAAAAATGAAGAAACCCTAAGAATTATGTGGGACTCTATCACGAAGGATAACCTGAGGATGATTGGAGTCCCAGAACAGGGAGTGGGGGACAGAAAACACAGAGAAAATAGTTGAAGAACTCCTGACAGAAAACTTCCCTGACATCATGAAAGACGAAAGGATATCTATCCAAGATGCTCATCGAACCCCATTTAAAATTGATCCAAAAAGAAAAACACCAAGACATATTATCATCAAACTCACCAAAACCAAAGATAAACAGAAAATTTTAAAAGCAGCCAGGGAGAAAAGAAAGGTTTCCTTCAAGGGAGAATCAATAAGAATAAGTTCAGACTACTCAGCAGAAACCATGCAGGCAAGAAGGGAATGGGACGACATATACAGAACACTGAAGGAGAAAAACTGCCAGCCAAGGATCATATATCCAGCAAAACTCTCTCTGAAATATGAAGGCGAAATTAAGATATTTACAGACAAACACAAGTTTAGAAAATTTGCAAAAACCAAACCAAAGCTACAAGAAATACTAACGGATATTGTTTGGTCAGAGAACCAATAATATCAAGATATCAGCACAACACAAGGTCACAAAACAGAACGTCCTGATATCAACTCAAATAGGGAAATCACAAAAACAAATTGATTAAATAAAAAAAAAAAATACACATAACAGGGAATCATGGAAGTCAATAGGTAAAAGATCACAATAATCAAAAAGAGGGACTAAATACAGGAGGCATTGAACTGCCATATGGAGAGTGATACAAGGTGATATAGAACAATACAAGTTAGGTTTTTACTTAGAAAAATAGGGGTAAATAATAAGGTAACCACAAAAAGGTATAACAACTCTATAACTCAAGATAAAAGCCAAGAAAAATGTAACGACTCAACTAACATAAAGTCAAACACTATGAAAAGGAGGATCTCACAATTTACTAAGAAAAACGCCTCAGCACAAAAAAGTGTGCGGAAAAATGAAATTGTCAACAACACACATAAAAAGGCATCAAAATGACAGCACTAAAAACTTATTTATCTATAATTACCCTGAATGTAAATGGACTAAATGCACCAATAAAGAGACAGAGAGTCACAGACTGGATAAAGAAACATGATACGTCTATATGCTGCCTACAAGAGACACACCTTAGACTTAGAGACACAAACAAACTAAAACTCAAAGGATGGAAAAAAGTATATCAAGCAAACAATAAGCAAAAAAGAAGAGGAGTAGCAATATTAATTTCTGACAAAATAGACTTTAGACTTAAATCCACCACAAAGGATAAAGAAGGACACTATATAATGATAAAAGGGACAATTGATCAGGAAGACATAACCATATTAAATATTTATGCACCCAATGACAGGGCTGCAAGATACATAAATCAAATTTTAACAGAATCGAAAAGTGAGATAGATACCTCCACAATTATAGTAGGAGACTTCAACACACCACTTTCAGAGAAGGGCAGGACATCCAGTAAGAAGCTCAATAGAGACACGGAAGATCTAATTACAACAATCAACCAACTTGACCTCATTGACTTATACAGAACTCTCCACCCAACTGCTGCAAAATATACTTTTTTTTCTAGCGTACATGGAACATTCTCTAGAATAGACCACATATCAGGTCATAAAACAAACCTTTGCAGAATCCAAAACATCGAAATATTACAAAGCGTCTTCTCAGATCACAAGGCAATAAAACTAGAGATCAATAACAGAAAAACTAAGGAAAAGAAATCAAATACTTGGAAAATAAACAATACCCTCCTGAAAAAAGACTGGGTTATAGAAGACATCAAGGAGGGAATAAGGAAATTCATAGAAAGCAACAACAATGAAAATACTTCCTATCAAAACCTCTGGGACACAGCAAAAGCAGTGCTCAGAGGCCAATTTATGTCGATAAATGCACACATACAAAAAGAAGAAAGAGCCAAAATCAGAGAACTGTCCCTACAACTTGAACAAATAGAAAGTGAGCAACAAAAGAATCCATCAGGCACCAGAAGAAAACAAATAATAAAAATTAGAGCTGAACTAAATGAATTAGAGAACAGAAAAACAATTGAAAGAATTAACAAAGCCAAAAGCTGGTTCTTTGAAAAAAATAACAAAATTGATAAACCATTGGCTAGACTGACTAAAGAAATACAGGAAAGGAAACAAATAACCCGAATAAGAAATGAGAAGGACCACATCACAACAGAACCAAATGAAATTAAAAGAATCATTTCAGATTATTATGAAAAATTGTACTCTAACAAATTTGAAAACCTAGAAGAAATGGATGAATTCCTGGAAAAACACTACCTACCTAAACTAACACATTCAGAAGTAGAACAACTAAATAGACCCATAACAAAAAAAGAGATTGAAACGGTAATCAAAAAACTCCCAACAAAAAAAAGCCCTGGCCCGGACGGCTTCACTGCAGAGTTCTACCAAACTTTCAGAGAAGAGTTAACACCACTACTTCTGAAGGTATTCCAAAGCATGGAAAATGACGGAATACTACCCAACTCATTCTATGAAGCCACCATCTCCCTGATACCAAAACCAGGTAAAGACATTACAAAAAAAGAAAATTATAGACCTATATCCCTCATGAACATAGATGCAAAAATCCTCAACAAAATTCTAGCCAATAGAATCCAACAACACATCAAAAGAATAATTCACCCTGATCAAGTGGGATTTATACCAGGTATGCAAGGCTGGTTTAATATCAGAAAAACCATTAATGTAATCCATCACATAAATAAAACAAAAGACAAAAACCACATGATCTTATCAATTGATGAAGAAAAGGCATTTGACAAAGTCCAACACCCATTTATGATAAAAACTCTTACCAAAATAGGAATTGAAGGAAAATTCCTCAACATAATAAAGGGCATCTATGCAAAGCCAACTGCCAATATCACTCTAAATGGAGAGAACCTGAAAGCATTTCCCTTGAGAACAGGAACCAGACAAGGATGCCCTTTATCACCGCTCTTATTCAACATCGTGCTAGAAGTCCTAGCCAGGGCAATTAGGCTAGACAAAGAAATAAAAGGTATCCGGATTGGCAAGGAAGAAGTAAAGTTATCACTATTTGCAGATGACATGATCTTATACACAGAAAACCCTAAGGAATCCTCCAGAAAACTACTGAAACTAATAGAAGAGTTTGGCAGAGTCTCAGGTTATAAAATAAACATACAAAAATCACTTGGATTCCTCTACATCAACAAAAAGAACACCGAAGAGGAAATAACCAAATCAATACCATTCACAGTAGCCTCCAAGAAGATAAGATACTTAGGAATAAATCTTACCAAGGATGTAAAAGACCTATACAAAGAAAACGACAAAGCTCTACTACAAGAAATTCAAAAGGACATACTTAAGTGGAAAAACATACCTTGCTCATGGATAGGAAGACTTAACATAGTAAAAATGTCTATTCTACCAAAAGCCGTCTATACATTTAACGCACTTCCGATCCAAATTCCAATGTCATATTTTAAGGGGATAGAGAAACAAATCACCAATTTCATATGGAAGGGAAAGAAGCCCCAGATAAGCAAAGCACTACTGAAAAAGAAGAAGAAAGTGGGAGGCCTCACCTTACCTGACTTCAGAACCTATTGTACAGCCACAGTAGTCAAAACAGCCTGGTATTGGTACAACAACAGACACATAGACCAATGGAACAGAATTGAGAACCCAGACATAGATCCATCCAAGTATGAGCAGCTGATATTTGACAAAGGACCAGTGTCAATTAACTGGGGAAAAGATAGCCTTTTTAACAAATGGTGCTGGCATAACTGGATATCCATTTGCAAAAAAATGAAACAGGACCCATACCTCACACCATGCACAAAAACTAACTCCAAGTGGATCAAAGACCTAAACATAAAGACTAAAACGATAAAGATCATGGAAGAAAAAATTGGGACAACCTTAGGAGCCCTAATACAAGGTATAAACAGAATACAAAACATTACCAAAAATGATGAGGAGAAACCCGATAACTGGGAGCTCCTAAAAATCAAACACCTATGCTCATCTAAAGACTTCTCCAAAAGAGTAAAAAGACCACCTACAGATTGGGAAAGAATTTTCAGCTATGACATCTCCGACCAGCACCTGATCTCTAAAATCTACATGATTCTGTCAAAACTCAACCACAAAAAGACAAACAACCCAATCAAGAAGTGGGCAAAGGATATGAACACACATTTCACTAAAGAAGATATTCAGGCAGCCAACAGATACATGAGAAAATGCTCTCGATCATTAGCCATTAGAGAAATGCAAATTAAAACTACGATGAGATTCCATCTCACACCAGCAAGGCTGGCATTAATCCAAAAAACACAAAATAATAAATGTTGCAGAGGCTGCGGAGAGATTGGAACTCTCATACACTGCTGGTGGGAATGTAAAATGGTACAACCACTTTGGAAATCTATCTGGCGTTATCTTAAACAGTTAGAAATAGAACTACCATATAACCCAGAAATCCCACTCCTGGGAATATACCCTAGAGATATAAGAGCCTTCATACAAACAGATATATGCACACCCATGTTTATTGCAGCTCTGTTTACAATAGCAAAAAGCTGGAAGCAACCAAGGTGTCCATCAACGGATGAATGGGTAAATAAATTGTGGTATATTCACACAATGGAATACTACGCATCGATAAAGAACAGTGACGAATCTGTGAAACATTTCATAACATGGAGGAACCTGGAAGGCATTATGCTGAGCGAAATTAGTCAGAGGCAAAAGGACAAATATTGTATAAGACCACTATTATAAGATTTTGAGAAATAGTAAACCTGAGAAGAACACATACTTTTGTGGTTACGAGGCGGGGAGGGAGGGAGGGTGGGAGAGGGTTTTTTTATCGATTAATCAGTAGATAAGAACTGCTTTAGGTGAAGGGAAAGACAACACTCAATACATGGAAGGTCAGCTCAATTGGACTGGACCAAAAGCAAAGAAGTTTCCGGGATAAAATGAATGCTTCAAAGGTCAGCGGAGCAAGCGCGGGGGTCTGGGGAACACGGTTTGAGGGGACTTCTAAGTCAATTGGCAAAATAATACTATTATGAAATCATTCTGCATCCCACTTTGAAACGTGGCGTCTGGGGTCTTAAATGCTAATAAGCGGCCATCTAAGATGCATCAGTTGGTCTCAACCCACCTGGAGCAAAGGAAAATGAAGAACACCAAGGTCACACAACAACTAAGAGCCCAAGAGGCAGAAAGGACCACATGAACCAGAGACCTACATCACCCTGAGACCAGAAGAACTAGTTGGTGCCCGGCCACAATCGATGACTGCCCTGACAGGGAGCACAGCAGAGGACCCCTGAGGGAGCAGGAGATCAGTGGGATACAGACCCCAAATTCTCATAAAAAGACCAAACTTAATGGTCTGACTGAGACTAGAGGAATCCCGGCGGCCATCCTCCCCAGACCTTCTGTTGGCACAGGACGGGAACCATTCCCGAAGACAACTCATCAGACATGAAAGGGACTGGTCAGCGGGGGGGAGAGACGCTGATGAAGAGTGAGCTAATTATATCAGGTGGACACTTGAGATTGTGTTGGCAACTCTTGTCTGGAGGAGGGATGGGAGGATAGAGAGAGAGGGAAGCCGGCAAAATTGTCAAGAAAGGAGAGACTGGAAGGGCTGACTCAAGAGGGGGAGAGCAAGTGGGAGTAGGGAGTGAGATGTATGTAAACTTATATGTGACAGACTGGATTTGTAAACGTTCACTTGAAGCTTAATAAAAGTTATTTAAAAAAAAATATATAAATAAGGTTACATCATTCCTGGCTTAAAAACTTTCAATATCTTCAAGTGGCACTTAGAACAAAATTGGTGCTACTTAACTTGGTCATCAGAGCCCCTCATGTCCTGACCCTTCTAGCCTTCCTTTTAAACCACTTCCATCCTTAAACACATCCAGCTGGTCATTGGCAAGAGATCTTTGTACATGTCATTCTTTCCAGTAGGATTGTTATTCAAGTGTCTAATACACATACACACATACACACACACACAGAGCATTGCATGACTGGCTTTTTCTCATCTTTCAGATTATTTACTATCTCCTCAGAGAAGTCTCCTCACCACTTAGGATGGTTAGTCTGATACGTCAGTTTGTCTAAACTATACCCCTTGTTGTTGAGTTGATTCTGACTCATAGTGACCCTATACAGAGTAGAACTGCCCCACAGGGTTTCTGAAGAGCAGCTGGTGGATTTGAACTGCTGACATTTTGTTTAGTAGGCAAGCTCTTAACCACTGTGCTACCAGTGCTCCAATAGTACCCAGTTACTTGATCAAATACTAATCTAGGTGTTGCTGTGAAGATATCTTATAGATATGGTTAATATCTACAATCAGATGACTTTAAATAAAAGGAGGTTACCCTCAAAAAATGTGGGTAGGCCTCATTCAATCAGTTGAAGGCCCGAAAAGCAAAAACTGAGGTTTCGCAGAGAAGAAATTCTGCCTCTAGACTGCGGTATACGATCCTGCCTGAGTCTATCCTGCCAGCCTGCCCTACAGATTACAAACTGGAGACTGCAATATCAACTTCTGTCTGAATTTCCAGTCTGCTGGCAGCCTGCCCTACAAATGTCAGATTTGCCAGCCCCCACAATCGCATAAGCCAATTATTTAAATTAAGTCTCTCTCTCTCTCTAGTCTCCTATTGGTTAAGTTTCTTTCTGGAGAACCCTGATTGATATGCCAGCCTATTGAAAACAGCCTTCCTTCCCCAAATTTTCTGTTACAGGATGCTGCCTATTTCTTTCATGGTCTGTTATGGTCTGATTTAATTATGTTTCTATCAACCTATCAATTAATTACTCTGAGTCTGGCTTCCTCACTAGTATGTAAACTCTAAGGGCGCAGAGACCCAGCCATCCTGTTCACCACTGAATCCCATGGCAGTGCCTAGCTGTGTGTCTGGCACACAGTTATGCCCAATACATATTTGTGGAATAAATTTCAGGAAACTACTACATCTGGCTATCCTTTTGCATACCTTGGTTGGTTCTCTCAGCTCTCTTTCTTATTTCCCATGGAGTATGCTCCATCCTTTGTTATTTTACTCAAGCCATTCCCCAAACCTTACTCCCATGCCCTTTCATGATGACCTTGCCTAGTATCTTGCAGGAAAATTGGAGGTATCATAATCAGGTCCCTACATTTTCTACAAATAAACATACACATATGTATCCGCTCTTGTATCAGGTAAGAAGGTTTAAGTTGCAAGAAAAACAAAAATCCAATACGAACTGCCTTAAACAGTAAATGGAATTTATTGACTGCTGTAACTAAAATATCTAGAGGTAGCCAGTGCTTCTAACATAATTTAATCTGAATCCTGACTCCGCTTCTCAGTGATCCTATCAGGTCTGTCCTCTTCTGTGTGTCTGCTTCATCTTCACAATGGTTTGCCTCAGGCCAAACAGATGCTTGCCAGAGCTCTAGGCCTTGCCGTCCATCATTAAGAAGAGACAGCTTGTCTTTCCCTAACTATGGAGCAGAGGTCCAGGACACACTGTAGTTAGACCAGCTCAGTCACATGGCCACTCCTGACCCAATCGAAGCCCCAGGTGAGGAACTTAGGTCTGTCCGAGTAACACAAATCAATCAATTTGGCCAGGGAGATGGAGCACGGAGACGATGGAGTCAATCCTAACCAAACTGTGACTGGAACAGAAAGAAGGAAGGTTGGAATGGCTGCTCAAGAGGCTGGTAACACTTTCTAATCTCCTGTCCCAGGGAGAAGAGTCTCCTCTTCTGGTTCACAGAAATCATCTCTAGATCCTGGAATCATCTCCCCCTACATCCTCCAAAAACCTTGATGAATCAGGGATTCCTCTTTTCTTTTCCATTTTCCCATATCTTCAACATTTCCCTCTCTTCCCTTCTCCTTTGCTTTAGTATATCCTAAAACTCTCCTGTCTTATTCAAGATTCTCTAGAAAAAAGAGAACCAGTAAAATATATACAGAGAGAGATAGAGATACAGAGAGAAATTTGTTTTTAAGGAATTGGTTCATGCAATGGTGGGGACTGGCAAGTCCGAAATGTGTAGGTCAGGCAACAGAGTGGAAATTCCGGTAGGTGGTAGAGTGAGAAGAATTCTGGCAAGATATCTATTTATAGTTTGGAGGCAGAACACTCCCTTAGGAAACCTTTCTTTTTCTTCTTATAGGCTTTAAACTGATTGGAGGAGGCCCACATACATTATGAAAGGTAATCTGTTTTACTTAAGGGCAATTGATTTAACCATACATAAATAATACTTCATAACAACATCCAGACTAGTGTTTTACCAAACAACTGGGCACCATATTCTAGGCAAGTTGACATAGAAAGTTAATCATCAAATCGCCCAGCTTTAAAAATCCATTCTTTGTAGGATCCTTGGCAATTGTCCTCCCATTCTCTCTCCAACCCCTTCACGGCCACATTTCT
This sequence comes from Loxodonta africana, assembly GCF_030014295.1. Classification (NCBI taxonomy): domain Eukaryota; kingdom Metazoa; phylum Chordata; class Mammalia; order Proboscidea; family Elephantidae; genus Loxodonta; species Loxodonta africana. The sequence goes on from NC_087356.1 coordinate 30,503,349, forward strand.
CAAAAGAATTCTCTACTCTCGACCACTTCTATACAGTAATTGGGTTTCTTCCCCCTTCCCTCTACTGAAACAGCTGTTTATGTTATTATGTTAATCTTTGTGATATTACAGCAAACAAACCTTATCTGACTTCTTGACTGCACTTTATCCATTCCCAGCAGCTTTAATCCACATTCTCCAAGGCTCCTGAGATGGCAGTCCTCCTGTTTCTTCCTCTACCTCTTAAACTGCTCCTTCTCAGTTCCCATTGTGGGCTGTTCCTTCCAGTTCGGCATACGCTTAAATATTAGCATTTTTCCTTTGTTTCTTCTTATCTCCTTGGATGATCTCAACAATTCTCAAAACTTGCTGTGTGTGTGTGTGTTTGTGTGCTCATACAAGTTTTCCCTGAGGAGCAGAGAAAGCTGCACAAACTTTTTCCGTGTTCTTGCCCTGGAAGTAGAGAAATAATGCCTCAGGCATGATTAATAAATGGAATTTTTTTTTTTCCATTGGGAATGTTAATAGATCCAGGCCTTATCTTGAATTGTATCCTGAGTAAGTCTCCAGTATGGATTACACCTCAACATAAAGAAAATGAAAATCCTTCAAGTGGATCAATAAGCAATATCACGATAAATGGTAAAGAAATTGAAGTTGTCAAGGATTTCATTCTTCTTGGCTTAGCAATCAATGCCCATGGAAGCAGCAGTGAGGAAATCAAATGATTTATTACACTGAGCAAATCTGATGCAAAAGACCTCTTTATAGTGCTAAAAAGCAAAGATATCAGTTTGATGACTAATGTGTGCCTGACTCAAGCCATTGTATTTTCAGTCTCCTCACATGCATGTGAAAGCTGGACAATGAAATACGAAGATGGAAGAAGAATAGATGCATTTGAGTTGTGGCATTGACAAAGAATATTGAATATACCACAGATGGCTAGAAGAATGAACAAATCTGTCTTGAAGGAAGTATAGCCGGGTGCCCCTTAGAAACGAGGATGGCGAGACTTTGCTTTGCTTACTTTGGACATGTCATCAGGAGGGACCAATCCCTGGAGAAGGAAATCATGCTTGGTAAAGCAGAGGGTCATCGAAAAAGAGAAAGACCCTCAAGGAGATGGATTGATAGAGTGGCTGCAACAATGGGCTCAAACATAGCAACGATTGTGAGGATGGTGCAGAACTGGGCAACTTTTGTTCATGGGGCCACTGTGAGCCAGAGCCAACTCAATAACATCTGATAACAGTAGCTAAGGCTTCAAGACTGAGCAGTAGAGTTTAGGGCCATGCAAATGTAGTATCAAGATGACTCAGTGGGTTGCCAGGCTTTGTTTATATCTTAAGGGAATAGCATGAGTGGCCTGAGGAATCAGCAATGATCACACCAGAATGTGTAGCATTTTTTCAAGTGGAAAGCTGAGCTGGAAGCCTGTGCGGGTAAAGCCACATCTCAGACAAATGTAGGGAGAAGATGAATTAGGTGCAAGTCTGTTCTGTAAATGTTGTGAATAATTTCATTGGTCCAATTGTATACATGATGGTTCTTACCCTGGAGAAAAAAAGACACACGCAAACCTATTCAGTAACTACTGTTTGCTAGACACTAGTCCCTGGGTGGGGCCCTGATGGTGCTGCTAACCAAAAGGTCTGCAGTTCAATCCACCAGCTGTTTCTTGGAAACACTATGGGGCAGTTCTACTCTGTCATATAGGGTCATTATGAGTTGAATTGACTTGACAGTAATATATATATATATTTTTTAGTCCCTGGGTGGTGCAAATGGTCAAACAATGGACTACTTACTGGAAGGATTATGGTTCAAACTCACCGAGATGCACCTCAGAAGTAAGGCCTGGTGATCTGCTTTCAAAAGGTCACAGCCTTGACAACCCTATGGACTTGCCAAGAGTCAGAATCAACTTGATGGCAACTAACAACAACATAACAACCATTAAATTCTCACAACAATCCTGTGGAGGCATTTATTGATATCTCCATTTTAACTATGAGGACACTGAGGCCCAAAGGGATTAAATGATTTGTCCAAGGTCACACAGCCAGTTTAATTTAGATCCAGGACTTGACTTTAAGGCTGCCTCTTACCACTGTATCATGTTATTTCCCAAGGGGAGGCACATTTTAAAGGCACCATATGACTTCTGACAGCTGGGATCCCTTTACCAAATTCCAGGAAGGAGATGATGCAGGTCTGAACTGAAGTACTGGTGGGGAGAGGAGGTGGACGAAACGAGATAGATTTAAGAGCTCTTTGTAAGATAGAGACTGGATTGGTGATCCTAATACAATGTTCCTTCATTCATTCACTCATTCCAGTATGCATTGAGTTCTATTACGTGCCAGGCACTATGTTTAGTAAGCCCAAGGAACACAAACATGAATAAGACTTGGTCTCTATACTCAGTGGACTCAGTTTAGATAATGCAGTAAATGAAAACAAATGATTATACAGCATCACCAAGTCCTTCTTATCCTCTTTTTTTAATATCTCTGTCCATTTCTTCTTTCTCACCCTCACTGACATGTGGTTCATGACCTCGTCACTTCTCATCTCTTACTGTAGCTGTCTCATATCTGGTCTTCTTACCTAGTATTACATACAGTGTAAGGTGATTACTCACGATTTTCTGTCAGGAACTTTCTCATTCCATTGGTTATGCAATCACAGATTTAATTGTTTACTCAAAACGTTTATGCAATAAATTATTAATATTAAAACATTATTAATCATTTATTCAATGTCCACTTTTTGAACACTATGTGTCAAGTGTGTCAAGCCGTGAGCAGGCACTAGAGATACCCTGCGACTACAATAGCCATGATCTCTGAGAATACTTTTAGAGGGAGAAAAGGACAGGTAAATAGCAATATGATGTTAAAAGTCTAAATGTATAAATAAACATAAGGAGTAAATTACATTAGAATATAGGAAGGGCATTTTACCAAGCCTAAAAGAATCAGATGGAGAGGGTAACATTTAATCAAAAAATGAAAGAAATATGTGTGTTTGAAATACTTTACAGTATAGAACGCTTTGTCCTACTCAAAATAATTTTTGACTGCATTTTTTGGGAACTATAGGGATCTAAAAATAGTAAAGAAACACTTGAGTTATTTTTTCTAGAACATAAATAAAGGGGAAAAAAGTAATTTGGAAGATGGAGAATGTTCCCTCACTAATGGCTTTAATCAAAAGCTCAAAATCTTGTCAGCTTTAATACTCAGGGCATGTTATGAGGGCACCAACCAAATTGTTGCGTTTCTCATCCTTTTCTCAGTTGTGCTTCACCCTCCCCATCCTCTCTGTTGAAAGAACTGTCAAATGGCCTGGAGGTTAGGTTAATAAATGAAAAAATAATTTTCTTTGGGAATATTGATAGGCTCCAGGCCATGACTCTTGAGTTCTGAAAGAGGATGCTACTTTTGTTAATGGAAATTCATGAGTATTTTGAACACACTGATGCAATGGTTTCCTAAATCTAAAGTCAAGGGGAGCCTATATTTTTTGGCAGATGGCATTGGCTCAAATCAAGTCAACAGTGACCTCAAGACCATCAGAAATCAAGAAGCTCTTAAGCTGATGGTGTCGTACCAGAGCCTGATACATAACTACAAGTGATGTTGCCACTGGAGGTCACAGAATCTATCTGGGCTGCTTTTGTCAGCTCTGCTTCCCCATGAACATGAATCCACTAGCATCGGCTTCTGGTACACTAACGGGACTGATGCCAAGGGCCCCAGTTCATTGGGATAGAACTCTGATTCTTACCAGACTTCCCCAGTGGAGATTTAGACCCTTTCTCTGATGATCTAGCTCTGGGAATCCCAGGATGAAATCCTGCTACCAATAGACTGACCAACAAGAACCATAATATCATAATATTACTGTTTCACTATTCTTCAGGTATAGCCTGTCATAAGTACTTCCCCACACCACATTTTGAATTTTTTATTTTACATGTATATGTACACATAAAGATAAATATAACATATATAATGCTATATAAAATATCATTTAGTTCTCATGACAACTATTGTTGTTGTTAGGTGCTGTCATCTCGGTTCTGACTCATAGGGACCCTATGCACAACAGAACGAAACACTGCCCGGTCCTGAGCCATCCTTAGAATCGTTGTTACGCTTGAGCTCGTTGTTACAGCCACTGTGTCAATCCACCTCGTTGAGGGTCTTCCTCCTTTGTGCTGACCCTGTACTCTGCCAAGCATGATGTCCTTCTCCAGGGACTGATCCCTCCTGACAACATGTCCTAAGTATGTAAGGTGCAGTTTTGCCATCCTTGTCTCTAAGGACCATTCTAGCTGTACTTCTAAAACAAATTTGTTCGTTCTTTTGGTAGTCCATGGTATATTGAATATTCTTCGCCAACACCACAATTCAAAGGCGTCAACTCTTCTTCAGTCTCCCTTATTCATTGTCCAGCTTTTACATGCATATGATGCGACTGAGCACGCCTTAGTCTTCAAGGTGACATCTTTGCTCTTCAACACTTTGAAGAGGTCCTTTGCAGCAGATTTGCCCAATGCAATGCGTCTTTTGATTTCTTGACTGCTGCTTCCATGGTTGTTGATTGTGGATCCAAGTAAAATGAAATCCTTGACAACTTCAATCTTTTCTCCGTTTATCATGATGTTGCTCATTGGTCCAGTTGTGAAGACTTTTGTTTTCTTTATGTTGAGGTGTAATCCATAGTGAAGGCTGTGGTCTTTGATCTTCATTAGTAAGTGCTTCAAGTCCTCTTCACTTTCAGCAAGCAAGGTTGTGTCATCTGCATAACGCAGGTTGTTAATCAGTCTTCCTCCAATCCTGATGCCCCTTCTTCTTCACATAGTCCAGCTTCTCAGATTATTTGCTCAGCATACAGATTGAATAGGTATGGTGGAAGAATACAACCCTGACTCACACCTTTCCTGACTTTAAATCAATCAGTATCCCCTTGTTCTGTCCGAATAACTGCCTCTTGATCTATGTAAAGGTTTCACATGAGCACAATTAAGTGTTCTGGAATTCCCATTCTTCATAATGTTATCCACAGTTTGTTATGATCCACAGAATCGAACGTCTTTGCATAGTCAATAAAACACAGGTAAACATCCTTCTGGTATTCTCTGCTTTCAGCCAGGATCCACCTGACATCAGCTATGATACCCCTGGTTCCACGTTCTCTTCCGAAACTGGCCTGAATTTCTGGCAGTTCCCTGTCGATATACTGCTGTAGCCATTTTTGAATGATCTTTGGCAAAATTTTGCTTGCATGTGATATTAATGATATTGTTCTATAATTTCCACATTCAGTTGGATCACCTTTCTTGGGAATAGGCATAAATATGGATCTCTTTCAGTCACCTGGCTAGGAAGCTGCCTTCCATATTTCTTGTCATGGATAAGTGAGTACCTCCAGCGATGCATCTGTTTGTTGAAACATCTCAATTGACATTCCATCAATTCGTGAAGCCTTTTTTTTTTTTGCCAATGCCTTCAGAGCAGCTTGGACTTCTTCCTTCAGTACCATCGGTTCCTGATCATAACAACTATACGATAGGCAATGTTATACCTATTTTATAGGTGATGAAATGGAAGTTGAAAAGCAGTTAAATAACTTGGAGAAGTGCACATATCACCTAAGTTGGATCTAGAATTCAAACTCAAGGTGTCTGTCTTAGTTATCTAGTGCTGCTATAACAGAAATACCATGAGATCGCTTTAACAAAGAGAAATTTATTCTCTCACAGACTAGGAGGCTGGAAGTCAGAATTCAGGGTGCTGCCCCCAGAGGAATCCCATCTCTGTTGTTCTGGAGAAGGTCCGTGTCATCTCTCTTCCCTTGACCTAGAAGCTTATTAGCAAAGGGATACCAGGTCCAAAGGATGCAGTACCCTCCTGGTTCTTCATTCTTGGTGGTAGAATGTCCCCTGCTCTCTGTTGGCTTCTCTGTTTTATATCTCAAAAGAGGTTGACTCAAGGTGCAATCTAATCTTGTAAACTGAGTCCTACCTCATTAACATAACTGCCTCTAATCCTGCCTCATTAACATCATAGAGGTTAGAATTTACAGCACATAGGATAATCACATTAGGTCACAAAATCCGACAGCCACACAATGCTGGGACTCATGGCTTAGCCAAGATGATACACATTTTTGGTGGACACAGTTCTATCCATAACATTGTTCATTTGAATCCACAGCCTGTGCACTGACTAAGTCACTCACATACAATATTGACCAGTAAGCCAGACAAGAACTCAGTTTCAGTTCCTGGTTCATTAGGTTCACTAGCAATATTTAAGATGAAATCAGTAAACAGGCTAAGCAGCATTCAGGATTTAGCTCACTAGAGGTTTTATAATGTTTTTGTAATATGGGTAGGTTTCTGGCTCATTTAGTTTTTGTTTCTACTTTTTTGTTTTCCATAAAGAACTAAAGTCACTTATTCTATTGTTTTTTTGTTTTCAGTCATTAGTCATTAAGTTTAAAAAGGGGGGATAAGTGGCACAGGGAAAATAGGATTATTATTTCCTGCCACTGCCCTTCTAGTGACCGTTAGTTTTTAACTTTTGGTGACCCGTGGACATATGGTATCTTAGTTATCTAGTCCTGCTATAACAGCAGTTTGCTATAACAGAAATACTACAAGTGGATGGCTTTAACAAACAAAAGTTTATTCTCCCACAGTGCAGTAGGCTAGAAGTCCAAATTCAGAGCATCAAGCCCAGGGGAAGACTTTCTTCTCTTTGTCAACTCTGGAGGAAGGTCCTTGTTATCAATCTTCTCCTGATCTAGGAGCTTCTCCACACAGGAACTCCGATACTGCTTTCTTGGTGGTATGAGGTCCCCCACTCTCTGCTTGCTTCCCTTTCCTTTTATCTTTTGTAAGATAAAAGTTCGTGCGGACCACACCTCAGGGAAACTCCCTTTGCATTAGATCAGGGAATCGACTCGATGGCACTGGGTTTTCTGGGTGACCTTAGTAAGGGTGTTACAATCCCACCCTAATCCTGTTTAACATAAAATTGCAATCACAAAACAGAGGACAACCACACAATATTGGGAATCATGGTCTAACCAAGTTGACACATATTTTTGGGGACACGATTCAATCCATGACAGTACCTCAACCACTTTTTATGCCTCTGGAGTTCTTTGGAAGTACACTTTTCCTGCTGAAAGTATTTGCTGCCCTTCGGTGGGAATTTGTGTAATGATGAAAGGCAAAAGAAATGTTAGTTGAAGCCAAATACCTGGAGTATGAGGCTTGCAAGTAAGGAAGTGCAACCAGGAAGTGTGATTGGGTAAAACATTTTGTCTCATTTGGTTTTTGTACCCCTGGATAAGCCTTGTAAGAGTATTTATGGTTTGTGGTAGTTAAGGATCCCTCATGCCTCATGGGCTTGGTTTGAGGTGTCATATTTGGAAAACCAGAGGTTCCCCATGTAACCTAATGGACAGTGCTCTTCCATGTTTTCAGTAACCAAGGTTTATTGAGACAGATAGCCACCCATCAATCAATAGGCTTGAGAAAGCAAAAACTTCAGTGGGTAACCACGTAGTCCCAGATAATATTTCTCAAAATCCATATTACCAACCAAAAATATAAACACACCTCATGACTCAGCATACTTCCATTAATGAAAATGTATGGTACTAAAAAAAATGAAAACAGGAAAAAATAGGGTCACCAAAGTTTTAAGAATGAATGCCCCTCTCTCAGGCTTTGTAGGCTAGTGGGTATGACAGTTGCCTTTGAATTCAAATTTTCAGACAGAGTCACTGTAATGAGAAAGTTTAACCAGATGTCTGTTTGATGATGATCTCCCAGATGGCTGATTGGTTGGTGGTTGGTTATACGGAAAGATGGGTGAGATCAATCAGAGGAAGATTCAGATAGACAGTGATATTTAACCTTTGTGGTTGGGATGAATTTAATAGTTTGGGGAAAAGAGAAACAGGAAGAGGTCTACAATTTTGTCTCTCTCTTTCTTCTCTCTCTCTCTTCTTATCACATCTGAGAATCTCAGCCCCAGATACCTTAAGGCTCAGATATTCCAAGCTTCAAGATCACTCTGACACTTAGGAGAATTCTTTGGGATGCTCTGAACTTACCCTGAACTTTCCAGAAGACTCCTTCGCCAAAGAAACATGACTAGGATTTGAAGTTGTGCAGCTTGACCTAAGACAACCCCCAGATTTCTAAGTCGTTTTGATATTCCCCCTAACTTCCAGTTAAGTAAATGAGAAGAGAGAGGAGAGAAGCACCATCAAGACAGCTTCTTTGAAAGTCACGCAAGCACCATCCAGATAGCATTTTTGAAATTAACACAATTAGATTCATAACTCCTTTTGCTGAAGAGCTATAAGGTAAGCGGGGGTGAGAGAAAGGGATCTCTTCTCTCTGTATTAGGACACCATACCAAAATACTGAATGCTTATTAGGCAGAGAAAGGGGTTCCGGAGTCAAATAAATTGATCATTCAATCAAAACGTGTACCAGAATCGGAGGTAGAGTGGGTAGAGAGAACAGAGGCAAGGAGAAAATCTGATCAACTAGAATGCTATCATGGATTAAATAGTGTCACCAAAAAGTATGTGTCAACTTGACTAGGCTGTGATTCCCAGCATTGTGTGGTTGTCCTCGATTTTGTGATTTGATGTAATTTTCCTGTGTTTTGTAAATCCTAATCTCTACCTGTGGTTAATGAGGCAAGATTAGGCTATGTTAAAGAGGATTTGGGTGGGATGCAGCACCCTTACACAGGTCACAGCCCTGATTCAATGTAAGGGGAGCTACCCTGGGGTGTGGCCTGCATCACCTTTTATCTTACAAAAGATAAAAGAAGAGAGAAGCAACAGAGAGATAGGGACCTCAGCCACCAAGACAGAAGCACTGGGAGTGGAGCACATCCTTTGGATCCAGGGTTTCTGCGCTGAGAAGCTCCTAGACCAAGGGAAGATTTATGACAAGAGTCTTCTCCCAGAGCCAACACAGAGAGAAAGCATTCCCCTTGGTACCCTGAATTCAGACTTCTAGCCTCCTAGACTGTAAGAGAATATATTCTGTTTGTTAAAGCCATCCACTTGTGGTATTTCTGTTATCGCAGAACTAACTAAAACAGATGCCAAACTTGGAAAGTCTGGAATAAAAGAACGTTAAAAAGCTGAAGTGAACATTTGATGTTGGTTCTCAGTCTTGTTGTTAGGTGCCATCGAGTCAGTTCTGACCCATAGTGACCCTATGTACAACAGGACAAAACACTGCCTGGTCCTGTCCCATTCTCACAATCGTTGTTATGCTTGAGCCAATTGTTGCACCCACTGTGTCAATCCATACTGTTGGGGATCTTCCTCTTTTTCACTGACCCTCTATCAAGCACGATGTCCTTCTCCAGGGGGTTCTCAATCTTGGTGAACATAAAATCACCTGAGGCTGTTTATATAAAAATCTGCATGTGAATGTTTATAGTGGCTTTATTAATAATTGCTGAACACTCAGCAAAAACCAAATATTCCTCAATTGGAGAGTAGATAAACAGTGGTACATCCATACAATGGAACACTACTTAACAATAAAAGGAAATAAAGTATTGATATATCCAGTAACATGAATGACTCTCAAATGCATTATGCTACAGGAAAAAAAAAAGGCTGCCAACTGAACGATTCCATTTACAAGACATTACAGAAAAGGTAAAACTCTAGGAATAAAACATATCAGAGGTTGCCAGGGGCTGGCAACTGGGGAGTGGGCGGATTGACTTAAAGTAACCAGGGGATTTTTTGGAGTGATAGGGGTGTTTTAGTTATTGTAGTAGTTGTTACATGACTGTATACTTTCATCAAAGCTCACAGAACTGTACAATAAATGTGTGAATTTTATTCTATGTAAATCATACCTTAATAGAAAACAATTGCCTGGGGAATTTTGATGAATGCCAGAGCCCACAGCATGAAAGAGAGGATCTTTTTCCAGGTAGAGGTTAAAAAAAAAAAAAATGCAAATATTCACTCCATTAGAGGCTCAACAGATTTGACCTTTATCTTCTCAACATGTGTTTTTATCAAATGACTTAAACCAGACCATGGTTTAAGTCATTTGAACAAATGACTTAAACCAATGTCTTTTTTTCTTTATTTGACAAAAATACCAGAATTTAAAGCTTGGGTAACCATGTTGCTCATCATTTTGCCTTTCAGTGCACTTAAATTCCTCATTTTACATGGATAGTCTTATAATACTGTGCATCTCTCCTCAGAAACATTATTTGGATAAATAAACCATTTGTGACATTTGTTCATTTCTGTCATCATCTGTGAGATTGTGCTTCCACTAGAAAATGTGTCTTTTGACCCTGTTGGAAGTCCTTTTACTTCAGATTCCAAACTGATGCTGATCTAGGTGGCAACACTACGCCAGATTGGCTCTTCCACGGAATTTCCGTCTTCTTCTGATGAGTAGTTAGATAAGATGATCATAAATCTGCTCCAGATCTAATATTTCATAAATTAAAAAAGAAAAAAAACTTCTATGTATATAATAAAGAGGAGCCCGTGTGGTGCAGCTCAAATGTTGCTAACCCAAAGGTTGGTGGCTGTAAAGGAAGATAGACCTGGTGAAATATTTCTGAAGATTACAGCCAAGAAAACCCTATGGAGCAGTTCTACTCTATAATACATGAGGTCTTCATGAGTTGGAGTCCAACTTGATGGCAGCCAATAACAACAACATAAGATCATCTTTGCATTGGCCTGTGCCTTCGCACGAAAACCTGGTGGCGTAGTGGTTAAGTGTTATGGCTGCTAACAAAAAGATCAGCAGCTTGGATTCACCAGCTGCTCCTTAGAAACCCTATGGGGCAGTTCTACTCTGTCCTATAGGGTTGCTATGGGTCAGAATTGACTTAACAGCAACTGGCTTGGCTTGTTTTGGTTGGATGCCTTCACAAGCATCAGCAACAATCATGATGAATTGAGTGCTTACAGTGTGCCAGGCATTGTGCTAAGAGACCCACAAGCATTATTGCATCCCACATACACTTGTCTCCTTCAGGTGGCCTTTTAGCACCAACAGATGGATCAGTAAACCTGTGGAATGAGGGAGAGAAGAGAAAAGAAATCTGTATGCTATCTGTTGGGTACTGTATTGACACTGTGTTGCTCATCATTTTGCCGTGTTTCATTTATCTGATTATAGAAAGATAATAACTTTAAATATTAACCTGATGCTCTTCAATCATTTTCCACCTGGGTTTTGAAACACATCATTGACAACACCAATGGTCAGCTGTCATCAACATCAGCAAATAGCAAGCACGGAGCCAAGACTGATCAAGACGGAGATGTCAGCAGCCCCTCCCAGCTGGCATTTCGATATTGTTTGTTTAAACCCTCCAGAGGGACCCAACAACCCCATGGGCAGAGACAGAAGAGAAACCATCCTAAAATTGATTGAATTTACCTGGAAGGACAAGATTAAATTGTATACCTCAGTTAGGAAGAATAATCAGAGTCAGAAATTAAATTTAATTAATACAATAAGTTACATTTATACATATCTGAGTTTGTAGACTAAAATTTATGCCACCTTTTTTTTTTTAAAGAGCCCTGAGGTGCAGTGGATAAGCACTCTGCTGCTAACTAAAAGGTTGGTGGTTTGAACCCACCAGCTACTCTGCAGGAGAAAGATGTGGCAGTCTGCTTCTGTAAAGATTACAGCCTTGGAAACCCTATAGACAGCAGTTCTATTCTGTCCTGTAAGGTTGCTGTGAGTTGGAATCGGCTGAATGACAATGTGTGGGTAAGCCTCACCAAACCAATAAAATAAATTAGTGGCTCTCAAAACTGGCTGCATCAGAATCACCTTGGGAGGTTTTTTTGTTTGTTTTAATATTAAAGTCATGGCCCCACCCTTAGAGATTTGCTACGGTAGGTCTGGAGTGTAGGTATGTGTTTTTAGGTAAGTGTTCTCTGAGCAATCCTGATGCTTGGGCAAGTTTGAGCCTACCTATGGAACCTACCTAAGCACTATTCCCATTTCCATGCAACGTGAGCCAGGGCAGCCTGGTTCAAAGCCTGTGTTCTATCTATGATCACATGTTAGCTCTTCAGAATGGGACAATTTAGTAAGAGTCTCTTAGATCTCCTGAGGTATCTTCACCTGTGGCTAGAACTGTGACTCAGTGCATGGCTGCCTGGACCCAAGGCTTCAAGGGCCTATAATCTAAAGGAAAGATGGCCAAGCACCCCCCATTTTGGAGAGAGAAAAGGTGAGTTATCTCCAGTGCAGCTGAAGATGCCGTATTTGGTTTATTTTTATTCTCATGTAGTGCTTGAAGTGCTTGTAAAGAAATTAACTCTCAAAATGGCATATAATGTTTGATTTTAGACACTTCAAAGCAGAAGTCATAAACTATAGCTCTCCACTTGCTTTCATAAATAAAGTTTTACTGGAACACAGTCAGGCCTATTCATTTATTATCTATGGCTAGTTTTATACTACAATGACAGAGTTGAGTAGTTTTGACAGAGATCTTATGACCTGTAAAGCCTAAGATATTCACTATCTGGCCCTTTATAGAAAAAGTGTGGTCTCCAAAGTGGGTCCAAAGAGTTACCCAAGATGAATGACTGGGATGTATGAAGGGACTTCTATTTGTTTGGGCTAAGACAGGGAAAGGAATCAGGAATTTTTAGTATATTGGTGGCATCTTTGCCCTTTTGTTTTTTCTGAGTATTGCCAGTTACATGCTACAGGATGTCATTGACTTGATTAACTTTACAAAAACTCACCTATAAACAGTAGCCTTTACTTTGAAATAAAAAAGACTATCGAGTTTCTTTTGTCCCACAGAGAAAGGTTCACTGATTATCTCCAGGCAATATTTTATAGAGTTTTTGAACTTAAAAAAATATTCAGTTTGGAAAATAAATATATTCCAAATTTGTTCAGTTAAAAAACAATATTGATAAAAAATAATATAGACTATCTTTTCTATGTTTACATATTGGCTCTGCACAGCTGTAGTGAAGGCTCCATGAGGGCAGGAGCTTTGTCTTCTGTTTCTTTGACCTCCACCCATTTCTATAGCTAATAAAATGCATTGCAGTTAAAAAACAAACAGAACACCTAAGTTGTCCCTTCAAGGTAAAGGGGATTTTTTTTTTTTTTTTAAAGAATTTCACTTAATTTTTAGAAATTTTTTATTATTGACAATTTTGAATGTATACAAATATACCACCCAGCTTCAACAATTTTCAGCCAATGACTAATCTTGACTATCTATACCTCCCCACAACCCTATATGAGGGAAATTCAAGAAATCATATTATTTCACCTGTAAATATTATGTACATATTATATACCTAAAGTTTGGGACTCTTAATAAAAAAATCACAAAAAAATTATCATACCTAAATAAAATAAATGATTTTTTTTTAATATTGGCTTAATAAAATTTTTCTGTTTGAATTCAAAAAATGTCCACACATTGTGATGGGTTAATATGTCTCTAATGTCTCTTTTAGTCCATATGCTTTTTCTCCATCTCTTTTCTTAGTGCTTCTCTTGTTTGTTTGTTTGTTTGTTTGTTTGTTTGAAAAAATAAGATTGTGCTATGGAGTTTCCACAGCCTGTATTTTGCTAATGACAGCCCTTAGGTTGTTTAATATGTTCCTTACCCTCTGTATTTCTTATAAATTGGTAGTAAGATATAAAGATTTGATCAATTCTGGTTGATTTTTTGCTGTTGTTTTGTTTTCTAAGAATGCTTAATAAGTGGCATTGTACACCTTCTTCAGGAGGTAATGTCTAGTTATCTATCTCTTTGTGGTGTTAGTAGCAATGATAATAATTGCCTAGATCTATTAATTCATTGATAGTTGGATAAAGCTGATATAGTCTAGTTGTATAATTTCTTTTTCATTTATTATCTGAAATACTTTTATAAAGATAAATTGTCTCCTGACTAACACTGGTACCTAACTTAGGCTCTGAAAGGTGCAGTTTAGAGAGGAAAGCCAAAATAAATGCTTGATTTCTTCCCTTTGTTTTTCTGTTTTCAAGTGTTTGGTGGACCAACAAGATTTTTGTTGTCGTTGTTTTTAGTATTATAATCAACTCATGCATTTTAAACCAATTTGATGTGTTTCAATCCATTACTGTTATTATCCTTATTGAATCTCAGATTGTCCCAATTGTGGCCTATGGGATCCCTTCAAATTGGTCCCCAAGTCTCTTTTACATTGCTCTAATAATCTTTTATAGCTACCTTGCTATCTGGCATGATAAGATGTTTCAGGCTCATATTGTACCTCTCATATCCAACTTTATGCTGCTTACAAGAGGCAATGAAAGCTTACAAAATGTTGAAGTGAAAGGGTGAAAAAACATATATATCATGAAAACACAAACCAAAAGAAAAGTGGTGTAACTCTATTAAAATCAGAAAAATTAGATTTAAAGGCAAAAAGCAATTTTAAAAATAAGGAAGAACATTTCATAATAATAAAACAGCACTTTACCAGTAATATGTAACTATACAAAATGTTCAGTCACCTAATATCACAACTTCAAAATAAATAAAGCAAATCTGCTGGAAATGGAAAGAGAAATAGAAAAATTCACAAACATGATGGGAAATGTTAACATTTAATTAAGTAACTGGAAAATGAGATAAAAATATATTAGTATTGATGCAGATTTGAACAACACAGTTGGCTAGCTTGACCTGTCATATGTAGGACACCGTACCCAACAGCTGTAAACTACATATTCTTTTCAAGTGCACATAAAACATTTAACAAAATCAAGCAAATGCTGGGCCTTTAAGCAAATCTCAATAAATTTCAAAAGATAAAATCATGCATAGCATATCTTCCTAGAAATATTTTTTTGTTTTCAAATAATGAGTGAACCGGTAAGGTTATTTGAAAACAGAAAAATATTTCCAGAAAATATGCTATAAATCAACAAAAGAAAGATAACTAGAAAATCCTTTAGTGTTTAAAAACTCATTTCTATATATCTGGTAAGTCAATGAAGAAACCAAAATGGAAAGCAGAAAATATTTCAAACTAAATGTCTTAGGCTAGGTTCTCTAGAGAAGCAAAATCAGTGAAGCGTGTATATAGAGAGAGAGAGAGAGAAAGAGAGACAGAGAGAGAGTTTTATACCACAGAAATGACTCATGTGGCTGTAGAAGCTGGAAAGTTCCAAGTCTTTGGGTCAGGCAGGAGACTTCTCCTGAATCACGTAGCTGCAGGGTTGGCAAACCAAAGATTGGCAGGTCAGATGGCAGGCCTCTGGTTCACAGGCTGTGGAAGCTGATGAATCCCAAGATCAACAGGTAATAGGCCCATAAAACAGACAATAATACATGTAGCTCAACTGTGTGTACAAGATTAAATGGGCACACCAACCCAGAGGCAAGGACAAGAAGGCATGAGGGGACAGGAAAGCTGGACGAATGGAAACGGGGGACCCAAGGTTGAGAAGAGGAGAGTGTTGACACGTTGTAGGGTTGGCAACCAATATCACAAAACAATACGTGTAGTAATTGTTTAATGAGAAACTAATTTGCTCTGCAAACCTTCACCTAAAGTACGATAAAATAAATAAATTTAAAAGAATGATAGAGATAAGAAAAAAAAGATCAGCTAGTAAGCTGCTTCCTCAAGTCCCAAGAATCAGAGGTCAGATGACCAGCCAGTTGCAGGATCCAGAGCGAGCAAAAGTCACTAAACTTTGCCAAAAAGTTCACATATATTGAGTGTAGGCCACACCCTCAAGGAAACTCCCTTTCAACTGACTGGCTGCTCATAACAGATCTCATGAAAGTGATTACATTATATCAGATCTCATTATGGAGGTGACTACAACATTACACAGCTGCCAAACTACATCATAACTGCCGAACCACTGAGAATCATGACCCAGCCAAGTTAATGCACAACCTTAACTATCACAGTTCACCCCTTGTCAACTTGGCACCTGTACACATCTCCCTAAGCCATACACAATCTCTAAATAAAGACAATTTTAAAGCCATAACTGCGCCTAACATGATACAACTAACAAGAGAACAACCGAAAATGCACTAGCCCTGTTTGCATCTTATATTTTATAAGTAAAGAAAACAAAAATATTTGATGTACACATACAAGGAAGAAATACTCATAACCATTACAGTGCTCATTTCTGCAACTAGTCATGTGGTCATAGCCGGTATTTAGTACTACCTTCTTCTGCCACCCATTCCATATTCCTTTACCCTCAGCAAGCACCTCAGCTGGTCATGTTTCTTTGCCTGGTGAGGTGACCCAAAACTTCATTCCTGAAGGGTCTAGGTCATTAGCAGTCAAGTCAGAATTGGGTTGTTGTAGTTTTCCGTTGAATTAATCCCAAGATATGGTAGTACTAACTGATGTCTTAAGGGATCTCCTGTATTCCAGACATATTCTTCTTTACCTCTATTATGTAATATCAACCTAATTTCCTCTTTGTAATCAGGATTTATTACACCAGCAAGTACAGTAACTCCCTTCTTTGCCTGTTGATCCAGGGGCTTGAGGATCCCAAAATGGCCAGGTGGCATTCTTAGCTTCCAGTTCAATGTAATCAGTGATATATCTCCAGGTGTGAGTAATCCTTCCTTTGGAACTAAGACCTCTAGACCTGAAGAGCATAGGGTGGCAGGGACAGGAAGCAAAAATGTTGTGAGTGGGTCACTAGGGGTAATAGTGAGGGGTGCCACTCCCATTTCCACCCCTTGATTCCTGGACCCATGAATCTTGGCTATAGGAGAAACAGCACCATATATTGGGTGCTGGTTTAGAGTATATACAGCCTCCTGTGGAACATAGCCCCAACCCTGCTAGGTACTGGGACCTAGCTGGCACGGTAACTGTGTCCTTAGAAGGCTATTCCATCATTCTATCAAACCAGCTGCTTCAGGATGATGGGGAACACTGTAAGACCAATGAATTCCATGAACATGGGCCCATTGTCACACTTCATTTGCTATGAAGTGAGTCCCTTGATCCGAAGTGATGCTGTGTAGGATAACATGATAGTGGATAAGGCCTTCCGTAAGTCCATGGATTGTAGTTTTGGCAGAAGCATTGCATGCAAGGAAGGAAAATCCATATCCAGAGTAATTGTCTATTCCAGTAAGAACAAAATGCTGCCCATTCCATGATGGAAGTGGTGCAATGTAATCAATCTGCCACCAGATTGCTGGCTGATCACCTTGAGGAATGTTGCCATATTGGGGACTCAGTGTTGGTTTTTGTTCCTGGCAGATTGGGCACTCAGCAGTGGCTGTAGCCAAGTCAGCCTTGGTAAGTAGAAGTTCATGTTTCTGAGCCCATGCATAACCTCTATCCCTGCCACCATGGCCACTTTGTTCACGAGCCCATTGGGCAATGGCGGGAGTGTCTGGGGAAAGAGGATAACCTGTTTCTACACTAAGACACTAAGTAATAATAATAACAACAATAATACATATCAGAACTTATGGGTAAAGCTAAAAATGTGCTTAGAGAAAAATGTATAGCCTTAAATGCATGTGTTCAAAAAAATTGAAAATGAGTTATTTAAGTATGAAATCAAGAAGTTGGAAAAAATAGCAAAATTGAGCCACCAAAAGTGGATAAAAAGAAATAATAAAGAAAAAAGTGTGTAATAGAGAAAAGGCAACAAACCCCACTGTCATGGATTGAATCATGTCCCCCCAAAAATGTGTGTACCAACTTGGTTAGGCCATGATTCTCAGTATTGTATGGTTGTCCTCCATTTTGTGATTGTAATTTTATGTTGAGAGGATTAGGGTGGGATTGTAACACCACCCTCACTCAGGTCACCTCCCCAATCCAAGGTAAAGGGATTTTCCCTGGGGTGTGGCCTGCACCACCTTTTCTCTCTCAAGAGATAAAAGGAAAGGGAACCAAGCAGAGAGCTGGGGACCTCATACCACCAAGAAAGCATCACCAGGAGCAGAGACATGGGTCCCTGCGTCTGAGAGGCTCCTCGACCAGGGGAAGGTTGAGGACAAGGAGCAGAGACAGAAAGCCTTCCCCTGAAGCTGACACCCTGAATTTGGACTTCTAACCTACTAAAAAAAAAAATTATTAAAAAAAAAAAACAAAAACCTACTAGACTGTGAGAAAATAAATTTCTCTTTGTTAAAGCCATCCACTTGTGGTATTTCTGTTATAGTAGCACTAGATGACTAAGACATCCACTTATTATACGAAAAGGTTAATAAAACAGAAACTCCTAGCAAGATTGGTTGGGTTAAAAAAACTATAATGCACAGATTTCCTCCCTGAACATACCACAATGGCTTCTAAAGGTAATACGAGGACATTATGGATAACCTAATGTCATATATTATGTCACTAAACAAAAAACCCACTATATGTCAATATTTCATTTAGATCAAATTGACAAATTCCTTGAGAAATCCAAACTTATGTAAATGATGAAAGAAAAAACAGAAAATCTGACTAGTCCTATATCTTTCTATTAAAGAAATAAAATCTATAATTAAAAAAAAAAAAGACTTTCCTTCAAAGAAAACTCCAGACTCTCTCTTATACAAACTAGTCCAGAGGGTAGAAAAAGAGAGAAGAAAATATTCTATGTGGTCAGCATAATCTCAATGCCCAAACCTGCTGGCATTATAAAAAAAATATGGAAGAAAAATTCAGGCCAATCGATTTCATGACCATAGAAGGAAATCATAAACACACGAACAAATAAAATCCATTCATATATAAAATGACAATATATTCCTGACCAAATTTGGTTTATTACAGGAGCATAACATTGATTTAACATTCAAAATTAAATAATACTATTTACCACATTAATAGGATAAAGTAGAAAAATTACATGACCTTTTTAATAGATCCTGAAAAAGTAGTTGATAAGATTAAACACCTATTAGTGACAAAACATTTAGCAAATTGGGAATAGAAAGGAATTTTCTTTATCTAACATAAAGTTGAGTCACGACACGTAATGGTGAAATATTGAAAGCATTTCTCCCCAGGTCAGGGATAAGGCAAAGATGCTCACTGTTACCACTTCTGTTGAACTTAATTGTATTTTACACTGCAGTAAGGCACAAAAAAAGAAATGAGGTCATTAGGACCCAGCTAGATGAACAGTCTACTAAGGTACTAAATTGATGTGTACAGTTAAACAAACAAACAAAAAATCAACTCTAGATCTGACCAACAGAGGTCTGACTTGAGCTGTGATAATGGAGAAACAGTTCCTCACCCAGTTCTCAGATTTGTGTCAGTTCAGACACCTGGAGCCCTTTGACTGAGAAGCTGACTGAATATGCTTGAGGTAATAACAAGTTTGTATCATAATTTTCTATTTCTCCTTCCGTTCTTTGGAGGATATGTGGCCATTCACCAGAGTAACTGTACATTGAGAAAAGGGAAATATTCAGATCTTCTGAGAATTATTGAACCTGCTTTGAGCTAAGTGCTAAATTCCTGGGGACTCAGAATGCCACTATGATCCACCAGTCATGTACGTCAGGCGGAAAATGTTTAAATTTTGTTTAGAATCAATACAATAGTGGTTTTTGTCTCTTTGTCCAGTTCCTGAGTGCCTACTCAGGAAGAGGCTTACTCAAAAATTGGCAGAAGTACCGTATTAGCTACCTGATTCGTGCCAAAATTATAAGCTGCAAGTAATAATATAACCCTGGGAGAACAAAGGAATTAGTGCCTCTATCAATGGCCTGAAAGATTTAAGGGTGATGATTCCTATCACACCCTTTTTATTCCAGACTTACTCAGTCATAAACTCTGAGGGTATCGTCTAGCAGTCTGTGTTTTAACAAGCCCCCTCTAGGTGATTCTGATGTATTTTCAAAGTTTGAGAATCACAGATGTAGAGAGAGTACTTAGTGCTGTATCCCCAAAAGGGGATAATATCAGAAGCACATTTCTTCAGCCTGGAGGGGACAGCAGTATACTCACCATGCACTTTGGAGCTATATCAGTTCTTCAGATTGTTAGCACTCTGCAGTCCACTGTGTTCATCTCAACATCACTAAATGACATCAACTGATCTCTACGACGGCGACATCGTGCTTAGAGGAACTAGAGCAAGATATTATGGTACTGTAGGTAATGATCAGGGAGTCTGACCTGATGGCACAGTGGTTAAGCATTTGGCTGCTAACCAAAAGGTTGGCAATTCAAGTCCACCAGTCACATCCTGGAAATGCTACGAAGCAGTTCTACTCTGCTCTATAGGGTCGCTATGAGTTGTAATTAACTTGGTGGCAATGGATTTGTTTTATTTTGTTTTGTTTATGATGCTGAATGGTTAAGTGCTCTGCTGCTTACCAAAAAGTTGGCAGTTTGAGCCAACCCAGTGGCTCTGCGGGAGAAAGACGTGGCTATCTGTTCCCATAAAGATTGTTAACTGCTATTGAATCAGCTCCCTCTCATGGCAGCCCTATTTACAGCAGAACAAAACACTGCCAGTCCTCATAATCATTGCCATTGTTGCAGCCACTGTGTCAATCCATCTCATTGAGGGTCTTTCTCTTTTTTGCTGACCCTCTACTTTACCAAACATGATGTCCTCCTTCTCCAAGGAATGGTCTCTCCTGATAACATGTCCAAAGTATGTGAGATGAAGTCTACCATCCTCACTTTTACACCACCACCGTCTTAAAGATTGTAGCCTAGACAAAAATTGGGGGCAGTTCTACTCTGTCTCAGGGGGTCATAAGAGTCGAAAATTAACTTGACAACACCCAACACCAACAGGTAATGTTTCAAGATGTGTGTATCAAAAGATTGGGAGATACTTCTAATGAATATATAACCTTGAGCCTCTAAAGAGAAATTTGTAGGAGTCAGTAGTCTGGGGGCGTTGTGGAACACCCTCTCCAAATGGAAAAACAACTTGCTGTACCTTTTGTATACCCCCACCCCGTGGTGCAGTGGTTAAGAGCTCAGTTGTTAACCAAAGATCAGCAGTTAGAATCCACCAGCCACTCCTTGAAAATCCTGCAGGGTCATTATGAGTCAGAATCAACTTGAGGGCAATGGGCTTTTTAAAAAAAACCTCAGATCGCTAATATAAAAGCAGAATCATTAATGGGTCTCTGAGTTTGGAAGTTAACAACGTTGCTGTGTGCTGTTCCAATCTATTTACTGAGGATTCAAAACCCTGAAAACTTTGAGTCAGGCTCAGAGCAAGAGGAGTGTCTCCAACTGTTATGGATTGAATTAGGTCTCCCCCAAAAGATATGTTGAAGTCCTGACATCTACACTGGTGACTGTGACCTTCTTTGGGGAAACAGGGTTTTTTTTTTTGCAGATATTATCAGTTAGCAAAATCACGCCAGGGTAGCTTGAGTCCTAATGCAAATCCTTTCTGAGTGGTATGTTATAAAAGAGTAGGACAGAAGTGGAAGCAGATACACACAGAGGGAAGGCGCCATGTGAATATACATTTACAGGCAACCAAGGAATGCCAAGGATTGCCAGCTTGTGTTATTAGTTGCTGTGGAATTGTTCCAATTCATGGCGACCCCATGTGTATCAGAGGCAAATTTGGGTGGATTCGAACAACCATCTTTTTGGCTGGTAGTCAAGTGCTTAACTATTTGCATGCCCCCCAGGGACTCCAGCAGCCAAGAGAAACTAGGAGACAGGCAAGAAATTGTTCTCTTTCAAAAGCCCCCAGAAGGAATTGATGTAGCCAAGAATGTAATTTAGACTTCTATCTTCCAGAACAGAAAATTAATTTCTTTTCTTAAAGCCACCTACTGTATGGTCTACTACCCACCTGTTAGCTTGTCATAATGGAGTGGCTTGTCTATTGCTGTGATGCTGGAAGTTATGCCACTGGTATTTCAAATACTAGCAAGGTAGGCAGATTTCAGTGGAGCTTCCATACTAAGACAAATTAGGAAGAAAGTCTGGTGATCTACTTCTGAAAATTAGCTAATGAAAATCTTATGAATTAAAGAGAATATTTTCTGATAGAGTGATGGAAAATGAGCCCCTTAGGTTGGAATGCCCTCTAAATACTCAGTGCCCACAACAATGGACTTAAGCATATCAACAATTGTAAAGACGACACAGGACTGGATAACATTTTGTTCTGTTGTATACGGGGTTGCCCTGAGACAGAGCCAACTTGACAGCAACTAACAACAACAAAAGCACTTTGTTATGGAAGCCCTAGGAAACTAAGGTGCCAACTGATCCAGGTGGATATTTGGTGCTCAGGATTCAGCAGACAATCTGTGAAGATCAAAGTATTGAATGGAGTCTTTCCAATTCCAAAATATGAAAATCAAAGCAGAGTTTCCTGGTAGGTTAGGGTATATGTTCTTAGACAGGTAACTATATTCCTTTTGAGAAAGAGCTACTAGATTTCTGCTGGGCCTTGGTACAGGCTGAATGTTGAACCACGAAAACACTTGGCGATCATACAATCTGAACTGCTCATCATGTATAGGATTTTATGTGATTCAGCAAGTCATAAAATTTTTCATGCCAAAAACACTCCATGGACAAGTGGAAGGTTATATAAAGAAACAGGCTCAAGCAAATCCTGAAGGCCCAAATAAGTCACATAAGAAGAGGGATCATATTCCCAATGTGCTTGCTCTGGCCACACTATCATCTCTTCCTTGTTCCATATCTAAGACCTTACAGAGATTCCTTAAGAGAGAAGGAAAACTTTAAGCCTGATTTACAAGTGTTCTGAGTGATATACTGTAGGCTGTTGTGTGTTTTAGACCCACCCAGAAGGCTGGCTAAGGGCAATTCTACCAGGAGGTAGAATTTCCTCCATGAAAAGCAAGATGGCCTGAAGTATAGGTCTGTAGTGATTCATGGAAAGTGACTAACGGATTGGCCTAGTGTCTTAGTTACCTAGTACTACTATAATAGTAATACCACAAGTGGATGTCTTCAACAAACAGAAGTTTATTCTCTCAGTATAGCAGGCTACAAGTCCAAATTCAGAGCGTCAGTTCCAGGGCAAGGCTCTTTTTTTCTCTGTTGGCTCTGGAGGAAAATCCTTGTCATCAATTTTCCCTGGTCTACGTTCTTCTCAGCTCATGGATCCCAGGTCCAAAGGATGTTCTGTTCTTCTGGCTTTTGTTTCTTGGTGGTATGAAGTCCGCTTGTCTCTCTGTTAATGCCTGTCTTTTATATCTCAAAAGAGATTGCTTTAAGACACAACCTAATCTTGTAGATTAAGTCCTGCCTCATTAACATCATAGAGGTAGGATTTACAACACATAGGAAAATCACATCAGATGACAAAATGGTGGACAATCACGCAATACTAGGAATCATGGCCTAGCCAAGTTGATGCACATTTTTGAGGGGACAGAATACAATCCATGACACCCATCCAAGAAACTTTATTCATAATAGCCCAAAACTCAAATGTCCATTAACAGATGAATGGACAAATGAATTATGCCATAGTCATACAATGGAATGCTATTTAGCAATATGTATGAACTACTGAAACATGCAACAGTGTAAATGACTCTCAAAAACATGCTAAGCCAAAGAAGCCAAGCACAAAAGAGTACATACTACCTGATACCGTTAGATGAAGTAAATGTAATGAGGAAGTGGAAACCCTGGTGGTGTAGCAGTTAAGAGCTACAGCTGCTAACCAAAAGGTTGGCAGTTTGAATCCTCCAGGCATTCTTTGGAAACCCTATAGGGCAGTTCTACTATGAGTCAGAATCGGCTTAATGGCAATGGGCTTGTTTTTTTAATGAGGAAATACTGCATTATGCTATGGATTGGGGCATTTTTTAAGTGTAAGAACGGGAAAAATGATATATGTTGTTCTTGGAAAGCCAAATAAATGAAATGTAGTGGTTTTTGTTGCCTTTTTTATCTTTTTACCAGCTAACACCTGAACCCCTTTTTTATGTTTGAGGAATTCTTTCATCTTATGAATGTGGAAGCACCAAAATTATATGTTATTTCCCAGTCTGCCTTGCAGCTAGGACATGGACATATAACTTAGGCTCCTTTAACAGGTTGCACCCTGCTCAGGAATCTGCAGGCGAAGATGAGAAGAAAGTATCACAAAAATTATCTCTAGGACAGGGCAGTAGTGGGTACATGAGTAGTGACAGAGGTGCCAGTAGTGACAGAGGTGATAGTGATGGGTCCAATGTCCAGGGAGAGTGGGTGTGGCAGTGCCACCTGCAACACCTGGTCTTTTACTAGCCACTGGACTAGTTTTGTGGGTTTTGCTATTGTTCCTGACTGTGTTGCCCTGAAACCAATTCTCTTAGAATCCTAGAGACTCCATAATGCAGCAAAAATTCATGAAACACATTAATTTTCTTCTTAAATAAGCCACATTTGATTTCCATCAATCATTCCTAATGGCCCTGACTGATACAGAGTAATCTGGAGGAGTGTCCTAGAGAAGGTAATGTATAAGCTGTGTCTGAAGAATATGAAATTTGCAAAGAAAAGATGATGGGAAGAATGACAAGCATTCGGGTGTTGATGGAACATGAATTTAAAGGCAAAGAGTTACCAAAGATGACGCTGGAGGGGTTGGCAGGAGACAGGTAATGCAGGAACTTACATGTTATATTAAAGAGCTTGAACTTTATTCCACAGCTGATGGAACGCCATTAAAGTTTTCCGCAGGGCAATGACATGGACCCATTTGCATTTTAAATAGATCACACTGGCAGCTGTGTGAAGAATGGATTTGACTGGGATATAATTGGAAGCAGCTAGAGCTGATAGCAGGTACTTTCAGCAACACATGAGAGATGATAAGGGCCAAAATAGAGCAATTTTCCTCTGGAAATGAAAAGACAAATTTAAGAGATATTTAAGAGGTAAAAATCACCAAGAATGAAGGTGAAGGATTCAGAGATAGGGAAAAATCCACAAAAATTCCAAGTTTCCCCAGCTGGGTGGTATCAGAGGAAGGCTCTATTTAGGAGAAAAGATGATAAAGTCTTTTGAATCATGTTGAGATTGAGGTATCTGTGGTATATCCAACAACTGTGTGGGTGTATGAATCTGACTGGGCTTGATTTGTGGATGTAAAAATCATGATCTTAAAAAAAAAAATCATGATCTTATACGAGATAAATTTAACCCATAGAGGTAAATAAAATCAGAAAAGGAAGCACGTAGGGAGCAGGGCCACAACATAGGGCCGTGCAAGTCGCCCATTGCGTAGCCATACTAGGTGATCCTGGTAGTAAAAAGACCTGTAGTTTTTGGAGAAAACTTTATGACACTCGCATTTAAAGCATAGACATATTAGGGCTATCAAAAAAAAAAAGGCAGGCAAGAAATGGTCAGTGAGGCATGGGAGAACAAGAAAATTGGAATGTTTTCCCAGTGGATTGGAGAAATATTTCTCCAAATACGTTTGTATGCTGTTTTAAGTCACTAAATTGAGGACTGCTTTATTTTGTTTCAAATTATAATTGATATATAAGCTGAGTCTGATTGTTTAAAAAATCTTTCCCAGGAAATATCCAGGTAAAGGTAGTGGATTCTACTTCTTTTCTTCCTACAGCCCAGATAAACTTAGAGGAAATGATATATTCGTAAGGACACGAACTCATAAGGTTAGAAAAAAATAGGCAAGATGAAAAATTTTGGAATTAGAAGCTGGAAAGCAAATGATATAGGACAGAAAACTGGACCCCAAACTAGAAGTGAGGAAACTTAAGAATTGCTTGTTTTATGTAACAGGATTCCTCAAAAGGCTCAGATATTTGTGGTACAAGTTACGTCCGGAAGTGAGAAAGAAGACCCAGGAGTTAAAATAAGAATTGGTTTTAAACCAGTTTAGGAAGCAATGAGATCCCCAGATTTCCATTCTGAGGTTAGCAAGAGACTTTTCTTTTTAGTTTTTGAGTTTCGTGTCATGTTTCAAAAAGCCTTGTCGAATCCAACATTTATTTAAATTTTCTCATAGTTTCTTCTATGTTAGACAGTGTTCCACTGCTGTTCATAAGGCTTTCACTAGCCAGTTTTTTGGAAGTAGACTGCCAGGTCCTTCTTAGTCTTAGTCTGGAAGCTCCACTGTCCACCAAGGTTGTCTGACATAATGCTGGAAGATGAGCCCCTCAGGTTGGAAGACACTCAAAAGACGACTGGGGAAGAGCTGCCTCCTCAAAGTGGTAGTGGAATCGACCTTAATTATGTGAATGGAGTCAAGCTTTCAGGACCTTCATTTGGTGATGTGGCATGACTCAAAATGAGATGAAACAACTGCAAACATTCATTAATAATCAGAACCTGAAATGTACAAAGTATGAATCTAGGAAAACTGGAAGCCATCGAAAACAAAATGAAAGGCATAAACATCAATATCCTAGGCATTAGTGAGCTGAAATGGACTGGTATCTGCCATTTTGAATCGGACAATCCTATGGCCTAAAGTGCCAGGAATGATAAATAGGAGAGGAATGGCATAGTGTTCATTGCTGGAAAGAATATTTCAAAATCTATCCTGAAGTACAATGCTGTCAGTGATAATATCCATACACCTACAAGGAAGACCAGTTAATACTACTATTACTCAGATTTACACACCAACCACTAAGGCCAAAGATGAATAAAATGAAGATTTTTTACCAACTTCTGCAGTCTGAAATAGATCAAACGTCCAGTCATGAAGCATTGATAATTACTGGTGATTGGAATGTAAAAGTTGAAAACAAAGAAGGGCTGGTATTTGGAAAATACGGCCTTGGTGATAGAATTGACACTGGAGATAACATGATAGAATTTTGCAAGACCAACACCTTTTTCATTGCAAATATGTTTTTTCAGCAATGTAAATGGCCACTATACATGTGGACCTTGCTGGATGGAAAACACAGGAATCAAATCAACTACATCTGTGGAAAGAGATAATGGAAAAGCTCAACATCATTAGTCAGAACAAGGTCAGGGGCTGACTGAGGAACAGACCATCAATTGCTCCTATGCAAGTTCAAGTTGAAGCTAAAAAAAAATTCAAACAAGTCCATGAGAACCAAAGTACAACCTCAAGTACCTCCCACCTGAATTTAGAGATCAGATCGAGAATATGTTTGACACATTGAACACTAATGACTGAAGACTAGATGAGTTATGGAGTGACATCAAGGACATCATACATGAAGAAAGCAAGAGGTCATTAAAAAGACAGGAAAGAAAGAAAAGACCAAAAAGAGTGTCAGAAGAGACTCTGAAACTTGCTCTTAAATGTCGAGTAGCTAAAACAAATGGAAGAACTGGTGAAGTAAAAGAGCTGGACAGAAGATTTCGAAAGGCAGCTTGAGAAGACAAAGGAATGTATTATAATGAAATGTGCAAAGACCTGGAGTTAGAGAACTAAAAGGGAAGAACATGCTCGGCATTTCTTAAGCTGAAAGAACTAAAGAAAAAATTCAAGCCTTGAGTTGCAATTTTGAAGGATTCTATGGGCAAAATATTGAATGACACAGGAAGCATTAAAAGAAGATGGAAGGAATACACAGAGTCACTGTCCCAAAAAGAATTGGTAGATGTTCAACCATTTCAGTAGGTAGCATCTGATCAAAAATCGATGATATTGAAGGAAGAAACCCAAGCTGCACTGAAGGCACTGGAGAAAAACAAGGCTCCAGGAATTCACGGAATACCAATTGAGATGTTTCTACAAATGATTTTAACATTGGATGTGCTCTCTCATCTATGCCAAAAAATTTGGAAGACTGCTACGTGGACAACCAACCGGAAGAGATCCACGTTTGTGCCCATTCCAAAGAAAGATATTCAAATAGAATGCAGAACTTATCGAGGGATATCATTAATATCACACACAAGTAAAATTTTGCTGAAGATCATTCAAAAGCAGTTGCAGCAATACATTGTCAGGGAACTGTCAGAAAAGCCGGATTCAGAAGAGGACATGAAACAAGGGATATCATTGTTGGTGTCAGATGAATCCTGGCTAAAAGCAGAGAATACTAGAAAGATATTTACCTGTGTTTTATTGACTATGTGAAGGCATTCCATTGTGTGGATCATAAAAAACTACGGATAACATTGAGAAGAATGGGAGTCCCAGAACACTTAATTGTGCTCAATGAAGAACCTAAATAGAAATCAAGAGGCAGTCGTTCGAACAGAACAAGAGGATACTGCGTGGTTTAAAGTCAGAAAAGGTGTGCATTAGGGTTGTAGCCTTTCACCACACTTATTCAATCTGTATACTGAGAAAAAAATCAGAGAAGCTGGACTACATGAAGAAGAACGGGGCATCAGGATTGGAGGAAGACTAATTCACAACCTGCGATATGCAGATGATGCCAATTTGCTTGCTGAAAACAAAGAGGACTTGAAGCACTTACTAATGAAGATCAAAGACCACAGCCTTCAGTATAGATTACGCCTTAACATAAAGAAAACAAAAATCTTCACAACTGGACCAATAAGCAATATCATGATACATGGAGAAAAGATTGAAGTTGTCAAGGATTTCATTTTGCTTGGTTCCACAATCAATGCCCATGGAAGCAGTAGTCAAGAAATCAAATGATGAATTGCATTGGGCAAATCTGCAAAAGATCTTTTTAAAGTGTTAAAAAGCAAAGTGTCACCTTGAGGACTCAGGTCTGCCTTATTCAAGCTATGGTATTTTCAGTTGCCTCATGTACACATGAAAGCTGGACAATGAGTATGTAAGACTGAAGAAGAATTGATGACTTTGAATTATGATGTCAACAAAGGACTTCCAGAAGAAGGAACAAATCTGTCCTAGAAGAAATACAACCAGAATGCTCCTTAGGAGTGAGAATGGCAAGACTTCGTCTCATATGTTTTGGACAGGTTTTCAGGAGGGACCAGTCCTTGGAGAAGGACATCATACTTGGTAAAGTAGGGCATCAGCAAAAAAAGAGGAAGACCCTTAAGGAGATGAATTGGCACAGTGGCTGCAACAATGGGTTCAAACATAGCAATTATTGTGAGCAGGACACGGGACCTAGCAGTGTTTCATTCTGTTGTACATAGAGTAGCTCTGAGTTGGAGCTGACTCGGCCGCTAGCAACAAGGACAGCTACCTAAAAGTTGGCAGTTTGAACCCACCCAGTGGCACTGTGGAGAAAAGTTCTGGTGATCTGCTTCTGTAAACCCTGTGGAGTTGTTCTACTTTGTAACCCATGGGGTAACTGTGAATAGAATTGACTCCACAGCAATGGATTTTTGTTTTTCACTGCTAACATATATGTCCATTTTTCCTTTTATGAACTTCGATTTTGCTATTGGTTGCGGAGATACTGATAGCTATTAGATCTTCATTGTGGATTTTGCCCTTTATTATTATATATCATGTTGTGTGCCATTGAGTCGATTCTAACTCATAGCAAGCCTATAGGATGGAGTAGAACTGCCCCAAAAGGTTTCCAAGGCTGTAAATCTTTATGGAAGCCGACTGTTACATCTTCTCCTCTGGAGCAACTGTTGGATTCCAACCACTGACGTTTTGTTTTAGTTAGCGGCCAAGCACTTAACCATTGTGCCCCCAGGGCTCCTTTAAGGCATATTATAACATAATATATTATATATAATATACATATACGTTATATATAAAATCCAAAACCAATATACGTACAAAAAAACAAATCCAGTGCAGTTGAGTTGATTCCGACTCATAGCAACCCTACAGGACAGAGTAGAACTGCCCCATAGAATTTCCAAGGATCGCCTGGGGGATTCGAACTCCCGACTCTTTGCTTAGCAGCCGTAGTACTTAACCACTAGGTCACCAGAGTTTGCAATATACGTATATTATATATAATATACGTACATTATATATAATATACATACATTACATAATATACATATATTATGGCACTGGGTTTATATACTTATATAATATGCGCATATTTTATATGGAAACCCTGGTGGTGTAGTGGTTAAGTGCTATGGCTGCTAACCAAAGGGTCGGCAGTTCAAATCCGCCAGGCGCTCCTGGGAAACTCTATGGAGCAGTTCTACTCTGTCCTGTAGGGTCACTATGAGTCGGAATTGACTCAATGGCACTGGCTTTGGGTTTTTATATTTTTTATATATATAATTTTATACAGTGCTCGTTATTGCCTAGTTTATTGTTTTTCCCCTACATTCAACACTGAGGACTTGTTTTCTTTTTGCAGTTTCCTGTTATACCTATTCATCTTTTAACTTTCAGCCTTTTTTAAGCAAACCCCTTATATACAACAAGGAGCCCTGGTGAAGTGGTTAAGGGCTCTGCTGCTAACCAAAAGGTCAGCAGTTCTAACCCACCACCCATTCCAGGAAAGAAAGCTGTGGCAGTCTGCTTCCATAAAGATTTACAAGCTTGGGAACCCTATAGTGCAGTTCCATTCTGTACTATGGGGTCACTATGAGTCGGAATCGACTCGATGACAGTGTTTTTTTTTTGTTTTTTTTTTTAATGTACTGCACTTCCTTATACATAGCTTGGCTTTGCTTCATGATATGCGTGATATACTTTGACAACCTTTTTCTTTTGATGGAGGGCTTCTATGTACATGCATTACTGTAACACATAGTATGGCCTTTCATTTTATATTGTTCACTCTGTCCTGTGTTTTTCGTGTGCCTTCGTTCTGGTAATTTTGAGGGTTTGTATTTTGTTCTTGGCTCTTCTAGGGCTTCTTCTTTAATTACATTTTCATATATTTTAATCCTCTCATTTTTCAGGAGAGATCTATTATGTATGTGCTACGAAGACTGACAAAACCGTTATCTTCCACTTTCTCTACCACCCTATTCTTTGTTCATCTAATGTCTATTTTTGCACTTCTAAATGCACTTGTGGCTCCATTAATTGGTTTATAAACATCTGGTTTTAAAATCTAAGTTAATCTCTGTTTATATTACCTAGCACATTCTTTCCAACAAAACCTTCCAAGTTGTTAGTTCTATCATTTCTAAATTATTATAGTTCCTAATATTTACATTCTTCTTACAATTGTAACTCCCCGAGTTGTTTTAATGTTAGCCTTACAATTAAATGGATTTAATACTCACTGCCAGTTTTTTGGAAACCCTGGTGGCTTAGTGGTTAAGAGCTATGGCTGCTAACCAAAAGGTCAGCAGTTCGAATCTACCAGGTACTCCTTGGAAACTGTATATAGGGCAGTTTTACTCTGTCCTATAGAGTTGCTCTGAATTGGAGTCGACTCGATGACAGGTTTGGTTTTGTTTTGGCCAGTCTTTGTAGCACTTTCTTTGTTCATCTCTTTATTGACTGAAGTTCATCCAACTAGTACTTTCTTCAGGAAGCACTGATGCAAACTATCTTTGCCTTTGCATTTGAACTGAGGTTAGTGAGATATAAGATTCTTGGGTCATACTTTTGTCCCCCCAAACAAGAAGGTTTTGTAAACTTTAGTGTCTTTTAACAGTGAATAAATGGTGCTTGGAGAAATCGGAGACCAGACTCATTCTTTTTCTTCTTTTAAGTTACTTCATATTTTTGCCTGGTTGTCCAAGGGCTTTGTTCGTTATCTTCAAGGCCCCATAAGTTTACTAGAACATGTCCCAGTGATAATCATCCCGTATAATATTTTTGTATACATTTTTTTCCAAAAGCAGGGGCCCTCTCAATCTAGGATTTGCCCTCTCAAGTCTTCTTATATGTTTGGGGGATTTTCTTTCATTTTACCTTTGACGTTTTTCTGTTCCATTTGCCTTGTTCTCTTCTTCAAGAGCATCCACCACACGTATGTTGGCTTCTATCACAGCTTAGCCTTCCTTTCAAATCTATTATTATTTTTATTTTCCCTTAGTTCCTCTACTTTTCTCTGTAAGCTTCTTTAACTCTGTTTGTTTCCATTTCGTTTTGCTCATTTTTTCCAGTTCTGCCCTCTTTGCCCTTTAATGTGCTTTCAGTTTTATTATTCATTCTGCTTCTAATTTAGCCTCCGTTTTGTATACTTTCATTTTTCTCTTCTACTTTTTTTCCTGAGCTCTGCCCTCATTTTTAGTGTTCTTTTCTTGTCTCCTCATTTCTTCCTTGAGCTCCCATATCTCTGCTTTGAGCTTTTGTTCGAAAAATCGTAATTTGCCTTAATATTTTTGATGTTTTTGGTCATAATTTCCTTTATGACATGGGAGTGCTTTTCTCATGTGTGTTTTTTGCCTACCATATTTTTTGCCCCCCCCCCACTACTTTATAGTGTTTTGTGTGTGTGTGTGTGTGCTTTAGGTGAAAGTTTACAGTGCAAATTAGTTTCGCATTCAAAAATTAATACACAAGTTGGTGACATTGGTTGCAATCCCTGCAATGGGTCAGCACTCTCCCCTTTTCTGTATACACCCTGGGATCCCTGTGTGCATTCATCTAGTTTTCTTGTCCCTTCTTGCCTTCTCATCTTTGCTTTTGGGCAGGTGTTGCCAATTGGCGTAGTGGTTAAGTGCTACAGCTGCTAACCAAAGGGTTGGCAGTTCAAATCCTCCAGGCACTCCTTGGAAACTCTATGGGGCAGTTCTATTCTGGCCTATAGGGTCACTACGAGCTGGAATCGACTCGACGTCACTGGGTTTGGTTTTTTTGTTTTTTTTTGCCGATTTGGTCTCATATACTTGATTGAACTAAAAACATGTTCCTCATATGTGTTATTGTTTGTTTAACAGGCCTGTCTAATCTTTGGCTGAAAGGCAGACTTTGGGAGTGGCTTCAGTTCTGAGTTAGCAGGGTGTCCGGGGCCCATAGTCTAGGGGGTTCCTCCAGTCTCTGTCATACTAATAAGTCTGTCTTTTTTTGTGAACTCAAACTTTGTCGTACATTTTTCTCCCCCTCTATCTGGACCCTCTATTGTGATCGCCATCAGAGCCATCAGTGGTGGTAGTCAGGCACCATCTAGTTCTTCTGGACTCAGGCTGCTGGAGACTGTGGTTCATGTAGTTCATTAGTCCTTTAGACTAATATTTTCATTGTGTCTTTGGTTTTCTTCATTCTTCTTTGCTCTGGACAGGAAGGGACCAATAGATGTATTTTAGACAGCTGCTCACAAGCTTTTAAGACCCCAGACACTGCTCACCAAAGTTAGATGTAGAACGTTTTCTTTATGAATTATGTTACGCCAATTGACCTAGATGTCCCCCAAGACCACGGTCCTCAGCCCTCAGCCCCAGTAACTCAGTCCCTCAAGGTGTGCGAATATGTCTATGAAGCTTCTACGACTCTGTCTTTGTCAAGCTATGCTAACTTTCCCTGTATTGTGTGTTGTATTTTACTTCACCAAAATTAACACTTGTCTACTATCTAGTTAGTGAAGAACCGCACATCTCTCAATTAAATCAAAAGCTAGAAATGACTAAGCTTAGTGAGGAAGCCATGTTGAAAGCCAAGATAGGCCAAAAGCTAGGCCTCTTGTACCATACAATTAGCCGGGTTGTAAATGCAAAGGAAAAGCTCTTGAAGAAAATTCAAAGTGCTACTCCAGTGAACACATGAATGACAAGAAAGCAAAACAGACTGTTGCTAATATGGAGAAAGTTTTAGTGATCTGAATCGAAGATCAAACCAGACACAACATTCCCTTAAGCCAAAGCCTAATTCAGAGTAAGGCCCTAATTCTCTTCAATTCTGTGAAACCAAGGAGAGGTAAGAAAGCTGCAGAAGAAAAGTTTGAAGTTAGCAGAGGTTGGAGGTTTAAGGAAAGAAGTCATCTTCTTAACTTAAAACTGCAAGGCGAAGCAACAAGTGCTGATGTAGAAGCTACAGAAAGTTATCCGGAAGATCTAGCTGAGATATTGATGACGGTGGCTACTCTAAACAATGGATCCCTGGTGGCGTAGTGGTTAAGAGCTCAGCTGCGAACCAAAAAGTCAGCAGTTCAAATCTACCAGCTGTTCCTTGGAAACTCTAGGGGGCAGTTCTACTCTGTCCTATAGTGTCGCTATGAGTCAGAACAAACTTGACAACACTTAACAACAGCAACAACACTAAACAACAGATGAAACAACTTCATATTGGAAGAAGATGCCATCTAGGACTTTCATAGCTAGAGAGAAGTCAATGCCTGTCTTCAAAGCTCCAAAGAACAGGCTGACTCTCTTGTTAGGGCTAATGCAGCCAGTGACTTTAAGCTGAAGCTAGTGCTCATTTACCATTATGAAAACCCTAGGGCACTTAAAAATTATGCTAAATCTACTCTGTCAGTGCTCTATAGATGGAACAACAAAGCCTGGATGACAGCACATCTGTTTACAACATGGTTTACTGAATATTTTAAGCCCACTGTTGAGACCTACTGCTGAGAAAAAAGATCCCTTTCAAAACATTACAGCCCATTGACAATGCACCTGGCCACCCAAGAGCTCTGATGGAGATGTACAGGAGATTAATATTGTTTTCATGCCTGCTAACACAACATTCATTCTCCAGCCCATGTATCAAGGAGTAATTTCAACTTTTGAGTCTTATTATTTAAGACATGCATTTCGTCAGGCTATAGCTGCTATAGATAGTGATTCCTCTGATGGATTTGGCCAAAGTAAATAGAAAAGCTCCTGGAAAAGACTCACCACTCTAGATGCCATCAAGAACATTCATGATTCATGGGAGGAGGTCAAAATATCAACATTAACAGGAGTTTGGAAGAAGTTGATTTCAACCTTTATGGATGACTTTGAAGGGTTAAAGACTTCAGTGGAGGAAGTAACTGCAGATGTAGTGGAAATAACAAGAGAACTAGAATTAGAACTGGAGATGTGACTGAATTGCTGCAATCTCATGACAAAATCTTAAATTATGAGGAGTTGCTTCTTATGGGTGAGCAAAGAAAGTGCTTCTTTGAGATGGAATCTACTCCTGGTGAAGATGCTGCAAACATTGTTGAAATGACAACAAAGGAATTAGAATATTACATAAACTTAGTCGATAAAGCAGTGACAGAGTTTGAAAGGACTGACTCAAATTCTGAAAGAAGTTCTACTGTGAGTAAAATGCTGTCAAACAGCATTGCATGCATACTACAGAGAAATCTTTTGTGAAAGTAAGAGTCAATCAATGAGGCAAACTTCATTGTTGTGTTATTTTAAGAAATTGCCACAGTCACCCCAACCTTCAGCAACCACCACCTTGATCAGTCAGCAGCCGTCAACATCAAGGCAAGATCCTCCACCAGCAAAAAGATTATGACCTGATGAAGGCTCAGATGGTAGTTAGCATTTTTAAGCAATAAAATATTTTTTAATTAAAAAAAAAGAAAAAAATTTTTTTCTATGTACATTGTTTTTTAGACATAATGCTATTGCACACTGAATAGACCACAACACAGTTTAAACATAACTTTTATATGCATTGGGAAACAAAAGAATTCATGTGACTTGCTTTATTGCAGTTGCGGTGGTCTGAAACCAAACCTGAAATATTATTTGAGGTATGCCTGTATTCCCTTTTGTGCAGGTACCACAATTTGTTTATTCATTCATTTATTGATGGGCACTTAGGTTGCTCCCGTCATTTTGCTACTGTGAATAATGCTTCAATAAACACGTGTGTGCTGATGTCTATTTGTGTGACGGATCTTATTTCTCTAGAATATATTCCTAGGAGCTGGAATGCTGGATCGTACGATATTTCTATTTCTAGCTTTTTAAGGAGGCACCATATTGTCTTTCACAGTGGCTTTACCATTTTACATTCCCACCAGCAATGACTAAGAGTTCTAGTTTTCCACAACCTCTCCAATATTTGTTATTTTCTGTTTTTTTGATTAGTGCCAGTGATGTCGGGGTAAGATGGTATCTCATTGTAGTTTTAATTTGAATTTCTCTAATGACTAATGACTGCTAGCATTTCCTCATGTGTCTGTTAGCTGCCTAAATTTTTTTTTTTTTTTTTTTTGAAGTGTCTGTTCGTTTCCTTTGCCCGTTTTTTAATTGGGTTATTTGTTTTAGTTGTTCAGGTGGTGAAATATTCTATAGATTTAGAGATTAGACCCTTGTTGGATATGTTGTAGTCAAAAAGTTTTTCCCAGTCTGTAGGTTCTCTTTTAACTCTTTTGGCGATCTTTTAATGACCATAAGTGTTTAATTTTTAGGAGCTCCCAGTTATTTAGTTTATCTTCTGGTGTTTGTGCATTGTTAGTTATGGTTTGTATTGTATTTATGCCATGTATTAGGGCTCCTAGTGTTGTCCCTATTTTTTCTTACATGATCTTTACCACTTTAGGTTTTGTATTTAAGTCTTTTATCTATTTTGAGTTAGTTTTTGTGTATGGTGTGAGATATGGGTCCTGTTTCATTTTTTTGCAGATGGACATCCAGTTTTGCCAGCACGATTTGTTAAAAAGACCATCTTTTTCCATTTAATGGACTTTGGTACTTTGTCAAAGATCAGGTGACCATAGGTGGATAAATTTACATCTGAGTTCTCAATTCTGTTCTATTGGAATATGTGTCTGTGGTTGTTCCAGTACCAGGCTGTTTTGACTACTGTGGCTGTATGGTGGGTTCCGAGATCAGTTAGTATATGGCCTCCTACTTTTTCTTCTTCTTCAACAATGTGTTACTTATTTGGGGCTCTTTCCTTTCAATATAAAGTTGGCGATTATTTTTTCTGTCTTGTTAAAGAATGCTCTTGGTATTTGGATCAAGACTGCATTATATCTGTAGATCACTTTGGGTAGAATTGATATTTTCACAATGGTGAGTCTACCTATCCATGAGCTTGGTATGTTTTTCCATTTCTCTACGTCTCTTTTGTTTTCCTGCAATCGTGTTTTGTAGTTTTCTTTGTATAGTCTTTTACATCCCTGGTTAGATTAATTCCTAAGTATTTTATCTTTTTAGGGGCTATTATAAATGGTATTGTTTTCCTGATTTCCTTTCCATAATTCTCTTTCTTTGTGTATAGGAATCCAACCAATTTTTGTGTGCTGATCTTGTGTCCTGCTACTCTACTGAATCTATTAGTTCCAGTAATTTTCTTCAGGAATCTTTGGAATTCTTTATGTGTAGGACCTTATCATCTGTAAGTAGGGATAGTTTTACTTCTCCCTTTCCAATCTGGATGTTCTTTATTTCTTTTTCTTGCCTAATGGCTCTAGTTAGGACTTCCAGCACAATATTAAATAGGAGTGGTGATAAAGGGCATCCTTTTTCCCATTCTCTTTCAGTCTCTCTCTTTTGTGAATGATGTTGGCTGTTGGTTTTGTACAGATGTCTTTGGCACGCTGAGGAATTTCCCTTCTATTCCTATTTTATTGACAGTTTTTAACAGGAAAAAGTGTTGGACTTTATCAAAATTTGTTGAAAATTTTTGCATCTGTATTCATGAGCGATATTGGTCTGTAATTTTTGGTTTTTTTTTTTTTGTGTGTGTGTGTTTGTTTTTTTGTGGTACTTTTGCCTGGTTTTGGTATCAGGGTTATGCTGGTTCATAGAATGAATTTGGGAGCATTCCTTCCTTTTCTATGCTCTGAAAATTTGAGTAGTACTAGTGTGATCTCTTTTCTGAATGTTTGGTAGAATTCTCCAGTGACGCTGTCTAAGCCAGGGCTTTTTGTTGTTGTTCAAATTATAATTATTACCTCTTTAATCTCTTCTCCTGTTATTAGTCTGTTTAGATTTTTGTCTGTTTTGTCAGTTTAGGTAAGTAGTGTGTTTCTAGAAATTTGTCCACTTCCTCTAGGTTCTCAAATTTCTTGAAGTACAATTTTTCCTATTATTCTGTCATGATCCTTTTTATTTTAGTTGCGTCTGTTTTAATGTCCCCATCTCATTTCTTACCTGGGTTATTTGCATCCTCAACTGCTTTTCATTTTCAGTTTGGCCAGTGGTTTGTTAATTTTATTGATCTTTTTGAAGAACCAACTTTTGGTCTTCTTAATTCTTTCTATTGTTTTTCTGTTCTCTATTTCATATTTTCTGCTCTGATCTTTATTATTTCCTTTCTTTGGATGCCTGTGGGCTCCTTTTGCTATTCTCATTTTATTTGTTTGAGTTGTAGGGCTAATGTTTTAATTTTGGTCTCTCCTTTCTTTATGTGTGTGTTTATTGCTATAAACTGACCTCTGAGCACTACTTTTCCTGTGTCTCAAAGAATTCCGTATGTGTTTTTATTCTTATTTGATTTTAGGATTTTTTTTATTCCTTCTTTGATTTCTTTTATTTCCCTAGTTGTTTTTAAGCTAGATGTTATTCAGTTTCCAAGTTTTTTTTTTTCCCCCCTCTTTCTCTCCCTGTTCTTGGTTTCTACCTTTATGGCATTGCAGTCAGAGAGAATGTTTTGTATTTTTCAATGTTTTGGATTTTATTGAGGGTTCTTTATGGACTAAGAAGTGGTCTATCCTGCAGAATGTTCCACGTGTGTTGGAAAGAATACATACTTTGCCGTTATTGGGTGCAGTGTTCTATATATGTCTATGAGGTCAATTGGTTGATTGTGTCCTGTAGATCTTCTGTCTTTTTGAGTTTCCTTTTAGGTGTTTTGTCCTTTACTGACAGTGGTGTGTTGAAGTCTCCTACTAGTATAGTGGAACTGTCAATTTCTCTTTTCAGTGCTGTTAGAGTTTGTTTTATGTATTTTGGAGCCCTGTTTTTGGGTACATAGATATTTTTAAGGTTATGTCTTCTTGGTGGATTGCCCCTTTAATCATCATATAATGTTCTTCCTTGTCTTTTATGGTTGATTTTGCCTAAAAGTCTATTTTATCTGAGATTAGTATTGTCACTCTTGCTCTTTTTTGATTACTGTTTGCTTGATATATATTTTTTCCATCCTATGATTTTTAATATATTTATGTCTTTGTGTCTATGGTGTGTCTCTTGTAGTCAGCATATTGATGGGTCATGTTTTTTTGTTTGGCTTGCTTTGTTTATCCATTCTGCCATTCTCTTTTTATGGGTGCATTTAAGGCATTTACTTTTGGTGTGATTATTGAGAGGTATGAGTTTATTGCTGTTGTTTTAACTTTTTTTGTGGTGCTGATGTTTTCTTTGTTCCTTTTACTTTCCTGTACTGAGCTTCTTTTGTTTGTAGATTTTCTTCTCTTTCGTTATTATAGATTTTGTGTTGAGTCTTTGTGTTTTTCTTTTTTATTTTGATGAATAGGTTTCTTAACTTTCTTTGTAATTACTTTGAAATTTATCATCACCTTCCTAAGTTTTTTATTACTTGATATGGCCTTGACTTCCTCTCTATTTGCAAGTTCTATACCTACACTGTTTATTCTCACTCTTATTGTTTTGAGGTTGTCAGTTACAGATTGATGTCTCTGTTTCCCTGTTTTAAGCTTTTTACATTTGTTTTATTATTGAGAATTCTTTATCTAGGTTGGTATCCAGTGATGTTGTCCTGTGTCCTAGAATCTGGTTGTTGTTTGATGTTATTGGCTCTCTAACCGAAGGGCTTCCTGTAATATTTCTTGTAAGTTTGGTTTGGGTTTATAATGTCCCTTAATTTCTGTTTATCTGGAAATGTCCTAATTTCGCCATCATATTTGAGAGTTTTGCAAGATACATTATTCTTGGTTGGCAGTTTTTTTTTTCTTTCACGATTTTATATAGGTCATCCCTTTGCCTTCTTGCTTCCATAGTATCCACCAAGTAATCAGAGCTTAGTCTTATTTTTTCCCCTTTGTAAGTGACTTATTGTTTTTCTTGAGCTGCTCTCAGGTTCTTTCTTTGTCTTTGGTTTTGGTAAGTATGAATATGATATGTCTTGGTGACTTTCTTTTGGGGTTTATCCTGTATAGGATTCATTGAGTTTTTTGGATAGTGATCTTTTCATCTGTCATGATTTTGGGGAAGTTTTTTGTCAGCAAATCTTCTACCATCTCTATGTTTTCTGTTTTCTCCCTCTATCCTGTAACTCCGATCACACACAAAGTTTTCCTCTTGATCGTGTCCAACATAATTCTTCGGTTTTCTTCATTCTTTTCTCTGATTTTTCCTTAAAGTGGCGTCCATGGATTTGTCTTCAATCTCACTAATTCTGTCTTCCATTGTTCCAAATTTGCTCCTAAAACTTTCCATTGAGTTGTCCATTTCTGAAATCTTGTTGGGTTCCTAGTTGGTGTTTTGTGTAATTTCTAATTGTTTATTTATTTTTATTTGTTTTGACTTTTTTTTCTTGTATTATTTTCCTTAATTCTTCTATTGCTTTGTCTGTGTTTTCCTTAATTTTAGTTATGTTTTCATTGTTTTTGTCTGTGTTTTCCTTGATCTCTTTCCTAATCTCTCAGAGAGCCCGAAATACTAGTCTTTTGAATTCCATATCTGGTAGTTCCACTGCCTTTTCTTCTACTGGAATGTTGTCAGATTCTTTATTTTGGTCACTTGCTGGAGCAAGCCATCTTGTCCTGCTTTTTTATATGTTTTGATATTGTCTGCTGTCTCCAAAATATTAAGACATTATTTTCTTATTTATTGATTGTATGTTTGTTTGGTTAGTCCTGCTTTTTTGTTTTGTTTTGATATGTCAGGGCAGACGAGCTGGGTGTGCTTTGCTGCTTGCTCATCTGTGGGCACTTGTTTGAGTGGGGAGGACAGCAGCAGGGATGGCAAGCCCACTTTGCTGTACACTGGTTTGGTGAGATGGCTGAGGGCAGACCATGCAGGGACTGTCTGCCACCTGATGTTAGTCCAATGGTGTAGGAACAGTCCAGCACCTTGCCAGATGGGCAGGGCTGTCAGACAGGGAGAGAGGTATGGGCCCACATCACACTGCTCAGCAGCTAGTCAAGTGGCAGGAAGGGGGAGTAGTGTGGGCCCAGTGCAGCAGTGGGCCTGAATGCCAGGGCACTTTAAGTGCAGTGGCATGGTGGGGGTTGGTGGAAAGAGGGAGAGGTGGCATATGGGGCTAGGTGGGAGGGAGAAAGAAAACAAAAGAGAGAGAAAGAAAGAGAAAGTAAATAAAAAAAGGAATAGCTGGCAGGTGGGGGTGGGGTGAAGCTGGGCGCTGGGAGGAAGTGGGGGAGGTGGCATACAGGGCAGCAAGTTGAGGGGTAAAAAACTGTGTCTCTCTGGTTACCAATTATTCTGTCTCCTTTTGGATGCTCAGTGAAGTTGCCCCCCCATACTCTCTGTCTGCTGTTGTTGCTGGCTGTGCTTCACGATGGTGACTCTGTGTCAGGGACCTCCACTCTGTATCTCTCAGCTGTCTGTCTTCTATAAGTTTCTTCTTCAGTTTGGTGTTTGATCTAGTTTTTTATCCCTTCATTTGATGCTTAGGGTTCTAGTATTCACATTTGTGTGTTTTACTTAGTATTTTGGGTCTTTACCACAGAGGTGCACCTGTCTATGGTGCTATGTTGGCTTGACCTCCCTACTTTATACTATTTTTGTATAGCTCCATTGCTAGTTAATTAATTATTATTACTCATCTTTACATGAGGTAAAGTCTTCCTAGAACTAAGGCAGTGCATTGATTTAGTCGTTAGTCTTGCAGTAAATGTTATATGACACTTGGGTCCGGGTTGTGTGTTTAGCTTTTGTTTTCTCTATTCAATAGTGATTAGCAGTTGCAAAGCATGGCATTTCTGGTTTTTCTGCATGCTGCTTGACTAACTGTTTCTTGCATATATCCTATATCCTTGTGTCTCCACATTCAGTCTTGCATTCTGTGCCATTTCCTGATGTAAATCACATCCAGGGAAGTTACCACAGCTACATCTCACATCCTGGTCCCTTTGGTCTAAGCTAGGGTATGTTGCTTCTGTTCTGCTGTGTCCCTGGCTTTGGAGAATTCTGCCCTCTACTGGTTCTTCCTGAGAACTGCAGCAACTTTCTCTTTGTACATTTTACCCAGGCTTCCAGGCAAATAGATCTTTTGACCCAGCGGAGTAAATTTCTCATGACTTTTAGCACATGGAAGGACGTATGATGAAATGGGATGTGACACTTCATCCTGTATATCATATTACCATACTTCAATGGTTCTGAGACTTTTTTGACACCTAATAACATCTCTGAAATTGTTGCTAGTTGCCATCGAATGGACTCTGACTCATGGTGACCTTATATACAACAGAACAAAACATTGCTGATCTTGTGCTATCCTCATAATTGCCAGTATGTTCAAGTCCATCGTTGCAGCTATTGTGCCAATCCATCTCACAGAGGGTCTCCCATCCCCTCATTGGCCCTCTACTTCACCAAATGTGATGTCATATTCTAGTGATTGATCCCTCCTTATGATGTGTCCAAAGTAAGTGAGTTGGACAACGTTCTATTTTGATCCACAAGGTTTTCATTAGCTACTTTTCAGAAGTAGATTGCCAAGCCTTTCCACCTAGTCTGTCTTAGTTTGGAAGCTCCACTGAAACTTTTCCACCGTAAGTGATCTGCTGGTATTTGAAATACCAGTGGCATATCTTCCAGCATTACAGCAACATACAAGCCATCACAGTACGACAAACTAACAGATGGGTGGTGTTCTCTGAAATTAGTCTACGTCTTATAATCAATGACATCATACAATTGCTATAAATATTGGCATAGTTGTCACTGCCTACACTACGAAGTTAGTCATAGCTGTTCATGTTGACACCACTTCCGGGAAGTTATGTGCATTGTTGATGGTTTATATTTTTAATTTAATTGATACGTAAATGTCCTAAAAAGAATACACTCTGATTCAACACTGAAACAAACTGTTATTAAGTGTACAGATAGGTATGAAAACAGAGTATATCAGAGCATAAACTTGACATTAGTGAGGTAAATATTTATTGTTGAAGGGATAACTGCAATTTCATATTTTCTTATAAAGCAACAACCAAATGCTTTACAGGGCATAAGGAAGGATGGTAGCTGTGTTATATTTTATTATTAAGGTATGTGCAAAAGGATTGCCTATCACTGGCCAAGCAGTGCAAATGGAAGTCAGGAGAAATTGCCAAATCCTTCAGAATAGATGAAAGAAATTTCAAACCAGGGAGAGACCATGTGACCCACTGAAGCTTTGTGTGGGACTATCGTTAAGGCATCAAATACCAATTTGTTAGAAGCTTCCTGCAGCCACCATCTTTGATGGCACAATTTTCCTATACTAGACAGCTAAAGGGCTTCCATCCATCAGGAAACTTTCTTCTCTGTCTCTCTCTCATCTGCTATATGGGCTCTTTCTCTTCTTTCTTGTCTAAGGTATACTCTTTCCTCTTCTCATCTAGGTCATGGCCCTTTCTCTTGAACATGTCTTCTTCCTGCAAATATCCCTTTATCTTGGTTCAAATTACTTTTCTTTTGGCTATCTGCTCTGCCCTTAGTTTTTTAAATGTTATTGTTAATGTGTAGTATAATTATACAAAAAAAAAAAAAAACTGTTGCCATCAAGTCTATTCCAACTCATAAAGACCCTATAGGAAAGAGTAGAACTGCCCCATAGGGTTTCCAAGGAGTGGCTGGTGGATTTGAACTGCAAACTTTATAGTTAGCAGCTGAGCTCTTAACCACTGTGCCACCACAGCTCCAGTATAATTATGGAGGGTTATTATTAAAAGAGGAGTTCCTGGGTGGTGCAAATGGTTAAGTGCTTGGCTACTAACTGAAAGGTTGGCAGTTCAGATTCACCCAGAGGCACCTCAGAAGAAAGGCCTTGTGATCTGCTTTCTATAAGACACAGCCTTGAAAACCCTATGGAGTGTAGTTCTACTCTGACTCATGTGGGGTCACCATGAGTCGGAACCAACTTGACAGCAACCAAAATAATTATTAAAATAAAATGTAATCAACTATAAATAAGCAGAAAAATGTTAGAATTCCACCCGCCTACCCTCCATTGATTTCCAAGGATTTTGACATCTTAAAGCAAAATAATTGGAATGCTTCTTTGCATGTAGACTTTCCTTTTTCACTTTCAGTGTTTCTAGATGATTGTTTTAGACTATTCCTACTAATTCCCATATCTTTCTTACCTGTATCCTTTTGGCTCCTAATAAAAACTCATATCCTACTTCACTATAGGGATCTATAGAAGGAGATGATGGTCTCGGCCTCAGAAAAGATGGAATGTGTCTTTGGGATTTTGTGTCAATGTAAACCCAGGTCTAAATAAATTACTCTGAGATGAATTTAAGATTTTCCATTGTGTTTTCCCATGGGGTCTCTTGTCTTCACTATGGTAATACGTTTTCCAAGTTACTTAATATAACTTTGCTTTGTCTTTTCTAACTACCCCAGGATCCTAAAAGGCATCCCACATACTACAGGAGAGTCCTGAGTGTTGTTAATGTTACCTAAATTCCCACAGCTCATTCCAGTTGTATTCCCTGAGTACTTACCATCTACTCCCACCCATGTGAGGTTTCTCTTCCAAGACCGGCATTATCATCTTTTGTTCCACTTAAGTCTTCACAAAACACGTCTGCCTTTTTACTCCTGGAGCCCTGGTGGCACAGTGGTTAAGAGCTCGGCTGCTAACAAAAAGGCTGGCAGTTTGAATCCACCAGCCACTCCTTGGAAATCCTATGGGGCAGTTCTACTCTATCCTAGGGGGTCGCTATGAATAAGAATTGACTCAACAGCAATGGGTTTTTTAGTCCTACTACCTGAAAGGAATCCCTGGTGGTGTGGTGGTTAATTGCTACAGCTGCCCACCAAAAGGTCAACAGTTCAAATCCACCAAGTGCTCCTTGGAAACTCTATCGGACAGTTTTACTCTGTTCTATAAGATCACTAGGAGTTGGAATTGACTGGACAGCAATGGGTTTTTTGTTGTTGTTATCTGGAGTGTCAGCCTAAACTCACAATAGTGGGAACCCGTAAAAGGTAGCTCAG
The DNA here is from genome assembly GCF_030014295.1 of Loxodonta africana. Taxonomy (NCBI): domain Eukaryota; kingdom Metazoa; phylum Chordata; class Mammalia; order Proboscidea; family Elephantidae; genus Loxodonta; species Loxodonta africana. The sequence goes on from NC_087356.1 coordinate 30,548,148, forward strand.
CCCTTTGTGTGGTGGGCATCCCTATGAAAAGACTCTATAGGTAAAGAGTTAAATAGACTTACAAAATCTCCGTGCCTCTTGCCCATTCTTTTCAGTCACTTTCATAGCACAGAGAAGAACCTTTAGAAGTCACGTTTGCATAAATGTGCATAACATTTAATATGTTGCCTTTTTGCCTTCTTCATCTATTTTCTGTACCAACAATTCATTTCTACCTGCCCTTTCATCATAATGATTTATGTATTGAGAATCACGTAAGAGTAGTTACATGGGTCATTACTCTGATGGAACCATGCTTTCAGAGTTTTAGAGCTCTTCATTCCTTATCTCTAAAAAGGCACAGAAAATTCCTTCCCATCAGCAATGCTCTGGCCCACACTCCATCCCCTTTCACAATTCTTTTCTCCTATTTTTCTTTCAGTCATTCAGTTACTAAGAAAACTTAAACTTCTAACTACATTTAAATGTACCTCAGAAATGACTCTATAGATGAGCATTCTAAATATCTGTATAGAAAATTAGGAAGTAAATGAGGAGAGTACTTTTGAAGTTCCTTAAATGATTTTTTTTCTTAAAGCCTATAATATTTATATCCTTCACTGAATTTTCTAAAATCACATAAACATCTTACTGGTCAAAGAATCCTACTCTGTCAGCTATGATATTGCATCCAAAAATAAAACAATGACATGAAATTGTCACATCTTCTCCACTTTAATGGGAGGCGCGAACCGATATGGCATATCATGACTGACTCTAGCCCCAATGAAATAAAATGAACAAAATACAGCCAACTATAAAAATGGGTTAGAAGATTTAAAAAAACAGAAGTTTCTAATTTACTTTAAACTTAAAAATATTTGTTATTTATTCTTAGATAGCCAGTTTCAATTCCAATGTGTTTGCAGCATAGTAAGGTCACACATGGAATAAAATATGAGAAAACATAAAATACCAATCCAATAAAACATCCAATGTAATAACTGAAGTCATGCAACACACAGTGGGAGTAGGAGCTGTCATGCCCCATGAAGTGACTCCGAGGTTAAATGAACATTAAAATAAAAAACCTGTCATTCGGAAGAACAGAGGAAGGCAGGGAAAAGGGGAAGAGAAGATGGTGATCTTGTAGAAAGGAATGAAAACATTTTTTAAAGGACTAAGGAGTAAGATCTTAAATCAGAGCAACAATAAACACTGAAATGTTACATTTGGGCCTTTATAAGGCAAGGAGTGATTCATAGCAAAAAACGTTGTTTTTATGATATTTTTAATAAAAAGAGGGGGGAAAATCCAAATAGTTTAAGGCTTTTCTCAAGAGTCTGACAATGATTGGCTCTTCATTCAATTTTAAGAGTAAAGTGTTACATAGCTGATTGGACATTTTTGAGCTTGGGAAGGGCTTGTTGATTTGTAGGTTTCATTATAGGGTGTTGGGAATCCGGACATTTCATTGGGGAGGACACCTTAAAAATTACTATTTTTATATACTTTCCTGTTATCACACCAATCAGTTGCCCAGAGAGCAGCTTCCCACTCTCCTGTCTGGTATGGGAAGAGAAAATGGCAGTGGGGGTACAAGCTTTACCTCTAGATTACTGGGAGCTGAAAGGAGCCCTCACTGCTCAACGGGCAGACTTAATTTAGCCTTCATGTTTCTAGTATGGCATTTCACTCCAACCTTTAGCTGAAAACTGAGATTTCCTGTTTCAGTCTCTGCAAAGAATTAACTTTTCCCATGAATATGCTATGAGGAAGAGGAGCTCTGGTTGACTAGCTGCTCATTTTACTGACTTTAGGCAAATGCTCCTGTTTCCTGCACCCATAACTTCACTCTTCTGCAATGGACTCTTCTTGTTTCTTTTTGACTCTCCTCTGCCATCTCCAGTTCCTAACACGCTACTCCCTCACACCAAGTATGTGGGTTTCAGCTTTCTCTAGTCTCTTTGGTCACTTAGAGCTCATCTGTCCTCTTTTTATCTTTCAAATTTTGTAGACCTTTCTAATCTCCTCTGATTTCTCTCTTCCCTTCTTTTTTTTTTTACTTACTAGGTGGTACTTTTTTATTCCTTAATTGTCAGTTTTGCAGGAATTAGGAAGGAAACAGAAGCAAATGCTTGTTCTATCTACCTTATTTAAATGGAAATTTCAACCAAATAGTTTAATTTAAAGACTCAGATACATATTTCAAGAAGACATTTGCAAAGGCATATTCAAGATAAGGCAGTTCCACATCCTAGGAAGTAGGTGACAGGTAGGTTTCACTCATGACAGCAATAGTGGTTTTTGTTCATGGTGTGGTTTTACCAAGACTAAGCTGATTTATAGGAACTCTTCTGTGGATAGTTTATAACATCCCATAGAATGCATTAGTTGGTGATATTGTCACTGTATGTGGAGGCATACAAAGGGCATGGCAGGTATAGACTCTAGGCTTAGGGCTCCTCATAGAAAACTTTATAGAACCCCCATTATTCCCCTGGGTATCATATATCTTCTTTGAGCTTTAGTTCCTTATTTATAAAATAGGATAATTTTGCATACTTCTTGGTATAATTAACATTTAATAGATAATCCATGTGGAAATATCTACCACAGTGGAGCTCAGTCAATGATACCAAAAACAACAACAAACAACAAAAACCTAAACCAATTGCCACAGAATCGATTCTGACTCATGGAGACACTGTGTGTTGCAGAGTAGGACTGTGGCCTTTCAGAAGTGGATCATCAGGCCTTTCTCCTGAGGTACTTTTAGGTCTGTGCCTAGAAGACATCAATTAGTTTCTGTTCCTGCTCCTGTATTACATTTTTGGGGCAGCCTATTCCATTCGTGAAGAGCTGTGATGTATGGAAAGCTCATCTTTACATCAACCTTGTTTTATAACTTCTTTCACAGTTTGAATGAGTAAGGTGGGCAGTGAAAAAGATTGACCCAATCCCTGCCATCCTGGAGCTTATAGTTAAGATTGAAATATAGTATTTTCACCCTCTCCTCATCCTGTTTTATGACTTTTTTATTTCTGGAAGTTACTGTCTCAAAATGGATATAAAAACAGTAAGGCAAAGTGGTTATGGCTTGAAGAGTCATGATTTCAGGTTGAACCAGGATCCCAATCATAATCTGAGGGAACAAGAAACGTAATATAGGCCTGTATTAGCTCTCTATTGCTGCCGTACCAAATTATCACAAACTTAGCTGCTTAAACTACACAGTTATTATCTTATTATCTGTAGGTTAGAAGTCCGACATGAGTGTCACTGGGCTAAAATCAAGGTGTTAGGCAGGAATTCACTCCCTTCTGGAGGCTCTAGGAGGGAACTTGTTTCTTTGTTTTTTTCCGGCTTCTAGAGACCACCTGCTATCCTTGGTTCATGGCTCCTTCTTCCGTCTTTAAATCAGCAATGACTGGTTGAGTACTCACAGCAAATCACATCACTTTGAGTCTCCTTCTGTCATCACATCTGTTTCTGTGGCTTCTTCTGCTTCCCTCTTCCATTTTTAAGAGCTAGGCAGGGCATCAGGACCCCAGGAAAATGGACTAGGGCTCACGGTAGAGCTTTTGTTTGAGTGAATATATAGAATGTAAATTTAGAACTATAAGAGATATATACCATGTGGTCCGTGGAACCCATATAGGGAGTTAAGGAGATGTTTAGTTGGGTGGGAATAATGATGAAAATCAGTGTCCCTGTGGACTTATTATGTATGCACTTAGATGTTATTTCCTGTTCAGTCGTGGTTCCATCAGTCCTACTCCCAAACCAAGCAAAGTAAAGCAGCCTGGTAGGGTATTAGAAGCTTCCATGCTAAAAGATAAATGGAGTTTGGAAGCAGTTTTCCATTGTCTGCTCTTAAGGACAAAACTCACGGAACATAAAATTATCGTTAGTAATCTGTAACAATTTAGGTAGCATCTTCCCAAATTTATACTTCCTATACCATGCCTTGGGGAAAGGGAGAGCCACTTTCTTACTTCATCCCTGACAGTCCTTTCTCCAAGCAGTGCATTCTATTGGATCTTGATGATTCCCACCACACTGACTTCTGGTTAATGAACTCAGCTGCACCTACCACCATACAATCAATGCTTTGTCTCCAAAATTTGAAATTTTCGCATTAACTTTGCCATCACAGACTGGGCTCCTCCTTAGACAATGATGAATGCTAGAATCGGACTTGAGTTTTGACTCATTCTCTGGGGTGCATTTTCTAAGGATTTCTCGTTCTCCTCTTCAAAGGTGAGGACTTACAAACTTTTTCACATCTTCCTGGCTTGTATGCTAGTACAATTGGTGGTTTAATAATTGGTCGAATGGCCATTTCTAAAGGGAAGTTTCTGATTGCAGTAAAGTAGGTCTTGTCTTAGTAAATCTCTTTTTATTTCTCTTTGCAGATAGCAGAAAGCTGAAAACAATAACAAATACGATGAATGTCAAAATTATAATCATGAAAGGTCTTATCGGGTAAAAATAATTGGTTGGTCTAACAAGATGAAATTTAATAAGGATTCATGTAATGTTCCTTCCCTGAGTTAAAAAAAAAAAAATTCATGCACTATAAATACTAAAACCAAACCCACTGCCATCGAGTTAATTCTGACTCATAGTGATCCTGTAGGACAAAGCAGAACTACCCCACAGGGTTTTCAAGGTAAATCTTTATAGAAGCAGACTTCCACATCTTTCTCCTGTGGAGTGGCTAGTGAGTTCGAACAACTGATCTTTTGGTTAGCAGCCAAGTGCTTTAACCACTGTGCCACGAGGGCTCCGAATATAAGAACAGAGTGGGCTAAATTTAGCTGTAGCTTGCATGGAAAAGAGTCAGGGGCTGTGGTCAGCAGAGAACTCAATTACATTTAGCAGTGCAGAGTGGCTTCCAGGAAAGCCCAGCCCAAGGAAAAAAATGGTGCCCTTCCAGTCTTTACCAGTTTTATAAACTGTCACCTGCCTGGCACTCGATTTTGAGAGAGATGTGATAACTCTTCTGATCTCATTAGTTCTGTGTGGTCTTAAGAATCTAACACCTATAAGCAGAAACTTCATAAAGACAAATTTTGTCTCAGTGGAAACTTCTAGTCGTTAAACCAAAACCAAACCCGCTGCCATTGAGCCGATTCCAACTCACAGCAACCCTAGAGGACAGAACAGAACTGCCCCATAGGGTTTCCAAGGCTGTAGATCCTGGTGGAAGCCGACTGCCTCATCTTTTTCCTACGGAGTGGCTGGTGAGTTTCAACTGCCAACCTTTTGGTTAGCAGCCAAGCACTTAACCACTGCGCCACAAGGGCTTCTATCTAGTAGTTAAAAATCTGTTGCCATTGAGTCAATTCTGACTCAGCAACCCTTTGAGACAAAGCAGGACTGCCCTATAGGGTTTCCAAGGAGTGGCTAATGGATTTGAACTGCTGATCTTTTGGTTAACAGCTGAACTCTTAACCACCACACTACCACGGCTCTATCTAGTAGTTAAACAGAGAAAACCAAACCTGTTGCTGTCAAGTTGATTTCAACTCATAGAGACCCTATAGAACAGTGTAGGACTGTTCCATAGAGTTTCCAAGGAGAGCCTGGTAGATTCGAACTGCCAACCTTTTTAGCAGCCATAGCACTTAATCACTATGCCACCTAGGGGTGTCCAGATCTAGACTGGGCTATCTCAGAAGACTGTGAGTTCTTTAACATTAGAGGGCAAAAGTCACTCAAAGAAGGATCTAAACTACCAACAGGAGGTTAACTAGATGACCTTGAAACCACTATAATTCTGTAAACTCTTTAATTCAGGGAAATCCAGACAGTTTCAGCCCTAGACAAAACTATAAAGTAGACCAAACTTGTTTTTGAAACCCCTCTCTAGTCTCCTGGTATGATCTTCCTATGTTCTTTCGTTTAGCATGTCTCATGGTACTCAGTGTCTCCGTGCCACTGGCTCTCCACAGATGTGCTCTAAGAAGACCCTCTTATAGTGAATCAAATATAAGACTTCTGTGTTTTAGGCTTCATTTCTGTATCTCTTCAAGCTTTAAGCTTCATCTCTGTATCTCTTGACATCTTCGATTGCTTTTCCTTCCTTCTCTGCATCACTATTCCTAGTCCTTTAATCCTGTTTCTTGAGATTGTTAAAAAAAATCTAGCAAGTTCTTGTCTTAGATCAGCATCATTTTGGGGAAATTTAGATTAAGACAATTTCTTCTTATGAAACTCCTTATCTATTAAAAAAAAAAGGAATTTCAGACATGAATAGATGAAGAAAATTTCAAGGCAAATTTAGCTGCTTAATCTGTCTGTTTATAAGACCAAGCCAACTATGGACTCAACACTTATGAGTTCACTATTAGTAAGAACTCAGCATTGGCCTCTTCCCCTAGCTATGTTCCATTACAGGAAATATCCTAATGATATAAATGCAACTGTGAGAAGTGGAACACTTTTTCTTGGCAGAATCTGAAAGCACATGACACAGTCTCCCTAGGAAATACTTGTAGCCCAGGGAGGAAAGTCCATGGAAGAGCCAAGAAATAAAGTTGATTTAAGGTTCAAAAGAAACCAATCTCACCTGAAAGCCACAGACTCTCTGAAATTTTAAAGGCAAAAAAAAAAAAAAAAAAAATCTTTTGGTGTTAAAAATCATAAGCCAGATCTGAGTAATTTATGCATTTATAATATTGTACATTCTAAATGAGATTTCACAGCCCCTCATCCAAGAGAAGCAAGCCTTGGAATAATTTTACTCTGAAGTCCCTAAGTAACATAAAATTCAATTTGCAGAATCACATTATTACTGGGAGAATCAATACTTTTTTTTATGACAAATGAGTTTAACAAAAAGATTTAATTTAATCTCCAAGTTTGTAAGGGGGATACTTGCTTGTTTCCTGCAACTATTACCATATTTATTTCAGGTTAACTGCATGAATAATATCGTCTAAGCTACTTCTAATGATTGATCTGTGTAATAAAAAAAATTTCTGTACACGCCATTCCTTGGAAGAAGTTAAAGAACTTTGCTGGCATTAGTCAAAGTCCCACAATTTATCCCATGAACTGCTCAGAGTAGTAAGCTCTGTATCCCTGTGAGAGCACAATTTGTACAAAAAAAACAACTCTATAGTAGGCAAGGGTGCACAGTGGGCAGGGTTTTTCTTTAAGGCCTTCTTACCTCCCTATTCCCTTTCTCCAGGTCCTCCCATCACCCAGTGCTCTCTGGCTCTCTAGTCTCTGACTCTTCTGCCTTCTTCCCTCCTGCCTGACCCACCTTTCAATAATACTTACTTGTAAGGAGCCCTGGTGGTGCAGTGATGAAGAGCTTGGCGGCTAACCAAAAGGTCGGCAATTTGAATCCACCAACTGCTCCTTGGAAACTCTATGGGGCAGTTCTACTCTGTCCTGTAGGATAGCTATGAGTTGGAATCAACTCACCAGCAGCGGGATTTGTTATTTTGTTTTCATCCTCTTTGTTAGTGCTACAAGCTGTTCTTATCAACTGCTATTGTTTTGGAGGACAATACTTTAAAGGCGCCAATTTCCTCCTTCGAACAAGGAGTTAAACCAAAAACCAAACCCACTACCACGTGATCCTATAGGGCAGAGTAGAACTGCTCCATAGGGTTTCCAAAGCTGTAAATCTTTACAGAAGCAGACTACCACGTCTTTCTCCCAAGGAATGGTTGATGGGATCAAACTGCCGACCTTTCAGTTAGTATAAAAAAAACGAAGAAGAAAAAAAAAAAACAAAAACCAAACTCATTACCATTGAGTTGATTTCAAGTCATAGTGACCCTACAGGACAAAGTAGAACCAGGATTCAAAATACTGACCTTTATGGTTAGCAGCTGATATCTTAACCACTGCACCATCAGGGGGTGTTTTACCCCTATGCCACCAGGGCTCTTCAATTAAAAGTTACCAAGGTGAAAGTAAGAAATTAAATTAATTAAAATCAAAATTAAGGCAAATGTCCATGATCCCAAGATCATGTTTTTGAAGGAGATACTGCTCTGGCCAAAAACCAGTGTCAGAATTTGGGGACAAGTCTTCTGTTTAGGACTGTTCTGGGTGAGTCTGTGGTATACTCAGTCTGAAATGTACTTACATTTTTTGTCAGGTCTACTTCTTGTCTAAGAAGTTGTAAGAATACACGGGGCCCCCAGGGAAATTGCAGAGCAGGAGGTTATAGATAGCAGGGCTGTTACCTTCTGTCATTTCCTTCCTGACATCACAGCCTATGGCTGTGGAAGAAAAGTGGCTGCAATTTGCAAACTCTCTCTCTCTCCCTTTTCTTCCCCTCTGCTAAACATTAACCAAAGCAAAAACTCTCAGAGCAGAAATAAAAAAAGCCAGCTCCAGGCCTCAAATGTTGGGAAGACAAACCTATTTATTTGACTTGAATAACTGCCCTTCATTACTAAGAGCAAACTCTCGTTTTTCCTCCTGACAGATATAAAGTCTTGACTTTCAGTACTGAATTGTGTTTCTGGTTGCTTTAGTAGAGATTTCCTGCTCATGGGAATGCTTAAAACTGGGCAGTGGCTTGGCAATCCCCAACTCACTTTTATTATTGTGAAAATGTATAATCAGATCTTATATTTTAAAATGAACCTTTTGGAAAACCAACTTTTTTTTTTTTTTTTTAATTCATATTGGAATCCAAAGAGTAAGGTATAGGGGAAATTCTCAGAAATATCTAATCACTCCCATATGATTCATCTAAGAAGATGCAGACCCAGAAAAACTGACTCGCCTGAATTCATGTAGCTAGATGTGGACCCTCTCCTCCCAGAACACATAGTTTTTACAGGTCTCTGTGAGTTCAATGGTGTCTCCATGAACACAGGCTGCCTTTCACTTTGGTAAAAAGTCTTAGCAGAAACATTGGGAACATTTTAACAAATGTCCACCTATCCAGTGACAGTCCCTGATATCTACATGCCCTTAACTCTTACCCTTATCTATAAACCATCTCTATATCCCCATAAAATCTCTTATTTAGGTCTTTTACTGGAACATTGGAACAGTGAGAATTGGCTTTTAGATTGTGAGGTGCCTGCTACAGCCCCATTTATTCCTTCATACAGTAAAAACTTACAGGGTACTATATGTGCTTGGAGATGCACCAGGATGTGGGACAGGGGACTGATGAAATAATTGTCATTGCTCTTAAGGTTCCTGCATACTTGTGGGGATTATCTACTTGTAAATAAATAATTGTAATACCATGGGTAAGTGTTGTAATGAAGATATGTTTACTGGTGCCATGGGAATCACAGCTTTCTCCCTCTCTACCTTTCTCATTCTCAGGAGTTGTTATTATATGACTTAGAACTGTACTCAAAGTTACTGACCAAAAGCCAGCCAGATTACTTTCAAAGAAAACAGAGTTTTTTTAAGGGGTAAAAGACTATGTTTTCAATTAAAACCACTTGCCGTCTAGTTGACTCTGCCTTGTGGTGACCCCGTGTGTATCAAAGTACAACTGTGCCCCATAGGGTTTTCAACGGCTGATTTTTCAGATACAGATTTCCAGAGCCTTTCTTCGGAGATGCCTCTGGGTGGACTCAAACCTCCAACCTTTCAGATAGCAGCCAAGTACATTAGCCAGTTCCACCACCTAGGGTCTCCCTTTAAAGTCCTTTCCAGCATATATTAATAAAAATGCTTTGGTTTTGTGAGTCTGGGGTCTACGTGCTGTTCCTGCAGTGTAACTAATGTAGCCTGTGAAAACTGCATAATTTCTTCCTATTCTTCCATTTTAAGTTTCCCCAGACTGTCAAAAAAATCTTACACAAACAATTGCAGAGCATACAAAAATATAAAAACTATTAAAAATAGAAAAAAGTAGGTTCAAATAGCCCAACCTTACCTTTCAATAAAATACCAAGTAAAGTATCAGCAAACGAAATTCAAGTAAATTTGAATTATTACCCACTTCCACCAGTACGTTTTATTCCAATTATGCAAGGTGCTTTAGATATTTTAAAATATTTAGAATCATAAATTATAACTCAAATGGGTCTAATATGAAAAATTATGTGAAAATCTCTAGAGATGCTGAAAAAGGATCTAATAACTTCAACACACATTTCTAAGGAAAAAGCACCTGTTAGAAAACTATAAAAATATAATTTTTCAGCATAATTTCTAAAAGAGAGATTTTAGTGGCTACACATTAGAAAAGCATCTATCAAAATCAGGAACAAGAAAATTACATATAACATCACCATTACTAAGAAGTTACTAGTAAAAATTATATTATGTTTCTAGACGTTATGGCTAATTTAATAAAACATGAAACAAAAACGAACGTGTGTCTTTCCTTTGTAACAATCACTGCATTTATAATGAAATAATACATCAATAATCACTTATTATCTCCCCTGCTAAAACATAAGATCCATAAAGACAGGAACAGGTTTGTGTTATTTATTAGTGCTGAGCAAAATGCTTTGTATAATGGTTTTGTATAAGAAAATAGTTAACAGGTACTTATTGGATGAATGAAGCAGAACTTCAGGGCATGGCTGAGTAAGGAAGTCTGCAAATCCTCTCCCCAAAAAGCAACTATAAAGATGGACAAAAACAACTATTTCTGTTTTCTGGAAACCAACCAAAGGCATACAACAATTTAAGAAGCATTTAGGCTTGAAAGGAAACCCTGGTGGTGTAGTGGTTAAGTGCTATGGCTGTTAACCAAGAGGTTTGCAGTTTGAATCTGCCAGGAGCTCCTTGAAAACTCTATGGGACAGTTCTACTCTGTCCTATAGAGTCGCTATGAGTCAGAATCGACTCGACGGCAGTGGGTTTGGTTTTTGGTTTTGGTTAGGCTTGAAAAATTGTGGAATTTTCAAGAGGAGTGGAAGCCTGTGGTGTTCTTGTCTGGGCCTACTCCCATCCCCCTCTCTCAGCATGGTTGCCGTGGATATTCTGCCAAAGCAAGACAGGCTGTGCCAACCAGCAGTTTTGCTGTGTGGTCATACTGAGCACACTTGAATGGGGGAGGTGGGTCATGCCCATGCAGCGTTGTCAGTGGGAGTTACAATCTTAGCAGTAGACCTGTGAAAAGGGCCAAAGACTCTACTAACTTGAGGTTGTGATTGGGTCAAGCATATTCTCATATCCACAATAAAGATCAGAGAGGAACCAAGCCCTCCACATACTCTTGGTCAACACCAGAGGCTGTGTGTGCACAGAAGAGATGCAAAAAGGCCCAGTGGAAAATAAAAGCTGGAGAAGAACTGAAAACAGTCTAAACTTTGAATGGGGCCCCCTCCTGACACAGAGATTAATCAGCAGAGAACAGAAGCCTTACTGGCTCGAGTGTTTGAGCACAGGCTCTGTCCAATCACTGGCTGACCACTAAGTTACTCAGAAAGAGGAGTGACCCCTAACAAGTCAGTTTAAAAATAAAAACAAGAATTAAAAAAAGGAGCATAGGCATATCAGTCATAAAACCAAAAACCAAACCAAACCCAGTGCCGTCGAGTTGATTCTGATTCATAGCGACCCTACAGGACAGAGTAGAACTGCCCCATAGAGTTTCCAAGGAGCGCCTGGCAGGTTCAAACTGCTGACCCTTTGGTTAGCAGCCATAGAACTTAACCACTAAGCCACCAGGGTTTCCTTATATCAGTCATGGTGGAGATTAATTTCACAGATTTAGCTCAGGCAAGTTACTAAACACAACAAAGAAACAAAGTGACAAAAACAAATGTCAGTAGATAAAACTACTGCAGTATATCATCTAAAATGTCTATTTTTTCTTTCTTTTTTTAATATTTTATTTTCTTGTTGTTGTTGATATACACAGTAGAATATACACCGACTCAACAGTTTCTACTTTCTACATGTACAATTTAGTGACATTGATTATATTCTTCTAGTTGTGCAACTGTTCTCACCCTCCTTTTCCTAGTTGTTCCTCCCCCATTAACATAATCTCACTGTCCCCTAAATTTCCTTTCTAATCTTTACAGCTGTTCTTATCAATTTGATTCCTTATAGATAGATCTTGAAAGAGCACAATGGTCAAGGCAGACATTCTTTCCTAGTTAAGCTAAATAATTATTTGGTTTTAAGAAGACTTCAGGAGATATTTTTCATTTAAGGTTTAAAGTTTATCTCTGGGCAATAGTTTCAGGGGTTCATCCAGCCTCCATGGCTCCAGAAAAATCTGGATTTCATGAGAATTTGAAATTCTGCTCTACATTTTCCCCCTTTTGATATGGATTCTTCCATAGACTCTTTGATCAAAATGATTAGCAATGAAAAAAAAAAAAAAGGTAGCCAGGCACTATTCACTTTTTCTTGTCTCATGACAGAGGAGGCAATTGTTCATGGAGGTAATTAGCCACACATTCCATTTCCTCCTCCTACTCCTGTCTCTCCTTCTTCCTCTGTTGCTTCAGGTGAATAAAGACCAATTGCTGTGTCTTTGATGGCCACTTGCAAGCTTTTAAGACTCCAGAACAATATGCAATGAACTAGGAGGTAGAATAGAAGCACTAAACATGTTATTAGGCCAGTTAACTGGGATTTCCCATGAAACCATAACCCTAAACCTCCAAACGAAGCAACGAAATACCATGAGGTATTTGACTGTACGTAAGCAGCCCTACCAGCTTCTTTTTTTTCTTCTTCTTTATCTTTTACTTTTTTTGGTCATTGTTGTAAATATATCTAAATGTCTTGTTTTTAACAAAATGTTTTGAGATATATGAAGAAAAAAGTAAAGTACGACACATATTCAAGGGTTAAAAAAAATCAATAGAAACTGTCTCTGAGTGTCCCCAGATATTGATGTAGTAGATAAAGATCTCAAAGCAGGTATTAAAAATATGTACAAATAAGTAAAGGAAACCATATTTTAAAAATTAAAAGCATGACAACAATGAATTAATTTAACAATTAGAATATCTAAATAAGGATATACAAATTACTAAAAGAAAAAGAACAAAATAAAGCCTGAGTTGAAAAATACAATAACTCAAATGAAAAAAGTTATGAGGGAGGTTCAAGAACAGATCTGAGATAGCATAAGAAAAAAAATATGAACTGAATAGCTAGATTAATAGGAATATAAAACAGAAATATACAATCTTAAAAACAGAGGGAAAAAAGATTGCCAACAACAGAACAGAAAGTCAGAGGTTGGTAGAGCATCATCAAGTCTATGAACATAGATGTGATGGGATTCCCAGAAGAGGAGAGAGAGGTAGCAAGGGGCAGAAAAAAATATTTGAAGAAATAATAGCCAAAACTTCTCCGTTTTGATGACAGACATTAATATATACATTGAAGAGGCTCACTTAACCCTGATTAGGATAAACAAAAAAGAAATTCACAACTAGACACATTGTGACCAAACTGTAGAAAGACAAAGAAAAACTCTTGAAAGTAGCAAGAGAAAAATGACACATGTGCAGAGGAGCATCAATACGAATAACAACTGATTTTTCTTCTAAAACAATAGAAGCCAGAAAGCAGTAGAATGACATATTCAAAGTACTGAAAGAAAAAACAAAAACTGCCAATTAGGAATTCTATATCCAGAAAAGCTATCCTTCAAAAAATAAAGGCAAAATAAATACATTCTCAGATAAATAAATAACTTTTGAATTAGCAGAACTAGGATTTAGGGCCAGGATGCTCTGACTTGCAGGGCCTGAACCTTGCAGGAATGCAAAAAGACAAATTATTAAAAAGGTTAATGAGAAAATAAATCAATAGCTCTTTTATATACCAGCAAAATACTCAGTGACTTTCAAATCACATTTGTCCTGTTTCTAGGATCCCAGAAATATATATCAGGTGCTATATTAATATATATCCGTCTTGGAGGAAGTACGAAACTGCTCCTTAGAAGCAAGGATGACGAGATGTCATCTTACTTACTTTGGCTATGTCATCAGGAAGCCAACCACTAGAAAAGGACATCTTTTGGCAAGTTGAGGGCCCGCAATAATGAGGGGAACTCTGCATGTGATGCGGTGACACAATACCTGCAACAATGGGCTCAAACACAGCAATGGTTGTGAGGATGACACAGGACCAGGCAACGTTTCATTCTATGATACATAAAGTCACAGCCAACTCAATGGCAACTAATGACAACAACAACATATTAATATATAAACTGCTGCCAAGAACACCCTAGTGTTAGCCTCTAGGATGAATACAGGCTTCTTTCTGTTGCTTCCTTCATCCATCTTATCACTTCTCCCCAAGGAGAATTTAGTAAGCACTGAAATAAGGCATACTCTTTGCCAGGCACTATTTTAACAGTAGCATGTATTAACCAACTTAAATCTCATAACAACCCTGTAAAGGAGATCATCATTATCCCATTTTACAAAAGAGAAAATTGAGGCACAAAGGATAACTGGCCCAATATCATGCACTTGGAAGCAGTGGTGCTGGAATTTGAATTTAAGTTAGTCTGGTTTCAGAGTTGTTGTTCTTATAATGACCTAGAGACTGACTCAAGATCAAGAGCAAGATATTTCATCCTCAAGGAGAATGGGTATGCCTTGGATTCAAAAGCCCTAGGTTACGCTGTGGGGAAGGGTACATAAGGTGGAGGGTTTTCAGTGGGGCAGCATATAAGGGTGGCCATTCTTTCTCTTCTACACCTAAGACTGGGTTGGTCTGGACAGGAAAAGGCCGATTTCTACCTTGCCTTCTCCAACTTGACACAGGCACTGCTGGAGTGGGTGGCTCTTGGCATAAGGGGAATGGCTTAAGTGCTCTCTCTTTTTTTGGCACTGAAGTTCTTGTCATTCCTCTGCATTTGAGGTAAACTTCAAGATTTAGGTGTGGGCTTAAGGTAAGAACAGGGATTTCTCCCTAGAGTTTTACTTTAGTGTTTGAAACCTAGTGTAATCAACCACCTGCTTACCTGGAGAGTCCTCTGTGAGATGTCTAAATAGATAGAAATATGCTTTTTGAACTACCGGTATCGGGTCTTACATCTGGTATAGTTTTATCAGTTAACGGACTGCATTTTGAAGGCAAGTTTGCCAGTGGAACACAGCAAGCCCCTTATCCTCAAATAGCCATTGAAATGGCTGCTTTATAGCCAAGTACTGCTGGCCAGATCTGGTAGTAGTTAGATTTTACTGACCACTAGGGCAGTCTGATGGGGGCTTTAAACTGTGAATGCACCTGGACTTGTCACAGGCAAACTCCAAGAGGGGGACAAAGCGCTTGCACAGGGGGCATGTAGTGGGGGGAGTGTGCTCTTGGCTGAGGTGCGGTTTCATTTACTGGGGCTAGTAAATACCACCCATAGAAATATCATAAGTGTGGTGTGATCATTAAGGTTATATGTCAACTTGACTAGGCCATGATTCTCAGTGGATTGGCAGTTATGATGTAGTTTGACAGTCATGTGATGATGTGATCACTTCCATGATGAGATTTGATATAATGTGATCACCTCCATGATGGGAGCAGTTAAAGGGGAGTTTCCTTGGGGGTGTGGCCTACATCCAATATAGGTGAATTTTCTGGCAAGGCTCGCAGGCTTCTGCTCACTCTGGATCCTGCAACTGGCTCCTGTTTGTCTGACCTCCTGTTCTTAGGATTTGAGCTAGCAGCTTACTTGCTGTCTTGCCTGCTGATCTTGGGATTCATTGGTCTTCGCAGCCTGTGAGCTAGAGCCCTGCTGTCTAACTTGCTGATCTTTGGTTTACCAACCCCTGTAGCTAAGTGAATCAGGAGAATCCTCTAGCCTGACCCATGAACTTGAAACTTTCCAGCCTCTACAACCATGTGAGCCATTTCCTTTTCTATCAGTCTCTCTCTCTATATATTCATACACTTTACTGGTTCTGCTTCTCTAGAGAACTCAGCCTAGGACAGTTGGAAAAGCCACATTTTTTAGGAGCAGAGTTCTGCGTGGAGGGAAGGCTCCATGTCTTTATCATTGCCTCTCATAAGTGGAGATCTTTTGCTCGCCTCATAGCTAGTGAATTTTTGATCTGTAAGCTTTGGGATTGGGCTCAGTGAGGCTGAACAGTGGTCATTTTTCTCTTGGTTGTATTCTCTGGCCTTCCCTTGCTCTTCTTGAGATGACCACTGCCAATTCAGGCTCCTTTGTTGGCTAGCTTCAGTTAGGTTTAGTCAGGGGTGGGCAAGGGTAGGAGATAAAGAGGAAAAGCTTCCCATTCTCTCCTGCTTTGGGTTGTGTCTCTGGCTGCATCTCTTACGCAGTTCCAGTCCCATTTGGAAACCCCAGCTCTTGGACCATAATAACACTTTAATTTCCTTTGTCCCTCTAGCCCTAAAGGTTGTATTAGCTGACTGTTGTTGCTTTTTTCTTAGTCTTCCCACCATCCTATTTGCCCTTTAACTCTTCTATTACCTTTGTAGCAATTGCACCATATTAAATTCCCACTCAGTAGTCAGCTATTCACCTATTGATTGACATTTGATTTATTTCTAGTCTTTGATATTGTGTCAGCAAACCTCTAGAACTGAGGCATTTGACACAATGAAATGGCTGACAGGAGATCTGAATCAAAACTCCATTTTGTTATAAGCTCCTGTTTCTGCATTCCTGAGAATGTAATCTTGGCTTCTTCTCAATCATATGCATATGCCTTGAGACTCTGGCTGGGTGGCACCAGAAGACCCTGGAACCCTATCAATCATGTTGTTTAACTGGCCTAGCTATTGCCCTAAGCCACTCTTAAGTAAATAAGGGTGGGGTCAGGACTTCAATTTAGCAGCTCTTAGTAGGTAAGAGTGGGGGTCAAGAATATAATTATAGGAGAACTCAAGATGTTCCAGGAAGACTAATTTAGGTGAAGGGATGGACAATACACAATACAGGAGAAGTCAGCACAACTGGACGATACCAAAAACAAAGACGTTTCATAAATAAACCAAATGCTTCAAAGACCAGAGTAGCAGGGGCCAGAGTTTGGAGACCATGGTTTCAGGGGACATCTAGGTCAATTGGCATAATAAAAACTATTAAGAAAACAGTCTGCATCCAATTTTGGAGAGTGGTGTTTGGGGTCTTAAACTCTAGCAACTGGCCATCTAAGATGCAACTATTAGTCTCAACCCACCTGGAGCAAAGGAGAATGAAGAACACCAAAGACACAAGGTAAGGATGAGCCCAAGAGTCAGAATGGGCCACATAATGAAAGACTACATCAGCCTGAGACCAGTAGAACTAGATGGTGCCCAGCTGCAACCGATGACTGCCCTGACAGGAAACACAACAGAGAATTCCTGAAGGAGCAGGAGAGCAGTGGGATGCAGACCCCGAATTCTAGTAAAAAGACCAGACTTAATGGTCTGACTGAGACCAGAGGGATCCTGGAGGTCATGGTCCCCAGACCTCCTATTAGCCCAAGACAGGAACCATTCTCGAAGTCAACTCTCCAGACAAGGATTGGACTGGACTACAAGACAGAAAATGATACTGGTGAGGAGTGGGCTTCTTGGATCAACTAGACACGTGAGACTATCTGGGAAGCTCCAGTCTGGAGGGGAGATGTGAAGACTGAGGGGGACAGAAGCTGGCTGAATGGACACAGAAATACAGGGTGGAAAGAAGGAGTATGCTGTCTCAGTAGGCAGAAAGCAACTAGAAGTATATAGCAAAGTCTATATAAGGTTTTGTATGAGACTGACCTGAAGTGTAAACTTTCACTTAAAATTACAAAAAAAAAAAAAGTTCCAGGAAGAAGGTAGTTGAAAAATAGAGCTGCTGATGACACACCCACCTTTGTGACCATGTGACTATTGCATACTCTCCTTCCCCATCTTTACTATAAAACCACACTTTTTTCTTCATTCTTCGGAACACTTGGTAGTTCCTTTATGCTCAATGTTTCCCCAATTTTCAAACTGTATTACTCTCAATAAATCTCTTTGCTTTTACTTTAACAGAAGTGAGTGTTCTGACTCTTAAACCCATTGCAGTTGAGTTGATTCCTACTCAGCAACCCTCTAGGACAGAATAGAACTGCTCCATAGAGTTTCCAAGGAGTGACTGGTGGATCTGAACTGCCAACCTTTTGGTTAGCAGCCGTAGCTCTTAACAATTGTGCCATCAGGGCTCCACTCTAAGAAACATTTTTTAAAAAATGCTGAAAAGGGTAGCCTTGTGCATATATCTTTCTATATTTTTACAAGTATATATTTGGGGAAGGATTCCTAGAATTGTGATTGTCGATCTAAGGATTATTCTTGTTGTTAGATGCTGTCAAGTTGGTTTTGACTCATAGCAACCCTAAGGACAACAGAACAAGACACTGTCCAGTCCTCTGCCACCCTCACAGTCATTGCTATGTTTGAGCCCATTGTTACAACCACTGTGTCAATTCATCTTGTCCCTTTTTCACTGAACCTCTACCTTACCAAGCATGATGTCCTTCTCCAGGGACTGGTACTTCCTGATAACATGTCCAAAGGGTAATGCATGCATACATCTAAGCAACCAAAAGAAAAATTGTTGAGGTTGTTTCTAGCCAATATGTCTTCTCCAAGCGTTAATTTAGTCTTCAAAACAAAGTAATTAAAAGAGAGCTTTCAAATATGCAAGACTTTGTAAGGAATTCTCTTTGGGGAAAAAAATCTTAGGAGTGTGCATATATGATGTATATATACACAAAGCCCCTTGAAAATGCTAGAGTAAACTCCAAGAAAACTGAATTCCCATAAAACTTGTTAGATCAAAATATTCTTGGATTGAAGCAGACCATTAATTCTACTCAGTTTATTTCACCCCCTAAAGGCCCCCAACCAGGTGTTAGATCTTAGCACACATGTGCAAAAAGGCCATTTTATCAGCTGCATTCCACACCTACCCACTAAAACAACCACAGAAAACCCAAACTCCTTGCTGTGGAGTCGATTCCGACTCACAGCGACCCTATAGGACAGAGTATAACTGCCTACAGGGTTTCTAAGGAGCTGCTTATGGATTCGAACTTCTGACCTTTTGGTTAGCAGCCAAGCTCTTAACCACTGTGCCAGCCAGGAACTTCTGACCTTTTGGTTAGCAGCCAAGCTCTTAACCACTGTGCCAGCCGGGCACACCTACACACTAAAAAAAAAAAAAAAAACTTTTTTTTTTTTTTTTTCCCACTAGACCCTGTGAAATCAAAAGTCAGAGGGCAAGAGAAGGCAGGTTTACTCCTAATATACCCAGATGAGGGCAGTAGCTCTGGGACCCACTGTCATCGGGAAGGGGTGGGGGGAAGCAGATAGCTAGTCATTCTGGATACATGCAGGGAAGAGAAAAAAGAGTTATTACCAAAGCTAATGCTTTTGGAAGTGATCCCTAGAAAATCTAGCCCAGTCAGACTCCTTCAAACCCAAATGTCCAGAAAAGGTTGCCTTCTGTTTGGGGTGGAGTGAGGAAAGGTGTTAGCAGCTTTGTTCCTGAGTTATCCTTTGTAGAGAAGGTGAGGAGGGGACTTGGGGAGAGATATAGAGGACATATGTGAGAGAAGCAACCCCAGGAGGCACTTCACGCTCCTGGCGCTGAGTAATTAGGGTTATAGCGTCATTTGATGTGCACTGCATAACCTGACCTGATAGCCATGTTTATTAGCTCTCTAGGACTGCCATAACAAAATTCCACAAACTGGACAGCTTATAAGAGCAGAAGTGTATTGCCTCACACTTCTGGAGGCTAGGAGTCTGAATTCAGGGTGTCAGCAGGGCCTAGTTCTCTCTGGAGCCTCTGAGGAAAGATCCTTTCCTGTCTCTCTCAGCTTCTGAGAGCCCCAGGCATTCCTTGGTTTATAGCTGCAGCGTACCTCCATCATCACATGACTGTCTTCCCTCTGTCTGTCTGCCTCTCTTCTCCTCTTTTATAAAGACACTACTCAGATTGGAATGGAGTCCTGATGGCATAGTGGTTAAGAGTTCGGCTGTTAACCAAAAAAGGTCAGCAGTTCAAATTCACCAGCTGCTCCTTGGAAACCCTGTGGGGGCAGTTCTACTCTGTCCTACAGGGTCGCTGTGAGTCAGAACTGACTTGACTGGCACCTAACAACAACGATAACAGGTTTGATTAGGACTCACCCTACTCTGGTATGACCTCATGTTAACTGATAAAATCTTCAAAGGCTATTTCCAAATAAGATCAGGTTCACAGGTTCCACGGGTTAAGATTTCAACATGTCTTTTTGGAGGTGGTTGGAGGGTGCCATTCAATCCATAACACTTTGTTTGGTCAGAGTCACAGAACCTCATTCAACATAACCTAACCTAATCCATTGCCATAGATTTCAACTCATAGCAACCTCTAGGACAGAGTAGAACTGCCCCGTAGAGTTTCCAAGGAGCTCCTGGTAGATTTGAAGTGCTGGCATTTTGGTTAGCAGCCGCAGCACTTAACCACTACATAACCAGGGTTTCCCATTCAACATGGGAAGTGAAATAATGAGTAAATTCTTAGTGTCAGAAGTTGGCTAAAGGTAAATCACACCCTCTACTGACTCATTTTTAAAGATTTAAGGGGTGATATCAGAGACTTTGATGTGCCCATGTGATTCAACACAGGAGGATATGAAGAAGCAGAGAAAGAATTAAGGAAGTAGCCACACAAGTCTGCAGAATTTCCCTAATTTTCCATTCATGTCTCCACACAGGAGCATGACCACAATCTAGCGACTACAGCCTACCCTGTAAAGTACTTTGGGTTAACAAGAGAAAGAACAAAAAACTGGGTGATGTTGGCCTCAGGGGGAACACCTGAAAGCAATGCTCTAGGTTTCTCCTGCCTAGTTCCCTCTTTAACCCAATAAAGGTTTAACCTAAGGCATTTGGGAACATGTTCTAGTGAGGGGAGCTTTCAAAGTGCTTAAAATATCTGGAGCTTTCTGGTCAACTGCATGGAAGTCTGCTTACTTCAGTTCCGATGTTCCACACTTTTAATTATTTTCTCAGAGTACAGGAGTCTAGTTATTTGCTTTCAGTACCTAGGGATGCCATTCCATTATCTTCTAGTTGCCTTGGCAGCTCGCCACTATCTTCAAATGGGTGGTTTTTGTATTTCATCTGTTTTTTCTTGCTGTTATTGGCAGGAACATTAATCTATAGCAGCCTACTCCATCATAGCGGCAAGGCGAAGTCTCTACTCTTCATTAGTGGAAATTTATATGCTTTAATATCTAGCATTCCAGGTCCTCTGTACCAGGGTAATTTTCCAAATTTTATAAGCTATTATTGCCTATTTACCTACATGAACTTTAGAATCTCAGTACCATGGGCTCCCTTCCCCCATGTTACTAATTTCACCTAATGTATAAATTATGTGGAGAGAATTGACACCTTTATCCAGAAACATATGTTTCTTTACTAAAGTGTCTGTTTTTATTTTCTAGGTTTATTTCAGTGGGTCTAAATATTTCTTAATAAATTTAATCCTAAGTATTTTAATTGCCATTGTTAATGGATACTTTTTACAGTTATGTGTTTTACCTTTGAAATTTAATGCTGTGGCACAGTGGTTAAGAACTCGGCTGCTAACCAAAAGGTCATCAGTTCAAATCCACCAGCTGCTCTTTGGAAACCCTATGGGGCAGTTCCACTCTGTCCTATAGGGTCGCCGTGAGCCGGAATCGACGCGAGGGCAACCGGTTTGGTATGTGTTATACTATTTTCAACTGAACATCTTATTAAACTTTTATTAGCTTGTTTTCTTTGGTAGTCCAGGCAAATATGGAAATCCATAAATTCACTGTGTCATTTCCAGTAGTTAACCAACTTAATTCTATTTATTTGTTTTTGCTTGCTGTTTTTTGCTACAGCTTCCAGAAAAGTGTTAAACAATATACAATATCTACTCCTTCTTCTGGCTTCTCTTTACTAGGAATCCTCCAGTATTTTACAATAGTGTGTGTATGTTTCTCATGTGTTTTATATATATGTGTGTGTGTGTATATATATATAAAATATATATATACAAGACCATCCTATTTCTAAAAAGTGTTTTGTCAGGAATGAATGTTGAATCACATGGGTGCCTATTTAGCATCCATTAGAAAAAAATAATGATTTTTCTGCTTTGATCTATTATGTGACAAAATGCATTTATAAAAGTATTGTTGCATTCCTGGGATAAAGCCAATTGCTTATGATATTTAATTTTTACATTACACTTCCAGATTTGGTTTATTAGTTTTATCAAGGCTTTTAGCTTCTATATTTATTAGTAAGATAGGTCTGGTGGTTTTCTTTTTTATCTGTAGGTGACAGGTAATGAAGTTTGGGTCACTGAACACCTCTTTCAACTCCTTTTCTCTTGCCTTACTCTGCCGTACAGACTGGGAAACTAGAAGAGTCAATTTCCCAGCCTCCTTTGTAACTAGAAATGACCATGTAACTTGATTGTGTTTTTGACACATAAGCAGAAGTCTGTCAGAGATTTCTGGAAATGCTTTTGCTTTCCTATCTTTTTCTTCTTCTGTCCTGTCTTCCTATTCCTGCATCACCTGCTTTTAT
Source organism: Loxodonta africana (assembly GCF_030014295.1). Taxonomy (NCBI): domain Eukaryota; kingdom Metazoa; phylum Chordata; class Mammalia; order Proboscidea; family Elephantidae; genus Loxodonta; species Loxodonta africana. The sequence continues at coordinate 30,570,615 of NC_087356.1, forward strand.
CTCTCTGGAATGTAGATGAGATGTCTGGAACTGTGTTGGCCATCTTGGGACCGTGAAGGACAGGCCAATTTGAAAACCAGTCTGTCAGTTCCTCAAAATATTAAACATCCCCATAACCAAAAAAACACCCCGTTGCAGTCGAGTCAATTCCAAGTCATAGTGACCCTATAGGACAGAGTAGAACTGCCCCATAGGGTTTTCAAGGAGTGGCTGGTAGATTCGAAGTGCTGACCGTTTGATTAGCAGCCAAGGTCTTAACCACTGCCCCACAACTCAGCAATTCTACTCCTAGGTAGAATTGAAAGTATCCAAGATCCCTGAAATTGTTCATACAAAAAAACTGTTTAGAGAAGCACCGTTCACAAAAGCCAAAAAGTAGAAACAACCCAAATGTATATCAATTGATGAAAGGATAAACAAAGTGTGATATACCTACACAATGGAATATTATTCAGCTATAAAAAGGAATAGTGCATGCTACAACATGGATGAACCTTCAAATGCTAAGAGAAAGAAGCCAGACATAAAAGATCACATATTGTATGATTCCATTTATATGAAATGTCCAGAACAGGCAAATCCATACAGACAGAAAGATTAGTGGTTCCCAGGGGCTGGGAGCGGAGAGGTGGAAATTGGGGTGGCTGCTAATGGATATGGAGCTTCTTTTTGTCATGATGAAAATGTTCTAAAATTAGAGTGGTGATGGTTGTACAACTTTGTGAATATACTAATAAACATTAAATTGTATACTTTAAGTCGATGAATTCTATGATGTGTGAATTATCTCAATAAAAAAGAATAAATTGAAAACTCAAATAGACCAATAACCTGAATATTTAAAATAGGAGAAAAAGAAACTGAAAAACTAGTTAATGATCTGTCTTCTTTGTAAAAGGCACCAATCTATATAGTTTGGTAGGTGAGTTTTGCCAAGTCTTAGGGTAATATGTAATTTTCACGCCGTAAATTATCGTTTCACAATAATAACAGAAACTTTCCCACTTCAATATACCAGGAAAGAAGAAATCTAATTTAAAAAAAAACTGAAGAATAACAAAGCGGGAAAAATATCAAGTAATTTGACATATAGTTACATCTAAAATGTCAAATAAAATATGAGCAAATTGAGCCAATAAAAAAAACCCAAGGATGGCTCAACATTCTGTTAAAATAATTTGTGATATTCATTGATCAAATGAAGAAAGGAAAACACACCATATAATCATTTCATTATACACCAAAAAAAAAATCATTTGAAAATTTCAAGGGAAAATTTAGGTAAGAATTTGGAGATAGTGAGTAGAGACTGTCAACCAAGGAAAGCCAGGTGGTCTAATAGTTTAAGAAGGATACAGGATCAAGGGAAGGAAGAAGCCTGTTTGTGTGTGTGTTTTCAAGATGAGACACCATTTTAGGACAGATGTCCCAGGCTGTGGAAAATTCCAGTATCTCAAGGAGCTTTACATCAGAATTCTGCTTTCTTTGCTTAGCTCCCTTGGCAGCTTTTGCATTGGAATCCTGTGTGCTTTGCTTGGCTTCCTTCCCCATAGCTTTGCATTAGAATCCCACTTTCTTTGTTTGGAAGTTATCTGTAAACCCCATTGTACCCGCATAGTATGATTGAGAATGCTGCTGATGTAACTTGTACAAACTCCCTACTTATAAACTCTTTAAAAGTAACTTTTCCCCTCGCCCTCAGGGAGCAGTCTTGGCAGCAGCAGCTATGACTCCTTTCCAACAAAATAAAGGTGCTTTTCTGCCTTCCCACCTCAGTCTCTCATTTAGTGGCCAATATGAGCCATGCCGAGCAAGAATCTGAGGTTTCCACCTGATAACACTTGAGCACGTTCATAGATTGATTTGGAAGGAGCCAAGTGATAGATGGAGCTTGAATATAAGAGAGAGGAACTATTGATGGAGCAAAATTCTAGAGGACATGGAAGGAAAGGAATAGTACCAAGAATGAAGATTTGAAAAGAATATGGGCTCACTCCTTGGGGAAGGAAGTGATTGGGGAACAGTGAGTTGAGAAAGTTCAAACTTGTTCACGTCTATTTTCTCTGCGAAGCAGAAGGTGAAATCAGATGTTACAGAGATCAAATAGGAAAGAGGCTGAAAAGTTAGGAGGCTGATTTGGCTCTTAGAAATTCATTGGTGGCCTTTGAGATCAGCTGAAATTGAGTAATGATGGCCCGGAATTCAGTGAGTGAAGGCGGGACAGGGAGGTGAGAATGTGGCAGCAAGTACAGAATTTTCTTTCAAAGATGAAGACTGAAAGGGGAATAGAGAAATAGAGTGGCAGCTAGACTGCAAAAGAAAATCCCTCAAGTTTTAAAACAATTTCTCAGTATTCAAGAATCACCATGCACTACGGGAGAGGACATGTCATTAGCTAACATGTGATGCAATTTCGTTGTTTTGTTTGTTAACAAGACATCAGACACTGCATGGTAAATGCACAATCAACTACAAATTACCTATCTCTCATCCAAAGGAGAAAAATTGGCACCAAGACTCCAGCGGGTACATAAATGTAAAAGCTCAGGATTTCTCAGCTTTCTATTCAAATCAAGATTCTTTTTTCTAAAGAGGTAAGTACTGGGTGCAGCTCCTCACTCTCCGTAATAACCACTTCTATTTAACTCTGTTCTACAATCCATAAAATGGGTTTGTTTGAATAGACAAATTCAGGGAGGGGAGGAGATTGCAGAGAGCCGCACGAACTGGAAAGTTACAGCTGGAAGCTTCAATTTAGCAAGCTACCTGGCTAGCAGGCCTACATGCCATCTTTTTCAACTTTTCCCTAAAACACCTGAGGAAGACATGGGGGAAAAAAGACAAAAATTTCACCAGCTAGGATTGAGGATCAATCGATCACAAAGATCTTAGAAGAATAGAATTTGATGGGGCATCCCACACTTGCTTTGTTATCAGAAACAGAGCAAACCTATTGGGCAAAACAAAAGAAGGAAGGAAAAATCTGGCATTTCTCCTCCACTGTCTCCTGATTAGAGAGCTGGAAGTAAGCATCAGAAAAGTGAACTGCATTCTCTCTGCAGAGCAAGGCCCATTCTCGAGGTACCTGTAACACCTTGTTGCCCCCCTACCCCCACACCACCTCCTACCAGTAAATACTATCTTTCTAAATGAATCCACTTAGAGATCATAAGTCTCTGAAAACAATAGCCTGAATGTATGAAAGGACTAATCATGGCAAAGAAATCCTGCAAGGTACATCCACAGAAGCAAATCGAAAATGTAAAAATCCCTGATAAAAGTTTATTCTAAGTCCCTGGGTGGCACAGATCATTAAGCATTCGACTGGTAACCGAAAATTTGATGGTTCAAACCCAGCCAGAGGCACCATGGAAGAAAGACCTGATGATCTACTTGCAAAAGTCATAGCCTTGAAAACCCTATGGAATATATTTCTACTTTGCAACACATGGGGTTGCAATAAGTCAGAGTGGCTCGACGTCAACTGGTAACTGGTAAGGCTTTTGAAAAACTAAGCAGCGTAGGGCTCCACGAGTCTTCCTTAGTCCATCAGAGATACGCTAGATGAATCAATAATGCCAGGCGCTCACGCCCTAAAATACTCTTTAGTTGTAGCCCTTAGAAAAGGTTGCTCCTAGCATGCAAATTGAGCAGAGGAACAATGACAGCAAAAGTCAGGTTGTCAGAAGCAGTGCCTAGACGACCTAGGAAAGATCCATTGTGTTGTGATACGCCATACTTAAGGGTTGCATTAGAGGAATTACAGGAGAGGGCCCTAAAATGGTACTTCTGCCTGTGAAAGAGGAGGCTAGCTGGGGTGAAGTGAATTGTCACTTAAATGAAAATATCCAGATCTGATTTTGAAAATACCTCCCTGCTGCAAGAAGGCAGCTCTGACAAAATGATGGGAACCACTCATGAGGCTTGATTTGTGTCCTCCATAAGTATGTGTGGTCCCTACCGTACCTAGAGATCCTGGCCCTTTGTTGCAGCAGCCTCAGCGATATCAGTGAGTCACACTGGTGGCATTGTTGATCTTGGGAAACCAAACAGCTTAGCAGGCTTAGCAATGAACCCAACCAGGAGCAGCCCATTGACATAGACAGGTGGAGGGAGGTGCTTCCTGTTTTTTCTTGAATCAACAGAGGTGTGAGTGCTGCCAGGTGAGCAATTCTGTCTGTTCCCTTAAGGGATGGCCACTGTGTACTCTAGGGCTGCCATTTCTACAAGTAAAACTAAAACTGGCTGATTTAGGTCTTAACTCTTTTTTCATAATCAACGTTTTATTTTAATTATGAAAGCATGACATGCTAAATACTAAAACTTGGGAAGCACAGAAAAGCATAAAGAAGCTGTGTCTTTGGGAAGCCCACCATTGACCATCCTTCCATTTGCCATGCCCATGCTAGCTTCTATCTCTCCCATCAGACAGGCTTCTCAGTGCTGTCGCTATATGATGTTAAAAGGAGTTCCAAGCTAAGAACTGCCCCCCACCCCAGTCTGTTTTCCAATCTGCATTTACCTGCAGCTCTAATCCTTAATTTCAGTATATTGATAAGATTCTTTTGCATGCTCTTGTTTCCCAAGTAGGAAACGTGTAGAATGGTCCTTAATATCTTTCGTCAGCCTCATGTGTCTATACTATGTTGTTGTTAGGTGTTGTCTAGTTGGTTCAGGTTCATAGTGACCCCTATGCACAACAGAATGAAACACTGCCTAGTCCTGTGCTGTTCTCATAATCATTGCTATGCTTGAGCCAATCCTTGCAGCCACTGTGTCAATCCATCTCCTTGAGGGTCTTTCTCTCTTTTGCTGACCCTCTACTATATGCCATAGGTAAAAGAATTTCCTTTTTTAGTGACTAATATGAAGGCAAGCCTTCCCCTTTATCTTCTGGAAGCTTGATAGAAAGGAGAGAAAGGGAGTTTAGGTAAAAAGAATGACACAAAGACATAGAGGTGAGAAAAACATGGTGTTCTGAAAAATAAAGACTAACTTGATACAGAGAGACTATAGGCTATTGTTATAGATTGTATTATGTCCCATAAAAAGCTATGTTGAAGTCCTAGCCCCTATGCTTGTAAATATGATCTTTAAGTAAGGGTTTTTTTTTGTTACATTAATGAGGTCATACAGGAGTAGGGTGGGTCCTAAACCTAATCCCTTCTGATTGGTGTTTTATCAAAAGAGAGTAATAGACAGAGATACAGGAGGAAGAAGGACACTATGTGATGATGGAGGCAGACAGGTGGAGGTGGACAAGCTCAGGAATGCCAAGAATGGACAGCAGCTAGTAGAAGCTGAAAGAGATAAAGAAAGGCCTTCCGCTAGTGCCAACCCCCTGATTTGGACTTCTTTCCTCCAGAACTCTGAGTAAATAAATTTTCATTCTTTAAAGCCACTCATTTTGTGGTATTTTGTTATGGCAACCTTAAGAAACTAAGACAGGTATAGAGAGAACTGAACAAAGTGGAAGGAAATGAAAACTAAGGGGAGGGTTGAAATCAGGCACAGAACAACTGTGCTGACCATGTATATTGGTATACTATTGCTGCTGTAACAAATTACCAAAAATTTAGTGACTTAAAACAACACAGATTCATTATTTTACAGTTATGGAGGTCAGAAGTCCAAAATGGGTCTTAGACACCAACTGCTCTGAAAGGGATCACAATAGAGAGTCCCGGATAGAGCTGGAGAAAAATGTACGACCAAATTCCAACTCACAAAAAAAAGACCAGGCTTACTCATCCGAGGGAGACTGGAGAAACCCCCGCGATATGGCCCCCAGACGCCCTTTTTACTCAGTAGTGAAGTCGCTCCTGAAGTTCACCCTTCAGCCTAATATTAGACAGACCCATAAAACAAAAGGAGACTAAATGGGCACATCAGCCCAAAGGCAAGGACCAGAATGCAGGAGGCGACAGGAAAGCTGATAATGGGGAAGCCAAGGTTGAGATGAGGAGTATTGACATGTCATGGGATTGGCAACCAATGTCACAAAACAATATGTGTATTAATTGTTTAATGAGAAACTAATTTGCTCTGTAAACCTTCATCTAAAGGACAATTAAAAAAAAAAAAAGGGTCTTACAGCGTAAAATCAAGCTGTATTCCCTCGGAGGCTCTAGGGGAAAACCTGTTTCCTTGCCTGCTGCAGCTTCTAACAGCACCTGCTTTCCTTGGCTTATGGCCTCCTTCCTCCTCCATCTTCAAAGTGTACCACCCCAGCCTCTGCTCTGTCCGCATTTCCTTGCTGACTCTGATTCTCCTGCTTTTCTCTTATAAAGACCCTTATGGTTAGGTTGGGTCCACATAAATAATCCAGGATAATCTCCCTATTTCAAGATCCTTAATTTAATCACACATATAAAGTCTCTTTTGCCACAAAAAGTTACATACTCACAAGTTCCAGAGATGAGATAGAGATAGATCAATTGCTGTCACTGAGTTGACTCCAACTGGTAGTGACCTTATGTACAACAGAATGAAACATTGGCCAGTCCTGCATCATCTTCATGATTCTCAGCATGTTGGAATCCATCATTGTGGCTATTTTGCCAGCCCATCTCACTGAGGGACCTCCTTGCCCTCACTGGCCTTCTACTTCTCCAAACAAGATGTCCTCCTCCAGTGAATGATACCTCCTGATGGCATGTCCAAAGCAAGTGAGTTGGACAATGTTCTGTTGTGATCCATAATGTTTTTTTAGCTAATTTTCAGAAGTAGGTTGCAAGGCTTTTCTGTGTAGTCTGTCTTAGTCTGAAAGCTCCACCAAAACCTGTTCACCACAGGTGACCCTGCTAGTATTTGAAATACCAGTGGCATAAATTTCAGCATCACAACAACATGCAAGCAACTACAGTACAACAAATGAACAGACAGATGGCAGTTCTAGAGATTAGGACATGGATATCTTGGGGGGCAGGGGAGTTTATTTAGCCTACAGACCATGCAAGGGGATTGGACTATATCATGTTGTTCATGGATCCAAATCTCAGTGCCTACCAGGATCAGGCAGGTGAAGTAGAGAAGTGAAGGAGCCTAAGTATTAGACAATATAGAGGCATGAAGAAAGTGGCAAATTAGAGAATTCATCCCCTGTCGAAAGGGAATACCCGTTACTCAGCTCTAACTCAGTGTTACTAAAATAAATACAAGCCAATGTTGTCCAATCATCTGATTCTTTTAGAGAAGCTAGAATCCAGACTTTTATATAAAGTTTACCAATTTTTACAATTTTGCCAACCTCTGCTGGAATCCTATAAGGACTCCCACATTGGGTGTACCTTGTAAGGTTGCTTGGGTGGTGCGAACAATTAAGCATTTGGCTACTAACCGAAAGGTCGGGGTTTGAACCCACCCAGAGACACCTCAGAAGGCAGGCCTGGCAGCTATTTCTGAAAGGTCACAGCCTTGAAACCCCTGTAGAGCAGTTTTACTCTGCTTACGTGGGATCACCATGAGTTTGAATTGACTCCATGGCAACACAACAACAACGTCTTGTACTAGAACATCTCTGAAGGCAGCCCTGAGGGGAAGAAGCTAGAGATGAGAGCTGTAATAGTGAAAGAGAGTGATGAGGAAGGCCTCCACCAGGATGGGGTCAGTGTTGATAGGGAAAAAATGGTTGCAAGAAATATACAGGAGGAATAGCCACAAGACTTCAAGTTGGACCTACGCTCTGCAGCCTTGATATATGGATGAGCCCTAAGAGGGCTGACACTCCAAAGAAAACTGAACAGAAACAGGTGCCCACAGTCCTGAGCAAAAAACCCCAGGAGCTCTGATATTTCATATGAAGGGCGAGTCTGAAAAATATTGTTTAGAGAGGTAAATAGAGCACCAATTGAAAAAGAAGTAGAAGAAAATAACATTATCCCAGAATCTAAAGGAAAGAGTGCCAGGAATGAAGGAGTAGTGAACCACAGAAAAAAAATCTTTCCACAGCTGGGAAGTCTGGATTTCATCAGTCTAAGATTCCATCAATTGGAAGACATACTTTTATATATCACTAAGAGAAGAACTATAAAATAAGACCTGCAAATTGAACCAAAGTGTTAATTGTGATACCTTCTAGTCTCTAGGACAGTGGTTCTCAAAGGGTTCCTTGAAATTTTTGGCCCAGTGACCTTGCTTGCTTCACGTTAGTCCCAGCATGGCCCAGCTGGATCATCTACTAGAGTCATTAAGTGTGACCTTGAGCAAGTTACATAACCTCTGTTTCCCCATCTGTAATGGGAATGAAAGTTACAAACCCTACCTCACAGAAATTTTGTGAAGACTAAATGAATTAATAAATATGAACACTTAGGACAATGCTTGCCACAGTGTAATGACTGCTTACAGGTTAGCTGCTTATATCATCAGTATTATGTCTATATTTAAAATTCAGATTTTCAGGCGCCATTCTCCCACCTCAAACATTTTTTATTCAGCAGGGCTGAGGTGAGGTAGAAGAACCTGTCTTTAGAACATGTTCCCTTAGTCCTTCACAGGGGCAGATTATCCAATAGGCAAGTTAAACACGGTGCTTACCTTGCTTACCAGATCGTCTGTAGTGAACAACTTCACCTGAGTTTCAAAGACGTAGTGAAACCCATGTGAAATCATTGACTACGGATTAGTAAGTAAGCATAAGTAACCCTGTGCTTACATGCTTAATAGGTCATCTGTCCCTGTCAGGGATTGTAAATTTGAAAAGAGGCTTTGATTCTGTAGGAAGGTGCTATGAGTTTGGGAGAGAGACAGATACCAGCCATACCTAGAAGCAGACTCTTCTATGTGGTGAAAAAATGTGAAATTGTTCACTACAGATGATCTGGTAAGCACCATGCTTACCTTGCCTATTGGATAAACCACCCCTGGTTCACCCAAATCTAAGACTCACTTCGGCCCCTCCTTGCCAAACGCTCCTTTCTTACAACTCAGCCACTCACTGCTCATTCAGCTCCATATTGTTCCACGTACTGCAACATGGATGATGAAGCCAAACTTTGCCAGGTGTGCTTCAGCCCAAAGAAAGTTGCTGGAAAAAGTCCAAGGAATCCAGTGCCCAATATCATCAACATACAAGCCTGGCCTAGTCAGGGTCACCTCATCTTTCTGGGGAAATAGCAGTGGGAAGTACATGACCTAAGGTCCCTTCCCAATGGGCGCACTTAAGATCTGCATTACCGTAGTCCCATCTGAACTGAATTCTGCCTTCCTCTCCTCATATATGTCTCACCCACGCAGTCTGACTCTGAAACCACCTCACTTGAACCTCCCCAAGAATGCAATCACTTGGCTATTCACAGCGCTCCAGATCCCAATGAGAAATGGTTTTGTGAGCAGCACCTTCCTTTTACACATGGAGGTGCTTCACGTACTTGGCTGTGAACACCTCCAAGCCCACTGACAATCAGGCCCTCAGCAGTGTCCTCACCCCAGGCTTTGAAGTCAATCATCCATGAAACTGAGCCCATGAGAAGCGCAGGTGCAATTTCAATAGGGGCTCATGGGGCACAATAGCTCCTGATTGGGATGTGAGCCCACCCATGTCAGAAATCGGCGGCAGCATAATCAACAACTTTATATTAAATGACAGCACCACTTCACAGTTACCTTATGTTCTGAAGGAATCCATTTACTTCAGAAAACACAAACCAGAAAGCTTGAGAAAGTAAAATATTCACTCTGATTCTCAATGAGGGGGTGAAGTCAGAATGAGAAGCCATAGCTCCAAACACATCTTGAGGGGGATCTTGCTGGGGCAGGGAACATATCTCAACTTGGCCATCGATTCAAGCCATCCAGCTGCATTCATTACCTGTCATAGTGTGTCCAGCACCACATGGTTTTGCTTCTTGTCCAATTCAATGGGGGTAGTACTCACCATGGCAGGCAACGCTGCTACCACAAGTAGTGGTTGCTGTATTTCACTGAGTACTGACCTTATGTTCGGGACAGTACTTCAGAAGCACTTTATCTCACTTAGCCATCCTGACAACCCTATGAGGTGGGTAGTATTATCATTACATAGATGAGACTGCTGAGGCACAGAGAGGTTAAGTAGCATGCCCCACATCACCAAGTCAGAAAGTAGAGTCAAAGTCTACGTCCAGGCCTGCCTGGGACCAGAATCACTACTCTATTTTAAGGAGGCGTCTTTGAACAGGATAGAAAAAGGTATGACATGATTCTTCCCTATATATTATAACAAATAAGTGGAGAAATTGTCAAACATAAAAGAAACAAATAGAATAAAAAGTCTATTTTAGAAAGGGCAGAGTATAAATTCTGCAAAAGTAGGGAAAACGTCAAAGTGGAGGTGAAAATTTTATGGGGTAGGAGTAGGTTAGACAGGGTGTCTTGTTGCTGATCCATTTTGCAATTTAAGCAAGACTGGAAAGATTATAAAACCTGGACCTGAAACTAAATCCAACTCAAGGGATGAGTAGGCTATAGGGTCCAGACCCAACTGGTTATTAAAAAAAAAAAAAATTAGCAGGCAGTATATGGCATTTGGATGAAAGAATAGACCTAGGCATGTGTCAGCCTCAAAGAGGTACAGCCCAAGGAAGCAGGCTGTCCTGATGGGAGGTCAGGGAGCTTCAAGTGAAGCAAATGGAGAAAGGAAGTTTCTTTGCCATATGGGGGAGAAGGGACCAAAAAGTGGTTAAGGGGACAGGCTGGACCCCAGTTCTATCAATTATAAGCTGTGTGATCTTGGACAAGTTACTGAGCCCCTTATTCTGTTTCTTCATCTGTAAATTGGAGATAATAATGCCACCTAAGTCATCGAGTTGTGAGGAGGATTAAAATAATAATGCGTAGAAAGTACTTAGCACAGTGCCTGAGACAGGTTAAGTATTCAGTAAGGACTTGCTTTCAATTCAGCCATATACAGCTCATTGCCGTTGAGTTGATTCCAACTCATGTCAACCCAATATGACAAAGTAGAACTACCCCATACAGTTCCCTAGGAGCAATTGGTAGATTTGAACTGCTGATCTTTTTGGTTAGCAGCCGTAGCTCTTAACCACTGTACCACCAGGGCTCCTGTCAACCATATACAGGACACAGTAAAAAGTATTAGAAAGGGAAGTCAGTGATGTCAGGGATGACAGTGCAGATGGGGATGGAAGCCTGGGAGAAGTTGTGGCAATGGGGTGTACCTTGGATAGTAGACCACAGGGATGTATTTGGTGGGGAGTTGAGAAGTAAAATAATAATTAAGCCTTTACCATGTGTCAAACTTTGTTCTAAGCACTTATGCCTTAACTCATTTACACTTTGCTGTTGTTGTTGTTATTAGATGCTGTTCAGTCAGTTTCTACTCATAGTGACCATATGTACAACAGAACGAAACACCACCCAGTCCTGTGCCATCCTCACCATCATTATATAGGGGTTGCTACCACCCCTATAATGTAGGTTACTATATAGCCCCATTTTACAAATGAAGAAACTGAGGCTCAGAGATGGAAAGTAATTTGCCCAAGGTCATATGGCTAATAAACAGTGAAATTGGAATTCAAATGAGACATCAAATTATCTAATTATTGTCCTCACATTTTTATTAAATCCTTGATTCAGAATTATTTTGGTGCCTACACAAGATGTTGGAGTGCTTCCTGGATTTCTCACTGGAAAAAGTTACTATTTTTTCATCTGTAGTTAATAAATATCTCAGGGGGTAGTACTTCAAGACTATGCAATTATGCTATTTCAAGTCAAATTTTCACCTCATCTGTGAATCTTGACTATCAAAATTATTACTGTGGTGTTCTAATGGTGATTTTGTTTCCCTCATTGCTTCAACATTTATTCATTGGCATTAAGAAATAGTTGGCCCTTCTCATCCACTTATAAGTTGCTCTCCCCCAAACGTATGGGCAGTTCCACCCTCACTTTGGTTACAGGTTGATGCTCTGGCTAGGGGAATCATCTCAGTTACGTACGCATACATCAGCCACCTCTCATCTCTTTGTGTTGGTAAACAGGATATAGAGTCTTACCATGTGTTAAATTGTTCAAGGCAGGGAGAGATGGAGTAAATGAGTATATGAGCGTAAAGAGCATTATGACATCAAAGAGTGAATTCTCTCTTGCCACGCTTCAGAGATCTTAAACTAAGGGCTTTCAGTAACTCTTCACTGTCTGCTTCTCTGCTCAAGAGCAGCTAAGCTTCATGATTAATAACAGTGAATTTACTGCTCTAATAAAATGAAACAATAGAAGAGAAAGCTTAGGAGTATTGGCAAGTCTTAAGATCCACTCATCGGAATATCTCAAAAGCATTTTAAGTATATTAGCTAGTTAAAGTCAAGGTCGTAAATATATGTCAAATCTATATATCTTGCCAGATTATTATTTAGTTGCTTATCAGGGATAATGTGACTTTGTGCTCCATCACACATTGTCAGTTATAAAGCTCCTTAAAAGAACAGTGTGTGTCTCATTCTGACTTGTATCCCCTTACTGTTTTGCCTAATGTAGGTGACCAACAAGTGTTGAACATGTTAATATAATGCCTTTTGCTCTTTATTTTCATTTTATTTTTTTAATTATGAAGTTAATACAAGCTTCCAAAAAATAAGAAAACATCAAACATACTGAATATATCAAGTGGAAATTTAAAGGCCTTGCGTAAGGGTCTGATAGACAAACGTTAGGAATCCCATTCTGCCTTAAAATACCTCCTGAGCTGCTCTTGGAAATTACACTATTAACTATTAGCATTTGTTTTTTCCTTTACATGCTGCCCTTTCCTTTGTTAAACTAAGTAGTTTAGAAAAAGAACTCAGGGAGTTCTAACCAATTCAGTTTTGTTTTGGTCAATAAACATGTATTGAGTGTCTCCCATATTCCAAGCTCTCCTAAGCTTGGGACACAAAGCTGAGTAATATGTATTCCTTGATTTAAGAACTACACAGTTTAGACAACGACTTCCTAAAGCAAGCCCAAAGGATTGCAAAAGATTGCAACTGAGGTCCTTGTTAAATAAAAATAAAGACCCCCGGGTTCCACCCCAGAGATTCTGACTCAGTGCCTCTGAGGTCCTCCAGGTAGTTCAACTATGTCGTCTGGGTTAAGATTCACTGGTCCAGGAAAGAGGCCGAGACATAAGTAAATCATCATAATTCATGTTATAAACTCTATAAGTGTCTATAAAGTGCAATGGAAGCAAGCAATTAATACTGGCTGGGAGGATGGGGTGGAAATGGACAGGGTAGGCCTGGTATTTAGACTAGGCAGTTATGAATGAGTGAAGTTCATTTGATAGACAAGGGTGTGGGAGAGAAAAGCATTCCAGGCAGAGAAACAAACTGCAGTGTGGGTATTAAAAAAGGAAAGTACTTGGCATGTTCAATGGCAATTCATTGCCTGCTTCAGTTTGAACACAGACAAGTGGGATATGGAGGCTATGTAGACAATGAGGATGAAAACGTGGGCGTGTTCACTAAGATGCTATTTGAAACTTTTCAGACAAACAGAAAAGCACATTAAGCTATTAATTTAAATGTAGGTATAAAAAAAAAATCATTGTTTATTCATTCACTAATTCCTTCAATAAATACTTACTGAGCATTCATTGTGCTCCACTGAGTGAATAGTTTGTCGGATAAACCACTGAACAGGATAGGAACATGAGAAGGGGAAGTAAGGTTGCTAAAGATGATCCATTTTAGCATTTCAATGGAGACTACTGAAAATATTGGGGTTAGAGACCCTAATTTTGAGGCCCTGAGATGTGGCTAATTTCATATGAGTAGAGGAACTGGAATAACATGAGATAATGTATGCGAAAATCATTTGTAACCATGCGCTGCTACACAAAAGTTCTGACTGCTATGCATTCACATAAAAACAGCGATATGTAAATATGAAGGGAGGCTGGCCCCAAGGCAGAGTCATTTACTCAAAGGTTAAGCTAGTCCTGCCTGGTGGTTTAGGGCCATCAACTGTCCAAGCAGGAGTTGACAGCATATGTTAAAAGGAAGAAGCTTAAGGTGTGACTTCGGTTCTTTAATTTTCTACCCTGGAGCCTTCCACTGGGAGTCCCAAGCCATAGACAGATTCTGCTCAGAAAACATCATTTGCCTCCGAATGAGAGATTCAAGTTAGGGAACTCATTCCGCTAACCATTTTTATCTTTCTTTTTCCTTTTTGTTTTGTTTTTTTCTGGTTTGAACTGTTTTGTTTACTTTCGGAGGGGGGTTGTTGTTCTGTTTGCTTCAACTAACTTTTTGAAGTACAGAATAGACTTACCGTTGTTATCAACAGTCTATGACAAGATCCCGTTTCTGTTGCCATCAAGTCAATTCTGACTCATAGCGACCCTGTAGGACAGAGTAGAACTGCCCCATAGGGTTTCCAAAACTGTAGTCTTTCTGGAAGCAGACTGGAACATCTTTCTCCCATACAGCCACTCTCTAGGTATGAATCGCCAACCTTTTGGTTAGCAGCCTAGTGCTTAACCACTGCACCACCAGGACTCCTTTTCTGTGACAATGTAGGTCTCTGTCAGCCCTCCCCTTCTTCAGGAGATGTGGTACGGAAACTGTTCCCAGAATGACAGATTCTCAGTGCTTTAAGAAACAGAGTTGGGGCAATGATTCCCCAGATCCCAAGGGCTTTCTGTTCTTCTCGTGTTGTTGCTGGGGCTGTTGGTCCAGGGTGCTTGCTCTTTAGAGACCATGTGGGCTATGAAGTTCACCACACAGAAGCTGTAACCAAATTCCTTGCTACATCAAAAAATAAGATTGGCAAAGTGGTTGCAAAGGGCAATGATAGCCCCTGCACCAAATGTGGAGGAGTAAATATTACTGCTAAACCTCCATGTAGCCCAGGATATCCCTAACAGGTCTTTCTGACATCTGTTTCACCACTGTTTTGATGTTGTCTTATTAGACAGCTTTCTTCAGAGGTCAGATCAGGTCCATGACAGACACACTGGGAATGGAGACTTGGAAGGCCATGCCAGTGAGTTTCTCATTCAGCTCTGGATGGCATGACTTCTAGCCTTGGTGAAGCCAGTGGATGTAGGAACGATATTCTGGGCAGTACTCCAGTTATCATGCTATACACTTCCAGAGGAGCTACCTAAAGATTTCTAGATGGCAGTAATAGCATGAACCGTGGTCACAAATCTCTCAACAATGCCAATGTCATGACAGCTGTCTTAGGATTCTCTACAGAAACAGAGCCAGTAAGATAGGTAGGTAAGTAGGTAGGTAGGTGGGTAGATAGGGAGGGAGGGAGGGAGATAGATAGATAGATTATATAGATAGATAGACAGATCGATCGCTAGATCTATAGATAGATTGATCAATAGATAGACAGACAGATAGATAGATAGATAGATTAGATTAGACAAACAGACAGATAAAGAGAGAAGGAGAGAGAAAAACAGATCGATTTATTTTAAAGAATTGGCTCACACAGTTGTGGAGGACTAGCAAGTCCAAGTAAAATTTTGCTGAAGATCACTCAAAAGAGGTTGCTGCAGTACACCAACAGGAAACTGCCAGAAGTTCAAGCCAAATTCAGAAGAGGATGTGGAATGAGGGATATCATTGCTGACATCAGATGGATTTTGACTAAAAGCAGAGAATACGAGAAAGATGTTGACCTCTGTTATACTGACTATGCGAAGGCATTCAACTGTGTGGATCGTGACAAATTAAGGATAACATTGAGAAGACTGGGAATTTCAGAACACTCTATTGTGGTCATAAGGAACCTGTACGTAGACCAAGAGGCAGTCATTCAGACAGAACAAGGTGATACCATGTGGTTTAAGGTCAGGAAACCTGTGCATCAGGGTTGTATCTTTCACCATACCTATTCAATCTACATGCTGAGCAAATAATCCGTGAAGTTGGACTGTATGAAGAATGCAGCATCAGGATTGAAAGAGACTCATTAACAACCTGCGATATGCAAATGACACAACCTTGCTTGCTGAAAGCGAAGAGGACTTGAAGTACTTATTGATGAAGATCAAAGAATACAGCCTTCAGTATAGATTGCATTTCAACATAAAGAAATAAAAATTCTCACAACTGGACCAATAAGCAACATCATGATAAAGGAAGAAAATGCTGAAATTGTCAAGTATTTCGTTTTACTTGGATCCACAATCAAAACCCATGGGAGTAGCAGTCAGGAAATTAAACAACATATTGCATTGGGAAAACCTGCTGCAAAAGACCTCTTTAAAGTGTTGAAAAGCAAAGATATCACTTTGAGGACTTAAGTGCACCTGATCCAAGCCATCGCCTCATATGCTGCAAAAGCTAGACAATGAATAAGGAAGACAGAAAAATCGATGCCTTGGAATTATGGTGTTTGTGAAGAATGCTGAATATAACATGGACTGCCAGAAGAACACACAAATCTGTCTTGAAAGCAATACATTCAGAGTGTCCCTTAGAAGCTAGGATGGGGAAACTTCATCTCACATACTTTGGACACGTTATCAGGAGGGGCCAGTCCCTGAAGAAGGACATCATGCTTCGTAAAGTAGAGAAAAAGAGGAAGACCCCAACCAGGTGGATTGACACAGCGACTGCAACAATGTACTCAAACATAACAACGATTGTGAGAATGGCGCAGGACCAGGCAGCGTTTCATTCTGTTGTACGTAGGGTCACTATGAGGTGGAACTGACTTGATGGCAGCTAGCAACAACAGCAAGTCCAAATCTGTAGGTCAGATGACAGGCTGGAGATTATTAAAGTCTTGTGTCCCAAAATCCGTAGGTTAGATGACAGGAAGAGTAAAGAGTAAGGGAGCTCTGGGAAAATGTCTGGAGGCAGAATATCCCGTAGGGAAAACTTCCTTTTTGCTCTTAAGACCTTCAACTTATTAGTTGAGACCCATTCACAATATCGAGGGTAAACTGCTTTACTTAAGGACAACTGATTTAATCATAACACAGTCTAGATTAGTGTTTGACCAAACGATCAGACACCGTAGCCTAGTCAAGTTGACACACAGAATTAACCATCACAACGGACCTGGCCAAGGAGGCTAAGAGTTTACAGGTGCAAGAGGCATTGCTGACAATCTTTTTTTTTTTTGATGTTTAACTGTGTTTTCCTTTTTTCAGATTCCTTTTTTTTTTTCTTGTGTGCTTTAGGTGAAAGTTGATTTCTCATACAAGTTAATTTCTCATACAAAAATTTATACACATATTGTTATGTGACATTAGTTGCAGTCCCCATAATGTGACAGCACACTCTCCTCTTCCACCCCAGGTTTCCCATGTCCATCCAACCAGCTCCTGTCGCTTTCTGCCTTCTCATCCTGCCAAGAAGCACACTCTTCACAAGTATTATTTTAAGTTTTATAGTCCAGTCTAATCTTTCTCTGAAGAGCGGGCTTTGGGAATGACTCTAGTTCTGGGCTAAAAGACTGTCTAGGGGCCATGGCTTCGAGGGTTCCTCCGGTCTCAGTCAGACCATTAATTCTGATCTTTTTACGTAAATTTGAGTTCTACACCACACTTTTCTCCTGCTCCATCAGGGACCCTCTGTTGTGTTCCCTGTCAGGATGGTCATTGGTGGTAGCTGAGTTTTTTGGGGTACCATCTAGTTCTTCTGGTCCCAGACAGATGGAGTCTCTGGTTTATGTGGCCCCATTGCTGATAGTCTTAAAGTAGTGGTCATTCATCTCATGGTTTATTGCCATCACAAACTTGATGACATTCGTAGAATGGGCAGAGATGATAACCCTGTTGGGTCTCCCCTTCAAATGAGCCTCAGCTTTTCATAAAGGAATAAAGGCACCAGTGGACTCCACAGCATGTTCAGCACCAGCATTGCCCCATTTGGTGTTGCAAGATGAAGATGCACTTCCCATTGGTCACAGGCTTCCTGTTCTCACCTTGGACAGTGCCTGAACTTGCCATGGGAGAAATATGTGGATGAGGCCAATAAAGGGGCCAATGGTGGTGACAATATTACTTTGCTAGTGTTGAAAGCAGCCCTGGTGAACAGGCACTCAGTACAGCCAAACCTGTTTACTCTGGCTTTCATCATCATGACTTAGGGATGCAGCTGTCACTGCACAAAAAGGCGCCACTGACTATTGAGTGGATAGGAGCTTTCTCTTAGGGAGGCAAGATAGCAGCATGATTCTATCTACCCAATCTCTTCTCTCTCAAATTTTCAATAAAATGTCCAAAGAGAAAGTCATCTGTATTAACATTGGAAACCAGGGGTGGGTGTCAACAGATCACAGACACCTGGAGGAATTTCTTAGCCATGTTGTGCAGAATGGATCGAAGTGAAAAATCCACTGGGAACTGACTTGAGACTCACAGATCGAAATAAGGGAGAGGGTGAGGACATGGCTAAAGAGGTTCCCAGGGCCAGAACATGTAGCCCCTTGTGGCTCACAGGAAGGCTGTTTTATTTACCCATTGAAGATATTGAAAGGTTTTAAAAAGTGGACTGATGTACTGGATTTCTATTTTTCACAGATTAAATCTGGTTGATGTAAGGAGAACCAAGGCAAGGATACAAAAGTGGGATGAAGAGATCAATCAAGGGGCTTGAACAAGGCTGGTGGCAATGGAAATGGAAGAAAACGAAACAAGCTAGTTGTCATGAAGTCAACTCTGATTCATATGTATCAGAGTATAACTGTTCTACATACAATTTTTGATGACTGATTCTTCAGAAGTAGGTCACCAGGCCTTTCTTCCAAGGTGCCTCTGGGTGGACTCAAACCTCAACCTTTCGGCTATCCGCCAAGCACATTAATCATTTATACCACCCAGGGACTCTGGAAACGGAAGAAAAGGGGTGCATGTGCTGTATATTTTGAAGGTATAATGATTGAATCAGATATCAGGGGTACCTGTCTCTGGGCGGTAGAATTGGGGGATGGATTTTTAGTCATCTCTTTTTTTCTGTTTTATAATTTTTCTACAAAGAACATTAATTGCTTCAATACATTTTTTAAAACTTAAAAACAAAACAAACCAAAAAGTTCTTCATGAATACACCAAAAAAGGGGACAACTTTTTCTGAACCAACTTCCAAATAAGAAAAAAATTTCAAAAGAAAGACAAAACAGGGGTACAACTAGCTGCTGGCATGTGTAAGTGGGCACGAATCTCTGCATCTCTGTATTTGGCTAGGGCACTAGTTCTCAGATTTTTTTTTTTTCCCCAGCACTGGAATTCCTTCTTCAAACAAATCTTTCCAGAGGCCCTACATATGACAGAGATCACAGGGCCACTGCTCTGAATGAATGCATAGGGGATCCTGAGTTCCACTTGCTGTACTTATGGGCCCCAATTCTTCCCCAGGAACAAAGACCAAGGCACCTCTAGGAGTGAGATCAACAATGGTTTTACTTTTTCTTTTCTGTTTTCTTGGCTTTAGGGATTTAAGCCAAGGCAGCGTGGTTTGATGCATGTGATATGTGGGTGACAGACACAGCTGAGTGGAAGCCTGGCTTCAATCCTTAGTCAATCACAGCCATCATTGTGTGCTGGCAGAATAAATGTATTTTGAAGGCAGTAGAGCACTGATTAGAAGATACCATGCTTTACTTAGATGCGAAAATGAGAAAAGGAAGCCTTTTGTCTTTCAAGAAAAGAAAAAACAAGCAAGAAACGAGAACATGATTTGCAATCAAAATGCCTGCCCCAGCTTGGGCTTAAACCAAATATTTCTTTGATTTTCCGCTTGAATCTGGGCAGTTGTTGAGGAAATTTGAGCAAGTCCCAAAGCTGAGGTAGCAGGGCCAGTCTAGCTAAGAAGACTGGGCAATCATTACCCTTGTCTGTTACCACCCAGACGATGGAGTAATGCGATTGCTCCTACCAAGATGAGTTTGCCGCACAGCTCTACCAGTTTATGAATTAAGGTGGGGGACCATACCTTTCAGAGTGCTTTATGTGGGAAGAGGTTCATGGGAGAATAGGTTAAGAGAGCATTGTTTTCCCCCACTGTGGGCCTCCCACCCCATCCTAACGGTTCCCTGGTAGCTGCCTGCCCTGTTCTCACACGACTCTGCACTCCTGGCCACTGATGATATGCCAAGGCTGGCCATGGACCAGGCTGGACCAATCCCCACACCTCCTCCCCACAATTCTAGCTGACTTTCTCAGAGATGGCGATCTAATGCATGTTGGCCCAGTGACTGCCTTACCAAGCTTTTTAGATATGAAACCAAGAACATCAGGTAAACTTTTTCTGGCAAATAAAGAGGTAAGCATTGATATTTTATTTCATGCTTCAGTAGGTGAATGGATAAGCAAATCATGGTACGCCCACGCATTGGAATCCTGTTGTTGTTAGGTGCCTTGGAATCGATTTTGACTCATGGCAACACAATGTGACAGGGTAGAACTACAGAACAGTAAAAAGGAAGGAACTATTAATACACACATCAACTGGGGTTAACCTCAAAGTTACTACACTAAATGAGAGAAGCCAGTCTCTAAAGGCTGTATACTATACGATTCCATTTTATGACATTCTCAAAAAGACAAATCTATATGATGGGGAACATATCAGTGGTTGCCAAGAGATATGGTGGGAATAGGGTGTGACTGTAAAGAGATTTTGTGAGAGTTTTGGGGGCTATTAAACTGTTCTGTATCCTGATTGTGGTGATAGTTATTCAAGTCTATACATGTATTACAATTCATAATTTTTTTAAGATGAAAAAGTTAATTTTTTTGTATGATACTTTTTAAAATAAAAATTCAGAACTATTTAAAAAAAATCTTTCTCACCTACATGGGGTGGTCAAAAGGAAGCAAATATGGCTGATTTATGAAAGACAGAGAATAGAGAAGACTAGAACTGTTGAGAGGTGAGGAAATATGAGATGAACCAGAACCTTGTTGGGTCCAGTTATTCCAGGAGCAGTTGCAGTCTCATTCTTGGCTTCCACGAGGCAAGCTTACAATCTTATAATAAATTTTCTTTTGTGTATAAACTAGTTCAGTCAGGCCATTTCATTAACAAGCCAGAATCCTAACTAATTTAGTAAGGAATTGCTGGTTCAATTTTGCATTAGTTGTTCTAGTGCTGGAGGGTAGCTTTTTCTTCACAAAAGTAATAATGAAAGGATAGCTATTTTGCAGATAATATCATCTCAGTATTTACGGGTTTTACCACATGGATCATAAAACTCACATTCCCAATTCCTGAACCACTAAGTCCTAAACTTTGCTAAGAAGTCTTGCTCCCCAAGGTTCCCTAATAATGCTGTGAGTGCTCATTAAATATAAGAAATGTTTAAGTGACATTTATTATTATATACAGTTTAGCTAGCCTTATGGGGTAGTTTCTACAAAGCATGCCAGGAAAAGTCCCATGTTTCTACCCTGCTAGTAAAGCTTCCTTCTAGAGTGGGGATGGGGGTGAGGGAAGTCCCGTATAGAGACCAGCTATTCTTCGTTTCTGACCCCAAAAGTGACAAACACCTGGGGTATCCAGCAGGCTTATTTTATTGGTCTTCACAGAGATCTGTCTCTTCTCGCATTCCCCTAGGGCCAGATCCTGTGAACATATCCTCTATTCAGGACTGAAATTTTTCTCACTAGTACAAGGGGTGTCTTAGGCTGGGTTCTCTAGAGAAGCAAAACCAGTAAAGCATATAATATATATATATATATGACAAACCTATTGCCGCCAAGTCAATGCTGACTCATAGCAACCCTACAGGACAGAGTAGAACTGCCCCACAGGGTTTCCAGGGAGCACCTCGTAGATTCGAACTACCGACCTTTTGGTTAGCAGCCATAGCACTTAACCACTACACCTTCAGGGTTTCCATAAATATATAGAGAGAGATTTATTTCAAGGAAATAGCTCACATAGTTGTAGAGGCTCTAACGTCCCAAGTCCATGGGTCAGTATAGAGGCTTCTCCTGATTCACGCAGCCACAGGGGCTGGCAAACCCAAGATTGTCAGGTTAGAGAGCAGGGTTGTTGCTCACAGGCTGTGAAGATGGACAAATTTCAAGATTGGCAGCCAAGACCACAGGTAAGCTGCTAGCTCAAGTTGCAAGAACTGGAGGCTAGAAGAACAGGAGCCAGCTCCAGGATCCAAAATGAGCAAAAGCCCCCAGCCTGCCAGAACTCAATGCAGGTCACACGTCCTTCAACCAATTGGCTACTCACAGTAGATCCCATCAAAGGGGTAACCGCACTTCAAATCCCAACAGGGAAGTGACCATAACATCACACGAATGCCAAAACACGGAGAATCATGGCCCAGCCAAGTTGACGCACAATCTTAACTATCACAAGGGGTAAAAGAAGGAACTGCACATTCATTCATATGTTTATTCATTTATACACCAACCATTAATAAATCTCTAGTTTCCTTCAGTGTGGCAGGTAGTTTGCTAGGATACAAACATGAGCGAGACAGTGTTCATGGTCAAGGAGCTCATAGTTTTATAGGAGAAACAGACTTTCCAATAAATCTGTCTATACAGTAGAGGCAGATCAATATTCAGAAATGGCACCAAGGAAGGAGGGAAGAACAAAGGTGGTACAGGGTGGCTGCTTGGAGAAAGCGGCACATGGGTTGTAAAGGATGAGAAGGAGTTTGCCATGCTTCCAAGTGGAGAAAGGGGCACTCAGAATGCAAGAGGATATTAAACTGTGCAATGAATTTGGGAGACTCAAAGGGGTCTGGTGCAGTGCAGAGGGGGCTAAAGAGGTAAGCAAAAGCAAGACAAAATCTTGGATTTTGTCTTGATGGGGTTGAGCAACTGGGCTGGTGTTTTAAACAGACAAGTAACATGCACAAATTTGCATTAAAAAATATCACTTTGGTGGCAATGTGAACAGCTAATTACAGATAGGCCAAATTTAGAGGCAGGGAGATAAATCAGGAACACAAGGTTTTAATCCAGGTGAGAGAATTAAGTGGCAGTGAGGGCAAAAGTGAGAGGATAAATTGAGAAGGGAGAACTGATAATGCTCGGTGACTAACTGGGTGTAGGGCTGAAAGATGAAAGAGACAAGGATGCTGCTCACATTGATAATTCATGATCACAGATAGACAGTGGGATGATGGTGTCAAGGAAGAAGAGGGCAAACAGAAGAAAGAACAAGGTGGGAGTTGAGTCAGGCGGATATGATAAATATTAAATTCAAGAGGGAAGCTGTTCTTTCCACTATAAAGAAGACAAAACAAATCAGCATGGAGCCCTGTCACTGGAACAGGACTTTAATTATGTCAATATAGGAATGCTCTGCATATCTTGTTTTATCTCTTTCTAGTACATTTAGAAGAAACAATGAATGAGGAGCTTGAAGAGGCAGGATGAGGAACCTCGGGAATTTTTAGCAGACTGGGAAGGAATTGGTTGCTAATCACAAAGGTCAGCATTTTGAATCCACCAGCTGCTACTTTGAAGCCCTATAGGGCAGTTCTACTGTGTCCTATAGAGTTGCTATAGTTGGAACCAACTTGTCAGCAAGGGTTTCTGGTTTATCAGGATTGGAGGAAGACTCATTAACAACCTGAGTTATGCTGACAACACAACCTTGCTTGCTGAAAGCAAAGAGAACTTGAAGTACTTACTGATGAAGATCAAAGAATACAGCCTTTAGTATGGATTGCACCTCAGCATAAAAAAAGACAACAAAAATTCTCACACTGGACCAATAAGCAACATCACGATAAACAGAGAAAATATTGAAGTTGCCAAGGGTTTCATTTTAACTGGATCCATAATCAATGCCCACGGAAGCAGCACGCAAGAAATCAAAGGACATATTGCATTGGACAAATCTGCTGCAGAAGACCTCTTTAAAGTGTTAAAAACTGAAGATGTCACTTTGAGGACTAAGGCGGTGAGGCTGACCCAAGACATGGTATTTTCAATTTTCATATGCATGTGAAAGCTGGACAATGAATAAAGAAGACTGAAGGAGAATTGGTGCCTTTGAATTATGGTGTTGGCAAAGAATATTGAATGTATCATTGATTACCAAAAGAATGAACAAATCTGTCTTGGGAGAAGTATAGCCAGTCTGCTTCTTAGAAGTGAGGATGGTGAGACTTGTGTCATGTACTTTGGATATGTTATCAGGAAGGACCATCATGCTCGGTAAAGTAGGGGTTCAGTGAAAAAGAGGAAGATCTTCAATGAGTTGGATTGACACAGTGGCTGCAACAGTGGTCTCAAACATAGCAACGATTGTGGGGATGGCACAGGACTGGGTAGTATTTTGTTTTGTTATACATAGGGTCGCTTTGAGTTGGAACCAACTTGATGGCACCTAACAACAACAGCAATAACAACATCTGAAACACTCATGGCCAGGCAGTGAGTGATAAAGAGGTGAAGCCACTTTGATGATGAGTAGCCCACAACGTTGAACGCAAAGTGATGAAAGATGGTAATGATGCCAAGCTCAACGAAATAATTTAAACTATCAATCTAATCACCATCTGTGCATAAGGTTAGATTTAGGGAAAGCTCAAAACATTTTAGAAACAGTGAGAAAGGCATAGGTCCTTTTAACTATGAAAGTTGCTCTTGGTCACCAAGACTTGGTATAAAATTAAGATCACCATTTTAATATGGAATTCTATTTTTTATTTGAAAACTGAGAAAGATGTGCCCATGCATGTCTTATTACTGCAATAAACAAAAAGACAGCAACGGCAACCCTGTTTCTCTGAGAGATCATGTGTTTGATTTTAAAGGTTGATTTTACAAAACAGAATTGATGATTTCAAAGCAATTATCACTACGTTTATATTCACAAAATTTACAGTATAGTAGAATTTCTCTTAAACAGTCTCAACTAATCAGCAGACGAACGATTATTCCCCGTTCTCCCCTGGCCCATACTCAGGTTGGTTACTGTTAAGAATGCCAGCTCTTGGTATCCACCAGATGAGTTGCGTACTTACCAAGAGTGAGCTGTGTTTGTTCCTCATCTAACTCTATTTGTTATTTTATATACACTGGTGGTGTAGTGGTTAAGAGCTATGGCTGCTAACCAAAAGGTTAGCAGTTCAAATCCACCAGGTGCTCCCTGGAAACTCTATGGGACGGTTCTACTCTGTCCCATAGAGTTGCTATGAGTCAGAATTGACTTGACAGCAACAGGTTTTTTTTTTAATGTGGTGTACTTAAATATCCCATTATCTGATAAAATGCAATTGCAAAAAGAGAGATGAAAGCTTCTGAAAAATTTAACAAAGACAAATTGCTTAAAAAAAAAAAATGCTGTTGAATTCTGTTGGGTGAAACAGCTGTGAATGACCAAAAGTGAAAGTCAATATCCAGAGGAAATATTCAGATTTTTTGGCAAGTGTCTTTTGGTGCTCACTCCAGTTTACAGAACCTGAAGCTGAGTAATAGATTTAGAATCACAAATTAAGTGTGAGCTATGCAAGAAAGACCACATAGAACTCCCACTGCTGTTTCTTCTATTTCAAAGCCATAATATTATATCAAAGATTATCATGGGAATATATTTGCTTTGAGTTAACACCAATTTTTTTTTTATCATTTTACAGGCACACACACAAAAAATGTCATTTTTCCCTCTCACTTTAACCCAAATTTTGATTACCCGTCTGCCTGCAGGTCTCCACAACAGCTAATAAGCGAGCATCTGCTGTACTTTGCCCATCAACTAACAGAACTTCAGTTATCAGCGAAATACTGATGCCTCCCAAATCTCTACAATTTATCACTCTGCTAATTTAAGAACAATTTGTTGTTGTTGTTAGCTGCCCAACTCATGGCAACCCCTTGCACAATAGAAGGTAATGCTGCTCAGTCCCGTACCTTCCCCACGATCAGTTGTGGATCGCCATGCAGACCACTGTGATCCATAGGATTTTCATTGGCTGATTTTTGGAGGTAGATTGCCGACTTCCTTAAGGTTTGTCCCATTCTGGGAGCTCCTCTGACACCTGTTAAGCATCATAGCAACGCACAAGCCTCCACAGACAGATGGATGGTGGTGGCACATGAGGTAAATTGGCAGGAATCAGGCCTGGGTCTCCTGCGTTGAAGGTGAGAATTCTACCACTGAACCACCACTGCCCCAAGGTCCGTTAATCAACTGAGAGTAGGACCCTAGTGGTCACGGTCCCCAGACCTTCTGTTAGCCCAAGACAGGAACCATTCCCAAAGCCGACTCTTCAGACAGGGATTAGACTGGACAGTGGGATAGAAAATGATACCGGTGAAGAATGAGCTTCTTGGATCAAGTAGACACATGAGACTATGTTGACATCTCCTGTCTGGAGGGGAGGTGAGAGGGCAGAGGAGGTCAGAAACTGGCCAGATGGACATGAAAAGAGAGAGTGAAGGGAAGGAGTGTGCTGTCTCATTAGGGGTGAGCAATTAGGAGTATATAGCAAGCCGTGTATAAATTTTTGTATGAGAAACTAACTTGATTTGTAAACTTTCACTTAAAGCACACACACAAAAAAAGATCCGTTAATCAGATGGACAAAAAATATCTAAATTCAACATCTAAAACCATATCCGTCTCATCCTCCCCCCTCCACCGCCCCACCTGAAGCCTGCTGCTCCTCCTGTACTTCTTATCTCACTGGGCCCAAAGCAATCCAAATGCAGTCTTCACAGCTCATTTCTTCTTGGTCCACCACCCCTGCATCTAATAAGTTCCTAAGAGGTGTGTGTGTGAGACAGTGAGTGTGAACTCTTATCTCTTAGACCCCCACACATCTGTGCAGTTCTCTCCAACCACACTGCCACTTTTCTGCTCCAGGCCACCGTTATCCTACTCCTGAATCACTTCAACAAGCTTCTAACTGATCCCTCTGCTTCAAGCTTGTTCCAATTCAACTATTCTCCTTACCACAAAGTGACGTTTCTAAAATATAAGTGTGATCATGTGAGTCCCTTCATGAATTTCTTGATTAAAATTCTATGGTTTCTAGGACATTATGCTGAGTGAAATAAGTCAATCACAAAAGGACAAATGTTGTATGAGGCCACTGTTATAAAGAAATAAGAAAAGGTTTATACACAGAAAAAAAAAAAAAGCTCTTTGATGGTTACCAGGGATAAGAGCGGGAGAGAAGGAAAACTACCGAATAGATAGAACACACACGTTAATATTGGTAAAGGGAAAGGCAATAGACAACATGGGAGAAGTCAACAAAACATGACCAAGGCATGGGAGGATACTGAGAGGAATGTAAGAACAAAGGCCAATAATGGTAATTGCTATAGCATAAACAATCCTGAACAATAGTATTAACAAACACTAATTTACAAAGAGGTACATAGGTAGATAGCTATGCCAAGAGGTGTGGGAGGGTGTAAGGGAACACACCCACCTGCAGATATAGGTTTTGTGGTGTATATTTCTACACACATAACTGTAGGTGCTGCTTACATCTTTTTTTTTTTAATAACTTTTATTAAGCTTCAAGTGAACGTTTACAAATCCAATCAGTCTGTCACATATAAGTTTACATACATCTTACTCCGTACTCCCACTTGCTCTCCCCCTCTTGAGTCAGCCCTTTCAGTCTCTCCTTTCTTGACAATTTTGCCGGCTTCCCTCTCTCTCTATCCTCCCATCCCCCCTCCAGACAAGAGTTGCCAACACAATCTCAAGTGTCCACCTGATATAATTAGCTCACTCTTCATCAGCGTCTCTCTCCCACCCGCTGACCAGTCCCTTTCATGTCTGATGAGTTGTCTTCGGGGATGGTTCCTGTCCGGTGCCAGCAGGAGGTCTGGGGAGCATGGCCACCGGGATTCCTCTAGTCTCAGTCAGACCATTAAGTTTGGTCTTTTTATGAGAATTTGGGGTCTGTATCCCACTGATCTCCTGCTCCCTCAGGGGTCCTCTGCTGTGCTCCCTGTCAGGGCAGTCATCGATTGTGGCCGGGCACCAACTAGTTCTTCTGGTCTCAGGATGATGTAGGTCTCTGGTTCATGTGGCCCTTTCTGTCTCTTGGGCTCTTAGTTGTCGTGTGGCCTTGGTGTTCTTCATTTTCCTTTGCTCCAGGTGGGTTGAGACCAATTGATGCATCTTAGATGGCCGCTTGTTAGCATTTAAGACCCCAGACGCCACATTTCAAAGTGGGATGCAGAATGATTTCATAATAGAATTATTTTGCCAATTGACTTAGAAGTCCCCGCAAACCATCTTCCCCAGACCCCCGCGCTTGCTCCGCTGACCTTTGAAGCATTCATTTTATCCCGGAAACTTCTTTGCTTTTGGTCCAGTCCAATTGAGCTGACCTTCCATGTATTGAGTGTTTTCTTTCCCTTCACCTAAAGCAGTTCTTATCTACTGATTAATCAATAAAAAACCCTCTCCCACCCTCCCTCCCTCCCCCCCTCGTAACCACAAAAGTATGTGTTCTTCTCAGGTTTACTATTTCTCAAGATCTTATAATAGTGGTCTTATACAATATTTGTCCTTTTGCCTCTGACTAATTTCGCTCAGCATAATGCCTTCCAGGTTCCTAGGGTAATTATAGATGAATAAGTTTTTAGTGCTGTCATTTTGATGCCTTTTTATGTGTGTTGTTGACAATTTCATTTTTCCGCATACTTTTTTGTGCTGAGGCGTTTTTCTTAGTAAATTGTGAGATCCTCATTTTCATAGTGTTTGACTTTATGTTAGTTGAGTCGTTACGTTTTTCTTGGCTTTTATCTTGAGTTATAGAGTTGTTATACCTTTTTGTGGTTACCTTATTATTTACCCCTATTTTTATAAGTAAAAACCTAACTTGTATTGTTCTATATCGCCTTGTATCACTCTCCATATGGCAGTTCAAAGCCTCCTATATTTAGTCCCTCTTTTTGATTATTGTGATCTTTTACCTGTTGACTTCCATGATACCCTGTTATGTGTATTTTTTTTAATTAATCTTAATTTGTTTGTTTTTGTGATTTCCCTATTTGAGTTGATATCAGGACGTTCTGTTTTGTGACCTTGTGTTGTGCTGATATCTGATATTATTGGTCCTCTGACCAAACAATATCCGTTAGTATTTCTTGTAGCTTTGGTTTGGTTTTTGCAAATTTTCTAAACTTGTGTTTGTCTGTAAATATCTTAATTTCGCCTTCATATTTCAGAGAGAGTTTTGCTGGATATATGATCCTTGGCTGGCAGTTTTTCTCCTTCAGTGTTCTGTATATGTCGTCCCATTCCCTTCTTGCCTGCATGGTTTCTGCTGAGTAGTCTAAACTTATTCTTATTGATTCTCCCTTGAAGGAAACCTTTCTTTTCTCCCTGGCTGCTTTTAAAATTTTCTGTTTATCTTTGGTTTTGGTGAGTTTGATGCTAATATGTCTTGGTGTTTTTCTTTTTGGATCAATCTTAAATGGGGTTCGATGAGCATCTTGGATAGCTATCCTTTCGTCTTTCATGATGTCAGGGAAGTTTTCTGTCAGGAGTTCTTCAACTATTTTCTCTGTGTTTTCTGTCCCCCCTCCCTGTTCTGGGACTCCAATCACCCGCAGGTTATCCTTCTTGATAGAGTCCCACATAATTCTTAGGGTTTCTTCATTTTTTTAAATTCTTTTATCTGATTTTTTTTTCAGCTATGTTGGTGTTGATTCCCTGGTCCTCCAGATGTCCCAGTCTGCATTCTAATTGCTCGAGTCTGCTCCTCTGACTTCCTAGTGTGTTGTCTAATTCTGTAATTTTATTGTTAATCTTTTGGATTTCTACATGTTGTCTCTCTATGGATTCTTGCAACTTATTAATTTTTCCACTATGTTCTTGAATAATCTTTTTGAGTTCTTCAACAGTTTTATTGGTGTGTTCCTTGGCTTTTTCTGCAGTTATCCTAATTTCATTTGTGATATCTTTAAGCATTCTGTAAATTAGTTTTTTATATTCTGTATCTGATAATTCCAGGATTGTGTCTTCATTTGGGAAAGATTTTGATTCTTTTGTTTGGGGGGTTGGAGAAGCTGTCATGGTCTGCTTCTTTAAGTGGTTTGATATGGATTGTTGTCTCCGAGCCATCACTGGGAAACTAGTTTTTCCAGAAAATCCGCTAAAAAAAAAAATGCAGTCAGACCCCTATCAGAGTTCTCCCTCTGGCTCAGGCTATTCGGATGTTAATGAAGCCGCCTGGGGAGGGTGGGGGAGGGAACAGAGAGATAGGAGAGTAGCACCTCAGAATATAGCCAGAGTTGCTTGTCTTGCTTGGAACGACTACTATATCTGAGATTCCCGCGGACGCGTCGCCTATGTGTGCTGGCTGTGTGGAGACTGCCTGGGGGGTCTGGCCCGCTGGAGTCACGGT
Source organism: Loxodonta africana (assembly GCF_030014295.1). NCBI lineage: Eukaryota > Metazoa > Chordata > Mammalia > Proboscidea > Elephantidae > Loxodonta > Loxodonta africana. The sequence continues at coordinate 30,600,870 of NC_087356.1, forward strand.
CAGATCCTCTGCTTCCAGCCCCACGCCCAGCGTCAAGGCTCCCCTACTGGGATGGTGCACTCTCGACTCCAAAATCAGTCGCTGCCTCCCGGGGACTTCTCGTCCCTCCAGCCGCGTGGCCGTGCCGCCCTCGCGAACCAGGTGGGCCCCCTCCCGGGGTTAGTTCAGATGGGTGGATCAGCTCCCCGTGCTTGTGCCGTGGCCGAGTGTCCCGGCTGGGATGCTGTTCTCCCCGCTCCAATACCAGTCGCTGCCTCCCGGGGACTTCTCCTATCGGCTGCGTCCCATGCCGCCCGCGTGACCCGGCTGGGCCCCTTCCCGGGGTTAGTTCAGGGGGGTGGAGCAGCTCTCCGTGTTTATGCCGTACCTGCGTCCAGTCCAAATCCCGGCGAGACGGTTCCCCGGCTGGGACACTGCTCTTCCTTCTCCAAGACTAGTCACTGCCTCCCGGGGACTTCTCCTACCGGCTGCGTCCCACGCCGCTCACGGAACCGGCTGGTCTCCCTCCCGGGGTTAGTTCAGGGGGGTGGAGCAGCTCTCTGTGCTTGTGCCGTACCTGACTGGTACGCTGGCTCCAGGCTCTGGAAACAATCGCTGCTTCCCCGTATTAGTTCGTTCTCCGTCTCTAAATCTGTGTTTGTTGTTCAGGGTTCGTAGATTGTTATGTATGTGATCGATTCACTTGTTTTTCCGTGTCTTTGTTGTAAGAGGGATCCGAGGTAGCGTCTGCCTAGTCCGCCATCTTGGCTCCGCCCTCTCAGGTGCTGCTTACATCTTAATACAGACGATAGAGCACACAAGGGCCACAGTCAGGGCAAGTTCTTAGACATAACCAAATACCTCGCAGGAGAAGCTCCTAGGCTCGAAGGCAAAGGACAATAGGCTCAGGGAACATTTATGCCAATTGGCACAACATAGTTCATAAAGACAAAGTTCTGCATCCTACTGCATCTGAGGCCTTAAAAGCTTGCGAGCAGAATCTAAAATACAACTATTGGTTTCTTTCCATCTGGAGCAAAGGAGGATGAAGAAAACCAAAGACTCGAGGGGGCAATTAGTCCAAAGGACTAATGGATCGTATGAACCAGAGCCTATGCAACCCCAAGACCATAAGAACTAGATAGTGCCTACATACCATTGCCAACTGCTCTGACTGGGATCACAAAACAGGGTCCCAGACAGAGTGAGAGAAAAATTGTTGTGAGAAAAATTGTAGAACAAAAAACCAAATTCATTAAAAAGGCCAGACTTACCAGTCTGACAGAGACTGGAGGAACCCCTGAGACTATGGCCTTAAGACACCCTTCTGAATTGGAACTGAAGCCATTCCTGGAGCCTTTTCTGGCCAAACCATAGACATGTCCATAAAATAAACAACAATACCAGAGAGGAATGTGCTTCTTAGATCAACCAATTATATGAAATCAGAAGGGCAACATTTGCCTAAAAGCAAAGATAAGAAGGCTGGAAGGGGTAGAAAATCAGGACGAAAGGAAATAGGGGACCTAGGACGGAAATCAGGAGAGTGCTGACATTGTGGGGAATGACACCAATGGCATGGAGCGCTTTATATTCAACTATTGATGGGAAAAGAATTTGCTCTGTAAGCTTCCACTGAATGCACAATGAAAAAAAGTCCACCTTTTTTATTTTTTTAGCCAGAGATAGGCCTATGAAACAAACAATAACACAGGTGAGGAACATGCTTCTTAGTTCAGTCTAAGAAGAGACCAAATGAGCAACACCTGCCCAAAAGCAAAGAAGAGAAGGCAGGAAGGGCCAGGAAAACTGAACAAATGGACACGGGGAACCCAGGCTGGAACGGTAAAGAGAGAGTACTGTCCCATTGCTGGGATGGCAACCAATGTCACAAAAAAAATTGTGTAAACATTTTTGAATGAGAAAATAATTTGCACTGTAAACTTTCACCTAAAGCACAATAAAAGTAAAAAAAAAAAAAATTCTATGTTTTCCCTTTGTTATTATAATAAAGTCCAAATTCCTTAAATTAACAGGGTTTACAAGGCCTTGCAGGAGCTATCCTCCTAATTATGGCTTCAGCCTCAGATATTACCACTCCCCTTTGACATGCTAAACACCAGCTGTAATAAACGTCTTTCCCTTCTGGCATATATTAAGGTCCTCTTGCCTCCCAGGCTTTGAGTGTTCTCTTTCCTCTTCTCGGTACACTCTTCTGCCCACCTCTCCCCACCACCTGCCAATAAAAAAAAAATCTCCTGATTGCTTCCCACTCATTTTATAATCCTTATCACAGGCATCGCTTCCACAAAACACCAACCAGGCTGGTTTAGATGTCTTCCTAAGAGTTTCCAAAGCACCCTGTGCCTTCTCTTCCATAGGCCTTGTCATTCTGTGTTGTCACTGTCTCCTTATAAAGTCCACAGTAGTGTCTTGTGCACGGTTACATGCTCAGAGCCTGATATAGAGGACTTTCTTAATAAAGGCCTGCCGAATGCACAATCCAATGAAAGTGTCCCCACGAAGAGCCCTGTTCTAACAGTGGAACCTCCTTTTCTGGGGGACAGTCTTCCTCGCTTTCAATGGATACTTTACCTTTTTTAGTGTTTACAAAAAACACGCCTTCTCATGATCTGCCTCCTTCTCCCACATACAAATAATAGGTTTCAGTCACTTCTCTTGACATATAATTGAGTCAGCCATGAGCTGGAAATGAGAAATTTTTATTTTATAGCCCCATAATAAAGCCGTCCGTCATCAGCATTGTAAGGCATATAATTTCATTTAATCTAAGGGATTGCATTTTCTGTGATAGGAAGTGAAACTTTCTTGCATTAATTTATTTACTTAGCATGTATTAAGCACTATTCTGTGCCTTGGTGGTGCAATGGTTAAGAGCTACGGCTGCTAACCGCAAGGTGGGCAGTTTGAATTCACCAGTCACTCCATGGAAATCCTATGGGGCAGCTCTACTCTGTTGTATAGGGTCACTATGAGTCAGAATCGACTCAAAGGCAACGGGCTGGTTGGTACTGTGTGCATAATCACCGGTCCACAATCAGGCAAAAAAGAAGTCCATCATAAACTCCAGACTGACTTCTCTGTGTTGTTGTTTGTTGTTCTTAGTTGCCATCAAGTTGGTTCCAAGTCATGGCGACCTATGCATAATAGAACAAAATGTTGCCTGGTCCTGCACCATCATGATCATTGGTAAGTTTGAGTTCATTATTGCCGCTATTGTGCCAATCCACCTCAGTGAGGGTTTCCCTCTGGGTTAGGCATGACACGCTGGGGAGAAACTGAAGTGTGTTCTGCCAGGCCAGGAACTCAGAGCAGCTCTCAATTCTTATCATTCTGAAAATTTGCCTGAAAGAGAACTAACCAGCTAGATGATGACCCCAGAGACAAAGCAGCAGAATAGGTTAGTTTTTATTGACTATAATCTACTCCAGGTCACTTGTTTGTTTATATAAATTACTAACTTGTATCATAAGGTAACCTAAACTAACCCATTGCCTTCGAGTCAATGCAGACTCATAGCGACCCTATAGGACAGAGCAGAACTGCCCCATAGGGTTTCCAAGGAGTGGCTGGTGGATTCTAACTGTTGACCTCTTTGGTTAACAGCCAGGCTCTTAAGCACTGCACCACCAGGGATCTATCCTAAACTGAGGCGGGATGGGGGGTGGGAGTATTTTAATTAATTTCTAATATTTAAAATACAGATTTACAGATTTATTTGAAAAAAAATTCTTTTGCACATTGGCTAGTTAAAATCGTTGCTGCCCCTTTTGAATGGGTCAAATTCTCTCCTGTGCCCACCCAGCTGCTTCACTCACTCCCAGGCCTGCCTGCCCCCTGCGGGCTTTTAAGACTGTGACCCTTTGACTCAGCATAAAGACTAAACTCTTAGGATAAAAGACCCATTCACAGTGCACCCAGCTCACCCCTCCAGCATCATTTCTTCCACGTCCCTGTATTCTATTTACTCTGAGCTAATGGAAAGAAGTCACTTACATAAGGAGCACTGATGATGCAGTGGTTAAAGCACTCAGATGCTAACTGAAGGATTGATGTTCCATATCCACCAGCCACTCCTCAGGAGAAAGATGTGGCAGTCTGCTTCTGTAAAGATTTACAACCTTGGAAACCCTATGGGGCAGTTCTACTCTGTTCTCTAGGGTCACTATGACTTGGAATCGGCTCAGCCACAGTGGGTTTTTGTTCTTATATCTCTATCCAGGAACAAACTGTTCCATTTCCCTGGCTAATGCCTGTTTAATAAGAACGAGAAAAAGAGTCAGGGGTAGGGTGGGGGGCACGTGGTAAGAACTAGTTCTAGAAAGGCTGTGGCATTCCTCCTCAGACAGGGCAGCCAAAGAAATTAGTGCCCTCCGGTGCTGAACGGGTACAGACCTGAGTCTAAGACCATCAAATTGGCTTTAGAATAAATTGTTTCCATTAGCAGACAAGTTAAGGGCACTGTGGCCCTGCCTGCCAGCTCTGCCTGTTTCGCACATCACAAGGCAAATGCTGACAACACCCTGGTGCTGTTTTTGTCATTACCAAGAGGGGTCACGGCAACACCTATCTGGCTGCTTTGGGCAAAAGGACAAAAGAACTCGGAGAAGAAGCAGGAACTTGGTGACAATTCATCTTATGGAAAGATTGTATTATAAAGCCATTTTTTTTACAGAAAAAAAGAAGATGTTTTCTTTTTCAATACATAATATAAAAACTAGGGTTTTTTTTTTTTTTTCAAGTGTGGGCAGCAGTTGTGTATATGCCCAGTAGAGGGAAGTCTCTCACCTGCTTACAAAGGTAATGTTCATTGCATAGTAACATTCAGATTTATAGGGGTAAATAAGAACAATAACTGGAAAATGGCTTGATATAAAAATCAAACTAATTAGGCTTAGTAGTGAGACAGAAAAGAGGAAGAGAGTATAAATAGGTACTAAGGTCCTAGGGGGGAAACCCTGGTGGCACAGTGCTTAAGAGCTACGGCTGCTAACCAAAAGGTCAGCAGTTTGAATGCACCAGGCGCTCTTTGGAAGCCCTATGGGGCAGTTCTACTCTGTCCTATAGGATCACTATGAATCGGAATCGACTTAGCTGCAATGGGTTTGGCTTTTGGTGCTTTAAGGTACTGGAGACATTACAAAGTTTTCTTTGGTCCAGACTTCCTGGGTCATAGAAAGATTTTAAGACCTAGCCTCTTCTGACTGTAGAGTGTATAGCAAAGAGCCCAGGGTCTCCATCCTAAGAAGTCCCAGCTAGTGAGATATAGATTTCCCCAGCTACAGTTGGGGAAATGGAGGCACAAAGTAGTTAAGTAATTTGCCCAAGGTCATTCTGCTGCTAAGTGTTGGAGCCAGGATTCGGACTTAAGGGTCTGGTTTCAAGTCCTTGACCCTTGGCCTCCAGGCTAGGATGTCTCTCTAAGCGATGCATCTTTAATTTCCATATCTATAAAATGTAACATTCTGTCAATAAGGAAACCGCACCCTACTGTTAAAGTAGGAGAGGCTAGATATGTAAGGCATTATAGTGGCTCTGACTTCAGGCTTTCAGAGCCCCAAGAGACTCACTAGAGAACTAGAGAAGAAAGTGGCAGAAAGAGTTATAAGACAGAGCTCATTGCTCAGACTCGGTTTCTGTGAAAGTACTGACTTAGGAGATAAAATCGGAGCCATTATCCCTCTGTTCTTGAGCATAAAAAATGTGACCCGGTTGGAGCTGGACTCACAAGGACACAACTGGGCCCTGAGGCATAAGGACAATAAACAAAATACCCATTGCTGTGGAGTCAATTCCAACTCATAGCAACCCTATAGGACAGAGCAGAGCTGCCCCATAGGGTTTCCAAGGAGCACCTGTTGGATTCACACTGCTGACCTTTCGGTTAGCAGCCGTAGCTCTTCACCACTACACCATCAGGGTTTCCATAAAGACAACAGCTAGGACAATCTTGGAAAACATCTTTTAGGGAACCTTTCACATAAACTAATCAAACAGAGCACAAAATACCTGCACACTTTGAACTCTTACCTTTTTCTATAGGCATTTAGTAAATAGTGAGATTTGCTGGACCCATGAAGACCCTCCTGACTGTTGCCAATGAAACCTGCACCAATGATTATTAAGAAAGACAAGTCCAAATGTAAAATCACAGTGATTTAGCAGTTTTTAGCCAATCTGCGAAAAGATGAAGCTTTCAGTGATTTTACCCATTTGTAATGTTAATATATATACTGATGATTCTCTAACGTTCCTGGGATTAGGACAGACATGGCTCTGGCAGCATGCTTGTCCGTTTCCGATTTTTGCCTCTTTGAACGTATGCCGAATAAAGCTTTTACTATAACTTTGTGGTGATTTTACCTTAGGACAGCACCATTCCATACACCATGGCCAATAACATTCCTGCTCACTGCTCTAGACAAGGCGTTGGCAAACCACTTCTGTAAAAGCCCAGATAGTGGATATTTTAGTCTTTGCAACCCATCTGTCTCTGTTGCTACTACTCAACTCAGTCATTGTAGCAAGACAGCAACTACAGTTAATATGTAAATTAGTGGGAGTAGCTGTGTTCCAATAAGAGTTATTTATGGACACTGCAATTTAAATTTTACATGCTTTCCACGTGCCACAAAATATTCTTCTTTTGATTTGCTTTGACCACTAAAAAATGTAACAAACATTTTCACCTTGCAGGTTATACAAAGACAGGCAGGCAGGATTTAGCCTTAGGGCCCTAGTGTACCTACCCATTCTTCTTGGAAATCAGCTAGAGTGGAGTGGTTGGTGGGGGAGGGGGAAGCCTGATTACCACCTACAAGCCAGCAAAATTCACATCTTCCCTAGAATAAAGAACCATTTTGGTAAGCTAGGAGTCCCTCTTAATGTGCACTGCTGCAAACCTGCTAACCAAAATGTTAGCTGTTTGAGTCCACCCAAAGATACCTCTAAGAAAGACCTGATAATCTAGTTGGGAAAAAATCAGCCATTGAAAGCCTTATGGAGCGCAGTTCTACTCTGACATACATGAGGTCACCATGAATTGGAATCAACTTCATGGCAACTGGTTGTTTTTGTTGCTTTGTTTAGTTTTAGATAAGCAAAACTCACTAGCAGAGTGGCTCCCAAACCTGGTAATACAACAGAATTATCCAGGGTATTTGTTAAACATACAAATAAAAGTTCAATCTTCTGCTCCATGAATTCTCATTCGCTGTTCTGGTGGGACCAGGAATCTATTATTTTAAGAGCAACCAATTGATCTAGGTCAGAGGTCTTCAAAATGGGGTTTTCACTCCCAGAGAATATAAAAGTATCTACTAAGGTGTGAGAAGGAAATAAGAGAACTACTTTCCATGAAGAAGACAATTAAGCTTTACAAATTTGTAACATATGCACTGATGTCAGCCCCCTCACTGGGTCTATATTTTACATTTAACGTGGTCCTCTAGCATGAGCAAAACAAGGAGCTTCCTGAGGGAAAAGTGGACATCCTCCAATATGAAGGAACCAACAGAGGTACCTTCACTCCTGTATCGACTCTCAGCGCGTTGCTTAAAGAGGAGCCCAGGACCAAGAACTACTGAGACAATCTCGAAGAAGAAAAAAAGTAAGGAGATTAATTTACCAAATCTCAAAACTCCTTATAAATCTGTGTTCATTAATTGTGGTAATGCTCCAGGGATGGACAGATATGTTACAGAGATGTCCTGCAGAACAGTGGGAGAGGGGATAGACTATTTAACAAACGACAATGGAGTAATTGGTTATCCCTATGGAAAAAATGAAATTAGATCCCTAACTTTCTTCATCAATAAAAATTAATTTTCAGGAGGGATAAATGCTTAAGTATGAAACAGAACATTTTTTTTTTTTAACTTTTAGAAGAAAATATAAGAGAATAACTTTTTGGTTTCAGAGTAGGGTAGGATTTCTTCCGTAAGACACACAAAAAAATATAAACCATAAATGTAAAGACTGATAAATCCAACTCCACTAAAATAAAAGCTTATGTCTAACAAGAGATGCCGCAAACAGACCAAGAGATTTACAAGGCATATAACCAGCAAAGAAACCCTGGGGGTGTAGTGGATAAGAGCTATGGTCGGCAGTTTGAACCCACCATGTGCTCCCTGGAAACTCTACGGGGCAGTTCTACTCTGTCCTATAGGGTCACTATGAGTTGGAATTGACTGGATCGCAGTTTTTTTTTAATAACCAACAAAGGGTTATATCCAGAGTTTGTAAAGAACCACCACAAATTAGTAAGAGCAAAACAACCCAGTAGTAAAAAGGGGCAAAGAATATGAATGTGTAATTCATAGAGGGGGAAACCCTGGATGCACAATAATATATGGAAAGGTGGTGTAGTAGTTAAGTGCTATGGCTGTTAACCAAGAGATTGGCAGTTTGAATCCGCGAGGTGTTCCTTGGAAGCCCTATGGGGCAGTTCTACTCTGTTCTATAGGGTCGCTATGTGTCGGAATCAACTCCATGGCAGTGGGTTTTTTTTCATACCTGTGGATGTAATCTCATTCAGGAATAGGGTTTTCTTTATTATGCTAATGAGGTCATATTAACATAAGGTGTGTCTTAAACCTAATGATTTTTGCAATACAAAAAGAGCAGATTGGACAGAAGGAAGCACAAATGGGCGAAGAGAGATGCCACGTGAGGATCTCCAATAAATTGAAGAACGCGGGGGCTACAGAGTTCAACAGATAAAGAAAACCTTTCGCTAGAGCCAGCACCATGAATTCAGAATTATAGCTCCTGAACCCTGGTGGCATAGTGGTTTAGTGCTACAGCTGCTAACCAAAAGGTTGGTAGTTCAAAGCCAGCAAGTGTTCCTTGGAAACTCTATGCGGCAGTTCTACTCTGTCCTGTAGAGTCACTAAGAGTTGAAATTAACTCGATGACAATGAGTTTAGTTTGGTTTTTGGTTGTATGTTTTTACACTTTACCACACGTGTATGAATCCCTAAGTAATGTTCAGCATTGTTTTGCCTGTTTTAAAACTGTATGTATTATTGTGCAATTTGCCTTTTCTCACTAATATTGTATATTTAGAATTTTATCCTTGCTAATAACACCACCACCCACTACTGTCAAATTCCAACTCATAGCGACCCTATAGGATGGAATAGAACTGCCCCATAGGGTTTCCAAGGCTATAAATCTTTATCGAAGCAGGCGGCCACATCTTTCTCCCTCGAAAGGCTGGCGGGTTTGAACCACTGACCTTTCAGTCAGCAGCTGAGCACTTAATTACTGTGCTACCGGTGCTCTTTTTATACTTGTTAATAGCAAAAAACCAAAACCAAACCCAGTGCTGTCGATTGGATTCCAACTCGTAGCGACCCTATAGGACAGAGTAGAACTGCCCCATAGAGTGTCCTAGGAGCACCTGGCAGATTCAAACTGCTGACCCTTTGGTTAGCAGCCAAAGAATTTAACCACTACACCACCAGGGTTTCCATACTTGTTAATACATGTAACTGATTCATTCACTTTGAACATTGCATAAAAGACCATTTAATAGACCACAATTTAGTTATCCAATTCTCCCATCCATGCACATTCATGTTTATCCGATGTTTTGCTACCATAAACAATGCAGCTATGACAGTTCTAGTACATACCTTCTCTTGGAACAGACGTGAGAGTTTCTCTAGGGCATATTCAAACTGCCAACCTTTTAGTTAGCAGCCAAGCTCTTTAACCACTATGCCGCTTGGCTCCAAAAACATGCAAAACGAAAAAACCAAACCCGTTGCTGTCAAGTCGATTTCGACTCATAGCAACCTTATAGAACAGAGTAAAACTGCCCCATAGAGTTTCCAAGGAGCTCCTCGTGGATTCGAACTGCTGACTTTTTGGTTAGCAGTCATAGGTCTTAACCACTACACCACCAGGGTTTCCAGAACCACGCAAAGGGTTGCTAAATTCAGGAATGATAATTCGGACGGAGATTCTTTCAGGGAAGACAGTGAGGCTGGGAAGGGGGAAGGGAATACAAAGAGTTCCAACTGTATCTGTAAGGTTTTCTTTCTTTAAAACAGTATGAAATAGTGCAAAACGTTGGGATCCGACAGGGTCTGGTGGTGTTGGTAGTGTAATTCTCTGCACTTTTCTGTATGAGTGAAATATGTCATAGTAAATATGATTTAAAAGAAGAATATAGTTAGACATCAGATCATAAACCAAAATGTACAAACTTCTGTAGTAGATGAGGGAGGAAGAAGTCACAGACAAATTTTGTCACTTATTAACAGTGTCTAAGAACGGGGCTGTTGTGGGGTGGTAAAAGCTTAGAGAGAAATAATAGAATCAACATACATCTCTATTTGCCCTAGACAGGCTTAGTTTATGCCTCTTGCCCTAAGGTGATTATTAAGAGTGCTCCCTTTCGTTTTGAAGGAATTCTGGTGGCTCAGTGGTTAAGTGCTTGGCTGCTAACTTAAAGGTTGGTGGTTCGAACCCACGAGCTGCTCCATGGGAAAAAGATGTGACAATCTTTATCTGTAGAAATGGGGCAGTTCTACTCTGTCCTATAGGGTCATTATGAGTCAGGATGGATTCTATGGCACTGGTTTTTTTTTTTGTCTTTCATTTTCAAAAGTTCCCTAGTTTGGAAGATCAATTATCTGGATACCCTGATTATAAAGCCTGTGTCCGATGATGCAGCCTATGGGAAATGGATACAGGGTTTGCCTGGTAAGACAAGAGGGGCTCATTAAGTGGATAAAGAGCTACAGACATGGGGCAATTTCAAAAGAACAGTAATAGTAGCCAGTATTCAATAGGTCTTTTATCTGAAGACCCCACAGTTCTCATCTTTTCTTTAGAATCATGTCAGTTTAGAACATAGATCTGTGGTCTTCTAATTGTCTCAAAGACATGGCTTTGGGAGTAAAAAGGCCTACAGATTAAGCTCACAGACCTGACCTTGCACAAAAATCACCTGAATGGTGGGGGGTCGGGGGGTGGAGGTTGAAAAATACACATATGTGGGTACCAATCTCACCTCAGATAATTGATTCAAAATCTATAGAGTTGTGGCCATAGAACCCATATTTTTTCTACTCTCCTAGTAACTCTGGTGCATGGTTACACAGAAATTTGTCATGAATACCAGGACTTTGATACCCATTGCCATCAAGTCGATTCTGACTCGTAGCAACGCTATAGGACGGAGCAGAACTGCCTCCATGGGGTTTCCAAGAAGCAACTGGTGGATTCAGACTGCAGGCTTTTGGATCAGCGGCCAAGCTCTTAACTACTACACCAGGGCTCCAGGACTCTAATAGCTGTGCTATTTTAAATAACAACTTATTGTCGATAGCTAAAGTTTTACATGTTAAATTTAGATTTTAGGTTATTTAGCGTACATAGTCTCACCTCTTACCTTAATCTATTGATTTTCTAGTTTCATTATATATAGGTTACAGTCAGGCCCTTCTCATGGATGGGTATCTGCTATTGAGATTAAGAGAAGGTCAGGGTCCGGGATCTGCCATATGCTTACCGTGGCCTGTCCTAGCACCCTTGCCAGTAAGGTGCCCATGTGTTCATGAAAGGCAAAGCCAAGTCAAGGAATACTTGATTAGTGCCCTTAACTCACACGGTCATATGAAGCTCTAACAGTGGTCACTGGCTAAAGCAGAAGCCAAAGGGCTCCTGCTGTGTTGACAAGCCAAGCTACATAGGACTTCCCTTCTCAAGGCCTCAAGCTGGTTCCTGTTGTGTATCTAAGGGGGTGGGCTGATAAAGTAGAGGGTCAGTAAAAATGAGGGAAACCCTCAATAAGGTAGATTGAGACAATAGCTGCAACAAACATACCAATGAGGGGGAGGAGCCAAGACGGCCGCTTAGTCAGACACACCACTCTGACCTAACAATCCGAGAACACTGAGCATCAAATGAAAGGGTAAAGAATTGGATGAAACACTGATTGCGAGAAGACGCTGAATGAAAACAGCAAACAGATGACAGCATCACCCACATACCAATCAAGATAAAGAATTCAAAAAATAAAATAAAGGTACAAGGCTGAAAAAATGAGCCAGAGACATCAATCTGTAAGTGACAACTTCAAAATAAAAAGAGGGAACTAGTAGTGTAGTTACAGAACTTCCATATGGAGTTGAAGTCAAGGTGATATCAAGCTATAACAAATTGTTTTAAACTTAGGAAGATAAAGGTAAATTTCAGGATAACCATAAAGAAAATTAATAAACCTACTCACCAAAATAAAAAAAGAAGAAAACTATAAAGATTCAGTAAACACAAATCAACAAAAATGAAGGAAATGAAAAAAAAAAACTACATAAACAAAGAGTATACAAAAGTAAGCACAACAAAGAAATTGTTAACACCACACACACACACAAAAAAACAAACAAAACACACAACTAAATGACAGCAGTTAATTCACACCTATTGATAATCACACGGAATGTAAATGGGTTAAATGCACCAGTCAAGAAACGGAGAGTAACAGAAAGATAAAAAAAAGAAGAAAAAAAATGTTGTCTAGAACATCAATATGTTGTCTACAAGAGACATATCTTAGAAACAAAGATAAAAATAAGCTAAAAATCAAAGGATGGAAAAAAATATATCAAGCAAACAGTACCCAAAAAAGGGCAGGAGTGGCAATATTAATCTCTAATAAAATAGACTTTAAGGCAAGGTTCACCACAAAAGAGAAGAAATGGCATTGTATAACAATTAAAGGCTCAACTCACCAAGAGGACATAACCATAATAAATATTTATGTACACAATGACAGAGTGCCCAGATAAAAACAAACTCTAACAGCATTACAAAGAGAAATAGGCAGTTCCACAATAATAGGAGGAGACTTTAACATGCTACTTTCAATGAAGGACAGAACAACTAGAAAGAAACTTCAGCAAAGATTCAAAAGATCAAAACATTACAATCACCAACCTGACTGCATAGAAATATACAGAGCACTCCACCCAACAGCAGCACGGTACGCATTCTTCTCCAATGCACATGGATCATTCTCCAGAATAGATAATATTTTAAGCCAGAAAGCCTCAATAAATCCAAAACTATCAAAATAGTACAAAGCATCTTCTCTGATCACAACACTTTAAAACAGAAATCAAAAGAAAGAAGAACAAGGAAAAAAATCCCATACATGAAAACTGAATAACAATTTTTTAAAAAACCACTGAGTAATAGATGAAATTAAAAATGAAATTTAAAAAATTCCTAGAATCAAACAAGAATGAAAGCACAAAGTATCAAAACCTTTGGGGCACAGCAAAAGGGGTACTCAGATGTCAATTTATAACAATAAATACACACATCAAAAAAGAAGAAAGGTCCAAAATCAATACCTTAACCCTACAACATGAAAAAAAGAACAGCAAAAGAAGCCCACGGCCACAGGAAGAAAGGAAATAATAAAGATTAGATCAGAAATAAATGACTCAAAAACAGTAAAAACATCAAAAGAATCAACAAGACTAGAAGTGGGTTCTTTGAAAAGATCAATAAAATCAACAAACCAATGGCTAAAACGACAAAAGAAGGAGAAGATGCAGATAGCCCAAATAAGAAATAAGATCCGTGATGTTGCAACAGAACCAACTGAAATAAAAAGGATCACAACAGAATATTATGAAAAATTATACTGTAATAAATTAGAAAACATAGAAGAAATGGGCAAATTTCTAGAAACACACCACTTACCCAAATTAACACAAACTGAGGTAGAGAATCTGAACAGACCCGTAACAAAAGAGATTGAAGAGGTCATTAAAAAAAAACTCCCAACCAAAAAAAAGCCCTGGCTCAGATGATTTCTCAAGAGAATTCTACCAAACATTCAGAGAAGAGTTGGCACCAATACTACTCAAAATATTCCAGAACATAGAAAAGGAAGGAATACTCCTGAATAAATTCTATGAAGACAGCATAACCATGAAAACAAAGCCAGGCAAAGACACCACTAATAAAACTATAGACAAATATCCCTCATGAATATAGCATAGAAATTCTCAACGAAATTATAGCCAATAGAATTCAACAGCATATCAAAAAATAGTACATCATGACCAACCAGGCTTCATACAAGGTATGCCAGGATAGTTTAACATTAGAAAATCGATCAACCTAATCCACCACATAAATAAAATAAGGAGTAAGAATCACATGATTATCCCAACGCAGAAAAGGCCTTAGATAAAGTCCAACATCCATTCCTGATAAAAACTCTCAGCAAAATAGGCATAGAAGGACAATTCCTCAATGTAGCTGAGGTCATATACACAAAGCTGACAGTCAACATTATTCTCAATGGAGAGAGACTGAATGCATCCTCCTTGAGAAGGGAACCAGACAAGGATACCCTTTATCATCCTTCTTATTCAGCGTTGTACTGGAAGCCCTAGCTAGAGCAATAAGTCAATAAAGAGGAAAAAAAGGCCATGCAAATTAGTAAGGAAGAAGTAAAACTAACCCTATTCATAGATGGCATGATCATATACATAGAAAATTCCAGAGATTCCACAAGAAAATTACTGGAACTAATAGATTCAGAAAAGTGGCAGGGTACAAGATAAACATGAAAAATCAGTTGGATTCCTCTACACCAACAAAGAGAACTCCAAAAAGGAAATCAGGAAAACAATACCTTTTTAAATAGCCCTCAAAAAGATAACATACTTAGGAATAAATCTAACTAGCGACATACAAGACTTATACAAGAAAAAAGGAAAAGTATAAAATGCTACTGCAAGAAACCAAGAGACCTACATATATGGAAAAATATACCATGCTCATGGATAGGAAGACTGTCATGGATTGAATTATGTCCCCCCAGAAATGTGTGTATCAACTTGGTTAGGCCATAATTCCCAGCACTGTGTGGTTGTCTTACATTTTGTGATTGTAATTTTATGGTGAGAGTATTAGGGTGGGATTGTAACACCACCCTTACTCAGGTCACCTCCCTGATCCAAGGTAAAGGGAGTTTCCCTGGGGTGTGGCCTGCATCACCTTTTATCTCTTAAGGGAAAGGGAAACCAGCAGAGTTGGGGACCTCATACCACCAAGAAAGCAGCACCAGTAGCAGAACACATCCTTTGGACCTGGGGTCCTGTGTCTGAGAAGCTCCTCAACCATGGGAAGATTGAGGACAAGGACCTTCCTCCAGAGCCGACAGAGAGAGAAAGCCTTCCCCTGGAGCTGATGCCTTAAATTTGAACTTTTAGCTGACTTTACAGTGAGGAAATAAATTTCTCTTTGTTAAAGCCATCCATCTGCGGTATTTCTGTTATGGCAGCCCTAGACGACTAAGACAAAGACTTAATATTGTGAGAATGTCAATACTACATAAAGTGATCTATAGATATTATGCAATCCCAATCCAAATTCTAACAACATTCTTTAAAGGGATGGAAAAACTAATAATCAACTTTGTATAGAAAGGAAAGAGGCCCTGGAAAAGGAAAGCATTATTGAAGAAGAACAAAGTAAGAGGCCTCACACTCTGGGATCTCAGAACCTACTATACAGCAACAATAGTCAAAACAGCCCGGTGCTGGTATGATGAAAGACACATAGACCAATGGAACAGAATTGAAAACCCAAAAGTAAATGTGTTCACATGTGGACAGCTGGTCTTTGACAAAGGCTTGAAGTCCATTAAATGGGGAAGAGAAAATTTCTTTAACAAAATGGTGCTGGCAAAACTGGATATTCATTTGCAGAAAAATGAAACAAGCTCCATACCACACATCATAAACAAAACCTAACTCAAAATGGATCAAAGACCTAAATGTAAAACCTAAAATTATAGAGATTATGGAAGAAAAAATAGGGACAACACTAAACCAAAAACCAAACCCATTGCCGTTGAGTCCATTGGACTCAAAGCAATCCTATAGGACAGAGTAGAACTAGAACTGTCCCGTAGTGTTTCCAAGGGGCAGCTGGTACATTCAAACTCCGAGTCCGTCTCAGTGGTGACCTCACCTCTTTGGCCCTGGCAGGCCCAGTTCTTCTGCCCCCTGGGTATGGCAGCCCTGCCCGCTCAGCTTTGGATGGTGACTCTATCCTCTTGGCCCATCTTAATGGCAGCCCCACACTTCAGAACCAAATAGGCAAAGATCCAACTCTTTGAAACCTAAGAGGCTGTGGCCCTACCCTTTGAAACCTAGAAGGCAACTCCGCTTCCTGTGTTCTTTTCAACAGTTCTGCTGATCTCCAAGCTGCTCCAGGGATAGTCTTTTTCTTTTCTTGGAGGACAACAGACTTAGCTCCTTTGGTCTGTTTCTTGCCTGTAGAATTCCAAGAGGCAGACAGCATTCTTTCCTTTCATTTTCACTCTGTCCCTTTCAGTCTACGCTGATAGGTTTACTGCTGTGGTAGATGGTTAGATTCATCAGTTATAGGCTTAATCTCTTTAGCAAAGACTGTGTAGTCACATCCTTGGTGAAAATTCTAGGACATGTGTCCTTAGTTTGTAAAACAGAATTTTCCAAATCTTTAAGTTTTGTTTTCATTTTCACACAGTTCGTTTTAAAGTCAATTTCTTTCCTTTCACATTTTACTATAAGTGGCAAGAAGAAACTTCATGGCTCCTTTAAGAACTTGCTTAGAAATCTCCTTAGCCAGATATCCAACTTTGACTCCCAGGTTGGGAGGAGAGAATATATTTCCCCTCTGTAACCAAAATATCATCACTCCCCACTTCTCTGTCAGTGTCCTCACCATTCCTCAGGCTCAAGTCTAGTGTCTCTGTGGATATATCAGAAAGGAATTTTATGTACAGTCATTTAAAATTGTTTTGAACGGATAGAAAACCTGGATCAGATGGGCATTTTCTGCTGATCTAGGATGAGAAGAGTTCTGTATTATAAAATTTACTCATATATTTAAAAAAAAAAAAAAGTCATTGAA
Source organism: Loxodonta africana (assembly GCF_030014295.1). Taxonomy (NCBI): domain Eukaryota; kingdom Metazoa; phylum Chordata; class Mammalia; order Proboscidea; family Elephantidae; genus Loxodonta; species Loxodonta africana. Next base: position 30,617,811 of record NC_087356.1, read on the forward strand.
TTCATTCCAGCTCATAAAAAAAAAAAAAAAACAGCTCATGGCAACCCCATATTTATCAGAGTAGAACTGAGCTCCATAGAGTTTTTAATGGCTGACTTTTCAGAATTAGGTCACCAGGCCCTTCTTCCAAGGCACCTCTGCGTGGACTTGAACCTCCAACTTTTAGGTTAGCAGCCAAGTGTGTTAACCATTTGCACCATTTAGGGACTCCCTCTCATGAACGGGAATTCATTATTTTCCCACAAAGGACTTTGGTCAACAAGAAATAACTTAGTATGCTGGTAAATGAAGCACCTACAACACATGGAGGTAGACAATACTGGTAATAAGAATGTACTGATAAGGCCATGCTCCCTGTGAAAGAAGGCAAATACTACGAGCACATGATGTTCAGCTGGCATAGGAGGTGTTCTCCTTTTGGTTTTTCTTCAGTTGGTTCCTTCAATATGGCTAATTGATGTGCATATACTTTTAACATGCATTTATCTGGGCTTCCTTATGTCATCGAGTTTTCATTCTCCTAAAACCTGAGCACTTCAGGGAAACAAAGGCAGGTCCATGGCTATGTTCCCAGCTACCAGTGTTTTCTCTCTCCTTGGAACTTCCAGCACTTTGCATCTTTCAGTCTTTCTTTTATCACATTATACTTTGCAAAGCAGTTACCATGCACTTCTTTATCTCCTCTGCAGACTGAGGTAGGGGTACAGTGCACCCTCTGCAGAGCCTGGCACAGTGTCTTGAACACTGTGCTCAGTAAATCCTTGTGGAAATGATGCAAGCTGAAACTCCAGAATGTATGCCAAGGAGTCTCTGGGGAAAAAACTGTGTGCTTTAAAAATTTTCTACTCTTGGCGTCTGGGGTCTTAAATGCTAGCATGCGGCCATCTAAGATGCATCAATTTGTCTCACCCACCTGGATCAAAGGAGAATGAAGAACACCAATGACACAAGGTAATTACGAGCTCAAGAGACAGGGCCACATAAACCAGAGACTACATCAGCCTGAGACCAGAAGAGCTAGATGGTGCCTGGCTACAACCAATGACAGCCCTGCCAGGGAGCACAACAGAGAACCCCTGAAGGAGCAGGACAGCAGTGAGATGCAGACCCCAAATTCTCATAAAAAGACCAGACTTAATGGTCTGACTGAGACTGGAAGGACCCTGGTGGTCACGGCCCCCAGACCTTCTGTTGCCCCAGGACAGGAACCATTCCCAAAGCCTACTCTTCAGACAGGGATTGGACTGGACAATGGGTTGGAGAGAGATGCTGGTAAAGAATGAGCTTCTTGGATCAGGTGGACACTTGAGACTATGTTGGCATCTACTCCCTGGAGGGGAGATGAGAAGGTTGAGGGGGTTAGAAGCTGGCAAAATGGACGTGAAAAGAGAGAGTGGAGGGAGGGAGAGGTCTACCTCATTGAGGGGAGAGCAACTGGGAGCACGTAGCAAGGTGTATATAAGCTTTTGTGTGAGAGACTGATCGATTTGTAAACTTTCACTTAAAGCGCAATAAAAATTTAAAAAAAATTTCTACTCTTTCATAGGTTTTTTTTTTATGTTAAATAATAGAATCTTTCAGACATACCCAGAGATTGCTTTATTTGTTCATTTTCACTAAAATATGACATATTTTCTCAATCGACGAGTTCAAACGGCCTGGCAGAAACCAACCTGAAATGTTGATGTTAGGCGCCATTGAGTCAGCTCTGACTCATAGTGACTCTACGTACAATAGTACAAAACACTGCCTGGTCCTGTGCCATCCTCACAATTGCTATTCTTGAGCCCACTATTGCAGCCACTGTGTCAATACATCTTCCTCTTTTTGGATGACCCTCCACTTTACCAAGAATGATGTTGTTTTCTAGTGACTGGTCCCTCCTGATAACATGTCCAAAGTACATGAGATGAAGTCTTGCCACCCTTGCTTCCAGTGAGCATTCTGGCTGTACTTCTTCCAAGGCAGATTTGTTCGTTCTTCTGGCAGTCCATGGTATACTCAATGTTCTTCGCCAAGACCATAATTCAAAACTCGAAATACTGCAATTAATATTACCACTTTGTACATTAAAATTACCTCAATTGCAAAAGGGCTTTTGGATACTAAAACTTAACATTCAATCATTCACTCAGCACATGTTTCCTGAGAACATACTAAGGGCTGAGCATTGTGCTAGGAATACTGAGTAAGACAAATTTACTGATGGCATAGAACTTAGAGTCTAGTTGGGAAGACAAGCAAGAAAGCAAGGAATTACCTACCTAAATAACCTTTAAGCACTGGGTGCATAAGAGCATTTAAACTCAGTTAATACACTGCCCACCTCTCCATTTGCAACTTGTCAAGGTTGACCATCTGGTCTCTGTTTCCCACTGAACCAGGGAACATCAGTGTTTCCAACATCCTTCATACTTTCAGGGTTAGGCACAGGAGCAGAATTGGGCATCCTCAACACAGATGAGGTCCTTAGCAACATCTGCTGCCTTCCTGGCCCCTAGAGAAGTCTTTGCCTTCTGACACCCATCACCTAGAATGAACTGGTGGTGATGGGCTGCTGGTGAGCCATTATACCCACGTGTAAGTTGATTCATAAAGTTCAAAATCTACTCAGGGGATTGGGGAGAACCTCCAAAAGTAGCCTTCGATTTTCATGCCTTTTATATACTCATATCGTTCAGAAATAACTCAGAATTCTAGAGTCGGTTCCACTCTGGACCCAAATTTCTGAGATAGCCTTGGGAATTCCATGTATTGGTATCTCTTCTGAGACCTAGAACACAAGCAGTGCTCGCTTCAAATTTCGATTTTAATCAGTGTTATGCATTCAGCCTAAATGATTTAGGGCGGCTTTTCCCAAACTGTTCTGTGGACCCCTAATTCCAAGGGGTGGTAACTGGTGGTAACTGGCGATCTGCACAATGTAATGGGAGAAATGTTGTCTTAAGAGATACTGGTCTGTTTAGTGAACAGTTTAGTGAACAGTTTTGAATCCTAAGGGTTGTCTGTATCTGCGACAAATAACTGGTTGCCAGGGATACCACTGTGTGCAAATTATCCAAAACATTATTGAGCAGATGGATTATTAGTTGGAGGGGGAAAAATTCATCTGAACTTAAGAGGCAGGTGGAGATAAATATTCTGATTGCAAAGGAAGTCACAGGGTTTATATGGCTGACATAAAAGCACACTCATATAATTTTAAGGGCTCGCTTCCTTCCTGTTCTTCTGCCAACAGGGACGTCATTAGGTTTGAGGTCGACACCTGGCAGAAGCCATTCAGAACCTGTGGCCAACTAATGCAGCCATGCCCTATATCCCAGGCCTTCAGTCATCTGCCTCCCCTTCTCTTTCAGCCACGTTCCACGCTGCAGTTCTTCTGTCCCCTATTGATCTTACAACTGAGCTCTTCCTGGGGTGCCTTTTCCAAGTAATTTCTAAAACCTTTGCTCTGTAAGCAGCAATATCTCCTACACTCTGAACTTTCTCTGACAACTTTCCCTTGACCTCCTACTCAGCTTGCCTATAGGAGCTCACTATAGTTCCTTTCTTTTATTTTTCCTAAATTTTACTTATTTCATTGTTGAGAATATACACACCAAAACATACACCAATTCAGCAGTTTCTATGTGTACAATTTAGTGACATTGATTACATTCCTCACTCTCCTTTTCTGAGTTGTTCCTCCCTCATGAACACAAACTCACTGCCCTTTAAGGTTTCTATCTAATTGTTCGAGTTGCTGTTGTCAATTTGACCCCATAAAAATTTTTTTTTTTTTTTTTAGATAGTCCTTGGAGTCCTGGTGGCTCAGTGGCTTAGACCTTGGCTCGTAACCAAAAGACTGGCAGTCCGAATCTACGAGCCACTCCTTGGAAACTCTACGGGGCAGTTCTACTCTGCCCTTTAGGGCCACTATGAGTTGGAATCAGCTCGACGGCAACGGGTTTGGTTTTTTGTAAATAGCTCCTAAAAGAGCATAACGCTCAAGGCAGGCCTTTTTTACTAGTTGAGTTACGTTATTGTTTAGTTTTAAGATGACTTCAGGGGATATTTTTGGTTTAAAGTTTAAAGATTATTTCAGGGGAATAGTTTCAGAGGTTCATCCACCTTCCATGGCTCCAGGAAGTCTAGGGTCTATGAGAATTTGATATTATGTTCTGCATTTCCCCCATTTTGATCAGGTATCGTCTACGGAATCTTTGATCAAAATATTCAGTAATAGTAGCTGGGCACCATTCAGTTCTTGTCCCACGGCAAAGAAGGCAGTTTACCTCATGGAGACAATTAGCCACACATTCCATATCCTCCTTGCATTCCTGACTTTCCTTCTTCCTCTTTTGCTCCAGGTGAATAGAAATCAATTGTGCCTTAGATGGCTGCTTGTAAGCTTTTAAGACTCCAGGTACTATACAACGAACTAGGAAGTAAAACAGAAGCACTAAATACCTTATCAGGCTATGAAACCATGACCCTAAACCTCCAAACCAAGAAATCAAATCCCATGAGGTGTTTGATTGTACATAAGCAGCCTCAGCAGCTACTCTTTTTTGTTGTTTCAAATATATTTATCACACAACCTTTGTCAATTCAACTGTTTACAAGGGTACAGCATATTGACAGCAATTACAATAATCGGCTGTGCAATATCCTTAATCAGTGCAATTTTCCTTCACCGTTAACCTCTTTATTCCCCTTTCCTCCTATCCCTGGTAACCACTAATAAACTTTGGTCTCTATACATTTGCCTTTTCTTTTCTTTTTTTAAATTGTACTTTAGATTAAGGTTTACAGAGCAAACTAGTTCCTCATTAAACAATACACATACTGTTTTGTGACATTGGTTGCCAACATCGCGGCATGTCAACATTCTCCCCTTCTCAAACTTGGGTTCACCATTACCAGCTTTCCTGTCCCCTCCTGCCCTCTCATCCCTGCCCCTGGGCTGGTGTGCCTACTTAGTCTTATTTTGTTTTATGGGTCTGTATAATCTTTGGCTGAAGGGTGAACCTCAGGAGTGACTTCAGTATTGAACGGCATCCTGGGCCATACTCTTGGGGTTTCTCCAGTCTCTGTCAGGCCAGTAAGTTTGGTCTTTTTTTTTTTTTTTTGTGGGAAGTCTTTTTATTTCCTGAGACCTTCTGGTGAAGCCTATGATTCTTCTACAACCTTAGGAACGTAGGGCTGGTAAAGGTATTAGTTTCTCATTGCTGCTGTAAAAAATTTCCACAAACTTATTAACTAAAACTAACACAAATGTATTATCTTACAGCTCTGGAGGTTGGAAATCTAAAATGGATCTTTTTTGGGTGCAGTAGAAATCTACACAACTCAAGATACAGCAGTTCAACAATTTCTACGTGTACGATTCAGTGACATTGATTACATTCTGCAAGTTGTGCAACCATTCTTGCTATCTTTTTTCCAAATTATCCTACCATCAGGAACCTGTATTCAATTCACCCTAAAAAAAAATTCCCTCTTTTCCCTTTTTATCCCCTACTGATAACCACTAATAATTTTTGGTTTCTATAAACCCCTGGTGTGGTAGTGGTTGAGAGTTATGGCTGCTAACTAAAAGGCCAACAGTTCAAATCCACTAGGTGTTCCCTGGAAACCATATGGAGCAGTTCTACTCTGTCCTACAGGGTTGCTAAGAGTTGTTCAAGTCTCTGCTTCCAGATCATCTGGGTATATACTTAGAATTGCTAGGTCATATGGTAGTTCTATGTTCGACTTTTTGAGGAACAACCAAACTGCTTTCCACAGTGGCTGTACCAATTTACATCCCCACCAGCAATAGATGAGCGTTGCTTTTCCTCCACAACCTCCCGAACACCTAATATTTTTTGGTTTTTTTGTTTATCATTGCCATTCTAGTAGGGATGAGATGGTATCTCATTGTGGTTTTGACTTCCATCTCCCTAATGGCTAATGGGAAACCCTGGTGGTATAGCGGTTAAGAGCTACGGCTGCTAGCCAAAAGGTCAGCAGTTTAAATCCACCAGGCGCTTCTTGGAAACTCTATGGGGCAGTTCTACTCTGTCCTATAGGTAGCTATCAGTCAGCATCGACTTGGTGGCAATGGGCTTTTGTTTTGTTTTGTTTTAATAGCTAATGACTTTCAGCATCTTTTCCTGTGCTTGTTGGCCATTTCAATATCCTCTGGTGAAATTTCTGTTCAAGTCCTTTGCACATTTTCTGATTGAGTTGTTTGTCTTTTTGTTGTTAAATTGTAAAAGTATTTTATAAATTTAGAATATTAGACCCTTATCAAATATATGGTTCCCCAAAATTTCTCCCAATCTGTAGGTTGTAAGAATCATGTAAGACCTGCAGTGCTGGGTTGAACATAGAAGGTGGAGTGAAAGTTCTATCACATTGTCATATCTGGGTATCGTAGATGAAGACAGGAGAGACTGAAAAGTTGAAAGAGACAAAGAAATGGTTCATAGTAGAGAAAAGAATAAATTAAGGCAGACAAAACAGACCACCATCCATGTGTCAGTTTATCATACTGCAGTGGCTTGCATGTTGCTGTGATACTAGAAGCTATACTTCAAACACCAGCAGGGTCACTCATGGCGGACAAGTTTCAGTACAACTCCCAAACAAAGACAGACATGCTGGCAATTATGAGGATGACACAGAACCGGGCAACATTTTGTTCTGTTTTACATAAGGTTGCCATGAGTCAGAGTCAACTTAATGGAAGCTATCTATCTATCTTGAACTTAAGAAATCAACTTTGTCACACAATCAAGCCTTTGGGGCTCTGGAACAGCACACTGCAATAGGACCTTTTGCACAATCTCCAAAATTTCATTCGTTATTTTATTAATTCAAAAAATAAAGAGAAGTTGCTGTGAGACAGGCCCTGCATGCACCCTTAGAATTCACAGGTGAGTGAGATATGGTACAGCTGTTAGGGACTCAGAGATTCGTGGCATAAAGACAGTGCAAAGAGTCATATGGAGTGTGAAAGTGTAAGGAACAGCAAGGACACAAAGAAGGAATTAGACTCTATCTAGAAAAAACAACGAAGATATTCTTACCCCAGGGTAAGAAAGCAACTCATATCTTTGTTGTTGTTGTTAGTTGCCAGTGAAATTGGACCAATTGGTCCATGCCCAGCATGCAAGAAACCGAACTCTCAGATGCTGTGTTTTGAGAGGAAGAGCTTATTTTGCAGGCTAGTAAGTGGGAATTCAGGCTAGCAAGTGGGAATTTGACCTCAGATTGAGTTCCCCGATTTGTGCAAGCACTGTGCAGTTTATAGTTATACCTATTCATTTAGGGGTGGAGGGAACCATAGGCAGGATCAGAGGTGTTAGCTAGTCATAGTTTTTACTGAGTATTTATTACAAGGCAGGGCTAAGGCTCGGCACAGAAGTGGCTGACAGACTAAATGCTTTTGAAATGTGCTCATCGGTTGTCGTTGATGCATTTCCGGTGATTTTGGTTCCTTGGCATGAGTCTTTTTTAGTTCCTTGACATAAGTTCTCTTGTGTTATTGAGCGTGCATGGCAGCCCAGGGCGACCCCGTGTGTGTAGAGTAGAACTGCTTCATGAGATGTTGTTGGCTATCATCTTAACGGAAGCAGATCACCAGGCCTTTTTATCCAAGGTACCACTGGGCGGGTTTGAACCACCAACCATTTTAGGTTAGTTGTTGTTGGGTGCCGTCGACTCAATTTTTGACTCACAGCAACCTCATTTGACAGAGTAGAACTGCCCCCATAGGGTTTTCTAGGCTGTAATCTTTATGGGAGCAGATCACCAGGTCTTTCTCCATTGGAGCTGCTGGGTACGTTCAAACCACCAACCTTTTGGTTAGCAGCCAAGTGCTTAACTTAGTAGTCAATGGCAAACCATTTGCGCCACCTAGGGATCTCATAACTTTAGAACTTAAAAAAAAAAAAAAAATTATGAATTTTCAAATCAACCTTGGTCATGATGCAGATTTTCAAGAAGGTATCAACTGGGAAGAAATTGGAAGTTAAAAGTTTTGGCGCTATTTTTTTAAATGTTAAAGCCAGTACTCAGGAAGAGGGAATAATGTATCATGATCTTTAAAGCCTGATTTGGGCTACCAAACAATTAGATCAACACACCTTGTCTGAGCACATTAAAGGAGTCCATTTTCAGTTTGTGCAACCACAGCGTAGGTTGAGAAGATGAAGAAAGGCATAAGAAACAAGGCTCATGTTGCTCTGCCCAAAGCTGACTAGAAGAGCAAGAGGATGTGAATTTATCAGAACTGCCACTATGAGAAACAGGAGGCTGAAGCTTTTGGGACAACTATGATAATAGGCATGAGCCCTGGTGGCACAGTAGGTAAAGCACTAGGCTGCTAACTGAAATTTCAGTGGTTCAAATCCACCAGCAGCTCCACGGAAGAAAGATGTGGCAGTCTGCTTCCTTAAAGATTTACAGCTTTGGAAACCCTATGGGGCAGTTCCACTCTGCCCTACAGGGTCATTATGAATTGGTATGGACTCAACGGCAGTGGGTTTGTTTTTTTGTTTTTTTAATGGTAATAGGCAGAAAGTATTTACTGACCTACTTTGTTTTGACAAGGCAGAATATAAGAAATACATACGTGTAAGTAAAATATTAGAATAAAAGGGGAACAGTACCATGAGGAACATACAAATGAATTTCAAAATATTTACCATCAAAAGAGGAAAGGCAAGAAACAAGTTAACTTCACCCCTAACATGAAGGTGAATGGATGGATATCTTTGATAAACGTAAAATAACCCTAGCAAAATTTTTTTTTGCTAGGTGAAGGGAAATTGCTTCCAAAGTAGGAGAGTTATTCTGATCTTTAGAACTGCATCTAAAGTTTTGAATAAATTGTATTCATGAAGAATGAGTTGAGAGTAAGCATGTCTAGACATATGAAGTTGGAACCAGAGACTTCAAAAGCTCTTCCACCCCTAAGTGCAAGGATTTATCTTATCAATTTCTATCCTCTCACACAAAGTGCAATGTGGATGCTCCTGTTCAGTGGGTGTTGTCTTAGTTCCTTAGTGCAGCAGTAATAGAAATACCACAAGTGGGTGACTTTAAAAAATAGGATTATTTTCTTACAGATCTGGAGTCTAAAAGTTCAAATCAGGGTCTTCACCATTTCAATTTCTTTCTTGTAGGTCCCTGGTGTTCCTTGGTTCCTTGGCTTGTAGATGATCCTCACATGGCGTCTGTCTTCCCCTGTTTGTGCATACCTGTGTCTAATCTAAGGAGACCTGGTGATGCAGTGGTTAAGTGCTCAGCTGCTACCTGAAAGGTAGGTGGGAGAAAGATATGGAAGTCTGCTGCCATGAAGATTACAGCCTTGGAAAACCTATAAGGCAGGTCTACTCTGTCCTACAGGGTTGCTGAGTTGAAATCTACTCAATGGCAATGGGTTTGATTTTTTTGGTTTTTGTCTAATCTGCTCTTTTTATAACTCAAAAGTGATTAGGTTTAGAATTTACCTTATTTGGGCATGACCTCATTAACATAACATAGACAACTCTATTTCCAAACAGGATTACATCCACAGGTCCAGGGGTTAGAATTCCAACACATATTTTGGGGGAACAGAATTCATTCCATAACAGTGGCCTTTTGTATGGTCACTCAGAAACCCAGGCTCCTTCCATTTTGTGGCTCCACCATTCCCTCAGAATTCTGGGTCTTGTGCTTCCAGCCACCAGACAGGGAGGAGAGTGTAGAGGATCTCATGGGAAGCTTTATGACTCAGGCTTCAAAAGAAACAGCAAAGGTCAAGTAGGTAACCCTGTAACATTCCATGGGGCAGCATTTGGTCACATGACCACATCTAACTACAAGGAAAACTGAGAAATGTAGTCCATCTGCCCAAGAGAAGGAGAATGGAGCCCTGATGGAACAGAGGTTAAGAGCTCAGCTGCTAACCAAAAGGTCAGCAGTTGGAATCCACCAGGCGCTCCTTGGCAAAACCTACGGGGCAGTTCTGCTCTGTCCTATTGGGTTGCTATGAATCAGACAATGGGTTTGGCTTGGTTTTTGGATGAGTTGGAATTGACTCTACGGCACACAACAACAACATAGCTCAACAAATAGTTGCGTAATGCATATGATGTGACAAGTGCTGTGCATCTGCTGGGACCCAAGATAAACAAGGCAGACTCCCTGCCTTTGAGTACAAATGGATAATTTCAAAACAACATGGTAAGAGCAGTGATCATAGCAAGCACAGGATACATGGAAATTTAGAGGACAATTCTTAGTCCAACCTGGGGAAGACTTAGAAGGCTTCCTGGTAGAGGACACATTGATGCTGAGTCAAGAATGATCAGAAGATTGGGAAAAAAAGAATAAGGGAAAGAAGAAGCAACAGCCAGAACAAAGAGTGTGGAAGAGAATTACAAGTAATCCAGTATTACTGGAGTGCAAAGGAATGAGCAAGGATGGGTAGGAGCTGAAACTATAGGGTCCTGCCGTGGGGGACTTGGAGTACTATATAGAGGCATTTAGGAATTTCAATAAGCAATGGGAGGAAATTAGGGGTGCTTAAAAGAGGGATTGATACATAGGCAGCTAAGCATTTATAAGGGATCAGTCTGGTAGTTGTATTCAGGATGTCTTTATGGGAAGTAAGACTTGAAGGCCAGTTTGAAGGCTTTCATAATCATTCAGGCAGGAGATGATCTAAGGCTTGAATTAAGTTGTAGAGAAGGGATAGATGCAAAAAAAAAAAAATGAAGACCTAAAATGTGCTAATTAGTTATATGTGAGGGTTAAAGCAAAAGGAGCCTGCAATTGATCCCAGGCTTCTGATATGGGTAATCCTGTAACTTGTGCTGTCACTCATTGTCTGACATAGAAAATAGAAATAGAGCAGTTGATGAGTGCAGTTTGGGGAGTTTTTCAGTTATTTACTGTGTATCAAACCACCTCAAAATTCAGTGGCATAAAACAACAACCATTCATGAATTTTGTGGGCCAGGAATTTAGGCAGGGCTCAACAGGGATAGGTTATCTCTGTTCCACACGGTCTGGGGCTTTGGCTGTTGTTGTTGCTGTTAGGTGCTGTCGAGTAGGTTCCAACTCATAGCGACCCTATGCACAACAGAACGAACACTGCCCGGTCCTGCGCCACCCTCACAATCGTTGCTATGCTTGAGCTCATTGTTGCAGCCACTGTGTCAATCCACCTTGTTGAGGGTCTTCCTCTTTTCCACTGACCCTGTACTTTGCCAAGCATGATGTCCTTCTCCAGGGACTGATCCCTCCTGACAACATGTCCAACGTATATAAGACGCAGTCTCACTGTCCTTGCTTCTAAGGAGCATTCTCGTTGCACTTCTTCTAAGACATATTTGTTCGTTCTTTTGGCAGTCCATGGTATATTCAATATTCTTCGCCAACACCACAATTCAAAGGCGTCAACTCTTCTTCGGTCTTCCTTATTCATTGTCCAGCTTTCACATGCATATGATGTGATTGAAAATACCATGGCTTGGGTCAGGCGCACCTTAGTTTTCAAGGTGACATCTTTGCTCTTCAACCCCTTAAAGAGGTCCTTCGCAGCAGATTTACCCAATGCAATGCGTCTCTTGATTTCTTGACTGCTGCTTCCGTGGCTGTTGATTGTGGATCCAAGTAAAATTGAAATCCTTGACAACTTCAATCTTTTCTCCATTTATCATGATGTTGCTCATTGGTCCAGTTGTGAGGATTTTTGTTTTCTTTATGTTGAGGTGTAATCCATAGTGAAGGCTGTGGTCTCTGATCTTTATGAGTAAGTGCTTCAAGTCCTCTTCACTTTCAGCAAGCAAGGTTGTGTCATCTGCATAACGCAGGTTGTTAATGAGTCTTCCTCCAATCCTGCTGCCCCGTTCTTCTTCATATAGTCCAGCTTCTGGGATTATTTGCTCAGCATACAGATTGAATAGGTATGGTGAAAGAATACAACCCTGACGCGTATCTTTCCTGACTTTAAACCAATCAGTATCCCCTTGTTCTGTCTGAACAACTGCCTCCTAATCTATGTAAAGGTTCCTCATGAGCACAATTAAGTGTTCTGGAATTCCCATTCTTTGCAATGTTATCCATAATTTGTTATGATCCACACAGTCGAATGCCTTTGCATAGTCAATAGAGCACAGGTAAACAGCCTTCTGGTATTCTCTGCTTTAAGCCAGGATCCATCTGACATCAGCAATGACATCGCTTGTTCCATGTCCTCTTCTGAAACTGGCCTGAATTTCTGGCAGTTCTCTGTTGATACACTGCTGCAGCTGTTTTTGAATGATCTTCAGCAAAATTTTGCTTGCGTGTGATATTAATGATATAGTTGAGAGGAGTCAAATGGCTGAGAGCTGGAATCACATGGAGATTTCTTCACTCACATGTATGGGGTCTTCATGGGGATGGCTGGAAGGATGGGCTCAGCATTGTAGGAGGTTTAGCAGCACATCTGGCCTCTACTCACTACATACCAATAGCAACCCTCCTTCCAATTGTGAGAACCAAAAAATATCGTCCTGATATTGCCAATTGCAGGACAAATGTCTCCTGTGGTTGAGCACCAGTAAGCTATATAGGTATGAAACTTATCCAGGACTGGATAGAAATATGTAAAATCGATAGCATGCCATTAGAGCCAGTGGTTATTAGAGCCATTGCAGCATATGAGATATCTCAGGCTATGTGGAGTGAGAAGACCAGTGGGTTAAGGTTAGAACTATGGATGGATCAATATTAAGAGGTAAGAAAAAGGAAGAAGAGTGAGAAAACTAAAAAAAAAAAAAAAAAAGATAGAAAACCAAGAAAGATAAGAAACATGGGTATAGTAGTTATTGCTAGTGTCTGCCCAGTATCCTATTTCTACTGTCTTCTTGGCCAGGCCTAACCCCCTTGGCCACAGTCATTGGTCCAGGGATGGATACATCACACAAGCAAGACCAAGGAGTCCTTCCCTGTGATTTTATATTCAGAATTTTGGAGCAAGGTGTTTCTTTCCCCTGGGGTCCTTGTATTGGGCTTATATAAATCCAGAAGTGCCTGTGACATGTTCCCTACCACATGGCTGAGGTTCAGCTGAATATGCCATACATTGATAATGACCATCTGTGCCTTGCAGGTAAGGAGGAGGCTCTCAAGAGTAGGTGGTGGGAGCTCCCTTACACCTGAGGAGGATCTCTTGAGTTCCTAAGGCACCTTACCCTTTTGAAAGCCTTGTCAGACTTGTAATTATCAGCTAGTGCTTTTCTGTGGAACCTAGGAAGATCAGGAAGCTGCACCAAAAGTATCTCTTCCCATGCTACCTTGCTGCTGTGTACTGAGCTAGGTAAATAGTGAGACTGTGCTACACGAACACACATACACACAATCTGTAGGCTATGTGGGAACTTGATCCATGGCAAGAAATCCAACTTGTACCAACTCTAACACAAGTGTGTCACAATTTCATATGCAGTAGAAAGAAATGAGGCCAGTAGCAGAAAAAAGCAAATGTGAGACCTAAGAGGAAAGACCAACCTTTTCCTAACATTTGAGCCCCTCAATCCAGTCATTCTTGAGGCCAGATCCAACTCTGCCCTTCCCAGTTATGTGAGTCAATAAATGCTCTTAAGTTGGATATCTTTCTGTTGTAAACCACTGTTGTTGTTGTTAGGGGCTGTCAAGTTGGTTCTGACTCACAGCAACCCTATGTACAACAGAATGAAACACTGCCTGATCCTGTGCCACCCTCACAATCATTGCTATGTTTGAGCTCACTGTTGCAGCCACTATGTCACTCCATCTCGTTAAGGGTTTTCCTGTTTTTCACTGACCCTGTACTTTACCAAGCAAGATGTCCTTCTCCAGGAACTGGTCTCTCCTGACAACATGCCCAAAGTACTGAAATAAAGTCTAGCCACCCTCACTTCTAAGGAGCACTCTGGCTGTACTTCTCCCATGATAGACTTGTTCATTCTCCCGGAAGTTCACGGTATATTCAATATTCTTCAGCAACACTGTAATTCAAATATATCAATTCTTCAGTCTTCCTTATTCTTTGTCCAGCTTTCACATGCATATGAGGTGATTGAAAATATCACGGTTTGGGTCAGGCGTACCTTAGTCATCAAAGTGACATCTTTGATTTTTAACACTTTGAAGAGGTCTTTTGCAGCAGTTTTGCCCAATACACTACATCATTTGATTTCTTGACTGCTGCTTCCATGGTCATTGATTATGGCATAACTTCCAACATCACAGCAAAATGCAAGCCACCACAGTACGACAAATTGACAGATGAGCAGTGGTGTTGCAAACTAAAACGGCCTACTATAGACACTGGAACCAGGAATGGCATGGCAGATCTAAAAGATGGAGTCAAGACTGAATCAGAGCAAGGAAGGCAACAGTGGAGATGCCCTTATCTTAGGCTGAGAAGCAGAAATTTTTGTTATATGCAAATGAAGCAACTCGTTAAACTGTCAACTAGTGTATTTTTTGACTCAGGCTATGCCCCCACCACCCTAAAGACTGGAATTTTATGGACTTGGTAGAAAGGCATCAGGATATTGGAGTAAAAAGTGGAAAAACCAGATGCCCCAGCTCCCACCAAAACATTATCTACCACTGTAGCCCCTACCTAACAAGGGTCATAATCACTGCCTGTAATCAGCCTTGGATGCATCCTGGAAATAAAGTCAGCTCTAAATTGTTTCATTTTTGTCAGAGACACAGATCAAGATTCTGACTCACAGTGACCCTATAGGACAGATTAGAACTGGCCTATAGGGTTTCCCAGGAACAGCTGGTGGAGTCAAACTGCTGACCTTTGGCTAGCAGCCAGGATCTTAACCACTGCACCAGCAGGGCTCCTTAGCAGACCAAAATAGATGATGTTAATTTAAAGCTTAGGATAATGGGATGATTCCCACAGTTGTTGCTAAGGGACTGAAAACACAAGGGTTCAGAGATCCTGATTTAGCAAGATTTTTGGTACTTGTTAGTCGCCACTGAGGCCACCCAAAATGAGGTCAATCACAGATGGTTTTGAACAAACTGTATCGCCCCTTTGGCAAACAGATTCATGACTGCTCAGTTCTAAAGACAGCCCTCCAACCCCTGTAACAGTGAGTGGGTTGCTAAAGAACAGAGGCCCAGCCAGAAGAAGTCTCCTGAGCATCCACATAGGCATGGCTATGAAGTCATTGGATAGGAGGGATCACAGTAGGAAGGTTCTAGCAACCAGATAGGCCAAACAGGAATTCACTCCATGACAAGAGAAGGGAGCCAACAGACAGATCTCACTATCCATGTTTATTAGTCTGCATGACGTCACGCCCTCCTCTGTAACCATTTCTAAATGTGGCGCAGCCTTGCCTCTCTTCCTTCCCTACCAACTTCCTACCTCCATAAATGGGCCACAGTCTTATTCCAGCCTTAGGTAAATCTTCTATTCCTTTATCTGCCTAACAATAACTCAATCATACAACCATACTGCAACCCTAACATACAACATACAGAAAATGAAAAGGTCATAGTCATACTGGAGCTATTTCTCCATTCAGATCCTTGAAGGGCTTGGCAAAAGATCATACTCACCTATATAACAGGGTTGTTATTTAAGGTAAACAAAAAAATCACAGAAACAGACATAAAACAAAGATGATTTTATGTAACATTTATTTTTTTACCCTATCCTAATTTTGGCTTTATTCCTCACCTTCTCCCATTCCCATTCGTCTCTTGGAAAATCAAAGTTATTTGTGTTTTTGCACAAAATGTTTAAAATCATGTACATCTGCAGTTATAACAAAACTGTCTTCTCTTCGGAAGGGGGAGAAAAAAAAAACCCACAACATTTATTTTTATGCAGCATTTTCAAATATACATATTAATATATATATTTTATAAACTATTTAAAATAAAACCCTTCATCCTTTGAGGTTATTGACATTTTATAATTCACTGACACTTCTCCCATAATACAATAATTCTATTCATTTTCATGAATGAGGTGAGGAAATACACTAAAAAATAGGATTTTAATCCCTGAGGTGCCAGTTAAAATGGACAAGGTTACCATTGCAACACAAGATTAAAAAATTAGCTATAAATAATAAGCATGGATCATGCTATCTGGATCAAAATGACCTCCATAGCATGGAGTCACTTAGAAAATTGCATTTATTGGGTTAAGTTCACCCTGCTATTCCTAGCCCTGATGCCACAACAATCTTTGCTTTTGCAAAGGAGTAAGACATCCTAATGAAATCTGTTGAAACTTCAAAGAGCCTCAAAAATCGAGAGAAACCACAGTCCCGTTTCTCTGATTTCTACCCATACATTGCTGGAGACAGTTTTCCAGCACCATTCCAAGACTTGGAAAGGTGGATGAGCCAACTTGGTTTTTCTATTTCTCCACACATTCAGTCAAAAAAAAAGGGGCAGAAATCAGCCTTCCTGGCTAGACTATGGGTTGTCCTGCTTTTCTCTGCCGCCGTAACAAAAATCCAGGCATTCATTCCTCTCCCATCTGCTTGTGTCTATCAGCAGAACTGGGTTCAGTGCCCTGTGCCCACCCACCCTCGTGTAGACCCTGTTTCTTCTAGGCAGCTCCCAGCAGCTCGGGCTTGAAAGGCTGGTGGGGATGCTGCACCGCTGCCCCGCTCTCTAGTAGTAGCGGTTCAGGCTCCTGGTCCCGGGCACCTCAGGCTGGCCATTCATCCAGATCTCCCGGATGATGCGTTCCCGCTCCTCCAGTCGCTGGGCCCGCTCCAGCTCCTCTGCGGAGGTGAAGACGTTCTTGTTCAAAGTCCTCTCGAAGCGGCGGTGTCTGCGGACGGAGAGGTCAGACGCGGTGTCCAAGCTGCCATCCTCACTGTCGCTGCTTTCGCTGCTGCTCTCTTCGTCCTGCAGGAACTTCCTCCTGGGGGGGCGCCGCCGGCAGTCCGTGTGGCAAGAGATTCTCATCACCAAGGCAACCAGGGTGAGGACCAGTCCGACGCACACGCCAGAAACAAAATATAGGGCTGCTCGCTCAGGATTCTCTGAAGGAGAACGAGAAAAAAAAAAAATATTAGAGAGACCAAATATGAATCCAGCCCACATCACAAACCTTATCAGGCTCCCAAGCTCTGATGGTTACAAACTCTGCCCTCCCATATGACAAGTTTCTTAATGCATTAAAAAAAAATTACAGACCAATGCTGAAGCTGGGTCAAGGGCATATGGGGTTCTTTTCCTATTCTTGCAACTTGAAGTCTGAAATTATTTCAAAATGAAAACTTAAAGAAAATATAACTATTTAGCAACTGTACTTAAGAACCATTTGTTTCAAACCATTTTGTGACCCGTGGGACACAGTGTATCCCAAACACTTCTTAAGCCTCTGGAGTTCTTGGGGAAGGAGGTAGCCTGATTTTAATGTGTTTAGCCTCATGGTGAGAGCCTTTTGAAATGCATAAAACTCAAGAACCCTGAGCTGGAGCCTCATTTTTGTGTAAATTGAGCATTGTTTTAGGTGATTCCTCCTGGATGTGTAAATTTTCTAAACTTTTGACAGGCTTGTCTTTATTTCTGTGAGATAAGCCTCCTCACTTTGTTTCCCAGTTACTATGTTCTTGTGAGAACTTATTTATCATGAGAATAATGTATTCTTAGTCTTCATTCATTCAGAGTGGCCATTTTCTCCTTGGCACCATTCATTGTTTCCAGGTGTTACTGGCTCCCTGCTTTTCTAGCTTATGAACAGTCAACAGCGCCTTTGCAATAAGGAATAATGCATTACAGTGGTACTTTTCAAGAGACTCGAACTCCTATAAGTTATTCTTACCCCTCATTAAATCTTAGGGCCCAATCATTGCTTCCATGTGTAGCTGTTAGTACTGCTTTTGTTATAATGAAGAATACACAGTAGTGGTAATTTTCCTGAGATTCAAATGCTTTTAGTTTTATTTATTTGGCCTGTAAGTACTACTTTTGCAGTAATGAAGAATGCATTGTAGTGGTAATTTTCCTAAGATAATAAAATCCTTCGGCTTTATTTGGGCTGTAAGTGCTGATTTTGTAGTATGGAAGAATGTATTGTATCATGTTTTGAAAAGTTTCATGTTTTGAAAATTTTCAAGAACTAAAATTAAAAAAAAAAAAATTTATCCTTGACTCATATCATCAGTATTTACTATGTCCAGGGTCTGCCGGGACAATGTCATTCCACATAATGAGTATCAAAATCCATAACTCATAATAAAATTCTGAATTAGTCCTTTAATTGGCATGCCTTAATTAGTGAAAAAACACAGTATCAAGAAAAAATTCTAGTGCTCTGTAACAGAAATACCACAAGTGGAGGGCTTCAACAAACACA
Source organism: Loxodonta africana (assembly GCF_030014295.1). Taxonomy (NCBI): domain Eukaryota; kingdom Metazoa; phylum Chordata; class Mammalia; order Proboscidea; family Elephantidae; genus Loxodonta; species Loxodonta africana. The sequence goes on from NC_087356.1 coordinate 30,636,154, forward strand.
AGTTTATTCTCTCACAGTCTAGTAGGCTAGAAGTCTGAATTCAGGGCATCAGCTCCAGAGGAAGATTTTCTCTCTGTGAACTCTGGAGGAAGGTCCTTGTCACCAATCTTCCCCTGGTCCAGGAGCTTCCCAGCACAGGGACCCCAGGTCCAAAGGATGCATGCTTCCAGCAATTCTTGCTTGGTGGTATAAGGTCCCCCGTCTCTCTGCTTGCTTCTCTCTTTTATATCTCGAAAGAGATTGACTTAAAACAGAACCTAATCTTGTAGATCGAGTCCTCCCTCACTAACATAACTGCCACTAATCCCACCTCATTAAAATCACAGAGGTGGGATTTGAAACACATAGGAAAATCACATCAGGTGACAAAATCTTAGACAATGGCTAAATTTCAAGAAACATTATTTTTTAACTATTTGCAGTCATTCTTCTGAACATCATAATATTCTAGCACAGAAAATATTAGAACCATAGCCTATACCTCTTTAATCTATATTTCTAAGCATAATCATAAAGCTCTAAATAATATTTTTATGGCCAGATCCCTATATCTTCTTTCACTGAACTTATTATCAAGTAAGCCCTGTTAGGCTTTAACAAAGGTGATGGCATTAAAGCTATCTTCCCCATTTAAAAAAAAAAAAAAATGTTACCCATTCGGGTTTTTTTTGTAATTCAAATACAAAAACTTCATCTTGTTAAGGTGGGCCTATTTGGACTCCACAGCACTGGGTTGTTTTTTATTGTTCCAGACTGTTTAGATCTTTTATAATCTTGATTTTGTCATTGAAAATAATCTCTCACTGCCAAGTTACACATGTTAGTTTTGGTCAGTCACTAAAACCAACCTGTATAACTCTACCCAAGACAATGTAAAACCATAGAAGGGGAGAGTTACTTGTAACAAGCTACTAAAGCCCTATTTCCAGGTTAATATTGACCCCACCCCCCTCAATATAAGTGGAAGCCATGTTCTTCAGCAGTCATGAATTTACCTAGTCATCCTATCATGTGGTCTAGGTGTCTCAACCTTATCTTCAAGATACAAGAGAGCTCACAAGACGTCTCACTGATTTCCCTCATGTTCCATGTGCACCTCCATCATATCCAGCATGCTGCTTTATTTACTGTCATTTTTACCTCTGTCTCCCCACTAGACTGTGTGCAGCAGGAACTGAATCTAATTAAGTCTTTGAATTCCCAGGACCTACAAAAGATTTCAACCACAGAGGTCCAAATATGTTTCTACAATTTAACAAAATCCATTGATGTCATCAGCCCCAAGCTTCAGAATCACTCCCTTTTTTTCTTCTCTTCCTCCTTGCAGTCCTCCCTCTATATCTTCTTCCTCCTCCCTTTTCGGTTACCTTTGAGGAAATAAAAAGAAAGGTAGTGCTGTTTCCCTAGGCCACATGACTAGTAGAAGGGCCTGTGCAAACAAACCAAGTCTCCAAGGCTATCTGGTTCTGAGGTCTATACTCTTCTCACTATTCCATTGTGCTTCTGTGGCACTGCTATCAATGCTGAGGTGCTACCACTACACAGGGCTGTTGGGAGAATCAACGTAGACACTACTTGTTCCCATTGAGTTCATTCCAACTCATGGTGACCCCATGTGTTACACAATAGAACTGCTCCATAAGGTTTTCTTGGCTGTAATCTTTACGGAAGCAGTTTGTCAGGTCATTCTTCCACAGAGCTGCTGGGTGGGTTTGAACCACCAACCTTTAGGTGAGCAGCTGATTGCAAACCGCATATTCTACCCAGGGTCCTCTGTTCTCAGAATCCATTTGCTTATTCACTGACAAACTCCTATGCCAAAAGCTGTGGGGCCACAAGACAGGGTACCACCTCTGCCCTTAGGTTTATAATTGCCCTAAGGAAGTAATGACTGGGACAGCCCATGAAATCCACACCAATCTGCACTTATCTATAATTAGCTCATGTTGGCCTGGTCCAAATAAGTTTGTACAAAGCTATCAGGGAATACATTAGTATGTAACAACATGTTATCTGATTACAGGCTGGAATGACCCTGATTTTTATCAAGATGATACAGCAAAGAGAAAAGTCTTAAGCCATCAGATACACTGGCCACATCTCAGGAAAATAAGAGTCCTGGGCTTGGAATCCTATGGTTTGGTTAAATCTGATGATTTGTCTTTCTTTTGTAAAGTAGGGGGAAGGCTCACTCAATGATTAGGCAAATGAACTTGGGCCAATCACAACCTTGCTGAGCCTTGCAGTCTAACTGGATAAATAGACACAAAACAAAAATAATTGGAGTTGAGTGTCACCGAGTAAAATAATGCTAGTGTCTATGGAGTACCATTGGGGTAAACTCAGAGAGCGGCCGAATTGGTGAAAAGTCAGGGTGCTTGGGGGATGAAAACCAAAAAGGCAAGAAAGGTTCAGTCCAGAGTGGTCTCTATAAAGCCTAGCTACAATGATAATCCAAAAGGAAAAAATGCTGTGATAGAGTAAAATGAAAATCCATTTGCTGGAAAATGGGTTCTGTGGTTTATAAAGATAAAACTTCTGCCAAGGGCCATGTCTTGGGCCTGTCTGCTCTGTCAGGGGTTCCCAAGGAGCTCTTTTTCTCTAAAATAGGCTTGATTCTCCCTCCAAAACCACCCTCAATTGCTAACAGAATGGACTTTCTGCTACCAGTTGCATTAGGCAGGAATAAGGTCATTCTGGTTGGGGTGACAGCTGGTCAGGGAGCCCAGGGCAAGCCTCTGTCCACACACCCATGGTCCAATCTGGCCATTGACCCTTCCTAAGTCCCTGTGGATCTGCAAAGGGCCTACAATTTACCTGACGGCTGTGAGCTTTACTCTAGATGAACAGTCTTCATAGTGGGTACACATGCCCCCAGGGATACATAAAGACTGTCCAAAAGGTGAACAGACAAGACAATTTGAAGGGAATCAATTTATAGACCTTCAATAGCCATTTTCATTGTTCTTTCCTATACCGAATCTGCCTTAGAAGGTGTTTTTGTGATGGAGGGGTGAGCTCTCCCCCAGCACCCACTTCCACAGGTGGCCTTCCTCCATTTCAGGAAGATAGAACTCCTCCCACATCCCAAATCTTACCATGGAGCACTGCCACTGGGGGCAAAAATGGCCACCAAGCGAAATAACAACTGAAAATATCCATATCAATGTCAAGGAGGTGAATGCCTCAAATGGCTGAGTAACATGTCTTTTTCCAAGTCGGTTTCCAGTTCTTCGTTTTCAACAGAGCTGAAGGGGAGCCTAATCAAGTTGTGAGCTGATAGATCATGAAAAATAATTTTTGATGACAGATCACTGTGATTTTTGGCATATAGCTGAAATTTAATTCAAAGACTTGAGTGACTTCACTACAACAAAACCTCTTTCGTTCCCATCTACTTATTTATGTGAACAAGTTTTCTCAATCCTCACATCTATAAAAATGAAAAATAGGAATTGAATGTTCATTGTCTCATTCTTATAATAAATGACATTTATCCATGAATATATAAACTAATTGGGGAAAAAAAAATCTATCCATCTCTTTAAGACCTATGTCATGGACTGAATTGTGTCCCAAAATACCTCTCAGCTTGGTTAGGTTATGATTCCCACTGTTGTGTGGTTGTCCTCCATTTTGTGATTTTCCTTTGTGTTATAAATCATAGAAAACCCTGGTGGCATAGTAATTAAGTGCTATGGTTGCTAACCAAAAGGTCAGCAGTTCAAATCCATCAGGTGCTCTTTGGAAACCCTATCAGTTCTACTCTGTCCTATAGGGTTGCTATGAGTCAAAATCAACTCAATGGCAATTTTTTTTTTTTTTAAATAAATCGTAATGTCTGCCTGTGGTTAAAGAGGATTAGGGTGGGATGTAATATCCTCGCTCAGGTCACATCCCTGATCCAATATAAAGGGAGTTTCCCAGGGGTGTGGCCTGCACCATCTTTCATCTTATAAGAGATAAAAGGAAAGGGAAGCAAACAGAGAGTGGGGGACCTCATACCACCAAGAAAGAAGCACCAGAAGCAGAGAGCCTCCTTTAGACCCAGTGTTCCTGCAAGGAGAAGCTCCTAGTACGGGGAAAGACTGATGAGAAGGACTTTCCTTCAGAGCTGACAGAGACAGAAAGCCTTCCCCTGGAGCTGAAGCCCTGAATTTGGACTTCTAGCCTACTAGACTGTGAGAAAATAAATTTCTCTTTGTTAAAGCCATCCACTTGTGGTATTTCTGTTATAGCAGCACTAGATAACTAAGACAACCCGCAGTTCCTAAAAATTATCATTTTTATGTTTAAAACCTGTTCCTGTAGTATCCAACCTCACACAAAACAAATCTCACACCAAACTCATCTTCTTTTACCTCAAATCAACAAGTTTTCTCTCCATTTCCCCTCCCACCTCTCTCCTTCCTTTTTTTTCTCTCGACTGCTTCCCTTCTGACCAAGTCTTCCCCATTCTCCCAGCCACCTATTCCCCAAGCCCCCAGGGTCACTGGGTCACCTTTGACTCACTTTGGTGTCTACCTCATGAATTAATCATTCTTAATAATTTGTTTTCATGTCTCTTCCATCCCTTCCATTCTCACTGCCATTTTTCCACACCTGGATTGTCACTCCAGCTTCCTAGGTGGACAATCTGACTCCAGTCCCTCTCACCTCCAATTCATTTTGCACACTGATACCAATGTAACATTTTTAAATGTGACTCCTATTATGTGACCTGTTATTTTTTCCAAAATTAAAAAAAAAAAAATAAGACTCTCAAAGCCCTCAATAATCTGGTTTCGATCTCCCTCCCTAAACTCCTCCACAGAAGCCCCTTATCCAGACAAGCCAAACACATCATTCTCTACCCCTGATCCACAAACAGAGCACAGTTATGTGCTCGGCTGCTAACTGAAAGGTTGGAGCTTCAAGTCCATCCAGAGGTGTCTCAGAAGGAAGACCTGACTGTCTACTTCTGACAGTCACTTTCAGCCACCGAAAAGCTTATGGAGCACAGTTCTGCTCTGACACACATGGGGCCACCATGAGTCAGAATTGACTTGACAGCAACTGGCTTTTGGACCCACAAACACACCCTCTTCGTGCCCATTCCTGACTCCTGAGCTGGAATGCCAGAACGTGGGCTCCTTAGCAGATATATTTCCTTGGATAATTAACTTTTAATAAAACTGAGTCTTTCTCGCTTGCATTGACGTAGTGCTCACAGTGTCAAGACTTGAACTTCATGCAAATATTTAAGCCCCACTTTGGGCAGTAGGAAGAATTATATAGTTTTTTTTTTTTTTTTTTTTGAGTTCTGTTAAGAATCACTTCATTACGAGTGTAAACAAAAATTCTAAATATGAGGACTTTCCTCCAGAACATTATTGTGAAAATTCACCTCGGGAAAAGGAGACATTAAAAGCATTCTGCATGTGGTTTAAAATGTATGATTTTGAGTAAATAAACTACCCAACAGTACACAACACAACAAAGTTAGTACTGCTCAGTATGACTGGCAAAAAATAAAAGGGTTTTGATTCCTGCATTGATTAAGCTTTGCCCCCTTAAGCAAATTAAAGGAATGGAACCATTTATAATTAGCTGGGACAGTGGTGGTTCAGTGGTAGGATCCTTGCCTTCCGTGTAGGAGGTCCAGGTTTGATGCTAGGCCAATGTACCTCACGCACAACCATCACCCATCTGTCAATGGTGAATTGTGGCTATGATGCTGAACAGGTGTCACCAGGGCTTCCAGAATAACAAGGACCAGGAAGAAAGGGCTGATGATTTACTTAAAAAAATCAGCCAGTGGAAATTATTGTGGACCACAATGGTCTGAGCAACAACTTACCATGGGGTTGGCACAGGACCAGGCAGCATTTTGTTCTGCTGTACATGGGGTAGCCATGAGTCGGGGGCCGACTCTACAATAGCTAACAATAAAAATAATTAAGCCACAGCTTTTTGAAGAATGAACTCAGCCAACAAGAGGAGTAAAGCCTCATTTCTGACATAACATCTTGGAAGAAGAGGCACCAACCAGAAACTGACTCTGCTCTGATGGGCAGGAGAATGGACTCCGTAGGAGTGAATGGTCAGATCCACATCCTTTATTGCCCAACTCAGCCAATAATTCAATCTCTTTTCCCTTAGTATAAGTGCCAAGCATTAAAAGAACTTAATTCAATCAATCCATGTTGGTAGGTTAGAAATCAATTTGGAAGAGGCTGCCTTTTAAGACCTCTAAATAGCTGAAGTATTCACCAAGGCAGCAAACATAGTCCTCCATTGTGGCATGACTACTGAGCTCTAGAATTCTGTCTCCATTTCTTGAAGGTTCACCTAAATTCCCTATAAGGATTTTCAGATCATGAGGGCTTCCAGCATAATCTTCCTGGACACTCTCTTCAATGAAATTAAAGTCAACAGAAACATACAAAGGCAGAATGGATGCAGCAGCAGAGCTACTCCCTTTCTGTCACAGCCCCTTCACAAGAGGAATCCTTTTATGAACCCTTTTCCAATATCTCAGTCTAAGAATATTTAAAAATGCATATAGATATGTTCTTGTTGTTGTTGTTAGGTGCCGTCGAGTCGGTCTGACTCATAGCAACCCTATGCACAACAGAACGAAGTACTGCCCGGTCCTGCGCCATCCACACAATTGTTCTATGCTTGAGTTCATTGTTGCAGCCACTGTGTCAATTCACCTCGTTGAGGGTCTTCCTCTTTTCCGCTGACCCTGTACTCTGCCAAGCATGATATCCTTCTCCAGGGGCTCATCCCTCCTGACAACATGTCCAAAGTATGTAAGATGCAGTCTCACCATCCTTGCTTCTAAGGAGCATTCTGGCTGCACTTTTTCCAAGACAGCCTTGTTCATTCTTTTGGCAGTCCATGGTATATTCAATATTCTTCATCAACACCACAATTCGAAGCGTTGACTCTTCTTCGGCCTTCCTTAGTCATTGTCCAGCTTTCACATGCATATGATGTGATCGGAAATACCATGGCTTGGGTCAGGTGCACCTTAGTCTTCAGGGTGAAATCTTTGCTCTTCAACAGTTTGAAGAGGTCCTTTGCAGCAGGTTTACCCAATGCGATGCGTCTTTTGATTTCTTGACTGCTGCTTCCGTGGCTGTTGATTGTGGATCCAAGTAAAATGAAATCCTTGACAACTTCACTCTTTTCTCCATTTATCATGATGTTGCTCATTGGTCCAGTTGTGAGGATTTTTGTTTTCTTTATGTTGAGGTGTAATCCATACTGAAGGCTGTGGTCTTTGATCTTCATTAGTAAGGGCTTCTAGTCCTCTTCACTTTCAGCAAGCAAGGTTGTGTCATCTGCATAATGCAGGTTGTTAAGGAGTCTTCCTCCAATCCTGATGCCCCGTTCTCCTTCACAAAGTCCAGCTTCTCGTATTATTTATTTGTTCAGCATACAGATTAAATAGGTATGGTGAAAGAATACAACCTTGACTCACAACTTTCCTGACTTTAAACCAATCAGTATCCCCTTGTTCTGTCTGAACAAATGCCTCTTGATATATGTAAAGGTTCCTCATGAGCACAATTAGGTGTTCTGAAATTCCCATTCTTCACAATATTACCCATAGTTTGTTATGATCCACACAGTCAAATGCCTTTGCATAGTCAATAAAACACAGGTAAACAGCCTTCTGGTATTCTCTGCTTTCAGCCAGGATCCATCTGACATCAGCAATGATATCCCTGGTTCCACGTCCTCTTCTGAAACTAGCCTGAATTTCTGACAGTTCCCTGTAGATATACTGCTGCACCGTTTCTGAATGATCTTCAGCAAAATTTTGCTTGTGTGTGATATTAATGATATTGTTCTATAATTTCCACATTCAGTTGGATCACCTTTCTTGGAAATAGGCATAAATATGCATCTCTTCCAGTAAGTTGGCCAGGAAGCTCTCTTCCATATTTCTTGGCATAGACAAGTGAGCACCTCTAGCACTGCATCTGTTTGTTGAAACATCTCAATTGATATTCCATCAATTCCTGGAGCCTTGTTTTTTGCCAATGCCTTCAGAGCAGCTTGGACTTCTTCCTTCAGTACCATCGGTTCCTGATCATATGCCACCTCTTGAAATGGTTGAATATCGACTAATTCTTTTTGGTATAATGACTCTGTGTATTCCTTCCATCTCCTTTTGATGCTTCTTGCGTTGTTTAATATTTTCCCCATGGAATCCTTCACTAATGCAACTCTAGGCTTGAATTTTTTCTTCAGTTCTTTCAGCTTGAGAAACAGACATACATACTACGTATGGATTGAATTGTGTCCCCCAAAAGGTATGCTGAAGTCATAACCCCTGTACCTGTGAATGTGACCCTGTTTAGAAAATAGATTCTTTGAAGATATTATTTAGGTTAACATAAAGTCATACTGGGGTAGGATGAGTCCTAATGCTATATGGCTGTTGTCCCTATAAAAGAGGGAAAGATACACAGATATAGAGGAAGAGACCCCATGTGATGTTGCAGCTCCAAGCCAAGGGATCCCTGGAGCTACCCAAAGCTAGGAAAGAGGGGTTGAACAGATTCTTCCTCAAAGCCTCAGAAGGAATCAATACGCTGACACTGATCTTGGACCGCCAGCCTCCAGAACTGTGAGAAGGTAAATTTCTGTTATTACATAGGGTGGCACAGTGGTTAAGAGCTAGGACTGCTAACCAAAAGGTCAGCAGTTTGAATCCACAAGGCACTCTTTGGAAACCCTATAGGACAGTTCTACCCTGTACTATAGGGTCCCTGTGAATCAGAATCGACTCAACGGCAGTGGGTTTGGTTTTGGTTTATTACATAGGGCAAGGATGGAGGGAGGGATAAGAAAAGAAAGGAAGGTTTAGGTAGATAGGTAGGGAGATGGATGGATGGATAGACAGACGGATGAGTGGGTGGGTGGGTGGGTAGATGGAATGAGCAAGCTATCATTTATTGAATGTTTCTATTAGCCAGGATCTGTATACCTTTAACCGTTACCACAGTTCAGCAGAGCAGGTTAAGTCATGTTACCTTTGTTTTAAAGATAAGACTCGTCATATGAGGCTTCAAAAGCAGGTCTACCTGTTTCACAAGTCTATGCTATAACCAGCATGATACTTGATACTCAAGGTAGAAATATAAATTGTTCTGGTGTTCATACTCTCCTCTCAGCCCACCTATTACACAGGCCTGAATGAAGATAGTTTTGAACTGTGTCTGGGAAACCACTGCTCTCCCCCTAGTTTAACTAGTCCATCCCCTCCTGCTTCCCAGATCAGAAAATATCCTCTTTTGCCTACAACAGCCCTGAATGGATTCTCAGAGTGGCCAAGTGAAAGCAAGCCAAGAGGGCAAATGTGCCTCATCGGGTTCCATGCAGGTGACGCGGGCTGACTTTCACGGCTGATATAACTTGAGCTATTTCTTTTCATCATCCTGCAAAAATCAAAAGTGGAGCTCTCCAGTGGTTGTTTTTTCTCTTCTCTAATAGCTTCTGCTCCAGCTCACTTCCTCTTGGCCAATGATCCACCCTGGTCTTGACCAGATCCAGACAGCTGTTAATTACCCAGGAAACTGAGTGGGGAGGGCTACTGTGGGTTGTTTTCCCTTAATAAATAAAAATAAATGTATTGCTATATCTTGTTTCCTGCAGGGTCATTGTTTTCATGGACAGGAAGAGGCCCTATGAGGAGGTCCTGGGCTAATTTCATTTGCACCCTGTGAGGTCAGATCAGGCCTAGCAGACTCTGTGGGAGAGGACGGCACCACAGGACTGGTGGAGCCAGAACAGCAGTCTCCATGCAAGATGTAACCTTTCCCTGCCTGGGCCCTCTTGTTGGTCCCAGAGCTCCTGATCTCTTAAATGAAAAGGAAGAAGTTTTAAAAATAGGCTTTAAAGAGAACAACAGGATTGTGTGGAATCAGAGACCACTCAGGGTAATCTCTCTTTTCTCAGAACTCCTGATGTATTATAAGAATGTCTCTGTAAGAGATTCTGCCCTGCCCCATAGGGAAGGGAAGACTAAGACATTTGCCTTCTCTGAAACTCGAGAGGAAGCTTCCTTACTTCTCCCTTCCAGCACTGACTTCTTTGCTCTCAGGAAGGAGTATTGGAGAATCCCTGGTCCCACTGGGCTGGCTCTGGTGTGTGCTCTTCACCTTCACTTCTTCCTTACCCCTGTCATCAGCTCTCCCCATCCTAGGCAGCAAGCACCCCAGAAGAGGGCTTCCAGTTCCCTACCTCTCATCCTACTCCACCTTGTCCATTTTCTTCACCTGCAATGAGAAAGACCTGCAGTTCTACAGCTGCCCTGGGACCCATGCGGAGTTGGGAGAAGGCCTGACTCATTCTCTAGTTCACTGTACCCCAGCTGAACAGACTGTATCTGATGCTTTTCTGGCTTCTGGAGTCAGGAAGAGAGGAAGGGTGTGATTGAACAGCCCCTCCAATCTAGGCAGCACTTTATGTAGTTGTATTATAATTAGCTATGTAACCATTGTCTTTCCCAGATGGCAGTGAGGAATTTGAGGGCAGAATCCATTTGATTCACTTTGGATTCCAAGAGCATCCAGCACAGGGCCTTGCTCATTAAGTGTCTCACAAGCATTCACTGAATTAAATCATGGATACTCAAGTCCTAAAAGTTTAGTTAATAACATTTTATATGCGAATATATACATATATTTACAGGTATTCCCCAGCTTACAACTGGGTTCCATTCCTACAACTCTGTCATAAGTCAGTTCTGATGTAAGTCAAATACCTAATTTTTTTTTTTTTTAGTTTTCATTATTATCACCTTTTATGAACAGTATCTTTATAAATCTGATCTTTAACCAAAAAAAAAAAAACAAAAAAAACCACTGCCATTGAGTTGATTCCGACTCATAGCGACCCTATAGGACAGAGTAGAATTGCCTCATAGGGTTTCCAAGGAGCAGCTAGTGGATTCTAACTGCTAACCTTTTTGTTAGTAGCCAAGATCTTAACCACTGCACCACCAGGGCTCCCTCCGATCTTTATTTATACTTAAATCAGCATCTTCATAAATCTGAACTTTCAATGGCATGACTTCTCTTGCTAGACACATTGTTGGGGGTATAAGCAGTGCAGGTGTTACAGTTAAAGAAACTTGAACAACTCAGCTTCAAATTAACAACTAATGTTTCTTCTGGTACAAAACGCTGAATAAGATCACGCTACAGGCCTGGTCTACAATAAAGTTGGCATCAGTGTCAACAATGAAGTCAGAGTCATAACGGCTGCTGAGCGCCTGTGCAGTTCAATTGTTGTATGTCATTAGAGGTGAACATTGCCCAACTTTCTGTCTGTTATGACTCCCAACACTGATACCAAGTCCATTCCAGATCAAGCCATAGCCTGCTATATGGCAGTGTTTTAAACGGTAAGTCATAAAATTGAACATCTGAGAATGATAATATCAGAAAATTACTCATTGCAATGCTGTACGTAGTACATATTACTAATGGTAAGATGTAAAAAAAAAAAGATTGGTTGTAACTGTAGTTCCTTTTAATCCTAATACATCATAAGTTGGGGACTACATGCGTATATGTATGCAGAGAGAGGGAAAGAGAGAGAATTAGCACACCTTGGTGGTGCAAATAGTTAATGAACTTGGCTGCTAACTGAAAGGTTGGAGGTTTGAATTCACCCAGAGGTGCCTTGGAACAAAGGCCTGGCTATTTACTTCTGAAAAGCCAGCCATTGAAACCCTATGGAGCACAGATCTTCTCTGACACACATGGGGTCACCAAGAGTCAGAGTCGACTTGAAAGCAACTCTTTTTTCTTTTTTGCATATATATGTGTGTCTGTGTATGTCTGGGTGTAGGTATATATACATATACATACATACATAAAGACTTATATACATATATATAAACATACACACACAGTAAAACCTGTGAAAGCTGGAACATGTGTAAGGCGGAAACCTGTCAGAGAAAGAAAACACAAATATTTTCCACTAATAGAGAATGATAGGGAAGTGGTAAGACTGCACCCTTTCAAAGGCAGAAAGCTTGCGAGACCCAGAAAAACAAGGCAATTTTGTCGAGTTCCAGCTCTTACAGGTTTCACTAACATATAAACATTAAAAGAGTAGAGAATAGAAAAAACCTGAATGTAACTACACACTAATAGTCAAGTGACTTTTTTTTTCTATTGCTCGTACTCTCTCTAATATAAATATTTTGTTCACACTGTCTCTCATATAAATATTTATTTATTTATTTATATTTACTTAGTTATAATCAGGGTAGATAAAAAATCTACATATTTTTCAGCAGACATATATTTCATACAATATAGAACATTTAACATTTTTCTTCATTGCTACACAGTCTTCCTGACAATCACACCTGATAATGGCTACATAATATTCTATTCAGTGAAGGTACCACAGTTTAGAAAAACAGTTTCCTATCTTTGGATACTTAGGGTGTTGCAGTTTTTCTTGTTACTATACAAAATAATGCTAGGAAGATTATCTTTGTACTTCACACTCTTTCCTTTGTGTGTGTGTTTTTCGGTTTGTGTGTTGCCCTCTAATGGATTCTCAGAAAAGGATTCCCTGTGTCAAGGAGGGTATACGTTTTTACAGCTCTGATATACACTGACAACTAACTTTGTAGAAGTGTTACATCAATCACCCTGCCATCAGCAGTGTATGAAAATACCACTTTCACCAAACTCTTCTTCAGCAAGAGATAATCCAACTGTTTAAATGCTTACGAATTTTATAAGTTGATAAATGGTTATTTCATTTATTCCACAAAAAATTTACTGAGAGGCTGCCACATCTTCAGTTAGAAACAACCCACAGTTTAAAAGGGGGAATAATAAATAACAGAAAACAGCAATACTTTCTCAAATCCCCAAATTCGTGACTATTACCAATTGATTGTGGTGGGCGAAGGTCACTACTGAGAGATCACCTCCCTCATACCAAGCTCAGAGGAAAAATGATTCAAATTCCTGTTAAATACTATACAGTAAACACAGGTATACTTGGTATACAGTTAGGCACTCAAAGAGAATTGTTTAAATGTAATCCTGGCACACAGATATCATCTGAAGTAAAATATGATTACATATACAACCAAAAACCCGCTGCCATCGAGTCGATTCCAACACATAGAGACCCTACAGGGCAGAGTAGAACTGCCCCATAGAGTTTCCAAGGAGCGCCTGGCGGATTCGAACTGCTGGCTTTTTGGTTAGCAGCTATAGCACTTAACCACTATGCCACCAGGGTTTCCATGATTACATATACATCTGAACATATACACATAAATGGGATTGTACTGCATATGCTGTGTGAAAACAGGCTTCATTTACTTCACAGCACATCATATACATTAACAACGTAGCTTAACTATTAACATCAGAAACCCTGGTGGCGTAGTGGTTAAGAGCTACGTCTGCTAACCAAATTTTGCTGGCAGTTTGAATCCACCAGGCGCTCCTTAGAAACCCTATGGGGCAGGTCTCCTGGGTCCTATGGGGTCACTAGGAGTCAGAATTGACTCAACGGCCATGTTTTTTTTTTTTTAAACTATTAACATTAATATAATTATTTCAGTTAATATTCATCTAAGTTTTTACTATCATCAACAATTCTGAGATGAATCACCCTCAGAATAAAACTTTTGCCCACATCTCTAATTATTTCCCTCAGATAAATTCCTACCAGTGGAGTTGCTGGCTAAGTAGTATAGACGTTTTTAAAGCTTTCGATGGGTATTGCAAGCCATTCGTATTTACAATCCCATCAGCACTAGGTGTGAGTACTTATCTCCCCCTACTTTCTCCAAAGCTGCTTACATAATCACTCAATCTTTGAGGATTTTCTAAAGTAAAAAAAGTTTAAGCCTCATGGTTGTTTCCATTTTGTATTGGTTTGAGATCGCCAGAACTGACCCCATTTATGCTCTATTGATGAGTTGTATTTCTTCTTTTACAACTTGTTGATTCTTGTCCTTTGTCTACTTTTCTTTTGGGACACTTATCTTTCACTGATTTGCAAGAGCTATGTTATAAACCTCAATCCTTCCTCATAAACACCACAATTTTTTTTCTGAATTTGTCATTTACTTTCAGGGTGCGTTTTGATTAAAAGATATTTAAATTTTTTGGAATGGCCAAGGTTTGAAATGACTGTTTTGAAGAATACAGAAGCAAATAAAAAAAGAGACAAGCAAATAAAAAAGACTAGAGCACTGTGTTAAAGGCTCAGTTGGAGGCCAGGAATTTCTTGTGGTTTCAATCTGCAAATCTGTAGCAGCAGTTGGTAGCTTGGTGCAGAGGGAAAGAAGGGAGAAGTAGGATTCCCTCAGTCAGGGTTTCACCTGATGAGTTAATCAGAAGCAGGGCACCGGAATAAGGAAGCTGTGGGCATTAGCAAAGAGTCTCTGGGTGGTGCAAACCAGCTAACTGTGCTTGCTGCTAACTGTAAGGTCCACTCAGAGGGACCTTGGAAGAAAGGCCTGGTGATCTACTTCCAAAAAAATCAGCCATCAAAAGCCCTATGGAGTGCAATTCTACTTTGACACACATGGAGTCACCAAGAATCAAAAATGACTCAACAGCACCTGGTTTTTTTTGGTATGTATTAGCACGTGTATATATAATATTAGCACGTGTGTTGCTGAAATGATGGACCACATGGACAGGACAAGAGGCAACTGATACAGTGGAAGAAAATAGGAGGGTTTGGGTCCCCTATGTAGTTGAAGACCAGATACAACAGAATGAGAACATGAGAGAGCTAGATGATCAAGAAAGTTTCCACAACTTTCTTCTATAATACTTTCTATCATCAATTCTGATCCATTTATTCTCTTTTCTTCTTTTAAAACAAGGCTTATTTGTACGTACAGTGAAACCCATGAGATCCAGAATTTGACAGGACTGCCTTGTTTTTCCCGGTCTTGGAAGTTTTCCGCCTTTGACTGGGTGCAGTCTTAGTGCTTTTCTACCGCTCATTTTAGTGGAAAGTACTTCAGTGTTCCTTCTCTGACATGTTTCCACCTTACACAGGTCCCAGCTTTTGCAGGTTTTACTGTGTTGTATTTAGCCTCATATTTTTCAGTTTCTTTACTCATTAACTTTTTAACCAGAAAGAGTTCCACATTTCAGAATCTATTTCCAGCTGTCAACTCCATTTACTGGATCAAACACATCTTAGTTTGGCCATTCTACTTTCCGGTTTCCTTGCATTCTCTTCTTATCTCAGGCTGCACTTAAAAGAAGCATTTCTTTCTGTATCCCAAGAGGTATTTTAATTGCAGATGATGAAATAGGAGGGAGGGAGGTTGGAGGAGAGAGACAAGCAGGGCCACGTACCCTTTAGGCCTTGACAAGATCACAAGACACACAGTAAACACCAGACTTTTCAATGAGTTACCACGTTCAAGGGCCACAGCTGAGGGTCATGCTGGTTGGAATGGAAAACTGCCAGGTACTTCTTGTGCCTAGCAGAGCACCAAAGTCCGGTACCGTGTTTGCCCTCCCCCGAGAACATTTTCTTGCAACACTTAATTTGTAGGTGTCCTTTAAGGCTTTGAAAACTAGTGACCACCTTTGCCCCCCACTTAATTTTGTTGTTGCTAGCTGCCAATGACTGGGTCCCTTACTCATGGTGGCTCCGTTCACAACAGAACAAAATGGTGCACGGTCCTGCGCCATTTCCATTATCTGTTGTGGACCAGATTATTGTGATCCATAGGGTTTTCATTCGCTGCTTTCAGAAGTAGATTGCCAGACCTTTCTTCCTAGTCCATCTTAGTCTGGAAGCTCTGCTGAAGCCTGTTCAGCATCATAGCAATGGACAAGCCTCCATTGACAGATGGATGGTGGCTGCTCATGAGGTCCATTGGCTGGGAATCCAGCCAGGTCTCCTGCGTGGAAGGCGAGAATCCTACCACTGGACCACCGCTGTCCTTGACCTCATTTTAGGGATATCTTTATTACAGAGTTAAAGGAGTCATTATTCAGTAGCTTGTAAAAATGAGACGCCAGAGTTTCAAACATGGTTTTGGCAGTTCCAGTGCCCCTTCCCCTTGCTTCAAAGAAAAAGCAAAGCTAAAATTCCTCTGGCTCATGGGCGGCTGGTTAAGGAGCCCCGTGGCACTAGAGTTCTTTAAGGTGGGTGAGGAGCTGATGGATGGCCTGGGCCTTCACTGATTTGAGAAGGCAGAAGCTTGGACTTGAGGCAATGCAGACCACCTGCAGCATCTGCCAAACCACAAAGGAGCCCATCCAGGTAAGCCCTGAGAAGCGCCCTTTCCTGAAATCTTGTTGCACGTCATCCAAGGTCCTCTCACAAAGAGAAGCCGTGAGTTTCCTTTGCCCTCGGTCTTGGAGTAGAGCTGCCATTGGAGACAGAAATGCCATCTTTGCATCTGAACTCTTAGGTCACCTCCTAGCAAACCTAGCTAGAGATTTAGAAAGTAAAACCAGTCCTTTCCGGAGGGAAATCTAATCAGAACCTCAGTCCTTTCCTTCTTACACAACATCCAGAGACATCGGACCAAACAAAACAATATCAAACTATATAAAAAAAAAAAAACAATCACGCAGCAGAAATGCAGTTTAGTCATTCAAACTATGGAGCATTTTCATGTACTTTAAAAAGGTTCCTTTTATCTGAACAGCAACTGTTCTCAAGAAATGATCTTTGGGGGGAAAGTCAGTCATCTTCCTACAACAGTATAACTTTGAACCAGGGAAGAGGCAAAAATAACAAGACTCACTCAGGGAATTTTCTCAAGTTACACACACCTTCTGTCTCCATTTCTCCCAAAAGGTTATCAAACACCTCACATCAAGCACACGCATGCACCCACACACACACACGCACTTGCAACCTGGGTTGAGGCTGAGAACACCTGTCCAGAAATGATGGTGCAGAGGACCCTTCCTCATCCCCCTTCTGTATCAGAGTTAAATGCATGACTGAAGCCCACAGTAGCCCCGGGCTACTTCATTCTCTCACTTGACCTGTAAGGAAACCAAACATTTCATAAGACAAAACTCTTAGGACCCCTCATTTGCGAAATGAGAGAATGCTCACCCTGACTCCCAAACAAGGCTTTCCGCCTGAAAACTCAGCGCAGCAGAGCCCCACTGCTGTGATTACGTAGCATCTCTCTTCTAAGGTCAGGGATGGCCACCCAGAGACAGACGTGGACCCAGTCCCAGGCCTCAGCCCGGGCTCAGTGAAGACTGGACACCTACCTGAGACAAAGGAATAGGCTGCTAGGATGTTGCTGAGTAAAGCCATCTCCACGCGCTGTGGCTGAAGGACAGCCTCAGTGTCACTTCCAGAGGAGGCCTCCAGGGGATGTTTCTGCTGGATCAAGGTGGCCACCCTCCCTCTCTTCTCTTCTGTTTGAGAACAGAAAGGGAGTGATGAGAACACATTCTGCTTTCTTGAGGCTCTGTTCCAGGCAGCCTGGGCTCAAGAACAAAGAGCCAACTTCCTAAATGCCAGCTAGTTTTCCCAGCTGGGGGCCACAAAGACCTCAGGTCTTATCCTCTTTGCTCAAGTGAGCTTTCTGGCTTTCAAGAAGGAGCAACTTACATCTGTTTTTCTTAGTCTTTATCCTTTCTTTTCCCCATCCCCTCCCAACTGCACATTTTAGCATTTCCCCCTTACTCTTCTCTGTTTTCTTTACATCATCTTCCCCGGTTCACTGTTGAAGCGCAGCCTATTGAGTTCAAACCATAGTCATCTTAATCACTGCATTTTAACCACAAGCCACAGCCCACTCCTCTCCTGGCTCTGCTTTCCCCTGAGCCTGCACTGATGGCACTTCTGTACCTTGATCAGTTTGCCTCACCCCACAGATCACCAAAGGCAAGTCTTGGCACTGGGTTGGTGCTGGTTATTGTAGAACTGCCAAATCAGTTTCAGTTCCCAAATGCCACAGGCATTTGGGAACTCAAGCCTGCTTCCTGCCCCTCCCTCAGGTCTATGACCCCACTGGTGGCTGTGATAGGCAACCAAGCACACACTGCCCACAGACTGCCCACTGGCAGAGCTGTCCACCAGGGTTCAGAGCAGGGAACTGCAGGATCTCAGTGTTTAGCAGCTTGGCCTGTGGCTGGGAGAACCCGTCCTCTCCCCAGCTGCTGCTGCTGCAGCTCAGACAAGCATTATTATTACCGAGTTCACTCAGTGAAGCCTCCACAGAGAGTTCCTGAGGATGTGTGCGGAGGGCAATGGCAAAGACCATGATGACTCCTGTTCAATGCTGCTCTGAGTGATGGTGAACTGAGTCAGAGTGTGGAGGGATGTCAGGCTCAGGGAAGTTTGGAGAAGCAGAAGGCTCGAGTCCTTGGGGAGGCAACTTGGGTTCCCAGGTGGGTCATAGATGTCGGCAACATAGGCCACATTTAGAGGGCTGGGAGAGCTGTGATTCCACAAGTGGATGGAATGGATTATAACATACAATTCTTACTCTGCTGAGTCAAAGCACATGGCCTTCTTCAGCAGTCACTTGAGTCCCTCAAAGGCGACAACTGATGATACAGGCCTATACCTGGAACCACCACCCTGAGTTCAGAGACTGTTCTGGAGGTCTGAGGACTTCTGGACCCAAGAAGAAAATGAAGGCCTGGAGTATATCTGAGTACGTAGTGACAGTAGGCACTTCAGACCTATTTCCTCCAGTTTAACTGATGAGAATGCAAGTCTCATCAATTCATATCTGGAAGTTTTGCAACCCTGTCCTACCTGTCCTCCTGCCAATACTTTCTTCTTGCTAAAACTAACACCTATTCTCACCAATGGGCTATTTTTTTTTAAGTACAAATCTGATTGCCTCATTCCACAGACCAACCCTTTAACTAATGTCTACTAAACTTTTTAACATAATGCACATCTACGTCCACAATATCCGACCCCTGCCTTCACTTGTAATTCATCTCCTACCCTTGTCTACACTCACACACACAGAAACAAGCTTGCCTAATGCTCCAAGAACAACAGATGACCTTTAGTTCTCCAAATACATCAAGCTCTTTTATCTCTCCATGCTTTGCATGTGTTCTCCCCTTTGCCAAAATGCCCCTCCTCCACCCCTTATCTGTCCAGCAAAAGTTTCTTGTAAGAGAGTGGTCAAAAGTTCTACCACAGTGAAGCTCCCCTTGAATCCTCCAGACTCCTTTCTTTGGCTTTCAAAGTATCTAGATAGTCTTCTACTATTGCACCTATGTTATTATATCATGAATTATCTCATATGTCTGTCTCCTAGACTTGGAGAGGTGTCTTATAAATTCTTGTTATTCAAGCCTGATGAAAGAAGGTTCTCAATAAACATTGGATGGCTTAGTGGCTGGATGAAAAAAAAAAAGAGCAAGTAGGCACGAGCTTTGTATTTATAAGTCTCTGAGAGTATTTCTGAGCATGGGGAGGGTGAGCCACCTTGGAGGCACAAAGGATACCAGAGCTGACTGTGGCTCTGGATGAGGAGCCAAGGACAGCATTCCTCAGCACTGCTTTATAAGGACTGTGAGGGGCCACGAGCAAAATGGAAGCTTTACTGTGTTTCAGACTTTTCCTGCAAGGCTCTTCATGCCCCAGGCTCTAATAGACAGCATTTCAGCAGCCAAGGCAAGAAGAAGACACAGAAGGGTGGCAGGGCAAGACTACGGAAAAACAATCTCTGGATGGCCCATCCTAGATAATGACCTGGATCAACCAGGAAGAAGCTCCACAGTCCACATGGCAGAAGTCAGCCTAGGTCAGCAGTCAGGACACTTTTCTGTAAAGGGCTAGAACATATTTTAGGCTTCGTGGGATATATAGTCTCCGTCTCAACTACTCAACTTTGCTATTATAGTGTGAAAGCAACCATAAAATGAAGAAGTATGACTGTGTTCTAATAAAAATGTATTTAAAAAACAGGTGGTGGGCTGAATTTGGCCCGTGGGCCACAGTTTGCAGATCCCTGGCCTGGTCCTTACTACTCAAAGTATGGTTGAAGGACCAGTAGCATCAATGTTAAGTGGAAGCGTGTTAGACACACATAATCTTGAGCACCTAATGAGTCAAAGTCCACATTTTACAAGATCCCCAAGAGAGTTTGAGAAGTGGTGCTCTATATGACCTTGGTAAGCCCCTTCAGCCTGGCACTGTGATGTCTACGCAACAGCCCAGGCCTTCGAGGAGTTTCGCTAGTGCCATCTTTATAAGTCTGATCTTGCAGAACCCTGCCGTACAGCTCATTCTCCAGGTGGTTGCAGAGTACCTCGAAAGTGAGGAAACTAAGCCAGGTGGCAGGACTGGGCAGAGGAGATTCTGTTTAGGGCAGCTGTCAGTGATACAAGACCTAAAGAATTTAGAGAAGTGATGAACCCCAGAGTCAAATCCTACTCTCAACTTCCACTCCTGGAGTCCTTCTTTAACAAAGGGTGGACAGCTCAAGGTAGCTCTGGACACTCTTCATTGGTGGTTTACCCTGTAATTAAAACTTTTCAGCATCTTCTACCAACATAAAGGTAAGGGGCATGAAGTACTCATCCACCTCCAAGTGTAATTTTGGGTTTTCTTCGAGGAAGCCCCTCATCACTGGCTAGGTCCTAGAAGAGCGGTTCTCAACTGGAGTGATCCCCTCCCCCAGAGGACATTTGCCAATGCCTGTAGACATTTTTGGTTGTTACGACTGCAGTGGGGGCTGTTGCATGTACTGAGTAGGGGTCAGGGTTGCCGTTAAACATCCTACAATCAAAGGACAGCACCCCGCAGCAAAGAATTATCTGGTCCAAAATTTAACAGGACTGAGGTTGAAAAAACCCTGTTCTAGAACAAACATCACTACTTCATTGACCAGCCTAGCAATTTCAGTGTTTATGCATCTCATGTACATCGTCAACACAGTCAGAAAGGTATCAAAGAGAAGGGCTGCTTGGAGTTCCCAACAGCCTTGATCGAAGTGTCAGAGGTCCAAGTCCTGGGTCAACAGCTCAGTATTCCCATGACCAGAAGTGACAAGGCTCTTGGGCAATGAATCACATTAACCAATCCCTCCAAAACCAAACACCCATTGCCGTTGAGTCAATTCTGACTCATAGCAACCCTGTAGGACAGAATAGAACTGTCCCATAGGGTTTCAAAGGAGTGGCTGGTGGATTCAAATTACCAGCCTTTGGGTTAGCAGCCAAGCTCTTAACCACTGTGCCAACAGGGCTCCAAACCAAACCCGTCACCATCAAGTCAATTCTGACTCATAGCAACCCTATAGCAACCCCAAACAACCCCTCAGGAGAACTCAATTCTTAAAAAATTTTACTGTCAAACACCATTCTCTCATGGGTGACCCAAAGTTCCTTCACCTAATTACTAACAAGCTACAGCACAACTGAGAGGAGAGAACGTTTTTCCATCACTTGCATCCAGAATCTTATCTTTATGAACACACGTTAGTCTCCTGATGAAGACGACAAAAAAACCCAGCTTCATGAGTGCCATCGCTTGGGCTGAATGACTAATTGCATACACTGTATGTTGTTTTCACTAGCTTCCATCTTAGAGGTAACCTCCTTCCCAGTGCTGCCCATTCATATGCTTGGGAGCCACTGAATGGCAAAGTTCAGGTGAAATGTACCTGGTGCTAGTACATTTCATCTTAATTTCAGTAGCAACAGTGAGCATCTCCTGGTATGTAAGCTCCCATGCAGGTGACTATCTCATTATATACTGATCAGGAGGTGATAATCGAATTTTCATTTTAGCTACCTGGTGAAAGATGTGCTGTCAGGAGCAGAGAAACATCTGGAAAGACTTCATCCTTGATGATACTGGTATCAAGCAGTAGGGCGTCTGAAACTTGGTTGGTCCTAGTTGGTGTCTCAGGATCTGAAAGAAAAGACAATGGCACACAAAGAATAACCACATGCCTGGAGATGACATCATGCCTTGGACCTGATGTCATCCAGAAGCCAGCAGAAATGCCTCAGGTGTGTCTGTCTGGATCTGTGGAGAGATGAAGCAGCACCTCCTGAAAGGATGAAGTCCACTGCCAGAGTTTCATCTGCAATTTGGACCAGACAGGCAGAGAAGCCAGCCTCCAAAGGTCACAGCAGAAAGGCAACAAGAGGTAAAAGATCAAAGACATTTGCTTCCTCTTCCCTCCCATCAGCCAAAACCCACAGTACAGCTAAAGCGGATGTATCCATCTGGTCCCCTGTCAGTGAAGTGCGCAGGCCAGCCTCGCTGGGACAGGAAGGGGGAGAATTCTATTTCTGATAGCAATGCCCAGATAGGCCATGAATTGAAGTCTCACACAGCTCTGCGTGGACATTAAAAACATGGAAATGCTGATACATGGATTCGCCCAGCCAGTGCCTTCCACCCAGAAGTCGTAAGCCCAGCTAAAAAGTCAGTGGGGGCCTCTGAAAGGCCTGGACCTCACATGGCTCTTTTATGCTGCCAGCTTCGTTTAGGAGCATGTAGGAAAAAGGAAATCAGTCACAGAGCTCTGGCAACACTGAGCGGTCTCTCAGTTCCATGCAGACACACTCATTCATCTGCCGTCACGGCATCCTGTAAACTGCAGAATCCCAACTTCTGCTTGTTTATTTATGTTTTCATAGCTACTATCCTCTGCCTCTGGCCCACACAGGATTTGTGTCATTTTCCTATCTCCATTTTGCTGGTGAAGAAATTAAGCACAAGAAAGAAAAAGAAACTTACCAAGCGGGATTGGTGTATACTAGAGCACAGAACCAGGTCTTTGCAGCCTGCCCACCCTCCACTCTCCACTAATGAAAACCACAACCAGGCTGACCCTAGGTGGTCACACAGAGTCTGAGGTACAAAGGCGCAAATGACGAAGTAGCTCCTACATCATGGGCTGGGAGAGGATACTCACGGCCCTAGAGAAATGAATGAGCAGAGAGGAGCCCCCCTTTCTCTAGCGGGCTGAAGGGAACCTGTGGATGACACATCCAGCGTGCTAGCCCGCTAGCTGCTTGGCTGCCTGTGCTCCAACGACCTTCACTGCCAACCCACTGCAGCAAACCACTTCCAGGGCCATATCCTGGACCTTGTCGTCACCTAAAAAGGCTCCACCTCTGAAATGTGGGCTGTGACTCCTTAAGATCAGAGACCAGGTCTTTGGTTCCCAGAGCCTCCCACAGTAACTGCACAGAGCCAATGCTCAGTGACTGTGGAATGAATGACTTAAACTCAGAAATCCCACACTCCAATCGAGACCTTCTATGCTTCTACTTCTCTCACTCCTGTACTTAAAGCAAATGTGCTTCCCAACCTCTGAGCCTTCTGGCTTCTAATCATCTCCAGGCTTACCCAGTCTCAGTCCTATCCTAACCAAAAAAACCCAAACCTGCTGCCTTCGACTCGATTCCTACTCATAGTGACTCTGTAAGACAGAGTAGAACTGCCCCATAGGGTTTCCAAGGAGCACCTGGTGGATCCTTGAGTCTGCTTTTTCTCTACACAGTCTGGACACCAAAAGCCAATTGCTCTAAGTCTGTTCTCAACAGGACACTTCTACAGCCCTCCTTCCACCCTCTGGCCTTACGCCAACTCTCACCTGCCTATCTCCTGCCCACAGGCTAAGTACTCCCTCCTGTCTCTAAGAGAGTTTTCATCTTAGCTTTTGATCAAACCATCTCCTCCTTATTCCTATAAGACCTCTTTCCATTAATGATTCATCCTTCTTTTGTCTTCCTTTTTTGGACTGATCTCAATATAGGCAGGTAGGTAGGAAGGTAGATGTTGTTGTTGTTAGGTCCCATGGAGTCAGTTCCGACCCATAGCGAACCTATGCACAATAGAATGAAACACTGCCCAGTCCTGCGCCATCCTCGCAATCGTTGCTATGTTTGAGCCCATTGTTGCAGTCACTGTGTCAATCCATCTTGTTGAGAGTCTTCCTCTTTTTTGCTGACTCTCCACTTTACCAAGCATAATGTCCTTCTCCAGGGACTGGTCCCTCCGAATAACATGTCCAAAGTACATGAGATGAAGTCTTACCATCCTTGCTTCTAAGGAGCATTCTGGCTGTACTTCTTCCAAGACAAGATTCATTCATTCTCCTGGCAGTCCATGGTATAGTCAATATTCTTAGCCAATGCCACAATTCAAAGGCATCAATTCCTCATTCTTCTTTGGTCTTCCTTATTCATTGTCCAGCTTTCACATGCATATGAGGTGACTGAAAATAACATGGTTTATGTGAGGTGCACCTTAGTCCTCAAGGTGACATATTTGCTTTTTAACACTTTAAAGAGGTCTTTTGTAGCAGATTTGCCCAATGCAATACATCATTTGATTTCTTGACTGCTGCTTCCATGAGCATTGATTACAGATCCAAGTAAAATGAAACCCTTGGCAACTTCAATATTTTCTCCATTTACCATGATGTTGCTTATTGGTCCAGTTGTGAGGATTTTTCTTTTCTTTGTGTTGAGGTGCAATCCATACTGAAGGTTGTATGTGGTCTTTGATCTTCATTAGTAAGTGCTTCAAGTCCTCTTCACTGGCAGCAACCAAGGTTGTATCATCTGCAAATTGCAGGTTGTTAATAAGTTTTCCTCCAATCCTGATGCCCCGTTCTTCTTCATATAGTGCAGTTTCTCAGATTATTTGCTCAACATACAGCTGAATAAGTATTGTGAAAGAATACAACCCTGATGTACACATTTCTTGATTTTAAACCACTCAGTATCCCCTTGTTCTGTTTGAACAACTGCCTCTTTGGTCTGTGTACAGGTTCCTTGTGAGCACAATAAAGTGTTCTGGAATTCCCATTCTTCCCAATGTTATTCATAATTTGTTATGATCCACACAGTAGAATATCTTTGCATAGTCAATAAAACACAGGTAAACATCTTTCTGGTATTCTCTGCTTTCAGCCAAGGTCCATCTGATATCAGCAATGATATCCCTTGTTCCATGTCCTCTTCTGAATTTCTGGCAGTTCCCTGTCAATGTACTGCTGCAACCCTTTGTGAGTTATCTTCAGTAAAACTTTACTTGTGTGTGATGGTAACGATATTGTTTGATAATTTCTGCATTCTGTTGGATCACCTTTCTTTGGCATGGGCACAAGTATGGATCTCTTCCAGTCAGTTGGCCAGAGATTATATATATGTATAAAGAAATTATGTATGTGTGTAACTCTAAATCTCTCTCAAACTCATTCCCTTAGTCTCTCAGTCTTTCTGTCTCTCTCTATATTTATACACACACACACATGCACATACATATATATCCACATATATGTCAGTATATGTACAAAATCTTTCTCAAACATGTCTTCTACTTTTCCAATTATTCCCTCTCTTTCAATCTACTGGTCTTATCTACTTATCCTATAAACTTTCTCAATTGTCCCCCACCTTAAATGACTTCTCTTTACTCAGCCTCCCCTCTAGTTCCTTGTCACTCACTCTCCTCCTCTCCCCAGTCAAACATCTTCATATAAACTTACATTTCCTCTCTCCATTTCTTCTCCATCATTCAATCCTTGACCCATACAAAGTTGGCTTCATATCCAGCCTGTTTACCAAAGCATCCTTTAGTCAGGTAGACATGATAAAACAATCAGGCCTGTGCTTCTTAACAACAGCCTCACGGTGAAGACTATGAATCTTGGCTGTCGGGGCTCTCACGTCACATCCTTCTCCACTCCTACTGCCTAGTACAGTGCCTGACACATTACTGTTTTAAAACTAATTCCGTCACAGAGATGGGAGCCAAGGGCTAAAGTGTGGGGGGCTAAGATGGACAGATACAGACTTTAAAACAGAATGAACAGTTTCTGAACCATCAGTGACATTTATGTAACTCCTGAGATTCTAACAAGGAGCTCTGTAATGAGTTATACCTAAGGGCTGAGTTACCGAACCAGGGCTTGGATCTGGTGTGGCCACAGACAGGACTCACACAATGGCCACAGATCATGAGAGTTCCCAGTGATGCTGTTACAGCAGGGATCTGATACGAAGTCTGTCTAGGGACTTCATTTAGGATTAGGCAGGTCAGTAGTATAGATGACTCACCAGAAGTTTCTAACTAACACACTCTGATGCCTTTTTGCCTCGAGGCAGATGACCTTCCTATCTCAAGGCAGCACCTGCTGTCCTATTTCAACAAATATTGAATTTGTTCACTATTAAGCCCACTGGAACCATTTATTTACCAAAGCAGCCTGTTGTCACTGAGGGACTAAGAACTCTCTGAAGGCAGATCCATGTCTTAGTTACCTCTGTGCCCCAATGCTTCACTCATACTAAGTGCTTCCTTTTGAATGGATGAATGCAGAAATAAGCAAGACATGGTGAGTGAGAGAGGTTTGCAATCTAGCTACCTACAATGCAAGCTGAATGAAGTATAAAATCATTGTACACTACGGGGGCAGGTAGGAAAGAGTAAGTAATTCTCATAATGGGATAGCAGTGAGGAGGGCCCAGAAAGACTCTATAGAAAGGTAACATCTCAACTGAACCTTCGACTACTGCGTATTAATTTAATGATATCATACCAATAGCTCACATCTATTGGGAACTTCCTCTGCAGTCAGGCAATGTGCCAAGTGCTTTACATAGAATATTTAAGCTTCATACAACCTTGTGAGATAGATGCTACTATTATCTTCATCTTTCAGATGGAAAAACTGAGGCATGGAAAGGTAAGGTTGCCCAAGATTGCCCAGTTAGAAAATGGTAACACACTACCAAACAAAAACAGAATACACATTTGTGTTCAGGGAGCATATACCAAGATAGGTGGTAACCTGCTTATTATCAGACATGAGGAAAGTCTCACATTAAAAATCTAAGCTCCCATCTCAAGAAACTGGAAAAAGAAGAGCAAAATAAACCCAAACCTAGCAGAAGGAAAAAAAAAATAATAAAGATAAAAGCATATATTGAAACAAAATTGAAACAGAAAAACAATAGATAAAATCAATGAAACAAAGAGCTGGTAATTTGAAAAGATCAATAAAATTAACAAAACTCTAGTAAGACTGATAGAGATGAACAAAGAGGAGGCACAAATCACCAATATCAGGAATGAAAGAGGGGATGAATACAGACCTTGTAAACACCAAAAGGATAATAAGGGAATACGAGAAACAACTCTACACACACAAATGTGACAACTTAGATGAAATGGACCAATTCCTCAAAAAATACAAACTACCACAACTCACCCAATATGAAGTAGATAATTTGAATAGCCCCATAGCTATTAAGGAAATGTATCCATAATTTAAGAAACCCCCCAAAAATAATCTTCAGGCCATAATGGTTTTGCTGAAGAATCCTACCATTTAAAGAATTCACACCAATTCTACACAATCTCTTCCAAAAAATACAAAAGGAGGGAGTACTTCCCAATTTGTTTTATCAAGTTAGCATTACCCTGATATCAAAAACAAAGAGAGACCAAAAAAAAAAAGCAAGAAAACTACAGACTAATATCCCTCATGAATAAACATCACAAATGCATGGGATTTATTTCAAGGATGCAAGGCTTGTTCAATATTCAAAAAAAATCTTTCAATGTAATTCAGCATATTAACCATTTCAAGGCCAATTATTTTCTGCTTTGAATTTTTGTTAATAACGTGTTTTCAGTAGCGGAACACATGCTGAGACATTGAGTCTGTTTAAATTTTTGGCTGGTGATATAGATTTTGAGAAATACTACATGAAAACACATGATTCGTGGGAGCCCCATCTGGCCCCCTGGTCTTGGGTTGCAGGCTTAATTGTGGGGCACCTTCTATTTGGGTACAAAGGGCACCTCTGGTTTTGCATAATATTCCAGTTATTTTGCTTCAATGAACGTTTCTTTCACCTTTCACTGTTAGTCCCCAGTGGAGGGAAGGAAATACTTTCAGTGGGAAAAGTATACTCCCAAAGAACTCCAGAGGACAAAAAGTGGATGGGATAAAGTATGTTCCATGAATCACAAAAGGGTTAACCAGCTAAAGGAGAAAAATCATATCGATTGATGTAGAAATAGCATTTGACAAAATTCAAAACCCAGTCACAATAAAAGGAATCCCTGGCAACGGTTATGCAAATCATTCATGGTGGTGCAAATGGTTAATGCACTCAGTCACTAATCGGAACCCTGGATGTTCAAGTCCACCCAGAGGCCCCTTAAAAGAAAGGCCGGGCAATCAACTTCCAAAGAAACACCCATTGAAAACCCTAAGGAACACAGTTCTACGTTGACACACATGAGGTCACCATGAGACTGAACCGACTCAATGGCAACTGGGGCTGGTTTCATGATAAAAGCTCTCAGAAAAATAGAAATGGAGGTAACTTCCTCAACTTGATAAAAAACATTTACGAAAAGCCTACAAGTAACATTATACTTAATGATGAAAGACTGAATGTTTTCCCTTTAAGACTGAGAACTAGGCAAAGATCTCCACTCTCACCATTTCTATTCAACATAGTGCTAGACATTCTAATTACTACAGTAAAGCAAGAAAAAGAAATTAAAAGCATACACATCAGAAAGAAATAATTGTTTATGTAGACAACATAATTTACTACCTGGACAGATGACCATGTAGAACTTTCCAAGGAATCTAAAAAAATTAACCTAAAACTAATCAGGGAGTTTAGCAAGGTTGTGAGATACAAGATAAACATACAAAAATCAATCATATTTCTATATACTAATAATAAACATCTGGACACTAAAATTAATACTGCAAAATCATTTTCAACTTCTCAAAAAAATGAAATACTTAGGTATTTATAGGCATATATATAACGAAACATGTACCAGACATGTATGCTAAAAACCACACACACTGATGAAAGAACACAAAAAAGATCTAAAGAAATGGAGGGGCATACCACAGTCACGGCTAAGAAGACTCAACATAGTAAAGATGTTAATTCTATCCCAAATTGGTACACGGGTTTAATGCAATTCTGATCCAGATATCAGTAAGATTTTTTTATAGATATAGACAAGATTATTCTAAGATTTATGTGAAAGGCAAAGAAACCAGAATGACTAAAACAAGCTTGAAAAAGACTAAAGAGGGAGGAATCAATCTACCTGACTTCTAGACTTAATAAACAAGACTATGTGGTATTGGTGGACAGAGAGACACATACATCAATGAAACAGAATAACAAACCCAGAAACAGGCCCACACAAGTATGTTCAACAGATTTTTGACAAAGATGCAAAAAAGCACTTCAATGGGAGATAGCCCTTTCAACAAATGGTGCTAGAGCAATTGGACAACCATATGCAAATAAATAAACCCCAACCTAAGCCTCAAATTTTATATAAAAATTAACTGAAAAGTGATCACAGCCTTAAATGTAAAATATAAAACTTTTAGAAAAACTAAAAGGAGAAAATCCTCAGAATTTAGGGTTAGGCAAAGAGTTCTTACGCTTGATACCAGAAGCACAATCCATAACAGGAAAAACTGACAAATCGAACTGTATCAAAATTTAAAACGTTTACTCTGTGAAAAGACTGTTAATTGGATGAAAAGAGAAGTCCCAGAGTGGGAGAAAATATCACAAACCACATATCCAACAAAGGACTAGTACCTAGGATATAACAAGAACTCTCAAAGCTCAACTGTAATAAAGCAAACCATCTCATTAGAACATAGGAAAAAGATATCGGCAGACATTTCACTGCTAACAAACACACGAAAAGATATTCAATATCATTAGCCAATAAGGAAATTAAAATTAAAACCACAGACAGCTACCACTACACATCTATCAGAAAGGTGAAAATAAAATAAACTGGCAAACATAAAACAAACTAGCCAACATGTGAAGAAACTAGATCACTCATTGCTGATGGCAACCTAAAATGGCGCAGACACTTTGGAAAACCGTTTGGCAGCTTCTCAAAAAACTGAACGTGCAGCTACCATATAACCCAGCCATTGCACTCCTGGACATTTATCCCAGAGAAATGAAGACTTATATTCCCACAAAAACCTGTATACAAATATTTATAGCAGCTTTATTTTTAATATCCAAAAACCAGAAACAACTAGGTGTACTTCAACAGGGAAATCCTTAAATAAACTGTGGAATATCCATACTGAGAAATATTACTCAACAATAAAAAGGCGTATATTCTCAATAACGAAATAAAAAAAATAAAGACTGAGTTTAGTCTTTAGTTAGTTAGTTTTTACACACAACAAGCTGGATGAAACTCCAGAGAATTATGCTGAGCAAAAAAAAAAAAAAAAAAGCCAGTCCCAGAAGGTTGCATACAGTATGATTCCATTTACGTAAGTCTTAAAACGACAAAATTACAGAAATGTGAAACAAATTAGTAGTTGCAAGGGGTTAAGGAAGAAGTGGGAGGTGGGAGGGAGGTGGGTATGGCTATAAAACAGGAACATGAGGGATCCTTATCATGATGGATATGTTCTGTATCTTGACTGTATCATTGTCAACATTCTGGTAGTGATGTACTAGAATTTGGCAAGATGTTACCATTAGGTAAAACTGGGTAAAGGGTACACAAGATCTCTCTGTATTATTTCTTACAACTGCATGCAATCTACAATTATCTCAAAAAAATTCAGTAAATATTTTTTAATGCAAAAAATACAACAAACCAAACCCGTTGCCCTCTAGTCAATTCCGACTCATATTGACCCTAAAAGACAGAGCAGAACTGCTCTGTAGGGTTTCCAAGGAGCAGCTGCTGCATTCAAACTGCTGACTTTTGGTTGGCAGCCACTTAATCGCTGTGCCACCAAACCAAAAAAAAAAAACCAAACTCTTTGCCATCGAGTCAATGCTGACTCATAGCAACCCTACAGAACAGAGAAGAGCTGCCCCATAAAGTTTCCAAGGAGCACCTGGTGGATTTGAACTGCCAACCTTTTGGTTAGCAGTCGTAGCTCTTAACCACTGTGCCACCAGAGCTCCATAAATCATAATCTGCACATTAGTTTGAGAAGCACTAATTTTGAAGACCCAACCAAGATATTAGGGGAAAAACAAAACTTTCTCATGAGGAACAGCTGAAGTGACAAAGAATGTTTCGCCTAGAAACCCTGGAGGAGGAAACTATGGGTGTTTTCTTTATCCAGAATATGAAGGGGTTATACACTGAAGAGAAATTACGCTGGGTTCGTATAGTGTTGGTAAACAGAACACAGACTGATATAGGGCAAGGGGCACAAGCTTTATTGATCAGGGGTGGTGTGGTGTAGTGAATGTGCTTTTATATGGCCTTTCTAGCCATGGTGTTATAACTCCCCCAAAATGAATGGTTGGGCCACAATCTTGCAAGGGATTGGTCAATTTTACTATGCAAATTGAGTGATTTGCAACCCACCAAGGGTATTGGGCAGTTACTATGGAAACTGAGTTATTTGTGGCCTATTGATCGAAGTGATTGGCCAGTTTGTGGTACTGGTGGGAGGAGCATGCCTTAAAATTGGCAAGAAGTACTAGCCACTCTGCAGCAAAAAGATGCGGCAGTCTGCTTCTGTAAAGATTAAAAAATTACAGCCTTGTAAATCTCATAAGGCAGTTCTACTCTGTCCTATAGGGTTGCTATGAGTCATAATTGACTCGATAGCAACATATTTGATTTGGGTTTTTTTTTTTAAGCTTATATAAGAGCCAATCCCACAGAGGTTCAGGGGGCCTCATTACCATCAAGAAGAGTCTGGAGTGGACCAAGGACCTGGGTTCCCTGTGTTGAGAACCTCTTAGACCCAGAGGAGACAGAAGACTGAGTGTGCTTCATGCAGGGGGTGTACACCCCACCAACCCTGGGCAGTGTGGGCCCGGGTAGTGTGGCAGCAAGAGCCCTGCAGGCAGGGTAGCGTGGGAAGGGCTGGTAACAAAGGCTTAGAAGGAACCAAGGGCAGAGGCTTAGGAGATCCTGTGAAATGGTCTTCTTGCAGGTGATGCAAGGGCCAGCAGCAGAGCAGAGGCCTCCAGAGCCATGCAAGCCCCCCAGTATGGTGGTGGCCAGAGGTAGCAATGACGTAAAAATAGCATCTGACCTGAACCACGGCATGCCTGCCCAGAGACATAAGAATGGACGTGAGTTATCTGGGGAAGGGTAAGCATTTCCCCTTTGAGAATCTGTTGTTATTGTTCACTATTTGCTTTCTATAAATAGTAATAATGGCTTTTACTTTGCCAACACTGTGTAAGTGTGTCACATGCCTGGCTCGATCACAGATGAATGTAGCACCAATAGAATGGTTGATGCCAGTGGGTGTATGTTCCTCATTCCTGGCAGTCTTATGGCTGGCTGGAAGTCTGAGGCACAGCCTGTCTGCATGTGCAATGCAGATGGACAGATAGACATATGCATATAAAAAAAATATATATATATACCTAGGTTTAAACTCGAGCTCCAACCCTTCCTATCTTTAAGACTGGGCCAGTTAGTTAACCTCTCTGACTCCTTATTTCCTCGTCTTTGAAATGATTCTTACCTCAGTCCATCAATTAGAATTTAAGGGGAAAAATAAAAACCCCATCAAGTATTTATAATAGAGAGAATTTAAAGCAGGGAACTGGTGACTGGTGATGTAACAGAAATACTGGTAGCAGGTCACAGAGGAGCTGAGAGTTGAAAACTGCTGGGATACATGACAAAATCAAGAGTTTAAAGATGTTTTCCAGTTAGCATGACTTTAAAACAATGAAATTAAACAGCAAATGTTGGCAAGG
Organism: Loxodonta africana; assembly: GCF_030014295.1. Classification (NCBI taxonomy): domain Eukaryota; kingdom Metazoa; phylum Chordata; class Mammalia; order Proboscidea; family Elephantidae; genus Loxodonta; species Loxodonta africana. The sequence goes on from NC_087356.1 coordinate 30,668,883, forward strand.
ATGTGGAAAAACTGCAACCCTCATCCATTGCCGGTGGGAATGTAAAATGGTGCAGCTGCTGTGGAAAACAGTTGACGATTCTTCAAGAAGTTAAACATTGAATTACCACACGACCCAACAATTCTACTCCGAGGCGTATACTCAAAAGAAATGAAAGCAGGAACCCAAACAAATGCTTGTACACCAATGCTCATTGCAGCATTATTCCTAATGGCCAAAAGGTGGAAACCACCTAAAGATCCATCAACGGCGGAGTGGATAAATAAAATGTGGTACATACATACAATGGAATTCTACTCAGCCATAAAGTGGACTGAAGTTCTGAAACATGCTATAGCATGAACGAACCTCAAAAAGCATTATGCTAAGTGAAATAAGTCAGTCGTAAAAGGACAACTATTGTATGATCCCACTTAAACGAAATACGTAGAATTGGCACATGGAAAGAGAACAAAGTTAAGTAGTGGTTACCAGAGTCAAGGGGGTGAGGGAAAGGGGAATTCATTGCCTAGAGGGCACTGAATTTCTGTTAAAGGTGATGGAAAAACCTGGAAACAGAGAGTTGTACAACGTGATGGACACAATTAATGTTACTGAATTACACATGTAAAAAAATGTTCAATTAGCAAATGCTTTGTTACATATATTTGACCACAATAAAAAAGTAGATATAAAAAAGCGTGAGTATACATCACAATATACTCTAAATTAAAAAAAAAAAAAAAACACAGTTTTCAAAACAATATGAATAGCATGATTCATTTTTTGTTAATGTTACAGTAGCTACATCTGGGGAATAAGAAAATAGGTACTTTTTTTTAAAATTTTGCTTTATATTCATTGCAGTAAGAAGAGAGACAAAGAGGGGGAAAATAGTTCTCAGGTAATAAAAAGGAAGGAAAAACAAAACAAACAAACAAAAAAATTAGTTGGAGCAAGTTCCTATGAGAGCGGACCTGAAATGACCTAGAGATTAGCAGCAAAAGGCGACAGGCATTTAAAGCCTTAAAGGGACAAAGAGATGAAGCAGTATTACCAAAGTCAGGAGCCAGGGTCATCAGAAAGAACCTAGAACCATGGAAGACCCATAAAGTAGAAGCTAGAGCCACCGTGGAAAGCCAGCCATGACTGGAGAAGTGCCTGGAGACAGAAGGGAAGGCAGATCCAACTTCCTCCTTTCCCTACCCTCAAACCTCCCATTGGTACCTCCCTTGGCCAAACCTAGCAAGAAGCCAGAGAACCTTTGAGCCTGGGAAAGGCAGCCACAGGGGTAGGCCCTGCTACCCGTGGCAAAGCAGGGATCAGGCAGCAAACTCACAGGGTTTTTGTGAGGGTGCAGAACATGTAAGATGCCTAGCACATAGTAGGCACTCAAGAAATGCTAAATGTAACTTTTACATGGCAATGTTATACAATGGCATTCAGAACCACATTTTCTCATTATTTTATATCTGAATAGATAGAAACCCAAGCTGGGGCTACCAGGCTCATGGCACATGGACTTTGCCAAGAGTGCTTTTCTTTTCCCCCAAATGAGCAGCATATCTGAGAAATGTGAAAAGCAGCACTGTCCTGAAGTTTCATTGTATAAAGAAAATGTTGAGTTTCCACAGCTGTTGACTTCAGCCTACCCAGAGGAATAGTTTTAGTGAAATATTAACCTCTGAGAAAGCCACACTGGGGTAAGATTGCACAGTAATTCAAACAGCATGTACAAAATTTTAATCATGTGAAGTTCTTAGAACAAGAAGAAAGTGACTGAAGATGTCTGACTAAGTCAGTCATGGAGGCTCTGGGCACTCCCAGATCTCTCCCCAGTTTCAGTTTAATTCTACTGTCACCAAACCAGGAACACAAACGAAGCTCCCATGGAACTGGATAATGATGCCATCCGAACCAAGATGCACGCAGCAGCAAAAACAGCCAAGACGAGAGATGCGAGCACCAGTCATCCAACAGACCTCCAGTGTAGCATGAAAAGTCTGGCATCCAGTCGTGAGGGGACAACCAGATCATGAAAAGAGGGGTGAGAATCCACAGGAAGTTTCAAAATCTGGGAGGAAGAATGCAAGATGCCTTCACCTGGAATCAAAACGAGTGTGAGGTCCCAAGTGTGGACATCCCAACTTCCTGAGAGCCACTGTCTGGGTGTGCTGATTGTCTTGAAGAAGCACCAAGGTGGGGAGAGGGCCAGAACCCATCCATGAGGATGGCACGGGCCCCAGGGACTAGGTCTTACTAACAGAAGGTTGAGCCAGTTCTATGGAACTTAAAAAAATGGTCAACAACCAGAAGCCACAAGGTGTCGAACAGACTAGTAGAACAGACAGAAAACCCAGAAAGTTATCCTTAAATACCAGCTTTCAGCCCCTGGGGTCTGTACATGATATCAGGACCCTGGTACCAGACTGAAAACAAAGGTTTCTGTCCCAAGAGGGCCCATATGATTCAAAATCTCAGAAAGGGGATAGCTCTTTGAAAAGGAGACAAACAAAGGCCAGCCCTGTGAGGTACAGCGCATGGGTTGAGGGTGGGCAGCAAGGTTCTCAAGACAAGCCGTAGGTCAGCCCAGCAGAAATGATGCCCTAATACCCACCATGTGGGGATTGGCTTAGCTGTGTACTGCCTCAAGTCAGACAAGCTTGGGCATCAAGGCAGGGCTAGTCCTAGCTGGCAGGAGTGGGGAAAGGGACAGACTGTGATGACTTAAAAGGGTTCAGAGTACTTGGAGGGCTGGGTTCAGATGAGAATCTCCATCATTTGCTAGAGGTTCATACAGCTAAACACACCTTAATTTCAGTCCCCCAGCCTGCCTCTAATGTCCATACTATCCTGAGCCTCCTAGTCACTCAGGCTCAAACCTGAGGGTCATCACGGACCCTTCCTCTCCCTTGCCCTGAAAATTCTACCTCGTATCTCTTTTAATTTCCCATCCCCACTGCTGCTTCCCTAACTCAGGAATTCTACCCTTTTCACAGTCTGAGCATTCTGAATCAGCCTACTAATAACTCTACTTCTCCGTTCTAAAATCGTCAATGAGCTGCACCACCTACAGAGGAAAGTTCAACTGCGAGCCTGTCAATCAAAGCCCTTCATGAGGTCTTCCCAACCTACCTTTCCAATACAGCCCAATGTCCAGCCAGATGGAACCACTCTCTTCTCCATACACTTCCCATCCAGTTCTGCCTCTAGGATTTGTTCTGCTTAGAATGCACTTCGCTGCATTTCTGAGTCCTACGCATCCTTCAAGGTCCATATCACATCACCTTCTGCAAGAACATTCTATGATCCTCCCCTGCATGCATAATTACTCTCTCTTTTAGACTCCTGTCACCCTGTGTGCCAGTCTTTTGCATGTAGGAAAGTATGTGCTTTTTGTATTTTTAATATTAGGCTGTAAGCTCTTTGAAATATCACATGTCAGATTCTCCCTCACGGAAGGGATGTGTAGAGACTCAAGAACACTGAGTTTGGTTAGCTTGTAATAAGTGCAAAAAGAAGTTTGAGGGAATAACTTTAGAAAAGTAGACTGTGGCCACCTTGTGACCCCAGAAGTGACAGTTAAAGATATTTGGGAGTCATCAGCTGAAGGTATGACAATAGATGAGATAACTCTGAGAGAAAACACCAAGTGTGAAAGGAGAAGGCTATGGCTGGAACCCTGGGGAAAACAGCCTGCAAGCGTTGACTGGAGAAAGAAGAAACCATCATGGGAGACTTAGGAGGAAAGAGAATGGAAGATAATCCCAATAGCCATACTACACTGGGGATGAAAAGAATTTCAGCACTATTGATCAGTCACACCAACATGTACTTTAATAATTCTGTCTGAATTCTGTGTGGCTTTTCTCTCTAGAATTGCTGACAAACCTGTGGATCCTTAATTCACACCATTAAAAAAGGCAACCCACTTCCACCATTTTATTCCTAATCAGCATTTCTCAAGCAAAGGCTTCAGTCTACTGCCAGTGGGATCTCCCACGCCCAGTAAATCTGATGAGTCTGCAAAAGAGGAGAACTTGCAGAAATAATGCCCCACCAAAAAACACACAAATGGAAACAAGAAACATCCCTCATCATCTAAGCCTTTTCTGTTTTGGCCTTCCAATCCCAAAGATGACTTCTAAATCCATCACAGGACCTTACGGAAGTCAGCAGAGTGGGTCAAAATCCTGACTACTTGGGGTCTGGAAGCCCAGAGCAACCTCTTAGGGAGCTGGATGAAGGAACAGAAATTCTAGCTAAGTGGAATGTGCCAACTTCCCTCAGCAGGACTGCGGGGAGTCCCCCATGGTGCATGGGGGATTCTTGGGGAAGCAGGTAGCTTCTGCCTGAGACCTTCCTGGTCACTCCTCACCAGGGGGTGCTAGTCCCACATCCACATGGAATCTGCCAACTCAATTCAACACAAACTGCCAAACACCTCGGGGGTGAAAGCCATGACTGGGGCAGACATTTACCTGTCACAACAGGCAGGCTCTCCCTAGGAAGCCTCGCTAAACAACCCAATCCTGGGTTCTCTGAATCTACAATTTGCCTTACTTACGCCTTACTCTAATATAATGGAGTTGAACCTATCTTTTCCAAGGGTTCCATTCAAATTACATTAAAAAAAATTGTTTTTACACTGTGAACAATTGCAGACCCCAGGTGTTTACATGAGCTGTAGGTTAATATACTTGTGCCCATTTCAAAATAAAGGTTCTCCTGCCAAAACCATGAATACGTTTGAACACATGTAGATATGTCATTAATTAGGAAAGCTGTAGCTCCAAAAAAAACTTTTAACAATTCAGATCCATGGAAGTCTTCTCATGTTGCAAAACTGCACAAGCAAATACAGTACCCCCACCCTGGCTCATGCGCACTGGGCTCAATTAAATGGCAGGCAAGGCACACGGACACCCATGCAGTGTCTGCTTTTGTAAAGATGAAATATTCTATCTCTCTGAAGATAGCATAGTAAACTGTCCAATCATAAGTGATTGTCATGGATTGAATTGTGTCTCCCAAAATATCTGTCAACTTGGATGGGCCATGAGTCCCAGTATTGTGTGATTGTCCACCATTTTATGTGATTTCCCTATGTGTTGTAAATCCTATCACTATAATGAAATGAGATGGATTAGTGGCAGTTATATTCATGAGATATATAAGATTAGATAGTGTTTTAAGCCAATCTCTTTGATATATAAAAGAGAGAAGTGACTGGAGAGACGGGGGACCTCATACCACCAAGAAAGCAGCGCTGGCAGCAGAGCGCGTCATTTAGACCTGAGGTTCCTGTGCTGAGATGCTCCCAGACCAAGGGAAAATGGATAACAAGGACCTTCCTCCAGAGCCGACAGAGACAGAAAGCCTTCCCCTGGAGCTGGTGGCCTGAATTTGGACTTCTAGCCTATTGGACTCTGAGAGAATAATTTTTTTTTGTTAAAGCCATCCACTTGTGGTATTTCTGTTACAGCAGCACTAGATGACTAAGACAATGACCACATAACATGTTGCATCATGGTAAGTATTACTGGTAGGTTTAGTGCTTGTTTTAAGCTTGGAGTGCTCGGCCATGCTCTTACCTCCTCCTGTGGCAGAGAAAGTGTCAGTGATGAAAATGACAACTGAAGTTTGGGCTTCACAGGCCAATTTAAATATTTTTGATGTGTCCAAGGCTTTAAGTGATTACTGGCGAGAAACAGGCATTATTATTTTTAATAGCATAATGAACATTTCATAACGGCACAGGATAGCTTTGCAAAGTATTTTCTGCCAAAAATGTAAATTGGTAGAAGACCCTGTTTATCTGTTCTTTTCTACTAGATTCCTTATAATTAAGGAATGCAAAAAATTGTTACAGAGTCTTAGTAAGTCAACATTAAAATAAAATTTCCCTTTATTTTTCTTTCAAGTTTCTGGGTTCTCTTAAAAGAATAACCTAAATCTGCATGGTATCCTGTTTAAAAGGGCTATCATTTCCAAAGTCTAGGTCTCACAATTTTCTCAAGGCTGTACAGCCAATATAAAACACAGGGATGCATTTGATAGTGAGTATGCTACGAGGCTGCAACTCTCAGCCAGACCTTCAATTTCAAATTCATCATAAAGTCTCATCAATTAACTGTATATTATAAACTTGACTTATCAAATAAAACGATAATATATAACAAAATTTCATTTTCTTTTGTTTTGCTCATTGATGAAAAAATTTCTTGAAAATCATTGTTACTACATTGTTTCTCCTTTAAAAAAATTTTTTTTTGGATGCCGTGTTTTCGGTATTGTAATACATGTTTACTAATGGAGTGTGTTTAAATTTTGGGTCGGTAATATGGATTTTGAGAAATATGATCTGGTAATACAAGCCATCAATGAGACGAGTGGCACTGTGGCACCACTGATCTGTGGTATGACAATATACCAATGAGAGCTAGAGAAATAATTCATTGTGGCGCTTAAAAAAAAAAAAAAATTTTTTTTTTTTTCCCGTTAGGTTACATGGAGAACCTCTGATTTTCCAAATATGACACAGAAAAACAAAATAAACCCAGCAGGGCTCCCTACCTATCACAGAAGAAAGCCATAATTATGCTTGAAAGCCTTATTTACAGAAATTAAGGGAAAAAAGGCAAAAGTTTACAAAACTAACACATCTGGGAAGCATCGCCTAATAGAATGCTCAACCTACACAACAATGAGGCTCCAGATTCCAGTCTGCTGAGCTTCACGCATTTCAAAAGAGACCCACCTTGACACTAAATGTGTTAGAACCAGAATAACACTTTACTTCTGATGGCCAAAGGCATAAAAAGTGGCTGGTATACCATTAACCCAATGGTAATGAAAGAGTTTTAATACATAGGGGAAACCCAATATACTAAGCAGAATGGAAGTAAAAGAAACAGATCTTTTTGGTTAGAAAGGCAGGGGCAGAACGAGAGTTAGCATAGCCCCTGGTATAAAGTTGGCACTCAAAAAAAAGATTTTTTTTGCTGTTGAATTAACTAGTGCAGCAGAAAGAGCGTGTCCCTTGCTCCTGGAATTGTGACAGGGCGAAACTTTGGAAATGGAGAAATGGAGACCATGGCGGAGGCTGTGCTTTTCCTATGAGAACCATCTTTCCCAGGGCTGAGGATGTGGCAGGGGGAATGCATTCCAACAGACAGAACATTCCTGCAGAAAGAAGATCCAGGAGAGAGAATTCTGTAGTTGGGGAACTACAAGCAGATCAAAATGACTGAAAACAATAGATGCCTAATCCATAACTTAACACCGTGCTGTCTTCTCTATATTGTAACATGTATAAATCATCAGGATAAAAATGTAAATCCAGTTTTGCTGGATGTCTTTATCAAACACAGGAGAATAACCTCATGCCCAACCTGACTAAAAAAGCCCAGGCTCCACAGTTTTTCAGGTAAGCCAGTCCTTGCTACACCAGAGGCTCACTGAGAGCCTTAAAGGGCCGGGAGGGTCTAAGAATGGACAGAAGGGAAAAGGGGCAGGGGGAGGGGGAGCTGCACAGGCTTAAGGGATGGGCATTCGTGTCACATTCTGGGAAGAAGGAGAAGACTCTGCATTTTAGGAATGACTTGGGCGCTAGACCTTCATTCAATCTCAGTGCCTCCATTTACAGCTACATGACTGGGCAAATGACTTACCTTTTCTAAATATCAGTTTGTAAAATGGGAAATACAACTTAAATTGTATTGTATTCTTAATAAGTCTTAAGAATGAGGTAATCTATACAATGTACCAAGCACACTGTCTGGTGACCAGCAGGTGACCTCCCAGGACATGTGCATGGTCTGAGCCATATACCCAGAATGTCAGTGACTTTTGTTTTCTTCACTGGAAGAATCAGTGCATTAGGCATCCACTAAGCATGCCCCTATCAAATTGGTCACATTGTCCTGTCATTTTTACCTTGTAGCATGTCACAAACCATCTTCTCTATCCCCACTGCCCCTGAATTGGTGCAATCGTCCCTCACTGACGTCCCTACCTCCATTCTCTCCCCACCCACAAACCCAACCTCCACAGAGCCACTAGAATTATCATTCCAGAGCTGGGGTTGGCAAACTACAGCTCATGGGTAAATCCAATCCACTGACTGTTTTGTAAATAAAGTTTACCTAGAGCAGTGCCATACTCATCCATTTACATACTGTCTATGGATTCTTTTATAAAACAGACTGTATAACCCACAAAACTAAAGTATTTACTATCTGACCTTTTATAGGAAACCCTGGCGGCATAGTGGTTAAGTACTACAGCTGTTAACCAAGAGGTTGGCAGTTCGAATTCACTAGGGACTCCTAGAAAACTCTATCGGGCAGTTCTGCTCTGTCGTATAGGGTTGCTATGAGTCAGGACCGACTCGACAGCAGTGGGTGTTGGTTTGGACCTTTTATAGAAAAAGTTTGCCAACCCATCCTAGAACAGTCTCCTTGGAAACTCGTCACTCCCTCCAACAACTTGCCACTAATATAAAGACTAATAAGCTGTGTTAGTCAGCCCTGGTTTACCTTTCCCACCTCATCTCTCACTACTCCCCTGAATGTAGCCCAAACTTGATCCTCGATGAATAAGAGTACCTAAAACACATCATATTCCCGCCGCCGAGATTACACTCCTCCCTTTACACATAGAAAACTTCTATTCTTCAAAATTCTTCTTAAATGTCACTTCTTCTATGAAGCCTTCCAGAAGTAACTCCTCAGCCCTATCCAAGGAGTCCTATCAAAGGCTCCTTCCTTGCAGCTTCCTTAGCACCACGCTGGTCTACATGTCTATCTCCACAGTTGTTGTTAGTGGCTGTCAAGTCGATTCTGACCTATGATGACTCCATGTGTATAGAGTAGAACTGTGCTCCATAGGGTTTTCAAGGCTGTGATCTTTCAGAAGCAGATCACCAGGCCTGTCTTCTGAGGTATCTCTGGGGGATTCAAACCATCAATCTTTTGGCTAGTTAGACATCCTCAATCTAAGCTTTTCTCTCTCTCTCTCCTATAGCACCTTGTTCTTTTCCAGCATAGCACTTAACATAGTTTGTAGTCGTATAATTATTTGTATGTTTATTTCTCTAACATCTGTCACCTAATGACATGCTCTAAGAAACAGGAACTAAAGCTGTTTGGTTCACCACTCCATTATACCACCTAGCCTGGAGCCAGCCACATAGAAGTTGCTCAGTTTTTTTTTATTGAAAGAATGATTAGATGCCCAACAAAAATATTTCCAAGACCAGATGCTTCACTGGTGAATTCTAATAAACATTTAAAGGAGAATTAACAGCAATATTTCTCAAACTCTTCTAAAAAGTATAAGAGGAGGGAACACTTCCTAATTCATTGTATGAGGCCAGTATTACTCTGATACCAAAGTCAGATGAAGAGACCACAAGCAAAGAAAACTATAGACTAATAGCTCTTGTGAATATAGATGCAAAAATCACCAACAAAATATTAGCAAACCAGATCCAAAAGCATATTAAAGGGTTTATACACCATGACCAAATAAGATCTATCCCAGGAATGCAAGGGTGGCTCAACTTTAGAAAATCAATCAATGCAATGCACTACATTAATAGAACAAAGGAAAAGAATACATGATCATCTTAAATGATACAGAAAAACCATTTGTCAAAATCCAACACCCTTTAATGACAAAAACACTCAGTAATCTAGGAATAGAAGGGAAATTCCTCAACATGAAAAACGGCATTTACGAAAAACCTACAACTAACACAATGGAGAAAGACTGAGAGTTTTCCCCTTATGATCAGGAACAAGACAAGGGTGCCCACTTTTACCACTGGTATTTAGTATTGGACTAGAAGTCCTAGTCAGAGCATTTCGGCAAGAAAAAGATATCAAAATTAGAAAGGAAAAAATAAAACTATTCTTATTTGCAGATGACATGATCCTGTATAAAGAAAATCCCAGAGAATCCACAAGAAAGCTAATAAATGAATTCAGCAAAGTTGCAGGGCACAAGATTAACATACAAGAGTCAGTTATGTTTCTATGCACCAGAAATGAACAGTCTAAAAAGGAGATTAAGAAAACTATTCCATTTACAATAACATCTAAAAGAATAAAATTTAACCAAGGAGATGGAAGATTTGTACACTGGAAACTACAGAAAGAGTGCTGAAAGAAATTTAAAAAGACCTAAATAAATAGAAAGACATTCCATGTTCATGGATTAGAAAACTTAGCATTAAGATGTCAATACTACCCAAAGCAATCTACAAAGAAAAAAAAAAAAAATTTTTTTTTTTTTAGATTTAATAAAATCCTTAGCAGCCTTCTTCACAGAAATAGAAAAGCACAAGCAACAAAAGATAAAATAGATAAACTGGACTTCATCAAAATTAAAGATGTTTGTGCATCAAAGGACTTTATCAAGAAAATAAAGAGACAACCTACAGAATGGGAGAAATTTGGGGGGAACCATATATGTGATAAGGGTTTAATATCCAAAATACATAAAGAACTCCTACAACTTCAATAACAAAAAGACAAAGAAACCAATTTAAAAATAGGCAAAGGTCTTGAATAGACATTTCTCCAAAGAAGATATACAAATGGCCAATAAGCACATAAAAAGATGCTCAATGTCATTAGTCATCAGGGAAATGCAAATCAAAATGATAATGAGATACCAGTTCACACACACACAAGAATGACTATTATTAGAAAAATGGAAAATAAAAAGTATTGGCAAGGATGTAGAGATACTGGAATCCTCCTACATTGCTGGTGGGAATGTAAAATGGTAAAACTGCTGAGGAAAACCATTTGACAGGTCCTCAAAAAAGTTAAAAATAAAATTACCACGTTGTTGTTGTTGGGTGCCATTGAGTCACTTCTGACTCACAGAGACCCTATGTACAGCAGAACAAAACACTGCCCGGTCCTGTATCATCCTCACAATCCCGTGATCTTTGAGCTCACTGTTGCAGCCACTGTGTCAACCCATCTCGTGTGGGTCTTCTTCTTTTTCACTTACCCTCTACATTACCAAGTATGACGTCCTTCTCCAGGGACTGGGCCCTACTGATAACATGTCCAAAGTATGTGAAACAAAGTCTCGCCATCCTTGCTTCTAAGGAGCATTTTGGCTGTACTTCCTTCCTCCAAGGCAGATGTGTTCATTCTTCTGGCAGGTATATTCAATACTCTTCTCCAACACCATAATCCAAAGGCATTAATTCTTCTTAGGTCTTCCTTATTCATTGTTCAGATTTCACATACACATGAGGCGACTGAAAATACCATGGCTTTAGTCAGGTGCACTTTCATCCTCAAAGTGACATCTTTGCTTTTTAACACCTTAAAGAGGTCTTTTGCAGCAGATTTGCCCAATGCAATATGTCATTTGATTTCTTGACTGCTGCTTCCATGGGCACTGACTGTGAATCCAAGTAAAATGAAATCCCTGACAACTTCAATATTTTCTCCATTTATCATGATGTTGCTTATTAGTCCAGTTGTGAGGATTTTTCTTTTCTTTATGTTGAGGCGCAATCCATACTGAAGGCTGTAGGCTTTGATCTTCATCAGTAAGCACTTTAAGTCCTCTTCACTTTCAGCAGGCAAAGTTGTGTTATCTGCATATCATAAGTTGTTAATGAGTCTTCCTCCAATCTTGATGCCCCCTTCTTCTTCATATAGTCCAGCTTCTTGGATTATTTGCTCAGCATACAAACCTAATAAGTATGGTGAAAGGATATAACCCTGACGCACACCTTTCCTGACTTTAAATCTCACAGTATACCCTTGTTCTGTTTGAATGGCTGCCTCTTGGAAAATTACCATATGATCCAGCAATTCCACTCCTTGGTGGAGGCCCACGTCCAAAAGACTTGAAAGCAGAAACTCAAACAGATATTTGTACATCAATGTTTATTGCAGCATTATGCACAATACTGAAAAGGTGGAAAAGACCCTAGCGCCCGTCAACATATGAATAAACAAAACATGGAATATCCATACAACGGAATATTATTCAGCTATAAAGATAAAGATAAAGTTCTGATACAGACTATGGCATGAAGGAATCTTGAAAACATTACACTGAGTGAAACGAGACACAAAAGGACAAATATAGTATGATCCCAGTTATATGAAATATCTAGAATAGGCAAATGCATACAGACAATGAAGTTTATTAGTGGTTACCAGGGACTGTGGGATGGGGAATGGGGAGCTATTGCTTAAGGGGTACTGAGCTTCTGTTAAGGGTGATGAGAAATTTTTGGAAATGGATAGTGGTGGTGGTTGTACAACATGGTGAATGTAATTAATGTCACTGAATTGTACACTTAAAAATGGCCAAGATGGCAAATATACATACATGTATACATATCTCCACAATTAAATTGAAGAAGTAAAGCATTTCAATAAAATATTTCTGAAAAAAATTAGATGAATAAAAAATTATTTTAATGATGAGTCAAGTAAGTGAAAGAATCGAAAACGTCATAGCTGTTGCCTTCTGAGCACACCAATACTGCTTCTTAGGCCCTTCTGGCACCCCCAGGATCCAGGAGGTTGGGTCAGCATAAGTATCACTGAGAGCTTTGACTTGGATATTTGGGGCACATATAGAGCCCTGTGCACTTATTCTTGGACCCCACGTGGAACATGTATATAGACTTTTCCCATGAGAGCAAATTCAGACCCTGTGAAATCCAAATAAAGCCACATGCAGGATTATGCAACTTCACTGGGTACATGTTTGCACTGAGCCATACAGTATTCGTGTCATGCTGTCCTGGAGAAGGACATCCTCCACTCCTGCCTACTGCAGAAAGGTGAGGCAAGATTCAGTGTCCTTCATCTGTTGCCAAGGACAGTGTCTGTCAGTCCATCACACTCACAGCCAGCCAAATGCACTGTCACCCACATATCACAACCACACTCAGCCAATGCACTCTGCATCTTGCCCACATTTAGGCAAAAAGACCCAGGTGGGCAGGCTGGCGAGAGGGCTATGCAGGGAGGGATCCTTCCTTGCCTTGAAGTGGCCTCCAGTACTGAGGCAACCATTCACTTCTCCTGATATCCGAAGGCTCAAGATTAAGCAAATAATTCATCCAAGTTGCTGCTTCATGTGGAAAAAAATATCCCGAGGCCATTTCCTGTGTGGCCTTTCCAGTTCTGGACAGTGTGTCTTTGGAGAGCTTAGAACACAGCCCCATCCATAAAGGCCCTCTGTGAAGGTGTGTGCATTTCACTGAGATGTTTCCAAGAAGAGTAAACACGCCAATTCAACCAAGGCAAATTTATGAGTTTGGCAGCCAAACCCTAATCCTAGCCCTGAGCCTTGGTGCTTAGGGTCCAGCACAATGAACCAAGGTGAATCTGAATTTCTCCTTTATGCAAGCTTTTAACCCTCTATGGTATCTCCCTCTGGTCTGAACAACAAAGGAATCCTATGTATTAAGACAAAGAGATGTCTTTGGCCCTAGATAAATACAGCCTCTCAAAGCCTGTTGGACCTGTGTCCTCTAAACCAGGTAACAAAGCACTTGTAGGGAAATGCCAGCCCTTTCCTTTATTAAGAACTTAAACAGCAGCAGCCAAACCATCTAGGTTCCTTCCAAGCAGAGGGTTGCCTGTAGCAAACCTCCTTGTAACATGCTTAACATTTCCTACAAGATTCAAGCAACTCTCTCTCCTCTCACAAATTTGCCTTCATCCCCAACCATCTTTCTCACTGTTTAGAGGACCAGATGTGTCTTGTCCAATCCAAAGTTGGTGCTTCCTTCACTCCCACCCACACTGCGCTCTATGTTCTACTTCTTCTTCTTCTTCAAGGCTTTGCTCCATCCATCATTCTCACCTCCCCGGTGTCTGTAGAGGAAACCCTGGTGGCATAGTGGTTAAGTGCTACAGCTGCAAACCAAAGGGTCGGCAGTTCGAATCCGCTAGGCGCTTCTTGGAAACTCTAGGGGGCAGTTCTACTCTGGCCTACAGGGTAGTTATGAGTCGGAATCGACTCGACGGCACTGGGTTTGGTTTTTTGGTTGGTGTCTGTAGAGGAATCTCTGGGTGGTGCAAATGGTCAACATACTTAGCTGCTAACTGAAAGGTTGGTGGTTCAAGTCCACCCAGCGGTGCCTCAGAAAGAAGTCCTGGCAATCTACTTCTGAAAAATCAGCCATTGAACACCCTGTGGAGCACTGTTCTATTCTAACACACATGGAGCTACCACGAGCCAAAGTAGACTTCATGGCAACTAGTTTGGTTTTGGTTTGGTGTCTACAAAGCTGTCACCAATTTCCTATGCATGACATGGAGCCCCATGACATTGTGTTCTCTCAGAGAATATTTCAAAGATAAATTCAGGGGATGATGTATTGTAGATTTAACAATACGCGATGATTCATGTCAGGCATTGGGAAGGAAATTTATCTATTCCTCTTAAAAGCTGAAGATCTGAAACACTGATTAGGGACATCTTTAATGATTTCTAACTATCCACACAAAAGAAGTCCAGAACATGGGGAGAAATACTAGAAATCTACATGGAAAAGGAAAAGCATAGAGATAACGTCTCCCAGCATGCATAGTCTGTTTGTGGCCAGGTCTTTTCCATCTCTAAAACATCCTCTCTACTGAATATCTCTAGCTACCATCTTCTCTCTCTCTTGATACTCTCCTGGTCAAGCTACTGGAAAGAGTTGACTACATTTACCGTCTTCACTTCCCCACATCTTATTTGTTTTTCAACTCAGCTCATCTCTTAAACTCCTCTCACCAAGTCAGTCACCAATAGCTTTCCACCACATCTATGTTAGTTCCATTCTTCCCTTACTGCATGACTTCTACAACATTTGGTACTGCTGATCCCTCCCTCCTGGAAACTCTCCCCTTCCACGCCCCAATCTCCCGTTTCCTCCTGTCTCCCCAGCATCCCTTCCCCATGATGCCTTCACTGGACCCTCCCTTTCCTCTCCCCTAGAGGTCAGTGTGGAACCCTAAGCCCTTCACTCAAAGGCAATCTGGTACAGACCTTAATAGCATGATCCCAGATGCTGACTATATGGGCTAAAATTCTAGGTCTATCGCTTATACCTGTGTGATCTTTAGCAAGTTACTTACATCTTTGTGCCTCTGTTACTCACCTGTAAAATAGGTACAATAACGGCCCTCCCTGGCAATGACTGTTGAGAAGACTAATACATATAAACTGTTTAGAGCACATACTGAATAAGCATTAGACATTATGATTATGCTTCCCAACCTCTTTAAGTAACTGGTCTACACCATGGCTTAACCTCTTGGTAAAACTTTGCTCTTGAATCTTCTTTCAGACTTCTCTCCCGAAGGTCAAACCTACAAAACCATCTGTCCACTGAACATTTCTCCCTGGCCATCCCTGAGATGCTTCAAACTCAGCATGTCTGAAACCGAGCTCCTCCTTTCCAGTAAATGCTGCTCCTTCCTCCTCCTCCCCTGCTTCCTCCTCCATTCCGCCTCCTGATGAATAGCCCCACTATCCTTCCTGCTGGTTGCCCAGGCAAAAATCCAGAATCATCCTAGACTCCTGCCCCTCCCTTACACCTCCATTCAATCAGTCATCACATCTTGTCCACTTTATTGCCAAAGTATTTCTTGAGCCCGTGTCCAATTCTCCACCCCATCCATCTTACCAGTGTCTTAGAACCTCGTTATTTCTCACATGGATAATGATAAAGAGCAACAAAACAATTAATCACATTTGCCACTATTACTGAATGCCAATTATTGATGAATCACTGTAGAAGACAATTCACATACTTTGTCATACATAATCCTCTCTACCATCCTATGAGGGAGGAATTACTGTCTTGTTTTCAGATAAGAAGACAGAGGCTCAGGGACATTTAATAAATACCCTCAAGTTACACAGAGATGCTGTGGGGCTGGGATATAGACGGAGGGCAGTCTGTCTGACTCCAAAGCCCAGGTTTTTCCACCTTTTAAATTGCAATGGCTTCCTAACTGGTCTCCCTGCCAACCGTCTAATTCCTCTTGGATATCAACTCTCATTTCCAGAGAGGTCTATTTTCACCATGAAACTCTGCTGCAGTCTCTCCTCTGTGTGAAATCCTTCAGTAGCTCCCCAGTGCCTTCAGAATAAAGTTCAAATTCTTTAGGAAGGCCCTTCCTGGTGTGATTTCTTCGCTCCTTTACAGATTCACCTCCCTTGCCTCTAGCCACACTGCCTACCTTCCTTTCTTGGAGTACAGCATGCCTGCTCAGCCAGCCATGCTCTAATTGCTCGCTGTCCCTCTGCCCACGATCTCCTTAGCTCATCAGCTGAGGTACCCTTTTCAGCCTCCTTTTGGATCCATCTGCTGTCCCCACTAAGCTGACTATAGGCAACCCTCCTCTGGACACCCACAGCACTCTGTGGCGGCCTCTAGCATAACATTTTAGGGCAGGGCTACACACATTGATTGAGCACCTACTGTATGCAAAGGTTTATGGTAGACTCTGGTGATTCAGGAATCGACAAGACATTTTGCCTGCTTTCAGAGAATTTACCACAATGAGAAAGGAACAGTTAGACACTGCGTTACGCTCTCTGATTCCCTTGTTCATCTCAGCACTGCCTCTCGAGCTCCTTGGGCAGGAAGAATATCTTGTTCATCTCCACATCCCCAGGGCCTAGAACTGTGCCTTGCACACATGGGTGTCAGTAAATGTGACAGCTTGAGTTCAGCAGACACACAAAGGCCACCAAGCCACCTCTGAGCACATGAGCTCATCCAGCAGAGGCACTGTTCACCCTCACATGTGTCTTTCACAGGCTCTGAGCATCCAAGTCATCGTTTGCTGTATTTTCAGGAAGGTGCTCACCCTGTTCAGACCTGCAGAGGGTCTAACGCTGGAGAATTTCCAGGCCAATGCTTCTTTCCCCCAAGTGACTGACGCACTAAGAAATTAAGGGACTGAGTCTTCACAGCAGGCAAGTGGTAGTGCTGGCTCCGCTCCTAGTGCTCGTCCTGCCCAGCCAGGTCCAAGCTCTGTCTCACAGCTGCAAACAGGGGGGCAGGGTCAGAGGTTGCTTGGCCGAGTGCACACAGGATAGGGAGCTTCAGGACAGTAATATGCCAGAAGGCAGCTCCAGGCAGCCCTGTTGAACAGGTCCCCCTGCAGAAACAAACTCCTCTGCAGTCCCTTCACACAGCCACCACCTGTCTGAGTGACACAGACTAGAGGATACAGGGCCAAAGGGCAGAGGCTTAAGTTACAGCAGGTGTTTCGTGAAAAGCCTTCTTTTCCTCTCAAGTTTATAGTTACTTTTCTGCTAAGCAGCATTTCCGCCTTCTCTCACCATGGAGGACAAAGTACAGGCTGCCTCAGTGATCAAAGAGGGGACGTCAGGATGAAGAGAGAAGCTCTAAGCCATACAGCAGAGATGTTCTCCTGCTCCAAGGCACGCCTCAGACATCAGGCAGGAGAGAGGGGAAGGGGAAAAACAGGGAGAAAATGGTCACTCCCGCCTCAGCCATGGCAGCTCACACCCTTGTACTTTCTCTTTTTAAAAGCAGATTTTCTAAAAGCAGCTTTGATGATAATGTGACCCTTGAGAGCTGTCTGTGTAGTGGGTAAGAGCAGAGTCCGGTGGCCTGGATCTGGCCCTGGGTCTGCCTTTCAGCTGTGGGTGGAACCCCATTTCTTCCTCTAATACCAACCTCAGGGGGGGTTGTCAGAATCAATGTAATCAACGCATGCAAAGTCCTTAACACAGGGCCTGGCACACACCGTGGATACTCAGTGCTAGCTACGATCATTATCAGCCACTAGGAGTCAGCTGTGGGACACTTGCCCTGCAGGGAGGATGGTCCATTCCCTGGCCCCTGGCTGGATTCAGTCTTCCTCTGTGCCTGCATCCTCTCTGTCGTGGCACCAGTCCCCTGTGTTGGGCTTCTTTTCTTGTCTGTCTCCCCAGTCGAGCAGTGAGCATCTTGAGGGTTGGGAATGTGCCTTTCATGCTAAGGCATTCATTCACTCATTTATCACCCACTAATTGCCTCTGAACCCTGGCGGTACAGCGGTTGAGAGCTCGGCTGCTAACCATAAAGGTCGGCAGTACAAAGCCACCAGCTGCTCCTTGGAAACCCTACGGGGGCAGTTCTACTATGTCTTACAGGGCCGCTATCAACTCAATGGCAACGGGTTTTTTTGTTTTTTTTTTAAGTGCCTCTGAAGAACTCTGGTGGTGCAGTGGTTAAAGTGCTCAGCTGCTAACGAAAAGGCAGGCATTTCAAACTCAACAGCTGCTCCATGGGAGAAAGATACTTCTGTAAACGTTACAGCCTTGGAGACCCTATGGGGCAGTTCTACTCTGTCTTATAGGGTCACTATGAGTTGGCATCAACTCGATGGCAGTCAGGTTTTTTTTTTTTTAAGTGTTTCTGAGGAGTTAGCACTGAGCTGCTAACTGAAAGGTTGGAGGTTCAAACCCACCAGCTGCTCATGGGAGAAAGTTGTGGCAGTCTGCTTCCATAGAGGTTTACAGCCTTGGAAACCCTATGGAGCAGTTCTACTCTGTCCTATAGTGTCACTATGAGTCAGAATCGACTCGATGGCAATGGGTTTGGTTTGGTTTTTGGTTAAGTGTCTCTGATGTGCCAAGGGGTCAATAATCAGTGAGTGAATAAATGAATGAAGCCTGGAGATCGGTGAGTGAATAAATGAAACCTACAGAAGCACCTACATCCATCATCCAGTCAACAAGTAGGTGTACACATCATCTGGGTCGGCCCTATGCAATCAGTGCACTCAAAAGGCTCTGGACTCAAGGAGAAGGACTGCAAATGTGAACATGATTCCCTGGAAATGCGTCAGTCCTGACAGCTCGATCTGCCAGGTCACCGGCTAGATTTTATATACGATAGATCTCAGCCTTGAGGATCTCTGGGTCTGTCTCTCTCTCTCTAGGTCCTGGGAAACTCAGCAATTCATACAGACTTTTGGACGCTCTAAAGGTAAAATGCCAGCAAAAAAAAAAAAAAAAAGCACTGCCTTGGAGTCAATGAGAAAGAGAGAAAGAGAAAGGGAGGGAAGGAGAGAGGAAAAGAGAATTTTTCAAAAGCCCAGACTCTGGAGGGGGCATCCACGTAGTTCCTCAGCCACGGCTTAGAAAACAAAACAAAACATCACCCACAAGCACTGAACCCAGCTTTGTTTCTAACTGTGGTTTCTCTGCTTACTGGAGACAGTGTTCCTACCCTGGCCACCAGGGACTGGTCTTACTGACCCAGAAGGCAACAGGCCAGCAGAGACGTTCAAAGAACTCGGCACACCTGAGCTGTAAATCCCCACTCCATTATCTCCAACAGTAAAGGAACAGACTCCTGGGCTGTCGAAAAGTCACGGTCACCTCCTCAGGCCCATCCCCAGCCCTCCAATCCCTTACCATATTCCTACACATCTGCCAGGCCCCTTCTTGACTCTGTACCACGTACGTGCTGTGTTCTGTCTGTAATGCCCCTTGATCACCAGTCTGCCACTCCCACCCCAAGCCCAGCAAGCTCCTACTCATCCATCAAGACCCAACTCAGACATCCTCTTCCCTCTGCAGCCTTTCCTGACTCTTCTAAGCAGAGATAGCGGCTGGTTCCTTTGAACTCCCAGTTCTCAGTTCAGATCTCTCTCCTTCAAGTTAGCACATTCTGATGGTCTGTTTGCATGTCCATCACACGAAGCAGACTGTGACCCCCTTAACTATACAGACCGTGTCTTCTAGCACCCAGCACAGAGCTGCTAATTACACCTGGATTCCAAGCCCACCCCAACACCTCACATCAGCACTCAGATCTCAAGATCACATCACTACTCAGACCCTTGTCCGAGACCAGAATGCCCCTTACAGCACCAGACAGGTTTTCACAGAGTTAAACAGCAGATGTATATTTCACAGCAACACAGTCTAAGACCTAAATAGGGTGAGCTGTGTCTCCCTAGAACCAGCCACACATAACAGGAACCAGTCATCTTAGGAATCTGTTTGCTGTTCAGTTAAGAGGTGCTACCCAAGATGGCAACCAACAGGGTGTGATATCAGAGGTCTGCAGACCTGGCCCCAAGCCTGACATTTCACCCTGGGCTAGTTTATCTCCTGGAGCCAGGCTAAAAAAGCATCAGTGAAAAAACGAGCAGTGCCCAAGGATCTTGGTCTTTTACTTCAGTCATTAAGCCCTTGGGAAATCTGTTTCTCAGATCAGATAGCTGGTGACCCAGGAGGAGAAAATGCCCGAAGATGCTAAGAGTTTGGCAGTAAGAAGGGAGAGGGCAGTATTACTAGGGACCTGAAGGGTCTGTGGTGTATCAGTGGGCAGGAAAGTGTCCACCTGTCCCCATGCTCAAAGGCAGCCTTTAGTGTTTTTCTGGACCCTAACAAAATCTCAGGGCCTGACACACCCCAGGTGACCTCATCCCATTGAAGTTCAGGGGACAATCTGCCAAAACAAGCAAACCGAGGGGGGATTACAGCTGTACGGGGCAGCTGCAGAGGAAGCCAGAGTACACACACGTGCAGGTATTTTGCAAGGCAGTCTGGCCTACAGAGCAAGTGGCCAAGGGACAGTGGGAAGGGGGGTGGCGGGGGCTCAGCTTTCAAAGCCAGGGCTGCTGCATTCGGGGAAACGGAAGACTTCAAGTTGGTGAAAAGATCACCTGTCACCTAGTATCTGATGTCTGTCGCACGGTTCACATAGGGGATCAGTGACTGGCTCTAAATTGGGTCCTCCAACACCCCATATGGGTCATTAAGCACCCTTAACAAGTTTTACCCTTAATACAGAAACGTTCCTCATAACACTGGGGAGAAGGAATGCCCTGCATCTGATCAAGTACAAAGTGGGAGGCCCCGCTGGCGACAGCCATCCATCCCCCCCACCACTATTCATTGATTTCACCGACATGTATGCACTAGTTCCATAATGTAAAGGGCACGCGCTTGGGAAGGACAAAGCTGGGGTCAGGCAGTCTCTGACCCATGTCTGCACCTTCCTCTCTAGGCAGGGGTGGTAATCTACTCCCAGACCCCACACAATGAGTTAATGCTGTTCTCAGTGTGGCCAGGAACATTTAGGGCCTATGGCAACAAGGCTCCATTTAGCAGCAAGACAATTGGTGCTGATCTAGCGCTGTGACTACAGGCTGACCCTGAGGTCCTACCCGTTTGTGACTGCGCGGCAGGGCAAGGAGGGCAGGACAAGAACAGAGGTTGTGAAAGTAATGGCATAGTGTTAGGTCACAAGTATGGTGCAGACTAAAAGCCCAATGGACTTTGGCTCTCATTAATGTACTCAGCAAACCTCAGCTCACATTTACTGAGTACATACTGTCTGACGAGCACTGAGCTGAGCTTTTTACCTGTGAGGTATGAAAGGCATGAGCTCTGCAGTACAACCGTTTGTGCCAATCTGCTCCACCACTCATTAGCTGTGCGACTTTGGGCAAATTGCTTGGCCTTTCTGTGCCTCCATTTCTTTATTTGGAAAAAAGGGCAATAGCAGCACTACCTCTAAAGGGTTGTTATGAGGATTAAATGACTGAAACATAAAATGCAAAATGTGAACCACGAACTGGCACAGAGGTAACATAACCAGCTGCTGTTGAGCTGACTTCGATTCACAGTGACCCCATGTGTGTCAAAGTAGAACTGTGCTCCATGGAGTTTTCAGCGGCTGAGTTTTCTGAAGTAGATCTCCAGGCTTTTCTTCTGAGGCTCCTTTGGCTGGACTCAAACCTCTGACCTTTTGATTAGTGGCTGAGCGCTTAACCATCTGCACCACCCAGGGACTCTAGCACAGAGCAGGCACTCAGTATTAAGATGAACAATTACCGTCCCATTACTTAGTCATGTGAATCTGTAGGAAAGGCGCCGTGTTCTATTTTACCAATGAGGCTCTGAGACACTGAGTCAACTTGCTCAAGGTCACAGAGTTAATAAGTGGCAGAGCTGGGATTTGAATGCAGGCAGCATGACTCCAAAGCCCTCAAGTTGAACCACCACATGAGCACAGCACTGCACTAGGTTCAAGCAACACAGAGACCAGCAGGGAGACAAACACGGACTCTCTATACAATGCACTATATACCACAAAAGAGATAAAAAACAAAACAAAACAAAACAAAAACTAGTGCCAATATACTACAAAAGAGATACACAGAAAAAAGTGCTGGGGCTGGTGTAGCAGGGAGCAATAGAACTCTCTCTGCAGGAACTAAAAAATGTTTCACCCAGAAGGGGACTTAAGGTCTACTGCCAAAGAATGATGAGGAATTTGCCAGCCAAGGAGAAGGAAGAACATTCCAAAAAGACAGGACCTGGAATGGCAAGTGTATCTAAGTCCTGAGTTTGAGCAGGAACATAGAGGGAGGGGCATAAGGTGAGGCTGGGAAGGAAGGATAAGGGTGGTCAGGAAGAGCTTTTGTGTCAAGGTCAGAGGTTAGATTTTATTATGCAAGACAGTGATTCTAAACCTTTCAAGACCCAGTTATTTTCTCCTTTAATTTTTTTCTTGATACTATGTGTTTTCACTAATGAAGGCATGCTCATTAAAGGACCAATTCAGAATTTTTGTTATAAGTTATGGATTTCAATACCCATAATCTGGGATCCCATGTGTCCCAACGGACCCTGGATGATGTAAATGCTGTCGATATGAGTCAATGATAAAATCAAGTTTTTTAAATTTTTTTTTCTTGAAAATGTGCAGAGCATGAGGTAAAACATGAGGGCACCTGGCAATGACTGCATACACATTTTATTCTAGTCTCCTTCTTTTTAGTCTTTTAATCTTTTTTCTCATGAAAGTTTTCAAAACATGGTACAGTGCATTATTCCTTACTGCAAAGGCAGTACTTACAGCCCAAATAAATAAAATCAATGGATTTTTTATCTCAGGAAAATTACCAGTACAGTGCATTCTTCATTACTACAAAAGCAGTACTTACAGGCCAAATAAATAAAACCAAAGGAATTTGAAACTCAGAAAAATTATGACTATTACGTATTCTTCGTTATAACAAAAGCAGTACTAACAGCTAAGAAGCAGAAACAGCTGCCCTGGAATACTGCAGAACTGCTCACACTGGTGCATTCCACTTGCTACACATGGAAGCAATGACTGGACCCTAAGATTGAATGCAGGGTAAGAATAACTTATAGGAGTTCCAATCTCTTGAAAAGTGCCACCATAGCACCTTATTTCTTATTGCAAAGGCATTATTTAACACCTAGAAACAATAGCATCAAGGAGCAAATGGCCACTATGACTGCATGAGGAGTCCTGGTGGCGCAGTGGTTAAAAGTTCAGCTGTTAACCAAGAGGTCAGCAGTTCAAATCCACTAGCCACTCCTTGGAAACTATGGAACAGTTCTGTTCTGCCCTATAGGGTCACTATGAGTCAGAATCGACTCAATGCCAATGGGCTGGGTTTGGTTTGGTATGACTGAATGAGTACTGGCAATGGCTTATTCTCAAGATAAGTGCATCCTCACAAGAACATAGTAACTGGGAAACACAGTGAAGAGGCTTATCTCACAGAAATAAAGGCAAATCTGTCAAAAATTTAGAAAATGCACGCATCCAGGAGGCTTCAGCTAAGACAATGCTCATACTACGCAAAAATGAGGCTCCAACTCAGGGTTCTCGAGTTTCATGTTTCTTCAAAAGGTACCTCCCTTGTGGCTAAAGGCATTAAAATCAGGCTACCTCCTTCCCAAAGAACTCCAGAGGCATAAAAAGTGGGTGGGACACCATGTGTCCCATGCGTTTTGAAAGTTAACTTTAATACGCAGAGGAATTGTCTTTGGTGCTTGTAAAACATGTGCAGGTTCCTGCCCCTGCTGTCAACAATGGGGGGAACAACAAGGGCATTAAGGCAGTACTGTAGCATGAACTGCTGTGGTTTTATCAACAGATTTCTGGCACTGGGATGAGGGGAGAGATGGGGATAGAGACTGGTGTAATTGGCCAAACTGGAGAAGGTAAGAGGACGAGAGCTGCAAATAATGCCAACCTTCGTCAACTGATATATTAAACCAGGGTTTCTCAACCTTGACATTATTAACATTCTGGGCTGGATAATTGAGGTAATTCTTTCTTGGTGCTGTCCCGTGCGTAGAAGGACGTCAAGCAGCATTGCTGGCCTCTACTCACCAGACGCAATAGCACTCTTTTTCCATTCCCCCTCATGTGTTGACAATCAAAAAGGTCTCCAGATATTGCTAAATGTCCCTGGGGGCAAAATCACAAACACGCCCCACATTGAGAACCATGCTAAACCCTTTAAACCCTCATCTAAACATCTGTATTTTACAGATGAGGAAATCCAGCCACTGAGAGGTGAATTCACCTGCCCCACCCAGGAGAGAAATGCCAGTAGTCTAACGCCAGGGCCTGGGCTCTTGGTCATCGTGCTCAATTGTCTTGCAGGGAAAAGAGAGACTGAAGCCAGACTTCTGAGGAAGAATTAATTATAGATTTGGTGACAGACTGGATCACAGGGAGGGGATGAAAGGGTGGGTTCAAAGGAGAGACCTCAGTGCTTAGCACTAAACTGGGAGCATAAAAAACCAGTTGCCAATTGAGTGGACGGACTCATGGTGACCCCATGTGTGTCAGAGTAGAACTGTGCTCCCCAGGGTTTTCAACGGCTGATTTTTCAGAAGTAGTTTGCCAGGCCTTTCTTCTGAGACACCTCCAGATGGACTGAACTTCCAACATTTGGCTTAGCAGCCATGCACCAACAGTGTTAACCATTTGCACCACTCAGGGACTCTGAACTGGAAGCGTAGGCGGTGTTAAATAGTTTGGATTTGAACAGAATCAAGATGTAGTTGCTCAAAAAAAAAAAAAAAAGAAAGAAAAGCTGATCTCTGTGGTATGAGCAAGCAGGCTCCTGTTCAAACTGGGCAGAGGAACCCTTTGTAGGCCCAGATGTGGGGTGTGTGATAGAACCAGCTGGACTCAACTCCTGGCTGGGCCCCTTCCCTTCTGTGTGGCCCTGGGCTTGTTTCTCAACCTCTCTGGATCTCTTTTGCCCATTTGTAAACTAGGGATACAAGTCCTTACTCACAGGCTTGATGTGAAAGCGCAGCAGTTAATAATACGTTAATAATAATGTCAAGCGAAGGCGTTGTGGTTTGCTCTCCTCCAGAGTCACATTACCTGCACGCCCATCCAGAATCAAGTGCCCCCCTACCCCTCCACTCCCCACTCCAGTAGAAACCCTAGATGGAGCGGCATGGAGTTGACTGTCCCTCTCACCACCAGCTGAGGGGCCCAAAGAGGCTTTAGGGGTTGCCTGCCTTTGCACTCCCCAATCCATTCTGACTTGAAGTTCCTGGGGGTTGCCAAACGCGCGGCGCGAGCCGGGCACTTTCTAAACAAGCCAGGTACTGAGTTCAACGTGCTCCGCGAGAATTCCAGGAAGGTCCGCGCCCGGCAGGCCTGGGGTCAAAGCCAGTCAATGCGGTGCGCCAGCCCTACGCAGCCCCTGCTCCCGGAGGCGTAGAACGAGAGAGGCGCCGGGATTTGGAAAGGACCCACTCTCCGAAGCCGGACTGCAGATGTAGGAGTTGAGAGTTATTTCATCCAGAAAAAAGGAGCGCGGAGCGGGGAAGTAACAGGAAAGTAGGAGGAAGAGGAGGCAAAAAGAAAGCACTAGGAAGCAGAGTCCTCTGCGGGGGTGAGGGAGGGGAGACCCAGCCTACTACACCTGGGCAGGGGGTCAGGAACAACGCAGCCGCTTCAGGTCAGAAGTGCTCGGGGAGCTTCGGAGGAGGGGCACTCTGGGGAGATCCGGGCCCGCCGGGGATGGGAGCACCCTTGCGCCCTGGGCGCGCTCCCGGGCGCCGCTTACCTTCCCCGGGGCCGCCGGTGCGCACTTCCGGGGGCTGCGTTCGGGGCGCGCCGGGCCAAGCTGCCGAGAGACCCGGAGCAGATCGCGGAGGGTAGGACGAGACAAAGCGCTGCCGGGGGACTGAGCCAGCGCCGGCGCCTCGGAGAGAAATCGCAGTGGAGTGGACGCGAGACTGGAGCTGGGCTGGGGACACGGGGTCCCGGCCTCGGCACTCACGGGCAGCCACGCCGAGCCCCGCAGACGCTGCAGGAGCCCGAGTCAGTGGGAGGAAAAGGTTGTCTCATTTCCTTCAGTCTCCCCCCTCCTCCGCCCCCTCTGCTCCGGACCTGCCCTCCCTCTCCCCCGCCCCCTTTCCAAGCCAACAGCCCTCGTGGGCGCTCGGAAGACTGGAAACCTGAAAGGCTGAGGCTTGTGCGCCTCCCTCGGTGCCAAGTTACTTCACGCTCTCGAACTCCCGCCTGCCTCCCCGTGCTGTCGACACTCTCCCGGGCCGGGGTGAGGCTCCCCAGAGGCCGTCCCCACCCTATCCCGGAGCCCCAGTCTTTCCCGCTGCTGAGGCGAGCCCGGATTTGAAAGCAGACCTCGAAATCACTGCCAGCATCCATCCTCTCATTCCTGTCCGTCGCCTGCTTTGAGCCTGTATTAAACCACCCACTCCAGACAGGAAATAAGCACTTACTTTGTTAAATCTGATCAACTTTTTCCTCCAGTGGGACGTTTAAAGCCCCGTGCATAATCTCTGAGGAATGTTTGTTTTGATCGAGTGGAAGGAGAGCAGCTGAGGCCTTTGTTTCGCCTTGCACATTCTACGTTGGAATTTATTTGTTAAATTCAGCACGTATTTATTGAGAGCCTAATGGGTGCCGATCTGGGTGCTGGAGTCAGTGCATCTTGTTCCTAGACATAAGGTCACTAATGCAGAGGCAGGAAGTCCACTGGGGTGCAGGGGTCTTCTGGGCTCTTGTCAAGAAGAGGGAGAGCTTGCTATGTAGTAAAAGCAGCAGAAATAAGAAGGAATGAGAAACCCCCATTAGGAGGCAGTCTAGCAAAGAAGCTAGGACAGGTGGTGAGTGATGGCTGGGGCAGCAGGGAAGAGAATGTTATACCGGTCCCACCAAGAGATGATAGGAGCTGCGGGAAGCTGTAGGATGGAATTGACAAATACTGGCATGGAGGAATTGACAAGATCTGCTGACCAATGGCAGGATAGCCTGGAGATGAGCAGATGATGAAGGGGAGAGAGAACTCCCAGGCCTCTGGCTGGAGTTAACCAGTGACCACCTGGATGACTGGAATCCAAGAGCAACTTCTAGAGCTACTACTGCAAGTGTGGTCCAGGAGCTGGTAGCATACACATCAAATGGGAGCCTTCTAGAAAGGCAGGTCTTGTTAGAAAGGCAGAATCTTGTTAGAAATGCAGAATCTCAGCCCTCCCTTGCCCTACAAACTCAGAATCTACCTTTTTATAAGATCCTCACGGGATTCAAATATACATTACAGTTTCAAAATCACTGCTTTCTAGACCACTAGTTCTCAACCCTGACTATGTATTTATTAGAAAAATTTGGAGAGCTTAAAAAAAAAAAAAAAACGAATACGAAGCCCCAGCTTCGCCCCCACAAATGCTTATTTAATTGGTCTGGGGTGGGGCTCCGGCAGTATTTTTGAATGCCCTCCAGAGGATCTAATACAGCCCGAGGAGAGAGCCACTGTTCTAGACTTCTTCAAGAGCTACTTCATTGGACCTTGAAAGTTTGCTCTTCAGAAAGAAAAAGAACACCTATGCGTGGGTAAAAACGTCAAGACAAGTTATCTTGTACAGAGGCAGCTGTTCTGGTGAAAATAGCCCTTGTTTCCTAAACTAGTCAGGGAGCCCGGTTCTAGGCTCAGAGGCCATTACATTACTATCCGAACTTGGGGAAGCATTCCCTCCCTGGCCTCAGCTTCCTTACCTGTAAAATAGAAAACACACCTGGCTGACTCCAAATTCCACACCCTGGCATGCAAGGTGCCATCATCGGTGCTCCCCTAACTCTCCAGGTTTATCAGCAGGTGGATGGGGAGGTGGTGCTGAGAAGTGGATTTTTCTGGTGTGATGCTGTGTAGGCCAGCCCAGAGCACAGCCATGCATAAATACCAGAGATCAGAAGATTGTACACCCAGCACAGGGCCACACATATGGTGCTCAATAAATGTGTTGAATAAATGAGGCACAAATGCCAGTAGGTGGGCATAGAGTTTCCATAAACTGTTTGGCCCCAATCCAGAACCTATTCATTTGCCCACCAGGCTGGATGAAGAACATTAGAAGCATTCTGACCTATGAGTCTACTTTGGATTTAAGTTGCTACCCCTAAGAACTGTTAATGTCTGTTGAATGCTTAGTACAAACCAGGCATTGGGCTAAGTGCTTGCCTGATTTTGTTATCAGGGGGAAGATACTGCTGAACCCCTCCACTGCTTCAAGGAATCACAGACATGCAGGGACTAGATCTGCTGTCTAGGGCAACCCCTACCTCTGGTTGTGCAGCAGGACATAGGCGCATCACCCATTGCTTGTCAGAGGGCCCCCTTGGAGGTCCTTCAGGTCACTTTCCAAAGTATATATATATTCTTGTGTGGAGACAAACGTGAAGGAAGAACTTGGGAGTGACTGGGTCCCACGGAAACAGATGCTCCCAGGTGTCACCTCAGGGAACCTGTGGGCTATGGCTTAGCCCTGGAAAGGAACTCCTGGAAGTTATCAGCTCCATGGTTACATGTGTTGATTGGATGTGTGAATGTGTGCACACATGTGTGCATGCACTACCTTTTAATGAGAGCCCCTTAGGTGCAATCCCTGTGTATCCTCCTTTTAATTCTTATGGCACCCTGATGGGTTAGGTTCTACTATTTTATAGCTGAGAAAACAGAGACATCATGAAGTGAAGATCAGTTGGTCTCTGAAGTCTAAGTTTCCTGAGTAGTACGCTTTACTGCCACCATTATCCATGTCCTCCACTGCCCAGGACCCCTGCCCCTGCCTTGGAAAGGAGAGTCTTCACTTCAAGTCCCACTCATGTGTTGTGTTAGAAGACATCAAAACTCCCTGTGCCTCCAACTAGACGGTGCCCGGCTACTACCACCGACTGCTCTGACAGGAATCACAGGAGAGGATCCCAGACAGAGCTGGAGAAAAATGTAGAACAAAACTCAAACTTACAAAAAAAGACCAGACTTACTGGTCTGACAGAGACTGGAGAAACTCCAAGGGTATGGCCCCTGGACATCCTTTTAACTCAGTACTGAAGTCACTCCTGAGGTTCACCCTTCAGGCAAAGATTAGACAGGCCCATAAGACAAACAATTATACATGTAGCTCAACTACATATATGAGACTAAATGGCCACAGCAGCCTAGGGGCAAGGACAAGAAGGCAGGAGGGGACAGGAAAGCAGGACGAATGGAAATGGGGAACCCAAGGTCAAGAAGGGGAGAGTGTTGACACATTGCAGCGTTGGCAACCAGTGTCACAAAACAATATGTGTATTGTTTAATGAGAAACTAATTTGATCTGTAAGCCTTTGCCTAAAGCACAGAAAAACAAACAAAAACAAACTGTGCCTCATTTTTCCCACCTATAAAATAGGTTGTCCTTGATTGACTTTTTACTAAGGTACTGTGTGTGGCTTGACATGCCATAGCCTGAGAGGAAATAAGGGGGGCAGCCCATAGGCTGTGGAGAGAAACTGAGAATGTTGGGGTGATTTATCCCAGAGATGAGAGTGTCCAGCACTTCACTAATAGCACGGCTATCATAACCAGTTGCTGTCGAGTCGATTACAACTCATGGCAGTGCCATGTGTGCAGAGTAGAACTGCTCTGTGGGGTTTTCAAGGTTGTGACCTTTCAGAAGCAAATCACCAGGCCTTTCTTCTGAGGTGCCTCGGGATGGGTTCAAACACCAATTTTTTTGGTTAGTAGTGGAGCACTTAACCATATGTGCCACCCAGAGACTCCTATTTCCATCTCTGTTGCTGTTAGTTTCCATCTCTAGGGGGTCATATTTAAAGAATAACACGAAATATCAAGTAAGATTTTAGATCAGATGTGAAGAAGGGGTATCAAGCCACTGAGTGAGCACCATAGGGCTCAGTGGTGCCTTGTGAAGCTGTTCCAGCTTGTCTCAGAAATGGTCCCTAACCAGAGTTGAGTAGGCTGGCTGCAAATTGGGTGGCTGGGGAACAAAAGCCAGGGGTGGAATCCACAGGGTGGACAGAGGCAGAGGCAGGGAGGGTGTCATGGATTGAATTATGTCCCCCCAAGAATGTGTGTATCAACTTGGTTAGGCCATGATTCCCAGTATTCTGTGGTTGTCCTCCATTTTGTGATTATAATTTTATGTTAAGAGGCTTAGGGTGGGATTGTAACACCACCCTTACTCAGGTCACCTCCCTGATCCAAGGTAGAGGGCATTTCCCTGGGGTGTGACCTGTACCACCTTTTATCTCTCAAGAGATAAAAGGAAAGGGAAGCAAGCAGAGAGTTGGGAACCTCATACTATCAAGAAAGCAGCATCGGGAGCAGAGCGCGTCCTTTGGGCACGGGGTCCCTGCACCTGAGAAGCTCCTCAACCAGGAAAAGATTGAGGACAAGGACGTTCCTCTAGAGCCAACAGAGAGAGAAAGCCTTCCCCTGGAGCTGACGCCCTGAATTTAGACTTGTCATGTACTAGACTGTGAGAAAATAAATTTCTCTTTGTTAAAGCCATCCACTTGTGGTATTTCTGTTATGGCAGCACTAGATGACTAACACAGGGGGTCGTGAGCAGGTATGGGGTGCAGCACCAGTTCTAGCCAGGTGTGGGGGATTAGAAGAGGAAAAGGCTTCACCCCAGGAAGCCAGAATGTGAACTAACCACTCCATGCCTGGGTCCAGGCTCAGAGTTGAGGCCCAGGGCTCTCTGTGTGAACACCCTGCTGATGTGGACAGGTGACACCAGCAGGCCTGGGCTTCCCTGCAGAGTATGGCAGGGCTTCCCGGTGCTTGTCCCCCATGCTGATGTCTGGGCCAACAGTAAGTCCTACTCCCGGAAGACGTCTAGACCCTCAGACCCCTTCAGTCAGTGCACAGAAGACATGGTGGTTCTAATCCCCAATGACGGGAGCTGTGGCGTTTATTCTACAGCACAAACATCCCAATGCCAGAAGGTGACAGAGGATCCCTGCCTCCACGTGACTGCAGACTCCCTGCTGTCAGCTACAGTTTGATGAGAACTCTGGCCACGTTCCTGCTGCTTCCGCTTCTGAAAACTTCATCTGTGCTCACCTGACAGCAGCTTGACGATTTTACACAAAGCTCACTGTGGCAAATTTTACTGGGTTTTGCCTCAAAAATTCGACCTTCCACTTGGATTATCCCCATTTTACTGATGTGGAAATGAAGGCACAGAACCCAAATGGAGGCAACAAAACCAAGCTACCAGCTGAACCAAGGTGAGAACTTTAGGTCCCTATGGTTTTACCTCTCATGGAGACCCCATGTGTGTCACAGTAGAACTAAGCTCCATAGGGTTTTCAAGGCTGTGATCTTTTCAGAAGCAGATTGCCCAGGCTTTCTTACAAGGTGCCTCTGGGTGAGTATGACCCAGGGCTTTGAACTGGCTCATTCAGGTTAGAACCCCTGCTAAGAATCTGCATTTCTAACAAGTTCCCAGTTGATGCTAATACTGCTGGTTAAGGACCAATTCTGAGAACCATTAGCCAACCAAAAAACCTGTTGCTGTTGTGTCCATCTCACAGCGACCCTAGAGTATAGAGTAGCACTGCCCCATAGGGTTTCCAAGGAGCAGCTGGTGGACTCGAACTACTGACCTTTTGGTTAGCAGCTGAGCTCTTAACCACTGCATCACCAGGGCTCCAGTAGTTCTCAAAATGTATTATACGTGAGAATCACCTGGGGATCTTGTTAAACTATAGATTCTGACCCAGTATACCCAGGGTGGAAATGTAAATTATCAGCAGTGGTTTGAACCCCCAAACTTTCAGTTAGTAGACAAGTGTTTAACCATTTACACCGCAGTCGAAATTGACTTGATGGCCACTTGTTTGGTTTTTTTTATTTTACCTCTAAATGATGAGCTGCGAAAGGCACCACAAGAGGTCTGCAGTGAGATATCTTGTTCTGTTTTCACCCAAACGCTCTGGCACTCTGTAGTCCGCTTACCTATCAATGAAGTCCATTTAACTGTCACTTCCTGGAGGTTGCCCTTGACAGGGACTTGTCCTGGACACCGCAGGCAACCTTGCTGCACATTACACTCACCTGGCAAGTTTTTTTAAATCACAAGCTGGGCCCCCGGCTGGCCTGTCGAATCAGAATCTCTGGGGATGGGCCTGGACATTTTTTTTTTTAACCCACCCCAAGGAAATTAAATTTGCATCCAGGGTTGAGAACCATTTCTGCAGGAAATGCAGAGACAAAACCTAGATCCTTGCAGTTAAGGAGTTTACAAAACAGTAAGGAGCTCAGTCTAGTGCATGATCTCCGAATGTCATCAGGAACAGAAGAACGTGGAAATCGCTCCACCAGTGGAGGTGTGTTAAGACAATGCCAAACTGACAAAAGCCCCTGGTCTTCTTTCTGACTTGGGTAAGTGAAGGCATCTCCACCATGTGGTCAAGGGGTAGGAGGTCTGGTTCCCTCCCAAGAAAGTACAAATGATTGAAACCAGAATCCTTGTCCTCTTCTACCATGGCAGTGCTATTTACAAGAAGCTCTTAAACCTCCAGCCCTGATTAATTCCAGAAGTGGTAAATGGTCTCCTGGAGAGTTGGAGCAAGGCAGTCATGGAAGCCGAATAATGACAAAGGAAATTGCCTTGTGGCCAGATGAGAGGCTAATGGATGTGCAGACGGAGACACCAATGTGTCACCATTAATGATGTCACTTTAGGAAAATCAGGAGGCAGAGAATTGTTTTTTGAATGCTTTGCCCTACGGTGGTTTCATATCTATTCATCTTAGCAAAAGTGAGCTTGAGAAGAAAACCTGGACTTGTCTGAATTGTTAGTTTTGTGAAAAGCAGGACAATTTCTTTCTTCTTTTTCTTTTTTTTTAACCCACTGTCTCACTTTTAGCATTACATTCCTTAGCAGAATAATGGGGTTTCTGTTAAGGCCCATGGATAGTCAATAACTACAGGGCATTTAAATTCATTCATTCCACCAGAGCCTGCTGAAATAAAACTAGTCATTTGATAGCATTAGCTACTAACACCTCCTAGACACCAAAGGTCTAAGACTTTCATACCACGTATTTACGCTCCAACCTTTCAGCAGGTTTTACAAGGGATAATAGATGCCTTTAATCTCCAAATAAATCAATGTTGACAGTCATGCCCCCTCTGAAGTTCTAGTTTCCAGATGTAGATCACCAAATTGTAACACTCATGCTCTCCAGGCCTTCTTTTTCTTTTTGGAAAGAGAAATTCTACCTATACAGAGGAAGGTGAGGGTATGCTGGGACACCATTCTGTGTATAACAGAAGCTTTAATAGAACTGAAAACCCCAGGGAATATAAATGGCATAGCTGAGTCCACCTTGTATTCTAATTACTTGCCCCACCTTCCTTAAAATTCCATGTGCCAAAAATGGATGTAGTTATGAGGAAAACCATCAATTATCTTCTTTGTTTGTTCTGTTGTGACTTGGAGGCTTATCTCTCATTGAATTATTTCTTCATAGCCCTAGTCAGAAGAGTAGAGATTTAAACACTCTTGGCTCAACCTCTTTATCTTGCTTGAGTAATAGAGAAGAAATCAAAATATTTTTATAGCCTGTTGCTGCTGCCCAATACAACATTACCTCTGATTGATGATAGGTTTTTAATCAAAACATATTCATCAGTTAAAGCATAAACATAGTTTAGTATAAATTTGGCTTCTTTTCTTCTCTCCGCCCCACCCCCTGACATACATTTTTTTATAGAGAAATTTTTATGTCAAGGCTGAAGTTTCCTTTACATTTTTCATCCTGGCTCCCAAGGTTAGATAAGCACAAACATAACTTTGATAAATCTTCCCTACAAATACTCTCTTTTTAACCAACAGGAAGCCACTGTAAAACTGAGAGGATTCAGTTGTAAAAAATGACAACAGAACCATGAAAAAAACCTAGTGAAATTGCTAATACTGTAGTTGTCTGTTAAGGAAATGCGAGTTAGATCCCTCTGCTGTCAAGTCAACTCTGACTCATGGTGGCCCTGTGTGTGTCAGAGTAGGGTTTTCGATAGTTTATTTTTCAGTAGATCACCAGGCCTTTCTTCCAACGCACCTCTGGGTGGACTCAAACCTCCAATCTTTCAGTCAGCAGGCAGTCACATTAACCATTTGTACCACCCAGGGACTCCATAATATATATGGTCCTGAAAAATTATCTAGGAGATATATATCTATGTCAATTTTTAAAATGAAAATACCACTGACCGTCAATACAAAATTGAGGCACCTCTCTATAAGTAGTTTTGTACCATGACCAGAAACCCTGGTGGTGTAGTGGTTAAGTGCTACAGCTACTAACTAAAAGGTCAGTATTTCAAATCCACCAGGTGCTCTTAGGAAACTCTATGGGGCAGTTCTACTCTGTCCTATAGGGTTGCTATGAGTAGGAATTGACTTGACAGCAACTGGTTTGATTGGTTTTGGTCCCATGACCTATTAAAAAATCACACTTCATATTTAGGAAACTATTGAAAGTAGTATTTTTTAGAGGAGAAAGACACTAGGGTTCAAAATAAAGTATAAAATTACATTTAATAGCTCAGCTCTAATAGCATAATTGAACCAAACACCCTATTTCATTCAGTGTTCCATTACGAGATTGCCTACAACTCTTCCAAATTCCTCACAGACCTGTTTCCTATAAGTGTGTGAAAGGTGCAAGTTTTGAGAAGTTCATAGGGTGATTTGATCTGAGAGATAAGTGGGGACAAATATGGGACAGATGACAAATCATACCAAACTATTAATTGCCATGAAGAATGTACACTCACCAGATAGATGAGGGGTCCTGGACTTCTGAACTGCCCCCTCAGTGCAGGCATTTCATTGGTTCTCTGATTCATAACTTCATTGTAGCAAGTTTTGGAACACAACATCCTGAGTGCAGGTGTGCTAGATCTAATCAAACCAAGTGGATGGCAATCTGTTCATTACCCTTGTTCCCAAAACTGAAGTGATTTCCATTTCTGAATTGGTGGCTGTAACCAGCAACCAAATAGTTTCCTCTGTGTGTACATATCTGATAGAGCTTGGTCTCTACTTTGGACGTAAATAAATGTTCTAAGATAATAGCCCTAACAGAAGTATAGATAATAAATGGAAGTCTGATTCATTTACATCACCAAAGTGTCCACACTCGAAATCCTTTTGATAGTAAGTTTCACTAATTTATTAACAATATGATCTGTTTGATTTAATTAATAAGGAAAACCTAAGAAGAATTGATGCCTTTGAATTATGGTGTTGGCAAGGAATATTATGCTGTGGGCTGCCAGAAGAGCAAGCAAATCTGTCTTGGAAGAAGTACAGCCATATTACTCCTTAGAACCAAGGTTGGTGATACTTTGTCTCACGTACCTTGGACATGTTATCAGGAGGGACCAGTCCCTGGGGAAAGACATCATGCTTGGTAGAGGGTCACCGAAAAAGAGGGAGACCCTCAAGGAGTTGGATTGACACAGTGGCTGCAACAATGGGCTCAAACATAGCAAAGATTGTTGAGAACTGTGCAGTACTGGGCAGTGTTTGGGCAGTGTTTCGTTCTGTTGTACACAGGGTCACTACCCAGACACTATGAGTCAGAAATGACTTGACGGCACCTAACAACAACAACATACTTCTCAGCCTCATAAGGTTTTCTTGCAATGAGATGAGCAGGGAAACAGAGCTTCCACACAGGTGTGTGATTTAAAACTCCACGGACAGGTGGGAGGGTCTTTTCTGGGCTGTAAGCTTCTATTTGCCAGATCTTCCCTCCTCAGCTCGACTTCCTTTTTCCTTTTGTCTATAATCTTCCCTTACCTCTCTTTCCCCTCAGCGTTGAACATGTCTGAACCCCCTCCATCGTGTAAAAAAATATCACTACATTATTAGTAAATAATCATCTTGTACATTTTGTATCTCTTTCTAGAGATTTCCCTATATCTTTGTTTCTTTTGATAGCTGAACTTCTCAAAGGAGTGGATGTATTCCCTCTCTTCCCTTTTTTAACCAACATTCAATCTTCAGCTCAGTGTAGCCTGGTTTCTGTCTGTAACACCCCACTAAAACTTCCCTCATTAAAGTCACCAAGAGCCTCCAAATTTCAAAGCCCAGTGGACTCGTCTGTGTTTGTCTTCATGACTTTTGTGCTGGATTTGACACCAGTGGTTACTTCCTCTTCACACACTGGCTCCCTCCTTCATTCTGCACTTCTCCATTGTCCTAGTTCCCCTCCTACCTTTGTGATCATTCCTACTCGTGACCTTCCTTAACTGTCTTTGCTTCATAACAGTCACATCTGTTCATGGCACTCCTCTGCCTGAGGTCCCCACCTTGTTCAGGGGAAAATCTGAGCTCCTTAGCATGGATGCAAAGCTCACCCAGTGGCAACCCATCTTATACTTCAGCCACACCAACCTCATTACAGTTTCCCAAACATGTCATGCTATTTCACGCTTCTATACAGAATGTAATGTTCTCAAACCCCACCCCGTCTTCCCCTGAGGAATTCTAGCTCATCTTGTAAGACTTAGAATGAAGGCGAGACATTCTCAGAAGGTTCCCTGCTCCTAATAGAGGCGACACTGTCTCCTGCGTCCCTACCATCTGATGTGTCTTCATTGTAGAACTCTGTACAGCTCCCCGCCTGGACTCTGAGTCCCAGGGGGACCATAACATGCATGGCCGTCTCTCCATCTCCAGAGATCGATAGTGTCTAGCATCTAGGAGGTGCTATTACGTGATTAGGGTGCAAGAAACATCACACCAATTTTATTTCTCTACACTGAATTTAATTTATCCATAGCACTCCATTCCCTTTCAAGGGAAATTCAATGTCAGTCATTACTGGGTGTGTCCCTTCCCCAGGGTCAGGTGGAGGTCCTTGGTGACTTGTATGATAACAGAGCCCTCCAGATTCTGTCTACACTGGTCTCCACCCCCATGCTCATTGTCCAAGCCTACGTGAAGCCTGGAAGCGGGTTCTGCAGAGGCTTGGGCCTAGGGAATTTTTTTTATGGGATTCCCAAAATTTTGTCATTCCCACCCCAACCCCACCGCTCATGCCCCTTAGCACCTCTCAGCAGCCCCTATCTTGGTTGCTGTCCATCAGCCGGAGCCAGGGGTTGACACTTCATAGGTGCCCCCTATTTTCCAGTACTTTCTTCCATTTTCAGGGGCTCCCTTAGCCTCCAGTTGGACTGCATACCAAACCCCTCCCCCTTGCCCCAGCACAGAGCAGCACCATTCCCCTTTACGAGTTAAGCAACTAAAACAAAAAGAGGAACAGGGATGGCTTCTCCTTACTAGAAAATCTGCATTCCACCCTGCAACAAGAAAGCTGCCAAACACGAGGGCATGCAAGGGTCTTGCTACCTTCTTGGGATAGAGGAGAGAAAAGTACATACAGCGAAGAGAACAAGACACAGAAGAATATCTCAATAAATTATTCTGCCACATAGCCATCTATGCTTCTGCTTACTTATTTAATCAAAGCTGAACTGCCCAAGAAAAACATGACTGAAATTGCTTTCCCAAGGAAAGAGACCTCCACAAAGAAGCCGTCCTCACTGAGCCTGTTCTTCCTTCTCCTTCCTCTCCGAGGGAGGCCAAGAGCTTCTGGTACCCTCTTGTCTGTGCCAGGAAGGCCGCTCACATGGCCGAGTTCATTTGCACTGCTGACTGGGCTGCTGACGCTGGAGATTTGCAGCAGCCGCACTAACCCACTTTCTCTCATGGATGGTTTTAATCTCTTTAATTTTTGCCCAGCCTGTGAGAAAACTGAAAGGATGGTGGAAGGGGAGGGGAAAGAATAGAAGTTGCAGGTCATGAGCTGAGTGGTGGCTAAATCCTTTGGGAGGAAGCAAGCGCGTGTGTAATCCTTTCAGGAAAACAAGTATTACTGGAGAGGAGAAAGCTGCCAATGTAACTTTGTTCCAAGAATAAATAGCACATTTTTCCTCAGTGTTTGCTTTTCTCTCTTTGATCCCCTTCAAATACCCTGGAAATGCCTGGCCAGCAATTTTTCTTCCCTCCCAGGCTGGAGAGAAGGAGCCAGAAGCACTTGCTAGAGAGTCCTCCAAGGCAGGCCTAAGCGGGGGCTTCCAGGCCAGGCTGGAGCCACGAGGCCTGTGGAAGCCGGAGCTCCAGACATTCTAAGGACATTTAATCACCACAAATATGCCACGTGTTTCCAAACATGCTCTCAGGATGCCCAGACACACTGTTTAAAAGGGAATAATAATGGATGGGGTCTTTTTGACCAAAGCCACTGGGAGCCATGGGAGTTGGAAAAGGGGAAAGAAAAGGGAGAGCTCGAGTGGGTTAATGTTTAGCTTTGGTCCCAAGTGGCAGCGCATAACTGTGCAAAGAGAAGCCAATTAGAGTATGTCCTTGCCATGAGGAGTTCATAGTTCAAATGCTCTAGAAACCACAGTCCTTACTTATGTCATTTTCCCCCTTTTTTTCCCCAGATAGCTTCATTTCAAGAGAGTTTTAGGCAGGGCAATGTCAGTGAAAGATAAGGGCCTGACGTCAAACAGATCAACGTTCATTTCTGGTTCTCTCACTTGTTAGTTGTGTCAAGTCAGGTAAGTTAAGAACTTGATTTCCTCATCTGTCAGATGGGAATAGTGAGAATTCTTACAAGATAGTCAGTCATGAAGAATAAATGAGATGATGATTGTCATGGATTGGATTGTGTCCCCCCAAAACACCTGTCAACTTGGTTAGGCCATGATTCCCAGCATTGTGTGGTTGTCCTCCATTTTGTGATTTTCCTATGTGTTATAATCTCTGCCTGTGGTCAAAGAGGATTCGGGTTGGATGTAACACCCTTGCTCAGGTCGCCTCCCTGATACAATGTAAAGGGAGTTTCCCTGGGGTGTGGCCTGCACCACCTTTTATCTCATAAGAGATGAAAGGGAAGCAAGCAGACAGTTGGGGACCTCATACCACCAAGAAAGCAGCACCAGGAGCAAAGTATGACCTTTGGACCTGGAGTTCCTGCATGGAGTAGCTCCTAGTCCAGAGGAAGATTGATGACAAGGACCTTCCTCCAGAGCCAACAGAGAGAGAAATCCTTCTGCTGGAGCTGATGCCCTGAATTTGGACTTCTAGCCTACTTTACAGTGAGAAAATAAATTTCTTTTTGTTAAAGCCATCCACTTGTGGTATTTCTGTTGTAGCAGTGCTAGATGATTAAGACAATGACATAAACATGTAGCATTGTGCTTGATACTAAGTGTTCAATGTATGTATATCCCACCACTGCCTCTCCACAGCATGTCATTCACATCAGGAAATACCTAACTTCTTGTTGTTGGCAGTCATCAAGTTGCCCCCTGATTCCTGGCTACCCCATGCACAATGGAATGAAGCACTGCCCAGTGTCCCACTGTCCCATGATTCATTGTGGATCAGACCTTTATGATCCATAGGGTTTTCAATGACTGATTTTCAGAAGTAGATTGCCAAGGCTTTCTTCCTAGTCCACCTTAGTCTGGAAGCTCTACTGAAGCCTATTCAGCATCATAGTAACAAGCAAGCCTCCACTGACAGACTAGTGGTAGCTGCACATGAGGTGTGTTGGCTGGGAATTAAACCCAGGTCTCCTGCACTGAAGATAATAATTCTACCACTGACCCACTAGTACTCATAAAAATGCTTACTAATTTCTGATTAATGGAAAGACCTGCACAAGGTTTTATGCAGGAAGTTAAGGAGTAAAATATCCACTCAGTGAGAAACTACTTTCAAAATGAGCACTCAAGCCTGGAAAGTGTCAAATAGCAGGTACAGGTGATATCATAAAACTTCACAGGAGGCACTGATACTGGCCAGATCTGATGATCCCAGGTGTGCCAGAGGGTAAAGGTATCTGAGGGAAGGCTTTATGGAGAGGGGAGGGCTGGCTCTGGACAGAGGTGAGAAATAACTAGGCATATTTTAGAAAAGCCAATAGATTTACCTGGCTTAAGCAGGATTCCCTTAGGATCGTTTTGGAAGCTGTCTAGAAAGAAAATGAGGAAATGTGGTAGATTAAAGATGGTGGCAAATTCCATGTCACTCTGCTCTTTGGGTTAGTTTCTTTCTCCTCTCCCTGAATCCGGGCTGGCTCAGTGACTGCCTAACAAATATAATGTAGCAAAACTGATGCTGTGCCAGCTTCAGGCCTTGCTTTTAAGAGAATCAGCAGCTTTCGCTTCCTGTTTCTTGAACTTTTTCTCTAGAGATGCTGCCTCTTGGAAGCCAGCCACCATGCTGTAAGAAGCCAAAGCCACATGGAGAACCATGTGTAGGCTCTTAGATCAACAGCCCCAAGTGAGTTTCCAGCCAACAGACATGTGAGTGAGCCATTTTGCATATTCCAGTCCAATCAAGCCCTGGGATGACTGCAGCCCCAGGTGGTACTACATGGAGCAGAAGAACCACCCAACCAACCCCAGTCAACCCAGAGAATTGTGAAAGATAATAAAGCAGTCTGTGTGTTATACTACAGATTTTGGGGGTGATGGTACAGTGGTTAAGAGCTCAGCTGCTAACCAAAAGGTTAGTGGTTTGAACTCACCAGCTGCTCCAAAGGAGAAAGATGTGGCAGTGCACTTCATAAAGATTATGGCCTTGGAATCCCTATGGGGCAGTCCTACTCTCTCCTTTAGAGTCAGTATAAGTCAGAATTAACTCAATGGCAAAGGGTTTATGTCATGCAACAGTAGATAACTAAAACAGCAAGGGGTTGTGGGAGGCCTTGAACACCAAACAACAACGTCTACTCTTCATCACCATTATCATCATCATAGGAACCATCAAAAATGAGCACAACTTTTCAGACATTATGTCTTAAGTGTTTAAACACTTTTTTATTTAACCCGTTTATAAATGTGTAGAATAGGTACTATATTATTCATATTTAAAAGTCAAGAAAACTAAAATTTAGACATTTGCTCAAGATTACACAGCCAGAAAATATTAGAGACAGGATACAAACTGGGTACATTCTAACCACTCTCTAACCTGCAACTTCTTTCTGCAAAGAGAATAAATAATGGGCATGCTGATAATATTGGGAGACAGAAACAACTCTTCTAACTGGAAATTGACAATGAGTTTGAAAGAGACAAGCTGCCTGGGCGTGTCAAATAATTCCAGGCAAGAAAGTGGCAATGGGTCCAACTTTCATTTTTTAGTGACTGTGTAGGTACATGAGGCAACTTAGAAATTTAAGAATGAAAAGTTTATTACCCAGGGTTTAGTCAGGAAACTAGAAGCCACTTGTATTAGTTATCTCTTTTGAGTAATAAACCCCCAAACTTAGTGGCTTATAACAATAATCCTTTAATATCTGTCATGGTTTTTATGGGCAAGAATTTGATAGTGGCTTGACTTGGAAGTTTTAGTTTAGACTCCCTCTAAATTATGGCAGAATTATGGCGTTGCTGAAAAATATTGAATATACCATGGACTGTCAAAAGAACGAACAAATCTGTCTTGGTGGAAGTACAGCCAGAATGCTCCTTAGAAGCAAGGATGGCAAGACTTTGTCTCACATACTTTGGACATGTTATCAGGAAGGATCAGTCCCTGAAGAAGGACCTCATGTTTGGTAAATCAGAGGGTCAGCGAAAAAGAGGAAGTACCTCAAGGAGATGGATTGACACAGTGGCTGCAACAATGGGCTTAAGTAGTGATTGTGAAGATGGCACAGGACTGGGCAGTGTTTTGTTCTGTTGTACATAGGGTTGCTATGAGTCAGAACTGACTCGACAGTGCTTAACAACAACAACAACTAGAGGTTGAAGTCAGTCTTTGACTGCGGCTTAAGTCTCCTGAAGACTTGGCTGAAGTTGGAGGGTCCATTCCAAGGCAGCTCACTCATGTGGTTGGCAAGTTGGTGCTGCTCCTTCGTGGGAGGCCTCTGTTTCTTACTGTGTGGGTCTCTTCATGGTGCTGTTTGAGTGTCCTCATGGCAGAGCAGCTGGCTTTTTAAGTCTCCTAAGAGGCCAAGGAAGTAGTCACAATGTCTTTTATGATCTAGTCTCAGAAATCACATGCTGTCCCTTCTACCTTATTCTGGTCTATTGGTCACACAGGGCCATCCTTGATTCAGTGAGAGAAGGAACTCCACAAAGTCATGAATACCAGGAAATAGCCATTATTGGAGGCCATCTTGGAAGCTGGCTACCCCACTCCTGAATCTACTGAAAGCACTAAAGACTTTGAAAAAAAAAAACAAAATCAAACCCTTTGCCATTGAGTCGATTCCAACTCAAAGCAACCCTATAGCACTGAGTAGAACTGCCCCATAGGGTTTCCAAGGAGTAGCTGCTGGATTGAAACTGCTGACCTTTTGGTTAGCAGCCAAGCTCTTAACCACTGTACCACCAGCTCTCCTTTAAAGCAGGACATTTGAAACCTTCAAGTCTATTTGTAGGGGTAAGGAGAGAAGGTCAGGGAAGATGATGTGGGATGATCACAGCCTGCAAGACTGACATGAGAGGCTCTGAAGACCTAACTACTTCAAATATCAGGAAACTTCTACTGTCTATCTCAGCGAGCAGCTCTGAAGTGAGAAATTCCGAGAAGCCACCACTGGCCATTTCAACTGCCTATAGCCCCGGTGCTGTAGTGGTAAAGCTACATCTGCTAACCAAAAGGTCGGCAGCTTGAATCCACTAGCTGTTCCCTGAAAACCCTATTGGGCAGTTCTACTCTGTCCTATAGGGTCGCTATGAGTTGGAATCAACTCGACAGCAATGGGGTTGGTATTTTGGGTTTTTTATAGCACCAAAGCAGGTCATTCACAAGAGAGACCCTGAAGCTGCCAAGAACTTCATTGCCTCTGCCTGCAACTACTTCCAGAGGTTGTGACCTCTCCCACCCCTCTGCCTTCCCAATCGCATGCCAGTGGCTCTCACTGGCTGACACTTACCTGTGACCATGAAGGGAAGGGATTCTGGGAAATGCCATTCCTATCCCTTCCTCAGTGATGCGGAGGAGCCTGTGGAATGGGTGGTGCTGTTGCTGAGCTGACCACAGATCATTCGGCCCAGGCTGGGGGAGGGGGGCGGGGGGGAGCAGTCAAGAGGGCACAATGCATTTTGCCTTGGAACTTTTCCTTTTGTTCCACAGATGATCATAAACAGTAAAAAACAAACAAAACATTTAATGAGGCTATGATGTGCTCACAAACATTTTCACGAATGAGATAATAATGATCAGGGGTGGAAGCCATAAAACTATAGATCTAGAAATGGGCAGAGGGGCCAGAATTCTACCCCTGAGGTGTTTCAGCTCCTGAAGGGTAACGGGACTCAAAAGCACCCTATACCTGACAGGAGACCAGAGCTGGGCTCGCTCCATGAAAGAAGGTTACAAAAGCTGAGACTACCACTTTGACTGGGGCTTGTTAAAGTGGTGTACCTACAGGCCTATTCCAAGTGGTCCATTCACATATCTCTGCCACAACCCTCCTTGTCAACCATTCCCCATTCTGAATAAGAAAAGGGCCTTAGGTGGATTACCTATCCATTGAATATTAGTTTTATCTTTTTAAACCTCTAAATTAATTCATTGATTAGATTTGCCAACATATTTTAGGAATAGTTTGGCTCCTTGTTGTTTCTTACCTCCCAAGTCTTCTGTATGAGCGAGTTTATATCTTCTTACTAAACTACATCCTTTAGTAACTGGTATGGATTGAATTGTGCCTTCCAAAAGATATGTTGAAGTCCTAACCCCTGCACAGGTGAATGTGACCTTGTTTGGGGAAATTGTTTTTTTCTTTACAGATGTTTTGTTTAACAAAATCATACCAGAGTAGGGTGGATCCTAATCCTAATCCCTCCTGCATGGCATCTTATAAAAGAGAAGGACTGGCACAAAAAAGAGCCTTGGTGGTGCAGTCGTTAAGAGCTACAGTGAGTTATGGCTGCTAACCAAAATGTCAGCAGTTCAAATCCAGTCACTCTTTGGAAACCCTGTGGTGCAATTCTACTCTGTCCTATAGGGTCACTGTGATTTGGAAACGACTCAATAGCAACTGGTTTTTTTTTTTTTTTTTGGCATGAAATAGACTCAAACATAGGGGAAGACACCATGTGTAGATCCAGGTATAAGCCAAAGAACTCCAAGAAATGCGCAGGGCCACCAGAAGCTGAAAGAGACTAGAAAAGATCTTCCCCTAGAGCTAACAGAGAGAGCATAGCCTTGCCAAATCCTTGAATTTAGAGTTCTAGCTTCCAAAACTGTGAGAAAATAAATTTCTATTCTGTAAAGCCACCCCCTTTGTGGTATTTTGTTATGGCAACCCTAGCAAACTAAGACAGTAACTCTTCAAGTATGGACATAAAAGGTAAATTCTCATATTTCTAATGTTTCTAAAAATGTCTTCATCTTTCATCACTTATGTGTGTTTAGTTGGGTATAGGATTCTAAGTTAACAATTCATAACTTTGAAGATATTATTCTATGTCTTCTGGCATTTATTGTTACTAATGAAATTTTTTTGCCAGTCTAATTGTCCTTCCTTTTTTTCTGTGAAATTTTAAGAATATTTTTTTAATGAAATTTTTTTGCCAGTCTAATTGTCCTTCCTTTTTTTCTGTTAAATTTTAAGAATATTTTTGTATCATTGATGTTCTACAGCTCCCAATAATATGTCTAGTTGTGAGTTTATTTTTTTCATCTTGCTCAGCACCCTCTACATTCTCATAATTTTAAAACTCATGCTTTCCTTTACTTTTGGAAAATTCTAATGTTGAGTGAGGGAGCCATGGTGGTGCAATGGGTTGGTGGTTCGAACCGACTCAGAAGCTC
The DNA here is from genome assembly GCF_030014295.1 of Loxodonta africana. NCBI lineage: Eukaryota > Metazoa > Chordata > Mammalia > Proboscidea > Elephantidae > Loxodonta > Loxodonta africana. The sequence goes on from NC_087356.1 coordinate 30,713,814, forward strand.
TGTGAAAGAAAGATCTGGTGATCTACTTCTGAAAAGGGTACACCCAAGAAAACCCTATGGGGCAGTTCTACTCTGTCACATGGGGCCACTATGAATAGGAATCAACTTGATAGCACCCTACAACAACAATAACAAAGTTGATTTTCTGCTGCAATGTAATGTCTTTTATTTCCTGATTCTTTATTTCTTATTTATGTTGGAAACTTTGTGTCTCCCTTTCATGTCATGTCATTCATCATTTTATCTGTTTAGCTCTCTACAACTTTCTTTATGATTTCTGCAATAAAAAACCCAAAACCAGTGTCCGTCGAGTAGATTCAGATTCATAGTGACCCTATAGGACATAGAACTGCCCCCATAGGGTTTCCAAGGCTGTAAATCTTTGCAAAGCAGTTTGCCACATCTTTCTCTCATGAAGCAGCTGGTGGGTTTGAGCTAGCCGACTTTTCAGTTAGCTGCCAAGCACTTTTAACCACTGCACCATCAAAGTTCGCGGATTTCCGCAGTTCTATACCCCAATATATTAATTATCTTACCCCAATATATTAATTATCTCTAAAGAGTTTCCAATCTAGAATATTTCCCATGTAACAACTTGTGTTTTAAATTTCAGAGCTTATATTGACATTTCCAAGATCTCTGATTCTTTTTTCTTCTGTCAGCAATTTTTCATGTTCAGGACTCAGATCTAGCTTGATTTTACTTCACAATTCTTTGTTCTTTTTCATGGATATTAATCTGTCCCTTAACTTTTTAAATAGTTTATTCATTTATTTAATAGCCTATTATATAGGGCTTACTATGTACCAGGTATATTAATCCCTTATAACAATATCATAAAGGAACTCTCATTATCCCCATTTTACAGATCAGGAAACTGAGGTGTGCAAAGAGGGGTGAGTAGAGCCAGCTTTTGGAAGAGAGTAAGATAGAGAAGGGGACACCTAAAGGGGAAATGGAAGATCTCTAACACAATATTCTCATCAAATTTAACTTATAAATTCTATGCAATGCTAATCATAATCTTAATAGGCTTTTTCACTGAAATGAACAAATTGATTCTAAGTTTATATGGAAGAACAAAAGACCAAAATCTAGCCAAGACAATTCTGAAAAAGAATAACAGAACCAAAGAACTTGCCCCATGAGATACAAAGACTTACTATAAAGTACAGTAATAAGTAAAATAGCAAGAGAGTAAGCAAGTGAGACAGTAATATCCCAGGGATGGGCAAATAAATCAATGAGGTAGAATAAAGACCCCACAAAGAGACCCAAGTATAAATGAGTCCTTGGTATAAAACAGATACTAAAAACCAACTAAATTCATTGCTGTAGAGTCGATTCCAACTCATAGCAATGGCATACGGTATACGGCAGAGTAGAACTGCCCCAGAGGGTTTCCGAGGAGTAGCTGGTGGATTCAAACTGCCAACCTTCTGGTTAGCAGCCAATTTCTTAAGCACTGCACCACCAAAAAAAAAAAAAAAAAACATTTCCAGGGCCCATAAAATAGATGAGGTGCTGTAAACCATTTGGGAGAGACAGGCTATTTAATAAGAGCATCTGGGACAACTGGATTTCCACATGCAAATTTCCATATCAGAGAAAGACCATTGGGTCCCCACCTCACACCATTCAAAAAATAAGTTCCAAATTGATTAAAGGTCTAAATGTAAAATTCAAACAATTAAAAATACTGGGAAAAAAAAATAGTTTCTATATTACCTAGGAGAGGAAAGGAATTCCTAAAGAAGACACAAAAAGCACAAATCATAAAGGCTAAATTAATTTGCCTATATCAAAACTAAATCTTCTGTACAGTAAAGACTATTTTTTTTTAAAAGTCTTTTTTTTTTTTTAAGAGACACAGTGTGAGAAGACATTTTTAACAAACTTAATAAAGGTTTAGTATCAAGAGAAGACACACTTCTAGAAAAAGAGAAAAAAAATAACACAATAAGAAAGGAAGGGGCAAAAGTTACAAACAAGGAGGTTCCAAAAGGAGAGTGTGATTTGCATATGAAGATACTAGTTAGAGGCAAATCCAACTTTAAGCAACACTGAGCTTCCATTTAACATTCCTCAATATGACAAAACTTGAAAAGTCTGACATATTTCTATTCATCAGGATAAAAGAAAACAGGAATTAATTTGAACTCTGCTAATAGTAGTACAGTTTGGTTCAACTGCTTTGGAGACCTGTTTCTTAATAACTGGAATGCAGAAGTTGACGACCCGGCAATGCCAAGTATCGATTAGGACCTCAGATGAAGACCAACTGTGGAAGACAGAGTAAGTTTCATTTCAGCTTTGTTTGTCATCACGAAATATTGGAAACTTTGCAAATGTCCATCAGGAGGTACAAACGAGCAAATCTGTCCTGGAGAAAGTACTGTCAGAATCCTCCTTAGAAGCGAGGATGGAGAGACTTTTCTCTCTTACTTTGGACACGTCATCAAGAGGGACCAATCACTAAAGAAGGACATTATGTTTGGTGAGAAAGAGAGAGGCTGTCAATGAGCTGGTTTGACACAGTGGCTGAAACAATGGGCTCAAATACAGTAACAATTATAAGGATGGCACAGGAGCAGGCAAACTTTTGTCTTGTTGTACGTAAGATCTCTAAGACTCAGAGATGACTTGATGGCACCTAACAACAACAACGTCAGAAGGAAAACAGATAAGTATTGGTATATTTAGCAGTGGAATACCATAATAGAGTTTAAATGACTAAACTAGATTTTTTATATATCAACAAAAATAAATTTGAACAATAATGTTGAGTGGAAAAAGTTGCATTAATATTATGTACAAAATGGTATTGTCTTTGTTATCTAGTATGCTATAACAGAGATACCACAAGTGGATGGCTTTAACAAACAGAAATTTATTCTCTCATAGTCTTGGAGGCTAGAAATTCAAATTTAGGGTGCCAGCTCCAGAGGAAGTCTTTCTGTCTCTGCTAGCTCTGAGGAAAGGTCCTTGTCATCAATCTTCCCCTGGTCTAGGAGCTTCTGAGCGCAGGGACCCCGGGTTCAAAGGAAGTGCTCCCCTCCTCATTCTTCGTTCTTGGTGGTAGGAGGTTCCCCGTCTCTCCACTTGCTTCTCTCTTTTATATCTAAAATTGACTCAAGATACAACCTAGTATTATAGATTGGGTCCTGCCTCATTAACGTAACTGCCTTTAATCCCGCCTCATTAACATCACAGAGGTAGGATTTACAACACAAAGGAAAATCACATCAGATGACAAGATGGTAGACAATCACACAATACTGGAAATCATGGCTTAGCCAAGCTGATACACATTTTTTGGGGGACACAATTCAATCCATAACAGATACCATTTATGTACAAATTACAAATATATATTACCTATGAATATAATGCATTTATACTTCTACCTGACAAATTCATGGTGGTCCTTCTGGAGAAGGAAGGAGATCGATGTAATTGGGAAGGTGAGCAAAGACAAACTCATATTTATTATAAAGTTGTATTTCTTTAAAAAAAAAAAAGTAAAGAAAATATGATAAAAATGTTGGCATTTATTTATATTGAGGTTTGGGTATACTGGCACTTTTTCTCTGTAGTTATTCTGTATCTGTCATGAATTAAAACCAAAGAATTATTGCCCTTTCCATCAGGGAATGTGAATCCATCAAAATGAAGTTTTATCTAACATTTTTTCATGTTTTAAGATCATTAAAAGGAACCAAGCTCGGTGGTTAAGTGCTTGGCTGCTAACCACAAGATCGTCGGTTCAAATCCACCACCTGCTTTGAGGAAGATAGATGCAGCAATCTAACTTCGTAAAGTTTACAGCCTAGAAACCCTATGGGGAAGTTCTCCTCTGTCCTGTAGTGTTGCTATGAGTCAGAATCAACTCAACGGCAATAGATATGGTTTGGTTTTTGGTTTCAGATGCACTAAAATCTAATGGAGACCATGAGTGGTACAAATAGTTAATACATTCAGTTGCTAACCAAAAGTTTGGAGGTTCAAGTCTACCCAAAAGCACCTTGGAAGAAAGGCCTGGAGATCTACTTCCAAAAAATCAGCCATTTAAAACCCTGTGGAGCACAGTTCTATGCTGATACATACAGGGTCGCCATGAGTCAAAGTCAACTCAGTGGCAACTGGACTGGTATATGTCTTATAGAAGAGCACCAAACAGTGAGACTAGGTTCACCTCAAAGCCCCCAAGGTTCTAAGAAAAAACAGCCATGATGGAGTTGGTGGCCCTGAGCTGGTCAGAGGGCCCAATATCCTATAAAAGCTTTGCTGAATGCTGCCAACCTGCCTTCCTCAGCTGCCTTAAGGAGTCTTCTTGGCCCCAGAACCTCCAAGTTCATCTGCTAACCATGGCTGGGTCAACTCATCGGCAAAACTTAGGAAAACGTAACCAGGGCAGCACAGGAAAGAGTCAAATGATTCATAAAATTTGCAGCCTTACTAACTCTCGAACGAAAGCATACATTCACTTGGCAGAATTCTGAGAGCTGGAATCAGTCAGGAGGGTGTTTTTCTCCAGCAAATGCCCAGCCCCAAGGGATTTCATTACCTACCCTGGATGGTGCCCAAAATCTTTCTATCCTAAAGTTTGCCTGTAATTGTGCTGGCAATGATAAGGGGGTACCAATTAAGTGAAGATAATTCTCCAAGCTCAGATCTCTACCATGCCAGCTTACTGGGCTCTCTTTTTTTTCCTCAATCACATCTGTGAAACAGAACACACAGATGTGACTGAGGAAGCGATCAGAACTCCTCAGGAATAAGAAAGCGTAGAGATTGATGAAATGATATCCAAATGTTTAAACAGAGGGAAAAGTGGAATGCTGGACGTATGTGCCAGTCAGATGGAGTATTTTAGTTTCCTGCCATAACAAAATACCACAAAGTAGGCGGCTTTAAAAACAGAAATTATTGTCTCCCAGTTCCAGAGGCTAGAAGTCCAAATTCAGGACTTCAGCTGTGTGGATTCCTTCTGAGGGCTTTGAGAAAGCAACTGTTCCATGCCTCTCTCCCAGCTCTAGTGGCTGCTGGCAATCCTCGGCATTCCTCTGCTGCTTATAAATGCATCTTCATGTGGCCTCTGTCTTTTGTCTGTGTGTGGCCCTATTTCCACGTCTGTTCTCTTTTATAAAACACCACTAAGAAAGCATTAGGAATAGGACCCACCTTGCTCTAGTACCACCTCATTTAATTTAACTGACAACAAAAGAAAACCCTTAATTTCCCCAAATGAGATTATAGTCACATGTACAGGAGTCAGGGTTTCAACATATTTTTCTTAGGTACACAATTCAATCCATAACATGGAGTATTAAATTAAAAAAAAAAAAAATCAAACCCATTGCTGTTGAGTCAATTCCAACTCATAGCGACTCTATAAAACAGAGTAGAACCGTCCCATAGGGTTTCCAAGAAGCACCTGGTGGATTTGAACTGCTGACCTTTTGGTTAGCAGCTGCAGCTCTTAACCACTATGCAACCAGAGTTTCCAACATGGAATATAGAACATATTAATGAAGATAGAAATATGAATGAGAGTCAGTGTTCACTATGGTAAAGCACATGAGCTTTGAAATCAGGCAGATCTTAAAGGCTAGCTCCACCCTTTGAGAGAAATATGGCCTTGAAAATTTACTTAACTTCCCTGAGCCTCAGTTTCCTTTTCTCCAAAAATGCAGATATGAATATTTACTTCATAGGATTTTCACAAAGATTAAAAGTGGTATGGCACAAACAGATTGACTACTAGCTGAATGGTTGGTGGTTTGAACCCACCCAGAGGCACCTCGGAAGACAGGCCTGGAAATGGGCTTCTGAAAAGTCACAGCCTTGAAAACCTTATGGAGCAGTTCTACCCTATACACATGGGGTCGCCATGATTTGAAATCAACTCAACGGCTACTAACAACAACAATTAGCCGCATAGAACTGGTTTCAACATAAAATAAGCTACCTGAAAAATGATAATAAATGTGAGGCATTTAGCATTGAACCTGTACATACCAGTTGTTCAATAAAAGGTAGTGATAATGATGATGGTGACGAAGGTGGTGGTGATTTATAAGCATTGAGAGAGAATGCAATGATCATTAGGGACTGGGAAAGATTTATTAATAGTTGTTCCAGGCTGATTTTGTTTACCATTTCATTTAGGTTATTAAACTGGTAAAATCAAGAAAATACCATCAGCCCTAATCTGTCTTCATTTCTTAAAGCATTTAATTGAGGTTTTTTTTTTTTTATTATTATATCATAGTTTTTTATAAACAAAATGGTGTTGTGCTCTCTAAGAGGAGGAATCTTTAGGTTTTGAATAATTGTACCAAACCACTAACTCTGGTTCAAACTTTAGGGCAGCCAAAGTGTTATGGCCAAGGGGCTTCAATGTTTAATATGTTTGTTGATGGTTAAGATCAATTCATAGTAAAGGTATACATTTAAGCCTCTATAACCAAAACCAAATCCGTTGCCATCGAGTCAATTCTGACTCATGGCGACCCTCTAGGATAGAGTAGAACTGCTCCATACGGTTTCCAAGGAACACCTGGTGGATTCCAACTGCTAACCTTTTGGTTTGCAGCCATAGCTCTTAACCACTGCACTACCAGGGATCCTCGGCTTCCATATGATCAAAATTATTATGTCGTATTGGGACAACCTGTATTTTATTAAAGATAATAACTGCATAACTTTCATTATTGCCCCCACAAGGGAAAATTTGGTTTAATTTCTCCCTAATGAGAGAAATTAATACAGGGAATGCGATCTTATTATTTTGGGTTGTGCTTTACAGAGCTTCAGACCCCCGTAATGTCTAAGATTTTTTCACTCTTCTTCCCCTTGGGGCAATATCATCCCCCATTGAGAACTCATCAGTTAAGATAAGATAGGCTAGGTTAAGGTAATAAAGACCTGGGGATTTTATTTGAATAGATATTCACTGTGAGTCAACAAAGAGATAAAGCTGCTAAAGGAGGTAACATCATCATGGGTTGTATCAACTAAAGCCAAGTATTGAAGATGGAAGTACTGGAAGTTCTAATGTACTTTGTGCTGGTGAGACTTTTGGAGTTTTAGGCAGCAAACTACCAGTGAGGTTCTGACAAGCTGCAAGCAATTCAGACTGTGAAAGTTTAAATAAGCTACTTCTCACCATGTTCTAAAAATTGAATCTTAAACGCAATGTTGTGTCCTGGATTGCATCCTGAAATAGAAAAAGGACCTTAGTGAAAAACTAGGGAAATCTAAACAAAAGTCTATACTTTAGCAAAGGCACCTATGTCAATTTCTTAGTTTTTGATAAATGAACCATAGTTAGTAAGATATTTATTCAGATTTTTCTGTTTTACTTCCTTTGAGTATTTGAACTTTGTGTTGGTGAGACTTCTCCTGAGTTTTGGGTTCAGTACCAAACTACCAGCCTAGCAAAATATTAATATATTAAAATATTTTTAAATACATTTTTAAAAGCCATGTGCACAAAGGTGTTCATTACAGCATTATGCATGACAGTAAAAATTTAGAAACAAATTAAAATATTCAACAATATTGTTGCTGTTGTTAAGTGCCATTGAGTCGGTTCTGACTCATAGTGGCCCTATGCACAACAGAATGAAACACTGCCCAGTCCTGCGCCATCCTTACAATCCTTGCTATGCTTGAGCTCATTGTTGCAATCCACCTCGTTGAGGGTCTTCCTCTTTTCCGCTGACCCTGTACTTTGCCAAGCATGATGTCCTTCTCCAGGGACTGTTAAACTATGGTACATCTCTGTGATTAAACATCTTGACACCATTAAAAATGTTTACGTTGTTTGTAGTAACACAATGAAATGCTGATGACATAAAATGAAATTAAAAACTGGATACAAACCTGAGTTGTAACTTTAACTGCTATGCTATTTAAATGAATAAAAAGAAAAAAAAAACACTCAAAAGTTAATGTACATTTTCTCTGGATACTGTTTTTTTTTTTTTCCTCTTTTCACTCTTCTCTGTTTTCTAGTTTTCTTGAATAAGCATATGTTACTTTTATGATCTGAAAAAAATCCATAAAAAAGATTTGAGCTAGTTTCATTATGTAAACAGTTTAGGAGCCACCATAAACCCCTTTTCTTCACTCTCTGAGTGACTATAGAATGTTAAAAGACTGAAATAAATGTCTAAAAATTGGACAGCATAAAATAACTCAAAAGAATTTTTTTTTTTTTTTGTAAAGAACATGGACTATGGCTGAATCCATTAGCACTGGAAAGAAACTGTCTACGTGCTTCTAAACAGTCACAAATGGCTTCGAGGCAAGGGGGCCAGTAAGACAGTCAAGTATGCCAAACATATCTCAGCTGGAGATGAGCTAATGTACACAAAGGCTGAAAACAAAACCAGAGGCGGAGGGATTAGAATCTGTTACAGAGCCTGGACGATAAACCAAAATTACAGCTTAGTGCAGATAAAAGTTCGCAAAATAAGTGTGGCAATAACCCAAGCTTACAAGCATATACTTAAGGATGGCATTCATCCAGAGCAAAGATTTAAGTCTCATTACCAAGAATGTTTCATGTAACCATCAAACACATAGCAGAGAAAATCCTAGTCTGGGGGCTGAGATGCTGCAAGCAAAACACAGAACAGGAGGCACGCACGGATTGCATGGCACTGTGAAAAGTCTGTGCTTGAACGAACCAGTCATTCTTGCCTCATTCCTTACAGAACGCTGATGGAAACAGAACCCTACACGCAGAGATGAAAGAGAGCATCGGGCCACGCAGATGGGAAAAAAGTAGGCTGGCCAAAGGATACCTGCACCTGGGCATGCCCTGAACAACCCCCCTCGAGTATTTAGGTCCCTGGGTGGCACAAACGGTTTGTGCTTATCTTGGTGGTCTGCTTCGGTAAAGTTTACAGCCAAAAAGAAAAAACCTACGAGGCAGTTCTACTCCACAACCCAGGATCAACTTGATTTTTTTTTTTTTTAACCAGATACTGTTACAGAGACCGGCCATGAGTCAGAAATACTCCAAGGAAGCCCATCCAGCTGGACATTCCGATTTTCCAACAATGGGCCATATACACGTGTGGAATATATGCAACTTTTACTGAGAGTCTGTTCGCTAGCCAGAAATATGGATCTATCTACCTATCTATCTGTCTGTCTGACTGTCTGTCCATCTGTCTGTCTGTCTGCCCGTCTGTCCGTCCGTCTGTCCATCCGTCCATCATCTATCCATCCATCATCTATGTATCTATTTATGTATCTATGTATCTATCATCTATGAATCTATCATCTATCCATCCATCCATCATCCATCCATCCATCCATCCATCCATCCATCCATCCATCCATCCATCCATCCATCCACCCACCCATCCATCTATGTATCTATTTATTTTAGCACAGTGCCAAAGCAGACCAAAACACACTTTTATAAATCTTTCTTCTACAACGTTATAGGCCTCTACCAGCTTCAGTTCAACTTTGGTCCTGTTAATTACAGAAGTGGTATCAACAGGCTAAATTGTTACTAAAACAACGGCATGTATTCACGATTTAGTCTAGTACGCATATCCCTGTCTCCAAAACGTCAGGGCTATGGCTTATTCTTGGTGGAGACAACACACTTTTAATCCAAACAGTTCTTCTTGAAAGAGACACACACCGTTAGAGTAAATGTTAGGCAAATCTGAGTATCCTGAATTTTCCAATCCAAGGGCAGCTGCAGAAATTCAAAGTATGATTTATATGCATTAAACAATATGAGACTTTTTTTCTGATACTGTGACTTCATTTACATCAAATATCTACAGTTTCCACAAATCTGTATCCCCAATTAACTCACGGAAGTTTCATAAAGAAAATCCACCAGTGTGAAACCATATACCTTCACTTCCTTACGTAAATTAGAAGTACACTTGACTTTTCCCCCCTGCAATTTCAAGGTCAATTTGTTCAAATTTGTTACATCACTAAGGATGTAAAATTTTCTAAGCCACTGGGCGCCTGATAAATGGGGTCTCTGAGGGTACATTTATTCAGTTCCCAAATCCTTGATCTGGGGACACAGTTCAATAAACCTCCTCTGGCTACATTAATAAAACAAACTTTCATTCTCTGCTTCAACTTGTTCGAATATCCCTCAAACCGGTAATGGTTAAGGTCATTCGGCCTTGCACACTCTCTCTGTCCCATCATGTGATGAACTTGACACAACATCCACAGGAGAAAATGCACTGATAGAAGATTAATGGAAGCTGGGGTCATCTATTATCTCTGTTAATGTCAATGTAGACAATAGTTCTACTTTTAACCGTAGTGTCCCATATGTAGGTGTGAACTGTTTTTCCATGGCATCGTGTCTATTGGTAGGGAGGGGCAAAATCTCAATAGATGTTACCCAGGATCAAATAATACATTGAGTAGAACTCACTGGCTGAGACATGAAGAATTAATTCTTGTGATCTTTCCCCATTCTCATAGGTGGTAGCAGGTAATAGAGAGCCTGGGTCCCTTAATGTGCAGAAGAGAGAAAAAGTGGATGAGGGACTACACTTCAAGGCTATGGTTCATGAGCAGGGTTTCCCCTGTCTACTTGTAGCAAGGCCTAGTCAAGGAGAAATTGCAAGGGCACGTATTTGTCATAGGCATGACTTACAAAAATATTGCTCCTAAGCCACAAGCCACAAGTCAAGGTTGTTCTGTGTGATTTATGGGCTGTTTGTTTCCACTGAGCTCAGCCAGGTTTGTTAAAGGACAGCTTTGTTCCCAGAGGACTCATTAGTGAGTGAAGGCTGTAGAAGTTTTGCAAGTGTTGAAAATTGACTGGGATATGAATATGTAAATATATTCAAATACAATTGACACATGCAGCTCACAAATCAGGATGAGGCTTTTGGGGGAAAATCCAGTAGACAATACTATCAGAGATATATCTGGAGATAAATGTTTTACCTTGTCTAGGTTCCTTCCTTTTATTTATCCTCTTTAGCTTAAATAAATAATCAGTCAAGCACAGTTATGCCTAGTTGAGAATATTTACACCACTAAGGTAAACCTCCTAATTTTCCTCTGTTCTCTCTTGCCTAAAAGAAGCATTTAATATTTCAGAAGCATCATAATGAATTTCTGTTGTTATTTGCCTTGGTGGCAATTCTGACTCATGGCAACCCCACGTAGGCAAAGTAGAACTGCTCCGTAGGATATTCAAAGCTGTGATCTTTCACAGAAGCAGGTCGCCAGGCCTGTCTTCTACTGAGCCTTTGGGTGTGGGTGGGTTAGAACCGCCAACCTTTTAGCTAGTAGTTGAGTGTTTAACTGTGCCACCCAAGGACTCCTTCAGACTGAAGAATGCAATGTAAATCAGGTATGATGACTTCTGATTCAAGATAATTAACAAATCACTCATGGCCGCCTCTCCCTTCTGGTGCAAATTCTCAGGAAGGATAACTTACTCTGGAAAACAACGTACACCCTTAGTTGAACAGAAATCAGGAAGGATCACTTTAAAAATGGAATACTGATAGGATTGAATTGAAGACGAAAACCGCAACCTTAATTCATGCAGGAGAGGCAGCTTCAACAGGTGGAGTGATGGCAGGGCACACCGTACTCAAAGGGAACAATTATCTAGAGGAGTAGAGAGCCCTGGGATCACCAGTAGGGTCACTATTTAGGGTTTTATATTCCATATAACTGAGATACATAGAAGTATGAATCTAGAAAAATTGGAAGTTCTGAAAAATGAAATGGGATGCTTGAAGATAGATATCCTAGGCATTAGTGAGCTGAAGTGGACTGGTACTGGCCATTATGGATCAAACAATCATATGGTCTACTAGGCCAAGAATAACAAATTGAAGCACAACGACCTCACACTCATTAGCAAAAAGAACATTTCAAGATCTATCCTAAAGTACAACACTGTCAGTGATAGGATAATACTCATACTCATATGCCTACAAGGAAGACCAGATAATACAACTATTATTCAAATTTATGCATCAACCACTGATGCCAAAGAGGAAGAAACTGAAGATTTCTACCATCTCCTGCAGTCTGAAATTGATCAAACATGCAATCAAGATACATTGATAATTACTGGTAATTGGAATGCAAAAGTTGGAAACAAAGAAGAAGGATCAGTAGTTGGAAATTATGGCCTTGGTATCAATGATTGTGGATCAGCAATGATGCTGAAGATTGTGTGATAGAATTTTACAAGACCAACAACCTATTCATTAGAAATGCTTTTTTTCAACCTGGACTTCAGCAGATGGAATAAACAACAATCAAATCAACTGCATTTGTGGAAAGATACAATGGAAAAGCTTGATATCATCAGTTGGGACAAGGCCAAGGACCAACTCCAGAACAGACCGTCAATTACTCCTGTGCAAGTTCAAATTGAAGCTGAAATAAATTAAAACAAGTCCATGAGAGCCAAAGTATGATCTTAGATATGTCCCACCTGAATTTAGAGACCAACTCAGGAATAGACTTGATGCATTGAACACTAATGATTGAAGACCAGATGAGTTGAGGGATGACATCAAGGATATTATACATGAAGAGAGTGAAAGGTCATTAAAAAGACAGGAAAGAAATAAAAGACCAAAATGTATGTCAGAAGAGACTCTGAAACTTGCCCTTGAACATACAGTAGCTAAAACCAATGGGAGAAATGATGAAATAAATGAATTGAACAGTAGATTTCAAAGGGCAGCAGACAAGTAAAGTATTATAATGAAATGTGCAAAGACCTAGAGTTAGAAAACCAAAAGGGAAGAACACGCTCAGCATTTCTCAAGCTGAAAGAACTGAAGAAAAAAATCAAGCTTTGAGTTGCAATATTGAAGGATTCTACGGGCAAAATATTGAACGATGCAGGAAGCATCAAAAGAAGATGAAAGGAATACAGAGTCAAAGTACAAAAGAGAGCTGGTCAATGTTCAACCACTTCAGAAGGTAGCATATGATCAAGAACCAATGGTATTGAAGGAAGAAGGTTAAGCTGCACTGAAGGCACTGACGGAAAAACAAGGCACCAGGAATTAACGGAATACCAATTGAGATGTTTCAACAAATGGATGCAGCACTGGAATTTAGTATTCTATTGGAAGACAGCTACCTGGCCAGCTGAATGTAAGAGATCCATACACATGCCCATCCAAAGAAGGATGATCCAACAGGATCCAGAAATTATTAATCAATATCATTAATATCACATGCAAGTAAAATTTTGCTGAACATAATTCAAAAACAGTTGCAGCAGTGCATCTATAGGAAACTGCCAGAAATTCAACCCGGATTCAGAAGTGGATGTGGAATGAAGGATAACACTGCTGATGTCAGATGTATCTTGGCTGAAACCGGTGACTATCGGAAAGATGTTTACCTGTGTTTTCTTGACTACACAAAGGTATTCGACTGTGTGGATCAAAACAAATTATGGATAACATTGCAAAAAACGGAAATTGCAGAACACTCAATTGTGCTAATGAGGAAACTGTATTTAGACCAGGAGGCAGTCGTTCAAACAGAACAAGGGGATACTGCATGGTTTAAAATCAAGAAAGGTGTGCATCAGGGTTGTATGTTTTCACCATACTTATTCAAGTTGTATGCTGAGAAAATAATCCGAGAAGCTGGACTATATGAAGAAGAACAGGGCATCAGGATTGGAGGAAGACTCATTAGCAGCCTGCAATATGCAGATGATACAATCCTCTTGATGAAAGTGAAGAGGACTTGAAGCACTCAGTGATGAAGAGCAAAGACTACAACCTTCAGTATGGATTGCACCTCGACATAAAGATAACAAAAATCCTCACAATTGTACTAAGAAACCCTGGTGATGCAGTGGTAAAGGGCTACAGGTGCAGACCAAAAGGTCAACAGTTTGCACCCACCAGCCTTTCCTGGGAAACCCTATGGGGCAGTTCTACTCTGTCCTATAGGGTTACTATAAGTTGGAACCGACCTGACAGCAGCTTTTTTTGTTGTTGTTATTGGGCCAGTAAGTGACACCATGATAAATGGAGAAAAGACTGAAGTTGTCAAGGATTTCATTTTACTTGGATCCACAATCAATGCCCGTGGGAACAGCAGCCCAGAAATCAAACGACATATTACATTCGACAAGTCTGCAAAGGATCTCTTAAAAGTGTTAAAAAAACAAAAAGCAAAGATGTCACTTTGAGGGTGCCTGACCCAAGCCACGGTATTTTTAATCCCCTCATGTGTGTCTGAAAGCTGGACAATGAATGAGGAAGACCAAAGAAGAACTGATGTCTTTGAATTATGGTGTTGGCAAAGAATGTTGAATATACTATGGACTGCCAGAAGAATTAACAAATCTGTCTTGGAAAAAGTACAGCCAGAAAGTGCCTTGGAAGCCATGCTGGCGAGACTTTATCTTAGGTAATTTAGACATGTTATCAGGAGGGACCAGTCCCTAGAAAAAGACATCACACTTGGCAAAGTAGAGGGTCAGTAAAAAAGAGGAAGACCCTCAAGGAGATGAGTGACACAGTGGCTGCAACAATGGACTCAAACATAGCAACAATTGTGAGGATGGACAGTACTGGGCAGTGTTTCGTTCTGTTGTCCATAGGGTTGCTATGAGTTGGAACTGACTCCATGGCACTTAACAACATAACATTTCATGTAAGAGCCACCAGGTGTGTGGAACTCTCCATCTCTATGTTCTCAGTTTCCACCCTTCCTGCTACCCACACCACTTGGTTAAGGCAGCAAGCAACAGAGTTGTCTACACTTAGTGATGAGCAATGAGCATGTGTGCTTGGACAGAGAAACAGTCAATTGCCTAGGGTAACTGGCAATCACCTACAGTTATGAGAAGTTCTCATTCCTAAGAGCCTAGCTATTGAAGCTGTACACTTGGAAACAATTTGCCCCTCCCTGCACTCACTTCGTACACACTGTAAAGCAGGTACAGCTGCATGGAACGGCTTGCTCACCTACCACTCACCCTATCCTATGTGGGCTTGCAAGCCGGTAATGTGTTCATAGCACTTACCAGGAGAAAACAAATACAAAGAATCACTCACAATCATTAAATTATTGAGCACTTGAGGGAAACTAATTTCATTAAAAATAGGCATTAAAATCAACAATAGAAGAATTTGACTAATGAAAAACAGAAATAACGAGAAAATGAAAAAAAAAAAAAAAACTAGCCACAACGTTTGAGAGACCTACTAAGACAAAATATTTGCAATGGATATGACAAGACAAGGGAATAGTATGCAGAATATATAAAGTATTCCTATAACCAATAAGGAGAATTAAGGAGTATCCATTAAAATCAAAGCTCCAGATCCTTGGACTCAGCCATTTCATTCCTCTGTATCAACTCTACAGAAACATTCATATATGTGCACAAAGTCACATGTACGAAGATGCTTGTGGCCACATTATTTGTAATAACAAAGTCTTGGAAATAACATTAAAGTCCATAAGTATGAAAATTATTAAATATACTATTGTACATTCCTATTATACAATACAATGAAACAGAAAACAGTAAGGTTTCTCTATTTATACTGGCATGGAAAGCTCTCTATGATATATTACTAAGTGAAGAAAGCCATTTGCAGAACAGTATGTACAATAGATCCACGTGTGGAAAAAACCTAAAACACACAAAAATACCATGTAATTTTACAGGTGCTTATATATATATAGATAAAAGCCTGGAAGGATACACAGATAGTTGATAATTAACTCACACTGGGGAAGAAAATGGGCAGAAGGAGGTGTTCAAGAGTGATTTCATTATTATTTGCAATATTTCAATTATTAACCAACAGAATATACACACCTATCACTTTCATAAAAGGTAAAATATTTTAAATTCAGAAACCTAATTAAAATATCGACCTAGTAGAGAGATACTGTGCCTGGGTGGTGCCAAAGGTTTGCAATTGACTACTAACCTAAAGCTTAGTGGTTTGAACCCACCCACCAGCATCACAGAAGGAAGGCCTGGTGATCTGTTTCTGTAAAGATGACAGCCAAGAAAATCCCATGGAGCAATTCTACTCTGTAACACAGGGGTTGCTATGAGTCATAATTGACGAGTTTGGTTCAATTTTTCTTAGTTATTGTTGCTCTTAGGAGCCCTCAACTCAGCTCTGACTCATAGAGACCCTATGTATAACAGAACAAAACGTTGCCAGTCCTGCACTATCCCCACAATCATTGCTGTTTGAGCCCATTGTTGCAACCACTGTGTCAGCCTCATGAAAGGTCTCCCTCTTTTTCTCTGACCAAACGTGATGTTCTTCTCCAATGATATTGGTCCTTCTTAATGATGGGTCCAAAGTAAGCAAGATAAAGTCTCACTATCCACACTTCTACGGAGCATTCTGGCTATACTTCCTGAAAGACACATTTGTTCGTTCTTCTGGGAATTCGCGGTATATTCAATATTCTTCACCCACACCACCATTCAAATGTGTCAATTCTTCTTCGGTCTTCCTTTTTCAATGTACAGCTTTCATATGCATATAAAGCAATTAAAATACCATGGCTTGGGTCAGGTGCACTTATCCTTAAAGTAACATCTTTGTTTTTTTGACATTTTAAAGAGATCTTTTGCAGCAGATTTGTCCAATGCAGTATGTCATTTGATTTCTTGACTGCTGCTTCCATGGGCATTGATTATTGATAGAAGAAGAATGAAATCCGTGGCAACTTAAATATTTCCTCCATTTATCATGATGTGGTTTATTTGTCCAGTTGTTAAGGGTTTTTATTTTCTTTATGCTGAGGTGTAACCCACAATGGAGGCTGCAGTTTTTTCACCTTCATTAGTAAGTGCTTCAAGTTCTTTTCACTTTCAGCAAGTAAGGTTGTGTCATCTGTATATTGCAAGCTGTTAATGAGTCTTCCTCCAATCCTGATGCTGGGTTCTTCTTCATATAGTCTAGCTTCTCAGGTTATTTGCTTAGCACACAGATTGAATAAGTATGGTGAAACAATACAACCCTGACACACACCTTTCCTAATTTTAAACACTGTAGTATCCCTTGTTCTGTTCAAACAGCTGCTTCTTAGCCTATGTACAGGTTCTACCTGAACACAATTAAGTGTCCTAGAAATCCCATTCTTCTCAATATTATCCACAATTTGTTATGATCCACAATCGAATGCCTCTGCATAGTCAATAAAACACAGGTAAACATCTTTCTGGTATTCTCTGCTTTCAGCCAAGGTCCATCAAACATCAGCAATGACATCTCTTGTTCCACATCCTCTTCTTAATCCAGATTGAACTTCTGGCAGTTCCCTGTCAATGTACCGCTGTGGCTGTTTTTATATTATCTTCAGCAAAATTTGCTAGTGTGTGATACAAAGATATTGTTCAATAATTTTCCATTCTGTTTGATCACCTTTCTTTGTAATGGCCATGAATATGGATCTCTTACAGTCAGTTGGCCAGGTAGCTGTCTTCAGATTTCTAGGTATAGATGAGTAAGGGCATTGCATCATTTTGTTGAAGCATTTCAATTGGTATTCTGCCAGGTCCTGGAGGCTTGTTTCCGCCAATGCCTTCAGAGCAGCTTGTACTTCTTCTCACCATTCTTGATCATATTCTGCCTCCTGCGATGGTTGAGTGTTGGCCAATTCTTTTTGGTACAGTGACTTCATGTATTCCTTCTATCTTCTTTTGATGCTTAATGTGTTATTCAATTTTTGCCTGTAGAATCTTTCAATATTGCAACTCAAGGCTTGAATTTTCTCTGTTCTTTCAGCTTGAGAAATGCTAATCATATTCTTCCCTTTCGTTTTTCTAACTCCTGGTCTTGTCACATTTCACCATAATACTTTAAACTTTGTCTTCTTGAGTTGTCCTTTGAAATCTTCTGTTCAGTTCTTTTACTTCATCATTTCTCCTTTTCATTTTAGCTACACTACATTCAAGAGCAAGTTTTGGAGTCTCTTCTGACATCCATTTTGTTCTTTTCTTTCTTTTTTATGAGTGTTTTACTTTCTTTATGTATGAGTCTTTGATGTCATTTCACAACTCTTCTGGCCTTCGGTCATTAGTGTTCAGTGCATCAAATCTATTCTTGAGATACGGGGGGTGGATTATCTAATAGACAAGATAATCATGGTGTTTACCTTACTTACCAGATCATCTGTAGTGAGCAAGTTCACGTTTTTTCACCACATCAAAGATTTTCCTTCTAGGTATGGCTGGTATCTCTCTCTCTCTCTCAACCCCACAGCACCCTCCTACAGAATCAAAGCCTCTTTTCAAATTTACAATCCCTGACAGGGACGAATTACCCAGTAAGCAAGGTAAGCCCAGGCTTACTTGTGTTAACTTACTGATCTGTAGTGAATAATTTCACATCAGAGATTTCACATGGTGAAATCTATGTGAAATTTTTCACAACAGATTAGGAAGTAAGCACAAGTAAGCCTATGCTTACTTTGCCTTTTGGGTAATCTGCCCCTGTTGAGGTGGTTGCTAATTTAAGTGGGATGTATTCGAGGTTGTACTCTGGCTCCCTTGGACTTGCCTTGATTTTCTTCAGCTTCAGCTTGAACTTGCGTATGAGCAGTTGCTGTCTTGATTAATAATATTAAGCTTCTCCATCGTCTCTTTCCACAGATGTAGTTCGTTCAATTCCTGTGTAAACCATCAGGTGAAGTTCACACGTACAGTCATCATTGGTATTGTTGAAAAAGAGTATTTCTGATGAGAAAGTCATTTGTCTTGCAGAATCGTATCATGTGGTCTACAGTACCGTACCTATCACCAAGGCCTTATTTTCCGAATACTGATCTTTCGTTTTTGTTTCCAACTTTTGCATTCCAGTCATAGTAATTATTGATGCTTGCTTTTTGATTGTATGTGTGATCAATTTCACACTGCAACACTCCATAAAAATCTTCAATTTCTTCATCATTGGCCTTAGTGTTTGGTGCGTAAATTTGAATAGTCTTATTAACTGGTTTTCCTTGTAGGCACGTGGATATTATCCTATCACTGACAGTGTTTACTTCAGGATAGCTCTTGAAGTCTTCTTTTTGACAATGAATGCAATGTTGTTCCTCTTAAATTAGTCAGTCCTGGCATAGTAGACCATGTGACTGTCGGATTCAACATGACCAATATAAGTCCATTTTAGCTCACTAATGTCTAGGATACCAATTTTCAAGCCTTCCATTTCACTTTTGACAACTTCCAATTTTCCTGGATTCACACTTTGTACATTCCACGTTCTGATTATTAATAGGTATTTACAGCTATTCCTTCTCATTTTGAGGTGTGCCACATCAGCAAAATGAAGGTTCCAAAGGCTTTACTCCAACTACGTCATTAATGTCAACTCAGCTCTGAAGAGGCAGCTCTTCCTCGTGTATCTTTTAGGGAGATAGTTAATCACATGTTAAATGAGTAAAGAAAACCCATCACCTAGCAAACCGATGCAAGAATCATTGGTGACTCTTTTTTGAGGGGAAAAAGAAAGATGAAAGAAAACAGCCAGTCAGTATGTGTTTTCTTACTAAGGAAAAGAATAAGAACTAAGACAAACATTTGCCCAAATACAGCCCACATGCCTTCTCTCTGCTCAGGAGATAAGATGTTGCTTCCTCTCTTTGAATACCGGGGCTCAACTTCTCTACTAAAACATTATATAAAAGTGATCTCTGAAAATAAAATATTACTATAGATCACAGCTTTGCTCAGTGTAGGAAATCAACACTCATTTCACTGACGAAGAGATTATCTCACATCAATGGCTTTTCAGAAAAATCATGAAACAACAACTAATGGTCTTCGCTCATATAGAACAAAAGAGAATGAAAGAAACCAATAGATCAAAGAAGAAGCTAGTCCACAGGTCCTCTTCTAGCCTGAGAACAGAAGAATTAGACAGTGCCCAGCTACCACTACTGACCATTCTAACCAGAGACACAATAGAAGTCCCAGGTAGAATGGGAGAAAAATATAGAACAAAATTCACATTCCTAAAAAAGGACAGACCTACTGGACTGATAGAGACTAGAGGGACCCCTGAAACTGTCACCCTAAGATACCCTATGAACTTGGAACTGAAGCTATTTTGGGGGGTCAACTTGCAGCCAAATAATAAATTGGCTTATAAAATAAACAATATCACCCATGAGTAATGTGCTTCCTTAAACCATTGACTAAATGAGACCAAACCAACATTTACCCAAAAGCAAAGATGAGAAGAGAAGGAGGAGAAGAGAAGCTAGATCAATGGAAACAGAACAAACAATGGAAATAATGAGAATGTTGACATATTGTAAAAATTGTAACCAATGTAATGGAACGATTTGCATAAAAATTGTTAAATGGAAACCTAAATTTGTTGTATGAGCTTTTACCTAAAACACATTAGCATATTATTTAAAAAAGAAAAATCATGAAATATGCCTTGCAAGACAGCCCATTAAAGAGATAAAATTTCACATAGTGTTTTAGATTCTTAAGCAGAATTTTCTTTAAATTAGTATGTGACTCAACATTTATAATTATCAGAGACTCATGCGATAGGCAAACAAAAGCCAGTACCTTTCAGCTGGTGACACTATGTTCTCAGCACTTACTGGCTATTCTGAGAATGCTGACAGTCCCCTGACAAGTTTTCTGGGGGAGAAAAGTGTTCATTCAGAAAAGAAAGAACTTTGTGATTAGGAAGACTTTGAAGTAGAAAAAAAAAAATCATACTGGCTATGGGCATGGCCCTCCCATTGTCTCTACCCAAAAGACACAGAACAGTGAGCAGGCTTCAGGGTGATGAGCCTTTAAAGGCATTTAACAAGCCAGGAGAGTGGTTACAAATTAGGATTAGCAAATGTCTGCAATATCTGGCTATATCAGTGAGGCATGGCTAGAATATGCTACAGTAGCCAACATCCCCCAAATCCCAGTGGCTTCAAACTATAAAAATCCCTTTCTTGCTAACATCAACATCTGTTGTAGGTCGGCAAGGAGGCCCTGTCCCTCACAGTCACTCAGAAATCCATGCTGCTAGAGCAGCCACCATCTGGAACATTGCCACTGATGATTCAGAGGGAAAGAGAATTCTGGAGGGGCTTGCACTTAAAGTCAAATGCTCTGGCCCAGAAGTAACACATACCACTTCTGCTCATAGCTCATTGGCCAGATGGAGTTACTTTGTCTCACAGGGTACCAGGAAATGCAATCCTATCATGTTCCCACAAGAAGGGAGCCATAAATATTTGCAGACAGCACTTATGACTATTACATTAGCCTGATTCAGGAACTTCAGAGATGTCTATACTGAGGATCCCAAGCCAACACCAAGTTAAATGAAGGGCAAGTATGGGAACAACCCGGAGGTTCCAGGTTGGTTTAACTCATCCTGTACAGGAATCTGAATATAAATGGAAAATTCCCAGTAGTGTCTAGTTTAGGGAAATCTGTAGATGTAAGTAACGCTGGGACATTTCTCCCAAGTGCTCACAAATGTGTCATGATCAGTGGTTTCCAAAACTGACTGATCATCGGAATCACCTGTGAAGGTTAAAAACAGAACAAAACAAAACCCAGAAATGTCTGGGTCCCATTCCTGAGGATTCTAATTTCATACAGGGCTAGGACAGGCCCCAAGACTCCTTAAATTTAGCCCCTACCCACAAGGATTTTTGTGATCATCAGGTCTGAAGACTTTTGTTGGAGACATCGGTCATCCAGTAGTCCTCATGCGCACAATGCTGTAGCCTTCCCAACTCCACAGAGCACTGAGATCGGTGAGTGACTGGATGACTCAAAGGGAGCTACTGGGCACCAGTGCAATACAGTGACAGCATCACTGGCTGAAAATCATGACACCTATAGCTCGGTCCTTGTTCTCCTTATATATTGCTGCACGGCAAACCACTCCACAACTTAGTGGCTTAAAATAGCAATAATAACTTAAATTGCTCATAAATTCGTGTTTTGAGGCAGAGCTTTGTAGAGAGGGCTGTTCTTGCTCCATATGTTGTCAGCAGAGAAGGCTTGGCTGGAGCTGGAGGACCCACTTCCACTTCTAAGATGGCTCCAGAAGGCTGAGCACCAGCAGGGATTGTTGGCTAGAGACCTCAATTTCTCTCCACAGGGGCCTCCATGGGGCTACTTAGGCTTCCTTCCAGCATGGTAGCTGGGTTCTAAGTGTTCACATTCCCAGAGTAGGAAGTAGAAGCTGCTGGTCTCTTAAAGCCGGAGCCCAGAAACTGGCACAGGGCCACTTTGGCCATTTTATTGGTTGATTGTCATACAGCCTGCCAGATTCAAGGGCAGTGAGACAGTTCCTACTTCTTAATGGGAGAAGTGTCAAAAACATGTGGCCAGCTTTAATCTGCCTCAGTTCCAACTCTACCCATGACCTTTGGGATTTGAGCTTCTCACCTGTGAAATCAAAAAGCCAAACTGACTTATCTTTAAGGGCCCTGCTAGGTCCCAAAGGCTATGAATCACTGGTTCTGATTTATAATTTGCTGGCCGACAAAGAGGCCAATCTGTGATTCCTTGACCAGTATGTGGTGACAACCAAACACATCCAGAAAACATGAAGAGTTTAAGGGGGCACAGATTATCCCAGGTCCACAGGCTCCTCTGCATTTTTCTTCTAAACCCACTGCTGTTTTTCTTCCCAAAGCCGAAGTCACACCCTAGTTCCTAAAACCTGAGAACAGCTGCCCTGAAGGCTTCCTAATCATTTACATCATTCCTGTCCTGTCTCTTGGGCAATAATGTAAAAGTTAAAAATGCAACAAGTGGGTAAGAACTCTCAACAAGAGATCAGCAAAGCTCTGTGTATACAGTGAAGGGCTTTAATGAGTGAACTCTAGGTTCAGACCATCTGGGTTCAAATACCACCATCGTTGCATTCTAGCTGTAAAAGTGAACTTGAATTTCTTAAATTTGATTTTTCCATTTTTAAAATAGCAATATAAATAGCACCTACCTTATAGAGTTGTTGCAAGGATTATGTGGGATAATGCATAGACAGCACTTGGCACAGGGCCCTATCCATAACAGGCACTTGATAAATATGAGCCATTGTTTTTATTAAGTCGTAATGCAGTAGTCACTCTGAGGTTTGTTTGCCTGAATTTTCCAGAGCAAGAGAGGGCAGATCTTGCTGAAACAAGCCGTGTGAGGCCCAAGGCTACCATATTGTAATAGCCTGGGCACTGACTACTGGACTCCCCACAGAGAAGAGAAAAATTGGCCCTCTCAGGATCATACTTGAATTAGTTTTCTAGAGCTGCCACAAAATGGATGCCTTAAAACAGCAGAAATTTATTGTCTCACAGTTCTGTAGACTAGAAATCTGAATTCGAAGTGTCAGCAAAGCATGCTTTCTCTAAAGGCTCTAGGAGAAGATCCTTCCTCGCCTCTTCCTAGCTTCTGGTGGTTTCTAGCAATCCTTGGCATTCCTTGGCTTGTAAATGCAACATTCCACTCTCTACTTCCATCTTCATGTGGCCACCTTCCTTCTGTGTCTCTTCTCTTTTAATAATGAGTCCTAATGAATTACAGCAGATCCCTGGTAGTGCAATGGTTAAGAGTTGGGCTGCTAACCAAAAGGTTGGCAATTTGAATCCACCAGCCACTCCTTGGAAACCCTATGGGGGTAGTTCTCCCCTGTCCTGTAGGGTTGCTATGAGTTGGAATTGACTTGATGGCAATGGCTTGGTTTTTTGGTTAGTTTTCTACTCCAGTATGACATCATGTTACCTTAAGTGATAACATCTTCAGAGATCCTACTTTCAAACAAGGCTGCATTCACGAATACTGGGGATTAGAACTCTAACATGTATTTTGGGAGGACACAATTCAACCCATAACACTCCTGCTCAGCTTCTCACATCCTGGGCCACCCAGAACCTGGAGATACTTTCTGGGTGTCTACTATGAGCCTACTGGATGCTATGGCTACAGCAGTGAACCAGCCAGCCCAGGATCCTACCCTCATCGAGAGCCCATCCCAATGTTCTATGCTATTAGAAAGACACATTTTCCAGAATTTAAAGGCCGTTGGCTGACTCAGTCTGGTCCACCCAGACCTTCAGTCCCACATTCTGGAGTCTGCAGCTTTCTCTGATACCTGAAAGCTGACTTTGCAGCCTCTTTTCGGGTTGGGGTAGTGTGATTATAGGCGAAATAAGATATGCACTGTAGATAAAACTTTTATGGCCATGAAGGGATATTTTGGTGACACACTAAAGTTTAATTCCTCAGTGTTATTACAAAATTGTTAGCTCATTTCTAAAGAAATACAAAATATAAACAAGTCAGCCTTGTTTGCTTTATCAATGCTGTACTGTAGAGTGGAGCTCAGGGAGGCAGTTGCCCCAACAACCTCTTGTAATATCCCTGCTGACTCCTTCAGGAGATGACCGCAGGGTTCTAAAGCTTACTGAGTAAGGAAGTAAAAGCAGTGTCGAATCTGGGGAAGAGATTCAGACCTGAAAGGACCAGGTAACGGGAAGCACAGTCTGGCACATTTATGGGCCCCAGTCACGGATCAGCTGGATATTGTCTTTGCTAAGGAGCCCTGGCGGCACAGTGGTTAAGAGCTCAGGCTGCTGACCAAAAGGTTGGCAGTTCAAATCCACCAGTCTCTCCTTGGAAACCCTATGGGCCAGCTCTACTCTGTCCTATAGGGCCGCTATGAGTCGGAATTGACTCAACAGCAACAGGAAAAAAATCTTTGCTAAATCAAAACATTCAGCCCTGAATTCTCCCCGAAGCCTTCCCTCCATCAACCCAGCAGCCTCCTGGACATCGCCACTGAGGTCCCATTGGCCCTGCAAACTCAGTGTGTCACCAAACTTTAGTGTGTCACCAAAATATCCCTTCATGGCCATAAAAGACCTACTGCTCAGACTTGCTTGTCTACCCACGTTCTGTTGTAATAAGTGAAACACATTGCCGAATCAGAAACCTGAGGGTCTCCTTTGACTCTCTCTCACCTCCATCACAGGCCAACAAGCACCGAGTCATGTCGACCTTACCTCATTTGTACTTCCCAATCCTTCTGCTCCTTCCAGCCCACTGTCTCTGCCCTGGTTCAGCCCTTATAATTTATCTGGTACCAGATTGTAATAACCTTCATTCTGTTCTCTCCTTGCCAGCCTGCCTTCAGCTGATATGACCTCCTGTGCCCACTCTAACCCATTTGATGTTTTCTAAAGCCCTTCATGTCACACCCCTGCTTAAAACTTTCCCAATAGTTCCCCCATGTCTACCCTCAATATGGAGTTCCTGGCTGGTGCAAATGGTTAACATGCTTGGCTACTAACTGAAAGTTTGGAGGTTCAATTTTACCCAGAGGCACCTTGGATCACCTGGTGATCTATGTCAGAAAAATCAGCCATTGAAACCATATGGAGCACAGCTCTGCTCTGACACACATGGGTTCACCATGAGTTTGAAGTGGACTGGACAACAACTGGCTCTAGTCATACTTCAGTACAAACTAGAAATTCATGGGCATGGTCTGCAGGCCCTTCCATGAGTAATTTGGTTTCTGTATAACTGCCTCCATTTATTATCTTCCAAATACGCCTTTCCCCAGCTTTGCACTTTGTACTCAAGCAGTACTGAATCTCTTGAGGTTTTTGGACTATGTGGTTGCCTCTCATTCCTCAGTTCCATTACATGGGCCGGTCCTTGTGCCAAAAATGTTACTCGATCCTCTTATTTTCCTGCTAAATGCCTATTCATCCTTCAAGCCTTCGATTAAATGCTTTCTTGCTTATGAAACCTTCCAGATTTTCCCCAGGCAGTTCTGTGTAGTGTATGTTCCCACTGTCCTATGAGGGTAGTTGTCTTCTGGTATTACAACTAGACCGTTTACATGCCTGCCTCTCCACTGCATAGTTTAAGGGCACGGATTATGTTTTCTTCTTTATATCTCTAAATGTTTGGTACTCATTCATTCATTTCTTCTTTCATTTATTCATTCAAGAAACATAGATTGTATTTAGCACCAATAATGAAGTCAACCAAGTCACTGGGAATGCCATAAGAATCACAGCTCCTGCCCTCTTGGAACTTGCAGGCCAGTGGAGGGATAGAGCTAAGTAAAGAGACAATTACAGTGGCACCCAGCAATGCCATGAGGGGGATAGATGCAAGGTGCCATAGGAATAGCTAGGTAGGTGCCTTGCCCAGCCTTGGAGATTCTCAGGAAAGTGAGGTCGAAGTGTGGGGAGGGGGCCACGTGGTGTTCAGATTGTTCCTGTCGTGAAGTCTCAGGCTCTCAGAAGGTTATGGCCTGCACAGCTGGAGAACACAGAGGAAAAAGGGTAGAATGAAGGGAAACAAGGATGGTGCCTCACATAGAAACCAGATCCCAGGGGCCTTGTAAGTCACGTTAAAGAGAATGGATTTTGTCCCAAGGGCCCAGTGAGTCATAGAAGTATTTTAAGCACTTTGTCCCTTTCCCCCCTTTAAACTTGCCTTTTTATTCAATAGCTTTTAACCCCAGAATAAGATTCTTGTAGTAAGCAAAACGGCCAAAGGCATAGAAGCAAGAAGCTAAAAATCACATCTCCTGTTTCTACTGACCTTGGGTAACCTGTGCTAACAGGCACAGTGCTCCATGCTGGTGCAAATACATGCAAACATAGAACGGGCCCCTGTGTTGGCTTTTGTTTTGCTTCTTTGACTGTTTTTCAAAACTGGGATAATAGAACATACATTTTTCTGTCATCTGCTTTCAGTGCTTCATATAGTAACATATCTCTGTGTGCATATAGAACTAACGTATTATTCTTCTTTGTGATAGTTACATAGTATTTCACAGTATGGTGGCACCATGCTTTCTGGCCATTTTATTTTTGATAGGTAATCGTGTATTTTCCAATATTTTGGCTGAAGCAAACAGTGTTTCTGTAAACAGCCTCGTCTACATATTCTTAAGTACTGGTGCTTTTATATTTCCTGAAATGATTGCTGAGCCCACGGGTGTGCATTTTAAACTTTACCAGACATTGCCAGATTGTTTTCCCAAGAAGTTTTAGCAGTTCACACTCCTGCCAGCGAGGTATGAAAGTGCTCATTTTGCTACATCCTTTGTTACTAGTCTGATGTTTCTGTCTTTTTAATTTTTGCCAATCTGATGGATAAATAATTTCATTTGCATCCCCCTGGTTAACTCTTCTCTACTCTGTTTATCTTAAAATCTGTATTTCCCCATATTTTTTCCTATATTCCTCTTACCTTCTTTTTTTTTTTTTTTTAACCAATTTATAAGAGCTTTGGAGAAATTAAAGGTAATATCCCTCCCTGTGTGCTGCAAATATTTCTCTAAGTCTACAGTTTGTCTTTTGACTTTTCATCTAGTATTCTTTTTTGTTATAATTTGAAAAAGATACGTAGGAAAATGTGTCCTTTTTTTTTTCCACGAATTTTCGGATTCTTGCCATTATTAAAAATATCCCCTCTACTCCAAAACTACCCAACGTCTCCATTAGATTGTCTCCAAATACTTTACGTATGTGTTTATTTATTTATTTACACTTAGAACTTGAAGTCAAACCCATGTGGACTTTATCTTTGTATATGACATGGTAGTTATGGATTGAATTGTGTCTCCCAAGAATATTAGATGAGTTGCTAACCCCTCTACGTGTAAATGGTGCAAACGGTTAACAAGTTCAGCTGCTAGCTGAAAGACTGGCTGTTCCAGTCCACCCGGAGGTGCCTTAGAAGAAAGTCCTGGCAATCTACTTGTAATAGCTGTAATAAAAAGAACAGACTAGACACAGAGATACACACAGGCGAGATGCCATATGAAGACAGGCACACATGACAGCTTCATCTACAAGCCCAGGAATGCCAAGGATTGCCAGCTACCAGAAGCTGAAACAAAGAAGGACCTCTCCCTAGAACTATGGCCTGAACTTGGGTTTCTAGCCTCCTAAACTGTGAGAAAATAAGCTCCTGTTCTTTAAAGCCTCCCCTTTGTGGTATTTCTATTACGAAAGCATGGGGTAACTAAGACAGAGATCTATCTCCATGGACAGCCACGAGGTCTATACCATTTCTTAAACTAATCATCATTTTCCCACTGAACTGAAATGTCAGCTTTAGCAAATATCAAATGTACAAATATACCTATATCCATTCTTGAATTATAACCTGTTCCAGTGAACTATCTATTCGTGTGCCAAAAACATATTCTTTTGATGGCAATCACTTCACCCTAAATTTTAATATTTGATAGGGCAAATGTCTCCTATTTTGTTTTCCAAAATTATCTGTCAAAGTCTCCAAGTACAATATTAAAACCCCCCACTATAATTATACTTTTTAATTAAATTAATCTTGCATTTCAAAGAGGAAGTGATTAAGAGAATGTGGCTTTATTGAAATTCAAGCCAGGACTGAAAAGCACCGAGAACATCCCTTGACTAAGAGCCGCTGATTTGACTGGGTGGGAGTGGGGGGTGGGCTCCAGATCACTCCTCGCTAAGGGGTCCCTGGGAGGTAAGGAAGTACAGAAAATGGTTTGCAGGTAATACCAGCAAGAAAACTGGTTCTGAATGGGAGAGGAGAAAAATGACTCAATAGTCCAGGGAGGCCTGTGATCAGAAACAGGGTTTTGGATACTGATGAGAAAGCCCCCCTACCCCAAACACACAAAAACTGGGTGGTTGGGTAAATGAGTCCCAATTCATTCAAGCTGCCGCAATCACTCACCTCAGCTTTCTCACACACATAGTCTTGTGTTCCAATTCCTGCCCACCAGGCTACTCAGAAGCCCCCCAGAGCTCTGGCCCCTGACAGCTATTCTCTTTTCTCCTTCAATTCCCAGGGGTCGCCTCACTCAGACCCAGGTGCCCTCTGCCCCCTGCCTTCCTCTGGCAGCTCTATCCCAGGATAAAGGGCTACCTTTTTTCCTTGGGCATTTCCTCCCCTTCAGGTTCCTGCCAGCTCCCAGCACAATGGGGGAAAGGACCAAAGCTCTGTGCCCTGCTAAGCACCCCTCTATGTTTCTGCAACTACTCGATGCTTCCACGTGCTTCACCATCCTCCAGCACAAACCTCTCCCTTCCAGCAGATGTTTCCCTGCTCATGGACCCCCCTTCACTTTGATTTCTCCCAAGGACTCTGTTCCTGCCACTCCTGACGCAGCATGGTCTCTGGCATCCCCCTTATTGGCACTGCTGATGGCAGCAGAAGAAGTCAGAACATGAGACCCAACTCAGACGAAGGTAGGTTGTCTTCCCTGACCTGACCCTCTCTCTGATTCTTGCTAGGGTGGTCTAGGGAGTCAGATCAGAGCAGTGCTCTGAGATAACCTTTAAACCTTAAACCAAAAATATCCCCTGAAGCACTCTTAAAACCAAACAATAAAAAATCAACACAGTAGTTTAGTTTAACTAATAAAGAAAGTCTGCCTTGAACATTGTGCTCTTTCAAGACCTATCTATATGGGATCAAACTGACCACAGCAACTCGAAACATTAGATAGGAGCCTTAGCTCTTAACTACTACACCAAGAGGGTTTCCAGAGAGTTTCTGCCTTATGTTAATGGCGGAAGAATAATCCAGAAAAGGGGGTGAGAATGGCGGTGCAGCTTGAAGACTATAACCAATGTCACTGAATTGTACATGAAGAAGCTGCTGAATTGGTGTGTGTTCTGCTGTGTATATTCTCAACACCAACAAAATAAATAAAATAAATCAGTAGATAAATAAAAATGTGGTTTTGGCCACAGCAACAATGGCCTCAAGAGCCTTGGCCCTCCCCTGGTCCAAAGCATGGAGCAGAGCCCCTGAGGCTCCCCACCGTCACCACGGCCTGGTCTCCCATGCAGAAAGGAGCATGCTGAGGGCTCTGTCTCCACGTTGGGGGCAAGTGGTGTATGCTCAAGCTTCAGGGATTCCACAAGCAACAAGCAGCCAACCACCAAGCCACCAATGACCTAAAAGTGATATGCTGACGTTTCTATGACTTATCCTCTATTCCCTCCCCCACAGCCTGTCATCTCCCAACTACCCAGGAAGACTCGCTCTTCTGATATGACCTGTGGGCATTCACTAGGACTGTGTTCAACCCCCCTTCTTGTTGCCCCAGCACCAACCCAGCTCAGTGCTGGCCCCAGAGTAAATGCTCAATTCCTGTTTATTGAATAGATAGGCAGACAAACAGAACCTTGGTGGCCCAGCGTTTAAGTGTTCGGCTACTAACCAAAAGGTCGGCAGTTCGAATCCACCAGCCACTCCTTGGAAACCCTATGGGGCAGTTCTACTCTGTCCTACAGGGTCACTATAAGTCAGAATTGACTCAGTGGCAACCGGTTTAGGTGGATGAAAACATAGGGAGAATCTCTGGGCTAAGCTTTCCCCAGTACAAGAAATGATTCAACAAAGCAACTATGAAATCATTACCTAGAGGAGCTTCTAGGAACTGAGTCAAGCGCTAAGTCTCTACGGATTCCTGTTCTTGAGATGCAAGTCCTACATTCTTTCTCATTCTCTTTGGCCGGAAAGTTTCCCAACCACCAACCACCATGCCAGGCTTCCAAGTTTCCTCCCATTAGTGCTCCTCCTGGCAGCTCTTTATAATCAGCTCCACACAAAAGAGGTTTAAACAGCCACTGGCAAGTCTCCCTGCAATCCACAACCAGTCTCCCCCGCCCCCAAACCCACCAAAAGCTTCAGACAAAACTCAGACTATGGAGGGGCACCCTGCATTTAAAAATGGATCCCCTCCTCTGATGTTTAGCAGTTCCTTTTTAGGAAGCACAAGTACATCTCGAAACAACCATCTTGGGGAAGGCATACGAAGGAAAGAAAAAAAAAAACCCAACAGAGGGCTCTGTGTTATTACGTCCCAGAAACTTCCACCAATGGCCACTTGACCAAGGAGGGCGGCTGCCAGATTTGGGGACAGAGTGTGAGAGACGCCGGGAGCCAGAGAGCTGGAAACGGCAAGAAAACTGCCCTGAGCTCCAGCCCAACTTGGCTCTCAAAGAGAACCCCACTGTTCATTAACCAGCCCTAAAACCTGCTAAGGGAAAAAAAAATAAATGAGCTCATTAAATCCTGAAGGAGGGAAGACCTGGGGCTTAACCACAGAAATTCCCAGCACCCAGTTAGAAAAACAAGAGGGTGTTGGGGACAAGTAGAATCACAGCCAGGGTAGGGGCCTCCCCCCAAATGGGGGTGGGGAGAAGGTTATGTCATCCTGTACCACCCTGTAGGGGCTCGGCCATTTCCAGCTCTACAAACAGCTGCCTGGAGAACCAAGTACTGCTCGCTCTACGGCTGGGAAGGCCAGCGTGGTTTACCTCTTTGAGAGGTCCAGGCCCTTGGTCAAACTCGTGGGAAGTCAGCTGGGAAATACTGTGGTAAGTTTAGGGGCATGATGACTTCTTCAGAGAATTATGACTTAAGCCTGGACTGTGGTAACTGCCTGAGACCAATCCAGCCTCAGCTTTGGCTTAATGAAGGCCGTTCATTATACATTATCCGTTCCTTTTCCCATCTATCACCAGCTTACTGAGACCATCTATTTGCTGGCCCCTGCTAGGTGCTGTGCCTTCAGGCCTGACTCGCTGCTTGTTAAAGGCTCCGGGGCCCCGGCTTCACCCTTGTTAGGTTTTGGGGTTCTGCACATTTCCTTCCTGGTTTTTGGATATCATTCTTGCGTGACAGGATTCTTTCATTCCTGGCATCTGCTTTTGTGTTGGGTAACAGACCACTCTCCCCCCACTCTGGAGCCCCAGGCCTAAACAAACAGCAGCTGTGCCATGTGACTATACCTATGCTGATGCAAGACCAACGGGACGAAAAGGAGAGAGGCCTCTCCCTACCTGTGTGTTGGGGGCAAGCCATCAGGGCAAGAACGTGACACATTAGACTTTCCTGAGGTGGAATGGGCTGGGAGGTGATGGAGAGAAGATGTTCCACTCCAGGCAGAGGGAACAGCAGGGACAAAGTGAAAGAGAATGACCAGATTAACAAGAACCCCACCACCCACTGCCAAGGAAAACAAGTGGCCAGGTTTAAGTGTCTTGGCTCCCACTCACTGGTTGGTTTTCAGCCAGGATTGTAGGTCAGAATGATTCTCATGGCTGACTCATAAGCAAAGCTATCATTTGTCTAAACTTGAAATCTCACAAGGAACCCTGCAATATGGGGAGATCCATTCCCAACTGCCCTCTCTCATCCTCTTCCATTCTTGAGAGGTAACAATAGGATTATAGAAAAATAATGAATTTTAGAGCCCAAAATCTGGCTTTGAAGCCCAGCTCCACTACTCACTAACTGGGTGACAGTGGACTGGCTACTTAACTGCTCTGAGTCACACTTCCCTCCTTTGTAAAATGGAACAATAATATACACCAATGGGATCCATGGAGGCTGACTCAGTGGCAGCTGACAACAATAATATATATCAAATACAGTGGTTATGATTAAAAATAACATATGTAAAATGCCCAGAAAAATACTTTGTGTATTCAGGGCATTTTGTATATATTCAAAGATGGCAGCTCCTGGTGTTCTGGGCTGTTGGGTGTGTTGTCTGGCCCAGGAGCCCTCAGTGGCTGACTCCTACTCAGTAAGGAAGAGATGTTGTTTGGTCGCTGGTATGACATCCGCCACTCTCTATGACTTTCCTCTCTTCCACAACAACAACGAAAACACTGGGTTCCCCATGCTGCCTCTCCATGGAGACTACTCTGGGAAGCTTTAAAAACTACTTGGCGTGCATGAACAAGCCCTTGGAATCCAAAGTCACTTCCCTAACACAGGGGTCAAACTGCTGCCCGGCTTTCAAATACACTCCGCGTGGTCGGCCCTGAAGGTCAGGACCACCCACCATTCTAGATCTTAAAGGGTTGTGAGACACATTTTTACTCCCTTTGCGGCGGGGTGCCATACAAGAAAGGTGCTTGCAAAAGATTAAAAGATTTAAAGTTGTAGGCGTTTTCCCCTTCTTTGGTGAAAAAAAAGTGCCAACTCTTTCACTGCTGCAGACCAGGACGGTAAATCGAAGCAACCTCAGAGAGAGCTGCTAACCTCGAGTGGGGTTAAGGGAGGGGAAGAGGTAGGCGGTGCCGGAATCCCCTGGAGAACCACTGAGGGGACTTTTCTCAGAAGGCTAGATGGGTGGTTCGTAGCCCCGATACCCAGAAAGAGGCGGTGATAACAGGACCCTTTTGTGTGTGTGTGTTTTGAGTTGAAAATAAACCATGGCTGGGATCTGGGGAACCTGCGCTGCCCGGGTTCTCCTGGGACCGGCTGGCACCTGGAAGGCAGCCGCGAAAGGAAACTGGCGGCAGAACTCAGCTGAGCTGCAACCTCATGAGCTCAACGGAGGGTCACCCCTGGCTGAGGTTACCACTGAGGGAATGGGGTCACCTTTCTTGAGAACCTCGGGGCTGGCCTGACCGGACAAAAGCCGCTTTGTGGAAGGCTAAAGGCCGTTCGCCAGCGCCACCGTGTGGCAGTGCGGGGCAGCGGCGGAGAGAGCCAATCCCAGTCCTCGTTTCATACGCAACTAGGACCCCTAATCCCTGCCTTCTTGGAGAAGTGAGGGATGACTAAAGGAGATGCTGGTTTCCAGCTAATAGGGTAGGTGGAAGCTATTTGCCATCCAGTTGGAAAAACGGGAGCGACCCAAGTTTGTGGAGCAACCTTTACCTCTTCCATACTCTTTGTTGAATTAGACTCAGTCAGTAGCCAAACCTAAGAATTGATGACTGAAAGCCAATCCAAATTGAATGGAATAATAACTGATTGAATGGAATAATAACTGATTAAATGTTAGGGTGTTTCGGTCCCTGAAATGTTTTTAGATTCCTGACTCAAACAGCACACATGAAAGCAGAGCCTGGGCGGCTGAGGGAACTCCAACAGTGAGATTCTGTGCAAAGTGGACCATCAGTTAACCAGGGGTTTGGGGGAAAGATATCCAAAACTTTCTACCTATGTTATAGGACCTGTGGTCAGAGGGACCAGCACAGGGTCTCTGAAGAGCCCACGAATGTACCTCAAGTCAAAGAATCAGCTTCAGACATCTGCCTCTGGAAGCCACCTCAGACAGTGATGGCCCCATCACAGCAGGCCCTGCCCTTGTCCCCTAATTACCTCCCCCAATTGTGAAAGTCCTTTAGCAAGTTTCAGGGGGTGGGGGCATGAGCTGGGAAAGAGTGAAGCTGCCTACGTGGTCCTTCTCAGACAGCGGGTTTTCCTCTGCCTTCTGCCCCAACCAGGAGGAAGAACAAGATTGAATGCTAATCTTGGTTCCTAATTTTTATTATTGTGCAAGACTGGCATTTCTAATTACCCAATTGAGACTGTTTGCAACTAAAGTGACTGCAAGACTGTTATTACCAGGGCCTTGGCAGAAGAGTCAAGGGCCCAGGGCAAATACATTTTCAAAGGATGGGCCCTTTGGGAGACCAAAAATAAAAATGTGCTTTGATTATGTCCCACCTGACTTTGTTCAATATATGGGTTTCAATATAAGAAAGAAATCTTTACATAGCACATTCTCTGCGCCATGTACTGCGGGGGCTTGGGAGGACATAAGGGGAGGAGGAGATAGGGCTGCTACCCTCAGGGACCTGCCAGTCACATTGGAGAGAAAAGTCTAGCCCCCTTGTCCCTCCCACACATGAACACTTAGTCAGGAGAGGAAGTAGTCCAGGCACCAAGGGCACTGCAGACTGGGTGTCCTTGAGCTCAGTGGTCACTCCAACAGGATTCCTTCATCTGTTCATTGAGGGCCTGCTTGAGGCCGCTGCCCAGCTCTCAGGGGACACCACCGTCCTGGGGCTTCCCTGGTAATACCTGTCAGGACCTGAGGAAGGGCTGAGGTGGAAATGCTAGGCCTGAGCCACACTGATTCTCCCAGATGATACCTGGTCTCTCCATCCTCCAACCATCTCTCCAATGCCAGGTCCTCTGCCATCCTTCCTATGCCAATGACCTAACTCCAAACTCCCCCATCCCTTGCTGTTGCCAGGTTTCCAGACCAATCAATAGGACTCTTTTCTCAAGTCCCTGTTCCCTCCCTCCTCAGGTTCTGGCCCTGGCTAGAGGTAGGACCATACCATTATCCTCAGTTTCACAAGTGAAGGAGACCAGATCATGGTGGTTCAATGACTTGTGGATCCTGAGTAGCAGGGTAGGGACTAGAAAGGCGCCTTTGACTTTGGATCTTTTTACTTAGAGAGATGGAGCACATTTCTTTCCTCCTTAAATCTCCTCCAAGCCTAACTTTCTGCATCACTTCTCTATTTCTCAGTTGTTAACATCCCCTCGGTTACCACTTCAGCTCAGAACACTCTAATGGATCTTAGAACTGTGGGCCAGGCCTCAGTGAGCCCCTAAGGCATTAGCACCACCTTAGAGCTGAGGCTACAGAGAAGGAGAGAGAATTAAGTGCCTCTTCCCCAAGGTCTCCCAGCCCCCCTAAGGCACTGCTGCTCCTGAGCTCCACGCCCTAGTGAACAGCTGGACTTCTACATCCAGGGCCCCAAGCCAGGAACCAGGAGCCATCCTAGCTGCCCGCTCCATCTCCTTAACCTCCACATCAAATTGGTTACTAGAATTATTCATTCTCGCTCATGAAAGTCTCAGGATTCCCTCCCTTCCTCTTAATTTCTGCTACTTCTGCTTCCGCTCAGGTCTTATCTTCCATCACTTGGACAATTGCAGTAACTTCCCAAATGGCCTCTCTACCTCAAGTCTCCCCCCACCAGTATGGCTGCCCAGTCACAGGACAGTTCCTCCCAAGCATTCATCTCATACACCTTCACAGAGCACCTCTACAAGCCTGGCACTGTGGGCATCAGTGTCCAGTCAGAAATGCAGAGTCCATGCCAGGGAGTTCAATGGAGGGAACCGAGTACAGAGAACTAGTTACCAGGGTGTAGGGACAGCTGAAAAGCCAAGCAGAGAGCAATGTTGCAACCCGGAATTAGCAAGAGCAGGAGCCGTTACCGCCCCTAAAGCCTGAGGGAAGGACAGAGGAGGTGGTGTTACCAGAGCCCAGAAGCAGGGGCCACTTGGCAGGAGCTTGAACCATAGAGATTGGAGCTGTCCAGCAAGAGCTGGGGACTTGGAGGACATACAGCCATTGTCAGTGACACTGCTCAAAGGAGAGAGAAGAGGAGAAATACCCTGGTCTTTCCTTTTCTCCCACCAATGCCTCCCATTGGACAAACTTTGCAGAAAAAGAGTTGGCAAGTGATCCTGGGAAATGTAGTTTAAAGGGGTCGACCTCTGTGATGCAGCGCAAGGAAGCCACAAGGATCTGGAAGCAAACAGGCAAATTCCTGGCACAGGCTCTGTGTTAGATACTGAACAAAAAAATCAAATCAGATTTTAGAACACAGAAATAACGTACATGACATTATGCATTTGTCAAAACCCATAAGGTTGTACAACACAGAGAGTGAACCCTGACACAAATAATGGACTTTAGTTAACATAAGGCATCAGTATTGGCTCATCAATTGTAACAAATGTACCAGAGGAATACAAGATGGTAACAACAGGAGAAACAGTGTACAGAGGGGAGTTGGCGGTTTATGGGACGTCTCTGTAACTTTTTTACCTGTAAACCTAAAACTGCTCTAAAAAATAAAGTCTATTGTAAAAACTCAAATTGGACAATCACAGCCTGAAAGGCCCCCCATAAAAAAAACAAAAACAAAACCAGTTGCCATCAAGTCAATTTGGACTCATAGCGACCCTATAGGACAGAGTAGAACTGCGCCATAAGGTTTCCAAGGAGCTGCTGGTGGATTCAAACTGCCGACCCTTTGGATGGCAACTGAACTTTTAATCGTTGGGCCACCAGGGCTCCCGTAGCTACACAAAAATTGTCAGGCAGTGTGGTAAGCAAGCGATCTCACGGAGTGCTGGGAAGGGTGTCCAAATCTACCCGTTGAGGCTGTTGGGGGGCAGGTGAAGACTCTTGGAGGAGGTGACATTTGAGCTGAACTTGAAGAATGAGTCGAAGTGAACCAGCTGAAAGAACGGTAGGATTGGGAAGGCCATTTCAGGGTAGAGTAAGCTTGAAGGCAAGGAACTGAGCAAGATCATGACCGATTTTATCATTTCTCCTTGGGTGACTGCTCATTGTTTTTGGATAAAATCTAAACCCCTCTCCACACTCAAGGCTCTGCTCATTCTGCGGCCTCGTCTTCAGCCACCCTCCAGCATGGCTCTGAAACTCCAGGCGCTGTGTGCTTCTCTCTGTAGGTACAGACTTTGTGTTTTCACCCTCAGTGCCTTTATACAGGAGTCCTGGGTGGTACAAAGAGCACACTCAGCTGCTAACTGAAAGGTTGAAGGTTGGAGTCCGCCCAGAAGTGCCTCGGAAGAAAGGCCTGGCAATCTACTTCTGAAAAGTCTGCCATTGGGAACCCTATGGAGTGCAGTTCTACTCTGACACACGTGTAGTCACCATGAGTCAGAGTTGTCTTGATGGGAACTGGTTTGCCTTTCTATAGTACTTTCTCACTTGTTTCCTGGCAAGATTCAGCTCAAAGTCAGCTGTTCTATGAACTCCCCTGACCTCTCTAGACAAAGATACATCTCCTCTGGGACCTACTCACATTGCCCTTAAACACGTATTTGTGGATTTGTTTCTGTAGCCAGCTACCCCCAATAAACTGTAAATGAAGTTCCCACAAGTGACGTCTGCATATTCCATCATGTACCCTATTCCACCGTGTGCACAGTGCCTTCCACAAAGGGGGCACTCACAAGACTGGGAGGGAGTGGAGAAAATAGGAAGAGAGAGGTTGGCAGGTATGTTGGTTTCAAGGTCAATCACAAGACTCTTTAAAGTACTTGTGTTTGTGTTGGAACTCAGAGAACGTTTAAGTTTTCATTAGATATACACAAACCACACTTCTGTGGACGTAAATTCCAAGAAAGACTGTGAGATATAGAATGCTCTTCCCCCCCCCCCCCGAGGCTGTTTTGCATTTCAGACTTTACCCCATAATGAACTCCATCCACAGGAAGATGAAAAGTCTAGTGTTTTCCCATCTGCAGCTGCTCCCGCAGGCCACGTCACCAAGGCACTGAGACTTTACTGCTCACAACCCACTTCTACTTTCTAAGACTCCAGAAGGGGCTTCTGCTTCTTTGTTTTTCTTGCAAAACACCCAGATTAGCTTTCGAAACTGCAGCTAATCTTGGCCGCAACTCCAATGAGAACTAAGACTATTCTCAGCAACCAGATGGTTGACATTCCAGAAAGTGTCTATCTACATCACTGTGAAGGGCCACACAGTTATGGTGAAGGTCCCCAGAGGAAACTTGCTGAGTTGCTTCAGTCAATCAAATCAATGTAGAGCTCAGTTTCCTTGGAAAGAAAAAGGAGAGGCTTCTCTTTGACAAATGGTGGGCAAAGAGAAAGGAACTGGCTGCAGTTCACTCTACCTGTAGTCATGCACAAAACCTGATCAAGGGTGGTACTGGGCTTCCGTTATAAGATGCTCACTTCCCCATCAACGTCGTTATTCAGGAGAGTGGGTCACTTGTCCAGATACGAAACTTCCTGGGTGAAAAATACATCCATAGGGTTCAGATGAGGCCAGGTGTTACTTGCTCAGGATCTCAAGCCCAGAAAGATGAGTTAATTCTTGAAGGAAACAACATTGAGCTTGTATCAAATTCAGCTGCTTTAATTCAGCAAGCCACGACAGTTAAAAACAAGGGTATCAAAATGGACTGGGCTCTTTAGGGCCTCACTGTCTGAAGGTGCTGGGGTCTGCAGGGGGTGGGAGGGAGGGGGGTGTCAGTTTGTCTCTAGGTCCACCACAGACTGCAGGCTGACCTCCCTGCTGCAGCCACAGACAGCTTCAGGTGAGGCCTGGCTCTAAAACGCATTTGTAAGGCTCCGTTTGCCTTCTTATTTGTGAAAATGAGTTTTGAAATGTGAGTGGTCGTATAAGAATAAATATTTTTGGAATCCAAAAAAAACAAGGGTATCTGAAATTTTTTGAATGGTATCTTTATCTCTGAAAAAGGGACTGCTCAATAGGCTGATGAGTAAGATCTAAGAGTTGTCTAGCTACAGAAACAAGGACAAATGATTCCTAAAACCTATGGGTGATATTTTTAAGATGCAATAAAATTCATCTATTCAAAAAAAAAAAACAACTGCAGCTAAAATCTAGAGCACATAATTTACAAGGAAGGCAAGGGTGGGCCACTGAATAATTACCTGCTTCGCCCTCAGTTTCCAAAGATATTCTCTTAGTCGGTAACTTGTCTTTACACTTTTTTTGGTAAAGTCTTTTGACGAACAAATGTTTTTAATTTTTATGAGGTCTTATTTATTTATTTTGTCTTTTGTTGTTTGTGTTTTTGCTATTATTTTAGATAGTTCATTGTTGAAAGCTAAGCCTTACAGTGTTGCCCCTGCATTTCCTTCTAAAAATGTTATGGTATTAGCTTGCATATTCAGGTCCTTAATCCATTTTGAATTTGTTTTTGTGTATGGTGTGAGGCATGGATTCTGTTTCATTCTTCAGCATGTGGAAATCCAATTTTCCCAGCACCATTTATTGAAGACTCATCTTTCCCTATTGAGTGGACTTAGTACCCTTGTCAAAAATCAGCCGACCGTAGATGCGTGAGTTTATTTCTGTACTCTCAATTCTATTCCATTGTTCTATGTGTCTATTGTTATGCCAGTACCCAGTCGTTTTGATTACTATGCCCGTATAATACGTTTTAAAATCAGAAAGTGTGAATTCTCCTACTTTGTTCTTCTCTTTCAACATTCCTTTAGCTATTCAGGGCCTCTTGCTATTCTATATAAAGCTCAGGATTGTTTTTTCCATTTCTGTAAAGAAGGCTGTTGGGATTTTTTATTGGGATTGTGGTGAATCTATAGATCACTTTGGGTAGTATCAACATCTTAACAATATTAAGCCTTCTAATCCATGATCGTGGATATCTTTTTCATTTATTTACATCTTCTTTAATCTCTTTCAGCAGCGTTTCATAATTTTCTTTGTATATGTCCTTCATATCCCTGGTTAAATTTATTCCTAGGTATTTTATTCTCTTAGATGCTACTGTAAATGGAATTGTTTCCCTAATTTTGTCCAGTGTATTTTTAAAATGGAGTATAAGAGAACAGAAACTATCAACATGATCCACGCATTATAAGGTCGAGTAGTGTTTCACGATGAGGCTTTTGTTGCTTAGTGGTAGAATTCTCATCTTCTGAGGGGGAGGCGCAGTTCAGTTCTCGGCCAATGCACCTCATGCATCGCCACGACCCATCTGTCAGTAGCGGCATGTGTGTTGCTTTGATGCTGAACAGGTTTCAGGGAGCTTTCAGATTAAGAAAGATTAGGAAAAAAGACCTGGTGAGTTACTTCCAAAAATCAGCCAGTGAAAACCCTATGGGTTACAATAGTCCTAGCTGCAGCCGATCATGGGGCAGGACCAGACAACATTTCATTCCGTTGTGCTTAGTGTTACCAACCGGTTGGTAGCCAACAATAGCAACGTTTCATCAAACTTGTCTCTGTTATGTATGTGGGTGTCCTGAGTCACAATGCAAAATATTCTTCTTACAGAGGATCATTTTTAAAAAGCCAATAAAGCACTGGAGACTCAGCTATTTGGGGTACACTCTGAAGAGAAAGCTAGACCCAGGGATTCTGAAGCTTTCGGATCGTAAGCGGATTTATACCATGTATAGAGCTACTGGGAGAATATCTTTGGAAACCATATATCTGACAAGATACATATCTAATAACCAAATATATATAAAACTTCAAGAACTTAACAATAAAAAGACAAATAACCCAAACATAAAATAGGCAAAGGACTTGAATAGACATTTCACCTAAGAAGACTTTCAAATGGCCACCAAACACATGAAAAGATGCTTAGTGTCATTAGCCATCAGAGAAATGCAAACAAAAACCACAAGGAGATACCATTTCACTCCCACTAGGATGGCTAATAGGGGCCCTGGTGGCACAGTGGTTAAGCTCAGGGCTGCTAACTGAAAGATTGGCAATTTGAACCCACCAGGTCCTCCTAGGGAGAAAGATGTGGCAGTCTGCTTCTGTAAAGATTTACAGCCTTGGGAACCCCGAAGGGGTAGTTCTACTCTGTCCTATAGGGTCACTGTGAGTCAGAATCAATGAAACGAAGATTGAAAGAAAAAAAAAAAACAGAATATAATAAATGTTGGCAAGAGTGTGGGGAAATTGAAACTCTTCTCCATTGCTGGTGAGAATATGAAATGGTACAGCCATTGTGGAAAACAGGGTGGTAGTTCCTTAAAAAATTAAAAATAGAACTACCATATGACCCAGCAATTCCACTCCTAGGCATATACCAAGATGACTTAAAAGCAGAGACTTGTACACCAATGTTCACTGTAGCACTAGTCCCAATGGCCAAAAGGTGGAAACAACCTATGTGCCTATCAACAGATGAATGGATAAACAAAATGTGGAACATACATACAATGGAATACTACTCAGCCAGTAGGAGAAATGAAATCTTGATACATGCTACAGTATGGATGGAGCTTGAAGACATTATGCTGAGTGAAAAAAGTCATTCATGAAGAGACAAATATTGTATGACCTCAGTTATACAAAAAGCCAAGGCAAATGTATAGAGACCAAAGTTTATTAGAGGTTAGAAGAGGTGGGAGGGAGGGGGAAAGGAGGGGTTACTGCTTAGGGAGTGCTGAGTTTCAGTTTATGTTGATGGAAAAATCACATTGATTAAGGGTAGTGTTGCACAGCTAATTATTGTAAGTGCCGTCAATAAGTTGTACACCTGTAAAAAGTTCAGTTGGCAAAACTGGTATGATAGATATATTTACAACAACAACAAAAAGAGTAGATGGCGAGGCTGCTTATGTATATCCAAACACCTCATGGGATTTGGTTCCTGGGTCTGAAGGTTCAGGGTCATAGTTAATTGGCTTAATAATATGTTTGGTATTTCTGTTTTACATCCTAGTTTGTTTCATAGTGCCTGGGATCTTAAAAGCTTGCAAATAACCATCCAGTCACAACAATTGGTCTCTATTTGCCTGGAGCAACAGAGGAAGAAGGAGAATCAGAAATAGGAGGAAGAAAAGGAATGTGTGGCTAATTGCCTCCATGAACAACTGCCTCCTTTGCCATGAGACCAGAACTGGATGGTGCCTGGCTACCATCACTGAATATTTTGATCAAAGACTCTATAGAAGAAGCCTGATCAAAAAACGGAAAACACAGAGTTTTAAATTCTCATGGAATCCAGACTTTCTGGAACCATGGAGGCTGGATGAACCCTCGAAACTATTGCCCCGAGATAATCTTGAAAACTTAAACCAAAATTATCCCCTGAAATATTCTTCAAACTAAACAATAGTTTAACTTATCTGGTAAAAAATGTCTGCCTTGAGCATTATGCTCTTTTAAGAATGATCTATAGAGGATCAAACTGACAACAGCAACTTGAAAGATCAGCTAGGAACCTTAAGGGGCAGTGAGTTTATGTTAATAGGGGAGGAACAACTCAGAAAAGGAGGGTGAGAATGGTTGCAAAACTTGAAGAATGTAATCAATGTCACTGAATCGTACATGTAGAAACTGTCGAATTGGTGTATGTTTTGCTCTGTATATTTTCAACAACAACAAAATAATTTTTTTTAATTATCAAAAAGAGATACACTGGGTACAATCTACTGATTTCACATCCAGCCCTTGGTTCAATATGTACATTTTAATAAACATCATGAATCTAAGAGACACAAATCTAAACAATACAAAGTATTTCTCGCTTACTATTGAAGGCAAATATAGAAACATGATAGGAATAAAGCACAAATGATATAGTACAAGTTCAAATGAGTGTTGTAGAAGCAAAGAAGAAGAAAAAAAAAACTATTTTTTTTTTCTTGGAGTTGTTGGATAGGGTTTCATAGAGCAAGACGTGAACTGAGTCTTGAAGGATGGTCAGGAAGACCCTGGTGGAGAGAAGCAAAACACTGCGTCAGGATGACCTGCTCTGTGATGGACGCTTCACATGGCTAAGGGCTATGTCTTACTCATTTTTTTTTTTTTTTAATTTCCTGTTCCTGACACCCAGTAGGTGCTCAGTAAGTATTTGTTATGGGTTTACAAGGCAATTCTCCCAGAAACTTTTGGGTCCAACCCTATTTAAAGGTGGCTCTAAGTTTGGACCGGGCAGTGTTTCGTTCTGATTTGCATAGGGTCACTGTGAGTAGGAACCCACTTGACCGCACCTAACAACAACAAATAAGTTATGTAGATTTTAGTTCTTATGTTTTATTTATTTTTTTCACCACTTTTTACTTCTCTTGTGGTCTTCTTCTCTCTCTTTTTTTTTTTTTTCCTTTTAGTTCATTCAGCTAACTTTCCCTGAGGGTGTACTGTGAGTAATGCTAAAACTAGGATCCCAAATAGGTTTCTGCCACGATAATCTGACATGCTTAATTTTTAAGAAATTCATCAGAAGGGACCCACCAGTCAAATCCACAGTCTATCTCTGTTAGTTTTCCTCCTTGAATCTCTTGTCTGGGCTACCATTTTCCTGCCTCAAGGACTCGCAATTCCATGGGCTTAAGTCCTAGAGAAGTCAGGCCGCAGCTGCCTACTCCACACTTCCTTTCCCTCGGCCTGTCTGCTTCTCTCCCTCTTACCTCACTGAAGCCAAGAGCAGGGAACGATTAAACTTCTGGCCCCTTACACTCATACTCAGAAGACTCTGCTCCTTATGTGGTGCTGTGTGTGAAGTCAGGTGTGTTCCCCAGGATTTCTGAAGATTCTTCCTGGTCACTTTGACTTGGAATCGCTGCTCTCTGTAAGCTCTTGATTTCACACGTGCTCATTTCCTGTGATGAACTTTTCTGTTTTCTCTGCCCTCTTTCTAGATTTGCCATCAACTCAACCCCAAGCCAAGCCACAAGGCTTTTACCAAAGATTTGGAGAGGTTTTACATCACCCTCCATTGCCAAAGGGGTAGTGGAGAAGATTTACATTGCCATACTTCTGGGTGTTTTCCTCCAAAATATGACCTACTTCTCTGTTCTCTGGGTGTAGGCATTCTCACTCCTGGCACAACTTAAGAATAAATCACTTGTTTTATTACACAGATAACTTTAGAATTCCTCTCCTTTTCACTTATGGGCTTCTCTCTGCCTGTCCCAAACTCATTTATATTTGATCAAATGGAATATTCATAAAGGGTTCCTCCATTTCAGTAATGTACTCTGGTGATGAGGGGGCATGGGAGTGGTCCTCCCCAGGTACAGGAAATAAGGAGGTGTCTTTTTTTTCTTCTTGTTGGTTAAGAATTTAAAAATAATAAAAGTTGGTCTGCTCTTTACTATCGCCATGC
Source organism: Loxodonta africana (assembly GCF_030014295.1). NCBI lineage: Eukaryota > Metazoa > Chordata > Mammalia > Proboscidea > Elephantidae > Loxodonta > Loxodonta africana. Next base: position 30,758,230 of record NC_087356.1, read on the forward strand.
TCCAACAATTCTAAATATTGTCAGTAATAAAATAATCCTCCTTGCTTGGTCTGCTCCCACTTACCTTTGCCCAGCCCACCCTACCCCACCCACTCCATTTAAGAACATAAAAGTAACAGGCACTTTGAAATGCCCATCTTTGTCATCATCCCTGCCAAGAAGATTTACTTTTCCAAGCATGGGAAACTTCTTCTTTCTTGAGATTCTTTCCTCATTGGCTTCTGTGCTACCATTCTCTCCTGTTTTTTCTCCACTTCCTCTACCTACACTTCCTTAATCTCCATCCATTAAACCCCTTCCCTGAACTACACAGGGAGAGGCATGGTTAGTAGATTCTAAAGTGTTGTAGGAGCAACTCTTGTCCAAACTTTGCCAAGCAAATGGAAGTGGAGGGGATATATAGAAGCACCATGTTCCAGAGAGGGATCCAAGGGCCAGCTATAGAACTGTGTCCAAAGTGGGAAGTTGAGGTGAGCAAGAGGAGACAGGGTGTGAAGAGAAGGCAAGGCTAGTCATTTGTGATGTGGGTGAAAGTAGTTCTTCTTAGGTCTACTATAGAAATATCTCACACAAGATTCTTGGATGGGAATTCAGGAATAATGAAAAAAGATAGACCCAATCATTCTGTGTCAGAATTATATTACTCCACAGTACAGTGGACGTTGCGGGTCCTCTAGATGATAGAAGTAGCTGTGAGGTTCCAGGTTGGAAAGGTAAAGGATCAAAGGGAAGCACCAAGAGTAGGTGACTGACCGTGTTAACCTCTGGGTTCCTTCCTTACACTCATCTTGATGTGGCATCTCATACATCCCCCAAACAAAGCCTGTGTATCAGTGATGCCTAATCTAACTCGTGGTCACTCAGGACAAAGTGGGCAGTTTGATCCTCTCAAACCATGGCTTAATCCATAAATTGTCTGATGGCTCAGTGTCATTCAAGGTCTTTATCCACAGGTGAGTATCTAAAGAGCCTCTCCAGCACGTAGGACGGGGCAGATGCAGGGCCCAACCCCGGGAACATAGCCAGCGGTGTTGGTGATGTCCAGGAGCCAATGGACACAGGAGCAATGCTGCCTCTTCTAGCATGTGCACTTAGAAAGGTAGGGCAAGGCGAACCACCCACTCTGTGGACACCAACAAGAAAACGGGTCTATTGCCCCCAGCTCTAAAAGAGGTGAAAATCTCCAGTCCCTCCTTACCCTCGATGAGATTTAAATTCAGAGAGAGAGAGAGGCATTGGCCACGGTGACACGATGTGCAGTGGACATATAAGGCCTTCCCAGAAGTGGACTCTGAGCACCCGCTTTGTTCCACCATAGGACCCATGAAGTATCCAGACAGCCACACCTCTCCTGCCCTTTTCTCTGCCTCCCCGCTCATACCCCCCTTCACCAGAGTCTAAGCAGAGTAGCGCTGGCTCCTGTTTGGCACATGATGTCACCAAATGTACAGCTCTGTGAAAGTACAAAGCTCCTACAGAGTCCTCAAGAACCAGAGGGGCTGTTGGGCTGCATCGGGGAACAGCTCATTTCTCTGTGTGTCCTGGAGTCCCTGGATGGAGCAAGTGGTTAATGCACTCATCTGCTAACCGAAAGGTTGGAGGTTCGAGTCCATTCAGAGATGCCTCAGAAGAAAGGCCTGGCAATCTACTTCTGAAAAATCAGCCATTGAAAATCCCATGAGCACAGTTCTACTCTCACACACATGGGGTTACCATGAGTCAGGGCTGACTTGATGGCAACTGGAATACTGGTTCTCTGTGTGCCCAATCAAGGAAGAGATGCGAGACACCACAAGAAGAGGTGGAAATCACATATGCAGAAGGTATTCCAGTTAGATATTAGGGAAATAGTAAACCTTTGGAGATGAGGAGTCCTTCTCAAACAGACACAAAATCCAGAAGCTATAGAAAAATATTGGTATATTTGACTATTAAATTAAAAAAATTATGTGATAAATGTTACCACAAAGAAAAACAAAAATGTAAAACAACAACAAAAGCTGTAAAGTGGAAAAAATACGTTTAACATACATAGCAAATAGGTTAGTATATCTAATATACAAAGAGTGCCTGCAAATTGATTTAAAAACAGACAAATGGAAAAACAGGAAAAGACTGTGAATGTACAATTGATAAAGGAGAAAATGCAAATAACCAAGAAGATTACCAAAAGAAGCTTAGTCTCACTAGCAGGAAAATGTAAATTAATACCATACCACATTGCCGTCGAGTCGATTCCAACTCATAGCGACCCTATAGGACAGAGTAGAACTGCCCCACAGGGTTTCCAAGGAACACCTGGGAGATTTGAACTGCTGACCTTTTGGTTAGCAGCCGTAGCTCTTAACCACTATGCCACCAGGGTTTCCATAAAATAATACGAGAATGAAATACCATTTTTCATGCCTGAGGCTGGCAAATATTTTTGAAAAGCTGACTTGTTGAACTGGCAAAGAGGAAAGAAACAGGAACACCTACCTATTGTCCATGGGAGTGACTCACTATAACATTTTGAAAGGTATTCTGATAATTTCTGATAAATTCTCAAATTCATATTCCCACTGACCCAGATGTCACCTTGAAGACTAAGGTGTGCCTGACCCAAGTCATGCTGTTTTCACTCACCTCAGATGCATGCAAAAGCTGAATGATGAATAAGGAAGACTGAACAAGAATTGACGCCTTTGACTTGTGGTTTTGGCGAAGAATATTGGATATACCGTGGACTGGCAAAAGAAGGAACAAATCTGTCCTGGAAGAAGTACAACCAGAATGTTCCTTAGAAGCAAGGTTGGTAAGACTGCATCTTACATACTTGGGACATGTTGTCAGGAGGGATCAGCCGCTGGAGAAGGACATCATGCTTTGTAAAGTAGAGGGTCAGTGAAAAAGAGGAAGACCCGCGACAAGATGGACTGACACAGTGGCTGGAACAATAGGCTCAGCATAACAACGATTGTGAGGATGGAGCAGGTGTGGGCAGTGTTTTGTTCTGTTGTACATAGGGTCTCTGTGAATTGGAATCGACTCCACAGCACCTAATGACAACATTGACAGAGAAATTTCATTTGAGGATCAGTGAAACAAGCAATACTTACATACAAAACAACCATTGATTTTAGTAGCAAAAAATAAAATAAATGTAAAATTGTCACAGGAAATTGTTCCATTTTACTTGCCCAGGAGATGGCAACACTGAATGAACACCATATTCTATTCCAACTGGGGAATAAAAGACCATGAATTTGAGTGGCTCCAAGAAGACAGATTTTAGCAGACCTACTAGGAGACCTTTCCTGACCGGTGAACAATGGAACAGACATAGGGACTCATTCTAACCTTAATTAGCATAACCAGCTTGAACCCTGACCCCTGTTCCTAGCACTTAAAACCACCAGTTACGGTTGTGTCCACTCATGGTGACTCCAGGTGTGTCAGAGTAGAACTGTGCTCCCTAGGGTTTTTAATGGCTGATTTTTCAGAAGTAGATCTTCAGCCTTTTCTTACAAGATGCCTCTGGGTCAAATCCAACCTCCAACCACCAACCTTCCAGTTAGCAGCTGGGCCTGTTAACCATTTGCATCACCCAGGGACTTCTTCCTAACACTTGAAAGCCCTTAACTTTTCCCCTCAGCAAACTTTTCAGTGAATTTCTTCACTGGTGTGTATCCCTTGCCTAGCATTTTAATACACTTTGTACTTTTTAAAGCTCAGGTGGTCTTTATTTTATTCTCTGACAGAATAAATTAGACCCATGAGTTATGGTTTGGACAGACTGAGTTCTAGTGCCCACAAAATGCATACTGGGAAGAAGCAGCTTTGGGTCTGTGTCTGAAAGTGTGAGTGGATATGGCATTGTTCAATTAATCCACCCTTTATTTAGAGCCAGCCTCCAAGGTCCAGTGTCTCCTGTTACTTATAGATCTAAACTGAGTTTTTTTTCTCCTTTCATGTCTGTAATTCCTCCTTCAGGCCTCCTTCAGTAAACCAGGGAGCCACCTGACATCTCATGACTGAATAAGGAGATGTTGTAGGAGTTCTCCATAAATTAGTGTTATTGTCAAACACTGATAAGGAGACAAAGCCTATGTTTCAGGAAGCAATCTCAGTACTCAGATTCATATAAAAAAATTATAATAGTAACTTCATTTAGATGTAACTCGACTTAATTTCTATTTAGAGCCACAGCCCCACCAACCACCACCACCGCATCCAAAGAGACATTTAATCTCAATATATTCAGGCTCATCCCATCCCATTCTACCAAACACCAAACCAAACCTGTTGTGGTCAAGTAGATTCCAACTCTTAGCGACTCTATAGGACAGAGTAGAACTACCCCATAGGGTTTCCAAGGAGCCGCTGGTGGATTCAAACTGCCGACCTTTTGGTTAGCAGCTATAGCTCTTGACCACTGCACCACCAGGGCTCTGCCCACTCTACAGCTGTGCCTAAATTCTGAGCAGTTTATACAGTGCCAAGGCAGAGGGTCCCATACAGACTTAGAGTATTCTGTTCCTTGTCCCATATGATCCTTTGGCAGTGAATGGTTCTGCCTTAGTCCTTCCAGGTGAAGCAGCAGCTCTTTGCTTCCTCTGTGCCATTGTTGAGAATTAAAAATCAGTTCTCCTAAGCACAATGTGATACATACATACAGTGGGATACTACTCTGCCATAAGGAAAAATGAAGTCCTGATACATGCCACATCATGGATGAACCTTGAAAACATTATGCTAGAATGTGTGGAAATCCGAGTTTAATACCGGTTACCAGGAGCGGGAGTGGGGGAGGGGGACAAGGAAGTCATTGCTTACCTGGCATTGAGTGTGAGTTTTTGTTTAAGGGGATGGAAAATTTAGCCACGGATGTTGGTGATGGTTGCACAACATCATTGATGTAATTGGTCCCACTGAATCGTACATGTGAAAAATGTTGAAATGGCAAATGTCATGTTATATATATTTTTCCCCAAAATTTAAGAAGTGAAAAAAAAAATCGATTTTCCTGCAAAGCTGCCTGCTCATTGGTCTTAAATCCCCTAAGATCTCTCTGGAATCTCACTGCTTGGGAGACACCGAGCTTTTGTTAAGCGTGATGGAAAAAGCTGGAAACAGATAATGGCGAAGGTTTGACAACATGATGAATACAATTAATGTCAGCAGGTTGTACATAGGAGTCTCTGGGTGGCATGAATGGTGCTGGACTGCTAACCGAAAGGTTGGAGAGCTGAACCCACCCAGAGGTACCTCTGGAGTAAGGCCTGGTGATCTGCCTCTGAAAGGTTCCAGCCTTGAAAATCCTGTGGAGCAGTTCTATTCTGCACACGTGGGGACCCTGCGAGTTGGAATCAATTCAAGGGCAACCAACAACAAAATTGTGCATTCGAAGACTATTAAAATGGCAAATGTTTTGTTGCACACGTATTACCACAATTAAAAAAAAAAATACCTGGAGTCCTTTTGCCCTTAGTGTTCCTCCCAAAGAGATTCCAAGAGAGCCCCTGGGAACTCTGACCAGATGGCACGGCGCAGGGTCCCTCTCTTGAGGACCCACCCAATGTTCTGGTTCTCTGGGGCTCAGGAACCTTTGCAAGACGATACACAGCTGCCAAGACTCACCTCATGGCCATTCCTTTCTAAATCTTTCCAATTCTTCGGACACTTGCACCAGACTCCCGCCCACCACACCCAAGAGAATGCTTAACATTTATGAATTTTGACTCAAAAACACTCCCTTTATTGTGATGTTTGCTCTCAGAGGCATCTAATGTAATCTTCTTAGTAAATTTGGTCTCTAGCCAGAGACCAGCAAACTATTTTCTGCTGTCCGTCTCCTTTCCTGAGGCAATTAATTAAAACTGTGTCATCCTCTTGAATGGAAGTGCTTGAGGGTGGAGAAAGGTTTAAAAAATAAAAAAAGAAATATGCTGGGGAGAAAAAAATCAATTACTATTTCAAAATTCTAAGACTTGTGTTTACTGGTATTGCCTTAGAAGCAGGCCTTGGACCTCTAGTCCAGATGACTCCATTATACCCCAGACTCTTCAGTTAACTGTCAACACAGCATCTCCACTTAGGTGTCTAAGAAACGTAATGATATCACGTAAGTTTTGCTATTTGGAGCTTTAAAAATTTCCATTGACATTGAACCCTGCCACAAAGGGGGATTGGAAATAACTTCAAATATACACTTAAACGAAGCATACCTGGTTTCCATCAGTTGAGGTAAAAGTTTTCTCGTGTCTCCTCACAGCCAGGAAGAGCCCTCCATCAGCTGGGAACCTGGGATCTCTTGTGTTTAGGAGCTCCGGGGCAGAGAGAAAACTGCTTAGCATGGTTAGGGTAGTGTTATGACTTGGATGATAATGGCTGTTAGTGGTATTATCGGAGCCCTGGTGGTACAGTGCTTAAGAGCCCGGCTGCTAACCAAAAGGTCAGCAGTTCAAATTCACCAGCTGCTCCTTGGAAACACTATGGGGCAGTTCTACTCTGTCTTGTAGGGTCGTTATGAGTTGGATTCGGCTCACAGCAATGGTTTTTGTTTTTAGTGGAGCTGTGCTAATTTTTTTATGCTAATTAGGAAATTTGTGATTTAAAATTTCTTGAAGAAGTAATATTTAATAGAGTCCAAAGTGTTTGTTAAATTTGCAGAACGTAATTATAACAAATATGTTTTTCTAAAGGGTAGTTAGTGGGTAGTTCGTGGTGCAGTGGGTTAAGTGTTCCGCTGCTAACCAAAAGGTCATCAGTTCGAATCCACTAGCCACTTCTTGGAAACCACATGGGGCAGTTACACTCTGTCCTAGAGGGTGCCTATGAGTCGGAATCCACTTGACAGCAATGGGTTTGGTTTTCATAACATAATCATCTATCAGCAAAATAATAGTGGGCTTCCTACCCCCAACAGAGGCAAATGACGGAGGTTGAAGACTATACTTTCCGAGATCATTTCTACGGTATATTACCGGAGAAGTGTTTCTGACGATGTGGGGCATTGGAAACGCCACTGATAAACTGTAGGGCTCTTCCCTCAGTGCGAAGTTGGCAAGTGGTGCCACCTGGTGGTAGCTACTGCTTGCTGCTGCTGAGCCTTTTAAAATTCTTTGGGAAGGATAAGAGAGAGTGGTGAAGGATAAGAGGGGAGAACAAAAGCTGAGGGAATCATTTCTTTCTCTCTCTCTTTTTTTTTTTTTTTGGTGCTTCATGTGAAAGTTTAAAGCTCAAGTTAACTTCTCATATAAAAATGTATACACATATTGTTATGTGACACTAGTTGCAATCCCTATAATGTGGCAGCACACTCCCCCTTTCCACCCCAGGTTTCCCGTGTGTGGAGGAATATCTTGTCTTCGCTCCTATATTCTCTGTTTTCAATTGGGAGAGAGGGAAGAAAATTGCTACTTCAATTTTAATTCCCCTGATTACCAATTAGATTGAATAATTTTCATATTTTGTGGTCATATTTTTTCTTTTGTAAACAACTATGAATATGGTTTATCCAGCTCAATATTGGATATTCTGGAGATTGATCCAGAATTATATGTGTGTTTTTGATTCATAGGTAGGAGTTCTTTGTACGTTCTGAAGATTAATCCTTTGCCTGTTAGACTAGTCTAGTCGTTGAATTTTGTTTATGCTGTTCTGTGTCATACAGAAGTTTTCAAGGTTGATAGAGCCAGCTTTAACAATCTCTACTTCCAAGGTTTTTGCATTTGTGTGTTGAGGACTTTTACATAACTTTTATATTTTCTTCTAAGCCATTATAATTTTTACACTGATTTCTTTAACCATCAGGAATACACTTCTATAAATGCCTCAAGATCTATCTAAACTGTTTTCCCATTTGTATAAGCACTCTTTGTTGAGTAGTTTGCCTTTCTAAATGGATTTGAAAAGCCACTTAACTTGTATGTTAAATTTCCGCATAGACGGGGTCTCAAGCTCAGAAGAGATGTCTTGACTAGAGATGCAAGTTGGGGAGAAATTGGCATTTGCATGATATTTGAATATTGCAAGAATAAGATCCCCGGTGTCCTTGAAATAAGTCTCCCAATGTGCAGAGAAAGAAGAGAAAAATAAAGGAGGTTAAAAGCCACAATTGGGGGAGGACAGGAGATGAGGTAGAGATAGGATTTCTGCTGCAGTTATGTCCCCTCGGCAAGCTGCACTCCCACCCTAAGAGGGTATAGAAGCTCCATCAAGGGCACAGGTGCCTGCTTCCAGATTTGGTTCAGGTCATTCATTCCCTGATGCCTGTGGCCGCGTGGCTTCCCTGGGTCTCTGGACAACACTTAGCTCCTTTCCAGCGTCCCTTGTGGGAAGAGAGGTTAGTTTTTACAGCTCTCAACATTCATGCGCGCAGGCTGTGGACACTAATAATCACGTGATGCTGGAACCATCCTTCACAAACTCATAATTATCCTTTTCAAAAGGCCAATAGCACCTCCTTTGAGGGACCTTGGAAGAGTGATTGGTCAGAAAGCTATTGCAAATGTACGGGAGAAATGATGAACATCTGAACTAGAGCAGTGGCCAAGGATCCATCCAGAGGAGGGTATGTACAGAAGGAATATTTATGAAGTAAAATGAGCCAGGCTTGGCCTTGATTGGGTTATCCAGGGTATGTGAGAGGGAAGCATCAATGAAGATTTCCAAGGCTGTGGTTTGGGCAGCTAGGTGGCTGAGGATTTCACTCGTCACAACGGAAATACACGAGGAGGTCTGGATATGTAGAAAATGATTAATTCAATTTGGGACATGGTGAATTTGAGGTACCTATGAGGGTCGGCAGTTCGAATCTGCCAGGTGCTCCTTGGAAACTTTATGGGGCAGTTCTACTTTGTCCCATAGGGTCGCTATGAGTCGGAATCGACTCGACGACACTGGGTTTTCTGGGTATGCAAGACCAAACCGTGTGGGGCAGTTCTACTCTGTCCTATGGGGTCTCTATGAGTTGGAATCGACTCAACAGCAACAGGTTTGGTTTTTGGTTTTTATGCAAGATCATGTGGGGATACCTAGCAAGCCAAGACTCTCTGAACATGTAAGAAAAAAGCATGGAAACACACGCCATGCAAGAGACTGAGAAGGAGCAGCCAGGTTTGGGAGTCACTCATTGGTTACATGTCTACTTGGATTAAGAGCACCTGTGGGAAATGTCCCAGCAACATACATATTCACTGGTCATCCAAGGCCAGCAATGCTCCTGGGACTGCCCCACCTGTGGCCAAGTTCCTTACCCAGTGAAGCCCACCTGGCACAGGAGGATCCACCTGGGGATAGTCTGAGGATGACCCTGACTCTCTGTGGGCCTCTCTCAGGCCCCTGGCTGGGCTACATACTGCACATGCTCCCTAACATGGAGCTGAATTAAACCTTGGTTTTTAAGCCAAGTATAAAATCTGTAAAACTGAAGCCCTGATATCCTCTGTCTCTCCTGGAGGAAAGAGCGGGGTCCAGGCCACACTAGACTTTTTGATGATAAAGAAAGAATTGATCACCAAGTTTCATCCACTGATAGTGGCTGCGGGGAGGTACTGGGGGACATTTAAACCACAACCACCTCTCACCTATCTCCATCAGCGAAACACATTTGTTACAGATAGATTTTTTAAAATGCTATGTCAAACCGAAAACCAAACCTGTTGCCATCAAGTCGATTCCGGCTCATAGTGACCCTATAGGACAGGGTAGAACTTTCCCACAGTGTTTCCAAGAAGCAGTTGGAGGATTTGAACTGCCACCCTTGTGGTTAGCAGCCAAGTTCTTAACCACTGTGCCACCAGGGCTCCATGCTATGTCAAACCAAAACCAAACAAAACCCATTGCCATTGAGTTGATTCCAACTCATAGTGACCCCACAGGTTTTCCAAGGATGTAAATCTCTACAAAAGAAGACTGCCATGTCTTTCTCCCACAGGGCCACTGATGGTTTCAAACATCAGCCTTTTGGTTAGCATTTGATCGCTTTAACCACTGAGCTATCAGGGGTCCTTATGCTATATCAAAACCTCAGCAAAAGCAGCTTCAAGAACCCTACCAGCAAATTGCTAACACTTCTTGCAAGGAAAATCTGGAGCTTCCACTAATCCATCATTATTGCTTCATTAGGCTCACATTTTGCTCTCAGCTGAAAGAGATTTCTCTGGGACTAGCTGTCAGGCTGTGATTTGTAGATGAGAAATGTGCCCTGCTCTTCGTTCCTAAGAAATACTGCTTGATGTCACTCAGGAGGATAGCGTCTTGGTTTCTTTATTTAATCGGGTTGAGGATTTCCTTTCTGCTGTTGTGAATGAAGGTGCAGGTACAATTTAGTATAAATAGTGTGTTGTTGTTAGTGGCTCTCAGGTTCATTCCAACTCATGGCAACCCCATGCGCTCCACAGGATTTTCAAAATTCTGGGAAGGTTTAAATCATCAATCTTTGTTCAACCTTTGCACCACCCAGGAATTCCCTTTCTGGAATGCCCATTGGCTTTCCAGTCTTAATCCCTCATTCATTTGCCTCCTAGTGTAAGTGAAGGGGTTTAAGCCTAGTGCTACCAACATCCACCTTCTCCTTCCCACTGCAAATCACCATAGAGAGCCATGATTAAAGACAAGTCTGCAATGGACATTTCAAGGAGGGCTTCCCAGAGGGACGGCGCTTATGCAGAATTAAAAAAAAAAAAAAGTTGCCTTCAAGTTGATTCTGACCCATAGCAACCCTATAGGACAGAGTAGAACTGCCCAATAGGGTTTCCAAGGAATGGCTGGTGGATTTGAACTGCCGACATTTTGGTTAGCAGCAGAGCTCTTTTAAAGGCTTGTTACTATTTGCTAGCACTCCTGCGAAAGGAGCCCCAGTAGCACAGTGGTTAAGTGCTCGGCCCCTGGCTGCTAAGTGAAAGGTTGGCAGTTCAAATCCACACAACCACCCCCAGGAGAAAGACCTGGCTATCTGCTCACATGAAAATTGCAGCCAAGAAAACCCTATGGGGCAGTTCTACTCTGCCATATGCGGTCACGCTGAGTCAAAATTGACTCAACGGCACCTAGTAACAACAGATCAAGTGGTTTCTTAAACATCTTTGCTCATTTTCTCTAAATGCAGTTCTTTCGCCACCTGTATCAAATTCTCGTGCGGCCCCAGCTAAAGCTGCAGATTCCTATGCTTTACGCCAGACCCAGTCCATCTGATCTCAGGGTGGGGCTTAGGAAGCTCCAGGTTAAACACCCACGCTGATCCTTATGCCCACAAAATTTGAGAACCACTATTATTGTCAGAATTTTTATAATAAATAAATGAACATCAGGAATTTTTATAATAAATAAATGAACATCAGGCTGTATTTAATTCAGCCCCAAAAGATCTGTCTTTTCCTTTTAACCACCAAAAGCATCTCTTCCAATGTCTTCTTAGCCAGACACTCAAGACGTAAAACAGAGAACCGCAGAGCAGCTCTGGTTGGGTGGGAAGAGGTAAGGATTGGTGTCCCACCCACAAACTCCTGCCTTCAGCGAACTTTCTTCCCTGCCCTGAAAAGCACAGACTTACTGGTTTAACAGACCTGGTTTCAATCAATCATTTAGCTGAGTGAAAGCGACCTTGGATAAGTTACTGAACTCTGTTGTTTCTATAAATTGGGAATTATAAAATCTAACATACAGAGTTCTTGTGTGCGAGGTTTTGATCTGAAGGCACTCTTGTTGGCTGGGTAGCAAAGCCCCTCAAATTAAGGCCCCTTCTAATTTCCTTTCTGGTGAAGAAAAGGGCAGGAGGAAAAGAGTGGGACATAGCCTTAATTGATTACTATTTAGTTAAGATTTCTGTCACTTCAAAGATTTATTCACTACAAAAATCTGTACAATCATCAGCACTCATATATTTTTTTGTTTTTATAAATTCGTCTAAGGGATATTAGTGCTATAGGCTGAAATCTAATGGCTTGTAATTGGTTATTGAATGGTATTTTGTTAATTTGGAGCCAAAAGACTAAAATTTTCTTCAGGAAATACTAATCAATGGAGTCCAAGAAGTTTTTTTCTTAAAAACTTGATTTTTCAAAGTGTTGGCTAGGAGAGTAAAAAAATTGTATGTTGCCATAATTTTTTCAAGAAGTCAATGGAGTAATAAAGAGTTTATCGTTGTTGTGTGCTGTCGAGTTGATTCTGACTAACACCATCAGCAAAAAGTGAGTGTTTTCTACAACACGGGCGGGTGAAAACAACAAGGCCAGGCTGCGAAGGATTATTTCTAGACTGTGCTGTTGGAGGAGTAGTTCTGGACCCGTGGGGCAACAGGTAGCAATGATGAGCAAGGCCAACAGTCCATGGCTGGGCCAGCCTGTGTTCTCACCTGAGTAACTGTCCTCCTTTTCTCTTGGGACTGTGAGAGGGAGAGAGCACAACCCAAGCTGTTGTCTGCTTAGGTCTGATCTTAGTTTCCTTACTTAGTTGTTCGATATGGACGTTCTCTTTCTTTTCACCAGATCAAGTGACCTGTTGATGCTGTCTTGCATAACTTCTTTTAAATTCATTTTGCTATTTCATTTTTAAAATCATAAGTACATCTTTGCTAGTAATTTCAAAGGAAATAAATTTAGTAGTTTCTTTTCAGATAGTCTACCCAGACTAAGCGATTACTTTTTCAATAGGTTTCATTTTTGAATAGTAATAGGGGGTCTTGTTTGGCTCTTTTTCAAAAAACAAATCCCATAACATAGTTGACTTCCATAATGGTGAACATTTGGTGTGTTTCCACACAGTATTCCGCTGTTAATCAAAAAAACAAAAAAAAAAACCACGTGCATGAAATTTCTTCAGGTTCAATTTCCTGAGGGCAGAAATGTGCACCTTCATTGCCTAGCAGTTTCCAGTCTAGTAGCCCCTCAATGTATATTTAATAAGTTGAATGAAGAAAGGATAAGCAATGAACACACGGTAGAGAAATGTAAAGACTGCTGAAATATGATACAAGCTGAGGAACAAGGAGTGTTCTGAGCTCAGAATTGAAGGTTGATGTTCTGCTGTGCAGACTGGCCCTTATTCTAACCTATTTTTTGTGACTTGCTCAGATGTGATAGCATATTAGGGAAGAGGCGAGGGCTTGGACAAGGACAATCTTAAGCAGGCTGTGCTAGGAAACTGTGTTCAGAGAAGGAGGGTATTAGCACCACCCCTGGGGCACCTGAAGGATAACCCTCAAGAGTTGGGGAAACGGAGAATGGACCCCTCAATAACTCCATGTGTAGGACTATCCTCAGTCCCAAGTAGTGAGGCTAAAAATGTCTGAGGAGCTTCACCTGCCCCTAGCAGAAGTATTTGTGTCACAGGTTCAAAAATACTATCACCTGAGGTAGAAAGGGGGACTCATTGCTTAGGGGACACTGAGCTTCTGTTAAAGTAACGGAAAAACTTGGAAATGGATAATGGTGATGGTTGCGTCACATGATAAACACAAATTATGTCACTGAACTGTACACGTGAAGAACACTGAAATGGAAATGTTCTGTTGTGTATATATTTACTAAAGTATATTCACCTGAACTTCAGATGTGACTTCAGCAGCTGCCTACAAGACTTGCTCAACTCTGGATACAGTTTGTTAGGCTATGTAAACAATGCATTTGCTGGGAAATGTAGTAGGAGCTAGGTTTTCTTTGTTTTGTTGTTCATATTTTCTATAGTAAGTATTGTTGGGAGATACAGTCCTCCATGGGTTTTTTGCACATCTGCGTGTCTTGCTGGGTGTGCCAAGAATTCACGGATCGCTCTTTACCCAGGTCATGTCTCAGGGTTGAGTCTGCAGTGAGCAACACTGAGGGATGAAGTCATGTCTCACTCCAGGACAAAGAACTGGCTTGTTTACTTTTTACTATAAAAAGCAGTAGATTCCCTAAATTCACTATTCCTCAGCTATGAAGCTAACCTGATGCATGTACACCACCCATGTGATTGCAGACCACCCATCTGATTTCACAGTATCATAGACATGGGGCCTGGGAATAAGAGAAACCAACAAAAACTAATGCTCATGCTATGTCCTGCACCATGAGGAATAAAGTCCTCTGTCTCTGGTCCAGGAGTTTCATGTCTTCTACCAGTGTCCATGAAACAGTAACGGGTTAACTTATTAGCTTCTAAGTAGGGAAAATCGAATTTCAGGCCCAACTGTGTGTACTTTTATGAGAGAAAACCAATCAGCCTTATTATAAAATTAGAAATGGTTATTCTCTAGCAATGAAGACTCCTAGCATCCCAAATTATTTGTGAGACAATAAATGCTTGTTCTTTAAAGCCATTCGCTTGTGTTATTTTTTGTTACAGCAGCACTAGGAAGCTAAAACAGTAGCATCCTGCATCTGTCTCCTAGTTAGAGTCTCATTTGCGTGTGTGTGTATGTGTAGGTGTGTTGCTGTTAAAATCATCCTCTGATTCCTCTCTTCTGTCTTCTCCAGTTACATATATTCTGTAAAAGCCTCCTTTCTTCTGGGAAACTTTCCCAACTGCCCCAGTCTGGGAGAATACATTCCACATGCTATGACAACCCACAGAGCACATTCCACCCCAATGACCAGCATTCCATATTGTAGCCATTTCTTCAGAGTGTTATTTCTCTATGCCCATCTCTATGATACTTCACAGGAAGCACAGAATATTTGTGTTGATTGCATGAATCACCCAACATCTGTACTCTGTGACCATAGGAAAGTCATTGCTTTTCTGTAAGCCTCAATTTTCTCATCATTCTGGGATAATAACAGTCTACAGAATTGTGCTTAAGGCTTCACTGAGTGCTTTATGCAGTTCAGTAACATGAATAGGATTATTAAACAAACAATTATTTGACACTTCAGAACCTTGTATTTATGCTCCAATATTTTTCCTCCAGCATATGTTCTGGGGTGTTTGCAGAGGGCACGGAGCATTCAGTTGTAGAAAGACAAGTATTTTCAAGGGAATCTCTTTAGAAAATCCCTCATGGTCCAAGAATTTCCAGCCTTGCTATGTGCTGCAGGGTCTACCACAGGCAGCCTATCCATCCATCCATGCTGTGTTCCACTGTGTTCCAAGAAGATTGATATGTTCTGCCTTTGAGAGCTCGGAGAAACACAGTTTTCCAGGTAGCTGGGAAGCAACTTTTTTTTTTTTTAATTTTAAATATTTGGATGAAAGTCTTCAAAAAATATATTACATTATCTCCTATTATATAAGCAGATTGTTATAACTTTTCCAGTGAGTTAGTCTCACATTGTCCTGTCATTTTAGGTCTTAGCTTAGAATGAAACCAGTGCAGCTTTTTAGTCATTTTGTAGAGAAAGCTGTGTAAAGGAAGAACTGGCCATAGTCTGTGCATTCATGTTTTAAAAATAAAGCTGATTGTTTTTCCATGACAAAACCAAAATATGCTTATTACAGAAAGTATGGATGGAAGGATTTAAAGAGTGGGGAGACCCCCTTAGTCCCACCACCCAGTAAGTGCTTTCTCTAAGTTATTCATGATACTTGCACGGAGACACCAGCAAGAACTATGAACACCAACAAAATCGACAGTTGACATTTAGAGAACATTTATAAGACTGCAAGTTAGAAAGACTGGTGTTCCCTCACATTCTGGGCCATGTGGTTGTGGAACTCCCTGTAGGCTCGCAAGTCAGGCCCCTTCCCATATACAAACCCGGGGCCCTCAGAGAAGTCAGATTCAGTCTCCCTGGACCCGGTGAGGATTCTCCCCAAGAGCCAACAAAGACTTTTCCAAGCCTTCTCTCATCATGCTCCCAAATCGGAATGGATTAGTTGATATTGCAGGGCTGATGTACGGCACACAGAGACCACTACCTCCAGGCTGCTCGGTGGCCCTCAGGGGCCCTGCATTCTATCAGCATGTGGTTACTGAGCAGCTTCTCTGTGCTGGTGGCAGGGATACAGCAGCCCATGAAAAAATGTCAGGGTTTCTGCCTTCTACAAACTTAGAACATCTGGGAAGAAAGAGAATTACAAAATTTTCACCAAGTCGGAACAAATTACATGAAGTCAAAACACAGGATGCTATGAAACAGAAGATAAGGGGGTTTGATCCCAACTGAGGTGCTGAAGAGCCCATTACAGACAGTGACAATTATGCCAAGACTGAAATGTGGAGCATTGTGGGCAGAGGTGTGGTGGTGTGCTGGTGCTGGTGTGGTAGGGTGTGGGAAGCCAGGTAAAAAGGGGTGAAGTGAGCTCCAGAGGTGAAGAGAGCCTGACCATAATGCGCCTCACAGGCTTAGGATTTTCTCTAAGGGCAGAAGGAAGCCAGTGGAGAGCAGAGAAGTAGCACAAAATAACTTTCCTTTTATGACTGTCATCCATTTTGTGGCTTATTTTGTCCCCTCTGCCTATACTTATCAATAGCTAGGGCATGCTAGACTTTGTGCTGGGCCCAAAAGTACAAAGTTAAATACTTTGTGATTGAAAATCAATAAAATATCTTTTTTTTTAAAAAAAAAGAGGGAATAAGCTTGCTGTCATGTTTTGGAACATTTTACTGGACAAAATACCAATAAACTAAGAAGAAAAAGACTCAGCTGTCAAGACCATATACAGGTGATCACCAGTCTGCTTGCATTCTCCCCCTCTTATTACAAGGATAGAGAAGAAAATCATCCTTGACTAATAGCAGCTGCCAAAAAGAAAGCTGCACACTCAGCGGAAGTGCTATCTCCCATCGGACAAACCAGTGTTCTAGAGCAGCAAGCACACTTTTCAAGTCTAGGAAGAACTGGGAAGAGTTTGAAATGGACTCAACCATCCAGGTTATCTCCACCTTTCATTGTCTTTAGGCTATTTTACAACTCTAAGCTGTAAAAACTGATAGTAATACATGTAGTTCTTGTTCATAGAAAATCAAATTGTGTCTGGTGGAATGCAGTTATCATCCTGTGGCATCAACACTATTAACATACTAGAAAAATGTGACCAAAAGTATTGTTATAGAATACAAAGCATCTTTGTGGCTGACAAAAGCCCACTTGGCATTTGGAATGTATGTTCCCCTGATGGAGAGACTTTTCTTTTTTCATCCCTCTGCCTTACTGGGAGAGAAGGCTCATGTGCTCTACAAAACAACCTTTGCAAGTAGGAAAGATCAGCGAAGTATGAATGCCGTTGAGAACTAGGTCTTGGGTCCTTAAAGGCTGGGCATTTCTCATGAACATGTTATTGCCTGACAGCCAGTCACAAGCTGGCCTCTTGCAGCTGTTACTGCTATTCTGTAGGACATTCCTAATCTGGTTTGTATGCTGTGGATATGAATATGAAAGGGGTTAGGAGAAGATTGTGTGTTTGCTGGTAAGAGTTGTGATAGAACCAGTGGCATGGCAACCAGGACATTTCTTTGGAGGAGGGTATTAGGTGGGGCACCTATCTGGCTGGAAAGGGGTTTTGGATGCTGGGCTTGCTAAGAGTTTTACCTAAGATGGAGAAAGGTCAACTGATCTATCAAAGAACTGGGAATACTTGATGGAGATTAGTAAAAGAGCTAAAACCTTCAAGTCACCCAGAAAACTGAATTTGTGATTAATATATTTTTAACATTTGCCAATACATACACGGAAACCCTGGTGGTGTAGTGGTTAAGAGCTACGGCTGCTAAGCAAAAGGCAGGCAGTTCAAACCCACTAACCACTCCTTGGAAACCCTATGGGGCAGTTCTACTTTGTTCTACAGGGTTGCTATGAGTCAGAATCTACTCAATGGCAACAGGTTTTGGGTTTTAATATATACACTTAAAAATACAATATTTAAAAAAAAAAAAAATCACAGATCTAGTCCTGGCCCCTCTAGGAGAGACCAGCCCTCATGTAATAGAGACAGGCAGATGGACCTTTTGCTCAGACTGCCAAGGGAGGGCCTGCAGTGTTTGATCAAGTCAAGGGGATGCAGGACCCCACACTCAGTCCCAGGGCCTGGTTAACTGTGAGGGGAGAATGGTGAGGTCCCAGAGGCCCCAGTCATTTTCATTGGAAGAAGGAAATTCTCATCATGTTCAGGAACTCAAACATGAGTGGGAAAGTCCCAGCAGCATGGCTGGCTCAGGATGACCAGCTTTCTGTGGGTGTGGCTAGGATAGTTCTCCCAGATGCTAACACAGATTCCTTGCTGGCAGTGTTGACCAAGGAGTAGTCCCTGAGCCTGGCTGATGGGATAGAGTCAAACAGAAACCTCTAGTTGGGAGCTTGCTGTGATCAGGGCACAGAGTGCTGAAGGTCAAATGCAAGTCCAGGATGGAAGCTCAGCCCACTTAGTTACACAGTCATACACAGTGTTACCCACACTCTGGGTGTTCCTTACATGTACAGTCTCTAGTGTCCTTCCTACCTGGGCCCTCCCTTCCTACCCTCTGTAACCCCCTGCACTACCTGGTCCAGGCCCTCATTCCCCAGTGGATTCTTGTTCTAACCTCCTGACCAATCTCCTTTGTCTAAGCTAGCTTCACTTTTTTCAACCTCTCTTTCACAGTATGATCAATATGGGTTTCTTATATCAAAATCTATCTCACTCAGCTCTCTAGAAGTACCTCCACAGTCACCTCTGTCTACATTAGTGGAGAAAGTCTAACTTCCTTTGCATTGTGCATGGGTTTTTTATGGATGACCAAGCTAGGCCAACCTTGGATGTTCCTCCCCAGCTCTATTGTATTCATTGTAGGTGCCTGACTATACCATGCTTACTTTAGTTTCTGAACTTTTGTTGCTCCCTCATCTTTGCCTGACAAACTCATCCTCCATGTCTCAGCTTAAGAGCCTCTTCCTCTGGAAAGCCTCCTTCTCTGACTTCTGCAAGTAGACTTCTTCCTCCAGCATTTAGTATCTCCTGTGGTTGTACACACCCAATGCTCTTCAATACTCTCAATGGCTTTCCAGCTGATTCACAATAAAAGTCCAAATTGGTGTGGCTCAAAAAGCCTTAGGCTTTCTGATCCCCTCTGCGAATCTCTTCCTACTCTCTCTCCTTTCCTCAGCTCCAGGCACACTGGCCTTCTTGCACGTCCTTGAACACCCAAACATACTCCTACTTTTGGCCCTTTGCAGTTCCCTCTTCTGGGATAGTTGATGGCTACTTCCTTTCCTCCTTTAGGAGTTTGCTCAAACCTGGCCTTTCCTCTGCCCCTCACCCATAGCCCAGCATGCCTTATCCCAGTTTTCCTGCTTTATTTTCCCTGTAAGCATTTAGCACCATCTGACAAATTCTACCATACTTAGTGATTTACTTATTATATGTCTTAGTCATCAGAATATTAGCTCTCCCACTAGAGCAGTGATTTTATCAGTGTTCACTGTTATATATCCTTGGCACCCAGAAGGGCACTTCGAATACAGTACATGCTCAATAAGGACTTGCTGAAAAATGAATTATGTCTATTATCTTACTGTGTTAAAACTCTGGTTGCTTATCTGTTTCTCCAATAGATACTAAGGCCCTCAATGAGATGGACTGACACAGTGGCTGCAACAATGGGTTCAAACATAGCTACTATTGTGAAGATGGCTCAGGACTGGGTAGTATTTCGTTCTGAGTCAGAACTAACTCAATGGCACCTAACAACAATAATAACATCTCAAGGGCAGAAACATTGCCTTTTCATCTTCATTTTTATGTTCCTAATGCTTGCCACCCATTCATTCACACTTTGAACAAACATATATTGAGTACCTTATAGGTAATGGCACTGGTCTACCTATTGTTGTTGAGTCAGTTCTGACTCATAGAGACCCCGTAGACAGAGTAGAACTGCCCCATAGGGTTTCCAAGGAGCTGCTGGTAGATTCAAACTGCCGACCTTCTGGTTAGCAGCCAAGCTCTTAACCACTGTACCACCAGGGCTCCAGTGGCTAAATAGTTACACAATATAAAGGGTGGCAAACATGAACTACTATGACACTTGTTTAATACTCCTTGTATTGCAATCTTGAGTAGGTTGTAGAAGACAAATAGCGTATTTTTACATATTTGAAAATAGAAAAGGCTTTATGGTTGGCAGCTTATAATAGTGCTCCCAATTATCCCTGCTGCTGGTATTCACGGCCAGTATAATCCCTTCCCCTTGAGTGTGAGCTGGACCTTGTGACTTTCTTCTAGTGAATAGAATATGACAATATCGACAGGATGTCACTTCTGAGGTTACAAGAAGATCATAACTTCTGTCTTGCTCACTCTCTTGCTCTCTCACTGGCTTGCTCTGAGGGAAGCTGGCTGCCATGTTTTGGGTTACCCTATGAAAAGGTGCACGTGACAAGGAACTGTCATCTCTGACCAACAACCAGAGAAGACCTGAGTCCTGCCATCAGTCACATAAATGAGCTTGGAGGCAGATCAGGAGCCTTGATGCCTCCAGCCCTTTGATTGCAGCTTGTGAGAGTCCGTGAGCCAGAATCACTCAGCTAAGCCACTCCTGGATTCCTGACCCATGGAACTGTGAGGTAAATGTTTGTGTTTTAAGTTGCTAAATTCTGCAGTAATTTATTACACAGCAATGGATAACTTATACAGGTGGCTTGCGTGTGTGTGTGTGTGTGTGTGTGTGTGTGGCTTAAAGGCAATATCAAGATACTTTATCCAGGCAGAGTACATACCATGAGGCCTCACACATAATATATTTTATCTTGGTGAACTTGTCATGGCCCTGTGTCTGCTCTTTAGCTCTGGAAGCCGAGGACTTGATTTGTCAGTACAGCATTAAATAGATTCATCTTTCAGGGCAGATTCACATGAACCAAACTTACGAGACTGTTATAACAAAACCAAATGCTAGTTTACTAATTTACAGTGAAAGAAAAAATAATCATGCTGGCCAGAATGCCAGAACACTTACGTCTCTGTGACCAGCATTTTCTTTCTGAAGGCAAAATTTAATGTCAAATAGTTGTGGATGTTGCTAGATAGACATAAAATCAGAACAAATGAAGGTTAATACAGGTTTCAAATGTCTAAGGTGACCACCTTATACCTGGGATAATTTCTTCAATGGAGCCAGAAATTGGACATCCATTGGCTATAATTCCCTGTGTCTATCTTTGCCCCAGGAATGACTCACCAATGGGCCTGGAATTTTTCCACCTAATTCAGCTAAGGCTCCATTCCTTTCCTGCATATTAACTGTTCAATATTTCATGTCGTGACTCTGTTTTTCTAGACACCATGGATGACCAACCCCTCTTTGGAATGCGAGATTCTTTCTTTGGGAGTGTTAATGCATGGTTCAGATTATAGTCTCTTATTGCTGGCCCAGGAGTCATTTTGCATCTTGAAAGTAAGTTTAATAATACTAATTATATTTATTAAGAGCTCATCATGATCCAAACATCTACCAAAGAGCTTTACTTACACTTTATCTCATTTTAATCCTTACAACAACCCATTGAGGTAGGTATACTAGTAGCTTATTACCAATACGGAAACTAAGGCAAAGGGAAGTTAAGAAACTCTCTTAGCTTCATAGTTCAACCATGTATATAAGACTAATGGGCACACCAGCCCCAAAGCAAAGACAAGAAGGCAGGAAAGGACAGGAAAACTGGACGAATGGAAACAAGTAACCTGGGGTGGAGAAGGGGAAAGTGTTGACACATTGTGGGGTTGCCAGCCAACGTTATAAAACAATTTGTTTCTGTTTAATGAGAAATTAATTTGCTCTGTAAACTTTCACCTAAATCACAATTAAAAAAAAAAAAGTACACGCATTAGAATTTAATATATGAAAAAAAAATTGTTGTGCATCAAAGGACTTTATCAACAAAGTGAAGACACAACCCACAGAATGGAAGAAAATATTTGAGCATCATATCTAATAAGGATTTAATATCCAGAATATAGATAAATAACTCCTACAACTCAACAACAAAAAGAGAAACAACCCAATAAAAAATTGAGCAGAGGCCTTGAATTGACTTTTGTAAACATGGCATAGGGGCAGTGTCAGACCTCTTCTAACTTAACAAGGAGGAAGGGGAATCAAGATCAACAGCCCAAAACTGATTCCAACAAGGCAGAGGTCAAACATGCCTCCCCCTGCCACCTTTACTGATTTTGACACCAACCGTCCCTACCGCGGTACTCTCCACTTCTCTGCTGGGTTCAATAATTCATTGCAATGGCTACACAGAACTCACAGACAATACCCATAATTACAGGGTTTATTAGGGAAGTAACGGGTTACAGTTCAGGCTCAGGAACTCTCAGGATATAGTTCTTCCATCAGGATAGTCTCTTCTCAGCCGTGCTAGCAGGCACTCCTCTCTGGCCCTCAGCCTCTGCCCTGCTTGGGCAAGTATTACAAAGCTCTTTTAGCTCTGCCAATAAGTGCCCAGAGGCACTCTACTTTGCCATCTACTTCTGCCTAAAGGCACTCAGCTTTCTTGCTCCGTGGGCCAGGAAGCCCACCACATTGTCTCCTGTCATTATTTCTCTGCCACTGCTTCTTCAGCTCTCTCTCTCCTTGTTCCACCAGGTTCTTAGCACAGGGTTCCTGGGTCTAAAGGAGACACTCTCCTCTCCTGCCTGCCCTTCCTTGGTGGTGATGGAATCCTCTCTTTCCCATCTCTGGGGTGGCTCATTTCAAGCTCAGAGGTGTGGCAAAACTGACCAATCCCTTGAAAAAACCTGTTCCCATCGAGTGGATTCCAACTCATAGTGACCCTGTAGTTCAGAGTAGAACTGCCCCATAAGGTTTCCAAGGAGTGGCTGGTAGATTCAAACTGCCAACCTTTTGGTTAGTAGCCAAACACTTAACCACTGCCGTCACCAGGGCTCCAAATCCCTTCGGTGGACCACAATTACCCTATCTGCACAGTCCCACCCAATCACTTGGGTGGGAGTTAGAAGACCATGGCAAGAAGGGCCCTACCAAAGAGATCCATGGTACCACATTTCACCAAAGAAGATAAACAAATGGCTAACAAGCACATGAAAAGATGCTCATTGTCATTGCAGAAATGAAAATAAAAACCATCCATAATGACATACCATTTCACCCCTACTAGGATGGATATTGGAGCCATGGTGGTACAGTGGCTAAGAGCTTGGCTGCTAACTAGAAAGGTCATAAGTTCAAATTCACCAGCCACTCCTCAGAAACCCTATGGGGCAGTTCTACTCTGTCCTACAAGGTCACTGTGAATCAGAATCAACTCAGTAACTTTTTTTTTTTGCTTAGGATGGATGTCAGAAAAATGGAAAACAGCAAGTGTTGACAAAGATGTGGAGAAACTGAAACCCTCATACATTGCTGGTGGGATTATAAAATGGTGCAGTCAGTGTGGAAAACAGGTTGTCAATTCCTCAAAAAGTTAAACATGGAATTACCACATGACTTAGCAATTCCACTCCTATGTACCTACCTTCAAAGACTTGAAAGCAGGAATGCAGATACTTGTACACCAGTGTTCATTACAGTATTATTCACAATAGCCAAAAAGATGGAAACAATCCAAGTGTCCATCAACAGATGAACGGATAAACAAAATGTGATATATATACACAATGGAGTATTATTCAGTCATAAAAAGAAATACAGTTCTGATTCATGCTATGACACACACAAACCTTGAAAACATCATGCTAAGTGAAATAAGCCAAACACAAAAGGACAACTATAGTATGATTCCACTTATATGAAATATCATAGAGACCAAAGTTAATTAGTTTTTTTTTTTTTTTAGGGTAATGGAGGAAGGGGAATTAATTGCCTAGTGGGCACTGAGTTTCTGTTAAGGGTGATAAAAAACTTGGAAACAGATAGTGGTAATGGTTGCACATGGTGAATGTAATTAAGGTCACTGAAATTGTATGTGTAAAAACGATTGAAATGGCAAACATCTTGTTATATATATTTTACCATAATAAATTTAAAAAAATAGAACGATAAAAATAAATAAAGCAACGCTGGTCTTCTTTCTGGGGTAACAGCACAGGTATCTTCAGGATGGTAAGCTCAAGTATGAGGGGGAGGCTGCAGAGGTGGGTCACATGGCTGAGAAACTGATTTTTATTCCATGGTCTACAGAAAACTATGGAAGGCTTTAAACTGGGGAAAGAACAGAACTAGGCATGCATTTTCAAGCCATGTTTTGGTTGCTGTGTGGAGAAAGGTTGGCGGGAACTGGAGGTGAGAAGACAAATGAGAAGGCAGGTGCGGTGATGTGCAGTGATCCTGAAGACAAAGGATGGCGACCGGGATTAGAGATGTGAATGGGAGGATGAGTAAGTATAAGGATTCCAGAGATATTTGATGGTGCCAGATGTAGTTTTAGGCACTTCATCCAGGGAGAGCCAGGGCGGGGTCAGAGGATGGCACTGAGAGTTTTGGCTTAAGCAACGGAGTGGATGTTGAAGTCATTTATTGAGATAGACAGCACTGGGGAGGATGCTTGGAGGTGAACAACGCATTTGGTATGGACATGTCGAGTTTGCGGTAACTGTGCGATATTAATCCAAATGAAATGGCCAGTTAACCAGTTGTGCTGGAGTCAATTCTGACTCAGGGTGACCCCGTATGTGCTAGAGTAGAACTGTGCTCCATAGGGTTTTCAATGGCTGATTCTTCCGAAGTAAATAGCCAGCTCTTTCTTCCAAGGCACCTCTGAATGGACTTGAACCTCCAACCATTCAGTTAGCAGCTAATCACATTAACTGTTTTCACCACCCAGGGTCTCTGGAATGACCCGTACTAAGTAGTTAAATAATCACATCGAAGCAATGGTGAGTCCTTCCAGTGGCTCACCATTGCCAAGAATGCAAATTCCAAAATCCTTAAAAGACATAAAAATTTACTGTTTTCAGCTTCGCCTCACCCAGAGTTGTTCAACTACAACTCAATTTAAGTTCCTGCTCTCTGCTGTCTCAGGTACTTTGTGCCAGTTGTTCCATCAGGAGCTATTCTTTTTTTCCTTGCACTCAACAAAGAGGTATTGAGTGCCAGGTAGGTCCTATGTGCTGAGGCAGACCACGTCCCTGTCCTTGTTGAGCTTATCTTATAGTAGTGGAGTTAGACACTAATCCAAAAAATAGACAAGTAAAGGAAAAACTGCAAAGGAGATGAGAGCTACTAATGAAAGGTACCTAATACTAATGAAAGCACATAAGGGGAGTTTTGACATAGGAAAGGCTTGCCTGAGAAAGTGAAGGAAGAGTTGATAGAGCTAGAGCCTTCTAGGTTGAAAATGCACCCACGTAGAGGGGCGTAGCCTGGCACGTTCTGGAGAACTAGAGAAATACGCACTTTCTCTAGAATATTCACACCAAAAAAAAAAACCCCAAAAACCAAACCCTTTGCCATCCAAAGGTTTCTAACTCATAGCGATCCTACAGGGCAGGGCAGAACTGCTCCATAGGGTTTCCAAGAGCGCCAGGTGGATTCGAACCGCCGAATTCTAAGTTAGCAGCTGTAGCTCTTACCACTAAACGCTTAATTCTTTTGTCCAATAGCAGCCACCGTCCGGCAGCAGATGGCCGCAACCTCGTCGCACTGATTACTGGGAGTTGTAGTCTCGACCCGAGGAACAGACATGGCAGCCTGCTTTGCAGGGGGCTGTGGGGCCGCGGTGGGCCTGGCCCGGAGCTTCAGAAGCGCCAGGGTACTGCTCCCTGTACCAGCCTCTGCTGTTTACCGTAAGCCGAGGGGGGCTCGCGAGCCTGGACGTGGGAGGGATCGGAGCCAAGCTGGGAGCAGGCGGTTCCCGCTCGCGCGGCCCAGGGCCAGGAGGTCAGGGGCACCTCGGCGGAGGTCCCTGTGGGGTCGCGGGTTGGTGGATGTTGCGCGGGCCCCCAGGCGGGCCTGACCTCGGTTGTTCGCTCCGCAGGCGCCCACGTGGGGCCGGGACGGCCGCAGAGTACTGGGCCTTCGGGGCCCGGCACGTTCCAGCCACCGCCGAAACCCGTCATCGTGGACAAGCGCCAGGTCCCGCAGCAGAAGAAGAGGTGAGACCCTGGCGGGGGCGCCTGAATAAGTGTCCGCTTCAGGGGTCTCGGGCCGGAAGCGAGGGCTGGGACTCCCACTCCACGGGCTTGTGTTTAAGCTTCGTGAGCTCGCGTGTGTAAAGCGCACCTCCCTCAGGTTTGTTTCCGTCCCTTGTCCCCCAGCCAGCATTAAACTTTCTCTCCGTTCTTATTAAATAAGACCTAAAAGGAGGGATTCCCCAAATTCGAAGTTCTTTCAGCTCTGGCGTTTAGCTTGTACCAGAGTTTTTTTTTTTTTTTCTGTGACCCATCTTATTTATACCTGTTTAGGTTCTGGAGCCGATCAGTTCTCGCAAAAGATTCTGTACCCTGGCTGGGAATGGATTGGCCAGAACTCACGGTGTGGGGATTCCTGGCAAACGTGATAACCCTAGTCTTTACCGACTTGTGTCTGAAATTTGTTCTTCAAAACAGTATGCGTAAAAGCCTGGTTCACAGAAATGAATGGTGGTAACCTTGGAGCTACAGACAAATTTAGATGAATTCGGATTTGGAGAATATGTTCCTGTAGAGCTAAGTAAAGACCTTTTTAAAATTATGGTCTTCTGAAAGGATTCTAGATTGTTAATTGGGTGGTTTTTGTGGGCTTTAACCTTTCAAATATTCTGAAGTTCTAACTTGAAATAAATTAGGATTTATGGAACCTGTAGACTCAGAAGGAAACCGTGGTGGCATAGTGGTTAAGTGCTACGGCTGCTAAGCAAAAGGTCTGCAGTTCAAATCCACCAGGTGCTCTTTGGAAACTCTATGGGGCAGTTCTGCTTTGTCCTGTAGGGTCACTGTGAGTTGGAATTGACTCGAGGGCAACTGGTTTGGTTTTTTTTTTGGTAGAGACTCAGAAAAGATTTACTAATACAACTTTTTTTTTTTTAGTTAGAAAAGGGATATCTGCCATCTCTTAAAGAGCAACACCTAGTAAAACTTAAATGGGAATGTAAATTGTATAACTACCCTGGAAAAGAGTTTGGCAACATTTTGTAAGTTATGTGTACCTGTCTGCTCAGAAGGTATATAACCTAAAGGAACTCTCACACACATACAAGGAGATGCAAGAATTAACATACTAGTATTGTTTGTGGTGCCCTGGCGGTGCAGTGGTTAAGAGCTCAGCTGCTAACCAAAAGGTCGACAGTTCAAATCCACCACCTGATCCTTGGAAGTCCTATGGGGTAATTCTCTCTTCTGTAGGGTCACTATGAGTCGGAATCAACTTGATGGCACCTAACAACAACGGCAACAACAACAGTGTTGTTTATAACAAACAAAATTTTAAAATAGAAGCACCTGAAATACCTATCATTAAGTAAATAGGCAAATACCTTCATATGATTGAATATTATACAGTGGTGAAAGATTAATGAACTAGAGCTAACTTTTAAACATGGATGAATTTCACAAACATAATTTGTGGGGGAAAAAACATCCTGCAAAAAAACTGATAGACTATAAAACCTTTTTTAATGGAGCTTAAAACCACACTAAACCAAACCAAACTCATTGCCATGGAGTCGATTCTGACTCATAGAGGCCCTGTAAGAAAGAGTAGAACTGCCCCATAGGGTTTCCAAGGCTGTAGTCTTTATGGAAATAGATTGCCACATCTTTCTCCCTCTTAGCAGCTCGTGGTTCAAACAGCTGACCTTTTGGTTAGCAACTGAGCGCTGTTAACCACTTCGCCAGCAGGGCACCTTTAAAACCACACAGAACAAGGTTATGTATTGCGCAGACACACAGATATGTATGTGTGAAATATTTAAAGTATGAAGAAATGTATGGGGGAAATTATTTATCCTAATCAAGCAGTCAACCTAGCTTTACCAGCAGTGTTGTAAGTTGACATTATGTATCTCCTGCTGTGATAGTGTCAGGTGATGTGATGTGTTAAGTGCCGTCGAGTCCGTTCCGACTCATAGCAACCCTATGCACAACAGAACGAAACCCTGCCCTGTCCTGCGCCATCCTTACAATCGTTGTTATGCTTGAGTTCATTGTTGCAGCCACTGTGTCAATCCACCTCATTGAGAGTCTTCCTCTTTTCTGCTGACCCTGTACTCTTCCAAGCATGATGTCCTTCTCTAGGGACTGATCCCTCCTGACAACATGTCCAAAGTATGTAAGACGCATTCTCGCCATCCTTGCTTCTAAGGAGCATTCTGGTTGTACTTCTTCTAAGACAGATTTGTTCATTCTTTTGGCAGACCATGGTATATTCAATATTCTTCGCCAACACCACAATTCAAAGGCGTCAACTCTTCTTCAGTCTTCCTTATTCATTGTCCAGCTTTCACATGCATATGATGAGATTGAAAATACCATGGCTTGGGTCAGGCACACCTTAGTCTTCAGGGTGACATCTTTGCTCTTCAACACTTTGAAGAAGTCCTTTGCAGCAGATTTGCCCAACGCAGTGCGTCTTTTGATTTCTTGACTGCTGTTTCCACGGCTGTTGATTGTGGATCCAAGTAAAATGAAATCCTTAACAACTTCAGTCTTTTTTCTGTTTATAATGATGTTGCTCATTGGTCCACTTGTGAGGATTTTTGTTTTCTTTATGTTGAGGTGTAATCCATACTGAAGGCTGTGGTCTTTGATCTTCATTAGTAAGTTCTTCAAGCCCTCTTCACTTTCAGCAAGCAAGGTTGTGTCATCTGCATAACACAGGTTGTTAATGAGTCTTCCTCCAATCTTGATGCCCCGTACTTCTTCATATAGTCCATCTTCTCGGATTATATGTTCAGCATACAGATTAAATAGGTATGGTGAAAGAATACAACCCTGACGTACACCTTTCCTGACTTTAAACCAGCCAGTATCCCCTTGTTTTGTCCGAACAACTGCCTCTTGATGTATGTAAAGGTTCCTCATGAACACAATTAAGTGTTCTGGAATTCCCATTCATCACAGTGTTATCCATAGTTTGTTATGATCCGCACAGTCAGATGCCTTTGCATAATCAATAAAACACAGGTAAACATCCTTCTGGTATTCTCTGCTTTCAGCCAAGATCCATCTGACATCAGCAATGATATCCCTGGTTCCCCATCCTCTTCTGAAACTGGCCTGAATTCCTGGCAGTTCCGTGTTGATATACTGCTGCAGCCGTTTTTGAATGATCTTCAGCAGAATTTTGCTTGCGTGTGATATTAATGATATTGTTCTATAATTTTCCACATTCGGTTGGATCACCTTTCTTGGGAATAGGCATAAATATGGATCTCTTCCAATCAGTTGGCCAGGAAGCTGTCTTCCATATTTCTTGGCATAGACGAGTGAGCACCTCCAGCACTGCATCTGTTTGTTGAAACATCTCATTTGAGATTCCATCAATTCCTGGAGCCTTGTTTTTCGCCAATGCCTTCAGAGCAGCTTGGACTTCTTCCTTCAGTACCATCGGTTCCTGATCATATACCACTTCTTGAAATGGTTGAATATTGACTAATTATTTTTGGTATAATGATTCTGTATATTCTTTCCATCTTCTTTTGATGCTTCCTGCATTGTTTAATATTTTCCCCATGGAATCCTTAACAATTGCAACTCGAGGGTTGAATTTGTTCTTCAGTTCTTTCAGCTTGAGAAAAGCTGAGCGTGTTCTTCCCTTTTGGTTTTCCATCTCCAGCTCTTTGCACATGTCATCATAATACTTTACTTTGTCTTCTCAAGAGGCCTTTTGAAATCTTCTGTTCAGTTCTTTTACTTCATCGATTCTTCCTTTTACTTTAGCTGCTCGACGCTCAAGAGCAAAAGTTTCAGAGTCTCCTCTGACATCCACCTTGGTCTTTTCTTTCTTCCTGTCTTTTCAGTGACCTCTTGCGTTCTTCATGGATGATGTCCTTGATGTCATTCCACAACTCGTCTGGTCTTCGGTCACTAGTGTTCAATGTGTCAAATCTATTCTTGAGATGGTCTCTAAATTCAGGTGGGATATACTCAAGGTCATATTTTGGTTCTCGTGGACTTGCTCTGATTTTCTTCAGTTTCCGCTTGAACTTGCATATGAGCAATTGATGGTCTGTTCCACAGTCGGCCCCTGGCCTTGTTCTGACTGATGATATGGAGCTTTTCTATCGTCTCTTTCCACAGATGTAGTCAATTTGATTTCCTTGTGTTCCATCTGGCGAGGTCCATGTGTATAGTTGCTGTTCATGTTGGTGAAAGAAGGTATTTGCAATGAAGACGTCATTGGTCTTGCAAATTCTGTCATTCGATCTCTGGCATTTTTCTATCACCAAGGCCATATTTTCCAACTACGGATCCTTCTTTGTTTCCAAGTTTTGCATTCCAATCGCCAGTAATTATCAATGCATCTTGATTGCATGTTGCTTCAATTTCAGACTGCAGCAGCTGATAAAAATCTTCTATTTCTTCATCTTTGGCCCTAGTGGTTGGTGTGTAAATTTGAATAATAGTCGTATTGACTGGTCTTCCTTGTAGGCGTATCGCTATTATCCTATCACTGACAGTGTTGTACTTCAGGATAGATCTTGAAACGTTCTTTTTGACGATGAATGCAACACCATTCCTCTTCGAGTTGTCATTCCCAGCGTAGTAGACTATATGATTGTCCGATTCAAAATGGCCAGTACCAGTCCATTTCAGCTCACTAATGCCTAGGATATCGATGTTTATGTGTTCCATTTCATTTTTGACGATTTCCAATTTTCCTAGATTCATACTTCGTACATTCCAGGTTCTGATTATTAATGGATGTTTGCAGCTGTTTCTTCTCATTTTGAGTCGTACCACATCAGCAAATGAAGGTCCCAAAAGCTTTACTCCATCCACTTCATTAAGGTCGACTCTGCTTTGAGGAGGCAGCTCTTCGCCGGTCATCTTTTGAGTGCCTTCCAACCTGGGGGGCTCATCTTCCAGCACTGTATCAGACAGTGTTCCGCCGCTGTTCATGAGGTTTTCAGTGGCTAATGCTTTTCAGAAGTAGACTGCTGGGTCCTTCTTCCTAGCCTGTCTTAGTCTGGAAGCTCAGCTGAAACCTGTCCTCCATGGGTGACCCTGGTGGTATCTGAATACTGGTGGCATAGCTTCCAGCATCACAGCAATATACACGCCCCCACTGTACGACAAACTGACCGACACGTGGGGGCTAGTCATGTGGAAACAATGAAACAAATCCAGACATGTTCTATAAGAGAGCAGACCCTGGCCTCTTCAAAAAAAACCAGTGTTCCAAAAAAGTAGAAAGATGAGAGGATAGGACTAATTTAAGAGACTAACCAGTAGACACAACATGTGAAGCCTGATGTATTTTAGATTGAGTGACAAATAGCTATAAAAGCCTTTTTCCAGGACAATTAGATACAATTGAATATGAGTTATGTATTATATTATTGAGTTAATGCTAATTTTCTTAGATGCCTTTAAGGTATTTATTGTGATCGTGTAGGAGAAGGACCTTGTTCTTAGCAGATGCTTTCTAAAGTATTGAGGGATGAAATACATTGCTGTTTAATGTTTTCAAATGATATAGGAAGAAAGTTATGTACGTATAAAGCAAATAAGGTAAAATGTTAACAATTGGTGAAGTTAGGTGGAAGACATTTTCTAGGTTATTAGATTCCAGAGCGGATTTGTTCTCACAAAAGCTCCTTAACCCCTGGATGGGAATGGATTGGCCAGAACTGACCGAGTTTTAGGTGGGAATTCTGGCAGACACGGGACTATGGTAGAAATCTCCGCTAACTTGTATCTGAAATTTGCTCAACCTTTTCGTAGGTTTGAAAATTTTCAAAGTCAAAAGTTGAGGAAAACTAAGAAACTCATGGGCGTAATCACCAGATTTATGGTAGTAATCAACTATAGGGAGCAGGGGAGGTGCACAGGGCTTCATTTATATTGATAACTTATTTAAGCTCATAGTAGAGACAGGAGTGTTCATCATAGTGGCATTTATTCTTTTTTCTGTAGCTTAAATATTTAATAATGAGTTTAAAATCAGGTAATAGGATGATCAGGGTAGTCCCCGGTGGCACAACCGGTTAAGCCCTTGACTGTTAGCCAAAAGGTTTGTGATTCAGACCCACCCAGAGGTGCCTCAGAAGAGAGGCCTGGTGATTTGCTTCTGAAAGGTCTCAGCCTTGAAATCCATATGGAGCACTTCCACTCTGCACACACTGCGTTGCCATGAGTTGTAACTGACTCAGTGGTAACTTCACAACAAAACAGGATGATTATTTTAAAAGTCAGTGTGTAATTGGTAATTGAAATGTTTCTGTTTTTTCCAGTATAATTTATTATAACATGTACAGATCAACATGCGGGCTGTGGCTATGGTCACAGGCTTTGGAGTCAGGCAGACCTGCCTACGTTTCAGTCCTAACTTGACAGTTTTATCGCTAATGTATAACAATTTTTTTTTTTTTTTTATAATAATGGTTCAGATATTTACCTTCTCTAAGCCTCACTTTCTTCATTTGAAAAAAAGGAGATGATAATACCAAACCTACCTGGGTGTTGTAAGGATTAATTTATGTTCTAGAGGTTTAATAAAGCTATTAACACTATGGGCAAGTACTTGAAATTGTTAGCTGTTTTTATGAGCTTTGACAACAATTTTAGAAAAAAGATCAACCTTTTTTATTTAGAGAAGGAAGAATAAGACGCATCAATATATTCTTCGTAAAGCAACACATCAATATATTCTTTGTAAAGCAACAGTACTCCTCCTAATGGTCTTTTACTTTTGTTTTTAATGTTTTTTACAGGTTCTTGAGTCCTGAATTCATCCCTCCAAGAGGAAGAACAAATCCTCTGAAATTTCAAATAGAAAGAAAAGATATGTTAGAAAGGAGGAAGGTACTCCACATTCCAGAGTTCTATGTCGGTCAGTAAGAGCTGGGTACTTTTGTTATTAGTGTTTGAAGGGTTATGTCTTGGTTTCTTTGTGCTGTTGTAACAAATCCCACAAGTGAGTGGCTTTAATGAACAGAAATGTATTTTCTCACAGTTCAGGAGGCTAGAAGCCTGCATTCAGGGCGCTGGTTCTGGGGGAACGCTCTCTCTCTGTTGACTCTGCAGGAAAATCCTTGTCTCAGCTTTTCGAGCCAGCCATCCGTGGAGTTCTGAGCTTGTGGACTGATCTTCCTCTACTTTTGGTCTTCCCTGTGTCTGCCTAATTCTGTGCCTAATCTGCTCTTTTGTTCTGTTGCTATTCATAACGTTTTCACTGGCTAATTCTTTTCAGAAGTAGGCTGCTGGGTCCTTCTTCCTAGTCTGCCTTAGTCTGGAAGCTCAGCTGAAACTTCTTGGCCATGGGTGACCCTGCTGGTATTTCCGGTGGCATAGCTTCCAGCATCACAGCAGCGTGCAAGCCCTCACAGTATGACAGACTGACAGACACTTAGTTTTTTTTATTGGGCAAATCGGCTGCAAAAGCCCTCTTCAAAGTGTTGAAAAGCAAAGATGTCACCTTGAGGACTAAGGTACGCCTGACCCAAGCTATGGTACTTTGAGTTGCCTCATATGCGTGCAAAAGCTGGACAGTGAATAAGGAAGCCTAAAGAAGAACTGACACCTTTGAATTGTGTTGGCGAAGAATATTAAATATACCATGGACTGCCAAAAGAATGAACAGATTTGTTTTGGAAGAAGTATGACCACGATGCTCCTTAGAAGCAAGGATGGCGAGACTACGTCTCACGTACTTTGGACATGTTATCAGGAGGGATCAGTTCCTGGAGAAGGACATCATGCTTGGTAAAGGAGAGGTCACTGAAAAAGAGGAAGCCCCTCAACGAGATGGAACGACACAGTGGTTGTAACAACTGGGCTCAAGCATAGCAACAATTGTGAGGATGGCACAGGACCAGGCAGTATTTCATTTTATCATGTCTAGGGTTGTTATGAGTCGGAACTGAATTGACGGCATCATTAACAGCAACAATCGACTCTTCTAGATCTTAAAAGTGATTGGTTTAAAACACGCCCTACACTGATAAGACCTCATTAGCATAGCAAAGAAAACCTTGTTATCAAATGAGATTACTTCCATAGGTATAGGGGTTAAGATTCCAGCACATATTTTGTAGGGACACAGTTCAGTCCATAAGTTTAGTTTTCTTGGCATGAAGAAGATTGTTTTTCACATATCTGGATTTTACACTTATTAAGTATTTATTCATAATATGGGAATATTTAAAGAAAGTTAAGAAGAAATTACTTAGAAATGCTGTATTTTGTTTCTGCATCCCATATAAAAGTTCTCTTTTGAATTGGTAGGAAGCATACTTCGTGTAACTACAGCAGACCCTTATGCCAATGGAAAAATGAGCGAGTTTCTGGGGATTTGCATCCAGAGATCAGGAAAAGGACTTGGAGCTACATTTATCCTTAGGAATACTATTGAAGGACAAGGTGGGTTTCATTTCATTATTTTGCTTTTCTAGAAAATGTTATTGAGATTCTTTTCTGTTTTCTTTATTCTAGAATAAAACCAAAACTCACTGCCATTGAGTCAATTCCAACCCATAGAGACCCCATGGAACTTGAAAGTGAAAGGGGACTCTAGGGGAAGACATGGCAGTGTTCCTCATGAGCCTGTGGCCTTAGAATGGTATGAAAACTGGTTATTGACTATGGTTGGTCTGCTTTCTCTTGAAGGCTTCCTCCCCTGCATTGATAACAGCTGTTAGAGGTAGACTCCTCAAACCATGGTAACACCAAGGAAGGAGATAAGTGACTACAAAGCAGTGTGGGGGCTTTCACATTAGGATGGATAACCCATGAGGATATTGAGATAGCATAATGATGTCCTCATGGGTTATTTACTGGAACGAATGCCCCCATTTTGCTTATATTCTGACACAAAACAGGCGCCGCAGTCATCACCCCCGTTTTATAAGACTTGGAGGCATTTCTTTACAAATTTATGTCACATTTCCTACGTGCAAAACCCTATGCCGGTTCCCTTTTGAAACAGTTTTTACCGTAGTGTGAGGCTTATACAGGAATCTGGACTTATATTAAGAATATGTTTTCTTCTCTTTTTTAAGGTGTTGAGATTTGCTTTCAACTTTATAATCCCCGAATTCAGGAGATCCAAGTGGTCAAATTAGAGAAACGGCTGGATGACAGCTTGCTGTACTTAAGAGATGCCCTTCCTGAATACAGCACCTTTGATAGGAACATGAAGCCAGTAGCACATGAATCAGACCAAGAAGTTCCTGTGAATCAGGTATAGGAGGGACATTTAGAATTGGAAATGCAACTATAAAATAAGAAAGAAATATCCTTAATGAAAACTGAGGAAGATTTTTACTTACATCTCCTAGCCTAATTATTCCTCTCCTTCTGTCTTCCTTAGCTGAAAGTAAAAATGAAGCCTAAGCCCTGGTCCAAACGCTGGGAACGTCCAAAATTTAATGTGAAAGGAATCCAGTTTGATCTTTATTTAACTGAAGAACAAATGAAAGAAGCTCAGAAGTGGGGTCAGCCTTGGCTTGAGTTCGATATGATGAGGGAATATGACACTTCACAAACTGAAGCTGCAATATGGGGTGAAATCGAAGCATCGAATAAGTCCTGATTCTGCGAATCAGTTTGGTGACTCAGAGGATACACTGACTCTTCAGAAGATGTATTTAGAGGCCAATTTAATTTCATTTATAAGAACATAGTCATTAAATCAGTAAGCATTTCATATTTGACTAGTCCTTTTTTTTAAAAAAAAATGAACACACCAGTTTATTACTTTAAAAAGAGACACGTATATGCCAAGTGGCCCAGGTGTCCATTCTCTTCCTGGAGACGAAGCTACAACAGAAGCCAGTTCGTCACCAGGAAGCTCTTCAGTGAGCATGGAATCTGAGCAAGAGGAGCGGAGAGGATGGTTTTTTAAAAGCTGTGAAATAAATACAGAACATAAGTACAGTATGATTTAGAGAATAATAATAAAATGAACGTTTATGCACTCACCACCAGGTTAAGAAATAGAACTTGTAGTATATATGAGAAGACTCCTGTGAGTCCCCCGTTGGATCCCACCCTCTCCCAGATGTAGGCACTGTCCTGATCTGGTGTTACTCATTCCCTTGCTTTTCTTTTTTCATTCTGAAAAACGTGTTAGCAAGTATAAAACAGCAAAATTCTCATCATTACATGAAGGCTTCTGGGAGAACAAAACAGAGTCTTTGGGTCATAGTCTGGCTTCAGCTTCCCTAAGAATTTACCAAAGTCGCTTTTGGGGAAGTCCATCAATAAGGTCAAGTCCATCGCTAAGGTCATGACTCAGCCCTGCTTTACAGAGGCTCACCACAGTCAGGGCATCTGACTACAGTGGGGACTAGGTAATGAGTCTGACCGAAATACGGTCAAAGGAAGTAGACTGAATCAAACTCTAGCTCTTAGGGGTAAGTCAGAACAGTACATTTGTGGGCTAATAGGAGTGTCCATGCTGGTCCATGAGCTGGGCGTGAAATGAAAGCTGGGACATAATCACACATGGTCTGACCGAGCCTAGAGATCACTTGGACCAGGATCACCTGGGCGTGCTGCTCTTCAGGTTGAAACGACAGTGTAGTAGTAGCATGGATCTTGGATGTGCCTCGGTGTCAATCTGTTTTCATCCACCGTGGTGGGTACTTGGTGAGCCCTTTCAGTGTGATAGCGTAGGCTTTGGTTCCGGGAAATGGTTTGTGTCCAATGATTTCCTCTCTGCTGCTGCTTTGTGGAGCTGTTACTTGGAAGTTGGCTCTCCAGGACTGAATCTAATTTTCTTTTTTTTTCATCTTTGCTTTTTAGCACCTGAACTTAAAACTCTTTGGTATCATGTTTTAAAATCTCAAGACCCCTTTTTGATTCCTAAAACTTTTTTTTTAAAATATAGTACCTTTTTCTTATTTTATGTTCTTGTCTGTGGGTTCATTCTCTTTCCTCTGAGAATATGCATGATAGTGTTTGTTTTTGTTTTTTTAAATTGTTCTCCTGAAGCATCTGTTTCCTTCACATTTTTGTGTTCAGTCATTTCTGTTTTTTTATGTTTTAGGCTTTTTCAGGACATTTGATAATCCATGATTTATGGAGGATTAAAAAGCTGATTGTAAACTTTGGATTTGTGGAAGGGGGTTTCTAAGGTTATCTGGGTGGGCCTTTTTTGGGAGTCCCGTCCTCCAGTGTCTTTTGGTCTGGTCACATTCTCTAGAGAAGAGGCCTCCAATCTTCTCAGAGGGCAAGGGTCGGTCTGCCAGTGTTCTGGGGGCTATGTGCGGCAAGAAGGATGAGATCTCTTTCGCACTCTGCATGTATACAGCCATTCTGCCCCTACCACCCTGCCCAGCTTTTGGCTTAGTACCTGTACGTGCTACAGTGCCTGGTATTCCCCGCAGTTTAGAAAACCTGTTTTTAACCTCTCCAGAGAATAAACCTCTGGACTTTAGCTGGTGTGGAAGAGGGGTGGCAGCCAGTGGTAGGCAGTGGGGGAAGGGATCTCAGGGAATTAACTCTCCAAATAGTTTGACCAGGTTCTTATTTTAACCACCGTCCAGTTGCTGCCACCCAGTTGCTGAGGTCCTGGAGCTGACAGTTCTCCAGCCTTTGGACAGTTCTGAGGGGTGAGTTGGGTTGAGTCTCACAGTTCTCTGCTGCTGGTTTGATTTGCCTTTCTCAAGTCTGCTGGTCTAACCATATGCTTTTCAGCTTTCAAAATTGTGTTCTGGTTGTCTTTTGTCCTCTTCTGCCCTACCTTGTGGTTTTATGACTCGTTCATATGATTTTCAATGTTTCATACTGGCTGTATCTTGTCCTGTTCTCTCCTTCCTTGTGGTTTTGTCTTTTTCCCTATAGTATAATTTAATGACCATTTGAATAATTCATCTGACAAATTAATACATTTAGCTATTTTTCCAGTAACATTTCTTCTCAAAAAGAAATTTTCAGATATTAGCTGTTGGTGTTCTCAACATTCAGCTGCTTCCTTGATCGTTTTCACTGATGTTACATGGCCATCTAGTTACTTTGAACAAGCAACAGGATACCGTCATTCACTTATTTAGATGACTTGCTGAGAAAGCCACTCAACATTCTAGAGCACGGGCAAACGTGTGATCAGCTTATAAGGACACGTTCTCATAACAACACCCAACTGGTCATGTTTTTCACTCTGTATGGTTCTCTTTAAAATTGCTGGGAAATCCTTCCCCCAGGAACAAAGCAAATCTTAATGCATTAAATGTGTTGTTTTTAAATGTCTCTTTACTGTTGTGATGGGACAGTTAGTAGCTTAAAGCAAATAACCCAGTGAGTCTTGTATAATTCACAGTGTTCAAAATGTTAGACGTTTTTCCCATTAGAAAGATTAAAAGAAAAGAGATCCAAGTTTTGAAGTTTCGGGGACAGGCTATTCCATTAGAGGGACTCCTGTGTCCCAGACACCGTGTGAGGTATTTCACATCTCTCAACATTCACAGCAACCTTGTGAGAGGTGCAAGCAACTTCTCTCAAGTGGCACAAGCTGGTGGATAGGTGGCTAGGCTGATGTTAAAACTCATACGTATTTGAATCAGAACTCTTAAAGTCAGTTTTTAAAAAGTCTCCAGACAAATCAGAATATTTGGAGGGGGGTGAGGGATGGGTGTTAGTATTTTTAAAAAGCTCCCCATATGACCAATGTATAGGTAGAATTGAGAACAAGTGCACTTAACGTAAAGAGCCATGGTGGCACAATGGTTAAGTGCTCAACTGCCGACCAAAGAGTTTGCAGTTTGAGCCCACGAGCTACTCCACGGAGGAAGTTGTGGCGGTCCGCTTCCCCAGAGGTAACAGCCTCGGAAGCCCTATGGGGCAGTTCTACTGCGGCCTGTGAGGCTGCTGTGAACCAGAATCGACGTGATGGTGGTGGATTTCCTTTGGGCACTTAACATACTGCCTGCTGTAGGAACAGCAGAATGGAGGTGAAATTCAAGGTAGGTAATTTTGCTCCAAATTAGCTAAACAAAAAAACCCCAAACCCATTGCTGTCGAGTCGATTCCAACTCAGTGACCCTATAGGGCAGGGCAGAACTGCCCCACAGGGTCTCCGATACTGTAATCTCTGCAGAAGCAGACTGCAACGTCTTTCTCCTGCAGAGCCGCTGGTGGGTTCAAACCACCGGCCTTTCGTTTAGCAGCCAAGCATTTTAACCACTGCGCCACCAGGGCTCCTAGCTAAACAAAGTGCCCGGGAAATGTGGTTCAGTCAAGGTAGTAGGGTGACCAATTTGCTGGAGACTTACCATTTTAGCCCTGAAACCCTACCTGAAAAACCCTTCAGTCTTGGGCAAACCTGGATGGCTGGTCACTTTACAAGGCAGTTATTTATGGAATTTAATTATCTTGAATAGCTTTTTATTATTTTTAAATCGTAAATGTGTTCCTGAAAATTCTAGCACAACAGGAAATGGTAACCCTGTGTATCCCTTTATGACTTTAGCCTTAATGCTTCTAGGAACATCCTGCTCTTTTCCACGCAGTTTCTATCAGTGGTTCCAACTTCTTCCATGCACAGAGCCCTTAGTTTGCAGAGTTTTAAGGGCACCCCCTAAACCAAAGGAAATACCAGTTCCATTTATTAAGCACTTTGGCCCAAATAACCTAATATTTTTTAAAAAATGCGCAGAATTTGAAAGCATCCTTAAGTCACAATTACTAATGAGATGTGGGTGGGTGCCTGTTGGCTGCTACACAGCTTCTCAAACCTTGGAATCAGGTTGGATACCACCATTCATTTCCTGTCCCACATGGGAGTTCACGTGCTACCCACTTTTTATCACGATAACCTCTAAAAATCTAACTTCACAAGTACATATTGTCTTTGAAACAAATGCAATATGATCTTGTGTTGAAACTGAACTAGCTTGAGTTAGTACCTGTGGGTTCTGACCTGCGAAGTATGCTGTCTCCCTTGAAAATTTAAAATACCCCTCAGTGTCCCTGTCAGGTCACCTTGGCTCAGAGTTTGGGAACTGTGGTTTTGTATGCGTTCTGCCATGCAGCCACATACGTGAAAATGTTCAAGTAGGCAGTCGTCCTTAGTGCTCTTCAGACATTTAATAAAAGCATTAATTCATTTCTCTGGACCGACTCTGTAAGAGTTAAATGTTTAGGAGAGTATCTTTATGGTCAGTATAGTTACATGCTTGTCGTACGCATGTATCTGGTTAGCGGGTCATACTGAGTTATTAGCATGGAACAGTCCAGGGCAGTGATTCTAAGGCACAGCTCTTTATGAGAGTTTGTTGTATCCTTTAGGTTTGGGCAGGAAAAGGGTTAAGAATCACTGGCTTAATTTACTGTGTATGTTAAAATGCTCCTAGGATATCCGTATCAGTTCTCTGACGACCTTTGAAACCAGTATCATGGAGGGCAATCAGTATGGTCAGTGGTGCCCAGACCTGTGGTAAGATGGTCAGAGATTGTTTACTATTCCAGACACTTGTCTGACCTACATGGTGTTTTTTTTTTTTTTTTTTTTTAATTGAGGGCTAATTTATATACAATAAAATGTACAGATCTTAGGTGTTCTTAGATGAGTTTTTTTTTTTTTTTTTTTTTGCCATTTCAATAAGAAATGTAATTGTTTAAAAAAAAAAATCCAAATGCTGGCATTGCATTGTCCAGAAAATATAACTGGTTTATTCATAATTGTTATAAAGTTGAACTGCTGACACTTGTTCACTGCAACATTTTGACTTGCATTAAGGCTTCATGTCCTTGCATTTCTATGAAGACTTCATACACAAATGATAAGGCAAGAACTGCCAGTGCCTGATTTCTGTCCCGTTTTTCCATTTGTGATCATAAACTTAGGTGCATTTTGACCCCGTGGGTGTGTGGAGGGCGAATCTAATGTTCAGAACTATCAGGGAGAAAATGTTTATTTCTTTTAAAGAATGAAATGTTTACCATCATAATGAATTCTTAAGCATGTTCTCCATGTATGCGGCGTGCGAGCTGTATGTCTTTTGGCATAACCGTTACATGTCTGGCCTGGATAGCAAGCAGGTTGGTGTCTTCAAAAAGGCCAACCTCACATGCCTCCTGCAAAGCACAGCTGTGTTCTAGAAGCGCAGATCTATTTTGAAGTCCTGAGCAACTTCTCGCACCAGACGCCGTAAGGGAAGTTTGGGCATCGGAATATTAGATAACATCTGATTTCAGAGTGCCACAGTGCTAGGCCTGTGACCATGAGGTTTCTTCATCCCTCCAGTAGAGGGCGCACTTGCCAGCCAGTGTCCTGTTGAGTGCCTCGCCACTGGTTGATCTGCGGGCAGTCTGCTTTGGAGCAGCCAGGGTACAGAGACCGCCTCACTCACACCCGTCTTTGGCGAGAGCTTGGCGAGCTAGAGCCTCTGCTTAGGGGAGTTTGTAACAGCTGAATACATCTGTGAACCCACCAAACAAGACCTAGAGCATTCTCATCGCCTCAGAAAGCTTGCTTGTGTCCCTTTCCATTCCCCCATCACCTTAGTTTTGTCTTATATTTAACATAAATGGAATAATACAGTGTGCTTTCTTTTGTATCTAACGTGTTTAATCATATTTTTGAGATTTTTGTTACACACATTTATAAAACCAGTTGCCCTTGATGGATTCCGCTGTCAGACTAGAGCCACTCCATAGGGTTTTCAGTGGCTGATTTTTTGAAAGTACATCACCAGGCTTTTCTTCCAAGGCACCTCTAGGTGGACTCAACCTTCCCCCACTAACCTTTCCGTTCACAGCTGAGCATGTTAACTGTTTGCACAACCTAGAACAGCTAGCTTTGGCTGTTTTAGGACTTTTGTATTTCCACATAAATTTTTAAAAATCAACTTATTTTTCCTTGGCAAACCAAAAAAAAAAAAAAAACCCAAACCCACCGCCATCAAGTCGATTCCGACTTATAGCAACCCTATAGCTGATGGAATTTTAAGAGAAATTGCATTGAATCTATAAATCAATTTAGGGAGAATAGACATCTTAGCAAAAATTAGTTTTCCAATTCATGAATACATCATTTTTCAATAAAGATTTTCTCAGTAAAGTTTTGTTGTTTTCAGCGCAGAGGTCTTACACGTCATGCTAAATTTGATCCTAGGGATTTGATGTTTTTTGATGCTACTGAAAATGTAATTGTTTTTAAAATTTAACTTTCCAATCAGATCAGTAGCATGCTCCTGGCTTTGATTTTTGTACCCCGTGACCTTCACTGATTAGTTCTGGTAGTTTTTTTTTTGGGGGGGGGTGAGGGGGTAGATTTCATGAGGTTTTCTGTGTAGACAATGTCATTTGTGAATAATGACTTACTCCTGTATTTCAATCTTTATGCCTTTTGTTTGACTTACTGCATGGCTAGGACCTCCCAAACAATGCTGAATAGAAATGATGTGAGCAGACATCCTTGCTTTTTCCCGACCATTAGGAAAAAGGATGTAATGTTTCACCATTAAGTATGTTAGGTACAGATGTCTTTGACAGATGCCCTTTATCACAGGAAGAACTTACATCCCTAGTTTGCCGAGTGTTTTATCACAAGGGGGTGATGGATTTTGTCAAATGCTTTTTATGTATCCATTGAGATCATCATATAGTTTTTCTCCTTTATTCTCATGTGGTGAATTACACTGATTGGCTTACAAATGTTAAAGCAACCTTGCCTTCCTAGAATGAACTCTATTTGGTCATCATGTATTATCTTTTTTATATGTTGTTGGATTCAACTTGCTGATATTTTGTTAAAAGATTTTTATTTTTGTGTTCATGAGGGACATTGGTCTGTCATTTTCTTGTAATATCCTTTTCAGGTTTTGTATCACGTACAGTATTTCTCTTTTTTTTTTTTTTTTTCATACAGGTAAGTATTTTGTTAAGGGCTTAAAAAATGCATACACACTCCACCGTGAGGTGCTTTAGCGTCGCTATGAGTTGGAATCCACTCGACGGCAACTTTTTTTTTTTAATAGCCATTATGGAAAAAATAGCAAGAAACAAACAAATCAAAAAAAACCTACAAAAACGATCATGTTTGATTCTGGAAAAATTTCTCATTATTTATGTGAACAAAAATCTGAAACTAGGGAAAAAGCTAGGATGTGAGATGGGCTGCCAATTCAAAGTTTTATTCTTGCTAGTTGTGTTCCTTTTCTTTATTCCATTCACTTCATTAAAAAACAAAACAAAACAAAAC
Organism: Loxodonta africana; assembly: GCF_030014295.1. NCBI lineage: Eukaryota > Metazoa > Chordata > Mammalia > Proboscidea > Elephantidae > Loxodonta > Loxodonta africana. Next base: position 30,801,356 of record NC_087356.1, read on the forward strand.
CCGTTGCCGTCGAGTCGATTCCGACTTATAGCGACCCTATAGGACAGAGTAGAACTGCCCCATACAGTTTCCAAGGAGCGCCTGGCAGATTCAAACTGCTGACCTTTTGGTTAGCAGCCATAGCTCTTAACCACTATGCCACCAGGGTTTCCTTCTTTCATAGTAAGAACAACAAAAAAATCTGCACTAAGGATTAGGCAAGTTTCCAAATGTTTTTAAACATCCTCGACTATAGTATATGACGTAAAAACCGTGAAGTTCAAACTCCAAGTATAATGAAATGTAATGAAAAACTATTAGAGTAGTTTAAATTGCCCTGTAGTTTTGAAAGCAGTTATGGTATTTTTCGGTCTAAGAAAAGCAAGAGAAGTCTCTCAGCTCTACTTAAAAATGTAAGGGAATGCATCTGACGTTATCTTTAACTAAAAATTCAAGAGTCAGAGAGAAATTTCCAAATGTGCACTTTAATGGTAAAAAAATACAAATTCCATATGCAATGAAGTATTTGTTTCCATTTATGTGCAAAACATAAAGCTGTATGTACACACACACATACACATATTTTTGGAAATGGAAAAAGTATGAAAATATAACACTAGAAAGAAAACAGTCGGTACCTGAGAACAACAGCTGTGAGGGAAGGCTAAATGCTTTTCTGCAATGCTTTCAGTTTTCTAGAGGAGATTGTATTCCTGTATAATTTATGTAATTAAAATACATTAAAAAAAAAAACCCTTCACACTAGTGAATCAGGGGTCTTCATTACATAACACAGCAAACTGTTAAAACACATTATATGTGGCCTCAGAATTAAAGGTAACAATGTCAGAGGCCACATGCTCAAATCCTGCAACCTAATTCATTATCTTTGAGGGGGGAGGCAAAAATTTACAGAATACATATTTAAGAGTTACCCTTGAATTATTTAACAAACATTTTTTTAAAAAAATTACTAGTATTCTCTTATCCGGAAAAGTTTTAATTTCTTTGCCTCAACTATATGAACATTTTATCAGAGAATGAACCCCACACTCTAAGTATCTAAATATACCTGTTTCGTTTCTAAGCCTATAACTAATGACAAAATATTTTTGCACCAATAAAATCTGCAATAAATTAAAAAAAAAAAAAAAAGCATTGCTGGTGGAAGCTTACTGGCACTCTCTCACACATAAACCCAGAAAAAACCCAGTGCCGTAGAGTCAATTCTGACTCATAGAGACCCTATAGGACAGAGTAGAACTGCTCTTACACATGGGTTGGGAAAATAAATTGGTACAGATTTCTGAGGGGCAATTTGACAATCATTAATTATCAAAAGCCTTAAAATGCCTTAATCAATATGCTTAGCAGCTAATTCATTCCAATTAAGATGCCATTTCAACTTCTTTTTTGTAAATAGAGGTTAAAATGGTAAGAACTAGAAGTCTAAGTTTCTACAGGTCAGGGTGCTAGATTTATTATTTGCATGCTCATCTAAACCAAAACAGCTACAAGCAAGGTTTCTTCAATTCCTCTTTTCAACTGGAAAAGAATCAAAGAGAAACATGTTGCTTGTATGTGTTTAATTCTTTCAAACACCTCAGCCTCAGACTCTCACGATACCAGCAGGCAGAATGAGAAAGTAGGGAATGGAGGAATGAATGGAGACTTGCCTTTTTTTTTTAAGCCAATCCTCCACTCTATAACTGGAAACAAAAAAGAGGGATAAACTGCCTTTCAAGCCAGAAACTGAGTTTGACTATATTAAAATTTCGCTTTTAGTATTCTTCCATAATAATTTACTCAAACTTCTTTAATTAGTGATCTAAGATGGTCTAGGTGGTATTCTTCTATGAAGGATTCTGCTTGATTCAAAGCTTTTATTTTCACCAGAATAAGAATTATTTCTTTCACTTCATCCCTAAAGAAAAGAAAACAAACCTAAGTGTGAAGGCACAGTGGTCAATTCAGAACCTAATCACCAAAAGCTAATCTAAAACAAAAGCTTTACCTTAAACCAATAGCTACAAGTAGCATAAAATATAGAGATGCTGCCTTCTCCACATAATTATAAACTTCAAAAACGAACCAGTAATGGATATATTCTGGCAAATTTCAATGTGAACGACTGTAAAAACTAGAAAAGCACAGAAATTTAAGCAGTGGTGTGCCAGAACAAGCTAAATCATAGTGGGAACCATGGTGATCGTATTTATACCACAGACACTGGCAAATGCTACAATTCTGTTCTGTTTTGTTCCCCCTGGAGAACATCACTATATTCAAGTCCCTAAACATCTGGCATTTTTAAGTAAGCAGTTATTCAATTTCATGCATTTAATTTTTTCCCTTGTTGTTTCTGTTACTGACTTCTAGTTTTATAGTGTTATGATCAGAAAAGATGCCTTGTATTATTTCAGTGTTTTTGAATTTATTGAGGCTGGCTTTGTGGCCTAAAATATTGTCTATTCTGGAGAATGACCCATGTGCACTGGAGAAGAATGTATACAGTACTGCTGTTGGATGGAGTGCTCTATATCTGTCTATGAGGTCAAGTTGGTTGATTGTGTTATTTCTATCCATCATTGAAGGTGGTGTGTTAAAGTCTCCTACTATTACTGTAAAACTGTTTTTTAATTTGGTTAGAGTTTGCTTTGTGTATTTTGGAGCTGTCACTGGGTGCACGGATATTTTTTATGGTTATGTCCTCTTGGTGGACTGCCCCTTTAATCACTATATAATGCCCTTGTTTGTCTCCTATAATGAATTTTGACTTAAAGTCTATTTTATCAAAATTATTGGCATTCCTGCTGTCTTTTGGTTACTCTTTGTTTGATATATTTTTCCACCCTTTGATTTTATTTTTTTAATACTATTTTATTGAATTTTTTGAGAACGTTTATACAGCAAGTTAGGTTCCCATTTGACAATTTCCATGTGAATTGTTCAGTGATGTTAGTTATATTTGTCACAACGCGTCAAGATTCTTTTGTGTTCGGGTTCTTCCCTTTCCAGTACTTTAGCTTCCCTACCCCCTTATATCTTCTCACTGTTGATATGTTGGTTTCATTGTGATGATTTTTAAATAGGGGATAGGCTCAGTTCTAGGTTTAAAGTGTCTCAGGGTGATAGTGTCAGGGAATCCTCTGTTCTCTATTGCTGCAGTTTGTCTGGCTTCTTCTTTTTTTTTTTTTTAATAAAAATTTGAGTTCTGCTCTGTATTTTTCTCCCATTCTCTCCAGGACCAACTGTTGTGACCTCGGTCAGAATGGTCAGTGGTGGTAGCTGGGTACCATCTAGTTCTTTTGGTCTCAGAGTAGATGAGGTCCTGGCTCAAAGAGACTTGCTCTTGTCTGCACTTTTGGTTCAGTTCTTACTGTTTTTCTCCTGGCAAGGAAAGATCTGTAGTTGTGTCTCAGATGGCTGCTTGTAAGCTTTTAAGAGCCCAGGTGCTACTCACTTCGCTACGATGCGGATCACGATTTTTGTGAATTATGTTATGCCAACTGATTGAGCTGGCCCGTAAGACTATGGGCCTAAGCCTTCAAACCCAGAAAACAAACATTAGAAGGTGTTTGGTTATGTCTGAGGAGTATCTGTATTTATCTCTTCAATAAATATCTACAGCCACATATTTGTATTTACATATACCTGTTTTTTATACATACTTCTATCTCTTCTCACCTATGTACGCATCTGTACCCACCTGTATACCAATTTGCCTATATTCATCCATATGTGTTCAAAAACTTTTTACTTGGGTTGTGCTATGCTCACTACATCCACATTTGGTGCCACTTTTCCCATCACCAAAAATAAGTAGTCAGTATAAAAAAAAAAAAAAAAATTTTTTTTTTTTTTATAGTATATAGTGTACTTACCCCACCCCCTCTCCTCTCTCTGGTAGCCACCAATGAACACTGGTCTCTCTATATTTATCTATTCTTGTCTTCTTATAAAAAGGGATCATACAATATTTGTCCTTATATGCTCGACCTATTTCATTTAGCATTATGCCCTCCAGGTCCATCCATGTTACGTTTCGTGGACTCATCATTCTTCTTTATGGTTCTGTAGTATTCCATTGTATGTATGGGCCACAAATTGCTTATCCATTCATTCACTGATGGGTACTTTGGTTGTTTTCATTCATTTGTTATTGTGCATAAAGCAACAATGAACATAGGTGTGCATATGTCTGTTCATGTCATTATTTTTAGGTTGTTATGAGTCGGAATTGACTCGATGGCAATGGGTTTGGCTTTTGGTTTTTAAGGCAGTCTAGGCAGAAGGAACTGGCAGTCTACTTCTGAAAAAAATTAGCCTGTGAAAACCTTATGAATAGCAGCAGCAGACTGTCTGATACTATGCTGGAAGATGAGCCCCTCAGGTTGGAAGGCACTCAAAAGATGACTGGGCAGGAGCTGCCTCCTCAAATCAGAGTCAACCTTAATGATGTGGATGGAGTCAAGCTTTCTGGACCTCCGTTTGCTGATGTGGCACAACTCAAAATATGAAGAAACAGCTGCAAACATCCATTAATAATCAGAACCTAGAATGTATGAAGTATTTATCTAGGAAAATTGGGAATCATCAAAAATGAAATGGAACACATAAATATCGATATGCTAGGCATTAGTGAGCTGAAATGGTATTGGCCATTTTGAATCAGATAATCATATAGGCTACTATGCCGGGAATGACAAATTGAAGAGGAAGACCAGTTAATACTATTATTCAGTAAGGCCAAAGATGAAGAAACTGAAGATTTTTACCAACTTCTGCAGTCTGAAATTGATCAAACATTATCAGGATGCATTGATAATTACTGGTGATTGGAATGCAAAAGTTGGAAACAAAGAAGGATTGGTAGTTGGAAAATATGGCCTTAGTGACAGAAATGACACTGGAGATAGCATGATAGAATTTTGCAAGACCAACAACTTCCTATCGCAAATACCTTTTTTCAACACCATAAGGGGCGACTATACACATGGACCTCACCAGATGGAAAACACAGAAATCAAATCAACTACATCTGTGGGAAGAGATGATGGAAAAGTTCAACACTGTCACTCAGAACAAGGTCAGGGGCTGACTGCAAAACAGACCATCAATTTCTCACATGCAAGTTCAAGTTGAAGCTGAAGAAAATTAGAACAAGTCAACGATAGCCAAAGTACAACCTTGAGTATATCCCACCTAAATTGAGAGACCATCTCAAGAATAGATTTGAAGCATTGAACACTCATGTCCAAAGACCAGTGAGTTGTGGGATGACATCAAGGACATCATACAAGGAGAAAGCAAGAGGTCATTAAAAAGACAGAAAGAAAGAAAAGACCAAAATGGGTGTCAGAAGAGACTCTGAAACTTGCTCTTGAACATCACGTAGCTAAAGCAAATGGAAAAAATGATGACGTAAAAGAGCTGAACAGAAGATTTCAAAGGGTGGCTCTAAAAGACAAAGTCAAGTATTATAATGACATGTGCAAAGACCTGGAGTTAGAAAACCAAAAGGGAAGAACATGCTTGGCATTTCTGAAGCTGAAAGAACTGAAGAAAAAATTCAAGCCTCCAGTTGCAATAGTGAAGGATTCTATGGGCAAAATATTGAATTGACACAGGAAACACCAAAAGAAGATGGAAAGAATACACAGTCACTGAACCAAAAAGAACTGGTTGACATGCAGTCATGTCAGGAAGTAGCATATGATCAAGAACTGATGGTACTAAAGGAAGAAGTCCAAGCTTCACTGAAGGCACTGGTGAAAAACAAGGCTTCAGGAATTGATGGAATACCAATTGAGATGCTTCAATAAATGGATGTGGTGCTGAAGTGCTCACTCGTCTACACCAAGAAATTTGGATGACAGCTACCCAGCCAATGGACTGGAAGAGATCCATATTCATGCCTGCTCCAAAGAAAGGTGATCTAATGGAATGTGAAAATTATCAAACAGTACCGATACCACACGCAAGTAAAATTTTGCTGAAGATCATTCAAAAACAGTTGCAGCAGTACATGGACAGGGAACTGCCAGAAATTCAAGCTGCATTCAGAAGAGGACAAGGAACGAGGGATATCACTGCTGATGTCAGATGGATCCTGGCTGAAAGCAGAGAATACCAGAAGGATGTTTATCTGTGTCTTATTGACTACGCAAAGGCATTTGACTGTGTGGGTCATAACAAATTATAGATAACACTGCAAAGAATGGGAATTCCAGAACACTTAATCGTGCTCATGAGGAACCTGTGTATCGATCAAGAGGCAGTCCTTCGAACAGGACTGGGGATACTGAGTGGTTTAAAGTCAGGAAAATGTGTATCAGGGCTGTATCCACTCACCATACTTATTTAAACTGTATGCTGAGCAAATAATCCAAGAAGCTGGACTATATGATGAACTACCTGTGTTATGCAGATGACACAACTTTACTTGCTGAAAGTGAAGAGGACTTGAAGCACTTACTGATGAAGAGCAAAGACCACTGAAGGTATGGATTACACCTCAACATAAAACAAAAATCCTCACACCTGGACCAAAAAGCAACATCATGATAAACTGAGAAAAGACTGAAGTTGTCAAGGATTTCATTTTACTTGAATCCACAATCAACACCCATGGAAACAGCAGTCAAGAAATCAGACAACACACTGCATTGGGCAAATCAGCTGCAGACCTCTTTAAAGTGTTAAAAAGCAAAGTTGTCACCTTAAGGACTACGGTGCACCGGACCCAAGCCATGGTGGTTTCAGTCGCCTCATACGAATGCAAAACATGTACAATGAATAAGGAAGACTGAAGAAGACTTGACGCCTTTGAATTATGGTGTTGACAAAGAATACTGCAAAAAGAACGAACAAATCTGTCTTGGAAGAAGAACAGCCAGAATGCTCCTTCAGAAGTGAGGACAGCGAGACTTTGTCTCACATACTTTGGACGTGTTATTAGGAGGGACCAGTCCCTGGAGAAGGACATCATGCTAGGTAAAATGGAGAGTCAGTGAAAAAGAGGAAAACCCTCAACAAGATGGACTGACACAGTTGCTGCGACAATGGGTTCAAGCATAACAAGGATCATGAGGATGGCACAGGACCGGGCAGTGCTTCGTTCTATTGTACACAGAGTCTCTGGGTCGGAACCAACTGGAAGGCACCTAACAACAACAACAACAACAACAGGGTATGTACCCAGAAGTGGGATTGCTGGATAATTTTCACTGTGTAAGTCTCTTATGTGCCTGGTTAGGTTTATTTCTAGGTATTTTACCAATCTGGGGGCTACTGTAAATGGTATTGTTTTGATTTCTCTTTTTGAGTTGTCTTAGTGTAGAAGAAAGCAACTGATTTTTGTGTGTTAATCTGTACCCAGCAACATTGCTATACTCTTCTATTAAATTCCAGCATTTTTCTTGTGGAATCTTTAGGGTCTTCCACGTACAGGATCATATCATCTGCAAATAGGGACAGTTTCCTTCCTTTCTGATTTGGATACCTTTTGTTTCTCTTTCTTCTCTTATTGCTCTGGCTAGGACTTCAGTACAACGTTGAATAAGAGTGGTGATAATAAGCGTATTTGTCTCATTCCCATTTTCAAAGGGAAGGCTCTCAGCCTTTCCCTGTTGAGTATAATACTGGCTGCTGGTTTTGCATATATGACCTTAATTATGTTGAGGAATTTCCCGTCTATCCCTATTGCGCTGAGTGTTTTTTTAATCAGGAAAGGGTGCTGAATTCTATGCAATGTCTTTTTTACATCGACCGATATAAGCATATGGTTCTTTTCCTTTGTTTTTAGTTATATGGTGGATTGCATCGATTTTCTAAATGTTGAATCACCCTTGTAATTCTAGTATGAATCTCACTTGATCATGGTGTATGATCTTTTTGCCATGCTGCTGAAGTCTGTTGGCGAGAATTTTGTTGAAAATTTTTGCATCTATCTTCATAAGGAATACTGGCCTATAATTTTGTGTGTGTGTGTGTGTGTGTGAAGGTTTTTTTCTTGTATCTATCTAGCCAATGGTTTGTCCGTTTTATTTATCCTTTCAAAGAACCAACTTCTGGCTTTGTTAACTCTTTCAATTTTTGTTTATTTCTGCCCTGATCTTTATTATTTCTTTTTTTCTGGTAGCTTTTGACTTCTTTTCCTTTTCTATTTGTTCAAGTTATTGGTTTAAGTTAATGATTTTGGATCTTTTTTCTTTTTTAATGCAGGCATTTATTACTATAAATTTATCTCTGAGTACTGCTTTTGCCGTGTTTTGATATGCTGTGTTTCTACTTTCTGATGATTCTAGAATTTTAAAATTTCATTTTTTCAAAATTTCACTTTTGATTTCTTCCATAACCCAATATTTTTTTAGTAGTGTTATTATTTAGTTTCCATGTATTTATTCTTTTTTCCTTATTTATCCTGCTGTTGATTACTAGCTTCATATGGTTATGTGGTCAGGGAAGTTGCTTTGTATGACTTCAGTCTTATTAAATTTGTTGAGGCTTGTTTTGTGTCCTAGCATATGGTTTTTTCTGGGAAATGACCCATGTGCACTGGAGAAGAATGTGTTGTCTGACGTTAGGTGGAATGTTCTATATATGTCTGTTAGGTTCAACTGGTTGATGATTTTATTTAAGTTCTCAATATCCTTAGTGATTTTTTAGATGTTCTGTCTACAACTGGAAGTGTTGTGTTGAAGTCCCCTGCTGTTATTGTGGTGTTGTGTATTTCGCCTTTCATATTAGTATTTGTTACACGTATTTTGGTGCACTGCTATTGGGTGCATATATATTTAAAATTGTTAAGTCTTCTTGATGAATTGATCCTTTTATTATCATGTAGTGTTCTTCTTTATCGCCTGTAATAGATTTTGATTTAAAGTCCATTTTATCTGATATCAGTATGGCAACCACGCTTTTTTGTTTACTGGTTGCATTATTGTGGCCGCCATAGGAGAGATTTCCTTTCATGTTTCACCTTTGATTGTTCCTTCTTCCCTTGGGATTTTGAGTGTTTTACTACCTTTTGTTGAACTGGGCCTTATTATTTTTGCTTTAAATTTTGTATTGTCTTTATTGTGGGAAAATTTTCTGTAGGGCCCTGGTCATGCCACCACCAAGCACCCGTCTGTCAAACGAAAGGCCAGAGCCTGCACCCACCAGCTGTCCCACGGGAGACAGATGTGGCAGCCTGCCTTTGCAAAGACTTACAACTCACTACCCCTTGAGGCAGGTCCTCTCAGTTCCACAGGTTCACTATGAGTGCGAAAGACTCAGCGGCTTGGTATCTTCTCCTGAGAACCACTAGATGGCACTCTTAGGTGTTGTCAGTGCTGATTCAGTTTGGGATGCTTGATCTCTGGAATGCAATATGCATGCAAGGAAGGGGGGGGGTATTAGCTAGTTGTAGATGCTCATATAGCGATGAGCCTTGTCTTTGCCGTGGCAAAGGTGGGGGGCTTTGTCTCTCCTGCTTTATGGTCGCCTGGGATCTGTAGAGCTCTAACTTATCTTCCTGCTTTCCATCCTTAGACTCAGTTTATGTTCTGCTCGCCTTGCTTGGCTCAGGGTTTGTCTAGTCAGTATCTCTGTCTCCTACTGGGGATTTCATAAAGTTGCCTTCCTGTGCTCCTTACATGGAAACAATGCTCACTTTGGGTCAAAATGGCCATGTTGTGCTAAGCTGGCTGGCAGGGCTCCTGTGGTCTGTAAGTCTCCTTGTTCACTGTTTTTTGAATTCCTTATCAGGTAGTTCTATTACCATTTCTTCTTCAGGAAGGTTTTCTGCTGCTTTCTTTCGCTCACTTGTTTGTGCCATCTTATCCTGTTTCTTCATGATTTGTTAGTATCTGCTGTCTCCTAGGCATTAAGGCGTGACTTCAGTGGTGTCTGTTGACTGGACTCACTAGTGGGTATGGAGGGTCACAACCACATGTTAGTCCTCTGTGGTTAGGCTCGTATGTCTTCCCTTAACAGACTGAGTAGAGGTGGGAGAGCCAGTTCTTTCCCTGATATTGAATGACAAGTGTTGGGTAGTCACAGTCCCTCCATAGCCCTTGTGGGACCATGGGGTCCTGGGTTCATGCTAGCAGTTAGTGTGTTCTCTGGAGGTCAGGCAAGATGTTTCTGCATCTGCTGTGAGCGAGTGCTACCCAAATGGACAGGGTAGGCCTGCTATGCATGCAAGAATTGGTGTCTCAGTAGGTGGTAGGGCATCAAGGGGCTTCAGTGCAAATGCAGACAGCCTGCAGGAACTGTTTGGGTATGGGACGTGTGACATTGTAGCTGGGTGGACATTGGATAAAGGCACTAGAATCTCCTGCTTGTTTTTTGGCAGAGGTGCAGAATGCGCCTGTCAGAATGTGACTGGTGTTGCCGATGAGGTGATGTGTCTGTCCAGCCGGTAACTGGGTGTGGGTGCAGGGAGTGTTCTTGTTGGTTACAGGTTTAGGCGCTGTGTGCATGCACTGCCAGTTGCTAGGTGGTCAGGGCAAGGGTGCACAAGTCACTGGGTGGGTGGCACTGGAGCCTGCACTGCTGGTTGCAGGGTGGGAGCACACCACACGCCGCTGATTGCTGGGTGTGTGGTATGATGGCATGAACTTTCAGTTGCTGGTGCGGTGAGTGTGGCACAGGAGGGCATGCCACAGATCACTGGGCAGGGGTGAAGGAGGGCACACTGTTGGTCACTGGGAAGGCAGAAGTGGGGGGAGGGGTAGCGTGTTCCCCTAGTCTCTGGCATAGGCACTGGGACACTCCCCACAGAGCGCAGCTGGCAATTAGGACCTGGCCCCAAGCAAATGCAAGGAGCAGGGGAGCTGTCCCGAGTCTGGTTGGGTGCGGGGGTCTCTAGTCACTGCTCCAAGGATCCTCCACTCCATGAGTACTACGAGTACTACCCACATGAATGATCAGGGACCTCTGCTGGTGAGCAGTTCTATCCCTATTTCTCCCCGCTCTATGTTGAGCTTTCACCTGCCTGCCTGCACTTTCCCTCCTTAGATTCAGTTTCTGTTCTGCTCATCTTGCTTTGCTCCAAGTTTGTCTACTCAGTTATCTCTCTCTCCTATTGGGGATTCTATGAAGTTACCTTCCTGTACTCCTCATATGGGAACACTGCTCGCTTTGGGTCAAGATGGCCATGTTGCGCCAAGCCTCCTGGCAGGGCTCCTACAGTCATTAAGTCTCCTCGTTTACTGTTTTCATTTAGTTTCTCCTTCTTTTCAGTGTTTAATCTAATCCTTCATACTTCTGTTTGCTGTTCTGGGTTCCCAGACTGTCATCTTTATCTGTTTCACTAGGTTTCTCAGTTCTTTGATGTTGGGGGACGGCACGGTATGTGTGACTAAGCGGCCATCTTGGGCTGTCTCAATATCTGGCATTTTTAATGAGACATCCAGGCCAGAAATCTAGCTACTATTGGGTAAAACATCAGGCTATAGACCTGTACTTAACAAATGCTGAGACTTAAAAATGGCTATGAAAATGAAAAACACATTTAAAAAAAAAAAGCTTAAGTGATTTTTGATTTAATAGTTTTAATTCTAAAACCCTTTGTATTATATTTTTCTGGAAGTGATTTAAAAAAGTACTTACATTTAAAGGTATAAACTTTTTAAAAAGACTTACATTTAAAGGTATAAACTAATACGCATGAGGTGTGAGAATAAAATAGCGAGCAACTGCAAGGGTCACACATGAAAATATGCACTAATTCTACAGTACTATGGAATCTCGAACAGATATGTAGAAATACGGGAAAAGTACAAATATTTCTTAAAATGGCTGAGAGCACAATAGAACCCTTGAATTATGCTTATCAAGATGAGAACAATGTACATATTACCTGAGTTCACTTTTAGATAATTTAAGTGCAGAATGCACTAAAAACTGGATGAAGTTTTCTAGCTGGGGAATAGATGTCCTCATGGAAGGATTTTCAAACCATTTTTCTGGGAAACATGATGCTACCTGTTAATAAAAACACATGGTTGGTTTACAATAATGAGTTATCATCTAACAATCTCATTTAACACTCGGAGTGATTATGCAAGCCGAATACCATTCCCCCCGTTTTATAGTTTATGGTTCAATACATTTTCAGAATTTTCCCTACTTGGTTTGTCAAGGGTTACATACTTTAAAAGAAAATATCACATTTTAAGGCTAAGAGCTTAAAATAGATTTTATGAAGATTCTCTAGTTGCACTTGTATTTCCTTCTATATTCTTTACTCCTGAGCCATTTTAAATCTGTATAGACGTTAATTTACAACTTAAAAAAAACAAATTTCCTAGACACAAAACTTTCAGTTAAACACAACTACTATAAAATATGTACATTCAGTATTATTTCAAAATAAGAAATTGGTTTTCTAGTATATTATCTATATACAAGGTTAAGGAGTCAAGTAAGCGGTTCTAAGATACACAGCATAAAAAAATTATTTCTCATTTTCTACTAATTTAATACAGTGTCCATGGCGGCAGGAGTCAACATACGTGAATTCAGTTTTTCTTTTTGAAAAAATTCACATTTCATCTGATCATCATCATCCTTAATACATGATTCTGTGGAAAATTTTAGTAAAAATAGAAAAATATTAAGGAGAAAAAAAAAAAAACCCAAAAAACCTTCCTCACAACAGAAAGAAGAAAAAAAGAAGGGTAAAAAAGGGAAGGAAAGAAAAATTTGAGATCATACCATTCACAGAAATCTTGGACAATCACACAGGTTATGCTGAGTTGACAAAATCAATACTTTATAGAAAATAGAAAGTTGGGAAAAAAGTAAAAATGTACCAAATATATAGAACTTTTATTTAATTTATATTATAAAATACATTAAAAATAAAGGTTTTGGAATGTATTCTTTCTAAAATAAATCTCATTAGTCAGCATTTAAAACATCTGATTAGTCAGCATTTAAAACATGCTTGGGGAAAAAAAGATTTACCCTATCCTATTCTTGAATCACCTTTTTTAATTATCCAGATAAAACACACTGTGACTGCCTAAGGCAGAAGGTCCTACAAGTTTTATGATGCAAACTGTATCTGTTTTAAAAAATTTTTAAATCAGCCCTTACTGGTCTTGCAACTGCTCTCCCCTTGTTCTGCATCCCAAGTCTCAATAAAATTCTCAAGCAACCATCCATCTTTTCCATAAATGATCCTGGAATTTAAAACCACATTTTCTTGTCCTGGTCTTCTAGCCATAGTTGTAGAGAGAGTGATGTGTAAATATACTTCCTGACCACCCTCATAGTGACAGGCGACTAAGCTGAGCCTTAAACCCAAAACATGGAAGATTTATAATTTTTAGTATATAATGTTTAAAACTGCATGATATAAAAACTATAGCCAGAACAATCACTGTTGACAGGAGTTGATACATAAAGTTTGTATGTCGTTTTTTTCAAAGTTTATATTATAAAGTATTTTCCTATATTCTTAAAAACTCTTCAACATGAATAGACTGTAACGTTTTTGGATATTTGGGTGGTTTCCAACTTTTATTGTAAATAATGCTGTAACAGATTCTTTGTACTTAAATCTATATGAGCATTTCCGAGTTTTAACTCAGGATAGATTCCTAGAAGTAAAATCACCAAGTCAAAAGGCAGGTATACATCATGCCAGAATATTCTGCAGAGCAGCTGTATCCTTCCTTCTATCGCTGCAGAAGACAGCTTCCCAGGACTTCTGCACTTCATGTTCTAGGGGACGGAGCCCCTGGAATGACGTGGGGCTGTTTCCTGGCATTTTTGACAACACTGGGAATTACAATTTTAATATTAACAAAAAAACTTTTGCCAACACTACAGGTAAATTTGCTATGTAATTTGCATTTCTCTTATTATTGGAAACCCTTGTGGTGTAGTGGTTAAGAGCTACAGCTGCTAACCAAAAGGCTGGCAGTTCGAATCCACCAGGCACTCCCTGGAAGCCTTATGGGGCAGTTCTACTCTGTCCTCTAGGGTCACTATGAGTTGGAATTGACTCGACGCCAGTGCGGTTTTTTTCTTATTATTAGTTCTGTTTATTTTATTTTTTATATGTTTATTTTTACTTACCCTTTTTTAAAAATACTATTTTACTGTGTTTAAGATGAAAAATGTACATAGCAAATTAGGTTCCCATTTAAAAATTTCTACACAAATTATTATTTTGGTTACGTTTTTCACAATATGTCATCATTCTCATTTATTCCATTTTGGTTGTAGCATTTCTAGTACTCTAGCTTCCTTGCCCTATTACCTTCTAATTTTTGCTTTTCAGTCATTTTTGAACTTTTAGTCTCCTATAGATGATTTTTAAAAAAGGTGATACTCTTTATTTTATCAGCCATTTTCTTATTATGCTAAAAGGTGACCTCAAGGGACAGTTTTGCTCTAAGGTTTAATGAGTATCTCAAGACAATAGTGTCAGGGAGTCCTCTAGTCTCAACTGGTCTAGTAAGTCTGGACTTTTGAAGAATTTGAGTTCTGTTTCACATTTTCTTCCCGTTCTATCAGGATCCATCTGTTGTGGCCCTGATCAGAATAGTAGGTAGTCTCAGGGTAGATGGGATGGTGGTTTGTGTAGACTCTTAGTCCTATAAACTACTTTCTTCACTGGGTCTTTGGTTTCCTTCTTTTTCCAGACGAGTACAGATCAATATCATCTTACATGGATGCTTGCAAGCTTTTAAGAGCCTAGACACTACTGTATTTTTACAAAAATAACACATTATACGTTTTGCCAATCATGCCCTCCCACTGTGAGGTATTTTCGCAAACACACTATGCTATTTTTTTTACGTTACTGGAAAAAATTAACATAGCACACTTACAAAAATATCTTGCAGGGTGGGGGGAGTGCGAAGTTGGCCAAAAAAAGTATAACACATGAGTTACTTGTATAAAAGTATGGTACTCAGCACACTGGCATGGAGAATATACATTTTATGAACTATACAAAAAAAAAAAAAAAAGCAAACCCACTGCTTGTTGAGTTGATTCCAACTCATAGCTACCGTATAGGACAGAGTAGAACTGCCACATAGAGTTTCCAAGGAGCACCTGGCGGATTTGAACTGCTGACCTCTTGGTTAGCAGCCGTAGCACTTAACCACTACACCACCAGGGTTTCCTTATGAACTATATTATGCCAATTAAGTGAGTTGTCCCACGAGACTATGGTCCTAAACCTTCAAACCCAGCAAACCAATCTCGTGAGGTGTTGGGTTATGTCTAAGACATATCTGTAACTGTGTCCTCTATGCATATCCTTTTTTGATGAACCGCCTCTTCCATGACTTTTGGCCATATTTAGTTGGAGTATTTGAAGTGTTTACTGATATGTAAAGGGCTTTTTATATTGTTTGGATTATAATCCTGTGAATTCTAATTTTTATTTTTCAGTTTTTCAACTTTCTTTTAAATTCTGCATTACAAAAAATTTCAAATGCATACAACAGTAGAAGGAATAGTATAGTGAGCTCCACAGTTTTAACAATGATCAACTTATCTCTGTTTTATGTTTTTATCCACTGAAGTTTTATATTTTTATTAAATCTATTTTTTTTTCTCTTCATATCTTCTTTTGCCTTTAGGTTTAGATAAGACTCCCTCACTCTCAGATATCATCATTTATTTTCTTCTTAGTACAGGATTTTAAAGTTTTCTTTTTTACGTTTCATTCTTTATTTCACTTGAAATTCGTATCGGTACAGATTGAGAGGTAAGGATCTAACATACTTTTTCATAAACATTCAACAGCATTTATTAAATAATTTTTCTTTCCCGTACTGGTGATGTTTCAAACCAGTGTACTAAGTCTTGGAATCCATGAGCGGCCAAATGGTTGGAGGTTCGAGTCCACCCAGAGATGTCTCAGAAGAAAGGCCTGGTGATCTACTTCCAAAAAACCGGCCACTGAAAACCCTACGGAGCGCAGTTCTGCTCTGACACACGCGGGGTTACCACTAGTCAGAGTCGACTCGATGGCAGCTGTTACTGGTACGCTCGTTCCTAAATACAGAGGGGCTGCTTCTGGTTTTCTAGTCTGTTCAACTCATTTCTATATTCCTGTGCCAGCGCCCCAATTTTTGTTATTTTGTTTTAAAACAGACTTTAACAACTGACTTTTAAAAAATGATAAAATTAGGATCAGTTCCTACACAACGTACCTCGTTGCACTTTTTAACAACATCTGGCCCAGGTGTGGCATTAAGGAGAGCTATAAGAAGGTAGCGATTTAGCAGCTTCCCCAATCCAAGCTCTTTCAAGGCCTCATCTCGGAGGAGTCCACTCCAAAGAAGAATGTTGCGGAAGAGCTAAAATAAAATATCAAATGAATACGAATCCTTTTCCCAAAAGGAAACTGTATTAATCTTTAAGAAACCTAACAGTTGGTCAAACACTTCTGCACTCTCACTACATTTAGCCCTGGTGGAACTGTCAATTTTAGAATTGATACAAAAACATTTCTGAACAAATACTTGATTCTTTCTGATTTTTATGTATTTGCTCATCCCATTGTAATTTTCTAGAATAACCAAAGTTATCCATCTCAAATAACTTCACTGGAGCCTTCCCAGATCAACAATTTGCCTCCCCTAATCCATCCTCTACCGGAGCCCAGGGACACTGGGTACGAGACTGAAAGACCCCAGGATTCATAAACGGCTGCCGTCAAAGCCAGTGCCACTGCTACCAATGAGTGACCTTGAGAAATCAATCAATGTTGAGAACTTCATTTCTTTGATATATAAGATTAATAACTGTGCGTTTGGATATAATTTGGGTAAAGTACTCATAATAAATTCTAATAAATATTGCTATATTATTTGTCTTTCCCTCCTCAAAATCCAGAACTTCCTGTGTATTTTATGGTGCTTTCCACTTTCTTTCCAGTGCTATAATATTACTCTAAGTGCTGAGCTACATGCAGTTTTACTAACCTGCAACTCTTCTTCACATTTCATGTCACTTGTTCATGTTGCTCCCACTTCCTCGAAAGTCTTTCCCCTGACTTAGCCACATGGCAAATACCAATTCACCCCAATGAAAACATTCTAGCTAACTGAAGTCACCCATGACCTTCTAAATGTCAAACCTAATAAAGGTTTTTAGTCTTTCTATTATTCTTTGTGACATTTAACACTCTTGTCTTCATTTTTGAAAATCTTCTCTTAACTTCCCTGAAGCTGCTGTCTTGTAATCATTCTGTGGTTCCTCTGAAGATCCCACTCTCTGTCCACCTCTCATGTCAGTGTTTTCCAAGGTTCCTGCCGTAGCCCTCTTCTCATGCTTCACCCAATCTCCTCAGAGGCTGTCATTCATGACTATGGCCCCGAACACTGCCTAAGTGGGCTGACTCCCAAATCTCCAGCCCACGTCTGTTCCCTGAAATTCAGATTCATAAATCCCATTGACTCCTGGACTTCTACACTTATATATCCCATTGACATCTTCAACGCCCTGTGTCCAAAACAGTTCTCACCTTTCCTCCCAAATCTCTTCTTCCTGCATTCCCTAAAATGTCCTCAAAGACTGGTAACCTGGCTAGCATCCTAATCTCCTCATATTGAATTAATTAGCCGTCAGGTCTTTCAATGCTTCATCCTCAACATCTTTTGAACCCATCTTCTTATCATCCCCATTGTCAATGACTTAGCTAGTGACTTTATCCTTTAGCTTTTCGACCAGGTGTTGGCCAACTATGGCCTGTGGGTTAAATGCCTGCTACCCACTTTGGTAGGGCCCATGAGCAAAAAATGAGTTTTACATTTTTAAGTGGTTGAAAAAAAAATTTGTTACATGTGACAATTATGTGACATTTAAATCTCAGTGTCCATGAATACAGTTTTATTGGGACACAGCCCTGTGCATTTGTTTATAGCTTCTTCCGCACCACAGTGGTGAAGCTGAGTAACTGCGACAGAGATGATGTGGACTATAAAGCCTAAAACATTTCCTATCCGGCCCTTACAGAAAATGCCTGCAAACCTCTGTTCTCTAATAAGCTGGATTTTTTTAAAATCTGGATTTTTTTTTTTTTTTGTAGTGGGTATTGCAGTTTCCTGCTTACCTTTAGACCTGACCAGAACTGTCTTTCTTGGAACTTTGAATGTGGTGATGTTTTGTTTTCTACAGCACTAATTTGAAATAAAGAGAAAAAAGAAAATGCAAAAAACTGTTAATCTTCTAGAACCAGGAATTAAAAAACTGAGTTTTTTTTTTTTTTTTTAAGCAACCAAATAGCCTTAATGGAAAATAAATGAAGGTGTTGGTGATACCTAGTGGTATCTATCAAAATGACAAACGCATGTGCTGCAAATGCCCCCTGTGGATATACTTGCACACATACAGAATGACATGTGTACAAGGTCGTTCACAACATCATCGCTGGTAATGGAAACCACTCATATGCTTATCAGATACATGTATATATACCCACTGCCAACAAATTGCTTCTGACTCACAGCAACCCTACAGGACAGAGTAGAACTGCCTCATAGGGTCTCCAAGGCTGTAATCTTTATAGAAGCAGACTGCCACATCTTCCTCCTGTGGAGCAGGTGGTGGTTTCGAACCACTGACCATTCGGTTAGCAGCCGAGGATAACCACTGTGCCACCATCAGTCTCAGTACATCTATATTATGAAATACTATGCAGCTTAAAAAAATGAAAAAAGTACTTAAACATGACATGAAAAGGTCTTAAAGATTTACTAAGTGAAAAAAGATACGAAACATTGGTTCCAGCCATTTACAGTACACATCCTTTTCTACAGAAAGCAAGGGCAAAATAAGATTATAGCAATTATTAGCATTTACTTGTATTTGCATGAAGGAATTCTAAAAAAAAAAAACAAAACAGTGATTATTATTGCATGTGTTAAGTATGTACACAAGGGAGAAGGGCAGAAACTGGGTGGACAGCAGGCAGGAGTAGGAGGGAGAAAGTCTTCATTATATAAATAAACACACGTTTGAACCATGTGAATGTATTACTTATCCAAAAAGTTATAAAACAAATCTTGCCAGAATTTTTGCTTGCAGACGTTTCTTCATGGTTTAAAACGTTAAATCTATCTAGCCTACCGAAAGATTACCAGTTGTTGTCGAATTGACCTGACTCATGGTGACCTGATGTGTGTCAGAGTAGAACTGTGCACCATAGGGTTTTCAATGGCTGATTTTTTTGGAAGTAGATCACCAGGCCTTTTTTTCTCATGCACCTTTGGGTGGACTTGAACTACCAACCCTTTGGTAAGCGCGGCAAACACGTTAACTGTTAGCACCACCCAGGTACTCCACTCAGAAAACTCAGAGGTTCCTTTCCTTGTCCCCCTCCATAAAGCCCTTCCAACCTCTGAGGAGTACCCACTGGATAACTACAGTTCATGAACCATTCCACTATAAACAGATGCTTTTTTTAGCACCTGTATGAACTTGTATCAAATACTACCTGTTTCCTAATTTAATGTGACTGCAGAATTCACTGATGCAGTTTCTGGCCCCTCAGTGGGCTTCTAGGCCTTATGCTGCGCTGCTTCTGTGCCAGTCCTGTTCTGTTCTGAACCGGTTCTTCATCCTCAACATCCTGTGAGGTAAGTACGAATTGTATCTCCATTTTACAGATGAGGACACTGACGCATAGCGAGGCCCCAGGTCAAATGGTGGATCCAGTCTCCATGATCTGTGTTCCTCGCCACTCTGCTATGCCACCTCTCATGTTCCTAACAGCTGTGTCACCAGGGCTCCTCATGTTCCCAGGATACCATAAGAAAAGTGTGTCTGCCAAATGCTAACCATCATTCCTGTCACACAGTAGGTGCCTGAGAAATATTATTTGAGATGTCAACTTGCATCTTAATAGAATATGTGTATCTGTGCTTTGAAAATATTTACATGGTTTCATTATATTCTTAAATAAATCTATATTACACGGATAGTTATTTCAACCAATCTAAAAATGAACAGCTCTTACCTCTTTGGATACAGAGGAATAAAAACGTCATCTTCTATTGCCTTCTTTATTCTTGAAACAATGGATTTAAGTAAGCCCTGTATATGAAAATTTGAAAAGTATAAATGATGACCATAGGTGGAAATATGTTTAACAACAAAAAAAAGTAATTTAACATTGGTATAATTTTTTTTTATAAGTTTGTACATGCACACAAAATCAGGTTTTAAAATAACTACTAACTAGTGTATGAAAAATCACTTTTATATGGACTTTCTCGCCATGGTCTTGTGACTCCTACAAAATGATTGTGTGGGACTACGCAAATATGGTATTGGCAAAGAATACTGAATATACTATGGACTGCCAGAAGAATGAACAAATCTGTCTTGAAAAAAGTACAACCAGAATGCTCATTAAAAGCAAGGATGGTGAGGTTTTGTCTCACGTACTTTGGACATATTATCAGGAGGGACCAGTCCCTGAAGGACATCATGCTTGGTAGAGGGTCAGTGAAAAAGAAGAAGGCCCTCAATGAGATGGACTGACACAGGGACTGCAACAATGGGCTCAAGCATAACAATGATTGTGAGGATGGCACAGGACCGGGCAGTGTTTCGTTCTGCTGTATATAGGGTTGCTATGAGTCGGAACTGACTGAACAGCACCTAACAACAACATCTGAGGCACTCATGGCCAGCCAGTGAGCGATAAAGAGGTGAAGTCACTTTGATGATGAGCAGCCCATAAGGTTGAATGCAAAGTGCTGAAAGAGGCCAATGATGCCAAGCTCAATGAAGTGATTCAAAAATTCGGCAATCTCATCATAATCTGTGCATAAAAGATTAAATTTAGGGAAAGTACAAAACATTTTAGAAACAGTACAAAAGGCGTAGGTCTTTTTGACTATGAAAGTTACTCTTGATCACCAAGACAACATGGAACAACATGCAAATAAGGTGTTTGTGGGCTACCAAGGGGACTGGATAGCTTGCTAATAATGCAAATAAGGTACATGGAACCCCTGTGAGGGGGGGACTATGCAAATAAGGTGAAAGGAACCCCACGAGGGGATTGGTCAGTTCTGCCATCTCGCCAGGCTTAAAAGCGAGCCAATCTCAGAGCACAGAGGAGACCTCACTACCACCAAGAAAGAAGAGCCAAGAGTGGAGTGCACCTTTTGAACCTTGGGCCCCTGTGCTGAGAACCTCCTAGACCCAGGAGACAAAGAACTGTAACACCAGAGATGGCACAAGATGGTGAGAAGCAGTGGCAGAGATGGTGGCAGCATAACCAGGAGACCTGTGCAAGATGGCACAGTGGGCTTCCCAGTCCACAGAGTGAGGCGCCTACAGTGGGTGCGCCATCCCATGGAGTGAGAGAGCTGCGCACCTTCAGGCTGAGGCTTACTGGTGGAGTGGGGTGCCTCCAGGTACTTATTGGCAAAGCTAAAGAGCTTTGTAACATTTGCCCAAGGAAGGCAGAAGCCAAGGGCTAGAGAGGCCTGCCTGCAGGCACGGCTAAGAAGAAGCTGATTGAAGAACTGTATCCTGAGTTGTTCCTGATCCTGAATTATAACCTGTTACTCTCCCAATAAACCCCGTAATTGTATTGTCTATGAGTTTTGTGTAGTCATTGCAATGAATTACTGAACCCAGCAGATGTGCAGAGTGCTGTGGAAGGGATGGCTGGTGTCAGAATTGGTAAAAAATGTTGCAGAGTGGAGGTATATCTGACCTTTGCCTCATAGGAATCAGCCTTGGGCTGTTGATCTTTCTTCTACTCCTCCCTTGTGAAGTTAGAGGAGGTGAGACTTGCCCACCATGCCATTTTTACAATTGGGTACAAGAGATCTTCATTTATCCAGGTTGTTGCATATGGCTACAGTTTGCTCATTTTCACCAATGTGTAGTAGTCTGTTGCATGAATAGTACTGATGGGGCATTCAGAGGGTTTACAGTTTATAGACTATCACAAATAACGGTGCTATAAATGTTCTTATACATGTCTTTCAGTACCTAAGGCCATATGTTTCTAATGGCTATATACATAAGAATAGAAGTGCTAGGCCATAGGATGTGTCCGTATGTTCAACTTTGTAGAAAATGCCAAATTTTTTCTAAAGTAGTGGTATCCCACTGATATTCCCACCAACCGTGTATGAGAAATCCTGTCCCCATACTTCCTAATCAAAATTTGGTATATATTTTTTAATGTTTGCCATTATGGTGGGTATGTAGTCATATCTCATTGTATTTTAATGTTCATTGTTCAGAAATGTAATGTCGAGAATCTTCTCATTCTTGATATGTGGACATGCCTTTTTTTGTGAAGTGCTGCATTAATCTACTTGCTAATTTTATTATTTTTTTTTGTATTAGCTTTTGTCATCTTCTTACTGATTTGTACATGTCTTCCATACACTCTAGCTATGGCTCCTTTGTTGGTTTGTCTATGTCTTTTAATATTAACTTTGGCAAACTCATTCTGTTTGTATAGTAAAAATTAGAAACAACCAAAATATTCATGTGGGATGTATCACTTTTATATGGCCTTTGTAGCCATGACCTTGTAACTCCCACTAAAATATTGGGTGGGGCTGTGCAAATATAGTGCTTGTGGCCCACTAAGGGGATTGGACAGCTGGCTAATAATACAAATAAGGTGCATGGCACCCTTGTAGAAGTAGGAACATGCAAATAAAGTGTGTGGAACCCTAACAAGGGGATTGGTCAGTTTTGCCATCCTGCTAGGCTGAAAATGAGCCACCCCAGAGGCAGAAACGCGAGACTTGACTACCCCAAGAAAAGATGGGAATGGAGTGCATCCTTTGGGCTTAGGACTCCTGCACTGAGACCCTCCTAGAGCCAGGAGACAGAGAGAGACGAGAGACGATGGCACAGCAGTAGCAAGAATGATAGAGGTGGGAGATGGCAGGAGCCAGGAGACCGGCGTGAGATGGCTACAGTGGGGCTTACCTACCCACAGGGCTAAGAGTTGTAACATTTACCCAAGAAGGACCCCAGCAGGGCCTGGGGGCAGCAGCAAGGCCACAGCAGGGCCCAGGGGCGAAGGGTGAGGAGCTGTCCTGCTCAAGAAGCTGCATCCTGAGTTGTTCCTGTTGCTTCCAAGTGGATTCCGATCCTGAGTTACTTCCCTAATAAACCACTTAATTATAACTACCCGCCCTACAGTTCGTGAATATCTGAACTAAAAGATGGGAAGGGGAGTAGTGAGAGGAGGGGAAGGAGTTGATGTTAGAAATGATGGAGTGGTACAGCAGTTTGGAGATGCTGGACATTTGGGGCATCCTTAATCTCTTTCTCATGGGAGCCAGCTTTGTGCTGATCCTTACAAAAGCAATTATTCATTTAATTCAGTAATAGGGAATTCTAAGGATGTCATATTATAGCCATCACCTGCATGGAAATATTATCTAGGTAGTTAAAGTTTATGAAGATTATAGTAACCCACAAATACAATTGTTTAATGAGGTAATGTCAAGTGGAAGAACCTGGATACAAACTTACATATCTATTTGGAATTATAACTTTGAAAAGGTTAGGTGAAAATATCCAATGATATCAATCCTTGTACTAGCATGAAAATATAATTAAAAAAATTTTTCATCTATTACCAAAATTTCTGTAATATTTTCTTATTCTTAAAAAAAGAATCCCAATTTAAAAGTGAAAATGACGCATACAATAGAGTAAAAGGAATTTTTCAAGTCAATCACAATGGGTGTAGCACAAGTTGTCATACATCCTTCCCTAACCAAACTACTCATAAATGTAGAATTCAACCAAATATGCTCTTCATACGAAGCACATTTAACCAAAGTACTATTTCTCTTTCCATTTAATTATTTATAATATATTCTTCAAGCGACTATATACCAATATTTAACATTAAAAACAAAACCATATTTTATTTTACTCTATTTCTTAAACATTCTGAATTCTCTTCAAAGAAAAAAGAACAATGTTCTAGACAATATATCCACAAAGTAGTATCTGAACTTATGTAACTTACTGAGTTTGGGGTTTGTGCTAGGAAAAAAAAGCTGGTTTGATTTTTTCCTTTAATTTAAATGGCTTTGGATGCCAGCCTTGACATATATTTCCATATTGTTTACATTGTTGTTTCTTAAAAATAGTTCTCAAAACAACAACAACAACAAAACGCTATAAGGGATATTATTGAGTCAACTGACGAAAGTGGAATATGGATGGTAGATTAAGTGTTGTTGTTTACTGAAGTTGACAACTGTACTACAGTTATGTAACACAATATCCTTATTCTTAGCAAATATGTAACTTACCCTCAAATTGCTCAGGAAGAAAAAAAAAACACCTGTATATATAATGGGAAAGCAGATAATAAAGCAAACAGGACAATGTTAACGATAAGTGAACCTGAGTAAAAGGTACACTGGTATACTGTTCTTATTAATTGAACTTTTCTATAAGTTTGAAATTATTTACAAATATTTAAAAACAGAACAAACCCCAAACTCACATCCTAAAACTGAGTTAATTTTTTCCAAGTATTAAACTATATTTTTTATTCCTTGAAAAAAATAAAGTTTCTCAAATATAAAGTTTTAAAAAGTATTCTGAACTACACACTCAGACTTGCATACACACCCACACACACCCACCCACACCCACCCCTCTGTAAATATACTTTCACATGGCTTTGTAAAGGCACTACCAGGCCTGCGCCAGTGGTCTCAGACTGCTCTGTATTCCATGTATGGGGCGGGTGTTGGGATGCTTAGGGGAGAATGATGGCAGGTATTCACTACAGCAGAAGCTTTGTTTTTTGTGTGACTGTGCACTGGGTTCTGTAAGATGTTATTTGAAAAAGGTTTTGTTGATAAAAATAGAAGTTTGAAAACCACAAATCTATCTAAATACCTACCTGACGGTTACATTCATTTTCACGGCTCCACTAATTTGCCACTCAACCTATGCCTAACAATATTTACCTATCACCCAACGGCACCCATAACTTTGGGCAGTTTCTGCCTAATAAATTCCATTTAAAAATGAGGAACAAACCTCTCTCTCCTAAGCTTCCATTCCTTGGTCCTAGTTTATCCTGTTGGATGACAGAGAATAAACCTACCCCCTTCCGTATGATACTCCTTTAGATTTTAAGATTGTGATCACATTTTTCCTTTATCTTCTCTTTCCCATACCATCTTAGCAGGCACTCTCCACTTAATATATTTATACTCAGAATTAAACGCAACAATGCCAGGGAGGTCTAATCTGCAGGCAGAGAGCACAAACACCACTTTCACTTGCAACAGCACACACCTATGGAGGATGAGCTCCCGCTAGTCCTTCTGTTACTCAAGGGACACTGTTGACTGATATTGGTTATAATCCCTCTGTCTTAGCTATGCTGCCTCAAAGCCGTGTGTCTCCATTTTTTATTTATGTAGTTGAATTTTTGAACACAAAGATAGGACATACCTTAATTCCTTTTAAATTTTATCTTATGAGTCAATCCATTTTCTCCCATCTTTTGAAATTCTTTTCAATTCTAATTCTACTATCCGTAGGTCTGTCATAGAAATTCTAGCATTTCTTCCATTGGGAAATTAGAATTAGAATGTATTTTACATCCTCATTCAGTTTAATAAAAAGATTGAACAGGGTAAGGCTGAAAAGATACCTAACGCTAAGAGACTCTCCATAGGTAGCTACGTCTCTATTAGTCAGTATTCTTTGGATACAACCTACTAGTTTCTGGGTATCTACCTGCAGAACTGCTAAGTTTATCTTTCCCCATCTGACCCATGCTAACATCGTGGGACAGTTAAATGCACTATTTATGTACTTGTGTTATACATCCCTTATTTATCACTGAAAGTAAAGTGAGGTAATATTTGAGAATTTGCTTTGATAAACAAACGTTAAGCATCATTTGTATTTCGGAACCCTCTCAATGTCAGATTGCTGTAATCACTGCTTTCTTTCTTTAGAAGTAGTACAACCAGAACGCTCCTTGAAAGCAAGGATAGCGAGACTGCGTCTCACATACTTTGGACATGTTGTCAGGTGTGATCAGTGCCTGAATAAGGACATCATGGTTGGCAAAGCAGAGGGTCAGTGAAAAAGAGGAAGACCCTCAATGAGATGGACTGACACAGTAGCTGCAACAATGGGCTCAAGCATGGCAACAACCGTGAGGATTGCGCAGGACTGGGCAGTGTTCCGTTCTGTTGTACACAGGGTCGCTATGAGTTGGAACCGACTCGACAGCCGTAACAATAATCTGCCTCTGTACTTTAGAATCTTGAGAACCTTAACCATAATCAAAACCAGGTGTTAGCTTACACAATGTGCTTGCTTCTCACTTTTGAAAACTAGAACTATGCTGTCTGACTCCACTCTTCGGGAAGCATTCTCATTCTTTTCAATTTCTTACACACCACTGAAAAAAACAGTGATTTCAGTGGTCAACTGTCTTAGTAAACTAGAACATCATGTGGTCCACTGATTCTCAACTGGGGATGATACTGCCCTCTGAGGAGACATTTTGCAATGTCTAGAGACATTTTTGGTTGTCAAGGCTGAGGGGTGTGCTACTGGCATCTAGTGGATAGAGAGGCCAGGATGCTTCTAACCATTCTAAATGCACAGATCACTATACCCCTACCCCACCCCACCCCGCCCCACAACAAGACTTATCTGGTCCAAATGTGTACAGTGCCAAGGCTGAAAATCCCTGATGTCTTCCAGCCTCCTACTGATGCTAAAGAACCCTTCATTCATAGGGGGAGGGCTTCCAGAATAAAAAAATCCTAGTATAAGAACTTCATGAATCAACCTATAATACTGTTGAAAGGCTTCAGTGATTACAAAGTGCCAGGCCTGACACTTAGTATCCAAGTGATCTTTTGCAACTGACTTGGCCCTTCTGGGTCCCAGCTTCTTCATCTAGAAAATGTATTAACATGAACACATTTCACAAGGCTGCAAGGATCAAATGAAAAAAAAAAAAAAAAGGAAGCATTTTTTAAGTAGTAAAGTACTTTTTGCATTTAGGTTATAATTACATAATCCTACATAGAAAGCACATACAGGATTGTATGCCTACTTCCTCATAGTTCTTATCTACCAATGCTGGTTCTGTGCTGTTTAACAATACGGAATAAATCTATTCCTTCTTTAGATATAATCTATCTCCCCACAAACCTTATTTTCTCTAGGTTAAGTATCTGTAATTCTTCCAGCAGTTTTCATGTATCTTACATGTGTCTTTGCCCTGTTGGAGACAAGTGGAAAGTGCTTTTTTTCCATCAATGGCTGTATGTTCAAATCCTAGCTCAAATGCCACCTCTAACATAAATTCTTTCCTAATTCCCACTGTTAAAAGTAACTTCTCTCTCCTGCCTCTTTGCTGAAGTTTCATAGCACTTCACCTGTGCTGCTCACAGGGAGATACGTGCTCAGAGAGATGAACTCAGGATTTACAGTCAGAACAACCAAGGTTCATGTCCTAGTTCTAAGTCATGGTGTAACTGTGAACAAGTTTTCAAGACTCAGTTACTTCATTTGTAAAATGAGGCTACCACTCATTTTTGACAGAACTCCTGGAATTATGTGAGACGACACAGATGCCAAGACTTCACAGTGTACCTAGTGCACAACAGGAATTCGGTACAAAAGTGTTCCCTGTCACCCTTGCTTCTCCTCACACTTCTCGTTTCCTATATTAAATTATAGCTATTTCTTAAATTATATCTTAAATTATCTTATTTCTTCTACAGTTACATTCTTCTTGAAGGCAGAATCAGGCTGGTACCCTCCTTTCCCTCTCATTTCTCCTTATGGCTATTCTCCTCCATGATCCCAATTCCAAGTGCTGAAGTTTGATGGTATTCACACTATGAATATGACATGCTTCCTTGATTTTCAACCACTTTGGTCATTATACCTGGGTGATTTGCAATTGTCAATTTCTCTCTCATCTCCTTAAACCTCAACATCACAGGTTTATTTATTTAACAGCATGAGTATACAATTTTAACAACAGAATGATAAAAAACAGAATACCACAATGAAAGTGAGATTCAGTAGACTCTCAGCAGGGCCTCTGTATAAAGTTCTTTTTTTGTGTTATGTTCCGTAAACTCAATACCAGATCGCTATAAGCTGAAAGTCTACCCTACTGAACTTTGAAATCTTAAGGACATTACTGCTCTTTGGTAGAATACAAATAACTAGTTCATACAATGAACGTTAGCCTAATTTTGGAATCATTTTTAAAGCAGGGCCACAATGGCACTGTAATTTTGCCAAAAGAGCAAAGGCAATGAGTTTTGTTTTATTCTCTTCTTTTTGAAGGGAAGAATTTGCACTACGCATTTCTGCCTGTTCATCTCTGCAGGGCCAACGTATATTCATAAACCTGAATGATGGCTGGCTAGGTTATGAGAACATACCTAAGACCAACCATTCAACAGAGAGAAATTAGCTACTCAGCATTAAAGTAGCAATCTGGGTCTTATCACATGTATGTGTGGCCTTTCATCATAACAGTTACCTCTCAGGTTACAGTGTTCAGAAGTATCAAGGCTTACTCTTATGATTTTACTACAATAAAAAGGAAAACATGGTCCATCCTAGTTTCTATCAATCAGACAGAAACCTACTTTTCTCCAAAGTTTCTTATAAGTACTTCTGCACCTTCTATTAAGGAAGATTTGTAATAAAAATAAGTTATAACTAAATCAAGGAATTCAAACTAGAAAATACTACCTGCTTGCCTTTACTTACTTCATTTTCACAAGTTGAATGCTCTTCAAGAATCATTCTGCAGTGTGTTATTAAACTTGTTGTCTGTGAGGTCGACAAGGGATCCCAAATGAATTCCACAAAGTCTGAAACAAACATTTCAGTCATGCACAATTTATTTAGTACACTGTTTTTGCTTGTCCCATGCTTCTGACAAGACAACATCTCCCATCCCTGAAAACACCATCTGCCCTGGGATTAATCTCATTATGCGCTTTACATATGTTCATGTCAGTTAGCACAAGAAGTCTAAGACACTCATGCCCTCATGCGCTGGGACTCTTATCCAGAACATCATCTTTTCTGACCTTATCTTCCATTTCCCACTCCTGAAACCCTCCCACTGAGCCCTCTGGAAACGAATGGTCAATCATCAGCAAAATCCCCCATTTTCTCAAATTCTGCTGGTATGCCCTCTTTGCCTTTTTACCCCAACTGAAGCTGACTCTCCCTGATGGTAAAGCTTCCCTTGCCGCCTTCTCCACAGAAAATTATTTTCTGTCCTACATACATCCTTCATACTTGGAAGGGAGGTATGTATCTTCCTTATTGCTCATTTCCTTCCCTCCTAAAATAACTGAGTTTAAAATCTCACATCAGCAGGCTATGACATGCTCCCCCACTCTGGTGAGGCAGTCTGCATCCTGGAGGATACTTCTTTTCATTCCCTGAGGATTCTCAACTCCTGGGACCCTGCCACTCTCTCCAACACGATTCCTAAAATAACTCTTGTCATTTCAAAATCTATGGTGTTAACTGTTCCAGTAGTGTGGTCTTTCCCAATAACCCTGTGCTCCATCTCTCCTCAGTCACTCATTCCCATGGCTGTACTCATTCCCTGTCATTACTAGTAACTGATCCCCTCTGTAACCACAATGTCATACACCCTACTCAGTGATAACCCCTCCCCCATCTTTCCAGATCAATTCCTCTAGTACCTCCATTCTAACAGGCCTTCAGCCTCACCAGAACCTATAATCTATTGATCCAACCACCTTTTCACAGCGCTCACTTCTAGTGTCTACTCCCTTCCTCCTCATTTCATTTAAACTCCATGGTCAGTCATTACAATTACATATCTGCATACACCTGCAATTTCCCTGCCTCTCCTGGGCTTTGCTGAAGTTGCCTGCCTAAGCCACAAAATGAGTTAAATCCATCCTGCCACTGAGTCTGTGCCTGTAGTCATGCAACTGAAGTGTGGCTGGAGGAAAACATGCTTTCAATTCATCACCAGGAAAACATACTTTCAATTCATCACCCAGAGAGCCCTTAGAGCTGCCCAGCACGGGGACATGGGGACCATGGTTTCAGGGGACATCTAGGTCAATTGGCATAACAAAGTTTATTAAGAAAATATTCCACATCCCACTTTGGTGAGTGGCATCTGGGGTCTTAAAAGTTAGCAAGTGGCCATCTACCCAGCAACCCTATGGCCATCTAAGACATATCAATTGGTCCCAACCCACCTGGAGCAAAGGAGAATGAAGAACACCAAAGACACAAGGAAAATATGAGCCCACGAGACAGAAAGGGCCATATAAACCAGGGACTCCATTAGCCTGAGGCCAGAAGAACTAGATGGTGCCCGCCTACCACCAATGACTGCCCTGACAGGGAACACTACAGAGAGTCCCTGATGCAGCAGAAGAGAAGTGGGGTGCATAACACAAATTCTACTAAAAAGACCAGACTTAACAGTCTGACTGAGACTGGAGGGACCCTAGAAGACACGGCCCCAGACTTTCTGTTAGCCCAAAACTAAAACCATTCCCGAAGCCAACTCTTCAAAGATTAGACTAGACTATAAGACATAAAATGATACTCATGAGGAGTGTGCTTCTTAGCTCAAATAGATACATGAGACTAAATGGGCAGCTCCTGTCTAGATGGGAGAAGCGAAGGCAGAAAGGGACAGAAGCTGGTTGAATGGATATGGGAAATACAGGGTGGAAAGGAGAAATGTGCTGTCACATTACAGGGAGAGCAACTAGGGTCAGATAACAATGTGTGTATAAATATTCATATGACTAACTTGAACTGTAAACTTTCATTTAAAATGCAATAAAAAAAGGAAAAGAAAAAAGCTGCCCAGCAATCCTAGTCTGTTTCCCTGGCCCACTCATTCTCCTCTCACCTAGATGGTTATTTCATACCTTCTCCTTCCTCCTTGCCCTCACTCTCCGTTGATGGACTGCCTCTTCTAGACGACTATTTCACACATTTTCCTTTTTCCTCACTCTCACTCTCCACTGATCACTTTACTTCCTAATGTGACGAGAAAACAGAAGCAATCAGAAGAGAAGCTCCACAAGCTCTGCCCACAGCATCCACACATTTACCTGCTGTGCCCACATGCTCTAACTTGTCTCCTGGTCCCCTGGCTGAAGCACCCACACTCCTCGCTAAGGCCAATCCTTTACGTGGGCATGAGATTCCAACCCCGTTGGCTTAGCTGAAGACCCTGCTCCAGCAACTCTCCCCTCTCACTCTGGCATCATCATTTCCACCTCTGCCGGATCTTTCCCATCAGCCTACAAACAAGCTATTATCTCTTATATGGAAAAACAAAAACAAAAAACTCTCTCTTGGCTCTACTCCCCCAACCCCACTACTGCCCTGCCCCATTCTCTCCTTCCTTTTACAGCAAAATTCCTCAAACAAACAAAAACCTGTCTAAACTTACAGACTCTAATTTCTCTCCTACTCCTTGAATTCCCTTCAATTAGGCCTTATTTCCTACTATTTCTAAGCAAACTGTTCTCATCATCACAGATGACCTTCACATTGCAAAATCCAATGGTCAATTCTAGTCCTCACCTGACTTGACCTATGAGCAACAACTGTAACTGGTGATCAGAGTTTTTTTCCTCCTGGAAGCACTTTCTTCACTTGCCTTCCTGGATACCACACTTCTCTGGCTTCCTGCCTACCTCTCTGGTTTCCTTTGTTGGCTGCTCGTCAGCTCTAAGATCTTTAAACGCTGGGGTATCTCAACTCAAGTCATACACTTTCTTTCCTATCTGTACTCACTTCCCTAGTATTTAATGTCAGTCTTGTGGCTTTAAATACCATATATATGCTGATGAATATCAAATTTCTATCTGTAGCCTGGACCTCCCCTTTTAGACTCGTATATTCAACAGCCTGCTTGACATATATCTCCATTTGGATGACCGGCATCTCAAACTTAACATGTCCCACACTGAGCTGACAAGCCTCCCTGTCCTAAATCTGTTCTTCTCAGTCTTTTTCATTTCAGAAAATGGCAAATCTGTCCTTCCAGGTGCTCAGGCCAAATATCATGTAGTCATTCTTGACTCCTCTCATTCTCTCTTGACCCGTAACTAATCCATTAGCAAATCCTGTTAGTGCTACCTTCAAGGCATATACAGAATTCAACTACTTTGTACCACCTCTACTTTTAACATACTAGTCCAAAAGCCTCCAGACTGGTCTCCCTAGAGTCTGCTCTCAACACAATAGCTAGAGTGAGTCTGTTAAAATGTTAGGGTAGACCATGTCACTTCTCTTCTCAAGAGGGATAGAAGGGCTAAAAAATGTCCAGTGAGATCTTATCAGGTAGTTGTTGGTGTCCTTGGTTAGGCCAATGTCAGTGGTATATGGAGGTAGAAGCCAGATGACTTTAAAAACATATCAACAACACAACAGCTCTGTAGCCTCAGAGGCACCAACTACTCATCAAATTACAGTGCAGTAAGACTGGGGCTTCTCAGGGATAATTTTTAGTCAACAAATATAAAGTTATGTGAAGTTAGCTACAGGAAAACTAAGGAGTGTACAATAAAATTTAAGAAAGATGTGAATACTAATGAGGCTGGTTCTGAAATGGCTTTACTTAACTTATCAGGAAAACTCAGTTCTGATAACTCCCACAGCCACTGAGGACAAACAACCAAAGCATTAAAACAACCTCATATGATACAGTTTCTGTGGATTCCAAATATTTCTTTGAATATAAAGTACAAGAAAAAAATGTACAGCCAGTACTAAGTTCTCAAAATGCTGCTTATTTGTGGGACTCTTCAATCTTAAATATTTGGATTTTTCAGTACAGTATTTAAATGAGGCAAATAAATTCTATACTATTATTAATAGAGCTAGTTAGGAGTGGTAACTTTCTAATACACCCCATGTCCCCAAAACTGCACTGCAAGTTACATCAGGAAAAGCTTTAGAGTTTCATCGAGTTGGCGGAGGTACAACACAAACCTGGGTAACTCAGCTTTTGAAACAGAGCTGGTGACATGGTGAAACAGACCCTCATCAGATACAATGTCAGATAAAACAAGTGTCTTCAGACTTCAATGCTAAGTGCTTCTGACTGCCAGTGGCAGATGTGAGAAAAATGTCATGATGTTTTTTAAAGAAAGGGAGAAGAAATAAAGAACAGAAACCTGAGGGGATGGGGGAAGTTAAGGGAAAAAAAGTGACACATGTAGTACAGATGCCTGCGTGCCACTAATAAATGACTTAGGTGCCACAACGCGGTGCACATGTCACAAATGCTAAAGGTTCAGAATATCGGCAGTTGGTAGCCACTCCCACAAACGAGTGTTTATTAACCAGCCAAAATTAGGACCTCTGTTGATTTCTACTGCATTTAACATTCCCCCGTGTTCAAAAAAAAAAAAAAAATTCGGGACGGCAACAAAAGCCAGTGATCTTTTACTCTAAGATCAACGTAAATTTATCAAGGTTACAAAGTAGTACCTGTCAGTTGAGGAATAACTGTTTTGTTGATGACAGCAGCCAAGATTTTTTTATCAGAACTATCTTCCTTCTCTGAATCTTCCACACTGCTATCCACAAATTCTTCTATAGATGTGAACCATGGCATTTGTTTCAGACCTATGGAATCCTGCTTATAAATAGAATTACACAGCTTACAAATGAATTCTTAAATATTTGTTTATTTTAAAATAGCGAGCTTTTTAAATAATCACCAGAGCTTTTCTAAGGCCCAACAGAGATAATTCCGTATCTCAACGCTGTGTATGAGGCACTAGGCCAGGAAAGTGTGACTAAGACAAGATGTCTAAGCAACGTAAGAAGCTGCATTTCACACATTCGTTCATACAACGAATGTTCAGCAGGTGCCCACTGTGTGCCAGGACCTTCAGAGCCTGCCAATGGCAAGCACTCTGTTAGGGGCAAAATACACATTTATTAGACTAGCACCTGACATCCCCATGGAAATTATTCATAAAAATTCATCTGCCTCGAGCAAAATTCACTTCTGGCTCTCGCCATTTTTATAAGTACAAACATAATTTGCATGCAGCTTAGCTTTTTTTTTTTTTTTTTTTTAGCTTACCAGGCAAAAAGCAGCTGCCCAGGTACTACTTGTTGAATGAACGAACAGCTCTCTGCTAGGCATAAGAGAGTGCCCAGTCCAACACCTCGGCTGCAGCCCTGATGACTTACCTAGCAGTACCTTAGGGATGGACGTGGTTCCTGTACTGTGAAGACCACAGGACCCTGAGCCTAAGAGTGCCACCAGGCCTGCATGGCTAAGGCAGAGAAAGATTAACGGACATGGCTCCATCCTTCCCGTCACTAAATCTTTATCTTCAGCTCTCATCTCTTCCTAGAACTTCAGTTTCTCATTTCTGTTTGCTTACTAGGCCAAAAACTAAAAACCCATTGCCGTCAAGTCGGTTCCAACTCATAGTGACCCTACAGGACAGAGCAGAACTGCCCCATAGAGTTTCCAATGAGCGCCTGGTGGATTTGAACTGCCAACCCTTTGGTTAGCAGCCGTAACACTTAACTACTACACCACCAGGGTTTCCAGCTTACTAGGTAGACCTCTGTAAATGTCCCACTGTCATTTAATTATCTATGAAGTGAAAATTCCAACAAACCCTTTTCTCTTTCTGGAAAGGCCCCATTTCTATTAATCACTGTTCCTCTAATAAACTGGAATCCAAACCCCGGGGTCATCTTTGGATTTGAAGGGTTAGGGTTATTCTCCATATTTTACTGATTCTTTCGTCATAACACCTCTTGTAATCAACCCTTTCTTCTTTTCCCTTTGTCACTATCAACCTACGTGAGGAATTAATCACCTTGAACTTGGATAATTATAGCAATAGCCTTCCAGTGTTTATCTCCACTTCTGATTTCCCTTCTATTCAAGTTAGATCACTGCTAGGTCCCTAAGTATTGCTTTCATCAGGCCACTATCACTTACCGAGATAAAACTTCCCTTTCTCTCTCTCCCTGATTTTAATCCTACATACCCTTTAGAGTCTCCTTTACATCCCTCCTCCTCAATACAAGTTTCCTAGTTATCTCTTTTGAATATGTCATTTCCAACTTCAGAACTCTCGGAACAAGGTTCCTAGGTCTAATTTTTCCATACAGACTGTAACATTCTTAAGGTATAATACCACCTTATACTTTTCTTGGGCGATCCTTAACACAGAAATTGTTAAAAAAAAAAAAATGTATTTGCTTTACTCATCCTTAGTGCCACTAAGTCTTAAAAATCACTTGAGAACCAAGAAAAGAACGTAGCCTGAAGCAGGCATTTCCAGACTATTGCTCCAAAGCACTGATTATCAGCTCCAGTTCTATGGGTGAGGTATTTCACAGCTAACCTGACAGTAAGAGAATTTAAGTAACTCAAGTGATCAGGATTATTTTTTCATATGTTAAGCACAATTACCTTAAGAGGATTCCAATCAATCAACTGAATTCGTATTAGGGGATTTAAAAGCTTTGGTATACATAGACTAATGAAAGCTTCATAATAAGAATCAGGAAACTTTTCTCGCCATTGCTGAAATTTCAACAAAATATTCTGAGTGTTACAAAAATCATCATGCACATCTTCAAAAATCTTCTTACGATCCTGTAAAATGTCCCCTGTAAACAAAAGAAGTTTCTTTATATTATGCATTTTATGTGTGAATTTTAAGTTTGCTTCCTTATAGTCACACATGACTACACAATCAATTCAACTGAAAACTTCCTTTGCTAGTAACACATAAAATTTATTTTTATTAAAAAGTCATATTAGTAATAGTAATGTCAACACTAATAGCAAATACCACTTATTGAGTCCCTGCTATATGTTAAAGTATTACCAATACATTATCTCATTTCATCACCGTAACTATCTGCCCTATAAGGTAGGTGTTACTATCCTATTTACAGGCAAAAAAAGAAACAAAACGAAAACTTAACAAATAA
This sequence comes from Loxodonta africana, assembly GCF_030014295.1. Taxonomy (NCBI): domain Eukaryota; kingdom Metazoa; phylum Chordata; class Mammalia; order Proboscidea; family Elephantidae; genus Loxodonta; species Loxodonta africana. The sequence goes on from NC_087356.1 coordinate 30,837,335, forward strand.
CAAGAAGGCCAGATTTGGAGAGGTCAAGGAATTTGCCTACGATCACACACTTTTTTTTTTTTTTTATTCAAACCCAAGTCTATTTGACTCCGAAGCTCACATTCTTTCAACTATACACATCTTACCAGCACATAATGCTAAGAATAAACCAAAAAAAAAAAAAAAAAGAAAAAACAAACCCACTGCTGTTGAGTCGATTCTGACTCATTGGACAGAGTAGAACTGCCCAACAGGGTTTCCAAGGAGCGCTTGGTAGATACGAATTGCAGACCTTTTGGTTAGAAGCCATAGCTCCTAACCACTGTGCAACCAGGGTTTCCATGTTAAGAATGGTTCCACTAAATTCAGTTGTTTTAAATTAAAAATAATCACATAGTGTGTGTTGCTGAAATAAAACCAGAAAGGCTGAAGGAAAAACCCATAAAGATGTAGAAACATAACGCTCCCTCCTGGTTTTTTCCAATTTTTTCCAGAGGCAGCAAATGAGTCTTAAAGGAAAAGATATGTTTCCTTTTTCCCTCGAATTTCCCCACTGTTTCATATAGCTTATGTATGTAAGGATAGGAACAAAAATACAACACGGTATTTCCCACAATTTATATACTTTGAATCAAGGCACATTAGAAACTTGGTAACTGACCTTGGCTTTTTTGGAAGTCAGTCATTTCTGCTAAGGGCAGTTCATCATCACTTGATGTTCCTTCCTCATGATTACAATCCCCAGAAAGCACCCTTGCTTGTCTTCTTCGTGCCCTGTATTTGGCAGTAAACCAAAAATGAGTTAAAAGCTCTTGTTGAAAATAAATTCTTTAAAACAAAGAGTAAAACTAAAAATGTCCAGAAGTACACCATCATATTAGCACAGAGTTTCATGCTAATATTTTTGAAATCTTTGCAGCATTAGTCTGAATTGGTAGTTCTTCTTTTTTTCTCCTATTATAAGACACTGCCATCCAGGATATTCCCATGGGTTAATCAGAATTTAAAGATGGCTTCCTAGGACCAGCTTCTAGTTGTAAGCAATTCTCAGCGTGATAAATCTCATTTTACCCATTCCTTTCAACTGATCCAAATACACCAGTATGTCTTCAAGCTCTGGGGTTGAAGACTATTTAACTAAATTTTGGTTTTATATTATTCTCATAAATTAATATGTCAGGTTATGGTTAATTATACCACATGGTTAATTATGCTTAAGTAGTGAAAAACACTTGCTCGGTGATGCTATAACTCTTTACGTAGCTACCTTCGAGATTCCATCTCTTCTAAAATCCGTTGTGTTTTTTCATCTATAGCCAAGCTTTCATTTGTCGATGTCTCAGCTTTGCCTGCAAATGAATAAAACTGATTTCATACTGCAAGTTCTCTAAAAAAGTGAATTACTACAAAACAAAAGTGAAATCATGGTGTATATACATATATGTATGCATAAACATACTCACCAATAATATGTTAAACTGCATATGTCATTAACCAATACTAAACCAAACCCAGTGCTGCTGATTCCGACTCACAGCGACCCTATAGGACAGAGTAGAACTGCCCCACAGAGTTTCTAAGGAGCGCCTGGTGGATTCCAGCTGCCGGATCTTTGGTTCGCAGCCGTGGCACTTAGCCACTACGCCACCAGGGTTTCAACATATATTATTATGCAACGTTAACTCCCTATCACAATGTTAACAGGCTTCAACTCGGCCTGCCTAAGGAAATGTACTGTGGCTGTTGAATGTAGCTCAGCACTTGAAAATAACAACAAAACTCTACTGCCAAATTTCCTTCCTATGAAATTTTCTTCAACAGTTTTCACCAATTTTTTTTTGTCCCTGTAGCCAAATGCTGAAAATATTTGTATTACCAGTACGTTATTCATATTACTTCCTATCTTAACAACAACAACAAAATCAAACCCATTGTCCTGGACTCAATTCTGACACATAACAACCCTACGGGGCAGAGCAGAACAGCGCCATACGGTTTCCATGGCTGTAACCTTTATGGAAGCAGACTGCCACATCTTTCTCACGTGGAGTGGCTGATGGGTTTGAACCGCTGACCTTTTGGTTAGCAGCTGAAAGCTTAACTATTGTGCCAGCAGGGCTCCTTCCTAGTTTCACATGTACACATAATTTATGACCAACAAGTTGCCATGTGGTTGAAAGTCACTCTGCTTTACTGGCTATTTGGTTATGTTCTCACCTCTTTCACTGCCCCTTGGCAATAACACCTCTAAAAATACAAAACCAGTGTGAGAACTATGAGGAAGCATTCAAATCTCCCATGAGAACTTACAGATGTATCTATACTGAAACCCATCAGTTTTTTTTCATCTCCCTAACCAATCTGTGTAAGGGCCTGGAAACCTTCTAACGTTAGGTCTCTGACACAGCAGCCTACAGGTTTATGTGAACTATCTTAAAATAACCATTAGGGCCATACAAATATTTTGTCTCAAATACTAAATAGTTTGATATTAAAATTTTTCATTTTTAGTCTTAGAATTAATTTAAGACATTTTGAACCCTTAGCTCTAAATGTTTTGGGTTTTTGGAAGGTGATAGGTGAAAGTTTAGGGGAAAAATATGCAAAGCGCATTTTTTAAGAGCAGGAATAAAAAAAATTTAAATCTCTAGCTGATAATTTAACTTAAAGATAATAAATTATATTCAACATGAAAAATACTAACGTGATAACTGTTGTAAATACGTTGATTCATGTTTTAATTCATCTTGCCTGCGTTTCACAAAGGTCATGGCTTGTTTTAAACGGAGTGCATGCATGGATGATTCTATTTCTTGAATGCTGATAATCTGAAATACATATATAAGTAATATTTTTCAGGTCATGAATAATGAATCATATACAAGTATAAAAAAGGATGGTGAACCGGGGACTGTTTCTTTCTGTTGTATATAGGATCACTATGAGTTGGAACTGGCTAGATAGCATCTAACAACAAAAACATAAAAGAAGTAACTCTTAGAAGATATATACATGTACATCTATCTATCTAACCTAATCTATCGATCTACCTATACATGGAAGCCCTGGGGGTATAGTGGTTAAGTGCTATGGCTGCTAAACAAAAGGTTGGCAGTTCAAATCCACCAGGCGCTACTTGGAAACTCTATGGGGCAGTTCTACTCTGCCCTATAGGGTTGCTATGAGTCAGAACTGACTCGATGGCAATGGGTTTGGTATACGTATACACACACACACACACACACACATATATAGAGCCCTGGTGGCACAGTGATTAAAGTGCAAGGCTACTAGCCAAAAGGTTGGCAGTTCGAACCTACCAGCTGCTCTGTGGGAGAAAGACATGGCAGTCTGCTTCTGTAAAGATTTAAGGCCTTAGAAACCCTATGGGGTAGTTCTACTCTGTCCTATAGGGTCACTATGAGTCACAATTGACTCAACAGCAGTGGGTTTGGTTTTACATATATATGTGTGTGTGTATACATTTAATTCTCATATAAAGAAACATCTTCAATACTATATCTCAATTATAAAATACTGTGAGCAACAAACCTAGCAGCTAATACTTTTAATATTAGAAACAGAAAATCAGCTTATAGTACTGGAACAGCCATAAATCTCATAAATATTGAAACCCAATAAGATGGATCCAGGGAGATGGAGGAAGTAGCCTTAGATAAGAGGAATAGCTGGCCTTCCTCTGAGACAGGATTATAGGGGGAAATGTTAGGCGCAGCATTTACTCACAAGCTGAGAGGGCTGACTGGAGGCGGCGCTGGAGGGAACTGGTGAAGTTAGAAAAACTAGAGAATGAAGAGATCTAATCAGAGACAGGTAAGAAAGTTGTGGGGGCAGAAAGAGGGACTTGGTATTTTTACACTTCTTGGGTAACAATTCCTCCCAAACCCATGACGCTGCACAGCTTTGGCTATGGATTATATTAATGTGTCGGCTGAAGAGATTTTATCAGCATAATTCACCTCAAAGATGAATTAAAAAAGAAAATTACATTGTAGTAAACAGAAGTAACTACCAAGTGATACTAGAAGACAGCCAGTTTAAACCAACAATAGAGGAGAAAGCATGCATCGTTTAGCAACATTTAAATCTAAATAAAAATAAACATGAAAAGTACAGCATAACTTATTCTAAAAATGGTTAGTCTACTTAAAAAAAGAAAAAAAAGACAACTGAAGACCCCAATGGAAGGACTTCGTATCTGTAAAACAAAAACAGAACCTATAAAGGGAAAGATGGACAAATGTGGTAACAAAAATGTCAAAACATCTGAATGTCAAAAAACCATCATGAACAAAATCAAAAGACAAACTGGAAAGTTTTTTTTATCTATACCAAATTGGATAAAGTACTAAGAATCTTTAAGCTATTAAAAAAATTCATCAAATAAGTTAAAAAAAAAAAAAAAAGAAAATCCCTACCAAGAATCAAAAAGATTACCAATGCAAAAGTGATGAACAAATAAGTCATAAGAGAAACTAAAGATAGGTAATAAAACAAAGGGTTTGTTTTGTATGGAAATATAATCTATAAAAACAAAACCTGTTTTAAAAAAATTGAGTAAATTAATAAAATAAAGCTGACACAATCTTTCTGGAGGGCAATTTGACAGTATGTTTTATAAGCCTTATTAGACTATTTTCCTTAATTCACTTCCTAGGAATGTTTCTTATAAACAGATGGAATTTTATACAGAAAAATCATACACAAAATTGTATACAGTGCTATTTAAAATAGTAACATCACTGAAAAAAAAAACTCAAAGGTCCATCATTAGGGGAATACTTAATATTATATATCTCAATAATGTGTAGGGAAAAAAAACTAGAAGAAAGTAGTTTTAGGATTTAATTTTTTTTTTAACCAGATTGTAAAGGGGATTGTCCAGAAATAGAAAATAATGTAAATATTTATAGCCATGTACCTTTTCATTAAGACAGTCAATTAAATTTTCCACATATATTTTCATGCTTTTATAGAATTTATAATTTAGAGCTTGATTTGATGAATTCTCTAGATTCTGGATTGTACTCTTTGAGTTCTTGACATCTTGTATGTATTTTTCATATTCCCTCAGGTGTGAACGGTGAGTATCCTGTAATAACGTTAATCTAAACAAATAAAATAAAAATAAATACTGCTTTATTTTTCAAATTTCGATTTCTACTATAATAAGCAGCAACCTAATGGAATTTTTTTCAAAGCTGCTGATTTACAGGAACCTGGGTTTATGAGACTTGCTGAGCAATGCAGAGCATCACATGGGAACGGGTCTCAAAAGCAGAAAGGTAGTAAAGGGCATGTGTATGTGTCTACAGACAAGAGTTATCAGGGTAGTTTTAAAGTAGAAGCTAGTAACTGTGGTCTAGGCTGGGATGGATGAGAATTTGTAAACTACATGAGTTGCTAGAGCAATCAGTGTTTCTATACTTGAAACAAGACGTAGTCTGTGGTCTGTTTTGGCATAATGCGATCTGAACAAGCTGGCATTAGAACCGTGAGTACATTATGGTGCGGTACAATGTATCTGTTTTGCGACTTCTGGTTTTTGTTTTATTTGTTGTTAGAATCTACCACTCCTTAGGGAGTATCCCATTCCTTCTCTTGCTGCATGGCCCCCACATGTCTCTCTCCTGATATTAAAACAGCCCTCTTCCTTTCAGCTCCTGTGAGTATTACATGTATCAACTGTTACTACATGAAAAACAGTAAAATACAATTCAATTTCTGCTTATCTTTTAAAATTCAGTGACCCCTTATGTATATGTGGCAACGGAGGAATAAGAAACACTTTCTTTGAAAACATCTGGAATGCATTTTCCACTAATGTTTGACTCTATCAAAGCCTTAAAGATAGAACAAGGTGGACTGATAGTTTGTCAGCACCCTAGAATACAGAGATAACACAATATCTAAAAGTTGGTATATCTACAGATTTTTTAATTTTATTTCTCTAAGAAATGTTACAAAACATCCTTTTCTACATCAAATCTACGTTTAAATGAACAACTACAGCAAATACATTTTAGTTGCAATATCATTAAGGAATGAAGCCACTTTAAAGCTGATTTATAGAAAAGATACTGGGGAAAAGAATTTTGAACCTATTTCCAGGTATTAGAAAAATACTGACATGCAGTGAAATGCTCTTTACAATTACTTGCTTTGGCAGGACAATCAAACCCCCTGTACCAAACTGTTCTAGGGCTAATTAAGACCTTCACCATCATACACATTCCTTCATATGCCTAAAGACACACACTAGATCCTAAGCAGTACAAGAGAAAATATATTTAAAATAACCTATAATGGGCTTGCTTTGTTTTTAGCAAAAATGCCATTTATATTACGATTAATACTATTTAAGAGAGAAGTATTAAAAATAGTAAAATAAAAGATAACAATGTTGAAAGAGCCCTGGTTAAGCAATTGGCTGCTGCTAACTAAAAGGTTGGTGCGGTTCAAACCAACCCTGAGGCTGGAAAGATTACAGCCCAGGAAACCATATGGGGAGTTCTATTCCATCACACGGGGTCACTATGAATCCAAATAGGCTCGAAGGCACTCAACAACAAATAAAAGATAGCCATACTTCAGAAAGACAATTTTTACCATGAGTCATAAAAATATGTATACCCACTGCCAAGGTCAACCTCCTGTGGAAAGTTAAGAAATTATTTAACAGACTAAAAGACCTATAGGAACAAAATGTTCATTCATTATGTATAAAAAAAAAAAGTATAGCTGAGAAAATTCCGACATCAAAATGTCTAACGGAAGTACTCAAGTAAGTTATGATATATCAACTATATGGACAAACATGGTATTTTTAGAAAATTAAAGGCTATTTAACCAGGCAGAAAAAGGCTTATGGCCATGTTAAGTAAAAGCAGCGGAATTTTATGATTATTGATTTTAACTAGGTAATATGTATCTATTATAAAGACTAAAGACACACAAAAATGAAATTAATGTGTTAATTATGTTAACATAGGAGATGCTATTTCTACCTATAAACCCATTTATTATTTATATTGTTTTACTATTAAATATCTAGGACAAAAGTAACTTCAAAATGAACGTTACTTACCTAGTATTTAATTGCCTCTTTATAACTTCTAAATTTACTGGTGGAAATGAAATGGAAGTATCAAACTTCTTCACTTTTTGAGATTCACTGCTGTGAGAAAGGTCTACGTCTCTTCCCTAGAAATAATATGAAATTTACATTTTTTTAACATTTAATTTACCTTACAAATGTTAAGAGCATGAAAGGAAACTGGGCAGCTAAGGTCCCCGCCAGCACAAAAATTCCATGCCTGTGCAACTCTACGTGAAAACAAAACATTTAAAAAAAAAGTTTTTAAAACCCTCAGTTTTAAAATTTAGAACTTTAAATTACACTGTTGTGTTGTTGTTAGGTCCTATCGAGTCAGTTTGGACTCACAGCAATCCTATACAACAGAAGGGAACACCATCCTGACAATTGTCGCTATGTTTAAACCCAGGGTTGCAGTCACTCCTGATAACATGTTGAAAGTACATGAGACAAAGTCTCCTCATCCTCACTTCTAAGGAGCATTCTGGCCGTACTTCTTCCAAGACAGACTTGTTCATTCTTCTGGTGGTCCATGGTATATTCAATATTTTGTTGACACCATAATTCAAAGGCATCAATTCTTCCTCAGACTTCCCTATTTACGTCCAGCTTTCTAATGCACGTGAGGCAATTAAAAACATCATGGTTTGGGTCAGGCGCACCTTAGTCCTCAAAGTGACTACTTTGCTTTTCAACACTTTATAGAGGTCTTTTGCAGCAGATATGTCCAATATAATGCATCATTTGATTTCCTGACTGCTGCTTCCATGGGTATTCACTATGGATCCACATAAAATGAAATCCTTGACAACTTCAGTATTCTCCGTTTATCATGATGTTGCTTATCGGGCCAATTGTAAAGACTTTTGTTTCCTTTATGTTTTTTTTTTTATCCTGAGTAATCCATACTGAAGGTTATAGTCTTTGATCTTCATCAGTAAGTGCTTCAAGTCCTCCTGGCTTTTAGCAGGTAAGGTTGTGTCATCTGCATATTGCAGGTTGTTAAAGATTCTATGATTCTTCCACCAATCCTGATGCCCTGTTCTTCTTCATATAGTCCAGCTTCGTGGATTATCTGCTCAGCATACAGACTGGATAAGCATGGTGAAATGATACAACCCTGATACACACCTTTCCTGATTTTTAAGCCACGCAGTATTCCCCAGTTCAGTCCAGACAAGTGCCTCTTGGTCTATGTACAGGTTCTGCATGAGCACAATTGAGTGTTCTGAAATTCCCATTCTTTGCAATGTTATTCATAATTTGTTATGATTCACACAGTCAAATGCATTTGCATAGTCAATAAAACACAGGTGAACATCTTTCTGGTATTCTCTGCTTTCAGCCAAGGTCCATCTGACATCAGCAATGATATCCCTCATTCCGAGTCCTCTTCTGAATCCAGCTTGAATTTCTGGCAGTTTCCCACTGATGTACTGCTGCAACTGTTTTTGAATTATCTCCAGCAAAATTTTGCTAGTTATGTGATATTAATGATATTGTTTGATAATTTCTGCATTCTGTTGCATCACCTTTCTTTGGAATGGGCACAAATATAGATATCTTCCAGTCAGTTGGCCAGGTAATTGTCTTCCAAGTTTCTTGGCATAGATAAGTGAGCACCTCCAGTGCTGCATTCGTTTGTAGAAACATCGTAATTGGTTTTCCATCAATTCCTGAAGCCTCCCCCCCCCGCCCCCCCCCCTTTTTTTTTTTGCCAATACCTTCAGTGCAGCTTGGATTTCTTCCTTCGGTACCATCAGTTCTCGATCACCTCCTGAAATGGGTGAATGTCAACCAGTTCTTTTTGTTACAGTGACTCTGTGTATTTCTTCCATCTTCTTTTGATGCTTCCTGCATTATTCATTATTTGGCCCACAGAACCCTTCAAAATTGCAATGCAAGGCTTGAATTTTTCCTTCAGTTCTTTCAGCTTGAGAAATACGGAGAGTGTTTTTCTCTTTTGGTTTTCGAACTCCAGATTTCTGCCCATTTCATTATAATACTTTGTCTTCTCGAGGCAACCTTTGAGATCTCCTGTTCAGATTTTTTATTTCATCATTTCTTCCATTCGCTCTAGCTACGCTACATTTAAGAGCAAATTTCAGAGTGTCTTCTAACATCCGTTTTCGTCTTTTCTTTCTTTCCTGTCTTTTTAACAACCTTTTGATTTCTTCATGTATGATGTCCTTGATGTCATCTCATAACTGGTTTGGTCTTTGGCCATTAGTGTTCAATCCATCAAATCTATTCTTGTCTCTAAATTCAGGTGAGATATAATCAAGGTCATATTTTGGTTCTCCTAGACTTGCTCTAATTTTCTTCAGTTTCAACTTGAACTTGCATATGATCAATTGATGGTATGTTCCACAACTGGCCCCTGGCCTTCTTTTGACTGATGATATTGAGCTTTTCTATCACATCTTTCCATAGATGTAGTCGATTTGATTTCTGTGTTTTCCATCTGGTGAGGTCCACATGTATAGTCACCATTTATGTTGTTGAAAAAAAAAATGGTACTTCCAATGAGTAAGCCACTGGTTTTGCAAAACTGTATCATAATTCACATATGAAAGCCAAACACAAAATCTTGTATTTTCACAAAAGCTTAGTTCTCAATGTTTTTATAACTAGTTTGGTTTACAGTATAGTGTAATCTTAAAAAGTCATGCAGTTTTTGAAGAATCAACAGTCCTTGGTGAATATCACCTTGGGTGGTAGACACAGTTGTCTGGCTAAACCAATGCCTATTTCCCAAAAGCTAAATACTACTTTTCCATGACAAAAGAGCCATAAATTCATTCTGGTCAATGAAAAGTAAATGGAAGTCTGCTGGAGGGTTTCTAGATAAAGCTTTTACTTTTGTTTAAATCACTGTTATTTGAGTTTTCTGTTACTTGCAGAAGAACACATTCCTAACTAATACGTCTTGTAACATGGTATATTTCACATTACTGTCCTCTGCCTGATGACTGCCTACCATCGTCATGTTTAGAATGTTCAAATGGTCCTGGAGAACCTCTGTTTAGACAAAGACATGTAAAGAGGTGAAGCAGGTATTCAGGCAACTCATTGGCTTAACTATACTTTTCATAATTTTAAATATATGGGGCATCATCATTTCTCACCTTAATTTTCTAAGTCTCCCATCTAACTCCAATCATATCTGAAAATCCCCAAGCTAATCAGACTGTTTCAAGCCTTTATGCCTTTGCTCCTGATGCTTTCGTCTCTAATTCCTCACATCATAAACATTTTTTCAAAGACCCGTTCAAGTATTATCACTTTGGCAGAGGCTTTTCCAAGTCTCTCCATGCATCTCCCCTCCTGTAAAACTGACCACTCATTTGATCCTTTGTGCCACCTCAGGAGTTCTCAGAGAACCCATAACATCACACTATACTTACTTTGTTTAGCTGCCTCTCCCCAACTAGGACTGCATATTTCAGTACCTACCACCATAAGTGGCCGTAGTGGGCTGAACGGTGCCCTCAAAAAATATGTCCACATCCTAATCCCCAGAACCTGTGCATATTACCTTATGTGGCAAAAGATGTGATGAAGCTAAGAATCTTGAGAGGAGATGCTTATCCTGGATCATCCAGGTAGTACTAAATGCAATTACATGTATTTTTATGAGAGAGAAGCACAGGGAGTTTGGGGACAGAAGAGGAGGAGACAATGAGAAGACGGTGGAGAGAAAGATGTGACCACATGCCAACGAATGCCAACAGCCACCAGCAGCCAGAAGAGGCAAGGAAGAGATTCTCCTCCAGAGTCTTCGAAAAGAGTACGGCCCTACTGAGACCTTGATTTTGGACTTCCAGCTTCCAAAATGGTAAGAGAATAAAGTTCTGTTGTTTCAAGTCACCAAGTATGTCACAGTAGCCACAGGAAACTGATGCAGTGGCATGTACCAGATCCTCAGTAAGGGAATCAGTGAATCCACCCATGCTGGTAATAAAAAATGCCAATCAAGTAAGCTTGAGATTACATTTCCACCAACTAAGCTTGCACCTAAAGGCAAGGCTGTGGTGAAACGCTTTCATAATATCAACGGCATTACAGATTGTTCTACGTTTCCTTAGAAAGCATTAGAGAAAAATGTATTAAGTGCCATAAAATATGTTCATTGCCTTTGATGAGCAGTATCACGCTTAGCAGTTATCCTAAGTTAACAGCTCAAAAGCACATCTGAACAAAAGAAACAAAAGGAGGGAAGAAGTGAAAAAGGACAATAAAATACGCATTGATATTATTAACAGGGAAGAAAAATCAAATCAGAAATAACCTAAAATGGTCACCAAAAGGAGGAACGGTTAAGAAAATGACGATTCATTGGCTCCAGTAAGTATTTTGGAGATATTAGATATTGGTTGTTCTATAACTATGTAAAAACAGGAGTATGTCAAGTAAAAGAATCCGAATTAAAATTAATGCACACTACGGTTCCCAAACTGTGTGCCAAGGTATCCCTGTGAACTAGCAGTCCAACAGATGTTGAGTATTGCTGTTCCCCTAAAATATCCCACAGGGATATTTTAAATTTTTTAGGGGAACAGCAATACTCAACATCTGTTGGACTGCTAGTTCTCATCAGTTCAAAGTCCCAATATTAGATTGAACTACATTCCTTTTGATGAAGTATTTGTGAAGCTGGGATTTTGGCAGCTGCTAAAGTAGAGGGTCAGTGAAGAAGAAGAAGACCCTCAATGAGACGATTTACACAGTGGCTGCAACAATGGGCTCAAGCATAACAACTGTGAGGACGGCACAGGACTGAGCAGTGTTTCATTCTGTTGTACATATGGTCGCTATGGGTCGGAACTGACTCAACTGCACCTAACAGTGACGTGATAAAACACAAGTACCATATAAAAATCAGGAAATGAGGCTGGCAGTGTCTAATCTGATTCTAAGGTTTGAGAAGTCACGCAGTGTCTAATAAGTGCACTTATTCCATTTGTAAGTAACTGTGGTTATTTAAAAATAAAAATAAACATTGTTTCTTTAACTTATCCGTATTATTTTACCTAATTGGATACTAAGTTGTTAAGACATAAACCTTATTGAATTTCTTGAACCTATTTAATAAATGGAATTGTTTTGGTATTTCTTCTGGCCTGGGGAACGATAGTAAAATTAGCAAAACACTAGGGCTCCAAGAATGAGAAAGTTTGGGAACCTCTAGTGTGCACTATTTGTTATGGCAACCACAAGAAACTAATACATACGGTATAAAAACTATTACCTCTAAGATTTTCACTGCTTTCCTCATTTGCTGCTGTTCCCAAATATCCTGATTTTCACCTTCCTGACTTTCTTCACTTGTTTCTTCATTTCTAGTTACTACAAAAAAAAAAAAAAAAAAAAAAGTTCACATATAAACATTCAATAGTTTTCATTCCATTAGCGGCAGCTTGCATTTTGGGGGCTTATAATATGCAGGTTTAGGAGCATTTTACATGTATTATTGTATTTTTATGCCTTCTACGTTTGTTTGCCGCTGCTGTAAAAAAAATTAGCACAGCACTTACATACTGCTGTAAAAAAATGGGAAGCGTGCGGCTAACAAACGTAGAAGGCGCATGTTATTTGTGCAAAAATATGGTAACTTATTTATCCTTCATGACAGTCCAGGGGAAAAACCACTATTAGTACCCTCATTTATAAAATGAGGAAATTCAGAAGCTGGGAGGTTATAAGTAACTTGTCTGAGGGCTGTGTTGAAGCTGGGACCTGAATTCAGTGATCTGACTTCAGCACCTGTACTCTTACCACCAAACTGTCCCATTCAAAACACTACAGCCCTATATATGGAAAACAGAAAGAAGGAGCTCTCAATTCCTAACCGAGAATCCAAACATTTATAAATAACTTAATAATTTCTGGATTATAAGGAAACAAAATTCTCATTCTGAAAAAATATTTTTTGAAGTGACAAAAACCTGGGCAAAATGCATATTCTTGCTTATAAAGGAGAAATGTGAAAACAGTTTTTTGAGACTTAAGGATTACTGATAGAGGACATCTAGTGGAGTAGGGAAGATTTTAACATGTAGATGCCTGTGTTTTTTTAAAACAAAATCTTTATAAGGTGACAATGACGGTTTTCAAAGTTTCAAAAATAAGACACTATACGATGTATTTTTTAAACTTGTTAAATAGGCAATAGTAAATATTACACATACCCACAGACATGAACTATTAGAGGTCATAATGTCTTTGACCAAACTGATATTACATAAAAATCAACACCAACACTTTTACGATATGACACTTATCTAAGCTTCTATAGGGACTTTATCACAATATTATAATAAAAATGCCTTTATCTTTATGCACTGATAAATAAATACTTGTTTCTTCAGCCATTCTTTCTCTAAGTGTTCGAGGCTTTGGGGTGAACAGTATTCTTTCTTCATGGTCCTCAGGTTCACTCTCAAGATCTTCATCACTGCTTTTCTTTATACCAGAGATGGTGGAGGTCTGTTTTACATCCAAAGAAATGTAGTCATCTTGGGCCCTGGCCAGTTCACGTTTTCTGCGGGCTGCCTGAATGAAAGCTGCATCAGGGATCCTAACTGAATGAAACAGAGAGGACAGTGAAGACCAAACTCCAAAAAAAATATTCTTCACACTTAGACAAAAGGCACCATTTTCCCATTTTTTTTCCACTATTTTGATACACGCATAAAACTTAATAAATGGCACAAAATCTACATCAGTAAAGTAAGAAATTAAGTTAATTTGATAGAAATTAAATGTAATTTAGAGAAATGAATCCAATCTAGAAGTATCCGAAAATATACTGAGAACATTCCAGTTTTGGGAAAATGCATGCAGGGGATATAAGAAAATTGCTAAGTTATGTGAACATGCTGCAAGCATTTGATCAGGATAATATGATGAACAAGACCGATGGAAAGACTGTCCGTATGGCAAAAACATTGAATTTAGAACTTGATATTGCCAGTGTGGAACATCTCCTAGATTGCGAAGAAGAGGGATTCACAGACTAGGACTTAGCAGATTTTGAAGAGGAAGACATGCTGAAGAAGAAACACACAGTGAGAGAGAAGAGAGAAGCTGTCGAAAAATTTTACAAAAAAGAATTAGCGGGAGTTTTTCTAGGTTAAATCAGGGGCTTCAGCTGTTTGACGACACGGACCCAAACACTGATCACTTTGCTAAAGTCAACAGATTCGGCAATCAGTGAGATGTTACTGCAAAATATATAAAAAATAGAAAAGGGCCACACAGACAACTCTAACTTTCTGACGAGAAATGCCATCCCCATTCCCAGGGATGATCCAGGTGATCCAGAACATTCCATAAGTGGAGTTATTACCGCAACGGACAAAATGCGGATGTCGTCCAATTCTTCATCAGAGTAAATTTTTATAATTTACGAATTTTTCCACGTATGTATGTAGTAAAATATATCTGTAAGTTTACTTGTAATGTTTTTAACCCCCAAAGACAAATAAAGATCAGATTTATATAGATATTGATAATACAAAGCAATAATAATGAAAACTAAAAAAAAAATTGAGGTATTCGACTTACATCAGAACCAACTTATGATGGAGTCATCAGAACAAAACCCCACTGTAAACTGGGGACTACATGTACTATGGCCCGAACCTCCTCTGTGGGCATCCAGGAATATAACTGCCATTGAGCTGATTCTGACTCATAGTGACACAGTGACAGAGCAGAACCGCCCCATACGGTTTCTAACCAGTGGCTGGTAGATTCTAACTGCTGACCTTTCGGCTAGCAGCCGAGCTCTTAATCACTTCGCCAATGTGAGAAACAGTCTATAACTAGAGCACAACCAAGTAAAGCTCCAAGGTCCTGTGGTGAGTCCCACGTAAACAAATGTGAGACATTTAGATGTACCAGTTGTTAGATATTAGGTTATCGCCCTCTGTGTTCTATGGGTATGACAAACTACCAGCTCACCTTGTCATTTCATTTACAGTTGACATGAACAGTCAATTTTGGCACTTGGACAATCATTATTAACAAATTACTTGCCCCATACTTCACTAGAGTTTGTTATGTCATCAATAATGAGAACCACCGGTACAGAAAATACTGACGTTAGAAAAAAGTTATTAACTGAAATTACAAATATTACCAACCTGCTGATGAAAACTCTTTTTCTTCTGGAGAGCTAGAGTTGTCGGAAGATGAGCTCTGATCATCCTCACTTTCTGAGGAGTGATGTGTCCCATCCTCTTCATCGGCTGAGAGATCAACTGTTCTGGATTCTAACAAGGCATTTTCTGAATCTAACAAGAAAGAGTCAAGACACTGGGATGAATAATTCGAATTATGACCAACATATGGCTTAGGTATTATATGGTGTTTTAATCCTACTCTGTACCTAAAGTAAACATAACACGCCTTTCTCTGCCTTCCACTCTTTCTGAAACCCATGAATGGTCTAATAAACGTATAAAAACTTACCTTATTTGTACTATCCACTTAACTAATGAAATATTCACAAAGGATGCAATGAGATGAGGAAAGGGAACACAGAAGAAAAAAAAAAGCACAATAATTTAACGAATATTTGGAATAGAAAATAGTGGTAGTGAACAAGTAGAGATTTTTTTTCATGTATACTTACTATGTGCCAGGCACACTGAAACCTATCTCACATGTTTTATTTCATTCAATAGTGACAGTTCTGTAAAGTCAATGTTATTAATGATGAGGACACCAAGAATTAGAGGGGCTAAAGAACATGCTCCAAGTCACAAAGTTAGTAATCAAAGAATAAAGGTTGTGAAACTAATTCCGCCCAATCTAGGCTCTCATCATATCGTATTTCAATAGCTGGTGGCAAGATGTCATGAGCACTGTGGTCTTCACTCAGATCATGGGAAGGTCATTTACTTCATTAGTTTCAATTAATCTGCTCAATAAAGATAACATTCACAGGGGTGTTATAAGAACTTAATGAACAAAATGTAAAGGAATTCTTGGTATTATCAACAAGAAAGGATTTGTTAGCTTACAATTATTGTACAATCTTTACAAATAACCTTAAAACATAAGGTTACACAAACAGTACTTTTTACCTTTAAGGTAATTCTTAAGTAGAAGACTTACATACAGTTCTAGATAATTCAGGAGTAAAATCATAACTTGGAGGAGGAAGGAATACAGCTGCAGCTCTCATCAGAGCCGTGGTTCTCAAAGTGTGGTCCATCAACCTTTGGAGGTCCCTGGGACCCGTGAAGTCAAAACCACTTCCATCATAATATTAACATGTTACATGCCCTTTTTATGTGTGGACATCTACATAAGTGAGCAAAAGCGGTGGCAGATAAAACTGCTGGCCCCTTTAGTATGAATCAAGGCAGTGACACCAATCTATAGTAGCAGTAGTTATATTCTTGACCACTATCGCTGGCAAGAAAACAAAACAAAAAGCCAGTTTTACTTAAGAAGGTCCTTAAGGAAACAATACAAATATATTTCTATTAAATCTTGACCCTTGAGCACACATCTAATTTTTTAAAATAATATTTTATTGTACTTCAGGTGAAAGTTTACACAACAAATTAGGTTCCCCTTTAACAAGTTTTATACAAATTGTTCAGTGCCATTGGTCACAATTCTTACAATGTGTCAGCATTCCTGTTACTTCCATTCTGTTTGTTCTGTTTCCATTGATCTAGCTTCCCTTCTCCTCCTTGTCTTCTTGTCTTTGCTTCCGGGTATATACTGACCATTTGGCCTCAAACAGTTAATTGTTTAAGGGAGCACATTACTCATGGATGATACTGTTCATTTTATAAGCCAATCTATTATTTGGTTGAAAAGTGATTTGCAGAAATAGCTTCTACTCCGAGTTTAAAGAGTATCTTAGGGTGACAGTCTCGGGGGTTCCTCTATTATCTATCAGTCCAGTAAGCCTAGCCTTTTTTAAGAATTTGGGTTCTATTCTACATTTTTCTCTTATTCTATCCAGGACCTTCTATTGTGTCCCTGGTCAGAATGGTCGGTAGTGGTGGCTGGGCACCGCCTAGTTCTGTCTCAAGTTAGAAGAGGCTATAGTTCGTGTGGGCTATGAGTCCTGTAGAGTAGTTTCTTTTCTGAGCATTTGATTTCCTTCATTCTCTTTTGCTCCATTCAAGTAGAGACCAATAGTTGTATCTTAGACGGCTGCTCGCAAGCTTTTAAAACCCCAGACACTACTTGCCAAAGGAAGATGTAGAACATTATCTTTGTGAACTATGTCAACTAAGTTGTCCCCTGAGACTATGGTCCCAAGCCCCTTGACCCAGTAAATCAATCTGTGAGTTGTCTGGATATGCTGAACCTCTGTAACTGTGCCCCCTATGTGATTTGCTATATATGTGAATATATATGTAGCACACACAAATGTGTATGGACATATGCCTACAGATATACCCATACATGCAAGCGCATTTACTTGACTATGCCTTCCTATACACATATATGTATCCATATCTACCTACATAACCACACATATATGTTCCGGTTGTTTTTACTGTTGTTGCAAAATTGTATATGTTATAGCATTTACCAAAATTGTCCCTTTTTCTCTTGTACCTCTTAGTGTCTTTATTTACCTTGGTCAAACTGTGCTGGCTTCACTCATATTTGGGATTGCCTTTTCCATCACCAAAAGTAACAAGTGTCTACTATCTAGAAAGTGATTCCCCCTTCCATCACTGGTACCCATCAAAGAGCTTTGCTTTGTGTGCGTATCTATTCTTGACTTTTATAATAGTGGGACCATACAGTATTTGTCTTTTTGTGATTGACTTACTTCACTTGGCATAATACCCTCCAGATTCATCCATGTTATGTTCATGGACTCCTCGTTATTCTTTATAGCAGCATAGTATTCCACTGTATGTATGTACCACAAGTTGTTTATCCATTCATCTGCTGATGGGCACTTAGGTTGTTGCCATCTTTTTGCTACTGTGAATAATGCAGTAACGTGAATAATGCAGCAATGTTACTGCTCTTTTATCCCTAGGATATACACCTAGGAGTGGGATTGCTGGATCACAAGGTATTGCCATTGCTAACTTTTTTGAGGAAGTGCCATATTGTCTTTCACAGTGGTTGTATCATTTTACAATCCCATCACAATGCATAGGAGTTTCAATCCCTCCACAGCCTCGCCAGCATTTGTTGTTTTCTTTGACCATTACCATTTTTAAAGGGGTGAGGTTGTATCTTATTGTAGTTTTGATCTGCATATCTCTAATGGAGGTGCAATGGTTAAAAGACTGGCTGCTAACCAAAAGGTAAGCAGTTCAAATCCACCAGTCACTCCTTGGAAACCCTATAGGGCCGCTCTACGCTGTCATACAGGGTTGCTATGAGTTGGAATCGACTTGATGGCACTGGGTTTGTTTTTTGTTTTGGAATGGCTAATGTGAGCCCTGGTGGTGCTGTGGTTAAGAGTTACAGCTGCTAACCAAAAGGTCGGCAGTTTGAATCCACAGCTGCTCCTTGGAAACCCTAGAGAGCAATTCTACTCCCTTCTACAGTGTTGCTATGAGTCAGAATTGACTCGACAACGACGGGTTTGGTTTTGGTTTTTTAATGGCTAATTACTGCAAGCATCTCTTCATATATTTATTAGCCGCCTGAATGCCTTATTTAGTGAACTGTCTGTTCATTTCCTTTGCCCACTTTTTGATTGGATTGTTTTTGTCTTTTTGTTGAGTTGTTGAAGTTTTCTATATATTTTAGAGATTAGACTCTTACCAGATATGTCATTGAAGTCCCCCCCCCCCCCCGAGTCTATAGGTTCTCTCCTTACTCTCTTGGTAAAATCTTTTGATGTGCATAAGTGTTTTAATTTTTAGGAGGTTCCAGTTATCTAATTTATCTTCTGTTATTTGTGTATTACTAGTTATGTTTGATAGGCTATTTATGCCGAATACTAGGTCCCCTAGTTTTGGTCCTATGTTATCTTCCAGGAACTTTACAGCTTTAGCTTTAACGTTTAGGTCTTTCATCCATTTTGAGTTAGTCTTTGTGCATGGTGTGAGGCATGGATACGGATGTTCACTTTTGCCAGCACCATTTGTTAAAGAGACTATTTCTTCCCCTACTGAATGGACTTCGATCCTTTGTTGAACATCAGCTGCCCACAGATGGATGGATTTACTTCTGTGTTCTCAATTCTATTCCACTGGTCTATCAATGTCTCTGTCATTGAAAAAGTACTAGGCTGTTTTGCTTACTAAGGCTGTATAGTAAGTTTCGAGATCGGCAAGTGTAAGGCCTCCTACTTTGACCTTCTTCAATATTGCTGTAGCTATTCTGGGCCTCCTTCCTTTGGATTGGGACTGCATTAATATCTATAGATTGCTTTTGGTAGTACGGACATTTTTCACAATGGTAAGTCTTCCAATCCATGAGCATGGAATGTTTTTGCATTTATGTAGATCTCTTAGTTTCTTGCAGTAGTGTTTTATAGTTTTCCTTGTATAAGTCTCCTATGGCCCTGGTTATGTTTATTCCTAGATACTTTTATCCTTTTGGGGACTATTGTAAATGGTATTGTTTTCTTGATTTCCTTTTAAGAGTCCTCTTGTCAGTGCAGAGGAACTCAACTAATTTTTGTGTGTTGATCCTGTACCCTGCCATTTTGTTGAATCCTTCTATTTGTCCCAGTAACATTCTTGTAGAGTCTCTGAGATTTTCTATGTGTGTAGGATCATGGCATCTGTGAATAAGGATAGTTTTACTTCTTCCTTTCTAACTTGAATACCTTTTATTTCCCTTTCTTGCTTTATTGCTCTGGCTAGGACTTCCAGTACAATATTGAGTAAGAGTAATGATAAAGGACATCTTTCCCTTGTTGCTGTTCTCAAGAGGAATGCTCTCAGTTTTTCTCTATTGAGAATAATGTTGGCTATTGATTTTGCATATATGTCCTTAATTATATTGAGGAATTTCCTTTCTATTCCTATCTTGCTGAATTTTCATCATGGCAACAGTGTTGGATTTTATCAGATGCCTTTTCTGTGTCAATTGAGATGATCATATGGATCTTTTCCTTTGATCACCGGTCAACAGGTTGGTGGCAAGGGAACTCACACTGCGGACTGATGGGTGGGAGTGGCAGTGGGGGCAGGGGAGAGGGAGTCGGGTGAGAGCTCATGCCGCCAATTGCCGGGGGTGTGGCGGCATGGGGATGGCTGAAGCTGGCACAAGCCTCTGGTTGCAGGTCGGACAGTGTGGGACTGCATGCCATGGACTGCCAGGCAAGGGGGGGCCGTCTGCTGGCTGGTACACTGCTGGCTACCAGAAGAACAGAAGAGGGTAAAAGGGGGGAAGCGTGTTCCCGAGTCTCTGGCCTGGATGCTGCTGTACTCCCTGCAGAGTGCGGCCTTTGATCAGGACTCAGCCCTGACCAGATGCATGGGCGGGGGGGGGGGGGGGGGGGAGCTGCCCAGCATCTGGCCAGGAGGGGATCTCTTGCCTCCACTGCAAGTGAGTAGTTTTACTCCTATTGTCTGGCTTTCTTTCTGCTCTATGGTTGCTTGGATCCTAGGGCTCCTGCCTGACTTCCAGTACTTTCCTTCCTTTGATATGGTTCCTGTTCTGCTCGCCTTGCTTCACTCTGGGTTTGTCTACACAGTATCTCCGTTCCCTATTGTGAAGTTGCCTTCCTGTGCTTCTTATCCAGGAACAGTGCTTACTTTGTCTCAAGATGACCATGCTGCACCTGGCCGGCTGGCAGGGTGCCTACAGTCCATAAATTTCCTCGTTCACAGTTTTCATCCAGTTTCTCCCTCCTTTTGGTGTTTGATCTAATTCTTCATCCTTCCAATTGCTGTTCTGGGCTCCCAGACTGTTACCTGTATCTGTTTCACTTAGTTTCTTGGCTCTTCGCTGTAGGGGGCAGACTGGTGTGTGTGACTAAGTTGCCATCTTGGGCCGTCTCCGGCACACATCTATTTAATATTCTGTGCAACCAAAGGGATGTATGCATAAGGTACTTCTGCTGCGCACTCCAATACAATGGTTGCTTCGAGGAAAAGCATTTGTGTGACTGAGTTGCATGCTGAACTAGCTACTGTTTTTGAAGAGGAAAAGTAGTTTACTTGAAAGAAGGATTGACAAACTCTGGCTATTCAGAAGTGGGTATTGTGACAATCATTTCTCAAAAATGAACAAAGTGTGCCTATCACTTCAAGAATGAGAAATTTCAAGTGCAAATTTGAATTTTAGAAAAACCTGTATCCTTCACTGTGAACCTGACAGTTTCCCAATACTCAGAGACTGATGATATTAGTGGTAACATTAGCCAAGTTATTTTTTGGTATTGTATCATAAAAAGTGTCAGCATTTGCAAAATCTGCAAACTCACCAAGCCAATACATTCCAAATAGTCAACGCACAATATTACCAATCACGCACGGGTAAAAGATTCATTCTACATACACAACGGGTACAACAGATTTTAATTTAACAGAGTACAAAAAAATGTACTGATATGGTTTCAGATTCTGTATCTTACCTAAGCTTTGAAAAATGTTACTTGTTGAGTTTTCTTGTAGTATTAAAGCAGAATACCACTAATGATCGAAAAAGGCTACTAAATACTCCTCTAACCACATATCTAAGGCTGCATCTTCTTCACATACTTCAACCAACACATACCACGAAAGACTCAATCAGAAGCGGCTATGACAATTCAGCTGTCTTCCATGAGGCCAGACATTAAAGAGATGGGCAAATGAGAAACAATGGTGTTCTTCTATTTTTTGGAAAATAATTATTTTTCACAAAAATGTTACTTGGCGTCTGAAGCTTTAGACACTTGCAAGCAGCTGGCTAAGATAGAACCATTGGTCTCTCTTTGCTGTAGCAAAAGAGAATGAAAGAAACCCAAGAAATAGAGAAAGAATCGGACTACAGGACTAATTATCCATGAACCATGGCCTCCTCTATCTTGAGACCACACGAACTAGATGGTGCCCAGCTACCACTACCAAATGTTTTGATCAGGGTCACAATAGATGGATCCTGATAAAAAGGGGAGGAAAAAAAATGTGGAAGAGAACTTCAAATTCTCAAAGAACCCCTGCTTACTGAACCGGCTGAGACTGAGGGTATCCCCCAGACTATTGCCCTGAGATACTCTTTAATTCTTGAACAGAAACTATCACTTGAAATCACTTTTTAACTAAATAGCAGGTTAGCTCAAAAAGTAGAGAATTTCACCCTTGAGAACTGCAATCTTTTTTTTAAAAAGTTATCCACATGATACCAAATGGACAAGTTACTCTAAAGCACAGATGAGAAGTTTGGGGGGCAGTGAGACTACTTTAATGGGAGTGGAGCAATTAAAACAGAAATAACGAGAATATTGACACAAAATGAAGACTAACCAACACACTGAACACGACGTGTAGAAACTGTTGAATGGGAACCTATTTTGCTGTGTATACTTTCACCAAAAAAAAAATATTAAAAAAAAAGTTATTTATCCTTCCATGTAATGGGTTTGCAATAGTTTTTTTTTTTAAAAAAATGGTTTACTAAACATTTCTGTTTTAATTTCAAATATGGTAAATATCAATGGATAAAATCCACAGAAACAAAACCTCACAGGGGCCCTCAATCATTTTTAATAGTATAAAGGGGGTTCTAGAAACAAACAAACAAAAAAAAGTGTCCTGGCGGAACTGGTGGTGAAGCACTCGGCTAACTGAAAGGTTGTCAGTTCAAACCCACCAATCGCTCTGTGGAAGAATGATGTGGCAGCCTGCTTCCATTAAGACTACTCCCTTGGAAACATTATAGGGCAGTTCTACTCCATCCTATGAGTTGTAATGACTGGAGGGCAACTGGTTTTGGTAAAACCAAAAAGCTAGAAAACCGCTGCTTGAGAAGGCAAGACAAACAAACAAACAGAAAACTTGTGCTCTCTATTCCTGCTAAAGTTTAACTAGATGACTTACACATTTTTAGAGTAGAAAAATAAACACAAAAAGTTATCAAGACTTCCATCACCAGATACAAGGTCCTAACAATGACTAAGAAAACACCAAGATTGCCTTAATGGACTAGTAATAGCAGGGAGAAAATTTTTTACCGAAAAGATTAACCAAAAACTTGTTCCTTATTAAACTCCAATTCAAACACATTAACAGCACATTTTACGTAAACTTTACGCTGCTCAAATCCATATTTAAGAACTCACTGGTACCTGAAATCACTACACCATATTTAACTTTATTATCGGTTATGCTACTCAGCGACATAGTTGTTTTTCATCCCAGTTTTTGCAAATAACTGATGAAAAAGGAGAACAGGCAAAAGAGAATGTCCCAAAGCCTGTCACTTAGATTCTTCTAACGTACAATTCATTCTGGCTAAGTGTTTTCTAAAACATAAAGATTCAACTCCGAATTGACAAGTTTCCAAAAGGTACATATAACTTTCCTGCTTGCTTAAGCATAT
This sequence comes from Loxodonta africana, assembly GCF_030014295.1. Lineage (NCBI taxonomy): Eukaryota > Metazoa > Chordata > Mammalia > Proboscidea > Elephantidae > Loxodonta > Loxodonta africana. The sequence goes on from NC_087356.1 coordinate 30,860,919, forward strand.
TCAGCATTATTTAACTCCTCATAAACACCAAGTGTTGATCTATAGCTACAATCAGTTAAGGTCACCTCGGGACGCAAACACACAGGAGCCATCCACCCATCCGTACAGAATTCCTTTTACTCCCCAAAGGAGCCCCAAACGGGGATGGAGGCAGCGGGCCAGTGCTCTCAGGCGGGAGGGAGTCCTGCTCACTGCCTCTGCGACTAGGGGCTCCCGGTGGCCGGCGGCAGACGACAGAACTGCCCCGGAAGGCTCCGGGCACCCGCGGACCTGCTCCCGCCCCGCCTGGACGTCCCCTCGGGCGCCCTCACCGCTCTCGGAGTCGCCTTGGTCGCCCGGGTCGCTGCCTGCACAGGGGGCCGCTCTCGCGGCGCGCCGGGAACTCGCCCAGACCCGGCTCCGGCCCCTGAACGGCCGTCTCGCCGCCTCTGCAGGCGGCCTTTTCTCCGCAGGACCCGGGGCCGCCTGCTCCCGCGGCGCCCCGGGCTCTGTAGGCGACTCCCTGCCGCCGTCACTGTCGCTGGAATCCGCCCGGCGCTGCCGAAAAGTCCTTTTCGGCTTTTGAGCCATGGCAGCAGCCCGGGCCTCGGGCACCGGCCACGCGCGTGTGCCCGCCTCCCACACCCGAGTCCTGCAAGATCGGCGCGCACTCCCGCCCTTCCGCCGCGTGCGCGCACCCATACCGCGCGGCGGCGTCCGCTCCCGCTTCCTCCGGGTCAACAGGAGTGCGCATGCGTGTTTCCCTTCCTTCGATGAAGTTGACAGCCCAGTTCCCTGGGCCCAGGCGTGGGCATGCAAAGTACTCTTTCCAAGTTGTGGTTTCTTAGACCATAGCGGAGCGACTCCCAGAGCCTGCTCGAGTTGAGTCCCACACAGAGAAGCATCCACAAGCTCTCTGTGAGCAAACTGTCCGGGAGTCAGGCACTATGCATGACCAGTTATTCATAATTTATTAATGACTTATTGCAAAGAAAGCTTTTTCTTTTTAAATCTAGATAGATAAATTTCAGGACACTAGAAGGTTTTTTTTTTATTAGGATAGTGGCATGTGATGTGAAAAGGATTCCATAACCAAAAAAACCTTTGCCACTGAGTCCTCTCCGACTCAGCGGCCCTGTAGGAAAAAAGTAGAACTGCCCCATAGGTTTCCAAGGCTGTAATCTTTACAGAATCGGACCACCACATCTTTCTCCCGTGGCTTGGCCGAATGCTTTAACCACTGTACTACCGGGGCTTATAGGACTAGAAAATAGAGACACCTGTGATATCTGGAAGAGCAGCTTCCCACCACCGACTAAGTGCTCCTTAGGGCTAGAATGAACTCCAGAAGCCAGCTGATGGGTAAGGGAGAGGCTAGGCTGCTCCGTTAGGCCCAGTGCTTTTCAATCTACCATCCATCCATTCAGAATTCTCCAGTTCTGTGATGAATGTCGTCTAAGTCACACTATAAAGCTGCTGATACAAAACCAAACAGTAGACTGTAATTTTAAAATGGTGAGGAAAATGATCATAATTGTGATTAGAGGGAAATTCTGTGCTCTTTTAGGTACTACGTCAAGAAACAGCCCTACATTATACAGTTTTTTTTCCACCCAGTAGCCCAGGCACCATGCTAAACTGTAGAGGGCTACTCAAGTCTGATGTTCTTCAAATCACCTGCAGACTATGCGGAAATGGCAGATACTGACTGAGCAGGTCTGTGGTGGGTCCTAAGAGTCTTCATTTCTAGCAAGCTCCCAGGTGAAGCTAAGGATGCTGGTCCGAGGACCACACTCTAAGTAGCAAGGCCCTAGAGTAGATACAAGATAAATTCATCCATGTCATGGATTGAATTGTGTCCCCTAAAAATATCTGTTAACTTATCTGGGCCATGATTCTCAGTATTGTGTGATTGTCTACCATTTTATGTGGTTGCCCACCATTTTATGTGATTTTTCTATATGTTGTAAATCCTATCGCTATGATGTAATAAGATGGATTAGCAGCAGTTATACTGATGAGGTCTACAAGATTAGGTAGTGTCTTAAGCCAATCTCTTTCGAGATATAAAGGAGAGAAGCAAGCAGAGATACCTGGGGACCTCATACCACCAAGAAAGCAGTGCCGGGAGCAGAGCGCATTCCTTGGACCTGAGGTTCCTGTGCCGAGATAATCCCAGACCAAGGGAAGACTGATGACAAGGACCTTTCTCCAGAGCTGGCAGAGAGAGAAAGCCTTCCCTCGGAGCCGGTGCCCTGAATTTGGACTTGTAATCTACTAGACTGTGAGAGAATGAATTTCTCTTTGTTAAACCCATCCACCTGTGGTATTTCTGTTATCGCAGCACTAGATGACTAGGACAATCACCCTTAAGAATTTTTTTTTTTAATGTTCCTGGTAACTTCTTCATGATGAACAACTGCATATCAGATTGTTACAGCATCCAAATGCCATTGTGTATCTCCTAATCTGAAAACTGAATTATCTTCAAAAGGCAGGCTAATAAGAACCTATTAAAAGGGATTAAGTTTATCTAACTGTAGAAGTTATTCCCCGTAAAGGAAAATCTGCCTACACCTTCTTAACAGCGTTCCCCACCAGTCTTCAAAATCGTGGCAGGTGTTTGTCTCAGTTTGAAAGGTGGGCAGCAGGACAGAATTCACTCTCAGCGTTGCTTGCAAAGGGAGCAGTTTATTTAAGGATAAGCTGAGTGTACAGCTGCTGTTCCAGAAAGCTGTTCTCTCCCCTTGAAAATCTCCAACTCACAGACAATGTCTACCTTGAACGTGAAAATGGCAGGCGGAGTTCAACCTTTTTAGCTGGGTTTAAAGCAACTAGTAGACCGTGGGATAGCTGCTCCTTCCTCATTTTAAGCTACACCGTCTCTCAAGACAAGGCCTCTCTTGGTATCCTTGTACTAGTACAGTGTCCAGTGTGTGGTATGTACTGAATTAACATGAACCCAATGAACTAAATTTGTGGATGGGGCAATTCTGAAACATCTATGTTCAACAGCAATAATGAAACCTGAAAACGAAGCACTGCAACTTACTGGGTGCAAATATGTTAATAGACAGGTAATATACTTAAAACAAAACAAAACCCAAAGCCATTGCTGTCAAGTGAATTCCAACTCATAGTGACCCAAGACAACATGGTAGAACTGCGCCGTGGAGTTTCCATCGAGCAGCTGGTGGATTGGAACTGCTGTCCTTTCAGTTAGCAGCTGAGCTTTTAAACACTGCACCACCAAGGCTCCAGGTAATATGCTACTGAGATAGAAATAAAAACTGCTATTTAAAACATAAACTAAATCTTTGTTCCAAGGGAGATAGATTAGTGAGAAAATTGAGTTTTCCTGGGTATGGCTTGAATGGGAGAGGATGAAATAGAGATAACTTGCTTAATAAGGGGAGTGGGGTAGATTTTGGAATTCCCCCTTCAGTCCCAAGGAAAGCAGAGTGAAGACTCCAGGGTAGCATTAACAGATTTAGAAAAAACTGTAAGACGCCGAGCTAAATTTAAATTTCAAATGAATGAGAAATAACTTTTTAGTAGAAATACGACCCATATAATATTTGGGACTTACTTGCGTGGGACATATGGTAACTCTAGTCTGTGGTGAAGAGAGCTGTGAAGAATTTCAAAGGTAGTGAAAGGCTTCACAATGGGTGGGGGGGGGGTGATGGAGGGGGTGGTGATAGTTCTGGAACCTGAAGAAAACCATGGCCAGTGAGACGTTCCCAGTAACAAGGGTTAGGGGGACAAGAGACTTTTAAGGTATGGTGCTATTTCCCCTAATCCTTTAGTAAGACTTTGCTCTACTCCGCACACTCTTGGGTTAACACTGCTGCTGGGAAAGAAGGACTGAGCAGCTGAAGTGAGGACAGTGATGATAGCTTCACGGTGGGGATGGGATGGCAGCACCACAGTTTCAGAGCTGAGAGCGTCAGAGGAAACAGAATGGATGACAGGCTGCTGAACACACTAGCCTAGAGGTGGCTATGAGATCGCCCCTTCCCCAAATGTACCCAAGATGGTGAATCTTGAAAGGGGAAGAGACTCCACTGGTTATACATGGAGACAGGAAAAGGGGCCAGAGAGCAAGAATTGTGTTTCTCCTAACAGTCTTTCCAGGTACCCACAATTATAACTGCCTTATATTGTTTGTTCTTTGTTATGAACACTAGGAATTTTCCCCCAAGAACTTGAGGATAATGCCATATCTATTATTTGCTTACAATATTTTCTTATTCCTTTGCATATAATTTGGAATTACAGAAGGTGATAATTGAAATTTGACATACAAAAAATTTCCAACTTCTGAAAATCTGGCCGTCTATACCCAAATATACTGTTTTTACCCTAAATAGGTGAAATGGCATTTTATTTAGCTTGTCTTGCCACTTATTGCCATAGTGGTTAAGTGCTACGGCTGCTACCCAAGAGGTCAGCAGTTTGAATCCACCACGCGCTCCTTGGAAACTCTACGGGGCAGGTCTACTCTGTCCTGTAGGGTCGCTACGAGTTGGAACGGACTCGAGGGCAGTGGGTTTGGTTGGGTTTGCCACTTATTGGTGGGTTCTGAGCTCCCCCTAGTGAGAAATGGGCTACTTACATACGGACTGTGTCAATCCTTCATAAACTGCCCCCTTCCTTTGATAGAGCTATCTTTAAAAAAATTCTCTTGTTAAAAACAACAAATACATTTTCGTTTTTATGCCAACCTATTTAAAACTTTCCCAGAGGAAAACATTTTGGGAAATTATGTTTGTAAGTAAAATAACTCTCTCTTTTAAGGCCAAAAAAAAAAAAAATCATTGTGGAAGCACATTCATAAAATTATGGACCCACAGCACACAACAACAATTGTGCTTTCAGTTTTCAGTATCTCTTTTTGAAAAATTCAATCTTTTCTCCGTTTATCATGATGTTGCTTATTGGTCCAGTTGTGAGGATTTTTGTTTTCTTTATGTTGAGGTATAATCCATAGTGAAGGCTGTTGTCTTTAATATTTGCCAGTAAGTGCTTCAAGTCTTCCTCACCTTCAGCAAGCAAAGTTGTGTCATTTGCATATTGCAGGTTGTTAATGAGTCTTCCTCCAATCCTGGTGCTGTGTTCTTCTTCATATAGCCCAATTTCTCAGATTATTTGGTCAGCATACAGATTGAATAAATATGGTGAAAGATACAACCCTGATGCATACCCTTCCTCAGATGGCACAGGACTGGGCAACATTTTGTTCTGTTACACATAAGGTCACTATAAGTTGGAGGTGACTTGGTGGCACCTAACAACAACGTTTTTCTAGCTTTGCCTTTGACTCAGAATCTCAACTGTCATTATTCATAACTTTGGGAGAAATAAAGAAAACTCTGGGAGTTCTAAAAAACATTCAGAAACCTCAAATTACCATAATGTGGGCCTCAGAAATCTGAGATTTGTAATTATCGCCACTTGCCTGGAAGGCGCTAATGTCAATCCTCTCTAAGTTACGTCCTGCTTAGTCAAAAACAGGCTGCCTCATGCACTGGGGTGTTAGTTGCAGTCCTAGATTTTATCCTATTACAAGCTGATAGGATTGAACATTACAAGATACTCATAAGATGCCACCAATGACTCTATTAGTGTCCCGGGGCTGCTGTAACAAAATACTACAAACTGGGCAATTGTAACAACAGAAAGTTATTGTGTCACAGCTCTGGAGACTGGGGATCTGAGTTTAGGGTGTTAGCCGTGTTGTTCCTTCTGATGCTTTGAGGGGGAATCTCTGTTCCAGGCCTCTCTCCTAGCTCTTGGTGGCTACAGGTGTTCCTGGGCTTGCAGCTGCAGCATCACATGGCATCCTTCCTGTCTACCTGTCTCTGTTTATCTTCATCCTTTTATAAGGATGCGTGTCATATAGCATTAGGACCCACCCTATTGTTGTGGATTAAATTGTATTCCCCATAAAGACTGTTGAAGTTCTAACCCCTGTACCTGTGACTGTGACCTGGAATTTGGAAATAGGGGTTTTCTTTTGTTATCAGTTGTGTTAAATGTGGTCATACCAGAGTAGAGGGGATTCGAATCCTAATCCCTTCTGAGGATCCACTTCTGAGTGGTGTCTTATAAAAAGGCAGAACAGATACAGAAATAGAGTCACCCTCTGGGGGAAGACACTGCGTGAGGATCCATCTACAATCCAAGGAATGCTAAGAAACGCTCAGGGCTACCAGAAACTGAAAGAGACAAGGAAGGATCTTCCCCTGGAGTAAACAGAGAGTGAGCGAGAGAGACACAGAGCATAGAGCTGCCCCGAATTCAGACTTCTAGCCTCCAGAACTGTAGGAAAATAAATTTCTGTTCTTTAAAGTCATCCACTTTGTGGTATTTTGATATGGCAGCATGACCTCATGGTAACCCAACCGGTAACATCTTCAAAGTTCCTCTGTCCACACAAGGTCACATTCACTAGTACAGGGTTAGAACTTCAACATATCTTTTTGAGGGGACACAATTCACCCCATAACTATAACCAACAACCTGTATTTCTAGAAGATGTACATAAGTAGACTTTACATGATCTGAAAACTTTATATTGGGTCTTCTAAAGGCATAGAGAAGAACTGTGCTTGAGCCTTGATGATGTAGGCCTTATCTGGTACTGTTAACAACTGACATGCCAGTAAAAATCTAAGATGTTGATCCCAACTTAAAAGACATATAGCACTTTCTTCTGACTACTGGATGTCTGTTCTATTCAGAGACTTTAAACTTAGAATTCTAAGAAATATTCCAGAAGGCTCTGACTACAGAAGTGGATAGCTTCTGTCCAAGATGACAGAATAAGTTGCTGACTACCTAAAAAGTAGCTTCTGCCGAGGATTATAGAACAAGATTAATTTTCTGAATCTTCATTGCCCTTTTTCTTTCTTTTGCTCTACCACTAGCCTTGCCTATTATGGTATTTTGATACCTTTTATTAAAAGACTTCTCGATACTAAGGTCCCTGGGTAGCACAATGGTTTGCACACAACTACAAATAAAGATCGGTGGTTGATATCTACTTAGTGGCACCTTGGAAGAAATACCTGGTGATCTGCTTCCGTAAAGATTACAGCCAAGAAAACCCTATGGAGCAGTTCTAGTCTGTAACATGAGGGGTTGCCATGGCCAGAATCAACATAGCAGAAACAGGTCAGGTTTAGTTTTTGGATCTTCATTCTGCTACTGTTGACTTTATATGGTCTTTGGCTACTTAAGGAAAAAAAAAAAAAAGACTTTTTGATGTGTGTGGTTTTTTTTTTTAGATCATAGCTACTCCTATGAATGTAACTACTGACAAAATTTAATAACTGTTCCTTCAAGCACGCCAAAAGCTATATTCTCTTTTATAGGACCTTCCATAACTTAAATTTCCATCGTATCATTAATCTCAACCTTTATTTGGTCTTATAAAAATTAGACCTTGACCTCACATCAGCAAATGCTTTTGCTAAACCCATTACAAGTGCTTCTGCGAAACCTAGTCTTTCAGGAATGAGAGCTAATGTTAGGGCCAGCCTGGGTACAACAGTCAGTTTGTTCTCTTCAGAGACACTCCAAACTGCTTTGCAGGAACTGTTTAACTCCATGCAAGGAATCTGCCCAACTTGAGAGACAAAAATTTGCTTTGCTCCTGTTGCAGTAAACTGTACCAATACATTCAATATACGCTCTGCCTTACTAAACCAAACCAAACCAGCTGCTGTCGAGTCGATTCCAACTCACAGCGACCCTAAAGGGCAGAGTAGAACTCCCCCATAAGGTTTCCAATGAGCGCCTGGTGGATTCCAACTGCTGACCTTTTGGTTAGCAGCCATAGCTCTTAACCACTACACCACCAGGGTTTCCAGTCTACCTTACTAGAGTACCATTATGTAAACGTTAGTCTTACACCTGCCTGCCACGCTCTAACTTACCTGTGTATTTGGGATAATTGTTAGAGATTTTCAGATATTTAAAATTACCAGCAGGTCATGTTTCTGTGAAAAGAATGTCCAGAAATCTCCAAACAATGACAAGAGCAGGTTACTTGGAAAAATTCCCAGGAGGGAAAAATTGACTCTTCGTACATACTATAGACCCCACGTTAAAAAAACCTCAACTGGAAAAGGAGGTCAAAACTTGACTTCGAACCTAGCAAAAAGCATAAATTACATAACTTCTTCTCTGGAAGCCCAATAAACCAGTTTGACTTGAAATTCATTAGCTAGGGTTTTAATGGATAACCACATAGCCTTTGAATTATTCTAGCCAAGGAGACATCTATGCTATAACATCACTTCTTGTTGTGCCGACATACAACAGGGCGAGTAGAACAGTCCACAACTAGGCTAAAAGAAAAAGCCACCTGGCTTTCTAAAACAGACCCAGCTGGGTTCTGGGACATGCTGTCATTGATTGAGTTTTTTATTCTAGGCACCTGTCTTTGATATTTATTGCAAAGGCGAATTTATTGTAATTCTTCTAATTGCTTTTTTGCAACTGGCCAGTGTATCCTGTCCAGGGTCCTAAACATTACTGTGCAGCCATTGTCCTGTCAGATGATTCCACAACTCATCCTGGGACAGGAGGAGAAGAGATTAACCCTAGTCCAAATATACAGTCTGTTCCTAGATACCGTTCTGATCTTGATCAGCAAAATCTCAGCAGAGGCCAACTTGTGGATATGACAAATGTCTTAGACATCTAGTGCTACGGTAACAGAAACACCACAAGTGGATGGCTTTAATAAACAGGAGTTTATTCTCTCATAGTTTAGGAGGCTAGAAGTCTGAATTCAGGACTTTCTCTCTGTCAGCTCTGAAGAAAAGTCTTGTCATCAATTTCCCTTGGGTCTAGGAGTTTCTCAGTGTAGGGACCCTAGGTACGAAGGATGTACTCCACTCCAGGTGCTTATTCCTTGGTGGCACGAGGTCTCTATCTCTTGGCTTGCTTCTCTCTCCTTTTATCTCATAAAATAAAAGATGATGCAGGCCACACCCTAGGGAAACTCCCCTTACATTGGATCAGGGCTGTGATCTGCATAAGACTGTTATATCCCACCCTAATCCTCTTTAACATAACCTAATATTGCCTCATTAACCACTGGCAGATGTTAGGATTTACAGCACATAGGAAAATTACATTAAATCACAATATGGAGGACACAAACCCAAACCCATTGCCGCTGAGTTGATTCTGACTCATAGAGATTCCATAGGGTGGAGTAGAACTGTTCCATAGGATTTCCAAGGAAAAGCTGGCAGATTCAAATTGCTGACCTTCTGGCTGGCAGCCAAGCTCTTAACCACTGCGCAGCTGGCTTCAAAACGGAGGACAACAGCACAATACTGGGACTGATGGCCTAGCCAAGCTGACATATATTTTTGAGGGACACAATTCAATTCATGACAATGGATATTATCTACTTATGGCCAAAAAACGGACTGAGAAAAAAAAAAGCTGTCTACGACATATAGAATCTGGCATAACACCATCGACAAGCCAGGATGTTGCTGGGAGCTGGCCTGGCACTCACAGGTAGGTTGTCATGTTCATCTGTCAAACAATTTCACAGAACACCACCATCAGGCAAGATCATTCTGTGACCATGATGGATCAAGACAAAAACAAGACTGCTCTATAATGTCTGAATACAAAGAAGACATGAACATTGTCTAAATCACAAAGATGAACAAGCAGCCCCTTATCCTGGTGTTATGGGTTGCACTGTGTCCCCCTAAAAAGTTATGTTGAAGTCTTAACTCGTGTACTTATAAATATGGCCCTGTTTGGAAATAGGGGCTTTTTGTTACACTGATGAAGCCATACCAAAGTAGGACAAAAAAAAATTGTTTCCAGCGAGTCGATTCCAACTTACAGCAACCCTAGACAGAGTAGCACTGTCGCATAGGGTTTCCAAGGAGCAGCTGGTGGATTTGAACTGCTGATCTTTTGGTTAGTAGTCAAACACCACCAGAGCTCCTACTAAAATAGAGTGAGTCCTAAATCTAACCTTTTCTGAGTGGTGTCTTACAAAAACGGAAAACAGGCATGGAGACACACACACAGAGAAGAGACCATGTGAGGAACTGTCTATGAACCAAGGAACACCCAGGGTTACCAACCAGTAGGACCCTCCTCCAGAGCTTATTTGGACTTCTAGCTTCCAAAACTGAGAAATAAATTTACGTTCTTTAAAACTTTCCATTTGTGTTATTTTTGATGGGGCAGCACTAGGAAATTAGGACACCTGGCTACTATGAGTGATTATTTCTCATTTATCAATTACAGCTTTAGGTTTGCTCTAGTCTTTCCTCTTTCTAGATGATATATTAATACACTCAATCATAATTTTGTCTCTGCTTCCTGACTGCATCTAATCCATAGCAAAGCCCTGCTTCTTTAAATAGCCCCCTGCCTGCATCATCCGAGATAAGCCCAAATGCTATGCTTTCCAACACGTTCCTATGGACACATCCCCACAACGGGTGTTCTCCTTTATTGCAACAAACAGTAATCGACTGTAGGTGTGTTCCTGGTAGCTTTTGGCTGGAGGGCATTGAAAGGTTGAATAAAATAAAATTGCCATTTTTGTAAGACAAAAATGGTTGCATATTGGCCATTTCACGTGGTTCAACTTAATAAACCAAACATGATTGTTTTGAGGGTCTGTCTCTGACAGTCAGTGGCAATTCTAAGAGAGAATCCCTTTCTACTACTGAATGCTAGACTAGGAGCCAGGAGTTGATAGGAAAATGTGGCAGAAACAGTAGACTAGTTTTTAAAAAATTAATTTCCTCTGGAGAGACAGATAGGAGGTAACTAGATATTGGATAGGCTTGAGAGGGTTTATATACCAAGAGGGAGATGAAAGTAGAAAAGGAGAGATGAAAATACTGCAGAGGGAGAATAATTACTGGAATCTCAGAAGCGTGGAAAGGATTGGGATTTAGTCCTCGGGGAAGAATAAAGCCAGGAAATAGTAATAGCAAACAGTAATACACACCACGCTTACTACGTGTTAGGCACAGTTCTAAAAATTTTATAAGTTGAGCTTTGAAATTGTTATGCTAAGTGAAAGAATCCAGTCACAAAAGATCACATATCGTATGATTCCATTTATATGAACTGTCCAGGATAGGCAAATCCATAGAGACAGAAAATAAATTAGTGGTTGTCAAGGGCTCGTGGGAAGGGGAAATGGAAAATGACTGCTACGTACAGGATGGCTTCTTAGGGTAATAAAAATGTTCTAAATTTAGATTGTGGTGATGGTTGTACATATCTGTGAATATAATAAAAACCAATGAAACTATACATGTCAACATGTGAATTTTATGGTAAGTGAATTATATTTCAGTAAAGACCTTTTTAAAAAACCTTCCAAGTATTTAATGTATTAATTTGTTAATAACTTATTTAATACCCACAAACATCCCATGAGGCCAGTATCATTATCCCTATTTTACAGATAAAGTTATTGAGGTACAGAAAAGAAGGAAGGAAAGGAGCAAGGACAATTCTTTCTTTGAAGTAATAAGATGATGTGGCTATAAATACTTCTAGTGACTGGCCATCAAGAAGTTGAGAGAATTCCTACATTATGGCTCCTATATTAATTCGTATTCTCATGAAGTACAAGGTGAGGTTACAGTCAGAGAATGTGTGAGTGTGTGGAAGGATTGTTGTTATTAGGTGCTGTCTAGTCGATTCTGACTGACAGTGATCCTATATGACGAGTAGAACTGCCCCACTGGTTTTCGTATGCCGCAATCTTTGCCAGGGTCTTTCTCCCAATTGTGGAAGGATGGGGGCACAGCAATTAACTTTGGGAAAGTGGATACTCTCAGAACAGTTAGGGTTGGAGATAGGGGCAGAAGCTGCTCAAGTGCTAGTAAACAGATTTCCAAGAAGCACTGAGAGGCCGCCGTATGCCACAGGTTTAAATGGTTCCAACACTCAAGGCTGTGGAGATTTTCTCTAGCAATGCTTCGATGCCATGCCATAGAAGGTAGGAGAAAAAGGCACAACTTTGGTGGTCTCATGGTTGGTTGATCTTAGACAGGTAGGTCTAGGCTGCTAAGTGTGTAAGCAACGGAAGAGTCTTATGGACCAGGGAATCTAGCTGGATGTGAATGAAGTCTGGAGAGAGCTCCAAATCAGGGCAGACAGGGCAGGTGTCATGGATTGAATTGTGTTCCCCCAAAATATCTGTCAACTTGGCTAGGTAGGTCATGATTCCCAGTGTTGTATGGTTGTCTACCATTTTGTCATCTGATGTGATTTCCCTAAGTGTTGTAAATCCTATCACTATGAGGTAGTAAGATGGATTAGCAGCAGTTAAATTGATGAGATCAACAAAATTAGTGTCTGAAGCCAATCTTTTTTTTTTAATAATTTTTATTGAGCTTTAAGTGAACATTTACAAATCAAGTCAGTCTGTCACGTATAAGCTTATATACACCTTACTCCATACTCCCACTTACTCTCGCCCTAATGAGTCAGCCCTTCCAGTCTCTCTTTTCGTGACAATTTTGCCAGTTTCTAACCCTCTCTACCCTCCTATCTCCCCTTCAGACAAGAGATGCCAACACAGTCTCAAGTGTCCCCCTGATACAAGTAGCTCACTGTTCATCAGCATCTCTCTCCAACCCATTGTCCAGTCCCTTCCATGTCTGATGAGTTGTCTTCGGGAGTGGTTCCTGTCCTGGGCCAACAGAAGGTTTGGGGATCATGACCGCCGGGATTCCTCTAGTCTCAGTCAGACCATTAAGTATGGTCTTTTTGTGAGAATTTGGGGTCTGCATCCCACTGATCTCCTGCTCCCTCAGGGGTTCTCAGTTGTGCTCCCTGTCAGGGCAGTCATTGGTTGTGGCCTGGCACCATCTAGTTCTTCTGGTCTCAGGATGATGTAAGTCTCTGGTTCATGTGGCCCTTTCTGTCTCTTGGGCTCATAGTTATCGTGTGACCTTGGTGTTCTTCATTCTCCTTTGATCCAGGTGGGTTGAGACCAATTGATGCATCTCAGATGGCCGCTCGTTAGCATTTAAGACCCCAGACGCCATATTTCAAAGTGGGATGCAGAATGTTTTCATAATAGTATTATTTTGCCAATTGACTTAGAAGTCCCCTTAAGCCATAGTCCCCAAACCCCTGCCCTTGCTCCGCTGACCTTCGAAGCATTCAATTTATCCCGGAAACTTCTTTGCTTTTGGTCCGGTCCAGTTGAGCTGACCTTCCGTGTATTGAGTATTGTCCTTCCCTTCACCTAAAGTAGTTCTTATCTACTAACTAATCAGTAAATAACCCTCTCCCACCCTCCCTCCCTCCCACGCCCCGTAACCGCAAAAGTATGTGTTCTTCTCAGTTTATACTATTTCTCAAGATCTTATAATAGTGGTCTTATACAGTATTTGTCCTTTCGCCTCTGACTAATTTCACTCACCATAATGCCTTCCAGGTTCCTCCATGTTATGAAATGTTTTACAGATTCGTCACTGTTCTTTATCGATGCGTAGTATTCCATTGTGTGAATATACCACAATTTATTGAACCATTCATCCATTGATGGACACCTTGGTTGCTTCCAGCTTTTTGCTATTGTAAACAGTGCTGCAATAAACATGGGAGTGCATATATCTGTTCGTGTGAAGGCTCTTATTTCTCTAGGGTATATTCTGAGGAGTGGGATTTCTGGGTTGTATGGTAGTTCTGTTTCTAACTTTTTAAGAAAACGCCAGATAGATTTCCAAAGTGGTTGTACCATTTTACATTCCCACCAGCAGTGTATAAGAGTTCCAATCTCTCCGCAGCCTCTCCAACATTTATTGTTTTGTGTTTTTTGGATTATTGCCAGCCTTGTTGGAGTGAGATGGAATCTCATCGTAGTTTTAATTTGCATTTCTCTAATGGCTAATGATCGAGAGCATTTGCTCATGTATCTGTTAGCTGCTTGAATATCTTCTTTAGTGAATTGCGTGTTCATACCCTTTGCCCACTTCTTGATTGGGTTGTTTGTCTTTTTGTGGTTGAGTTTTAACAGAATCATATAGATTTTAGAGATCAGGCGCTGGTCGGAGATGTCATAGCTGAAAATTCTTTCCCAATCTGTAGGTGGTCTTTTTACTCTTTTGGTGAAGTCTTAATCTGTAGGTGGTCTTTTTACTCTTTTGGTGAAGTCTTTAGATGAGCATAGGTGTTTGATTTTTAGGATTTCCCAGTTATCTGGTTTCTCTTTGTCATCTTTGGTAATATTTTGTATTCTGTTAATGACTTGTATTAGGGCTCCTAACGTTGTCCCTATTTTTCCTTCCATGATCTTTATCGTTTTAGTCTTTATGTTTAGGTCTTTGATCCACTTGGAGTTAGTTTTTGTGCATGGTGTGAGGTATGGGTCCTGTTTCATTTTTTTGCAAATGGATATCCAGTTATGCCAGCACCATTTGTTAAAAAGACTACCTTTTCCTCAATTAACTGGCACTGGGCCTTTGTCAAATATCAGCTGCTCATATGTGGATGGATTTATATCTGGGTTCTCAATTCTGTTCCATTGGTCTATGTGTCTGTTGTTGTACCAGTACCAGGCTGTTTTGACTACTGTGGCTGTATAATAGGTTCTAAAATCAGGTAGAGTGAGGCCTCCCACTTTCTTTTTCTTTTTCAGTAATGCTTTACTTATCCGAGGCTTCTTTCCTTTTCATATGAAGTTGGTGATTTGTTTCTCCATCACTTTAAAAAATGTCATTGGAATTTGGATCAGAAGTGCATTGTATGTATAGATGGTGAAGCCAATCTTTTTTGAGATGTAAAGGAGAGAGGTAAGCGGAGACACATGGGGACGTCATGCCACCAAGAAAGCAGTGTTAGGAGCAGAGTGCGACCTTTGGACCTGAGGTTCCTGCGCTGAGATACTCCCAGACCAAGGGAAGACTGATGCATCACAAGGACCTTCCGCCAGAGCGAGCAGAGAGAGAGAGCCTTCCCCTGGAGCTGGCGCCCTGAGTTCCGACTTCTAGCCTGCTGGGCTGTGAGAGAATAAACTTCTCTTTGTTAAAGCCACCCACTTGTGGCTATTTCTGTTATAATGGCGCTAGATGACCAAGACAACAGGTGAAAGGGGTTGAAGTCTAGAGCTGATGAAAAGTAAGTATATCAGAAGTAAGAGAGTGAGAGTTTAAAGAACAGGAGATTAATAATAGGAGCAGTGGTGTGCTAGTAAACATTCAACAACTGGTTCTGCAAGAAAAAAAAAAGCACTAATTTGTAGGGTTTGCTGATTTTCGTATGGTAAATACCGGCTCACCTCGCCGGTAGGACCTCCCTTGGCACCGTGGGCTGAGCAGCAGCTGGAGCTGAGCATGGAACTCCAGAGCCAGAAGTTCAGACCCTGCTTTCTCCACCTCCTACCTTTGCCTGTCCTTTCAGAGAGCGCCTCTCTCCCACATGCACAGACCTGTGCCTTCAGGGGACGGAGCAAATATCTGACTCAGTGCCCAGCAGCCTGAAACACCATTGCTACTGCCGTTCCTGGTAGGGGGAGGAGATCACTGGTGAGCTTGGATTGCCCCAAGGCTCTCCACTGGGGGCTGGCTATACCCTGGGGCCTAGTGGAAAACACTGCCTCCCCAAAACTAAACAAAAAAACAAACAAAAACAGTTCTCCTTGAGTTGATTTTGACTCATGGCAACCCCAACTATTGCAGAGTAGAACTGCACTTCATTGGTTTTTCATGGCTGTAATCTTTTGGCAGCAGATTGCCAGGCCTTTCTTCCGAGGCACCTCAGGGTTCAGTTCAAACTGCCAGCCCTTTTTGGTTAGCAGCTGAGTGCATTCCTAGGAAATGATTAATAATTTGGCACCTCTTCAAACTACTTTTTCTTTCCTTTCCTTCCCTCCTTTCCTTTTTTCTTCTCTCTCTCCCTTCCTGTCCTTCTCTCTTTCTTTCTTTTAATCCATTTCTACTTAGTAGGGGCAGGAACAATGGATTTTCTACAACTTGATGGCGGTGCGTTTGGTTTGGTTTTTAAGAGGAGCCCTGGTGGTGCAGTGGTTAAACATTCAGCTATGAACCAAAAGGTCAGTGGTTCGAGCCCACCAGCTACCCTGCAAGACAAAGATGTGGCAGTCTGCTTTCTTAAAGATTACAGTCTTGGAAACCCTATGGGGCAGTTCACTCTGTCATATAGGGCTGCAATGAGTGGGAATCGACTTGACAGCTATGGGTTTGTTTTTGGTTTTTAGATGTATTTACTTCCTTCTTTATATTAAAAAAAAAATTGTCAGGTTTTGTCGAACCCCAGGCAACTTCTTGGATTTAAATTTTATATGCTAAAAGCTAATCGTTAACTTCTTGCATATAGTGCTTCATCATTCAGTGTTTGGCTACAGAATTTCAGCGTCTTGGTCTGTGGAAGACTGTCAGCTGGCCACCTTGGGGTGGGTTGGTGGAGTGTAATTTTCCTCTTGCATATTTCTGAGAAATACTCATCAGCCATAGGTCATCCTTAACAGTTTGTTTTTTTAAAAACATTTTTTCCACATGAGGGCACTGTTTACTGTGGCTGAGACAGTTCATTTTCACTTTGCCAGCCTTGTAAGGCTATATTTCTCATTTTGCCCATTGATGTTGTACCTTTCCTGCCAGATCAGTCTAACCCTGCTCACCTAGAAATGTCAGACTGCAGTTTGACATGGGAGCTGAGCACGGAGCAATCCGTCGCTTGATAGAAAAGGAGAAGTGGGTGGTACCTCTCTTCCAGTTCTTGTCTGTTGTTTGAAAAAACCTGTGCCTCCAACCTGAGCCAAGCAATCTGTTGGGCAGCTTGGCCTGGCATAGATGGTCAGTGGCACCATCCACACACCCTGGCAGGGCTCGGATGACTGGAGATCTCTATGGGCCAGCTCTTTGGGTAAAGTGCTAGCCAGAGTTTCTGAGGCCATATGGCTTTTCGAATATAGATATATCTCAAGGCAAATAGTGAGGCACATGGCATCCTGTCCCCAGCTAAATGTGGCTGCTGTCCTGAGACCCCTGCCCCACCTATTCTCCTAATTGCTGCAAAGCTGGATGGCAATGCATACAGTGCAGTGGGCAGGCACCTTCTCCCAATGGTGCTGGAACTAAGAGTGGAAGATCACCCTGCTGCAGGATTTACTACTCCTGGACGTGGTACCACACCCTGGGTCCTAGCCACCAAAAGGGATGCTTCATGGAACTCTGGCTGGTGGGTTCTTGCCTTTGCATTGAAATGATGATAGATCCAGGGCCCTGGACTGCTTTTTTTTTTTTTTTTTTCCCCGATTGTAAATATATAGGTAACAAAACATTTGCCATTTCAACAATTTTCACACATACAGTTTAGCAACATTAATTGTATTTATCATGTTGTTCAACTATCACTCTTAGCCATTCCCGAAATTTTCCATCACCCTCAACAGAAGCTCAGTGCCCCCTGAGAATTGTGTCTTCCTTTTCCCCTCCCTCTGGCCCACCTGGGCAGCTTTTTGACTCAAGGAGCTTCTGCCAAATCTCCAGGAAGCCTGCCACATCTGAGATTAGTTATCTCATGAGGAGACAGCAGCCACGCACAGTTTGTTGTTAGGTGCTGTTGAGTTCATTCCTACTCATAGCAACCCTCTCTACAACAGAACAAAACACTGCCCAGTCCTGCACCATCCTCACAATCATTGTTATGCTTGAGCCCATTGTTGTAGCCACTAGGTCAGTCCATCTCATTGAAGGTCTTCTTCTTTTTTTTTTTTTAATTTTTATTGTGCTGTAAGTGAAAGTTTACAAATCAAATCAGTCTCTCATACAAAAATTTATACACACCTTGCTATATACTCCTAATTCCTCTCCCCCTACTAAGACAGTACACTCATTCCCTCCACTCTCTCTTTTCTAGTCCATTCGGCCAGCTTCTGATCCCCTCCTCCCTCTCATCTCCCCTCCAGACAGGAGATGCCAACATAGTCTCTTGTGTCTACTAGATCCAAGAAGCTCACTCTTCACTAGTATCATTTTCTATCCCATTGTCCAGCCCAATCCCTGTCTGAAGAATTGGCTTTGGGAATGGTTCCTGTCTTGGGCTAACAGAAGGTCTGGGGACCATGGTCCACTGGGACCTTCCAGTCTCAGTCAGACCATTAGGTGTGGTCTTTTTACAAGAATTTGGGGTCTGCATCTCACTGCTTTCCTGCTCCCTCAGGGGTTCTCTGTTATGTTCCCTGCCAGTGCAGTCATCGGTTGTGAAGGTCTTCCTCTTTTTCACTGACCTTCTACCTTACCAAGGCTGATGTCCTTCTCCAGGGACTGGTCCCTCCTGATAACATGTCCAAAGTACGTGAGACGAAATCTCACTACCCTTGCTTTTAAGGAGCATTCTGGCTATATTTCTTCGAAGACAGATTTGTTCATTCTTCTGGCAGTCCATGGTACATACAATATTCTTTGTCAACACCATAATTCAAAGGCATCAATTCTTCTTTGGTCTTCTTTATTCATTGTCCAGCTTTTGCATGCATATGAGGCGATTGAAAATATCATGGCTTGGGTCAGGCATACTTGAGTCCTCAAAGTGACTTCTTTGCTTTTGAACACTGTAAAGAGGTCTTTGGCAGCATATTTGCCCAGTGCAATATGTCATTTGACTTCTTGACTGCTGCTTCCGTGTTCATTGATTGTGGATCCAAGTAAAATGAAATCCTTGACAACTTAAGTCTTTTCTCCATTTGTCACGATGCTGCTTATGGGTCCAGTTGTGAGAATTTTTGTTTTCTTTATGTTGAAGTGTAATCTGTGCTGAAGGCTGTGGTCTTTGATCTTAATCAGCAACTGCTTCAAGTTCTCTTTGATTTTAGCAAGCAAAGTTGTGTCATCTGCATATAGCAGATTGTTAATGAGCCTTCCTCCAATTCTGATGCCCCATTCTTCTTCATACAGCCTAACTTCTCAGATTATTTGCTCAGCATACAGACTGAATAAGTATGGTGAAAGGATACAACCCTGATATACACCTTTCCTAATTTTAAACCACAGTGGCATAACTTCCAGCATCACAGCAATATGCAAGCCACCACACTATGACAAACTGACAAACGAGTGGTAGCAATAATGGCTAGGCTACCATAAATCAGCCTGGAGGTGGCCTAGCGTGCCACAACAAAACTTGCAGGCCTCCAAAACTTGGAGAAGCTGAGAGAGACTGGAACATTTCCCATGATCTAGAGTTATGTTCTTGGAATGTTCTATTTTATCATCCTTTAACTAACAGCTTGAACTCTGGGCAAGCACGTTCTATACTAGAATCTAGAGTACCACAGGGCCAAGGAAACAGCTACACTGTAAGAAACCCTGTAGCCTGAGTACTTTGTAACCTAGCAAGAGGAGCAGGCAGGCAACCACATAGAACAACACTGCTCTGAGAACAAGAGCCCCAGGGCTGCCAGCCTGGCCAGGCTTGAACGCATACATAGCCTGGCCTCAGAGATGGGAGACTGTCTGCCCCTTCTAGGGTACCCCATCCAGGCACTTTGTGCCATAGCTAAATCCAAAAAGATGATCCAAATGGAGTTCTGTTGGTTACCTGTGTGTCTTAGTTTCCCAGTGCTGCTTTAACAGAAATACCACTAGTGGGTGGCTTTCAAGAACGGAAATTTATTTTCTCACAGTTCAAGAGGCTAGAAGTTCAAATTCAAGATGTTGTTCTAGGGGGAGATCCTTTCTTGTCTATTTCTGCTTCGAGTAGTCTGCAATCCCTGGAGTTCCTGGGCTTGTAGATCCATCTGCCTCTGTCATTGTTGTCAAAATCTGTCTTCCCGCTGTATATGCTTACTTCTGTGTCTCATCTGCTCTAACTCAGAAGTGATTAGGTTTAGGAGATACCCTACAATGATATGGCCTCATTAACATAACGAAAGGGTCCTATTTCCAAACAGGATTACTCTACAGGTAGAGGAGTTAGGATTCCAACACTGTTTGGGGCGGGGGGCGGGGGGCACAATTCAATCCACAATACTGTGTTACAAAGGGAGTTTCAAAAACACCACTTGTGATAGCTGCAGAACCAAAAAGGACCCTGTGATGGTTAAGATTATGTGTCAATTTGGCTAGGCCATGAATCTCAGTAGTTTGGCAGGTATTATGTAATCATACTCCATTTTCTGATTTGATGTGAGCAACCAATCAGTTGAAAGGGGAGTTTTCATGAGGGTGTGGCCTACGTCCAATATGTACGGATGTTCTGGCAAAGCTTGCTCTCTATCAGTCCTGTACCTGCCTCATCATCCTCTGACCTCCAGTTTTCGGAATGTGAGCCAGCAGCCTGCAGTTTGACCTGTCAATTTGAGTTTGTCAGTCCCTGTAACATGTGAGTCAGGAGAAGTCTCCAGCCTGACACCTAACCTATGGATTTGAAACTTGCCAGCCTCCACAACCGCATGAGAAATTTCCTTGAAATGTATCTCTCTCTCTATATATTTACACATATATATATGCTTCACTAGTTTTGTTCTTCTAGACAACCCAGCCTAAGACATTTGGTACTGAGAGTGGTTCTAGAGGAACAAAAGAGTAAGGATGAGTTTTCTGAATTGGTTCTCAAGTCTGGCTAGTATTAAAGCTGCTGATGACTGTGCCTCCGGTAGTAAAGAGGGCAATGCTAATCCATGACATGAGGTAGTAATAAAAATAAAAATATTATCACCAGTGGATCAAATATTTGTGAGAGACAAGGCTTTGGGTGATTGCATATTTGATACTTTTCTACAATTTTGTCAGAATGAGAAGTATAATATAAGGAAGCTGGTTGGTTGGCCCTACTTTTTTTAGACTAAGTTGTGAAAGAAAGGAATGTGTTCAAATCTTCAGAGTCACAGCTTGTACCACATACAAGACCTAAAAGTTGCCACTTATGCCCTGAAAAAAGCCTCATTTCTTGAAGTAACAAAGGTGATATTGCCAAAAACCAAACCCAGAGTCTTATTGAAAGAGTGGCTAAATTGCAATGCCAATTGAATTCCCAACCTCAAATGGGGTCTGAAGTTAAAGTGAGGGTATTGATTGGGAAGAATTGGGATCCTGAAACTTGAGATGGGAGCATATGGACAGATAATCAAGAAACTGGAGACATCGAGACCCTAAATTTTGTGGAATCGCTCTTCCCAACGGAACCAGTGTTTTTACTCCTGTATGAAGAGATTTTTTTTTTTTTATGAAGAGATTACTCCATCTTTTTCTGCTAAGCCGCCCTCCCCAGTAAAACCATTATCCCATCCACCCCTATCTAACGAGATTAACCCAGTTGTGCCTGAAGAGTCTTTGTCTGAGATATCACCTGGGGTGGCACCTGAGGCACTGCCTGGAACATTGCCTGAGGCAGATGCCTTACAAGACGTTGCTGAATGTTCCCAGTATCCATCCTTACCGCTCATTGTTGCTTCCAGACCTATAACTAGACTTAAGCTGCAGTGAGTGCCAAGAGGTAAAGTGCAAAGTGTGACCCAGAAGGAGATATGCTACACTACAAAAGAACTGCTTGATTTTTCTAATATATTGTATTTTTACACAAAATATTTTCATAAGCCCCGCTATGGAGTTTTTTTTTTTTTTTTAATATATGTTGCTGTAAAAAAATTGGAATAGTGCACTTACAAAAATACCTTTCAGGGAGAGGATGTGGTTGGCAAACAAATGTAGAAGGTACATGCTATTTGTGTAAAAATATGGTACAGAAACAAAAATACGGTATAAAAAAATATGGGAATACATGTGGGTATGGCTATTAAGTGTGTGGGGTAATGGTTAATCTTTCTCCCAGCCTACCCGAAAGGAATTTATGGCCTTTTACAAGAGTGACTGTTCACTGGGGAGAAGAAAATAATCAGACTTTTCTGGGATTACTGGATACTGGCTCTGAACTGACAATAATTCCAGGAGACCCAAAATGCACTATGGCCCATCAGTCAGAGTGAGGACGTATGGCATTCAGGTTATTAATGGTATTAATGGAGTCTTTGCTAAAGTTTGGCTCACGATGGGTCCTGTGAGTCCCTGAACCCATTCTGTAATAATTTCCCTAGTTCCAGAATGCACAATTGGGATAGATATACTCAGCAACTGGCAGAACCCCCATATTAGAGCCCTGACAAGAAGCGTAAGGGTTATTATGGTAGGAAAAGTCAAGTGAAAGCCATTAGAAGTATCCCTGCCTAGGAAAATAATGAACCAAAAGTACCACATTCCTGGAGAGATTGCAGAGATTCCTGCCACCATCAAGTACTTGAAGGATGCAAAGGTGATGATTCCCATCACAACCCCATTCAGCTAGTATTTGGCCCGGCAAAAAAAAAGGTAGATCTTGGAGAATGACAGTGGATTACTATAAACTTAACCATGTGGTGACTCTGGTTGCAGCTGCTTTTTCAAATGTGGTTTCATTGCTTGAGCAAATTAACATGTATCCTCATACCTGGTATGCAGCTATTGATCTGGGTAATGCCTTTTTATCCATACCTGTTTCAAAGGACCACCAGAAACAGTTTTCCTCAGCTGGCAAGGCCAGCTATACACCTTTGCTGTCCTACCTCAGGGTATACCAACTCTCCAGCCCTGTCATAGTTTAGTCTGCAGAGACCTTGATTGTCTTTCCCTTCCACAAGATGTCACATTGTTCCCTTATATTGATGACATTATGCTGATTGGACCTAGTAAAGGAGAAGTGTGAATGACCCTGGACTTATTGGTAAAACATGTGTGCTAGAAGATGGGAAATTAATCTGACACAAATTCAGGCACCTTCTACCTCAGTGAAATTTCTATGGGACCAGTGATGTGGGGCATGTCGAGATATTCCTTCTAAAGTGATAAATTATTAATCTGGCCCCTCCCACAGCTAAAAATGAGGCTTAACACCTGGTGAACCTCTTCAGATTTTGAAGGCAACATATCCCTCATTTGGGTGTGCTACTCCGGCCTCTTTATCAAGTGACTCGAAAAGCTGCTAGTTTTGAGTGGATAATGGTGTAAGGAACATAAAACTGGATAGTCCGGGTTTACTGATATGGGTCCACTAAGCACAGATTCTTTAACAGAAATACCACTAGTGGGTGGCTTTCAAGAACAGAAATTTATTTTCTCACAGTTCAAGAGGCTAGAAGTTCAAATTCAAGATGTTCTAAGGAGAGGTACTTCCTTGTTTATTTTGAGTGGTGCCCAAAACAAGAGAAGGCTCTACAACAGGTTCAGGCTGCTGTGCAAGCCACTCTGCCACTTGGGCCATAAGATCTGGCTCATTTGGTGGTGCTTGAAGTGTCAGTGGTAGACAGAAATGCTGTTTAGAGCCTTTGTCAGGCTCCTATTGGTGAATCACAGTGCAGATCCTTAGGATTTTGGAACAAAGTTCTGCCATCCTCTGTAGATGACTACTCTCCTTCTGGTAAACAACTTTTGGATTGTTCCTTCCCTGTATGCAATGCTTCTGCCAAAACTACCATCCATGGACTTACAGAATGCCTTATCCACAGTCATGGTATCCCACACAGTATTGCCTTGAATCAAGGAAATCACTTCACAGCAAATGAAGTGTGGCAATGGGCCTCTGCTCATAGATTTCTCTGGTCTTACCATGTTTGCCACCATGCTGAAGCAGCTGGCTTGATATAATCATGGAATGACCTTCTAAAGGCACAATTACCCCTAGTGACCCACTTGCAAAATTAAGCTTTCTGTCTGCATGATTCTATGCTCTGTGAATCTAGAGGTCTTTGTTCCAAAGGGAGGAATGCTCCCACCAGGAGACACAACACTGATTCCGTTGAACTGGAAGTTAAGAATACCACGCAGCCCCTTTGTGCTCCTCATGCCTCTGAAATCAACAGGCAAAGAAGAGTTACCATATTGGGTTGTGTGATTGATCCTGATTACCAAGGGGATATTGTATTGATATTACATAATAGAGTTAAAGAAGGGTATGTCTGGAATACAGGAGATTCCTTAGGATATCTCTTGGTACTACCATACCCTGTGATTCAAATCAATGGAAAACTGCAGCAACCCAATTCCAACATGATACTAATGTCTCAAACTCTTCAAGAATAAAGTTTTGGGTCTCCCTACCAGGCAAAGGACCAGGCATAGCTCAAGTGCTTGCTGAGAGCAAAAGGAATACTGAATGGTTGGTGCAAGAAGGAGTTTTAAATGCCATCTACAACCATAAGACCTGTTGTAGAAAGAAGGACCATAATTGTTTTTAGTGTTTCTTCCTTGTTTTGTTATACGTGTGTATGTGTGTGTATTTGTTGTTGTTGTTATGTGCCATCAAGTCTGTTCTGATTCAAAATGACTCTATGTACAACAGAACAAAACACTGCCTGGTCCTGCAAAATCCTCACAATCATTGCTATGTTTGAGCCCATTGTTGTAGCCACTGTGTCAATCCATCTCGTTGAGAGCCTTCCTCTTTTTCGTGAATTTTCTACCTTATCAAGCATGGTGTCCTTCTCCAGGGACTGGTCCCTCCTGATAACCTATCCAAAGCATGTGAGACAAAGTCTCACCATCCTTGCTTCTAAGGAGCACTCTGGCTGTACTTCTTCCAAGACAGGCTTGTTCATTCTTTCGGCAGTCTATTTTATATTCAATATTCTTCACCAACATTATGGTTCAAAGGCATCAATTCTTCTTTGGTCTTCCTTATTCGGTGTCCAGCTTTCACATGCATATGAGGCAATTGCAAATATCATGGCTTGGATCAGCCTTACCTTCGTCCTCAAAATGACATCTTTACTTTTCAACACTTTAAAGAGGTCTTTTGAAGCAGATTTGCCCAGTGAAATTTGTTGTTTGATTTAATGACTGCTGCTTCCATGGGCATTGATTGTGGATTCAAGTAAAATGAAATCCTTGACAATGTCAGTCTTTTCTCCTTTTAGCATGGTGTTGTGTATTAGTCCAGTTGTGAGGATTTTTGTTTTCCTTGTGTTGAGGTGTAATTAATACCGAAGGCAGTAGTCTTTGATCTTCGTCAGTAAGTGCTTCAAGACCTCTTTGCTTTCAGCAAGCAAGGCTGTAATCTGTGTATCACAGGTTATTAATGAGTCTTCCTCCAATCTCGATGCCGTATTCTTCTCCATATAGTCCAGATTCTCAGATTATCTCCTCAGCCTACAGATTTAAAAGTATGGTGAAAGGATACAGCCCTGACACATACCTTTCCTGATTTAAACCACTCAGTATCACCTTGTTCTGTTCAAATGACTCCCTCTTGGTCTACGTACAGGTTTCACATGAGCACAATGAAGTGTTCTGGAATTCCTATTCTTTGCAATGTTATCCATGATTTGTTACGATCCACACAGTCAAATTCCTTTGCATAGTCAATAAAACATAGTTTTTTTTTTTAAACATCTTTCTGGTACTCTCTGCTTTCAGCCAAGATCCATCTGTGTAAAAATGGCTTAGGGGCAGTGTCTAACGTCCTCTAAACTCACAAGGGAGAAGAAGAATCAAGATCAACAACCCAAGGTTGACTCCTGTGAGGTGGAGGTCAGACATTCCTCCTCCTTACACTATCTTTACCAATTCTGACACCAACTGTCTCTCCCATAGCACTCTCTACTTCTGTGCTGGGTTCAGTAATTCATTGCAAAGGCCACACAGAACTCACAGAAAATTCTTATTATTATGGGGTTTATTCACGAGGTAACAGGTTACAGTTCAGGCTCAGGAACATTTAGGGTACAGTTCTTCCATCAGGATGGCCTCTTCCCAGCTGTGCCATAGGCATGCCTCTCTTTGACATCTTGGCCTCTGCCCTACTCAGGCAAGTGTTACAAAGCTCTTTTAGCCCTTGCCGGTAAGTGCCCAGAGGCACCCCATTCTGCCAGCAAGCATCTTACCCAAAGGTACTCACGTTTCTCTCTCTGTGGAATGGGAAGCCCCCCACACTGCCTCCTGCTGGTCTCTCCTGCTGGTGTTTCCTTCTGCCATTTCTCTACCACCATTTCTCACTGTCTTCAGTTTTACAGCTTCCTTTCTCTCTTGGTTTCCTGGTTCCAGGACCTTTGGAGAGCAGGGATCCTGGGTCCAAAGGATGCGCTCTGGCCTTGGCTATTCTTCCCTGGCGTTGGTGGGATCCTCCCTTTCCTGCCTCTGGGATGGCTCATTTCGAGTGCAACAGAATGACAAAACTGACCAATCCCCTTTGGTGGGCCACAATTACCCTATTTGCATAGTCCTACCAACATCTTGGGTCCGAGTTACAAGACCATTGTGAGAAAGGCCACACAAAAGCGACCCATTGTACCACAATCTTATATCAGCAATGATATCGCTCATTCCACGTCCTCTTCTGAATTAAGCTTCAATTTATGGCAGTTCCGTGTCGATGTACTGCTACAATCACTTTTTAATTATCTTCAGTAAAATTTTAACCCGTGTGTGATGTTAATGATATCATTCAGTAATTCCTGCATTCTGTTTGATCACCTTTCTTTGAACTGGGCACAAATATGGATCTCATGTAGTTGGTCTGCATTTGTCTTCCAAATGTCTTGGTATAGATGAGTGAGCTCCTCCAGTGCTGCATCGGTTTGTTGAAACATCTCATTTGGTATGCCATCAATTCCTGGAGCCTGGTTTTGAGCCGATGTCTGGATTTCTTCCTTCAATACCATTCATTTCTTGATCACATAGCTACCTCCTGAAATGGCTGAAAGTCTACCAATTCTTTTTTGGCACAGTGACTCTGTGTATTCTTTCTATCTTCTTTTGAGGCTTCCTGCATCATTCAGTATTTTGCCCATAGAATCCTTCAATATTGCAATTTGAGTCTTGAATCTTTAATCAGTTCTGTCAGCTTGAGAAATGCTGAGTGTGTTCTTCCTTTTTGGTTTCCTAACTCCAGGTTTATATCTTTGTTTTCTACCCCCCACCCCTTATCCCATTACTTATTACAAAATATAAGATGTAAATGGGGCTAGTGTATTTTCAGTTGTACCCATGTTAGTTGCATTATGTAAGACACATGTATGACTTTATAATTGTCTTTATTTAGAGATTATGTATAGTTTAAGGAGATATGTACAGGTGCCAAGTTGACAAGTGGTGGACTGTCATGGTTAAGGTTATGTGACAACTTGGCTAGGCCATGAATCTCAGTGCTTTGGCAGATATTATGTAATCATCCTTCATTTCATGATCTTATGTGAGTAGCCAATCAGTTGAAAGCAGAGTTTCCTTGGGATGTGGCCTGCATCAATATATATGGATTTTTGGCAAAGCTCACCCTCTCTCGATCCTGCATCTGACTCATCATCCTTTGATCTCTGGTTCTTGAGATGTGAACCAGCAGCCTGCTGTCTGACCTGCAGATTTTGGTATTCACCAGCTCCTGCAGCCCTGTGAGCCAGCGGCCTGATGTCTGGCCTGCCAATTTTGAGTTTGTCAGCCCCTGCATTCACATGAGTCAGGAGAAGCCTCTAGCCTGATGCCTGACCCTTGGTTTTGGGACTTGCCAGCCACCTCAACCATGTGAGCCATTTCCCTGAAATAAATTATTCTCTGTATACATTTGTATACATATGCTTCACTGGATTTGCTCCTCTGGAGAACCTAGCCCAAGGCAAACCCCAACACCAAAAAGCATTGCTGTGTGCCCTTGACCTAGTCTCATCTTACAAGGCATTCGTTTTTATGTTCCCATTCATGTCATGCTTTGGTAGTGGTGAATGTTGTCAAAGTTGGCACAGTTATTTATTCTGTACCCATTCCCACTAGCATTCTGATTTCACCCTGTTACCCGCCTTCTCAGGCTGCCAATCTCCTTGGTATTGGATGCAACTATTAGATTGCGGTGTGATTTTGAAAGGAATCATACCAGGCTTATCACCTGAAGACGAACGGTCAAATAGGACAAATCATTAGATTATTTAGCGAGTATATGTCGGGCAAAAAAGTACTTATCAAATACTGATTGTTTGGCAGGAAAGGCCACCTGTAAACTGAGAATGAATTAGGGAGACAAAGAGGACCCAAAGACAGCTTTCAGGCTGAGGGAACAGCAAGAGCCCTTGGGTGGGGAAGGCATGATGTATTCAAGGAATTACTAAGGCTCATTGTGGCTGGAGTGCAGAGAGCCAGGCAAGGAGTGGGGCAACAAGATTCTGGAGAGGTAAGCCAGTGAGAGAGCACACGTTATTATAACTACAGGCTCTGTTAAGGATTTTGGACTTTATTCTTATTGCAGGAACACTCAAGGCTAGCTTCCATTTTTATTGCTCCTATTGCTAACACTTTCTTCTTCTTGTTGCTGTTGCGGCCTGTCAGGCTGATTTCAACTCATAGTGACCTACATGACAGAGTAGAACTGCCCCATAGAGTTTTCTAGGCTGTACTCTTTGCAGGAGCAGATTTCTAGGCCTTTCTTCCATGGAGCTGCTAGTGGGTTCAAACCACCGACCTTTTGGTTAGCAGCCAAGAGCTTGACCGTTGTGCCACCAAGGCTCCTTTCTTATTACAGTAGAATTTCTATCTGTGATGGGAAGGCATAATTACTATTTTTAAATAAAACTGACTGTAGCAACTTTTGTCTTGTAGGTCAGTGGTATAATTATCTCAACTCAGGGAAGCTGTTTTTATATTTTGTATAAGAAAACACCATGAGATGTCTTGATCTATTTTGGGGTTGAGGAATTGGAGCCTTCTCTGGACCTAGCCTGAAGGGATAAAAGTAAGACAAGAAGAGAGAACTAAATTGGTCTGCATAATAAACAAGAAGATTTTCTCAAGGGTGTTACCCGTAAGTGTAATCGCGGAGATGGGGCCACTCCACTGTGCCATGGATAAGTTCCTGCTGTACTCTCACTGATTCTTGTAATCATCAAACTAAAACTTTACTAGTCTGCTGAGTGTGAATGCTATCTTGTTATTGTCTTAATTTGCATTTGCTTGATCACTGGCGAGGTTGAACATTTATTTGTGTTTCTTTGTCTTTTTTTTTTGCTGTGTGATTTTCCCTCCTCATATTCTTTGTTCATTTTTCTATTGGATTCTTTTTTTGTCTTTTCCTTAGTGATTTTTGGATATTCCTTATGTATTCCAGATCTATCCCATTATTAGTTTTATAATTATAAATATCTGCTCCCAGTCTGGGAATTGTTTTTAAAATTTGTCTATGTGATACTTCTGTTTCATGGAAGTTTTAAATTTTCCTTTTAAAGTTTTCAAGATCCATTCTTCACAGTTAGGTTTTTAAACCATTGGAATATATTTTTTTTGTAGAGTGTGAGGTAGGCATCTTATTTATTTATTTTCATTGTGGACAATCAGCTGTTCTAGCACCATAGACAGAGCAGCATATTCTTGTCTTCTGTTTGCAAAGCTTGTCTTGTCACTTGCCATGTTCTCTGTATGGTTCTTTTAGTCTGTTTGTCTAGTGCTGCACCAATATCAGGAAACCCTGGTGGTGTAGTGGTTAAAGGCCATGGCTGCTAACCAAATGGTCAGCAGTTCAAATCCACCAGGTGCTCCTTGGAAACCCTATGAGGCAGTTCTCTTCTGTCCTATAGGGTTGCCCTGAGTCGGAATCGACTCAACAGCAATGGGTTTGGTTTGGGTCTGCACCAATATCACACTATCCTAATTACCATAGCTTTAAAATAAGTTAATATTTGGTAGGACAAATTCTGCTATTTGTTTGTTTTCAGATTATGTCTGATATTCTTGGTTTTGGGGTTTCTCATACGAATTTTATATAATATTTTATTTACAGTTTTTCCATTTATTTTATAAGGGATTGGTTTGTAATTTTTTTTTAATACTATTTTTAACTGGCTTTGGTATTAGAGCTTTCTAAGCCTCGTTAAATACACTGGGCAGTTTTATCTATTATGACATGAAACAGCTCCTCTGAAATAGGGACTAAAGTTGTACTACACTGTACAGTATGGGAATCACTAGCTCTGCGTGGCTATTGAATGCTGGAAATGTTGCTGGTGTGAAACAAAATATACTGTAAATGTAAAATACACACTGGATTTCAAAGATTTGGTAGGAAAAAAGTATATAAGATATCTCATTAATACTTTTCAAAGTGATTTATATTTAGTATCATTCATTGAAATTCTAATATTTTGAATATAGTAAATATATTATTAAAAATACTTTCTATTTTTATGTGGCTACTAGAAAATATAAGTTACATAGGTTGTATACATAATCTTATGAAAAAGTACTAGATTAGATATTCCTTTAAGATTTGGTAAAAGTCATTTACGAAACTATTTAGGCCTGCTGTCGTTTGTGGGGAGAGTGAATAAATACTTGGTTACTTATTAATTTATTGAATGGTTATTGATTTAATTTAGTTTTCATTTTATCTGGAGTTAATTTTGCTAATTTATATCTTTCTAAGAAATTGTCCACTTTATTCAAGTTCTCAGTATTGGTGGGATAAAGTTTTTTAAATCTTACTCTCATGAAAATCTCCATTCTATATGTAGATTTGCATCTTTTTAGTGGATACTTTCACTTTTTTTCTTCATTTTTGCTAAGGGTTTGTGAATCTTGTTCGTATTTTTGAATACCTTTTTTTTTTCTTTTATTATTGCCCCATTGTTTCTTTTTTCTAAATATTGAGTTAATTTCTGCATCTTTTCTTCAAAATGTGTTCTTTCCTTTCTTTAGGTTTTACTTCCTTTTACTTTTTTTTGTTTTTGAGGTGAACAGTTTACTCATTTAATTTATATATTTTTTAGTTTTCGATATATACATTTAAAGGCATAAATATAACACTAAACATTACTGTATCCCGCTGCTTTTGATGCACAGAACTTTCATTGTTATCTATTATTTATTTAGTGTTTTTATTCATATTTTGTTTTTAAATGCTGAGTTATTTAAGAAGGCATTTCTTTTTTTTTGAGTTTTCCAACATGGGTTTCTTTTAAAAAATTTTCTTTTTACTATTGATATATGATTCGCTATGAGTTGGAATTGACTCGATGGGAGTGGGTTTTTTGATTTGGTATATGATTCAGTTTCATTGTGCTGATGGCATGTGGTCTGTATCATCTTGATATTTTTATGTCGAGACTTTCTTTGTGACCCAGAACCTGGTAAAACCAAACCAAAAACCAAACCCAGTGCTGTCGAGTCGATTCCGACTCATAGCGACCCTATAGGACAGAGTAGAATTGCCCCAGAGTTTCCAAGGAGCGCCTGGTGGATTCGAACTGTGGACCCTTTGATTAGCAGCTGCAGCACTTAACCATTACGCCACCACCTGGTAGATTTTATAAATATCCTGTGTGTACTTGAATTCTTGTTGGGTGCAGGGGTCTGTGAATATAAAACAGATTCATTTGCAAATTTTATTGTTCAAATAATCCATATCCTATTTTTCATTTGCTTAATATACCAACTTCTGACTATGGTGATAAGATTGTATATGTTCTTTAAAAAGCCTTCTTATAATACTGTCAGTTTTTGCTTTTATCTCTTGTGAATCTATGCCGCTAGGTACACACAAGTTCAAAGGTACTATACCTTTGTAGTTACAAAGCCCTTTCTTCTTCATCTTAAATAAGTGAATTTTATTTTATCTGGTATGAATATTGTTAGACCAGCTTCGTTCTGGTTAGTATTTGCCAGTGTGCCAGCCAGCTTTTCTGCCTTTTATTCTTTATTTCCTTTTTTCATTGTGGTAATATATATATATATACAAAATGAAACATTGGCCATTTCAACCATTTTCACATGTACAATTCAGTGACATTAATTATGCACCATGTTGTGCAGCCATCACCACTATCAGTTTCCAAATTTACTGAACTAATTTTACATTTTTATGTTTATCATAGTTATAGAAGGTAAAATATTGTGTGAGGCTTGTTATAAAAAGCAGTAAGCCCTGATTTGCCTCCCCTTAGATAATTCTCTGAGTATTTATCACCACCTCTATGTTGTTGTCGCATATTGTCGAGTTGTTTCTGACCCATAAAAATCCCATGGGACAGAGTAGAGCTACCCCATAGGGTTTCCTAGGATGTAATCTTTACAAAAGCAGAACACCAGGTTTTTTCTCCCACAGAGCTGCTGGTGTTAGCAGCCAAAACATTTGACTGTTTGTGCCGCCAGGGCTCCTTTTCACCTTTATAGTACACTTTTTACTACTTGTCTGTTTTTTAACAGAGTTATCGATTGATATTTTACTGTGGAAAAATAATAGCAAACATGTATGGAACATTAACTTTGTGCCTAGGGCGCATCTGACCCAAGCCACGTTCTTTTCAATTGCCTCGCATACGTGAGAAAGTTGGACAGTGAAAAATGAAGACAGAAGAATTGATGCATTTGAATTGTGGTGTTAGCAAAGAAATTGAATATACCTTGGACTGCCGAAAGAACAAGCAAGTCAGTCTGAGAAAAAATGCAACCAGAATGCTCCCTTAGAAGCGAGGATAGTGAGATTTCAGCTTGCTTATACTGACCACGTCATCAGGAAAGACCAATCGCTAGAAAAGGACACCATGGCTGGTAAAGAGGAAGAGCAGTGAAAATGCGGGAAACCTTCAGTGTGTTGGATTGACACAATAGCTGCAACAATGGTCTCAAGCATCATGAAGATGACACAAAACCTGGCAGCATTTTGTTCTGTTCACATAATGTTGCCATGAGTTGGAGCCAACTTGATGGCAACTGACAAAAACAACTTGTTTCAGGCTTTTCTCTTCATGTTTTATATACATTATTCATATAATCCTCAAAACAACCCTATGAGGGGAGTTGGGGAATGGCTTCTTAAACACATTCAGCCAATCTTCCTATATTCAGCATAATTTTCATTATTTCATCTTTGTTCCAGAGATCCCAGCTGCCACCGAATCATAGTAGCATTGTCAGTCTGCAGTGTAAATCAGCTTTCTTGCTTTCCTCATTACCAGTTAAGTCAATTATCAAGAATTCACCTACTTTATAGCTTTGAAAATGTTATGGTTATGTCTCGTTTCCCATTGTCTTTGTTTTTGTAGTCTTGGGCCTTAAAAACATTTACTGACATTGTAGTAGGATTTCAGAATGGGGCAAAAGTAAATGCTTGTGATCAATTTGTCACTTTTTACTTGCAAATCTGGCATAGCTTTTTCCTCAGTTCCTAGTGCTTCCATAAAAAAAAAATAAAATACCTCAAAGTGGGTGGCTTTAAAGAACAGAAATTTATTGTCTCACGGTTCTGGAGGATGGAAGTCTGAGTCAGACTGTTGGCCGTGTTGATCCCTTCTGAGGGCTCACACAGAAACTGTTCCATGCCTCTCTTCTAGTTTCTGGCAGTTGCATCTTGTTCCTATGTTATTCTATCTTTGTATCTGTTCTTTCCTTTTCTAAGACAGCACTTAGAGGAAGTAGGACCTACTCAACTCCAATATGACCTTATTAACTTCCTGATAACATCTTCAAAGAAAGAAATTATTTCTAAACAAGGCCACATTCACAGGTACAGAGGTTAGAACTTCAACATACCTTTTTGGGGACATGATTCACTCCATAACACTATCATTTTAAAGTTCTCTGTTTTATCTCGAGATAAGTATATATCTTAGATATAACGTTGAATTTACAAAAAACAAAATAAAACTATGTTTCTGACAGTTAATAGCGGCATTTAATCTGCTTTTATTTATGTGAATTATTTATACTATTTCACGTGTTTTCTCTTCCTTGTCCTTTTTCCTTACTCCACTTTTCTCTACATTTTGACATGTAAAACTTTCCATATTCTCTTCCTTGTTTTTTCACTATTTGGAAGCTATATACAGTATTTTTTTTTTAGTTTTTCAGTGGTTGTCCTTAAACATTTAACACACGGTTGTTCAAAATCTGTATCCAGCTCCTAAACGAGACAAAGGCCATATCGATACTCTTTACTACTTTTCTTTTTGTTGTCTAGACTTTTAGTGTCACATTTTTAAACATGAAAAATCAGTTATTTTTGTTTTTAATTTTTTCATTTGATCATTAAATTTATCAACATATTTAATTAATTTGTGTGCTGCCATTATTTTTTAATTTTTGGGGAGTACTTCCAATATATTTGGGTAATATTTGCATTTAAACATACAAGTAACTTTTTTAGACCAATCACTGGTATTGCTCATATGACTTTTGTTGAAGGCAGTTATCTTTGTAGTGCACTGCCATTTTTTTTTTTTTTTTTTTGTATTCCATACTATCCCTTTGGTTTTACTGAAGGATTCTTTAGCAGTTCCTTTAGCAAGGGCCGTGGGTGGTAAACTCCCATAAAAAAAAAAATTCTGTGTTTATTTGAAAAAGTCTTGATTTCCCTCCATATTAAATTATAGTACAGATAAATTTTTATTCCTCCTTTCTTCTTTTATTCTTTCATTTTTTAAAACAAATATTACAGTGATGTGCTAAAGCCAACTTGTACCAGCTCAGGAGAGTCAAGCGTGCCCATCATTCCCAAGCCCATGTTCAGCGACATTAGCTTAAAATCGGCCAGAGTGGGAATACATAGAAATTGACAAATACTACAAGTCAAGGGTGGGTTTTGTTTTTGTTTTGGAAAGCTGGTCATTAAACATTTCCCAGCATGCCACTGTGAATTGAGCACCTACAATTTTCTAGGCACTGTTTCAGGTGTAGTAATACATCAGGGAACATAAGAGAGAAAAATTCTTACCTCCTGGGACTTAGATTCTAGTGGGTATGGACAGTCAATAATCAAAGAAATAATAATATTTCTGATGGTGATAACTGCTACGGTAAAAAATGCAGGGATAATGAGTAGGGTGGTGAGCACACTTGTAAAGGAAGGCCTCACGGAGAGAGTGACATTTGAGCAAAGCTCTGGAGAAGTGAGGGAACAAGCTCTGCAGATATCTGGTGGAAGAGTAGTCTGAGTAAAGGAAACAAGTGCAAAGTCCTGAGGTGGGAAAGCATCTGATGTGTTCAAAGAATAGCAAGAAATCGATTGTGTCTGGGCTAGGGTGAAGGCAGAGGATGAGTGTGGGGGAGAATAGTTTGAGATGAAGCCAGAGAACAAGAGCCAGATTGTGTAAGGTCATGTCATTCAGTGTAAGGACTTTGGTTTTTATTTTGAATGAGATCGGAAACCATTGGAGGCTTTGGGAAAAGAAGTAACGTGAACTGGCATAGTTTTAAAATAGCCACTCTGGTAGCTCTGTGGAAAATACACTCTAGGAAGATAGACCTAAAATAGGGAGGTCAGTTAGGAGACTATTGCAATTATATTGTTGTTGTTGTTAGGTGCCGTCGAGCCGGTTCCGACTCATAGCGACCCTGTGCACAACAGAATGAAACACTGCCTGGCCTTGCGCCATCCTTACAATTGTTGTTATGCTTGAGCTCATTGTTGCAGCCACTGTGTCAAACCACCTCATTGAGGATCTTCGTCTATTCCGCTGACTCTGTACTCTGCCATGCATGATGTCCTTCTCCGGGGACTGATCCCTCCTGACAACAAGTCCAAAGTATGTAAGACACAGTCTCACCATCCTTGCTTCTAAGGAGCATTCTGATTGTACTTCTTCTAAGACAGATTTGTTCATTCTTTTGGCAGTCCATGGTATATTCAATATTCTTCACCAGCACCACAATTCAAAGGCGTCAATTCTTCTTCAGTCTTCCTTATTCATTGTCCGGCTTTCACATGCATATGATGAGATTGAAAATACCATGGCTTGGGTCAGGTATTGCAGTTATATAGGCAAGAGGGAATAGTTGTTTGGACCACAGTGATGGTATGGAAGTGTTAAGGATGATCCAATTCTGGTTTTATTTAGAAAATAGAGCCAGCAGGATTCATTGATGGATTGAATACAAGGTGTTAGAGTGAAGACTCAAGGATGACTCCAAAGTTTTCGGCTAGATACACTGGAAGAACGAAGCTCCCATTTCTGGAGATGAAAAAGATAGTGGAAGGAATAGGGTTTTCTTCCCCCCTCCCCGGAGGGGAGGGTAGAAATATGAGGAGTTCAATTTGAGGTGTGTTAAGTTCAAGACTAGTCAAATGGAGAAATCAAACAGGGAGCTGCATATATGAGTCTCAAATTCAGGGGAGAGGTCAAGGCTTGAGATGAAAAGTTGGGAGTTGTTGCAGCTTGTCTCCAAAATGCCTGCCATCAATGTATTTCCTCTATATTCACACATGCCATTCTTTCATAGGGAAGTGGATTCTATTCTTCCTCTCCCTCTGAATCTGGGCTGCTCTTAGTAAATTGCTTACCTAATAGAATGTGACAAAAGTGAAGTTCTAGGACTTTCAAGGTTGAGTAATAAGAATCCTTGCAGCTTCTGCCTGGTCTCATGAACTTTCACTCTGGGAGAAGTCAGACACCATGTAAGACCTACTATTCTGAGACTACTATGTTGTGAGGAAGTCAAAACCCTTCCAGAGACAGAGTTACCTAACTGGTGCTCAACTGTTCCAGTTATCCTAGCCCAGGCACCCAACCTGTAGGTGAAGAAGCCTTTGCGTGTCTCCAGCCTCAGCCGCCAGCTGACTGTAACCATATCAGGGACCCTGACAGGCAATGATGGTTCAGTGGTAGAATTCTCATCTTCCATGTTGGAGACCTGAGTTCGATTTCTGGCCAATGCACCCCATACAGAGCCACCACCCTTCTGTCAATGGAGGCTTGCATGTTGGTTTGATGCTAAACAGGTTTCAGCGGAGCTTCCAGATTGAGACAGAAAGGCCTGGCAATTTACTTCTAAAAATTAGCCATTGAAAACTCTGTGGATCACAATGGCCCAATCCCCAATCTATCATGGAGAAGTCACAAGACAGGGTAGAATTTTGTTCCATTGTGCATAGGGTCACTGTAAGTCGGGGCAACTTGAAGATGGCAGCTAACAGCAACAACAATCAATAAGCACCCAGCTGAGCCTGTCAGATCCCAAAACGGTGAAAGATAATAATAAGTTGTTGTTTCAAACCACTAAGTTTTAGGGAGATTTGTTATGCAGCAACAGGTAAACGCAACAGAATTCATCAACATGTTGTATTTGTTAGGTGCTGTTAAGTTGGCTCTGCATCATAGCTGCGTTATATGTAAAAGAACAAAACGTTGCACTGTCTTGCATCATCCTCAAAATCTTTGCTATGTTTGAGCCCATTGTCGGAGCCACTGTGTCAGTCCATCTCATTGAGGGTCTTCCTCTTTTTCGTTGACACTTTACTTCACCAAGCACGATTTCTTTCTCCAGTGATTGGCTCCTTCTGATGACATATCCAAAACAAGCAAGAAGAAGCCTCACCATTGTCACTTCTAAGGAACATTCTGGCTGTACTTCCTCTAAGACAGGTTTGTTTGTTCTTCTGGCAGTCTATGATATATTCAATATTCTTTGCCAACACCACAACACAAGTAGAATGTCAATTCCTCTTTGGCATGCATATGAGGCGATTGAAAATACCATGGCTCAGGTCAAGTGCACCTTACCCATCAAAGTGACATCTTTGCTTTTTAAAACTTTAAAGAGGCCTTTTACCACAGATTTGCCCAATGTAATATGCCATTTTCTTTCTTAACTGCTGCTTCCGTGGGCACTGAGTGTTGATCCAGGAGGAATGAAATCCTTGACAACTTCTATTTCTTCGTGCTTTATCATGATGTTGTTTATTGGTCCAGTTGAAAGGATTTTCCTCTCATGTTGTGGTATAATCCACACTGTAGTCTTTTAGCTTCATTGGAAAGTGCTTCAAGTCCTCTTCACTTTGAGCAAGCAAGGCTGTGTCATCTGCATATCTCAGGTTGTTAACGAGTCTTTCTCCAATCCTAATGCCATGTTCTTCTTCATGTAACCCAACTTCTCAGAGAGTTTTTTCAGCATATCAATTGAATAAGTAAAGTAAAGGAATACAAACTTGCCATATACCTTTTTCAACTTGTAGAGATGGTATTTAAAGCGATGAGACTAGATGAACTCATGAGGGATTGAAAGGAGATAAAGAAGAGATTTAAGGTTAAATCAGGGAATGTTTTAACATTTACTTAGATGTTGAAGAGATTGTAAAGCTCTAACAAACAAACAAAAAAGGCAAGATTAATAGTTATTATGCTCAGTGCTATTAAGATTTTTACTTCATTACCTTTTTTGGCATCTTTTTCTGCAGAGGAGAAAACTGCTGCTAATCTTAATGTTCTTTTAAAATAATATATCTTTTCTCTTTGCTAACCTGTAACATATTTCTTTTACCTTGACATTACATAATTTCACTCTGATGTAGCTTAGTATGGATTGATTTTTACTTATTCTGCTCAGTAGCTGGAGCGCACATCCACTCTGAGGACATATGCTTTCTTTATTTCTGGAAAAATTTCAGCCATTAATTTGTCAAACCTTATTTCTCTGCTCTTCCCTCTAGTCTGTGGAGCTCCTTTTAAACACATACTGCCATTTTCCAGTTTTTTCTCCACGTCTCTTACTGCTTTATCATGTACTCTGCGTGTGTGTGTTTGTGTGTATGTGTGTGTATTTCTGTCTTAACTGCTGTATTTTTGGTGAATGCTCAGAGTGTCTTCTGATTCATTAATTCTTTCTTTACCTGTACTCTTTCTACAGTTTATCTCACTCATTGATTTTTTAAAATTTCAATGATCATATTTTTATTTTTTAAGATTTCAAATGAGCTCTTTTTTTTTTTTTTTTGCCTGAGCCACCTGTCTTTTTAAAATTTTTTTTGCTTGCTTTATTTTATAATTTTATTTTCCTTTTTTTTGGTTGTATTTCCTTCACTTATTTCATCAATGGACCTAATATATTTGTTCTAAAGTCTTGGTAAGACAGTTCTATAAAATTAATTTCATTCAGATCAGATTCAATCATAGATTGCTAAATCTGTAGAGCATTTTTTCTTAGCATTAGATAGCTTCACGTTGTTTGGAATTCTGCTTCATCTGTGTCTTTTGGCCTCCCATGGCTCCTATTCCCTGCAGTCACAGGCACAGTTGGTGGTAGTTTTCTTCGGGCTTCTTTCATGCGTTGAAGATCCTTCACAAAACCCTGTGTTAGGCGGTAGATCTTGCTCTGATCCTCTGCCCTGCCTAAGGGATCATTTTTATTCTTCATTATACCACAGGAATGATTTCCTAATTGTTCCTTTTAACTCCTTGACCCCAAGGCCAGCCCCCATTTTGCAGTATTTTTCCATGTCTGCTTCATGGAGATGTTTATCTCTTGTTTTGTTCATTTTTTTTCATAAGTTTTCTATCATTGTTGTATATTTGAGGCAGAAGGTGCTTCGAAGTGTGAATTTACTGCTCTCTTTCTCCTGAAATCTTGCTTTATATTATTTTCTTGGAAGTTTAGTTAAGTTTGCTGCCTGTTGTTGTATGCTGTCGAGGCAAGCCTTTCTCCTACTAATTGTCTCTACTCCCTACTTAGATTCTTGTGGATAAAGTAGAGGCCAAAAGAACTGAGTCAAAGAGTGAAAATGTTCTGAAGTACAGCCCTGTAAATTAGAGCTGGATTGGAGAACACAGTGGGCCTCTTCTCTTCCTTCCAGTCCTAGACCTTGAGACCTGATAACTCTGACTTCCTAC
This sequence comes from Loxodonta africana, assembly GCF_030014295.1. Classification (NCBI taxonomy): domain Eukaryota; kingdom Metazoa; phylum Chordata; class Mammalia; order Proboscidea; family Elephantidae; genus Loxodonta; species Loxodonta africana. The sequence continues at coordinate 30,900,487 of NC_087356.1, forward strand.
TGCCCATCCCAACTTCATCTTACTTACAGGTCAGGAAGCTTTAAATAGCAGTCACTCCTCATTGGGGTTCCTGATCTTACTTCGATCACTAAGTGATCCAAGAGGTCAAGAGATGGGGTAACCTTCACGGGACCATATGAGGCCAGAGGGTTGTCCTGACTCTCCAACCATAGCAGTAACTCTGCCTTCCTATGTGAAAATCAGGTTCAGGTTCTCCACAGGGTCTCGGAAGTGTTTGCACCAGGACTCTCCATTCCATGTGAAGACACATGAACTAAGGAAACAAGTATTCACTTAATACTTCTGCTCCAGTAATAGTATTTCTAGAAATCAAACCTAAGGAAACTATCAGAGATGTTGTATTCTCTGTCTACCTGCATAGCACATGCAGACAGGCTGTGCCCCAAACTTTCAGGCAGCCATAGGACTGCTGGGAATGAGACACATACACCGATTGGCATCAATCATTCTATGGGTGCTATGTTCGTCTGTGACTGAGCCAGACACAGGAGACACACAGTGTTGGGAAAGTGAAAGCCATTTTCTTATTTATAGAAACCAAACAATATACGATAACAACAGATTCCTAAAGAGGAAACTCTTCACCTTCCCCAAACTACCCATGTCCATTCTTATGTCATTGAGCAGGAACTCTGTAGTTCCAATCAGATGCTATGTTCACGTCATTGCTGCCTCAGACTATCACTCTGTTGCTCGGGGGGTGGCATGGCTTCTTCGGCTTCTGCTCTGTCACTGGGCCTCACTGGCCTCTGCTGCTGCCTTCTGCCACACTACCCAGACATCTGCTGCCCAGGTGGGGAGATCTGCAAAACCTGCATGAGGCACATTCATGCTTCTCTTGCCCTGTACAAACAAATGTTATTGCTCTTTCAGCTCTGCTAGTAAGCCTTTTGCCTGAAAGCACTCAACTCTTGCTCTACGGGCTGGTAAGCAAATCTTGCTGTCTTGCGCCGCCTTCAGTGTTATAGCTCTGCCTTCTGGGTCAATGAGGTCCTCAGTGCAGGGACCCTGGGTCCTTGGTCCAAAGGTGGTGCTTCTCTCCAGACTCTTCTTGACGGAAGCGAGGCCCTCCTACACCTGTGGAATTAGCAGAGGCCAGTGTTTATATAAAGCAAACCCCTTGTCAGTTTCAAGGTGGGACCTCTCACCAGGACCATGAACTGACCGATCCCCTTGGTGGACTGCAAGTCACTCAATTTACATAATAAACTGGCCAACCCCTTGCAAGATTGTGGCCCAGTGAATCATTTTGGGAGGGTTAGAAGACCCTGGCTAGAAAGTCCATAGAGAAGCAACTCACTGTATCGAAGATGTGGCCAAGATTTATGGATAATTAATGTTTGCCTTACTTTGACCTATAATAGTGAAAAATTATAGGAAAAAAAAAACCCTGAATGTCCACAAATTATAGTCGATCTGTACGAAATATGTAGCCTTTATTTTTGGAATAGTTAGTAACATAGGACACAGTCACAATATAATGTTAAGTGGAAAAAGCAGGACTAAATATTATAATATATACTATAATTCTAATTTTTTAAAAAAGAATAAGAAACATAGAAAAAGTTCTTAGAAAAAAACTGTAAGAAAATGCGTCAACATATTAATGGGTTTCTCTTCTGTATTTTCAGATTACTTATATAACTATATATTACTTTTACAATAAGAAAAAATACATTGTTAAATTAAAATCCAGCTGTCTCCTAAAATATATGATGACCACAGGCAACAAATTTTGATGTAGGATAGTATAGCTTAAAATTGGGGGGTAAGCTAATATCTAAATGCCTGGTGTTACAAAGGAGTCCTACTGTATGCTATTGTACACAGCTTTCTTTTCTAGATAGATGATGTAGAAATAAGGGAAAGAATATGAGTTGCCAGGTACAATTTTTAAACTTTGCTTGTAGACATTTGAAAAAATCTCTCAAGGAAAGTAAGATCACACACAATCTTTTTATAGCAGGATGACAAATGTCTCATTAGGGAAAGTACATGTTGGCATAAAAATGAATGTCATTTATATTTGAATTTTTTTGGCTAATCAAATGACATATGTTTTATTGTCTTGCAGTTATATTAATGAGCAATATTTAATTAAAAGCTAATTGAATATTCCAGGCAGCAATTATCTTGCAATAGAGATACCAAACCTGACACAAGGAGGCAGGTGAGCAGAAAGCAGAACTCTAAGTAATTATCCCCTCAGGAGATGGAAAAGAAGGCGTTGCCAGAGTGAGAGATGTGTGAAGATTCTGACCTAAACCACACTGGTCTCTTTGTTAAACCTTGTTTAGAGTTTCTTTTTCAGGTAAACTCTAGTCAAACCAAAGCAAACGTAGCCAGTGTTCATTAAATCACAGATGTGATTCTGTGGATATCCTTTGAGCTCAACTCAGGGAAAGGAGAGTGAGCCACACTCATTATTAATACAGACCCCGATTGTGTGTGATATAGCCTGGGCAGGCACCCTTTAGCACATGAGGTCGAAGATTTAAAAAAAAAAAAAAGAAAATCTCTCGTAAAATCAGAGGAAAACTGGGCAGAATCCATCAGCTGAATTTAAATGAAAAAAAATTTTTTAAAAGTTTTTGGAGACATTTCAAAATTATATCTATACATATATTATATGCATATGTACACATAAAATTTAAAAATTATATATATATATCTGTTTGGAGCCCTGGTGGTCCAGTGGTAAGTGTTTGGCTGCTAACCAAAAGGTCAACAGTTCAAATCCACCAGCTGCTGCTTGGAAATCCTATGGGGCAGCTCTGTTTTGTCCTACAGGGTCACGATGAGCTAGCATCAACTCAATAGCAACTGTTATTTTTTTTTTTGTTGTTGGTATATCTTTTTATTTCTGGAGACATTTCAAAGCTATATATATACACAAATTATATGTATATATACATAAAATTAAAAAAAATTATTATATATACGTAATTTTGTAATGTCTCCAGGAAACAAAAAGATTCCATTTAAATAATATATGTGTAATTTAAATGGAATCTTTATATATATATATACTTCCCTTGCAGTCTTGGTAAATTTCCACTTTTAGTTTTCGAAGTTCAGTACTCATTTCTCAGTCTTTATTTTTCATAAAAAATAAAGAAACCATAACAACAGACTATTTTAAAACTTTGGTCTTTTTATTCACACTTGTGTATCACCTATAGAATGATAAATGTATGGTTTTTTTTTTTTTTTGTGCTTTGACAAGTTTTAATCTGGGCTTATCCACGACTCCCACTCCTCCCCCTCACCTGTCTTGGACGAGGATGTGACTATATTCCAGAAGTTTCTGAACAATTCCTTGGTCACTATTAGTTTCCTAGGTCTGTCCAAGCAGAGCAACACAATTGAGGGGTTTGTAAGAACAGACATTTATTGTTTTATGGTCCTGCAGGCCAGGAGTCTGAGTTCAGGGTGTTGGCAGGGCCATGTTTTCTTCAAAGGCTCAAGGGGAAGATACTTTCTTGTTTCTCTCAGCTTCTGTTAGTCCCAGGTGTTCCTTGCTTGTAGCTGCCACATAACTTCCTTGCCACACGGGTGTTTTCTCTCTGTCTGACTATCTTTGCATTTTTTCTTTTATAGGACACCTCTCAGACGAGATTAGGGTTCACCTTACTCTGGTATGACTTTATATTAACTTAACTGATAGCATCTTCGAAGACCTTACATCCAAACAAGGCCGTGATCACAGGTACCGGGGGTAAGGCCTGCAACATAAATTTTGGGGGGACACAAATCAGTCCATAACTGTCACCTTAATCACAGGGTTTCTGATTTTAGAAGTTTTAGTCAAGTTGTCTACTTTTGCTTTTATTAAGTTAAAAACAAATTAAAAAAAAAAAATTCCCGGTCTTGTCTCTCTTATGTGGCAGTTGTCAATCCTTTTATTATTTACTTTATTTGTCCCTGGACCTTTACTAGATCCATGAACAGTGGGAGATTAATTAATATATTTTCCTAGCCAATTTAGTGCAAACTGCACCTGTTATCTCTGTGACTCGAGCAGTGACTACAAATAAAAAAGTTGCCTCTATTTTGCAGCACGGATGACCTGCCCAAGGAAATTAGCAGCTAAAACAGTGTTCAGTATCTAATCTGGGGATAAAGCCAAGAATTAGATAGGAAAGCTTGTAAAACAGATTAGATTCGCAGTCTGAAAACCTACACAGCCAGCTGGGCAAAGAAATATTAATGGTGTACTGCAATGTGATTTTTGACATTTCTTTGAGTCTTAGAGGTGAGCAATGAAAACAAGCTTCACTGAGCTACAGAGGAGCTTATAATAAATTCCAAAATATGAAAAGAGATGTGGTCTTTTTACTACCTCTCTATCACTGGTATCATTGGGCAAATCTGCTGCAAAAGACCTCTTTAAGGTGTTAAAAAGCAACGATGTCACCTTGAGAACTCAGGTGCACTTGACCCAAGCCATGGTATTTTCAATTGCCTCATGTGCATACAAAAGCTAGACAATGAATAAGGAAGACTGAAGAGCAATTGATGGCTTTGAATTATGGTGTTGGCTAAGAATATTGAATAAACCACGAACTGCCAGAAGAATGAACAAATCTGCCTTGGAAGAAGTACAGCTCCTTAGAAGCAAGGATGGTGAGGCTTCATTTCACGTACTTTGGACAAGTTTTCAGGAGGTTCCAGATCCTGGAGATCTGCTTGGTAAAGTAGAGTGTTAGTGAAGAAGAGGAAGACCCTCAACAAGACGGATTGACCCAGTGGCTGCCACAATAGGCTCAAACACAGCGATGATTGTGAGGGTGGCGCAGGACTGGCAGCATTTTGCTCTGTTGTACATAGGGTTGCTATCTATGAGTCAGAACCAACTTGACAGAACCCAACAACAATAATAACAATCACTATCTTCCACTAACAGCTGTAATCAATCTGAGCCAGACCATCATCTGCTATTGAAATATCTGGGCCTAATTAGACATGAGATATATTACTAGAATAAGATTGAGAGACTGAAAATTTGCACAAACAGGACCTTCTGAAATGATGGACAAAAGCCATAATAATATTTTGGGAATAAACCAAAAAAAAGGCAGAAGAGAGAATGAAATCAATCAGGCAGATAGAAACCAAAATTCTAGCACTTTGAAAAGTTTAATCACCATACTGTGAAATTCAATGGTGAGAAGGACTACTACAATTTTTATACAATGACCAGAGGCTCTTGTAATAAGATTACTTGTAATTTAATCTAAACAACAGGGAAAGTATCAGAGATAGGCTGTAATGGTCCACGTTGACTTTCAATGTTCCTACAACAGTTCCTAGGGAAGTTGGCAGGAATCCTTTGACATACTATGCTGCGTTTGGATCATAAACTACTGTATTGAAAACGCTCTTAAGAAATGATTATATTTGTTGTGCTAGTTTAGCTTCCAAGTGGAGTCCTTTGTCCCATGATCTTCTCCTCCTTTCCACTCTTCATAGACATATGACATCTGAGCCACAATTGCTCTCTCTCTTCCTTCCATCTTCCTTCTTTCTTTTCTTTCTTCCTTCCATTCCCATTCATCTCTCTCTTTCCTTTTAATAAGTCAATGCATAAAGCAAACCCACAAACACAAAAATTCAGTGTCTATTCTAACAAAACATGTGTAGTGCATAAGTAAATATATGGTTTATAAATTATAGATAAATACGGTGAGAAGTACTCAAATATTCTTTGCATTGATAGTGGTAACTTTATCAAAAAGTTTAGCGACCATTGTTTTAAGGACTTTTCATATTAAACAATTATTCGAAAAGTACTAGAAATAGCTCAGCCCACTTCTTGGTCCAGTTGGTCGGTTCTGCTTTTTTGCAGCTTTATGCCTTGGACAAGTTGCTTAACTTCTCTGAGACTTATCTTACTTTAATAGGTTAATCTCTTAAGCCTTCATTGAATGCTATTTTCACATTTCTTTTTTTTCCTTCTAATAATGCAAGGTAGTACAATGATCATGCTAGTTTTCTATCATTGCATAATAATGATCACAAATTTAATGAGTTAATACCCATATATTATTTCATAGTTTCTGTGGGTCAGGAGTCTTGGAACAGGTGAGCTGGGTTCTCTGCTTAGAGTATCACCATGCTACTGCCAAGGTGTCAGCCTTGTTGTTGTTGGCAGAATCGCTTGCAGTTGTAGGACTGAGGTTCTTGTTTTCTTGCTGGCTTTCAGCTGGGGGTTGCTCTCAGATCCTAGGGGCCACTCACAGCTCCTTGCCACATGGCCCTCTTCCACACCCTCTTACAACATGGCAGCTTACTTCTTCAAGGCCAGCAAGAGAATTTTTCTCTCCAGACTAAGACAGTCTTATATAATGTAACATAATTGTGAGAGCAATCTGTCAGTCGTCTAGTGCTGTCGTAGCAAAATATACCACAAGTGGGTGGCTTTAAAGAACAGAAATTTATTTTCTCAGTTTCGGAGGCTAGAAGTCCAAATCAGGACACCAGTTTTAAGGATTGATCCTTCCTTATCGGTACTACTGGGAGTTCCTTGGTATCTGTTCTCCCCTTGTGTGTGTCTCTGTGTCTATTCTGTTCTTTTTTATAACTCAAAAGTGATTCGGTTTAGGATTCACCCTACTCTGGTATGACCTTATTAACATAACGAAAGAAAACGCATATTTCTCCCCAAGGTCATATTTACAGGTACAGGGGTTAAGATTTCAACAAATATTTTTGGGAAACACAATTAAATTCATAACATCATCATATTTATGGGAAGGGGATTATACAAGGCAGGTATACCAGGAGGCAGGAACTTCGGGGGCTACCTTAGAATTTCTTGACCACAATGGTAATAGGAACAGTGAGTCCCACAGAGTTTACAGAACCCAGGAGGGCTCTTTTAATTAGGGAAGATGCCATGGAGAAAGTGAAATATATCCCAGTACTCGAAGTTTCAGGGTGTGTGGGGGGGCACATCCAAGAGGTTTGCAGTAATCAGGGAGTTCAAACAGATCTGGTGCCTGGGAGATTGATTAGAGAATTTCTCTGCCACCAAACTTTGGATCCACCACCCACTGCTGTTGAGTAGATTCCGACTCATAGTGACCCTATAGGACAGAGCAGAGCTGCCCCATAGAGTTTCCAAGGAGCACCTGGCAGATTCGAACTGCTGACCTCTTGGTTAGCAGCTGTAGCACTTAACCACTATGCCACCAAGGTTTCCAAACCTTGGATAAGCAATTTAATTTTCTGTAATTCTGCAATCTCAGAAATAAAGGTACTTTACTGAGGCAAAGACTTATAGTTGTCTCCTAATACCCATTTTTCTTCTTTTCCATAGTAGTGGAACCCCTAATTTTCAACTGGGCCCATGGCCTCTTGGAATAAAGACTATGTCTCTCAACTTCCCTTACAGTTAGTTGGCCACGTGTCTAAGTTACTAAAAAAAAAAAAAAAAAGTTACTAAGCTCTGCCAAATGGGATGTAAACCAGTATAAGTGGTGTGTACAACTTATTGGAAATATCCTAAGGATATGCCTGTCTTCTCCCTTTTCTTCTTCCTAGCGGCTAGAATCTGGACATAACATTTGTAGATTTAGCAGCTACTTGAAGGTCTGGTGGCACAGTGGTTAAGAGCTATGGCTACTGACCAAAAGGTCAGCAGTTTGAATCCACCAGCTACTCCTTGGAAACCCTATGGGGTGGTTCTACCCTGTCCTATAGAGTTGCAACGAGTTGGAGTCGACTAGATAGCAACAGTTTTTTTTTTTAAATAATTTTTATTGTGCTTTAAGTGAAAGTTTACAAATCAAGTCAGTCTCTCACACAAAAACCCATATGCACCTTGCTACACACTCCCAGTTACTCTCCCCCTAATGAGACAGCCCACTCTCTCCCTCCACTCTCTCTTTTCATGTCCATTTTGCCAGCTTCTAACCCCCTCCACCCTCTCATCTCCCCTCCAGGCAGGAGATGCCAACATAGTCTGAAGTGTCCACCTGATCCAAGAAGCTCACTCCTCACCAGCATCCCTCTCCAACCCATTGTCCAGTCCAATCCATGTCTGAAGAGTTGGCTTCGGGAATGGTTCCTGTCCTGGGCCAATGGAAGGTCTGGGGGCCATGACCACTGGGGTCCGTCCAGTCTCAGTCAGACCATTAAGTCTGGTCTTATGAGAATTTGGGGTCTGCATCCCACTGCTCTTCTGCTCCCTCAGGGGTTCTCTGTTGTGTTCCCTGTCAGGGCAGTCATCGGTTGTAGCTGGCCCCATCTAGTTCTTCTGGTCTCAGGATGATGTAGTCTCTGGTTCATGTAGCCCTTTCTGTCTCTTGGGCTCATAATTGCCTTGTGTCCTTGGTGTTCTTCATTCTCCTTTGATCCAGGTGGGTTGAGACCTATTGATGCATCTTAGATGGCTGCTTGGTAGCGTTTAAGACCCCAGACACCACTCTTCAAAGTGGGATGCAGAATGTTTTCTTAATAGATTTTATTATGCCAATTGACTTAGATGTCCCCTGAAACCATGGTCCCCAGACCCCTGCCCCTGCTACGCTGGCCTTCGAAGCATTCAGTTTATTCAGGAAACTTCTTTGCTTTTGCTTTAGTCCAATTGTGCTGACCTCCCCTGTATCGTGTGCTGTCTTTCCCTTCACCTAAAGTAGTTCTTATGTATTATCTAATTAGTGAATGCTCTTCTCCCACCCTCCCTCCCTCCCGCCTCTCGTAACCACAAAAGAACGTTTTCTTCTCAGTTTAAACTATGTCTCAAGTTCTTATAATAGTGGTCTTATACAATATTTATCCTTCGCAACTGACTAATAGGTTTGGTTTTTTTTAAGAGAAGCTGTTTAACCATCAAGGTGCCTTGGAAATGGAAATTACACATGGGAGAGCAACAAGATTGAAGGAGGCTGGGTCTTGTCACCATGGAATGTCATTCTTCTTCAAGACTATTTCTGTATTTCTTTAACTTGAGAAAGAAAATAAACTTATTAAATCGCTGTTATTTTTAGTTTCTCTCTTACTTGCAGCTGAATTTAATTTTAACTGATACACCCATTTTATAAATGATCCATGAAAATAATAAGTGACTGAATTCAAGTATATAAATTGAAGAGATAAAAGGTAATTATATGGTTTTAAGTGATTGAGTCAGGATACTAGCTTGAAATATTAATTCAGAAGATATTTGTCATTATGTTTTGGCAGCTCATCATCCAAACCCCTTCATGTGGCAGGGAACTTTCCATCTTATGAATCTCAGTGGGAGGTAGAGTCAGCCTGCGGAAAAGAACAGATTGTAGCTTTCTCAGACTCCCTGGCATCCAGGGTAATGACATATGACCTTGGTCACACCCCTGAGGAAACTCCCCTTTCAACTGATTGGATCACATCATGGAACGTGATTACATTATATTACATTATGGAAGACCAGCCAGTCTAATACCTGCCAAATCACTGGGAATCACAGCCTAGCCAAGTTGACACATAACATTGACCATCACTAGCGTAGCCATCATAGTGTTGCAGGAGGCAGGGTTGAGAGTCCAGAGTTAGTGGTATTGGTGATGCCACAGTGTATAGCGTTTGGCAATGATTGCTTTACTGAAAGCAGAATTGGCTAGAGGAAACTTCAGTTGTTTGTTCTCATATAAACCAGTTGCCGAGTCAACTGTGACTCATGTCGATCCCATGTGTGGCGGAGTAGAATTGTGCTCCATAGGGTTTTCAATGGCTGATTTTTCAGAAGTAGAGCTCCAGGCTTTTTTTCTGAGGTACTTCTGGGTGGATTCAGATCTCCAGCCTTTATGTTTGGCAGCTAAGTGCATTGACCATTTACTATACCCAGGGACTCTGTTCTCACATAGGAGAGTGGAAAAATCAGAACTGAAGGATGAGATAAAGCAGTTATTTATGGAATGTTAGTGAGAAGAAGGTCTTTCTGGGCATAGAGAAAAATAAATACATCCTAAATAAAAAGAGTGGTTAATAAGACTATATAAATATTAAATCCTTTTGCATGTTTAAAAAAAATAAGTAAAACTAAAAGGGAAAGGAGAAAATTAAAAACCTACCTGCAACATATATGATAAAGAGTTGATAAACTTGAAAGAGATAAAATGTATTTATAAGGAAAGGAGGCTGTTGTGGATTGAACTGTGTTCTTCTAAAATATGTGTTGGAATCCAAGAAATACTGGCAGACACCAGAGAACAGGAGACAGGCCCAGAGAAGGAACTGACATGGCCAATATCCTGGTTTGCTTTTAGCCTACAGAATTGTGAGAAAATAAATTTCTGTATTTTAAAGCCATCCACTTGTGGTATTTCTGTCATGGCAGCACTAGGTAACTAAGGTGGAGAAACATTCTGATTTAAAACAGTTAGAAGACATGAACAGGCAATTCGTAAAAAAGAACTTCCATAACTCAGTGAACAGATGGGAACATGTTAAACTTTTCTAATTGTAAAATGTCTAGGGGTAATTTTTAGTTTATAACTGGAAAAGACTAAAAAGTCTGATAACACCCAGAACTGGGAAGAATGCTATGAAATGGATCTACACACACACACTCACACCCACTGCCTTTGAGTCGATTCCGACTCATAGTGACCCTATAGAAAGAGCAAAACTGCCCTGTAAAATGGATCTAGGGGCATATAAATTGGTACAACATTTCTGGAAGAAATTTTGACAATATATGTAAAAAGTACTGTGCATGACATTTGCAATTTATATTTGAAAGTAACTGTTACTATGGACAAAGGTATATTTATAAGATATTCATCACATTGTGATTTATAATAGTGAAAAATGGCAAACAACCTTAAGGTCTCAAATCAATGAATTAAAAAAAAAATATTTGGTACATTCACATGGCAAAATACTAAGCAGAAATTAAGCATTTATCTCGGGAAATAGAATGTTTTGTATATTTGAAAAATGAGCTTCAAAATATTACATAAATTGTCATACCATTTATTCACATAAATGTATATCTCTGCATAGGGAAAAGACTGACTGACCACACACATAATTAAATGTCTAAAAAATCCAGTTGCCCTCAAGTCAATTCCGACTCATACTGACCCTATAGGACAGAGTAGAACAGCCCCATAGGGTTTCCAAGGAGCAGCTGGTGGATTCAAACTGCTGACCTTTTGGTTAGCAGCCAAGTTTTTAACCACTATTCCACCAGGCTCCAATGAAGTGTTCATTGTTGTTGTTGTTAGGTGCCGTCAAATTGGTTCCGACTCATAGCGACCCTATGCACTACAGAACGAAACACTGCCCAGTCCTAAGCCACCCTTGCAATCTTCGTTATGCTTGAGCTCATTGTTGCAGCCACTGTGTCAATCCACCTCGTTGAGGGTCTTCCTCTTTTCCGCTGACCCTGTTCTGTGCCAAGCATGATGTCCTTCTCCAGGGACTGATCCCTCCTGACAACACGTTCAAAGTATGTAAGACACAGTCTCACCATCCCTGCTTCTAAGGAGCATTCTGGTTGTACTTCCTCTAAGACAGATTTGTTTGTTCTTTTGGCAGTCCGTGGTATATTCAATATTATTTGCCAACACCACAATTCAAAGGCGTCAATTCTTCTTCGGTCTTCCTTATTCATTGTCCGGCTTTCACATGCATATGATGCTATTGAAAATACCATGGCTTGCGTCAGGCGCACCTTAGTCTTTAAGGTGACGTCTTTGCTCTTCAACACTTTAAAGAGGTCCTTTGCAGCAGATTTACCCAATGCAATGTGTCTTTTGATTTCTTGACTGCTGCTTCCACGGCTGTTGGTTGTGGATCCAAGTAAAATGAAATCCTTGACAACTTCAGTCTTTGCTCCGTTTAGCATGATGTTGCTTATTGGTCCAGTTGTGAGGATTTTTGTTTTCTTTATGTTGAGGTTCTATCCATAGTGAAGACTGTGGTCTTTGGTCTTCATTAGTAAGTGCTTCAAGTCCTCTTCACTTTCAGCAAGCAAGGTTGTGTCATCTGCATAACGCAGGTTGTTAATGAGTCTTCCTCTAACCCTGATGCCCCTTTCTCCTTCATATAGCCCAGCTTCTCGTATTATTTGCTCAGCATACAGATTGAATAGGTATAGTGAAAGAATACAACTCTGATGCACACCTTTCCTGACTTTAAACCAATCAATATCCCCTCATTCTGTCCGAACAACTGCCTCTTGATCTATGTAAAGTTTCCTCATGAGCACGATTAAGAGTTCTGGGAATCCCATTCTTTGCAATGTTATCTTTAATTTGTTATGATCCACACAGTTGAATGCCTTTGCATAGTCAATGAAACACAGGTAAACATCCTTCTGGTATTCTCTGCTTTCAGCCAAGATCCATCTGACATCAGCAATGATATCCCTGGTTCCACGTCCTCTTCTGAAACCAGCCTGAATTTCTGGCAGTTCCCTGTTGATATACTGCTGCAGCCGTTTCTGAATGATCTTCAGCAAAATTTTGCTTGCATGTGATATTAATGATATTGTTCTATAATTTCCACATTCAGTTGGATCACCTTTCTTGGGAATAGGCATAAATATGGATCTCTTCTAATCAGTTGGGCAGGAAGCTGTCTTCCATATTTCTTGGCATAGACGAGTGAGGACCTCCAGCGCTGCATCTGTTTGTTGAAACATCTCAATTGATATTCCATCAATTCCTGGAGCCTTGTTTTTGGCCAATGCCTTCAGAGCAGCTTGGACTTCTTCCTTTAGTACCATCGGTTCCTGACCGTATACCACCTGTTGAAATGGTTGAACATTGACTAATTCTTTTTGAAATGTTTAGTACTGGTTATCTTTTGGTGGTGACATAATACAACATTTTTGTCTTTATTTCAGTTATTCTTTGTCATATTTTTGAAGTTTTCTGCTTTGAGCACTCATCACTCTCATGATTAGAAAAGAAGGACAGCAAATGCTGTTTTAAAAAGGATGAAATATAAATATCAAAGCTACAAAAGAACTAGAAGGAAATACGGGTGAATATCTCATCTCCATCCAGCAAAAAAGTTTTCAATGCTTTTTGAAATAAAATAAAAGGGGAAATTCAAAATGTTATATATAAACCTAACTAAATTTAAATTTACAAAAACCTGGAAAATATTTGCAAATTCATCAGTAGGGATGGACAAGGTTATGCTGAAGTAACAAGCCAAAAAAACAAACAAAAAAAACAACTCATTGCTGTCAATTCTGACTCGTAGCTACCCTATAGGACAGAGTAGAACTAGGGTTTCCAAGGAGTGGCTGATGGATTCAAACTGCTGACCTTTTGCTTAGCAGCCGAGCTCTTAACCACTGTACCACCAGGTCTTCAAAGTAACAGGCAAAATATTAAGGGCTTATCAAAACAGAAGTTTACCTCTTGTCCATCTAATAAGACTAGTGTGGGGCAACGGGAGGGTTCTACTAACTGTAGCTGCTCAGAGATCTAGGCTGCTGTAGGTTCCTACATGAGTATTAAGATTAAAAGTATATATATTAAAGTATAGTGTTGGGAAGCATATATAGAAATATCCCAGCTTTGCTGCTGGAATGGGTCCTCATGAGTGTCGCATAGATTACAAATTTTCGGGAGGGAAAACCGCATCAGCCTATAATCATCTAAATTCACAATAACGGCTATTTATTAAATAAGAATGGTGTGTCCAAATGCCGTAATAGTATACAATCACCAAAAGTGTTATTTGGGGATATTATTTAGAAATAGGGGAATATGGTCCCAACGTATTGGCCAGGGTCATATGCAGTCTACAATACTGTCATAAAGCCAGTTTGTGGTTTACATAATGTGCTACCTCAGCGTCCTTAATTCCTCCTAGCTGTCCTTTCACACAGTTTCTGAAATGGCAATTCCTGCCTTTTCATCCGGTCTCTCAATAGATGTGGGCTAACTGGCCATCCTCGCCATGCCCCATACCGTTCGCCAGGATAGAGACTCCATTGCCATTGTGTAACCATCTTTTAATGGCTGCAGTTACTCCTTTCCCCTCCTGTCCTTGTCCCATATGATTCCTCATGACGAAAATTTCTTCCCTTTCCTCGATAACACGCTAGAAACTTCTAAATTGACTGATAAGACCTCAGTGCCCTAACCCTGAGACCACACTCTGCTCGCGTACAGAAGCCGTCTCCTGCAGTTCCAGCTTGTTGCCTGAGTGGCCCTGTGTGCTGGCGTGCTGTAGTTTCCTCTTTGTGCCCTGTGTGCGCTAAATTCTGTTTGCTTTCTGGCCTTTCTGTGTGAGTCTCACTTCCTCCTATTCACATCTGACAGACCGTCTTCGACACTCGCAGATCCCTTTGGGTCAAACTTAAGACAAATACAGCATATACGGAGCGCATAATTCACAGTAATTAATTTGCATGGAAATGTAATCTACATAGAAAAATGATTGGAGGGAACCTGAAGCACAATCAAGTATTTTTAATAGTAAATATTTCTGGATTGTTGATGTTTATTAATTACATGTGATATGTGACATATATATGTTTTCAAACATGTTTCCAATGAGCATGTATTTGGGAAGGAAAGGATTAGCAGCAGGCCTGCTTCTATTCTCTCACTTTATGGAGGCATGGCTGGGGAAAGAATTTCCTGATTCTGTCTGTTTGTAAATATGCTAATTGCAGACCTTCTGGCAAACAGATGAACGGTGTTTAATAGTGGGAGATTCCTTACCTATGACATACTTTTAGCAAGAGATACCTGGTCTGTCTAGAACTGCTTATAGTAAATCAGCCTAAATTAGCACCCTTTCATGTTAATGCTAGCTGTACCCATCGCACAAATACCCTGTATATTTATTCTGTGCCAAATATGTCCTAATGCAGCAAGAAGGAACCTAGGGCATGGTGTTGGTAGTTTTGGACTTTTGCATACTCTGTGCCGTATGATTACTTAAATTCTCAAAGTTACTAGAAAGTCTCGAATCTGGGTAAGGTATCTGTGAGTGTGTGTTGACAATCTGATCCTTCATGTCAGCACATATTACATTCACTACCGGAAAAAAAAAATATGGTTAAAATTACACAAAACAGGCAATGAACTCATAGGAACGTGAGATGCATGCTAATCCAAGAAAATATAATCACTGCAAAGGTTTACTTGCTTGGCTTCCAAATTTATAAATGGTTTTGAGACACAAGACTGAATGCAATATTCAAAAGAAAGCTCTCTGACAATTCTATGAGCTATATATTACTATGGTCACCAGCAACATCATTGTAATCTTCAAGAATATCAATCTGCCCCAGAAACTTAGTACCGCATCTTAAATTGCATCAGTTAGTCAGCTGGCTGTATGAAACACTGCTCTTAGTGAGAATAATTCTTTTCTACCTTCAGCTGGAAGAGCTCATCCTATATCCCCGATGAGTAAGTCAACTGAGTCAGGGGATGGAGACTGAATGGTAAATTGGGCTCTGGGCTTAAGGTATCTGGGATTGAAACCTGGCTATAAAATTTACCAGCTGTATCACTTTGAAAACTCAGTGGACTTCCCCCAGCCTCAGCTTACACATTTGTAAGTTAAAGATAATCGTATTCCTTTCCTCACCCAGAGAATGTGAGAAGTAAAAAGTATGTAGAGGCTAGCACTATACCTGACCCAGAGGAGGTATTTTGTTGTTGTTAGGTGCCCAGTCCTGCGCCATTCTCACGATCGTTGCTGTGTTCGAGCCCATTGTTGCAGCCACTGTGTCAATCCATCTCACTGAGGGTCTTCCTCTTCCTTGCTGACCCTCCGCTCTACCAAGCATGATGTCCTTCTCCAGAGACTGGTTCTTCCTGATGACATGTCCAAAGTACATGAGATGAAGTCTTACGATCTTCGCTTCTAAGGAGCGTTCTGGCTGTACTTCTTCCACCAGTCATCTGTCAATTTGTCATACTGTGGTGGCTTGTGTGTTGCTAGAAGCTACACTGCTGGTATTTCAAATACCGGCAGGGCCACCCATGGTGGACAGGTTTCAGTGGAGCTTCCAAACTAAGACAGACTAGGAAGAAGGGCCTGGCTATCTACTTCTGAAAAAAACAAAAAACAAAACAAAACAAAACAAAACGGCCACTGAAAACCTTCATTTGTCAAAGGAGGTATAGCTACAAATTATTCTAAACAATTCAATATTTTTCTAAAAGCTTAGTTAATTACTTGCCTGGCCTCACTATGATAAGCCAGAAAAACAAACGCATTGTCTTTGAATTGATTCCGACTCATGACAACCCCACATGTCCCAGGGTGAAACTGCTCCATAGGCTTTTATTGGATGTGATCTTTACAGAGGCAGATCACAATGTCCTTCTTTCACAGCAACGCTGGGTGGACTCAAACTGCCAAACTTGAGGTTAGCAGCCAAAAGCAAGCTGTTTGCACTGCCACCCAGAGGCCTCACAGAGATAGGGCCTACATAAAACATAAAATTAAACCAAGACAAACAACCGATCTACCTTTGTGGCGTTCTGAAGAGTAAATAGAAAGAAAGGAGAAGTGAAGTCACCATTTGTGTTGATTGGATTTTTAATTTCAGGCAAGTGACCCAAGATATGTTTGGACCCGCATTGAGATGGCTGTTATGGATCTTGAATATTTATTGATTTTCAGCCTGTCTAATCATTTCACCATCCTTTTGGAAAGCTCTGTAATGTCAAGACCCTTGCTGAGTATCCAATGAGGTATTCAAAGAGCGGAACTGGACAAGAACCCATTGCTGCCAAGGAAAACTGCTCTATTTTCTTCTTAGCTCCATGTCTTTATTTAATACTTTGCTTGTCAAAGCTAACGGGATTCCATGACGCCAATTCCTGCCTGCGAGCCTAAGAGTGACATTTTCCATTTGTACAAATCCTCTGGTGTAATAGAAATAAAAACTCTTTATGATTTCCTCCTAAATGGTTTCCCCCCCTTTGGGATGCTCATCTTTAACTAGTTAATAGAACAAGGCAAATCTAGTTCTCATGTGTGCCCAGGACTTAGCACTATGAAGTAGAACTGTTGATAAGGTCCAGCTCTGCTCAACATACAGAATCACTCTTTTTCTCCCCAGAGCCCTATGCTTGGCTGCAGCCAGGAGCCCTATTACATTCACTGTGGATGTCATGGAACTCCGAGCATTCAACAGTAATGACTCTGAAGTCACAGCTCTTTTCAATGGGTTCATCTCCTGACATTCATCTTTCTAATTTCTGCTGTTCTGGAGCCCAGCAGAGTTATGATGAGCTTAAGTGTTCATCAATTAATGTCAAAACTCAATGTAACACCTTCAGAATTGCCTTCGACAACTGCTAGAATACAAAATGAATTCACTAATGATCAGTCTCTGAGCAGAAGGAGTCTGAGGAATTTGTGATGATGGGACATTTAGGCTCAATTCATAAAATATGCATGGGTTTCTGAAATGAAGATTTTTAGAAATTTGAGCCCAGGGCAGAGTTAGGGCACAAAGAATAATCCATGATACAAGGACCCTGAAACTATTTTGTTTTCAAATTTAGAACTTTTCTTTCGGTTAGATCCGTGCCTGCCTTTCCAGTCTCCTCCTACCACCCACCTACCACCATGAAGATGGTGCAGGACCGGCAACATTTTGTTCTATTATACATAAGGCCGCCATGAATCAGAGCTGACTTGACAGAAACTAACAACCGCCACCACCACCACCATGAACTCTGATTCGAGATCTTACGATCAGCCTCAGCTTTCTGAGCAAAACCATACTCTTGCTTTTACACTTTCAATCTTTGCCCACCATGTTTCCTCTGGCGCTTGCTAAAGAGAAACTTAGAGGCCTTTCTGAAACCTCAACTCTCCTGAAGTCATATTTTATTAGTGTTTATTTTATTGTCATGACAGAAAACACAGCATTCCTATTATTTGTAGGTGCTTCAAATAAATTGTACATCAATGGTTTTCAACAAAATGGGCTAACATCCTGTTGGGGAAAAGCAATAATGCATGCATATTTCTGTACTAATTCTTCTGCGTGCCATTTCTGTTTTATTAATCCATATAGTGAACCAATAGGGCCTTACAACTACCGGTTTGAGTCCAACCCACTTACAGGAGGTTTCCAGTGCTCTAATAGCTAGAGGTTGGAGCACAGTTCCAAGTAGACTGCATGACCTTCTGTCTCCTACCCAGAGAAATGCACACTCTTTAGTGGACTGTAGGAAACCTGTTGGGATTGGACCAGTGCCTCTCTCTACAGTCTCCTCCTACCCTCTACCTACTACCATGAAGATGGTGCAGGGCTGGCAACATTTTGTTCTATTATACATAAGGTCACCACAAATTGGAGCTGATGTGAAAACTTACAACAACCCCCACCACAACCTACACTTGCCATGAACTCTGAATCCTTGCCCATGATATTGTCTCTGCCTGGAGCGTCTTTGACCTCCTTGTGTTCCTGAATGACCCTTTCTCAGTGTTAGGCCAAGTCAGATTCTTTCTCCTCTGTGCTCTTGTAGCACCTAATTTTCTCACTTACAGCCTTTATCACATTTTGTTGAAGTTATTTGTTTCCACATCTGACCCCTGAGTTAGACCATTAATCCACTCTGTCCCCAGCACTTATGCAACCAGTGCATAGTAACAGCTCAATAAACCAAAACCAACCAGTTACCATCAAGTTGACTCTGACTCTTGGCAACCCCATGAGTGTCAGAGTAGAACTGTGCTCCATAGGGGTTTCAATGGCTGATTTTGAGAAGCAGATCTCTAGATCACTTGCTACTTAGAAGCAAGGGTGGCAAGACTTCTTACGTACTTTGGACACATTATCAAGAGGGACCGGTTCTGGAGAAGGACATCATGCTTGGCAGAGTAGAAGGTTGACAAGGAGGAGGAGGAAGACCCTCAACAAGATGGATTGACATAGTGGCTGCAACAATGGGCTCAAGCATAACAATGATTGTGAGGATGGCACGGGACTGGGTAGTGCTTTGTTTTGTTTTACATAGGGTAGCTATGAGTTGGAACCAACTTGACGGCACCTAACAACAGCAACAGATCACTAGACCTTTCTTCTGAGGTACCTCTGGGTGGACTAGAACCTTCAATCTTTTGGTTAGCAGTGAACACATTAATTGCTTTCAGCACCCAGGGACTCCAAGAGTCCAATACTTGTTTGTTTTATGAATGAATGACCAGCCAAATGACTGGATGGCTGATAAATGGTGTCATACAATCCTTGCTTTCCACTCCTCCCACACCATTTTATTTCTTGCTTCACCAGGGCAAATTGGATTCTCAAGATGCTAATTCAAATTCACAGACTCCTATGGCAGCCTTCCATGTTTTGCCTCTCCTTTTTTGTCCCTGGGTTGGCTTCATTCCTAGTTCTGACCCTTCCTCTTTGTTCCCTCTCCACTCTCTCCACAGGTTGCTTATTCATGTGACAGTCCCACCTTCATTCCCTTTCTAAGATTTAGCTCTTCCCCAGGTTTCCTCCTGCTACACAAGCACTGCTATTGGAGCATCGTTAGCCTTTAAGGACTGGCTATGGGCAGAGATGCTCCCTGCCAGAAGGCAAATGTCTATTGCTTCTGTGCTGACATCTCTAACTGGCTCTGGTGTTTCTGTCTTATCTGGTACATGGAGACAGACACAGGAAGAACAATAGGTGGAGCAGTAGGAGAATAGTATGACCAATCCCTTCCCTCCAACTGAAGACACCACTTTTATTTTTGAGCCCTGCAGACTCTCTCCCTTGATGAAAAATCTTTTCTTTTTTCAGAAGTAGCTGATTTATCTTATTTCTCCTTTTTGTTTTGAAATCTCACTGAGCCTTCAAGACTCAATACACATACTGTGCCATCTGCGAGGCTCTCCTGATCTCCCTGTCTGCAGGAATTACTCCTCGTCTCTGTACTCAGGGTAACTTGTTTCTGCCTCCTTTGAGGCCCTCACCTCAGTGTGATTTGAATGGCAGGTAGGTAGGTCTTTTTAGTGTTATTCTCCTCTGCTAAACTGGCAACTCCTTGAGGGTATCTTCTTACTGTCCAAACTGCAGCACTGGACTCAGCCAGGTATTTCGGAAAGACCAGTGATTCTCATACTCTAGCAGCTGAGAGACTGAATATATAAATGGGCAATGGCCTGGCCATATATGAAAACAGAATTCTAATCTACGTCTGCTGCAGCAACCAGTCTGGAGAGCCAAACCACAACCTCTGCAGCAGTTGGTCAAAAATAGAACTTGGTCAACAACTAACAGCTTCACTCATTTTTGCCTTCCCCTTCCAGCTTAGGATCAACTGGAGAAAGCCAAATATGCTCCCTAAACCAATCACGTACACCTCCCCACCTTCAGCTTTCCAAGCCCACTACCTCCAATCCCAGCATACCTGAGACCGTTCCTGTTTTTCACTATAAAGATTTCCCACTGCTCTGCCTGACCTTGAGTCTCCACCTAATGCAGGTGATGGTGGCTGACTCCCTTGCTACAGCAAGCTCTGAATAAATAGCCTTTGCCAGCTTTCAGTTGGATGGCCCTCATTTATTTCTACATGGGTTAAGGATCACCTGGAAATCTTGTTAAAATACAGATTGCTGGCCCTTACAGTAGAGTTCCTATTTTACTAAGTATGAGGTGGGGCCTGAGATTCTGCATCTTCAATAAACTCCCAGGTGACTTTGAGTACCACTGAGATGGAGTGGTCAGGTGAAGGGAAGCTATTATGAAATATTAACCTACATTTCCTCTCCCTAGATTTTTTTTTTCCTTTTACCTTTCCTCCTTTCACATAGCCAGGCAGTCCTGAATTCAGTGGTTCAGGGGAAAATGAGGCAAGCAAGAAGGAAATAAATACTGAAGGCTTTCCCCCTTGTTTTTTTGTAGGGCAGTGTTTCTCAATCTGCTGCAATTTTACCTCCAAGGGGCATGTCATGGATTGAATTATGTCCCCCCAAAAATGTGTGTATCAGTTTGACTGGGCCCTGATTCCTGGTATTGTGTGATTTTCCTATATGTTGTAAATCCTGCCTCTATGATGTTAATGAGGGAGGATGGGTGGCAGTTGTGTTAGTGAGGCAGGACTCAATCTACAAGGTTGGATTGTGTCTTGAGGAAATCTCTTGAGATATAAAAGAGAGAAGCGGCAGAGAGAGGGGGGACCTCATACCACCAAGAAAGCAGCACCAGGAGCAGAGCATGTCCTTTGGACCTGGGGTCCCTGTGCCTGAGAAGCTCCTCAACTAGGGGAAGATTGAAGACAAGGACCTTCTTCCAGGGCCAACAGAGAGAGAAAGCCTTCCCCTGGAGGTGATGCCCTAAATTTGGGCTTCTAGCCTACTTTACTGTGAAGAAATAAATTTCTCTTTGTTAGAGCCATCCGCTTGTGGTATTTCTGTTGTAGCAGCACTAGATAACTAAGACAGGGCATCTTTGGCATTTCTGGTTGTCATAACTAGTGGGTGCTACTGGCATCTAGTGGGTATGCAGGATGCTGCTAAACATTCTACAATGCACAGGACAACTCTCATAACAGAATTATCTGGTTAGATAGTTAATAGAGCTGAGGCTGAGAAACCCTGGCCTAGAGAATGGGGAGGCACAGGCTGAATGTTTGAGAGTTGTGAATCTGAGGTAGGAATGGTTTTCCCCATCTACTTCATCCCCAGATTTCTGGGCTGTGGGAACTAGAGCAAAGAAAGGAGGAAAGAGATGGGAGCAAAGCTGTACGGTGTGGGGTGTCATCTGATGTAGAGGGCCCTGGTGCCATGTTTCTTCGGTAGACCTCTGGGGAGGGAGAAAGACTTAGAAGAGAATGACTGGAAGGTCTGGATCAAGATGGGCAGTTGGAAAGCCTTGTAGAGCTAATGACCACACCCAAAACAAAGCTGCAGTTATTCCTATGCTCCAAGCATGGAAGTAAGAGAGAGAGAGTCCCTGCACATGAAGAGGGCCAGGTGCTGGGAAGAAGA
This sequence comes from Loxodonta africana, assembly GCF_030014295.1. Classification (NCBI taxonomy): domain Eukaryota; kingdom Metazoa; phylum Chordata; class Mammalia; order Proboscidea; family Elephantidae; genus Loxodonta; species Loxodonta africana. The sequence continues at coordinate 30,922,429 of NC_087356.1, forward strand.
GTCTCTCTGCGGTAAAAAGTGGCCACAAGGGAGGCTTCTTTGGATGACAGATTTCACAGAGAACCAGAAATGGCTCCCTCACTTAGCCTTTCTTTGTACTTTTTAAGCCCCTGAAATCCAAACACAGCCCTAGGAAAAGTGGGATGTTGGAGTTTAATGGGCTGAGATTAATTTTCCTGTGTAATCAGGGTCTGGGAAAATAAATCTTCGTGTATTTCTCAGAATTCCTGGATAATCTGCTCTGCTCCAGAACCTCATGTGTGCATTCAGGGTATTAATAACGAAGGGCATTAAAAATTTAATAGGGCCTCAAATAGGAAACAAGCTGAGTTATAGAAAAACAGAATATTTTCTGCACATCTGAGTTTTGGCCTCTGTTGCTGAGAATCCATACCACCTATACCACATACCTGGATGTTGAGAACTGAAACTACACCTTACTCTCTGTCCATATTAATATGACTTTGTGCTATTCCTCTGCCTTCATTATCATGAATTTACGATTCAGGCCAATGGTTTGATTGTCCATTATAGGAACTTCCCCTTTGCTTGGTCTGCTGTGTCTTTCCCAGCCTCCTATGTGCTTAGCATGGGTGCTGTTTGTTCAATGCTCTTTTGGTGACTGCAGAAGGGGTCCATGCTATGTCTGGAAACAAGGAAGCAATGACCAAGCAGAAACAAATAGTTCAATCCACAGCACTCTTGATCTGCTGGATGCCTCTGGCACTCCTGGTGTACCTGAATGGATTGCTTTTGTAGTGATCTGCTGTGTTGGTTATCTCATCTTACTAGGGAAAAATGAGTGCTTCAATGGAAAGCTATGCATTGTATAGAGCACGTCCTCAGGGTGTCATGCCTGCTAAAGTAGCCAAAAAGATAAAAAGCCTGTTGCTGTCAAGTGGATTCCGACTCACAGCGACCCTATAGGACAGAGTAGAACTGACCCATAGCATTTCCAAGGAAGAGCTGGTGGATTCGAATTGCTAAGTTCCTAACCACTGTGCCACCAAGGCTCCAGACTCAGTAAAAAAGAGGAAGACCCTCAATGAGATAGATTGACACAGTGGCTGCAACAATGGGCTCAGACATAATAATGATTGTGAAGATGGTACAGGACTGGGCAGCATTTTGTTCTGTTGTACTAAAAAACAACACCATCTATGGGGTTATATAAGTGTTTTTCTGTATCTTTGAGCTATTTTACAAGCTCTCGTGGCACAGTGGGTAAGAGCTCAGGCTGCTAACCAAAAGATTAGCAGTTTGACTCCACCAGGAGCTCCTTGGAAACCCTATGGGGCAGTTCTACTCTGCCCTATAGGGTCGCTATGAGTCGGAATAGGTTAAACGGCTGTGGGTTTCATTTTAAGTTGTAGATGACTGACGGCAATGCAAAATGATTTTTGTCTATAATAGACATGCAAATTCTATTTTATCCAGTAGAAGCTCAGTTGACTCCCCTCCTCCACTGTGGAAGAGGCCATTTTTGCCTCCATTTACACATTCCTTTTCATACTCCTGATCCATAAATATGTCTGTTCTTTAGATTATCCTTTGAATGAGTTTTCCCATCTTACTGGTTCTCACACTGATTAATGAGTTAAATAAAATATTTAACATGTGTCCATATATCTACATGAGAGTCAGGACTTTAACTTTTTTGAAAATTACCCTTCAATACCTGGCACAAATCCAGTCTCATAAAGAACAAAAATAAAACCAGTTACCGTTGAGTAGACTCTGACTCCTGGCAACCCGATGTGTGTCAGAGTAGAACTGTGCTCCACAGTGTTTTCAATGGCTGACTTTCTGGATGTAGATAGCCAGGCCTTTCTTCTGAAGCACCATGGGGTACACTTAAACCTCCAACCTTTTGGTTAGTTGCTGAGCTTGTTAACTTTTTACACCACCCATGGACTCCAACCAAACCAAAAACCAAACCGGTTGCCATTGAGTGGATTCCTACCTGCAGCGACCCTATAGGACAGAGTAGAACTTTCCCATAGGGTTTCCAAGAAGCGGCTGGTGGACTGGAACTGCCGACCTTTTGGTTAGCAGCCTGAGTTCTTAACCACTGTGCCACCAGGATTCCCCAGGGACCAGCTCTAAACTTGGCTGTATGACTTTGGAGAGACCCTTTTGTTAATGACTGATTAACTTTTTCAAGTGCTGGTTAGGAAGACTTAGTCAAAATGGACACTGCCCAGAAGTGGAGCCCGGTCATATGTCCCTGGAAGCTGCCCAGATTACCACTGTGTAACTTGGTTTATCCAGTCAGGACAGCAGGACTTTGTTGACCTGTCTTTCCTCAGTAGTCCTCTGTGTCTTTTATATTTGATGGTCAGCCTTTTATTTGTGCAATGCACTGTATTCTCGTATTCAAGGAGAAGGTAATATTTGTTCATCTTTTCACTATGTAATGTTATGGGTTGTTTGCTTTTTACTGTTCTCCAAATGGCATCAGGATTTATGGTACAATTCTTCTGGTTCAGTGAACTTCATATCTCCTGTCATTGGCAGAGCTCCAACGCCTGGAGCTTCTGCAGAGCCAAATAATAATAATGGCAATAATGATTTTCCCAGGCTTTGTAAGACGCTGTACGTTACGTAGGGAGTTTTTTTTCTGATTTCTTCAAAGGAAAGCCAGTTGATCTGAAGCATGAGACTGTGATGAACTCACCCCTGTAGTAATCGAGAATGAATTCCCACTTTTTTGGAATAGGCTTCTTCATTACTAGAGCTCTGATACTACACACTCCTTGCCTCCTAGCTTGTCACCTTCTGATGGCATTGCCTTAGGCTATGTCAGTTAATCTGTGTGTATCTGTTTGCCCTTTTGTTAAATGGGGATAAGGGCAGTACCTACCTCAGGAAGCCTTTTCCCACGCTCTTCCATCTGTCTGCAACGCTATTCCTCCTCTTAGCGGCCTGATGTGTACCTTTCAGGGCTCTGCCCAAATGACACTTTCTCGTGGAAGGTTTACCCTCTTACTCTTCTGGCTACACTCTCTCAGACCATTTTAAACTTTTTTTTTTTTTCCATCACACTATTAACTTTCTGTTGTTGTTAGCTGCTGTCAAGTTGACCTCTGACTCATGGCTGCTCCATGCACCATGGAATGAAACGCTGCCTGGTCTCGCACCATTCCCGCAATCGGTGTCATAATGGACGGCTGTGAGCCGTAGGGTTCTCGCTGGCTGATTTTCACAAGGAGATCTCCAGATCTTTCTTCCTAGTCTCTTTAATCTGGAAGCTCCACTGAAACCTGTTCAGCATCATAGCAACATACAAACTTCCACAGACAGTCGATGGCTGTGCTTGAGGTTCGTTGCTCAGGAACTAAACCCAGGTCTCTCGCATGGAGAATTCTACCACTGAACCCCCTAAATGGCTACAGTTCGCAATAATACATGGATGAGTGTTTTCTATTTAGTTTTCAGTTTTCCTTTCTAGGGTGTCTGGTCCATGATGGCGTGGATGGTGTAGGCTCTTAGCACTCTGTGCTTAGTACCTCGTACTATGTCAGTAAATAAAATGAGCATTTAAAAAAAGTGCTTGAAATAGGAAGATGCTTAATGAATGTTAGCTGCTATTGTTGCTGCATTCAGAGAAAGCATTTCAGGGCATTTGAAAAGCAGTCTACTGAAAACGGACTCTTTTGGATACTCAGATAAACTAGGAACGTAACCCTATTTTACATGATCGGCATTCCCTATATCACACTATCGCACTACCTTTTTAAAAATTATATTCCGCCCTAGAAGGCTCTGAAATGCTTAGTAATGTTCTGCCCTGGCTTTCTCATATCATATTCCATGTTACTGAGCCTCTTGTGTGCCAACAGTATCTGGCTGATCACCAAATTAATTTTTATCAAAAACTGCAAAGGCAGTTGAAATCATTTCTTGACTGAGATTTGTAAAGCTCGGTGCCAGGGTGCTATTAATTCTGTAGATTCCACTTAGAGAAAGCAAACAAAAGTGATTACTTGAAACGGTTCTGCCTTCTCTCCCGCTGCCTGGCATTCCAGATTATTATCCAGTGATAGTAGCAGCCGTACAGAGAAAACAGAGATACTGGGAAACCATGGGAGACTCTTTTATGCTTTGAGGTCACCATTTTGAGGGAGTCAGTTCACTAAAAACAAGGTTCCTAATTTTATTTCCCCCCATGAGGTGAAGTAGAAGTGTTCTCCAGAAGACAATAAAATTGGGGTATTTTATTCTTTCTAAAATCAAATTCTGTCTGCTCAAAAGGTAAGCTTTAAATTACAGTCATAGTTGTTTATTTTTATTTTTGCTTCCCACGGGGGGCTTCTGAAGCCCAGCCACGGGCTCCCCTCGGCGTTGATGTGTACACGCAGGCGCCGATGGGAGCCTTGAGTGTGTAAGCAGCTTAGCTCTGCAGGTGGAAGCTCAGGGTTGCAACGCAGAGATTTGGCCCATGGTTCTCCCATCCCGTGAGATGCAGAGAAAGACTCCAAGCTTGCCTGTGTCTTTAATGGCCTTCTGAGATGGTGCTTTCTGTTGTCTTTGCCCACTCAGCATGAAGCTCTCCTATCCATTACTGTGTCTGAAAGGCTCATTGTTAGAACAGAAAATAGTCAGTTTGGAGGTCATTTGTTCCAACTCCCTTAGTTTAGAAATGAAACATATCACTCCGGGGGGTTAAACACCCTGCCGGCTGGGACATGGCAATGCTGGGAAGACAACCTACACCTTCTAATGCCTGGGCAAAAGTTCTAGTACACAACACGACCTTTGCAAATGAAGCCAAAGAGGCCGCCTTCTGCTTTTATGCATTTATTTATTTTATCATATCTTTGTGGCTGGAGTCCGGAAGCTGCAGAGAGGAGTGTCTGTATTTTACAACCCTTCACAGTTGTTAATTGCATTTGGTTTAAGTCAGTCTGTTTCCAAAACAGCACAACAAAGGTCCTTGTAAAATGACTAAGGTTCTTGGAGCCAAGCAGCTAGGTAAAATATCAATTCAACGTTCTTTTTAATCAGAACCTGCCTATGTCCATACACGGGTGGCTGATCCTTTTCAAAAGCTCTAATGAAAATTGCCAAAGTATTCTTTTAAGCACTCATAGCATTAGTTTTATTTAAAAGAAGGAAGTCTAGTAGAATCATCCAGAATTTCCAGAGGGCTTGTTAAGCCTCATGTTTCAGTATGCTGGCCTTTCTGAAATGGTTATTATTTTTCTTTCCTTACTATAGTAATTTCATGTTGGACTCTGTTATGGATTAAATTGTGTACCCCCCCCCGCCCCCAAGTATGTGTTGACATCTTAACCCCTGTGCCTGTAACTATGATCCTGTTTGGAAATAGGGGGTTTCTTTCGTTATGTAAATGAGGGCATATTAAGGTGAGTCCTAAACCTAATCACTTTTGAATTACAAAAGGAGCACAATAGACACAGAGGCACACACAGGGGGAAGACACCATATGAAGACAGATACACAGATGGCAAATACCTTTACAAGCCCTAGAATACCACAGATGGCTGGCACCTGGAAGCTGAAATAGGCAAAGAAGGACCTCCGTCTAGAGTCATGTCCTGAATTTGGACTCCTAGCCTCCTGAACTATGAGAAAATAAATTTCTGTTCTTTAAAGCCCCCCCACTTGGGCTATTTTTTGTTACAGCAGCACTGGGTAACTTGCATAGGCTCTTTTTTCTGTTGTTATTCCTGTGAATGCTGTGAATGGAACAGCTTCTATGTCAGACAATGGGCTGCCTGCTTTGGGGAAAGCCCTCCAATCTCCTTTTTTCCATTCACACCATTTCCATAACCAAGTATCAAGTTAGCAGACCTTTTGACAAATCACCTGTATCTTAGCCCTTTAAGGCAGAACCGAATCTTCTTTGTTCTTGAGAATCACCATGCACGGAGCATGCTAAATCCTGGCTTATTTAAAAAAGCACACTAGAAATATATGGATTTCTGAAATAGGCTAGAGAGTTGATTTCTTTTCATCAGAGGCAGCCAAACTGGGAGCTAATCTGCCAGGTAGCCCAGGAGGCCTACACACTGAGCAATGTGAAGTGAGCAACTTCCACTGATCCCTTAAATTTTGGAATTATGCTCACCTTCTTTTTTCAGATCTTTTTGATACTTAGATTTGTCTCATGTGGTATTTTGATTTGTGAAAGGAACCGTAACATTTTTACTTTCCAAAACCCAAGTCTTAGATCTAACAAAGACTGTGTATATCCCTTAACCAAAGACATTTTAAATTTTTATCCTCAGCAGTCGTCTGAAAATCTAGACGAAGGGAAGGAATTCTGCTGCTTAAGCTTGGTGAAACAAATAAATATGACTGCTCTGAAAACATAGATTATTATTTCTTGCCTGTGTTCATAACTATGGTCATGTTGTTGTTGTTGTTAGGTGCTTCTGACTCTCAGCAACCCTAGGTACTTAAGAACGAAACACTGCCAGGTCCTGCTCCGTGCTCACAATCGTTATGCTTGAGCCCATTGTTGCAGCCACTGTGTCAATGTGTCTTATTGAGGGTCTTCCTCTTCTTCGCTGACCCTATCCTTTACCAAGCACGATGTCCTTCTCCAGGAACTGTTCCCTCCTGATAACATGTCCAAAGTATGTAAGACACAGTTTCATCACCCTTGCCTCTAAGGAGCATTCTGCTTGTACTTCTTCCAAGACAGGTTTCTTCATTCTTTTGGCAGTCCATGGCATATTCAATATTCTTTGCTAACATCACAATTCAAAGAAGTCAATTCTTCTTTGGTCTTCCTTATTTATTGTCCAGCTTTCACATGCATATGATGTGATTGAAAACACCATGACTTGGATCAGCTGCACCTTAGTCTTCAAAGTGAAATCTTTGTTTTTCAACACTTTAAAGAGATCTTTTGCAGTAGATTTGCCCAACACGATGCATCTTTTGATATCTCGACCACTGCTTCTATGGGTGTTGATTGTGGATCCAAGTAGAATGAAATCTTTGACAACTTCAGTCTTTTCTCCGTTTATCATGATGTTGCCCATTGGTCCAGTTTTGAGGATTTTTGTTTTCTTTATGTTGAGGTGTAATCCATACTGAAGGCTGTAGTACTCCATTGTGTTTATCCATTCATCTGTTGAAGGGGATCTAGATTGTTTTCATCTTGTTGCTATTGTGAACAATGCTGCAATGAACATGGGTGTGCATATGTCTATTTGTGTGATGGCTTTTATTTCTCTAGGATTTATTCCTAGGAGTGGGATTGCTGAATAATATGATATTTCTAGCTTTTTCAGGAAGCACCATATTGTTTTCCAAAATGGTTGTACCATTTTACATTCCTACTAGCAGTACATAAGAGTTCCAGTCTCTCCACAGTCTCTCCAACATTTGTTATTTTCTGTTTTTTTGATTAGTGCCACGAATGCTGGGGTGGGATGGTATCTCATTGTGGTTTTGATTTGCATTTCTGTAATGGCTAGTGGTCACGAGCATTCCCTCATGTGTCTGTTAGTGACTTGAATTTCTTCTTTGGTGAAGTCTCTGTTCATTTCCTTTGCTCATTTTTTAACTGGATTATTTGTCTTTTTGTTGTAGAGGTGTTGGATTTTCCTATAGATTTGAGATTACACCTTTGTTGGATTTGTCATAGCCAATTTTTTTTCCCTAATCTGTAGGTTCTCTTTTTACTCTCTTGGTGAAGTCTTTTGATGAACATAAGTGTTTAATTTTTAGAAGCTCCCAGTTATCTAGCTTATCTTCTGGAGTTTGTGTATTGTTGGTTATGGTTTGTATCCTGTTAATGCCGTGTATTAGGACCTCTAGTGTTGATCCTATTTTTTCTTCAATGATTTTCATAGTTTTTGGTTTTATATTTAGGTCTTTTATCATTTTGAATTAGTTTTTGCATATGGTATGAGGTATGGGTCCTGTTTCATTTTTTTGCAGATGGACATCCAGTTTTTCCAGCACGATTTGTTAAAAAGACTGTCTTTTCCCCATTTGATGGACTTTGGGCCCTTGTCAAAGATCTGGTGACCGTAAGTGGATGGATTTACATCTGGCTTCTCAATTCTGTTCCATTGGTCAATGTGTCTGTCGTCGTACCAGTACCAGGCTGTTTTGACTACCATAGGTGTATAGTAGGTTCCGAGGTCAGGTAGTGCAAGTCCTCCTGCTTTATTCTTCTTCTTCAATAGTGCTTTATTCATCAAGGGCCTCTTCCCTTTCCATATAAAGTTAGTGATTAGTCTTTCCATCTCTTTAAAGAATGTTGTTGGTATTTGGATCAGATTGAATTGTATTTGTAGATTGCTTTTTTTTTTTTTAGGTAGAATTGTTGTTTTCATAATGTTAAGTCTACCTACCCATGAGCATGGTATGTTTTTCCATTTATGTAGATCTCTTCTGGTTTCTTGCTGCAGTGTTTTGTAGTTTTCTTTGTATAGGTCTTTTTCATCCCTGGTTAAATTTATTCCTAAGTTTTTATTTTTTTTAGGGGGTATTATAAACAGTATTGTTTTCCTGATTCCTTTCATCATTCTCTTTATTAGTGTATAGGAATCCCACTGATTTTTTAATGTTTCTCTTGTATCCTGCTATTCTACTGAATCTTTCTATTAGTTCCAGTAGTTTTCTTGTGGTGTCTTTTGGGTTTTCTGTGTATAGTATTGGAAACACTGGTGGCGTAGTGGTTAAGTGCTATGGCTGCTAACCAAAGGGTTGGCAGTTTGAATCCGTCAGGTGCTCCTTGGAAACTCTATGGGGGCAGTTCTACTCTCTCCTATAGGGTCGCTATGAGTCAGAATCAACTCGATGGTACTGGGTATGTATAGTATCATATCATCTGCAAATAGGAAGAGTTTTACTTCTTCATTACCAATTTGGATGCCTTTTGTTTCTTTTTCTTGCCTTATTTCTCTAGCTAGAACTTCCAGCACAATGTTACATAGGAGTGGTGATAAAGGGCATCCTTCTCTTGTTCCTCTTCTCAAGAGAAATGTTTTCAGCCTCTTTCCAGTAAGAATGATGTTGGCTATTATTTTGTATAGATGACCTTTATTATGTTGAAGAATCTCCTTTCTATACCTATTTTATTGAGATTTTTTTTATCAGGAATGAGTGTTGGACTCTGTTGAATGCCTTTTCTGGGTCAATTGAGATGATCATGTGATTCTTCTCTTTCTTTTTGTTTATGGGGTAGATTACATTGATTTTCTAATGTTGAACTGTTCTTGAATACCTGGTATGACTCCCACTTTGTCATGGTGTATAATTTTTTTGATATACTGAATTCGGTTGGCTAGGATTTTGTTGAGATTTTTTGCGCCTATATTCATGAGAGATATTGGTCTGTAATTTTCTTTTTTTGTAGGGTCTTTGCCTGCTTTTGGTATCAGGGTTATGCTGGCTTCATAGAATGGATTTGGAAGTTTTGCTTTCTTTTCTATGTTCTGAAATAGTTTGTGTAGTACTGGTGTAAGCTCTTCACTGAATGTTCAGTAGAATTCTCCAGTGAAGCCATCTGGGCCAGGGCTTTTTCTGTTGGGAGTTTTTTTTTTTTTAAATTACCATTTCAATCTCTTCTCTTATTATGGGTCTGTTCGGACTTTCAACATCTTTTTGTGTTAGTTTGGGAAGGTAGTGTGTTCCTAGAAATATGTCCATTTCCTCTAGTTTTTCAAATTTGTTGGAGTATAGTTTTTTATAGTACTCTGTTATGATCCTTTTTATTTCAATTGGGTCTGCTGTAATGTCCCCCATTTCATTTCTTATTTGGGTTATTTTCATCCTTTCCTCTTTTTCAGTTGTGAATTTGGTCTCAGGTTTTTAAATGCAGCTCTCATTGGATAAATGAGAACTGATATAACCTCTATACGGTAAGCCCAGAGAAACTCCCCAAATGAGAAAAGCTAACACCTAAGATTTTAGTGTTAAACCATCTCCAGAAAATCTAGGCCACAATTAGTCATGAGTTTTCAAGCCTTATATTTAAAAAGAAACATATTTTGGTGAGACCTTCATATTTTTTTTTATTAAGGTCATGGGTGATGCATAAAGAGGGTCCATAGATGTTACCCAGTGCTGGGAGATTTATGTAGGCTCTGCCTCCAACGACCTTCTGGGTACTTTCTTATTCTTGTTTGGTGTATCTGTTGCCTTGTTGCTGGATCTGCTATCTCTGCCTAGCCTTTTTGTATCGATGCCTCAGGAAGACTCCTATCTTGGCTTTTAACTTTGCCCCAAACACAGTGAGTACCATACTCGGGTCAACCCCGTCTTACAACCTTAGCTTGGTGTGTCTGGATAGATTGGACCTTGGTTTCTTTGTCATAGATTAAAATGCAGCAGTTTTATACTTACTACATGAGAAACCAATTTGAATTAGATCAGTGATAGACTATAATTATCGATCATTCATAGAAAAAAAAATCTTAATCTGAGGGTTGCAAAATGAATAGGAAAATCAGTGCATCGTCTATGCCATTTCTAGGCAGAGTGCCATCAAGAATTCAAAATGCTGGGTTCATACTGTTCGGTAATGGCACTGGGGGATTTTTTTTTGTTGTTCTGAGTTTTTTTTTTTTTTTTAATTTTTATTGTGCTTTAAATGAAAGTTTACAAATCAAGTCAGTCTCTCACACAAAAACTTATATACGCCTTGCTACATACTCCCAATTGCTCTCCCCCTAATGAGACAGCCCACTCCCTCCCTCCACTCTCTCTTTTTTTGTCCATTTTGCCAGCTTTTAACCCACTCTATCCTCTCATCTCCCCTCCAGGCAGGAGATGCCAACATAGTCTCAAGTGTCCACCTGATCCAAGAAGCTCATTCCTCACCAGCATCCCTCTCCAACCCATTGTCCAGTCCAATCCCTGTCTGAAGAGTTGGCTTTGGGAATGGTTCCTGTCCTGGGCCAACAGAAGGTCTGGAGGCCTTGACCACCAGGGTCCTTCTAGTCTCAGTCAGACCATTAAGTCTGGTCTTTTTATGAGAATTTGGGGTCTGCATCCCACTGCTCTCCTGCTCCCTCAGGGGTTCTCTGTTACACTGGGCGCTTCTGATACCCAAAGGGGAGTCACATAAATGTTTTCTGCTACTTGAAAGTGAACTTGAGTTTTAGTAAATTGTGAAACGCAGTGATAACCTTGAGGAAATGAAGAAAGGAATTGTAAATTTTATCCCATAAATGGCATACTGGTAGTTTGTTGATTTTTTTATGCCCATCTCCCCTCTCCATTACTTTTACGTTGCTGAATAAATAGAAGCCTTACCTGTTTCTATGGAAAGGACATGCAGACATTGCTTCTAGCTACAGAAGACAGAAAACTTGCTAACACTTGAAATATCCATTGAAGTTTTGTAGGAGCAGATGGTTATAAATGTGTGATATTTGAACTTTAAAATTGCTTTCAAGAAACATACTTGTCTCAAGTGTTCAAAGAACAGAAATTTGTCTTAAGAAAATTGGTAGGAATGTGACAATTTAAAGTTAAATAAGTCCTAGTCAGATGAGAAATTAACCATAATGTAGCTGCTATTTAACATATAAGTTAAAGTTAAACCACTGTGGCCATCTCTTTAGACAAGCTTCGTAAATTTCTGAAGATAATAAACTCCAAGATCCTAAATGCCCAAGGCAAAGAAAGTAAAATAACTAAGACAGTTACAAGGCCTCACAGGAAGCTAAGTGGATTATTAACATTCATAAGAAAATTTCCAAATTAATGACCTAGAGAGAATAATATTTGGGTTTAATGATTCTAACAAAAGACATGTCTCTAATAATGAGTAAATAATGTCCACTTGATTTCTACCTTGTGGTGGGGCTGGGCTATGGTGAAGATTTGCAAAGCAGGTAACACCTTTTATAACCTTGGAAAAGCACAGTATGAAGTAGCCTCATTTTATTTGACTTCAATTTCTGAAACTTTATGAAATCAAATTCTGAAAAGCAGCCATAGTAGAATTGTATGTATCACTGTGATTTTTGAATCATAAATCAGAATTTTTGACAGAACTGAAAAGTGAAAAGTTAGTTTAACCAACTATATATCTGTCAACACAAGAAGGAGCTGGCTTTATTCTTTTCTCTACCTCCTACCAATCAGATAAACCAAATTTATCTTTTTTTTTTTTTGTTATTGGTCCTGGTGTTAATACTTTTTGGACTAGATTGTTTTTGCTTCTTGGTTCAGTGGTAGAATTCTCGCTTTCCATGCAGGAGAAACCCATTACCTTCTATTCCGACTCATGGTGGTGCAGTAGTTAAGCACTCGGCTGCTAACCAAAAGGTCAGCTGTTCAAACTCATCGGCCACCCCACTGGAGTAAAGACCCAGCAATCTGGTCCCACAAAGATTTCATCCTAGGAAACTCTATGGGGAAATTCTACTAAAGGGTCTCTATTGAGTGAGAATCAGCTGGACAGTACACAACAACAGCAACATGTAGGAGACCCAGGTTCGAGTCCTGGCAAACACACCTCTTGCACAGCCACCACTCGCCTGTCACTGGAGGCTTGTGTGTTACTATAATGCTGAACAAGTTTTAGCTGAACGTCCAGACTAAGACTAGGAAGAAAGACCTAGAGATCTACTTCTGAAAATCAACCAGTGAAAACCCTATGGATTACAATAGTCTGATCTGCAACCAATCATGGAGATGGTAGAGGAATGGGCAGCATTTGATTGTTTTGACAATAGCTAACAACAAGAACAACATTGTATATGACATGAATGAGTTAAAACAAAATTACAAATTATATTTAATATAATTTGATGCAGTTCCTAACTATATGGAAGATTGTCTTCATCTCCTTTACAATTGATGCTAGTAATAATTGGACCCAATTATACTTTACAAGGTAACCTCTTAGCAAATGACTCCACAGAGACCCAGAGACAATAATTAGTCCATCAGTCCAGATAGTAGTGTAACTTACAGAACAGTCTGAATTTAGTAACATACAAGCATGAAAATAATTTTTCTCCATCCACTGTTTTAGACCTCATTTTTTAATTTGATAATATATATTTAACAAATCATTTGCCTTTTAAACTTTCTTCACATGTACAATTCAGTGACATTAATTATGTTCAAGGAGCCCTGGTGGTGCAGTGGTTAAGCACTCAGTTGCTAACTGAAAGGGTAGTTTGAACTGACCAGCTGCTCCATGGGAAAAAGATGTGGCAGTCTGCTTCCACAATGATATCCAGCCTTGGGAACCCTATGGGGAAGTTCTATTCTGTCTTACAAGGTCACTATGAGCTGGAATTGACTCCAAGGCAGTGGGTTTGGTTGGGTTTTTGGTACGTTTATCATGTTGTTCAACCATTACAGTTATGTTTCCAAATTTTCCCATCACCCTTAACAGAAGCTCAGTGTCCTCTAAGCAGTGAGTACCCCCTTTCCCCTCCCTCTCGCCTGCCCCTGGTAAAACCAAAACCAAATTCATTGCCATTGAGTCGATTCCGACTCATAGTGCCCCTGGTAACTAATAAGATTTGGTCTCTATACACCTGCCTATCTTAGATATTTCATATAAGTAGAATCATATAGTATTTGTTCTTTTGTGACTGACTTATTTCACTCAGCATAAGGTTTTCAAGGTTCATCCATGTTGAGGTATCTATCTATTGTTTTTAATCATGTTCCGTTGCATTTTTCTTGTCTCTTATCTACTTCTTTGACACTTTTAGATATTAAAACACAATCCAGCCCAAGCTCTAGTCTTGTCTTCTCCCCATCTCCCAGCACATGCCTGACTGTGGCTGGATGAACTTGTGGAGAGGCGATGTGGCAAGCTCCTTCACTTCCCCCAGCTTCCCTGGGCTGGTTAGTGGAGAAAGAGTAGGAAAACAGGGTGGAGGCCTTTATACTTAACTGGCTTGTCACTATAATCCTTTCTTACACACTGCAGCTTCCCCAACCAGCAATGATGGATGGGTGGACCATTCTCTGTGTGGGCATGAGGTGCTGTTCTCCCTTGGGACTCTGTGTGGGTTCTTCAGAAGCCCCTGAAGAAGGTCCCCAAAATGCACTGTTGCTTCTGTAGGAGATGTGACTCTGCTTTCACCTGTTCTACCCCACTATCCTGCTCCTGTGTCCTAGCTATCTCCTCACCATTTCTTGATTTTGGTTTTTGTTTGTCCAACAATAAGATAGCTAAGGCTAAGCTACCTTACAGGATGTCCATTGAAACTGACGTCTTTGCTACGGCAAAGGGGGGAACTGCAGGCTTTCTTTGCTCCCTTTTTGTCCTGGCACCTCGCATCTTCTGTAGCTCAAATAGGCACAGAGTGTTTATCAGCAAGTCTACTTCAAAAGCAGACCTCTTGAAGACATGGTTGTCTCCCCTTGTAGCAACTCTCCACATCTCTGTGAGCGAGTCTCTAGGTGCTCTCCTTTGTAGCTTGGGAGAGAGGGGCTCCTCCTTTCTCCCATCTATGAAATCAGATGGAAAAGCTGAAGCTCTCCTCTCTAACTCCACTGCTCAGAGTCAGATGAGTTTTTTGCTTATAGCCACTTGCTTATAGACCCAGGAGGTGGAGGTGGGGGTTTGGGATAGATGGAATCGATGCTGTTGCCTCTTGATATTCCTGAGGATGTGTCCATCCCAATAGTTTTCCTTTCTTTTTTGAATGGTGAAGTCCTTACTATCTCTTTGCCCTCACTCAACCAGTAGTTACCCTAGGGATTGACCAGCCTGATATAGAATGGCTCAGTTCAGCATGGGCTGTAAACTGGAATCTGTGCAGAAACAGATCAGGAGAAGATGCCAGTGAAAGAGGGCTGGAAACAGAGTCCTGTAGATGCCACTCTCTGAGCATCCCTGGCTCAGCAGTCACTGAGGGACTGTCGTGAACACCAGGACTTGCTGTAGCGATACCTCTGTGTGTTTGGTTCTATTTATCTATCTATTTACCATTTGATAGTTCTAAATTGTTCTATTAGCTTATGCCATACAGAACTTCCATTTTTGTAAATCAAAAATGCTCAAATATTGGCAGTTTCATAGGGTTCAAACTAATTACAATGTGGATTTACTCATTCTCAACCAATCCTGTTATTTTGTCTTAAATTTGAAACCCTCTCTGACAGTTTTGGGGAGGAGGAGAATTGGGAGTTTACCACCAAGGTTCTTTACTACCAACCCGGTTTAATAACTGGGCAAAGTTGTTGAGTTTCCTCTGCTTATTGAAAAGGACTTAAACAGGGATGAAAAGTCAAACTTCAACAATGAGCGCTTTTTTAATTTTTATTGGTAGTAAACTTGATCAGTTTGAATAATGGTTTTGATACATATTTTAAAATATTTATTTTTTATTAAAAGGAATAAAAGAATACCACTTGTTATCTAGAAAATAATGAAGACATAAGAACTTAGAGAAACCTGATTATAGTTTTTAAAATTCATCAATCAGGAAATATCCTATCAAGTTAATTCAAATGAATATCCCATAATTACATAGTCTGTTTCCACCATTACTATTGTTATCAGGCAGCCATGTCCACAGAATGAGGGCAGTGGTGGTTTGGTGGTAGAATTCTCACCTCACAGGACCAAGACACCTCATGTGCAGCCATCCATCACCCGTCTGTCTGTGGAGGTTTCCATGTTGCTATGATGCTGAAGGAAACCCTGGTGGCGTAGTGGTTAAATGCTACTGCTGCTAACTGAAAGGTCGGGAGTTTGAATCCAGCAGGTGCTCCTTGGAAACTCTATGGGGTAGTTCTACTCTGTTCTATAGGGT
Organism: Loxodonta africana; assembly: GCF_030014295.1. NCBI lineage: Eukaryota > Metazoa > Chordata > Mammalia > Proboscidea > Elephantidae > Loxodonta > Loxodonta africana. Next base: position 30,938,157 of record NC_087356.1, read on the forward strand.
TGCTATGATGAATCGATTCGACAGCAATTTTTTTTTTTTTTTAATGATGCCGAACTGATTTCAGCAGAGCTTCCAGGTGACGATGGACTAGTAAGAAAGACCTAGGGATTTACTCCCAAAAATCAGTCAGTGAAAACCCTGTGGGTCATAATGGTTGGATCCCTCGCCGATCATGGGGATACTGCAGATCTGGGAGCATTTTGTTCACTTGTGCATGGTGTCACCACAAGTTGGGGCTGATTTGTTGACTGCTAACAACAACAACATCCCAAAAGAAACTCCAGCTTATGGGAAATAGGTATTCTTATGAGGTGGTTAGGGAAATAAAACAACCCCACCAATAAGAGACCCTCTGGTACTAATATAGAATGGGGACAGAGCATAATTTTAGTGTTGGGTAAACATTATCAGAATTACACACCATGTAAACTAGCAGATAGAATTTCAAGCAAATTTATATAGAAAAGTAGAAGAGATGATAATCAACACCTCTCCTATCTTCTTGAGAGACAAGAGGACACACTTTGTGGTTGTCTTATGTATACCTTGTGAGAGACCCCAGAGGTTATTCCAGACGTAAGTGCTCATCATTCCAAAGATCAGAAGGCCCATGAACTTGCACTGTAAAATTAAAAGGTTGAGCAATTTTATCAGACCTATGGTGGCACCAACAGTTAAGAGCTTGGTTAATAACCAAAAGATTGGCAGTTGGAACTGGCAGTTGGAATCCACCCAAAGGTGCTGGCAATCTGCTTCTGAAAGATCACAGCCACTGAAATCCCTGTGGAGTGCCATTCTACTCTGGGACACATGGCGTAGCCATGAGTTGGAATCAACTTGACAGCAACTGGTTTGGTTTGTATTATGTTTTCAAGGAGACACCCTAAACAGGAGACTCTGATGAGAGTGTTAATTGATGGTTACATTTCTAATGATCAGTTTGTTGTGTGTCAAACTTAAGCACGTTCACATCCTTTGGCATAGTAATTGAAGTTCTCGAAATCAATCTGTGAGAAAAATCATGGTTGTCTGATGTGTGTACAAGGAAGTTCATCTCAGAATAACGCAGAGCAAGAAGAACAAGAATTTAAAAACAATCTAACATCTATCAGTAAGTATTGGTTAAGTTAACTGTGATGCATTCATATGATGAAATATTTTGATGACCTTGAGTATATTTAATGCCATGAGAAAGTGCTCCAAATATGTTATTAGATAAAACAAACAAACAAAAGCACGTGACAAAACCTTCTGTATATATGATCCAAATCCCTGTACACAGATACCCAAAAGCAAACCCAGTGCTGTCGAGTCGACTCCGACTCATAGTGACGCTATATGACAGAGTAGAACTGCCCCACAGAGCTTCCAAGGAGAGCCTGGCAGATTCAAACTGCCAACCCTTTGGTTAGCAGCCATAGCACTTAACCACTACACCACCAGGGTTTCCTGTACACAAATACGTAACAGGAAAAAGGACAAAATTATTAATAAGGTTTATCTCTACAGAACGTATGATGGATAACTTATAGTCTACTTTGTTTTTGTCCCTAGTTAAAATTTTCTATAACATTCAGAAAAAAGAATATTATAAATAATAAATTGCAGTGAGAACATCATAAAAAAAAAAAAAAACAGTGGTTGCTCTTCAAGGATATCTAATCATTTTTAATGAAAATTCCTTTTGAACTCTCCGTTTGTGCTGTAGAAGGGACATCTGTTTTCATATCTCCCTGTGTATCTCATTTGTACACATTCTCCGTGAGTACTCGGAGCCTAGTTTTTACGTGTGCTTCTGCCACAGCCCCTTTTGATCTTGTAGAAGCTTCAGACCTGGAGCTGGAAATCTAAATTATAATCCTAGCCCTGTTATGCTCTGGCAATAAGTCTGTAGACACATTTCTTAATCTCTGCCCACCCTAATTGTCTGCCATTGCTCAGAAAACAGATTAAACAAAACAAAATGAAACACAAACAGTTGCCATTGAATTGGTTCCGACTCATGGTGATGCCATGTGTGTCACAGTAGAACTGTGCTCCATAGGGCTTTTTTTAAATGACTGATTTTTTGGAGGCAGTTCACCAAACCTGTCTTCCAGGATGCCTCTGGGTGCATTCAGACCACCACCATTTTGACTAGTAGTTGAGTGCTTAAACATTTGCACCATCCAGGGACTCCTAACCAGAAAACAGATAGAGAAGCCAAAATTATATAACCATATAGTCGGATTCACCTAAGTGCAGGTGGTGGGTCAGGAGACTATAAATCCAGGAGAAAGCAGATACTGAAGGCTTATGTGGATGGAGGAAGAGGAGGGTTAATGTTTTCATTTCTTTCTCCTCTCCAAGGAAGAGGAAGCAAGCAAGCAAAGACTTTTTTATCTCCATGGACCTAAAGGCTGAGTCGTTACTCTTCTCTGTAGTGGAAGAATGGGTAGAGTTGTCAAAATAAATAGAAAACACTGATTAAAGGTACTCAGAAAGGCAAAATTACGTTTAAGGTTTGAAAACGGTTTTCAAATCAAAAAAATTATGCAGAGTGTGCCAATGTACAATGTAAAAACTTTCAATATAAAGATCTTGCTTTTTGATTATTTGAGAATTTTTACAAGAGAGTTTTTTTTAAAAAGTTTGCTCAAACTGATATTCAGGATTGCTTGAAAAAAAGTATTCAAACTTATTGAATATTGGTAATTCGCATATGGTAGATATGGTAATTCTCAGGTGAAGGGATTATCCCATCACCTGAGACCAAATATCCTAGGTAAATTAAATTTCACAGCATTTTTCTGAAGACTTACCACTAGATGGCACTTAAAATCCATGAAATTCAGTGGGCATGCTTTAACTGGAAGGCGAGGAAAGATACAGGACAGGAATACAAGTTGAGTTCTCATAGCAGTATTATCTACTTTGCAGCAGCAGAAGAAAAACAGACCCAAGATTATTTCGAGACAATTGGAGAGTCCCATTTCCATTGCCATCGAGTGATGCTGACTCAGAGTGACCCTTTAGGACAGGGTAGAACTGCCCCATAGGACTTCCAAGGCTGTAATCTTTACAGAGGAAACCCTGGTGGTGTAATGGGTAATTGCTACAGCTGCTAACCAAAAGATCAACAGTTCGAATCTGCCAGGTGCTCCTTGGAAACTCTACAGGGCAATTCTACTCTGTCGTGTAGGGTCAGTATGAGTCGGAATCAACCCGCCGTCAGTGGGCTTGGTTTTTTGGTTTAATCTTTACAGAAGCAGACTGCCACATCTTTCTCCCGAAGAGCAGTTGGTGGATTCAAACTGCTGACCTTTGGGATAGCAGCCAAATGTTTAACCACTGCACCACCAAAAACCAAAAAACCCAAACCCATTGCCATCACGTTGATTCCAACTCATAGTGACCCTATAGGACAGAGTAGAACTGCCCCCCATAGAATTTCCAAGGAGTGCCTGGTGGATTTGAACTGCCAATCTTTTGGTAAGCAGTCATAGCTCTTAACCACTATTCCACCAGGGTTTCCACTGTGCCACCAGGGCTCCTTAATTGGAGAGCAGGATTCTTAAAATGAACCTATAAATGATAGAATGTTTCTCTTTAAATGTAATTTCCCTTCACCTAAATTGCTATTGATGAGCAAGTTTTTCATATTAGGACAACAAGCATTTGGGCTGATGAGGATCCCGTTTACATAGTGAAGGGCTGTGTGTGTTCTCTCTGAAGAGATTTGGAGCATACGCAGGGAATCCAAACGTGGGGTCTTAGTCTTAACTCTGTTGTCCGGCACCAGGCTAACTGGTCTTTTGCCTGTAGTTCGTTTGGCTTGTGCTTCCCTCTTACATCAGGGGACAAGGATATCATGGTGCACAAAATGGAGAAGCAGAGAGCAACGACTGATTTCAGCAACGAGGCAGCAGTGGACCAGTCTCACTTCTGTGGCAACGGGATATGGATGGAGTGGCCCCTGGGCTTGAGTGGTAGCAAAGGGTTCATTTGCAGCCAAGGCATGTGCAATACCATTAGGGGAAAAGCACAGCCAAGTAAGTAACAGGCGGACTTGCGGTCCTGGTAACCAAGCAGTGTGGGCAGCAGCGGTGAGGGGAGGGTGGCTGGATTGAGTCAGGACAAGGAGTTTGGCTCAGACTCTGCATGTAGTCACCTGTGTGAGTTTGGGCAAGTGATGATGTCTCTGGGCATCTGTTTCTTCCCTTAAAAATGGAAGGGTTTAGCTTACATGATTTCTGAAGTCTCTTAGAAAGTTTTCAGATCATGCCAGCACTTTGTGTTTTTATTTCGTCATCACAACAGTCCTGTGATGTGGACAGAGCAGAGGCTCTCTTATTTTCCCACAGGGCGTGGGGGCGGAGGCAGCAGGTAAATGTGCTGGCTCCACGTCTAGACACAGCCTGCTTTTGCTTCTCAAGGTGGGTCTTCAGACCTCATGAGCTTCACCTGGAAGCCTGCAGGGAATACTCTCTCAAGCCTCATACTGGACACAGTGGATTTTTGTCTGTATTTTTAGCAAGATCCCCAGATGGTTCAGGTGCACATAAGAGTGGAAGAAGCGCTGGGCTAATCCACACTCCCTGACAGGTTCCCTGTCTACCAGCCACAGATGAGCTAGTCTTACAGCTCGGATTTTTCTCCATTTCCTCGATGAGAACATCACTTAACCCTGTTGCTGTTGAGTCAATTCTGACTCACAACAACCCTATAGGACAGAGTAGAACTTCCCCATAGTGTTTCTAAGGAGTGGCTAGTGGATTTCAACCACTGACCTTTTGGCTAGCAGTTGAGCTCTTAACCATTGAGCCACCAGAGCTCCATCACTTAACAGAAGCATGAGACTTATTTAATCATTTAACAAATATTTATTAAGTACCTACTCTGTGACAGGAACTTCTCTAGACTCTGGGCTCATAGAGAGGAACAAGAAAGCAAAGACCTCTGCCCTCATGAGAGAAGTAAAAGAATTGCTTGTGGGGTCCTCTTCACCTTCCTCTTGTTCTGTCTTCTATTTCACACTGACAGCAGTTATAGGTGGCAAGACTGAGGGCTGCCGATGCCAGTAGCCTTTAGTTGAGGGTCTTTTTGAGTTTCTAAAAATCTAAGATAGAGTTTCTTAAGTGACACAATGTTCTGGGTCATATCATTCTTTGTGTGAAGGGCTGTCATGTGCCTGGTAGGATCTTTAGGGCATCCCTAGCCGCTACCCACTAGACACCAGTAGCATCCCCTCGTTACAAAAATTGCCCCCAGCAGAGAATCGCTGATCAAAGAGGGGAGAGAGTATGGTCAAGAGAAAAGGCACCCGGGAGTCAGTTAATGCAGACCGACTGGGTACAAGGCTTTCAGAAAAAGAGAGGTAATTGGGAATTTGTTTTCTTTCTCATTGTCAGTTCTTCTGCATAGCAAAAAAGTAGTTTCAGAGCAGATTTATTCAGACTTAAGCTTCATTCATGTACTTGATCTTATTTAGAATCGTCTCTTTTGGCCACGAAGAAGAGTAAACCAAAAAAAACCAACCCCATTGCCGTTGAGGCGGGTCCGACTGGTAGCAACCCTATAGAGTAGAACTGCCCCATAGAGGTTACAAGGAACGCCTGGTGGATTTGAACTGCCGATCTTTTGGCTAGCAGCCGTAGCACTTAACAAGTACACCACCAGGGTTCCCATGAAGAAGAGTAAACAACTACACCACCAGGGTTCCCGTGAAGAAGAGTAAAAAAAAAAAAAAAAATTTTTTTTTTTTTTTTCAGGGTTCCCGTGAAGAAGAGTAAAGCAGAGGAAAAATCCTTCTTACAGTTTCCCAGCCCTCAAAGCATCCTCTGACACTAATCAGAATTGTTTTCTCTGGACAGCTAACAGTCCAGATTACTTGTCTATTTTTTTCTTCATTTTTTTTTTTTAAGTTGGCAAAACTTAAATACAGGGGTATTGCATATCACACATTGAGCTGACCAGAGAGTTCATAGCTATAGATAGATTTTCACTTCACTACAGATCCCCAATCAGACTTTCCCCCTTTGGAGGCAGAAGGGTTTTAATAATATGCCCAGAAGGCTCCTTGGCTGCTATTATCATTAGGCAACTGGTTAAATTTACAGATGAGAGAGCACATACTTCTGAAGTGGTTTTAATGCAAATAAATACCACCAGAGTGTAACGAGAGCGTTGCTTTTGGACAAAAGCCAAGCACAGGAGAGTAGCACAAACCCTCTGTGTTCCTGTGCAATGAGTGGAGGGAAACGTAACCTTTCCACAGTTCTGTGTAAATTCCAAAGGCTAGTCTTTCTTGACTCGATTGTAGCTTGACCTCTGTCCCGTGGGGACAAGAATTGACTTCCTGAAATCTCTTATCAAACTAAAACTCTGCTTTCTTGACTTGTTTATTTAACCCCTATGACATATGTTAAAGCTTCAGGGAGCATTGAACGTGGGCTCAACGGCTCCAGGAATTTCTGTCCCACACACAGCCTTTCTCCTGACTGGCAATGGGAAGTGTATTATTGAAAAAGGCTGGCAGCTCAAGGCATCGTTTGGCTTTCTACCTTGGCAACAGCAAGCAGCAAACTGTAGGGATATTTTCCCCTAATCTGCTGGCACCTTCTTCCTTGGTGAAATGCAACATGCAGTCTCTGGCACACTGATCCCTATGAAGTGAGTAATTCACTTGACGTAATTTCTCTGCTACCGTGTTTGCAGGCATTTTTACCAACTGCAGAGAATATAGGTACTCTGTTACTACAATCAACAATAACCACTTTTCTCTGTGGGTGCTTAGGGTAAGGTACTAGTATAAGACAGACTAGGAAGAAAGGTCTGATGATCTACTGCTGAATGTTGACCAATGAAAACCTTATGGATCACAACAGAAGATTGTCCATTTTGCTTGCTTTGGACACGCCATCCGTAGCGATCAATCATGGAGCAGGGCATCTTGTTAGGTGAGGGTGAAGGCTATCCTTGATGAGATGGATTAACACAATAGCTGCAACAACGGACTTGAACATGTTGGTGATTGTGAAGGTGGCACAGAACTGGGCAATGTATCATTCTGTTGTACATAAGATTGCTGTGAGTTGGAGTTGGCTCCATGGCAGCTAAGAACAATAACAACTTGGGATACCCAGACAAAGGTGCTCGGTGGGAGTACAGCCTTCAGGCAAATCACAGTGTATACTTCTTTGGTAGGTAATAGTGAACTGAAGACCATGTGAGCACCACCTGGGAGCTTGTTAGAAAAGCAGAATCTTGGGTGCACGCCACCCCAGACCTACTGAATCAGAATTTGCATTTTAACCCCAGGTGATTTACACACATATTTAAGTTTGAAAAGCAGCACTGTTCCAGATAGCCATTCTCAACATTGCTTGCACATTAGAATCATCTGGGGATTTTGAAAATATCCAGATGCCCACGTTAAACCCTAGACAAATGGTTTTCAACCAGGCATGATTTTGCCCCCAAGCAAAGATTTGGCCACATCTGGTGATAGTTTGGTTGTTATGACTGGGAGAGTGCTACTGGCATCCAGTGACTAGAGGTTAAGATACTGCCAAACGTTGTACAGTACACTAGACAGCCCTTCACAGCAAAGGCTTGTCCAGCTCAAAATGACTGTAGTGCCACTACAGAGAAACCCATTCCCTAGATCAATGAAATGAGAATCCCTGGGGGTGGGGCACTGCAAACATATTTTTAAATACTAAGGGATTCCACCCCCATGCTTCAGTCAGTTTGTCATACTATGGGGGATTGTGTGTTGCTTTGATGATGGAAGCTATGTCACTGGTATTCAAATACCAGCAGGGTCACCCATGGTGGACGGGTTTCAACAGAGCTTCCAGATTAAGACTGACTAGGAAGGAGGACCTGGCAGTCTACTTCTGAAAAATATTAGCCGGTAAAAACCTTATGAATAGCAGCAGAACACTGTCTAATATGGTGCTAAAAGCTGAGTGCCTTAGTTTGGAAGAAGGTACTCAAAATACGACTGGGAAAGAGCTGCCTCCTCAGAGTGAGTTGACCTTAATGACATGGATGGAGTCATGCTTTTGGGACCTTCATTTGCTGATGTAGCATGATTCAAAGTGAGAAGAAACAGCTGTAAACATTCATTAATAACTGGAACATGGAATGTACAAAGTACGAATCTAGGAAAACTGGAAATCATCAAAAATGAAATAGAACACAGAGATTGATATCCTAGGCATTAGTGAGCTGAAATGGACTGGTATCGGCCATTTTGAAGTGGACATTCATATGGTCTACTACTCCAGGAAAGAAAAATTGAAGAGGAATGACGTTGCATTCATTGTCAAAAAGAACATTTCAAGATCCATGCTGAAGTAAATGCTGTTAATGATAGGATAATGTCCATACGCCTACAAGGAAGACCAGTTACTATGACTATTATTCAAATTTACAGCCACTAAGGGCAAAGATGAAGAAATTGAAGATTTTTTTTTTTACCAACTTCTGCAGTCTGAAATTGATCAAGCAAGCAATCAGAATGCATTGATAATTACTGGTGATTGAAACACAAAAGTTGGAAACCAAGAAGAATCAGTAGTTGGAAAATATGGCCTTGGTGATAAAAATGATGCCGGAGATCACATGATAGAACTTTGCAAGACCAATGACCACCAATTCATTGCAAATACCTTTTTTAAACAACGTAAATGGCAACTGTATACGTGGACTTTACCAAATGGAATACACAGGCATCAAATCAACTGCATCCGTGGAAAGAGACAATGGAAATGCTCAATATCATCAGTCAGAACAAGGCCAGGGGCCAAAAGTGGAACAGGCCATCAATTGCTCATATACAAGTTCAAGTTGAAGCTGAAGAAAATTCGAACAAGTTCTTGAAGCCAAAGTATGGCCTCGAGTATATCTCACCTGAATTTAGAGACCATATCAAGAATAGATTTGCTGTATTAAACACTAATGATTTAAAACTGGACAAGTTGTGGAATGACATTAAGGGCATTATCCAAGAAGAAAGCAAGAGGTCCTTAAAAGACCAAAGTAGATGTAACAAAAAGAATTGGTTGACTTTCAACCATTTCAGGAGGTAGCATGTGATCCAGAACTGATGGTACTGAAGGAAGACATCCAAGCTGCAGTGAAGACATTGGTGAAAAACAAGGCTGCAGGAATTGACGGAGTACCAATTGTGATGTTTCAACAAATGGATGCAGCGCTGGAAGTGCTCAATCATCTACGCCAAGAAATTTGAAAGACAACTACTTGGCCAATTGACTGGAAGAGATCCATATTTATGCCAATTCCAAAGAAAGGTGATCGAACAAAATAAGGAAACTATTGAACAATGTCATTAATATCACACACACGTAAAATTTTACTCAAGATCATTCCAAAGTGGTTGCAGCAGTACAGTGACAGGGAACTGCCAGAAATTCAAGCCAGATTCAGAAGAAGGCATGGAATGAGGGCTATCTTTGCTGATGTCAGGTGGATCCTGGCTGAAAGCAGAGAAACCAAAAAGATGTTTATTTGTGTTTTATTGACAATGCAAAGGCATTTAACTGTATGGATCATAACAAATTAAGGACAACATTGTGAAGAATGGGAATTTCAGAACATTTAATTGTTATCATGTGGAACCTGTACGTAGATCAAGAGGCAGCCATTCAAAGAGAACAGAGAGATACTGTGTGGTTTAAAGTCAGGAAAGTTGTGTGTCAGAGTTGTATCATTTCGCCATACTTATCCAGTCTCTATGCTGAGAAAATAATCCAAAAACCTGGACTATATGAAGAAGAACATGCCATAAGGATAAGATGAAGACTCATTAGCAACCTGTAATATACAGATGACACAATCTTGCTTGCTGAAAGTGAGAAGGACTTGAAGCACTTACTGATGAAAGTCAAAGACTACTGCCTTCAGTATGGATTGCATCTCATCATAAAGAAAACAAAAATCCTCACAACTGGACCAATTAGCAGCATCATGATAAATGGAAAAGAGATTGAAGTTATTAGGGATTTCATTTTACTGGTATCCACAATCACACCCATAGATGCAGCAGTCGAGAAATCAAATGATGCATTGCGTTGGGCAAATCTGCTGCAAAAGATCTCTTTAAAGTGTTGAAAAGCAAAGATGTCACCTTGAAGGCTAAGGTGCACCTGGCCCATGCCATGGTGTTTTGAATTGCCGCACGTGCATGTGAAAGCTGGACAATGAATAAGGAAGACCAAAGAAGAATTGACTCCTTTGAATTATGGTGTTGACAAAGTCCTTTGAATTGTACTGTGGACTGCCGAAAGAACAAACAAATCTGTCTTAGAAATACAGCTGAAATGCTTCTTAGAAAAAGGATGGCATAATTTCATCTCACTGGACATATTATCAGGAGGGACCGGTCCCTGGAGAAAGACATCATGCTTAGTGAAGTACAGGGTCAGCTAAAAAGAGGGAGACCCTCAACAAGATGGATTGACACAGTGGCTGCAACAATGGACTGAAGTATAACAATGATTGGGAGGATGGCATAAGACCTGGCAGTGTTTCGTTCTGTTGTACCTAGGATCGCTGTGAGTTGGAATCGACTCGATGACACCTAAAAACAACAAGTGATTCTGGGAAGCCCTGGTGGTGCAGTGGTTAAACATTTGGCTGCTATCCAAAAGACTGGCAGTTGGAATCCACCAGCCGATCCTTGGAAACCCTGTGGGGCAGTTCTACTCTGCCCTACAGGGTCACTATGTGTTGGAATCGACTCAACAGCAATGTGGGTAATGTGCAGTCAAGGTTGAGAACAATTGGTAGAAGGTTTTTGATAGAAAGTGATCAAGACAAGCAGTTAGGATTTAAGAGGCCCAGACGGAGATGTTTCATCCCAGAATATGGGGTAGGTTAAGCTATGATGGGTGTCCTGAGGCTACTTGGCAGATGAAAGATTTTCCTTATGAGCGTCTGGATGGACCAGGGGAAAGCAGGATCACCCAGGTGCAAATAACAAAAAGTGGACCCTGAGCCCACGAGGACCCCAGGCGCATGGTCAATTGTAGCTATTCTAAACATGGTTTTAAATCAGACACAATGAAACTGGCCAGTAGGAGCAAGTCTCTACCTAGATGAAGAGTACTTTCAATATCTCAGCGTGGTTCTATACATAAGCATAAATACTACAGTTTCCTAAATGTGGCTGTCATTAAAACATGGGAGTTTGAAAATATGAATTACTGAGCCACACCCCAATTTCACTGAATGAACATTTCTAGATTTGGGGCCCAAAACAACAACAATAAAACCCATTGCTGTTGAGTAGATTGCAACTCATAGCGACCCTTTAGGACAGAGTAGAACTACCCCATAGGGTTTCCAAGGAGGAGCTGGTAGATTTGAAAAGCTGACCCTCTGATTAGCAGCCAAGCTGGGCCCAGTTGTATATTTTTAGAATGCTCTGGTGTCTCCAGGTAGCCACCAAAAAGGGCCAATTCTTGGTGATGAATGTGAAGAAAGCAGAAAGAGGTCTCAGAAAGTGGAGACTCTTTAAAATAAATAAAAAGTTTTGGATAAATTAAAGAGTAAAGGAAATGAGATGTCCCCTGAAACTTTGGAACTCACAAAGCTCTGGGTTTAGATATTTGTAAATAAATGTCATAGGCCTATGCTACATGTTTAAAGGTGCTAAAGACGGTTGGCGTTTTCTTAGGCACTCTGATACCTGAAGAACTGAAACTTTCATATGATTAAGTTCATATACTGTTAAATCTTATTGGTTTATGCACCAGCAATATGATTTAGAGATAATTCTGATAGGTGTTGTTATTAAATTTATAATGAAATATTTGGAAACCCTGGAGGCCTAGTAGTTAAGTGGTACGGCCTAACCAAGAGGTCGGCAGTTTGAATCCACCAGGTGCTCCTTGGAAACTCTATGAGGCAGTGAAATCCTGGTGGTGTAGTAGTTAAGTGCTACGGCTGCTAACCAGGAGGTCAGCAGTTCCAATCTGCCAGGTGCTGCTTGGAAACTCTACGGGGCAGTTCTTCTCTGTCCTATAGGGTCGCTATGAGTCAGAATCGACTTGATGGCAGTGCGTTATAGGGTACCTATGAGTCAGAATCGACTCAATGGCAGTGTTTTTTTTTGTGAAACAAAGGACTGCTAAGAAAATATAAAAATGCCTTTTTTATGGTTGTAGTTAGGGGTAGTGGCTGGGGGTGTGTTTACTAAGTTGCTGTTTTAAAAAAACTTAGAAAAAATTATTTTTAATGCCCAGAAATGCTACTCCTTAAAATGGATTCTTACTCATTTTTGGAATTTGCTGTGCATCATATTTTACTGAGCATGTGGCTGGTAGGTAGTTCCAATTTGTCCATAATATATTTGAAATAATGCTCAAAATTATTTCATATTTAGATTTACTAACAATCTGATCCATTTCCCCTAAATTAATTTGTTTTTTGGTAATTGTACACCATGGTCATCTCTCTCAGATAGTTCATATCCCTTTTGGAGGATGAAAGAGGTTATAAACTCTATTAGAATGGAAATGTGTTGTTTTACATTTTCTGAGAAGAGCAAAAATGTTCATTCAATAAATTTAAAATCCTTTACAAACCTTGAGGGTATTTTTTTTTTTTTTACTTTCTTTGTTCTGTTGGTGCCTATGAGATTTTGTGAATGTATCAGGCATTTCTAATGAAGCAATTGACTCCCTGGGTTCTTGCTCTCCCTGTTAACTATATATATATATATATATAGTATTTAAAAAACTTCCTTCTTTAAAAATTTTTATTAAATAAGTACATTCATAGTTAAGAAGTAATACTACTTTTTGGCCAGAACCAGTGGCTAACACTTTCACAGTAATCAGTCAATTCTGCGCTTTCTTTATGAATAACTTTTCACCAGTCTCTTAAAACTGTATTTCAGTTTTCCCATCCTACAAGTGGGGACTATAATAGTTTGAGAATAAATTATTTCTACCTATGCTCAGGGCTTTTCTTAGGAACAATTTTGCTACATGCTGTTCCCAATTATACCATCCCCAAAGAGGCGTCACCCAAGGAAACCTGGCCTAAGAAATTGTAGGCCACCTTCGACAGAGGGGCGAAAAAAATCACAAAAACTCAACATGTGGACCAAGGAGTACGGGTTAAATAGAGAAGTATATTGTGAAAAGAGCAATTAACAAGGATTTAAAAGTTAGGATCTAGTTTCAACTCTGTCACCAGTTAGTTCTAAGACCTGAGACAAGGACTTGACCTCATAAAAAAAAAACCCCAGACCAGTGCTGTCAAGTCAATTCCAACTCATAGCGACCCTACAGGACAGCGTAGAACTGCCCCATAGAGTTTCCAAGGATCACCTGGTGGATTCCAACTGCCAACCCATTGGTTAGCAGCCGTAACACTTAATCACTATGCCACCAGGGTTTCCACTTGACTTCATAAAAACTACTATGTCAATTCCTCTCAAACTTAGAGTAGTGCATTGGAGAGGGTGGAGTTGGAATGGAGTGGGGCGTCTAACTCAAATTTCCCCTACCCTAGGTCCCTGGGTATAAAGAAAACAAAAATCCTCACAACTGGACCAATGAGCAACATCATGATAAAAGGAGAAAAGATTGAAGTTGCCAAGGATTTCATTTTGCTTGGATCCACAATCAACAGCCATGGAAGTAGTAGTCAAGAAATCAAAAGATGCATTGCATTAGTTAAATCTGCTGCAAAGGACTTTTTTCAAGTGTTGAAGAGCAAAGATGTCACCTTGAAGACTAAGGTGCACCTGACCCAAGCCATGGTAGTATTTTCAATCACATCATATGCATGTGAAAGCTGTACAATGAATAAGGAAGACTGAAGAAGGACTGAAGCCTTTGAATTGTGGTGTTGGTGAAGAATATTGAATATACCATGGACTGCCAAAAGAACAAACAAATCTGTCTTAGAAGTACAACCAGAATGCTCCTTAGAAGCAAGGGTGGCGAGACTGTGTCTTACATACTTTGGACATGTTGTCAGGCGGGATCAGTCCCTGGAGAAGGACATCATGCTTGGCAGAGTACACGGTCAACGGAAAAGAGGAAGACCCTCAACGAGGTGGACAGACACAGTGGCTGGAACAATGAGCTCAAGCATAACAACGATTGTAGGGATGGCTCAGGGCCGGGGAATTGTTTCGTTCTGTTGTGCATAGGGTCGCTATGGGTTGGAACCGACTCGACGGCACCTAACAACAACAGGTCCCTGGGTGGTGCAAATGGTTAATGTGCTTGGCTGCTAACTGAAAATTTGGGCATTTAGTCCACCCAGAGGCTCCTTGGAAGATAGGCCTGATGATCTACCTCTGAAAAACCAGCCATTGAATACCGTATGGATCACAGTTCTACTCTGGCACACATGAGGTTTCCATGAGTCAGAATCAACTCAATGGCAACTCATTAGGTGAGGGCAGTGAATAGTTCAGTGGTAGAATTCTTGCCTTCAATGTTAGAGACCTGGGTTCGATTCCCAGCCAACTCACCTCAAGCCCAGCCACCACCTGTCATTGGAGGCTTGTGAGATGCTATGATGCTGAACAGGTTTCAGTAGAGCTTCCAGACTAAGACTGACCAGGAAGAAAGTTCTGGTGATCTGCTATCTGAAAATCAGCCAAGAAAAACCCTGTGGGTCACAGTAAAGGAGCCCTAGTGGCGAAGTGGTTAAAGCACTTGGCTGATAACCAAAAGTAGGTGGTTTGAACCTACCAGCCACTCTGTGGGAGAAAGATGTGGCAGTCTGCTTCCATAAAGTTTTACAGCTTTGGAAAAACTAATCATTAATTTTATATGGAAAGGAAAGAGGCCCCGGATAAGTAAAGCATTATTGAAGAAGAAGAATAAAGTAGGAGGTCTCATACTACCTGACCTCAGAACTTGCTGTACACAGCTACAGTGGTAAAGACATCCTGGGACTGGTACAACAACAGACACATTGACCAATGGAATAAAATTGAGAACCCAGATGTAAATCCACCCACCTATGGTCGCCTGATCTTTGACAAAGACCAAAAGTCCACAAAATGGGGAAAAGACAGTTTTTCTAACAAATGGTGTTGGGAAAACTGAATGTTCACCTGTAAAAAAGGAAGCAGGGCCCATACCTTATACCATAAACAAAAACTAAGTTAAAATGGATCAAAGCCAAGAGGTATAAAGACCACAGAAGAAAAAATAAGGTCAACGCTGGGGGCCCTAATATACGGCACAAATAGGATACTAACCATAACCAACAATATACAAACGACAGAAAATAAGCTAGATAACTTGGATCTTCTAAAAATTAAACATGTATGCTCATCAAAAGACTTCGCCAAAAGAGTAAAAAGAGAACCTACAAACTGGGAAAAAAAATTTTGACCATGACAAATCCGGCAAAAATCTCATCTCTAAAATCTTTAGGGAAATCCAACACCTCTACAACAGAAAGACAAATGATCCAATTAAAAAATGGACAAAGGAAATGAACAGACACTTCACCAAAGAAGACATTCAGGTGGTTAACAGACACTTGAAGAAATGCTTGAGATCACTAGCAATTACAGAAATGCAAATCAAAGCTATAATGAGATACCATATCACCCCAACATTACTGGCATGAATCAAAAAAACAGAAAATAACAAATGTTGGAGAGGCTGTGGGAGACCGGGATTCTTATGCATTGCTGGTGGGAATGGAAAATGGTACAACCATTTTGGAAAGTGACATAGTGCTTGCTTAGAAAGCTGGAAATAGAAATACAATAAATTCAGCAATCCTTCTCCTAGGAATATAACCGAGAAAAATAAAAGCAGTGACACGAATAGACATATGCACAACAATGTTCACTGCAGCATTATTCACGATAGCAAAAAGATGGGAACAACCTAAGTGCCCATCAACAGATATGTGGATAAATAAGCTATGGAACATATACAAAATGGAATACTATGCAACGGTAAAGAACAATGATCAATCTGTGAAACATCTCACAACGTGCATGAATCTGGAGGACATTATGCTGAGTGAAATAAAAGAACAAATGCTGTATGAGACTACTGTTATAAAAACTCATGAAAAGATTTACACACAGAAAGGAACAATCTTTGATGATTATGAGGGAGGGGAGGGCTGGGGAGGGAAAAACATTAACTAGACAATAGTTGAGTGATTAACTTTGGTACGGCATGAGACAGTACACAATACGGAGGAAGTCAGCACAACTTGACCAAGGCAAGGTCCTGGAAGCTTCATAGACACATCCAGGCTCCCTGAGGGGTGGAATTACTGGGCTGAGGGCCAGGAACAATAGTCTCAACGGACATCTAGCTCAACTGGTATAATATAGTCTATAAAGAAAATGTTCTACATCCTATTTTGGTGTGTAGTGTCTAAGGTCTTAAAAGCCGGTGAGGAGCCATCTAAGATACTCCACTGGCCCCACACCATCTGGAGCAAGGGGCAAGGGAGAATGAAGAAAACCAAAGCACACAAGGGAAAGATTAGTCCAAAAGATTAATGGACCACAAGTACCACAATCTCCACCAGGCCAAGTCCAGCACAGCTAGTCAGCTACCAGCACCCACTTCTCTGACAAGGATCACAATAGAAGGTTCTGGACAGAGCTGGAGAAAAATATAGAACAAAACTCTAACGCTCAAAAAAAGACCAGACTTACTGGTCTAACAGAGACTGGAGAAAACTTGAGAGTAGGGACCCCTGACACCCTTTTAACTCAGCTTTGAAGCACCCTTCAGCCCAAAGTTAGACAGGCCTACAAAGCAAACAGTAACACAACTAACCAACCCAGGGGACAAGGAGGAGGAGGCAGAAGGGGACAGAAAAGCTGTATGAATAGAAATAGGGAACCCAAAGCTGAGAAGCAGGGAGTGTTGACACGTTGCTGGGTTAGCAATCAATGTCATGAAACAATACGTGTATTAATTGTTTAATGAGAAAGTAATTTGCTCTGTAAACTTTCACCTAAACACAATTAAAAAAAAAAAATAAAAGATTTACAGCCTTGGAAGTCCTATGGGGCAGTTTTACTCTGTCCTCTAGGACCACTGTGAGTCAGAATCGATTCGACAGCAGTGGGTTTGGTTTGTGTTGAATCACAACGGTCCAATCTGCAAGGGATCATGGGGATGGCATTGTATGATGGGGCAGCGTTTTTTTCCATTGTGCATGGGGTTGACACAAGTCAAGGGCCCACTAGACAGCAGCTAACAGCAACAATAGGTCAGGCTCTATCCACAGTGCTCACAGAGGAGTGAGTGCTATGTAATGCAAGTAACACATCCCCCAATGGTTCCATGACCTTTAGAGAACCATTTCTGGAGTTGGCAGGAGCTACTCTCCCCTTGAAATGAATGGAAGACCTCTGTTCATGCAGTTCTGCCGATAAAGGGCTGTCAAAAAACAGCCATGACCCAGCCTATTCCCCAACAGAAATGGGAAGTTACGGAGCATCCTTGAGCCTGGAGAGACCTAATTAATAACAAAATAAGGCTGTATTTCATGAAATGTTTCTCTTTTCCTTAGACCTGAGGTCATGCATGTGCAAACCAATGGTCTCATGAGGGAAGTAGACAGTGACAGACAGAAACTGAAGGAACAAAAGACTCTGGACCAAATAAAGCATTTCATTTCTGCTCAATGCTGCAGATGTACTATCCACTCTTTGCTGTGCAGGGATTTATTCTCTTACTGGAAGCACGAGGTTTTTCTCAAGGTATTTTTGGTTGTTTAGTTCAGTAATAACATATGGTATCCCATTCTCTTTATGCACCCCAGAGTCTCTAAATTTCTGACAATGCTTTCTCATTCTCCATTTGTATTCTGAGAGAGAAAGGTATCTTTTATCAGTGAAGTATTATCATACTTAGAATAATAGAAGAGAGCTAGTAAGACACAATCATTACCTAGTGATACCTGGCATTCAGACAGAACCCAACAAATTTTTGTTAAATGAATTAATAAAGTGGAACTATGGGAAACTGTTAGGAAAAAAAGAATAGAATCAGTTATACTTGCTTGGAGATTTTGGGAATTTTATTTTTAACACAATTTCCTTTTTGAACAAAACATCTTGCTTGATTTCTCTGCACTCCCAAACTCTCACAAAATCATGCCACTTTGCATAGTCAGGGAAAAACACTGGAAACCTGCTATGTGCTAAACACTTTCACCTGTATTCTCTTACTTGATCCTCCAACAGTCCTGCAGTTGCCATATTGCTACCTGTTCCCATTTTATAGATGAGAACAACAAAGCCCAATGAGCTTAACTAATTTGTCCAAGGTCATATAGCAATAAGCATTAGAGCCAGGATTTGAACCGAGATCTAACTGTAAGATTTACATACTTTTTGCAACACCCAGCCCATCTTTTCAATTTTATTTCCCGTAGATTGCATGCCTCATGCTTCTAAGATCTGTATGAGGAAGACCACATTGGCACATCTGCCAAAAACTTTTCCTTGTACAGTCATCACATTTATATTAGTTTCTGGTCTAACACATACCTCGTCTAACCTCATCACTGCTAAGAAGATCCAATGACTTAATTTGTCAAGGAACCTTGTTAAATTATAGCTCTGGATGCACATACCCAAATATAACGTGGCAGACCTATAAGATGTCTCAAGTTTTATATAGTTCATAGTCTTTCATCCATCCAATCAACATATGTGTATTCGGCTTCTAATGCAGCAGGCACAGTTCTAGGTGCTGAGGATACAGCAGTGAACTAAACAGACAGAAGTTCTTCTCTCTTGGAGCATACGTTCAAGTGGTAGGTTGGGGAGGCAGCTAATGAATAAATGAGTAAATGTATAAGCTGTCAGATGGTAATAAGTGTTGTGAAGAAACATGAAGCTGGGCAAGGGGACGGAGAATGAAGGATCAGACGAATAGGTGGTGTGGTGCTATTCTATATAGGGTGGTGACAATTGAAAGAGGTAAAGGAGGGAGCCATGTGTATATGTGAACATTCTAGGAAGAAAGAACAATAGTGAGTGTGAAGGCTTTGGAGTAGGAGCAAGAATGGTATCTTCTAAGGAGCTGCAGGGAAGCCAGAGTGGAGACAATAGAGGGAGTGAGAGGAAGAAGGGCAGGAGATGAGGATGGAGGTAATGGGTTGAAGGACAGACCATATAGCGCCTACATACAAAAGTCACTGTCTGTTATTTCCAGACATTCCGAGAGAGACCCTTAACGTGTACTTCACCCTCCAGAGGCCGCGTAGTACAGTGCTTAAGCTCAGGATCTGCAACCAGGCTGTATGAGCTCAGATCTTGAGTCTTGCATATGCACAATTGGGCAGTTATCCAACCTTCCGAACCTTCCGAAGCTTGTTTCCCCATATGAAAACTGGAGATGATGATGATGACAATGAGTATGATAGCCGTTACATCACAGGGGCATTTTAAGGATCATATGAATTAGTATGTAGAAGGCTCTCAGAACAGCTCCTGGCACACAGTGAGCACCATGTAAAAGTGGACTGTTCCTAACAGAGAGGATAGCGATGTGCTGAAGATAATCACAGAGCCCAGTGTGCTGTTCTTTCCAAAGAGCTTTTCCTTCTGAGAGACACTGTTCTGAGACAATTTTTAATAGAGGAATCCCAGGCATGAAAGACATGACCTAAGGGAGAGGTTTTTGATTAGGAAGGGCTTCCCAGAATACCTCATACGACATACCCTCAGAATTTACTTTTATCTGCAGATAGACCAATTCGCCTCTCCACCACAATTCTAAAGGGAGTCCTGGCTCCTTGAGTTTTTTCTTTGACCCAATATGCTTATGACTTTCAGTATCAAAACCTCCAGTTTTATTTTATGTTAGGTTGTAAATGTTATGCATCCAAGGAGCCACGCTTGCATAAAAAACAGGGCCATCGCTCCACGGTGCACTCAGAAAGGAGAAGTTGCTCCAAGCTGCAGGAGAGACAGTTCATCTTACACATCTGAGAGTCAGAGGCGGTGGAGGATTGAGCTATAAGGGGAGGGCCATTGTAGCATATGCTCATGAATAATGAATCTGACATTACAGCTATGCAAATGGAACACAGCAAGCTCTAAGCTAAAACTTGGTCTCATCATTTATTCACGGCTTCTTGTGTTCAGCACCTGGATGATGCTCAGGGTGGCAAGGGAACAAAGCAATCTGGTTGCTGTACTCGGGATGGAGAAGGCAGGCGTGATGAAGCCTGATGTCTGTGATGGTGTGATTTCCACTGTAGGCTCTGAAGGTAAATGAAGGTGAACAAACTCCTAGAGGAAATGCATGCTCGGTGGCCTAAAGAATGAACAAATGTGATAGATTATCAAGGTACATTGATACTCAGGATACTGGGCAAAGACAAGTTAGGGGTAAATGTAATCCAATGCGTTTTGTGATCTTTACCTTTTATTACTTACACTTGCATGGAACAGACATCACAATCAATCTTATTCCTCTGGGGGAAGTTCTCTATATCCCAGCAGCCTTAAATTTACGTTTTAGAGATAGCAATGTTATTTTTCTAATTCCAACATCATAAAACATTGCAGTTATGGAGAGATGAGGAATTTGAATAAAAGAGGTGTCTGGATTTGTTTACTCATTGTTCACAAGGACAACCCTTCATTTCTGCTTCTCAACTAAGAATTTAAAAAAAAAAAAAAAAAACCCGAACCCATTGCCATCGAATTGATTCCGACTCATGGAGAATTTCTAATGATGGAGGGACTCCTATGTCCCTGGGTGGTACAAATGGTTTGTGCTCAACTACTAATCTAAAGGTTGGCAGAGTAAACCCATTCAGTGGTGCTGTGGAAGAAGGGCCTGGCTATCTGCTTCTGTAAAGACTACAGACAAGAAAACCAGAAAACCCCATGGAGTACTTCTACTCTGTAATGCATGAGGTCACCGTGAGTTGGAATTAACCCAACGGCAACTGGTTAGGGTTTTTTAAATTTTTTTGGTTTTGGAGGGACTCTTACTTCTAGGACTGATTAGGATTGCAGTGTAAATCCATAGCATTACAGAGAACATGGGCTTAGTAGCTGTCTACCTAAACAGCTGCAGAAAATGAGATGGCTCAGGCTTGTTTTTACAAGCTCTGCAAACAAAGATTTCATATTTCCCTTATGTTATATAGTTATTTCCTAACACTGACAGTTAGGAAGGTCTTCCTTGTATTGAAGTCAAATCTAAATTGATCTCAATATAATAATATGAGAAAACAAGCCATGTCAGCCCTGGAAAATAGGAAACATTGTCATCCACATGCCAAAGGCTATGAGGGATTTCTGCAATATGAGACTGAATTGAGCAAAACATTGAATAACCTGTGAGCTGCCCGAGCTGCACATTAGAACCAACCTGAAGAATAATGAAATGCCCAGATGTCTGAGCCTTACTCTCCGGTGATTTGGTTATAATTGGTCCAGGGTGAGACCCAGGCATTGGTGTTGTTGGAAATGGTCCTCAGGTGGTCCTGAAGTGCAGCCTGGGGCAGGTAGGCTCTAGCTCAGAGAAGGGGTCTAGGCTGCAGAGCGGGGTGGGCTGAGGGGCAAGGAGTAGAAGTGTTGGTCAAAGAGTACACAAAGGGTTCAAGTGACCTGGAGTGGAGACTGTCCAGGGGTGGCATTCTCATCTTACACTTAGTATGGACAGCAATACCTTTTGCTCTGACGTTTGGGAGCAAAACCAGAGGAAGCAGTTCCAGAAGTGGAAGTGCTTTAGGTGCAAGTTCCCAAATCAGCAGATTCTTTGGGTTCAAGGTGATGGAAGATAAGGACTGGGGCGTGAGGAGACATGGTGGGCTTCCCAGGCAAGGGTAGGGACAGGGAGGGTCTGCTGAGGCAGCAGAGGGACTTCTCACTGGGTCTTGCACCCGGAGCTGCCACTGAACCAGAGAAAGAGAGACATTTACATCGGGATTGCCCGAGACCCTGGCTCCCTTGCTGCTCCCTTTGTGACACTGGATCATGAAAAAGGCAACTAGTGCTTGACGCAAAGATCCAAAAAGGGGTCTCTATGCAGCAAACAAGCAGAACTTGAAGAGATTCACAAGAGAGCAGCAAACTCTGTGATTTTAAACAAGCATAACTCAATGAGGGCCAATTATAAAGCGATACTATCCAAGCTCACTAAAAAACCTGGGCTTTTTTCCTCATGGCCCCTTGGTGAGCTATCTGGCTGGTCCAGTTACTCTCAGATAACAGAAACTCCTTGGATCACACAGAGTCACAAAGCAGTCTCATTTCAGGCCTGGGTAATAGACAACACCTCATCTAATGGTTTTCCTGCCTCTTCAATCTGTTAGCTCCTCCAACCCCACTCCCAGTCCAGGATGCAAGGGCAGGAAAGGGCACACTAGACTGGTATGGCCGTGATTTGGTGCATTCCCAGTTGGCAGATGTTCAAAGCCAACACTTGTTCACAGGGTCACTTTTGTAGGTTTCTCAGAGATTTCTCCAGAAAAGAACACTCTAGTGCATCTCCCTGGGTGAGGGCAACGCTGCTCCCTCACTGTCTGCTTACAGTTCCTCAACATGTAAAACTCTCTAAGGAATCCCCCTGAAGCCCAATCGCACCCTAGAAAAATCCACCAAATTCCAACTCGATTCTCAGCAGCTACAAGGTCAACCTTTTTATACCTTTCAGGTGGGTGAGGAGTTGCAGTTTGAAAACCCAGTTTATAGGCATTTCCTTATAAGTCCTACTTGGTGGCCTTTACCCTGCTTTGTAATATAGGAGTCATTGCCCCTAGCGATGGCTTCGTGCAATACTATAGGACAATGGTATACCAGTTTACACATGGTCTCTTGCTCAAAAGGGCCCCAGGTTTGGTTTAATGTTCTGCTGTTGCCATCTTGAAATTCTTAATAATGTGTGAACAAGGGGCCCTGTATTTTCACTTTGTATGGGGGTCTGCAAATTATGTACCATGTCCTGACCGCCCTTGCTAAATTAGAGGCTTTAGTTAAATGGAGAATCAGTCTTATTGAACTTGTTTCTGGTGAAGATTTGAGGCCTGCATAGAAAGTTCATTTCAGAGTATGAATAAACTGGAGGAAAATCCACACACATCAATTTTGGGCCTATGAAAAGATTCTGAAGCATAAAAGAACAAAGCCCATAGGAGGCAAAGGAAGAAGATACTTGAAAAAAGATTTACAGTAGGAAACAAAAGTAATTTAAGGCAGCATCTGCTTGTACTTTCCGTAAAATTCAATTAAGCCTAGATTCCATGACACGCGAGATTAAAGATGAGATAAGACAATAAATATCAAAAGTAAGATTGCTTACAGGAAAGCAAGAATAAAAAAAGAAGCCAGATAGAAAAAAGAATGATGGCTTTGAAATAACAAATGAATTGGCAGAATCTTATAATGTATTAGAATTAGAAGTATAATGGACCCTGTGGATAATTGCATCAGGAATATGGAGCACTGTTGTTGTTTGGTGTCATCTAGTTGGTTCTGACTCATAGTGACCCTATATACAACAGATTGAAACACTGCCTGGTCCTGTACCATCCTCACAAATGTTGCTATGTTTGAGCCCATTGTTGCAGCCACAGTGTCAATCCTTCTCACTGAGGATCTTCCTCTTTTTCGCTGACCCTCTACTTTACCAAGCATGATGTCCTTCTTGAGGGACTGGTCCCTCCTGATAGTATGTCCAAAGTACTTGAGACTAAGTCTTACCACCCTCACTTCTAAGGAGCGTTCTGGCTGTACTTCTTCCAAGACAGATTTGTTTGTTCTTCTGGTAGTCCATGGTATATTCAATATTCTTCACCAACACCATAATTCAAATGCATCAATTCTTCTTTTGTCTTCCTAACTCATTGTCCAACTTTCACATGCATATGAGAAATATGGATCTTGTCTAGTGGATTGGCCAGGTAGATGTCTTCCAAATTCCTTGGCATAGATGAGTAAGCTCTTCCAGCTTACTTATCTGTTTGTTGAAACACCTCAATTGGCATTATGTCAATTTCTGGAGGCTTGTTTTTTTGCCAATGCCTTTAGTCCAGCTTGAGTACCATCGATTATTGATCATATTCTACCTCATGAAATGGTTGAATGTCGACCAATTCTTTTTGGTACAGTGACTCTGTGTATTCCTTCCATCTTCTTTTTTTTTTTTTTTTTTTATAATAACTTTTATTAAGCTTCAAGTGAACGTTTACAAATCCAATCAGTCTGTCACATATAAGTTTACATACATCTCACTCCCTACTCCCACTTACTCTCCCCGTCTTGAGTTAGCCCTTTCAGTCTCTCCTTTCTTGACAATTTTGCCGGCTTCCCTCTCTCTCTATCCTCCCATCCCCCCTCCAGACAAGAGTTGCCAACACAATCTCAAGTGTCCACCTGATATAATTAGCTCACTCTTCATCAGCATCTCTCTCCCACCCGCTGACCAGTCCCTTTCATTTCTGATGAGTTGTCTTCGGGGATGGTTCCTGTCCTGTGTCAACTGAAGGTCTGGGGAGCATGGCCGCCGGGATTCCTCCAGTCTCAGTCAGACCATTAAGTTTGGTCTTCTTATGAGAATTTGGGGTCTGCATCCCACTGATCTCCTGCTCCCTCAGGGGTCCTCTGCTGAGCTCCCTGTCAGGGCAGTCATCAATTGTGGCCGGGCACCAACTGGTTCTTCTGGTCTCAGGATGATGTAGGTCTCTGGTTCATGCGGCCCTTTCTGTCTCTTGGGCTCTTAGTTGTCATGTGGGCTTGGTGTTCTTCATTTTTCTTTGCTCCAGGTGGGTTGAGACCAATTGCTGCATCTTAGATGGCTGCTTGTTAGCATTTAAGACCCCAGACGCCACATTTCAAAGTGGGATGCAGAATGATTTCATAATAGAATTATTTTGCCAATTGACTTAGAAGTCCCCGCAAACCATGCTCCCCAGACCCCCGCGCTTGCTCCGCTGACCTTTGAAGCATTCATTTTATCCCGGAAACTTCTTTGCTTTTGGTCCAGTCCAATTGAGCTGACCTTCCATGTATTGAGTGTTGTCTTTCCCTTCACCTAAAGCAGTTCTTATCTACTGATTAATCAATAAAAAAACCCTCTCCCACCCTCCCTCCCTCCCCCCCTCGTAACCACAAAAGTATGTGTTCTTCTCAGGTTTACTGTTTCTCAAGATCTTATAATAGTGGTCTTATACAATATTTGTCCTTTTGCATCTGACTAATTTCGCTCAGCATAATGCCTTCCAGGTTCCTCCATGTTATGA
This sequence comes from Loxodonta africana, assembly GCF_030014295.1. Lineage (NCBI taxonomy): Eukaryota > Metazoa > Chordata > Mammalia > Proboscidea > Elephantidae > Loxodonta > Loxodonta africana. Next base: position 30,963,396 of record NC_087356.1, read on the forward strand.
AATGTTTCAGAGATTCGTCACTGTTCTTTATCGATGCGTAGTATTCCATTGTGTGAATATACCACAATTTATTTAACCATTCATCTGTTGATGGACACCTTGGTTGCTTCCAACTTTTTGCTATTGTAAACAGAGCTGCAATAAACATGGGTGTGCATATATCTGTTTGTATGAAGGCTCTTGTATCTCTAGGGTATATTCCTAGGAGTGGGATTTCTGGGTTGTATGGTAGTTCTATTTCTAACTGTTTAAGATAACGCCAGATAGATTTCCAAAGTGGTTGTACCATTTTACATTCCCACCAGCAGTGTATGAGAGTTCCAATCTCTCCGCAGCCTCTCCAACATTTATTCTTTTGTGTTTTTTGGATTAATGCCAGCCTTGCTGGTGTGAGATGGAATCTCATCGTAGTTTTAATTTGCATTTCTCTAATGGCTAATGATCGAGAGCATTTTCTCATGTATCTGTTGGCTGCCTGAATATCTTCTTTAGAGAAATGTGTGTTCATATCCTTTGCCCACTTCTTGATTGGGTTGTTTGTCTTTTTGTGGTTGAGTTTTGACAGAATCATGTAGATTTTAGAGATCAGGCGCTGGTCGGAGATGTCATAGCTGAATCCATCTTCTTTTGATGCTTGTTGTATCATTCGATTTTTTGCCCACGGAATCCCTCAATATTCCAACTTGAGGCTTGAATTTTTTCTTCAGTTCTTTCAGCTTGAGAAATGCCAAGTGTGTTCTTTCCTTTTGGTTTTCTAACTCCAGGTCTTTGCACATTTCATTATAATATTTTACTTGGTCTCCTTGAACTGCCCTTTGAAATCTACTGTTTAGCTCTTTTAGTTTATGATTTCAGGGGTAATCACAGAAGTACATGACAACCAGTTCTCTAAAGAGCAATAATGGAAGACCCTCTTGTCTCAATCACCCCCAAACTCTCCAAGAGATTTCTTTTCTAATCAGTTGCCATAAAGATAGTTCTACTTACACCTTCAAGTTGATTCAGACCTTTCCTAGCTTTAGCTATTCAGCTTCAAGAGCAAGTTTCAGAGTCTCTTGTGACATCCATTTTTGTCTCCTTTTTCTGTTCTGTATTTTTAATGACCTTTTGCTCTCTTCATATATGATGTCCTTGATCTGATCCAACAATTTGCCTGGTCTTTGGTCATTAGTGTTCAATGTGTCAAGTCTATTCTTGATATGCTCTCTAAATTTAGGTGGGATATACTCAAGGTTGTACTTTGGCTCCTCTGGACTTGTTTTAATTTACTTTATCTTCAACTTGAACTTGCATATGTGTAGTTGATGGTCTGTTCTGCAGTTGGCCCCTGGCCTTATTCTGATTGATGATATTGAGCTTCTCCATTGTATCTTTCTACAGATATAGATGTGATCCCTGTGTATTTCCCTAGGCAAGGTCCATGTGTACAGTCACCATTTATGTTGTTGAAAAAAAGGTATTTGCAATGAATATGTCATTGGTCTTGTAAAATTCTATCATGTGATCTCTGACATTGTTTCTATCACCAGGCCATATTTTCCAACTACCGATCCTTCTTTGTTGCCAACTTTCGAATTCCAATCACCAGTAATTATCAGTGCATCTTGATTGCATGTTTGATCGATTTCAGGCTGCAGAAGTTGGTAAAAATCTTTGATTTATTCATTTGTGTCATTAGTGGTTGGTGCATAAGTTTGAATCGTTGTGTTAACTGGTCTTCTTTGTAGGCATATGGATATTATCCTATCACTGACAGCATTGTATTTCAGGTAGATCTTGAAAAAAATTTTTTTTTTTTTTTTGACAATGAATGAGATGCCATTCCTCTTCAATTTGTCACTCCTGGGATAGTTGACCATAAGATTGTCCAATTCAAAATGGCCAAGACCAGTTGATTTCAGCTCACTGAAACTTAGCTTATCACTCTTAATGCATTCCATTTCAATTTTTAACAACTTTTTTCTTGATTCATACTTCGTACACTCCACATTCTGATTATTAATGGGTATTTGCAACTATTTCCTCTCTTTTTTCAGGAAACAGTCGTGCCACATCAGCAAATGAAGGTTCCAAAAGCTTGGCACTATCCACATCATTAAGGTTGACTCTACTTGGAGGATGTAGCTCTTCCTAATCATCTTCTGAGTGCCTTTCAACCTGAGGGGCTCATCTTCCTGTACTATATCAGATAATGTTCCGCTGCTATCCATAACGTTTTCACTGGATCATTTTTTCAGAAGTAAATCACCAAGCCCTTCTTCACAGTCTGTGTTAGTCTGGATGATCCACTAAAAACTGTCCTCCATGGGTGACCCTGCTGGTATTTGAAATACTGGTGACATAGCTTCCAGCATCACAGCAGCATGCAAGACACCATAGGATGACAAATTGACAGATTAAGTGGTGATGTGGAGTGCTAGCTTGAGAGATACTCCAAATGCTGAAATAAGGTAATGAGGTAGAAATGGTGATGGAGAAGAAGGGAGATATCAAGGAGAGGCAATGGAGAGGAAGCACATAGGTCAGTGAAGTTCCTTCAGGAGATAAAATCACAAAAGGCACAGAAGCAATGCTCACAGATTGCCTTATTACCTCCTGAGAGGGTGGGCACATGACAGAAGGAGGAGAGTATTCCTAAGTTTTTTATTAATTAATTATTTTTTTTTATGAATAAAAATACCCCAATATAGAGGGATAGTAATGGCACTGCTCACTGGGACTTGGACTAATGCCTTTTGAGTTAGGGGGTGTTTGGCTGAAAGTCCTGTGGCTTTATTTTCTGGTTCGTGTACCATATCAGTCACATGTGCAGTTATGAAACATTCTCATCTTTATCTGTTTAGGGTCTCTGTACTAGTAAGGAGAGTAAAAAGGGCAATGCATTAGTTTCCTAGGGCTGCTTTAACAAATTGCTGCAAACTATGTTGCTTATGGAGTTCTGTGTGGCTTAAGGATTAAGGTTAATATGGTCTGCTGCTAACCAAAAGATTGGAAGTTCTAGTCTACTCAGAGGCACCTCAGAAGACAGGCCATATGATCTACTTCCAAGAATCAGCCACTGAAAATCCTATGTTGCAGTTCTATTCCGAACATATAGGGTTACCATGAGGCAGAATTGACTCAACGGCAATTTTTTTTTTTTAACGTAGATTAAAACAACTGATATTTATTGTTTCACAGTTCTAGAAGCTGGCAGTCCAAATTCAGGGAGACAGCAGAACCATCTCCTCTCCAAAGGCTATAGGGGAAGACCTTTCCTTGTCTCTCCCAGCTTCTGGTAGCCCCAGATGTTCCTTTACTTGAGGTACCACAACTTCAATCTGTCTCTATCTTCACGTGGCAGTCTTCTCTCTTCGTGTGGCATTCACTGTGCGTCAGTCCATGTCTATGTGTTTTCTCCTTTTTTTATAAGGACACTAGATCATATTGGATTAGGGTCCACCCTACTTCAGTATGACCTCATGTTAATTTAATTGTATCTGCAAAGACCTTATTTTAAAACAAGGCCACATTCACAGGAAATAGGGGTTAAAACTTCAACACCTTTTTGCCGGGGAGAGGTGGGGACACGGTTCTACCCATAACAAGCAATAATACCATTTAGGAATATAATGATTGAGACTTTACAAAATGCTTTAATTTATATTTCATTTGAACTTCTCAACAGTGCAGATGGTATTACCAGAACTCACAGGTTGCCAGATAGAAGAGTAAAGTGTTAATGGCAAGGTCTGAGTCCACTTGAAGGTGTAAGTAGAGCTGTATTTATGGCAACTGATAAGAAAAGAAATCCTTTTTGAGAGTTTGTGGGTGGTTGGAAGAGGGGAGTCTTCCACTATTGCTCTTTAGAGAACTGGTTGTCATGTACTTCTGTGATGGCTCCTCGAATGTTTCCCTCCCATGGGACAGTGAACCCTCATATAAAGGGCAGTGTATTGGACCCCTACTATAGGGGTTGGAGATGCTATAAATCTGAAATTTGAAACCAGCCAATAACCAATGGACCTGGCTTGAAAATAAATTCTGTCATTGTCTGAAATATCCTAGACTGTATTTGGAGCCTCATGTAGTCGGTAGGTGGTACAAATGGTTAACACACTCAGCTGCTAACCAGAAGATTGGGAATTTGAGTCCACCCAGAGGTGCCTTGAAAGGAAGGTCTGGTGCTCTACTTCTGAAAAACTAGCCGTTGCAAACGCTATGGAACATGGTTCTTCTCTGACAAACATGGAGTTGCCATGAGTTGGAGTCTACTTGATGGCAATTTGTTTTTTCTTTTTTTTTTTAGTAAGTAAATAATGCAGTTCTAAATATCTGAAGGTGATTTTTACAACCAGTAATTTATTTTCCGAAATGGCATGATTATTACAGGAGCATATTAGAAAGATAAGTGGAAAAGAATAGGTCTAGTTTCTGCATAGAACCCAAGAGGTAGTGATGCCTGTTTCCTTCATTTCTATACTAAAAAATAATGATTTTGAACAAAATAAGGGGTAAAAATGTGCACAAAGCCAAAGTCATAATGTATGAGTCAAAGCCATAATGTATGACAGGGTTGATATGCATTTAAGAAATCACTGAATGTTCTAGTTCAGAACTTCAGAAATGGCAAACACTTAGCATTACTAATTTCCTATCCACAGTAGACATTGCTAACCAATTATAATCTTTCTTGTTAAGGTTAGACACAGTGACAGAAACTTTTCAACAGAACTGTTTTACTCCATCATGGCTGGTATTTAAGATGAGATTCCTAACCCAGTTCAGCTCTTTAATTTTTCAGGTTAGGTTGTTGAATCTCAGGACAAAGTGACTTAATGATAACAGAATCAGTTGAAAGAAGAGTCAGGACTATAACTTGGGCCTTTGACATCCCAATCAAGCAGTCTTATTAGATTTCAAAACTGGGATAAATGCTAGAACTTTAAGGTTATGGTGAAAACTTAATTTTTTTGTGAGTTTATGTTCCCTTCCAGATGCCAGACCCTCATCCAAAAATTTGCAAATTATTTCAAACTCAAATTTTTTCCACTTGGAAATAGAAAATATGCTCCCATTCTAAAACAAACAACCCAAAATAAAGAAAAAAACAGCCCAAATCTTTAAACTCTTTTCTGAACCGTGTCTTCCTAGAGCCACTTTTCTATCTCTATTGTTCCTTCTCACCATACTTCTTTGAAGTGAATAAATTCACTTTTTCCATTTTTCTTTTATTCTAGTTCAGAAGTTCCAGTTCAGAAGCTCAGAAACGGTAAACACTTAACTCTACCATTTTCTTGCCTGTAGCAGACATCGTTAATCTGTTACAACCTTCTTTGTTGCTAAGGTTAGACACAGCTACAGGAACGCCTTCAACACAGCATGCCAAGATGCCTCTGTCACTCCATCACACCTGGTATTTAAGGTGCCATTCCTAATCCAGCTCAGCTCTCTACTTTTTTAGGTAAGGTTATTGACTCTCAGGACAAAGTGACTTCAAAGCCACACCATCAATCTGAAGAAGAGCAGGACTATAACTTGGGTCTTTGATTCCTTAATCAACTAATCTTTCTATTATACCGTATTAGAATTCAGTATGTATTTATTCAAAAATAAATGCAAGGGTTTTAAGATTATAGTAAGAAACTACCTTCAGGATGTGTGTGTGTGTGGGTGTGATCACTATGGATCAAAAGTTCTTTCTCAGATGCCAGACCCTAGACTCAGAATTTACACATTTTCTAAACTTAATTTTTTTTCCATTTTGAGATTGAGAAATTGCTCGCATTCTAAAATAACCAAAAATAAAAAACCAAAAACTTCAAATCCTATCCTGAAGCATGTTTTCTCTAAACCACTCACCTACCCTATTTTTCCTTCTCACCATGCTTCTTTGAAGTGAATAGACTCACTTCCTCTTTCTTCATTTTTCGTTTATTCTTCAGTCTTCTGCAATTTGTCTTCTGACCCCAATGTTCCATTGAAATAGCTGCTGAACAGATCACTAGCGACCTACTTGCAGATCCAATGGCCTGTTTGCTATTCCCATTTTATGGACTCACTCTTTGATTATTTTAACCATCATCAGTTCATCCCTTGCCAATACATTGTCTTGATTGTGGTTGTACCTCAAGGTCCCTGAGTGGCAAAAATGGTTTGCACTTGACCACTAACATAAAGGTTGGATGTTTGAACACACCCAGTGTCTCCACAAATGAAAAGCCTGTTGATCTGCTTCTATAAAGATTACAACAAAGGAAACTCCATGGAGCAGTTCTACTCTGTAACACATGGGATTGATATGAGTTGGAATCAACTCCATGGCAATGGGTTTGGTTTGGTGCTTGTACCTCACTTCATCTCAGGCACCCTTCCTTCTCATCAGCATTTGTCTTTGGCTCATAGTCTTCCTTTTCCTATATACTACCCCTTGTTGTTAGGTGTAGTCTAGTCATTTCCAACTCATAGCGACCCTATGTATAACAGAACAAAACACTGCCTGATTCTGCACCATCTTCACAATTGTTGCTATGTTAAAGCCTATTGTTGCAGTCACTGTGTCAGTCCATCTTGTCCAGGGACTTCTACTTTTTTGTGGATCCTCTACCTTGCCAAGCATAGCATAATTCTCTAGGGACTGGCCCCTCCTCATAGCATGTACAAGGCAAGTGAGATGAAGTCTCACTATCCTCGATTCCAAGTAGCACTTGGGCTGTACTTTTTCCAAGACAGATTTGTTCATTCTTTTGGCAGTCCATGGCATATTCAATATTCTTCACCAAAGCCATAATTCAGAGGCATCAATTCTTCTTCCATATTCCTTATTCATTGTCCAGCTTTTGCATGTATATAAGCTGATTGAAAATGCCATAGCCTAGGTCAGGTACACCTTAGTCTTCAAAATGACATCTTTGCTTTTTAGTACTTTAAAGAGGCCTTTTGCAGCAGATTTGTCCAATGCAATACATCCTTTGATTTCTTGAGTGCTGTTTCTGTGGGCATTGATTGTGGGTCCAAGTAAAATAAAATCCTTGGCAACGTCAATCTTTTCTATGTTTATCGTGATGTTGCTTACTGGCGCAGTTGTGAGGATTTTTGTTTCCATTACGTTGAGGTACAACCCATATTAAAGGCTGCAGTCTTTGATCTTCATCAGTAAGTGCTTCAAGTTCTCTTTGCTTTCACAAGCATAGTTATGCCGTCTGCATATTGCAGGCTGTTAATGAGTCTTCCTCCAATCTTGATGCTGCATTCTTCTTCATATAGTCTGGTTTCTTGGATTATTTGCTCAGCCCTCAGATTGAATAAGTATGGTGAAAAGATACAACCCTTATACTCACCTTTCCTGATTTTAAACCACACAGTATTTTTGTGTCCTGTGAAATGGACTGCTTGTAGGTATATGTACAGGTTCCTCATGAGCACAAATAAGTGTTCTGGAATTCCCATTCTTTGCAATGTTAGCCATAATTTTTTATGATCCACACATTTGAACAACTTGGAAGAGTCAATAAAAAACAGGTACACATCTTTCTGGTATTTTCTGCTTTCAGACAAGATTCATCTAACACCAGCAACGATATCCCTCACTCCACATCCTCTTCTGAATCTGGCTTGGATTTCTGGCAGTTCCCTGTTGATGTATTGCTGCAGTCATTTTTTAATTATCCTGAGCAAAATTTTACTTTTATGTGATATTAATGATATTGTTTGATAATTTCTGCATTCTGTTGGACCACCTTTTTTTGGCATAGACAAGTGGTCTCTTCCAGCACTGTATCCATTTGTCGAAACATTGCAACAGGTATTCCGTCAGTTCTTGAAGACTTGTTTTTTGGCAATGACTTCAGTGCAGCTTGGACTTTTTCAATACCATCAGTTATTGATCATGTGTTACCTCCTGACCAATTCTTTCCGGTACAGTGACTCTGTATATTCCTTCCAATTTCTTTGATGTTTCCTGAGCCCTTCAATATTTTGCCCATAAGATCCTTCAATATTGCAACTCAAGGCTTCAGTTTTTCTTCAATGCTTTCAGCTTGAGAAATGCTGAGCGTGTTCTTCCCTTTCGGTTTTCTAATTTCTGGTCTTTTCACATTTCATTATAATACTTTGCCTTCTCAAGCTGCCCTTTGAAATCTTCTGTTCAGGTCTTTTACTTCATCATTTCTTCCATTTGCTTTAGCTACTGTATGTTCAAGAGCAAGTTTCGAGTCTCTTCTGACATCCCTTTTGGTCTTTTTTTTCTTTCCTGTAATTTTAATGGCCTTTTGCTTTCTCGATGTATAATGTCCTTGATGTCATCCCACAACTCGTCTGGTCTTCAGTCATTAGTGTCCATTGAGTCAAATCTATTCTTCAGATGGTTTCTAAATTCAGGTGTCATATACTTAAGGTTATAGTTTGGCTCTTGTGGATTTGTTTTAATTTTCTTCAGCTTCAGCTCGAACTTGCATATGAACAATTGATGGTCCATTCCACTGCCATTCCTGGTCTTGTTCTGACTGATGATATGATGATTCTCCATCATCTTTTTCCACAGATGTAGTCAATTTGATTCCTGTGTATTGCAACTGTTGAGTTCCATGTGTAAAGTTGTCATTTATGTTGTTGAAAAAAATGTTTCCAATGAATTAGTCATTGATCTTGCAAAATTTTATCATGTGATCTCTGGTGTCGTTTCTACAACTAAGACCATATTTTCCAACTACCTATCCTTCTTCTTTGTTTCCAACTTTCAAATTCCCATCACCAGTAATTATCAGTGCATCTTGATTGCATGTTTGATCAATTTCAGACTGCAGAAGTTGGTAAAAAGTCTTCAATTTCTTCAACTTTGGCATTAGTGGTTGGTGCATAAATCTGAATAAAAGTTGTATTAACCAGTCTTCCTTGTAGGTGGACGGATATTAGTGGATCACTAACAGAATTGTAGTTCAGGATAGATCTTGAAATGTTCTTTTCCATGATAAATGCACTGCCAATTCTCTTTAATTCATTGTTCTTGGCATATTATTAAACATTACTCATAGGCAATAGTTATTTACTATCATGACTTTAATGTCCATCTGTGTTGTGATGAGTCTCAAACCCATGTCTCCTACCACAACTTCTCTTCTGAGTTTCAGTTTCATGTATCTTAGGGTTTTCTGTGTTGGTACATTTGGTTGTTCCCTGGGCATAGGAAACTCATCCCATCCCAGTTTGAATACTTAACTTCTTCTCCAAACCCAAGTCTGCTCCAGTATCTCAATATCTTCATAGCACCACCATCTATATTTTTACCTGAGCCAAAATTCAGAGAATAATCCTACATTCCTCTGTGTCCACACCTTCCCACTTTCAACCTCTATGATTCACTGATTTAATCTGGAAGTCCTCCCTTTCACTCCAGACCTGCAGCCACTGCCTTAGTTCAGGTCTGTATCACCTGATGCCTGGATGATTGCAATAGTGAGTTCTCTGGTCCTATGTCCAGTGCTGCTGCCCTTAAATCCTTCCTTAACACTAAGCCAGGGTGGTCCCTCTCGCATCAATTCTTGCCTTTAAAACTTTATACTATCTCCCCTTTGCTTTAAAGTCCATGCTCCTCAACATGACCTCTATGTCTGTGCATTACCTTTTCTTCAGTTTTCCTTCCATTATTCTCTGTTTTTACTTTATGTACTAAACACACCACCAACAGCCCACCCCTGGAGCACACCCTCCCCATCCACATCAACCACCTTCCTATAGCCTTTCTGTCAAATGTATTTTTTTTTGCTTTGCTGTGATATACTAAGTCTCAAATATGTTATATGTGATAATTTGAACATAACTGCCTGCCTAAGACCTTGAACACTCTCTGTGCAGGCAGATCTATGTAAATCACCTAAGCTACTTGGGTGTTCCATCATCACAGTATTTGGAATCCCCTTATTGATAAGGGAAGCAGGAGATGAGTTACAAGCAAACCACTTAGGTTGAGCCACTGGCTAACTAGACCCTAAACTCCACATTTTTTCCTCTGAGGGATCTCCAGAGCCCAGGGTGTGGGTCTAGAGGAAGCAGCCAGGACATCCTGAGTGGAGGCCCTGACTTTTGGACTGAAGATCTGGCAGTCCAGTCCCAAGCTCAACTTGAGTAATTCCCACCCTGACTGGCTGCTTGGCAATGTCCTAGTAAATTACGCATCACGTGAATTCCAAAATCAACGTTCTCTGATTCATTTCTTCCAGACATCTATGCCGTGGGCATTGGGGAATCTTTAAGATGCAGTGGCAGCTGCTGTAGAAGCCAGATCTCGCCATAGGGGGCAATGGGACCCTGGAACAGCCTTGAGTAAGACTTCTAATGGTCCAGAATTCCTTCCTATCTATCTTCACCTGGACATCTCTAAATGGACCTATAAAGCCTCTCTACTCAAGTGTGACCCATGGACTCACAACAGTGGCACAGCCTGGGATCTTGTAAGAAACATAAAATCTCAGGCCCCAACTCAGACCTATTAAATCAGAATCTACATTTTAACAATAGCCCCCATGGATTTGTACGCGCACTAAATTCTGAGGAGCATTGTTTTAGAACACACGTAATATATCGGTTTCTTTAGTAGGCTTTGAACCTCTAGGTTGTACAAACTCCCTTATCTAACCTCCCTATAGTACCTTGTTGATAATTCTTTCTGAACCCATACTATTTGCAAATAACCCATTTATTATTTGCTTCTACCTCTGGATAGTCTTTGTCCAGTAGAAATATAATACAAGCCACAAATGCAAATCACTTACATAATTCTTAACTTTCTAGTTTAGCAACATTCAAAAAAGTAAAAGGAAGCAGGTAAAATTAATTTTAATCATTTTAATTTAATATACCCAAAATACCTTTTCAAGTTGTAATAACCATAAAAAATTGAGATATTTACATTCTCTTTTCATATACCAAGTCTCCAAAATCTAGCGAGTGTGTTATGCTTTAGCACAACTCAGTTTGAACTAGCCACCTTTCAAGGTGGTCAGTCAGCCACCTGTGGCTAGCAGCTACCATTTGGGACAGTATAGATCTATATCTAAGGTCTTTAGTGGTAGAGACCAAGTTTTTATTATTGTTTAACTCTAATGTTGAACACGGTTGCTTGGTATGTAATATGGACTCAACAGACCCATCAATTCACTCATTTATTCATTAAACAAATATCAAGTGCCTACTATGTACCAGACACACTTACCTGGCATAGGCACTAGGGATGCAACTGTGAATTAGGCAAAGGACTTGTCTTCATGGAACTTACAGTCTAGGGTGAGAAAGATTATAAACACCTACACAAAATAAATACTTAACATATTGGGTAGAAGTGAGTGCTGTGAACTAAATACAGAGCAGAGGGCTAGAGCAGGTTACCTTGAGGAGTGAACTAAATAAACACCTACACAAAATAAATACTTAACATATTGGGTAGAAGTGAGTGCTGTGAACTAAATACAGAGCAGAGGGCTAGAGCAGGTTACACTGGAGCAGAGATTTGAATGCAGTAAGGAGCAAACCCCAAAAATACCTGGGAGAAGCATTCCCATCAGGGAGACAGTGAAGGCAAAGGCTCTGGAGAAGGCACGTACTTGATATGTTCCAGGAAGAGAAAGAAGAGCAATGAGCTGAAGTAAAGTAAGTGTAGAGAAGAAGGGCAGGAAATGAGGTGAGCTAAAGATCCAGGAGAGTCCTTGAGTGGTGCAAACAGTTGGCTACTAACCAAAATGTTCAAGGTTCAAGTCCACCCAGAGGTGCCTCTGAACAAAGGTCTGACAATCTACATCTGAAAAATTGTTATAGTTGTTAGGTATTGTCATGGATTGAATTGTATCCCCCCCAAATATGTGTCAACTTGGTTAGGCCATGATTCCCGGTATTGTGCAGTTGTCCTCCATTTTGTGATTTTCCTAAGTGTTAAAAATCGTAATCTCTGCCTGTGGTTAAAGAGAATTAGGGTGGGATGTAACACCCTTGCTCAGGTCACATCCCTTGATCCAATGTAAAGGGAGTTTCCCCGTGGTGTGGTCTGAATCACCTTTTATCTTATAAGAGGTAAAAGGAAAGGAAAACTAGCAGAGAATATGGTACCCCAAACTACCAAGAAAGTAGTGCAGGGAGCAGAGTGCATCTGAGGTTCCTGCGTGGAGAAGCTCCTAGTCCAGGGGAAGATTGATGGCAAGGACCTTCCTCCAGAGCCAATGGAGGCAGAAAGCCTTCCCCTGGAGCTGACACCCTGAATTTGAGCTTTTACCCTACTAGACTGTGAGAAAATAAATTTCTCTTTGTTAAAGCCATCCACTTGTGGTATTTCTGTTATACCAGCACTAGATGACTAAGACAGGTACCCCGGAGTTAGTTCCTACTCATAGCGACCCTATATATAAAACTTTACCCAGTCCTTCGCCATCTTCACAATTGTTGCTATGTTTGAGCCCATTGTTGCAGCCACTATGTTGATGCATCTCATTGAGTGTCTTCCTGTTTTTCACTGACCCTCTGCTTTACCAAGCATGATGTCCTTCTCTGGGGACTGGTCCCTCCTGATAACATGTCCAAAATATGTGAGATGATGAAGTTTCACCATCCTTGCTTCTGGGAAGAGCATTCTGGCTGTACTTCTTCCAAGACAGACGTGTTCATTCTTCTGGCAGTCCATTCAATATCCTTTGCCAACACCATAATTCAAATGCATTAGTTCTTCTTTGGGCTTCTTTACTCATTACTCATCTTTTGCATGCATATGAGGAGATTGAAAACACCACGGCTTGGATATTTCCAAAAAATTAGTCATTGAAAACTCTGTGGATCACAGTTCTACTCTGACACATGTAAGTTTGCCATGAGTTGGAATCAATTCAGCAACTTGTTTAAGGACAGAGGGGCCAGGTTATGTTGAGATTTGTTGGTCATGGTAAGAGAGTTGGATTTTGTATAGTGTGTGATGTGAAGTGAAGTCATTGCAGGATTTTGAGTAAGGTGTGACATGAGCTGATGTTGGTTGTAAAAGGCTCTTGGAGAATAGACTTTGGAGGGGCAGGAGTGAAGCAGAGACACTAGTTGAACTGAACCCAAGTCAGATTGCACGCAATCACTTCCTTTACATGGGTACAGCTGAGGCTTGTCTTGGTTTGTGCAGGGATTTTGCTTAGAGGTAGGTATACAACCATTTCCTGGGGTGCTTTTATACAATTCACTGACACATGCCTCTGCAGTGTATGGTGTCTGCGCTCTGTGTGAGGCAGCCTTCAACAGGTATTTTACCTGCTCCTCAAACTTCTGACGTCTCATTGTTGTGCTTACTGACTGATATGCCACACTGTGTAATTTATGGCTGGGTAAGCCTAACTGCCATGCATTTTTCATCCTTTTAAAATTAAAAACAAATGTATACATATATATACCTCTTGTTATTTTACGAGGCTTTCCTGCTCTACAAAGTGTCAATTTGACAGCTCCTTGGAAACTCTATGGGGCAGTTCTACTCTGTCCTATAGGGTCACTATGAGTCGGAATCGACTTGACGGCAATGGGTGGGTGTTTCTCCCAGTACCAGGAGCCTGGGTAGTGTTAGGAAGATTTCTCTAGGGGCTGATAAAATTATTTGCCTGGTGTTACCTGCCTGAAACAGAAGCCTAGTGCCTTCTGTCGCCAGGCAAAACACTTCCAACACTCTACATGAACACAGAGCTCCATCCTTTGGAATGAAATTTAAAATTGTGTCTGCTGTAAGGTGTTTGGAATTTAGCCTAATTGTCAAATGGATCTAATGTCAATTGTTGCAAAATTATGAAGTCAGTGAACTTTGTCTTTGGTGCCCCCAGATAACTTCTACTGCTGCTGCTGCTACTGCTCCTACTACTTTCTTCTGATAAAATTAACTAACTGCTGCCACCACCACCACCACAACTCACTTTTACTCATCCAGGCATAGTACACCCACTATGGCATTTAATCCTCTCGATAACTTTATGAAATAGGTGCTGTTACCCCTGTTTTGTTGCTAGGTGCTATCAAGTCTGTTCTGACTTATCACCATTGTACGAACAACAGAATGAAACACAGCCCAGTCATGTGCCATCTTCCCAATAATTGCTATGTTTGAGCCCATTGTTGCAGTCCTCGGATCAACCCATTTCATTGAGGGTCTTCCTCTTTTTCGCTAATTCTTTACCTAGCATGATATCTTTTTCCAGGGATTGGTCCCTCCTGATAACATGTCCAAAGTAAGCGAGACAAAGTCTTGTCATTCTCACTTCTAGCTGTGCTTTCAAGACAGATTTGTTCATTCTCCTGGAAGTTGATGGTATATATTCAATATTCTTTGCCAACGCCATAATTCAGATGCATAAATTGTTCTTTGGTCTTCCTTATTCATTGGCCATCTTTAGCATGTATATGAGGTGATTGAAAATACTGTGGCATACTTCATGAACACCTTAGTCCTTGAGGTGGCATCTTTGCTTTTTAATACTTTGAATAGGTTTTTGCAGCAGGTTTATGAATGCAATATGTCCTTCGATTTTTTGACTGTTGCTTCCATGGGCATTGATTATGGATCCAAGTAAAATGAAATCCTTGACAACTTCAGTCTTTTCTGTTTATCATGATATTGTCTGTTGGTCCATTTGTGAGGATTTTGGAGCCCTGGTGGCCCAGTGGTTAAGAGTTCAGTTGCTAATCAAAAGGTAAAAATAGGCAGCTCTAATTCAGCAGCCGATCCTTGGAAACCCTATGGGGGCAGTTCTACTCTGTCCTGTAGGGTCGCTATGAGTCTGAATCTACTCCATGGCAACGGGTTTGGTTTCGGTATAGAGGAGGATTTTGGTTTTCTTTCTGTGGAGGTGTAATCCATACTGAAGTTTGCAGTCTTTGATCTTTGTCAGTAAGTACTTCAAGACCTCTCATCACTCTCAGTAACTAAAGTTGTGATCTGTATATCACAGATTATTAATGAATCTTCCTCCAGCCCTGATGCTGAGTTCTGCTTCATATAGTCCAGCTTCTTGGATTATTTGCTCAGCATACAGATTGCATAAGTATGGTGAAAGGATACACACATCTTTCCTGATTTTAAGTGACCCAGTATCCCCTTGTTCTGTTGGAAAACCTGTCTCTAAGTCTATGTACAGTTTCTGCATGAGCACAATTAAATATCCTGAAATTCCTGTTCTTCACAATGTTATACATAATTTGTTATGATCCACACAGTTGAATGCTTTTCCATAGTCAGTAAAACACAGGTAAACATCTTTCTGGTATTTTCTGCTTTTAGCCAAGATCCATGTGACATCAGCAATGATATCCCTCGATCCTCACTGTCTGCTAAGTCCAGCTTGACTTTCTGGCAGTTCTCTGTTGATATGCTACTGCATACTACCCAAGTAAAATTTTGCTGAAGATAATTCAAAAAAGGTTGCAGTAGTACATTGACAGGGAACTGCCAGAGATTCAAGCCAGATTCAGAAGAGGACATGGAATGAGAGATATCATTGCTGATGTCCGATGTGTCTTGGCCCAAAGTAGGGAATATCAGAAAGATGTTTACCTGTGTTCATTGATTATGCAAAGGCGTGTGACTGTGTGAATCATAACAAATTACAGATAACACTGTGAAGAATGGGAATTCCACACCACTTATTTTTCCTCATGAGGGACCTGTACATAGATCAAAAGGTGGTTGTTCCAACAGAACAAGGGGATACTGTATGGCTTAAAACTAGGAAAGTTGTTCTTTAGGGTTGTCTCCTTTCACCCTACTTCTTCGATCTGTATGCTGAGCAAAATATCCAAGAAATCAGACTATTTGAAGAAGAATGTGGCATCAAGATTGGAGGAAGGCTCATTAACAACCTGAGATATGCAGATGACACAACCTTGCTTGCTGAAAGCAAAGAGGACTTGAAGCACTTACTAAGATCAAAGACTGCAGCATTTAGTATGGATTACACGTACATTACAAGAAAACCAAAATCCTCATTTTGGCCTAATAAGCAACATCATAATAAACGGAGAAAAGATTGAGGTTGTCAAGGATTTCATTTTACTTGAATCCGCAATTAATGCCCGTGGAAGCATCAGTCAAGAAATCAGATGATGTATTGCATTGGACAAATCTCCCGCAAAAGACCTCTTTTAATGTTGAAATCAAAGATGTCACTTTGAAGGGTAAGGTGCTCCTGACCCAAGCCATGGTATTTTCAATTGCCTCGTATACATGTAATTCTAGACAACGAATAAGGAAGACTGAAGAAGACTTGATGCCTTTGAATTATGGCATTGGCAAACAGCATTGAATATACCATGGACTGCCAGAAGAGCAAACAAATCTGTCTTGGAAGAAGTGCAGCCAGAATGCTCCTTAGAAGTGAAATGGTGAGATTGGTTATCAGGAGGGCCCAGTCCTTGGAGAAGAACATCATGCTTGGTAAATAGAGGGTCGGCGAAAAAGAGGAAGACCCTCAATGAGATGGATTGGCACAGTGTCTGCAACAATGGGCTTATACATAGCAAAGGTTGTAAGAATGACACAGGACTGGGCAGTGTATTATTCTGTCATACGTGGGGTAAGTATGAGCTGAAACTGACTCCATGATACTAACAACAACACAGGGCTGCACTCACCAAAGGTGGGCCAATCGAGTCCTTTCCATTGGAAATATGGAACATTAAACTGAGAGAACTTTTGAGAGAAAGTTTATTGTTTTTTCTAGCTGAGGTCTTTGAAGCCACAGTGGCTTTTTTCTTTTTGGAGGCTGCCTGTTTCTATATTTCTTGGAATCTGTGCAATAGTCCCCCAACCCCAAACCCTTCAAAATTTTATTTTTGTTTAGTTTGCTTTTTTTTAAGGGAGACAGATTTGGTTTCTATTACATAGGACCAAAATAATTGTAACAATACACTTTTGCCTGTCATGGCCCCATTCTTTATCTACCCAGATGGCCAATATACAGTTACTTGGTTATTATTTTCTTCTCATGGAGTTGGTATATGAGATGCTAAATCACAAACTCCCCCGCACTTCAGTTTGTCGTACTGTGGGGGCTTGTGTGTTGCTGTGTGCTGGGAGCTATGCCACTGGTATTTAAATACCAGCAGGATCACCCATGGCAAACAGTTTTCAGCTGGGCTTCCAGACTAGGAAGAAAGACCTGGCAGTCTACTTCTGAAAAGAAGTAGCAAGTGAGAACTTTATGAATAGCAGTGAAACATTGTCAGATATAGTACCAGAAGATGAGCCCTTCAGGTTGGAAGGCACTCAAAACACAACTGGGGAAGAGCTGCCGCCTCAAAGTAGAGTCGACCTTAATGACATGGATGGAGTCAAGCTTTTGGGACCTTCATTTACTGATGTGGCATGAATCGAAATGAGAAGAAACAGCTGCAAACATCCATTAATAATGGAAACTTGGAATGCACCAAGTATGAATCTACAAAAATTGGAAATTTTCAAAACTGAAACAGAATGCATAAACATCAACATCCTAGGCATTACTGAGCTGAAATAGACCGGTATTGGTATTTTTAATTGGACAATCATATGGTCTACTATGCTGGGAATGAATACTTGAAGAAGAATGGCATTGCATTCATCATCAAAAAAGAACATTTCAAGATCTACCCGGAAGTACAACACTGTCAGTGATAGGAAAATATCCACAGGCCTACGAGGAAGACCAGTTATAACGAGTATTATTAAAATTTACTCACCAACCACTAAGGCCAAAGATGAAGAAATTGAAGATTTTTACAAACTTCTGCAGTCTGAAATTGATCAAACATGCAATCAGAATGCACTGATTACTACTGGTGATTGGAGTGTGAAAATTGGAAACTAAGATACAAGAATGGTAGTTGGAATATAAGGTTTTGGTGGTAGAAACAATGCCGGGGATCGCATGATTAAATTTTGCAAGATCAACAACTTCTTCATCGCAAATACCTTTTTCACCAACATAAATGGTGACTATACACATCGACCTCACCAAATGGAATACACAGGAATCAAATCGACTACATCTGTGGAAAGAGACAGTGGAAAAGCTCAATATCATCAGTCAGAACAAGGAAGGGGCAGACCGTGGATCAGACCATCAATTACTCATATGCAAGTTCAAACTGAAATTGAAAAAAAATAGAACAAGTCCAAGGGAGCCAAAGTATGACCTTGAGTATATACCAAGTGAATTTAGAGACCATCTCAAAAATAGATTTGACCCATTGAACACTAATGACTGAAGACCAGATTTGTGGAACGACAATCCAGGGCATCATAAATGAAGAAAACAAGAGATCGTTAAAAAGACAGGAGAGAAAAAAAAAAAAGACCAAAATGGATGTCAGAAGAGACTCTGAAATGTGCTCGTGAGTGTTGAGTAGCTAAAGCAAAGGGAAAAAATGATGAAGTAAAAGAGCTGAACAGAAGATTTCAAAGGGCAGCTAGAGAAGACAAAGTATTATGATGACATGTGCAGAGACCTGGAGATAGAAAACCAAAAGGGAAGAACATGCTCAGCATTTCTTTTCTTTCTTTATAATTTTTATTGTGCTTTAAGTGAAAGTTTACAAATCAAGTCAGTCTCTCACACAAAAACTTATATACACCTTGCTACGTACTCCCAATTACTCTTCCCCTAATGAGACTCTGTCCCTCCATTCTCTCTTTTCATGTCCATTTCACCAGCTTCTAACCCCCTCTACCCTCTCATCTTCCCTCCAGGCAGGAGATACCAACATAGTCTCAAGTGTCCACCTGATCCAAGAAGCTCACTCCTCACCAGCATCCCTCTCCAACCCATTGTCCAGTCCAATCCATGTCTGAAGAGTTGGCTTCGGGAATGGTCCCTGTCCTGGGCCAACAGAAGGTCTGGGGGCCATGACCACTGGGGTCCGTCCAGTCTCAGTCAGACCATTAAGTCTGGTCTTTTGAGAATTTGGGGTCTGCATCCCACTGCTCTCCTGCTCCCTCAGTGGTTCTCTGTTGTATTTTCTGTCAGGCCAGTCTGGGCACCATCTAGTTCTTCTGGTCTCGGGATGACGTAGTCTCTGGTTCATGTGGCCCTTTCTGTCTCTTGGGGTCGTAATTGTCTTGTGTCCTTCGTGTTCTTCATTCTCCTTTGATCCAGGTGGGTTGAGACTCATTGATGCATCTTAGATGGCCGCTTGCTAGTGTTTAAGACCCCAGATGCCACTCTTCAAAGTGGGATGCAGGATGCTTTCTTAATAGATTTATTATGCCAATTGACTTAGATGTCCCCTGAAACCATGGTCCCCAAATTCCTGCCCCTGCTATGCTGACTTCAAAGCATTCAGTTTATTCAGGAAACTTCTTTGCTTTCGGTTTAGTCCAGTTGTACTGACCATCCCTCATGCTCAGCATTTCTAAAGCTGAAATAGCTGAAGAAAAAATTCAACCCTGGAGTTGCAATACTGAAAGATTCTATGGGGAAAATATTAAATGATGCAGGAAGCATCAAAAGAAGACTGAAGAAATACACACAGTCATTATACCAAAAAGAATTTGTAGACATTCAACCGTTTCAGGAGGTAACATATGATCAAGGAACTGACGGTACCAAAGGCATTGGTGAAAAACAAGACTCCAGGAATTGACAGAATACTGACTGAGATGTTTCAATAAATGGATGCAGCGCTGAAAGTGCTCACTCATCTATGCCAAGAAATTTGGAAGACAGCTACCTGGCCAACTGACTGGAAGAGATCCATATTTATGCCTACTCCCAAGAAAGGTGACCCAGCCGAATGTGGAAATTATCCAACAATATCATTAATATCACATGCAAGCAAAATTTTGCTGAAAATCATTCCAAAGCAGCTGCAGCAGTATATCGACAGGGAACTGCCAGAAATTTAAGCCAGAATTAGAAGAGGACGTAAAACCAAGGATATCATTGCTGATGTCGGATGGATTCTGGCTGAGAGCAGAGAGTACTGGAAATACGTTTACCTGTGTTTTTTTTTTTTTTTTTGACTATGTGGATCATACCAAATTATGGATATCATTGCAGAGAATGGGAATTCCAGGATACCTAATTGTGCTCATGAGGAATCTGTACATGAATCAAGAGGCAATTGTTTGAAAGGACAAGGAGATACTGCATGGTTTAAAGCCAGGAATAGTGTGTTTCAGGGTTGTATCATTTCACTATACCTATTCAATCTGTATGCTGAGCAAATACTCTGAGAAGCTGGACTATATGAAGAACAAAGGGCATCAGGATTTGAGGAAGACTCATAAACAACCTGCGTTATGCAGATGACACAACTTTGCTTGCTGAAGGTGAAGTGTTGACGAGCAAGGATGTCACCTTGAAGACTAAGGTGCTCCTGGCTCAGGCCATGGTGTTTTCAATCACCTCATATGCATGTGAAAGGTGGACAATGAACGTGGAAGACTGAGGGAGAATTGATGCCTTTGAATTGTGGTGTTGGCAAAGAATACTGAATATACCATGGACCGCCAAAAGAATGAACATGTCTGTCTTGGAAGAAATACAACCAGGATACTCCTTAGAAGCAAGGATGGCGAAGCTATGTATCACATACTTTGGATGTTATCAAGAGGGATCAGTTCTTGGAGAAGGACTTCATGCTTGGTAAAGCAGACAGTCAGCAAAAAATAGGAGGACCCTCAGTGAGATGGACTGACAGAGTGGCTGCAACAATGGGTTCAAACACAGCAACAATTGTGAGGGTGCTGCAAGACTGAACAGTGTTTCGTTCTGTTTTGCATAGGGTCACTATGAGTTGGAATTGACTCAACAGCACCTAATAACAACAACAAATAAACTTCCCCCAGAAAGCTCAAGAATAACATTATTTTTTCTTTATATAAGTATTTTTTTCAAATATAAAATAAGGATTGTTCCAAAAAAGGCTTTTACTCTTCCCTATTTAGGCCATAGACAATTTAAGAACAACAAAAGTAAAATACAGAGCACATTAGAATACTCATATGCTTATACAGTTACTATTTCTTTGTAACTGCCCATAATATTTTTCCCTCTGGTAACCCACTATCTGGAGAACTTCAGGATAACAGCCATTCCTTCACTTAGGAATGGACTAGTGGATAACTCAGGCCTCAGGTTTGTGAGTTTTGGCTACAACAGGTTTGAAATGCCCCGACACTTCTTTTCAAAGATCCACTGGATACAGAGAAAAGACCCTCAAAAACTTTGGTTCCAATGAAAGCAAAATATCTTTAAAATTCAATTTGTCATTGGATGTCTTAGGTTCAATTGTGACTTAAGTTTTACTCTGGTTGGGCTGAACCAAAACTTTTGAGTTCATGGTTAGAGCCCTTCTGTCAGAAGTATTGGTCCTCATGTTGCCACCTTTCTAACAGACTTTATTAAATCATTTAGTGTCCAGTGGGCACCAGGCATTGTGCTAATTGCTAGAGGTACAAATACGAATAAGTAGTCTGTTGACAAAGCTTTTACAACTTCTCCCTATTATATGGTAGAGTGAACTCTGCCGCACATTTTGCAGGAATGGTATTATCTCTTCCAATCATTCCTTTTTTGATCTCTATAGCTCAGTCTGTACGTCCGTCTGTTCGTCCATCCATCCGTCCATCTACCCCCCTGTCCATCCATCCATCCACCCACCCGTCCATCCATCCATCCACCCACCCGTCCATCCATCCATCCACCCACCTGTCCATCCATCCATCCATCCATCCACCTGTAACAGTTAGTAAGGCTAGGTTATGCCATGGAAGCCCCAAACCTAGTATCTCAGTGGCTTTAATCAATAGTAGAAGTTTATTTTTATGGTCAAAATCAAGCTCTCTGAAGATTTTTGATGGGGAGGGCTTTGTTCCATGTGGTTCTCCCTCAAAACTCTACCCTCTTGTTAGAGGTTCCACCACCTGGTCATTGTAATGATTTGAAAGGAGCACTGAAGGGTCTTGCACTGACAAAGGCTCCAGTGCAGAAGTGTCACCTGTCTTTTTTGCTCACAACCCTTTGCTAGACTAGTCAAATGGCCACATCAAACTCTAAGGGGGAAGGAGTCCTGTGCACTGAAGGGAGCGAACTGGAGATACTAGTGAGTGGTATTAGTGGTTATCACTCTGCCCCTCTCTCTCTCTCCTTCTCCTCATTTTACTCCATTTCCTCCTCCTCCTTCTCATTTCCTTCTTAGTTTATCTCTATATATTTATCTTTCTAAGTCCGTTTTGTGATATAATTAAATAAGGTACAGTAGTTAAAAAATTCTTATTGTAAAGTGTAACAAGTAGGTAAGAGGTTTCCCCCTAATGTCAGATAGCGTTAAGTCCAGAGGCCCATTTCTTTTGTATGAATACTATTAAAGGGAAAGATAAAAATAAACAGGAAAAAGACAAAAGCATATATCCCACCAGCAATACAGAAACAGGAAATTTGATAACCAGTTGTATTAATTTCCTTTGGTTCCTGTAACAAAGCACCGCAGACTTGGCAATTTAGGGCAACATACCTTCATTCTCTTACAGTTCTGTAGTTCAGAAGTCTGAAATTAGTACTGCTGGACCAAAACCACTGTGTCAGCAGGGTTGGACTCCCTTGAGAGACTATAGGAGAGATTCCATTTTCTTGCCTTTTTCAGCATCTAGAGCTGCATTAAGGAGCCCTGGTGGTGCAGTCGCTAAAGCTCGTCTGCTAACTGAAAGTTAGGCAATTTGAACTCACCAGCTACTCTGCAGGAGATAGATGTGGCAGTCTGCCTCCATAAAGATTCCAGCTTTGGAAACCATATGGGGCAGCTCTACTCCGTTCTATAGAGTCACCATGAGTTAGAATTGACTCTATGGCAATGGGTTTGGTTTGGTTTGGTAGAGCTGCGTTCCTTGGCTCATGGCCCCTTTCCTCCATCTTTAAAGCCAGTACTGTAGCATCTTCAAATCTCTCTCTGATTCTTCATCGCATTCTCTTCTTTTCTACCTCTACAGTCAAATCTCCCTCCACCTCCCTTTTATAAGGACTCGTGATTACATTTAGGCCCCACTTGGATTATCCAGGATAATTATTACCATTTCAAAAACTTTAACTCAGTCAGACCTACAAAGGCATTTTTCCATATACCACTCACAGGTTCTGGGGATTAGGACCTGAATACTTTGGGGAGCCATTATCTCAGCCTACCATGCTAGTTACATGAAAACGAACAAACAAATCTGTGAAATCACATCTCTAATATTTGAGACAAAGATTAAGGATATAATTTTTTGATCCACCGCTGTACTTAATTTTCAGAGCAGATACCAGAACAGAACTTACTAGAAAAGAAATAGGATCCAAAAGAATACAATGATCAGTGATTGTAGATCATTTCCTGTTGCTGCTCTTAACAGATTTTTTTTTTTTTTTAATGCTGATTTGGAATTTGCTGCACCCAGAGATTACGTTTCATATTCAGAATCTAAATTCAGTTTGTTTTATAAATATAATGACTGAATTTGTTCCATTTAGCAGAAAATTCACTGCTTATCTCTCTGAAGTGAAGCTCACTGGAAACGTTTTATACGTATGAGGCTATGAATTATGATTTTCCCTTTACAAGATATTTGCAAGTCAGAAAAGGGAAATCATTGCTTTCCCTTGCCCCCAGCCCTTTGTGAAAGGAGCAGTGAATCTCATCTTTTGGCAGGTTAGAAACCCTGTCTCATACACAAGTGAACTTGTGCGTCCACCTCAAATTAAATACTAGACGCTTACCAACACCACGCACATCTAAAAAAGATGGAGCCGAAATTGAATATTAATGAGTAATGAAAGTTGAAAACAAAATTCCCCTCTGGAAATGGGCTTATGAGTTATGAGAACAAGGTCCAAGTCTTCTCTTCCCACTTTATTTTGAACATAGCTGTCCACGAAGTGGTTAAGTGAGTCCTGGGATCCTGATATATTTTTCCAGGATGACTGCTGACTCCTGAGGAAATAATTTGTTCCATATAGCTGATTTCTTAAGAAATAAAATTGTTCACCCTAAAAAAAAGCTTTTCAGGACTCCAGGGTAATTTCCGCCTGGTGTGTTCAGTGCCTTTTACCCTCATCTTTTGGCTATTAGACTCTTAGCGAGCTAATGCAATAATTCCTTGGCACTTTTCTCTTGCAGCTGCTGACAGGGTGAACTTTTCCTTGGGCCTGTGGTGCCTGGCTGTCAGGTGGACTGTAACTACTTTCACGTTTTTATTCATTAACAGTACCAAAGTGGGAATACGTCAATGTTTCCCGTGGCTTCCCTTGAGTCTTTGAGGTGATATGAACCTGATCTCATCAAAATTAATGGCTTCTGGTCCTTCACACTATTACCGTTAATGGGGTTGAGCACGCATTATCCTCGGCAGAAATGATGCTTACTGGAGACTTATAATACAGCACAGTCTGGGACCACCCTGTACAGAAGGATTGTGGGGCATTTAGTCAAGATAGTATGCAAAATGAATATTGCAAGAATGGGCTGGAAATTGCTCTTATTGCTCAAGCAGGTTGTTATTCTGTAGGAAAATAGAAATGATGTTTAAGAACGTGTTATAAAATGTACCAGTGTGAATGAAACAAAAGCTACACTTTATACTCTATAAGGAAAGGGAAATTGTGTTGTTGATTTTTTTAGTATGTTGTAGTGGTTAGCTGCCAATGAGTTGGCCCCCAACTCATGGCCACTCCGTGCACAATTGTGCAAAACACTGCCCGGTCCTGCACCATTCCTATGATTGGTTGACAATCAGAATGTTGCAATCCATGGGTTTTCATTGACTGATTTTGGAAGTAGATTGCCAGGACCTTCTTCCTAGTCTCTCTTAGGATAGAAGCTCTTCTGAAACCTGTTCAGCATCATAGCAACAGGCAAGCCTCCACTGACTGACAAGTGGTGGTTGCGCATGAGGTGTGTTGGCTGGGAATCAAATCCAGGTCGCCCCCATGGAAGGCAAGAATTCTACCACTGAACCACTGCTCCTCTTCCCCTTCTCCCATTTTTAGTACAGAGCCTGGCAAGGCCTGGGCAACTGCCCCTTTCCCCCTCATCCCAGAAGGGCCCATATTCTACACGTAACTTTGTTTTTACCTCCTTCCATTTATTCACATTTTCCAAGTAACACAGTATTGGCCTTTACTGAAGTCCCTGGGATTCTTGCCATATCTCCTCTCCTAGGCTGCATTTATGCCAAAGTAATATGGAAGGAGCAATGCCAAGGGCATTTATTGGGCAGAGGTATTGGGGAATGGTAGTTTCCCACTAGGCCTGTACACTAAAAAGGGGCTGGAACCTCTTTACACTTGTATGGAGTCACCCTGTTCAGGGAAGACTGGGCAATGGCATGGTAAACTCCCCACTCTTCTGTGTTTTTCCTTTTCTCACAACAGAGCACTAAGATCTAAAGGGCTGAGGTACATGTAGGTCTTGGTAGGAAGAAAAAGACAATCCCATAGCAGGTCTTTGGCTCAGACAGATGGAATCAGTTAGGCAGTCTGGCCCAGCTCACCACGGGAGTTTACCTTGGTGCGTGGAGCTAAAACTCAGGTGTTGTTTGCCTGCTCTTGATCTCTACGCACCTCTCCTTCAGAGACTGCCCCACTGTGGTTATGGAAGGGCAGGGTATTGCTATTCAGGCCCAAGTTTCCAGCTATAGCTTTCTCAGTTTCTTCCTACCTCAGAAATGGCAGACTCAAATCTAAGGCAGGATGTGTAATCCTGGCCTAGGGAGTGCAAATGAGTTTCTCCAGATAGAGTCTGGGTGCTATAGTGGAAAGAATGACAGGGAGGAGTTGCTCAAACAGATTGAGGAGTGAGGATACACCAGGTCACCAGGCCTGGCTCAAAACGAAAGATGGGGGGAAGTTGTAGTGAAGCAAGCTCCCAATCCAGTAAACAGGCAGGTCAGGCACCAGGGGCACCTGGTAAAACAAAGAAAGTGTACTTTGTTTCTTTCAAAGAAAGAGATGTTCTCAAGAAAGAGACAATAAGGGAAAGTGCAGTGAGGTGTAGAAGAGAGGTCTGATTTTAATTCAGAGTGATCACTGACTTGGGTTATTATTGTTCAGAAGACAGTTTTAGTCAATTTCCAAAGAGTGTGCTTATTAGCAGCCTGGAACAGAAATACCTTTACTTGCCCAGACATAAGTTCAGAGTCCAGGACTAATCACGTTCATGCCTGGGCTAATGAAATTAAATGTTGTGTAAGTGTTTCAGTGGTCAAAAGAGTGCCTTCATTTTAGACCTTGGAAAAACCTCAGGGAATTGAAACTTAATACCCTGAAAATTCAGGCTCAATAGTCTCACAATGTATGATTGTCCACTGAAAATATTTTCAAGATACATACTTCCTGTAAAAAGGAATTTAAAAATTCAGAGAAGCACAAAGAATAAAATTAAAACCATCTGCTTACTGATAATCATTATTATTTTATTGTATTTCAATCTTTTTATTATGCATAAACGCACTCTAAAATTTTACCCCATGTTTATTTTTTCTTTAATCTACTCTTTTTATTAATACATAATGAAATTTCCCACAGCTGTTAAGTATTCCTTTCAATACCATTTATATCCCATTTATCTAAGTAGTTTATTTAATCAGTCTCCTATCGCTAAGCAGCAACCCTCCTTCTCAAACTATTCACTGTTATTAACTGTGCCCATCTTTTGATCAATCTCCAAATATTGACTGCATGCCTACTGTATGTCAAGCTTGCACATGGCTGAATATAAATATACCAAACAGACATGGTTCCTGCGCTGAAGCTTAGTCTAGTGAGACTTGGATAACAGACAAGTAAACCAATAAGTACAGGTGTTGGTCTGTATGTTTCTATGACACTCTCAAATCCCTTAAGATATAAGTCACTATATTACACTTTCAAAATACCTACGTATAATCGCTCATAATATAAACTTAAGAAATAGTTTTATGTCTACTTTTGTGAGGCTCTCTAACATAAGCTATAAATGATTAGAAACCTGTAAGTGATTAGAAAGTTATTTAGAAAATTTCTGAACTCAGACATAGAAGTACATGACGTATGTGAAGAATGTGGTAAACAACATTCAAGGTAGGTTGACTTTGACCTGGCATGCTGTGATAAAAGAAGACATAGCAATCTTTGCAAACTAGCCTTGAGGGCAAAGGGAGGGACTGATAGGGTAAAAAGTAGAAAACCCATTGCTGTCCAGTCAATTTTGACTCACAGCAACCCTAGAAGACAGAGTAGATCTGCCCCACAGGGTTTCCAAGGAGAGCCAAGTGGATTCGAATGGCTGTCCTTTTGGTTAGCAGCCGAACTCTTAACCACTATGCCACCAGGGTTGGGTAAAAGAAAAGGTCTCAGTAAACAATATGATAAAGAAGTTTCCAGAATAGTAGGAATGAAATGAGGAGAACATGGGGTAATGGAAGCTTGGAAGGAAAGTGCAGCTAAGAGGATGGAGAAGGGAACTGAGTTAAATATTGCTGAAATGCCAAATAAGGTGAGAGCTTAAAGTGGTCAGTGACTTTGCAACAGGAAATTACTGGTGTTGTAGGGAAAAAAAAATCACATAAGTTCAGTAAAGCAAAAAGAAAGTTTTATTCGGCATATGTTCAAAGAGATAAGAGTGGGAAGTGGACAAGCATGCTGCTAGAGCCATGTCTGCCCGAGTCTAAGGAAATTACAGAACAGAAAGAAGTGAGAAAATGGACAAGCACACTGCCACAGCCATGTCTGTCTGAGCCCAGGGAAACTATAGAACAAGCAAGAACGGGAAAACGGACAAGCATGCTGCCACAGCCATGTCTGCCCAAGTCCAAGGAAATACTACATAACAGACAAAAATGGGAAAACAGACAAGCATGCTCCTAGAGTCATGTCTGCCTGAGTCCAAAGAATGTTACAGAACAGACAAGAATGGGAAAACGGACAAGCATGCTGCCACAGCCATGCCTGCCCCAGTCCAAAGAACGTTACAGAGTCATCAGTAAATATTAACATTACAAAATGGGCAAAGCCATTGAAAACTTCGCTTTTTCACAGATTGGCTAGAAACTGTGATCCTATATTTTGAATTGCCTTTCTTAACGATCATTGGTACAGGTTTCAGTAATGACAGTCAGGAGGGTCCTCACTGGTCCAACAAATTTTCTATTCACTAAATGCTAATAGAAAAAGATAAGAGTAGAAAGTCTTTTGTGTTCTGTTAGGTTAGCTTACATGAGAGGTTCCCTAAAGGATACTTTTCAAGATTATTTTAGCTATTGTCTTTATACCTCAGGGCCCAGTTGATGTGTTCTTGTGAATCCTTGTGAGCCCAGCTCCAGCTGGGTCACAGTCTCAATACTCAAGGACGGGGAATAACAACCCCAATATTATTTCCTGAATCACTGGTGAACAACTGTTCAGTAAATTAATGGGGGTGAAAGCCAGGCTAAACTGGACTGAGGGAGGTGAAGAAGAGGAGGTATCACAGGTAAATGACCCTTTTAAGAAGTTGACTTGTGAGGGAGCAGATAAATTTGGTAGTAGCTGAAAGGAGGAATTGGGAAGTGGTCTTTATGAAGATAGTTTCAATGGTCATGGGATATTTACTGTGGAACAACTTCTGAGGATATTCGTTATTAATTCTATATAGGTAGGATGAGAAGATGTATAACATAGCATTTAAGAGCTTGGGTGATGGGCCAGGCTGCCTGGTTTCAAATCCTGGCACCACCCTGTAGTGGCTGTGTGATAACCTGGGTAAGTTATTTAAATTCTGTGCCTTAATTTTCTCATTTATAATATGAGGATGATGTTAATAATAGTACCTATCTCATCAGGTTGTTGTGAGGATTAAACGAGTCAATATTTACAAAGACCTTAGAACAAAGCCTGTCACATAGTACCAAACCAGAAACCAACCCGCTGCTGTCAAGTCGATTTCAACTCACATAGTAAACCCACTGCCGACCTCTTGGTTAGCAGCCGTAGCACTTAACCACTATGCCGCCAGGGTTTCCACACATAGTAAGTAGTATATAAATATTTCCTAAATAAAATAAATATAAAATACAACATGGCTGCTAAATGAAAGGTCAGCGATTCAAACTCACCAGCCACTCCACTGGAGAAAGACGTGGCAGTCTGCTTCCATGAAGATTACAGCCTTGGAAACTCTATGGGGAAGCTCTGCTCTGTCCTACAGGGTTGTTATGGCTCAGAATCGACTAGATGGCAAAGGGTTAAAATATGACAAAAGATTATAAATAAATAGAATTCCTACCAAATAGAGTATGCACATTTTAGTCTTTAGCAATATGGATTTCTTTTGACAAAAGATCTTCAACTTACATGTTTGCTCAAAGTGAATAAGAAGGCTAGTTTTCTGGACACATTTACCAACACGATGTAATATATTTTGAAGTCATTTCATTCTGCAATGAGAGAAAAAAAAAAAAAAGATGGCTCACTCTTATTTATCTTTGCATTTTCAAATTACTAATGAGATGGAAAGATTTTTGGCAAAAAGATTGTTGGCAAGTGCTCCATTAAAAAAAAAAACCACCAACAACAAAAATCTATATGAGACCAAAATGTCAACAATTACTCTAAAACAAAAATAAGAAGCTAAGGGGGCAGGAAAACTAGAATACTGAAAACAGAACAACCAGAATGCAATTATAGCGAATGTTAACGCATTGTAAAAAGTGTAACTAATGTCACTGAACAGTTTGTGTAGAAAATGTCAGATGATAACTTAATTTTCTGTGAGAACTGTCACTAATATTACAGTAAAATATTATTTTAAAAAAAGGTTGCTGGAAATTAAAATTTTTTTCTTAAGTAAATTATTTGTTTTTGTCCAGTTTATTTTTCTATTGGTGTATTTTACTTCTCCATATTGCTGTTAAAGAACTATTAAGGCAGCTCTCATAAAACTTGCATTTTTTCCCATTTTGTTATTTGACTTTTAAGTGGTGGTTTGGGGGCAACAAATAAGTCTTTATTTGTAGCTACATATATACACTTTTCTGTATTTTAAATTTCAGTTATAATGACTCCAACTGAAAATTCAAATACAGTATATAAATATAAACATCTGATAGTGGAATACCCATTATATTTTTTCTTTTTTCGAAATCGATTGCTTATTTCTGTCTACTTATTGTTTTCTTTTTGAAAATTAGAGTGTTTAAAATACCAAAAGAAAGAAACCTGTTGCCATCAAGTCAGTTCTGACTCATAGTGACCCTATAGGACAGAATAGAACTGCCTCATACGGTTTCCAAGGAGTGCCTGGTGGATTTAAACTGCTGGCCTTTTGGTTAGAGCTGTAGCTTTTAACCACTACTCCACCAGGGTTTCCTTGAATGTTTAAAGTTTCCCCTAAATATTCTGGTACCATTTTGATGAAATGTGTGTTATCTTTATGAAATAATTAGGAATATTAAGACTCCTTGGTATGGTTTCTGTGATGGGCAGAATTCTAAATTAGCCCTCAAGATTCTTGTCTCCTGGTGTATGCACCTAGCATAACCCAGTCTCCTTGAGCATAGGCAGGGCCTGAGAATATGACGGCAAACCACTCCCATGATTGGATTACTAATCAGTCAACTTTTGAGTAAATCGAAAGGGAGATTACCCTAAATAGGCCTGATCTAATCAGGTGAACCCTTAAAAGATCCTGGTCCTTTCTAAAAAGGAGATCAAAATCATGAGGGGATTTTGAGTTGCTGGCTTTGAAGCAACAAGGATTAAATGAGTCAGTATTTGCTGGCTTTGAAAATGGAGAAGGACCAGTTGGCAAGAACTAGGGAGTGGCCTCTTGGAGCTGAGAGCAACCCATGGCCACCAACCAACAAGGAATTGAATTCTACCATCAATCTAAGTGAGCATGGAAGGGGACCCTGAGCCCCAGATGAGAACACATCCTGCTGACACTTTGATTTTGGCCTTGTGAGACCTTGAGCTGAGAACCCAGTCATGCTGTGCCTGGACTTCAGACTACAGAACTGTGAGCGAGTAAATAGGTGATGTTTTAAGATGCTAAAATGCAATAGAAAACTAATACAGTTTCCATTTCTTAAAGTCTCCAGTTTAAGTAAACCTTAGAGAAGGTTTACAGTATGAGTCCTATATATTCATATCTATATATTCCTGAGAATACTGATCAGAGCTCTTGCAGACAACATAATCATCTAGCTAGGGGAAGTGGAAGAAGGGTTGCTAGTCAGAAAAAAAAAAAAAAAGGTTGGGTAGCTTACAGAATCTCTGGGACAGTTAGAGAATTAGGCTTGGGGGCCAGATGGGCAGGAACAGAGCAGCCAAGGGGAAACTGCTCAACCACACATGGAACTGAGTAACAGAATTACTTAGCTATCAAGCTTGCCAGAAGAGATGGTTTTCCTTCCCGCAGCTCCTGTTTTTTGTTGCTTGCTTTCGCCCCTAAGTTTTGCACAGGTGCTTCTGTTTGGTGGAAACCTGGCCATGGTCAAACCTTACCTGCAATGAAGTCTGGGACAGGTAGTTTTAAGGCTTCCAACTTCTGTAGTAAAGGAAGCAAGGTAGAAGGGGGTAGGGCTGAGTGCTGAATAAGCTAGTTTACAGTATCTGTCATTCTATGCATTTGATATTTTCTGTTACTATTGCAAATATGATCATTTACTCTTAAATTTTAAAAGTGGTTGTTGAAACATAGGATTGCTATTAATTTTCTTAAAATTATCTTGTGATCTTGAACCTGGCTAAGCTTTCTACTAAACCAAACCAAACCCATTGCCATTGAGTCAATTCTGACTCTTAGTGACCCTATAGGACAGACCAGAAGTGCCCCATAGAGTTTCCAGGGAGTGCCTGGTGGATTCCAACTGCTGACCTTTTGGTTAGCAGCAGTAGCTCTAAACCATTATGTCACCAGGGTTTCCTGTTCATTCTCTTGAGTTTTTAATCATAACATTGGCAGATAGTAATACCTTTTTTCACTTCCAGTATACAGGCAGCATTCACTTTACATGGCTTTGATATGCATGAATTTCAGTCACCATGGTTTAGTTAAATAACACCAGTGCCCAAATAACATAGTTGAAATTTCGGTTACCATCAGATATTAGCAATTACATAAAGTACAATCTTTGTAGTCGGCTCTTCATTCTAAAAATCACGATCACGATTAGTGATCAATCACATCACTTCTTCCAAAGTCTGTTGGTGACTTGTCACTTAACACCCATTACTGAGTTCATGCACAGGAAGCAAAGCATGTAGTTGTGTTGTCTTGTCTCTCACTGATAAACCCATTTGACATTTTATAAAACTGGATGATTCAATGAGGGAATTGGTCAATGGAGATGAAAATGCAGCAAATAAATGAAAAAGTGATAACACTGGAAGTAAAATTTGAATCAAATTTAACTGGAAGTATTGAAGAAATAGCTGACAGTGGGAATGTTGGCACTGCTGCCATTCCAGAGACTCTATATAAGCAGCCAGAACTCAGTGA
The DNA here is from genome assembly GCF_030014295.1 of Loxodonta africana. NCBI lineage: Eukaryota > Metazoa > Chordata > Mammalia > Proboscidea > Elephantidae > Loxodonta > Loxodonta africana. The sequence continues at coordinate 30,995,841 of NC_087356.1, forward strand.
AGGTCAATTTATTGACATAAATGAGTGGTTGTGATGAAAGGATGAAGATGCCCCAGAAGACGTGACAGTGACAAAAAAGTCACATCGAAGGAACTCTTGGGGATATTTCATGACATCGTACGTGCAAAGAATAAAATGTTGGAAGATGATTCAAATTTAGAAAGAGTATGACAATTTACTAAGGCATAGAAAAGATGCTCACTCTGTATTGTAAATTATATGACCAGAAGAATAAGGCAAGCACTGTTCAATCTAATCTTCGTAAGTTTTTTTTTAAACAAAGAAAACAATTCTCAATGTTTATTATGTTTTAAATTGTTGTTACTGTGTGCTGTAGAGTGGATTCTGACTCATAGCAACCCTGTGAGACAAAGTAAAACTGCTCCATAGGTTTTCTTAGGCTGTAATCTTTACAGGAGCAGATTGCCAGGCTTTTTCTTCTGCAGAGAAACTACCAATCTTTCAGTTATTTGCTGAGTGCTTAACCACTGGGCCACGAGGGCTCCTTATGTTTAAAAGTACTTTCATCAAATAAATAATTTTACTATTTTTTCAGTTACCTATATATCTTTGGAAACTCTGGTGGCGTAGTGGTTAAGCGCTATGGTTGCTAACCAAGGGGTCAGCAGTTCGAATCCACCAGGTGCTCCTTGGAAACTCTATGGGGCAGTTCTACTCTACTCTGTCCTATAGGGTCACTATGAGTCAGAATTGACTCGACAGCACTGGGTTTGGTTGGTTTTGTATGTTTATAAAAAATTGAAGTCAATGATTTTATGCTACTTCGGTCAGCAACCAATGTCCTTGGAAGCAGTAGCCAAGAAATCAAATAAGGTACTGCACCAGGCAAATTTGCTGTAAAAGACCTCTTTAAACTTTTGAAAAGCAAATACATCATTTTGATGACTAAGACACCTGTCCCAAGTCATGGTCTTTTCACTTGCTTCATATACGTGAGAAAGCTGAACAATGGAAAAGGAAGACAGAAGAAGAATTGATGCATTCAAATTGTGGTGTTGATGAAGAATATTGAATATACCATGAACTTCCAGAAGAAAGAACAAATCGTTTTGGAGAAATAAAACAAGATTACTCCTTAGAAGCAAGGCTGGTGAGACTTCAACTTGCTTCCTTTGGAGATGTCATCAGGAGAGACCAATCACTAAGAAAAGGACATCATTTTTGTTAAAATGGAGGGTCATTGAAGGGAGGGAAATCCTCAATGAGAAGGATTGACAAAACATTCACAACAATAGGCTCAAACATACCAATCATTACGAAGATGGTGCTGGATGGGGCAACCTTTTGTTCTGTTATAAAGTTGCCATGAATAGGAGCTGACTGTGTACTGTGGCAGCTAACAACAACAACACTTCTTTAACCATCAGTAAGAATTTTTAATGCCTTGGCAAAGATCTCTTTGCAGAGTTTCAGCTTCCACAGTCATTTTCATGGTCCTGAGTTTGGTTTTTGGTTTGGCACTACCGTGCAAAGTGAGGACTGCCTGTCTTTGTATCTTCTCACATTGGCTGAAACCTTCACAACAAAGATAAATGACCTGGGTGAGAGAAGGCATCACTTAAAGGATGACTCACTCACACATTCCCATTGCTGTTGAGTTGCTTCTGACTCACAGTGACCCTATAGGACAGAGTAGAACTAGACATAGATTAGGTTATGCTAGACTTAGAATCTTGGGACACCATCATTTTTTAAAAACGTTTGCACCGTTATATTCTGAAACATAGTGCTGTAGAGGAGATGCTCAAGGCTGGTCTGTTGCTCTTTTCTTTTATGGATTTTTATTTTAAAATTTTATATTTATATATTTTTGTAGGAGTACTTGTGAGCTTAAAAAGGATTGCTCCTCATTTACTCCATAGCCTGTCCTTACGTCCAAGATTTGATTGTTCAAATTAAGGCTGTCCCTTCCAGACATGCTCTTTCAGGAAGCACAGTTGTGAGTTGACCTCACCTTAGAATCACCTCCTGGATAACAATGCCAGCTTAAGAACTTTCCCTTTTTCTTTTTAAATTGAGGTAAGTATATAGGTAATAGAACATTTACCATTTCTACAGTCTTCCCAAGTACAGTTCAGTAACATTTTGTTCATCATGTCGTTCAACCATCACCATTAACCTTTTCTGAATTTTCTCCCTCCACAATACTTTTTCTTAAACTTCTCTTTTGCTATACTGAAATACTTAATCTTTAAAGCAAACCTAAGAGGAGCCTATCGCCCATAACCTTTTGTATTTAATACTTTTGTGCATGACTTCATCATGGGGAAAGGGGTTGGAATTAAAAAGTTCAGCATCAGATAATACATTTAGGAGGCTGAATTATTTGTGCAATTTCCTCAGCTGGGGATTTCATTTGGTCTAGACTTTATCATGTACTGAAGAAACCAAACATGACAAAAAGAGGAATAAAAAACGTGGAAATTATATTTCCTTTTTGTTGACTGTTTTACCCAGCCCAGTATTTAAACTGTTATCCTAAGTTATGGGAATCCCATATCTAGATCATCTAAATGTGATAAGAAATGGCTCATTAGAGCAATGATGGCTGTTGAAAAATTAATGGTGTTGGCTTCGGATAAAAAAAGTACACTCCCAGCATAGATCATTGGGTTCTTGCATTATTAAAATCGGCTAAACTATCATACAGATCCTTAGAGTGTCTGATAAAAAGTGGGAATATGAATTGACTTAGACTTCTAACCTACAGCAATACTTTACATAATTTAGGTCCTGCCAGGAGAGACACAGAGCTACATCAAATATTGACTTTTTTGGGGCAATGATCAAAGTTAAGACCTAAGCTTCTTTACTTTGGTCTCCTTTTGCTTTGCTTTTCTCCACTGCTTAGAGCAATTTTATCTTTTCTCTGCTATTGTTTTGTTTAATTCAATATCTTTCCTCCCAAAAAATGATATGGATAAATTGTCTTCATAAAAATACAATGAAAACTACCTTGCAATTGTTTCTTGAGAAAATGATTTTAATTTGCGATAGGAAGGTACTGGATGGCAAATGAAACTCAGATAACGTCCATGACTGGTACTGTAATTACATTGGTCATGATAACAGAATGAGGCTACTTTGTCTTTTTCTTCATATAGTCATGTCACTCAACAAATTTATAGACATTTCAATTATATGGAGACTGTGTATCAATGTATAAATTATTAAATATGTAATGATGCAAACTTTGAAACAAATTGTCAGTCTTTTTTTTTTTTTTTTTAAAGCACATATTTTCCTAAGGAAATGAGGTCTCCCAGGTAAACTAAAGACATAATAAAAGGAAAAGAATCTAGCCACATGCTAAATATAAATGGATATGTTGTTGTTAGTTGCCACTGAGTTGGTTCTAACTCATAGCAACCCTATGACCAACAGAGCAAAACAGTGACCAGTCCTGCGCCATCCTCACAGTCTTTGCTATGTTCGAGCCCATTGTTGCAGCTACTGGGTCAATCCATCTTGTTGAGGGTCTTCTTCTTTTTTGATGACTCTCTGCTTTACCAAGCACGATGTCCTTCTCCAGGGAATGATCCCTCCTGATAACATGCCCAAAGTATGTGAAACGAAGTCTTGCCATCCTCACGTCTAAGGAACATTCTGGCTGTACTTTTTCAGATTTGTTTGTTCTTCTGTCAGACTGTGCTATATAGCTCCCTATTATGGCCATTTTTAAACAATTGCATCAAACCAAACCAAACCCATTGCCATCGAGTTGATTCTGACTCACAGTGACCCTATTCGACAGAGCACAGCTGCCCCATAGAGTTTTCAAAGAGCAGCTGGTGAATTCAGACTGCTCACTTTTTGGTTAGCAGCTGAACCCTTAACCACTGAATCACTGGGGCTCCAAGTATTATGTAATCATTTTTACTTCAGAATTTATTATAATATAAAATTAAGAAACCTCATGAATCATCTAATAAGATGAGATTTAATATGTAAATGACAATATATAAATACACATATTTGTATAAAATGATACATATATACACAAATGGTAATACATCTATACGCTAGATTGCTAGGGAAATATTAAAATGTAGAAGTAGATACACAGGTGAGGACAGATGTCTCTGTTGTATTTTAAAGTAAAAAAAAAGAAAAAAATATGGTACAATCCCATTTTTGTGAGAAAAAAGAGAACATCATTTGGTAGAGTGCATTCCAGAAAGATCCAAAGGGCTACCTCAGAACTGTGGGAATGAAAGTGCTTTATTTGGTTTCGTCTACTTTGTATGTTCTCATTATTTATTTTTACTTACAAAATTTTACTTATAAATTGCTTACATTATTTATGTAATATGTATTTTAAAATATTATGTAAATAATGTAAGTTAACTTTAGAAAAAATAAGAACATACAAAGTAGACCAAGCAAAACAAAACCTTCTCATTCCCGTAGTTCTGAGGTAACCCTTTTGACCCTTTTGGAATGCACTCTACCGGATGAAGCTGTCCCCTTTCCTCACAAAAATGGGATCATACCATATGTCATGGATTGAATTGTGTCCCTCAAAAATGTGTGTATCAATTTGGCTATGTCATGATCCCCAGTATTGTATGAGTGTCTACCATTTTGTCATCTGATGTGATTTCCTTATATGTTATAAATCCTATCACTATAATGTTAATGAGGTAGATTACAGACAGTTTATCTTGATGAAATCTACAAGACTAGATAGTGTCTTAGGCGAATCTCTTTTGACATATAAGAGAGAGAAGCTAGCAGAGAGACATGGGGACCTCATACCACCAAGAAAGCAAAGCTGGGCACAGAGTGTATCCTTGGGGCCCAGGATTCCTGTGCTGAGAAGCTCCTTGACTAGGAAAGATTGATGACAAGGACCTTCCTCCAGAACTGACAGAGAAAGCCTTCCCATGAAGCTGATGCCCTGAATTTGAACTTCTAGCCTACTAGACTGTGAGAAAATAAATTTCAATTTGTTAAAGCCATCCACTTATATTTCTGTTATAACAGCACTAGATGACTAAGATAGCGTATTTTTTTCTTTTTTTACTTTAAAAAACAACAGAGACATCTGCCCACATCTGTATACCTACCTGTAGTACATTTTAATGTTTCCATAGCAATCTAGTGTGTAGCTGCATTACATGTGCATATTATATATCATTTATATATAATTACATGTTATTTATATATTACCATTTATATATTAAATCTCCTCTTGTTAGACATTTATGAGGCTTCTTAATTTTTTATTATAATAAATTCTGAAGTAAAAATGATTATATCTAGAACATTTTTATAGATCTGTGTAGTGAAGAATTCACTTTGACCCAAGAGAGGTCTGACCTTTGTCCTGGATCCTGGAGATAACCTCTAAAATGAGCCGTCTGCCTTGGAATTTTCTGAGTGACGGGAGTGTCTTTGTTGTTCACAGTGGACTTCTGAGACCACACTTGGTAGTTCATGAAAATCACATGACTTAGGGTGGGACCAACTGCACCAATAGTCTGAGCATGGGGGCTCTTTATTTCAGAAAGGCTGACCATGTGATTAGAGAGTCGAGGCTTTGAGCTACATGATTATCAGCCCAATCTTGGGAGAGGATAAGGCTAAGATTATGTTAAGCCCCATGGGCAATGACTCAATCAGTCATGCTACATAATGAGACCCCAATAAAAACTCTGGACACCAGAGCTCAGATGAGCTTCCTGGGTTGTCAATACTCCATTGCTCCACTCTTACACCAACAGGGAAATGCGTCCCTGAAGTCACAGAAGCTTCATTTGTGGAGCTCTTTCAGTTCCAGATTCTGCTCTGTGTGTTTTCCTTTGGCTCTATCTGATTCTTGTCTTTTTGCTATAATAAAACTGTAATTGTAAGTATAGCACTTTCCTGAGTTCTGTGGCTTGTTCTAGTGAATTATCGAAACTGCAGGAGTCTGTGGGAACCCTTGAATTTGTAGCCTATTTATCAGAAATGAGGATAGTCCTGGAGATTATCGAGCTAGCAGCTGGTGACTGATGTCTTGGGTAGATTTTTCAGGCTGGGAGACTGTGCTCTTAATCTCAAGTTTGGCTAAATCTGAGTAAAATCCATCATTATTTCTTTGGCATAACAACCTAAAAGTAGGATGTCATGGTTAAAAGGTAAAGGGAATTGCCAAAGTATACTCTAGAAGAGCTCTACCAATTTGTATTCCCACCAGTGAAAATGAGAGTGTTCATTTCTCCAAACATTTGTTGCAGAATTGTGTAATTTTATTTTGATATTTGGAAACTTGCTAGGTCACCCCTCCCCAAAAAGTGGTATACGGTTTTAATTTACACTTCTTTGTTTGCTTGCAAGAGTGAACATTTTCTCATTTGTTTCGTGGACTTTCTTTTTATGTTTGTTTATTTTGTAAATGGCCTGTTAATATGACTGTTATTCATTTTTCTTCCAGAAAAAAAGCAATTAGTAAAAGAGATTAAAAATATCAGGTGGATTAGAGGTATTAACTACTACTCAGGATACTGGAAATGAAATGATGGAGTTACATCCACAGAATTTTGAACGGAAAGGGAGGGTTGTAAACCAAATAATTATTACTGAATCTGAGTGATCTTTATGTGAAAAGGCCCGTAGAAAGTCATTTGCAGACATCAAAAGGTTTAGATAACAGAATATCTACTAATCTTTTTAAAAAATAGTCAAAATTTTTGTCTCTCCGAAAGATGGAGAAAAATGCATGACTAGCACATATATGGTGCCTGATATTTTTGAAGCACTCAGTGTTTTAAGCATGTTAACTCTTAAACAGTTACAACCTCCTGTGAGGGAGATGCTGTCCATTAAAAACCTGGGGTACAGAGAGGCTAAATGACTTGTTCAAGGTCAGACAAGTCAGAAGTAAAAAAGCAGGTATTTTGAACAAAGCAGTCCAACAAATTAAAGACAGCCATGCAGTAGAAAAAAAAAAGTGATACTGCATCGAAAACCCTGTTTCTTTGGCTTCGGATCCAACGACCATAATTTTCAGAGATGATAGGTGTTATGAAACATAGTCCTCATGTATGACTGGATTGTTTAGATATAAATGAGCTACATTGCTCTAGCAAATTGAATGAGCCATCTGCCTAATATCCCCAAGGAGAAATTAGCCAGTTGATTTCTCTGGATCCTTTGGTACACCACCTTAGCTGGATTGCTGAGTCCATTAGGACAGCGCCTCCTAACTGGTGTTGAAGAAAACAGGTTTAGAGAAGTCAAGTAACTTTCTCACATTAGTAACTGGTAAATGGCAAAGGCTTAATTCAAAACTAGGCCTCTATAAAGCAAAAATGTACATGCTCTTGTTTTGCTTTACTACCTGGCTGATGAGATAACAGATTTTTTAAAAGCTAGTAAATTGTAAGGGTAATATAAAAATAAATACAAGAGTACAGTTTAAAAAAAAGTCAAGACTTTGTACCAGTGTTCACTGCAGCACTTTTCACAATAGCCGAAATATGGAAACAACCAAAATGTCCATCAACAGATAAGTAGATAAACAAGATGTGGTATATACATACAATGGAATACTATTCAGCCATAAAGAGAAACGAAGTCCTGATGCATGCCATAACACAGATGAACCCTGAAAACATCATGCTAAATGAAATAAGTAAGTTGCAAAAAGACAAATAATGTATGATTTCATTTATATGAAATATGCAGGTGTATAGAAACCTAAGATTATTAGTGGTTACGAGCAGTGGCAAGGAAGCATAAAAGGGGGAGTTTTTGCTTAGGAGACATTGGATTTATGCTAATGGTGGTGGAACGATTTGGAAAAGGTTATCAAGAATAGTTGCACAAATTGAAGAATGTAATCAAAGTCACTGAATTGTATATGTAGAAATTGTTGAGATGGCCTATGTTTTGTTATGCATATTTTCACCACAATAATAATAATATAAAAAGTAAAGTTAAATGGAGTAATACTTAACAAAAAGAGATATTTATCCTAAGGAAATAATCAGTCTATGCAGAAATGTAGCAGCAAGGTTTTATTTGATAAAACAGTGTTTTATTTGATTAAAAAGTATGTAAACTAAATAATAGTAGGGGTCTTGGGAATAGGATGGGCTACTATGAAAAAAAAATTACATTGAAAAATATTTAGTGACACCTGCGAAGGCACTGTGCTAATTGTTTTACACTCATTATCCTTTTTGAAGCCCTGGCCACACAGTGTTTAAGAGCTTGGCTGCTAACCAAATGGTCAGCAGTTCGAATCCACCAGCTACTCCTTGGAAACCCTATGGAGCAGTTCTACTCTGTCCTATAGGGTAGCTATGAGTCCGAATTGACGGCATCAGATTTATTCTTTTTAATTATAAACACTTTATGAAGTAGGCATGTTTATTAACTCTAGACAGATAGCATAAGTGAGGCTTAGAGAAGATAACTGTTTCAAGGCCATAAAGCTAGGACTTACAATGAGGTTTGTTTGACTCCAGTGTTCTCACTCGTATCCACCATGTTATTGTTATAATTAGGTGCCATCGAATCCATTCCGACTCATAGTGACTCTGCGTCGTTTGAACAGAACAATAGGATACTGCATGGTTTAAAGTCAGGAAAAGTGTGTGTAAGGGTTGTATTCTTTCATTTATTCAATCTGTATGCTGAGCAAATAATTTGAGAGGCTGAACTATATGAACAAGAACGGGGCATAAGAATTGGAAGAAGACTCATTAACACCTGCTATATGTATGTAGATGACACAAGCTTGCTTGCCGAAAGCTTAGAGGTTTTGAAGCACTGAAACCCTGGTGGCGTAATGGTTCAGTGCTTTGGCTGCTAACCAACAGGTCAGCAGTTCAAATCCACCAGGCACCCCTTGGAATCCTCTCAAGAAGTCTGTCAGTTTGCCAAAAGTTATAGTGATATATTAGTCAGAGTTCAGTCAAGTAAACAGAAACCTCTTTAGGTATTTCAAACAGACATGGGTTGGAATAACTGGACGAATAAATCAGAGAAAGAAAGGAGCTGGAGGAGAAAACACAAATCAGAGATGATACCCAAAGATTAAAAACAAGAAATATTGCTGGAAGGGGGCATTGATGGTTCAGAGGTAGAATTCTGTCTTTCCCTGTGGAAGACCTGGATTTGATTCCTGATCAGTGCGCCTCAAGCGCAGCCACCTCCCATCTGTCGGTGAAGGCTTGCTTGTTATCTTGCTAAACAGGTTTCAGCGGAGCTTCCAGACTAAGACAGACTAGGAAGAAAGGCCTGGTGATCTACTTCCTAAAATCAGCCAATGAAAACCCTATGGATCACAATGGCCCGATTCACAACAGATCATGGGCATGGCCCAGGGCTGGGCAGCATTTCTCAACCAGACTGGAACCTCCACCGATGTAATCATTATAACTGTGCTATAGATGCCGCTCTTGCTGCTAAAGATGCTGCCTATAACTGGAGACAGGTAGAGTCACTTCTCTCCTTCCATTATCTCATGCTGCCTCCCATTGGCAGTATCTAATTGGAGTCCAGTTGGCAAATAGGCCAGGAAAATGTAATTTTCAGCCCCCAATCCCTGGTGACACAGTGGTTAAGAGCTACAGCTGCTAACCAAAAGGTCAGCAGTTTGAATCCACCAGCCGCTCCTTGGAAACCCTATGGGGCAGTTCTATTTTGTCCTATAGGATCGGAATCAACTCAATGGCAATGGGTTTTTTTTTTTTTTTTTTGGTTAGTAGAGCAAAAGAAGGGTAGGGATAGGGGCTGAGAGCAAAGAAATGACTCATGATGGCCCCATACACAATGGAAGGAAAAGCTGCCTGTTTCTGAGCCATCCTCTAGATCCATTGTAGTTTGGACTGTTGTGATCCATAGGGTTTTCACTGGATGATTTTTGGAAGTAGATTGCCAAGCATTTCTTCTAAGTCTGTCTTAGTCCACTACCAATTTCACCACTTGGTTCCAGGATCACCACTTGGTTCCAGGATCTATCTTTTTAGGTCATGGCATAAACAACATCCTATACTGGTTATCAGTTCAAAACATCTACTGTACCTTAAAAGATATCCCCTAAATCTTTTAGGCAATATAATTGAGCCATCAGTAGGCCACTCTATGTTATTTCATATAACTGCTTCTGGAGGCTGAGACACCATGGTATAGTAGTAGATTCTGTTTATATCAGTCCTTTGCTGCACATTTTTGATATAAAAAGAGTCTTTTGGTGAGAAGTAATGCTGTGTAGGGTATCGCTTTAATAAATAAGGTAACATGGTGAATAAGCCAGGATGAAAAGAATTCAATGTCATTAGTCTGCCACCAGGTATCTGTTGGATTCCACAATGAGAAATTCCCATTGTATTCTGCCTTTAGCAGATAGAACATTCAGAAGTTGTTGTAACTTGATTAACTTTAGTGAACAGAAGTCCATATTGCTGGGCCCGCCTTTATTGTTAGCATGTTCATGTCACATATTGAGTAAACTCTGGGGTGGCTGAGAAAAGGAGCTGGCTGACATCCATGGAATGTGCAATATGGCTTGTCTGATAATTGAGTGCCTCCTCTGTAGTGGATGCTCTTTGATGTGTACTCACATGGGACTCAAATATCCTTTTACTCTGTGCTCATTCTGAACTATAATCCACATCCCCCTTCCTAAGACCTCCTCATCACCAATCAAGCAGTCTTGAATCTTTCAAGTCTCTGACCTCCTGGCTGAAACGTTATCCACTGCCTACGAATCAGTGAAGATTTGCACATCAGACCTTTTCTCTGTCTCTGTATAGTGGACAACAAGATATATTTCTTGAAGTTCTACTTACTAGAAAAATTTCCTTCCCTACTGCCTTTCAAGGACTGTAATGTTGTAGCAGTCCAGTCCAGCAGGTACCGGCATATCATGTAGATCCATCTGTAAATCAAACCCAACTTTCTTCTTCCTTAGCCAACAGATAATATGACACTTCTTTTAAGGCAGTATTTGTGGGTTAAGAGGTGGGCAGCAATGCAGCAGGGGACGGAAGGCAGCAAGAGAATTTTATTAGGGTTTCAGGATCTGTTCAATCTCAGTCTCACTGAAATACTACTGTACATGTCCCAAAATAAACCCACTGCTGTTGAATTGATTCCAGCTCATAGTGACCCTATAGGACAGAGTAGAACTGCCCCTTAGGGTTTCCAAGGTTGATAATCTCTATGGAAGCAGACTGCCACATCTTTCTCCAGTGGAGTGGCTGTTGGGTTTGAACCATCAACCTTTTGGTCAGCAGCCAAGCACTTTAACCACTGTGCTCCTTGTGCATATCCAGTGAGGACCAATGCAGACTGTTGATAATAAATTTGTTATTTTAAGCCCCTAAGTTTGTGGCAATTTGTTACAGCAGCCACAGGAAACTACATAGACCAACTTGGCTACAATCTCAAACTGATAAAGTACCTTCCCTTGCTCTAGGTTCCACTAAAAATGGACAGGCTTCTGATTACTAGGTAAATGAGTTAGAGAAGTACAGGCAAATGTGGTCTATGCTACCACCCAAACCTAAGGAGCCTCACCAAGCATTGAGTTTTGTTTTTATGCAAGTGATGTAGGGTGAACACTTCAAATTTCACTTTGGGTGGTAAGGATAGCCTGCCATGCCCTGTACTATTGGATGTCTGGACACTTATTGATATGGTGGTGGTTGTTAGCTGCTGTTGAGTTGACCCCCTACTCATGACAACCCCATACACAATGGAGCAAAATGCTATCCGGCCCTGTGCCTTCTCCATGATCAACTGTTATGGCGGGTTGCTAAATTTCCCTGGGTTTATTTCACACACTCTGGTATTAAGATATCTTGATATTTGTGACTTGATGTTCATTTTGTCCAAATAGCGTGTTGCCATTAATGTACTAGATTAATATGATATTCAATGAGATGTCAAATGATTGAGGTCCCTGAGACATAAAGCTGCAAAGCTGCAAAGTTGACTTAACCCGGAGGTAAATCAATGAAGGTGTGCTGCTGCTTCTGCCAGGTAAACCAAACAATTTTTAGTAGTTTTTGGTAACTGATGTAGATAATTAAACATTTGTTGCATTGTGATAATTAAACATTTGTTGTATTGAGTTACCAGCAAAGAAACCACATCTCTTTTAGCAGCTAAAATTGGAATCATCACTTGACTACATTTATGATAACCCACAGCCATTCTCTAAGACTAATTCACCTTCTGCATAGACAGAAAAGAGGAACTCAGGGGAAAAAAAAAAAATTTTTTTTTTTTTTTAGAAGAGGTAATAAAAATCATATAACTCAGTCTTTCAAATTTTTGATGGTGGCACTTGTTTTTACTATTCCTTATGGCCATTTTATGGCCATAGATTGCTTTTGGTTTACAGTTCTGATAGGTGTGGGCAGATGCAGACTTTCCACTGGTCCTTCTTATGATAATAGCCATCATTCTATTGTTTAGGAAGCAAATGGAAGACTTTGCCATCTGATGCATACAACTGTTTCAATTATACAAACAGGAACTAAGGAAATAAACATAGGGTGGTCTACAGACTTCATAGGCCCACTGTGAGACAGGCTAAGGTCAAAGCTCTTTTATCACCCAACCTCTCTAAGTGCCTATTAGGTCAGGTAGACAATAGCAATGTTTCAGTTATCTGGGATCAGTATCAGCTCAGAGCCAGTGTCCAGTAATTTCCAAATGATCAGGTTATTTCCCCTTATCCAGTGTGCAGTCCGTATGGCAAATGACTTCAGATACCTTTTGTGGAAAATTTTAGAGGGAAATTTGCAGACTACACTTTGTAACAACGCAGAAGGGCCTTCCCTTCCAAGTCCTGCCCTCTACTTTAATCAAAGAGCTCCGTGCCTTTGAATCAGTTTAAGAAAGAGAACAGGCTAAGAGGCCACAACTCCTCAAGGTTTCTACTCACCGGACCTAGAATTTTCATATTTATATAGATCAAATAATATTTAAGTAGACTGACAATCTAGTTCATTCCTAGAAGCATCATGCTCAATTAACCTTTCCCAAAGATCCCTGTGTGATAACGGGTTATGATTGCCATTCTGTTCTCTTTTTTTTGTCCACTTTTTTAAAATTGTTACTTTAGATGAAGGTTTACCTAACAAGCTAGCTTCTCATTAAACAGTTAGTACATGTATTGTTTTGTGACATTGGTTACCAATCCCCGTGACATGTCAACACTCTCCGTTCTTGACCTTGTGTTCCCTATTATTGCTTTCCTGTCCCCTCCTGTCTTCTAGCCCCTGCCCCTTGGCTGGTGTACCCCTTTAGTCTCATTTTCTTAATGGCGTGTCTAATCTTTGGCTGAAGGGTGAACCTCAGGAGAGACTTCATTACTGAGCTAAAAGGGTGTCTGGAGGCCATGCTCTTAGGGTTTCTCCAGTTTCTGTCAGGCCAGTAAGTATGGCCTTTTATGTGAGTTAGGATTTTGTTCTATATTTTTCTCTATTTCTGCCTGGGACCCTCTATCGTGATCCCTGTCAGAGCAGTCAGTGGTGGTAGCCAGGCACCATCTAGTTGTGCTGGACTCTGTCTCGTGGAGGCTGTGGTAGCTGTGGCCCATTAGTCCTTTGGGCTAATCTTTCCCCAGATTGGCATTCTGTTTTTGCTGTCCTATGCAGTAATTTTGCCTAAGAAACCCCATCTGGCTCCAATGAGATCAAAGGCCCAGTGCAAGGTCAGCATCTTTCACTGTTATTCACTCTCAAGATAGCAAAGACAGTTGCTACAGAGATTTTCAAGGATGCTTGTGCTCTCCTTTACTAACATATTACTCACAGCTCTGGAGAAGAGAGCATCCTCTTGGACCTGTTGGGTGATATGAGTGTGTAGTTCTTCCTGTAAACTATGCCAGGGAAGACATTGTATCTGAAAGACAATGAACTTAAACAACTGCAGGATTCACATTTCAGTCAATTACGCACAAAAATTGTTAGAACTACTCTTGATATTTCAAACAAGGCATTGAATACACCAATGTTGGAAAGACTGAAATTATAAAAGTAGAGAGAATAAGGACAGGAAGAGGAAAAAAAGGGAGGGGTAGCATTCAGAGAGGAGCCCTGGTGGCATAGTGGTTAAGCACTCAGCTGCTAACTGAAAGGTCGTTGGTTTGAACCCATCAGCTACCCTTAGAGAGGAAGATGTGGCAGTCTGCTTCCATAAAGATTACAGCCTTGGAAACCCTATAGCGCAGTTCCACACAGTCCTATAGGGTTGCTGTGAGTTAAAATTGCCTTGAGGGCAGTGGAAACATTCAGAGAGCAGAAGCAGCTATTGCCCTGGGTGGAAGCCCATGAACCTGCGCTTGGTGCTGCACTGCTGCAGACTCTGGGGCAATTGGTTCTGGATCCACCTACAAAGTACCTCATTAAACACAGGTGAAGTACGCCACTGATGCTATGCCTGTTGCTGCCACCAATATGATCATGGATACTACTTTCTGAAATTGTGTCTCAGATAGTCAGGGAACCCTTCACTAAAGAGGTAATACTTGGAGTGGGTCTTGAAGGATGAATAGCACTCTTTCATGTACTTTTTCCAGGTAGGAAAAAAAATTCAAAATTTCTTCCATGCATTAAAAATAACCTTTGGAAATGATGGGAAAATATCTCAGATGGTGTTTACCAAATTACAGTCCACAGACCACGTGTGTCTGTGTTGGGGCGTTCCAGAGATGAAATGAATTAGAATTTTCCTGGTGGGGTCTAATGATCGATCTGTTTTAACACATACAGGTAATTCTTACATATGATAAAGTTTGAATGAACTAAAGTTTTAGAACTTTAGCAATTATTCAGTCAACTAATTATGACTCAAGAGAAGAAACAGCAAGAAACTTCTACACCCACATATGCATTTGGTTTCAGCTTAATATATCTGTGTATTTGTATAGATAGCATGGTGCTCAGCAGTAGAGGGATATACAGGGAGCTTTTGTGTGCATTTGTTGCTTAAGAGGGCTTATACATATGCAAGTGTGTGGGCCATTTTATGCTGAATTTTAAAAATAATGATAACAAAATGCTCTTTATGATTTTAGAAGACAGAACCATCAACCTTTGGAAATGAGGGAATCTGTGAAACATAGAGGTGGAACTTCTATAAAAACACCCCAAACATTTTTTCTTACTTCTTTATATGCCAACAAAAAATGTCCAGAATAAAGAACATAAATGGCTTATCAATAAAGGAAAGTACATCTAATTATATCATCTTCTGGAGCTTTTCTTTCTAAATCTCATTTAAAAGTTGAGGTAAAGAGAAAATGATTGGTTGCTTGTTATTTTTATCAGAAATTGGGAGACTTTTCTTGGAGGCTTTCAGAACAGAAACAAATAGTGGTATCCTATTTAAGGCATTGAAGAAGTTGCAGAGAAAGAGAAATTTGTCTATGGGTAATTTTAATTGATCAACAAAACTCGGTACTTAAACAGAAAGGCCTAGTGACAATTGGCTAATAGCAAAGACATAACACAAATCTGAAGGGTGCTGACTTTTCACTGGACTAAGCAAAATGAAATTTCATAATATATCTGGATTCTCCACCCAACTCTGTTAGAGGAATGGTTTCTAAGTCTTTAAATGTCAAGCCTTCAGAATGCAAAAATGTGTATGTTATTTCCATCTTATTTAGAGTGGTAGCATCATTTTTCCCTTTGATCTACTCATTTAAATTTGAATTTCCATTAAACACAAAATCTTAAGCAAGCAATTTCTAGAAGGGTTTTCAGATTTAATTCTCAGTTCACAGAGCTAAACATTTATCCTTAGGCCAGGTATACTGAATGTATTGAATTAAGACTTGCTACTTAAAAGGGGAAAGGAATTAAATTGCCAAAAAAATTACTCAATTTGTTCCACCTGTAAAGTGCACTGGTTTACTTAATCTCACTGTCAGTTTTTAAAAGCATGATTATAATAGCAAATTCTAATGCATCAGTTGTCCAAATGACGACATTGTCATTAAAGATGAAAGGACAGAAAACTCAAGACATTTAGAAAAAAAGAACCTGTTTATTGTTCTGCCTTATTTTGGTTTCTTTAGAGGTATTAGGAAATTTTATACAGATCGAAGGAAATTAAAACTACATAAGTCTACTGGAAATATCACAGAATCAAAATTTTTACAAGGAAGTAAAAGAAGTTTGTAAATTAAACAAAGATAGAAAGACCTGAGTTAAAACCAAATTACTGGTTAAAAAGAGTTAGAGGGAAGCAGTAACCCATGGCGATCACAGTCTTTATTTGATGGGAACGAAAGTATGGCTTTTCTAAAGGCAATCTTATTGGTAAGACACACATTTAGTTATTTATTCTTAGGAAGAATAACGTCCCGCCATTTTGAGGGATTGGAGTTGGCTTCTTATGTAACAAACAGTGATTGTATGTCACTGAGAAGCCTAACAAACATGTACTTGAGGCTCTCATTTTTGTCATATTTCTCATTCAAATTCCCACCACACACCACAAAATGAATCTTTTGGCCTGTGACACCTACTTTCTGGGAAAGAAGGATAAGACTGTCACATAGGTTCTTGGTCAAGTCTAGGAAATTTTGGACTTCTTGTGATTTTGAGGAAGAGACCTCTTTTACTATAAATGAGTTTACAGTAGAAGATTGAGGATTGAGTGAAAACTTGAAATAGTAAGTGAAATCGTAGGTCTGTTCCAGTTTGTTGCCAATTGAGACAAAATTATTAAAAATGAGACAAGGTATGGTGCATCCGTACAAGTTGCTATCGGAAGTAAATAAGTTAATGCGTACATAGACACTAAATCCATGCTGGCAATTGTTCTTGTTAGTGGCCTTTGAGTTGATTCTGACTCATGGTAACTTCATGTCTAGCTATTGTTGTCAAAATATACCATTACTTAAATAGATTTGCACAGGACAGATAAAGAACTCAATCATAATGAGACAGGGGAGAGATCGGGCTGGCTAAATAAAGGCTACATTTCAAGGCCCTGTGTGCTTGACTAGCTATAATTAAATAGCCTCTGAATATCTAAACCTAAGTGCAGACCACCATATAACTTTTGCTGCTGGCACCCGAAAGCTACTTATAATTAACAAACTAGGTGCTTAGATAAGATAAGGGGCTACATTTCAAGGCCCTGTGTGCTTGACCAGCTATAAATTACTGATAATCCTCCTGAGTTGTTTTTCAAGGTCTCATCAGGTTCAGAATATATGCAGTAAAGATCAGTGTGGACTTTGAATAACCTTCGACATGAGACAAACAGGAACAGGGACCCCTCACTGGGGCTCGAACCAAGATCCAGAGGCATCACGCATGCACAACATCCCAGAATAAGTCCTGTTCAACCTCCTGGCAGCCTTTGTGACAGACTCCATCTTGGTTCCAGCAACCTCTGAGAGGAAGTCCATCTTGAATTTTAACTGCGTGCGCATGTGATTTCCATAATCCCTCCCCTTCTCCTAGAAATTGCCACCCATCTAATGAATAAAGATAATGCCTTTTTCCCGCCTAAGAACTTTTATAAGCCCTATGAAATCCTTTGTCCAGTGAGAGACTGGAGGCTAGCATTGTTGGAAACCCCTCTCCCTCTCTCCCTCTCGAGCCTTTTACTCTCTCTCTAATAAAACTTTGTGTGGAGTCTCTGAGCCTCTCTTGGTCATTCTTGGTGAGAAGAAGCTAAGAGCCTAAGGAGGACTTACTCTCGAGCTGGGAAGCCCTGTCCTGTAACACTATGACTTAAGGATATCAAGGATTTGTCTAAGGAAAAAAAAAAAAAAATGCTTACCAAATTAATCATAGCAATGCAGACTAGCTGATGTGAAGGAGATATTTAACTTTCCAAGTATAGTTTAATTTGTTTCTTTCATATCCTTGTTATTAACTCCTTTGAGCTCACCCTTAACTAAGTATAATACACTTTGAGAATTCCTTAAAATCAATCTTTAACAGTTAGAGATGTTTGGCTTTGTTAAATTTTCTTGGTTTTCAAAATGAAATTCTTTTCCACGGACAACAAATGGTCAAATCTTTAAAGAAAGACCCCAATTATTTTGTTTTCATGAGGGAAAAGTGTACTTCCATATTCCTGATTTTAGCAGATCTCCTGCTGGGTAAATTTCTGATTCTCTGTGCTTTTGAAAGATTAACAGCAGACAGAGGTCTAGACAGAAGTCCACTTGTTCCCTTTTCACCTTCTAGAGTGGAGGTGCATAAGCTCTTTTGACCATGTACCCTGCTGGTAAAAAAATGAAAATTTGAGTGCTCATGCCAGTTTGTGTGTTTCCTTATTTTTTATGGGACATTAACACACATTCTATTGCATACTACGTACATTATACAGTGTTCTAAAGCAGAAATGAAATAGAATGAGGCAAAGATAAAATAAACTACATTTTCTTAATATTTTGGTAAGTACTATGGTTCCAGATTACTGTAATTTTCTAATTTTTTTTTTTATGGCACCTACACATTTACACATAGAGTGACTTTCATCAGAGATGACTTAGGATGCCAGTTTGTATTTCAAAGAGTCTTCTTAAAACTTTTGACCAATTTGGGCTGACTTTTTGTCAAAACTGTTTAGATTGTCATTGCTTTTATTTAGCAGCATAGCTGACGAAGAAGGAAAAGTGTCAACTCTACCATTTCCTTTTTATTCACTTGTGCTTGCATGATTAGAATTCTGTTTATTGTTTCTTTGCCAACATCTTTTTTTTTTTTCCTATTGTACTTAGATGAAGGTTTACAGAACAAACCAGCTTCTCATTAAACAGCTAGTACACATAGTGTTTTACGACATTGGCTAACAACCCCATGACTTCTTAACACTCTTCCCTCCCTTCTTGACTTAGGGTTCCTCATTACCAGCTTTCCTGTCCCCTCTTGCCTTCTAGTCCTTGCCCCTGGGCTGATGTGCCCCTTAGTCTCGTTTTGCTTTATGGGCCTGTCTAATCTTTGGCTAAAGGGTGAACCTCAGGAGTGACTTCATTACTGAGCTAAAAGGATATCTGGGGGCCACACCCTTGGCATTTCTCCATTCTCTGTCAAGCCAGTAAGTATGGTCTTTTTTTGTGAGTCAGAATTTTGTTCTACATTTTTCTCCATTTCTATATGGGACCCTATTTGTGATCCCTGTCAGAGCAGTCAGTGGTGGTAGCCAGATACCACCTAGTTGAACTAGACTAAGTCTGGTGGGGGATGTGGTAGTTGTGGTTCATTAGTCCTTTCGACTAATCTTTATCTTTAGTTTTCTTCATTCTTCCTCACTCCTGGAGGGGTGAAACCAGTAGAGTATCTTAGAAGGCCACTCACAGGCTTTAAGATCCCAGATGCTACTCACCAAAGTAGAATGTAGAGCATTTTCTTTATAAACTATGTTATGCCATTTGAGCTAGATGTTCCCTGAGACCATGGTCCCCACAGCCCTCAGCCCAGCAATTCAGCCCCTCAGGGAGTTTGGGTGTATCTATGCAGCTTCCATGATCTTATCTTGTGCAAGTTGTTCTGGCTTCCCCAGTATTGTGTACTGTCTTATTCTTCAGCAAAGTTACCACTTATCTATTGTCTAGTTAGTTTTTTTCCACCTCCACTCCTCCACTCCTCCACTCCCACGTAACCTTCAAAGATTGTTTCATTTTGTGTAAACTTTTTCATAAGTTTTTATAGTAGTAGTCTCATACAATATTTGTCCTTTTGTGATTGACTTATCTCACTCAGCATAATGCCCTCCAGATTCATCCATGTTGTGAGATGCTTCGCAGATTCATCATTGTTCTTTATCTTGCATGGTATTCCATTGTGTGTATGTACCATAGTTTGTTTATCCATTCATCTTTTGATGGGCATCTAGGTTGTTTTCATTTTCTGCTATTGAGAACAATGTGGCAATGAACATGGGTGTGCATATGTCTATTCATGTGATGGCTCGTATTTCTCTAGGATATATTCCTAGGAGTGGGATCCCTGGATTATATGGTATTTCTATTTCTAGCTTTCTAAGGAAGTGCCATGTCATTTTTCAAAATGGTTGTACCATTTTGCATGCTCACTTGCAGAGCATAAGAATTCCAATCTCTTTGCAGCCTCTCCAACATTTGTCATTTTCTGTTTTTTTGATTCGTGCCATTGACACTGGTGGTGAGAAGGTATCCCATTATAGTTTCAATGTGCATTTCTCTAATGGTTAGTGTTCCTGAGCATTTCCTCAAGTGTCTGTTAGCTGCTTGAATATCTCCTTTGGTGAAGGGTCCGTTCATTTCCTTTGCCCATTTTTTAATTGGGTTGTCTTTTCTGTAGAGGTGTTGGATTTTATTGTAGATTTTAAAGATTGGGCCTTTGTCAGATTTGTCATAGCCCAAATATTTTTCTCAGTCTGTAGGTTGTCTTTTTACTCTTTTAGTGAAGTCTTTTGATGAGTAAAAGTGTTTAATTTTTAGAAGATGCCAGTTATCTAGCTTATCTTCTGGAGTTTGTGTGTTGTTAGTTATGGTTTGTATCCTGTTAATGCCATGTATTAGGGCCTGTAGCATTGATCCTATTTTTTCTTCTATAATCTTCATGGTTTTTCACTTTATATTTAGGTCTTGATCCATTTTGAATTAGTTTTTGCATATGGTGTGAGGTATGGGTCCTGTATCATGTGTTTTGGAGATGGACATCCAGTTTTTCCAGCATCATTTGTTAAAAAGACTCTTTTCCCAATTTGATGGACTTTGGGTCCTTGTTGAAGATCAGGTGACCATAGGTGAATGAATTTACATCTGAGTTCTGAATTCTGTTCCATTGGTCAGTGTATCTGCCATTGTACAAGTACCAGGCTGTTTTGACTACTGTAGTAATATAGTAGGTTCTGAGGTCAAGTGGTTCGAGTCCTCCTACTTTACTCTTCTTTTTCAATAGTGCTTTACTTATCTGGGGCTGCTTCCATTTCCATATAAAGTTAAGGATTATTTTTTCTATCTCTTTAAAGAATGTTGTTGGTATTTGGATCAGGATTGCATTGTATTTCTAAGTTGTTTTGGGTAGGATTGTCATTTCCATAATGTTAAGTCTACCTCTCTATAAGCATGGTATATTTTTCCATTTATGTAAATCTCTTTTGGTTTCTTGCAGTAACGTTTTGTAGTTTTCTTTGTGTAGGTCTTTTACATCCCTTATTTGATTTATTCCTAAGTATTTTATTTTTTTTAGGGGCTATTATGAAAGGTATTGTTTTTCTAATTCCCTTTTCATTGTTCTCTTTATTGATGTATAGGAATTCAACTGGTTTTTGTATGTTTATCTTGTATCCGGCTCCTACTCTGCTGGATTTTTCTATTAGTTCCAGTAGTTTTCTCACGGAGTCTTTTGGGTTTTCTATGTATAGTATCATATCATCCTGAAACAGGGAGAATTTACTTCTTCATTACCAATTTGTTGCCCTTTACTTCTTTTTCTTGCTTTATTGCTTTAGCTAGGACTTCCAGCACTATATTAAATTGGAATGGTGATAAAGGACATTCTTGTCTTTTCCTGTTCTCAAGGGGAATTTTTTCAGCCTCTCTCCATTAAGAACAATGTTAGCTGTTGGTTTTGTATAGATGCCCTTTATTATGTTGAGGAATTTTCCTTCTATACCTATTTTATTGAGGGTTTTTATCAGGAATATGTGTTGGACCTTTTCTGCATTGAGGTGATCATGTGATTCTTCCCTTTTATGTATGTGGTGGATTATGTTGATTGATTTTCTAATGTTGAACTATTGTTGCATACCTGGGATGAATCCTACTTGGTTGTGGTGTATTATTTTTTTGATATGATGCTGAATCCTATTGGCTAGAATTTTGTTGAGAATTTTGGCATCTATATTCATGAAAGATATTCGTCTGTAATTTTTTTTTTTTTTTTTTTTTTGTGGGGTCTTTTCCTGGTTTTGGTATCAGGGTTATGTTGGCTTCATAGAATGAATTTGGAAGTATTGCTTCCCTTTCTATGTTCTGAAATAGTTTGAGCAGTACTGGTGTAAGCTCTCCTCTGAATGTTAGGTAGCATTCTCCAGTGAAGCCATCTGGGCCAAGGCTTTTTATTTGTTGGGAGATTTTTTTTATTACCTTTTCAGTCTCTTCTCTTGTTATCTGTCTGTTCAGATTTTCAACATCATTTTGTGTTAGTTTGGGTAGGTAGTGTGTTTCTAGAAATTTGTCCATTTCCTCCATATTATTAAATTTGTTGGAGTATAGGTTTTCGTAGTACTCTTTTATGATTCTTTTTATTTCTTTTGGGTCTGTTGTAACATCCCTCATTTCATTTCTTATTTGGGTTATTTGCATCCTCTCCTGTTTTTCTTTTGTCAATTTGGCCAGTGGTTTGTTGATTTTGTTGATCCTTTCAAGAACCAACTTTTGGTATTGTTGATTCTTTCTACTGTTTTCCTATTCTTTACTTCACTTATTTCTGCTCTGATCTTTGTTATTTCCTTTCTTCTGGTGGCTGTGGGCTTCTTTTGCTGTTGTCTTTCTATTTGTTTGAGCTGTGTAGCTAATGTTTTGATTTTGTCCCTTTCTTCTTTTTTGGTGCGTGCATCTATTGCTATAAATTGACCTGTGAGCATTGCCTTTTCTGTGTTCCAAAGGTCTTGGTGTGATGTGTTCTCATTCTCATTTGATTCTAGGAATTTTTTAATTCCATCTCTGATTTCTTCTATTACCCAGTGGTTTTTAAGCATGGTGTTATTCAGGTTCCCTGTAATTGGTTTTTTTTTTTTCCTTGCTCCTCCTGTTGTTAATTTCTACTTTGATGGTGTTGTGATCAGAGAAGATACTTTGTATTATCTTAATGTTTTAGATTTTGTTGAGGGTTGCCAAGTGGCCTAACATGTGGTTTATTTTGAAGAACGTTCCATGTGCATTGGAATAGAACGTGCACTTTGCAGCTGTCGGGTGGAGTGTTCTATATATGTCTATAAGGTCAAGTTGGTTGATTGTGCCCTTTAGATCTTTTGTATCTTTGTTGAGTTTTTTTCTGGATGTTCTGTCCTTTACAGAGAGCGGTGTGTTGAAGCCTCTTACTATTGTGAAACTGTCAATTTCACTTTTCAGTGCTGTTAAAGTTATGCCTTCATGATGGATTGTCCCTTTAATCATTATATAGTGCCCTTTTTTGTCTTTTCTGGTTGATTTTGTTTTAAAGCCTATTTTATCTGAGATTAGTATTGCCACTTCTGCCCTTTTTTGGTAGCTGTTTGCTTGATAATTTTTTTCCGTCCTTTGATTTTTAATAAATTTACTTCTTTGTTTCTAAGGTGTATCTCTCATAGACAGCATAGTGATGGAGCCTGTTTTTTAATCCATTCTGTCAGTCTTGTCTCTTTATCAGTGTATTTAGGCCATTTACGTTCACTGTAATTATTGATAGTTGTGAAATTATTGCTGTCATTTTGTAGTGCTTTTTTGTGATGCAGACATTTTCTTTGTTCCTCTTACTCTCCTGTGCTGAATTCCTTTTGTTTATTGTTTTTTTTTCATTTCTTTTGTTTTACCTGAGACTTTTTGTTTTTCTTCTTTATTTTGTTGAGTAGGTTGTTAACTTTCTTTGTGGTTACCTTGAAATTATCCTTATTTTCCTAGATTTGAAAGATTATATTATTACTTGGTATTGCCTTGCCTTCTCCATTAGAAAGTTCTATACCTATCCTGTTTATTCCCGCTTTTATTGTTCTGACGTCATTATCATTTACAAATTAACCTCTCTGGTTCCCTGTTGTAAATTTTTTGTTTTGAATAGTCCTTCAGAGTTTATTTCCTAGGTTGGTATCTGCCTAGTGTGATGTCGTGTCTTAGATTCAGGCTGTGGTTTGATGTTGTTTGTCCTCAGACCAGGAGACTCCCTTCAATAATTCTTGTAAGTTTGGTTCTGTTTTTCCATATTCTTTAATTTCTGTTTATCTTGGAAATGTGCTAATTTCACCATCATATTTGAATGAGAATTTTGCAGGACATATTATTCTTGTTTAGCAATTTTTTTCTTTCAAGGTTTTATATATGTCATCCCACTGCATCCTTGCCTGCATGGTTTCTGCCGAGTAATTAGAGCTTAGTCTTATTGTTTCCCCTCTGTATGTTGCTTTTCATTTTTTTTTTTTTTTTTTGAGCTCCTTTCAGGAGTCTTCCTTTGTCTTGGTTTTAGTGAGTGTGATTATGATATGCCTTGGTGATTTTCTTTTGGGGTCTATCATACATGGGCTTCATTGAGCTTCCTGGATGGTCACCTTTTCATCTTTCATGATATTAGGGAAGTTTTCTGTCAGCAATTTTTCATTGATCCTCTCTGTGTTTTTCATTTTCTACCCCTTTTCTGGAACTCTGATCACTTGTAAATTTTTGCTTTTGGCTGTATCCCACTTAATTCTCAGGGTTTCTTCATTTTTCTTCCCTTTTTTCCTCAAACAAAGTGGTATCCAAGTATTTGCCTTCAATTTTGCTGATCTTGTCTTCCATTGTTTTAAACCTGCTCCTTAGACCTTCTATGACATTATTTCTGAATCTTGTTGTTTATCTTTTGGATTTCTAATTGTTTTTGTATGATTAATAATTGTGAATTTATTTTGACATTTTGTTCCTGTATTATTTCCCTGAATTCTTCTGTTTTTTGTCTATATTTTCCATGAATTTGTCTATTTTTATTTTTTCCTCACTTTTGTCTGTTTTTTGCTTCAACTCTTGGATGGTTCTGAATACTCGAGTTTTGAATTCCCTATCAGGTAGTTCCAGTGCCTTTTATTCTACTGGAAAGTCATCTGGTGTTTTATTTTGGACATCTACTGGAGCCATACTTTTTTTTTTTTTTTTAATGTGTTTTGATATTGTCTGCTGTCTTCAGGACATTCAGTAATTATTTTCTTCATTTATTGATTGTAGATTTGTCTGTTTTATCCTGCTTTTTTGTTGTATTTGGATATATCTGAGCTGGAGGGCTGTGTGTTCTTTGTTCTTTGCTCATCTGTGGACATGATACTTTTCACCTCTTTGTCCAATGTGCAAGGCCAGTTGCTCAGCTATGATGCAGCAGGGCAGGTCTAGCTAAAGGGGAGGGGCTAAGGTGGGTTGTTTGTGGCACATACTGGGGCTGACAGGGTGGGGTGGGGGGGTCAGTGCTGGACAGGTTCCAGTAGATTTTGCCTGTACTGCTCAGGGGTCTGATATTCAGTGCACAGTGCAGGTAGGCAGGAAGGACAGGGGAGGTTGTGATGTATGGAGCTAAAGTAGGTATGGGAAATAAGATGGAGAGAAGAGAGAAACAGGAGCCAAAAAACGAAACAAAACAAAAAAGTGCTGAGGGATGTTGCTGTTGGAGTAGAGAGACATGAAACTGAGAAATGAAGAAAAATAAATAGAGAAAAAAAATGCCCCCAAGGATGCCACTGATGACCAAGGAAGTGTCTCTCAGGCCTCCAGGCACAGCCTATCTAGAAGGGGTGGAGTTGGCACACAATGCCAGGTGTTCAGGAGACAGGAAAAGAAGGAAAGCAGAGAGGTGAGAAACTGAAAAACAAAGAAAAACAAAAAGAAAAAAAAAAAAAGAAAGGCCCTCAGGGATCCCACTGGCATGGCTGCACAGACTGAGGAAGTGGCTCTCAAGCTGCATAGCACGGCCTAGCTAGAAGGGACAGAGATGGCACACAGCACCAGTTATTCAAGAGGCAGGAAAAGAAGGTAAGTAGATAGAGATGAAAAACTGAGAGATGAAGAAAAGGAAAAAAGAAAAAATATATAACAAATAAAAAGGAAAGAAAGAAAAGCCCTCAGGGATCTCACTGGTGTGGCTGTGCAGACCCAGAAAATGGCCCCCAGGTTACACAGTACAGCCCTGCTAGAAGGGGTACAGATGGTACACAGCACCAGGTATTCAGGAGATAGGAAAATAAGGTAAGTAGAGAGGGATGAGAAACTGAGAAATGAAGAAATAGAAAAAGGATAAAAGAAGAAGAAAAAAAGAAAGGAAAGCTCCCAGGGGTCCCACTAGTGTGGCTGTGTAGACCAGGGAAGTGGCTCTCAAGCCACATAGTGCAGCCTTGCTAGAAGAGGCTCCCAAGCCTCAAAAAGAAAAAGAAAACAAACAAACTAACAAAACAAAACAAAACAAAACAAAAAGTCCCCAGGAATCCCACCAGCATGGAGGTGTGGATCAGGGAAGCAATTCCATAGCCAAGCAGTACTTCACAGCTTGTCAAGAAGAAGCAAAGACGGCACACAGAGCCAGGTGTTTGAGGGTAAAGGGGGGCGAGGAGGTGAGCGGCAGGGAAGAAACAAAAGAAGCTGAAAAAAGCAACATCAGCAACAAAGAAATGGCACTGAAGATGTTGGCCAGTGTGGGTACAGCAAATCCAAGCAACACAGATCCAATGCCTCCCAAGCCTTGGTTACTTGGCCTGCTGGGAAGCGACTGATAGGCCTGCTGGGAGCCAGTGAAGCCTGAGCAGGGAGGAAGAAGGGTGGGGGGCAGGAAAGTATGTATTGTTGATTACCGGGTGCTCTGTCTCCTGCTGGGAGCTCTGTGAAGCTGCTTTCCCATACTCCCTGTCTGCTCATCTCTGACAGGAGTCCAATATGGTGAACCTGTGTTGCATTTGCTGATAGAGGACCTCTGCTCATGTCTCTCCTAGGTCTCTGTTCTCTGTCAGTTTCTTATTCCATTCAATGCTTGGTTGAGTTCTTTATCCCTTCATTTGTTGCATACAGTTCCAGGATTGACGTTTGTCTCTGTTTTACTTAGTTTTTTGTGTCTTTGCTGTGGAGTGGTGGCGTGACATTTCTGTCTATAGAACCATGTTGGCTCTGCCTCTGCTTGCATCTTTTAAAGTGACTTGTCTATTTTGTGAAGATTGATTTGGATCCACTTAACTAGTCACACACAAACTGCACTATGTTACAATGGGTTGGAAGTGAACAAGTGAGGGAAAATGCTGGGGCTGACCCCTCTCATGTGTGGAACCTCACTCTTTCTTTAAGATATTTCACCCCAAGTAAGTAAATGTGACTATCTGAATGATAGACTAGCAGGGAAGGTCCTGGTCAATCTGAATATCAAATAGTTATAATTTCTTCTTCTCCTTCAAGAAAATAGAAACAGGACTGTCAATGTTTTATTTTCACATTTTAGTGCATTATCTTTTCAACTCCCAGATTGCATTTGGGAAACCTCTACTGTATAGCATGTGTCAGCAAACTTTATGTGAAGGGACACGTAGTAGATGTTTTCAGCTTTCTGGGACAGATGGTCTCTGTCACAACTGCTCAATTCTTCCATTGTAGCACAAAAGTAGCCATAGACTACACATATGTAAACAAATGAGTGTGACTGATATTTCAATAAAATGTTTACAAAGCAGGCATTTGACTGGATTTAGACTTGCAAGCTACATTTTGCCAGCCCCTGATTTTCTACAATTGTTGAACCTGCTCAACGCTGATAATATTTACAAGGAAATGATCTGAAGAAAAAACTCTCCCTTTGAAGTGAATGGCTTAGTTTAACTCCAAAGTCCTTTACAAATTATGTTGGACTGTAGGACATTTAGGTAACTAATTGATGAATTGATGTTGCCCCCTCTCTGCCTCTGGTTCTCTCTCCCACACACACTAATGAGGTAGCTGCAATGCTCTGACATCAACAAGAAGATGTAAAGGCAGATTCCAATATGCTCTGATGGGTATAGTAGTAACTTTATGCATGAGGAATAAAAGCACTTTCTGAAATTGGCAGGGTGTGCTCTTTCTTTCAGCATCTCTCAAAAGCTTTAGCAAGTCATGGGAGCTTCAAGGAAATATGGACAGAATTGAAGGAGGGCAAAGGAATACCCGAAGTAACAAATTGCAATTCAAGGGAATTAACTGAAATGATTCTTTATACAGTGGGGCAGGAGAGGATCTTTGTTGGATGGGCTCCCAGGATTTCATTGACTCTCTCCATTCTTTTCACCTCTGCTCCTCTGGTCATGTACTCTGCCATCCTTTGGTGGTCTTCCATCCCTGTTCTCAATTGCTTGGGGTCTCTAAGACATCCAGAACTCCCTACAAAAGAATCCCAACTTGACAAGTTTTGCCACCACATTGCACCCACATCTCACTTCTCCCTACTGTCTTTTCTTCATAATACAAGAGTAGGCATAAGTGGTAGCATAGCTGATAAGTGGGTGATCACTGATTATAGCACGATAGATGCCAGATTGGACAATATCAAGAGAAACTAGAGGTACAGAGATTTTTAATATGTAAGGCAGAACAACTTGCCAGTGGGGTCAGACAAGCATGATAAAATGGGCCAAATCACCTCATCGCCTTGGGTTTAAATGATGACTTAAATGAATCTTTCTACTAACACTAGCAGGAGCCTATTATGTGGCATTTTAGTAGAACGGGTTGTTCCAAGAAATGAATTTCTCATATAACTGAAGCTGACCTTTTTAAGGGAAATGAAGAAAACTCACATTATTAAGTGTGTGTTACTTGCCAGGCATGGGGTTAGCTATATAATAAATCTTGATTTATTTAATCCTTCAATAACTGTGAGAACTAAGGATTAATATGCTAACTTTAAAGAGAAGGAACTGGAGCTCAGATAGGTTAAGCAAATTGTCCAAGTTCACAGGAGAGGAAAGGGCAGAACCTTCACACAAATCTAAGCCTGCCTCCGTTGTCTGATGCAATCTTTCTTGATTTGGGGGATTTTGTGTGATCCTATTTATAAGTATTGTCATAAACTCGCCTACCTCAGTAAAAAAAATATAGAGGATATTAAATATTTTTCAAGCTGTTCTTGATAACCCAGTGTTGTCATATGAATCATAGTCTCTCAGGGACTTTTGGAGTATGAAGGATATTTGTCCTGCAGCCCCATCTGTAGTGTTTTTGAGTTCATATGTCTATTTTTGCTTAGTTTTCGGTCTTCATGCTCATCAACCGTCTTCCAGCAGCTGTCACTTCTTAGTCTTCTCTCTGCAACTACCTTTCCAAACTAGTTACCGTTAACCATTTCTAATTTTTTAAAGTCTAATGTCCTGATGCCTACAAACCATTCAACCAAACTTGCTAGTGCTATATCTAAAAGCAGTGTTCTCAGGATTAGGGTGAGGGCTGAAGAGCACATACTAATGAGATACTTATTTTAGCTAGTCGCGGGCATTTTTGCTCTTTTTTTTTCTTAATTGTATTCTGTTTGATTGAGATCCCCAAATAGGTGAGCTTCAGAAATTGGAACTTTATTGCCTCTATTTTAGAGAAAAAATATGCATAGCCTAATTTTTCCTTAATATTTTCTGTCAGTTCAATTAGCTAAACTTGTATTTCTTTTTACTTTCTTTATCCATATAGTCCATGTACAAAAACATTCCTCATTCTCTTAAGAATGCAGAAAATACAAGTTGAATAGAGTGCTGGCTGTAAGGGAAGGAAGAGGAGTCCTCGTTTTGGGGAAATGTGGCCTTGATTTCTTTGCTGTTGTTTAAGTCAGAGCAGAGTGTGTGGCCTAGCATTCATTAAGAGACTAGTGTTAAATAAAATCCATTGCTCGTTGCCGTCGAGTCAATTCCAACTCATATCAACACTACAGGACAGAGTAGAACAGCCACGTAGGGTTTGGAACTGTTGGGACAATTAAGTAAAATTATTTGGCAAAGTAGTTAGCACATTATAAGACTTCATCAAAATTGAATGGTACTGAATACTATTCAGGAGAATATTATGAAATTGATTTGAAGTTAGAACTTTCTCTGGGGTGGGAGACCATCTCTTGCTACCATTTTTTCACATCCATATATAGTTGTTCTTAAGAGAAAAGTCTGTATGTATGAGAGTTGATGGAATGTGACCAGAACCAGGGCCATTGGCTTAGATAGCTTATGAGTCTGAGGCCTTCAGTAGATCTTGAGCTACCTGAAGGCTGGTAATATCTCATTTCCTTCTTTATCTACAGGTTCCAGCTCAGTGCTCAATGCATGACTGACACACAATAGGTGTTTTTTGCATGAATGGATAGATGGATGGGAGGTTGGAACTGGTAAATAAATTGGCTGTTGTCAGAAACCAAAGGCACTCATGAGAACCAGCCACTTTTCTAACAAGCCTTCCTGTGGATAAGATGTGCAAATAATGGATTAAAATATGTTCCAATGAAGACACTCTGTGCCATGATGATGTACTCTGATTTGCATTAGAAACCATGATGGGATCTCCTCTCTTTCTTCCACTTTTGAAATTTATTTTTATTTCTTTCAAGCCATTTCTTTAAAATAAAAATGCCATAGAGCCCTATTATAAAGCAGACTCTTATTATATAGATTGACATACAGTGCTGCCTAGTTCCAGCCCCCAAATCATGACAACTATATGCAGTAATAGTCCAATAAAACCGCCCTGAAGGCCAGAGTGAGTTCTGTTCCACAACCCTAGAAGTATAAAAGATTGTCCTAGAATTCCTTTTACGAAACTCTATAACAGAGGATTTAAGTTTTTTTTTTTAAAAGAGACTGATGCTAACAAGGTTTTATTTTATGATTTTTATCTTCATTATAAATGAGAAATATTTTATTACTTGCTCCAGACAGAACATTTTACTAGATGCCACCCTCTGTCTCATGTTATGCCTTTTATAAACTCAGTAAACTAATATGAAGTTTTGAAGTTGAAATCATTAAAACAGCTTAATAATTCCTAGGATGTGTATGTATCTACAGTGTTTACATTCTCCATCATGAGATTTAGAAACATCGCAGAAGTTCACAATCATGGTAAATATTTTTATTTGGAGGCAGGTATCTTTTTGTGATATTCTGTGTTTGTTTTCTCTGTTATTATTTTCTTTAAATCTTGAAACCTTTTGATTAGAGCTAAAAGTCTTAGAACTTTTGCAAATTAGCTGGGTTAGACAAGTGTAGCAGACTCTTTCACATACTTCCTTGCTAGGGGATCCCCAATTTTATTTAAGGTGAAAATGTGCCCCATTACACATTCACCGTCCCTGTCTTTGCACCTAAACGTCCATGCGAACCAGTTCTTACCAATGATACTAAGTAGAATTTAGATGAGTGCTCCTGGGTAAGGTTTTGCCTTCCTGAAAAACAGGGTAGTCAAGATTGTTGCTGTCTCTTTCCTCTCTACTTTTTTTCTGCTTTGCCTACAGATGTGATGTCCAGAGCTGAACCAGGTATCTTGTAATCATAAAGTGATGAGTGTAGGTTAAAGGTCACCATGGTAAGGATGGAAGAGCAGAAAGACAGAAAGAGCTTTTTCGCTTTTTTGTCCACTTATTTGTAGTTTCTACAGATGATATTAGTACAAAAACATGCTTTTATAAGCCCCTGGAAGGCTGTATTTTCAGGCAGTCTTCAACCACAATGAACAGGCGATTTCGTAATGAACCAGGAAGATTGGGCTGGTTTCATTGGTTGCTTTGAAGGATCAGACCTTAAGGTATCTGAAACTACAGTTTGAATGCTTGTATTCATTCTCAAATTATTTGTGCCAGTCACCGCAGAGCTATGTTTCATCAACTTTTTTGCCTGTCTGTGCATCTGTGACAATGATCATTCTTCTGAAGATGACATTGGCATGTCTATTTGTTCATGGGGTCTTTTACTTAAAGAACTTGAAATTTTTTAATATGTGTTGCTCATATTAATATCCCCTGACTTAGCTGTAGCATCTTACATTTCGTAAATCACTGTCTCCTCCTGGGTATAGCAGGGGCAAGGACTGTACTTGGAGTTGTGCTGTTCGAGAATTTTTACCTTTTTTTGATCACACTGGAGTTAATCTTTTTTAAGTTGCCGAGTACTCGAATTCTTGAGCTATTAAATCAAATACTTCAGATACTTAGTAGTGAGGCCTGAGTGCTGTAGAGAACCAATTAACAAATAACACAAAACCATTGACCAAGTGGAACTCTTTGGCTTATGCAGAGAACAAATGGAATAGGAAAGAACAAATGTTTCTGCCATGGAACAGAACAAATTTGCTGTGGAATGGAACAAATTTGTTGTCAATGTCCTTCTTGTTACCTCTTCTGTTTCTCTCCTTTCACAAAACTGCCCGACTCAGTTGCTCAGTTCCTTATATTGTCTGTGGCTTTTTGCTCTAATTCTTTCTAGATATTCTGCTCCTACCTAAGCAAACATACCCTATGTCTTATTCCTTCAGCATTTCCCTGTCACATGGATGTCATATCAAAATGGAACTGGATATGTCATTTTTAATAATGTCTTGAAATACTTGTCTTCTAAATATACTTGAATCATAAAAGGGTACAATTCCACATTCAAAAGAATCTGTACCAGTTGGAAGTACTAATGTGAGGTATTAATAGAAGCTCGTAAGTACTGGAGGTATTCGGGGAATGAGGTATATACATTCTTGTTTTCTTATAACTATTGGATAGGTGGGTTGCTTTCTAAATCATGTCAAAAGTGGTTGACTTTACCTTAATGATTTTACATAGCTCCTGACCCATGGGAGAAGTAAAATTATGAGGCCAATTTTTTAAGATGATAGATTGAGCCATAGAGAGATTTAGCTACTCTCCTCCTTTTTTCCAATGTCACACAATGACTTGTTGGTACGAATGGAGCTGGATTTACCCCATTTTCAATTTAGCATGCTCTCTGTAAATTACCACAGACTTTACGGTTCTGTTTCCTTGCCATGAACAATATTTATTGTGAAACTGTCAAGGTCAAGTTTTCAACTCTATCAGTAAGCAATTGCACAGAAACCAACTGGATTGGCTAAGAGGTGAGCCATCGGAGTTGGCCCCAAACAGCTAGACTGACCATGCAACATTTTCCTCTTAAAATGTGACCATCCGTAGCCTGGCTCCTGATAAATATAAATCAATGTTGTTTAAATAGCATCCTGAAAGGACACTGTGCCACCTTCTAAAAGTGTTTGCCTTCAGTTGGATTGATAACTAAATGATCATATAGTCTGAAGAACAAAGACCATTTGAAGACTTGTTATGATCCTGGAGTGCGGTGATTCTTTTGAGTTCACATAACATATACCCAAAAACCCAGTCATAACATATAGACTTTATTTTTTAAAGTCTTCTAACTGAAAGCCAGTTAAAGGGAAAATAATTCCAAGCTATTATCTCAGGAAAGCAGTTGGAGAATAGTGGCTTTTGCAAGACTTGAGTAGGTAGCCTGATGCTAATGCTCCAGTACAGATGTTTCCATTTCTATTGCTGTGAGAAAGAAAGCCAAATGTGACCATTTCTCAACACCTGGAGAAAACTTTAAAGGATTTTCTAAGCAACAGTCTGTCAAAGGAAAAACTACTTGATTTACAAAAGGGAAACATATATGGGCATACAGAATTTCTCTGAAGGTTGAAAAATCCAGTTGTTTAAACTTTTCTAGTTGGAATCGCCTCGACGGCACTGGATAGTATATAAAGCTCCATGATTCCTCTCTTCAGGTGTTTTTTCCTTTGAGATGGCTCTATTAGGAAAATCCTTAGGTTATCAAGGCTACTGTCAGCAGTAGCGAAATGCTTGTAAACTGCTTTAAAATGGCTAGATCTTTCTTCTGAATCCTATGACATTTTTCTGAAGCTGGGATTCACGAACAAAAAAAGGATCTAAAGACCTCTTAATTTTACTCCTTATGGTTGAAAACATGGAGACAACACGTGTCTAATTTAGCATCAAACCGACTTTGTAATCTCTGCTCTTCTCTGGAAACCCTGGTGGCAGAGTGGTTAAGAGCTATGACTGCTATCCAAAAGGTCAGCAGTTCGAATCCACCTGGCTCTCCTTGGAAACCTTATGGGGTAGTTCTACCCTGTCCTATAGGGTCACTATGAGTCAGAATAGACTCAGTGGCAATGGGTTTGGTTCTGTTGTTTTGCTCTTCTCTGGCTAGTAGGTTCTGTGTTGTTGTTAGTTGCCATTGAGTTGATTCTGACTAAGGGTGATCCTGTGTGTGCAGAATAGAACCGCTCTATTAGGGTTTTCAAGACTGTGACCTTTTAAGAGTAGATCGCCAGACCTGTCATATGAGGTGGCTCTGGGTGGGTTTGAACTGCCAGCCTTCCTGCTAGCAGTTGAGTGCTTAACCACTTCTACCAGCTAGGGACTCCTAGTAGGTCCTGTAGAGGAATCATTGTCACACTTCGTTGCTTTCAAACTCCAGAAATAAGCATCAATTGACCTTTATTTTCTCTCCTTCTTGCTGTAAAAAGTGGAAGACACTTCGAAGAAAGTTTTTATCTGAGCAGGATTGTTCTGTATTCTGGATGGTGTTTGCCTTACACAACAGGGTTTGAGTATGTTCTGTATTTCCTGATTAGGAATTCTGATTAGGACATAGATAATCATCTGAAGTAAGTACTGCTGGATATTTTTGGACTTCGCATAAATATACATGAATGTGAATGGCAGGAAAATAGTAAATAACAAAGCCATACTGAGTGATTAGGGTCTAATATGTTGTTGTCAGAGAATAAATGTGGGTTCGCTTTTTAGTCGTAGCCTCTTATAACTCACCCGGATCTAGTGCCATTGGGGCTGACCCTGTATAAATATGTGTTTGGTGTTTTGCTCCCAAACCAGAAAAAAGAGCCAGATTTCTAATTTCGGAATTATCCTTGCCCTTCAATGTTCATTTGTGTTTTGAAGGATGTGATCAATTACACTGATGCATTTCTGTACAGCTGGATGTTTTTAAAGGTCTTTCTAAGAAGAAAGAAAGGAAGACAAAAAAGCAACACACAAATAAAAATATACTGTGTTCATTTGACTGAGGCATCAATCTTCTTGAAACTTTGTGAGCAAACATTTTAAAATTTTCACTTCCTTTTCAATCCATCTTTATCCCAGGTGGTAAACAGCTCCCCCTTCACCTGTGAATGTTTATTATCGTGCTCATTTGAGATGCCTTTGCTGGTCTAAGTGGCCGTGTTAATTCACAGGGTGCGTCTTCCCCTCCCTGGGCAGATGGTCCCCTGCAGGTGGTATTAGAGACTAGACTGTCATTCCTCTGTTTATAGGTGGTGAAGCTGAGATGCAGAGATGAAGACATTGGCCTTGAGTTATGGCCTGACTCAATGCCAAAGACAAGATCTCAGAGCTTTCTAATTCCCAGTCTTGTGAAACACCAGCTTTTTTTTTTTTTTTCTCTTCATCTCAGTTTTGTAATCTCTTCTGTAAATCAGGCCCGGTGGCCGTACCAGAAACAGTGACTGCCAAACAGCTGCAGCTTAACACCCTATAAATGGGCTGTCAGGATGCTCAGGACAAGAGTCTAAAATAAATGATCTGAAGCCTGCTTTAAGAAGGCAAACTGACCCCATAATCTTAATTTCTGATTCCCTTCCAAATCCCAATGATATAGTCAAAGAAATTAAAAAGTGGGAAAAATCTGTATGAGCCACCAAATGAAGAAGAGTGCCCTCCATGTGCCAGTGGAATCCTGGTCAGATGCAGTGTAAGTGACAGCAAGCTCCAGTGGTCAGATCCCACTGTGACTTGCTGTGGAGGAGTTGAGGCTGGGTTGGGGAGTGTGGTGGTTAAGATAGTGTGTCAACTTGGCTAGGCCATGATTCTCAGTGTTTATATGTGATCACTTCCATGATTGAATCGGCTGTGAGTAGCCAATCAGTTGAAAGGGAGTTTCCTTGGGGGTGTGGCTTGCATCCAACTATGAGCAGACGTTCTGCTTTTTTTGCTCACTCTGGAGCCTGTGGCTGCCTTCTGTTCATCTGACCTCCGGCTCTTGGGACTTGAGCTATTAGCTTATCTGCAGATCTTGGAGTTCCTTGATCTTCACAGCCCGACAGCAGGAGTCCTGCTCTCCGACCTGCTAATCTTGAGTTTGCCAGCCCTTGTGGCTACGTGAATTGGAAGAAGCCTCTATCCTGATACATGGACTTGGGAAGTTTCAGCCTTGACAATCGTGTGAGCCTTTTCCTTGTTATAATTCTCTCTCTCTATATATTTATAGGCTTTACTGGTTTTGCTTCTCTAGAGGGCCCAGCCTAAGACAGGGAGTAAGTAGATGTGCTCTCAAGGAGAGGGCTCTACTGGTTGCTGTGTAGGGTTAAACAGGGTAGAGAGCAAATCTCAATCCTTCTAGGAATTGTGGGGCTGTGCAAATGTCAACAGATAATGGTTGGCCTCTGTGTGCTTTCTCACCAACATTTGATGCAGAAGAAGTGAGCTTTAGAAGGCTGCTGGGATCAGGATGTCTCCCTCTTGGGGCTACACAATAAACTTAATTCCTTTAATAAAACTGAGAGTGAAATTTCAGGACCTCAAATCAGAGACTGTCTAAAGGTTTCCACATACACTTGAATTTCTTGCTAAATGTAGCATCTACACAATATTTAGACCATTTCCTTTCCTTATAGTCCTTGGCTTGAAGGTGGAAGTCTTTACTTGTCTGAAGGTTCTTGGCCCCAGAGCTGAAAGTCCCCACAGTGCTAGGATGGTTGGGGTAATGACAGTAAAGTGATGTCCAGAACTTATGGCTGAGTCTTAGCAGTTAACTGGGCTTCCATTCCAGCAAATAGGAAACACTGCTCTGACCTTTAGCTCCTTTGCCCAGTGTACAGAGGGCACAGAGTGTTGGTCATGTTGAAATCTATTTACTGCCTTCTAGATCTTAATACCAAAAGATCTTTTTTTTTTTTTTCCAGTTAAAGTCCTAATAAATTTCCCTGGTTGATTCTCATTTAATTTAAACAAATTCCAACTTCCCTTTCAATCAGTAAGAAAGTTATCAATATCTAAAAGCTTCCTAATTAAAGATGTGGTGACTGTGGGATTTGATAGGCTATTCTTTCTCAGTACATCTGTATGGTCCTCTCTTGGGAACTGTATTTTACCTTGTTAGGAAGAATGGTTTTTATGTTTAACGTAAAAACATTTTACATAAAACAGTGCTTTTTAACACTTTTCCGTAAAGTGGAAAAACCATTCCATGGCTGGCACTAAGGAAAATTTGTGGCTCCATTTCACATTTTCCTGGTGATCCCCGATAAGAAGATGAGTACAGCAAATGCTCCTGTCCATGATTCGTGTCCGAAAAGGGAATCATGCCTGTTAGGAAAGGGGGAAGGGAAAAACCCATTCTCACTTTGGGACTCAAAGGCAGACTTTGAAAAGAAACCTTTTACCGCAACGGTGGTCCCTGTGATCCCTGTCCTGAGACCACTCTGGCCACTCTCCACCTTCGGCCTCCTCACAGACAAACCAACTCTGATCTGCGGAGACAGACCACCAAAAAGCTGAAGGCTGATTTCTTTCCCCTTATCTGGACCACAAGGAATTTATAAAGAGAATAAGACAAATTTTCAAAAAAAGTCTCCTTTGCCAATTCTGGACAAGACACTGTTCCTTGCCTCCATCCAACCACCGGCAGCCATGCAGACTTTAAGGATGAATAAACACAGAAAAATCAACAGACATATGAAAAGTCTCAGCCCTTCATCAGAAAGGGATTTAAAGAATCAGCATAAAAATCTCCCTATGATTCAAACTTACTACATGGAGCAGGAGAAGACTTTAGAAACTTTCTTTAGTATTTTTCAAAAGACTTAAGAGGCATTGCATCTATGAGAAGAACACATTTTTAAAAATAAAGATAAAAACAAACAAACAAAAAACCCTAAAAAACAAAAAACTACATCTTCATACTTTAAGAATATAAAAATGCCATGGTGGATCTTTTCTATACTTTTGAATTTTATCAAAATAAAAATGTCCCCCTCTCCAACACCAATCACTGGGCAGATATAGCCATTGTGTACAACAGAAAAAAGGTAAATTTGAACACAGAACACAGAAGAAGTAAACAACACAACGATGTTTACCACGAATCAGAAAAGAGTCGTGATAAACTTACGCAGGAGACTGCATATAATGGGAAGTCCAGAGGGAGAAAGAGAACTGAGACAGGAGAAACAATAATTAAAGAGAAATAATGATACAATAATTCCCAAAGCTCTAGAGAGATTGCTCAATGTTCACATCAGTTACATAACTGAGGAAGTTAATGAAAATGACCCATATTAAGAAAATCTTTTTGAAATTTCTGTATGCAGGTAGAACATTCTGGTGGCTGCCAATCAAACTTTTCCTTTAGAAATATTCAATTCCTGAAGATAATGAAATAACTGCCTGAGTTTTGCAACCAAAATCATTGTGACCCAAGTATTGTATATCCAGCCAAAGATTATTCTTGCCCAAGGGCAAAGAAAAACATTCTCAGACATGCAAGAAATCAGAAAGCAAACTACGTATGTGCTGTCCTTGAAAACAGAAATCAACAAAATGCTTGTAACTAACTGAGCAATGAGCCCTGGTAGTGCAATGTTTAAGCACATGATTGCTAACTGAAAAGTTGGCAGTTCCAACTCATCCAGCGCTACTCAGGAGAAAGACCTGGCAATCTGCTTCTGTAAAGATTACAGCTAACAAAAAAATCTTAGGGGGCAGTTCTAGTCTGTAACACATGGGGTCACTATGAATCGAAATCAACTGCACAGCACCTAACAACAACAGTGACAACTAACTGAGAAATGCATTGAAATGTAGAACTTATAAATGAGAAAGATGCACAAAAAAACAAGTGGCAGTGAGAAATGAAGCCAGCAAAACACACAGATAATAGTTAAATAATCACTGTTATTATGACTGTAGAATTATTGAAAGAATAGCAAAATATTGGAAGAAAATAGTAATTAAGACCTAAAAATCCTATGAAAGCTAGGAGGAGGCGGTAGGGTAGTGAAGACTGCTCATCGTTCACTAAATTCCATTCTGCCCTTCTGCCACCAAAATGGAGTTGAAGCTGGGCCCGTGGTGGGTCAGTTAGACACCACTTCCTAGCTCTCACAGATATGTGTGCCCTGTGACTGACTTCTTAGAAGTTGAATGGGGACAGAAGTTCCCGTTCTGGAACTTAGGATATCAGGCATGCCCTTTTGGACACGGAAGTGACCCAGGTTTAGCCTTGAAGATGGCAACAATGCTGAAGTGGATGGTAGAACAATGCCTCGGAGGAACATGGATCCCTGAATTACAAGAGGAACATGACAGTTCTGCTGACCTGTCCTTGGAAAATATAATTTTTTTTTTTTTTTTACAATTAGATCATCTTATGCGTATCGTTATACAGATTGCTTTTAAAATTAAATGATATTTTACAGATATTCTCCCAAGTCAATATAAAAAAAGTTGTACATTATTTGCAACTTTTAAATAGTCATTTAAATTATGGCAATTCCATAATGTATTCCAATTCCACATTCCTCTACTTGGGTGTTGTAGTTTTTCCTAATATTTGGCTATTACACATAATCCTATAGTGAAATGCCTTATACACCGATGCAAAGGTTTATGTCAAGCAGGTATTCTGGAAGTGGAATTTCTGGTTTAAGGCATGTACATCCCAGTCCTAGTGCCATCGAGTCGATTCTGACTCATAGCGACCCTATAGGACAAAGTAGAACCGCCCCATAGAGTTTCCAAGGGGTTGCAAAATGGAGAACAGACAAGTCAGAGACAACTAGTATAGATGATCCTGTATACTAGTTGCCCTACTGGTGTATTGCCCTACTGGTATTTATGGGTGGCTGGAGTGTATAGCCTGTACAACTCAAGATTCCCTCTCTTGGCTTTGTTGGGGTGCAGTGGGGTTCTGGCTGATTCAGTCCTATTTCAGATCCCAT
Source organism: Loxodonta africana (assembly GCF_030014295.1). NCBI lineage: Eukaryota > Metazoa > Chordata > Mammalia > Proboscidea > Elephantidae > Loxodonta > Loxodonta africana. The sequence goes on from NC_087356.1 coordinate 31,035,526, forward strand.
TGGCTGCAGGCCCCTGAGTGAATGCCACATCTTCCTCAGGCTACTGAGCAAATTTTTCCACAGCCTCTGTGGCAGGACCCTCTTATCTTGCTGTGGTGGCCTCTGTGGCATTTCTGGTGATTATTAACTTCGTGTTCATATCACCTGGGTTTTAAGAGTGACCTGAGAGAACTCAGCCTCCTGAGAATAATTCTGCATCCTCAACTTACTGTGGCCATACCCCGGGTGCGGTGGGTTTGGGAAGTAGCCTGGAATGCACTCTCAATTTCTAAACAGGGATGGGGATAATAGCTCCCTTTTTCACTTCACTCTTACCCCGAGTTACATACTACACCTTCCCCTCTCTGAGCCATTCATCTGATGATGGTTTTCTCCTTTGCCCTCCCTCTCCTCCACAAGTTCCTGCCTGGAGGGGTGAGTTTTCTTTCATCTCCTCTGTGTGGTATCTTCCTTCTTCCCGACTCTTGCTAAGCCTTAGCAGTGGTTAGGTAGATATCCTCTAGATTAGAGAAGAACTTTATGGACTGGAGCTCTCCAAGCTTAGTTGTTGATATGCTAAAGAAAACAACAAAGGAATTTGGGAAATCTTTAGCCAGACAATATCCTGACTTGCCAAACTATTGTCTGGCACATATTTCTATTTTGAAAGACACAGGCTTTACATTTCCTTAGCCTTTTTTTCTTTCACAAATATGAATGTTCTCCCAGGCAAATAGATGCTTAGGGAGGAAAAAGGCAAATATCTTGTACTTGGAAAGGCAAAACAGTGAAGTACATAAAAAATTATATACATACATTGTGCTTATCCATGATTTCATACATTTAAATTTTGATAGTTCCTGTCAATTTATTCTTTAAAAAAATGTTTTTTCTGTTATAGAGTCCCTTCAATATTATGAGTGTGTCTCTTCTGCACGCTCTTGTCAAGCAATGAATATTATTATTATTATTTACTTTTTGTCAATCTGATAGGGAAAAATATCTCATTTGTTTTAATTTGTATTTCTTAACTCTAGTAAGATTGTCCATCTTTTTGTGTTTATTAGCCATTTATATTTATTCTTCTGTTAACTATATGTGAATGTCTTTTCCTAAGCCTGTAGAGGGTTGTTAAACTTTTTCTTACTAATTTCTTATTGATTACATTAGCTAATACACATAAAACACTTAGAAGAGTGCCTAATACATAGCAAACATTCAATATGTGTTGTTATTATTATTATTATTGTTGTTATTTGTAGGTTCTTTGTATATTAAGAATACTCAGTCCACCACCTGTCTTTCAGTTTGTCATACTGTGGCAGCTTGTGTTGCTATGATCTGGAAGCTATGATACCAGTATTTCAAATACCATTAGGGTCACCTATTGTGGACAGGTTTCAGTGGAGCTTCTAGACTAAGACAGATTAGGAAGAAAGGCCTGGTGATCTACTTCAGAGAATTAGCCAATGAAAACCCTGTGGATCACAACTGAATATTGCCGCATAGAGTGCTGGAAGATGAGCCTCCCAGTTGGGAAAGCACTCAAAACACATAGTAGCCATTTGACAATGGACTTGAATGTGACAATGACTGTGAAGAGGGCACCATTTTGTTACATTGTACGTGGGGTTATCATGGGTAGAAATTGACTGGTGTCAACTAACAACATATACTCCATAAAAAGCAAACTAAAATAAAACAGAAAGAAAACTGAGAAAACCTAATACTAGGCTTTGAGATCCTTCCCATTTCAGCCCTTCTAACCTCCCAGAACTCATTTCAGATTACTGTCGCATTTGCAGACTCTAGCCACACTGGAGCGTGTCCCTGGGCTTTGTTCTGACACTTTTCTCTGCCTGGACCACCTTCCTCCCATTATGTGCCCAGGTGCTTCCTTCTCACCTAAAGTATTTTCTTAAATGCCACTTCCTTATTGAAACTTACATGACCATCCTATCTGAAATTACATATTTCCCCTGCCCACTACCTCCACCTCCCCATTCCTTTCCTTGCTTTATTTTTATCTACAGCATTTATTGCTTCTTAATATACTAGATAATTTTTCTTCTTTATTTTGTTTATTGTTTGTCCTCTCCGTCCTATCAGAAGGTAACATCAGAGATACAAAGCATTTTGTCTCTTTTGCTCACTGCTCCATCTCCAGGGCTGAGGGGGCTCTCGATTATATTTCTGGAAAGAATGATAAAAATACTAATTTACATTTAAGTCTGCCACTGGGTTTTCACTGTGTGCGCAGTGTTTTCTGCATAGACAAACGTTAATTAACTAGAATCAGACCTGGCAGTCTTTTATGGTGTCGAAGCTTCATGTCTTGCTTATTAAGGCTTTTCTAACACCATAGGATTTTCTGTCTCTTGACAGGAAAAGGACAGTAGGGGAAAAACTGGCAAAATTCAAGTGAACTATGATGTTTCGCTAATAGTAAGGCACCAACATTTTGGTAATTCGTTCTGACAAATGTGCCATGGTGACGCAAGGTGTAACAATTGAGGAAACTATGGGAGCCCTTTCTACTACCTCTGCAACTTATCTATCAACCTAAAATGGTTCCAAAATAAAAAGTTTATTTAAAAATTTGTTTTCTCTGAGCACATTGACAATTTAATTTTAGCATTAGATTTTAAATTGATACTGGAGTGACTTCTCTTTATAATATTGTGTGAAGTAGGACGCAATATATATACATTTTTCCTGTTTTTTTTCTTATGGATAGTCAGTTGTTCTAGTTTGAAAGGCACTCTTTTCAAAAATATTTCAACTCTTTTCATACTTATTCTTCCAGATTAATTTTCTAATCAGTTTATCAAGTTCCACAGAAATTCCCATTGTGATTTTGATTGAGATTACATTTATAAAGGATAAAATTTTTAGTAATAATTTACTACATTAAATTAATATACTTAATATTCTTCATGTATGATGTTTTTATCATCAGTAATAAAAAGAAAGAAAATATGCAAAGTGCATAAATAGGTAAGTTAACAGACAAGAAATCAAGAAACCAATGACGTATAAAACTTATATACAAGATTTCAAAGTGGAAAACAATTTATCAAATGCAAATTGAAAAAAAAAGTTAGGATTGTTCCTTTTTTTTTTTTTTTTCAAGTGACAGAGATTAAAATGATCAATAACGCCAGGCTCTAGCAAGATGAAGTGAAATAGTTTCTCACAGAATGTTGGCAGGGAAGTAAATTGGTGAACTCTTTCTGGGAAACGAATTGGTAATTTCTTTCAACTTCTTAACATTTAGAACACTCATTTATCAAGTATATCTACTCTAAAAATTTCTCAAAGGAAATAATCATGGAAAATATACAACTATAAAATCATTTTTTACTATATTGCTTATAGTAAAAGTAACTTCATTTTACAATAGAGCATAAAACCAAACCAAATCTATTACCATCAAGTCGATTCTTACTCATAGTGATCCTACCGGACAGAGTAGAACTGCCCCATAGGGTTTCCAAGGCTGTAAATTTTTGTGGAAGCAGACTGTCACATCTTTCTCTCATGGAGCGGCTGGTGGTTTAATACCACCAACCTTTTGGTTAGCAGCTGAGCACTTAACCATTGTGCCACCAGGGCTTCTTTAGATTAGAACATGGTTGAATAAAATTTCTTATACATATACAAAGGAATATATATATACACACACACACACACACACACACACACACACAAACATGTACATATACATGTATATATAACTCCAAACTAGGATAAGTTGACTGTGATATATTCAGTTAGAGTGACTGAGGTTTACTCATATGTGGGGGAGGTACTTCATGCATAGATTGTCTCATGAACTAAAGATAAGGCTAGATTTATAAGGCAAAGTTGTCAGTGGTTTCTGGAACAAAGTCTTCTTCCCCTTCAGGTAACCTGAGTCACTGAAACACATCAAGCAGGGCTGCTTGCCCTGGGGCAGACTGATGGAGTTATCAGGGAAGGCAATCTCAGTTATTGGTGGCTTTTCTAAGAAACACTGTGATTTAGCTGTAGAGCATCATGATGTATTTTTATCTGTTGGCTGAGGGTGCCCTTCCGTTGATGCTGCTGTATCAGTTCAGCCAGGTCTACATCACTAACTGTGTTATCATTTTTCAGTTCCCCCTTTTAATCAACCTCTGCTCACAACAATACACAAGAACTTCAATCGCCTTTTGATGCATCATTATTAGCTAGATGCTGGCTTAGGATAAAGACCTTGTAGGTCCCTGGGTGGCACAAACGGTTTGCACTAGACTACTAACCCGGCAGTTCAAACCAACGCAGTGGTGCCTTGGAAGAAAGGCCTGGCGATCTGCTGCTGTAAAGATTACAGCCAAGAAAACCCTATGGAGCAATTCTACTCTGTAACACACAGGGTGACCAAGAGCTGAATCAACTCGATGGCAACAAGTTTAGTTTTTAGTAACATTTAAACTCCTGAATATCAGAAAACAGGGAAACAAGAAGTCTAGGGACAATAGCAACAGAAATATTTGGAACCCACTTCATATCCTTGAGCAGGCTTAGGCTTAGCCGTAGGCTTAACCAGAGATTGGGTTCCGTGGGTTAGTTTGGCCAATCTTCAGTGACTAATTAGCTCTTTCTCCTTGTTGACTGATTGTATTCCTTTCCTGCTTTGAATGATTATAGATTAAATAGTGTCCCTCCAAAATATGTGTTGGAATCCTAACCCCTATGCCTGTGGAAGTAATCCTGTTTAGAAAAAGGGTTTTCTTTATTATACTAATTAGGTCATCCCAGTGTAGGGTGGATCTTAAACCTAATCGCTTCTGAGTTATACAAATAACAGCATAAACACACACATGTATGGAGGAAGTCAGATGCTGTGTGAGGATCGTGTACAATCCAAAAACCAAAGAACGCCCAGGACTACCTACAAGGAAGGAAATCGACATGGCTCTGACCCTGATTTGGACTTTTAGCCTCCAGAATTGTGAGAAAACAAATTTCTGTTCTTTAAAGTTGCCCAATTGTGTTATTTCTGTTACAGCAGCACGAGGTAACCAAGGCTGATGGCCAGTGATTAGTCCAGGAAAAGGAGTTCTTTAATTCATGAGTTTATGCAGGTCTGTTGGGTCTCTAAAGTTTGAGCCATTTTATTTGCTCTGGTAATCAGGGGGAATCAGAGACACACTGCAGACCAAATTTTTGTTCAGGGACTCCTATCTAGAGTAGAAACTGTCTTACAATTTGGCTAAATCCAAAATCTCAGACCTCTCCTATTGAATTAATTTCTGAGCTCTTAATAAAATATGAGCAATGAGAGGGGTGGGTGGTGGTGGCGGTTGGGTTGTGTGTACTAAGCAAGAAGGACATTACTGGGGATACACATTGAGGGGACGTCAATGCATTGTTTATCATAACAGGTCTGTACCACTTATTTTCTGAACTTAATTAGTCTGATTGTGGAGAACAAACGCCTTAGATGGAATCAAACTGACCATGTGCTGATTTCTAAATAGTTCCTTGAGATAATAACTGGACTTATACCCATCCCTATCCTTGATATTTCCTAAGTTCTTCGAGGCTTCGGAGATCAGTACCAGCAGTTAATTATTGGGGCATAAGATCCAATTTGAAACCCTGGTGGAGCAGTGGTTAAGTGCTACAGCTGCTAAACAAAAGGTCGGCAGTTTGAATCCACCAGGTGCTCCTTGGAAACCCAATGGGGCAGTTCTATTCTGTCCTATACGGTCACTGTGAGTCAGAATTGACTCCAAGGCAGTGGGTTTTTGGTTTACGGAAGGCGCAATCAGGATATGTTAGGGTTGATGATATTCTTGTGCTTAGTATATAAGGTACTGGGATTATTAGTTTGGGGTTGAAGCATAGCATCATTTGGACTTTTAGAAACAGCTACAAAATTCTTATTAGAGAGATCTGAGCTGGGTAATAAATCCAGCTCTTGGAAAATTTGCAGCCACTCTGGGAAAAGTGAATTAGAGGGTTTAGAGTGTTACTAGGAAGAGAAAAAATCAACAAAGGAGCAGAATGTACTGGAGGAGGGCATTGTAACAGTTTAATACCTTGAGCCAACATAAAGGGAAGACTATAGCAGATAGTAAGAGAAGAAAACAGATTAAATGTAAGCCCTTTGTGCAAATTATGCATCTTGGCTGTGTGGTTGGGTTTTGGTAAAGGCTGTCTACAACTTACTCATCTGTCCATTTCTTCCGGAGTCCTTTTAGTGAGCATGTGGCCTCCAGAGAGAATAGATACACCGGTTGTAGGATCTTTAGCAGTGTTATATCGGGAAGCATGAATCCACAATAGTATGACCTAGAGTTTAACAGCAGGGTTTATGGCTAAAAGTACGTGAATAGACTCTAAGGCAGACTTTTGCTTATTTGTCTTTCATTACATCCTACCTCCATATTAGGTACGATGCAGAAGTCTACCTGTGGATATGTGGAAATACAGCTTGCGTCTCTTGGGCAGTATATCTGTGATACTAGTTTTTGTTAGAACCTTGAAAGGTCAGAATGCATCAAGGTAGAAGCTGTCAGGGGATGAGTCAATCTGTCTCGTAGGTTTTTCTGTAATAATTACATACAGAGAGTTTAAGGGATTTTATGGTGTAAGTCACGTTTTCTTTAGGGTAGGGTAAGTTTAAAAATTTAGACTGAGAGAGATAAAGCTCTTTTGAAAATTTTCCCAGTTTCATATTTTATTTTTTAAATATCATGCAGTAAAAGTGACTTTTTTTGTTTTCGTGTAGAGTTCTATGACTTTCAACACATGCATAGATTCACGTAACCACCACAATCAAGGGGTTGCAGAGCAGTTCCATCACCCGAAAATCTCCATTAGGGCATATCTTTGTAGTCACAGCTTCCCAACATCCTGAGCCCTGGCAACCACTATATTGTCTTTTTGAGAATGCCACATAAATGGCATCATACACTTTGCAACCTTTTAAGACTGGCTACTTTCATTTTGTATTGTGCCTGTGAGATTCGTCGTTGTCTTTGTGTATATCAGTAACTCATTCTTTTCTGCTACTGAGCCGTATTCCATGGAATAAATGTACTACAATGTGTGTTATCCATCCACCTATTGTTGACGGACATTTCAATCATTTTCAGCTTTTTTCAATTACGGATATAAAACCAAACTAAAACAAACAAACAAACAAAAAAAAACCCGTTGCTATTGAGTTGACTCTAACTCATAGAGACCCTACAGGACAGAGCAGAACTGCTCCATAGTGTTTCCAAGGACTACCTGGTGGATTTGAACTGCCGACTTCTGTAGTTTCTATAAAAATTCATGTTCAGGCTTTTGTGTCAATGTAAGCTTTCATCACTCTAGGGTAGTGATGGGTCATAAGTGTGTATTTTGTTTTATAAACAAATGCCAACTGTTTTCGAGAAAGGTTATACCATTTTAAATCTCCTCCAGGGTTGTATGAGGGTTCCAGTTGGTCTGTATTTTTTGCCAGTAATTGGTATTGTCAGAATTTTTTTTTTTTAGATTTTAGCCATTGGAATAATTATGTAGTGATATCTCATTGTGGTTTTCATTTACATTTCTCTAATGGTTAATGATGTGGATCACCTTTTTATGTGATTATTTTTATATTCTCTTTGGTCTACTCAAGTTCTTTGCCCATTTTTTAATTGGTTGGTTTGTTTTTATATCACTGAGTTTTGAGAATTATTTATATATCCTGAATAAAAATCTTTCTAATGGATATGTGATTTGCAAATATTTTCTCCAGTCTATAGCTTGTCTTTTCATCCTCTTAACATGGTTTATTATAGCACAAAAGCTTTTAATTTTGTTGAAGTCCAATTTATCAGTTTTGTCTATTATGGATTAAACTTTCAGTGTCATGTAAGAATTCTTTGCCTAACTGTAGGTCACAAAGATTTCCTCCTATGTTTTCTTCTAAAAGTTTTATAGATTTCCTCTTTACTGTTAGAGTTATGATCCATTTTAAATTAAGTTTTGTACAAAGTATGAGAAAAGACACACCTCCCACTTAGTCACTCAAACACTAATCTTAGGTATTGCTGTGAAGAGACATTGCAGAATGTAATTAAAATTCTTAATTAATTGATGCCCATGGAAGCAATAATCAAGAAATCAAATGACGTATTGCATTGGACAAATCTGTGGCAAAAGACCTCTTTCAAGTGTGAAAAAGCAAAGATGTCACTTTGAGGACTAAGTTGTGCCTGACCCAAGCCATGGTATTTTCAATCATCTCATACGCATGTGAAAGCTGGACAGTGAGTAAGGAAGACCAAAGAAGAATTGATGCCTTTGAATTGTGGTGTTGGCAAAGAACATTGAATACACCATGGACTGCCAGAGTAAACAAATCTGTCTTGGAAGAAGTACAGCCAAAATGCTCCTTAGAAGGGACGATAGTAAGACTTCATCTTGCTTATTTTGGACATGTTATCAGGAGGGACCAGTCCCTGGAGAAGAACATCGTGCTTGATAAAATAGAGGGTTGGCAAAAAAGAGGAAGACCTTCAATGAGATGGATTGACATAGTGGCAACAACAATGGGCTCAAAGATAGCACTGGTTGTGAGGATGGCAGAGGACCGGACAATGTTTCATGTTATTGTACATGGGATCACTATGAGTCAGAATAGACCCAAGGGCACCTAACAATAACAACAACAATTAGTTTACTTTAATCAAAAATGAGGTTATCCTGGGAGAATCTGAGTTAGTCAGAAGCCCTTTAAAAGTGGGCCTGGGGCTTCCATGAGGTCAAAGATTCGATGTTGCAGAGGAGAAAGAAAACTAGAATCTTTGTACACTCTGGGACCTCCACACTCATCTTATCGGTGCTGATCTGCAGATTCACCTTGTTGGTGTGAGAGAGCAGCCAGACCTGCAGATTCTCTGCGTTAGTCCTGGATCTTTCTTAAGTTTCTCCTAGGAGTGTGTGTTCAGGTGTGTGTGTTCAGCTGCATGACAAAGGGCAATGGTTTCTAGAGGAAATGCCTTCACCAAGGTCAGAAGCAACAAAAACGAACTCAGTTTGCAGTCCATCCTTACAGAGTTTCTGCTTGAGGCTGTGCTTATGGGGTTCCAGTCTGCATGTGATCTTCCTTTTTTGCCTGTGTATGGACTTTTTTATGGACTTCAGGCTTGCTTAGCCAGCCCCGACAATTGTATTGAACCATTCCTTTTAATAAATCCCATAGATAGATAGGTAGACAGGTAGGTAGATAGGTATATAGACAGGTGGGTAGGTAAGTAGATAGATGATAGGTAGGTAGGTAGGTAGGTAGACAGACAGACAGACAGACAGATAGGTAGATAGATAGATCTCCTACTGCTTGCTTTTGTGGTTGGACTGTGATTAATATAGGTAGTTACCTTTTTTTTTTTTCCTATCAAATTGCTTTTGCTCTTTCGTTAAAAATCAGAAATCACAGATGGTCTATGGGACAAAATCTTTTTTCCCGCTTGGGTAACCTCAGTGACTGAAAGCCATTAAGGAGGTCAGTCTGTCCTTGAACAGACTGACAGACTTATCAAAGAAGGCAATTTCAGTTATTGGAGAGTTTTCTATGAAACATCGTGACTTCAGCTTGGAAGATCTGTGGCGTGCTCAGATCTGTGCAATGGCTTGCTGGCTTCTCTCCATTGGCACTTTCATCTTAGTTAAGCCATATCTCTATTATTTCCCTTATTGGGAAATAATAGGTACTAGAAACAAATTTTTTTTTTTTTTTTTTTTAGAAACAAAAGCACGAAACCTTTTGATAATTATCTAAGTGTCCAAAACCAAAAAAAGCCATGGGTGTCAAGTTGATTCCAACTCACAGCAACCCAATAGAACAGAGTAGAACTGCCCAATAGAGTTTCCAAGGAATACCTGGTGGATTTGAACTGCTGACCTCTTGGTTAGCAGCCGTAGCACTTAACCACTACGCCACCAGGGTTTCCATCTAAGTGTCCAGTCGTTGCTAATTAAGTCCTGAATTCTGAAAAGGCACATATAAGGGAAATGCTAAGTGGAGGGCTGAGAAATATATTGTTTTCCTTGGGTTTCTCTGGAGAGAACTGCAACAATTTCAGCTTGTTGGAATTAACCAGGAGTAAAACTTAAGGCAACTAATTTTATCTTCAGTTAGAGAGTTCAGCTACAAGAATTCTGCTGATCCCACAACCCCTGCCTTCCTCCCTGCCACAGGCATGCACAAAAATTGTTTTGGTCTTTCACACTACATTGATGCTACAACATAACATATTGTAAGAGTGTAACCCTCTCCCTTTGATAACGCACAATAAATTGCAATCAAATCAAATCAATGATATCACAGCTTTTCCATCCATTTGGCTTTGTATCTGATTCCTTTCAAACGGCTTCTTTGACAACAGATGATGCTGACCAGCGTCCTCCTCTTTCCTCAGCTGCCGCAGTCGTTTCTGTTTTCCGGTACTGTTGCTCATTTGCTTTTGAGGGAGAAAAACCCTAAAGGGATGCTGACACACTATGAAGCAAAGCAGATGGTTAGAGGTGTGCTTGTGGAAGGTGTGCACTTTCAGTTCATCTTCCCTTACAGATTTTTCCCTTTTAGCCTCAAATTCCCATTTAATATGGTTCCGTGGATTTCTATTTCAATATGTTTCCTATGTGGCAAAGACTTCTAGAATGAGATCATATTCTTATTCTCTCATTCTCCGTCTTTGTCTAGCCATTTGTCCTTCCTCTCCCTTATATTTATTCAGATATCCTGGTGGGCAATGACTGACATTTCCTTTTTGAGAAAAAATTTGGCCTTTAACATGAGGTGAAACCACATTTTTTGATTCCAAAGTGCTGATCATTAAGTAGGATGCATCTTTCTAGGAGATAAATTAAAGTAATACATTTCTGACACCTGCGTAGCATATAGATTATCACCATATCATTTAAATATAATTTCATACTGTTTTCTCTGGGGTCATTGGAATAGATGTCATTATTGAGATCAAATGGTACTAAAATTTTTTAATAGACTAAGTATGGTAAATAAATCTTCTAATTTAAGTAACCATATACTTAATTCCATTGGGTAGCATATTAACAAACTTGAGATTTGGGATTTAGCCATCAGAAAGGCTGTCATTCTCCTGCCAGACAAAAGATAATGCACAATATATTACAAGCAAATCGAATCTCAGAAACGTTCTTCATGAATATGACTCTTGGCTAACTCAAGTATTCACAGGGACCTTAGAATTTCAGAACTGGTGGGTTTCTCACATACTTCTTACTGTACCTCCTTATAATAGCTCATCTCGTAGGTAACAAACAGACATTAAGTGCCCTGAGGTGCTAAGTACTCCCTTGACCATGGAAAGTGTTCAGCCCAATTCAACATAATTCAGCATAAACTGGTTCCTGTTCTGAGATTAGCATTTAGCTAGAAACTCTTGGATTTCTTTCTTTTAATAGATTCTGAAATTCACTGTCTCCTTTAGTAAAATACTAGCTTGAATCTCCAGTTTTTCTAATGGAGGAAGAATCTCTCCCTGAGAAAGTGCAACACTGCAGCCGACTCTCGTCACTCTTGGGGAATTTCTCTCCATGATACTGGTTCCAGGAAGATACTACCTTCCCTATTTTGGAAAGTGTGGGTCTGAATACTTCCCTTCGATCTCTTTTGAACAGTTGAGAAGACCATGGCTTGATGTTTAAGACTTTACTAAGGTTAGGGAAAACCTAAACAAGAAATTTACCATAGAAAGTGACACATGAGAAAAAAATCTGCCTGTCTGGTATACGTGGGTCTTGACTCATTCTCATAGTATTCCTGAAGGGGATGCTTTCTTGCAGATCTAGAATATACCATGCCACATGGCTCTCGAACCTACTTAGTGGGGTAGCAGAGGTATTCTTCCCAGCCTTTCAGGAATGTCTTCAAACCTGCCTAGACTTCACGAAGAACCAGAGCAAGACAGCAACAGCAAGACACAGGGATAAATGCCTCCATGAACAACTGCCTCCTTTGCCACGAGGCCAAGAAAATTAGATGGTGCCCAGTTACCATTACTGAACATTTTGATTCTGTAAAAGAATCTTTGATCAAAAAGGAGGAAAATTCAGGACAGAATTTCAAATTCTCATGAAATCCAGATTTTCTGGAGCCATGGAGGTTGGATGAACTGATTTTTCTATATGGTATCAAACTGACAACAGTAACTCAAAAGATTAGATAGAAACCTTGGAAGTCAGTGAGTTTATGTTCATTGGGGAGGAACAACTTAGAAAAGGAAGATGAGAATGGTTGCACAACTTGAAAAATGTAATCAATGTCACTGACATGTACACATAGAAACTTGAATTAGTGTAGTGTTTTTGCTGTGTATATTCTCAACAACAAGATAAAAATTTTAAAATATTTGTAAAAATCTATTCCTAATGAAACCTAAATGTCTGTAGCTATGCCTGAAAAATATTGTGGACCTCAATTTTTACTTTATTTTTAAAATTAAGGTAGAGCTCACATACCCTAAAATCCACCCTTTTAATGTCTATAATTCACGATTTTTAAAAGTGTGTTCACAAGGTTTAGCCATCATGCATTCTAACCCCTTTCTGTGGGTTGTCTTTTCACTTTTTTTTTTTCTATTGTGCTGTAGGTGAAAGTTTACAGCTCAAGTTAATTTATCATACAAAAATTTATGCACATATTGTTATGTGACACTGGTTGCATTCCCTGTAATATGACAGCACACTCCCCCTTTCCACCCTGGGTTTCCCATGTTCCTCCAACCAGCTCCTGTCCCTTCCTGCCTTTTCATCCTGCCTCAAGACAGGAGCCGCCCATTTGGTCTCATTTATCTGTTTGAACTAAGAAGCACACTCTTCACAAATATTATTTTATGTTTTACAGTCCATTCTCACTTTTGTCTGAAGAGTGGGCTTCAGGAGTGGTTTTAGTTCTGGGTTAACAGAGTGTCTGAGGGCCATTCTTTTCACTTTCTTGATAATGCCTTTGAGGCACAGAAGTTTTTATTTCAATGAAATCTAATTTGTTTGTTTTTAGTCCTGTGGTTGTTTATCGTACCTAAGAAACCATTGCATAAGCCAAGGTCATGAAGATTTACATTTACATTTTCTTCTAAGAGTTTTATAGCCTTACCTCTTTTATTTAGGCCTTTGCTCCAATTTTGTTAATTTTTTTTTTTGTATATGATGTGAAGCAGGAGATCAGCTTTGTTCTTTTGCACATGGATATTCATTTGTTCCAGCACCACTTGTTGAAAAGACTATTCTTTCCCCAATAAAATTTCATGATACCGTTGTTGAAAATCAATTGACCACATTAATCTTATTGAGGATCCCTTGTATATGATGAGCTGCTTCTTTCTTTCTGCTTTCAAGGTTTTCTATTTGTCTCTGGCATTCAACAGTTTGATTATGATATATTTAGGCATGGACCTCTTTGAGTTTATCCTATTTTCAGTTTGTTGAGCTTTTTGGATGTAGATTAATGTTTTCGTTAAATTTGATTCATCAAATTCATCAATTATTTCTTCAAATATTCTTTCTGCCTCTTTCTTTCTCCCTCTACTTCTGAAATTTCTATTGTGTATATGTTGGTACTCTTGATTGCATCCCACTGGTCTCTGAGGCTCTGTTCATTTTTATTCATTCTTTTTTACTTATGATTCCTCAGACTGGATAATCTTAATTGAACTGTTGTCAAGTTTGCTGATTCTTTCCTCCACTTGCTCAAGTCTATTGTTGAGCTCCTCCGGTGACTTTTTCTTTTATTTATGTAATTTCTGTTAGGTACTTTTTATGTTTCAATCTCTTTACTGACATTCTCTATTTGTTGGGCATTGTTTTCCTGTTTTTCTTTAGTTATTTATCCATTGTTTCTTTTAGCTTTTTGTGCATATTTAAGACAGTTGATTTAAAAGCTTTGTCTAGTAAGTGCAAAGTCTGGGCTTTCTCAGGGGAAGTTTCTGTTAATTAATTTTTTCCTGTGAGTGGGTCCTACTTTCTTTTTTTCAATTGTTATTTAGACGAAAGTTTAGAGAGCAAATTAGCTTCTCAAAAAATGTTAATACACAACTTGTTTTGTGACATTGTTTACCAATCTCATTATTTGTCAATACTCTGCCTTTCCCCACTCCAGGTTCCCTGTTTCCATTCATCCAGTTTTCCTGCCCCTTCCTTCCTTCTTGTCTTTGCTTCTTGGCGGTGTCCCCATTAGTCTAGTATACACAATTGAACTATGAAGCATGTCACTCACGTCTGTTATTGTTGGCCCTGTCGACCTGTCTAATCTTTGTGTCGACCTGTCTAATCTTTGGCTGAAGGGTGAACCTCAATAGTGACTTCAGTACTGAATTAAAAGGGTATCCAGGGGCTATACTCTCAGCCTACTTTATTTCTTTGCATGTCTCATAACTTTTTATTCTTCACAGGGCATTTTAAGTAATACAATGTGGCAATTCTGAAAATCAGGTTCTCCCTCCTCACCAGGGCTTGTTATTGCTTTTCACTTTTTGCTTGTTTAGCAACATGTCCAAACTGCTTCTCTAAAGTCTGTATTCTTTACTGTTTACGGCCACTAAAGCCACTATTTGATTAGCTTAGTGGTTAGCTAATGATTGGACAGAAATTTCCTTAAACTCCTGAAACCAATAAGTTTTGCGGTTTTTATCAAGGGGGCTCTGTGTGCATGTTAGGGCATGCCTTCAGCACTTTCTGCTTTCATAGTGCTTTGAAGTAAGTCTGAGGCAAGATATTAGGGGCTTCTCAGATCATTCCTGAACATATACCGAGCCCTATTGATGTGTGTGGCCTCTAAATTCCTAGATACAGGCCATAGATTTTCAAAACTCCTGTGGATATCGTGTCCCCCACTTTTCCTTTTAAACTTTTTGATTAGCTATTGTTTGCCTCAACTGTTATCCCCCACTTCAAGACAGTCATAAAATTAAACAACTACCTTTAATTGTTTTTGGCATGCTTTTTGCACTGGATGAGCTTTGAATCAGATCAAATAAAAACAGCCTTGCATGTGGGATCTGCTAGGGAACCATCAGACAAGTCAAATACTGACAGCTCTCGGGAAATGAGGTGTTGAAGGAGCTCTAACTTCATATCGCCCCTTTATGTAGCTGCCAGGCTACTAGTTTTCATCATTATTATGGGATATAGGTTTTCAAGGCTACGATGGAGTTAGAGAGATGGGGATCGGAAGAGGACAAGTTAAAATGCCATAAAGCATACTATTTTTACTGAGACTCAACCATTTTTCTTGAATAAATGCTCTCTAGTTTGCTGCAAGACTTTATAAAGTTCTAAAAAAATTGATTCTGACAATTTTTGCCAGTTTTTTCTTATTCTTTATTTATGAGGGAATTTTGGAGGTTGTTACTTTGCCTTATGTGCTGACGTCCCACCATAATTAATTTTTGATCACTGATTCAGCATGTAGACCTTAGGCTTATTAGCTTCAAAATATTTATAAAGCAAGTTTTTACAAAATACTAGTTACTGATTCTGTCTTAGTTTCCTAGTGCTGTTGTAACACAAATACCACAAATGGGTGGCTTTAAAGAACAGAATTTTATTTTCTCACAGTTCTGGAGGCTAGAAATCCAAGTTCAGATTGTAGCTCTAGGGAGAGATCCTTCCTTGTCTATCTCAGCTTCTGGTAGCTGCCGACAATCCTTGAGGCTCCTGGGCTTGTAGATACATCTCTCTCTGTGGTCTGTATTCCTCTTCTCCCTGTGTCTGACTCTGCCTCCATTCTGCTCATTTTATAACTCAGAAATGATTAGATTTAGAACCTACCTTACTGGGGTATGATCTAATTAACATAACAAAGAATATCCCATTTCCAAATGAGATTGCATGTATCCATCCTAAGGATTAGGATTCCAACACATTTTTTTTCGGGGGGGGGGGGTGTGCAAAAATCAATCCAAAACAGCCTCCAAAAAATAATAAGACATATTAAAAAAAATAGAGAAATATCTAAGTACATTTTACTTTATATATAGATTGGAAGACACGAAATTGTCATTTTTTTAGGTCAAAAATGTATAATATCAGTAATTTTTTACAGCTTAACCCAATATTTTCTCAGATCTTGGCTTTTCGTTCTATTTTTACCACTTGCAAAAAACAAGCCTGCTAAGAAGTTCATAAAGAATATAATGAATTCCATATTTAAAAAAAAAAAAATCCAAACCTTTGAGTTGATTTCTGACTCACAGTGACCCTATAGGACAAAGTAGAACTGCCCCATAGGGTTTCCAAGGCTGTAATCTTTAGGGAACTTCTTTCTCCTGTGGAGCAGGTTTGAGCCCCCTACCATTCAGCAAATGGAGCATTTAACCACTCCATCGCCAAAGCCATTGCTGCTGTAGGATCGATTCCTATTCACAGCAACCTGTGCCACCAAGTCTCCCTGTATTCCATAAATACAGGAAGAAGTGTGCCTTTAAACTCATTGTGTAGAGAATGACATTTATTCAGCTGTGGTTGAGCACTTTCTGTGTATAGTCAGAGAACAAGAGGATGTTCATGAGAGCACATTTAACGCTACAGACAGACATAGGGACCCTTCTCTAAATGTTGTTGTTGGGTATTGTCAATTCTGAGACATCGTGACCCCATGTGAGAGAGTAGAACTGCCCCATAGTGTTTCCTTGTCTGTAATCTTTATGGGAGCAGATTGCCATGTCTTTTTCCCACAGAGCAGCAGGGTGGGTTCAAACTGCCAGCCTTTCAGAAAACAGCCTAGTGCTTAAACCCTTGCACCACCAGGGCTCCCTTCTCTACATGCAAAACCAAAAGCAAACCCCTCGCCATGACGCAGTGGTTAAAGCCCTGGGCTGCTAACCAAAAGGTAGGTAGTTCTAACCCACCAGTCCTTCCATGGGAGAAAGATGTGGGAGTCTTCTTCCATAAAGATTTACAGCCTTGGAAACCGTATAGGGAAGTTCTACTCTGCCCTATACAGTCGCTGTGAATCAGAATCAGCTTGATGGCAGTAGGTTTGGTTTTTGGGTTTAATCTTTATGGAAGCAGACTGCCACATCTTTCCCTCTCAGAGCGGCTGCTGGGTTCGATCAGCCAACCTTTCCTTTAGCTACTGAGCTGCTTTAAGCACTGAACCTCCAGAGCTCCTTAAACAAAAAAAACCAAGACCAAATCTGTTGCTGTCTAGTTGATTCTGACTCATAGAAACCCTACAGGACAGGGTAGAACTGCCCCATAGAATTTCCAAGGACCACCTACTAGATTTGAACTGCTGACCTTTTGGTTAGCAGCTGTAGCTCCCAAAAAACTACACCACCAGGGTTTCCATAAAAGAAGGGATAGCAGAGGAAAAGTCACAGAGTCGTGTGAGGTTCTGGAGATTTTTATGCAAGAGAACTAGCTGGGGCATAGCATATAATTTTCTCATGCGGTATTCCATTTTTGAACAAATTGGCATTTTTGCTTTCTACCAGCAAAATGTGTATGTTTTATTTTATAATGTGTTTTAAGAGGCCTAGATGGACTGAGGGTTTTTTAGATGGACTGATGTCCTAGAACACAAGCGTTATTAGCTTAAGGTCACCTGTAAGCGGGTTACTCTACCACGTATGTTGCCAATAATAATGAGGGGAGGAAAAAGCCCTAGAGGAAGAGTTCATTTAATTTTTATTGATTGCCTTATATCTTAAGAATTTCATCAAGGAAAGTGACAACATACATATAACCTGCTCTGAAAGCCTTAGCTGAACGAACAAGAATGAATCAACGCAGTAAACAAAACATCATTTTTCTTTTCTTGGCTTGCTACCTCAAGGTCATTGTTAAAACACTTGTTAAATCTGGTTGCACATTTGCAAACATCTGGAGAGATTTTGGAAAGTACAGATCCTTAGGCCATCCCAGACCTAGTGAATCAGAAATGTTAGAATTTTTTTTTTTCTTTTTAAAGCACATCCGAAGATTCTCATTCTCAGTCAAGTTTTGCGAGCGCTAACCTGTAGGCTTTTGCTCTGCTCAATGGCTGTCCAGCTGTGTTGATTTTCATAATCAACAGAAGGGTATATCACTTTAAACCAAGTTAATCATTACTTTCCTGCTCCCTCAGGGGTTCTCTGTTGTGTTGCCTGTCAGGGCAGTCATCAGTTGTAGCTGGGCACCATCTAGTTCTTCTGGTCTCAGGCTGATGTAGTCTCTGGTTTATGCGTTCCTTTCTGTCTCTTGGTCTCGTAATTACCTTGTGTCTTTGGTGTTCTTCAAGGAATGAATGAATATTATTTCTTAACAAACAAAAAAAAACAACTATACTGTGTCAATAATATTTTCTTAATTAGCAAAGGTAAAACCAAAAAAAAAAAAACCCAAACCCACTGCCGTTGAGTCGATTCTGACTCATACCAACCCTATAGAACAGAGTAGAACTGCCCCATAGAGTTTCCAAGGAGCGCCTGGTGGACCTGAACTGCTCACATTTTGTTAGGTAGCATAGCACTTAACCACTATGTCACCAGGGTTTCCAGCAAGGGTCAAGAAGGAGGGAATTTAAAGAGTTAATGATGCAGGCGTGTATCATTCACTTGACTGGAAAGCAGAAAAAGCATGACAACAATATTGTCTATGGAAATCAGTCTCTCAGAAGTTTATAAATTTAAGGTGATGACAATTAATGTTCATAATTCAATAATGAAATCAGCCATAAAACTGAGACTATCTAGAAGATTAACAAAACATGCATTTGTTTTGACTCTGAGCGTATTTCTGTTTTATTGAATAGGCTGGAGTCACTGGAGAAATACTCAGGAACTAGTTTTATTTTTCTCCCATCACTGCCTTTGAACATTCTCTGACAAATTTTCATTCTCCTCTCCTCTCCTCGACAAAATTTTTGGCAGAGCTTTTAATTTTCTAGTCACTTTTATGGCATTAAGAGTTTTAGTTCACATCCGGTTCAAAACTTCTCTTTTCCCAGCTTGGCCTGATGTGGAATGTGGGGCCTTGACGGGGTGATGGAGGGAGCTTGGGAGGGAAGTTTGTTCTGTTTTATCTTTACCCACAGCTTGTTGCTGCTTCTGGCTTCTCCAAGGAAGCCGTAGAGGGCCAGGGCACTCTAGGACAATTGGTAAAGAGTTTTATTTTTTCAACACTTATTATCAAATATTTTAGAAAAGAGAGTATAAATAAATATTTTAGCACTATGTATTTTTTTTTTTAATCAACCATCCTGTTTAAGAAATATAGTGTTACCAATATAGATCCACAATCCCTTATCTGAAACCTTTGGGGTTAGATAGGCTTGAAAATTCAGAACATTTGAAGTTTGAAAAAGAAGCACACTGCATATACCGTGTATCATATAACACTCCCGGTAGTGTCTGGATCTGTGCCTCATAGTCAAATATATTAATTTTTCAGCCAAAATGTACAACTATTTAGCCTAAGCAGGGTGGTGTTCAACTCTAAATTGTCTTGTCTCAGGTCAGCCATGTTTTTCCCGGCAAACGAGTTTATGGATGTTGAGATTGCTTGCAAGCAGGACTATGGATCTATGTAATGACAGACCTCTGTGTATCCCTCCATGGTCCCTTTTCCCTTCTCTCTTACCAGAGGCGTCTATCACCTGGAATGAGCAGTTTGTAATTCTCAGGCATTTCTTTACAACTTCAGTCTATATGTGCTTTATATATTGCGTTGTGTTTTAATAATTTGAGAGACAAATTCTTATATGATGAGCATTGTTGGAATCTGGAAATTGCCGTCCCCTATCATTTCCAGTGTCCAAATGCTGGTGCTTTAGTTTAGTGGGACATACTTATGGGGAATTCTTCAGGTAACCCCCCTCAAGGATTTGCCCACTGCATTCTTCTCTTTCTAGGGAGATACATTCTTTGAACTTTGACCTCATGCACCGTCCCCTCACCACCGCCCCCCCCCCAAATCCCCTGCCTTTTCTTAATGCTAAGATTTGCTTGCCCCAGTCAGAAACCCTCTTGGGTGGGATCCCTTGGAGACAACTCAAACTCAACTTCCTTTTGTGTGTTTGAGGGAAATTCACACAAGGCTGTCCTGTCAAACTGTGGAAGTGCGTCTTACCAAATCACTGAGCTTGATCTTCAGGTCTTGCTTGTTCCAGGCTTCCCCAGCCTACCAGCAGTCTTCTCTGGCAACAAGCAAGTGACTGCTTTAGGTTCATATATGCCTACAAACTCCTCGAGACAGAATAGGTTCTTGAGTAAACTCTACTCGCTGTGGCTTAGCAGGTGTCCAGTTCTGAGCAGGATCCACTCTCCTCTGCTCAAGGCACCTCCGACTGGTTCTTGTGGCATGAGAGGATACAGAGAGTTCTCTACCTCATTTCTTCCTGAGAAAAGAAGAAAAGCCAGAGCTTTATTCTACTTAATGCTCTTCAAGAAATCTTTTTCTGGACTTTTGCTGTTTTTGCTATCTGCTGTCCAGTCAACTCCGACTCATGGTGACATTATGTACAACAGAACAAAACATTGTCTGGTCCTGTGTCATCTTCACAATTGCCAGGTCCTGCCTCATCCTCACAATCATTGGTGGCTAGGGTACCAATCCACCTCCTCTGATGATTGGTCTCTTCTGAAAACATGTCCAAACAAATCACACAGTGTTCTCTTGTGATCCATAAGGTTTTCACTGACTAATTTTCAGAAGTAGGTCATCAAGCCTTTTTTCCTAGTCTGTCTTATTCTGAAGGCTCTGCTTTAAGCTGTCCAACATGGGTGACCCTGGTGGTATTTGAAATGGTGGTGGTATAGCTCTCAGCATCATAGGAACATACAAGCCACCACAGTACCACAAACTGAGAGATAAGTAGTGGTCTGTACTTCTAGTTCTTTTAAACTTTAATTGGATGGTGACCATGGTACTGATTTGTCTGTCTTTTAGTAAGGTCAACATGAATGTGTTTGGCACCTCATTTTAGAAGGCCTGGGATTATGTATTAGCCATTTTTCTCCGACTTTGGCTCTAAGTAAAATTCCTAGAAGATGAGAAAATTCTCTAGTATCTTTGTATACAAGCAGTATAACAAATGAATATTGACATTTATAAGAAAGAATGGTGAATTTGTGGAAATTATCTTAGAGTGGACTAGATTTAGTTTCTGATAGACTTGCGTAGATCTGAGGCTTTTTTTTTTTTTTTACTTTAAGCCATTGTCCATCGTCTGGGTTTTTATAAAATGCAGAACTTGATTTTGGATTATTGGGCCTGACACTAAACCAACTGCAATTGAGTCAATTCTGACTCATGGTGACCCTATGTGTTTCAGCATAAAACTGGGCTCAGTAGGGTTTTCAATGGCTGTGCTCTTTCAGAAGTAATTCCCAGGGCTTTCTCCCGAAGTGCCTCTGGGTAGATTAGACTCCCAAACTTTCAGCTAGCAGCTGAGCATGTTAACTGTCTGCATTACTAAGAGGCTCCTGTGCCTGCCACTACTGTGATGTTATTTGTATATCAGTAAATGAGATTATATGTATATGTATATATATCACATACCCCTCTTGAGATGAGAATTGGACTTGTCAGCTATGTATAGCAAACTCACTGGTTGTTATTGTCACTTTGAGTCAAGGCTTTTTAAACCTGACTTTTATGATTTAGAAACACTCGACTTCTATAATCCAAGTCTTATCACATCCAGGTAGACTGCAAATTGCTGAGCAAAGAGAATGCATGTCTCCTACTTCATAAAGAGGTTAAGACTGGCAATAATATTTACTGTAAAATGACAAACTCTGGGTTCATGCCACTAAATGTTTTTAAAGAATAGATGAATAGAGTTGATATAACTAAGTTCAGGGCATTTTGTTTTCCTCTCTTTATGAATTTTGTTCTCAAAGGAGCTGAAAGCTGACAAAGGGAGAGATAAACTCCAAAAAGACTCAAGTGCTTTTTGTGTATCTGAAAGAAAGATAACAGTTTACATTTCTGTAAAGTTTGAGTTTGAAGACAGTGCTGAGCGAAGATTTGATTGAACATAATAAATTATGAAGATGATAAATCTATGGGCTTACTGTATGTTGTGTGTGTGATAACTATGAAAATATTGGTGTTGTTAGATGCCATCCCGTCAGTTCCAACTCACAGAGACCCTGCATACAACAGAATGAAACACTTCTCATTCCTGCACCATCCTCACAATTGTTGCTACGTTTGAGCCCATCTTTGCGGCCACTGCGTCAATCCATCCTGTTGGGAGTCTTCCTCTTTCTGGCTGATTCTCTACCTTACGAAGCATGATGTCCTTCTCCAGGGACTGGCCCCTCTTGACAACATGTCCAAAGTAAGTAGGATGAAATCTTACCATCCTTGCTTCCAAGGAGCACTCTGGCTGAACGTATTGCAAAACAGACTTGTTCTTCTGGCAGTCCATGGTATAGTCAATATTCTTTGCCAACATCATGATTTAAAGGCATCAATTCTTCTTTGGTCTTCCTTATTCATTGACCAGCTCTCACATGCATATGAGGCAATTGAAAATATTATGGCCTCGGTCCGGCTTACCTTAGCCCTCAAAGGGACATCTTTGTTTTTTAACACTTTAGAGAGGTTTTTTCAGCAGATTGCCCAATGCAATATGTTTGATTTCTTTACTGCTGCTTCTAGGGGCATTGATTGTGGATCCAAGTAAAATGAAATCTTTGACAACTTCCATTTTTTCTCCCTTTATCATAATGTTGCTTATTGGTCCAGTTGTGAGGATTTTTGTTTTCTTTATGTTGAGATGTAATCCATGCTGAAGGCTGCAGTCTTTGATCTTCGTAAGTGTTTCAAGTTCTCTTAGCTCTCACCAAGCAAGGCTGTGTCATCTGCATATCGTGGTTTTTTAAAATAAGTTTCTTGTCAGTCCTGATGCCATGCTCTTCTTCCTATAGTCCAGCTTCTCAGATCATTTGCTCAGCATACAGATAGAATAAATATGGTGAAAAGATACGGCCCTACCACTCACTTTTCCCGATTTTAAAACATGCAGTAACCCCTTGTTCTGTTCAAATGACTGACTCTTGATCTAAGTGCAGGTTCTGCATAAGCACAATTATGTGTTCTGGAGTCCCCGTTCTTCACAATGTTATCCATAATTTTTTATGATCCACACAGTTGAATGGCTTTGCATAGTTGATGAAACACAGGTAAACATCTTTCTGATATTCTCTGTATCATGTATAGGATAACAAAACATGCTCATTGGTCAAATTTGGCTCAATGACTTTCAATTTTCTATCTTTAACACAGATAATATATTTTAAAAGGGATTCAAATTACCTTTGCCTCTTTCGTGTCATTGAATCATTTATTTTGGTTTTCTTCTGTTAAAATAGAGGTATTTCCAGATCCTACGAATGAGAAGCCATACCTTTTGTTCATTTTTGTAGTCATTTAATACAGAGTTCACCATCAGCTGTGTACAGTATTAAGCCTTGAAGATTAAACTATAAAAGTAAGAAAATAATTGGTGTTGGAAAAGCTGTTGCAGAACTTCCGCGAAGGAGATTGAAGAAAATACCTTGATGAGACAGGTAGGAAAGAGAGAACGTCTCCTTTCATCCCTTGGGTTTGTCTATTTCTCAATCATATATATTCATGAAAGATTCAATATAGATAAAGGATACGAAATGACAGGGGCTAGAAAAATTTTTTTTTTTTTTTTAGAAAGCATAAATCAATATTAGAGAAGTCTGGAATATCCGAACAGATTCCAGAAGCCTCTCTCAGTCACAAGGTTGTACTTCCTCTCCAGATCAATAACTACCAAGATCTTTTGTCACCAGAGAAGCCACAGTGTCATTCAAGGAGGGATTTTTTATAATCAGCATAAACCAACAGGCAATATTGGCAAGGTGTTATATACTGCCTTCTTGGCATATTTTGGACTCTAGCACAATACTACATTAATCCCTAGTTAGTATATTCTATCAAATTTTGGATAAGGATCAATACCATGGCTCCAGACATATCTGGAAATAAACATAGGGCTGTAATAGACTAGTTGAGAATCACAGTGCAATTATGCACTGTGAATTTGTGTTTTTCATCAGGTTTGGAAAATTCTCAGTCATTGTCTCTTAACATATTACTTCTTGCTCATTTTACCTCTCCTCCATTTCTGAGATTCCAGTTCCATACATTAGACCTTTTCTCTAAGTTCCATGTGTTTCTTGTGTTCTTTTCTGTATTTTTCTCTCTGAAATTTAGCTTGGAGATTTTATATATATATATATATATACACATAAAATTTTACATTCATACATATCTATATATCTATCCCTATACTTATATCTATATCTATGTTCATCTTTCCCTGTTCACATAGCTTCTCATCTTCCCCTCTGGTGGGTCTAATCTGTGTTATATCCATCTACTGAGTTCTCAATTTCATTTTTCAGTTAGAGAATTTTAATTTGATTTTCAGTTGAAATTCCTGATCTTGTCAACTCTTTTCTATTATTGAATTTATTAATCACAGCTTTTTTTCCTCTTTTGTGTGGTGGTAAAATACGTTTAACATAAAACTGGCCATTTTAACCATTTTAAAGTGTACATTTCAGTGGTATTAATTACATTCACAATGTTTTGCAACCATCACCATTATCTATGTACATTTTTTTTTCATCACCCCTAATAGAAATTCTGCACTCATTAAGCAATAACTGCCATTCCTCCCTCTCCAAGCCCTGGGTAACCTCTAATCTACTTTCTGTCTCTATGAATTTGCCTATTCTGGGTAACTCATGTAAGTGCAATCATACAATATTTGTCTTTTTGTATCTGCCTTTTTTACATAACATAATCTTTTCATAGTTCATCCATGTCGTAACATGTATCAGAACTTCATTCATTGTTATAGCTCAATAATATTTCATTATATGTATATACCACATTTTGTTTATCCATTTTTCCTTTGAATGGATCACTCTTTCTTGTTGGTTTGCCTTTTTTATTTTTTGTAGAAAACTTGACATTCAGATATTTTAATGTGGTAATTCTGGAAATCAGATTCTATCCCTTCTCCATGGTGTCCTGTTCTTGATTGTTGAAGGCTTAGCCTGTGTTCTGCCAATATTTCATTTTGACTGAGATTTCCTTGAACACCAATAGCTTAAAAAAAAAGGCTCACCCAGTCCTTGAGCACTTCTTTAATACTTAGCCAGGCTGTTATAAATTCTACCTCAGCCTCCAGTTTCCAGTTGCACTATAGATAAGTCAGTGGTGACAGCTTAGATTCTTCTCAGGTCTTTTCTGAGCATCCATCCTGTCCTGGACATGTGGATGGCTTTCTAAATTACCCAGTATATTTGAGTGCTTTTGAATATGCTTCCCAAAAGGAGTACCTGGGTGGCGCAAATGATAAAGTAATGGACTACTAACTGAAAGGTTGGCAGTTCAAACCCACCCAGAGGTGCCTTGAGAGTAAGGCGTGGCTATCTGCTTCTGAAAGCTCACAGCCTTGAAAACCCTACGGAGTGTAGGTCTACTCTGCACACGTGGAGTTACCATGAGTCAGAATCAGCTCAACCGCAATTAACAAAAACAGCTTCCCAGAGAAACTCTGTCCCTGATTTTTCCCTGGTTGTCTATTGTATGTCTCAACTGTAACCTTTTGCTCCAGGTGACTACAGGTTGTTTGATAGCCTTCTAATATTTTCAAGCAGTATCAGCTAGCTTTTTGGCACTGCATGTATTCCAAGTTAGGCAAAACTGAGTTGAGTGCCTTGTGTCAGTCCTTCACGTAGTCCCTAGACCGGTTAGGATAGAAAAACACAATAATTTGCAAATAAGCTCTGCTCTGCCCCCTTGGGAACAATAACCAGGATTCCACGCTGGAAACATGGGCCACCATTTCCAAGATTAAGCTAATCCAGGGAGGAGGTGGGGCAACGGCATGTGAAAACAGCGCAAAAGTTTCCCACAATTTTTAAGTTGCCTTTTTCTTGATACAACTTTCGCTTGATAGCTGTAAACCTTTGACTGTTTTCCAGAGTTCTGACAAAGTTAATTCTGACAGTTTCTGGTTATTCTTTCAATGTTTTTGTGGAGGGTTAGTAATTTGGAATTGCTTGCTCTATCAATTTGCTGACTTCCCTCAAGCACTGTTATTTTTCAATTCCTCTTTCTTATGCCAATATTTGAGTCATCTATGAGTCTTTTTTCTATTTCTAAAAATAGACAATATTTTCTATTGTCTATTTTTTCTCTCAGTCTTAGCAATTTTTGGTTGAATATCAGACTTTGTGTGTGAAATATTGTAGAGACTCTGAATGATAATATCTTCCTTCAGAGAGAGCTTACTTTTTCTTCTCATAGGCAGAGAAGGAGTAGATCATATCCATCCCATCAGATTTTGAGTATATTCAAGGGTGAGTTACAGTTTTTGTAAATTTCTATTTATCACTATTTTGTTTCTGCTCTTATGCTTTAGGCCTCCAAGAATTTCAGTTGGGTTCTGAACTCCAATTTTTATCTCCTTAGCTCTGTAATCAGACTTGAAAATTTTGCTCTGCTTTTCCACAATTTTCTTTTTACCTTCTTTCCCTGTTCATCTTAAGAATTCTGTTAATGTCTGGAAGAGAATAGCACGTAACTGGTTGACTGATCAAAGTTTCCCTTTCTATCAGAATCTTGGTCTCAGAAGTCTTGGCTGCCTTGTCAGCCATGACTTTAATTTTTGCTCTTCAGTTCTGTGAAACTGACTAAAGTTATGAAAGTTTCTAGGCCTCCTAGATATAGCCCTGTTGTATTTTTTTTTTTTTTTTCCTCTACCAAAATCTTGCAAAACCTGTTTGGGGAGGGGAAATTCATATACTGTCCCCATAACCTCTATGGTTCTTTTTTCTTAATGATTTTGGCTTCGTATGATCTGATTGTTTCAATAGTTCTCTGATACCTGCAAAGTGGTTTTATTTTTTAACTTTTATCTAGCTTTTATCTACAGGAACATAGATTTACCTCAAGGAACTCCATAGCCTGAAGCAGAAATCAATTCAATATTTTCTTTTTCCCTTTTTTACCAGCAAAAGTAGGGAGTATGGGTTGGAGAAATAAGGGAATTACTAAGTTGAATTTAGACTAAATAAAGAAATCCAATATTTTCCCTGTTTCAGAGCTGTAGTGTTATTTGAATTTATGATATACTAATCATAATTGTTACAATATGATATGTGCAAATTTCTTATAATAAAGGTGGTACATACTATGAAAAATTGAATGAATTATTTTAATAGGCTATTTTTAGGAGGATTTTAAGTTTATAGTGATGTCGTGCAGAAAGTACAGAGAGTTCCCACTTTTCTCCTGTTTTTAACATCTTACATTCCTATTGTACATTTGTTACAAATGATGAGCCAATATTAATACATTGTTATTAGCTAAAGTTCATAGTTTACTTTAGAGTTCATTCTTTGTGTTGTAGAGTCCTACGGGTTTGACAAATGCATAATGTTATATGTCCACCCTTACAGTATCATACAGAATCATTTCACTGACGTAAAAAATGCCCTGGGTGCATCCCTACTCCTCTCCCCCTGGACCTCCGGCAGCCACTGATTTTTTGACTGTTTCTGGAGTTTTTCCTTTTCTAGAATTTCATGTAGTTGAAATCACAGAGTATGTAAATTTTTCAGACTTTTTTATTTTTACCTGATAATATGCATTTTAGGTTCCTCCATGTAATTTTTGTAGCATGATCACTCATTTATTTTTATTGCTGAATAATATTCTATTGCATCGATGTACCACACTTTATTTACTCTCGTCTATTAAAGGAAATCTTGATTGCTTCCAATCTTTGGCAATTATGAATAAAGCTGTGCAATGCCATGGATCACTTTGTGTGGGCTTTCTAGCCATGGTCTTATAACGCCCACCCAAGTGATTGCGTGGGACTGTGCAGATGTGGTAATTGTGGCTCACCAAAGGAACTGGTTAGTTTTGCTATCCCTTTGGGCCTGAAATAAACAATCCCAGAGGCAGGAAAGAGAGAATACCACCACCAAGGAAGAACAACCAGGAGCTAGCACATCGTTTGGACCTCAGATCCCTGCACTGAGAAGCTCCTGGAAGCAGGAGACCGAGAGAGAGCGAGAGAGACAGACAGACAGACAGAGAGTGAGTAAGCTGTAATCCTGAAGATGGTGAGAAACAGTGGCCGGAGAAACCTGGCAGCAGAGACCTCACAGCAGAAAATGATGTGGCGGACTTCACAGCCCACGGAGAAAGAAAACTGAGTGTCTTTGGCCAGAGGCCTAGGGCCAGGGGGAGGTCTGCCTGTGAGCATGGCTGGGAAGAGGCTGTCCTGATAGAAGAACTGTGTCTTGAGTGTTCCTGAGGCAGAAATGTAACTGTTATTTCCCTAATAAATCCCACAACCTCGAGTATGGTCTGTGAGTTCTGTGTGGCCATTGCAATAAATTATCAAATCCAGTAGAGAGTGCTGTGGGAGGGACGGTTGTTGTCAGAATCGGTAAAGACAGTGGAAAGGGGAGGCTTGTCTGGTCTCCGCTTCATGGGAGTCAGCTTTGTGCTGTTGATCTTGATTCCCCTTTTCCCTTGTAAAGTTAGAGGAGGTCAGACACCGCCTCCTACAAAGTTTTTACAAGCTGCTATAAATATTTATGTTCAGGTTTTTATGTGGTTATGATTTTTTGGCTCATTTAGGTGAATACCTGGGAGCAGGATTGCTGGATCATATGGTAAGCCTATGTTTAGCTCTGTAAGAAACTGCCAGACTATCTTCCAAAGTGGCTACTGCCATTTTGCATTCCCAATAGCAATGAATGAGAGTGGCTGTTGCCCTATATCCTTAACAGTATTTGATGTTGTCAGTGTTTTGGATTTTAGCCATTCTAATAGGTGTGTAGTAGTATCATATTGTTGTTTTAATTTGGAATTCTCTAATGACATACAGGAGCCCTGGTGGAAGAGTGGTTAAGAGCTATGGCTGCTAACCAAGAGGTCAGCAGTTTGAATCCACCAGCCACTCCTTGGAAACCCTATGGGGCAGTCCTACTCTGTCCTATAGGGTTGCTATGGGTCAGAATCAACTTGATGGCAATGTTTTTTTTTTAAATGACATATGATGCTGAAAATCTTTCCCTATACTTATTTTCCACCTGTACATTTTCTTTGATAAGGTGTCTGTTCAGATCTTTTGCCCAGTTTGTAATTGGGTTGTTTGTCTTCACGTTGTTGCATTTTAAGTGTTCTTTGTACATTTTGGATACAAGTCCTTTATCAGACATAAGTTTTGCAAATATTCACTGTCAGTCTGTGACTTGTCTTTTCATTCTCTTAAAATAATACATAAAAATTTAAAGAAGACGTCTCACTGGGCACCCTACTCAGAGCTATATACTATTAACATACTAGTGTATATTCCTATGTTCTTTTCACTTTGCAAGATACTCTTACATTGTTGAAATTATATCCTATGTACTTTTTTTAAAGCCTACTTGATACAGACAAATTAATAGTTTCTAGGAAACCCTGGTGGCATAGTGGTTAAGTGCTACAGCTGCTAACCAAAGGGTCGGCAGTTCGAATCCTCCAGGCTCTCCTTGGAAATTCTATGGGGCAGTTCTACTCTGACCTATAGGGTCGCTATGAGTTGGAATCGACTCGATGGCCCTGGGTTTGGTTTTTTGGTTTAGGTGGAAATTATTGAAATGTGGTGGAAAAGGATATGAAATGTTGCTGGGTAAATATTCTTAGTAATTTTCCGGTTATAAATACCCATAATGAATCAGGGCACTCATTAATGACTTTTAAGGGGGCAGAAATACTGTGTCAAGTACCTCAGTTTACAAAATGACCATTATTCTGCATTTTTGCTTTTGTGGAGAAAAAGGAAAAAACCCAACGGCTTTACATTTAGCGATTCTTTTAGCACTGTGACCCAGTGAAGAGTATTTCAGCTGCTGTTAGCAAGTGCTAAGCAACTGAGCACGGGCAGAGAGTGTGCCTGGGCTGTGGGGTGAAGGCTGTGGCCAAAGGAAATTGTTGCCTCATATTTGTAGGGAGGAAAACCAGAACTATCTAAGAAAGCAATAGAATCATTTTAACCGTGACAAAAAATTTTCAAAAATGATTATACGTTAAATAGTTATTTAAATAATGCCTTGAAAATACACAGTACGCAAATATATTACTAGAATTAAAGATGGATATGATATGTTGTCATTAGTTACTGTTGATTGGCTCCAAATCATGGTGAACTTCCGTATAACAGCATAAAATGTTGCCTTGTGCCATGCCATCTTCATGATCATTGGTATATTTGAGTCCATTGTGGTTATTGCATTAATCCATCTCATTGAAGGTTTCCCTCATTTTTGCCAACCCTCTGCTTTTCCTAACATGATGTCCTTTTCTAGCGATTGGCCTTTCCTGATGAAGTGCCCAAAGTAAGCAAGTCAAAGTTTCTCCATCCTTGCTTTTAAGGCCTATTCTTGTAGTATTTCTTTTAAGATTGATTTGTTCACTCTTCTGGCAGTTCACGGTATATTCAGTATTTTTCACGCCCACCATAGTTTGAACATATCAATTTCTCTGTGTTCCTTTTTCACTATCCAACTTACGCATGCATATGAGGTGATTGAAAGACTATAGCATGGGTAGGCACATCTTAGTTATCAAAGTGACATCTTCACTTTTTAGGACTGTAAAGAGATCTTTTTCAGCAGATTTATCCAATACAATAAGTTGTTTGATTTCTTGACTGCTGCTTCCATGGGCATTGATTGTTGATTTAAATAGAATGAAATCCTCAACGATTTTAATTTTCTCTCCATTTATCATGATGTTGTTTATTGGTCCAGTTGTGAGGACTTTTGTTTTCTTTACTTTCATGTATCCAAAAAATAATGCACTGCCGTCGACTCAATTCAGACTCATAGCGACCCTATACGACAGAGTAGAACTGCTCCATACGGTTTCCAAAGCTGTAAATCTTTATGAAAACAGACTGCCACAACTTTCTCCCTCGAAGCTACTTTCAGGTATAATCTATACTAATCATTTACATTCTGTTGTATTCAACAGGGTTTCAAGTCATCTTCATTTTTGTCAAGCAATCTGCATATCACAGATTATTAATGAGTCTTCCTCACCTTCTTCTTCATATAGTTTGGCTTCCCTGATTATTTGTTCAGCACAAAAATTGAATAAGTAAGGTAAAATTATGCAATCCTACCACACACTTTTTCCAATTTTAAGCCACGAGGTACCTCCCTTGCTCTGTTTGAATGACTGCCTCTTGATCCATGCATAGGTTCCGAATGAGCACAGTTAAGCGTTAAGGACTCCCATTTTTTGTAATGTTATCTATAATTTGTTATGATCCACACAGTTGAATGCCTTTGCATGGTTAATAAAACACAGCTAAACATCTTTCTGGTATTCTCTGCTTTCAGCCAAGATCCATCTGACATCAGCAATGACGTTCCTTGTTCCACATTCTCTTCTGAATCTGGCAGTTCCTTGCCAAAGTGTGGCTGCAGTCATTTTTAAGTTATCTTCTGCAAAATTTTGCTAGCATGTGATATTAATGATATTGTTTGATAATTTCTGCACTTCATTTGATCCTCTTTCTTTGGAATGGGCATGAATATGGATCTCTTCCAGTCAGTTGGCTACGTAGCTCTCTTCTAAATTTCTTGATATAGATGAGAAAATGCTTCCAGCATTGCATCTGTTTGTTGGAGAACCTCAATTGGCATTTCATCAATTTTTGGAGCCTGGCTTTTCACCAATGCCTTCAGTGTAGCTTGAACATTTCTCTTCAGTACCAGTGTGCCTTGATCAAATGTTACCTCCTGAAATATTTGAATGTCAACCAACTCTTTTTGGTACAGTGACTCTGTATATTCCATCTTTTGATGCTTCCTGCATCACTCAATTTTTTTGCCCATAGAATCCTTCAGTAATACAACTTGAGGCTTGAATTTTCTCTTCAGTACTTTCAGGTTGAGAAATGCCAATTGTGTCCTTCTCCTTTGTTTTTCTAACTTCAGGTCTTTGAACATTTTATCATAATACTTACCTTGAAATCTTTTGTTCGGCTCTTTTACTTCATCATGTCTTCTGTTCACTTTAGCTACTCTGGGCTTGAGAGCAAGTTTCAGAGTCTTTTCTGACATCCATTTTGGTCTTTTCCTTCTTTCCTGTCATTTTAATGATCTCTCACTGCCTTCATGTATGATGTCCTTAATGTCTTCCCACGATTCTTATCTTCGGTCATTAGTGGTCAGTGCATCAAATTTATTCTTCATATGGTCTGTAAATTCTGGTGGGATGTATTCAAGGTCATACTTTGGCTTTTGCAGACTTGTCTGGATTTTCTTCAGTTTCAGCTTTAACTCACATATGAGCAATTGATGATATGTTCTTTAATAGGCTGCTGGCTTTGTTTTGACTGACGATATTGAGCTTCCCTATAGTCTTTTTCCAGTGATAGTCATTTTGATTCCTGTGTAATCCATGTGGTGAGTTACACATGTATGGTTGTCAATTGTGTTGTGGAAAACAAAAGTATTTCTGACGCATAAATCATTGGTAGTACAGAATTCTACCATGCAATCTCTGTTGTTGTTTCTATCACCAATGCTATATTCTCCAACTACTAATCCTTTTTTGTTTCCAATTTTTTGCATTACAGTCACCCAGTACTTATCAATGAATCTTGATTGCATGTTTAATTTCAGACTACAGCAAGTTGTAGAAATCTTCAATTTCTTCGTCTTTGGTGTTCATGATTGTTGCAAAAATTTGAATGATAATTGTTTTAACTGGTCTTTCTTGTGGGCGTATGGATATTAACTTATCATTGCCAGTGTTGTACTTTAGGATAGATCTTTAAATTTCTTTTTAGGGCTGAATGCAATGTTGTTCCTCTTCAAATTTTATTCCTGACATAAATGTTTATCATACTCAAAATGGCCAATACCAGGCCATTTCACCTCACTAATGTCTAGGAAACGCTGGTGGCATAGTGGTTAAGCACTACAGCTGCTAACCAAAAGGTCGGCAGTTGAAATCCACCAGGTGCTCCTTGGAAACTCTATGGGGCAGTTCTACTCTGTCCTATAGGGTTAC
Source organism: Loxodonta africana (assembly GCF_030014295.1). Lineage (NCBI taxonomy): Eukaryota > Metazoa > Chordata > Mammalia > Proboscidea > Elephantidae > Loxodonta > Loxodonta africana. The sequence goes on from NC_087356.1 coordinate 31,068,622, forward strand.
TATAAGTTAGAATTGACTCGATAGCAATAGGTTCGGGTTTTTTTTTTTTTTTTGGTTAATGGCTAGGACATTGATCTTCAAGTATTCCAATTCATTTTTGATGACTTCCAATTTTCCTTGATTCATACTTTGTACTTTACATATTCTGATTACTAATGGATGTTTGTAGCTGTTACTTCTCATTTTGAGTCATGCCACATCCACAAATGAAGGCTCCAAGAGCTTTATTCCATCTGTGTCATTAATTTTGACTCCATTTTGAGGAAAAGTCCTTTCCCCAGTGAAATTCTGAGAGTTTCTCAACCTCAAGGTCTCATCTTCCAGCATTATATTGAACAATGTTCTTTTGTTATCCATAAGTTTTCCATTGGTTGATTTTTGGAAGTATATTGCTAAAGTTTTCTTCCTAATCTCTGTTAGTCTGGAAGCTCTGATGAAATCTATCATGGCTGACCCTGTTCGTATTTGAAATACTGGTGGTATAGCTTCCAGCATCATAGCAAAATAGAAGCCACCACAGTAAGGAAAACTGACAGAAAGGTAGTGGGGATATGACCTACACTTTCAAAATCAGTAGAGAAAATGCAAGCAAAATTACATAAATTAAAAACAGCAAGGAAACAGCCAGAAAGTATTTACAGTGTAAAAAGAACAAAAACATAGTACAAAAATGTCAGATATAGGACCAAATATAATATAAAAATAAGTTAAAATAGGAAATGTTCATCTATTAAAAGACAAACTTTTTTTTTTGCTCAAAAAACAAATCTGACTGTTTCTTCGTCACAAAGAACATATTTAAAACAAAATGACACAGACTATTTAAAATAAATGCTTGACAAAAATAAGCTTGGTAAATGCAAGCAAAAATATTTTAAAATGTAAAATAGAATGTGCAGAAAAAGTATTAATAGAATACTGAATATTATTTTATAATAAACAGCAGAATTTATACTAGATGAAGCATCATGGACCTTTATTTCCAGAATGAGATCACTCTAAACCAGAAAGCTGTTGTGCATACAAGGATAATTTGACAGAAATGCAAAAATTGGAGATACTTTAAAATCTCTCTGTGAGTCATTGCCAGATAAGGTGCACAAAAATAAATCTTGATATAATGAGTAGAATAACTTTGGATGCCAGAACACAACGGAACAATGCTGTAATGGCTAAGGTTGTGTCAACTTTGTAGAACCATGGTTCTCAGCAGTTTGGTAGTCTTATGATGTTGTGATCCCTTCCACGATGAGATCTGATATAATGTGATCACCTCCATGGTGGAATCTGCTGTGAGTAGCCGATCAGGTGAAAGGAAGTTTCCTTGGGCATGTGGCCTGCATCGAATGTAAGTGGACATCCTGGCAAGGCTTGTGGGCTTCTGCTCTCTCTTGATCCTTCAGCTGGCTCCTGTTTGTCTGACCTCTGGTTTCATGGAACTTAAGCTAGCAGCTTACCTGTGGTCTCGCCTGCCAATCTTAGATTCGTCCATCTTCACAGCCTGTGAGCAAGAGTCATGCTTTCTGATCTGTCAATCTTGAGTTCACCAGTCCCTGTCACTATGTGAATCAGGAGACGCCTCTATCATGACCCATGGACTCGGGACATTTCAGCCTATACAACCGAGAGAGCTATTTCCTTGATACAAATCACTCTCTATATATACTTCTACGCTTTACTGGTTTTACTTCTCACGGGAACCCAGCCTAAGACAAATGCCTTCAAATTAATTTCCAATATATGATTGTCTCTCCAGCCAAACTACCAGTGAGGCGGTAAATAGGTCATTTCCAGACACTCTAGGATTCTACACATTTCTCTTTCATGTCCCCACCTCCCTTCCAGGAAGCTACTATGTTTGAGCTTCAGCAAAATGATAGGGAGATCCAGTAAGATTCACTTAGTAAGCATATCTACCTGTGGACTCTACAGAGAGGAGGATATATTTTGAGTTTCTGCAGATTATTTGAGGAGCTCTGGTCATGCAGTGGTTAAAGCACTTGGCCGCTAACCAAAAGGTCGGCAGTTTGAACTCGCCAGCGACACAAGGGGAGAAAGATGTGGCAATCTGTGTCTGTAAAGACTACAGCCTTGGAAACTCTATGGGACAGTTCTATTCCATCCTACGTGGTTGCTGTGAGTCGGAATCAACTCAATGGCAATGGATTTGATTTTTTTTTGGTATGGATTATTTAGGGAAAACTATTTTGCGGTCACAAAGAAAGTCTTAAAAATAATTCCCACATCAGAAATCATAACGTTCACATTCTCTGATCATTATATAATGAAAGTACAAGTAGATGAAGAATTGTGAACTGCAAAATCTAACATTTTTGAAATTTAAATATCAGCAAAACTTTTCATAAATAACTGTCAGGTCAAAGAGAAGGTCAAAATTTCATTTACAGACTACTTAGAGATACATGACATGAATAATACAGGTAGGCTTAAATGCTTTTATTATTAAATAAGAATGAAAGTAAAAGAACCAGGCATATAATTAAAAAAGTTATAAAAGTGACAATAAAATTACCTTAGGGAAAATATGAAAAATAACTTGATAAAAGCAAAGAGATTACTAGAAAATGAGATAAATATATATTTATATGAATTAAATATAATACCTAGTTATTTAAAATATCCAATAAAATGTATAAATCTCTGGCAGAGCTAATCAAAATGGGGGATAAATGTAAACATAAGACAGGAATATGATACACGAAATAGAGGAATGTTAAAAATTTTTACACAATGTTAAAAATTATACAGTGCTATGATAAGAAATGGAAACCCTAGTGGCATAATGGTTAAGAGCTACGGCTGCTAACCAAAAGGTCGGCAGTTCAAATTCCCCAGGCACTCCTTGGAAACCCTATGGGGCAGCTCTACTCTGTCTTTTAGGGTTGCTATGAGTCAGAATCGACTCGAAGGCAATTTTTTTTTTTATGATAAGAAGTTTAAAAATATTGGTGAAATTGAAGATTTTCCAGGAAAACATAAATGACCAAAATCGAATCGAAAGCATAAAATCTAAATGGAATAGAGTAAAAAAAATTGTCACTGTATCTAGCACATAAAAGACATTGGGCCTAAGTGGCATAATAGGTAATTCCTTTCAAACTTTTGAAGAATAGTAATTCCTCCTAATATTTATAAAATTTTCAGGTGATTTCAGGCTAAACAAGGTCATCAAACACATGCATTTATATATATGTTCTGTCTCCAAATTCCAACACAATGATATTAAGAGCTAATAATAATAATAAAAAGGATATTAAAAGACCCATAAAGATAAGAACGGTAGAGAGAACAACAGTGGAGCGGATGAGATGCTCACTTGCATTGAGAGGATACAGAGTGGCTACATATAGGAGACCACCTATGAGAGCAGAGGAAAGCTGAAATATTTTAGACTGGATTCCATGGGGAAAATATTAAATGACACAGGAAGCATCAAAAGAAGATGGAAAGAATACACAGAGTCATTATATCAAAAAGAATTAGTCAATATTCAACCATTTCAAGAGGTGGCATATGATCAGGAACCGATGGTACTGAAGGAAGAAGTCCAGGCTGCTCTGTTTTGGCAAAAAACAAGGCTCCAGAAATTGATGGAATATCAGTTGAGCGGTTTCAACAAACAGATGCAGCGCTGGAGGTGCTCACTCATCTATGCCAAGAAATATGGAAGACAGCTTCCTGGCCAACTGACTGGAAAAGATCCATATTTATGCCTATTCCCAAGAAGGGTGACCCAACCAAATGTGGAAATTATAGAACAATATCATTAATATCACACGCAAGCAAAATTTTGCTGAAGATCATTCAAAAACGACTCTAGCAGGATACCAACAAGGAACTGCCAGAAATTCAGGCTGGTTTCAGAAGAGGACGTGGAACCAGGGATATCATTGCTGATGTCAGATGGATCCTGGCTGAAAGCAGAGAATACCAGAAGGATGTCTACCTGTGTTTTATTGATTATGCAAAGCATTCAACTGTGTGGATCATAACAAACTATGGATAACACTGTGAAGAATGGGAATTCCAGAACACTTAATTGTGCTCATGAGGAACCTTTACATAGATCAAGAGGCGGTTGTTCGGACAGAACAAGGGGATACTGATTGGTTTAAAGTCAGGAAAGGCGTGTGTCAGGGTTGTATTCTTTCACCATACCTATTCAATCTGTATGCTGAACAGATAATACGAGAAGCTGGACTATATGAAGAAGAAGGGGCATCAGGATTGGAGGAAGACTCATTAACAACCTGCGTTATGCAGATGACACAACCTTGCTTGCTGAAAGTGAAGAGGACTTGAAGCACTTACTAATGAAGATTAAAGACCACAGCCTTCAGTATGGATTTCACCTCAACTTAAGAAAACAAAAATCCTCACAACTGGACCAACGAGCAACATCATGCTAAACGGAGAAAAGATTGAAGTTGTCAAGGATTTCATTTTACTTGGATCCATAATCAACTGCCATGGAAGGAGCAGTCAAGAAATCAAAAGACACATTGCATTGGGCAAATCTGCTGCAAAGGACCTCTTCAATGTGTTGAAGAGCAAAGATGTCACCCTGAAGACTAAGGTGCGCCTGACCCAAACCATGGTATTTTCAATCACATCATATGCATGTGAAAGCTGGACAATGAATAAGGAAGACCGAAGAAGAGTTGACGCCTTTGAATTGTGTTGGTGAAGAATATTGAATATACCATGGGCTGCGAAAAGAACCAACAAATCTGTCTTAGAAAAAGTGTGGCCAGAATGCTCCTTAGAGGTAAGGATGGCGAGACTGTGTCTTACATACTTTGGACGTGTTGTCTGGAGGGATCAGTCTCTGGAGAAGGACATCATGCTTGGCAGAGTACAGGGTCAGCGGAAAAGACGAAGACCCTCAACAAGGTGGATTGACACAGTGGCTGCAACAATAAGCTCAAATATAACAACGATTGTAAGGATGGCCCAGGACCGGGCAGTGTTTCATTCTGTTGTGCATAGGGTCGCTATGAGTCGGAACTGACAGGACGGCACCTAACAACAACAACAAGGTAAACAGTCCAGGGGTACAAGGTTGCCTTCTGCTTCTCATATAGGAAAGTGGAGGATCATTCTTCAGAGAAACTGAACAGCCCCAGGGAAAGGGCTTACAGATATTTTATTTGAAAAATCTCTCAGTTAAAAACCCGGATTGTTGCCTCATTGCGTTACAGTGACCGTTAAGGCTGCCCATGCCAACAGAGCTTCCAGTCAAGTTTTTATTGACTCATTCATATATAAAAAGGTGGCCAAAGAATACTTTATGTTTGGGGAGTACTTTTAACATTAAAGGCAGAGAACAAAATGAAACAAATGAAAAAAGCAAATATAGAAAATTACCTTGGAGGATATAAAAGCAAGTCAAGAAGCAGAGGGAAACTATGCTGTACTTTAAAATTAAAAAAAAACAAACCAGCAAAAACATCATTGACAGGTATGGGAGAAAAACATTAAATGCGAAAAACATTGCTTTCATGACTAAATGGAAGATGTTATAAAAAGGGGCCATTAGAAGATGGTAGCTCTTAGAAATTTAGAATAGGGCAGGCCCACCAATTTAATTGAATGGATGTATTGTAAATCAAGAGACTCTCTTAGAAATCAGAACACAAAGCACAGACATTGACAACAGGGTGGAAAAAAGAAGATAATCAGTGTATCAGTGCATCAGGTCTGATGTCCAAATAATAGGTGGTTTAAGAAGAGACAACTGAGAAAATGGAGAAGAAATTATCAAAGAAGTAATATGGAGAAACATTTCCCGAAGCGAAGGGTCTGAGTCTTCAGGTAGAAGTGACACATGTGTCCAGGTCAATGAATGAAAAAATGAGGCATATCATCATGACCTTTTAGGACACTAGGGGTAAAGAGAAAATAAATCGTAGGCTTTTTCTGGAAAGAAAACAAAATCACTTAGAAAATAATGGTAGCCAGATGACTCTGGGCTTCTCAACAAAATCACTGGATGCTAGAAGACTGTCAAGAAAAGCCTTCACATTGGAGTGAAAATTATTTTTCATGAATAATTGCATACCCAGACAACCTACCAATCCAACGGTAAAATGTGAGAGTACTAAAATAATTTACCTCTCATGTACTCTTTTTCAGATGCTATTGAGTTGTGTCTCAGTAAAATGGTGGGGTGAGGGGCAGTGGAGAAGACAGAGGAAGACATCCCGAACCAAAACCAAACCTGTTGCCGTTGAGTTGATTCCTACTCATAGCGACCCTATAGGGCAGAATAGAACTGCCCCATAGAGTTTCCAAGGAGCGCCTGGTGGATGCATACCACCAGCCTTTTGGTTAGCAGCCGTAGCTCTTAACCACTACACTACCAGGGTTTCCAGATGAAGACATAAGATGAAGAAATCAGGCACTTATCACAGAGGAGTGATGAAGGAAGTCCTCAGATGCACCAGTCCTGCAAAGAAATAAGTTGAGTATTCATATTTAAGCATTTGGAAAAATTATCTTTAGATCTACGGGCCCATTAAAAAAATTAGCAAAAAGTACAGAGAAAAACATACCAATGAAAAGAAATGTTATTTTTTTTTTATTGTGGTTAAAAAACATTTATGTAGCAAAATACTTGCCATTTCGGCATTTTTTACATGTACAATTCAGTGACATTAATTACATTCATATATCGTACAACCATCACCACTATCCATTTCCAAAGTTTTCCATCACCCTTAACAGAAGCTCAGTGAGAACAAACAAACAACAACAAAAAAGAATGGTCAATAACAGGAAAAACTGTATAAAAAAAAAAAAAAGCACAATCATGAACACTATTTGTGTCACCTGCCAACTATTTAACCAACTAATCTTGCTGCAAATGTGTTGAGAGTTTGGAGGAAAGGAAAGCTGGGGGATTGTAAGAAAGTTGTAAATAAGATGGGACTAAGGCAGAGCAAAATAGTTGGATACAGGACTACTTTATTTCATTATAAGTCTTAATATTTTTTCTACATTTTAATTATGTGCATGCATTATTTCATAAAGATAAAATATTAAGTTAAAAGAAGAAAATGAATTAAAAAATGTTCTATAGCATCAAAGAAGGCGGGAACACTCTAACTTTTTATGAAGATAACCTTGAGGTTAAAAACATGAAAATGATAATACAAAATATGAAACTACATATAAATCTCGGTTACAGATGTGAGATTCCTAAATAAATCATTGGCAAATAGATTTCATCAAATTATTAAAGTAACAATAACTAATAATGAAGGTTAACATTATGAAAAAGAAAAAAGTATGTGCCCTTTTCTTAATAGACACTGGACAAAATTACACATTCACTGTTAACTAAGAGGGAAATCTTGGTATACAGGGAAAAGAATGATATTTTTGATACCATTCTGATAGTTTCTCATATGACCAAGAGTGTCTATCTGAAATAATCACCCAACATCATCCTTGATAGTAACACACTAGAAGCAGCACCTATGATCAGGCAAAGTTGAGTATGATTATATCTATTGTTCTGGAAATTTTGAGCAAAGCAGTAAGGCAAAGAAACACGTAAATTGTGTAAACAGTGGAAAGACAGGACATTACTTTATTTGCAAATGATATGTTTGTTTGTCTGCCTGGGAAACACATGAAAGTAATCGAAAAGCAATTAGAATTTCTAATAACAGCTTCTTATGATGATCTGCTATAAAATAAATACATAAAAATCAATAACCTTTCACACCAATGATAGTTAGAAATGATAATAAATGTAAAATATTCCAATTACAACAACGAAATAAAAAATATGTAAGGATAAGCATAAAAAGAAAGGATAGAGGAATTATTTAAAGAGTGTTAACACATTTTTCTGGAGAGTTGGGTCTGGTTGTTTATGACAACAAAAACAAAACAAAATAACAGTGACTTGATCTAGAAGTCTTCAAACTTTTTGGTTTCCATACTCTTTGCCAGAGGTCATACAAAGATTCTGGAACAGTTAAAGGTGATGCATACTGTATTCATTTCCCGTGGCTGCTATAACAAAGTACCACAAACTAGGAGCCCTGGTGGTATAGTAGTTAAGAGCTCTAACCAAAAGGCTCTTAATAAAAAGGTTGGCGGTTCGAACCCACCAGGTGCTTCTTGGAAACCCTGTGGGGCAGTTCTCTGTCCTATAGGGTCGCTATGAGGCTGTACTTACTCGATGGCAAATAACAACAAGGTGGCTTACAACAACAGAAATTCATTCTCTCACAGTTCTGGAAGCCAGAAGTCCAAAATTAAGGTGTCAGAAGGGCCGCGCTCCCTCTGAAGACTTGAGGGAAAATCTTTCCTTGCTTCTTCCAGCTTCTGGTAGCTCCAGGTGCTACTTGGCTTGTGATGACAACACTCCAATCTCTGCCTCAGTTGTCACATTGGCTCCTTATCATCTGTCTGTGTCTCTCTTTGCCTCTGTCATATAAGAAAACTTGTGATGACAGGTAAGGCCCACCAAATAATGCAGTGTGGTACTCCTCATTTTAGGATCCTTAGCTTAATTACATTTGCAAAGATCCTATTTTGCAAAATAAGGTAGCACTTACAAAATCCAGGAATGAAAACCTGATATCTTTGGGTGCCCATTATTCAACCTACCCCTCATACCTAACGTGGGAAAATTGAGAAATGCATCAAATTTTAAAGAAAAAAATTTATCTAGAACACACCACAACTCTAAGAAACCCACTTTTAAAACGTGTGTGTGCATGTTTGCTTTGCACTTTCTTTTACCTACTTGAATAGATGGAGAAAAAAAATCGTGTTTTAAAAGTTCTCACTATTCTTTCGGTGATAAGAAATTTGGCAACAATTACGGGTGACGTTTGCACGACATGACTGATTAACTGACCTCACTGAATAGTATACCTGCAAAGTGTTGAATTGGCAAATGTTCTTTTATGCAAATTTATACAACACTAAAAACATTCTCACGACTCTAACATATACATTTGATGTAACTGATGATGAAATAGCAATGATTTTCTTTTTTTTCTTGGAGGGGAGAACTTTACATGGGAATTGATGAAAATTTTCTGAATTTAGCCTAAGATTAATCAAATGCAAATAGTCAAAGTAATTTGAAAGAGATGAGTAGAGTGTATTTTCTCTTACTAGTTATTAAAATATTTTTAAAAATCAAAATAATTAGTATGCTGTTGTACTGGTGTAGGGATAGATGTGTTAATCTTAATTGAACAGAACAGACTTTTCAGAAACAGGTTATATACACCCAGAAGTCCCTCTCTCCCCTTCCTCCCTCCACTCCTGTCTCTTTCTCACACACACACCTACTTACATATCTGCATTATTTTACCACAAATTTAATGGATTGAAACAATATGAATTTATTATCTTAGAAGGAGTCTCTGAGTGGCGTAAACAGTTAAGTGCTCTACTATAAGCCAAAAGGTTGGTGGTTTGAACCCACCCAGAGTGCCTTGGAAGACAGGCCTGGCAATCTGCTTCTGAAAGCTCAGCCTTGAAAAGCTTATGGAGCAGGATTCTACTCTGCACACCTGGGGTCGTCATGCAATGGAATCTACTCGATGGTGACAAACCATAACAACAGAAACAATTGCTGCTGTAACAAATTACCACAAATTTAATGGCTTAAAACAATATAAATTCATTATCTTTCAGTTCTAAAGGTCAGAAGTTTAAAAAGGATCAAGATGGCTGTGTTCCCTGTGGAGACTCTAGGGAAGAGCCCGCTTCCAGAATGCCTTTTCCAGATCCTAAAAGCCTCCTGCATTGCTTCGCTCATGGCCCATTCCTCCATTTTCAAAGTGAGCAGTGTAGCTTCTTCAAGTCTCCCGCTTTCTCTGACTTCTGCTTCCGTCATCACATCTCCTCCTCTGACCCTGACCATCTGCCATCCCCTTATGGACCCTTATGATTACACTGAATCCACATGGATTGTGATGTTTAGTCTTATGTGCTAACTTGGCTAGGCTACAACCCCATTGCCATTGAGTGGATTCCAACTCCTAGCAAACTTATAGGACAGAATAGAACCACACCACAGGGTTTCCAAGGAGTGGCCGGTGTCTTTGAACTGCCGACCTTTTGGTTAGCAGCTGTAGCTCTTAACCACTGCACCAGGGTAAAGGGTAAATCAGACTTCATGAATTTCCTTTCACTTTTTAAGCCCAAACACCTTGAAGGTGCTCCCCTTTGACTACTTTTCCTCCTCGAGGGTTTTGTTTATTATTTGTTTTTGTTTGCTTACACCAGGTTTTCTTCTGCAAACAAATATATGTGGTGTTGCTAACTGAAGGGTTGGAGGTTCCAGTTCATAGAGAGGCACGTCAAATAAAGGCCTGGAGATCGGCTTCCCAAAATCAGCCATTGAAAACCCTAAGGAGCATAATTTCTACTCTGACACACATAGGTTGCCATAAGTTAGAATCAGCTTCAGGGCAACTGGTGGGTGGAGGAGTTAGAAAGAGGAAAGGAGAACCTACATTGCTCAGGAAGGCCCTGCCCCACTCAAATGTCACTAGTTCTGCTCCAAAATGTATCTCTGCAAAGTAGAGTGTGTATGTAAAACCAGTTCTGCTTGATATTCCCAGGTAACGGAGGCTGTCAGGGTTTCTGGACCAGTTATGTCAGACACATATAAGCTTCACATCTTCTCCTGTATCAGGTCTCAGTGCCAGCCTTCTCTCCGTATTTGCCTCCTAGTGCGACTGTTCAGCTGCCCGGTTCTTGAAGTCACTTGATGTTGGCAGAAGTACTGAATCCCCTTAAACCACTCCCCTCCAAAAAATAAAAATAACACCATGACCCTTGGGCTGTCACCAGTTCATGTACCCCAGGGAAGCTCCTGTCTGTGATGTAGCATTCATTTCTGAACACTGGTGTTGTACTTCGAAATTCCCAAACAAAATACACAGAGAAGCACTAGGTGAATAACAATGAAACCAGCAGCATTTGGTTTCTTTTTGTGCATGGCAGTCTGAGTTACATTTTTTTTTTGAAGACTTCTTTTTTTGCCAGAATTCTTTCGGTTTCAAGCCACGTTTCACCCTTAGTCACATCTAAAGGTCACTCCACGAACAAAGGGGAGATTGTGGGTCCTGGTGATCACAGAGGGAGCTGGAAAGGCAGCCTCTTTGAAACAAAATGAGGTGATAAGTAGAAAATGAAGGCGGCAGAATTCTATAGAGCAGCGCTCAGCAACAAGGGATGCTGGCATTTTTTCCTTGACATAAACCAATAACACGGAGAGAAAAGCTTATCAGATGAGAGTGACCCAGGTGCGGTATAAACAGATTTTTCAGACAGTCACTTGGAGCCCATTGGTATCTTTAGTTTCTCCCACTCCCTCCTGCTTTATCCTTTGTCAGATTCCATACAGCCTTCAAGGGCACTGGAGGCAGAAGAAAGAGAAAAATGTCCGGGGAAGGGAAAAGAGGAGGGAGAGAAAACAGCCTCCCCACCTCGCCGTTGTCAAAGAATAAAGGCGCGCAACGTGTAAAGATCATTCACTCTCTATCCGGCAGCGCCAACATGTTTGACGCTGGTTTGCTGAGAGCTTATAGAGAAACTGTGTTGACATTTTATTCACATCAGGGTTTTGAATTATATAAGGCTTCTTTGAGACGCGTTGTTGGATAGGATCTGAATAGTCAAGCTTGGCGGAAAAAAAATAACACCCAGTGACTCTTAGCTGTTCATATGAAGCCCGGCGTGGAAAGAAAAGATGAAACGGGCAGAACAAAAATATTTGCTTACCCTTAGACAGCAACATAACACACCTATAACAAAAAAGGAAATAAAATAGTGACACTTTGAAAAGGACATACAAATGCCGGACTTTTTTAGGAGTGCTTTTTCCTCTGATCCTTTAGGGCAAGGGACCAGAAACCTGACTGTAATAACGGAACACAGCAGGACTCTAGGAATTCTGTCCCTCTGCAGATGATATATATTGACAAGTTATTATTATTATTTTTTTTTTCTGAGACAAATGCACACATGTATTTTTATGGATACATATGTATTAATTTCAGCAAAATTAGAAAAGGAAGACGAAGGAAAAAAGAACTAAAAACATTTCTATCCCTACTTTTCAGAGATAATGCTGGCTAAAATTTTATATATTTTTATATTTTATTCTATGCGTGTACGTAATGCATAATACACATATAAAAATACCATTGACTGCCAACACAAAATCAGCGGTCTGAAACCACCAGCTCCGTGGGGTGAGGATGTGGCAGTCTACCTCCATAGGAATTTACAGTCTTGGGAAACCTATAAGGTTGCTATGGGTCTAACTGACTTGACAGCAGTGGTTTGGGTTTTTTATTCTATTTATAATCTTTGCGATTTGCTTTGTAAAATACGTTGTAAACTCATTTTCATGTGATGTACCTAAAGCATCATTTTTAATGGTTACACAGTTTTCCATTGTATGAAGGGGCCATAATATATTTAAGAAATTCCCAGTTATTGGATATTTAATTGGTTTCTAATTTTTTGGTCCTTGTTAATAATGTTGCAGCAAATAACCTTATTTCTTTATGATATGTTCCTAACAGCGAATGGCTCGGTGAAAAATCGATTCTAATTGCTGGTGTCCTGTTTGCTTCTACCTGTCTATTCATAAGATTTAAACATTTATTTTTGATATTTCAAGTTCTATCACAATATGTATTTATTATCACTTGGTTATTGCTTTTCTTTTATTGTCCACAATCTCTTCTTTTGGAAGTCCTAATACACACACACGTGCACACATATATTAATATATATGATGTCTGCAGAATAAAAGAAAAAACATATACCCTGCATCTATATAGTTGTATTTTTATACTTATACCTGTATCTTTCCAATAGAAGAAAAATCACCAAATATAAGAATAATATACTCTTGCAAAAAATGGCATGGTAGCGTTGGACCTCCTCGTCTAACTTCACTAGGGGCAAGGAGAATCACGATCAGCATCAGCCCAAAACTGATTCCTATAAGGTAGAGATCAGACATACATACCTCCGCTCCAAACTTTTTACCAATTCTGACACCAGGTGTCCCTCCCACGGTGCTCTCTACTTCTCTGCTGGGTTCGATAATTCTTTGCGGTGGCCACATAGAACTTACAGACCATGTTCCATATGCGTGATTAAGGGGTTTCTTAGGGACATAACAAGTTACAATTCAGGATCAGGAATGACTCAGGATTCAGTTCTGTGACCAAGACAGCTTCTTCTCTGGCTGCGCCTGGAGGCAGGCCTCTGCCTTCAGCCCTCACCCATGGCCTGGGGCAAATTTTACAAAGCTCTTTAGCCCCACTGATAAGTGCCCAGAGGGACATCACTCTTCCAGCAGGCCTCCTGCCTGAAGGCACTCAGCTCTATCTGGCGCTGTGGGTCCACACACCCACTGTAGCTGCCTTGCTCCGAGGGCTGGGAAGACCATAGTGCTCATCTCCTGGTTCTGCTGCCACCATTTCTCTGCCACTGTTTCTCATCATCTCTCACCATCTCTCTCTTATACACCTTATTTGCATGATCCCACCCCCATAAGGATTCCATGCACCTTATTTGCATTCTTAGCAGGCTCTGCAATCCTCTTGGTGGGCCACAAACACCTTATTTGCATAGTCCCACCCAATCATTTTGTGAGAGTCACGAAGACCATTCATGGCTAGAAGGGCTTTATTAAGTAATCCACTGCACTGTAACTCTGATAAAAAATTAAATTGCAAGGATATATTTACAATCCTATGAATGCACAGGCAAAAGAAAACTAGCCACTAGCAATCATCATTTTTTTTTACACAGTAAATAATCAAAAATTTATCTATCTATCCACTTAACTTTCTCAATCTCTAACTCCTTCTGGGTATCCTGTAATTTCCCCCAATGTTTTCATCTCTAAAATATCACAATAATACTTTTCTTCACAAATTCTTGGAGTTTTTTTGTGTTTAACTTCTAATTTGGTGAATCAATTCCCTGTAATACTCAGTTTTCTGTTTACTAACTCTCCTGAAATATTAAATTCTGCATTTATGTTATTCATCTCTGAACAATCCTAATCGATATCCAATTTTCCTTGCTCCATGAGGCTTTCTCTTTTTCCATAGATGGAGCATTCTTTGGAATCTTTATGAGACTATGAATTAAACATTTTCCCCAAATTTTATCCTGTTTCTTGTAGCAGCTCTGTTTATTATGAAAACGAGTGTTCTAATTCCTTAAATTGGTCCTTTTCTTTTGAATTGCTGAGTCGTATCATAGGTCCATTACTTTTTCTTTTGCTCATTATGACAGTTCAGTATTTGATTTTTAGTTTCATTACATCAACAATTGTGTGGGTTGCACTTTGAGCACTGCTGATCCAGATGAAGGGAGACAGGAGATGCTTAGATGTAGTTCAGTTATACTTAGCCAGATGAGATTATCTGATTAAGAGAGGAAGAGAGGCTGATTGAACTGCAGATGGTGGTTGAGGTGACAGAGAGTTTCACCTCTGTGTTGAATGATTACATTTCTGTGATTGTTGTGTTCACCTGAAGTTAGCTAGCCCAGAGTTCACAGTTCTCTAACTGCAATGGCAGCACTTGTGAGGAGTCAATGTTGGAGAGGTCTCTACTTTACCTTCGTTATGGATTGAATTGTGTCCCCCAAGATATGTGTTGGAATTCTAACCCTTATACCTGTGGCTGTAATCCTATTTGGAAGGAGGATTTTCTTTGTTAATTTAATGAGACCATATCAGCGTAGGCTGTGTTCTAAACCCAATCATGCCTGAGTTATAAGGAACAGAATAGACACAGAAAAGTAAACACAAACAGTGAGAAGATAGATGCCATGTAAAGATTGCCAAGTATCTTAGGCTGGGTTCTCTAGAGAAGTAAAACCAGTAAAGCCTATAAATACATATATAGAGAGAGATTTATACCAAGGAAACAGCACATGCGATAGTAGAAGTTGAAACGTCCCAAGTCCTTGGATCAGGATAGAGGCCTTTCCCAATTCACAGACCCACAGAAGCTGGTGAACCCAAGATCAGCAGGTCGGAGAGCAGGGCTCCCACTCATAGGCTGTGAAGGTCCAGGGATCTCCAAAGTCAGCAGGCAAGACCACAAGGTTTCTCCTGATTCATGTAGCTGCAGGGGCTGGTGAACTCAAGATTGATAGGTCGGGGAGCAGGACTCTTGCTCGCAGGCTGTGAAGATCAACAAATCCCAAGATGGACAGGTAAGCTGCTAGCTCAAATCCCAAGAACTGGAGGTCAGACAAGGCACAGCCGCTGGATCCAGAACAAGCCAACAACATTGGCAAGATGAGCAGGAAGAAAGTAGGTGGTGGAAGGAGAAGAGATGGAGGCTGAGGGGGCAGTGAGCCACCACAGGCCCCACCCCCAGCTATATCACTCAGCAGATTCCATTATGGGGTGATCACATGTCAAATTTCAACAGGGAAGTTATCACAACATTATACAAAACATTAAGAATCATGGCCCAGCCAAATTGACACACAGTCTTAACCATCACAGCAAGGAACCAAGGAATGCCTGGGCTACAGAAGCAGAAATAGACAAAGATCGTTCCCTAGAGCTGACAGAGAGATGCTTTCCCTAGAGCAGACACACTGAATTTGGACTTCTAGTGTCTTGAACTGTGAGAAAATAAATTTCTGTTCTTTAAAACCATCCACTTGCAGTATTTCTGTTACAGCAGCAGTAGGAAACTAAGACAACCTCCCTCCACTCTCTGGCATGTTGTAGCCAGGGGAAGTACCAATGATAGAGCCAGACCTCATATTGTTTTGGGTGCTTAGATGTGCTCATATGATTTAGTATTTTTTATCTACTTTTTATTTTAGAATAATTTTAACTTTACAAAAGATGCAAAAGCCATTGTAAGGTTCTGTATACTCTTTACCCAGCTTCCTCTAATGTTCGTATCTTAAACAGCTGTGATACATTTGTCATAACTGAGAAATTGACATTGGTATAATACTATTACATCATGATAAATAGAGAAAATATTGAAGCTGTCAAGGATTTCGTTTTAGATGGATCCACAATCAACGCCCAAAGCAGCACTCAAGAAATCAAATGATACATGGCATTGGACAAATCTGCTGCAAAAGACCTCTTTAAAGTGTTCAAAAGCAAAGATGTCACTTTGAGAAGTAAGGTGTGCCTGATCCAAGCCATGATGTTTCCAATTGCCTCATATGCATGCGAACGCTGGACAATAAATGAAGAAGACAAAAGAATGGACTCCTTTGAATTACGGCTTTGGTGAAGAATATTGAATATACTATGGACTCCCAGAAGAATGAACAAATCTGTCCTTGGAAGAAGTACAGCCAGAGTGCTCCTTAGAAGTGAGAATGGTGAGACTTCATCGCACACACTTTGGATGTGTTATCAGGAGGGATCAGTCACTGGAAAAGGACATCATGCTTGGTGAAGTAGAGGAAGTAGAGGAAGACCTTCAACGAGATGGACTGACACTGGTTGTGAGGATAATGCAAGATTGGCAGTGTTTCGTTCTGTTGTACGTAGCGTCGCCATGAGTTGGCACTGGCTCAAAGGTGCCTAATAGTAACAATAATACTATCATACCAATAGTATTTTACAGATTTTATTTGTTTTCCTACTAAGGTCCTTTTCGTGCTTCAGGGTCCAATTCAGAATATCACACTGCATTGACATATGACTGAGTTTTGACCACATCCCTATGACCCTCAAACCTTTCCTCCCCTTCTGTCCCTTATTGGAAATCATTTGAACTTAATTTCCAAGTAGATGCTTTCTTCTGCAGTGAATTGCGGTTTGACCATCCCTTTTTTCATGTTAGTTTCCTCTTATCTATTTTTCTAGAAAATGTACAAAGTTTCTTGAGAATGTATGGACCCTTCTTCAGTTTCCTAGGATAATGCAGATTATTTTCTATTTTTATTCCTATATGGGTGGGGGAGGGGAGGCTAAAACTCAAGTACTCAAATCATCATTTTAGCCAGAGAAACCAAATTATTTTTCAAGCACCATTCTCATTTGTGGCATTCTGTAACATATAAAATACATCATGTGTTTTGGAATCTGAAATGGAATCACTAAGTAACTTATTTCTTTTCATATCCAAATGCACTGAACTCAAACTGAAAGTCATTTTAGTAGAAGAGCCTACACTACTGCAAAGTCCGTTTTGAAGAAGGAATTCTAAGTCTTCAAATTGAAGTACAACTTTGTCCATGTCTTCATTCCCAAGGTACACTTAGAATTCCCAATATTTTGATCACAGTCAATCCTTAACTTATTATGTTGTGATAGTCATGGATCTTTCAAGATCTGATACCCAATGTCTTTCTCCAACACTCATAACGGCTATCTTATGGCAACAAATACTTCAGGGTTGCTGTGATTCATGGAGTTTGAGCAGATATATGCTCTGCCTTGTGTTGCTTTTCATTATGTTTTAGATACATAGGGTCTGTATGAGTCAGAACTGACTCGATGACACTAACACCACCAACAACGACCCGTTTTGGAGGGGTGCCTGATGTGGTCCTTGATTTTCTCATGCATTCTCAATGGATGAAATGTCCATCTTACATTTGGTATGCATATTCTATCACATGCATTTGAACAGAACCCTCCCAGAAACACATACATGCACAGAATCGTTGCTTCTTTGGGTTTGTCCCTACTATAGGAGAGTGTGTTATCTATCACTGTTGTACACTACCATGGCTAAGGGACTGGATTTAGGATCAGCATTACTGTAATTTTCTGTTTTCTTCTCCTCTCTGAGAATATGCACCCTGACTTGCTATAGCCCTTTAGATAATATCTTTTTATATTAAAGTCCATTAAATTACGAACACATTAGATTCCCCAATCTATTCTTGCCTTCAGGGAAGACTAATGTGGTTTATAAATGAGAATTAATGTAGAAATGAATCCCAGCATATACCCTGAACAGGGGGCCTGTCAGGCAATTATGAACTAATTTTTAATAAACCTTGCAAAGTGTCTTTCAATTGATTCAATTGGTGTTCATGTTCACGCAACATCTAGCTGACACAATAGCACAAAAGTCCACGAAAAAGTAAAGGAAAATCAAACTTTTCCCCCCAAAACACAAAAAGATTCCAAAGACACAAAGAATCTCCACACTAGCCTGGAAGAAAAAATATTAACTTTGGGTAATTGCCAAACCTTGCCCTCAAGCTTCTTTCACATGGGCCAAGAGTTATATAAACCAAGTTCCTCCCATCAGAATCTTGCATTTTCAGGTCACTGTTTTTCTCTTCACTCTGTTCTAGAGTATTCTATTACTGACCCTATTTCTCCTTTATAAGTCTTGTTAGAGATGTTTTGAATGTTTCTTTTTCAACTCTTTTTTAAAACAATCTAAATTTAACAGACCCAGGTTATTCCTGGACATAGTTTTGTTCTGCATTTTGGGATTAAGTATTATTTTCTTTTCTTGGGTCTCTGGTCCTCTGAAGAAAGGAATCATATACAGGTTAAAATCCACGTCTAAGAAACATGTAGACCAGTTTCCTGCATAGGAATTTTCAGGGACAATAATGAACTGCAAAGAGTAAGAGCCAAAGAGACCACCCTGAGGGGATCTCTGAAATGGCTCCTCTTTGGGACTAACCAACAATTTGGATTAGACCCAAAACAAAGTAATTCTTTGTGGATATTGAGAGTTGATAAAAAAAAATTCTAACACGACTCCAATTTCTTAAAAGATCTTGGGAAAATACCCTTGCCTCAATTTAGCACTCTTGTAAATACTGTGAAAGTTAAGACAGTAAATATTGTAAAATGTAACTCTGGTAGATTACAGATGCCTGCAAATTCTTTGCTCCTCTCACCATTAAGAGGTGGAGTTTAGTTCCCCTGCTGTTGGATCTGGGCTGACTTTAATGACTTGTTTGACCAATAGAATGTGACAGAAATGTTCATGTAGGACTCCCGAGGCTACGTCTTAACAAGCCCTGTAGTTCTGCTGAGGCCTCCTAGAAGCCAGCGGCTGTATAGGAAATGTGACTATCCTGCAACCACCAGGGTGTGAGAAGCCCGTGACAAACGGAGAGGCCCTGGAAGGATATGATACCACATGGAGAGAGAGAGGTCAAGGAATTCCAAGGCCCCAGACTGTGAGTGAAAAAGCCGAATCAGAAGTGGATCCTCACACCTGGTCACCCCAGTTGATGCCACTAGGATCAGAGACTAACTTTATAGCTGAGTCATCTCAGAATTTTCAAACCACAAATTGTGAGCAAAGTACAATGGTGGTTGTAAAAAAAAATTAAATTATGAGTAGATATTTAATGTACTGACCAAGCAGAACAAGTTGGACACTTTGTACAAATTCGTGTATTTATTTATTTGTTTGTTTATTTATGCTATCACCCAGCTTTCAGAGGATCAAAGCTCAAAATTTAGTTAAAACCTAGACTGAAAATGCTAAGCTTTAAGAGCAGATGATCACAGGAGTAGGTGCAATTCAGACCCGAAGCAGTGTGGTAAGCCCAGGATATCTGCACTGCAGGTCTACACTCATTACATTTAGCTATCACCCAAGATCACACTGAGTAATTTCTAGTCAAGCTTAGCATAATAAATATTGGCCACACAAAATCAAACACTAAAATTGCAGCCAACCAATTCTTTAGCCTTTCTTAATCAAGTCCATTGCAATTTACATGCATGTATTCATATGGATTGTTCCTGGGTGGCGCAAATGGTTAACATGCTGGCCTGCTAACCAAAAGTTTGGAGGCCTAAGTAAACCCAGAGGCACCTCAGAAGTAAGGCCTCAACTGCTTCTGAAAAATCAGTCATTGAATACCCCAAGGAGAATTCTACTCTGACACACGGGGTTACCATGAATTAGAATCGACTTGACAACTGGTTTGGATTTTGGTTTACCATATGGTGAGCATGCTCTGTTGGCATCCCAAATTTTAGGTTCTAAGGTAACTGCATGACTTCTCCTGAAAGCATATATTTACTAACAAAAAATTCTCCACTATTTAATGGGCATCAACAACGAAATCCCTGAAAGGAGGAGGGGAGATAGAAGGAATTATTTAAGTATTGCCCAATACAAAAAACCTCAATTTAATTAGATCATTCTTTCCATTGTTTCGTATATTTTTTTTCACAAAACAGAGCAGTGTCAACCTGAAACGGTCACTCAAACATTATGTAACAATTAACCTTCAATTTCCAATATGCAATTGCAGCTTCAATGATGCTATAAAGGAGCATCCTTTCCCTTGTGACTTTTTGATAGCATTTAGCTGCTGCCTTGACAGGCTTGGGAAGAACACTCACTTACTGGGCAAAAAGGTCAAAGAAAGTGGATTGCTATTTTTTTTGCTTTTCTCTAAGCACAGAGAAAATCCCAGAGAATAGGTAAGTCTCAAACCACCTATTGTACTCTGACAATTTACTTTAGTTATGGCTTTGTGAAATTCAGATCCTTCCTCCCCTCCTCCCTCCCTGTTAGTAGAGGCCCCCACTATGCTGTTGCCTCCATCTCAACCATCACATTGTTTTGTGTTTGAAGGATTTCTTTCAGCTGGAGATTTGTTCTGGTTCTGTTTTGGCATTTGTAGGAAGGCTCTTTCTTTGCTTTCGAGTAGGTAAGGGAAAAATCACATACATAAAAAAATAATTGCAAATTAGTTATTTGACTGACCAAAAGAATGGTGCAGAAGTGATATTTTGGGACTTCCAATCCAAGGTCATATAATTAAATTTGAATGTCTACTGATTTCATACTATTTTCAGGGGGTGGGGATTTGTATTGGGACCCACAGAAGAACAGGGGGTATTAAGATTGCTAGTCATGGACATGCCTTTGGAAATGCCTTGTGTGTGTTTGCATGGAGGGGAGGTCACTGTGTGTTTGTGTGTGGGTTTCTTCCATTTATCTATTGCCACATAACACACCACCTCCAAAATGTAGTGGGGTAAAACAACAACCATTTTATTTATGCTCGGCATTTTGTGGGTCATAAATAACTTGGACACTGTGCAGAGGAGATGACTCATCTCTGCAGAACTATGAGCTGAGGAGACTAAAACTGTGGAGATGGTGGAGATGGTGGAGATAGCTCCATGCTGACCATAAGGCTGTGCCTCAGTTCTTCTCCACTTCATATCTGCTGGGACTGGAAAGTTCAAGGTGACTCCTTCACTCATACATATGGCACCCGGACTAGGATAACTAGATATCTCTCCATCTCCATGTGGATTCTGCACCCTGGTGTAGTTGAACTTCTTACATGTTTCCCCAGGAACAAGCATTCAAAAGACCCAAATAGAAGCTGCAGAGCTTCATATGACCTTGCCTCGGAAGTCCTAAAAGCATCACATCTGTAGGGTTCTTTTGGTCAGTCAAATAACTATGGCCAGCCAGATTTATATGCTCAGCTGCTTATGAAAAGTTGGTGGTTTGAATCTACCCAGAGGTGTCTTGGAAGAAAAGCTTGGTGATCCACTGCCAAAAAATCAGCCATTGAAAACCCTTTAAAGCCTAGTTCTACTCTGACACACATGGGGTTACCATGAATCAGAGTTGACTTGATGGCAACTGGTTTCTGTGGGGAGAGTAGCAAACAATATGTGACCATTCTAAATCTACCATGAAGAATAAATTGAAGAGGCATTGAGAACTCAGATATATGACAACATGCGGTAACTGTAGAAGGAGGTAACATTGGAATTCTTCCATTAGCCCCTAGACCAGAGGAAGAGGCATGCCTCAGACATTGCAGCAACAGAACATGGAAGTCATTATACTCACTGGTACAACCTGATGAGATGGAAGTGAACAGTATCAGTAGAGAATGAGCTCTTGGACATAGAAGGCCTCTCAAGTTCACTGGTCTTATTGGCATAAGGGACCTTGGGGAGGAATAAAAACATTCCCATTTTAGAAAGTTTGAGTCTAGTGATGTAAAAAATATTTTTAAAAGACGTGAAGGTATTTTACAAACCAGGTTGTGAAGAAAGGTGAATGGTCATCATCATCTTCCGATCAAAATCCCTGCACCTGTGTCATTTGTTCGTATGTCTGTATTGCCAACCATTAAACAAATATATCTAAAGTAGTAAAACCTAAATGCCATGGCTTGCCCATTTATTTTAAGGAAATTCAAACTCTTAATAGCATTTTGTATTAAAAAAATCACCAAGTTTGCTTTTTTGTTGGATTTTTAGTAAAACACTATGGCCTTGGGAAGGCACATAGAGGAGAGCACATTTGAAAATACATATATATGAGTGCATGTGTGTTCATGTATGTACGTGTGTGTGTGTGTGTGTGTGTGTGTGTGTGTGTATATATGCATATAGGGAAACCCTGGTGGCGTACTCGTTAAGTGTTATGGCTGCTAACCAACAGGTTGGCAGTTTAAATCCACCAGGCACTCCTTGGAAACTCTATTGGGCAATTCTACTCTGTCCTATAGGGTTGCTATAAGTAAGAATTAAATCAATGGCAACTTTTTTTTTTTTTTATGGGATATGTGTGTGTGTGTGTGTATATATATATAAAAAACCCATTGCTGTCAAGTCAATTTTGACTCTTATCAACCCTATAGGATGGAGCAGAACTGCCCCATAGAGTTTCCAAGGAGTAGCTGGTAGACTTGAACTGCCAAGCTTTTGGTTAGTAGTCCTGGTGCTTAATCACTATGCCACTGGGGCTCCCATATATATATTGCCCCACCGGGGCAATATAATGTAAATATGTTGTTTCTCCTTATAAATATGTATATAAATAAATGTATAAAATGTTTAAAAATGTATAAAAAGCAAATAAATGTAAATAAATATACATACATACATACATACATATATACACATATATACATATATGTATACATTATTTACATACATATATATATATATATATAGATGGAGCCCTGGTGGAACAGTGTTTAAATATTCAACTGCCAACTGAAATGGTGGTTTGAACCCATCCAGTGGCTTCGTGGGAGGAAGACCTGATAATCTGCTCCCATAAAGGTTACAGACAAGGAGACCTTACGGTGCAGTTCTACTCTGTCACATGGGGTTGCTATGACCCAGAATTGACTCCATGGCACCCAACAACAGCACACACATATGTGTGCATATATACATGTTGTTATACATGTCTGTGTGTATGTGTGTGTGTATTATCCACACACACATTTAAAGCATTATTACCAATATCAGTGTGGATATGGAATAAAAATTTCCAGAAATTTCTACAAATGCTCATTTTTATTTAACATTTTTCTCAAATAATATACTATTGTAAATATTAAAATGCCATAGAAGGGTATATAGCAACAGATTTTCCTTTATAACTCCCCTGCCCAAGTCTGGAAACCCTGGTGGCATAGTGGTTAAGTGCTACGGCTGCTAACCAAAAGGTTTGGCAGTTCGAATCCACCAGATGCTAGAAACTCTGTGGAACAGTTCTACTCTGTCCTATAGGGCTGTTATGAGTCAGAATCAACTCAATGGCAACAGGGTATGGCCCCAACTCTGCTTCCTTCCCTGAGTTTGCTATGAATATGTCTAGACATTTTGGGAGATCATTTCTGCCAGTCACATGCTTCCATTATCTGTTTAAGCAGACATCTGAATCCTTAGGCAAATAGATCATTGAAATAACACTTGAACACTGATTTTTATACTCAGTCAAGCACAATCATAAAATTGTATTTGTAGTTTTCTTTCCAAAGGACAGAATTTTTCATCCCAAGTATTCTAACCCAATTTGAAAAAGAGAATAAAATTATGCACGTACTTAGGGAAGAGTTTTTATTTGCAGAGTCCCTGATATTAGGCATACTCTACAGATTTAGTTTCACTCTCCTTCTGCCTTTCACATGCGTAATCTACAAATTTTGGAGCTCTTTTGCTTCCTCTGGTCTAGGTATATCTTCGTCTAAATTGGGGGAGAATACTTAAACCAGTCACAAGCAGGATCAGGCTTCTAATGAGAAGCAAAAATAAACGGGTTTCGTAGAATTTTTGGCCATTTGATTTTGTTCATTGCAAGAGCAAACTCTAAACTCTAAACTGGATATTGGAGTCCTGGGTGGTGCAAAAGATTAACGTGCTTGGCTGCAAACCGAAAGGTTGAAGATTTGAGTCTACCCAAAAATGCCTCAGAAGAAAAGTCTAGTGATCTACTTATGAAAAAGCAGCCATTTAAAACCCTATGACTATATGTTTTCCAAAGATATTCTCTCAGTCAGTAGCTTGTCTTTCTAATTTTTTGGTAAAGTTTTTTGATGAACAAAAGTTTTAATTTTATGAGGTCCCATTTATTTATTTCATCTTTTGCTGTTTGTGCTTTTTATTAATCAATTGTTAAAAGTGATTTCATTTTCCTGCATGTGGAGATCCAATTTTCCCAATGCTGTTTATTGAAGAAGCTCTTCTTTCCCCATAGAATGGATTTAGCATTCTTGTCAAAAATCAGTCGACCATGGTTGTGTACATTTATTTCTGGGCTTTCAATTATATTCCATTGGTCTATATGTTAAAAATACTAGGCAGTTTTGTGTGGTCATCCAAAGCAGAACAACTGGTCTCCGTTTGCCTGGAGCAACAGAGGAAGAAGCAGAGTTGGGAATAGGAGGAGGAAATGGATATATGGCTAATTGCCTCCATGAACAATGGCCTCCTTTGCCCTGAGACCAGAAGGATTTGATGGTGCCTGGCTACCATCACTGAACATTTTGATCAAAGCTCTTATAGAAGAATCCTGATCAAAAGGGGGAGAATGTAGAACAGAATTATAAAATTCTCATAGAATCCAGGCTTTCTGGATCAATGGAGGCTGGAAGAACCCCTGAAACTATTGCCATGAGATAATTTTTAAATCTTCAATCAAAAATATCCCCTGAAGTCTTCAGAAAACCAAACAATAGTTTAAGTAGTAAGAAATATCTGCCTTTAACATTATGCTCTTTTAATATCTATCTATATGTAATCAAACTGACACCAGCAACTTGAAAGATTATACAGAAACATTAGGGGTCAATGAGCTTATGTTAATAGGGAAGGGACAACTCAGAGAAGGAAGGTAAGAATTGTTGCACAACTAAAAGAGTATATTTGAAATCACCGAACTGTACATGTAGAAACCATTGAATTGGTGTACGTTTTGCTGTGTATATTCTCAGCAACAAAAACAAATAAATTATCCAAAAACAAAACAAAACCCTGTGGAGCACAGTTCTACTGTAACACATAGAGTGTCACCATGAATCAGGATTGACTCAACAGCAACTGGTTTTAAATTGGATACTGTCTCTTCTAAAGTGATGTCATTCAATTTCACAGTAACCGACACCGTTTCTCTGTGTTATGTTAAACCACCATCTTTCATGAGGCAATTGGTCTCTCTGGTAATTTACAAGCTCCCTCTGTGAGAGCCGAGTCTCATCCACAGAGGCTGAAGGAATCATTTCCTTCCGCTTGGCTTCAGAAAATTTGCTCATACAATTCTCTTCACCCCATCATTTAAGCCAACCTTTCAGTGAATAGTCAAGGGCTTAACTGTTTGTCCCACCTAGGGACTTCATTCATAAACTATAGCTGGTAATTAAAATAGAAAAAGTGTGTAGATATAGTCCAGAGGAGAAATTGTTTCACCCAACTCTTAAGTCTACATTTATCTTGCCAATGGCCACAAGATACTGGATACCATGATGCTTACAGACTTTCTTGTCTTTTAATAACATCCCATTGTACATTAATGGCTCAGCAAGCATGATGGATCATCTTAAGACTGCTTGTTACATAATATCTTAGTAGGTAATTTCCTTGACTTGAATTTATGGTCTTTGGGGCGAAAATGCAACGACTCTTTCCACTACCTACAGTTGGGGTTAGCAGTTGCCTGCACCATGCCAATTTAGACCTACAAACTCGTGCTCATTGAACTGACCAATTCTATTATAATTTTCCTACTGGCTTAATGGGTGCCAAGTCCTGTAATAGGATCTGTAGCTTGCCTAAAAATATTATCAGAACATGGCATCATTATAGAACTGTTGGGAGATTTTTTTCTTTATTATACTTTAGATGAAGGTTTACAGAACAATCTAGCATCTCATTAAACAATTAGTATACATTGTTTTGAGACATTGATTACCAACCCCACGACATGTCAGCACTCTCCCTTCTCTACCTTGGGTTCCCTATTACCAGATTTTCTGTTGCCTCCTGCCTTCTAGTCCTTTCCCTGGGCCTGGTGTGCCCCTTTAGTCTTGTTTTGTTTTATGGGTCTGTCTAATCTTTGGATGAAGAATGAATGAACCTCAGGAGTGACTTCATTACTATGCTAAAAGGGTGTATGGGGGCCATTTTCTGGGGTTTCTCCAGTCTCTTCCAGGCCAGTAAGTGTGGTCTTTTTCTGTGAGTTAGGATTTTGTTCTACATTTTTCTCCAGCTCTGCCCAGGACCTTCTATTGTGGTCCCTGTCAGAGCAGTTGGTGGAGGTGACCGGGCACCATCTAGTTGTGCTGGACTCAGTCTGATGGAAGCTGTGGTAGTTGTGATCTATTAGTCCTTTGGACTAATCTTCCCCTTGTGTCTTTGGTTTTCTTCATTCTCCCTTGCTCCCAGTGGGTTAAGACCACTGAAGTATCTTCGATGGCCACTCACAATCTTTTGAGACACCAGCCTCTACTCACAAAAGTAGAATGTAGAGCATTTTCTTTATAAACTATGTTATGCCATTTGAGCTAGATGGTCCCCACAGCCCTCAGCCTAGTAATTTAGTCCCTCAGGGAGTTTGGATGTGTCTATGGAGTTTCCATGACCTTGTTTTGGCCTAGCTGTGCTGGCTTCTGCTGGGAGATTTTTTAAGCAGTTACTATATACAATGAGCTAAGAAGAAAGCCTGTGACATATTAAGAGTTTAAGGGATATTAGAGATTATTGTTATTACTGCTACTATCACATCCTATGATTGGTGGCAAATTATTGTTGTTAGGTGCCTTTGAGTGCTTTCAACTCATAGCGACCTGTGTATAACACAATGAAACATTGCCCAGTCCTGCACCAGCCTCACAATCATTGCTATGTTTGAGCCCATTGTTGCAGCCACTGTGTTAACCTATCTCTTGGAGGGTCTTCCACTTTTTCACTGACGCTCTACTTTATCAAGCATGATGTACTTCTTCAGGGACTGGTCCCTCCTGATAACACATCCAAACTAAGCAAGGTGAAGTCTTGCCATCCTTGCTTCTAAGGGGCATTCTGACTGTACTTCTGCCAAGACAGATTTGTTTGTTCTGGGAGTCCATGGTATTTCAATATTCTTTGCCAACACTGTAAGTCAAAGGCATCAATTCTTCTTCCGTCTTCCTTTTTCCTTGTTCAGCTTTTTTCATGCTATGAGACAATTAGAAATACTAAGGCTTGCGTCAGGCACACCTTAGTCCTCAAAATGACATCTTTGCTTTTGAACATTTTAAAGAAGGCTTTTTAAGCAGATTTGCCCAATGCAGTAAGTCATTTGATTTCTTGACTTCTTTCATGGGCATTGATTGTGGTTCCATGTAAAATGAAATCCTTGACAACTTCACTATTTTCTCCATTTATCATGATACTTATTGGTCCAGTTGTGAGGATTTCTGTTTTGTTTATACTGAGGTGTAATCCATACATTTCTTCCTTTCTTGTAGCCGTTAATTTTTATCTTTGGTATGCAAATACTGAAAAATATTTCTCAACAGAAGCCAAACCCCAGAAAGCACACACAAAGTGGGAGTCAAAGTTACACTCTATTACTTTGTTAGCCCTGGGTGTATGAGAATTCATCAAAATTTTGGCAGGATATATAGTGGACTGGGTAAATGATTAATTATCAAACAATATTTCTGTGTAGAAGCACCACACAGGAAAAACTTTGAGGGAAAAAAATTAAATGTCAATCTGTATTCAGTGAGCTTAAGAACTCCCTCCTACTCTGAACATCCTTATGCATTTGACAAAAACAGAGAGATGGAGTTTTCACTGAATTGAAGGAAATATTAGAGCTGCCAAATGAAATTTTATGGCATATTTGTGAATCCATTTATGTTAGCAAACCTTGATTCAAAAACAGTTTATGAATATGGTGTTAACAGGAATTTGAGAGTCAAAATTTCCTTAAAATTTAGATCATTGGAATTTGACACTTAACGACCCCTAATAATGTGTTAGGTGTCATATGTGTATGTAATTTAATAATATGCATCTGAATAATATATTCTACAAGAAAAAGATTAGAGCATAACACCTAATTTCCTTTCTTGAAGTCCTTTAAACATCTTGTGTTTATCAGGAAAAACCCTGGAAATGTTACCTATTAAGGCCTGAACAAGTTCTCAGCTGTTTATAGCAGTAAGCACTGCTATAATGGTATCCCTAAAGCAACTCTGAATCCTGTGGCTTAAAGGGCAGAGAGCCCTGGAACATTTTCCAAACTTGATGCTGAGTATTGCTTCACAAGGTATGTCTTCTTAATGAGAGTGTTCAACCTAAGCTTTTATGAAAATTGTTCCAATTAATAGCCTCATATGATGGATATGGATTTGTGGTTATGAATTTCCATTTCAGTTCACTTTGTGCAAGAGCAATCATCCTTAAAGGCTCATAATTTCTTTTAATTGGATATTTCATTACCAGGCAAGGGTACAGAGAGCAAAACTAATTTTCCTTGCCTTTTATTTAGCCCACTTTATTTGGGAGTAAGTGTTTATGATGTAGGCCTATAAGCAATCATTATTCCTGCTTCTAAGATTAATTTGCTGAACAATGGTGGCCAAATTATTTTGTGTTCTATGCCTCAGTTTTTTTCTTTTTTTTTTTTGGTAAAATGGATTGTTGGCAATCAAATTTCAAGAACAAACAAAAAAAAATGGGACATGAAAGTGAACAGAATCTTCCCTACTTAAGGTCAAAATACTTTATTTTCGTTATGGAAACCTACACAAAGTTCACTTCCTATATCTTCCTTTCTTGTCTGAGGCTGGCTGCTGCTCACTAAGTCAAGTATAAAACCAAAAACCAAACCCACTGCTGTCGAGTCGATTCCGACTCATAGCAACCCTGTAGGACAGAGTAGAACTGTCCTGTAGAGTTTCCAAAGGGTGCCTGGCGGATTTGAACTGCCGACCTTTTGATTAGCAGCTGTAGCTCTTAACCACTATGCCACCAGGGTTTCCCAGTGAAGTATAGGATGGTGGAAAAAAAGCAATTAGGTTTAGGTAACTTTCAAATTAGTTCTATCTCCATTGTTCATTTGTCAATACAACCTTGGAACAACCATGGAGCTGTGCCTCAAGACTTGATTTCCTCATTTGCTCTTGTTTCTGTTGGCTCTCCCCAAGCTTTAGGGAGTTACTGTTTACTAGCTGTTGCACCACCAAGAAAGCATTCTGTCCATAACAATGTCTAGTTCCACATCCGTCTCAAAGAGACATCAACAGTAACCCTGCCAGGCATCACATCCGTGCTTACTTCTGTCACTGCTATCGCTCAGGTCACCTCTGTTATCCACCGTCACCCTGGCCCTCATTCCCAGGCTGCTCTACACCTTCCCCAGTCTCCCCACTGTTCCCTCTATGATCTCCCATCCTTTGGTCCTACCATTTTCCACCATCCACCTGTACTCTCATTATCCAGATCAAATTCCACTATACAATTAGAATAATTCTCTTGCAAATAATCTTAGTTTTCTTGTATCTTTTCCCCTCTGTTTTGTTTTTCAGAAAAAACTCAAACCTTGGAAAAAACATTACTATACATCTTCATGCCTGCACCTGGGGGAAAATCACAGAACTAAGGCTTCACTCTAAGTTAATCATCCCAATTCTCAATTTGCATCTAATATAGCCCCAAATCCAGCTATGTTTCTCTAATAGGTTCACTTTCTTATTCCTCGAGGTGAATTTTATACATTCTCCCATCTGCTCAAACCTTCGAAACATATTTTCTACTCTTACATTCAACTGTAAACCTTGCCTCAAACTTTATGAAAAAAAGAAATTGTAAGAAACGAACTCTCATATTTTCCCATCAGGAACCCTATGTACGTTTTTGAATTTGCTTACATCTTCTCCTTACTCTCTCCCACTATTAAAGCCAATTCTTCCTCTTTTTCTTTATTGGATCATTTAATTTAAAACTTACATGTTGCCAAATTCAATTGACATGTTTCTATCCTCATCTTACTCCATCTCTCACAGGATTCGATGTGTTAACCATGCTTTTCTTTTTTAAAAACTCTTCTCTTGGCTCCCATGACACCTCTGTCTTCTGGTTTTCCTTCTACTTCATTGTCCATTTCTTCTCAGGTTCCTTTGTTGCCTCATCCTCCTCCACCTGACCTCCAAATTTGGGAGCAATTTGGAGCTCTATCCTGGTCTCTCTCTCTCTTTTTTTTTTTTTTTTAGTTTTTTAGTTTCTCATTAAACAAACAAACAAAAGCAACTAACTAACAAACCATTTGCCATGGAGTCAGGTGGCCCCATGTGTATCAGAGTAGAACTGTGCTCTGTAGGTTTTTAATGGCAGATTGTTTTGAAGTAGATCATCAGGCCCTTCTTCTGAGGCACCTCTGGGTGGATTTTAACAGCCAAACTTTTGGTAAGCAGCCAAGCCCTTAATTGTTGTGCCACTCAGAGACTCCAGTTTCTCACTGGGTAATAATTTACCTTTCCTTGGACTTATCTGCCATATTTATATTGGGAACTTCAAAATTATCAGCAAGACTTCCACAGCTACATGGTCAGCTTCTCATTTTTCATCTCAACTTGGATGTATTAGAGATACCTCTGAGTTAACAAGAAAATAAACCCTTACCTTCCACCCTCAATAACCCTATAACTTTGTATCTTTCCTTCTTAGTAAATGGCAATGTTGTTTTTCCTGTTGCTCATACCAAACCTAGGGGCCTGCTTTGAATGTAAGCCTTCCATAAATCCATACTACTCCATTGCCAAAAAGTCTTCATTGCCTTCCACTGCACCTAGATCAAACCCAAACTATTTAACATGGCCTATTTTATGTGACTCAAAATGTTTAGATCATCAAGTAAATTCCACACCGCTCTTTTCTTGTCTCATATGGTCCAGTCACGCTCTTTATTTTTTCCCACTTTATGGATCCTGCTAAATTCTTTCTTACCTCTGGCATGTTCTATTCTGTTAACTTGGAGTCCTTTCTGTCACTCATTTTATAACTAGTCATTTCTCTTCATTTAGATCGTAGTTTAAATAAACCTCAGAGAGGTATTTCCTGACATCATATCAGAAATAAAACATAGCCCTAGTCCTTCTCCATCATCCTCTACCTCAGCATTTCCTTTTTCAATTCTCATGGGAGTTAACACAAGTGTGTAATGGTTAACTATTTGCCCCTTAACCTATTTGGAGTATGTTTTGCCCTCTAGCATTTGAGCTTCCCAAGGCAGGAGCATGTTTGTCTTGTTCATTCCTCACTCCTGAGCACCTGGCTCACATCCTGGTGCATAGTAGGAACTCTATAAATATTCATTAATGAATGAATAAAATTATGAATAAGGATCGAGAGTTCTATATAAAGTTAATGCAAGGGTCAAATGAAATTATGTAGGCCAAATCGCCTTTGAAAATATCAAAATGTTAACATAAGGCATTTTATTTCCTTTTGTAGTGAGTGATAAACCTAGGGCCGTTTCCATCTTCCTATCTTCCCAGCCACCTCTCTGCCCTCATTCTTAAATCTATACAAATTCCATCTCATGCAGGAAGCCTGACCAGACCAGGTGGGTTGGGAGAAAATTCTCACCTCCCTCACGTATTTATGCATAGCAACTCTTTTTTCCATATGTCTGATTATGGCTAAAAGATAAGTGAAAATCACATTGAAAAAAACCAAGAACCATAATTAACTCTAAAGAATAAATGGTAATTCCCCACCCCCCCCCATTTCTGTATAGATGTGAGTTCCAGTATGCTTATGTTGGTTTGCAGCACGGGGTGGGGTGGGGTAAGGTTGAACTTGCTTTTAAGACTCCATTTGCCCTGTGATCTTGGTTATTTTAAGGATTTTACAGGACACAGGCTCAGCCATAGACAATCTTAAAGGTTTAATAATGAAGGGCTTTTTCTCCTTGGGTAATTTAAATCAGTGTAAACTGCTTGTCCACCACTCATCTGTCAGTCTGTCATACTGTGGTGGCTTGTGTTTTGCTATGATGCTGGAAGCTGACACCAGTATTTCAAATACCATCAAGGGCACCCATAGTGGATAGGTTTCAGAGGAACTTCCAGACTAAGACAAACTAAGAAGAAAGGTCTGATGATCTAGTTCTGAAAATTAGCCAATGGAAACCCTATGGATCACACAGAATATTGTCCAGTATGGTGCTAGGAGATGAGCCCCTGGGTTGGAAGGCACTCAAACTACACTGTGGCCACAATGGACTCATGCATACCAACAATCGTGAAGATGGTGCAGGACTGGGCAGTATTTCATTCTGCTGTACATGAGGTTGACATGGGTCAGCAATAACAACAACAGCGACAATATCCTGCTTGTGGGCTACTACAGTTCATATGTTGGTTAAAATTTTCTCCTCCTTGTCACTTGTTCCTATGGAATAAAGTTTGTACTTTTGTCATCTCACACACAAGGTCCCTTTGTGTCCATCTATTTAATTTTCACCTATAATTTTTTTTATTCCACCCATCTCAAACTCCTCTGGTTACTTTGAAAACTTTATGGTTTACTGACCATAAATCTCACATTCTTCCAGGTGTCCACTACTTTGTTCATTCCATGTCTTCTTCCTGAGATGCTCTTAGCCCTCTTATCTTTTTAGATAATGACTATCCATCTTTCAGAATCACCTCAAATTTTACCTCCTCTATGACATGTTATTTAATCTCTTCAGAAAGAGTTAGGCACTCCCTTTTCTGAGGTCTCATATTCTCAGAATATTCTTTTGGAATAGTCATATCTATATCTTATTCATAAGAAGCCCTGCTGACTCAGTAGATAATTGCTTGCCTGTTAACAGAAAGGTCAGCGGTTCAAACCCACCAGCCTTTCCATGAGAGAAAGATGAGGCAGTCTGATTCTGTAAAGATTATAGGCTTGAAAACCCTATGGGGCATTTCTAATTTGCCCTATAGGGTCACTAGGAATCGGAATTGACTCAATGGCACAGAATATTTTATAACTCCAGAGAGTTCCATTCTATATGTGAATTGTACTCCCTGAAGTTATACAATGCGCAGCCGTATTGGCTAGAGGTGGTGACTTCTATATCATATTTTTATGTTTTTCTATGTTTTCATCTCGCAGCTTTTAGATTATAATCACTATTTTGGACTATCATACTCCTTGCCTCATGTTTAAGTGTGATGGAAGTTCTAGAGTAACATTCCTGAACTTTCGATCCATCATCACTTCTATCTCCGTTGTAGCTGTTGTCTAGTCGATTCTGACTTGTAGAGACCCTATAGGACAAAGTAGAACTGCTCCATAGAGTTTCCAAGGAGCAGCTGGTGGATTCAAATTGCTGACCTTTTGGTTAGCAACCAAGCTCTTAACCACTGCACCACAAGGGCTCCAAAAGGTAGGATCCATTAGCTGGGGATTGAACCTGGCTCAACTGCTTGGAAGGCAACTATGCTCACCACTACACCACCAACGCTGATTTCCAGTTGGCTCTAAGCATTGGGGGTAGAAGACAAATGTTACCTACATGTTGTCTCAAACTCCAAGAGTAATCCACAGCATAGTAAGGTATTTCTCTGAAATGCAAACATGGCTTTAATGGCCAAAACCTCACGCACAAGATTCAAGGCAGTCAGTGTTAAAAAGTGACAATTTTGCTAATAAAAATGTTTCATTTATGCCTATTATAAATTTGTAAACCTTTTTTAGTTTCGCTTACTCTGCAGTGGTCTAATTCTGTTTTTTTTTTTCTCATTGAAATATACGTAATTTAAAGCATTGAGAAAAAAATTTAAAGTAGATTAAAACAAGTATAGGAATTGTGATTAGGATTTAGAAAGAATTTGTAGTTTATTGGAAATTATGTCACTTCTGTTAAAAAGCAAATGGAGCCCTCTTATAAATTCAGAAATCAATATATATATATATAGTCTGATTAGTCGAAAATCACCTTTAATAGCAGTCATTATTCTTCTGGGTTTTCAATACTAAAAATACAGAGAGGACAAATTTTTCCCTCAATTAATTTGTCTGCTTAGTATTGCCGCTTAGCTAAAGGGCATTGTTAAAAAAAAAAAGGGCATTTTTAATGAAGCCACAATTACAGGTTTCATGCAAATATCCACCAGTAACTTTGCTCTGGTATATAGCCTCAATTACACTTTTAACCCTGGAGAGTTGACTTATGGTTATGAACCAATTCTCTCAATAAACACTAGAGGGAATAAGAATATATGGATGAAAAATCCATTACCACTAATATAAAAACAACTCATGGTTTAACTTAATGAAATTTACTCCATCTGTCAACATATTAGGTGATCTTGACAAATCCCACAATATTAAGTATAATTTATATGCTGAAGATGCTTTAATTTATATCTTCTCCTTTGACTCCAATTCCAACGCATAGATCTGTAGATATCTTTGTTGGATATCTCTCAAGCATTTCAAATTTATGATGACAAACAAAACAAAGGAAACCATCAAAAAAGAAAACAAACAACAGCAAAAAACTCTCTGACTTCACTCCTTTTCCAAACTATTTTTCCCTCGAGTCTTTTCCATTTTAGTCAGTGACAACACCACCTACCCAATTGCTCAAGGCCTAAACCTAGAAGTCAGGCCTGGTGTCAGGAAATCTATGTTCTATGCCTGGCTCAGCCCCAGTCAGCACTGTGACTGTTCTAATGTTTTCTTTTTGCATCCATGTTTTTACAAGTTTGGACTACTTTGTAGCTATGTTGTGTTGTTGTTGTTAAGTGCCACTGAGTCATTTCTGACTCATAGGGACCCTGTGTACAACACAGTGAAATACTGCCTGGTCCTGCGCAATCGTCACAATCATTACTTTCTTTGGGCCTATTGTTGCAGCTACTGTGTCAATTCATCTCCTTGAGGGCTTTCCTCTTTTTCACTGACG
Source organism: Loxodonta africana (assembly GCF_030014295.1). Taxonomy (NCBI): domain Eukaryota; kingdom Metazoa; phylum Chordata; class Mammalia; order Proboscidea; family Elephantidae; genus Loxodonta; species Loxodonta africana. The sequence continues at coordinate 31,103,814 of NC_087356.1, forward strand.
CTGTACTTTACCAAGCATAATGTCCTTCCTCAGTGACTTGTTCCTCCTGATAACATGTCCAAAATACATTTGTAGCTATGCCAAACCAAAACCAAACTCAGTGCCGTCGAGTTGATTCCGACTCATAGCGACCCTACAGGACAGAGTAAAACTGCCCCATGGAGTTTCCAAGGAGCACCTGACAGATTTGAACTGCCGACCCTTTGGTTAGTAGCCGTAGCACTTAACCACTACGCCACCAGGGTTTCCTTTGTAGCTATAAAATATTTTACTCAATGAAACTTGAAGCATAGGCTTGCATCTAAAAGAAAAATTGGCTGAGCTGGGTTGCCCAGATTCCTAATGTGCTCCAAAATCCAGCAGTAAGATTTCTATCTGTAGAAGGACTTCAAGTGAAACTTTTTCTATTATCTGGAAATTTCAACTAAGGCATAAAGCCTCAAACAAAAGGCATTAGTACTGCTCTGCCAAGCTACCAGATGTTTTCTGTATAGGATTTAGTGAATGGGAAGATCTATGTCCAGTACCATTAACCATCATCCCAGTCCTGTCCACATAAGGAGAGGTCTGAGAAATGGGTGAGTTTGGGGTGGATAGCCATGGGGAATCATTGGCCTTCTGCGGAGAGCAGCAGTGTAGTGAGAGTTCTCCCCACTCCCTGAAGCACGTGAAGGCAGTTCTAAGAGAATTAATCATAACGATTGAGAATGGCTGCCAAATTCAGAGACTGGCAACTACCCCAGTGGATAGTCTTCACCCTACTCAGATACTGCTGTGGCCATAGTAGCTGTTGTTTGCCCTGGAATGGATTTTGACTTGTATCAACTCTATAGGATAGAGTAGAACTACCTCATAGGGTTTTCAAGGCTATAATCTTTATGAAAGTAGACTGTCACATCTTTCTCCCATGGAGCAGCTGGTGGGTTCAAACTTACAACCTTTTGGCTAGCAGTCGAGTGTTTAACCACTACCCCACCAGGACTCCTTGTGGTCATAGTAATATGGGTGAAAATGCTCTTGAAAGAAGCTTCCATGAGTCTCCTTAAAGTCTGAAGATGAATGTGATGATAGAGACTGATGCTTATACTGCTTCTGACCTGAATAGCTCTGAAGGAAGAAATTGTGCTAAATAGCCCATGGATCAGGGCTTAAAAGCATGGTGGTGTACCCCGTCCAATCCTTGTGGCTCTCAGATGATGGAACAGAGGATTCCAGCAGCTCCAGCAGCTCCTACATGTGAAGGAATGTGAAAGAGGAGGGACTGAGGCTGAGACTGTCTGGATGGCTGCCCAAGGAAGCAGTGGTATTCTCAACCCCAGACAAGGTCTGAGGGTGTGGACCTCTGGTAGGACTGATGGAAGATATAACTGCAGTTCTCTGAAAAGTTCTTCAAAGAAAAAGAAAGGTGAGGTGATACTGAACATCACCCTAATAAAACCATGCATATTCATCCGGTGGCCATGGGACCACCTTGGGCCAGCAGCAGCGATGGAAGCAGATGCAACCAGAGGGAGGTCACCCTCATGTGGTCAATTACACAGACCACCCCGCTCTCTACCATTTCTCCTCACTATCCCTGTCTAATAACAGAAGAACACAACTTAGGTGAGGAACGGGAGTGTGCTGCGAGCAGTCACGCTCTCCTCCTCATCTCTAGTATTTCTAGCCACATGTCTACACTGCACTGGAGGATGGGAAGAACTTCAGGGAAATAGGAGACTAAAGTTTTAAATTGAACTGGACAAGTTCAATAACTGAATATTTTTATACATTTATAGAATCTAAATTGTCATAAAAGAATGGAAAAGGGAATTAGCATAGAGTGCGTGAAAGTTGTAACTTAAATAGAATTGATATTTATATCCCTCATATTGGAGACTTCTAATCTATTTTCCTTCCTCCCTCTCTCCCTTCCTTCCCTCACTTCCTCCCTCCCTCCTTCCTCCCTCCCTCTCTCTCTCTTTTCCTTCATTCCTTTCCTCTCTCTTTCTCTTTCTATTCCTCTCTTTTATCTGTCTTCACATCTATACCTACACCCATTCATTCATCACCTATCATTTCTCTACCTAGCTGTCTGTCTATGTATCTATCATCTATCCATCCATCTTGTCTCTCTCCTGTCTCTCTTTCTCTCATCTGTTTATCTCACAGGATCTCTGCCTCTACTGATGGCCAGAGGTGGCAAAACATGTTACACACAAGGATTTTGATTTCTGTTAGCGATTTCATGGCAGAAACTTTCTTTTTCTTTTTCTGTAGACATTTAGTGGAAGTCCGAAAGAGCAAATGATTGTCACTATTCTCATTATGTTGCTTTTTAAAAGACACTCTTAAAGTATAAGGAGAAAAATGACTATTTGGATGCATTAGCCTCAGATAGCACCATTGTTAAGATTGCTGCATAGATCTGACATCAAGATTGATTTTTTTGCGTGTGTATGTGTGTGCATTTTCAGTATTTTTCCATCACTGTGTTCGGTGAGAAAACTTTCCAAGTGTTTCCTCAGAGTGAGACAGATAGTTGGCCTGAATCATGGGTAAAGAACTGTTTGCCGGGGTGAAAATATTTGTGAAGTGATGTATGATGTCAAGGTCCACATGAAATTAAGGCCACTAATGGGAGCCCTGGTGGCACAATGGTTTAGTGCTCAGCTGCTAACCAAATGTCAATGTTTCAAACCCACCAGAGCCTTCATGGGAGAAAAGACCTGACCATCTGCTCTCACAAAGATAACAGCCTACGAAACCCTATGGGGCAGTTCTATTCTGTCCTATAGGGTAGCCATGAGTTGGAATCAATTTAATGGTAAACAACAATGATTACATTGTTTAGGAGGTGCTCTTCTGCCTGTATTACACTATTATACCTCATGTAGGAAATATACTGAACTTAAAACAAGTTTCTCTCATTAACGGACCAGGTTGAATCGGGACCCTAATTATCTGTGTCTGACAAATTACGATGGCCAAATGGAAACCATTTAACCTTTTTTGGTGCTAGTTTCCTCTTTTTTAAAAATAAGTGCAGGGATTAGGTCAGATGACGTATCAGATCTTTCAAATTCTAAAGCCTGTGATTCTCTGAGATGGGTAGTTATGGGAGTGGCAGAATTTTACTTCTGGACCAGCCCCATTATGACTCTGTTAGATCAACAGGACACCAGCTTGGCCTCAATGGAGCCCAAAGGGCTCATGGGCCAGGTGGTTTCCTTGTGCGCTTTGGTCGCCAATTCTCAAACAAGAAATCACATTAAAACCCTCTCATCATCTTCACAGTTGGAGAGAATTATTACACTATCTAAATTAGGCCAAGGACTGAGCCACCGTGGTGGCTGAACTGCCTCTTTGAAGCTGCAGTCTCTCGAGTCAGGGTAAAGGGCATCATCAGAGGAAACCCACATCAAGGTTAATAAGGACTCTGCTGAAAGCAGCCATGGGAATCACTTAGAAAAACCACTGTCCTGCCAGTGCCTGAATTTCAACCCTGTCATTCTCAGGAAAATATTTTACTTGTGCCACCTACCTGCATGCCAACCCATTAGCTTAATTCAGAGGAAATGAGAATTAGTGCTGGCTGTGTCTGTCCCAACCCTCTTCCACCTTTCACCTGTAGGGCAGCATGGAGGGCCTCAACTGCACGCCAGTGTTCTTAGTAGAAAGGACAAGTTACCTGTAGATATTACCTTGGAATTCCATGCGTACTCTGAACACCTTCTTGCTGACCAGTGTCTCTGTGTGTGCGTGCGTGTGCTTGTGTGTGTGTAGTTTTTGTTTGTTTGATTGCCATTCACCTGACTCTACAACTGGACCACAAGCTACATGAGGATAAGGACATGTCTTTTTTTTTAATTTTATTTTCCCACTATATCTACACAGTGCCCGGAGTCCCCAGTGGTGCAAACTCTTGAAATGCTGGGTTGTTAACTGAAAAGTGACTCTGAAGAGAGCCAAGATCGTGGCTTAGTCAGATGCACCATAGAATCCCTCCACAGCAAAGACTCAAGAAACCAAGTGAAACAGATGCAGAGAAAAATCCTAGAACCTGAACATTGAAAAGGAAGGATAAAGAATTGAATCAAACACCGGCTGGTAAAAAAATAATTGAAGGAACGGCCAGACAGAGGAGTGACAAGGAGCAGAGGGGCTCTGCCAGTTGTCCTGGCTCAACCTGGCCATCTTTTTTTTTTTTTACTGTTCAGGCTATTTGTTATTAATACATTAGAATGTTACCATTTTTTTTTTTATTGTGCTTTAAGTGAAAGTTTACAGTTCAAGTTAGTTTCTCATAAAAAATTTATACACAGAATGTTTTGTGACCCTAGTTGTCTCCCTCCTTCTTTCCACTTTGTATTTCCCATGTCCATTCAACCAGCTCCTGTCCCTTTCTGCCTTCTCATCTTACCTCCAGACAGAAGCTGCCCATTCAGTATCCTGTATCTACTTGAGCTAAGTAGCACACTCTTCACAAGTATCATTTTATGTCTTATTGTCCAGTCTATTCTTTGTCTGAAGAGCTGGCTTTGGGAATGGTTTCAGTTTTGCGCTGACAAAGAGTCCAGGGACCATGTCTTCCAGGGCCCCTCAAGTCTCAGACCATTAAGTCTGGTCTTTTTACTAGAATTTGAGTTCTGCACCCCACTTTTCTCCTGCTCCACCAGGGACTCTCTGTTGTGTTCCCTGTCAGTCTGGTCATTGGTAATAGCCGGGCACCATCTAATTCTTCTGGTCTCAGGCTGATGGAGTCTTTGGTTTATGTGGATCTTTCTGTCTGTTGGGCTCATATTTTCCTTGTGTCTTTGGTGTTCTTCATTCCCCTTTGCTCCAGAGGGTTGGGACCAATTGATGCATCTTAGATGGCTGCTTGCTAGTTTTTAAGACCTCAGATGCCACTCACCAAAGTGGGATGCAGAACATTTTCTTAATAAACATTGTTATGCCAAATGACTTAGATGTCCCCTGAAACCATGGTCCCCTGCCCCTGGCCCCAGCTACTCTGTCCCTCGAAGTGTTTGGTCGTATTCAGGAAACTTCTTAGCTTTTGGTTTAGTCCAGTTGTGCTGACTTCCCCTGTATTGTGTGTTGTCCTTCCCTTCACATAAGATAATTCTTGTCTACTGTCTAGTTAGTGAATATCCCCGTCCCTCCTTCCCCACCCTCGTAACCATCAAAGAATGTTTTCTTCTGTGTTTAAACCTTTTCTTCAGTTCTTATAATAGTGGTCTCATATAATATTTGTCTTTTTGCAACTGACTAATTTCACTCAGCACAATATCTTCCAGATTCATCCATGTTCTGAGATGTTTCACAGATTCACCACTGTTTTTTATTGTTGCATAGTATTCTATTGTGTGAATATACCATAATTTGTTTACCCATTCATCTGTGGATGGGCACCTAGGTTGTTCCCATCTTTTTGCTATTGTGAACAGTACTACAGTGAACATGGGTGTGCATACATCTATTCATGTGAAGGCTCTTACTTCTCTAGGATATATTCCAAGGAGTGGGATTGCTAGATCATATGGTAATCCTATTTCTGGTTTTTTAAGGAAGCACCAAATCAATTTCCAAAGTGGTTGTACCATTTTACATTCCTACCAGCAGTGTAGAAGTGTTCTAGTCTCTCCACAACCTCGCCAACATTTATTATTTTGTGTTTTTTGGCTTAATGCTAGCCTGGTTGGGGTGAGATGGCATCTCATTGTAGTTTTGATTTGCATTTCTCTAATGGCTAATAATCATGAGCATTTCCTCATATATCTGTTAGCCACTTGAATGTTTTCTTTGGTAAAGTGTCTGTTCATATCCTTTGCCCATTTTTCAACTGGGTTATTTGTCTTTTTGTTGTTGAGGTTTTGTAGTATCGTGTAGATTTTAGAAATTATATGTTGATCGGATTTGTCGTAGCCAAAATTTTTTTCCCAGCCTGTAGATTGTCTTTGTACTCTTTTGATGAAGTCTTTCAATGGGCATAATTGTTTGGTTTTTAGAAGCTCCCAGTTATCTAGTTTCTCTTCTAGTGTTTGTCCATTGTTAGTAATGTTTTGTATTCTATTTATGCCATGTATTAGGGCTTCTAGATTTATCTTCCATGATCTTTATCATTTTAGATTTTATATTTAGGTCTTTGATCCATTTGAGTTGGTTTTTGTGCATGGCGTGAGGTAAGGGTCTAGTTTCATTTTTTTTTTGCAGATGAATATTCAGTTATGCCAGCACCATTTGTTAAAAAGACTGTCTTTTCCCCAATTAATGGACTTTGTGCCTTTGTCAAATATCAGCTGCTCATTGGTGGATGCATTTATGTCTGGATTCTCAATTCTGTTCCATTGGTCTAGGTATTTGTTGTTGTACCAGTACCAGGTTGTTTTGATTACAGTGGAAGTATAATAGGTTTTAAAATTAGGTAGTGTGAGGCCTCTCACTTTGTTCTTCTTCTTCAGTAATGTTTACTTATCCAGAACCTCTTTCCTTCCTGTGTGAAGTTGGTTATTTGTTTCCCCATCTCATTAAAAAATGTTGTTGGAATTTGGATCGGGATTGCGTTGTGTAGAATAGACATTTTCACAATGTTGAATCTTCCTATCCTTGAGCAAGGTATGTTTTTCCACTTATGTAGGTCTCTTTTGGTTTCTTGCAGTAATGTTTTGTAGTTTTCTCTGCATAGATCTTTTATGTCTCTTAGATTTATTCCTAAGTATTTTTTCTTCTTGGGGGCTACTGTAAATGGTATTGATTTGGTGATTTCCTTTTTGACGTTCTCTTTATTGGTGTAGAGGGATCCAACTGATTTTTGTATGTTTGTCTTGTATCCTGATTCTCTGCTGAACTCTTTTATTAGTTCCAGTAGTTTTCCTGTGGATTCTTTGCGATTTTCTGTGTATAAGATCATATCATCTGCAAATAGGGATACTTTTACCTCTTCCTTACCAATTTGGATGCCGTTTATTTCTTTGTCCAGCCTAATTGCTCTGACCAGGACCTCCAGTGCAATGTTGAATAGGAGAGGTGATAAAGGGCATCCTTGTGTGGTTCCTGCTCTCTAAGGGAATGCCTTCAGACTCTCTCCATTTAGGATGACATTGGCTGTTGGCTTTGTATAAATGACCTTTATTATGTTGAGGAATTTCCCTTCTATTCTTATTTTGCTGAGAGTTTTTGTCATGAATTGGTGTTGGACTTTGTCTAATGCCTTTTCTGTATCAATTGATAAGATTACGTGGTTCTTGTCTTTTATTTATGTGATGGATTACATTGATTGTTTTTCTAATGTTGAACCATCCCTGCATACCTGACATGAATCCCGCTTGGTCATGGTGAATTATTTTTTTGATATGTTGTTGAATTCTATTGGCTAGAATTGTGTTGAGAATTTTTGTGACTATGTTCATGAAAAGAATTGGTCTATAATTTTATTTTTTTTGTGGTGTCTTTATGTGGTTTTGGTATAAGCATTATACTGGCTTCATAGAATGAGTTTGGGAGTATTCCATTCTTTTCTATGGTCTGAAATACTTTAGTAGTAGTGGTGTTAACTCTTCTCTGAAAGTTTGGTAGAATTCTCCAGCGAAGCCATCAGGGCCAGGGCTTTTTTTTTGTTGGGAATTTTTAAATTAACTTTTCAATCTCTTCTTTTATTATAAGTTTCTTTAGTTGTTCTACCTCTGTTTGTGTTAGTTTTGGTAGGTAGTGTGTATCTAGGAATTTGTCCATTTCCTCTAGGTTTTCAAATTTTTCACAACAGTCTGTTATGATTCTTTTAGTTTCAATTGGGTCTGTTGCTCAACTCATTTCTTATTTGGGTTATTTGCTTCCTCTCCTGTTTTTCTTTTGTCAATTTGGCCAGTGGTTTATTGATTTTGTTGATCTTTCAAAGAACCAGTTTTTGATCTTGTTAACTCTTCCAATTGTTTTTCTATTCTCTATTTCATTTAATTATGCTCTAATTTTTATTATTTCTTTTCTTCTGGTGCCCAGGGGCTTCTTTGCTGCTCTCTTTCTATTTCTTCAAGTTGTAGGGTTAACGTTTTGATTTTGGCCCTTTCTTCTTTTTGGATGTGTTCATTTATTGTTATAAATTGTCCTCTGAGCACTGCTTTTGCTGTGTCCCAAAGGTTGTGGTAGGAAGTGTTTTCATTCTCATTTGATTCTGTGAGTTTTTTATTCCATCCTTAAGTTCTATAACTCAGCAGTTTTTGATCAAGGTGTTGTTCAGTTTCCATGTGTTTGAATTTTTTTTTCCTTGCTTTTTGTGTTATTGATTTCTTCTTTTATGGTTTTATGGTCAGAAAAGATGCTTTGGATTCTGTTAAAGCTTGCTTTATGGCCTAATATGTGGTCTATTCTGGAGAATTTTCCATGTGCATTGGAAAAGAAATTATACTTGGCTGCTGTTGGGTGGGGAGTGCTGCATATGTCTATGAGGTCTAGTTCATTCATTGTGGCAATTAGATCTTCTGTATCTTTATTGAGCTTCTTTCTGGAACTGAAACTGATGTGTTAAAGTCTCTTACTAGTATTGTGGAGCTGTCTATCTCACTTTTCAATGCTGTCAGTTTGTTTTAAGGTATTTTGGAGCTCTGTCATTGGGTGTATAAATATTTATTACAGTTATGTCCTCCTGGTTTATCGACCTTTTAATCATTCTATAGTGTCCTTCCTTATCCTTTGTGACGGATTTTACTTTAAAGTCTATCTTGTCAGAAATTATATTGTCTCTCCTGCTCTTTTTTGATTGTTGTTTGCTTGATATATTTTTTTCCATCCTTTGAATTTTAGTTTGATTGTGTCTTTAAGGCGTGTCTCTTTTAGGCAGCACATAGATGGATCTTTTTTTTTTTTTTTTTTCTTATCCATTCTGCCACTCTGTGTCTCTTTGTTGGTGCATTTAGTCCACTTACATTCAGCATAATTATGGATAGGTATGAGCTTATTGCTGTCATTTTCATGCCTTTTTTTTTTTTTGGTGTTGTTGACAGTTTCTTAGTTCCACTTAATTTTCTGTGCTGAGTCATTTTTCTTTATTTTCTTTTCATCTTTTTCATTATTGTTAATTTTTTATTTGCTGAGTCTATGATTTTCTTGTTTTTTTATTTTGATGTGTAGGATTGTTAGTTTCCTTTGTGGTTACCTTAATTCTTACCCCTATTTTTCTAAGTTTAAACTAATCTTTTATTTCTTTATATTATCTTGACTACCTCTTCATATGAAGGATCTATGACTACATTTTCTAGTCCCTCTTTTTTGTTTTAATGCTGTCATGTTTTACATATTGACATCTCTGTTCCCTTATTTTCAGCACTGAAGCTTTGATTTGTTTTTGTGACTTTCCTATCTGGGTTGATATCTGGTTGCTCTGACCTGTGTTCTAGTCTTGGGCTGATATCTGATGTTATTGATTTTCTAACTGGAAGGCTTCTTTTAGTATTTCTTGTAATTTTGGTTAGTTTTTTACAAATTCCCTAAACTTCTGTTTATCTGTAAATTCCCTAATTTCACCATCATATTTGAGAGACAGTTTTGCTGCATGTATCATTCTTGGCCGGCAATTTTTTTCCTTCAAGTCTTTATATATGTCATCCCATTGCCTTCTTGCCTACATGGTTTTTGCTGAGTAGTCTGAGTTTAGTCTTATTGACTCCCCTTCGTAGGTGACTTTTCTTTTACCCTAGTAGCTCTTAAAATTCTCTCTTTATCTTTGGTTTTGGCAAGTTTGATTGTAATATGTCTTGGTGACTTTCTTTTGAGATCTACCCTGTGTAGAGGTTCAATGAGCTTCTTGGATAGATATCTTCTCATCTTTTGCGATATCAGGGAAGTTTTCTGCCAACAAACCTTCAACAATTCTGTCTGTAGTTTTTGTTCCCCCTCCCTGTTCTGGAACTCCAATCACTCATAGGTTATTAATCTTGATAGAGTTGCACATAATTCTTAGGTTTTTTCCATTTTTTAAAAATTCTTTTCTCTAACTTTTCCTCAAATCAGTTGGTGTCAATTGCTTTATGTTCAATCTTACTAATTCTGACTTCCATTGCCTCAATTCTGCTCTTTTGACTTCCTGTTGAGTTGTTTAATTACTGATATTTTATTGTTAATCTTCTGTATTTCTGTTTTCTCTCTACGGATTTTTGCAGCCTGTTAAATTTGTCACTGTGTTCTCATATAATCTTCTTGAATTCCTCTATTGCTTTATCTCTTTATCTGTGTGTTCTTTGGCTTGTTCTGCATTTTGCCTGATCTTCTTCCTGATCTCTTGAAGAGTTCTGTATATTAATCTTTTGTATTCTACCTCCAGTAATTCCAAGAAATTCTCTTCCTCTGGAAGATTTCTTGAATCCTTGTTTGGGGAGCTTGTTGAAGACATCATGGACTGTCTCTTTATGTGATTTGATATTGACTATTTTTTCTGAGCATTCAATAAGTTATATTTACTTGCTTTATGTTTGCTTACTGTGTTCTAGCTTCTTGTTTTGTTTTGTTTTGATATGCCCAAACAGGCTGCTCGTGTGAGCTAGTTTGATTATTGTAACCTTTGAAGCTCTAATGTCCTTTCATCAGGCAATTAGATCTGTTACTAGGTATGTGAACCCAGGAGTTTGTTTACTTTTCTTGTATGGATTCAACTCTGGTGTCCAGGTAGTTGGTCATCAAGTATGTGGTGCAGGCTTTCACCTACAGTCCTAGATGGGAAGGGGTGATTGGAGTAGGCACAGGTATCTGGCTGCAGTAGGGGGTCACACACTGATCAAGGCAGGGAGCTGATGACTGCCTCTGAGTGTCTGGGAAGAAAGCATGTCCCCGTTCCCTAGAATGCATAGGTAGATGGGTTTTGCAGCCAGACTATGGGCACTCGATGCTGTTGGCTCTAAGGACTGGGAGGCATCACTTATTCTTGTACCCCTGTCGCAGGTTGCTAGGTGGCAATGGTGGAGCCACCAGTCCTCAGACCTCTGATGTGGGTAGGTGAGGACCCTGCTTAATAAGCAGAGCGGTGTCAAATGTCTCCAACCTACCACTCCACCATACAGCTGATATGATGAATTAGCCTTTAGGTAGGTACCCTGTTTTATTGTGCTAATGAGGGCCTAAGCTGTTGAAATGGGCTCACACAGGTCTATGCTGGGGTGAAAGGCATTCAAAGTCTGTGGAACGCTCATGCTTATGCCTAGGCAAAGGAGCTGTGCCTGCCCTGAGTTCCCAGTTTAGGAGATCTGGCAGATTATTTTTTCCTGTTTGTTAATTGGTTCCCTCTCCAAGGCCAGGATAATGGCTCAGGACACACGATGGGTCCTACTTCCAGCCCAGGGAAAGCAGCAATTGCTGAAGCCAGTCTGGGACCCAGTGCAGAACGGGGATGGAGCAGGTAAATGGGAGACAGTTTCTTCCCAAATGGGGTGTTCTTTGATCTGTGCAGTAGGTTAGACTCATGTACGTATCTTTTGCCTAATGAGTGCTGCTTTTCACTAGTTTTCGAGGCTTGAGTAGACTCTCCACCACTTAGTCTCTCCTGAAGTGGAAAATGCATCATGAACACCACTGCTCGCCTCACTGCACACACCAGCTGATCCAGCTTTCAGGGTGAGAGTTCACACTGGGTCAGGTCTGGGAAATCCATGCTGCTTCTGAAGCATCTCTCCCTCACCCTGCTTTTCAGTCCTATTCCTCAACTTTGCCTTTGATGTTCAGGGCTCCTAGATTATCATATATAAACAATTCACTTATTTTTTCATGTCTTTCTTATAACAGGGACCACCAGAAGCATCTGACTACTGGGCCATCTTGGCCCCACATCCTAGTGCAAGATTACTCTTAATGGAGAGAGACTAAAAGCACTCTCCTTGGGAACAGGAAGCAAACAAGGATATTTACCACCACTCATTCAATATTGTACTGGAAGTCTTAGCTAGAGCAGTATGGCAAGAATAGGAAATAAAGGACATATGAATGGGTAAAGAAGAAGTAAAACTATTCTTATTCTCAGATGATATGATAATATACATAGAAAATGCCAAGAACTCTACAAGAAAGGTACTGGAACCGATAGAAGAATTCAGCAAAGTGGCCTAGTACAAGATCAACGTACAAAAATCAGTTGGGTTCCTCTACAACGAAGAGAACATTGAAAAGGAACTCAGGGAAGCAATACTATTTACAATAGCCCTCAAAAAGATTAAATACTTAGAAATAAATCTAACTAGAGATGTAAAAGACTTATACAAAGAAAAGTACAAAATGCTAGTGCAAGAAAACTACATAAATGATAAAACATATCATGCTCATGAATAGGAACACTTAATATTGTGAAAATGTCAATACTACCCAAAACTGTCTACAAATACAACTCTGATCCAAATTCCAATAACATTCTGTAATGAGATGGAAAAACTAATCACCAACTTCATAAGGAAAGGAAAGAGGACCCCAATAAGCAAAGAATTATTGAAAAACAAAAACAAAATACAGGGCCTCACACTCCCTGATCTCAGGACCTACCATACAGCTACACTACTTAAAATAACCTGGTACTGGTACAACAACAGACACATAGACAAATGGAACAGAATTATGAACCCAAGAGTAAATCCACCCACCTATGGATAGCTGATCTTCAATGAAGGGTTGAAGTTCATTAAATGAGGGGAGAGATAGTCTCTTTAACAAATGGTCCTAGCAAAACTGGATAACCATTTGCAGAAAAATGAAATGCGATCCATACCTTATACTTTACACCAAAAATAACTCAAAATGGATCAAAGCCTAAACGTAAAACCAAAAATGATAAAGATCACAGAAGAAAAAATAGGGACAATGTTCAGAGCCCTAATATATCGCATAAATAGAATACCAAACATAACTAAAAATGCACAAACAGCAGAAGATAAACCAGATAACTGGGATCTCCTAAAAATTAAATACTTATGCTCATCAAAGTCTTCACCAAAAGAATAAAAAGAAAACCTACAGACTGTGAGAACTTTTTTGGTTACAATATATCTGATGAGGATCTAATCTTTAAAACTTATAGAAAACTTCAACACCTCACCAACAAAAAGACAAACAACCCAATGAAAAAATGGGCAAAGGACATGAACAGACACTTCACCAAAGAGGACATTCAGGTGACTAACAAACACTTGAAGATATGCTTGTAATTATTAGCCATTAGAAAGATGCAAATCAAAACTACAATGAAATACCAGCTCACCCTGGCAATAATGGCACCAATCAAAAAAACAGAAAACAACAAATGCTGGCAAAGTTGTGGGGGAGATTGGAACTCTTATACACTGCTGGTGGGAACAGAAAATGGTCTACTACCTCCTTAAAAAGCTAGAAATAGAAATACCATATGATCCAGTAATTCCACTCCTAGGTATATAGCTTAGAGGAGCAAGAGCTGTGACAAGAATAGACATATGTAGATCCATGTTCATTGCAGCATTATTCACAATAGCAAAAAATGGAAACAACCTAAGTGCCCATCAATAGATGAATGGATAAAAAATTGTGATACAGATACCCAATGGAATACTATGCAATGATAAAGAATAATGATTAATTCACAAAACATCTCATAACATGAATGAATCTGGAGGACATTACACTGAGTGAAATAAGTCAATTACAAGATTGTATCCGTATACACAATAGAGCACACAGAAGGCACAGTCATAGAAACATCCTAGACATAAATAACACCTCGTAGGACTGAGTTATTGGGCTTTAAGGTTAAGGATCATAGTCTCAGGGGACTTCTCAGTCAACTGGCATAAGATAGTTCTTAAAGACAACCTCCTACATCCTACTTTGGTGAGTAATATCTACGGTCTTAAAAGCTTGCAAGTGGCCATCTAATATAGAAACTATCCATCTCTTTCCATCAGGAGCAGAGGAGAGTGAAGAACACCAAAGACTCCAGGAAACAATTAGACCAAAGGGCTAATGGACCACAGGAACCATGCCACTACTAGTCTGAGACTAGAAGACCTAGACAGTGCCCAGCTACCACTACCGATCTCTCTGACAAGGATCACAAAAGAAGGTCCCAGTTAGGGTGGGAAAAAAATGTAGAACAAAATTCAAATTCATAAAAAGGCCAGATTTACTCATCTGAGAGATGCTGAAAGAACCTCCAAGACTATGTCCTTTAGACACCCTTTTAACTTTGAACTGAAACCATTCCCAGAGATGACCTTTCAGCTAAATAATAGGCTTATAAAATAAAAAATAACACCCTTGAGGAAAGTGCTTTTTAGAACAATTACCTATCTGAGACCAAAAGGGTGACATCTTCCCAAAAGCAATGATGAGAAGGCAGGAAGGGGCAGAAAAATGGAAACGGGGAACTCAAGGTGGTAATGGGGAAAGTGCTGACATGTTGCAGGGGTTGCAACCAACGTCACGGAACAATTTGTGTATAAACTGTTGAATGGAGGACTAATTTGCTCTGTAAACCTTCACCTAAAGCACAATAAAAAAAATTTAAAAGCCTTATGGAACACAGTTCTACCTTGATACATATGGGCCGCTGTCAGTCAAGACCAACTCTGTGGCAACTAGGTGGTACCCAGTGCGTAGCACTGCAGTGCCTAGCACAGCCCCTGACTCATCATTGATGTTTGTTGCGTGAATGAATGGTCTTCTCTAGATTGTCAAGAAGTAGTTTATAAACCAAAAACCCATTGCCATAGAGTTGATTCTGACTCATAGCAACCTTTCATATGCTTTTTTATATAAGAGGACACATTGTAGGCCAGACTTCAGCAAGCATTTTCTGTAAGGGGCCAGAGACTAGATCTTTTCCTCTTTGTGGCTGGTGTTGCAACTGCTCAACTTTGCCTTTTTACTATGAAAACAGCCATAAGATGACACATAAATGAATGAGTATGGCTGTGTTCCACTAAACTTTTACTTACAAAAACAGGTAGCAGGCCAGATTTGGTGGGCTAAAGGTTGATGACCCCTGTACTAGGCCTAAAAAAGGGCATGGAAATTACCTGGTTGGAGATATGGAAGATGCAGCTAGGTATACTGTTTCATCACAGTTCTGGGAAAATATTTAGGTACCATGTAAAACCTCCCTCAAACAAGACACAGAACCTTCATATCACAATCAAAATGCCAATAATTCAGTTGATTAGTCAGTCACTTACCAATTACTTAAAAGTGTTCAGTCCCCACTTTTTGTTACACTTCGGGAAGGAGGTAGACCCTATCCTGAGATGCTAAAAAAATCATATCTGATAGACATTTTCATTTCCACTGTGGAAAAAAAAAAAAAACAAGATTTAGAACTATAAGAGATCAAATTCTTAGGAATTTGTCAAACTTGTTTTACAGTTGTGAAGTTCACTTCATAAAAATCTTTTTTTAAAACTCATTTTTTTCTTTTGTCAAAAGTAGTATTAAAAAAACTCTAAATGACTCAGATAACATATTTCCTAAACTTGAAATAAAAATTATTTAAAAATAGTGGGATTTTTTAATTGTAAAAAAACATATAACACAACATTTGCCAATTTAACACTTTTCACATGTACAATTTAGTGACATCAATTACATTAATCTTGTGGTGCAACTATTGCCAGTATCTATTGAGAAATTTCCATTGCGATAAATGGAAACTCATTGCCTCCTAAACAATGACTCTACTTTCCCCTCTCCTTCCTGCCCCCGTTAACAACTAATTAACTTTGTTCTCTATTCTATTTCATAGGAGTAAGATCATACAGTATTTGTCCTTTTGTAATTGAGTTACTTCCCTCATCATAATGTTTCCAAGGTTTATCCATGTTATGGAATATATCAGGACTTCATTTCTATTTATGACTAAGTAACATTGCATTGTCTATACGTATCGGCAAAATAATGGGGTTTTAGGCTCATCTGAGCCTTGCCAATTCACCTTGAACTTAACATCCTAAAATTTTTAGAGTCCTATGTGCAGAAGGTAATGTTACAACACAATAAGATATGAAGTAAGGAGGAGGAACAAGTAGATTCAAAGAGAAACCAAAGGGATCCTGTCTCAAAGGGCACTTTCTTCCTTTTCTTTTGCTTTCAGGGGCAGAGGGAAAAAGGACAGTTCAGGAAAAGATGTTGGTACTCTTACAAGTCTTTGCTGCGTCAGGTCACCGGAGTTAACAGTCTCTACTTATTTTCTGAAGGAAGAATTATGACCATAAAACAATTAAGAAATGGAGACATCATTTACTTAAAATCATTTTCATCATCTTGAGTGTTACTGACAAGTTTCCATAAAGCTTCTCTAATGAGTACTCAGAATATGATAGATAAATAATTACTGAATAGCTGCCATGTGCATGGAATCATAACGTCATCAAAGTCTCCCTTTTGTACTCTAAAGCCGGGAACCTTTAGCAAAATACTTTTTAATATTTGGAGGGAAGCATACAACCTTCTGAGAATCTGATTAATATCTACAAGTCCTTCCCAGAAAATAAATACACACAACATATTAGGGAAGATCTTAAGTTGCAAACTATAGAAAGCAACTGTAGATAATAATAAAAAAGGAAATTATTGGCAGAATATTGACAGGTTTATGGAAGCCATGGGCACCTGGGGAAGCAGGCATGAATGTAGGGGATCCTGGAGAGCCAGGAAGTGTGGCAATGGCCTTGGGGTTGAGCACTCTGGTCAGGATGCCACTATTACAATCGTTGCCTATTGTTCCTGTTTCCACCACTGCAAGAAATAACCTTCAACACCATGCTCCATCGTTTCATCACTGGGTCAAGAGTTAAGTCCCAGGAGGAAGCGTTCAATTGGTTAACATTACGCCATTTGCCTTTGTTCAGATACAGCCAGAAGGAGCAGAGAAGCCAGTATCGGAAATCTTCTATGAACATTTTCTGGATGTCCATGGTAGTATATGGAAACACCTGTGCACATCTACTATGACGGCTGAATATAATGGGGTGGAGGAGTGAGTGCTCCCACCAAATAGAATTTAGGTGCTAGTAGGACTGGGAAGACGCAGAGTAGTCAAGTGATGATGAAGGACCTCTGTATTTACATGCATATGAAACTAACAGAAATTGGGAAACTACTTCAAGAATTCATACACAAAAAAACTACCCATCAATCCCCTTCAAAGTCCAATTTCCTCTGCTTTAACGTACAACCTCAATTCAGCCAAGAGATTGATCATTAGGACTCAAAATCAAGTCAGATAAAATTCCTGTCCTTAAAGAATTTCTGGTGTGGTAGGGGCAAGAGGAAATTTAAATAAGTGACTATAACAAAGTGGGTCCAAAAAACCAAACCAAGCCCAGTGCCGTCGAGTCGATTCTGACTCATAGTGACGCTAAAGTGGGTTAAAAAAAAAAAAAGTGGGTAATACATGTTAAATTCTCAGATAAAGTGTAACAGGATTACTTAAGAGAAAGATAGCTGTTTCAATTGAGGATCCAGTGTAAGCTTAAGGGAGGAGATGGACTTTCAAAGTAGAGACCTGGTCATTAGTATATTGAAGAAGATTTCACCTGGGATATTGTACAGGAGGAATTGAGGTTGGGGAATTTGAAGGTACGAAGTTCCTCAAAAAGGACACTGCAAAACCGCAACATGAGAGTGATCAAGAACTAAACCAAAGAGGTGTGACCAGAAAAAAGAGAATAGATGTGAGAGCCACTGTGAAGAAAGTTGGTATCATTGGGTGATGGAGAAGGAGTTTATCGTAGGTGGAATACAGATTTGGAATCACCATGGGTGGCTGGTTAAGAGTGCTGTCTAATGAACTTTAGTTCCTGAGGCAAAACTTCAAAGTTTAGTTTTAGTGATGTTGAGTTTGATGCACCACAGATACTTGAAAATGTTGATGTCCAGTAGGCAGCTGAAAATGTAGACCTGGAAATAAAAAGAGTGCTAGAGACTACGTACATGGTTACAGGGAACAGGTGGGTAACGTAAATGAGTGATGCACGAGGAAAAGACATAACATAGAGTTGTATGAACCTGCGTTTTTTTTTTTTTAATTCAGAAGTGAAAAACACAAATTGAACACCACAATTTCTATTATAATTTATTTCTTTGATTTAGAACCCAAACTCTTACAGCTTTTTTTTTTTTTAGAATGAGATGGGACTTGCAGTCTTGCATTTTGAACTTCAATTTTCAATATACAGTAGTCAACCATGATACTTTTAAATGGAGGCGATATTTACTTTTACTCATTTTCATAATATGAATTTTTTTTTGTGAAGGTAGAAAATTCTCAGTATGAATAGCACTTCAACACAGTTGTTTTTATACGTAGGGTAACTTCACCTGATGTATTTGTGGAATTGTGATATTTTAATATCATTGTGTTTAGCTTTCAGTTCCTTGTTCTAATCCAACTCAGTAACTTCTGTTTGTGGTTGTTTATTCACAGAGAAAGGCTAGCTACTAAAAGTTATGACATTAAAAAAAAAAAAAAAAGACTCAGATAATATTTTTTTGAAATTCAGTCCTCAAATTCACAATTTTGAGAATATATTTGAGATTATACTTTCAATTCTGGAAACCAATTATGGGGTAGAAAGGTGGGCTCGGTACTATTCCAAGAGTTTCTCAAAGCCACAATTTTGCCAGGATAAGCCCATTTGAACACCTGTTTAAAAAAATATTTAGGGCTTAGTTGGGTTGTAATGTCAACCAAACAGGCCAAGTCTTATCCAGTTTTGACTGGCCCACTGCGGCTAGAGATTTCATTTGTCTGATAAAAGCAAGTAAATTTCTTTAAACAGTTTAAAAAAAAAAATCTCATCTGCATTTCATCACTAAGCTAGCTACCTTCAAGTAGTACAGAATCAAATGCATCAAGCAAAGCACTAAAATAAAATAAAATAAACTGTGATCCAAACAGTTCATGTAGTAAGACTCCCTCCACAATGGGTTTCATTTTTAACTTTTAACACTAAGATCTCCTTGGCGAATGACACAATGGTCAGGCTTCTATCCTCTACCCTAGGGTCATGTTGCTACCTTGAATTAAAATGTTATAGCACTGGTCAATATAGGACTATTGTCTGTGATCTTGACTATATTAATTGTGAATCGTCCAACATAAACATGTCCCCAACACACAAAAACAAGTCATTTTCTGATGTTATTCCTATCATGGGCACCTTGCCCAAAAGTCTTTCAGTCACATTGAAATTCTCTTTGACATCATGAATAAATACAGCTCATTGGATGACATTATTTATATATTGTGCTTTCATTAGCTGCAATAGAACATGCCAGAAAAGATTTAACTTTTTCCACACAATGCATCCTGTAAATTCTTAGCCAAGTCCACAATACGTTGAACTGTGGTATTTCTGGCTAGATGTATTTTTGGAATTGATTATTTCTGCTTGACACACATAATTTCTCATGTACCCAATAGGCAGTTTTTTTTTTTTTTCCTTTCAATGAGCTCACCACCTGCAAAAGGTTTTGAAGCCTGAGGAATATTTTTACTTAATACAGAATGGTATTGCACTGCAGCAAGGCTTATTTTACTCACTTTAAAAAGTGTAGAAATTTTAGTCCTTTGTTTGAAGTTCAATTATATTTCATCATTCTTTTCTGCATACTGATTGTAGTTTTATTATGGTTAATGTCGTAATAATGCTTTAAGTCATATTCTTCTGATTCTTTCTGTAGAAAGCATATATCGTATTCGTGTTTTTTCTTGAGACACAGGTTCTCCTTGTTTTGTTCCTCCCACCTCATTTTAAATAGTAACACGATTGTCAAGAAAAGCTATTTATTCTAAGAAATCACCAGAGCCAGTAGCATTGTGATGAAGAGTCACTTAATTCTGGCCTCAGTTTTAGCAACATCAGGGAGTAGTGGGGACTGCAGCAAACTAGATCTGGAATTCCCACTTAAAGGGGATTATAAGCATAATTGTAACTAGGTACATTTACCTAGTTATCTTTTAGTTACTGATTTCTTGGTTATATGCATTTTGGACAGAGAATGTGTTCAATATGCTATCAATCCTGTAAAATTTAATGAGACACATATATGACCTGGTATGAAAAACTTTCGTTAAGTGTTCCACGTGTACTTCAAAATAATGTATATTCTGCAGGGATTAGGTGCAGTATTCTATGTTAGCCTGAAGATCAAATTTGATAATTTTGTCGTACAGATTTCCAGTGCTTTAGGGTCATAAAAGGGTCGTTATGAGTCAGAATCAACTCAGTGGCAGTGGGTTTGGTTTGGGTTGGGTGTACTGACTCTTGTTTGCTTGATCTATTGGTTGCAGAGTGACATGTTAAAATCTGGCATTTTGGTGTGAATTTGTCTATTTCTGCTGTGGTCCTCTCAGCTATTGATACATATTTTCTGTTTTGATACTGTGCTATTAGGTACATAAATAAGTTTCGAACTGATGAAGCAAACATTTTATCACACTCTCTTTGTGTTTTGTAATACTTTTTATCAATAGCTTTACTTGTCATTAATGTACCTATATCAAATTGTTTTCATTCGTATTTGCCAGATATAGCCTCTACTTCCAACATTTCTATGACTTTATATATTGGATGTATTCCTTGTAATTGCTAGATAGTGCAGTCATCCCTTGGCATCCATGGGGAGTTTGTTCCAGGACCCCCCAATGATACCAAAATTCATGGATGCTCAAGTCTCTTATATAAAATGGCATAGTATTTGCATATAAACTACACGCATCCTCCAGCATCTTTTAAATCGTCTCTAGATGACTTATAATACCTAATGCAATGTAAATGCTATGTAAATTGTTGTGGTACTGTATTGCTTAGGGAATAATGACAAGACAGGAGGTGAGCAATGCTGAGACAACAAAGGCTGGAGAGAGACTGAGGGTCTGCGTGATCCGAGACCTTTTGCGGAAGGCTACAGCAGGGTATGCCTACACATCACTTCGTTTGCGTGCATTCAGTGTACTGCTCGGCATAAAGCCAATTCAAATTTTGCTTTTTGGAACTTTTTTTTTTTGTTTCTGAATATTTTTGATTTGTGGTTGGTTGAATCCATGAATGCAGACCCGGCAGATATGCAAGGCTGACTGTATATCATTGTATAAAATCTGGTGTTTGCTGCTTGTGCCAAGAATTCATGTTGCCGTTTGATATCGCTTTATAATGAAGAATTTGGGATTGTGCATCCCCTCTCTTTCTCCTTTTTATTTTGAAGTAATTTCCAAGTCACAGAAAAGTTGTAAGAACAGTTGAGCATCTGTGTACTCTTTACTAAGCTTCCACCATTGTTAGCATTTGTTTTATGCTCTTTCTGTTCATCTGTCTGTCTCTCTATTGCTCCATATGTCTTCTGTACTATTTAAGAATAAGTTTTGAACATGATGCCTCATTACCTTTAAATAGGTCAGTGTCTGTTTTCCTAAAACAAAGACACTGTCCTACATAACCATTGTATACCCATCACTTTTAGGAGATTAACATTGGTATAATAAAAAAAAATATACCCATCTTATCCTCAAACTTCATTCAACATTTTTTTGATTATCTCAGTGATGCAATTTATAGCAAAAGGTAAACAAAGAATCAATCAATCAGTCAAAAACAAAAAAAAACAAAAAACAAAAAAAACTGCTTCTCTGTTCTCTTTCTTTTCTGGACCAGCATACGATTTGGGGTCATATATGGAATTTAGTTGTCAAGCCTCCTGAGTCTCCTTCAGTCTGGAACAATTCCTAAGTCCTTCCTTGTCTTTCCTGACTTAATATATTTGAAGAGTAGAGACCAGTTTCTTTGTACGATTGTAGAATGTTCTTCCATATATATTTGTTCCATGTTTCTTCATCGTTTGATTCATGCTGTGCTTTTTTTTGCAGAACTACCAGACTTTATACTCTATTCAACACAATATTAGTTTGGCCCATTACTGTTGATGTTAACTTTTGTCACTTAGTTAAAAAAAGCTAATTCATGTAGGCTAGGTATCTTCACAATACAGTAATAGTAATTTACAAATTATTTTTTCCTATTAATTATTAAGTATCATAATTAACACTTTTCTTGGACATATCCTGTTCCTTATGAAAATATCCTGTTCCTCATCAAACCTTCACCCACTGGTCTTAGTAGCCATTTATGATTCTTCTTTTTAATTTATTGTATAACTTAAGGGTGGGGAGTAGCAATAAAGGCAAACAGGATCCAAATGAACTTCCCATTTTTCTCTTTGAAAAATGAATGGTCTAAACACACAATACAGGAGAGGTCAGCACAACTGGACTAAACCAAAAGCAAAAAAGTTTCTTGAATAAACTGAATGCTTCGAAGGCCAGCATAGCAGGGGTGGGGGTTTGGGGGCCATGGTTTCAGGGGACATCTAAGTCAATTGACATAATAAAATCTATTAAGAAAACATTCTGCATCCCACTTTGAAGAGTGGCATCTGGGGTCTTAAACGCTAGCAAGCAGCCATCTAAGATGCATCAATTGGTCTCAATCCACCTGGATCAAAGGACAATGAAGAACACCAAGGACACAAGGTGATTACGAGCCCAAGAGACAGATAGGGCCACATGAACCAGCGACTACATCATCCTGAGACCAGAAGAACTAGATGGTGCCTGGCTACAACTGATAACTGCCCTGACAGGGAACACAGCAAAGAACCCCTGAGGGAGCAGGAGAGCAATGGGATGCAGACACCAAATTCTTATAAAAAGACCAGACTTAATGGTCTGACTGAGACTAGAAGGACCCTGGTGGTCATGGCCCGCAGACCTTCTGTTAGCCCAAAACAGGAACCATGCCCAAAGCCAACTCTTCATATAGGGTTTGGACTGGACTATGGGATAGAAAATGATACTGGTGATGAGTGAGCATCTTGGATCAAGTAGACACATGAGACTATGTGGGTGGCTTCTGTCTGGAGGGGAAATGAGAGGGTGGAGGGGGTCAGAAGCTGGCTAAATGGACACAAAAATAGAGTGGAGGGAGAGTGTGTGCTGTCTCATTAGAGAGAGAGCAACTAGGAGAATATAGCAAGGCATGTATAAGTTTTTTGAATGAGAAACTGACTTCATTTGTAAACTTTCACTTAAAGCCCGATAAAAAACAAAAACAAAAAAATGGATGGTCTAAGAGTTTAATGTTATTCTCTAGGATTATGGCTTCAGCCTGGGGAACACCTCCTTTTGGAGTCACTATACCCCACTTTGGAACTACTGAATGAGAATCCCTTGAGGGAGGGGAACGGGACATTCCTTTTTAACAAGTTCTCAGGTGATTCCTAAATATAGAGGCTCATTCTAATAAGAAGGTCAAGTGACCATCAGTTTAAGGATTTGTCTAATTGCAAATTGTGGACAAAGGATACTGAAGTTACATTTAATCACTGAGTGTAATGGCTTATAAATATTACATCAGACATGCCATTGAGACAGGATGAATTTATTCAGTTTAGAGTGCTCACATTCTGCCGGGAAATAGATGACTGTGAGCAAACCACTTAAGCCAAAGACTATTCTGCTCTACATAATCCAACAAGTGGAGTGGAAAGAGAGAGATCTTTCTCTGTAGTCCTAGGGTCTCCACCTACAGTTGAAACTTCATTTTTCTTTTATTTTGTTTAGTGAATATCAAAGCACACAGAATTTCATCCGTATCTAGTTTATTACAAGCTTCCATCTTCGGCTTCTTATTTCCTCTGCTTTGTGGTAGCAAACGTACTATTATCCATTCAGTTGCTAGGTTCTTTGTCTCTTCAAAGCCTCTGCTGCTGTGAATCATGAAAGAAAATTCTGTCTTTTGTGTATAACACATTTTTAGTGCTGTTTTACTTTGGAAAATATATCTGAACCACAGTCCCATGTCTGTTACATCTGGCCACTTTTATTATAGTTGCTCGTGTGAATTGACATCCCATGAACTTTTCACAATTACAGCCCTATTCCAAATCTCCCCCCAGTGCCATAACTTTGCCCAAGTGGATTTGTTAAGCGCTCTTTAATCAGCTCAAACCTAAATCTCGTGAGTAAAATGCAGTCTGGGTTCCTTCAGTTAATATTAATGCCTTTTCCATCCAGTTTTTTTTTTTAACTCAACCATAGAGTATTTCGTTGCCAGGAAAGTGCCTAAACAGCAAAAAGCAAAAGGAAAAAAAAAATGGCACTCATAGTTTTTCCTGGATTTATACAGAGTAGCATTATTTTTTTAGGTTCTACTTATATAACATGGTAGATCCATAGTTTAGGATTATTTTTAATTTGAAGATTGTTCTCCACAATTCTGAATGCAAATATTGTCATCTTAAATCAAAACATACAAAAGATGGAAGTGTAAGGAGAATTCCCTTAGAATTCAAAGATAAGATTTTTAAGCACAGGAAAAAAACAAAACAAAACCTGCCATTTCTTGAATTTGGACCAAACAACAGGTTGATGAAACAGATAGCAAAAGTAAAATTCCCTTAATATTTAGAAACAGCCACACCAATCTAACTCTCAAATCATGCCTGTTCTGTGATCCTGCTCATCATGACTTGTGTCATGTTATGCACAGAAATGTTGGTCCTTGGTGAAGCCAAAGCCAAATATTAGGATAGCTCTCAAGCTATCATGTAAAAGCAATAGAAAATTTAAATTAGCTTGATTTAAAACAAACGAACAAAAATTACTGCTAGATTTCAAAACAAAAACAAAATTCTTTCCAAATAAAATATTTTCCACTTCTTGTGCAGAAGACCATGATGAGGAAATGTATTTCTTAGGATTTATGAACTAGAGAGTCACTATGAGTCAGAATGGACTCAAAGGCAATGGGTTTGGGTTTGTCTGTTTTTTGGTGAGCTTAAAAACTCAGTGTGCTTTGAGTTTCCTTGGCAAATTATTGGTTTTCTTCCTACTTGGATGATGTTAGCTAAACCAAGTAAATGAAGTAGAAAGGTTTTAAATATTCTAATATTTTTCATTACTAAAAAAAGCAAAAAACAAACCATTGCCCTGGAGTTGATGTCTACTGATAGAATCCTATAGGACAGAGTAGAACTTCCCCTATAGAGTTTTCAAGGAGCTCCTGGTGGATTTGAACCCCTGACTTTTTAGTTAGCAGTTGTAGTTTCATTACTAGCGATCTGTAAATATTGGCCTTATGCATGACCAACTGTTATGGATTGAATTGCGCTTCCCAAAAGTGTGTGTCAACTTGACTAGTCCACAATTTCCAGTATTGAGTGAATGTCCACCATTTTGTCATCTGATGTGATTTTCTTATGTGTTATAAATCCTACCTCTACAATGGAGCCCTGGTGATGCAGTGTTTAAGATCTGGGCTGCTAACCAAAATGTTGGCAATTTGAATCCCCCAGCCACTTCTTGGAAACCTTATGGGGGGCAGTTCTACTCTGTACTAAAAACCCAGTAAACCCAGTGCGGCCGAGTCGATTCCAACTCATAGCAAACCTATAGGACAGAGTAGAACTGTACTATAGGGCATCAATTCCATGGCAATGAGTCTGTTTTTTTTTTTTTTTTTCTTTTTGGTTTTATGAGATTAATGAGTTGAGATTAGTGGCAGTTATGTCAATGAGGCAGGACTCAATCTATAAGACTTCTAGCCTCCTAGACTGTGAAAGAATAAATTTTTCTTTGTTAAAGCCATTCACTTGTGGTATTTTTGTTATAGCAGCACTAGATAACTAAGACACCAAGCATACGTATGCCTACTACTTATCAACCAAGGTATCTGTTCTCTTCCCTTGCTTCCTGTTCCCTTCCCTTCTTTTCTCTCTCCTCCCCTACCTCTCTCCTTCCTCTCCCCTCCCCATTCCGTTGCTTTTCTTCTCTCACTCTGCATTATATTTCTACTTTTCTCACTTATCACTTAGAAATCAATATCCATCTATATCCTGCATGTACTATGCCCACTCCCATTCTCTCAACTCCTCGTAAAATGAATATATATTTAGTCACTTTGCCAGGCTTTGACAAATAAAAAGCTTTATGTTTCCAATTTCACCAAAAATCCTAGTTCGTTTGACACCTAATATAATAACAACATCAGAGAGTTCCAAGATAAACATAATTTTATTTTAAGATCACCTTTTTCTTTGAGGATTGAAGGTCTTTTAAACAGAATTAATTTGTGTTACTGAGAAAGAAGCTATGGTACGAAATAAAACGTTAATTTTAGTTGTTTATTCTTATATTTTAATTTTTATAACATATATTTTTCAAGATTGTGAGAGTAACTTAAATTAACTGTGTCTACTTGCAGTTATGGAAAAGCTTATTGAATAAAATAAAAATTACCTGCCATCCCAAGAAAGAGAAAAATATTCTCTTATCTAAGGTTTGTTTTCTTCTTCTAGTGAATTCTCAGGCACTTCTAGAGCTGTCAGCTAATAAAAGATGTCTTCACTAGCTCCCATCCCAATCCGACTGGATCAGGTGTCGTGTTAATGCTTCCATAATGCTCTCTGCTTCTCATTCATAGCACAAAGACACTTTAGGGGCAGCAGATTTGTCTATTATATGTCTCCATCTGAGGCACTGACCCTGTCTTCGTTGTTTACTATCATGGCCACAGATTACAGCAAAATAATAAATGTAAGTATACAAAATTTTTAATTACACTGTATTATTTTATAATCTATGTAAAAATGAACATATTATGAGCATTTTTCTTGTTATTAACATTTTTCTGAAACTATATTTTCTTTATCTACAGATAAATTTTATGTAGTCAAATGCATTAACCATTTCCTTGATGAATTCTACCCATATGGCTATGAATTAGAAAGATTTATACATATGTAGGTAATCCTGGTGGCATAGCAGTTAAGAGCTACTGAAGCTCACCAAAAGATTGGCAGTTCAAATCTACCAGGCACTCCTTGGAAACCCTCTGGGGCAGCTGTACTCTATCCTGTAGGGCCGCTATGAGTCAGAATTGACTCCAAAACAACAAATTTGATTTGGATTTGGGTACATATGTTAACCAACATTGTTCCCAATATTTATGAGTTCACTATTTACATTTAAACTTTGAACTCTCCTAAAATTATTTTTTAAAAATTTCTTATGAAAATGTAGAAAAATAGTATAACAAGCCTCTTGTACATACAACTGAGATTCACAATTATAAATTGTGGTCAATCTTGTTTCATCTATGTCCTCCATTTACCCTCCATCTTTGATTATTTTAATGTGGATGTCATCTTATTCATCTGTAACTATTTAATTGGGCATGTATAAAAGATAAACCTATTGCTGTCGAGTTGATTCCAACTCATAGCGATCCTTTAGGACAGAGTAGATCTGTCCCATAGGGTTTTCAAGGAAGCAGCTGAAGGTTTTGATCTGCTGACCTTTTGGTTAGCAGCCTAACACTTAACCACTATGCTACCAGGGCTCCAAATGTAGGGCTTATCTGGGATTTGAACCCAGGGCCTCTCGCACCCTAAGCACGAATAATACCCCTAGACTAAGGAGGCAACTCTGGGTCACTATGAGTCAGAATTGACTCCACAGAATGGTACAGTACTCTTCAACACCAACCACCAAGATCACTTATACTACGCCATAAAAGATAAGGGCCTTTTAAAATAATATAACCACAAAACTATTGCCAAATCAAAAACAATGAACAATTATTCCTTATAGTGTTTACTTTTTAATGTAATGAATGAAACAGGGATCTGTATCATTTCCTCCCTGGAATCTTAGCAGCTGTCTCATTGCCAATTACTGAATGACCCACCCCTTCCACTTTAGATTTATCTTTATCTTTGGGGAGTCTTCAGAAAACAGGAATACCTTTCTTTGTCCTTCTTTCTCTTTGGCCTGAGTTCAGGCGTTTGGGTTGTCCCACTTCACTGCCTTCTTCTTGCTGATTCCTGTTGTCTTTCTTTTGACGGGAGCAGTTTTTACAGATCTGGGGTCTTCAAACATCTTTTGAAGGCTGTTAATAAGCTGTTACTGACTTTATGCAATGTGAAGTTGAATTCTAAGTTTGTCCACTTCCTCCTATACCATGGCCAACACTCTTCTCAATGAATGACCTTCCAATTTAGGAGTCTTTAGTTGGGACCTTCCAGAGTTTTCTTGACAGCTTCCTACTGTACTGCAAAGCTTTCTCAGGAGGAGGAAATACAGTTTATACCTCACTGATTTTCTTCAATCAGTTTCACCTGCACTTGAACATACATTCAGGGCTCCACTTTTCCTTCACTTCTATGGCAGATGCAGCCTCCTGCCTTTTTTAATATTCCGTTGGCCACTGTTAATAGAATCCTGGAGGAGGGGAGTTAGATACTGTTGTAGAAAAAAACTGAAAACAGAGAGGTTTATTAAAGGGTAAACAGAGAGGTTTATTAATGGTTTAAAACAATTATATTTGGGAAACTATGTAGTCCGTTGAAATGGAACCAGGTAGTCTGGGGGCAATTTTGTTGTATGAGTATTCTTATAGGGTAAAAAGAGGAACAAGCCATGTAAGAGGGCGCTTACAGGAAAATCAATGAATGTTGTAATAATCACATTCTGGTTAGTGATTATTTATAGTATAGTTAGTGATTACAGATAGTTGTACAGGATGCCTAGATCATGGACGCAAGATGCTTACATGTAGTTTTTTTTTTTTTGTCTATCTTACAAAAACATCTTGTTTGCATCAGCACCCAGACAGCACTGTTCCGGAGTATGGGTATTTTGCAGATGGTCACTTGGTTAAGACCCCTCATGGCATATGGTTTCAAGTTCTGGTTTTGACCACCAAGGAAAAACATGTTTTTCTCAAAAAGTATAGCCGTTAGTCTAGAAATCCAGATTAAAATTATATAGAATGGTCAGCATATTATGCCTCTGTCTCACTGACTGTACTGAAAGTTGTCTTTTCCTGAGACAATACCCACACCCACATGGATGTTACCAGGGATCCTCCTGTGGACTTCCGTGACAGAAATAACCGTAAGGATTATTTCTACAGAAGTGACAGGCTGGAAACTGCCCCAAAATTCAAGAAGCTTCAAGCCTTTACTCATCACTTTAAGAAGCACATTTGGCAATATGGTGGTAAGAGTTGGAATAACACCCTAAGATCAGGCAATGATTTACATTAACAAATGAAATGCTAATTTGTGTAACGTAAAATAACGATTTCTTTTTTATCTGCTGTTGTCCTCCCCAAGAAACTTCCCTTCTTCACCGGGCCTTGAGTTCAAATTCTTTACAAGTTAAGGTACATCTATGTGCTCTGGGCTCTATACAGAGGCCACTGCGATTTGTGAAAAAGAGAACTTGAATTAGAATTGAAAAACTTGATATATTTTCTTATCCTCTCTGTTCTAACTTTGTGACCTAAAGCAAGTCACTTCACCTCCTTCAAGTTCACTGTCATCACCTCTAAAATGGCTTTAAAATGATTTACTGTTTTGCTCATAGGATAGCTGTGAAGATTAAAAGACATAATAAATATGAAAGTCTTTTATAAGTGTGAAACATATACTAATATTAGTTCCTATTATGACTGGGAGCCTTGGTGGCATAGTGGTTAAGAGCTTGATGGCTAATCAAAATGTTGCAGCAGTTCTAATTCACCATCCTCTCCTTGGAAACCCTATGGGGCAGTTCTACTCTGTCCTATAGGATTGCTATGAGCTGAACACTGGGCCCTGAAACCCTGGTGCATAGTGGTTATGAGCTTGGCTGCTAACCAGAAGGTCGGCAGTTAAAATCCCTCAGCCGCTCCACATTACCATCTAACCGACTTCCTCTGGGTCTATGTACAGGTTTCTCAAGAGCACAATTAAGTGTTCTGGAATTCTCATTCTTC
The DNA here is from genome assembly GCF_030014295.1 of Loxodonta africana. NCBI lineage: Eukaryota > Metazoa > Chordata > Mammalia > Proboscidea > Elephantidae > Loxodonta > Loxodonta africana. The sequence continues at coordinate 31,133,603 of NC_087356.1, forward strand.
ACAATGTTATCCATAATTTGTTATGATCCACACAGTTGAATGCATGTGCATGGAATGAAACATAGGTAAACATCTTTCTGGTATTCTCCTCTTTCTGCCAAGATCCACCTGACATCAGAAATCATATCCCTCAGTCCATGTCTTCTTCTGAATTTGGCTTGAATTTCTGGCAGTTCCCAGTTGATGTACTGCTGTAATCACTTTTGAATATTCTTCAGCAAAATTTTACTTGTAGTTTTATACTAATGGTGTTGTTCGATAATTTCCACATTCTGTTAGGTCACCTTTCTTTGAAATGGGCACAAATATGGATCTCTTCCAGCCGATTGTCCAGGTAGCTGTCTTCCAAATTTCTTGGCATAGACAAATGAGCACTTCCTGCCTTGAATCCATTTGCTCAAACATCTCAGTTGGTATTCTGTCAATTCCTAGAGCCTTGTTTTTCCCAAATGCTGTCAGTGCAGCTTGCAATTCTTCCTTCATGACCATTGGTCCTTGATCATATGCTCTCAATAGCTTTATGAGATAGGTACTGTTATTCCCATGTTGTTAGGTTCTGTCAAGTCAGTTGTGACTCATAGCGACTCTATGTGTAACAGACCAAAACCCTGCCCAGTCCTGTGGCATCCTCACAATCATTCCTATGTTTGAGCCCATTGTTGTAGTCCAAGAGTCAGTCCATCTTACTGAGTGCCTTCCTCTGTTTCACTGATCCTTTACCTAGCATGATGTCCTTTTCCAGGGATTGGTCACTTCTGATAACATGCCCAAAGTAAGTGAGATGAAATCTTGGCATCCTCACTTCTTTCTTTCTTTATTTTTTCATTGTGCTTTAAGTGAAAGTTTACAGTTCAAGTCAGTTTCTCATACAAAAATTTATACACACATTGTTATGTGAACCTAGTTGCTCTCCTGATAGTGACAGAACACTCCTTTCCTCTTGGTATTTCCCATGTCCATTCTACTTTTTTTTTTTTTTTTTAATTCTACTAGCTCCTGTCCCTCTCTGCATTCTCATCCCACCTCCAGACAGGAGCTGCCCATTTAGTCTCATGTATCTACTTGCACTAAGAAGCACACTCTTGACAAGTATCATTTTATGTCTTATTGTCCAGTCTAACCTTTATCTGAAGAGTTGACTTCAGGAACGGTTTTAGCTTTGGGCTAACAGAGAGTCCAGCGTCCATATGTTCTGAGGTCCCTCCAGTCTCAATCAGATCCTAGAATTTGTCTTCAGCACTTCACTTTTCTCCTGTTAGGGGCTCTCTGTTGTGTTCTCTGTCAGGGCGGTCAGTGGTGGTGGCCGGGCACCATCTAGTTCTTCTGGTTTCAGACTGATGTAGTCTCTCGTTTGTGTGGCCCTTTCTGTCTCTTGGGATCATATTTTCTTTGTGTCTTTGGTGTTCTTCACTCTTTTTTGGTCCCAGTGGGTTGAGACCAATTGATGCGTCTTAGATGGCCACTTGCTAGCTTTTAAGACCCCAGTCGCCACTCACCAAAGTGAGCCATTCTCACTTCTAAGAAGCATTCTGGTTTTACTTCTTCCAAGACAGATTTGTTCATTTCTTCTGGCAGTCCACAGTATATCCAATATTCTCTCTTAACACCATAATTCAGACACATCAATTCTCCTTTGGTCTTGCTTATTCATTGTTCATCATTCTCATACACATGAAGCAATCAAAAATACCATGACTCAGTCCAGGCACACATTAGTCCTCAAGGTGGTGCCTTTGCTTTTTAATACTTTAAAGATGTTGTTTGCAGCAGATTTGTGAATGTAATATGTCATTTGTTTTCTTGACTGCTGCTTTCATGGGCATTGGTTGTGGCTCCAAGTAAAATTAAATCCTTGACAACTTGGATCTTTTCTCTGTTTATCATGATATTGCTTATTGGTACAGTTGTGAGGATTTTTATTTTCTTTATGTTGAGGTATAAACCACACCAAAAGTTGTTGTTTTTGGTCTTTATAAGTAAGTGCTTCATAACTTCTTCACTTTCAACAAGCAAAGTTGTTAATTAGTTTTCCTCCAATCCTGATGCCGTGATCTTTTTCATATAGCCCAGCTTCTCAGAATATTTGCTAGACACACAGCTTGAGTAAGTGTGACGAAAGGGTACAACTCTGACACACATATTTCCTCATTTTAAACCACTCAGTATCTACTGGTTCTGTCCGAAAGACTTCCTCTTGGTCTATGAGCATAATTAAGTGTTCAGGAATTCCCATTCTTCACATTGTTATCCATAGTTTGCTATGATTCACACAGTCAAATACCTTTGCATAGCCAATAAAGCGCAAGTAAATAGCTTTCTGGTATTGTCTGCTTTCAGCCAGGATCCATCTGACATCAGCAATGACATCCCTTTTTTCCCCTCCCATTCTGAACTTGGCTTGAATTTCTGTCAGTTCTCTGTTGCTGTACTGCTGCAACAGTTTTGAATTATCTTATGCAATATTTACTTACATGTGATATTAATGATATTGTTTGATAATTTTCTCATTCCATTGGATCACATTTCTTTGGGATATGCACGTATATGGATACCTTCTGGTCGACTCTACTTTGAGAAGGCAGCTCTTCCCCAGTCAGGTAGATGTCTTCCAAATTTCTTGGCATAGACGAGTGAACACTTCCAGCATTGCATCCAGTTTTTGAAACATCTCAGTTGGTATTCTGTCAATTCCTGGAGCCTTGTTTTTCGCCAATGCCTTCAGTGCAGCTTGGAATTCTTCCTTCAGTACAACTGGTCTTTTGTCATTTGTTACTTCCCAAAATGGTTGAAGTTGACCAATTCTTTTTGGTACAGTGATTCTGTTCATTCTTTCCATCTTCTCTTGATGCTTCCTGCATCGTTCAATTTCTTGCCCATAGAATTCTTCAATATTGCAACTGAGGCTTGAATTTTTTCTTCAGTTGTTTCAGCTTGAGAAATGCCAAGCGTGTTCTTCACTTCTGGTTTTCTAACTCCAGGCTTTGCACATTGCATTATAATACTTTACTTTGTCTTCTACAGCTGCCCTTTGAAATCTTCTGTTCTGTTCTTTTATTCATCATTTCTTTCATTTGCTTTAGCTGCTCTGCGTTCAAGAGCAGGTTTCAGAGTCTCTTTTGACAACTATTTTAGTCTTTTTGTTCTTTCCTGTCTTTTTAATGACCTCTTGCTTTCTTCATATATGATGTCCTCCCACAACTCATGTGGTCTTTGGTCATTAGTGTTTTTTCCATTAAATCTGTTCTTGAGACGGTTTCTAAATTCAGGTGGAATATACTCAAGTTGCACTTTGACTCTTGTGGATTTGTTTTAATTTTCTTCTGCTTCCACTTGAACTTAAGTAGGAGCAATCAATGGTCTGTTATGCAGTTAACCTCAGGCCTTGCTCTGACTGATGGCATCAAGCTTCTCATTGTCTCTTTCCACAGATGTAGTTGATTTGATTCCTGTGTATTCTGTCTCACCAGGTTCATATGTATAGTCATCATTTATGTTGTTGAAAGAAATTCTTTGCAGTGAAGAAGTTGTTGGTCTTGCAAAATTCTGTTAAGTGATCTCTGGCTTTGTTTCTATCACTGGTCCGTATTTCTCAACTACTAATATTTCTTCTTTGTTTCCAACTTTCGCATTCCAGTCACCAGTAATTATCAATGCATCTTGATTGCACGTTTGATCAATTTCAGACTGCAGATGTTGGTAAAAATCTTCAATTTCTTCATCTTTGGCATTCATGGGTAGTGTGTAAGTTTGAGAAAAATAGTTGTATTAACTGGTCTTCCTTGTAGGAGTATGGATATTATCCTATCACTGACATGGCTGTACTTCAGGATTATCTTGAAATGTTTTTTTTTTATGAAGAATGTGATGCTATTCCTCTTTAGTTTGACATTCCCAGCATAGTAGACCATATGATTGTTCCATTCGAAATGGCCAATACCAGTCCATTTCAGCTTACTAATGCCTAGGATATCAATCTTGATTTGTTCCATTTGATTTTTGACAACTTCCAATTTTCTAGGTTTGTGCTTCATACCTTCCACATTCAGATTATTAATAAATATTCACAGCTGTTTCTTCTCATTTTAGTTGTGCCACATCAGCAGACGAAGACTTGAATCCATTCGCATCATTAAGGTTGACTCTACTTTGAGAAGGCAGCTCTTCCCCAGTTGTATATTGAGTGCCTTCCAACATGAGGGCCTCATCTTCTCTCATTGTATCAGACAATATTCTGCTGCTATTTATGAGGTTTTCACTGGCTACTTTTTTTTTAGAAGAAGATTGCCAGGTCCTTCTTCCTAGTCTGTTTTAGTCTGAAACCTGTCCATCCTAGGTGACCCTGCTGGTATCTGAAATACCAGTGGGATAACTTCCAGCATAACAGCAACACCCAAGCTGCCACAATATGGCACACTGATAGATGAGTGTTGGTAGAGCCTTCTAGATCCAGTCAAATATATTTATGGCCCACAGTTCTTCCTCTCTGAAACACGGAGGTCAAAATCAGTTATAAACCTGTGTGGTGGCAATAGGGCCACATGTCTCCAGCACAGGCCAGCAGCTGGCATCTAAAACTTCAAAGCGTCCTATTGTTTCTTTGGCTTAAATAGTGTACTTTGTTACCTTTTGAATACACTAGAGATTCCCAAACCAAAAACCAAACCCATTACCATTGAGTCAATTCTGACTCATAGCATCCCTATGGGGCAGAGTAGAATTGCCCCAAGTGTTTTAAAGAAGTAGCTGGTGGATTCGAACTCCTGATGTTTTGGTTAGCAGCCAATTGCTTAACCACTGTGCCACCAGGGCTCTACCATAGAGATAGGGGCACAAAAATGTTCTTCTGTTAATAACTTTAGTGTAAATCTGTTTAACATTTTTTTAAACCAGAAAACTAGCCTAGCACAGTTTTGAAAATAGAGAAAGAGAACAGGTAAGAGCAAAGTAAAATTCTTCCTGAGATTTCTTTTTCAGATATAATTTAGAAATATTCTTAAAAAAAATTTGTGTGTCATTGTTTAAAAATCATTGCATGAAATTTCAGAGGCCTGAGTTCTAGTCGATTCCCTCTCCTGTGTATCTTTGGCAAAAGGACTTATTCTTCCTAGGTCTACGTTTTCTTCTGTTTAAAATTCAGAAATTTGGAATAGATTAGGTTAAGGAAACTTTTTTTTTCTGTAAAGGGTCAGATAGTAAACATTTTGTTCTTTGGGAGTCACACCTCTGATGTAGCTACTCAACTCTGCTACCATTATAGCAATATGTAAACAAATGGGCATGGCTTTGTCCCAATAAAACTTTATGTTTACAAAAACCAGTGCTGCCTGGATCTGGCCCATGGACCACAATTTGCCGCCCCTGCACTACACTGAGTGACCGTTGGAATTCTCGTGCGTATTGGGTATCTTTTGCCTGAGGTCACAATCTGTTGTGACTGCAGTCACAGGCAAAAAATCTCAGTGGCATAGAGCAATAAGCATTCATTTGTCAAGTGTCTGTGACTCCACTAGGTGCCCCTGCTGGTCTCAGCTGGGCTTGTTCCCTTGTTTCCAGGTCAGCCAGGGGTTGTTGATCTGGGTCCCAGAGACTGGGCCAGCTTCATGCTTTAAATGCACTGGTTCGTTGAGACCCCTGGGATGACTTTCTTCCACATGTATTCATCCTGCATCTCGGACTGACTAAAGCTGCCCCGGAAAGCTTTTTCTATGTTGATGACAGAGACACCAGAGTGCAAGCAGAATTGGCTCAATGAAAATGTCACTTCTGTCCACGCGCTAGTGTACATAACAAGTCACACAAACTGGTCCAAAGTCAAAGGTCAGGGAAGTACATTCCACCTATGTCAAGGCCATGGCAAGGGTGTGGATACAGGGCCATTTAACTTATGGATCAGCATGTTTTAAAAATTATAGTCCTGGGCCCCATTGCCAGAGGTTGTGATTCAGGAGGCCCATGACCCATTTCAGAAATATGTAAGTGTTTAACCATCTAAAGGAGCCCTGGTGGTGTAGTGGTTAAGTGCTCGCCTGTTAACCAAAAGACCAGATATTCAAATCCACCAGTCGCTCCGTGGGAGAAGATATGGCAGTCTACTTCTGTGAAGATTTACAGCCTTGGAAACCCTACGGGGCAGTTCTACCCTGTCCTATAGGATCTCTATGAGTCAGAATTCAACTCGACGGCAATGGGTTTGGTTATTTTGGTTAGCCATCTTGATAATCAGTCAGCACAGGGAACATTCTGTTACAGTATTTTTCAGTAAATAACACACACGTTATGTTTTTTGCCAACTGCACAATTTTCTCTTTCCCCCCACACTTTATTTTCGTAAGGGTGTTATGCCAATTTTTTTTTTTTTTTCACATTTCTTTGACTTCAATATCCATTTCTGATTGCATGGAAACTGTACTTAAGGTAGGTATTGATTTTATATTACTTGAAATTTAAGCCCAAATATTTATGGGAGATCAACTGTTGAGCTAATGTGGTATAATTATCAACTAAAATAGAAACAAATGCACAGTTTTGATTGTTTATTTTCCAATTACCAAGGGACTACCAAACTCTATCCATGACTTCTTGATCATGGCTTATATATTTACTATACAGTTATGATCAAAAGTAACATTTCAGACTACTTTTATTCACATAAGCAGGAGATTAAAGAAAATGAACAGACCAAAAGAAAAAGAACAGAAAGACATGATTCACCTATGATATGGGAAGATAAGTGAATGAAGGCAAAATTCACTTCTGGGAATCTCACGAGACAGATATACGCATGGGTGCGCTATGCCAGAACTGTTTTACTTAATTTCACCGTTTCCAAACATTATATTTATGGGCGCATTATTTGCAGAAAATACAGTAGATGCTTTCTGAGGCCACTTTCAACTCCATTTATCGGGTTCTATGAAATAAAGAGTTTTTATTTTTTAAAGTACACTTTGTTCTCAGAAAGTTTGTCTAATTTGCTAGCTAGTCTCCACAGTGGCTCTGACTTTCAGGGACACAAACAGGCTGAATATGGCCTTGGGGAAGCTCACTGCTTTGCTCCCACACAGAGCTCAGCTCAGCTTCATCCTCACCCACTCTTCCACCCCTTCCTCAGACCTCTTCTGCTGGGGCCAACTCATCAGGCGTTTGTGAAGGGAAGTTGATGATAACCATCAGTCTGCACAGCTGGACTAAAACCAACTCATTTCACACTGCTGTGGCTGGTAATCAAATGGTACTACATGCTTTATTAATTTGTAATCACCCTCTCCCCCACTCCTTTTTTTTTTTTTCTTCTTTTACTCATAGGTCTCTTAAGAAATCCTTGATTGTGCAGCAGTGGGGAATAACTCTTTTCTAAAATAAGTGACACTTTCTTTATGCAGCTGCTAAACTCAGCATCTGGGGGGCATTTCTCATAAATATTTAATGTTGAGTTTTAAAATTTATATTTGGGGTGATTTTTCTTTTCCCGTTTGAAAGAAGCTTTTAATTGTGGTATAATGGCTGGTCCTATCACCATAAATATCTATGGGTCAATAGTATATTAACGGGTAGCAGTGATAAGTCCGTTAAATCACAGCTGTGGTTAGGAGGGACACATGGATGCCTGGAAAAGCTCTGACATGAGAGCTGATGTCAGCATGTCGTTGCTAAACATGGAAGAATTACGTTCATCATTTGGCTTGCTAAAGTAACATGAATTTCTTTTAAAAGTCCATACATTTAAATTGCCAGTGTATCATTTATGCAACTCTAGAATTTGTTAGCTGGCTTAAGCCTACGTGGGGTTTTAATGCAGGCTTGCATCTGGTTGGTGGGAAGGAAATGCAATGTAGAACCTATAAGTTCTTTTTGAAAATGACATTATACTTTTAAAAAATGATATTACTCATTTTTATCAATACTCTGCATTCATATAAAAACTCTCTTTCATAAATGTGCAGGGAGAAACATAGATTCTCTACCTCTCTGTCTCTGTCTCTGTCTCTTTCTTCGCCTTCCTCCGAAGTTTAAGCACCCACCGCCCCCAACCTGTGTATCTGATCGTTCCCACCAGTTGTTATAGGGCAACTCACTGAGTAGAGCTTTCATAGAAGACAGCTTTGTAGGCATGGGCCAGCGTACATCTGTGGCCTTGGGGTCAAATATCTCTGATCTTTTAGTTGTAGCTGGGACAAACTAAAAAAAACCAAAGCACTTGTCATCAAGTCAATTCCAACTCATAACCGTCTCGTGTGTTTCACAGTAGAACTGTTTTCCATAGGGTTGTCAATGGCAATGGTCTTTCAGAAGTAGATAGCCAGGCCTTTCTTCTGAGACACTTCAGGGTGGATTTCAACTGCCAATCAATTGGCTAATAGCCAAGCATTTAACCCTGTCCACCACCCAGGATCTCCTTACACAGCTGGGGTAGGGCCAGTGTAAGGGGTATTTGACCTGACAATAACACAGGAACCAGTGCTTGGCTTAATGCCCTGCTGTTGCCATCTGGAACTCCTTGAACAAGGAAATTCTTCAACAACAAGTTTTGAACAAGGGGCTTTTGCTCAATTTTTATTTTGTGCTGATCCCTGCACGTTAGATACCAAAAAACCGAACTACTGCCATAGAGTTGATTCCGACTCATAGAAACCCTATAAGGTTTTCAAGGTTGTAAATCTCTATGGAAGCAGACTGCCACATCTTTCTCTCACAGAACCACTGGTGGTTTTGAACCATTAACCTTTTGGTTAGCAGTCAAGAGTCTTAACCACTGCACCATCAGGGCTCCTGTACATTAGACGGTTGGTCTTATTTTAGTGAGAGTGGTGAACAGTTTTTAAGCATCCTTTCAGAGAGGAAGTGTGGTATACAGGAGTTCCCAGGCTTCCCAGAAAAAATCATAAAGTAATTTGAAAGTATCTTGCTTGGATGCCCATAACACAGCCACAAACATAGAAACAAAAAATAGAAATAAATAGTCTAGACTTAGCCATTGTGCCATCTGTAGACCTCAAAGATTATTAAATTTGTCTATAAAAATTTCTGTGCCAGTAAAAATACTGGTAACACAATTAAAAGGCAAATGAAAAATTTTGAAGCCCTGGTGATGCAGTGGTTAAGAGCTTGGCTGCTAACCAAAATGCTGGCAGTTCGAATTCACCAGCCTTTCCTTGGAAGTCCTATGGGGCAGTTCTACTCTGTCCTGTAGGGTCGCTATGAGTCAGAATCAACTCCACAGCAATGGGTTTCTTTCTTTCTTTCTTTTTTTTTGATGTGTCACTTAGGTAGTCATCCTACAATATTTTTACAATGCAAAATTTAACAACCCACTTCAAAAATACAGTCTAATGATGTAAATAAATAAATAGCATAAAAGAAATATGAAAGGAAACACATAAAAACAGTTTTACCCTAGTTAGAGAGCTAGGAAGTCCAAATTTAATAAGCTATTATATTTAATTATAAAATTGGTAGCGTTTAAAAGCAGTACTCAGTGTGGTTATCAGTAGAGAAAGGAAGACTCCTTTATCTGGTGTCCAAACCCAGTGCTGTCGAGTCGTCTGCTGCGAAGAGGGTTAATTGGTACAATTAGGTAATAATTATTATTTCTTAAAGTATACATATTCTAGCAATTCTACTTCCGGATATTTGTCTTAAGAAAAGAATTAAGTTTAAATGCAGTGATTTCACTATAAAACTCTTCTTTGAAGCATTGTTTATGTTTGTGAAAAATTGGTCTCACTTGTATACAATAACACAAGTAATACATTTTATGTTATAAAGGTACACACACCACCCATGCATACAGACAGTATGTAGAAGAATATATATTAAAATTTTAAATAGTGTTTGGTGGGGTTATGGGTGATTTTTAAATTCACATTTTTAAAAAAGAGTAAATATTACATAAGTAACTGTCAATGTTACTTTCAGAAAAGGTAAGCAGTGAAAAGAGAAACCCAAGGACAATTTTATCATAGAAAAGGAAGCCATTTCCTCCAAGGTCCAGGTGAGTTTTCCCAAGTGACTCACCTCCAGGAATAAACTTTATCTGTTCCAGCACTGCTGCTCCTCAGGGCAGGTGTGAAAGGCACAGCCTGGAGGCTCTATGAGTTAGGGAGAACCACCAACAGCACCAAGGGTCTTCAAAATGCTTGTGACCAACGATTCAGTAATTTTACTTCTAGGAACTTACTTGAATCCACTGATTTAAAAAATGCACAGAATGATTTATGTGTAAGAAGCCATATCCCTCCAGGATTTATGAGGAAAAATGGGACATTTCCTGCAAGTCTAATAAGAGTGCATTGCTACTTAAGTTATGGCACGATCCATGAAGTCACTTAAAATCCCACACCCCAAGAATTTTTTTAGAATACAGGGGTACTGTTAATCTTCTTGGATCTGTTTCACAAAAACTTAAGCCTGTTTAGGATATTCTGCTAGGTTTTTCTAGCAGACAGAATAATGTCCCTCCAAAGATACCCACTTCTTAACCTTGGAAACCTGTGAATGCTTTACTTTTCATGGTGAGAAGAAACTGTAGATGTGATTAAGGTCCTTAAATGGAGAGATTATCCTGGATTATCTGGGCTGGCCTAAGGTAATTACAAACAAACAGAAAAATAAACCCATTGTCATCCAGTCTACCCTGACCCTATAGAACTGAGTAGAACTGCCTTGTTAGGTTACCAAGGCTGCAATCTTTAAGGAAGTAGCCCAGGTGGTGCAGTGGTTAAAGTGCTCAGCTGCTAACCGAAAGGTTGGAGGTTCAAACCTACTAGTCACTCTGAGAGAGAAAGATGTGACAGTCAGCTTCCATAAGGGTTACACCCTTGGAAACCCTTGGGGCAGTTCTACTCTGTCCTGTAGGGTCACTATGAGTTGTAATGAACTCTACGGCAGTGTTTTTTGTTTGTTTGTTTGTTTGTATTTGGTTTGATCTTTAATAAGGAAAGCAACTGCCACATCTTTCTCCTGTGAAGCAGCTGGTGGGCTTGAACCACTGACATTTTGGTTAGCAGCAGAGTGCTGAGCTACTGACCCACCAGGACTCCTTAATATAATTACAAGGATCCTTAAAATTTCAGAAAATTTCCCTGCTGTAGTTAGAGAAATATGAGACATTGCTGGCTTTCAATACGGGCTGAGCAGACCATGAGCCAAGGAATGTGGGCAGCTTCTAGAAACTGGGAAAAACAAGGAAATAGATTCTTCCCTAGAGCCTCCCACAAGTGAAGACTCCCCTGCCAATATCTTGATTTCAGCCCTAGTGAGACCCACTTTGAACTTCTTACTTACCTACCTATTATTCTGACCTAATAATAAATTGTGTCATTTTAAGCCACTAAGTTTGTGGTAATATCTTACAGCAGCAGCAATAGGAAACTAATACAGTTCCTAGTTAGAAGAAATAGAGAGAGAGAAACAGAGAGAGAGAGATTTCCCCTAGACTTGAAAAACAGTTCCTGAGTTTGGAGAAGACATGGAGATTATAAGAACAAAGACACTATGCATCTGAGAGAAGATGGCAAGACCCTGAGAGGAAATGGCTGCACCATGATTCTAAAACCAAAACCCACGGTTGTCGAGGGGATCCCGACTCATAGTGATCCTATAGGACAGAGTAGAGCTGATCCATAGGGTTTCCAAGGCTGTAAATCTTTACAGAAGCAGACTGCCACATCTTTTTCCCACTGAATAGCTTTTGGTTTGCAGCTGAGCACTTTAACCACTGCACCACCAGGACTCCACCATGATCCTAGATGTATGAAATTAAGGATGGGCCTGAAGAATGGTATGGTCACAGCAGAAAGCCACCAGACTTAGAGGAGCCTTGCTGCAAGGAACAAGTAATGTCACAGAGGTGATGATAATTTCTTGCCTTTTACTTTTTTCCTCCAACATCTTGATATTTTTGTAAATGTCTCAGAAACTCACCTAATCCTAGAGAAGGCATGAAGGGAAGGAAAAGACTGCAGTTAAAGACCAAATTTTCTAGCCAAACAAGTGAGATGGAGACTCAAATTACTTGTCGAATAAAAGAAAATTAAGGAAGTTATATTCTTGTACAGCAGAGTTTACAGCCTAATGTAATGATCCTATGTGCCTCTCACTAGTTCTCCAGTCTGGTGTCTTCCCTGGCAATAGGAAGGCAAGAGGGCAGGGTCCCTGCTCCCATCCGTGGCTGCCTGTGCCACCACGCTGGCCTCAGGCAGAGATCCTGTAGATGCCACCTGGAGCTGCAGAGTGGGACGTCCCACTTGGCCAGGGAGCCTTGCTCATCAAGCTCAGCTGGAGGCCAAGGGGGGTGGTGGTGGAAGGAGGTGGAGGAGGCGCAGACAGTCTGGAAGAGTTTAGTGTCTACTGGGGGAGCGGGGAAGGCAGGCAGAAAGGGGAGGGAGCCGGAGGCGCCTGAGGCACAGGATGGATGACAAGTGTGCACCATGGTGGGGGGTTGGGCATGGCTCTAGGGGATCGGATGTGGCTCTCTGAGACCTGGCGACATATGACCAGGCAACAGGCACACAGGACTGGCATTAATGGAGCTGAAGTTATGCGGTGGCTGCTTGGGTCCAGACCCACCTTGTGATCATCCTGCACTCCTCTCTCTTGTGTGGTGTTTGCACAACGCCCAAATTACATAACGTCCTGTTTCCCAGAACTATTGTAGATGTTAAGCGACACACACCTGTATAGCTAATGTAACCTTCTTCAGGGAGTCATGTAAGGAAATGTTGTCACTGTGTGCATCCAGTCGATTCTGACTCATAATGACCCTGTACAACAAGAGTAGAACTGCCCCACAGGGCTTTCTGGGCTGTAATCTTTAGGGAGGCAGATCACTAAGTTTTTCTTCTGTAGAGCTATTGGAGCTGCTGGTGGGTTTGAACTGCCCACCTTTTGGTTAGCAGCTGAGTGCTTCACCATTTGGCCACCAAGGCTCCCTATGTAAGTAAATAGGTTTATTAATTATAAGTAATTCTCCAGTCAATGAACATCCTGCTAAGGGCATTCTAGAGATAAGGTTTCTTTCTCCTAGGAAATATCATTTGTCTAATTATGCAAAGGTACAGCTGGTAAGGAGATTATGTAGGGTCAACTATCTTTTTCTTTCCCCTTGAAGCATCCCTCCAGTAAAGACAATGAGTAGATCATAGGCCAGAGATTTTAACTCCTTCCTTCTACTTGATAATTTATAGTAAGTATGGTAATTGTTCCACCACCTGTTTGTCAGTTTGTTGTACTGTGGTGGTTTGCACGTTGACGTAATGCTAGAAGCCATGCCACTAATATTTAATATACCAGAGGACCGCCCATGGTGGACAGGTTTCAGCAGAGCTTCCAGACTAAGACAGACTAGGGAGAAAGGCCTGACAATCTACTTCTGAAAATTAGCCAATGAAAACTCTGCTGATCACAACAGGATATTGCCAGATATAGTGCTAAGAGGCCCCTAGATTGGAAGGCACTCAAAATGCAACAATGAACTCAAGCACACCAATAATGGTGAAGATGGTGCAGGACCAGACAAACATATCACTCTGTTTGTTGTACATGGAGTCATCTTGAGTTCCACAGGAACTAAAAACAACAATGACAACAACATGGTAACTATTATTATTGACATATCCAAAATAGGAAAAGGGCTTAAGAAGACAAAGGATTTTAGAAGGGCTTTTAGAACACAACAGATTAGGTAGAGCTCCTTTTAAGAAGCCTGCATTTTCCGTACCAGATGTTAACGTTATGATATTGTACAAAGCCTTGATATCTGTGATCAAGAAAAATCTGGGATTAACTGTGTTGTATAATGGATTTATAGAATTGCGTAACGGATTTTTTGATAGTATAGATTTCAAGTATCAGATGGAGTAGATGCTTGTGGTCTGCTTTCCTACCAGAGCTGTGTAGATAGGGCAAAATGGAGCAGTTGGTGATCACGGTGTCTTCTGTGTCCTAAGTCATCACTCTGGGGACTTGGGGAGGGAAAGTGATGGGGCAAAGGAAGAGTAGGGGCAGTAAACGCCTTGACATGGCCTTAGTCTTTCTCTGTTGTTGTTGTTAGTTATCATCAAGACAGTTCTGACTCATAGTAACTCCATGTGCCAAAGTAGAACTGCCCCATAGGGTTTTCTAGGTGTAATCTTTATGGGAACAGATCACCAGGTCTTTCCTCCCACAAGGCAGCTGGTGGGATCGAATTGCCTACCTTTTGGTTAGCAGCCTAGTGCTTAACCATTGCACCGCAAGGGCTCCTTTCTTTCCCTATTACTAGATGTAAACTGTTTGAAAGACAGCAAATGATATCTCTTAAAACAAATCTCTTTAAAAGGAAAGAGATGTGGTTGAGGTCACAGTGATGGATAGTTCCCTCCCAAACTAACACACATGCGTACACTCTTTCTCCCCTAATCTCTCCCTCCCTCTAGGTTCTAGAAGAGATGCTGGTTTGGGCCTCCTGCCACAGATTCTCTCCTAGGTCAAGGAGGAGAGGAACAGAGCTCTAACAGGGTGTTAGATGGCAAGAATGTTGGGGACTGTGATGGTGAAGATTTTGTGTCACCTTGGCTGGGCCATGATTCTTAGTGTTTCAAAGTTGTGTAATGTTATGATTGCTTACCTGTTGAGATTTGATGTGTGATCACTCCATGATGGGATCTGCTGTGAGAAGCCAATCAGTTGAAAGGGAGTTTTCTTGGGCGTGTGGCCTGTGTCCGAATATAAGTGGACGTTCTGGCTTTTGCCTGGCTTGGATCCTGCAGCTGGGTTCTGTTCATCTGACCTCCAGTTCTTGGGACTTGAGCTAGTGGCTTACCTGTGGACTTACCTGCCAAGACTTCACTCCCTCTTAAATTGCATTGTTGGTATGCTTTCGAATCCTCAACCACAGACCAACCTGCCTATAAACTTTTGGAACATAGCCCACCTGTAGCCTGGAAATGTAAATAAGTCCCAATATAATTATCAGACCCACTTATTCATACGTGTCATTTCCTGAACTAATTTACATGTTCATTCTTGTTGCCAGCACACACCATTTAATGACCTTAATGCCCCCATTAGATTGGCCTATTTTGTCCCAGCAGGCCATGACACCCTGAAGCATTCAGCTTAGAATTAATAATCTACCACAGTAATTAGCAACCCAGTAGAAATGAAAAGATCACAGCTGAAGTCATAGCTATTTATTTAAGAGTAAATTATTAAGTAGGTGTTCAAGATAGTTTCTGTGCTCTCAAGCTCTGGGAGTGTTCTTGTAAATTGCAAGTTTGCTCTCTCAAACATAAAAAGACCCAATCACTGCAATAAATATATCCTTTGGTAGGAAAATATAGGCACTGAATTTAGACAAATGGCTTGATTAAAAAGTATTGTCTCGGTTGTGTGTGAACAAACGACATGCACACACACACACACACAGACACACATAAACACACACAGAGTAGAAGGAGTGGTTGCTGGTGTTTTTCAGTTGATCACTCTATTATGTTACCGAAGATTTGATGGGGCATGCATCCACTTTAGGAAAATGCAAATTTATAAGAAAAATTAGTAGTTAATGGAACAGTATAAGTTATTCCAGATACATACATACATGTGTGTGTATATACATACACACACACACACACACACCAATACTGACTCTGGTTTACCACTCTATAGTCTCTGTGAGTCAAAATCAACTCAACAGCACCTAAGAACAACAGTTGTGAAAAATACATGTTTAAACTACAAATACCTCTCTGTTATTAGCATGGTTGGTGGTCAAAGGATGATACTCCCTGGTGCAGAGGAGTCCAAACCAAAAAAAAAAAAACTTAAACCCATTGCCATTGAGTCATTTCCCACTCATGGCGACCCCATGTGTTACAGAGTAGAACTGTGCTCTGTAGGGTTTTCTTGGCTGTCGTCTTTACAGGAGCAGACCTCTGGGCCTTTCTTCTACGGTGCTTCTGGGCAGATCTGAACCTCCAACATTTCAGACAGCAGCCTAGCACAAACCGTTCATGCCACCTTGAAGAGACAAGCAGACTTAAACGCCACATTCAACTGGGACCAGCATGTTTGAAATTGTTCTGTTCACAGTGAATATAATTCTAGTATCTTCTTTGAAGAGGGCTATAAGGAGCCCTGGTGGTGCAGTGGTTAAGAGCTGGGCTGGTAACCAAAAGGTTGGCAGCTGAAATCCACCAGCTTCTCCTTGGAAACCCTGCGGGGCAGTTCTACTCTGACCTATAGGGTCACTATGAGACAGAATTGACTCGTCATTGATAGGCTTTTTTTTTTTTTTTTTTAATGTCTTCTGAAATGTCGAATGGTATAACCAGTCATATAGTTTAAATCAGATTTATTAAACAAGTCAGTTCATTTCTCAATATAGGCAAAATTAGATATTTGGGAACTTTGCTAATCCAATGCTATTTGCTATTATCCCCAGATTTGATTTGTATTACCTTTGAAAATGCTGTGTTTCAGTCATACGTAACGTCTATTTTATAAATCTATAGTGCTCTCCGATCTCCTTGGTCTCACCTGTCTTATAGCCCAGCCCCAGGGGCCAGTCTCTGGGCATGCTGAAATAGTTCTGACACCTTAAGAGTAGAAGAGAAAATCTTACTAAACCAAGTTTTAATATTATTAATATACTAATAATAATAGAGAAAGGGAGAAGGGGGGAAAAAAAAAAACCTAAAACCCTCAATCCTTAAGCCATATCATATCTACCTTTAGCCAAGACAAGACATCTGTCCGAGACAATCCTGTGTTTGGTGCAGCAAGGTGGGATAAAATCCATATTTTATTGTTTCTTCCCATTTATCTGGAAGAAAACCATATTTTACCTTCTCCCTAAGTTCTTTCCCTCAGAAGCAGATCTTTTTTTAAAGGTTTTAATTTAATGTTTTTAAATAATGCTGCTCACTTTTCTTTCTGACTCTTTTACTTATTTATTTTTTAGGAAAAGATTTCCAGGACTGTTAGGATACCCAGTAATTGCTATTTGTCAGGAATAACTTCCTTTCTAAGCTAGTGGATGGAGAAGAAATAATAAGAAACACATACATGATGAGTCTTTAAAACCTTTTGCCTGAAAAGGCTAAATCTCCCAACAGGTTATTATTACTCAACACAATGACAGTCCTTTCTGATCCAATTGCACAGATTTATTCCCTTCTGCTCTATTCAAAACTACCCATCGGCCAAAGAACTTCTTATCTTTTGATGGAATAAGCTCTAGAGAAAGTACAGTTGATAAAAGAAGTTCTGTCTAACAGTTAAAGCTGGGAATTAAGTTAGAATTTCCTGGTGTAAGTTGATGATAGAGAAACTTTATATATTTCTTGCACTTCTCCGTTTAGTTATCAAATCTGTAACATATGACCAAGCTATGAAATAGGATTACTGATCTTCTTATTATGAGTGATTTCCTTTTTTTTTAATCCCTAGAAGGGACTTTTTGCATAGGGATAGTAATTTGTCTCTACATTTGATGGGGTTTTTGCAATTCATTACCTATTTAGTTCTTTTATACTGTCTTTGTATTTATGTCAATATGTCTTGGTTTTCCAACAATGTTGTTCGGTGCCATTGAGCTGGTTCCAACTCATGGTGACTCCATGTACAACAGACCAAAACACTGCCTGGTCCTGTGCCATTCTCACAATTATTGTTATGCTTGAGCCCATTGTTGCAGCCACTGTGTCAATCCATCTTGTTGAGGGTCTTTCTCTCCTTCCCTGACTTTCCACTTTATCAAGCATAATATCTTCTTCAGGGACTGGTCCCTCCTGATAACCTGTTCAAAGTATGTGAGATGCAGTCTCGCCATAGAAATTGAAATAAGTTACTTTAGGTCAGGATGATATTTATCACACACTTCAGTTGTATTTACTCAAGTGTCAGAGAGAGAAATCACTGCACAAATTGATAGTTATTTAATAAATACCAATTGGACTGGCCAATTTGGAATATGTGTGCACCTGATAAATTGGCCATTCTCTAAGCTGCCACATGTTGGAAAGTGAACAATCTCACGATAATTTCCCAAATTCACCATAATTTACTCCCACTTAATATCTTTTCCTCAGCGGTCACTCAAAGCTCTCTTGGTTTAGATCTGGTACTTTGGGTGGCCTACCATAGGGAAAATTTCACTTTCCTAAAATGAAACTTTAGAATAAAGGAAGAGGCTTCTCCTAAAGAAAAGGTGGCTCTGTGCCTTAAATGATCTCCATTTCTGCAGCTGTTTACTGGAAGGGGAGTGATGATGTGGTATCCTGGAAAGGACTCCTGAACTGAATTTTAAATAAAAAGTGAACGAGAGGGGGGCATGCACCATTTCTTTGCTTGTCTATTGATGTTTTAAGAACAGAGCTGAAGTAGCCATTTCCCGTATTGAATAGCACACTGCTACAATTTTTCCTCTCAAAGTCTCTCTCTTGTTTTATTTTATTTATCCACAGTTCCATCCCTATAAAAAGGCATAATCTAATGTGTTTGGTGCAAGCACTAGGATATTTATGAATCCTTGGAAAATACATCGTGTCCTTTAGTGAGAATTTTTATTTTGCCTAAATAGTCTTATGTTACTATTTAATGCCATTTCTTACTATTTTCACTCAACACTCTTGTTTTAAAAATCTATTCACATTGCTGCATCATTGCTTAGAATCCTTTATAGTAATCTGTAGTATTAACCCATCACATTTTACTTATCCATTCCTTGAATGATTATCACCTAGACGGCTTCCAACTTCTTGCTACTGTAAACAACACTATGATAAGCATCCTTACACATAACCCTTTTTTTTTTTTTTTTTTTTTAATTTCTGTGACATTTTCTCAGGGCATATGCGAGGAGTGGAATCACTGGATCATATGATGTAACTTTTATTCATTTACTAAATATTGCCAGATTATCCTTTGGAATGATTTACAAATTTATATGTCCACTGTACTGGAAGATTTCCATTTCCCTGTATCTTTTCTGGAAACGCTGGTGGTGCAGTGGTTAAGTGTTACAGTTGCTAACCAAAAGGTTGGCAGTTCAAATCCAGCAGGTGCTCCTTGGAAACTCTATTGGGCAGTTCTACTCTGTCCTATTAGGGTCACTATGAGTCAGGATCGACTCAATGGCAATGGTTTTTTTTTTTTTTTTTTTGTAGCTTTTCTAAAATTTAATGTATTGTTTATCTCTTTTGCATATAAGTTAGCCCCAAAACTTTGATAATTTTGACAATTAACATTACCTCACAGTTTCTGTGGGTCAGGAGCCTGAGCGTGGATTAGCTGGGTGCCTCTGGCTCAAGGCCGGCAATTAGGTTGCAGTTAATCTGTCAGCTGTGCTGTAGTCTCATCTGAAGGCTCGGCTTCCAAGCTCACGTATGTAGTTGTTAGTGGGATTTGGTTCTTTATGGTCTATTGAAATTAGTGTCTCATTTCTTGCTGGCTGTGGGTTGGAGGTCATCTTCAGTTTCTTGTTATATAGATCTATAGGTAGAGTGCTCAAAACATGGCAGCTGGCTTGCCTCAGAGCCAGACAGTGAGGGAGCAAGACAGAAAATGAGACAGACACTAGGCTTTTTTATAACCTCATTTTTGAAGTGACATTCCATCACTTTTGCCATTTTCTATTTGTTAGAAATGAGTCAGTGGGTCCAGATTGCCATCTTCTGCCCTAGTTGAGTCAATAGGTGACAATAATACATATCACACAAAGAAGTGGGTTTTGGATTCAGTCAGCCCTGGATAGAGATCTTGGTTCTGCCTTGCCTAACTTTGTAATCCCAGACAAGTTACTTGACTTGCATAAAACTCAGTTTTCTCATCTCTAAAATGTGGATAGAACTCGTCTCCACCACATGAGATTATTTGACAGTTAAATAAAATGAAATACAAGAAGTGCTTAGAGCCCTGGTGGACTTAAGCGCTACCTACGGCTGCTATCCAAAAGGGCAGCAGTTCCAATTGACCTGCCAGCCCTTGGAATCCTATGGGGTAGTTCTACTTTGTCCTGTAGTGTCACTATGAGCTGGAATTGACTCGAGGGCTTTTTTTTTTAAAAGCATAATGTGTATGACACAGGAATTTCATGGGTATTTTCTGTCATTTTAATTAAAGCATGCTTCTTGTATTGGGATTTAATTAAGAGAGTGATGACGAAACTATGGTGTCTTAGGGCATATATCATGCAAAAATTAGAAAGGAACAGAAAGAGGAAGACAGGTGTCATGGATTGAATTATGTCCTCCCCAACATATATGTATCAGTTCGGCTGGGCCATGATTCCCAGTATTGTATGATTTTCCTATATGTTGTAAATCCTGCCTCTATGATGTTAATGAGGAAGGATGGGCTGTAGTTGTGTTAGTGAGGCAGGACTACAAGATTAGATTGTATCTTGAGGCAATCTCTTGAGACATAAAAGAGAGAAGTGAGCAGAGAGTCAGGGAGACCTCATACCACCATGAAAGCAGTGCTGGGAGCAGAACATGTCCTTTGGACCCAGGATCCCTGCATGGAGAAGCTCCTAGTCTGGTGGAACATTGATGAGAAGGCCGACAGAGAGAGAAAGCATTCCCCTGGAGGTGATGCCTTGAATTTGGACTTTTAGCCTACTTTACTATGAAGAAATAAATTTCTCTTTGTTAAAGCCATCCACCTGTGGTATTTTTGTTATAGCTGTTGTTGTTGTTAGGTGCCATCGAGTCTACGCACAAGAGAATGAAATACTGCCCTGTCCTGTACCATCCTTACAATTGTTGTTATGCTTGAGCTCATTGTTGCAGCCACTGTGTCAATCCACCTTGTTGAGGGTCTTCCTCTTTCCGCTGACCCTGTACTCTGCCAAGCATGATGTCCTTCTCCAGGGACTGATCCCTCCTGACAACATGTCCAAAGTATGTAAGACACAGTCTAGCCATCCTTGCTTCCAAGGAGGTTTCTGGTTGTACTTCTTCCAAGACAGATTTATTCGTTCTTTTGGCAGTCCATGGTATATTCAATATTTTTCTCCAATGCCACAATTCAAAGGCCTCAATTCTTCCTCGGTCTTCCTTATTCATTGCCCAGCTTTCACATGCATATGATGTGATTGAAAATACCATGGTTTGGGTCAAGCACACCTTAGTCTTCAAGGTGACATCTTTGCTTTTCAACACTTTAATAATTATTAATAACTGTTACAGCAGCACTAGACAACTAAGACAGCAAGGCAATTAAGAGTGTATCAAATAGAACCCAGGGGTCACGAAAAAATCTAATCCTGTCTGATGAATGAGCAGAATAGAGATTTTGCTGTAAGATTTTGAATACTTTTTAAAAATGAATCAGTTGGAAGAGACGATCACTAACCAGTTGCTGCCGAGTGGACTCCAATTCGTGGTGACCTTATATGTGCAGAGCAGAACGGTGCTCCGGTCACAGTAGGCTGTGACTTCCCAGAAGCAGATCTCCAAGCCTGTCTCCTGAAGTGCCTCTGGTTGAATGTGAACCACCAACCTTTCAGTTTGTAGCTGAGCACTTAACTGTTTGCATCACCCAGGGACTCCTAGATTAGCCTACGTGCATACCTTTGTTTTAAAAGGTGGGAGTGGAGTGTGAGTTAGAGAAAACAGAGTTAGCAGAAACTGAAATAAGCTTGACTTTAAGAAATTAAAACAATTAGAAAAAGCTGACAATTATTGTGGATAAGATGTCACTAATACATGGCTACTTGGGGCTATTCTACTTACTCAAACTTTTCTAATACTAGAAAAAATAGATAAAAAAAAGATAAAAGTGAGCTAATCAACTTTTTGGCTCTCCATAGTAAATGAGTGTTGGACGTAGCATTTAAGCATGAGGACACAGTGGGTAAAAAAGACAGTAAGAGTACTGCAGGCCTGTACTTTGGAAGTATAAGAGCCTGGTGCCAGGAGCCAGTGGGCCACCCTGATGAGAGATCTCTCCACAGGTACTGTATTCACATGCCTCCCATCAGTGAAAGCTGATCAGTCATCCACCTTCAACGTTAGTGCTGGCTGACTGGTGTTTTACTGCCATGCATTATTCATCTCAACATAAAGGATACGCCTAGCTCTGTCAACCGCTGCCTGAGGGCCTTCAGTGTCAAGACGGGAATATGAGGTTTCGGAATTGCATTTCTTTATGGGAATGCAAAAGGGAGGCTAGCCATAAGCACTTGCCATGACAATTCAGCAAGCAAAATGTGTGTAATCAAACTTATATTCAGGGGCCTCTTATTATGGTATCAGGAAAATTTCCAGAAAATGCCAGAGCAGACACATTAGTTTTTACTTCATTTCTATGCAAGCTTTCCTTAGACAAATTCTATTTCTGGACAAAGCATATTCAATTGAGCTGCCTAGTAAGTAGATAAGGAAAACTTAAAAACACTGAACTTTGTCAAAAAAATCCCAAAGTATTGTGGTTGAAAGTTTAGCTTTTGACAGGCAGTGAATTAAGCAGTAAAGTAGTTAACATCTCCTAGGACTACTTTGCCCTGGTGGTGAAGTGGTTAAGAGCTCAGGCTGCTAACCAAAAGGTCAGCAGTTCAAATCCACCAGCCACTCAACAACAGAGCCATATAAAGGTAAATTTACGTGGTGAAACTAAGATTATTAGCAAGCACCTGTAAAGACACACACACACACATACAGACACGGGGGAAAAGAAAGAGAGAGGGGATGAAAGGAGGGACTCTGACTTTTTTTTTTTTTTTAACTACTGTTTAAAAATTTAACTCTCAGTTAAGGCTATAACATAAATCAACACTAACCACAATTTTTCAAGGAGAGTCCAACAATTACCACTCTTTTAATTTGTGAGGTAAGTATTGGGATATAACATGCGTTGCTGAATTTTATGTGTTTCCCTTTATTATAAAAATAATACATGTCCATTGAAATTAGAAACTACAAAAGAGCAAAAAGAAGGAAAGACATCATCCAAAGGAACTACTCTTTGTATTTTTGAGCATACTTTAGCTTTTTCTCTGTATTAATGTATGATACATACACACCAAAATGAATTCATGCAGTTTTGCACATACATTTTCATGTTTTCAAAAGCATGATTAAAAAAGTTTAATCATTTCCCCATGTCATCAAATATTCTCCTCTAACATTTTCAATAGCTTTGCAATTTCCTATTTATTATTATTTTTAACGTAATATTTTGTTGATTTTTGGTGGCAATATACGCAGCCAAACATCCATCCGTTCACAATCTCTACATGTTCAGCTCAATCATATTGGTTACCTATTTCACATCATGTCACCGTTCTGTCTCCATCCCTATTGCTTCATCACCATTAATTTAGGCTCTCTGTGTAATTTCCTATTTTAGGTAAACGTTTTTGTAGCTACCTCCTTTCATATAGATTAAAGGGTTTTTAAAGCTTGAGGCTTTTAGTAAACTGCTTCCAGAAAGGCAGGTCCATTTTACATTCCACAAAAAGTGGGAACAGTTTTCTACACTCCCACCAACACCAAAAGATCTCAGCATTCTGTTCATGTTAAGGTTTAAGTATTATTTTATTGTTTTTTATTGATTATTATTAAAATTAACATTATTATATAAATCTATCCATCATGAATGTTTTATTTTTTTACAAGTTTTCTATTCCATGATTTTTGATTTTTTTTTTCTGATGAGTAATTATGTATTGTTATTTTTTTTAAATTATAAGTTAATCTATGTTTTACTGACTTTAACTTATTCTATATACGTCGCAAACTATTTCAGTGATATTCCAGTGATCAGGAAAATATGGTTTCTTTTCTGTTACTAAAATAGAAATGCAATTCAATTCATGTAAATTTTATGTGAAATTAGAAAATGGAACTAGTGTCTTTTTGTGTTACACCTATCTATTTCAATATTTGGAGTTACTTTGTTTCAATAGAATCCACTTATAGATGGAAGTTCCTTTGTGTATACTTATGGACTTTGTCCTGTTTTTCAGAACCTAGGCAGCAGAACATTCCAATCCTGTCCTCGCCTAGCTAATGACTTTGCATCAGCCAGTTATCAGCTCACAACTAAAGGAGAAACATGTAATTCCCCTGCTCATTTTCTCCCAAAATGCTTCCCATTGCACTTAGGATTAAAAAAAAAAAAAAAAATTCTTCCCACGAGAGGGTTCTGCTTAACTCGACTCCAGCCTTCCTCCGTCTCAGCCTCCATGTGTTCTCCGGGTCTCACCTTGCTCTGGCCACACAGATGATTCTTGTGATCCTCTGTTCCAGAAGCTCCAGTGGGCCTTATAGCCTTAGCCCAGCCTCTAAACTCTGCGTAGGACACTTTTCGCTCTCTGCTACATGTCGCAAAGTCCTACCATCCTTCAGGTCTCTGCTTATAAAATGTTACTACCTCAGGAGGCTTCCCTGAGTCCCCTCAGACCCAACGAAAAAAAAAAAAAGTTGTTGTTGAGTTGATTTTGACTCATGGCCACCCTGTGTTTGTCAGAGTAGAACTGTGCTCCATAGGGTTTTCTGTGGCTGATTTTTTGGAAGCAGATCTCCAGGTCTTTCTTCCAAAGCACCTCTGATGGGCTTGATCTTCCAAACTTTTGACAACAGAGTGTGTTGACCATTTACTCCACCCAGGGACTCCATACCCTCTGATAAGCTCTGGTTACTCTCAGGAACTCTGAATGAAGATTGTGTTAAACTTCTGTCCATGTAACACTAATGAGGAGTAAATTTACATGAAAAACCAAACCCATTGTCGTCAAGTTGATTCTGACTCACAGCAACGCTATAGGACAGAGTAGAACTGCCCCCTAGGATTTTCAAGGCTGTAAATCTTAATGGAAGCATCCAGCCACATCTTTCTCCCACAAATTTGCATAATAATGTTAATTTTAATAGTAATAAAATTTGAATAATAATAAAATCATAACATGAACAGAATGCCGAATCTATCCTTTGCTAGTCTTGTGACCCTGATCAAGCTACTAAAACCTCTCTGTGTTTCAGTTTCCCTATCTATAAAATAGGGATAAAAACAATACCTATTTCCCAAGGTGGCTGTGACTACTAAATGAATATGTATGTGTATATATCTCTTAAAATAATGCATGGCACGTGTAATTACTTTTCGAGTTAGACGTTATTGTTGTCATCATCATTATTACGTTTACACCACATAGCCTAGTTTATAACTCTGCCTTTGATGAAATGCACGTTCAGTGTCTATTTACCCCGCTAGACTACAAGCTCCATGAAAACAAGGTCTGCATTTATTCATCACACTAATATATACCATTCCCTGGCACAGGAGTTAGGATGTATTTGTGGCTCCATTTCTTTATGTTCTCATTTCTTCAGAATTTTTATCCTCTTGTAAACTTTGCTAAAGCTTTTAAAGAGACATTTCCCTTTCATTTAATAGACAGAAATTAAGGCTCTGACAATTTTATCTCTGTTTTAATGGCACAGTTTAATATCTTCACCCACATTTTCCTCAAGCACTTTCACCAGACACCCAATTTTATGGTGCAGGGGTTGGTTTAACACAATGAAGTGATTTTTATCACACGAGCTTTTGCTGCTATAACTTTTTTTTTCTTTCTTATTGGTCCTCATCGTGAATCTTTTTAATCTTTCACAGCAGATATTGTCTGAATGGGATGGGGAAGAGGAGATTTCTCACTGTTGAGAAGATTCAACACCAAATACTGCCAAACGCTTCCATTTCCAGCAGTGCAGCTTCCCTCACTTTGCCCTCACTTTGTCACCTGGTTGCATTGGTTGTACAGTTGGACACATCGACGGTATTTAGTCTTTTTTAGCACACGTGACACTGGTGACATTTTCGGCCTCCAGGAACCCCTGTGACGCATGCTTGCCACAGTTCACTCTGCGAAATATTCAGCTGAGCAAATGAAAGATAGCATGTGGGACAGGCATCTTGCTACTGTACTTTTTTATAGTTTATTGGGAATGACAGGAAGTGAAAGGAACCCCAGCACTGCTGTGAGGGTATGCCACTCACTGGATAGAGATGAAGACACTGTCCCTGCTAATTTGAGTGCTCTTGCAACCAGTGAGGGGGGAATTGTCAACAGAGAGGCAGGAGTTCCCCTCAGCTTCCTCTGTCTGTAGCTCCCTCTCCAGTGCTCATCAGCTACCAGATTTTTTCCCAGGCCAAGTAAAATAACACTAAAGGAAACTTTTCTCTCCTCCCTTCATCTAGGCCTGTTGTTGTTGTTAAGTGCTGTCAAATCAATCTCAACTCATAGCGGCCCCATGTGACAAAGTAGAACTGCTCCAAAGGTTTTCCTAGGCTGTAATTTTTATGGGAGCAGATCACCAGATCTTTCTCCCATGGTTAGCAGTTAAATTCTTAACCACTGCACCACCAGGGTTCCTTTTCATCTGAGTGGGCCTGAAGGATTTAATACGAACTCAGATGAACTCTGACTGAACTCCTTTCTATCCCCAACATGGAACAAAAAAGTCTTATGAAATATGAACAAATGGAGGAAAACAGAAACTGGAGAAGATTTAGCAGTTTAAAAAAGGATGCCCTGTGAGCCCTGCCTGCCTACGAAATGAAGTTTGTATAATAAATGCAGTACAACGATGGAAAATGTTCAATTTGTGTTGCTAGTGAGTATTGAGAGAACTTAGCATCTGTGAAGGAAAGCTGTCAGGAAAAATGAGGAGAAATCCAGAAAGACAGGTTGGACAGCACAAATTATTCTTAGGATGAGGTCATTCCCCTTCAGGTAAGCCATAATGATAATGTCTCTCCAGGATGAGTCACATAAATGGCAATTCATTGCATTTGCTGAGGAAACCACTTTCTTCATTCCTTCCTAGATTTACTGTAATTCCTCTTCCCACTCATTGCAAAGAAGAACTTTCATTTCCAAAATGGGAGTAACACATCAAGTTCATTTCCGGCACCACTGGTGTCCCAGGCACAGATGCTGAGTAGAAGGGCCTGACTCAAGTCCCCTTGGAAAGTATCCACATTATATTCATGTCACAAAAGTAGCAGTGGCACCAAATATCTGGTAGTCATCTCACAGGCATCTCCTTGATCTCCAGCTTCTCTTCTGCAAGGTCTCGGAAGATACTTATTATTCCAAAGTATGCCCTAAACACATCCAATCACAAAACATTTCTAAGTCACGTCATTGAAAATCGTCCCCAAACTCTCTCAGCATTGCAGGGTTCTATGTACTACCAAACCATCTAATAAATTGTTTTAGTAAAGACCTACTCCCAGTGTTTTGGGTAGTAACTATACACTAGTTAAATTTATTTTGACTTGTTCATAGTTATTACCCCAAATAAAATGGAAATTTATTTTCTCATAGTTCTGGAGGCTAGAAATCCAAAATCAAGGTGTCAAAAGGATTGGTTCCTTCTGGAATCTCTGAAAGATAATCTGTTCCATGGCTCTTCTTAGCTTCTGGCAATTCTTGGCAATCTTTGGTTTATAGCTGCATGACTGTAATCTCTGTCTACATTGTCACATGACTTTTTTTCTACTTTTGTCTTTTATGAATCTCAATGTTGCCACTGTTTGGGCCACCAATGGCTTGAGGATAAAAGTCTAAGTGTAGTGGTCACTCTGTTTTCCATGATATGCATTATAATTTATTCTTGACTCTCTTCTCAACCCATTACTAGTCATATCCTCTGGGACCCACCTCTTTTCAACACTTTAGACAGAAAATTCCCTCTGAAGGTAAAGGATAAGTGTTTGACAGCAGACTATCATGTATTTTAATATCCATTTCTCCAATAGACTCACTAGAGTTGTTTTGCAGAATTGATTAAACAGAATTTATTCTTTAGCTAATGGTCTCCATGTCAATAGCTATGGGTCAGAAGATGCCAGAGGTTGCTTCAACCTTAGAACCTCTCCTCATATGTTGCTGGACATTAATTAGGATCACTTTCCTCTGGGCAATGAAAACTTAGCTTTTTTTTTTTTTTCTGTGTTGCACTCTTATCAGCTATTTCCAGGATAGAGAAACCAGTGTACCATTAGGTTGCATTATATCAGTCCATCATACCGTCATTGCAATGAGGTTCCTGTCACTTGGCTTCAGTTGGGCAATATTTTTGTTTTGAGGCCTACCTCACACAGTCACTGCTCACCACAAATTCCTTTACCTGCTGAGGAATGAATTCTATTAAAATAAGCTAAGCTTTACAATTTTATCTGCTGGCCTCTCATAGTCAGTGCTAAGTCCAAATTTGGTGGTAATTCTTCCTTCCTAGCCTCCTACTGTCTTGATGGGACTTGATAGTATCCCCCGTCTTATAGGTCCCCTCTGCAGGATAATTTTAGTTGTCTAAAATTCCTATAGGTGCAGTTCCCCAAAGTTCTAGTGCTATCAGTCTCTGAGAAGAGATGGAGAATGACAAAAGTGTGATGTTAGAAGATAACTTTCAGGGCAGAGTAAGATGGCAAAGTGAGTGGATGCTTCCATCTACTACCCCAGCAACTAAAAGAACGAACAATGAATAAAAACAAGCACAGACTGAGATCTCAGAACTCCAGACAGCAGTTGGGGAATTGGAGAATCAGGGTGAGTCCAGAAGCAAGAGAGAGGGGGAATGGGTTCAGCACAGAAACTGAAAGGTCTTACACACTAGCACTGGGAGTGCAAGCCCATCACAGCCATTTTAGGACAAGACTGAGTAATATCCCAAGCAGGGAATGCAGAAAGGGTGCTTATCTGAGGAAGCTCTAGCCAGATTTTTTTAAGGCAGTAAGAATTGGCTGTGGAAGTGTGTGGGAAGCAAAAATGGGAGGGGGTAAAGGAAGACCTTAATGCTGTGTGAGAGTACTCTTGAACTTCACTAATGGGCCATAGGAACAGGAAGAGCTGCAAGGCAATAGGGTGAGAGGAATGGTCCAAACTGACAGGCAAGCAGGAGGCAGTCCCCAGTGGGAAACCATGGGTAGTGGGTGTGTGAGTGCAGGGCTGCTGGTAAGGAAAAGGCTAAAACAAAACAACAACAAAAAAAGCAAATCCTTGCTGTCACAGCAGCAAAGTCGATCCCCCCAGGCACAACAGTGGAGGTGTCTAGCAAAACACCCCCTTTCACACATTGAATTGAATTCCAAAACCAAGCATTCAGATCTCTTGAATTTTCCCACAATAAACAGAATAAAAAATTTAAAGAAAATGTAACAAAATAGCTCGAGTTCAATAAAAACTAGTAAAAAAACACAAAAGCACAAGAGAAGAAGGAACACTCAAAAGTAAAACATGAAGACTAGGAAATCTTTCCTAATGAGGCCAGAATAATGCAAAGAATTGATAATTATCAGACTATGGTGCTAAATAAGTTTAAAGAAAGCAAAAATCACACAGGAAACTAATGGAGTTCAGGAAGCAAATGGAGGAACAAAATGAGAGGTAAACAAGGAATTTGAAAACACACACGCCAAAAAAAAAAACAAAAAACTACTCAACTGAAGAAAAAAACATCTGAATTAGAAAAGGCAAGAGAAACACTCAACAATGGAGTCAGTCAAGCAGAGGATAGAATACCTGAATTAGAAGACAGAACATCTGAACTTATCAAGTCTCAAGAGAAAAGAACAAAGAAAAGCAAACAAACCCAAAAAGACATGTGGGATTCCATTAAAAAATCTAACACTAGAATTTATTGGAATCCCAGAGCACCATAATAATAGTAAAGACATAGAAACAATTTTCCAAGAGGTAATTATAGAGACTTTCCCAGACCTGAACTATGAGTTGGAATCTACTCGACGGCACTCGGTTTGGTTTTTTTTTGGGGGGGTTTCTTTGTAGGCATATGGATATTGTCCTGTCATCGACGGTGTTGTACTTCAGGATAAATCTTGAAAATTCTTTTTGATAATGAGTTGTCATGCCATTCCTCTCCAAATTTTCATTCCCAGCATAGTAGACCATATGATTGTCTGATTCAAAATGGCCAATACCAGTCCATTTCAGCTAAATGATGCCTAAGATAGTGATCTTTATATGTTCCATTTCATTTTTGATGACTTCCAATTTTCCTAGATTCACACTTTGTACATCTTAAGTTCCAATTATTAAAACAAGTCTCCAGGAATTGATGGAATACAAATTGAGGAGTTTCAACAAATGTATGCAGTGCTGGAGGTGCTCACTTATCTATGTCCACAAATATGGAAGACAGCTACCTGGCCAACTGACTGGAGTGATCCATATTTGTGTCTATTCCAAAGAAAGCTGATCCAATAGAATGGGGAAATTATTGAATAAATTAATTAATATCACAAGCAGGTAAAATTTTGCCGAAGATAATTCAGAATCGATTGCAGGAGTGTGTCTACATGGAATTACCAGAAATTCAAGCCAAATTCAGAAGAGGTTGTGGAGCAAGAGATATCATTGCTGATGTCAGATGGATTTTGGCTGAAAGCAGAGAATACCAGGAAGACACTTACCTGTGTTTTATTGGCCATGCAAAGACATTCAACTCTGTAGATCGTAACAAATTATAAATAACATTGCAAAGAATGGGAATTCCACAACACTTAAGTGTGCTCATGAGGAACCTGTACATAGACCAAGAGGTAGCTGTTCGAGCAGACTAAGGGGATACTGCTTGGGTTCAAGTCAGGAAAGGTATGAGTCAAGCCTGTATCCTTTCATCATACTTATTCAATCTGTCTCCTGAGCAAATAATCCAAGAAGCTGGACTATATGAAGAAGAGCATGACATCAGGATTGATGAAAGACTCACTAACAACCTGTGATATGCACATGACACAACCTTCCTTGCTGAAAGTGAAGAGGACTTGAACCACTTAGTGATGAAGATCTCAGATGTCAGCCTTCAGTAGGGATTACACCTCAACATAAAGAAAACAAAAATTCTCACACCTGGACCAATAAGTAACATCATGATAAATGGAGAAAATATTGAAGTTGTCAAGATTTCATTTTACCTGGATTCATAATCAACACCCATAGACATAAAGAAAAAAAAAAAGCAATCAAGAAATCAAGCAATGTGTTGAATTGGGCAAATCTGCTGCAAAAGACTTCTTTAGTGTTAAAAAGCAAAAACGTCACTTTGTGGACTAAGGTGTGCCTGACTCAAGCCTTAGTATTTTCAGTTGCCTCATATGCATGCGAAAACTGGACAATGAATAAGGAAGACCAAAGAAGAACTGATTGTTTTTGAATTATGTTGTTGGTGAAGAATATTAAATATAGTATGGACTGCCAGAAGAACTAACAAATCTGTCTTGAATGACGTACTTCCAGAATACTCCTTAGAAGTGAGGGCTGCAAAACCTTGTCTCAAGTACTTTGGATACGTTATCATGAGGAATAAGTCCCTGTTCAAGGACATAATGTTTGGTAAAGTAGAGGGTCAGCAAAAGAGAGGAAGTCCCTCAATGAGATGGAACGACAGTGGGTACAACGATGGGCTTAATCATAGCAACTATTGAGAGGATGGTGCAGTATCAGACAGTGTTTCATACTGTTGTACATACGGTTGCTATTAGTTCAAACCAACTTGGCAGCACCTAATAACAACAACAAACTGGAAATTACTACTCTTTGCAGATGACATGATCCTATATATAAATCCATTGCCATTGAGTTGATTCTGAATCATATCAATCCTATAGGACAGAGTAGAACTGGCCCATAGGGTTTCCATGGAACAGCTGGTGGATTTGAACTGTCAACCTTTTGGTTAACAGCTGAGCTTTTAAACATTGAGGCACCAGAGCTCTGATCCTAGGATTCTCTGTCTCTGTATAGAAGACCCTAAATATTCTACCAGAAAACTGCTGGAACTAATAGGAGATTTGGCAACATTTCAGAATACAAAATCAACACATAAAAATCAGTTGTGTTCCTCTACACTAGCAAGGACTACCCTCAAAAAGAAATCAAGAAAACAATACCACTTACTATAACCCCCAAATCAATAAAATCTCTAGGGATTAACCTAACTAGGAATGTAAAAAGCTTATACAATGAGAGTTATAAAACGCTGCTACAAGAGACTAAAAGAGACCTACAAAAATGGAAAGACATCTCATGCTCATGGATAAAAATCAAACCAAACCCATTGCCATTGAGTCGATTCTGACTCATGTTGACTCTATAAGACAGAGTAAAACTGCCAATAGTATTTCTGACAAACAGCTGATGGATTTGAACTGCTGACTTTTTGATTAGCAGCGGAGCTTTTAACCACTACACTACCAGGGCTCAGTCGTCATGAATAGGAAGGCTTAATAGAATGAAAATGTCCATACTACTCAAAGCAAGCTACAGATTCGATGCAGTTCTGATACAAACACTAACAACATTATTTACTGAAATGGAAAAACTATTGACCAACTTCATATGGAAATGAAAGAAATGCCAAATAACCAAAGCAATATTGAAGAAAAAGAACAAAGTAGGAAACCTCACATTCCCTGATATTAAAACATACTCTATAGCCACTGTAATCAAAGCAGCCTGATACTGGTTCAATGACAGACACATAGACCGGTAGAATAGAATTAAGAACTCAGGACTAAATGCAAACATCTATTAAAAAAAAAAAAAAAAACCCTTTGCTGTCGAGTTGATTCTGACTTATAGCGACCCTATAGGACAGAGTGGAACTGCCCCATAGAGTTTCCAAGGAGCATCAGGTAGATTTGAACTGCTGACCTTTTGGTTAGCAGCCAAACTCTTAACCACTATGCCACCAGGTTTTCCCAAAGATCTATAGACAACTGATTTTTGGCAAGAGGTCAAAGTTCATCCAGTGGGGCAGAAACAGTCTCTTTAATAAATTGTGCTGGTAAAACTGGATGTTCACCTGCAGAAAACTGAAACAGGACCCATACCTCACACCATACACAAAGAGTAACTCAAAATGGATCAAAGACCTAAATGTCAAACCTAAAACTAGAAAATTCCTGGAAGAAAACAGGGAGAAAACTATGGAATCTAATCTCTTATAAGAAATAGGACAACAAGCATTATGACGAATGCACGAATAGAAGACAAAATAGATAAGTGTGACCTCATAAAATCATAAACTTCTGCTCATCAAAAGACATTAGCAAAAGAATAAAAAGAAAACCTACAGACCGGGAAAAAATTTTCAAATCAGACATATCAGGTAAGGGTCTAATCTCCAAAATTTATAGAAAGCTTTAGCAACTCAATAATAAAAAGACAAATGACCGAATTATAAAATGGGCAAAAGACATACACAGAACCTTCACTGAAGAAGACAACCAAGTAGCCAACAAACACATGAAAAGATGCTCATGATCATTAGCCATTAAAAAAAAAAAAAAAACGTTGCCATTGGGTTGATTCCGACTCATTGCAACCTAATAGCCATTAAATAGAGAGATGCAAATCAAAACTACAATGAGATACCGTCTCACTCTGCTAAAATGACATTGATTTAAAAATAAACAAACAACAAATGTCAGCAAGGATGTTGGGAGATTAGAACCCTTATTCATTTCTGGTGCACCTGTAAAATGATACCACCACTATGGAAAATTTTTCGGTGCTTCCTCAAAAAACTAGAAATAGAGCTACATTATTATCCAGCAACCCAATTTCTAGAAATATGCCCTAGAAATGTGAAACTACTGACAGGTCCAGATATATGCATTGCTATGTTCATTGCAACTTTATTCACAATAGCAGAACAATGGAAACAACCAAAGTGCTCATCAATGAATGAATGGATAAGCAAATTGTGGTACATACACACAATGGAATATTATGCAACCATAAAGAACAACGATGAGTCTCCAAAACATATTATAACATGGAAGGCATACACTAAGTGAAATAAGTCAAGCATATAAGGACAAATATTGTATCATCCCTCTTTGATAAGAAGATGAGAACAGATAAATATAGAGAGGACAATATTCATTGGTGGTTACCAAGGAAAAGAGAGGAGGAGAGGTAAGTATGCTTTAGAATTTAAAGTCTTGTTTCTTTTGGTGATGGGAACTGTGCTCTGAATGAGAAAGGACTGAGCACAGTACAACCATATTAAAGACGAGTGTTTGAGCACAAATTGAAGGGTATAAAGACAAACAGAGTGCTGACAAATTGTGATAAATTAACTAATGTCAATTAATAATTTATGTGAAAATTTGTAAAAAAAAAATTCTTTAGGGGAAATACAATTTAGCAACAACAGTACAGTAATAACTAAAAAAGTATGTTTTGGTTACATAGATATATAAGTGTGCATAAATATATACGGAAAGGCATATATGAATAATTATAGGCATATGTATAACATGGTCATGTGTGCTGCAAATATTTTCAACTATAAAATAAAGCACACAGAAGCACAGTTATGAATACTTCCTAGACATACCAAACACCTCATGGGATTAGTCTACTGGGTTTGAGGGCTCAGGGCCATAGTCTTATGGGGCAACCCAATCAACTGGCATAATATAGTGCATAAAGACAATGTTCTACATCCTAGTTTGGTGAGTGGTGTCTGGGGTCTTAAAAGCTTGCAAGATGCCATCTAAGATACAACTATTGGTCTCTACTCATCTGGAGCTAAAGAGAAAGAAGGAAACCAAAAACTCAAAGAAGGAACTACCCTACAGAACCAACAGTCTACATGAACAAGGACATCACCTATCTTGAGACCAGAAGAACTTGATGGTGCCCAGCTACCACTACTGACTGTTCCAACCAGGGGCTCAATAGATGGTCCCAGATAGGTTGGGAGAACAATGTAGAACAAAATTCAAACTCCTAAAAAGAGGCCAGACGTGCTGGACCAGTAGAGACTAGATGAATCCAGGAGTCTATCACCCTGAGATTCTGTTTTAATTTGGAACTCAAACCACTCCCCTTTGGGAGTCATCTTTCAACCAAATGACAGATTGGCCCATAAAATAAATAATATCACCCATGAGTACTGTACTTCTCAAAACAGTGGTGTAGATGAAACCAAACGTTTAACATTTACCCTAGACAGAAAATAAGAAGGAAAGCTGATTATTGTGAAGAATGTAACCAATGTTACTGAATTCTATGTGGAGAAATTGTTAAATGAGAACTGAATGTACTGTGTAAAAATTTCACCCAAAACACAATAAAATATTTTTAAAAAGATAGTGTTCAACAAAGAGTAAAATCCTGACTCTTTTATAAGTACAGAAAATGAACAAAAGTAGATTTTATTTAA
The DNA here is from genome assembly GCF_030014295.1 of Loxodonta africana. Classification (NCBI taxonomy): domain Eukaryota; kingdom Metazoa; phylum Chordata; class Mammalia; order Proboscidea; family Elephantidae; genus Loxodonta; species Loxodonta africana. The sequence continues at coordinate 31,168,792 of NC_087356.1, forward strand.
CTGAAAACAGAGAATCAGACAGATGTTAGAAGTGGTTCAAAAGAGAATCTAAATAACAGGCAATTTTATAGATCGGGAATATTGAAATGAATGTGCTGGTAGAGGCAAGCTTGGGTTTGCCATTGGGGATGTAAGGATGAACAAAAGTAGGGAAACAGGCAATGGAAAAGATTTGGAATCAAAAAAGGATGCCTGTCTAAGCCATATCAATTGAACCTCTACCAGACAGAACAGAATTTTCTTATATACAGATAAAATTTATTTTACATCGTATCATTTGTCTATAATCTACAGAGTTGTAAAGTAGATTTCAACTATTTGCTGTAAGATCAGAAGCAGGTATTCTAGAGAAGAGGTCTCTGGAGTCTAGACAATTCCTAGTTTTCCACTGAAGCACTTATTTTTCCCTACAGTGGCAATATCCAGCAAGGTCCAGCTTTAGAAGTCTTTCTGGTATCTCCGGCATATCAGTTTATAACATTATAAAGAAAATTCTCTATGGGAAGGGAGAGAAAGAACCATGATGGCTGAGGGAATGGAAAGATAAGGGAGGCAGAGAGAGAAAACCAGGAGGGACTGGTTGCACTTAACAGGCACTGGTGCTAGACTCTCAAGGACCAGACCAAACCATAGTTGTACATAGCCCAGCCAAGTTGCACAGGTGAACAAAGCTCCTCCCTACACCATGAGGCTCTGTAAACTTACCCATTTATTCTTCTCTCTTGGGAAGGAGAAAGAAATTCTCTTAAAGAAAGAAATAGCCCTGTAAGAAGATTAAATTTTGATTTTGATAGCTAGAGTAGGAGGATGTGGTAGAGTAGAAGAGGCCAAATTTCTTTAAATTACCAGATTTAAGTTATTTCCTCCATCATCATCAGGAATGGGATCCCAAGAGCAAGATGAGATCAGTTAGAAAAAATAAGATAGCATGTTATTTAAAATATATATTGCAGACAAGGTGTCTACATTTTGATCCACTTGTTGTACACCACAAAGACGTGTAAGTACTTCTTTCTCATCTTCCACACTTTTTTTCCACACCAGCAAACACTTGGGAGTCATAGACAATGGGTATTTTTTCTCTCCAGGAGGTTGAGTTGGTTTGGTGGCGATTTTATTGGGGTCGTACTGGTTAGATACTAAAAGATTCTGCAATGATATGTACATATACATTTAAGACAGTGGCTGCAACAATGGCCCAAGCATTACAACGATTGTGAAGATGGCGCAGGACCGGGCAGTGTTTCGTTCTGTTGTACGCAGGACTGCCGTGAGTCAGAGCCAACTCGATGGCACCTAACAATGTTATTATTATTGATATTTTTTATGTTTCTTTTTTTATAACGACATCGTCTTGAAAACACTTATTGGTCTCAGTAATTGTCCAATGACTCCCTGATATTCAAGGTAGACAGATTTGCAAACAAGGATACTTTAATCTTCTTGCCAGTATATGTGCATATTATTTTTCATCTTTAAATCAAGAACAACCTTGCATAATACTGCATTTAAGCCAACTTCTTTGTGTCTCTTTGACTTTAATGGGAAAAATCATGAGTTTCACATTTAAGTATAATGTTAGTTGTTTTATTGATGAAGATATTATTTAGCAATTCACAAACCTATTCCTTTGACTTATTATTATCTAAAGCTGAAAAAATCAAGAGGGAATGTTGAAGTTTTCTTTTTGGCTTATTAAAGTAATGAATTATATTGATAGTATTAATAATATTGAACCATTCACACTTCTGTAACAAAACCCCTTTGGCCACAGAGTGTTGTTCTTTAATAGAATGCTGCATTTTATCTGCTATTTTTATTTTTGATTTCTTTGTCATAGTTTATGTTTTATTGCCTTGAGGTTAGCAAATATGAACTGTAAAATTGGTACACTTTGGACTGTATTGAAGTTTTTTTTATGGCTAAGCATAGGAACTATTTTTGTAAATATTCCATTGACATTTGAATAGAAAGTAAAAGTGACGTTTAGAGGGTATATAATTTGATGTAGACATAGCTATTGGATTTAGTTCATCACTCCTGCTATTCCAGGCATCTAATTCTTTTTGTCGTTCTTAATTTGCCAAAGGCTGAGAACTATATGTCAATGTCTCCTTGTATGATGATGGCTTTGTCAATTTTGTCTGCTGCTTACTCACACATTTACGAAATTCTATTGAACCTCTAGAGTTTTCCATCCAATTTCGCACTTATATCTACCTATCTGATATTCTTTGCTTAACTGTATCAAGGACATTACCGTGTACACCTTAGGTGTTGGAAACATACTCATTGACTGATTTTATCATATTCCCCCTGAAATGTTCTGGACAGGAACCAGTTGAACTGATTTTAAGTTTAGAATTTCAGGCATTACAAGACTAGCTAATTTATGCTTCACTCTACTATTACTGATAACTTAGCTATTGCAATGACATCTTTTGTTGTCACTTAAACAAACCTTTCTTACTGATTAATTAGTATACTTCAAAGAGGAAGTAAAAAACAAAAAATAAAAACAAAACAAAAAACTGGTGGCTCCTAATAAATTATTTTTATATTTGTGGTTGAATTCTGCTGCAGCAGGAATTGCTTGAGCTCTTCTGAAAGGAGAAGCAAAGCAATAGCGCCGAGATAATTTAACATCAGCTTTATTCATTTAGCTAACATTTGCCCTTCCTTCAGCATCTCTATTCTTTCCTAGAAATTGCATTTTGCAAAACCTGGTGAGAATGATAAGTTTATGAGGGGAGCGATAGTTAAAAATAACTCCCTGTTAACTGCTAATAAGTATTAGTGTGGCAGATAACCACTGCTGTAGTGACCTAATTCAAATAGAATCAAAGCCAGCAGGCCAAGAGCTAGAAGGCTTTAGAATCTTTTCCCACTTCCTCTTCCTTGTGTCTTAATCAGGAATTAGTATAAAGAGTTACCCTTTCTCTGTGGCTGAATAGCTTTGTGTGCATTATGACTTTCCTGGTTTCATTAGTCAAAAGGCTTTTCTTTGATAATGGCTCTACACTTGTCCGTATCACCAGGAGAAAGTCTTCATGCAGTAAAGTTTTGCTCATGGCTGGTTCCAACTACTGAGATAGATAGGAGGGCAGAGAATGCTTGTTTATTTGTTATATAAAAATCTATGTACTTCAGGATTTTTTACATTACTGGGCAGTGGGAGTAAAAGAAAAGAACTCTTATCCTTATGTGGTTGAAGAAATTGTAAGTTGACCTGATTGGTGGTGTTGTCAACCATGAAATATATTTTTATGACCCTCAAAAGTCTTGAGATAAAAGGGGCCACGATAGGAGGAGATTGGAGAATATATTGTAGTGTTGAGTAGAGTTTATTATAGCAATTGCCTTAAATCGGGGGTGAGTACTCTTTCCAGATGAGGCTATATTTTTATTATTTCATTGAATCTAGATAGAAGTTTTAGGATCTCAAGAGAATTGGAAGTGGTCCAAGGTTCTCACCTGCCCTTTTGATTCTCTAATCAATGCAATACCCAAACCATTGGCGATCACTACAGACGCTACCGGAAGTCTATTTTACTGTCACTACTTTTCAGACCTGGCTTGACTCTGTTAAAAAGTCCTGTGTTCTATCTGATGTTTCTCCCTGGGTAACTGGGGGTGAAGGAGGATAAGGGTACATGATCTGCAGGCTCTGGGAGGTAGAGTCTGAAAGGGCAGAGACAGCAGAGTGACGATGAAATAACTCTTGCCATTCTTCCAGGGCTTAGTCTCATTATACAAGGGGGGTGAGGGTGGGTTGGGGTATAAGGTTCTTGCCCAGCATTCTGAACTAAATCTTAAACAGGAAAACAAGTTTCTCCCTCCATAGATGAGGAAGATATAAATTTCACAGAAGCAGACAGCAGGATCCCTAAATTAAAGTATGGAATTGGCACGTGCTATTTATTCTTCTTGCACAAACAGGTAGATATAATTAGAGGATAAGTTATAGCTACCTATGGTATACCACACTCAGGAACAAAGATCACAAATGTAATTGTTCTTGTTGTTAGTTACTGTGAAGTCACCTCCAACTCATGGCAAACATACACATGAAAAAAATTAAATGTTACCTGCTCCTGCACCATCTTTGTGATTATTGGTATGCCTGTGTCCATTGTTGGGGCTATAGTATCAAATCATCTCGTAGAGGGTTTCCCTAATTTTCACTGACCCTCTACTTTACCAATCATGATGTCTTTTTCTAGTTATTGGTCTTTCCTGATGGTGTGTCCAAAGTAAGTGAATCAAAGTCATAGCGATAAAACCAAAAAAAAAAAAAAAACAGTTGATTCTGACTTATAGCGACCCTTCAGGACAGAGTAGAACTGCCCCATAGGTTTTACAAGGAGGGGCTGGTGGATTCGAACGGCGATCTTTTGGTTAGCAGTGCAACCCTTAACTAGTGCACCACAAGGGCTCCTTATTATCCATAAAGGGGGAAAGCCAACGTGTCAGGTACCAGATTAAATTTCATGCCTTGTGGGAGAATGTTCCTGAAGATTCCGTCAAACAAATCTCATGTGGAAATTCCATATGAAAGTTGGCTTTTTTGAGCGAGGACTTGAGGCAAATAATACTTTGCTCCCATAATACTAGGAGAAATTAAGAGATTAGTAAAGTCTACATTCTGTAAATTAGACAGCTTCTAACTTTTGTATATTATCCTGAGAGCCTAAAGGATCAAGTTTAGAGGGAAAAGATAGGGCTGGTTAAATAAATGCTGAGAAAAACAAACATTTTGAAATCTATTGATTTGATTTTCATAGTTCATGTGTAGCAACAGAATAAAAAAGTATAAAAAGATGAGCGAAAGATATCATAAAAGGAAAAATATGACAGGGAATCCAAGCACAAAAATTTTGGAGGAACGAAAGTCAGAAATAAAATTTCATTATCAGTTGATTGCCTAAGGCTAATAGTGCTTCATATTAGTATTTTGCATGTTTTTTATTTAAAGTTTAAAAAATTTATTATTCAAAATTTTGATACTACAAAAAAAGTATGAAGGAAAAGATTAACCATACTCATAATCCCCCAAGCAAGAGGCAATTGCAGTGAATATTTGATGTGTTTTCTTCCAGTATTTTTTTTTATGTAAACATATGTAATTCTAAATTAAGATAATTTTTCTCTCCCATAAAATCTGTATAAAAACAAGCAAAAAACCCAAACTTGTTGCCGTCGAGTGGATTCCGACTCATAGCGTCCCTATGGGACAGAGTAGAACCACCCCATAGGGTTTCCAAGGAGCAGCTGGTGGATTTGAATTGCTGACCTTTAGGTTAGCAACCTTAGCTCTTAACCACTGCACCACTAGGTTTCCAAAATCTGCACAGCATAAGCATTTTCCTCTGTTATTATAAACTCTTTGTAAACATCATTTTACATTTCTAATGTTAATATGAGGTCCTTTAAACAAATAAAAGTGCCCTAAAAGCATCATAACCCAATTTAGAGTAAGGAGCCAGTTGTTGTAGCTAGTTGCTATCAAGTCAATTCTGACTCCTGGTGACCCCATATACGCCGAGTAGATGGCTGTGACCTTTGGGAAGTAGATCACCAGGACAGTCTCCTAAGGTGACTCTGGGTGGGTTCTACCCACCAATCTTTCTGGCTAGTAGTCAAACACTTAACCATTCGTGTCACCCAATGTGAAGCATTATGGTTTTACTACTGTTGATCAGCCCCCAGACTCATAGTGACCCCTTGTACAATGGAACAAAATACTGCATGGATCTGCACCTATGACTTTTGTGATTCATAGGGTTTTCATTGACTGATTTTCGGAAGTAGATTGCCAAGCCTTTTATCCTCGTCCGTTTAGTCTGGAATCTTCATTGATAGATGGGTGATGTCTGCACATGAGGTGCGTTGGCTGAGAATCAAACTCAGGTCTCCTACATGGAAGGTAAGAATTCTACCCCTAAACCACCACTGCCCTCATAAATGCAGAGCAGATATCCAATAAATGTGAGTCCCGGCCACCTTCACTTCTATATCTCTCAGCGGAGTACCAAGCATGAAAAAGACAGTCAATAAATACTTGTTAGATTTAAAGTAGATCCAGGTAGCAGAAAATGTCTGGCTTTTTGGAATAGTGTAAGATTGATGCACACCTTAAAAAAAATGACAAATGGCCTAGCTCAGCTATTAAATACAGTGTAATTCACTTAAAACAGTCATGTCTGGTATTTATGCCTTTGTGTTAGGTTAAACGTTATCAGAACAGGATTTTATGTGTTAGGAAACATGATTTGACTGGTAGTATTTCTAAGCTGTGCTACAAGGGGTTATTTCTCTGGGAAAACAAACTCATCTTTAAAACCCAGTTAGTGTCGCCAATAGGTAGTGCAGACCTCCTCCATTTTATTCAGTCCATGCATTGTTGGTTGCAAAGTCCAATGAGATGATGCTTTCCAAAACAGTCTCCTTTGCTGCTAGAGTGCACATTCCTGGAGAAGAAAGCCTCTGCTAGTGGATTCACCCAGGGAACTCGTTAACAATGCAAATTCTAGGGTCCCATTCCCAAAGGTTCTAATTTCTTCACTCTTGGGTGAGGACCAGCACACTGTACTTGTAATCAGCATCCCAGGGAAATGAGATGCGAGTTATCAGCAACATATGTTTATTTGGGCTGTGTTGTGGATGTTGATTATTGCATATGTGCATGTTGAATAAGAATATCTGATTGTGGAAAGTTATCAAGAGTTGACGGAGAAGAGAATTTCCTGAGGAAAGTTCATCGAATCAATCACCCTCTCTCTCTTTTACTTGTGGCTTGGTCTACAGTTTGCCTTTTTCATATATATTTACAGTCATCCCTCGGTATCCACGGGGGATTGGTTCCAGGGTCCCCACGGGTACCAAAATCTGAGGACGCACAAGTCCTTTATATAAAATGGTGTAGTATTTGCACTTAACCTAAGCACATCCTCCTGTATACTTTAAATCATCTCCAGATGATTTGTAATACCTAATACAATGTAAATGCTATGTAAATAGTTGTTAATGCTTACACTTAACTTTTCCTGTTTTCTCAGTCTCTGCAACACTTCATCGCTGACGAGAGAGACCCGTTTCACAGTTGTAGGGGCAGTTCTACTCTGTCCTATAGGGTCACTAACTTAACAGCAATGGGCCGAGCACTAATACTTCCATGAATTTCAGCTTTTTTCTGCTTTACTGTGTGAATCCTCAGTTTGTTCTTACCGTCTGTGTAAGTCATCTAGTGCTGCTACAACAGAAATACCACAAGTGGATGGCTTTAACAGACAGAAATTTATTCTTTCACAGTCTAGGAGGCAAGAAGTCTGAATTCAGGGCTCCAGCTCTGGTGGAAGCCTTTCTCTCTCTATGGGTTCTGGGAGAAGGTCTGGGTCTTCTTTTCTAGTGGTATGAGGTCCCTTTCCTCTCTGCTCCCTTCTCTCTTTTATATCTCAGAAGAGATTGGCTCAAGGTACAACTTAATCTTGTAGATTGAGTGCTGTCTCATTAACATAACTGCTTCTAATCCTGCCTCATTAACATCATAAAAGTTAGGATTTACAGCACAAAGTGTGCTCACATCAGATTACAAAATGGTGGACAACCACACAAAACAAGAAATCATGACCTAGCTGAGTTGAGTCGTCAAGGTGGGGGGATACAATTGAATCCATGACACTGACCTGATGGCAAGCAACATGACACTTTTAAAAATCTAAAGATTTTTATTTTCTTGTCAAGAGATAGCACTTTATACTCTCTCTTAGCCTTTGAGGGGTTGCTTTGACCACTTCATTGCTTGGTAGGAGCCATTTTTTTCACAGAAACAAAGGGTGTACACCAGTCGAGAACAAACGAGACTTGACACGAACAATGCTCAAGCACCAAGTGCTGGAGAGGCTGAGGATCTGTGAGGTGGCAGTAGGCTAGAGAGGGAGATGCCTATACATCACAGTATTTCATATGAGTGCATTCAGCATAGTGTTTGGCATGTGGCAAGTTCAACTTTTGCTTTTTGGAACTCTGTTTTTAGTATCTTCAATACATTTTTGTTGTTGTTAGGTGCCATTGAGTTGATTCTGACTCATAGTGACCCTATGCACAACAGAACGAGACACTGCCCAATCCTGCACCATCCTCACAATCATTACTATGCTTGTGCCACAGCCAAAGTGTCAATCATCTCTTTGAGGGTCTTCCTCTTTTTCGCTGACCCTCTACTTTAAGCATAATGTCCTTCTCCAGGGACTGATCCTTCCTGATAACATGTCCAAAGTATGTGAGACAAAGTCTCACCATCTTTGCTTCTAAGGAGCATTTTGGTTGTACTTCTTCCAGGACAGATTGATTCATTCTTTTGGCAGCTCATGGTATATTCAATATTCTTCACCAACACTGCAGTTCAAAGCCATCAGTTCTTCTTTGGTCTTCCTTATTTATTGTCCAGCTTTCACATGCACATGAAGCGATTGGAAACACCATGGCTTAGGTCAGGCACACTTTAGTCCTCAAGGCGACATCTTTGCTTTCCAGGAGTTTAAAGAGGTCTTTTGTAGCAGATTTGTCCAACGCAATGCGTCTTTTGATTTCTTGACTGCTACTTCCATGGATGTTGACTGTGGATCCAAGTAAAGTGAAATCCTGGACAATCTCAACTTTTTCTCCATTCAACATGACGTTGCTTATTGGTTCGGTTGTGAGGATTTTTGTTTTCTTTATCTTGAGGTGTAATCCGTACTGTGGTCTTTGATCTTCATCAGTAGGTGCTCCAAGTCCTCTTCACTTTCAGCAAGCAAGGCTGTGTCATCTGCATAACGCAGGTTGTTAATGAATTTTCCTCCAATCTTGATGCCCCATTCTTCTTCATATAGTCCAGCTTCTTGGATTATTTGCTCAGCATACAGATTGAATAGGTATGGTAAAAGGATACAATACATGGTTGGTTGAATTTGTGGATGCAGAACCTCCATGAGTGTCAGAAAAGAGCTATACTCAATAAGGTTTTAAATAGATGATTTTTCTAAAGTAGACTGCCAAGCCTTTCTACCAAGGTACCTCTGGGTAGACTCAAACCTCCAACCTTTCAATTAACAACTGAACACAAGGTTAACCATTTGTAACATCCAGGAATGTTCTCTCTCTCTTTTCTCTCTCTATATGTATACATATATGCACACACATAAACATATATAAACTTATATGCATATATATGTATATATATATAAACTTCAGTTTCTGCCTCATGTTTAGAAAGTTCTGTAAAATGACTCTAATTATCTATCTACTTGTATGCATTTCCCTGTTAAATGAAATAATCTGAGGAGCAATGACTTTCAGAGTTGCTCTGAGACATCCTGTCAGGGCATGTCACAGTGAGAAAAGGTGAGGGAGAGAGCATGGGAGTCCTTGAACCATCCCATTCCTTCCACTTTAGACCAAACAGTGCCACATAACAGCTTTTTTCAGTAAGCTCTTGTTTGAATCACAGGTTCCATAATCCTACAAATGTTTGGAAACCACAGATCTAGATGTTTCTCATGAATTTTCATGGTTTCTTTTTTTATTGAAAAAGTAATGTAGGAACATATTTCCACTGTAAGATAATTCAAGCAATGTATTTAGACAATGGATTAAAGAAAGCTTCCATTTTCTTAGGGTGATAATATAAAATATCATCTAACCAGGAGACCTTTAGAGTGAAAAGTAGAGATGTGTTGTTGTTGTGTGCCATCAAGTCAGTTCTGACTCATAGAGGCCCCGTAGGACAGAGTACAACTGCCCCATAGTGTTTCCAAGGCTGTAAATCTTTTTATTCATAAAAAAAAAAAACTATTATATATATTTTTATCATACTTCAGATGAAGAGTTACAGAACAAACTAGCTTCTCATTAAACAGTTAGTACACATATTGTTTTATGACATTGGCTAACAACTCCACATGTCAACATTCTCCCTTCTTGACCTTGGGTTCCCTACTACCAGCTTTCCTGTCCCCTCCTGCCTTCTAGCCCTTGCCCCTGGGCTGATATACCCCATTAGTCTCATTTTGTTTTATGGGCCTGGAGTGACTTCATTACTGAGCTAAAGGGTGTCCAGGGGCCATAGTCTCTGGGTTTCTCCAGTCTCTGTCAGGCCAGTAAGTCTGTTTTTTTTTTTTTTTTGAGTCACAGTTTTTTTCTACATTTTTCTCCACCAAGGCTATAAATCTTTATGGAAGCAGATGGCCACATCTTCCTCCTGAGGAGCGGCTGCTGGGTTCACTGAACTTCTGGTTAGCAGCTAAGCACTTAACCACTGTGCCACCAGGGCTCCAATGAAAAGTAGACACAGTATGTACTATTTCCAAGGGGAAGCTCTAAGAGTCAGAATATGATCCAACACATTTCCTTCTACTGCCTTGGTAATTGTTGGGGCATTTTTCAAGATTGAGGTATCTGTATGGCTCACTTCCTTACCTCCTTCAACCCTTGCTCAAATATTGATTTCTCAATGAAGGCAAACTTGACCATGGCATTTAAAATAAAAGGCTCCTCCTCCATGCAGTCCACAAGTGCTTTTAGTAATTACGCTGGCATAAATTAAGACTCTCCCAGACAAACCAAGACATACTGTGATCTTACAGTTAAAACTCCTTCCTTATCCCTCTTCGTGTTCTTTCCCAGATGTCACCAATTAACACCTTGCTATGTTTTCTTTCATAGTGAGGACGTGATATAGTTTATTTGAACACTTTTGTTCACATTTTATGTTTTCCCCATTTTTAATTATTTCAAATAATGTTACAATGGCGTTGTAAGAATCTCACAGGGCACAGATGTGAGTATTTCTTTAGGGAGGATTCCTAAAATGGAATTGCTGGTTATATTTTTTATTTTAATAATTTATTTTCAAGACTTCCTAAAATATGTTACCATTGTAAACAGGCTATTGGATATTTGAACTTTACTTGATGACCTGACATGATGATTATGGATATTGATTTTTGCACTGCAGGCAAACGGGTAAATAGTCAGGCTCTCAGAATCTATTTTGCCCTTACTCCAAATGGCTCCTTTGAGTTATTGTGCTTGTTTATGTTATTAATAAAAACATATAATTAGAAGTTGTGCATGACCTAAGAAATTATTAAATACGATTTCTTTCCTTCACAGATTAAGATGCTGAAGACTGTAAAGCTAAATTCATGGATGCAAGGAAACCCAGCTCTCATCAAGGTCTGCAACTCTAACTAAGGACTCCTTGGGGCCAGGTTTTCTATGTTTTCCTTCTTTGCTAGCTAAGCTTTCAGTTAAGCTTCATGCACCCATCAATATGTCTGCTTGGACTAGCCAGATCATTCTTTTATTTGCTGATTCTTATTGTGTGATAATGCCATGGATAAGAAAATTTTGGTTTCAAATGACAAAAACCCAGACAAAATTGGCCTAAACAAAAAGGAAAATGTTTTGATAAATACAACAGAAATGTCCAATACTGGATTAGATTTAGGGATTCATAGGCTACAGGGGCTCCATATGTGTTCTCAGTCATTCTTCAGATCTCCCTTCTACTCCTCTTGTAATTGTTGGGCTATTTGTTGAAGAGTGAGAACTCAATAGCCAGGTGACCACTATGAAATGAGCCCTCTGCTGATCTCTAATGGACATTTGGCATGAAAGAGAAATAAACTTTTGTTGTGTTAAACAAGGGGTCTGAAAACTATGGAAAAAGTTTACTGACCACTATGTTAAACCACCAAGATTTGGGGTTGTTTGTTGCTAGAACATAACCAAGCCCCGTTCTGACTGATACAAGATTAAAACCAGTATTTTCTCTGGAAGTGGTAAGATATATGTAAAACAGCAACAAAATAACCCAAAATAATTTCTCTTATTACTTCTAGTAGGAAGCAAAACCTTGAAGGTGAAATATTTTTAAACCCCTTGAGTTATGTGACTGGCACTGCCGTGGGCAGAGGCTATGGGGTGTCTCAGAGTTGTGTTTTCAAAGGTAATGTGAAAAGTATCTTACTCTTCTTTCTTGGGCAGTTTGTTGTTTTTGTTGTTAGGTGCCATCAAGTCAATTCTGACTCATAGCAACCTTAACGTATAACAGAACAAAACATCGCCCAGTCCTGTACCAGCCTCACAATTGTTGCTATGTTGAAGTCCATTGTTGCAGCCACTGTCCATCCACCTCATTGAGCGTCTTCCTCTTTTTTGATCACCCTCTACTTTACCAAGCATGATGTCCTTCTCTAAGTATTGGGTCCCTCCTGATAACATGTCCAAAGTCAATGAGACAAAGTCTCGCCATCCTCGCTTCCAAGGAGTATTCTGGCTTTACTTCTTCCAAGACAGATCTATTTGTTCTTCTGGAAGTCCATGGTGTATTCAATGTTCTTCACCAGCACCACAATTCAAAGGCATCAATTCTTCTTCAGTCTTCCTTATTCATTGTTGGGCAATCTAGCATACTTAAGATAAAATCAAGAAAAAAAAAAATCACTAGTAATGGTTTCTTTCTCTCTCTTCACTTTTAATTGACACAAGATTTTAAAGATTATGACTAAAATCACATGCTTCTTTTCTTCACAACTTTTCTAACACCTTTAAGTTGTGATAAATGTAACGAAAACACCAAAAGTGTCAATTACATTGCCTTTTCCAAAAAAGATGTGGCCTTTAAATTAAAATCAGTACAGCCCTGGCATCTCTTACTCACACTTTTGAGTGGTAAAACAAGACTGATAAAGGGAAAAAAGACAGAAATTTAGAAAGATTTTGGCTTAGTGCTTCATGCCACCTACATGAGAATATTCACTCATTTTCTGTTTCACTTCTTTAGAGATTTGAAAGTTCTTCTTTACGGAAAAGATTGGGCTGATTTAGGTTTATTGGTCCACTAATCTAAGATACTCTCATCTGAGGGACAAAGGAGCTGAATTACAGATACAGGTGGTTTGGCTTAGCTCACATATATAGTGATGAGAAAACCAGATGCTAAGTCCATATTTTCTTCCTATTATACCATGATATGCCAATCTATCTTTGATTTAGTGTTTCACATTTCACAACAGAAGAAATATAAATACTTTATATAAGCTGACCATTCAACTTGCCATTCCCTTTTCTCTTGTCCTCTTCTCCTATTACTCTAAAAAAAAAATAAAACTACTTCTTGCTTATTTGCTCTTGTTCCCTTTTGTTCTTGTTCCCACCACAGTGTATTTGCACTGGCTGTTTCTTCTCTCTCTCTTCCTTTTGGATGCCTGATAAGATTGCACTTTCCCATCCTATTTGAAGTTAGGGGAAACCCTGGTGATGTAGTGGTTAAGAGCTACAGCTGTTAATCAAAAGGCCAGCAGTTCGAATCCACCAGTGTTCCTTGAAAACCCCATGGAGCAGTTCTACTCTGTCCTATAGGGTCACTATGTGTTGGAATCAACTCGAAGACAATGGGTTTGTCGAAGTTAGGTGTGGCCACACAACTTTTGGCTACTGAAATGTGAGTAGACTTGATGTGTGCTATTTCCAAAGGGAACCTTTGAGAGTTAGAATATGATACAACACATTTCCTTCTACTGCCTTTGCAATTGTTGGAGTATTTTTCAAGATTGAGGTATCTGCACAGCTCATTCATTCCCTTACCTCCTTCAAATTCTTGCTCTAATGTTGATTTCTCAATGAGGCCTAACTTGACCTTGGCATTTAATATGAAAAGACTTTTCCTCCATGTACTCTGCATGTCTCTTGCCTGTGCTGGTTTTCTCTCATAGCATTTGCCAGTTTCTAACATCCTTATTACAAGTGTTGATGGCAAAAGGTCTGTGATTTGAACCCACCAGGTGCTCCACAGGAAAAAGATGTGGCAGTCTGCTTCTGTAAAGATTACAGCCTTGGAAACCCTATGGGACATTTCTTCTCTGTCCTATAGGGTCATTATTAGTTGGAAACGACTCCACTGAAATGGGTTTGGTTTAACAGTTGATTGTGCTTATTATGTTTATTATTTATCTCTCTCTTTCCCAGAATGTAGCCTCCAGAAGATTAGAGGTTCTAGTCCATTTTGTTCATTGATATATCCCACATCCTTAGAACAGTCCTGGCATGCAAGGATTCACAGTATTTGTTGGGATTTGAATCAGTAGGGATTCAGAAATATTTGTTGAATAAATAAATACACCAGCAGATGATATAAAATAAATACATATGTAATTTAAAGCAAAAGAGCTTATTGAATTCAAAGACTTGTTATTGTTAGGTGCCATTGAGTTGGCTACAATTCATGGAGACCTTACGCATAACAGAACAATACCTTGCCCAGTTCGGCACTATCTTCATGGTCATTGGTATGTTTGAGTCCATTGTTGTGGCTATTGTACCAATCTCTCTTTTAGATTACCCTCAACTTTACCAACCCTGATGTCCTTTTCTGATGATTGGTCTTTTTTTTGATGATGTGTCTGAAGTAAGCAAGCTGAAGTCTCGCTATCTTTGCTTCTAAGGAGCTTTCTGGTTGTTGTCGTTGCTAACTGACATCGACTCTGTCCTGACTCATAGAGGTGCTATGTACAACAGAATGAAACACTGCCTGGTGCTGTACCATCTAACAATTGTTGCCATGGTTCAGCTCATTGTTGCAGCCACTGTGCCAATCCATCTAGGTGAAGATCTTCTTCCTTTTCACTGACCATCCACTTCACCAAGGATTGTGTCCTTCTCCAGGGACTAGTCCCTCCTGATAACATATCCAAAATATAAGAGATGGAGTCTCACCATCCTCACTTCTAAGAAGTGTTCCAGCTGTACTTATTCCAAGACAGATTTGTTCTTTCTTCTGATAGTTCATGGTACATTCAAAGTTCTTTACTAACACCATTATTAAAATACAGCAATTCTTCTTTGGTCTTTCTTGTTCATTTTCCAGCTTTTTCATGCATATGAGACTATTGAAAATATCGTGGTTTGGATCAGGCATACCTTGGTTCTCAAAGTGACATCTTTGCCTTTGAACACTTTGAAGAGGTCTTTTGCAGCAGATTTGCCCAGTGCAATGCATCATTTGATTTCTTGACTACTGCTTCCATGGTTGTTGATGGTGGATCCAAGTAAAATGAAATCCCTGACAACTTCGATCTTTCTCCTTTTTTCATGATCCAGTTGTGAGAATTTTTGTTTTCTTTGTGTTGAGGGTGTGTCTTAGTCATCTAGTGCTTCTATAACAGAAATGCCACAAGTGGATGGCTTTAACAAAGAGAAACTTATTCTGTCACAATCTAGGAGGCTAGAAGTCTGAATTCAGTGTGCCAGCTCTAGGGGAAGGCTTTTTCTCTCTGTCGGTTCTGGGGGAATATCCTTGTCATCAAGCTTACTCCTGTCTAGGAATTTCTTAGCATAGGAACCTCTGGTCCAAAGGATATACTCGGCTCTCAACACTGCCTTCTTGGTGGTAGGAGGTCCCTTGTCTCTCTACTCACTTCTCTCTTTTATGTCTCAGAAGAGATTGACTTAAGACACAACCTAATTTTGTAGATTGAGTCCTGCCTCATTAACACAACTGCTACTAATCCCAGTTTATTAATAGCATGGAGACAGGATTTACAACATGTAGGAAAATCACATCAGATGACAAAATGGTGGACAATCACACAATACTGGGAATCCTGGCCTAGCCAAGTTTATACAATTCAATCCATAACAAGGTGCAAACCATATTGAAGGCTGTAGTTGTTGATCTTCATCAGTAAGTGCTTCAAGTCCTCTTCTCTTTCAGCAGGCAAGGTTGTGTCATTTGCATATCATAGGTTGTTAATGAATCTTCCTCCAATTCTGATGCAGATTCTCAGATTATTCCCTCATTATACAGTTTAAGTAAGCATAGTGAAATGATACAGCCCTTTCACAGACCTTTCCTGATTTTGAACCACACAGTATCCCTTTGTTTTGTTCAAATGACTACCTCTTGGTCTATGCACAGGTTCCACATGAGCATAATTAAGTGTTCTAGAATTCCTATTCTTCGCAATGCTATTCGTAATTTGTTATGATCCTCACAGTCGGATGCCTTTGCATAGCCAGTAAAACACAAGTAAGCATCTTTTTGGTAGTCACTGCTTTCAGCCAAGATCCATGTGACATTGACAATGGCATCCCTTGTTCTACATCCTCTTTTGAATCTGCCTTGAATTCCTGGCAGTTCCCTATCGAATTATCATTGGCAAAATTTTGCTTGCATGTGATATTAATGATAAATATTGTTCAATAATTTCCTCATTTCATTGGGTCATCTTTTTTTGGAATGGGCACAAATATTGATCTTGTCCAGTCTGTTTTCCAGGTAGTAGTGGTTTCTGGTTGTAGGGATATGATATTTGTTTAACATTGCTTGTATCTGGCTTTTGTGAATTCTTCTCTACACAGGAGATAAGCAGTAACATTTGTTGAATACTCAGGTTACAGGCGTGAACCTAGGAGCTTAACATACAATATGTTTTGAATTCACATGTACAAAAATCATAATACCTTCAGAGTATTATGTTTCTTCCATTTATAGATGAAAAGCATAAACTGGAGTGTTTAAGTAACTTACTCAATGCACAACAGCTGTGGAATATGGTTTTGAAATCATTTCATTTTGGCTCTAAAACCTTGCTTTTTCCACTCTATTGTGGGTAAGGAGAGGATGTAGAAAATGAATGAGATGTGTAACATTCTCTACTCAGCTTAATTATTTTGTGCAGGCATTCCAGACTCTCCTTACATAATACCCTTGGAACATATAAAGGGTTAAGCCATCCCTCTTTATCCTCAGAATAGCCTGAGTCATTGTGTGTAACCCTGTCTGTGATTGTTAAATATCAAACTTACGCCTGACCTTTCAAATTAAGAACTTTACTCAATTCAACAATACTCACATTCATATACAATGCTTATCAATTCATAAATACTGTTACTTTATACCTTTGACCAATGACACACAATAAGAAGCTGATATCTCTCAGATATCACACATTTCAAGTGTTGGTCAATATAGAGCTGGGATAAAAAATGGGGAAAAAATACCTTCCTTGGCATAATCCTTAGAGCAATTTAACTTTTCTCCTGTCTTTGGGGGAAACCCTAGTGGTGTAGTGGTTAAGAGCTAAGGCTGCTAAACAAAAGGTCGGCAGTTTGAATGCACCAGACACTCCTTGGAAACTCTATGGGGCTGGTAGGCATGAACAGAGACCTTCATGTGGCAATGTATTCAGTAACAACCTGAGGCAGTAGAATTGGCAGACTTGAAGACAGCTGCACCGTGTATCCAGGGTTGAGCTCTGCCGAGTCTCTCCCCTACCAGTGAGAGAACCCTGTGCATTTAGTAATAGGCAGACAGCAGGCAGAATGAAGGAGGCCTGGTGGTGCAACGGTTAAGCACTGGGCTGCTAACTGAACATTTGTTGGTTTGGACCCATCCAGCAGCTCTTGGAAAGACCTGGCGATCTCCTCCCATAAAGATTACAGCCTAGAAAACCCTATAGAGCAGCTCTACTGTGTCACATGAAGTTCCTATGAGTCAAAACACCACACTGCCTGGCAACACCAGACAGTATGGTGTCACTAAAAATAATAACCTGAACTGGGACTCTGAAAAATGGGTTTCTATCAGTTCTGCCAATGTCTAAGTTTGTAGAGTTTTTTTTTTTTTTTCTATTTCACAGTTTACCCATCTGAAAAATTAGTGCCTTGGGCCAGATGATCTGGAAGCTACTGTTCATGTTCAAAATTCTAGAATTTTCCCTAAACTTTTTGCCTGAAATTTATAGGGAAGGAGCAATAAGCCCACGTCTAATATTGTTTTAGACCTAAGGAAATGTTCCTGAAACTGGATGGAACTACTTCATTTTTTCCCTCTTGTAGTGCAGGCTACAGCCTGTTTTCAAAGAAAGAAAGAAGAGCCTGCTTCTTTCTAGGCAGAAAATTGATGGCTCTTAAAATATTAGAAAAGTCATCTTAAAAGGTTGACTGAGGTGCCGTTTAGAGTACAGAGTTTCTCTACAATTTCGGAGGCCTTGATGTGCGTGAAAATGGGCATAAAATGCATAGCCTTAAGGAAACTTCTGATTTTTTGCTCAACGTCTATTTCTGGAAATCTTTAATTTACAGCTTTCAAAGTCTACTCAGGGATAGTAACGGCAAGCAAACTGCAGATTGGGAAGTCAGAGGAGATGGTGAAAGCATGCGTTTCATCTTGGAAGGTGTAGTCTTCTCCTCTCCCACCTCCCCCCACCCCAAATAAGAATGCTCTGTATAGGGGAGCAGGAGCAGAGATGGAGGAGGTATGTTCACAGTGTATGCTGGGAACAGAGGTTTTCCTTTTTTGAAATATTCTGTAAGTTCCTCTTGTCAAAGTTCTAGGCAATGGAATCTCCAGTAGAGTTTGACTGGGTCAAAGCTTGCTGGACATTGTGAATTGAGTAGAGAGCGAAACACACCAAATTTCTAGTCGTCTGTGGTGTGAGGGCCTAACTAGTTGCCATTGAGTCAATTCTGACTCATGGCAGCCCTATGTTGTCAGAGCAAAACTGTGCTCCATATGGTTTTCAATGGGTTATTTTGCAGAAGTAGATTTCTAGGCCTTTCTTCTGAGGTGCTTCTGGGTGGACTTGAACTTTCAACCCTTCTGTTAGCAGCCGAGTATGTCAGCCTTTGCACTACCCAGGAACTTCTTGCCCTGAGAAGGATACTACAAATAATTAAAATGCGTCCACAGGAAGTGGAGACAGGTATTTTCCTTACACTGAATAGAGCTTTGCTTCATTCAAGGAGATTTGTAAATGAAAACTTTCCCACATATGTGAGGAAAATAACCACAAAACAGAGGAAAGGGAATAACATCTAGAAGCCTCAAAGGAAGAACTTATTTCTGAAAATGATCTACTGAAAGGTCTAGAATTTTTTTCTTCAGGCAAGTCCTTAGCATCTTCAGAGTGCAAGAAAGTATAATCCCTATAAAAAAAAGAAGCAGGCATTCATTAGCAGAAAAGAAAGGGAGATGAAAAAGCAGTAGAATAAGAAGGAAGTGCTATGGTTAAACAAAGAAGGGCCTCAAAGAAAATAAAAACCCAATGAAAGTATTGAAATCCATACTTTCAGCAATAAAAAAAAAGAGAATTTATGCTGCAGAAAAATCAGTCAGGGATGTGGAAGGCAACTCGAGAATAGCATGAAGAATTTAAAGGGAAAAAGATAAAGAGGGAAATGATAAGCCAAAAAAGTAGACATTGATGGCATGAACTATAAATAATAGGTATCCCTGAAGGAGAGAACTGAAAAAAATAATTCAATAAATTCAAATGAAAGAAAAATTTAATGACTTTTACAAAGACTGGTATACACAGATTGGAAAAGCTTGATATATTCCAGTCAGTCAGCGAAAAGGAACCCATGCAGAGATATTTTATAGCAAATATATTTAGATTTTAAAGATAAAGAAAAGCTCTCTTACAAGAATTTAAGCATAAAAGATTCTTCCAAAAAATAAAATAAAGCTTCTTCAGTCTTCAATTCTGCAATATCAAAGGCAGAATGTCAGAGCAGCAATATTTACAGATTTTTTTAATGTTTTATTGTGTTCTAGGCGAAAGTTTACACAGAAAATTAGTTTCGCGTTCAACAATTCATAACACGAATTGACATTGGTTGTTGCTATCCCTGCGATGTGTCAGCACTCTCCCCATTTCCATTCTGCTTTCCCCTATTCCATCTCTTCAGTTTCCCTGCCCCTCTTTGTCTTCTCATCTTTGGTTTTGGGTAAATGTTGACCATTTGGTCTCATATAGTTAATTGTTCTAAGGAGCACAGTTGTTATTTTTCTTTCATAGGCCAATCTATTATTTGTCTAAAAGGTGACTTCTAGGAGTGGCTTCAGTTCCAGTTTAAAAGGGTGTTTTATGTAATTTTGAGGGGAAAAATTGATTTATAATCCAATAATTCATTTATTTTATATGATAGCATCATTATATCACATATTTTATATAATTTTAGCTTCTGGAAGCAAGTATACCAATAAGTGATGGATCATGGCCTGTAGACTAGAGGATGGAATGTGGAGTATGAAAGCAGGAAGGGGGTGAAATGATTAAGAAAAAATGGAGATTCGGTAATTGAGATTATTGACGGAGCAATCTTACATGGTAGAATTAAGAATATAGGGCTTGACATGAGATCACTAGACTAGAAGTGAGTTTTGATCAGAGAGTGACATATTGGTGTTTGAGCCATTTACTTTGGAGCAGGAATACTTACAGGAATATTTGTTTATATATATATTTTTAAGGAGCCTTGGTAGCACAGTGGTTAAACACTTGTTGCTAACCAAAAGTTCGGTGGGTTGAGTTCACCGGCTGCTCTGCTGCAGAAAGATGTGGCGGTCTGCTTCCGTAAAGGTTTACAACCTCAGAAACTCTATGGGGTAGTTCTACTCTGTAGAGTTGACTTGATTCAAAATCGACTTGACGGCTCACAACAACAATTTATATACTTAGAGATGGGGAAAGAGATATGAGAGATGGGGAGAGACAAACAAAGAAAGGAGGAGAGATTGCTTGATTTTAGACCATATATACCAAGATGTTAAGGGTAATTATCACCGGGAACTGAGTTTACAGATTTAGTTTTCTTGATTTTGGTTGTCTATATTTTTAAAATTTTGGCAGACTTGATGACATCTTTTACTTTTTACATCTTATAAACATCTTTAACCTTTATAATAAAAACAGCAACAAAACTATATTGAAAACAAAATAAATCTCAAAATCATTCTTTGTATTTAACACAAAATAAATAAAAAAAATAATTCAGAAAAAACTGCAGCGTCTTCCTTCAGGGAATAAAAATCCAAACCCAACCCACTGCTGTCGAGTTGATTCTGACTCACAGAGACCCTATAGCACAGAGTAGAGCTACTCCATAGGGCTTCCAAGGCTGTAAATCTTTATGAAAGCTGACAGCCAACCTTTCTCCCTCAGGTCCCCTGGTGGTTTTGAATTACTGACAACACCCATGGAAGCAGCAGTCAAGAAATCAAAAGACACATTGCATTGGGCAAATGGGCCGCAAAAGACCTCTTTAAAGTGTCAAAAAGTAAAGATGTTTCCTTGAAGACTAAGCTGTGCCTGACCCAAGCCATGGTATTTTCAATTGCCTCATATGCATGTGAAAGCTGGACAATGAATAAGCAAGCCCGAAGGACTGATACCTTTGAATTGTGATGTTGCTCAAGAATACTGAATGTACCACAGACTGCCAAAAGAATGAACAAATCCGTCTTGGAAGAAGCACAACCAGAATGCTCCTTAGAGCAAGGATGGAGAGACTGCATCTTACATACTTTGGACAAGTTGTCAGGAAGAATGAGTCCCTGGAGAAGGACATCATGCTTGGTAAAGTAGAGGGTCAGTGAAAAAGAAGACCCTCAATGAGATGAATTGACACAGTGGGTGCAACAATGGACTCAAGCATAAAAACGATTGTGAGGGTGGCACAGGACCGGGCAGCATTTCGTTCTGTGGTACATAAGGTCACTATGAGTCAGAACCAACTCGACAGCTCCTAACAACAACAACAAAGCAATAGGGTATGGTGAGCACTGTGGAAACTGGAGAAAACTCATTGTCGTCGAGTTGACTCTGACTCATAGTGACCCTACAGAACAAAGCAGAACTTCCGCATAGGGCTCTCGAAGCTGTAATCTTTGTATGAGCAGACTGCAACATCTTTCTCCCACAGAAAGTCTGGTAGGTTTGAGCCCTTGAGCTTTTCTGTTAGCAGCTGAGTGCTAAACCACTGTGCCATTAGAGCTCCTTAAACTGGAGAAGCTCTGGAAGGGCAATGGTTAAGCATTAACTGCTTAACTGAAAGGTTGACAGTTCTAACCCACCCTGCGTTCCATTAGTGATCTACTCCCATAGATTTCAGCCTCGGAAATGCAATGGGGCAGATCTACTCTGTCACATGGGGTCACCGTGAGTCGGAATTGACTCAAAGGCACCTATCTAACAACAACTTAAACCCAGGAGAAGGCAATATTGTCCTCTGTCGTTTTTATTAATAACTACTCTTTTGGAAGTTTATCCAGTGTAACAAATGGGGAAGAAATAGGAATAGGGAGAAAAATCATTTTTGTTTGTAATTGGTATGATTATCTCTCAAGAAAGTCTAGAGCAATCAGCTGACATTCTAGAAGCATTAGTAAGATTTAGCAGGACAGCTCCTATAAAACAGTGTTAAAAATTCTCCAACTTTACTGCGTGTCCAAAATGACCAGTTAGCAGACATAGTAATTAAGATAGCGCACTGAGCATGATCATCCACCTTCCCTATAACAAAGAAGCTATTAAAAGAGCAATGCCATGGTAATGCATAATAATGTAACCTAATGGACCAGTTTTGAGAAATTCTTTAGAGATAAGTTATGATGAGAAAAAGTGGATAGAATTGGATTGAAGGAGGAAAAAAACTAAAAATAAAAAAACTAGCTGAAGCAATTGATGCAACATATAAGAGAAAGCTACAGGAGAAGTACCAGCAGCTCTTGGCCCCCAAGATCTTAGAAAATATTCATGCTTGAAGTCAATATTCACAAGCTGGGGGCCGTGGGGAAATAGTTGGTGGAGCTGATTAAGAAACCGGATCAACCAAAGCTGTTCCTCTCTTCATATTCTCGGTGTCTAACAACAGATGGATCTTCCTCTAGGTTAAAACTCCTGACTCTATTCTCAACCAACTAAATGCTCTGCCTGAGGGTTCTAGCTGTGGGAATTCTCATGCATTTCAAGTAAACAGTAGTTTTCAATTGTAGGTGGAGAGATTTTTGGTTGTTGCAATGACTGGGGGCTCCTCTTGCCGTTTGATAACCAGATGGCAGGAATACTAAGTATCCTGCAGTGCACAGAATAGCACTCAGCAAAGAAGTATGATCTTTTCTCAAATGATCTAGGATTAAGACCAGCACTCTCTGACGTGATACAAGCCATACATGCAATTTTAAATGTTCCATCACATTCAAAAAGTAAAAGGAAACAAGTGAAATTAATTCTAATAATACATTTTATATAATCAAATATATACCCAGAATGTTATAATTTTAGCATGTAATCAATACAAAAATATAATTTTGAAGTATTTTTTATTTGAACTAAGTCTTTAAAATCCAGTGTGTATTTTACACTTGAAACATGTCTCAAACTGGATGCTAAATTTTCAGTGGAATGACTTGATCAACTGTATTTATATTTTCTAAAATTCATAGTTGAAAAAAGTAGATTCACATGCCAAAGATGTTCCAAACAGACTTAAAAGTTTTTCAGAAAAAAAACTTTTTTTTATTTTGCTCTGCCAGAGCAAATTGCAATTTTGATTCAATGTGAAATTTGTGACATACTTTTTTTCCAGTTTCACTGTTTTCTTTGCTCTTTTGGTTCGAGTACTAGTTTTTTCATCTCCATTGGATTATGAATCAGTATTAGGCCTTTATTTTAAATCAAAAAATAATAATAATAATTGTCCTTACTTATTTTTTAAAACCAGTAATTTACTTACAAAGTAATACATGTTTCAATTTAATTGCCAATTCTATTTTACATAAATTTCACTGTAAGTAATGCTGTCTGCATAAAATACTCAAATAAAAACATTCAGTGTTACATCTGGAGCCTCGCTGCCATTGAGTGAATTCCAACTCATAGCAACTCTATAGGAGAGAGTAGAACTGCCCCATAGGGTTCAATGTTGCCTTGGTGAGTAGACAAAATCATTCACTCTGGACCAGTTTGTTGACACTGACTTGACTGGTGGTGTGCTTATGCCTGTACTTGACATGTACAATAATATACAATAGCACATGACACAATGCAATGCTTAAAGTGAAGTGTAGTCCTAAAAACCATAATTTATGTTCAATGCATAATATTTTACATTGCTTCAGTTCTTAAATTTAAATTCAAATTCATTAAAGTAGAAAGTCCTAACCATTTTGGCATCCTGTGACCTACCTGGCCTTATCTTGCTGTTCCTTAAATATGCCAGGCCAGCTCCCACCTTTGGGATTTTGCAGTTGTTTTTGCTTCTTGGAAAGTTGTTCCCTAGATAGCTGCGCAGAGTCTTTTATGAGAATCCTACTTAGACTTGCTCCTGTCCTCATTCCTTCCACACCTCTCCCCTGCATTACTTCTCTTCATAGCATCTATTACCATCTAATGTAATACACGACTTACATACATGTATTGCTGTTTTTTTTAGAGTATAGACTTCCTGAGGTTAAGGATTTTATTAGGTATGCTAACTGATGTACTCCTGAAAGCAAGAACAGTGTCTGGCACATAGTTGAAACCCCAAAATAATTGTTGAATAAACACAAACAAACAAAGCAGTTGCTTTGGGGTCAATTCCAACTCATGATGACTCTGTGCATGTCAGTGTAGAACTGTGCTCCATAGGGTTTTTAATGGCTGTTTTTTCAGAAGTAGATAGCCAGGTCTTTCTTCTGAGGTGCCACTGGGTGGAGTTGAACTACCATTTGTTTGTGCCACCCCAGAACTCCGTACCCATTGCCGTTGAGTCATTTTCAACTCATAGCGACCCTATAGGACAGAGTAGAACTGCCCCATAGAGTTTTCAAGGAGCTCCTGGTGGATTTGAATTGCCAACCTTTTGGTTAGCAGCCCTAGCACTTACCCACTAAGCCACCCAGAACTCCAGTTGTTCAATAAATGTTCTTAAAGAATAGATAGAAGGTGTGTAATTTTCATACCAGTAGAGTGAAAATATATACAGCAAAGAATACTCAAATCAATTCAATAAAAGGCAGAAATAAATGGATAAAAAAATTCACAGTTAAAGAAAATCTAAAATTAAATGGAAGAATAAATTCAATTAAATTATTAATCATAGTAAGAGCCAATGAGTTAAATCCCTCTATTAAATACACAGTAAAAATCCAATTAAGAAATTTAAGAAATGAATAAAATATAGAATAATATTTAGGAATTCATCTGTAATCATTGGGGAACAGTAATAAGTTTAATATTGTGGATAGAGAGAATCTTTCAACCAATCAGAAAAAATAGGATCATTTCAAACACCTATGGAGCCTCTGATGAGGCTGACTAGGTATTAGGCCAAAGATATCATCTAGACTTTTTTGGAGAGAAATTTGAAAAAAAAAAAAAGACTCCTACAATGTAAAATTCATATATTCATTGATCTCACTGTTGCACATCTGCAATTCTAAACTACTGAAAGACTCACACATGAAAAGATGTAGGCACAGATATGTTTTTTGCACCATCATTTTTAATACTGAATAAACAAACAAACAAAAAACCATTGCTGTTGAGTTGATTCCGACTCATAGTGACCCTACAGAGTAGAATTGTCCCATAGAGTTTCCAAGGAGCTCCTGGTGTATTTGAACTACTGACCTTTGGGTTAGCAGCCATAGCACTTAACCATTCTGCCACCAAGGTTCTCTGAATAACTAAAAACAACCTTAAAAGTAGCCTGGAAGTTTAGCAATGATATATTGATTAATTAAATGGAAGTTAATCTATGCTATGAACACTACACAACAACCAAAAACATCTCCAAGTTTTCTAAAATAAATTGCTAAGTAAAAAAACGTTACGGAATAGTCCAATGGATTCATCCCATTTATTTAAGCAACGCATAAGAATATGTAAATGAATAGCTATAGAACTGACAGAATATAACAAAAGGTCATTAACATTAGATGATTCTGTGGAGAGGAGTTTAAAGAGGGGAAGATGAGGGGAGCTTTCCTTTCTGGGTTCATGTACTTCTTGTGAAATTAAATATGAAAATCCAAAGTCTCTGATTTTTTAATTAGACTTCTACTTTCAATATTTTCTATAGTACAAATCTTCTGTAATTCAGAGCAAATCAGGTTGGACAAGCTTTAAAGCTTAAAGGAAATTCCTTAGCAATAGAAATCGAAACCCAGTCACTGTAATCCCACGAAGAGCAAATCATTGAGAAGCTGCTCATTTTGGGCCTCTCATATAAAGAGGTGGGGTGTGGTTTTTTTTTTTTTTTTTTTATAAAGAGGGCCATTAACAATCAGATGATAAGCAGTCATCCTGAGAGTTCCATAGCATTTTACATAGTGGAAGTCAAAACCATTAAAGAAATTAACATACTCAAAAAAACCTTGTGAAATATTTAAAAAAAATAATTGTATGATATTAGAAGGAAGCTTGTGGTCCCAGTCATCTTACCGTCTTAGATCAACTGATAATTCTGATGGATTTTGCTTCATTTTTTGACATCACTGGATACATTTCAGAAAAGCAATGGGATTTTGATGGAAAGTAGAAAAATTGATTAAAAATAATTGATTAACTTTATCCAGTGGATGGTATCATCAGCAATCATATTTCTTTGGACTCATTCCTGTGAAATCTAAGAGCAAAGACACATTCTCTGCTTCACTCCCTACTTCTTAAGAAACACATTTTTTCCAGGACCATGAATTTACTTTTCTATCAGAGTCTGTTGAAGATTGCTGTAAGCACTTTGCTCCCTACCTCATTATGAACAATAAAATCTGTTAGTACTCAATTGAGGGAGAGCTAGTGGCCCAGTGGTTAAGGGCTCTGCTGCTAAACGAAAGATCAGAAGTTCGAAGCCACTTGGCAGGAGAAAGATATGGCAGTCTGCTTCCATAAAGATTTCAGCCTTGGAAACCCTATTGGACTGTTCTAGCCTGCCATATAGGGTCGCTATGAGTCGAAGTCTGTTAGTACTCAATTGACACGATTGTGAAAACATATTACTAAACACTCTGGAAGTTACTGGGCAGATATAGCTTTCTCCATTCTGTACAGAACAGACCTGATGTGGTGAGTATAAAAAACGGATTAAGGATTTATGTGCCAGTGTATATACACACACACACGTACACACAAGCACTAGAGAAAAAAAGCTAAGTGAAGGCTGACAAAACAAAAGAAAATTAAATATTTGGACTGAAAAAATAGTATGGCACACAGCCATGTGTGAGTTTAGCTCTGTCATTTTCTGAGGGAAAATAAAACTCTTGCGAAAATTCTCATACTATTTAGTCTGTAGAGGACTTGCTTGGGTATTGGGACAGCTCATGTTTCTTGTGCAGTGGGCTGTTAACTTCAGTATGTATATTATGCATGTCTGCTGGAGCTAGGCAAGCCAGCTTCTGTTTATAAATAATGTAAGTTAATGTAATGTATCAAAATGTTAAATTAGATGAAATTTTACTTGAATAATAATATCAGAGCACTGGAGCTTTTCAGTGTCACCCAGATAAACACCATCAAAGTCCAGAGCACACAGAACGCCCATGCCAGCATTAAGGATCATGTTTAAGCATCTCAGAGTTTTTGTAGAGTTATCTATAGGCTTTTCAATATAATGACCCGATGTCTTTATACCAATAATAAAAAAATTTTTGGAACTCTGTTTTCCTTTCTTATGTGATATCCCTCAATCAATATTAGACATAAATATTTAAAAGGAATTTGTTCAAAGTTTGACGCCTCATTAAAAACAGTTAATAATACATTTATGATCTTAATAAATTGCAGATAATTTGTCTTTATATGGACCAAATTGCATAAAACATTTAATCTCTTAATACAATGTCTAAATTTATCATGAAAGAAATGAAAACTAAATATCCTGTGTCCCTGCCTCTCTGATAGTAACTTCACCTCCAAAATTCTCGACAGAGTTGTTTACATTCTTATTTAATTTTTCTTCCAATTTTCTTCTCAACTTTTGTGATCTGACTTTTGTAGCATTAATCTTCTCAAATGGCTTCCACTTATCACCAATGACTTTCATGTGACTAAATCCAAGGGAAATGAATCTAAGGTGGACTCTCAGCAGCATTTCATGCTGCTGGCCACTCTGCCCTTGGACCCTCCAACCTCTTGGGCTAGGCTTATCTTTTTCTCTGAGCTCCGGATCTGGATGTTTCACTAATACTTAATATCCCCACTGGATTCTCTGAAGCCTAAATTGAAGTCTACTTTTTCAAGACTAGCCTTTTTGTTTAAAAAGAAAAAAAAAAAAAGTAAAACCATTATTGTATAAACCAGTAACCAGAAATTATCATTGAAACTTACTTCTCTTTCAACCTAGATTCAATTCATCACCAAATATTGCCAATTTCTATACTAGACATCTCTGAAAACTTTCAATGTTTTCCTTCTATATGCCATCAACCTGTTCAAGGTACCATAATCCTCACTTGGACTTTGTCTTCCAATGGGTCTTCTCACACCTCTCTTGCTTGATACTCTTCTCCTCTTCTCATTTCAGCCAGAGTGATCTTTCCACATAGATATGGTCCCTGTCCTTCAGTATCTGTGCACATGTATGGCAAGAGATGAAACTGAGATTTGAAACCAAGAAGTCTGTCTCTAGGACTCATGTTCGGCATCCCTGTGTCTTTGTTGTATTGAAGAGCTGATGATATGTTGGAGTAATCATATTCAATTTGAGCTCACCTTTTCCACACTTCCAACGCTCCCCAAACACACTTAGGAAGAGGAAGCAGACAGAACAGTATTGTAGAGAAACTATATTAAATTAATTATGTCCCCATCTTCTTCCTCACATTAAATCCAGGTAAAGTGAGATTTAGAAAAGCTTCCTCTGAAAATAAAATTTCTTTTGGGGATATTAAAATACATAAATGTATTTTAAGTTATTTGATTTAAACACAAAATTATGTGGGTAAATTATAGGTTTTGATATACCCAGTGCCATCAAGTTGATTCTGACTCATAGTGAAAAAAATAGCTCGATCTAAAATCTCTTAACAAAATGTCTTTAGAATGCTATTCTGGCTTGTGTAATGCTAAGAAAGAGGGTGCAATACAGCATTCCAAAATTCAAAATGCCATTAAACTTGAAGGGCAGACGTAAACTAATAATTATTTAGGGTGGTACTTTATTAGAAGTGTGGTAAGGTTAGAATAAACATTTGATGGGTTTTGACAGTAATTGCTAGAGAACTCAGGAAATGCTCAATCCTGCCCAGCCAGTTATCTCTCCTGAACATGAATTCCCAAGAGAACTAGACACACTAGGAAAAAAGACGAATTCAAGTAATGCTTGATCAGTCACCTACCAACATGCCAGGTCTATAAGACAGGTTTGCAAAGGGAAAAGTCATTTTTCTTCTAAAAGGGATTTGGGCTCTGAGTTCCAATGTAATCTTTTGCTGAGCTGAGCTAGACCACACAGAGAGAAAAGAGACATTTCCAAAGTTGCGGATGATTTTGAGACCTAAACCAGAAACAGGCCATGTCCTCTTTGCCACTCCATTCCTCCGCCTTGGGTACTTTCCCTGTACACTATTTTTTTTATCACACTTTTTTAATTGAATGAAAACATAACCTATCGATAAAGTGCATCAAGGAAAAGATGTTTTCCTCCAAGGTCCAGTACCCAAACCAGTTGCTATTGAGTTGATTTTGACTCATATCAACCCACGTGTGTTAGAGTAGAACTATGCTCTATATGGTTTTCAATAGCTCATCTTTTAGAACTATATTGCCAGGCTTTTCTTCTGAGGTGCCTCTGGGTGGACTCCCACCTCCAACCTTTCGGTTAGCGGTTGAGTGCATTAAACATTTGCACAACCCAGGGACTTGAAGGTATGGAATCAAATTGGCAATAACAACTTAAAAGATTAGAAACTTAGGGGGCAGGGAGTTTATGTTAACGGGGGAGGAACAATTCAGAAAAAGAGGTTGAGAATCGTACAGCTCCAAGAATGTATTCCGTGTCACTGAATTGTACATGTAGAAACTTGAATTGATGTATGTTCTGCTGTATATATTCTCAACAACAAAAAATAAAATAAATTATTAAAAAGGATTTAATAATAGCTAAAAAAAAAAATTAATTGCTCATGGGACAGAAGAAAGTGAGAGAGAGAAATCCCTAAAACACTCACCATCACAAAGGCCTTTATTAAACTGTCGTTGTGTACTGTCCGGTCAATTCTGACTCATAGCAACCCTATGGGCAGAGTAGAACTGTCCCGTAGGGTTTCCTAGGTTGTAATTTTTATGAGAGCAGATTGCCAGGTCTCTCTTTCTCTCCATAAATGTATATATATGTATATACACACACACACCAGAGATTTGCCTTCTTCTTAAGTACCTATGAAACAAAAAGTTAACATTGTTTATATATTAAGCTACATACTTTCTGAACACAATTCAATAAAAGTAAACTAAAATAAAATATCAAAATAACACAACCACCTGGATGGGCAAAACCTCCGTATTAAAGAGAGCTGTAATTGCAGAATATCTTAAGGAAAAAAAAAAAAAAAAGCAACAATGAAAACAGATGTACCTATACACATGGGATATTAGTTAAGACAAAGATCTGAGGAAAATTTATAACATTAAATATTTACATTACTAAAGAGTGAAATCAACAAATTAAGCTCTCAACTCAAAAAGTGAAAGAATCAGCAAAGCAGAAGGAAGGAATCAATAAAAAGGAAAAGAAAACAATGACAAAGAAAACAGGAAAAATACCTGAATTTTGAAGAGATCTCAAGATTTTTTTGGAGGGAGGAGGAGGGAGAAACAACAACTCAAGCACACACAAAAAAATAGAACAGTGTTTCTCAACATCAAATATTCATCAGAATCTACTGGAAGGCTTGTTGATACCGTTGATGGTTGGGCCCCATCCCCAGAGTTTCTGATTTGGCAGATCTGGGCTGGAGCTGGAGCCCTGGTGGCTCAGTGGTTAAGAGCTTGGCTGCTAACCAAAAGGATGGCAGTTGGAACCTACCAGCTGCTCCTTAGAAATCCTATGGCGGCAGCTCTACCCTGTGCTATGGGGTCGCTATGAGTCAGAATCGGCTTCTCGGCAATGGGTCTGATTTTGATTTGGGGTGGAGCCAGGAGCCTCTGGGTGGTACAAATGGTTAAGGCTCTTGGCTGCTAACTGAAAGGCTGAAGGTTTGAGTCCACCCAGAGGTGCCTCAGAAAAAAGGCCTGAAGATGTACATCTGAAAAATAAGTCATTGGAAACACTGCGGAGTACAGTTCTACTCTGACTCACAGGGGGTTGTCAGGAGTCAGAATTGACTGGAAGGCAACTTGGGGGTGGGGCCTAAGGAACGCATTTCTAATGATTTTCCAGACGAAACTGGTAATGCCAAGCCTAGGTGTACACTTAGAGAAGTGATGAGGTAGAGAAGTCACTACAAAAAAAACAAAAAAACCAAAAAACCCAGTGCTAGCATAAATGAAGGAAAAAAGAAAAGGAGAAAAAATACAAAGACATAAACAAAATTTGATTAGGCAAATAACCACAGAAACAGTGAAAATGGAGACATTAATTCAGTGGTTCTCAACTCTAACTGCCCTTTAGAAACACAGTAGGGCCTTTCAAAAAATCCTGATGTGTGTTTAATTTTATGGCCTCCCAGTTATGTAGTTTATCATCATCATTGTTAGGTATGGTTTGTATTGTATTTATGCCGTATAATAGGGCCTCTAGTGTTGTTCCTATTTTTTCTTCCATGATCTTTATCGTTTCAGGTTTTATACGTGGGGCTTTGATCCATTCGCAGTGTGTTTTTGTGCATGGTGTGAGGTATGGGTCCTGATTGATTTTTTTAACAGATGAACATCCAGTTTTGCTAGCACCATTTGTTAAAAAGACTGTTTTTTCAAATTTTTTTTTTAATGGGCTTTGGTCTTTTGTCAAAGATCAGCTTAACAGAGGTGGATGGATTTACGTCTGGGTTCTCAATTCTGTTCTACCGGTCTATGTGTCTGTCGTTGAACAAGTACCAGGCTGTTTTGACTACTGTGGCTATAGAGTAGGTTCCGAGATCAGGTAATGTGAAGCCTCCTACTTTGCTCTTTTTCTTCAGTAATGGTTTTCTTATCCAGGGTCTCTTTCCTTTCCATATAAAGTTGATGATTAGTTTTTCAATATCATTAAAGAATGCTGTTGGTATTTGGATCAGGATTGCATTGTATCTGTAGATGGATTAGGTAAGATTGACATTTTCACAATATTGAGTCTTCCTATCAATGAGCATGATAGTCTGTTTTGGTTTCTTGCCATAGTGTTTTGTAGTTTTCTTTGTATAGGTCTTTTACATCCCTGGTTAGATTTATTCCTAAGTATTTTATCTTTTTTAGGGGCTATTATAATGATACGTTTTCCTGATTTCCTTTCAAAGTTCTCCTAATTGGCATATAGAAATCTAACTGATCTTTTTATGTTGATCTTGTATTCTGTTACTATGCTGAAACTTTTTATTAGCTCCAGTAGTTTTCTTGTGGAATCTTTGGGGTTCTTTAGTTGTAGGATCATATCATCTGTGAATAGGAATAGTTTTACTTCTTCCTTTCCAATTTGGATGGCCTTTATTTCGTTTTCTTGCCTCATTGCTCTAGCTAGGACTTCCAGCTCAATGTTAAATAAGAGTGGTGATAAAGGGCATCCTTGTCTTGTTTCTGTTCTCAGGGTGAATGCTTTCAGCCTCTCTGTTGAGAATGATGTTGGTTTTGTATTTTAAAAAACACACAAACAAAAACATCTCTTTCTGTAGAGTCAATGCCGACTCACAGCCACCCTAAAGAACAGGGTAGAACTGCCCCATAGGGTATACAAGGAATGCCTAGTGGATTCAAACTGCTGACCTTTTGGTTAGCAGCTGTAGCTCTTAACCACTATGCCACCAGGGTTTCCCGGTTTTGTATAAACAACATGCCCTTTATTATGTTAAGGAATTTCCCTTCTATTCCTATTTTATTGAAAGTTTTTTTTACCGAGAATGGGTGTTAGACTTTATCAAATGCCTTTTCTGCATCCATTGAGGTGAACATGTGATCCTTTTCTTTTGCTCTGTTGAAGTGTTCCTCATCTCATTTCTTATTTGGGTAATTTCCTCTCTTGTTTTCTTTTGTCAGTTTGGTCAGTGCTTTGTCGATTTTGTTGATCTTTTCAAAGAAACAGCTTTTGGTTTTGTTGACTCTTCTATTGTTTTTTTTGTTGTATGTATTTCTGCTCTAATCTCTATTATGTCCCCATTCTGGTGCTCATGGACTTCTTTTGCTGTTCTCTTTCTATTTATTCTAATTGTAGGGCTAATGTTTTGATTTTGCCCCTCTCCCCTTTTTAATGGTGGTTATTGCTATTAATTGACCTCTGAGTGCTGCCTTTTTTGTGTCCCAAAGGCTTTGGTATGAGGTGTTTTCATTCTTATTTGATTATAGGAATTTTTTTATTCCCTCTTTGATTTCTACTATTACCACATTATTTTTTAAGCAAGAGCGTTACTCAGTTTTCATGTATTTTTTTTTTTTTCCTTTTTTCCTGTTACTGATTTCTACTTTTATGGCATTGTGATCAGAGCGAATAATTTGCATTATTTTGATATTTTGGATTTTATTGAGGTTTGCACTGTGGCCTAAAATATGATCCAATCTGGAGAAAGTTCCCTGTTCATTGGAAAAGAATGTATAGTTTGCTGCTGTTGGGTAGAGTGTTCTGTATATGTCAGTGCTACCAAGTTGGTTGATTGGGGCCTTTAGATCTCCTGTATCTTCGCTGAGTTTCTTTCTAGATGTTCTGTCCTCTACTGAGAGCCATGCGCTGAAGTCTCCTACTGTTACTGTGGAACCGTCTATTTCTCTTTTCAGTGCTGTTAGAGTTTGTTTTATGTATTTTGGAGCCCTGGCCCTGGGTGTGTAGATATTTATTAAGGTTATATCTTATTGAGGGATTTTCCCTTTAATCATTTTATTATGTCTTTCCTTTTTTTTTTTTTTTAATGGTTGATTTTACTTTAAAGTCTATTTTGTATAAGATTAGCATTGCCACTCCTGATCTTTTTTGGTTAGTTTGCTTGGTATATTTTTTCCATCCTTTGATTTTTAATGTATTTATGTTTTTGTATCTAGGGAGAATCTCTTATAGACAGCATATCGATGTTTTTTTTTTTTTTAAATCCATTTTGCTAGTTTCTGTCTCTTTATGGGTACTTTTAAGCAATTTCATTCAGTGTGACTATCAATAGGCATGAGTTTATTGCTGTCATATTTTTGTGTTTATTTTTGTACTGCTGATGTTTTCTTTGTTCCTCTTATTTTCCTTTGCAGAGTTCTTTTTGTTTGTGGATTTTCTTTTCATTTCTTTCGTTACAGATTTTGTGTTTACTGGGTCTTTATGTCTTTATTCTTTTTGTATTCTGATAAATTTGTTAACATTCTTTGTGGTTACCTTGAAATTCATACTTATCTTACTAAGTCTGAACGAGTTTTTTTATTACTTGATATCATCTGACTTCCTCTCCATCTGAAAGTTCTAAACCTGCACTGTTTATTTCCCCTTTTATTGTTTTGATGTTGTCGTCATTTACAGAGTGACATCTCTGGTTCCTTGTTTTAAGTTTTTTAGCTTTGTTTTATTATTGAGAATTCTTTACCTAGCTGGTATCTGACTGATGTGTTCTAGACCTCGGTCGTTGTCTCATGTTGTTGATTCTCTAACTGAAGACTCCCTATAATATTTCTTGTATGTTTGGTTTGGTTTTTAAAAATTGTCTTAATTTCTGTTTATCTGGAAATGTTCTAATTTTGCCATCGTATTTGAGAGACAGTTTAGCAGTATATGTTATTGTCAGCTGGCAGTTTTTTTTTTTCTTTCAAGTTTTCTATGTGTCATCCCATTACCTTCTTGCCTGCATAGTTTCTGCTGAGTAATTAGAGAGCTTAGTCTCATTGTTTTCCCTTTGTAAGTGACTTTTTATTTTTCTTAAGCTGCTCTCAGGGTTCTTTCTTTATCTTTGGTTTTGGCAAGAGTGATTATGATATGTCTTAGTGACTTTATCTGGGGGTCTATCCTATATGGTGTTTGTTGAGCTTCTTGGATTGTCAGCCTTTGCCTTTCTTGATATTTGGGAAGTTTTCTGCTGACAAACTTCAACAATCTTCTGTGTTTTCTGTTTTCTCTGTCTGTTCTGGGACTCCAATCATATGCAAAGTTTTGCTCTTGATTGTGTCACACATAATTCTTAGGTTTTCTTCATTCTTTGCTCTGATTTTCCTCAAACAAAGTAGCATCCATGGATTTGTTTTGAATCTTGCTGATTCTGCCTTTCATTTTTCAAATTTGCTCCTAAAACCTTCTATTGACTTGTCCATTTCTGAAATTTTATTGTTTATCTTTTGGATTTCTAGTTGCTGCTTTTGTATGATTTCTAATTGTTAATTTTGATGTTTTGTTCTGGTATTGTCTTCCTGAATTCTTCTATTGCATTGTGTTTTTCATGATTTTATCTTGGTTTTGCCAGCATTGTCCTAGATCTCTTTCCCAATCTTTTGGGAAGCCCTAAATGTTTGTCTTTTGAATTTCATATCAGGTAGTTCCACTTTCTTTTCTTCTACCAGAAGGTCATCTGATTGTTTATTTTGTTCTTTTGCTGGAGCCATGTTGTTCTGCTTTTTTATGTTTTGATATTATCTGCTGTCTCTGAGACATTAAGGTATTATTTTCTTTGTTAATTGTATGTTCATTTGTTTTGTCCTACTTTTTTGTTTTCTTTTGATAGGATGGGTAGACCAGGTGTGCTTTGATGTTTGCTAGTCTCTGGACACAATAGCTCTCACCAACTTTTCCCAGTGGGCAAGGTAGCAGCAGGCAAGGTGAGCTCACTTCACTGTACATTGATTTGGAGAGATAGCACACAGTGGCTGTTGTCTGCTTCCTGATGTTGGTCTAGTGGTGCAGGAGCATTCACACCCATTGCCAGATTCATACCCCTTGCCAAATGGGAAGTGATATGGGCTTACTTCCCACTATCCAGCAGCTAGTTGAGTGGTGGGAGGGGAAGGCCAGTGCTGGCTCAGTGCAGCAGCGGGTCTAAGCACTGGGGGTGCTCTAGCTGCAGTGACACTGAGGGTACCCTTTGGAAGGGGAAAGGTGGTATACAGAGCTGGGTGGGAGGGAGAAAGAAAAGAAAAGAGAGAGAAGGGAAAAAAAGGCAGCATGGTAGGAGCTATTGGGTGGATGTGGAGCAGATCCAGAGGCTAGCAGGAAGTGGGGTAGGTGGTGTACAAGGCTATGTGGGAAAAAGAAGGCAAAAAAAGAAAAAAAAAAAGGTGTTGTGGCAGGATCTTGTAGGTGGGGGTGAGGTGGCATGTGGGGCTAGGGGGAAGGAAGAAAGAAAAAGAAAAAAGAGTCAGGAAAAGGGGTGGGGTGGGCCTAGGCGAGGCTCATATCGTGGTCCCTGCTGGTGGGGGTGTTGTGATGGGAGGGCTTCTTGTTTCTTCTCACCAGAATAGTGAGGGTTGGGTAAGTGTGTTTCTCTAGTTACTGGGCACTCTGTCTCCTGTTAGGAGCTCCATGAAGTTGCCTTCCTATACTCCTGTCTGGGGTCATTTCTGGGTGTGTTTCAAGATGGCCATGCTGCACTGTTAGCTGGCAGGGAACCTCCATTCCGTATTCCTTCTAATTCTGTTTTCTGTTAGTTTCTTCTTCCATTTGGTGTTTGATCCAGTTCTTTATCCCTTCATTTGATGCTCAGGTTTCTCAGGATTGACCTTCGTATCTGTTTTACTTATTTTTTTGTGTCTTTGCTGCAGAGGGACGTCATGGTTGATGTGTCTATCTAGGGCACTATGTTGGCTCTGCCCCTGGGAATGCCTTTTTTGATTGGGAGCTTTGGAGAAAGAAGTACACATGCTGCTCTCAGCAACCCCCACCCCGAGATTATTCTCTGTTTTCCTTCAACCTGCTTACAGAGAGGGTGTTTTCTGGGCAGTCTTCATTCTAGTAGTACATGTTCTACCTCTTTCAGCTATGCCTAGGGCAGAAAAATTAATTTTTTAAATAACAGATTTACTGAGGTGTAATCCATACACCATAAAATCCATCCTTTTTAAAATGTACATTTTAGCAGTTTTTAGTATAGTCACATGTTGGACAACAGACACCTCTATCTAATTTTAGAATATTTTCATCAAACCAAAAAGAAATTCATGCCCTTTGGCTATCACCCACCAATTCCCCCATTGCTCCCAGCCCTAGGCAAACACTAATCTACTTTCTGTCTTCACAGATTGCCTATTCTGAACACCGACATTAATTTTAAATCTAGTGAATTATTTAGAAAGCTCATTGTGTCATCAAACTATGCCTAGATACCCAAGAAAAATCTTATAGCTCAATACTTATCTGGGAGCCTACTGGTAGTATATGTCAATTGAGTCCCAAATCATGTTTCCCTGAAACCCTACCACTGGATGAAATAAATTATTTCTTAGAAAAAAACATGTTGCCCAAAATGACTCCAGAAGTGATGAAATTATTAACAGATCCGTAACATTTGAGAAGATCTATTCTGATGCTAAACAGAAGCCATAAAGAACAAGATTGATTAGACTTTTGTACAAATAAAAATTCTGTATTTCAAAAAAATGTTCAGAAACCAAATTATGTTAAACATATAATGGGTGATCCTAGTAAAGAATTAATTTATAAAATTTAAAAAATCAGCAGGAAAAACATACTACAATAGGCAAAAAAGGGCAAAGGACATAAGAATTTAATTCAAAATAAAGAAATTAAAATATAAACAGCATAGAAAAATGTTTAAAATCATTGGAAGTAAGAAGATAGCAAATTTAAATAATGAGTTATTTTCATATATTAGGAAAGATTCTAAAATATTAATACATTCAGTGTTGGTGAAGAAGGGGAAACATGGAAATAAGTCTTTGAGAGGGAAGGTTATTATAACTCCAGAAGGCAACTTGGAAACATGTAGCACAATTAAAAAACATAACCTCAACAATTCCATATTTTGAATTTTAGGAAACAGCCAAATAAATAAACAAAAATATATTTGTAAATAATGTTAACTGTAGCAATATTTACAATAAAGAAATTTGAAAATTTGTATAAAAGATTAGTAATTGTTAAAATGGATTTTGAAACATTCATGTGTTGATTTTATATATTTATTTTTATTGACAAGAAATGAATCAATGATATATTGAGAAAATCATGTTATGAAATTGCCTGTATAATTATCCCATTCTGTTGGGTCAAAAACAGCAACAATAACAAACAGAAAAAGTCCTCTTTCTATGGATTAAAAAAATAAATAAAAGACTGATGAAATACATTATATATATATTTTTAAAAAACATGATTAAGGATGACTTTTAATTACCTCTTCATTTTTCTGAGTTTTCAAATTTTCATGCAAGCTTGCCTCTTTTATAATCAGAAGAATTCCAGTGTATATAAAGGAGAAAAATAAATTGAAACCTTGAGATCATCTGTGTGCCTGAGGCTAACCTGAAAAATACACAGAATTCATGTAATTTGTTGTACTATATGGTTATCAGCTTGTGTGGACAAAGCATTGGAAAGGAGGATAAATACATAATTTGAGAAGTAGGGTCAAGTGCCTTTACCCGAATCCTTTTCGTGTTCTGACTCCTGCCGTTTATGGTTACCAGAAACACACCCTATCGTTGATGTAGTGACTGAATTATTTGGGGGAAAGGCACATACCTCTGACCATGGTCTGTAATCATCATTGTGCTCCAGGGCTTTGGGCACCAGAATTGGTAATGAGCATCAGAGTCATTGCAGGCAGTTCCCAATCCTGTGCTCAGAGATTCTGATTCTGGAGCCTAGAGATGTGTTTTTTAACAGGCAATGCTGAAAATGTCACTGGCCACACACTGTTGGGGGCCCAGTTTCCTAGGGGCATAGATGGTTCTTCATGCTCTCTCAGGAATTCTGAATTAAATAAGGAAATAAGAGAGGGAAGGAGGGAAAATAAGAAGTAGGAAGGGAGAGAGACTATATGAACTACTGGCTGGAGAAATTAAGAGATTTTTGCTCTAATTTGGTTTTCAAGTAATTCTGGTACCAAGAAAGAAGTAGAGAAATGTGCACATCAAATACTCTATGTGAGAGTGGTCATGAGAAGGAAGAACTTTTTTTACAGTAGACAAGAAGAAAATCAGCTGCCAAGGAAAAGCATTAATAAGATGTTATCATCAATTCACTTCTAAGAAATCATGCATGACTTTTTGTTATTTTTATTATTTATGTTGAAAAAAATTCTCCTATTTTTATAGAACTTTGTCCTTTTATATCTCAACTGCATTAACGATTTTATGATAGTTCTGTCAGGGTTTTGAAAGTCATAAAATATTTTCTGTGGTATAATTTGAGCATAAATGTACAATGCAAAAGACCCCAGGTTCGATTCCAGGCCAACGCACCTCATGTGAAGTCTCTATTCATCCGTCAGTGGAACCTTGTGTGTGGTTATGATTCTGAACAGGTAGGTTTCAGTGGTGCTTCCAGACTAAGAGAGACTCAGAAGAAAGGCCTGGTGATCGGCTTCTAAAAAAATCAGCCAATGAAAACCCTATGGATTACAACATTCTGGCCCCATTGTGCTTGGGGTGGCCATGAGTTAGGGGCTGATGCAATGGCAGCTAAAAACAACAACGATTTGGGCAATGTGCCTAGCCACATGTTTTCTATTCTTCTGTCTCCTTTTTTTTTCAACCAGTACTAAAATTTTTTGAACAGATCAAGTGACTCTTCTGCAGGTAAGCAGCCAGGCCAATTACATCATTATAATCATGTTCAGGGCACCATTTTCAGAGAATATCTGAAGACCTATATCAGGGGTTGCAAAGTCCAGTACATAATGCAACCAGAGAGATAGCAGAGAAATGACAGGAGCCTGGTGGAGATCGTGGTAAACTGTCCTTTTGAAAGGTGACAGCTGCCAATCAAACCCTGCCCATTGTTGCCATGCCCATATGTCTGGGTTTTTCAATAGTTTAACACAGCCAGAAATGTCAATAGCTATGTGAATGCTCAAACGTTTATATTTTAGGAAATATTTAAATATTAGATAAAACACAGTGTGGGTAAAACAAACACATCCAGTGTGGTCCTGGGACAGCCACCTCTGGCTTAGATCAGAAGAAATAAAAAGACATTACCTTCATTGTCCAATTCATTCCCTCTAGAGTTTATGGAGAGAACCACTAATCATTGCAAACAAACTCTAATTTGGCAGCTTCCTGGGCAAGTTATTAAGAGATTTATAGGTTAGAGGATCTTAACATGTTTTCCTTGGAGGGATGGGAGCAAGGAAGATAAATGAATGAGAAACAGAGACGTGGATATGTCATCTATATTTGGAAAATGTTGCTTGACTTCTCGGATCCTTTCTTTTCTCTGTGCCAATACCTACCCCTGACCCCAAATCCCTGCAATGGTGCCTGGCTGTCTACAATATATTTTCCCCCATCATTTGGTGAACGTAGCTTGGGAGTGTTAGAAAAGCTGCCCCCTGCTAAGATGCTATATCACATCCCTTGAACTGATGAATAAAACGAGAATTCATTATCTTCAAGACATTGAAATGCAGGCTGGATTACTCAGCTGTGCACCGCTTTAAGGGCAAGTTTGCAGCATCACCTCCCTTTTGAATAGAAGACGCTTTTAGAGCATGATCAAGTAAAATGCCTGGTTTCATGTGTGTAAATCAGTCAAAAGTAAGCAAACCACAATATCTACAGAACTTCATAGATTTGTCAAAAGTGAGAGGAAAGGCATGGAGGAAATATGACTTATACTTAGCTCCTCTTTCAATACATTCTAGTCTTAAACCAGTTCTGAACATGTGGGCAGATGGCAACGGGTAATTAAAATGCTAGCCAAATTATGGAAGGTGAAAGGAACCTATATGTCTCTGTAATGACATACATGAAAAAAAATCTGCACACAGTTTGCAATGAAATGAAGCAAAGATGAGGACTAAAATCGAGTCTGTATCTGGGTAAAATTATATTCCACCAAGAGATGATCTCTTTCCCTTTGAGTTATACTTGAGAAAAGCACTGATTTATACCTGAGGACTCAAAGGAGTGAAGCGAAATTTTTCAAAGTAAAGTAGATACATATCTCTCTGGTTATTATACCAGCAGCTTGGCAACATAACTGTTGATTGTTTGTTGTTTTTATTACTGGGGATAAAAGGTGACATCCATCAAAATTGAAGGAAAAAAATCACAGTAACTTTTAGTGCAAATTCATTAATGTCGACTTGGGAAATTACACTATTAACTGCCATAAACAAGTGGGGAAATAAGATGCAATCTTTTGGTTTCTACTTAAGATTTCTTTTCTTTGCTATATTATTTTATTTAGAAGTTACTGTCAGGGCAATGTATTTTAATGATAAAATATTGAAAACCAGAGAACCAAAAGAAAATTAAAATCATTTATAATCTCGCCATCCCAGATAACCATGGTTAGCTATTTGAATTATTTTAAAATTCTAAATGGGATTGAAATATGATATACTGCTTTATAACTCAGGTATTTTTCTAGCTTCTTAAATTTTTTTTTTTATATAGTCACTTAAAATCATCACATAGTATTCATTTTAAAGTTAACTTGCTATTGTATTTTAGGTGGTTTTCAATTTCTGACATACTAAAATTACTTTAGAATTTAAATATACATTTTAACCCCATAGCAAAATGCCAGAAATTATATGAAAGTATTTCTTTAGGGTAGTATATAAGAAAGTATATAAGAAATGATATTGGGATTGCTGGGTTAAAGGACTTGTATTCTATTGTGGTTTTTGTCATTAATGCCAAATTGTCCTCTATAATGCCTGTGTTAATTTAAACCTCCACTCCCAGTGTTGGCAAGTATCTAGTCTTCAGTTTCTTCACTAACTTCAACAATTATCGTTCTCCTTAATTTTCATAATTTGAAATGAGATGTATTTCTTTTAATTTAATATGGATTTCTTTGATTAATAGTGAGGCTGAACATTTTTCTTCCATTTATTTCCCTTTTATTAGTCATTTCTTACCTGTTCCTGACTTTTGCCGATTTTTGAATGAAATTTTAATTTATTTTATGTACTGAGTTTTAAATTTTTTAAACCTCATATGAGTTGCAATTCTTTCCCCCATTTATCTATATTTTAACATTGCTTATAAAAAAAACCCCAAAATACAAAGTAAATAAACTTGTTGCCATTGAGTCA
Source organism: Loxodonta africana (assembly GCF_030014295.1). Classification (NCBI taxonomy): domain Eukaryota; kingdom Metazoa; phylum Chordata; class Mammalia; order Proboscidea; family Elephantidae; genus Loxodonta; species Loxodonta africana. The sequence continues at coordinate 31,210,919 of NC_087356.1, forward strand.
ATTTCGACTCATTGTGACCCTATAGGATAGAGTAGAACTGCCCCATAGGGTTTCCAAGGACCAACTGGTGGATTTGAACTGCTGACCTTTTGGTTACCAGCTGTAGCTCTTAACCACTTCACCACCAGGGTGCCAATACATATTTACATTGTTTATACAATTCCATGCAGAAAATGTATTGCTCATATCATTTGTCATTTCTGCTTTAGTGTCAACAAAATGGCTTCCTCTATTCCAGTGGAAAATATTTACCTATATTTTTAAGTTGACCATAATTTAAGTTTTCATTTAAATATTTAATTTGCCTGAAACTCTTTTCATGTAAAGAGGATGATAGGCATCTAACTTTGCTTTTCCCAAGCACAATTTAACAAGGAATCAATTAATTTTTTGTAGATTTAATAAGCCATCTTTAAAAAAACACAAAAAATTTGTGTGTTAAATAATGACATTTGCTTGGGCCTGTTCCTGAAATTTTTATAATTAGTGGGAACGTGTCGATTTATTATGACATATGTAGTGCTGCATTTTAATATTATGATATGTTTTACTAGCTGGCAGGATAGGTTCCCTTTCTTTAATCAGCTTTTTAAAAAACTTCTTGGCTTCTCTCATTCTTTTTACATATGAAATCTTAAATTGTTTTTCAATATCCAAGAAATATTCTTATGATTTTGATTGGAGTTACATTATACTTATGCACTAAAGAAAAAAAAAATGTTGTCCTTGTGTCGATTCGAACTCATAGCAATCCTAGAGGACAGAGTAGAACTGCCCCATAGGGTTTCCAAGGAGTGCCTGGTGGATTCAAACTGCTGACCTTTTGGTTAGCAGCCATAGCTCCTAACCAATATTGACATATTTTATTATTGAGTCTACTTTCCAAGGTCAAGTAAGCTTTTTAATTTACCTGTTTTTTTTAAATTTTATGTAAAGAAGATGAGAGTGAAGATTCATAGTTTTCATCATAGAAGTCTTGTTTGATTTATGTTCATGCTTCATTATTTTATATTGTGTGGCTATTATAAATGGAATATTTCCCCTCATTCTTTCCTATTTCAATATATTTGGTTTGTGGAAAAACAAATGACTTTTGTCTATATATTGATTGCATAACTGGATGTTTTATTGAAATCTTCTATAAGCTTTATAAGTTAATTTTATTGCATCTCCTAGTAGACGATCATGTGTTCTGTAAATTATTTGAAATCATACTTTTCTTTCCAGTATTTAAAAAAAAAAAATCAATTGATGTTGAGTCAATTCTGACTCACGGTGACTACACGTGTTGTTATAGAGTAGAACTGCTCTACAGGGTTTTCTTGGCTGTAATCTTTATGGAAGCAGTTTACCAGGCTTTTCTAAAGTACCACTAGTTGGGTTTGAACTGCCAACCTTTAGCTTACCAGTGGGGTGTAAAGTAATTGTGCCACCTAGGCTATAGGGTCACTATGAGTCAGAATTGACCCGAAGGCAATGGTTTTTTTTTTTGGTTTAGGCTCTACATCCAAAGTTTACAGATCTCATTATATTTCTTTTTCCGGGCTTATGGACTGGGTGGAAACTATGGAAAAAATCTACCCAATTTATATTGTTTTCTGATATTATTTTATAATTGTTATTGAGAATATTAGATAAAATAATCCTGTTATCTCATTCAGGGACTCTTAAAAGGAGAAGGAGTTGTCTTATTTTTTAGACTGGGTCTCTACTTTTGAAACTTACAAGTATTTCATATGTACAGTATGTTTTACATTTTTCTTTTACTTATAAATAAAAGTAAGTCTATATTAGCATATTTTTAGTAGTAGATAGGGCTTCAGTCAGATCATGTGGTGCCCTTGTTTAAATCATTCACACCAAGAAAGTGAGAAGTTGCAAAGTTTGATTATAGACACTTAAATTCAGTAGTGTTCAGCAGCTGAAAGAGCTGAAAGGGGAGGCCGCCTCACAGGGAAACATTTTTTAGCCTACCAAAATGTTTTTCTTCATTTTTTGTTGTCAGTGCCAAGTCAGCCATGACAGTGACCCTTCACGGTTGGAATGTTCTGTGGAGCTGTTTTGAGAAGGTCACTTAACCCATTACTCACATCAAATACAGTCACCAGTGCTGCCCAAGGACCCAAGGACCCTTGTTCCATAGTGTCTCACATAGCCTGAGTACTTACCACAGAAGTTAGCAGGATCATGGTCTGCTGTCCAACTCACAGCCTGTTGTTGCTAGGTGCCCTTGAGCTGATTCTGACTCATAGTGACCCTATATGACCGAATAGAACTGCCCCATAATGTTTCCTAGGCTGAAGTCTTTATGGAAGCAGATCGCCAAATCTTTTCTCCAGTGGAGTGGCTGGTGGGTTTGGACTGCAGAACTTTTAGTTAGCAGCCGTTTGCTTAAACCATTGCCCACCAGAGCTCCTACCCACAGTCTACCTGGTGCAGATTCTCTATTTCAGTTTTTTGTTTCTCTGAGTCATGGAGTGTGATGTTGAGAGCTCTTCTGGGGTTTTATATTAATCTTAAGGCAAAGATTTACATCCATGCCAATGCAAGCTAATCAGACTTTTGAATCACCGGTAGTGATAAAGTTTTCTCCTATTTTTTTTTTTCCTGACTTCTTTGGTAATCTAAACAAGAGCTTGTGAAGAAGTTCTTTTGTTTTAAATTTATAGTCATATTTTTTTTACCATCATAAATATAATAGCTTTCCATTCAGGGTGTTTTCCAAATATTCAAAAACTATAAAATAAAAACTATGTGCAGTCTCATTAACCACTGTGAACATTTTCATAAAAATCCTACCCCATATCTAGCAGGATATTTAGTTGAGGCGTGTGTGTGTGTGTGTGTGTGTGTATTCTTTTTTGGCGGGGGGGTGGTAGTCTATTGTATCAGCATACTTGCATTGAACTGCTATTAACAGAGACGTAGTAATAGTCTCTTACATTAAGAGAAGTTTTCTCTCTCATTAAGAATTCCAGAAATGGATAATTCGTGCCTTGAATGACAGCTCCACAGACTCTCAGGGACCCAGGCATCCCCTGTCTTTTTGTTCACTCTCTGGTCTCTGTTCTTTAGATCGCAAGAGAGCTGCTGCAACTGCTGCCATGATGTCTGCTTTCCAGGCCCAAATTAGAGGATAAGCAAGGATTGAAACAAACTTCATTTGATGAGTTTTCTTTAAAAAAACCTCTCCTGGAAGCTTACCAACCAATGTTTACTTACATTTCCTTGGTAAGCCCTTTTAGTTTTTAGGTAGTCTTTTTTCCATCCCAATAAAATCAAGATTCTATTACAGGAGAATAAAGGATCCTGGATACTGAGAATTAGCCGTCTTTATGTCTTTTTCCATTTACCCTTAACTATTTTTATACAATCTCATTTTTTGGGGGGGTATATTATGCCATTATATGAACGCTGTCATTTTACTAAGGCCCTTATTTTGGGCATTAGTTTGTTTCAAATTCTTCACTTCTCTGAAAAGGGCTATAATGAACATCCTCATAGTTGTATTTCTGTATATCTTGGATTATAGCCTTAGAATAAATTTCTAGGAGTGGAATTGCTAGGTGAAAGGATATGCATCATTTAAGACTTTTTGATGGGTATTGCCAAAAATCAGGCTTCCCATCTTTGTGTGTTTATCATTTCCTGACTTGTAATTTTGGACAAAACACCATGATTTAAGATGGTGTTTCTCAAATTTTCTCTACTGCATCTATTTCCTCTGGCCATTAAAGAAATGCTTGTCAAAGTTAATGGGAAGACCGGCATAGTTTGTGATGATATCCCATTGAGGTAGTGTCTAGTTTTGATTAAACATGATGAGTAAATTATTAAATCCTATAAGGAAAAGACATCCGCACTGCTGTGTACATTAGCTTGGGACGTAAGCAAGGCTGCAGATAAGCTGGGAAATTGTTAGTGCTCCATGGAATGCACTCAGTCACCACTGGAGGAGAGGAGGAGGTTGTTTCTCACAACTACTAAAATAAATTTCTTATAATTTTTAGGAGTTAATTCTGTGACACACAGGGACTTATGTTAAAAGCATAAACATAAATATTTAGCTCTTACACACACACACAGAGATACACACACAGACATGCACAGGGAGCCATTTGGCTTGTAGGTGCAGTTCAATACCCATAAAACATTCTCAGAGGGGCATTTTGAAAATGTGGCCTGTAAGAGTTTATAGAAAATTTCATCACACCAAGATGTAACTCTGATATGAAATTCTATTAAGATGGAATCCAAAGAGAAGAATTACTCCTTTCCTCCTCTTGGAAATTAGTTTTGCCTAGGCATCCGGGGCAAGAGGGAAAATTGTTCCTCTTGGTGGAAGAAGGTTTTTTGATATGCCACTAGCAGCAAACATAGGTGAAAGCAAAAGATAAGGATCAGGAATCTTCCAGAAAGATACAGATCTCTATGTCAATGAAATTGAGATGGCAACTGTTTAATTTTGGAACAAATTGGGAAAGCAAAGCAAAAGAAAGCAATAATAGGGCAAATAATGAGTAAAATTATATGCACTGTATTATATCCTCAACAGGAGATAAACAGATAAATACATCAGCGAGACAGAGCCAAATTCCCTGGGAACGTTGCTAAATCCTCTCTCACTCATCTTTATCACCCCCGTTTCTTTCCCTCTATCCTGTTATTAAAATTATTTGGCTTGAAAAACCGTGAATGTATTTATTGGATCTGATGAGTCTAATCTTACAAACAGTCTTTCTATACACAAGTGGTGCTTTGTAATCTTATGAACATGCTTAAATTTCGGTATTACAGTACTGCCTTTGTTTTCTTCTTTAGAGATTTTTCAAGAAATCGCTAATAAATGTCAAATTAAGAAAATTAAACATCTTCCTTATGTGAACCAAAAGGTCACCTCAATCGAAAAAGGAAAAATAGACTCTAATCAGTTTGAGGAAAAAATGTTTTATTGTATGATTCAATGTACCTGCTTTATTTGCAGCTTTGTTTACTTTGCCTCCCTCTTCCCTGCCTCTTCTGTCTGAGATCAAGTGCCACGCTATTGACTCAGCTCTAAGGATGTCAGCAGCATATGGCAGTGTTTTAAAGGAACATTTCCCGACATACACCAGAGTGGGCCGAGGTGGACTCTAATAAAATGTTGCACAGTATATGATTTTGTCTCCCTGGAAGACAGAATGAAATCAAATGTTGGATAACCAATATTTTTTTTTTCTTTTAGCTTTATTAGGAAATATTTGCCACTTAAACAAAGGTATAGTGAATAATACAATTAATACCTGTGTACACACTGCACAGTATGATAAGAAAAAACATTAACAATTTAGTGGGAGCCCCTATGAGGTATCCCTATATAGTGGAATAGTAAACATCATTTAAGTAAATGAGTTAGAGGATATATATCTACAAGAAGGAATCTTAAAAACAAAATGTTGAATTCAAAAAATATCAACTTGCAGAAGAATACGGTCTGATATCATATATGTATAGCCTCCTACTATAATATATAAAATAAATATTATATATATAACATCATACCATATATTATACAATAAAATATTCATTAAGACGTTATACGTTATACATATACATTACATATGCATATTTTACACCAACAGATAGACAACTGTCATTGAGTCAACTCTGACTCCTGGTGACCTTATTTACAACAGAACAAAACATTGCTGAATCCTGAGTCATTCTCACAATTGCTGGCATGTTAAAGCCCATTGTGGTGGCTATCATGCCAATTCTTCTCACCAACGGTTTCCCTCATCCTCTCTAGCGCTCTATTTCACCAAACACAATGTCCTTGAAAATAGGTTGATCCCTGCTGGTGGTGTGTCCAAAGTAAGTATGTCAAACAGTGTTCTGCTGTGATCTGTAAGGTTTTCATTAGCTAATTTTCAGAAGTAGTTTACCAGACCTTTCTATTCTTTCTTAGCCTGGAAGCTCCTCTGAAACCTGTCTACCATGGATGACCCTGATGGTATTTGAAATACTGATGATGTAGCTTCCAGCATCATTAAAAAAAAAAAATAAATAAATAAATAATTTTTTTTTTTTTTTTCTGTGCAAATTACCACAGTATGGCAAACAGACAGACAGGTGGTGGTTTATACAAATACATTCTATCCATCTAGCTATTGTTGTTGTGCACCATCAAGTCTAGTCTGACTCGTAGTGACCCTGTAGGCTAGAGTAGGACTGCCATACATTATAATATATATATCAGTTGTTGTGGTTGTTCTGTGTCGTTGAGTTGGTTTCTACTAATAGTGACCCTATGTACAACAGAATGAAAAATTGCCCAGTCCTGTGCCATCCTCACAATTGTTATGCTTGAGCCCATCACTACAATCACTGTGTCAGTCCATCTCCTTGAGGATTTCCCTCTTTTTCTCTGTCTACTTTACCAAGAATGATGTCCTTCTCCAGGGACTGGTCCCACCTGATAACACGTCCAAAATATGTGAGACAGAGTCTCCCCATCCTTGCTTCTAAGGATCATTCTCACTGTACTTCTTCCAAGACAGATTTGTTTGTTCTTCCGGAATTCTATGGTATATTCAAAATCCTTTGACAACACCATAACTCAAAGACGTCAATATTCTTCAGCCTTCCTTATTCATTGTCCAGCTTTTTCATGCATATGGAACAATTGAAAACACCACAGCTTGGGTCAGAAGCACCTTAGTTCTAAAAGTCACATCTTCACTTTTTAATACTTTGAAAAGGTCTTTTGCAGCAGATTTGCCCAATGCAATGCATCATTTGATTTCTTGACTGCTGCTTCCATAGATGTTGATTGTGGATCCAAGTAAAATGAAATCCTTGACAACTTCAGTATTTTCTTTATTTATCATGATGTTGCTTATTGGTCCAGTTGTGAGAATTTTTCGTTTTCTTTATGTTGAGGTGCAATCTATACTGAAGGCTGTAGTCTTTGGTCTTCATCAGTAAGTGCTTCAAGTCCTCCTCACTTTCACCAAGCAAGGTTGTGTCATAGTCATATCACAGATTGTTAATGAATCTTCTTCCAATTCTGATGCCCTGTTCTTCTTCATATAGTCCAGCTTCTCAGATTATTTGCTCAGCATATAGATTAAGAATGGTGAAAGGGCCCAAGCCTGACACACGCATTTCCTGACTTTAAACCATGCTGTATCCCCTCATTCTGCTTGAACAACTGCCTCTTGATCTATTACAGGTTCCTCATGAGCACAATTAAGTGCTCTGGAATTTCTGTTCTCTGCAATGTTATCCATAATTTATTATGATTCACACAGTCAAATGCTTTGCATAGTCAATACACAGGTAGACATCTTTCTTGTACTTTTTGCTTTTGGTCAAGATCCGTCTGTCATCAACAGCAATATTCCTCATTTCACATTTGAATTCTGCTTGAATTTCTGGCAGTTCCTTGTTTTTTGATGCACTGCTGCAATCTTTTTTGAATTACCTTCAGCAAAATTTTACTTATGTGTTATATTAATTATATTGTACAATAATTTCCACATTCTGTTGGATCACTTTTCTTTGAATGGGCACAATTATGAATCTCTTCCAGTCAGTTGACAAGGTAGCTGTCTTCCAAATTTCTTTGCATAGACAAGTAAGCACTTCCAGCACTGCATCTGTTTATTGAAACATCTTAACTGGTATCCATCAATTCCTGGAACCTTGTTTTTTTACCAGTGCCTTCGGCTCAGCTTGGACTTTTGCCTTCAATACCATTGGTTCTTGATCATATGCTACTCCCTGAAATGGTTGACTGTTGACTAATTCTTTTTGGTACAGTGACTGTGTATTTCTTCAATCTCCTTTTGATGCTTCTTGTGTTGTTTACTATTTTCCCTGTAGAATCCTTCAATATTGCAACTTGAGGCTTGAAATTTTTCTTCAGTTCTTTCAGCTTGAGAAATGCTGAGCGTGTTCTTCCCTTTTGGTTTTCTAACTCGAGGTCTTCACACATGTCATTATAATACTTTGTCTTCTGGAGCTGCCTTTTGAAATCTCCTGTTCAGCTCTTTTACTTCATCATTTCTTCCATTTGCTTTAGCTACTATATGTTCAAGAGCAAGTTTCAGAATCTCTTTTGACATCTATTTTGGTCTTTTCTTTCTTTCCTGTCTTTTTAATGACCTCTTGGTTTCTTCATGTATGATGCCCTTGATGTCATTCCACAACTCATCTGATCTTTGGTCATTAGTGTTCAATATATTCTTGAGATTGTCTTTAAATTCAGGTGGGATACTTGGAAGGCCATACTTTGGCTCTCTTCAACTTGTTCTAATTTCCTTCAGCTTCAGTTCGAACTTGCATATGAACAACTGATGGCCTGTTCTGAAGTCGGTCCCTGGCCTTGTTCTGGCTGATGATATTGAGTTTTTCCACCGCCTCTTTATACAAATTTGATGCCTGTGTATTTCACCTGGTGAGGGCCACATGTATAGTCAATGTTTATGTTGTTGAAAAAAGATATTTACAATGAAGAAATTGTGGGTCTTGCAAAATTATATCAGGTGATCTCTGCATCGTTTCTATCACCAAGGCCATATTTTCCAACTACTCTTCCTTCTTTGTCTCCAACTTTCACATTCTGATCACCAGTAATTAACTCTCTATATAGTATATTATGTGTATATATTATATATTTATATGTATATCCACCATGCACTTCTTGGAAACTCTATGGGGCAGCTCCACACTGTCCCATAGGGTCGCTATGAGTCAAAATCAACTCGATGGCACTGGGTATATATATATATAGTCAAAATATGTGAAACAAATTACTATTTGTTGCTTACAGGTCACGTACATAGGCAAATATTAAGAAATATCTGTCTTTTTTTTTTGGCATATCATGCTGTTGTTAAAGAAAAGATAATTTTAATGCCACTAACTAAATATGGTAATGGAATGTCATTATTTGACTGCTTGAGGTTTTAAGAATGAACTGATAATGAAATATTTTATACTTAGGTGGCACAGTAGTCAAGAGCTCAGCTCCTAACCAAAAGGTTGACGGTTTGAATCTATCAGCTGCTCCTTGGAAACCCTATGGTTGCTATGAGTTGGAATTGACTTGATGGTAGCAGGTTTTTTTTCATTGTTGTTGTTGTTGTTAACATTTATTGCTTGTTTACCAAGTACTAGGCATTGATATAGCAATGTTTTGATGCTGATCCTCATAATCACTCTATGAGGCATGTATATGTGGAAATCACAGTCCTATGACCTTCCACCCTTTGCCATTTCACCTCTCCACATATACACATTCCCTCCAAGTCTACCCATTGCTCCTTCCTGAACCATTTTTTTGTATTCCAACCTCACCATTTGCATAAGGCGTCCACACAACCTTGGAATCCATCTCCAAACTTCTTATTTTCTTAAGCACATTGAAGTCCCTCTACCACCTGCCTTTCCTGAGCAGAGCTGACCTCCTTTGGGTTAACTTAGACGTACCTCTATTTTAGTCCTTATTGTAGTGTTTTAGAATTATCTGTGTCATGGAGTCTACTCTTAGACTGTCTGATCTTGAGCGAAGAGACTTGATCTTTATCCCTGGACTTCCTGAATTGAGGATTATACTTAAGTTTATAATACATGTTTGTCAAATTGAACTAATTGCTTTCTTAAGAAGGTAGGTTGAGAAAAAGCTGTGCAAAGTAGGAAGAGAAGATATTCCTTTGGGGACATAGGTGGCAACCTTTAATAACACAGAATAACTCAGACTGGACTCTCAGAACATACTCACTTTCTGCTTAGATCTGAACGGGGGAATTGTTGGAAGGTAGGACAAACTGGAAGGGAATCAAGAAGGCTCATGTGAAATTATTCATTCAGCAGTTGATTGAGGGAACACAAAGATTTGGGGAATATTGTTCGGTGACTTTGCATTAACGAGACTATGAGAAAAGAAATAGAAGAAGATCGTGTTGAGCTCTAATAAGATGAACACAAAGTTGATGCATTATTTTTTACAAGATATTATCATTTGCCTCGTCTGTACTTTTTGAGTAAATAGATATGGAGGAAACCCACCAATAAGCTGGAAAATCAGGGTAAGATGCCTTATATGACAGGAACAGAGTTGATCAGAATAAAATAGATGATTAAAAACTACTAGTGATAGAAGCTAGTCAATAAATGGTCATTAACTACTTGTTTAGTGCTATCGCCAAAAATGCATGATCCATGTTATTGCCTTGTTAGGAAGATAAGGTTTATCTGCATGAAGGAACTAGGAAATAGCTCCGAATTTTATGTTGGCAACTCCGTGTGTTGTAGCAATCCAGAAAGAAGGAAAGCTCTTGCCAAGTGTCAGACACTGTCTTTGGAACTTCTGTGAGTTATGTGTTTGCTCCTGTCAATAACTGACAAGTGTAGGCTGTTTCTTGTTGATGGCTGAAGACCCTGAGCCTCCAGGAGGGTAACAGTCACTGGTAAAGCCAAGTCATATAAATAGCCAATTATAAAATGTCTCTCACTTGCTTAAAATATCAGTTGGCATTTCATTTCTTACCAGGTCAAGTTTGAACTGCTTAGCCAGGTAACCAAGGCTTTGCTGCCAGATATAATGGAAGCCAGGAGATGCATCTGGTACTATCCCTGGACCTATCAGTAACTCGCCTCTTCTTCCTTTTTTTAATTAATTTATTTTTGATGTTGACTTTTTGATAAGTGCAGGCCAGTTGCCTTGTAGAATGTGCAGTGTACAGGGTTTGTCTGATTTCTTTTTCTCTGTGAGGTTTAAATTCCACTGGAAGTTACAGAAGCTTGGTTAAATTCACTTAGATATTTAGGTCAAAACTATCTCATCAGTAATACACGCTTCATGCTGCACTGCACCACAACAAACAAAAGAACAGAGTAAAAAACCAAATCCATTGCTGTAAGTCAATTCTGACTCACAACAACCCTATAGGGCAAGTAGAATTGCCTGTAGGGTTTCCAAGGCTGTAAATCTTTATGGAAGCATACTGCCACATCCTTCTCCCACAAAGAGGCTAACAGCCAAGCACTTAACCACTGTACCACCAGGGCTGCAAATGCCTGTAAAGACACAGAAAATGCTATAGGAAATAGAGTATTTCCAGTTCAAAAAGTCACCAGGCCAGTGCCCTCTCCCTTTCAATTTCTGCTGGTCACCTACTAGCATAATTAAAAATGGTTGCCCTCGAGTCAATTCTGACTCATAGCAACCCTGTAGGACAGAATAGAACTGCCCCATAGGGTTTCCAAGGAGAGCCTGGTGGATTTGAACTGCCGACCTTTTGGTTAGCAGCATAGCTCTTAACTACTACGCCACCAGGGTTTCCACTAGCATAGTTGGGAAGACAGAAAAGAAAACAAATACAAATAGCCAAAAGAACACTGAAGCCAACAGCCAAACTAAATATAGAATCTGAGAGGAATTTTTATTACCTGCATAATGAATTGAACTGAATTAAGAACAATCTACCCAGCTATATAAGGCAAGACTTAATTATTTGTGACAGGAACCGACTTAGAGTAACATACGAAAAAGAAAGGATTGGCCTACATGAGCAGCAATTCAAGTGGTGGATTTTTATTTAGGCATACTATATCAAGGGGCTCCAGTAACATTAGGAATTTCTCTATTTTCTGGCTTCCTTTATATTTCCTTGGATATATTTGTAAGCATACACTCTCCATATAGCAATATGTATGGTATCTGCCTAAGATTCGTGTTTTTCCACCTTTGCACTATCAGGAAAATGAACTTCTGTCTCCAACATATTCAAAGATACATAGGACTCTGGTCAACCGGTCTCAGTCACCCGACTACTTTTGAATCAATTTCATTCCTAGTGTGTGTTATGGTTGGTCCGACTGAGGTTACATGTCAATCCCTGAGACTAGGATAGAGAAAGTCACTATGATTGGCAGTTACACCAAGAACAACATAAAAAAAGGGGAGGGACTCAGGTCTTCAAAAGTAAACAGAGCTCCTGGATGGACACTGACAACAAATATCCACTATACTAAGCTTCACCTAGAATCAAATCCTGCTTAGGTCCAAAGCTGTTGATTTCTGTGATGGGAGTAATTCCCCTACTTTGCTATCTCACCGTTATTACCTGAGAGAGCATCGACCAGAAAATAATTCCAAAGGATAGAGGGATAAAGAGATTAAGGCAATTTCACTCCTGCTTCAGATGACTTTGGGGTACTTAACTAGAGAACACACAGAGGAGATCCTTGTTTTAGGGGCAAGATAATTAATGCAGAAATAAATAGCAGAACAGCTCTTAAGGAAGACAGCCACTATGCTTCCCTAACTCAGAAGGAAATCTTTCTTTATCCCAATTTTAAATGCAGGCAGTGAATACAGCCTGAAAAACAAATACAGGGGCCTCTGGATACCTCTAAGCTCCCTTGCATTGTAGCTTTGCAGTTTTGACTTTCTTGGAGTTTTCTAGATAAGGTGGCCATATGATTTATTTTCTAAATTGAGGCACTTTTGAGAGTCAAAGGAGGCTCAATTGATAATTACAGTGAAACAATTGTAAACTAAGACTGTCCCAAGCAAACTAGGAAGTGTGTACTCTGTTTTCAACTCAAGTTAAGGCTCCCAAGGGATTAAGAGCCAGCATATAACTTGTGCTCCCTTTCCCAGGTGAGTTGATTGAATTCAGTTTTTTGTTTTGTTTTTCCTGCACAGGCTATTCAAGAAGAAGCCTCGTCACTGGTGGCCTGTGCTCAAAGCGGTACTGTCTTCCTTTTTCTAGCCCTGGATCACAAAGGCTTGGACGCTGCAGTGGTGGGCATGCTGGGAGCTGGTCCTCTCTACTACTGCCTGGCCACACTCAGTCCCCTTTAGCTCCGTCATTCATTTCAAGAGAGACTAGGGAGTAGAATCAGGTCTCAATTTTCTTCCGAATTTTTCTGGATGTATCATAGGAGTAGCTCAATTAGCTAGCTCTGGCTTCACACTTAAGGTTCTATTTTGACTTCTCAGACAAGGGTTGAAAATTTCTGTCTTGCACAGAGATGAAAACAATCCCTGATTTTGTCACCAGAGGGGGAAGGAACTCCCACCCCTTCTGGATTATATTTAGGAGCCCTTGTGGTTAAGTGTTCTGCTGCTAACCAAAAGGTCAGCAGTTCGAATCCACCAGCTGCTCCTTGGAAACCCTGTGGGGCAGTTCTACTCTGTCCTATAGGGTTACTATGAGTTAAAATCTACTCAATGGCAATGGGTTATGATCTATGCTTTGTGTTGAGTCCTGGGGATTCAACAAAGGACAAGATGGACATAATTTCTTACTTCTTTAGCTTACAGTTGAAGCCCTGGTGGTACAGTGGTTAAGAGCTATGACTGTTAATGAAAAAGTCAGCAGTTCAAATCCATCAGCCTCTCCTTGGAAACCCTAATGGGGTAGTTAGTTCTACTCTGTCCTATAGGGTCGCTATGAGTCGGAATCGACTCAATGGCAGTGGGTTTTTTTTTTTTTTTAGCTTACAGTTAATTAGGTGTTAAGCAACAGGAGGGAGTAAATACATGTCTATCTCCTCAAACCCAACATATCATGGTTGCAAAACTCTGTCTTAACATCTACTTTTATATATTCTGCCTCACTCAAGTTTTCTCCCTGTTGCTCCTTTGAGCCATGTGGCAGGTCAAATTCAGCTTCTGAATTTTAGGGGTATTCAGGCCAAATACACCTAAGAAAATGATGTTTCTTCATCCCTGGAACTAGCGAGAATGGAATCTGGATGAAGTAAGCCTTTCCTTGCATTTTGGTACCCTATTTGTTCATTCTGTCTCCTGGTGCTTTGCCAGGCCATGTGTGTGTGTTCAGACAGACACAGAGACACATAGTTTCTTTATTAAGAAACAGGACAATTAAAAAAATGAAAATAAGTAGGACAGTTAAAGTCATTAATAACTGTAGAATTTCCCAAGTCCCAGAAGGAAAGCTCCTAAGGGCTGATGCCTTTCAAGAAGGAAGCCCTGGTGCTTTCCAGTAGTTCCCCATCTCACTTCGCTTGCCCTTGGGTTTACTTCTATCACAAACATATTTTTCTTCAAAATCCCAACCAACACCTCTTGGGGAATCCCTTCGGGCAGTCTCACTCTCTAGACCAATTCCCTTTTCCCAGCATGTATCTCCTGAGGTTGGAGTCATCTATTCTGAGGTGGTACCCTGGGTTTCTTTGCTGATTTTTATTGTTTTTTGTTTAGGTATACAAGTGTTTAAGTTGAGAATTTTCATCTGAGAAGTGTTTATACCACAATTTTTTCATATGGGGTGTTTTGTTATCAATATTTTCTAGATATTTTAAATTTTGACTGTAGTAGAGCTTTTATCGGAAACCCTTGGTGGTGTAGTGGTTAAGAACTATCGCTGCTAATCAAAAGGTTGGCAGTTCAAATCCACTAGGTTCATTGGAAACAATATGGGGCAGTTCTACTCTGTCCTATAGGGAGGCTATAAGTCAGAATCAACAGGACTGCAATGGGTTTGGGTTTAGAACTTTTATCACCACCTCTCCGTCAGTTTGTCATACTGTGGTGGCTTGAGCATTGCTACGATGCTGGAAGTTATGCCGCTAGTATTTCATATATCAGCAGAATCACTCATGGTGGACAGGTTTCAGAAGAGCTTCCAGATTAAGACAGAGTAGGAAAAAAGGGCTGGCCATTTACTTCCAAAAATTATCCAAGAAAACCCTGTAGATTACAATGTTAATTGTCCAGTGAGTCTCCTAGGTTGGAAGGTGAAGGCACTCAAAGTATACAGTGGCTGAAACAAGGGACTTGAGTATACTAGTGGTTGTGAAGATGGTACAGTACCGTGCAACATAACATTCTGTTGTACATGGGGGCATGACTCAGAGCTGACTCAAGGTCAACTAACAACACCAACCATAGAGTTTTTTTATTTTTGGAATTTTCAGGCTTTTTTGTTTCTTTTTATCACTTTTCTCAGGTTATAATTAGAGAATATGGTCTATACTACCTTTACTTTTGGTAATATATTGCATTTTATTTGTGGACCTATAAATGTTCATTTTTATAAAAGTTCCATGAATACTTGCAAAAAATATGTATTCTCTGTTTTCAATGACAGAGTTTGATGCTTCTATTATATATGATACATATTAACATTTATAAGCATATTATTCACATGGCCAACATCTTTAATAATTTTTGGCTACTTGACCAGTTACAGGCTGCCAAGAATGAGTTTAAGTGTAATACACTGATTTGAAGCACTAAACATATTTTTCCGTTGTACTACAACTTCTAATTTTATAGAGAAGATGTTGAGACCAGATTTATCTTTTTTTAAAGATGAATAATATTATTTTATATTTGTATACCCTTATATATTTTGCTTAGATGCTTGTAAAATTCTCTCTTTATCAGCCAAATGAAAAAGTTTCACCAGGAGATATCGCATTAGCAATTTTTTTTTCATTAAATATTTTTGGTCTGTCGCTTTAATATGCAGATTCAAGTATAGTATAATGAGTTTGATATATCTGAAATCTTTCCAAGTGTATTTCCATTGAAGCATTGGGTTTCAGTCTTTCAGGGGAGTGGAGTATACCTACTCACAAAAACGGTTCTGGCTCAGCTCTATCAAATTGGATACGTGTGTCTACAAGAAGATAGTAGTCTTAAAATCTAATCACCACCAAGATTTTGTAAGTGCTTTTTGTTCCCAGTGGAGCCCTGGTGGCATAGTGGTTAAGAGCTTGGCTGCTACCCAAAAGATTGGCAGTACAAATCCACCAGCCACTCTTGGAAACCGTATGGGGCAGTTCTACTCTGTCCTTTAGGGTCACCATGAGTCGGAATTGACCTGATCACATCAGATTTGATTTTTCTTTTGTTTTCTTAGTTTCCAATAAGTTAGAAGATAGAATTTTAATTTGAGTAAAGGAAGAGGGGGAGTAGGTAACCCTGCTTTTTTAGGACTGGTAGTGGTGCAAACAGCTAATGCACTCAAAAGATTGGAGGTTCAAGTTCACCCAGAGGTGTTTTAGAAGAAAGGCCTGGAGATCTACTTCCCAAAAATCAGCCATTGAAAACCCTATGAAGCACAGTTCTGCTCTGACACACATGGGATTGCCATGAGCCAGAGTCATGATGATGGGCAAATGGTAAACAGTATAAATAAAAAGACTTGGAGAGACAGGGATGAAACCAAATCACTTCTCTCCATATTGTGGTGGGTCAGATAGGCTGAGGGACACCTTACTTCACAAGGCAGCTACTCAGGCTGACCTGGTTCAAACCCAGTGGAAGTCTAATGAAACTCTTTGGAGAGTGTGGTCACGCTGAGGAAGGGCTGAAGCTTAGCTTAATTACTGGCCCTCAGTGGTCAAACTGGTATGGCCCTTCTTTCTTATTTTCCCACTAGGTTCCAATATTGCAGACAGAATATCAGAAGCCAGGCTGATCTTTGTTCTATTGGAAATAACTCCCCCCCAACCCCTGAAAGCTTGCTTATAAGATTCCTTCTTTAACAGCAAAATTCAAAACTTTATTAAGATATATCTAAATATTTTTATTCTTTCTTCATAAAATATTTTTAGTACAAGGAGACCCTCTCTAATTTAGGACCTGAATGGTGGCTTATTTTCTTCCATTAGAGACTCTTCATTGAGGTCTATAAATAAGATTTTGCGCGGAGGAGGGGGGAAGTCCATGAATTTAGAAATTTTATGCAAAATTTTAAGTGCTTGTGGTCTTTCTTGGGTTTATGCTTTTCATTAGACTCTAAAATGGGTATTTCATCCTACTCTTCTGCATTATAGAAGAAGTTCTAGCATCTTGCAAAAAGCAGAAATGTATTTCAGTACTGTTTCTAGGACTGTTTACAATGTTAAGGTAATGTTTTTATTTAAAACATTTTATGGCGTAACCATCTTATTTCTATTTATTTATTTCTGTCTACATTACACCTGGAGCCCTGGTGGCACAGTGGTTAAGAGCTCAGGCTCTTAACCAAAAGGTCAGCAGTTCAAATCCACCAGCTGCTCTTTGGAAACCCTATGGAACAGTTCTAGCCTGTGCTATAGGGTCGCTATGAGTCAGAATCGACTTGATGGCAATGAGGGCATTACACCAAGCTCCCTTTTATCTCAGTTTGGTGTCATATCTATTATCTCTTATTTTCTACTTTAAATTTTGTTAAGGACAAGAGAAAAAGCAAAACCAAGCCCTGTTTAAAATTTTCCTTTGTTTTCTGTAGGAAATGTCTCCCCACTTCCCTCCAGAACTGTTCTTTATTCTATATACATAACTCCTTAATTTTTTCAGAGCCATAATTTTGATTTTTATCTGCTTCTCATCTCTCTTGGTCTAATTTTTACTCAATATAATGGGTGATGGGTATTTTCCTGGAATCTTTTCATTATCCACCTAGTTACAGCTAGATTTCTTCTCTTCAGTTTTAAGCAGGTTACATTAGATTTACTGTTAGATTTACAGCCAACTGTCTTTCAGTTTGTGTTACTCCAGTGGCTTGCACGTTGCCGTAATGCTAGAAGCTATGCCGTCAGTATTTCAAATACCAGCAGGGTCACTCATGGTAGACAGGTTTCTGCAGAGATTCAGATGAAGGCAAACTAGGAAGAAAGTCTGGCAGTCTATTTCTGAAAATTAGCCAGTAAAAACCCTGTGGATCACAACTGAATATTGTCTGATACAGTGCTAGAAGATGAACCTGCTAGGTTGGAAGGCACTCCAAATGCATAGTGGCCACAACAATGAACTTGAGCATACCGGCAATGGTGAAGATGACACAGGACTGGGCTATCTTTTGTTCTGTTGTGTATGGAGTCGCCATGAGTAAGAGCCAACTCACTGACAACTAGCAACAGCAGCAATTAATATTAGATGTAATTTCCATTATTCATTTGGAGGTGTTGGTAGAATCTATGGCTACAGGCAGTCACAATATGAGTATTTAATGTTTTTGTAACTTCTTTATTTTGATTTCTCCCCTATGGTAGGCAGAATAAAGGCTCCTCAGATATGTGCATGTGCTAATCCCTGATACCTGTGAATATGTTAGGTTACATGGCAGAAGGGGGAATTAAGGTTGCAGTGGAATTAAAGTTGCTTATCAGTTGACTTTAAAATACGGAGATTATCCTGAACTTTCCAGATGAACCCAATGTTATTACAATGGAAAAGGGGGCAGAAGAGTGATGGTATATGAGAAGGATTCACTCTGTTATTGCTGTCTGTGAAGGTGAAGGAAGGGGATCATGAGCTAAGGAAGGCAGGCAGCCTCTAGAAGATGGGAAAGACAAGGAAAAGGATTCTTCCCTAGAGCCTTCACAAGGGAATGAAGATCTGGGGGCTTTAGACATTTCCACTCAAGTAACCATTTTACTTAGAAGCTCCTTTCTGAGTTTTAAGGACCCATGCTGGTGTAGTAGTTAAGGGTTCAGCTGCTAACCGAATGTTCGGTGGTTTACATCTGCCATTGGCTCTGCAGGATAAAGATGTGGCAGTCTGCTTCCATAAAGACTTACAGCTTTGGAAACCCTATGGGGTAGTTCTGCTTTATCCTACAGGGTTCCTTTGAGTTGAAATCAATGGCAATGGGTACCAGGTTCTGAGTTTTATCATAGAATATATATTTTTTCTTTTAATTAGCAGTGATAGTTTTATGTAGATGACCCCTTTATAAGGAATAAATGACAGTTCTGCTTTTCACTTAGTAAAAAGCAAAAAAAAAAAAAAAAACAGTTACCACTGAATCAACTCCAATTCATGGTGACCCTGTGGCACCTCTGGGTGGACTCAAATCTCCCAGCCGAGTCTGTTAATTGTTTACATCACTCAGAGACTCTTCTGCTTCTCACAAGAATCATATAAATGAAAATCAGCGTGCCCACATGAATAAATTCTGGGACGATGTGGAATTTAACTACATTGTCCAGGCACAGTTTCTGCAGGGTGAGGACATGACTGTCTGTGCTCACTCTATAATCAGGAAAAGGATTATCTCCAGATCTTCTTTCAGGAGAGCCAAGAGACCTCTGTATGGTAAATTCTTTAAGTTTCTATATTTTGAATGACATATTTGTCCTAAAGACTAGATATTGTTAGGGATTTTCTACCTATGACACTTCTCTGCTGTGATAACTCAATCAACTTTCTATATGACTGAGACCTTAGGGGCATTACTGATGAAACCAGCCACACAACTGCTGTCTAGTTAGCTCTGACTCATGGCCTCCCCACGTATGGCAGAGTAGAACTGAGCTCCGTAAGGTTTTCAATGGCTGATTTTTCACAAGTGGATCACCAGCCTTTTCTTCCAAGGCGCCTCTGGCTGGACTTAAACCTCCAACCTTTCAGTTAGCAGCCAAGCACATTAAACATTCACACCACCCAGGACTCCAAACAACACTAAGAAAGTAAGTGTTCATCCTAAAACCACTTCTTGGGAATGCTCCTGTAGTGTAACAAGGCAAATGAGAACAGGCCGTGGAGTAAGGCCGCTCTTGATGCTCTCCTGGCTTGTTAGCTTTGCAAAATTGCTACATTCATTAACTTGTTTGGACTGTAGATTTATCTGTAAAATGGGAAAATGGCAATACCACAGGCTAGAATAATTGTAAGAATTAAAAGAGATAACGCGTTTAAAAATATTAAGCACCAACCACAAAAAGACAAACAACCCAATCAAGAAGTGGGCAAAGGGTATGAACACACACTTCACTAAAGAAGATATTCAGGCAGCCAACAGATACATGAGAAAATGCTCTCGATCATTAGCCATTAGAGAAATGCAAATTAAAACTACGATGAGATTCCATCTCACACCAACAAGGCTGGCATTAATCCAAAAAACACAAAATAATAAATGTTGGAGAGGCTGCGGAGAGATTGGAACTCTTATACACTGCTGGTGGGAACGTAAAATGGTACACCCACTTTGGAAATCTATCTGGCGTTTTCTTAAAAAGTTAGAAATAGAACTACCATACAATCCAGAAATCCCACTCCTAGGAATATACCCTAGAGATACAAGAGCCTTCACACAAACAGATATATGCACACCCATGTTTATTGCAGCTCCGTTTACAATAGCAAAAAGCTGGAAGCAACCAAGGTGTCCATCGATGGATGAATGGGTAAATAAATTGTGGTGTATTCACACAATGGAATACTACGCATCAATAAAGAACAGTGAGGAATCTGTGAAACATTTCATAACATGGAGGAACCTGGAAGGTATTATGCTGAGTGAAATTAGTCAGAGGCAAAAGGACAAATATTGTATAAGACCACTATTATAAGATCTTGAGAAATAGTAAAAACTGAGAAGAACACATACTTTTGTGGTTACGAAGGGGGGAGGGAGGGAGGGAGGGAGAGGGTTTTTTACTGATTAATCAGTAGATAAGAACTGCTTTGGGTGAAGGGAAAGACAACACTCAATACATGGAAGGTCAGCTCAATTGGACTGGACCAAAAGCAAAGAAGTTTCCGGGATAAAATGAATGCTTCAAAGGTCAGCGGAGCAGGGGCGGGGGTCTGGGGAACATGGTTTGAGGGGACTTCTAAGTCAATTGGCAAAATAATTCTATTATGAAAACGTTCTGCATCCCACTTTGAAATGTGGCGTCTGGGGTCTTAAATGCTAACCAGTGGCCATCTAAGATGCATCAATTGGTCTCAACCCACCTGGAGCAAAGGAGAATGAAGAACACCAAGGTCACACGACAACTAAGAGCCCAAGAGACAGAAAGGGCCACATGAACCAGAGACCTACATCATCCTGAGACCAGAAGAACTAGTTGGTGCCCGGCCACAATCGATGACTGCCCTGACAGGGAGCACAACAGAGAACTCCTGAGGGAACAGGAGATCAGTGGGATGCAGACCCCAAATTCTCATAAAAAGACCATACTTAATGGTCTGATTGAGACTAGAGGAATCCCGGTGGCCATCCTCCCCAGACCTTCTGTCGGCACAGGACAGGAACCATCCCCGAAGATAACTCATCAGACATGAAAGGGACTGGTCAGCGGGTGGGAGAGAGATGCTGATGAAGAGTGAGCTAATTATATCAGGTGGACACTTGAGAGTGTGTTGGCAACTCTTGTCTGGAGGGGGGATGGGAGAATAGAGAGAGAGAGAAGCTGGCAAAATTGTCAAGAAAGGAGAGACTGAAAGGGCTGACTCAAGAGGGGAAGAGCAAGTGGGAGTACGGAGAAAGACGTATGTAAACTTATATGTGACAGACTGATTGGATTTGTAAACGTTCACTTGAAGCTTAATAAAAGTTAATAAAAAAAAATAATAAATAAACCTGTCACAAGTAAATTAAAAAAAAAAAAATATTGAGCACTACTCCAGGCACATATTTAGGACTTAGTAAACTATAGCTATGAGTCAAAATTGACTCAACAGCACACAATAACAAACGGCAGCTATAGTATTTTATCTAAAAGATGTGGTTAGTAAGTGTTTTACCACTCCTTCCTGCCATGTCTATACTTCTCAGATAAAACCTTTCCTATCTCTTATTTTGGGTTCATTATCATTCCTTTCTCCTACAAATACCTCATTTGCCAGGTTCACTTTTCTCTCTCTCTGTCTCTCTTTTTCCTTTCTCATACAAACATCATTTCTGTCAGTTTTGAGGAGGTTCCAAATAAACTCAAGAAAGCAAAGCATCAAACACATCAAGGTTCTCCCTCAGCCTGGACCAGTTCACCTACTATCAAAGGGTCCTTGATTTTTGTCTGGTTTTCACTCTTTCTACAAAAACAGTAATTTGTAGTTAACTCTCTAGTCTGTCATTTCTTAATTAAAAAAGCCTCCATCTTAATCTCATTTGTGAAATATTTTACTAATACATTTTTGCCAATGTGATTAGAACTAACAGTAATTTGAGATTTTCCATAGCCATTCATTTTGGAGAATGTATGTAATATTTATACATTTTTAATGTAATATTTATACTTATTTTAATCTCTATTGCATTATTTATTGTCATGATTAGAAACTGAAGTGTTCCATGTGATGAATTTTCCAAATACACAAAACTTTCCCTTTAAATTTCAATTGTTTGGTAATTTTGTGGGAAACATTTCCAAAGCTTAATTCACGTTACCCTGTCTTTGAGTATATTTTATAGGCTTCAATATTTTCTTCATGATTGCAGTTCTTTGTTATAAAATTTAAATATTTTAATGATGTAAGGCACTCATAAAGACCAGGTGGCATTTCATTCTGTTATACATACAGTTCCTATGAGTGGGAGCCGACTCAACATCAACTAACAATGACAAGGCCCTCATGATTATGGAAGAAGGGCAAGGCTCTTTATCCATACACTAAAACTTCATTTTTTTCATTACTTTTATTTCTGATTCATTTGAGGTCAGAGATATACAAGGGAAGGCTTGCTGAGAGCTTTTGAGATAGAAATTTTCTTCATCTTAAGAGAAAACTAAAGGACATTTGGAGTGACATTTGGAGTCAAACTTCTTTTCCTCCAGATGTCATGGTGGTAGGGAGTAGATCCGGAGCCTGGAACCTCAGTGAAGTAGGGGATGTTCTAAAGAATGCCAAAGAGATAGAACCAAAATGATAGCTGTATAGTCGTACAAATTTACATGTTGCCATGGTTATTATCTAAGCAGATCTGAATCAGGTTTTCTGCCACTTGACATCAAACACTTTCTAACATTTCTTACAGGATAAAGTGAATGAACTTTATGATGCCTGTGTTAGCTGTTTAAAAAGTTCACTTGTTCTTGCTTTTATACATTATTTAGTTTTCAAAAATCTGACTGTACTGTAGGCACCATGTTTCCATAACATGTATGATATTTCTTCTTGCCAATTAATTTTTAGTCTGTCCAGATCTTCCTTGGAAATTCAAAGACATGCTTTCATGTCGATGCCGTTCTATAGTCAAACACAGTGTTTTACCTATGACTCATCAATAAGGTTATTTAGATGGTTATCTAAAAATAGGATTTTCAAATTACCTTTGATTATTCCCTTTATTAATAATAATCCCCAAGGAAAGGTGAAAATAGGAATATATATTTATCTGATATTCTAATATGTCTAAAGTTGTTTCCTAAACCTCAACTTTTGTGAAGCTTACATGAGGACAAGATAAATAAATAAATTTATGTAGGTTTTTTTGGATATAAGAGTTAAGTGCTATGGTTGCTAACCAAAAGCAGACAGTTCAAATCCACCAGGCTTTCCTTGGAAATTCAATGGGGCAGCTCTACTCTGTCCTAT
Organism: Loxodonta africana; assembly: GCF_030014295.1. NCBI lineage: Eukaryota > Metazoa > Chordata > Mammalia > Proboscidea > Elephantidae > Loxodonta > Loxodonta africana. The sequence continues at coordinate 31,234,200 of NC_087356.1, forward strand.
AGGGTAGCTATGAGTCAGAATCTACTCGACAGCCACAGGTTTGTTTTTTGTTTTTTGGGTTTTTTTTGGATGTAAGTGGGCAACAGAAGTACTGCTATGGGAAAATGAATATGGAGGGTTTCATCCTAACTTGTTGAATTCCAATTTTGAATATTGTCAGGCATCCAATAAAATGTTACTGTCTTCCACATTTACCTTAAATTCCACCTCAAGAACAGTGCAAGGCCATTGAGAAAAAGGAATTGATGCACGAAGCTATATAAAATAAGCATTAGATAAAAATTGGTTGTTATTTCTAACAGGCAGTCACTCTGGGTCATAATAATCCCAGTAACAATCTTTTCCCAACTACAAGTTCACTGATGTTTAAAATTTTATTTTAAGCACTTAAACTTATGGCTTTGATCCTTGTAAAAATATGAATATACATATTGGGAAAATTGATATATTATAAATATTATAGTGTAAGTAAAAATGTTTGAGGTATTTTACTGCTTTCAGTTGATAAGGGTGGAAGGAGAGATCCTGAAGCACTGGAGATTGCGAAGGAAAGAGTTAAAAACAAAGATACCGGAGATCAAAGATAAAACCTATGTACTCTTCTATTTTTGAACAACAATAGTTATGGGTTTCTGACAGCCTCTGTGTACAAATGAAAGGCTGTGAAATTCTGCCCAAGATTGGAAACATTGCCAATGGAGTGAGAAATTGGAAAAACCAGTTGGGGTTTTCTTCACACACACACACACACAAAGTTGGAACAATATTTGAGATGTTAGAAAGAACTCCTATTTCTGATATTGCCGTTTATTTATGGGTTAAACATTTTGGTAGATTTTGGTTAAATCACTTCCAAGCACCTTAAAAGCTATTTAATTTAAAAATGGAGATCAGAAAGATAGATAGGCCACCGAGAGAAGGTCCAATTTACTCCTGGTTCCAGGGAGAAAGGCCTGAGGTTTCCAGAACCTGAGGATTGTTGATGCAGCCTGGGACCAGCCCTTACTCACAGTGATAACTTCCACAAATTTGCTATTATTTATAATCTGAAAGACACACTTACTGGCATTTGTTAAATTAAACACATAGAGGGCAGTTTAATGGCTCAAAGATATAAAAATTGTAAATTTTTGATACATATGATCAAATTGCCACTAGTATGCAGGAAGTGTATCATTTTCTCCCTCCCCGGTGGTGCTCCTGGTACTGTTTTGTGAGCACTTTCAGGGATTTCACTTGCTAAAGCATACATTTTATGAACATCTCTAAGACGATCAGTAGTCATTTTGAAAACAAGACAAAACATAACAACCAATTGACATGAACTTAATTATTGTCCTGATTTTCACTGCTGCACGTTCCTGTTAAATCATAAAAAGCATCGGTGTTATTCTCTGCAGAAATTCGAGCCAACGTTGGGTCGCCCCTCGGGTATAGTTGTGCCTGGGATAATAGAGTAACGGGCTTGCTTCACTGAGCACATCACATTGGAACTGAATGTGCGTAGCTCAGCAGCACACAGCATTAGGTGTTATTATTAATAATTTTGTCACTTTTACTGCCTAAACATTTTTTGACGCTCTCCCTCCATCTTCCCAGTAGCATGCATTTAAGCTACCACTTTCTCTTGCCTATATCACTGCACTGGGTCTTATAATTCATTCTGAATACACTTTTGCCCTCTCGAATAGGTTTGCAATCCTGAAGCTAAGAAAAAAAAGGAAAAAATTGCCATTGAGTCGATTCTGACTCCTAGTGACCCTATAGGACGAACTAGAACTGCCCCATAGGGTTTCCAAGGCTGTAAATCTTTACGGAAGCAGACTGCCACATATTTCTCCCATGGAGCTACCTTTCAATTAGCAGCCGAGGACTTTAACCATTGCACCACCAGGGCTCCTTTCCTGAAGCTAAAGTGATATTTTAAAAGTGTAAGTCTGATTGTGTCATCCATCTGCTTAATTAAAGCACTTTAATGATATCTCGCTGCCCTTAAAAGAAAGAAAATGATCTTTAATGTTGCCTGTAAGGTTGTGAGTGACTTGATGCTGGTGATCTCTTCAGCTTCCTCTGTCTTCATGTTCATCCTTGCATTCTTCATTTCAGTTACATAGAACTTTCCCAAACCTACCCTGTTTCCTTCAGTCTCAGGACCTTGGCACACCCATTTCCTTTTCTTGCTATGCCTTTCCTTCCTTCCCGCTCTGTCTCACGTTCTTCGCTTATCAGTCTAAATGCCATTTAAACCTTTCCTTGATCCCCAGACTCTAGGATGCTCTGCTTGTGTTCCTTCAAAACATTTTTTCCTATAACACCTACCACAGTTTGTAAATATATATTTATGTATTTATATATTTGATTATTGCCTCTCTCTGCTATGAGATTGTAAGCTCCATGAGAAGACAGAACATTTCTGTTTGTCCATCATTGTATCTCTGGAGCCCAGAAATGCCTATAACATAATAGTAAGCCAAAAAAAAAAAAAAAAAAAAAAAGAAGCCCAAACCCATTGCCGTGGAGTTGATTCAAACTCATAGCAACCCTAAAGGACAGAGTAGAACTGCCCCATAAGGCTTCCAAGGATCGACTGGTGGATTCAAACTGTTGAGCTTTTGGTTAGCAGCCAGTCTCTTAACCACTGCCCCATCAGGACTCCTATGAGTTGGCGTTTACTCAAAGGCAATGATTTTTAACATAATAGTAGGTGCTTAGTAAATATATGTAAAATGATTGAATCGAAGACTTCAAAAGATCTGCTTCTGAAGGAAGGGGTCAACTACAGTAATATTTAGCTGAAAGCTTTGAGGCCAACTGTGGAAGGAGCAGTCCAAGTGAGCCTGCTGCCTTTTCTGTGACCCACACATGAAGCTTATGCTTAGGACCAGATGTGTCAGCCTGGCTTCTTGGACAGGATCAGAGTGTGGGTTGATTCCTTTTCCCAGGGCATCCCAGGGCAGCTGGTGGTCTATCAGCGGCATGTCCCTCCCGCCTTGCCTTAATACATATCGACATCCCCAGGAACTGTTAGATGGCACCTGTTCAACTCTACTGCTATATCTGCCCCTGGCAGGGAAGGAACAAGGTCCTCATCCTGCAGCAAAAGAGAGGTGTATGCTGATCATCTCCCTGCATCAGCTGCAGAGACAAACCTGCTGGCCATGGGGAACTGACACCCGCTATTGGAGCTGACCTTGCTCTCCTCTCTTCTCTATGTAAGTAAAGCATTGTTCCAGCCAATGCCTGTGTGTGAGTTGTGTCTTTCCTTGGTGACCCTGACACCTGCAAATTATAGAATGGGTTACTACCTTGCATATGATGAGACTCCTTTCTTGGAGGCAGTGACAGGTGTCTCTTGCTTGGCACCAATGTATACCTGTAGAGCAATAGTTCCCAACCCAGAATGATTTTGCTCCCCAGGGGACATCTGGCAATATTTGGAGACATTTTTGTTTGTCACAGCTGGGAGGTGCTACTGGTGTCTGTTGGACAGAAGGCAGGGGTGCTGGTAAACATCCTCCCATGTACTGGATAGCCAAGGCCAAGAAACTCTAGTGTAGGGTGAACTCTCTTTGAAAAATAGAGTTCACTGAGAATAGTTAAAGAAGACTTTAATAAGTTGATCTTGGTTTTCAAAGTCTTCAGCTTTTCTAGCTTAATCTGTATGGTGCTTAGTACTGGGACATTTATAGAAATATGAAGGATGATACTCAAATCATTGAACAACCAGTATATTAGGGACAGTAACTAATCAGAATGCATGTTTGTTGTTTAGAAATACAAAACAAAATAAAACAAAATGGCAATACTAACTGAATATCAGACCTGGTTATATACTACTTTTTATTTTGTAGTTTTTAAAAATGTTAAAAATTAAAGTAGTAATGTACAAAATTAAAAAAAAAAAAACAGTTGTTAATAGCAACTCATATATATATGAATGATTGTTTGCTGCCAAACTGATTCTGACTCATGGTCAGAGCTGTGGTCCTTAGGGTTTTCAATGGCTGATTTTTCTGGACAGAGATTGTTAGGCCTTTCTTCCAAGGCACCTTTGAATGGAGACAAACCTCTAGCCTTCTGGTTAGCAGTGGAGTGCCTTATCCGTTGTGTCACTCAGGGACCCCAGTGATGAATTACACCGTAATCATCACTTTTTCATGTTATTTCTTACCTTTTCTGCTCATGCTATCCCACCATGATTGATTCAGGAATTGACTCAACCTCAACCTTCTCTTTAAGCAGTGTTTCCATTGTTTGATGCGGAGATTACACACATAGAACTGAGGATGGGACCTTAGCTCTATGCAGTGAATTCAAACTAGATTTCAAGGTTGGTCTTTCTTAGAAAAGTGTTTGCAGCTCAAGAATGTGACTATGACAGACAGATAAACTTAGCTGCTAAGGAAAAAGGGAAATAAAAAAATTGAAAATAAGAGGGTTATTTTGATTATAGAGAATAAGAAAAGAGATATTTTGAATTAGCTAGTGCAGGACAAGAAGATCAGGGAAGATCCTAAGCGATGCCAACATGAATGGCGCTGAAAATGAGTCCAGGAAAAGGATTGTCTCAAAATGCAGGCAGAGACACAAGGGTATGTGCCTTCAAGAGAAAAGGGTAGAGGCGGCATGAGGGTGGTGGGGTAGGTCATAGGGTTACAGAAAGGAGACAGAAAAGAGAAGAGGGAAAATATGATTGACTCTTGCCTTGGTATGCTTCAGTAGCTTTTGCTAGGTGACTCAGCGGGCCTGATTTTGCCACCTCAGGATTAGGTCTAATGAAGGGTTTGGGATCAGCTCATTTAACTGAGCTCCTTCTTCTGGTATCCTAATCCTGATTATCTCAAGATTAACTATTCACTACATGCAAACTCTCCTGGGGTAAAGAGAACAGCTGGTTACAACTAAAAAAAATCAGATTAATTCTTACTTTTTAATTTTAATTTTTTTATTATGACAATACATAAGTACAGCATAAAAATAAAAAAGAGCAAATATTATAGTGACAGTACTCTCCTGCCTAATGCTTTCTCATCTTCAAGTTCATCTCCTTAGACATACAACACTGAGACATAAGTACTTTTAATTTATCAGATGTCTCCTCGGATTTAACTACGTATCTCTACCCTCGCGTTTATATTGCTATTGGAGCACATGCTTCTAGTAGCTTCCTGAGAATGGATGCATGAGGAATAGATTTTATTTGGGAGAATTTGTTTATCTGAAAATAACTTTATTTCATCATCACAACTGAGTGATGATTTGACGGGACGTAGAATTTTAGATTGGATGAAATTTGTACTCAGAATTTTGAAGTCGTTGCTCTATTGTTTTCCAACATCTGTTGTTGTTCTGGAGACATTTTATGGCATTAGGATTCAGAATCCTTTTAGGATCAATTGTTTATCCCGTGAGTTTTCAGATTGCACAGTTATTATTATTGTTATTTTAATTCGTTTCTCTGGGTATTCAGTGGACTCTTTCAGTTTGGAGACTCCTAATTGTTAACAACAGGAAAAACTTACTTTAGCTTTAAAACATTTTTTCCTCAATTTTTCTTATTGTCTCACTTTCTGTAACTCTTATTATTTTGATATTGGATCTCCTGGATAGATGTTCTATTGCTTTTCATCTCTTTGTTCTAATTTTCTACTTTTTGTGAGATTTCCTCTTCTTTTTCTTTCAGCGCTTCCGTTGATCTCATTTTTTTTTTCTTTTTGCCATAGCTTTCTTCTTTATGGCACCTTTTATTTATTTTCTTTCTTCTCTTTGAAGTTATTAATTGTAAGTTTTATAATAAGGTAAGCATATTGCGTTAATTACAGATTTTCTTCTGGTTTCATCACTGTCTCTTTTTTCTAGGGCATCTTTTTTTTTTTTTTAATGTTTTTTAATCTCTGTCTTTCGTGGTAGAAGATTTCTGTAAGCGTCTGGTGATTGTTGGCTATCCATTCACGTAGATAACTGAGGCAACTTAAAAGCCTGCTCAGGTTGTGTGCACACGTAGGGCTTGTTGAGTGGTGTGTTTTCTTGTGTGCCTCCTCAGTATGGCAATATGCTCCAGTAAGTACACCCATCCCCACCACCTTCTGTGACAGGTAGGTGGAAAAGTAAATAAAGTCACTAGGTTGCAAGGGATAAGGGACCTGAAGTTGTAACTGCTCCTTATGTAAGTTTTCCAATAGCCCTCCTATTTTCGGTCCTCTGCCAAATTCTCTACTATTTTATTTGCTGTTTCTCAGATGGCTCCCTGTTGTTTTGCCAGCCCCTGTCCACCACGAGGAAACCCTGGTGGCATAGTTGTTAAGAGCTACGGCTGCTAACCAAAAGGTTGGCAGTTTGAATCCCCCAGGTGCTCCTATGGGGCAGTTCTACTCTGTCCTATAGGGTCCCTATGAGTCAGAATTGACTTGATGGCAGTGGGTTTTTTTTGTTGTTGTTGTTGGTCCTCCACAATGCTGAGCTTTTGTTTTCAACTCCCTATGGAGTCAGTCTCGCATTTTTGCATGTGCTTTCAAATTTCATTGATTCATCTACTCTCATCTCTCCCATTGTCTTTGTCCTTGTACATTTAGGCTTTAACATTTTTATTTTATTATTATTATTTTATGCCATTTGTGAGTTTTTTTTTTTTTTTGTATATGAACAGATAAATGCCAGTGTTCAATCCTCTATGTTTAACCAAAACCCCACCTTAATTTTGTTGATTTCAAAATAAACGTATAAGTACCTCTATAATGTATAAGGAGCCTTGGTGGCACACTGGTTGAGAGTTTCGCTGCTAACCAAAAGTTTGGCAGTTTGAATTCACCAGCTGCTCCTTGGAAACCCTATGGGGCAGTTCAACTCTGTCCTCTAGGAATGCTACAAGTTGAAATTGACTCAATGGCAATGGCTTTTCTTTGGTTTTTATAATATGTTAAAGGAGAATTACACTACATCCATTTCATTTACACAGATTCAGTTATAATTGCTTCAGGAAAACAAGGAAAGACAAAATGAGGGAGAATAAAATTAGTGCAGGTGATTCTACTCATCCAACAAACATATGTCCTACAACATGGCTTAGAAATCGTACTCACCTAGAGAAATAAACATTCCCATCCCTGGAAGAAAATCTGCCCACACTGGATTTACTAAAAGATAATACTAGCTCATTTTCTAGGACATTTCTTGACACTATTTTAGCTATACAAAGTTTTTGCCTTTAGAAACTTATGTCATTTTATGAAAAAAATTTCATTATAGCACTCAGGGAGTCCTGATAATATATATTGAGGGGTTGCTTATTAAAACATTAAAATATTATAACTCATTCATGAAACCTAGGATTTTATTCAAGATTGAGAAAGCAGAAAAATAGACAATGGGAAAAGATGACGTAGCACTGCCAAAGGAGTCCTGGTGGCACAAACGGTTAAGCGCTTGGCTACTAGCCAAAAGGTTGGTAGTTTAAATCCAGCCAGAGGCACCTAGGAAGAAAAGCCTGGAAATCTGCTTCCAAAGGATCGCAGCCATTGCAAACCCTAGGGAGCACAGTTCTACTCTAACGCATATGAGGTCACCATGAGTCAGAATCAGCTTGATGGTAACTAGCTTGGTTTCGTTTTTTGATTGTCCCCTTTGGCCAGCCCTGCAGGCCAATGTCCTTTCCCCAAAATAAATATTACCATAAATGTGATGTGCATTTTTCTTGTCTGTTTACTTTTTTATTTTAACATTCATATAAATATCCATCAGTAATATATATTATTGTGCATTTTATTTTAAAATGATCATAAATCGGTATTATACATTATATACTGTTTTACCTTTTTTTACTCAACATTATGCTTTTAAGTTCCAACCAGTTGGATCTATATAGAATGAATTTATCTATTTTACCTGATATAAAATGTCCTCCCTATAAATATTCCAAATTTCATATATCCATTATCTTTATGACGTGTACAAATTTTATCAGAAACAGTGTTGTTGATGTTAGCTGCCTTCGAGTCAATTCCAACTCATGGTAACTCTGTGTGTGCAGAGTAGAAACGCTCCATGGGGTTCTCAAGTCTATGTGACCTTTTGGAAACAGGTTTCCAGGCCTTAATTCTGAAGTGACTCTGAGTGGGTTTGCGCGGCCAACTTTTCAATTAGTAATCTAGTTCTTAACCGTCTGCACCACTCAGAGACTCCAGAATCAGTGTAGCAGTGAGCTTCTTTCGGAGTACACAGGACAGTCCTGCCCTGGGAATATAACTGGAGAAGAATGACTCCCAAGGATTTGTTAGTAAGTCGCTCAGTCTGTACAGTGTCTATCTTTGTACATAAAGGTTTCCTGCATCCTACACTGGCATTACAGAAGCTTCGTTCCTTCGCTTGTGTCAGTTGCTGTCTTGAAATAAAGCACCGTTACTCTTGGGACAGCTCCACAAAGATGTTTTAACATCTTCTGCTCAATTTCTTGTTATGTTTTTAACTATTTTTACTTTAGATATTTTGATGCCATATCATCTGGTATGGCATCAATGCGACAACTTGCTTTTGCTCATAGCATGCATTTCATTTTGGATTTTCATAATTTGATTTTACTATTATATTCATTTTTTTTTCCTTTTGGCATATCTTTGCTCTTTTTTTGATTTTAACGTTTCTGAATCACTTTAGAAAATCAAACCAAAAATAACCCAAACCTCTTGCCGTTGAGTCAATTTCAACTCTTAACGACCCTAAAAGTTCTACAGAGTAGAACTGCCCCATAGGGCTTCCAAGGAGTGGCTGGTGGATTCAAACTTCTGACCTTCTGGTTAGCAGCTGAGCTCTTTAGGCACTGTGCTGTACTTTATTCACACGCATTAATCAATGTCCTTTTAGAGTCTTTTTTTTTTTTTTGAAAGAGCTTATGCCATTGACTTTTTTTAGCCAAACAAACATAGTCGCAGCTCTTTTGCTTGCCTGATTTCTTAAACATGCTTTCTGTCGTTGGCAATATGGATTGGCTCTTAAATATTTTCCCTCTAATTTGAACCGTATACCAAACCAAAACTAAACCCACTGCTGTCCAGTCGATTCAGACTCATTATACAGTCTGCTTTAAATTCAAAGGTGATTTCTTTAACTTATTTATTTATTGTGCCTTAAGTGAAAGTTCACAAACCAAGCCAGTCTCTCATACAAAAACTTATATACACCCCTCTATACACCCCTAACTGCTCTCCCCCTAATGAGACAGCACATCCCCTCCCTCCAGACTCTCTTTTCATGTCCATTCCCCCAGCTTCTGACCCCCTCTGCCCTCTCAGCTCCCCTCCAGATAGGAGACGCCAACATAGCCTCATGTGTCTACTTGATCCAAGAAGCTCACTCTTCACCAGTATCATTTTCTATCCCATTGTCCAATCCAATCCCTGTCTGAAGAGCTGGCTTTGGAAATGGTTCCTCTCTTGGGCTAACAGAAGGTCTGGGGACCATGACCTCTGGGGTCCTTCTAGTCTCAGTCAGACCATTAAGTCTGGTCTTTTTATGAGAATTTGAGGTCTGCATCTCACTGCTCTCCTGCTCCATCAGGGTTCTCTGTTGCTCCATCAGGGCAGTCATCGGGTGTAGCTGGGCACCATCTAGTTCTGGTCTTAGGCTGATGTAGTTTCTGGTTCATGTGGCCCTTTCTGTTTCTTGGGCTCATAATTACCTGTGTCTTTGGTGTTCTTCATTCTCCTTTGCTCCAGATGGGTTGAGACCCACTGATGCATCTTAGATGGCCATTTGCTAGAGTTTGACGTACTTTTTAACAAATGCTTTTATCTGTATATCTCTACTCATCAAGAACAAGGAAGAAAAGGCAACTCTTGAAGATCCTCTGCAAAAGGTGCAGAAAACTGTGCACCCTCGTTACTTCCCTTCTGCTTATTTCCCATTTGCGCATATGATGTAGGGCATTTGTTACAGTTTATTATTTATCAAGTACGTTATGGATCTTTTTAGTAAAATATCATTTCTGACATTTGTATTCTCTTTGTATCTGGATATGCAACAGCTATTTGGATTTACTTGTAAATTTAAATGGTGTCCATCATCCTCATAGTTCTTTTATACTATACCTTTTACATGAATTAATTCTTTCATTTGATTTCCTTCTCAGTTTACTGGTGAATATCTTCAAGTTACAGAAATATCTTTGACTACTAAGTTTTGAGGGTATAAAATGCACAGGGATGCATTTCTTTTGTTTTATACATAAATGGCAATTTTCTGTTATACAGAATCTTTAAGATGCATTTTTTCCAATCATTCTTTTGACATTTTTCTTTTTTTATTCTAACCAGTGTTACAAGGAGAATTACAAGGGTGTCCTGATTTTCTTCTGTAATAAGTGAGTTTTTAAATTGGTGCATATGGAGGTTTTTAATCTTAAGAATTCAAAGCTTTCTAGGCTACGCCTACGTGTTGATCTTTTTTCTTTTTTTTTTTTTTAGGTTAGACTCAACGAAGTTCACATTTTATGGGTCCAAAATTGTTGACTACCAGCAATTTCACATAGTTTGCTTTGTACATGGCACAGGTTTTTGATCGGTAGATTCAGATCTGTAGATTCAGATCTTTCTTCATCACCGGTAAATGCTAGGAAATTTGCTTTGATTATAGCTTTAAATATTGTTTCTTTTGGCCAATTATTTGTATGTTGGATTTACTGTCTTTCTGTGCTAAAAATTCTCTTTATGTATTTATTTTTGACTGTCGTCTTTTTAGTTTTGTTCTTTTCTTCCACCTTTGAAGAAAAAATACTTTTAAAACATATCTAATTTTTCCATATCTGGTTTGTTGTTTGACCTAGGCTTTACTCTGACATTAATGTTCTACCCTGATTTCTTCCCTGACATTCCTGCCTGCTATGGAAGAAAAGTGTCCTGCCTCATTAGAGGAACGTCCCTTAATGTTTGTGCAACATACTTCTGGTCAGCATTTCAAGTCAACATTTCAGGCGAATGTGTTAGAGAGACACTGGGACATGGAATACTCCTGCTACTTGCAGACTTTCCTTTGGGTATCCCTGTTCTTGGATTCCCAGCCCTGGCAGAAGAATTCACAAATTCTTTTAACCTACAGCAGGCAAACTACTCCAGGTGGACTGGTACTGTCTCTCCGATAGGCTATCTTTGGAGTCAGCCTCAATATGAGGACTTGGTCAGGGTAAAATAGGCTTCCTTTAATTTTTTTTTTTTTTCTTTCTGAAACATGGTACTACTTTCTCCAAAAGGAGAGAAGTAAGATTTGGTATGTAGCAACTTCCTTCAATTTCAGCCCATTTGTACTACGCATGACAGCAGTCCCTCTGTGTGAGGTTTGAGTCTGGGACCTTGTTTCAGGGCTCAGGACTTTCTACCTCCAGACTTTTCCTTTTTTCTTCTTTTACACTGTGCTTTTTTTGAGGGGTTTGGGTTTAGGTTAACTTGGGTCCCTGGGTGGTACAGTTGTCCCTTGGCTACTTACTTAAAGGTTGGCATTTTGAACACACCCAGAAATGCTGCAGGCTGATCTGCTTCAGTAAAAATTATAGCCAAGAGAGTCTTAAGGAGCAGTACTGCTCTGTAACATATGAAGTCGCCAAGAGTCAGAATCAACTGAATGGCAGCGCGTAGCATAGAAAAGTAACATATACCGTACCTATTCCTCCACCATGGTTGTCCCCAGAATTGTCTCTAAGTCTTTTGAATTTGGTGTGTGGTATCTCTGAAGAGTGAATGACAGCAATTTTCAGCATTTGTAATGGAGACTGTTTGCTGGAAATGGAAATTACAGTGATATAACAAATGCTGCTACCTCAGTCTTGACACACAGGGATAGATTTTTGGAAACTGATATTTTATTACGAAATAACAATTAAATCACTGTTGGGAGCATTTTTTCCAGTCTGTGAAATGACCATGAAGTATGTCAATTTTTTTTCAGAAAGTCACCATGAAATCAGCACAAATTTTCCATAAAAAAATTGGAACCACTGCTGAGATTAGAGTTAGGATTGCTGGAGGCATTTTGTCTCTGCTGCTCTGATTAAATGTTTCTTGTCAGAGCAGAAAGCTTTTATTACTTTTTAAAACTAATTTCATGACTGTGTGGCCTGAACATAAGAGGTGTGCTGGAGAACAAGTACGAAATATGATTCTGTGAGGTCACGTTGCTCTTTTAGTTAGGATCTTGTTACTGTAAGTAAAGAGGCCTTGACTTTAATAAAACTTAATTTAAAGGACAGAACCTGTCTTATGTACTTATAATCAATCCACCATGACTCGTGTGTTTTCACCTCCCCCACACAATCTGTTTTATTCAACATGGGCTCCTTTCAGCATTCCCATACTCAAAACGTACTACTGTCATGATAGGTACGTTTGCACTCTCTACAGTGTGCCAAGACATTTGATGTTAAGAAAGGTGTGGAATTACTGCTCTAACCAACCATGCCAAGCCATTGAGAGATCAATCCATTCATACATCTTTAAATTCAGGTGGGATCACAGATCCCAACGTACTTTAGTCCTCCTGTTACAGAGGATTTAGGAGCTTTTTATATTTAAAAATTTTCAAGCCATTTATATTTTATTGTTTTTAGACTGAAAATCATCTAAAATGGGTGGCAGTAGCCTGCACAAATTAATTACAGTACCCAGGAATTTAAATGTTTAACAATTAAAAAAAAATATCATCTGGGTATAAAATAAAAAAAAAAAAAGGAAATAAAAACAGCTTTAAAAGTATATGGAGAGTATTTTTGTGAGCCCATTTTTATACATTCCTGCGTATGAATTGATAGGGAACTGGGACAATAAATACCAACAAGTGGAAATGCTTTTCTCTGGGGGGATGACATTGTGGGTGATTTTTAAACTTTTCTTCTTTCTGTTTATTTGTATTTCCAAATTTTTCTATAATAAACATGCATTACCTGTTGTCGAAAATGTAAAAGAGAAAATTATATTTAATGCAGATAATTTTAAAGCATTTCTAATTTAACTTCACTTGCTGCTAGCAATTTCACATCATTTGGCTTGGCTCACTGAGCTTCTCAAGTGATACGAGGCTGTTTATATTAGAGAGTACTACAAATTGGATAACCAAAAATCTCCTAGAGAGAGCTCATAAAATGACATGGTTGGATGGAAACCTGAACAGATGGGCTAACTCTACCATGTGCTGTATTAACCCTGCTGTTCTCAGACTTGTGGCCAATAACACATTGAAAAAGTACACTTCTAAAAATAAGTTGCCGAAATGGAAGATGTCTAAACAATTTAATCTCTGAGTTGGGACTTGGTGGACAGGCACTTATTGAAATGTTTCACTCTTATTAAGACCATTTCTTTATGACTATGGAAATACTTGAGCTTCAAAGGAGTTCTGGAAAGATGTACTGTAATGGGTGATGAGGGAGCAGCATCCCAGCGTGTTTCCAAGCAGCTTGACTGGCATCAGTATATTACACTCAGACTGGTGTAAGTGGTACCTCATTATGTATATGATGATGAGAAGCCAAGGGAGAGTGGAGTTGTAATTAGCCAAATAAAAAGAATAGCACTGTTTCCTGAGCTTTCGAATGTTCCAATCACTGGTTGGAAATCACTGGCAAAAATACACACATAAAAAAAAAAAAAAACACATAGTGCTGCAGAAAAAACATTTGTGCTGTCTCTAGAGAGGTCAGAGCTTAGTACTGCATGACGTACCTAAATCCTGCATCCAATACCAGTTGCTGGCAAGTCGACTCCAACTCATGGCAACATCACGTGTGTCAGAGTAGAACTGTACTCCAGCGGGTTTTCAGTGGCTGATTTTTTGAAGTTAAATAGCCTGGCCTTTCGTCTGAGGTGCCTCTGGATGGGCTTGAACTTCCAACCTTCCACTGAGCTCATTTATATCATCCAGGGACTCTGAATCACGCATGGAAAACGATAATTTAAATATATTCAGTGTCAACATTTATGACAAAACTGTAAGAACTGAAATCTACAACATTTTGAAATATTCCTTTTAAATAACTAGTTAGTGGTCCATCCAGTGTCAACAGAGACCATTTAAAATAATAGCAGAAGAAAGGCAGGCATTTCCATTTTGAGACATGAGGGGGATATAGAGTCTGCGTTGCATATGTGGTCAGAAAGCCAGGTTTCTAGCCACAAATCCATCATTAATTAGATTTATGACTGTGAAAAAATATCGCTTATGCTCTTCAAGACTCTTTGCCTTCTTGTGAAAAATAAGGGGGCTAAATAGATAAAATCCAAGGATCTTCCCAAGAGTATGATTCTACAATAAAAGCGTACATTTTAAAATTAGTTATTTCAAACTGAGTTTGCCTAGAAGGAGATTGTCCTATAGAAGATGAAACTGAAATGATATGATACTTGCAAGTCTGTTTCTTAAGGGCACTTTGCGAATTTAATATTGAAACCGATAAAATAGAATGAGTTGTTTTAGAGCTCAGGTTAGAGAATCTCCTATTTGAAGCGTAATTAAAGAAATGGCCCTTCTTTCAGTCACACTCTGTGTTTAGTCATGGTTGAAAGTGGACGTGGGCTGACAGTTCCAAGCTCTGGCTAATGACTCAGCTCTATCCAACTCACTTCTGCTTTTTTTCTGCTCAAAATAAGACCAATCTCCAAATGACTAATTCGACATTGTTCTTAGTGAGACTCCAGTGAGGATTATCTGGAATTAATTTAAGTACTTAAATTCTTCATTTAGCTCAGAATCAAAATCATAAATATAGTCACATTGACTATGGGTTTCTTAGAAGAGTTGATTTGAACACCAGTTCTCAAAACATTCTTAGAAACTTTTGCATATTGTCTTCCAAACTTGGAGTTTATGGTTCTAGGGAATTTCAAGATTTTTATTTTATGACTATAGGGACTTATTTGCTTACTGAAAAACTGGTCGACATGTGTAAAACAACTCCCAAACCCAAAACCCATTGCCATCAAGTAGATTCCAACTCATAGCAACCCTAGAGGACAGAGTAGAACTGCCACATAGGGTTTCCAAGGCTGTGATCTTTATGGAAGCACACTGTCACATCATCCTCATGGGGAGTGACTGGTGGGTTCACACTGCTGAACTTTCGGTTAGCAACCAGTGCTTAGCCACTGCACCACCAGGGCCCCTTGGTAAGAGTAGTAGGTAGAAAGAATAAATACATGGGGAAAGACTGAAACAAATCAAATTTGTACTTTGATGGGCTTAAGCGTTCTTGTCTTTAGAAGCCTAAAGCAAGACGGTGAAGTGACCCTGGTTTATTTTAGGTTCTTAATTTCCCTCCCCAGGGTTTTATTTCCTCATTCCAATCCTAAACTTCTGGTCCCCCAAGGGGACTTGCACTCTTGATTAGCTGCCAAACCAGAAAGTAATCAACAATTTGGGCATTGTTAGTCACCGAATATGTTTTACTTTACAAGATTTCTGAAGTTCTAAACCACTCAAACTCCAAAAGAGAAGCCTGAGAGTAAAGGCCCATCCGGCCTTCTTGGAAATAGTATTTTGCGGGAGGGTGGATCTCCCCAGAACTCCTTACACTCCACCATGGAAGTCACTGGCAGAGTAAACTCAACACTGACCTGGTGCTTAGGCTGGGCGCAAGGCATCTTTTTTCCCGCCCTTGAAAACCTTATGAAAACTGTAAGCCTGTGTTTTTCCCAGAGAGCATTCTCTTCACAGAAATTAAAAAAATGAATTTCTGTGTGCCTGTGTCCTCTTTGGAAACCCTGGTGGCGTAGTGGTTAAGTGCTACCGCTGCTAACCAAACAGTCAGCAGTTTGAATCTATCAGGTGCTCCTTGGAAACTCTACGGGGCAGTTCTATCCTGTCCTATAGGGTCGCTATGAGTCGGAATCGACTCGATGGCACTGGGTTTGGTTTTTGGTTTGGTTTGGTTTTATGTCCTCTTTAAAAGTATTTCCAGTGGATGTACTAACCCAGGAGAGGAGGCAGAAGCTTTTAACTTCTACATCAATGAAAGAAGGAAAACAAAAGGTTTTTGAGCAGGACAGTTTCTATATATAGGCCCCTGACTTAGTTATCTAGTGCAGCTATAATGGAAATACAAGTGGATGGCTTTAACAAACCAACACCTATTTTCTTACCGTTTAGGATGTCAGAAGTCCAAATTCAGGGTGCTGGTTCTAGGGGAAGGCTTTCTCTCTATGTCGGCTCTAAAGGAAGGTCCTTGTCTCTTTTAGTTTCTGCTCCTGGGTAATCTTCATGTGGCTTGGCATTTCTCTTCCCTCATCTCTGCTATTCTCCTTGCTTCTTTAATCTGCTTTATACCTCTGGTGGCGTAGTGGTCAAGTGCTATGGCTGCTAACCAAAGGATTGGCAGTTCGAATCCGCCAGGCACTCCTTGGAAACTCTATGGGGCAGTTCTGCTCTGTCCTATAGGGTCGCTATGAGTCAGAATCAACTCAAGGGCACTGGGTTTGGTTTTTTTGGGTGTACCTCCAAAAAGATTGACTCAAGATACACCCTACACTGATCTGCCTCCTTAACATAACAAAGGCAACCCTTTCCCAAAGGGGATTATAACCACAGGTATAGAAGTTAGGATTTACAACACATCTTTTCGGGGGACAATTCAACCCATAACATTTCACCCTTTGGCCCCCCAAAATTCATGTCTTTGCCATATGCAAAGCACATTCACTCCACCACTTTGTTCCAAAATTTTAAATCAACTCCAAGTCCAAATTCTCATCTTCTGAATCATCTAAATCCTATATGGATGAGACTTTAGATGTATTTCATCCCAGTGCAAAATTCCTTTTCATTTGTGAACCTGTAAAATCTAGATTACGAGTTGTCTGTTTCCAAAGTACAATTGTGAAACAGGTACAAGTTAGACATTTTCAAAACAGGAGAAATTGGAGGAAGAAAAGGGACACCGGGAACCAACCAAGTCCAAAACCCAGGAGAACACATTTCGTTAGCTCTCAAGGCTTGAAAATAATCCTCTGTTCTCTAAGACCATCTGGGCAACGACTCTGCCCTCCAGACCCTGGGTGCTGGCCAGCTCTCTGAATTCTGGGTGGAGACCTCTTAGCCCGAGGCTTCAGCTCTGCTCTCCAGGCCCACTGGAATAGCAACTCTGCTCCCTTGACTCTGTGTGGCCCCATTCTCCTAGTCCGTCAGAATGGAGACCCCACCCTCTTGGTGATGGCCCGTCCTTCTGCCTGTTGGGCATGGCAGCCCCACCCCCTCAGCTTTGGGAGATGGCCCTGTCATGGATTGAATTTTGTCCCCCAAGAATATGTGTCATTTTGGCTAGGCCATGATTCCCAGTATTGTGTGTTTGTCCACCATTTTGCCATTTGATATGATTCCTATGTGTTGTAAATCCTACCTCTATGATGTTAATGAGGTAGGATTAGGGACAGTTACGTTAATGAGGCAGGGCTCAATCTACAAGATTAGGTTTTGTTTTAAGTTAATTTCTGCCAAGAAATCAGAGCCAGGAGAACAGAGCATCCTTTGGACCCCAGGGTCCCTCATCTGAGAAGCTCCTAGACCGGGGAAGAGTGATGAGAAGGATCTTCCCCCAGAGCTGACACAGAGAGAAATTCTTCCCCTTGAACTAGCACCCTGCATTCAGACTTTTAGCCTCCTAGACTGTGAGAGAAGAAATTTCCTTTGTTAAAGCCACCCACTTGTGGTATTTCTGTTATAGCAGCACTAAATAACTAAGACAGGCCTCATCCCCCTAGCACACCTTAATGGCAAAGACATGAATTTTCGTTCTGACTTTGTCAAACCTAACAGGCTGTGGCCCCACCCTTTGTGATCTAGGAGACTATGATCCCACCCTTTGAAACTGAGATGGCCCTGCTTCACGTGCTCCTTCCAACAGTGCTGCTGATCTCCAAGATGCTCCAAGGACGTTCCTTTTCTTTTCTTGAAGGACAACAGATAAAGCTCCTTTGGCCTATTTCCTGCCTGTAGAATTCCAAGAGGGAAACAATTTCTTTCCTTTTTTCCTGTTCTTGAAGGAGTCCAGTCTAAGCTGAGGGGCTTTCTGCTGTGGCAGTTGGTTAGATCCATCAGTTACAAGTCCTTGGTGAATATTTTAGGGCACATGTCCTTAGTTTGTGTCTTAGCTATCTAGTGCTGCTATAACAGAAATACCACAAATGGATGGCTTTAACAAACAGAAGTTTATTCTCCATCAATCTTCCCCTGGACTAGATGACTCTGTGCAGAAACCCTGGGTTGAAAGGACAGGCTCTGCTCCTGGCGCAGCTTTCTTTGTGGTATGAGATACCCCCCTCTCTCTGCTCACTTCTCCTTTTATATCCCAAAAGAAACTATCTCAAGACATAATCCAATCCTGTAGATTGAGCTCTGCCTCATCAACACAACTGCCACCCATCCCCCCTCATTAATATCATACAGGCAGGATTTACAACACATAGGAAAATAACATCGGATGACAAAATGGTCACACGCTACCAGAAATCATGGCCCAGCCAAATTGGTACACACATTTTTGGGGACACAATTCAATTCACGACAGTTTGTGCAACAGAATTTTCCAAATCTTTGAGTTCTGGTTTTGTTTTGCACAGTTCATTTTTAAGTCCATCTCTTTCCTCTTGCATTTTACTATAAGTGATAAGGAGAAACCATGCAGCTTCTTTAAGACCTTGCTTAGAAATCCCCTCAACCAGATATCCGAGTTTATCACTTATAAGTTCTACCTTCCACCAAATATTTGAACATAATTCAGACAAGTTCTTTGCAACTGCATAAAAAGCATTGCCCTCCCTCCATTGTCCAGTCACACATTCATCATTGCCTTTTAATGCCTCACCAGAAGCACATTTAAAATCTACATTTTTAGCAACATTCTGTTGCTTGTGCCATATATATTCTCTAAGATGATAGAGACTGTCTCTATAGCTCTCCTCACTTCCTTCTGAGCCCTCAACAGAATTGCCTTTGATATCCATAATTCTACCAACAGTCTCTTCAAGGCAATCTAGGCTTTTATGATTGTGTACCTTAAAACTCTTCCAGCCTCTACCAATTACCCAATTCCAAAACCACTTCCACATTTTAGGTGTCCGTTAGAGCACCATCACGCCCTTCAGGTACCAAATTCTGTCTTAGTTATCTAGTGCTGCTATAACAGAAATGCCATGAGTGGATGGCTTTAACAAACAGAAACTTATTTTCTCACAATTTAGGAGGCTAGAGGTCCAAATTCAGGGTGCTGGCTTTAGGGGAAGGTCTTCTCTCTCTGTAGGTTCTGGGGGAAAGTCCTTGTCTCTTTTAGTTTCTGATCTTGGGCTATCTTCATGTGGCTTGGCATCTCTCTTCCCTCATCTCTGCTTCTCTCACTTTCTTGTTTAATCTCTTTTATAACTGTGATGGTTAAGATTGTGCGTCTACTTGGCTGGGCCATGGTTCTCAGGGTTTATTAGTGATCAGTTCCATGACGGGATCTGCTGTGAGTAGCCAGTCAGCTGAAGGGGAGTTTCCTTGAGGGTGTGGTCTGCATCCAAATATAAGCAGACATTCTGGCTTTTTGTTGGCTCTGGATTCTGCAGTTACCTTCTGTTTGCCGGGCCTCTGCTTCTTAGGCTTGAACTATCAGCTTATCTGCCTATCTTGGGATTCATCAATCTTCATAGCCTGTGAGCAGAAACCCTGCCCTCTGACCTGCCAATCTTGGGTTTGCCATCCCCTGTGGCTATGAGAATTGGGACAAGCCTCTATCCAGATCCATGGACTTGAGATGTTCCAGCCTCTACAATTGTGTGAGTCATTCGTGTCCTTGATATAAATCTCTTTCTATATTTATATTCATACATTTTACTCGTTTTGCTTCTCTAGAGAACCCTAAGACAATATCTCAAAAGAAATTGACTCAAAATACACCCTGCACTCATCCTGCCTCGTTTACACAACAACCATTCCTAAATGGGGTTATAACCACATGCATAGAGGTTAGAATTTACAACACGTGTGTTTGGGAGACACTATTCAATCTATGACAGTCCCATAGCAATTAAAGGATGGTCAGAGAAAGCCAATTTTAAAACGGAAGTTATTTGTTCTCCAGCTGTATCACCAAGTCTTAAAATCTTTGCACACAGTCCAGTTTATATAAAGATGTGACAACAAAAATCAAAATTATATAAATCTACATCTAGGATATTTTTTCTCCTAATCAGTGGTTTCTTTCTGGAAGGCTGGATTATCTACAAATTCTTTTTTTTTTTTGGAATAAATATGGTTAGGATGGGGGTAGATCTTGTAATTAAAAAAAATGACATTTTCATGTGTTTCATTATCTTGCCAAGTCATTATAGCAAAAAAGAAAAGAAAAAAAAAAAAGTAGCCTGAAGTACTACATAAAGACCATCCAGTGGCAAAATACTAATAAATACTTTTTTGATATAATTCTTTATCTTCTCAGTCTCCCTGAATTGTGCACCTGCGAGGGGAATTTTGGACAGAAGCGTTTGGAACCAGTTGGGGGATTCCCTGAAATCTAACATTTTGTTGGCTGTGAATTGTACCCCATTACGTGCTACACTGCACTTTATTTCCCACATTTGGCACTTTCAGTGGTAATTCCTCCAAACAGACCCAGGGATCCGTGCTTGGTATTCCTTACAAGGAACAAATAGATGAGCTAATTGTTTTAAATGTCTCCAATGAGATAAGTGGCAGGAAGCTAAAACTGGTCATCTAATTACCTATTTGCTCTCTCAGAGAAGAGGAAAATCCAACCCTAATTAATATTTAGGGAATCCAAAAGTTGTCATCTTAAATCAAGGTGAAATATAATAATCATATTGAGTATTTATTACAGAAAAATACAAATGATTTGCTAGATGGTGGGGGATTGGCTGCTAATTGAGTGCTGGCACCTGTGATATGGCATTACCAAAGGGTTAGTCTGGAATTTAGTCCTGATTTATAAGCATTTTCATCTACAGAACTTTGGATGCCATTCCATTTGATGTCAAGGGAGGAATGGCAACAGAATCCTCGGGCCAAAGCCAAGTGCTCACCCATCAAACACACAGCTTGCTTGTCAGGAAAGGGCAATAGCTGCCTAAGCAAGCCACGACATTAGTTATAAGGAAAGTATGAAATGGCAGGATGATGCATACATCCCATGGGATATGCACAAACCAGCAGAACAGCATACCTTTATTTAGAGTGTTATTTATTCTAAGAAAAGTCCTATTGTGATCACCTTAGGAGAAAGACAAAAGTTGTCACAGGTTAGAAAGTACTTTAGAAGGGAAATTTGTACATGAATCAAAACCAAAGAAAACCCCAAACTCCTTGCCATCGAGTCAATTTTGACTCACGGCAACCCCATATGCTACAGAGTAGAACTAACTGCTCCATAGGTTTTTCTTGGCTGTAATCTTTATGGAAGCAGATTGCCAGGTCTTT
Organism: Loxodonta africana; assembly: GCF_030014295.1. Lineage (NCBI taxonomy): Eukaryota > Metazoa > Chordata > Mammalia > Proboscidea > Elephantidae > Loxodonta > Loxodonta africana. The sequence continues at coordinate 31,255,632 of NC_087356.1, forward strand.
CTTCCATGGCACCATGGTTGTGTGCAAACTGTGAACCTTTAGTTGTCAAGTGCAAACTGTGCCACCCAGAAACCTCCTTTATATGAAGAGTTTGTTCATTCTCTCATTTTTTGCCAATTATCCTGACAAATCTGGTGGATTGACTAGCTGATGTGCTGATAAAATATTAAGTAAGGCGGTTACTACTATACCTTGATAGTCCTCACTGCTATTTTATCTTGGCCAGACCTCCTCAGTTTAGCATCAAATTTCCTTACCCATCACTAAATTACCAAAGAGGAAGCACTTTTCTTTGGGATCATCTTTGCTCATCTTTAGAAGGACTTGGGTGTGACCTAGAGAGAACGTGACCTTGGTGAGGCTCAAAGTATTTAGCTCTGAGACATAAGTTTCTGTACCCAGGCAAAGTTGATGCTGTATCTCAACGTGGACCAATGTAACCTACTAAAAGTAGGGGGACCTTGTAATATGTCACCCAAACCTGGACACTTCTGAGTGCTAAAGGGGACATACATTTCTTAATTTACCAGGATAGGGCAACCCCAGACAAACAAATATATGATCACCCTGACTGGGAGGTTATATTAGCATTGGGAGCTGTAATGAAGTGTTCGTTAGTCAACCCTGTCCTCTTGTACATACCTTCTTGGAATAAACTTCAGAGTCTGGAAAAGGATGGGTGTGGCAGAATGGGGTTTAAGTGTTAGAGATCTTGGGTTCCAGCCATGTGTCAATCTCCTTCCACTTAAGAAAAAGACAAATTTTGATGTATCTACAAATCTTGGCACTCCAAATACATCAGAATTTGTCTTTTTCCCGAGTGGAAAGACAAACATAAAGTACATATATATATGCATATGTTGTTTTGTTAGGTGCTAAAGTGTCAGCTTTGACTTACAGCAAAATTTTTTTTAAAAGTTCAGTCCCACACCATCTTCATAATCATTTTCATAATTGTTGGTATGTTTGAATACATTGTTGTAATTAAGAACTTGGCTTGTTTTTGCTGACCCTCTATTTTACCAAATATGATGTCCTTTTCTAGAAATTGGTCTTTCCTGATGATGTGTTTAAAGTAGAAGTCTTTCCATCCTCGCGTCTAAGGACCCTTCTGGTTGTATTTCTTCTAAGACTAACTTGTTCATTCTTCTGGTAGTCTACATACAACGTATTCAATATTCTCTGCCAACACCACGATTCAGATGCATCAATATTTCTTTTTGGGTATATATATATATATATATATATACATATATGATGAGGAGAGTAGAGCTCAGAGTGTGGGACAAGCCATTAGAGTTTTGTTTGTTTGTTTTGCTCTTTTACAACTGCAAGAGAAACTGCAGGACTGCTAAACTAGGTCCTGCTTGGAACCACGAGCATTAATGGAATTAGATTTTTCTTTCTGCAGACAGAGCCAACTCACTCAGCAACCTCTTATCTGGCTTATATGCTCCAAAATCCTGCGAGGTGGCAAGACTTCCAAGTTGTGCTTACGGCTATAGCAGCTGGAATCAGATGGAATTCTATATTAATGGGGGGTCCAGGTTTATTTGTAGGGCCAGGACAAGTTTACCCAGAACTTCAAGTTACAAAGGAAGCTACAAGTCTAGCTGGAAACACCTCTTGTGAAGTGACCAAGGGATTGGTAGAGGCAAAGGCAGAATCATTTCCAGTGATGAGACAGACATTCCATTCTGATATTGGGAAATGATCGTGTTTCCCCAAGATTTTATAAATGTAGGAAAGATGCTATGATATGCTCATTTGTCCAGTTGACCTGGAAATTTTGAAAATAGGACACACAAGAGAGATTTGAATTGAGCTATTTTAATTTTGGAAATTCTGAAGAAATAAAAATATTCCTGGTAGGGGATAACCTCAAAAGGAAGTTACTACCAAGTAGACCACTGAGGGGGCCCTTTCTACCCGCTGTTAACCCAGTGCCGTTGAGTTGATTCCGACTCATAGCGGTTAGGCAGCATTAAAGAAGCTGGGGAGTGGAACATTTAGCATTTACTTTGGGACTTTAATTTCTATCCTTGTAAAAGTACAGTAAATATCGCTAGAATAAAATAAATTATTTTTTTTTCCTAAGGAAAATAATTTGTTGAGAAGAATTGCTTTAAGATGCATCTAGTAAGTTGAGAACTCAACCTAGGCTGCCAAAAATGTTATCAATAAAAAGTTAATGGTTTGGAATACTCAGTTTTGGTCTGTGTACTCTCAGAAAAATTGCATCAAGTCATAGAAATTGTTGTATATATTTTGTAATCATAAACATGGTTAAACAGTCAGAGCAGGCCCATTTGGCTAAAAATAAATCAAAATAAAATTCTGAAAAATAAACAGCAATGCCAAAAGGCTTCGAAAGTATGCTGTCATCAGGGTTCATAAAAATTATCTCCTCTTGAAATAAATACTTAAGAAAATCTATTAAAAAAAAAAAACTTTAATTCCTAAAATATCTGCAAAATCACCCAAAGGAAAAAAAAAAAAAAAGAGAGAATGTGTTTCCAACTCCACCACCAAATTCTTGACAAACAGATAAAAAGCATTTTAAATACATAGAAGCTGTATGCCTGCCATTCAACTCAATTTTTTTTAAATTGTATTTTAGATGAAGGTTTACAGAGCAAAGTACTCTCCCATTAAACAATCAATATACATATTCTTTTGTGACATTGGTAGCTAACCCCACAACATGCCAATACTCTCCCTTCTGGACCTTGGGTTCCCCGTAACCAGTTTTCTTGTTCCCTTCCTACCTTCTCATCCTTGCCCCTGGGCTGGTGTGCCCATTAAATCTCATTTTGTTTTATGGGCCTGTCTTTTCTGTGGCTGAAGTGTAAACCTGAGTTTAAATGGTGTCTAGGGGCCACATTCTTGGGGTTTCTCCAGTCTCTGTCAGACTAGTAAGTCTGGTCTTTTTTGTGGGTTAAAATTTTTTTCTACATTTTTCTCCAACTCTGTCCAGAACCCTCTATTGTTATTCCTGTCAGAGCAGTCAGTGGTGGTAGCCAGGCACTGTCTAGTTATACTGGACTCAGTCTGGTGGAGGCTGTGGTACATGTGATCCATCAGTCCTTTAGATTAATCTTTCCCTTGTGTCTTTGGTTTTCTTCACTCTCCCTTGCGACAGATGGGGTGAGACCAGTGGGATATGTTAGATGGCCCCTCACAGCTTTTAAGGCCCCAGAGGCTACTCACCAAAATAGGATGTAGAACATTTTCTTTATAAACTATGCTATGTTAATTGGGTTAGACATCCTCCTAGACCATGGTCCTGCCTCCCCCCCTAAGCTCAGTAATTTGGTCCCTCAGGGAGTTTGGATTTGTCTATGAAGCTTCCATGACCTTGCCTTGGTCAACTTGTACCGAGTTCCCAGTATTGTGTACTGTTTTACCTTTCAACAAAGTTATCGCTAAACTATTGTCTAACTGGTGTTTTTCCCTCCTCACCTCTTCCCTTCCCAGTGAACATCAAAGATTGTTTCTTTCTGTCTGTAAACTTTTTCATGAGTTTTTATACTAGTGGTCTCATACAGAATTTCTCCTTTTGCGATTGACTTATTTCACTCAGCATAATGCCCTCCAGATCCATCCCTGTTGTGAGGTATTTCATAGACTCATTATTGTTCTTTTTTGTTGCATAGTATTCCATTGTGTGTATGTACCATAGTTTGTTTATCCATTCCTCTGTTGATGGGCACATAAGCTATTTCCAAGTTTTTTCTATTGTCAATAGTGCTGCAATGAACATGGGTATGCGTATGTCTATTTTTGACTGCTCTTATTTCTCTCAGGTATATTCCTAGGAGTGGGATTGCTGGATTGTACGGTATTTCTATTTCTAGCTTTTTAAGGAAGCACCATATTGTTTTCCAAAATGGTTGCATCGTTTCACATTCCCTCCAGCAGTGCCTAAGAGTTCCAATCTCCTGCAGCCTCTGCAACATTTGTTATTTTCTGTTGTTTTTTTTTTTTTATTTGTGCCAGTAATGTTGGGGTGAGATGGTATCTCATTGTATATTTTATTTGTATTTCTCTAATGGCTAGTGATTGCGAGCATTTTCTCATGTGTGTGTTAGTTGCCTGAAAGCCATCTTGGTAAAGTGTCTGTTCATATCCTTTGCCATTTTTTAATTGGATTATTTGTCTTCATGTTGTAGAGATGTTGGATTTTCCTGTAGATTGTAGAGAGTAGACTTTTGTCAGATTTGTCATAGCCAATTTTTTTTTCCCAGTCTGTAGGCACTCTTTTTACTCTTTTGGTGAAGTCTTTTGATAAGCACAAGTGTTTAATTTTTAGAAGATCCCAGTTATCTAGCCTATCTTCTGGTGTTTGAGTATTTTTACTTATGGTTTATACCCTGTTTATGCCCTGTATGAGGGTCCCAAGTGTTGATCCTATTTTTTTTTTCCATAATCTTTATGGTTTTTGGTTTTATATTTAGGTCTTTGATCCATTTTGAATTAGTTTTTGTGTATGGCATGCGGTATGGGTTCTTTTTAATTTTTTACAGATGAACATCCAGTTTTCCCAGCACCATTTGTTTAAAAGACTGCCTTTTCCCCATTTAATGGACTTAGGGCCTTTGTTGAAGATCAGGCGACCATAGTGGATGGATTTACATCTGGGTTCTCAATTCTATTCCATTGGTTAATGTCTCTGTCATTGTGCTAGTACCAGGCTGTTTTGACTACGATAGTTGTATAGGAGGTTCTGAGGTCAGGTAGTGAGAGTTCTTCTACTTTATTCTTTTTCGATACTGCTTTACTTATCCTGTACCTCTTTCCTTTCTGTATAAAGTTAATGATTAGTTTTTCCATCTCATTAAAGAATGCTGTTGGTATTTGGGTCAGGATTGCATTGTATTTGTAGATTGCTTTGGACAGACATTTTCACAATGTTGATTGTACCTATCCATGAGCATGGTATGTTTTTCCATTTACGTGGATCTTGTTTGGTTTCTTGCAGTAGGGTTTTGTAGCTTTTTATATATAGGTCTTTTACGTCCCTGGTTAGATTTACTTGTAATTATTTTATTGTTTTAGGGGCTATTGTAAATGGTGTTGTTTTCCTAATTTCCTTTTCATTGTTCTCTTTGTTGGTGTGTAGGAATCCAACTGATTTTTGTATGTTTGCCTTGTATCCTGCCACTTTGCTGAATCTTTCTATTAGTTTCAGTAGTTTTCTTGTGGAGTTCTGGGAGTTGTCTATTCATAATATCATACAATCCACAAATAGGGACAGTTTTACTTCTTCCTTAAGAATTGGGGTGCCCTTCATTTCTTTTTCTTGCCTTATTGCTCTAGCCAAATCTTCCAGCACAATGTTAAATAGAAGTGGTGATATAGGGCATCCTCATCTTTTCCCTGTTCTCAGGGGGAATATTTTCAGCCTCTTTCCACTGAAAATGATTTCGGCTGCTGGTTATGTATGGATGCCTTTTATTATTTGAGGAATTTCCCTATATTCCTATTCAATTGAGAGTTTTTATCAGGAGTGGGTGTCAAATTTTATCAAATGCCTTTTCTGAATTGATTGAAGTGACCATGTGATTCTTTCCCTTTGTTTTATTTATGTGGTGGATTACGTTGATTGATTTCTGGTATTGAATCATTCTTGCACACTTGATATGAATCCTGCTGGGTCATGGTGTATTATTTTTTTGATATGATGCTGAATTCCATTGGCTGGAATTTTGTTGGGAATTTTTGCATCTATATTCATGAAAGATATTGGTCTGTAATTTTCTTTTTTGTGGTGCTTTTACCTGGTTTTGGTATCAGGGTTAGGCTGGCTTCATAGAATGAATTTGGAAATATCACTTCCTTTTTTTTTCTATGTTCTGAAATAGTTTGAGCAGTACTGGTGCAAGCTCTTCTCTGAATGTGTGGTAGAACTTTCCAGTGAATCCAACTAGACCAGGGTTTTTTTTTGTTGGGAGCTTTTTTTTTATTTCCTTTTCAATCTCTTCTTTTGTTATTGTTCTGTTCATATTTTTTACCTCAGTTTTTGTTTGTTTTGGTAAGTAACCCATTTCCTCTAGGTTTCCAAATTTGTTGGTGTTTAGTTTTTCCTAGTACTCTGCTATGATCCTTTTTACTTCAGTTGGGTCCATTGTAATGTCCCTCATTTCATTTCTTATTTGGGATTTAATATATCTTAATATATAATAAAAGATATATTATTCTTGGTTGGTAGTTTTTTTTTTTTTTCTTTCAAGGTTTCACATATGTCATCCATTGCCTTCTTGCCTGCATGGTTTCCTTAGTCTTATTGTTTCCCCTTTGTGACTTTTTATTTCTGTTGAGCTGCTTTCAGGATTCTTTCTTTGTCATTGTTATTAGCGAGTGTAATTATGATATGTCTTGGTGAATTTATTTTGCGATCTATCCTGTATGGGGATCATTTTGCTTCTTGGATGATCAGCTTTTCATCTTTCATGAAATTAGTGAAGTTTTCTGTCAGCAAATCATCAACAATCTTCTCTGTGTTTTCTATTTTCTCCTTCTGTTTTGGAACTCTAAGCACACATAGATTTTTGCTTTTGATTGTATCCCATGTCGTTCTCAGATTTTCTTCATTTTTTTTTCATTCTTTTCCCTGATTTTTCCTTCAGCAAATCAGTATCCAAGGATTTGTCTTCAATTTCTCTAATACTGTCTTCCACTGTTTTAAATTTGCTCCTAAAACCTTCTATTGCACTGTTCATTTCTGAAATCTTGTTATTTATCTTTTGGATTTCTAATTGCTGCTTTTGTATGATTTCTAATTGCTTATTTATTTTGAAATTTTGTTCCTGTATTATTTTCCCATATTCTTGCCTTGCTTTTTCTGACTTTTCACTGAATTGTCTGTATTTTCCATGATTTTCTCTATTTTTCCTTATATTTCTCTGCATTTTCCTTCATCTCTTAAAGAACCCTGAATATGACAGTTTTGCATTCCCTAACAAGTAGTTCCAATGCCTTTTCTTAACCAGAAGGTCATCTGGTGTTTTATTTTGGTCATTTTCTGGAGGTATCCTGTGCTTTTTTGTGTGTGTTTTGATGTTGTTTGCTGTCTCTATGACATTCAGAAATTATTTTCTTTGCTTATTGCTTGTAGATTTATTTGTTTCATCCTGCCTTTTTGTTTTATCTGGTTATGTCTGGGCAGGCAGACTGGATGTGTTTTGTTGCTTGCCCACCTGCAGGCTTAATACTTCTCACCACCTTGTCTACATGGGCAAGGCCTGTCACTCAGCTATGATGCAGTAGGACTGGTCCATTGAAGGTGGAGGGGTGTGTTTGGGTAATTTGCAGCACAAACTGGGGGTGATGGAGTGGGGTCAAAGGCAGTGCAGACCTCATCAATTCCACTAGGGGGACACAGTCCTCAGCACATGGTGCAGATAGGCAGGAGGGAAGGGAGTGGATGTTGTGTGTGGGGCTAAGTGGGTGAGTGAAAGAAGAGAGAAAAATAAAAGCAGGAAAAGAAAAAGTGAAGAAAAAAAGTAAATAAAATGGTGGTGTAGTAGGATTCATCAGGCAGGGGCACGGAAGACCCAGCAAGGCCATGTTCTTGTGGTTCTTTAGACAAGCTGTGTGGCTTGGACTGTGGAGAAGGGACCTGGCCATCACACAGGACTACTTGGGTAGGAGAAAGGAAAGAAAAGAGGGGAAAGAGAGAGAAGAAACCACCCAAAACTAAATAAACAAAAACAATAGCAACAACAAAAATAAATAAATATGGTGGTGGGGGTGCTGGCCATTGGGAGAGGGGTTGAATTGGGATGGCAGCAAGCTGATGTCTCTCTCACCAGGTGGCATGGTACACCCCATCAGGAAGGAGCAGAGGCAGCACAGGGTCTAGACGGAATGGAGAATGAAAAGGGAGAAGGGGAAATACAAACAAAAATAAAAAAATACAGTGCTGAGAGAGCCAGCCTGTGGAGGTGGTGCAGAGCTGGTGATGCTGTGTACCAGAGGCTCTCCAGCTGAGCAGTACAGAATAACGCACTAGGGGGCGGGGTTAGCACATGGGGCTAGGTGGTTGGGAAAAAGTAAAGGAAGGAAGTGAGATAGAGAGAAGAAACAGCAGCCAAAAAAAGCAAAACAAAAACAGACAAAAAATAAATAAGTAAAATGGCACTGAGGGGGCTGGTTACCAAAGGTGGTGCAGACCTGGGGAGGCCTTGCACCAGTGACTCTCCAGCCAAGTGGTACAGTATGTCCCCTTGAGAAGGGGTGTGAGTGGTGCACAGGGCTAGGTGGGTGGAAGAAAGGAAGGAAAGGAGACAAAGAAGAAACAGAAAAAAAAAAAAAAAAGAACAAAGCAAACAAACCAAAAAAACAGGCTCTGAGACAGATTGCTGGATGCAGTGCAGACGCAGGGAGGTCGTGCACTGGTGTCCTTCCAGCCAAGTGGTGCAACAAGGCCTGTTAAGAAGGCGCAAGGATGGCACACAGGGCCATGTGGACAGGAGAAAGAAAGGGAGGGAAAGAGAGAGAAGCAACAACAAAAAAAAAAACAAAAAATAAAACAAAATAACAAAAAACAAACAAGCCCTCCCCCCACAAAAAAAAAATGGCCCAGAAGGGGCTTGCCTATAGGAGTGGGGTGGACCCTGGCAGCAGCGAGCTGATGTCTCTCTGGCTGAGTGATCACTGGCCTGTTGGAAAGCAGCAGAGGCTGTGTAGAAGTAAGAAAGGGTGGGGTGTGGGAAAGCATGTACCCCTGGTTACTGGGTGCTCTGCCTCCTGTTGGGAGTTCTGTGAAGTTGACTTCCCCTACTCCTTGTTCATGACCCTTGGTGGCTGAGGTCCAAAATGGCGAATCTGTACTGTGTTAGCTGGTAGGGGACCTCCACTCTGTAGCTCTCTTCGTTCTCTGCTCTCCGTCAGTTTCTTACTCCATTCAGTGCTTGATCAATTTCCTTATTCCTTCATTTGTTACTTAGGCTTCCAGGATTGTTGTTTGTACCTGTTTTACTTATTTTTTCCAGTCTCTGCTTCAGAGGGACGGCATGGTGCCTCTGTGTATATCACTATTGGCTCCACCATCCCAATTTGTTTTTGATCCATTATGTTTTTACCAATTCACCTGGACTAATGATGTTTGGCAATATTTAAGCCTAATCACACTTCACTAACCTTGTACTAAAATACAATTATTAGTCTAATCAACATAGTCTTACTGAGGGCTTTCTACATAAAAAGCACTCTGGAAAGCAAAGAAGCAAACCTATGCACCCTGCCTGCAATGGACTTCCCATCTCCTCTGAGTTGCCATTAACTGGACATCAGGGTTGTTATTCCAGAGTGTGACAAGGACTTGAGAGATAAGCAAAAGTTAATTGGATTTTTACTGGAGTAATAATTATCTTTGTCAGACAAAAAAAAAAAAAAAGAATATAAAAACTATTGTAAGATTCATTAAGTTCAAATGTGTTACCAAACAATTACATAATGGCACAGAGTAATCTCTAGAGTTTGATTTCAAGGACTTGAAGTCAGAGGGGAAGACAATTAAATCTCTTAAGAAAACAAAATACAAGTAAAATGAAACTAAAGCACTGAAATAAGTTAGCTGCAATTTTTTTTTTAATCTTAGTGGGAATTTCAGACATCTATGAGTAAGTGGAGCTTCCTGGGGTCTTTGTGGTCAAAACAACTACGTAAAGCGCTGATATGTCCCCTCTGAAGCTCAGGAAAAATTGCCCTTGAGGTCTGCTGCCTTCGAGCATCAAGAAAGTCCCCTCAACTTACTGGGTATGATGAATTTGTGAGTAAATGCTTTTTAATCTTGAGATCATTATCATCAAGGACAAAAATGATGAAGATAATAAAAAGGCTCAGTATTAATATTTTCTGTTAACTTTAGCTAAAATATATATATATAGAATATATTCAGTGACTAGAATGTAATGATTGAGAAATTTTTGGTATATTAAACAGGCTAATTTTGTGGCACCATCTTAAAGTACATACTTGAGTAGTTGACTTAGACTGGTGATTTTAAATTGAAATACATAAGACACTTTTACTAAGTTTGTAAATAATGTTAAAATGCTAAGGGGAAGCAAATAAGTATATTTATAAACTTAATGTATAGATTTACAAAAACCGCTTAAGTATTGCGAGGAGATTTTCTGGTAGGTAGACAACTAAAGTACCTAAAAAAGCCTGAATATATTACATTAATTAATGTAATGTAAAATGTTTAAAGGAGTTTATTTAACTACACTTAAAAGCCCTCTGAAAAGTGATTTTCAAAATTTAGTAGATTTATAAAAAGAATAATAATATTTTTAAGATGTACCTCAAAGGTTATGGGAAAACATATGCTTTTTAAATTGATTATTGTATGGCATTGAATTTCAGTATTTTTTTTAAGCCAAATTTTTTTTTTTTCCTGTGCTTGAATTATCCTCAAGGAAACCAAAAATTTCACATCGACAGGTGAGAGAATAATCACCTTGAAAATTAAAAAAAGACAAGATAATGAGGCACTAGACATCCCAGTGCATAGTTGATAGCCAAATCAATCACGCAGATAGTAAAGCTACAGGTTTAGAGAAGGGACAAGTTTACTGGGGTCTGAATTGTCTGGGAAAAGCTCAATTAAAATGTATTAAGTGATCTCGAGCCTCATCCTCATGAATCAAGTTGAATGGATTTATAAAATTATCAGTATGTGGTAGCCATGAAGCAACAGGGGTCACTTATCAACAATGCTTAGTTTAAAAATGAGAAGCTGCTCTCTGATGTGAAAGCTTCTGAAAATGTTATCCTTTCTTTAATGTGAAGATGTCAGTGTGTTTTATTGATTTATGTTTTTGTATTTATTGTTCCCTAAGTGTGGAAATGGGCCCCTTTGCCTGAACAATGTTTCTTGCTCAGTATTGAAAAATGACCTCATTCCTTTGTAAGTATTAGTCACATTTTAATGGGAACATATCCAACATTTGTACAAGAACTCCCAAATCTTCTGAAAGCATTATCATCACACATGGGTGAATTTTAATTACTGATGGTGTCGCCAATTCAGTGTTCTTCTTATATTATGATCAGAGATGAAGGTGAGTTTTAGATGACCAGTGACTAAAGGCAGTGAAGCAACGGATGTCACTTGCTTTCGTTTTGTATCTTTTTTGCTCTTAATTGTTGCTACTCTTAATAAGCAAGATGTGTTATTCCAAAATACACTAAGCTTTGAAAACGTAAGATCATTTGTCTGTGTTACTAAGTTAATGCATCATCATTACTTCGCATTTGGTACATGGGGAAATTGAAGCACAAATAGAGCTTGGGCTTGAAATTAAACGTTGGAAAAGAAAAACAGATTTAGGTCTTTAATGGATAAATGCAAAAGCAAGGTTTTCACCCAAAACAAAAAAGAACTTTTGAGTTGTACTTGGAAAATGGCTGCTGGGGAAACAATTTTCTGAGCGCTTGGAATGAAGACTTTCATACACTATGCAAAGCTTTGCTTTTTCCATTCAGTCAGCATGAGATTGAAAGGAGAGATTTTAAATGTTACTCCAGGTATGGCAGGGGGAGCAGACCAAGCAAAGGCTTTAGAATCCATTGGATTGTCATTCAACCCCCACTTTACCTACCTGGCAAGTTATTTCCTCCACGGTAAATGGAAGGTAATGACGTCTATCTTGCACTGTTGTGTAAAGTGCTGATCATAGTGTGGCACAGAACAGGACTTAAATAAAAGGAAAGGGTTATGAAGGTTCCTCAGACAAGTTAAAACTTGTTCAGACTAATAAGAAGCCACAAACTCTTTTCTGAGACCATCATCCTCATTTGGAGGTTGTTTTTGTTTCTGTTGCGTGCCCTTGAGTCGATTTCAACTTACGGCAACTTTATGTGACAGAGTAGAACTTCCCCATACGGTTTCCTAGGGTGTAATCTTTATGGGAGCATATGACAAGGTCTTTCCTCCTGTGAGCCACCGGTGGGTGCAAAGTACCAACCCTCTGGTCAACAGCCAAGCACTTAACTATTGCGTCACCAGGGCTCCTTGTATGTTGGCTATGAAGACAGCTATTCTCTGGGTCTCTGGGTTGTAGTTAGGGCTAAATCAATAATGCAGATGAAAATGCCTGGCACAGAGCCCAGTACGTGGTAGGCTTGTCTTCTCTCCCCTTCTTTATTTACAGGTTTGGGGAATACATTGTTATTGTTTTGCTACTTGTGTTTTAAATTTCTAAATTTATGGAACCTCTTAACAGTATCCTAAACCTAATAAGAGGAGACTGTCTAAAGAATTAGGTTTGTAGTGAATGGTTTGCACCCTGTGTTAAGCTAATTAGGAATCAAGTGGCTTAGAAATTCAGGGTATGCATATTCTACAGAGGAAACATTTGCACCTGTAGGAGAGAATAGAGAATAAAGAAACCGAGAGACAGTACAACCTACCATCAATCAACTGAGTCTCCAGCTTTAGGTCACATGATGGAGGAGAGAGGTGTTGACTGCCAAATCACAGAAAACTTGGATGGCAGGGAACAATTTGTATAAAAATTGTTAAAGGGGAACCTAAACTTTCACCTAATACACAATAAAATATTATTATTATTTATTTTTAAAAAAAAACCATTGGAATAGTCTGTTGGTCTAACAAAGCCAAGTTTATTAAACCTACTGAAGTAAGGGAGAACACACCCCACTGACAGAGTGTTAGTAGTGTCTCAGATAAGATGGAAGATTCAGGAGAGAACATCAGTTATTGGGGTCTGGGCTCATGTGGTTTGTCTTAGTTACCTAGTGCTGCTATAACACAAATACAATAAGTGGGTGGCTTTAAAGAAGAAGCATTTGTTATTTATCACAGTTCTGGAGGCTAAATCAGGGTCTCGATTCCCTCCTAGTTGGTAGCCTGGGCATTCCTTGATTCCTTGGTGTTCATTGGCTTGTAGACAATCCTCATATGGCATCTGTCTTGCCCTATGTGTGTGTGTGTCTCTGTGTCTATTCTGGTATTTTTACAAGTCAGAAGTGATTAGGTTTAGAATCCACCCTATGCTGGAATAAATGACCTTATTAACATAACAAAAGGAAACCTCTATTTCTAAACGGGATTACATACACAGGTATCAGGGCCAGGAATTCAAAGCAAATTTTTTTTGGGGGGGGCATAATTCAATTCAAAACACGGTTTAGGGCGAGTCTATCAATGCAGGGACTGATTGAGATTGGATAAAGGTCATGACATAATAGTTTAATATTGGGGGGATCAGAGAGATAAGGATCTTGAAACCAATCTTGATAAGTTAACTGTTGCTTTGTAAGCCAGTTGATTGCCCAGGTGAGCAACCTATAGTCTTAAGAAGAGGGCTGTTAGCCTAGATAAGAAAACCATTTACTTTGACAAATTGGTCTTCAGGAATTTCCTGACGCTAACTGTGAAATTACTTGTTATTTTAAAGTCTTATTTTTCCAGGTGGGAATCTCTTGGAATAAATAAAAAAGTCACGTTGACACAGGTGGTCTCAGTTCTAAGTCCCAATAGTTAAGCAACGTGTATTTAGACAGCCTTACTTCTCAGAGGAAAGTATATGATTTAGTTCCTTATAGTATAGGAAAAATATACAGTGTATTTAGAGAGACAACTAATGTACATAAAAAAAATAATGAATCCATGAAACAATAACTGATATGTTTATGAATATATAGGAAAATAGATTGGAACATTAAGTATTCGCACACATATGCATAGCCATACATGATCATCTATAATACAGAGCATAAAGTTAGAAGATTTAAAGGAAAAGTAGATTAGGCAATGCATTGTAGTTGAAAGAATATTGGCATGAAAGACAGGAAGTAGATTTGAAGCCTTAAATTGACCTTTAACTTTGTCACTAAGCTCATATTTATACTTGGGCAAGTCACTGAACTTTAGGGCCAGAATCACTCTGTTTTTGTTTTTCTTCGTAACCATAGTGCAGCAATTAGCACAAAGTTAATGATCAGTCTAATGTTTGTCAAACCAAAGCATAAATGAATTTGACAGTGTTGCTCAGTTTCCTCATTTTTCAAGTTTGAGATTTAGAGTAGGTAATTTATCAGGCCACCATCAACACAAAAGTCTTTTTCTCTGTAAATTGGACCCAAGTGAGATGTGTTCATGGATGAAACGGGCACTGAACTCGGCAGAAAATGGGGTGGAACAGGGGAGATAAAAGAGAAAGCATTCTAAAAGAGGTGCAGAATTGTGAGTGTGTAAAAAAAAAAAACAGTGATACTTTCATAGGATGATGAAACACTGAGGGTGCCCAGATATAAGAAGTATTTATAGTGGTGGCCGGTGAGATAGGGTAGGAAACCCTAGTGGCATAGTGGTTAAGTGCTACAGCTGCTAACCAAGATGTTGGCAGTTCAAATCCTCCAGGCGCTCCTTGGAAGCTCTATGGGGCAGTTCTACTCTGTCCTATAGGGTCGCTATGAGTCGGAATCTACTCGACAGCAGTGGGATTGATTGATTGATTGGTGAGATGGGGCCATCACAGGAAATGGAAGGCCTGAAATGTTTGTATTTAATGTGCTTGACAGTGTTTCTCCAACTATAACCATGATGCATTCCTAATGCTTCTGCAGTCCCAGGACATAACCTGAAGGGATAATGGTAAGCCCAGGATTTATTTTACCTCAAAATTGTATGTCCTATTCACATTCTAACTCATGATATATTCGTGCTTCTTTTGTTGTAAGAATATTAATTTTCTCCAAATCCATGAATAATTATATCTCTCCGGGAGCATGCATTATTCTTTCTTGGGTACATTATTATGTCCACTCCTCCTCCTTGTCCCAGAGTTCTGCAGGCCTGTGTTTGAGGACCACTGGGAAATAATTACTAAAGGACTGACATAATAGAAATAGCCTTTAAATGATATCGATCAAGTAGCTGTTGGTAGACAGATTTGCACGTGGATATTTTGTCAGGCAGGGCAATGAGAAGACGTCCAGTGATCCAGATGTGTGGTGACAAGGATCTAGGGTCAGCAAACTATGACCATGGGCTAAATCCTGTCTGCCACCTGTTTTGTGAATAATGTTTTACTGGACCACAGCCATGTCCATTGGTTTACGTATTGTCTATGACTGCTGTGGGCTACGATGCAGAACTGAGCAGTTGTAACAGAGACCATATAGCCTGCAAAGATCAATGTATTTTCATATGGCCCTTTACAGAAAAGAGATGACAGGGGGGTTGAAGAGGAAAACTATTGATATTGCGAAGAATAGTTGCAAACCACCCCTCACCCTCCCCCACAAAATGCGTTGTGATTTATAGGGTATAGTGTTTGAAGGAAGGAAGACACACTCTATCTACTTCCAAGGCAACTTGGAGTTTTCAAGTCTGGGTGACTCAGAAAATTGTGGCGTCATTGGCATACATGAGGTAATGGAGAGAAAAGCCAGTTTAGGGGAGCTCAGTCTTTTACATATCAATTTTGAGGTGACGGATTAATTCCAGTGTTGTCTAATGAGACGCTGGAAATAATGGATTGTAACTTGAATGCAAGATCATGACAGAAGATCTAGATTCATAAGTCATCAGTCGGAAATATAGCCAAAGTCATGCTAACTGACAGAAGAGCAGACAATATACGTAATGATAAAATGAAAACAAAAGGCAAAGGTCAGTTCATGAGCTTCATCACCGAACAGAGTAACAAGAAGACTAAAGGCCCATTTACACCGTTGAAAGCCTCCAGTCGGCCATCTAGCTCGTCTACTCTTTTGATTCTCTGTCAACTAAATAGAAAAATAAAATGCTCAGAATGTATTAACTGTTTTGAGAGAACAGAATAATGAATTTGAAACATTTTTATAGCTCTGAAAAAAAGAGGCATTACAGGAAAGTTCTAGGGATTGTGGTTATTATTCAGGAAAACCTGTATGCCTCAGATACTGTAATACAAAGGGTCAAATCATACCCTTTGTGGATGCAGTGAACTGCATAATATATGACTCTAGATATAACTTGATCCCAGCATTTAAGAATGAGATTCTACAACATTTCCTTGGGGGAAAAGGAGTGGAGTGAATACCAGAACGGCTCATAGCTTCTTAGATTTTGTCAGACTTTAGTAATATTAGCTATCTATCTTAATAGATGATAAACAAACCAGAGTTTATCTTTCTAATATTTTAGGGATTATATAAGTACATTATTTACATTATCTTGAACTTGCAATAGGTAAAATCACAGTGGAATACATTAATACTCATTTCTCTCTTTGTTGATCCTTAATATAAGCACTAACCTATACTCCTATAGGGAGTCCTTGGGTGGTCAAAAGGTTAATGTTCTCAGCTATTAATAGAAAAGTCGGGGGTTCAAGACGCCTTGGAAGAAAGGTCTGGTGATCTAAAACATCAGACTTTGAGAATCCTGTGGAGTACAGTTATACTCTGATACACATGAGATCACCATGTGTTGGAGTTATCTAGACAGCAAGCGGTTTTATAGTCTTGTAACACCTCTTTGCCCACACTTTCAGCAGTACTTTGTTTCTTTTCAAACAACACAGATTTGATATTCAATTGTGGAAAATCAGAGAGTGGGGAAGTCAGAGCTAAGGTGGAAGAGTGACTTTCAATTCTTTAGCTCATTTTATCATTAATTAGGATACTCAAGACCTATTACGGTAAACCACTCTCAGGTATTTGGTGTGTGTGGGAGGGAGATAAACCCAAAACCTGTCTACAAGGTTGTTGTTAGTCAATTTGTGTAATCTTGAGGGCTAATACGTGTGCGTTTATGATGTTCTTATATGAGATATTCTTTTCTCAAAATAAAGAGAGGTGAAGTCAAGAAGAGGAAAAATTGGTGCAGCTTAGAAAGCTCATTAAGAAAAGAGGCCTGATTATCTATCTGGCAAGGTTGATTCCGAGGAGAAAGGATGCCATTAGCACTATCTCAGTAATTGATATTCACCCCCATTCTGCCAGCAATTCAGAAAGAAAGTGGATTAAAGGAAAACAAAACCCCATCTCCAAAGCATCACTAAATGCGTGGCGGTGCCCTGTGGATTTGCTGAAAGTCACCAGGAACGGTGTGTTAACCACATGCAGAGAAACAGAGCAGAGGACCTGCGATGAGTTGATCTGTGTTTTCCCAAAAGTTATGTTGAAGCCCTAAACCCTGGCACCTGTGAATGCAATCTATTTGGAAATAGGATCTTTGCAGATGTAATCAAATTAAGAGGTCTTAAGTGCTAAGGAAACAAGTTGTTCTGGATACTCTGGTGGCGTAATGGTTAAGTGCTATGGCTACAACCCAGAATATCAGCAGTTCGAATCCACCAGGCTGCTCCTTAGAAATTGAATGGGGCAGTTTTACTCTGTCTTATTTTATAGGGCTGCTGTGAGCCGGAATTGGCTTGAAGTCAGTGGGTTGGGTTTGGATTTTTAAGGTGAGTCAGAAATGAACTGACAGCAACTTTTTTTTTAGGGTGGCCGCTAAGTCTAACATGACTGTGTCTCTATAAGAGAAAAAAAACATAGACACGGACAGAGCAGGAAAACAGCCACGTGAGGAAGGAGGCCAAGACTGGAGTTCTGGTGCCACAAGCCAGGAAATGCTTGAGGCTACTAGCAGACGCTGAAAGAGGCAAAAGGTGGAGCTTCCTCCAGAAGGGAGCCTGGCCCTGCTGACATGAACTCTGAGAGAACAAATGCTGTTGTTTGAAGCCACCCATTCATTCTGTGGTAATTTGTTACGTTAGCCCTAGGACACTAATTCAGGAGACACCACTAGGTTCAAAACTTCCACCTACCATGGGGAAAAACAACAAACAAAAGACCTTGCTCAGTGTATCCATTAGGAATTGTATTCAGCTGTGAATAAGTGCGACTTAAAAATGGAGACTTAAAGTTCTATTTTCCTAGGTAGCGAGAAGTCCGAAATAGCAGTCCTGGCCTGGTGTGTGGCTCCACAGAGTCGTTAGGGACTCAGACTTCTTTTATTTCTCTTCAGCCATGGTACGTGCAGTTATTGCTTCAGAGTCACAAGACATCCTCGTTTTTCTACTCTTGCCTTTCTGCCCTCAGGCTCCATAAGCATGTTCTAGGCAGGAGAAAGGAGAAAGGATGAGGGACAAATGGCCCATGCCAGCTCAGTCAGACCTCCTTTCAAAGTACTTTTCTGTTGTTTACATCCCATTGGATAGAACTGTGTCCGACGACAACCCACAGTTGGTGATTCAGAGGTAGAGTTCTCCACTTCTATGTGAGAGATCCAAGTTTGATTACTGGCCAGTGCACCTCATGCAGCCACCGCCTGTCTGGCAGTGGAGCCTTCCTTGTGTGTGCTGCTTTGATGCTGAACAGGTTTCAGCAGAGCTTCCAGACTAAGATGGACTAGGAAGAAAGGCCTGGCAATCTACTTCTGAAAATCAACCAATGAAAACCCTAAGAATCACAATGTTTCAATCTGTAACCAACCATGAGGATTGTGCAGGGCTGAGCAGTGTTTTGTTCTACTGTGCATAGGGTCACCATGAGTCAGGGGCTGGCTTGATGGCAGTTAAGAACAACAATAGCAGCCAGGCAGGCTGGGAAATTGTTTTAAATTAGGCACATGACCACCCTCAATGGAATAGTGGTTCTGTAGAAAGGAAGAAAAAGGGAAAGATTATTGAATAGGAGCTATCTTTGTCAAATGTGACCATTTCAGGTCTCCAAATACTCTTTCAAGATGGCGCTACTTTGTTCAGATGCTGTTCAGGCCTAGTTTCTACACTGAAAAGCAGAGTCTTTACGTAAAGAACATGGCCTCTCTTGACTTCATACTTCATTCTTTTGTAGGATTCATACAAAAAGGCAGCATAAAGAGTTCTAAGATGGAGGGGTAAAGAAAAGATGCAGAGAGAAACATATTAAATCCTTCTGGCTCAGCTAAGCTACAGTCATTCTTTCCCCTGACTCATTGCTCCCACTTTTCTTCATTAGAAAGATCTGGGGTCAAAACAAGAGTAAAGAGGCAGATTAGATGCCTGTTTCCATCTCAAATAAAGGACACTCCAGAGAGTTTTTTTTTTTTTTTATTATGCTTTAGGTGAAAGTTTACAAATCAAGTCAGTCTCTCGCACAAAAACTTATATACACCTTGCTACATACTGCCAGTTGCTCTCTCCCTAGTGAGAGAGCCTGCTGCCTCCCTCCACTTTCTCTTCTCTGTCCATTTCGCTAGCTTCTAACCCCCTCTAGCCTCTCATCTCCCCTCCAGGGAGGAGATGACAACAGTCTCAAGTGTCCACCTGATCTAAGAAGCTCACTCCTCACCAGCATCCCTCTCCAACCCATTGTCCAGTCCAATCCCTGTCTGAAGAGTTGGCTTTGGGAATGGTTCCTGTCCTGGGCCAACAGAAGGTCTGGGGTCCATGACCACCGGGGACCTTTTAGACTCAGTCAGACCATTAAGTCTGATCTTTTTATGAGAATTGGGGGTTTGCATCCCACTGCTCTCCTGCTCCCTCAGGGGTTCTCTGTTGTGTTCCCTGTCAGGGGAATCATCGGTTGTAGCTGGGCACTATCTAGTTCTTCTGGTCTCAGGATGCAGTCTCTGGTTTATGTGGCCCTTTCTGTCTCTTGGGCTTGCAATTGCCTTGTGTCCTTGGTGTTCCTCATTCTCCTTTGATCCAGGTGGGTTGAGACCAATTGATGCATCTCAGATGGCAGCTTGCTAGCGTTTAAGACCCCAGATGCCGCTCTACAAAGTGGGATACAGAATGTTTTCTTGATAGATTTTATTATGCCAATTGACATGGTCCCCAAACTCTGCTCCTGCTATGCTGGCCTTTGAAGCATTCAGTTTATTCAGAAAACTTCTTTGCTTTTGGTTTAGTCCAGTTGTGCTGACCTCGCCTGAGTTGTGTGTTGTCTTCCCGTCGCCTAAAGTAGTTCTTATCTACTATCAAATTAGTGAATGCCCTTCTCCCACCCTCCCTCCCCCAACCTGGAAACCATCAAAGAATATTTTCTTCTCTGTTTAAACTATTTTTAGTGGTCTTGTACAATATTTGTCTTTTTCATCTGACTAGTTTCACTCAGCATAATGCCTTCCAGATTCCTCCATGTTATGAAATGTTTCACAGATTCATCACTGTTCTTTATCGATGCGTAGTCTTCCATTGTGTGAATATACCATAAGTTATGTATCCATTCATCCATTGATGGGCACCTTGGTTGCTTCCATCTTTTTGCTTGTAAACAGTGCTCCAGTGAACATGGGTGTGCATATATCCGTTTGTGTAAAGGCTCTTATTTCTCTAGGATATATTCCAAGGAGTGGGATTGCTAGATCGTATGGTAGTTCTACTTCTAGCTTTTTAAGGAAGCGCCAAATCAAATTCCAAAGTGGTCGTACCATTTGATATTCCCACCAGCAGTGTATAAGTGTTCCATCTCTCTACAGCCTCCCCAAGATTTATTGTCTTGTGTTTTTTGGATTAATGCCAGGCTTGTTGGAGCGAGATGAAATCTCATTGTAGTTTTGATTTGCATTTCTCTAATGGCTAATGATCATGAGCATTTCCTCAAGTATCCTTAGCTACCTGAATGTCTCCTTTAGTGAAGTGTCTGTTCATATCTTTTGCACATTTTTTAATTGGGTTATTTGCCTTTTTGTAGTTGAGTTTTTGCAGTATCATATAGATTATAGAGATCAGGCACTGATCAGAAATCTCATAGCTAATAGCTTCTTCCCAGTCTGTAGGTAATCTTTTTACTCTTTTGGTGAAGTCTTTGGATGAGCATAGGTGTTTGATTTTAGGAGCTCCCAGTTATCTAGTTTTTCTTCTGCAATCTTAATGATGTTTTGTATACTGTTTATGCCATGTATTGGGGCTCCTAACATTGTCCCTATTTTTTCTTCCATGATCTTTATGGTTTTAGATTTTATATTGAGGTCTTTGATTCATTTTGAGTTAGTTTTTGTGCATGGAGTGAGGTATGGGTCTTGTTTCATTTTTTTGCAGATGGGTATTCAGTTATGCCAGCACCATTTGTTAAAAAGATTGTCTTTTCCCCATTTAACTGTTTTGGGGCCTTTGTCAAATACCAATTGCTCATATGGAGATGGATTTATGTCTGGATTCTCAATTCTGTTCCATTGTTCTATGTATCTATTGTACCAGTACCAGGCTGTTTTGACTACTGTGGCGGTATAATCAGTTCTAAAATCAGGTAGAGTAAGACCTCCCACTTTGTTCTTCTTTTCAGTAATGCTTTTTTTTTTTTTTTCACTTATCTGGGGCCTCTTTCCCTTCCATATGAAGTTGGTGATTTGTTTCTCCATCTCATTAAAGAATGTCGTTGGAATTTGGATGGGAATTGCATTAAAACTATAGATCACTTTTGGTAGAATAGACATTTTTATAATGGTCAGTCTTCCAATCCATAAGCAATGTATGTTTTTCCGGTTATGCAGGTCTCTTTTGGTTTCTTGCAGAAGTGTTTTGTAGTTTTCTTTGTACAAGTCTTTTACATCTCTGGTAAGATTTATCCCTAAGTATTTTACCTTTTTGGGGGCTACTGTAAATGGTCTTGATTTGGTGATTTCCTCTTCGATGTTCTTTTTGTTGATGTAGAGGAATTCAACTGATTTTTGTATGTTTATCTTGTATCCTGGTACTCTGCTGAACTCTTCTATTAGTTTCAGTAGTTTTTGTGAGGATTCCTTAGGGTTTTCTGTGTACAAGGTCATGTAATCTGCAAACATAGGTAATTTCACTCCTTCCTTGCCAATCTGGATGCCCTTTATTTCTTCATCCAGCCTAATTGCTCTGGCTAGGACCTCTAGCTCGGTGTTGAATAAAAGTGGTGATAAAGGGTTCCCGATCTCAAGGGGAATACTTTCAGGCTCTTTCCATTTAGGATGATGTTGGCTATTGGCTTTGTACAAATGCCCTTTATTATGTTGAGGAATTTTCCTTCTATTCCTATTTTACTGAGAGTTTTTATCATGAATGGGTGTTGAACTTTGTCAAATGCCTGTTCTGCATTAATTGATAAAATCATGTGATTCTTGTCTATTTTTTTATTTATATGATGGATTACATTAATTGTTTTTCTAATGTTGAACCATCCCTGCATTGTTGTTGTTAGGTACCGTTGAGTCAGTTCCGACTCATAGCAACCCTGTGCAGAACAGAACGAAACACTGTTATGCTTGAGCTCATTTTTGCAGCCACAGTGTCAATCCACCTCGTTAAGGGTCTCCCTCTTTTCCGCTGCTCTGTACTCTGCCAAGCATGATGTCCTTCTCCAGGGACTGATCCCTCCTGACAACATGTCCAAAGTATGTAAGACAATCTCGCCATCCTTGCTTCTAAGGTGCACACTGGTTGTACTTCTTCCAAGATAGCTTTGTTCCTTCTTTTGGCAGTCCATGGTGTATTCAAAATTCTTCACCAACACCACAATTCAAAGGTGTCAATTTTTCTTTGGTCTTCCTTATTCATTGTCCAGCTTTCACATGCATATGATTTGAACCTGGTATAAATCTCACTTGGTCATGGTGAATTATTTTTTTGATATGTTGTTGAATTCTCTTGGCTAGAATTTTGTTGAGGATTTTTGCACCTAAGTTCATGAGGGATATAGGTCTGTAATTTCCTTTTTTAGTGCAGTCTTTACCTGGTGTTGGTATCAGGGTTATGGTGGCTTCATAGAATGAGTTTGGGAGTATTCCGTCCTTTTCCATGCTCTGAAATACCTTTAGTAATAGTGGTGTTAACTCTTCTCTGAAAGTTTGGTAGAACTCTGCGGTGAAGCGGTCCAGGCCAGGGCTTTTTTTTTGTTGGGAGCTTTTTGATTATCTTTCCGATCTCTTCTTTTGTTATGGGTCTTTTTAATTGTTCTACCTCTGTTTGTGTTACCTTAGGAAGGTAGTGTGTTTCTAGGAATTCATCCATTTCTTCTAGGTTTTCAAATTTGTTAGAACACAATTTTTCATAGTAATCTGATATGATTCTTTTAGTTTCAGTTGGGTCTGTTGTAATATCGCCCATCTCATTTCTTATTTGGTTTATTTGCTTCCTCTCCTGTTTTTCTTTTGTCAGTTTGGCCAATGGCTTATCAATTTTGTTGATTTTTTCAAAGAACCAGCTTTTGGTCTTGTTAATTCTTTCAATTGTTTTCTGTTTTCTATTTCATTTAGCCCTGTTCTAATTTTTATTATTTGTTTTCTTCTAGGGCCTGAGGGTTTCTTTTGTTCCTCTGTTTCTATTTGCTCAAGTTGTAGGGATAATTCTTTGATTTTGGCCCTTTCTTCTTTTTGGATGTGTGCATTTATTGATGTAAATTGACCTCTGAGCACTGCTTTCGCTGTGTCCCAAAGGTTCTGATAGGAAGTGTTTTCATTCTCATTGGATTCTATGAATTTCTTTATTCCATCCTTAATGTCTTCTATAATCCAGTCTTTTTTGAGCAGGGTATTGTGTAGTTTCCAAGTGTATGATTTCTTTTCCCTGCTTTTTTGTTATTGATTTCCGCTTTTATGGCCTTATGATCAGAGAAGATGCTTTGTAATATTTCAATGTTTTGGATTCTGGTAAGGCTTGCTTTATGACCTGATATGTAGTCTATTCTAGAGAATGTTCCATGTGCACTAGAAAAGAAAGTATACTTGGTTGCTGTTGGGTGGAGTGTTCTGTATATGTCTATGAGGTCAAGTTGTTTGATTGTGACTTTGAGATCTTGTGTGTCTTTATTGAGCTTCTTTCTGGATGTCCTGTCCTTCACCAAAAGTTGTGTGTTGAAGCCTTCTACTATTATTGTGGAGCTGTCTATCTCATTTTTCAATGCTGATAGAGTTTGTTTTATGTATCCTGCAGCCCTGTCATTGAGTGCATAAATATTTAATATGGTAGTATCTTCTTGGTATATTGTCCCTTTAATCATTATATAGTGTCCTTCCTTATCCTTTATGATGGATTTAACTTTAAAGTCTATTTTGGCAGAAATTAGTATTGCTACTCCTGCTCTTTTTTGAATGTTGTTTGCTTGATATATTTTTTCCATCCTTCAAGTTTTAGTTTGTGTCTCTAAGGTGTGTCTCTTTTAGGCATTATATAGACAGATCGTGTTTTTTTTTTAACCCATTCTGCCACTCTCTGTCTCTTTATTGGTGCATTTAGTCCGTTTACATTCAGCATAATTATGGATAGGTATAAATTTAGTGCTATCATTTTACTGTCTTTTTTTGTGTGTTGTTGACAGTTTCTTTTTCCCACTTAATTTTATATGCAGAGTAGATTGTCTTTATATATTGTCCTTTCCTCATATTCGTTATTGATTTTGTTTCTGTTGAGTCTGTATTTTTCCCTTGTATTTTATTTTGATGAGTAGGATTGTTTGTCTCCTTTGTGGTTACCTTATTACTTACCCTTATGTTTCTAAATTTAAACCTACCTTTTATTTCTCTGTATCACCTTATCTTCCTCTCCATATGGAAGATCTATGACTACATTTCTTAGTCCCTCTTTATTGTTTTAATGTTGTCTTCTTTTATATAATAACATCGTTGTTACCCTGTTTTGAGCTTGTTTTTTTTCTATCTTGCTTTTTTTTTTTTTTATTTCCCTGTCTGGGTTGACTTCTGATTGCTCTGCCCAGTGTTCTAGTCTTGGCTTGATACCTGATATTATTGATTTTCTAACCAGAGAACTCCCTTTAGTATTGCTTGTAGTTTTGGTTTGGTTTTTATGAATTCCCTAAACTTCTGTTTATCTGGAAATGTCCTAATTTCATCTTCATATTTAAGACACTGTTTTGCTGGATATACGATTCTTGGCTGGCTGTTTTTTTTTTTTTCCTTCAATTTTTTAAATAAGTCATCCCATTGCCTTCTTGCCTGCATGGTTTCTGCCGAGCAGTCCGAGCTTATTTTTATTGGTTCTCCTTTGTAGGTGACTTTTCGTAGCTGCTCTTAAAATTCTCTCTTTATCTTTGGTTTTGGCAAGTTTGATTATAATATGTCTTTGTGACTTTCTTTTAACATCTACCTTATGTGGAGTCTGATGATCATCTTGGATAGAGATCTTCTCATCTTTCACGATATCAGGGAAGCTTTCTGCCATCAAATCTGCAACAATTTTCTCTGTATTTTCTGTTATCCCTCCCTGTTCTGGTACTCCAATCACTCATAGGTTATTTCTTTTGATAGAGTACCACATAATTCTTAAGGTTTCTTCAGTTTTTTAAATTCTTTTACCTGATTTTTCTTCAAATATATTAGTGCCAAGTGATTTATCTTCAAGTTCAGAAATTCTGCCTTCCACTTGCTCAATTCTGCTCCTCTGACTTTCTATTGAGTTGTCTAGTTCTGTAATTTTATTGTTAATCTTCTGAATTTCTGATTGCTGTCCGTCTATGGATTTTTCCAGCCTATTGAATTTTTCATTATATTCCTGAATAATCTTTTTAATTTCTTCAATTGCTTTATCTGTGTGTTCCTTGGCTTGTTCTCCATATTGCCTCATTTCCTTCCTGATGTGTTGAAGGGTTCTTTATATTAATCTTTTGTATGCTGGCTCTGGTAGTTCCATGAATGCACTTTCATCTAGAAGATCTCTTGATTCTTTGTTTTGAGAGCTTGTTGAGGTGATCATGGTGTTTCTTTATGTGACTTCATATTGAATGTTGTCCCTGAGCCATCTATAGGTTATTGTATTAGTTAATTCTATGTTTGCTTACTGTGTCATAGCTTCTTGCTTTGTTTTGTTTTGATATGCCCAAATGGGTTGCTTGAGTGAGCTAGCTTGATTATTTTCATCTTTGGAGCTCTGACATCCTGTCCCCAGATGACTAGAGCTGTTATCAGGTATATCAATCTAGGAGTCCATTCACTTTTCTTGTATGAATTCAGCTCAGGTGTCCAGGTAGTTCATCATCAAGTGTGTGGTATAAGCTCTGCCCTACAGTCTTAGATGGGCAGGGGTAATTGGTGTTTTTGGTTGTGAGGACTGGGAGGTATCAGTTATCCTTGGACCCCTGTCATGGGTGGCTTGGTGACCTGATTGGAGCTACCAGTCCTTAGGCCCCAGATGTGGGTAGGTGAGGACCCTGTTTAATAGACAAAGCAATGTCAAACACCCAACTCTCTGCCACACAGTTGAAATGGCTGGAGTCTGCCAACAAGGGCCTATTCTCCTGAAATAGGCCCACAGAGGTCCATGCAGAGGGGAAAGGTACTCAAAGTCCACAGCCTGTTTATGCCTGAACAGGCACCACTTCTGTCCTGAGTTCCCCCGGTTAGTGGAGCTAGCATATTATTTATTCCCCCAATGCAAATTTTTTCCTTCTCCAAGGCTGGGAGGATGTGACTAGGCGCTCAACAGTGCCTATTTTAGGCCCAGGGAATTCAGCCGCTGAAGCCGACTTGGGGGTGGGGAGCGAGGTAAAATATATGCAAGTACTTAGCTTTTGTCAAGAGTGCCATTCTTCTCTGGTTCCAGAGGTGTGAGTAGGCTGTGCGGCTGGCTACATCCCCCTGAGGAAACTACGTCCAAACGCTAGTATCAGCCTGCTGCTGCAGCTCTGTAAGAGGTGCCTGAGGGCTCCCCGCAATCCGGGTCTGGTAACTCCTCTTCCCTTCTGAACTGTCTCTTCCTCCTCCTGCTTCTCAGTTCTTTTTCTAAACTTGCCTTTGATGTTCAGGGGTCCTAGTTTGTCATAAATATACTTGTGTTTTTTTCAGGTCTTTGTTGTAAAGAGGGCTCACAGGAAGCATCTGTCTATTCTGCCATCTTGGCTCCGCCTTTCCAGAGAGTTTTAAGGCTTTCCTTCTTTTTAGGACAAACCTATAGTATGATGGAAACCCTGGTGGCGTAGTGTTTAAGTGCTATGGCTGTTATCCAAGCGGTTGGCAGTTCAAATCTGCCAGGTGCTCCTTGGAAGCTCTACAGGGCAGTTCTACTCTGTCCTATAGGGTTGCTATGAGTCGGAATTGCCTTGATGGCAGTGGGTTTTTTGGTTTATATTATGATACCCTTCCACTCTCAGGCACTGCCCAAAATCCTGGCGTTAAGTTCTACTTCTGCTAGAACAGGTCTGTTATGATTTTTTTTTTTTTAATCCAGTTTATTTTTTATAACAGTTTTAAATTTACATAAAATTGCAGAGATAACACAGAAATTTCCCATATCTGGTTTCCATTATTAATATCTTACATTAGTACGGTACTCGTTAAAATTAATGACCCCCTGATGGTGTCCGGCTACAACCAATGACTGCCCTGACGGGGAACACAACAGAGAACCTCTGAGGGAGAAGGAGAGCAGACTCAAATTCTAGTAAAAGACCAGACTTAGTGGTCTGACTAAGACTAGAAGGACCCCTGGGGTCCTAGTGCCCAAACCTTCTGTTAGCCCAAGACGGGAACCATTCCCAAAGCCAACTCTTCAGACATGGATTGGACTGCACTATGGGATAGAAAATGATACTGGTGAAGAGTGAGCTTCTTGGATCAAGTAGACACATGAGACCATGTGGGCAGCCCCTGTCTAGAGGGGAGATGAGAGGGCAGAGGCGGTTAGAAGTTGGCCAAATGGACATGAAAATAGAAAGTGGAGGGGAGAAGTGTGCTGTCTCATTATGGGGAGAGCAATTAGGAGTATATAGCAAGGTGTATATAAATTTTTGTATGAGAGACTGACTTGATTTGTAAATTTTCACTTAAAGCAAAATAAAAATTAAAAAAAAAAATTAATGACCCCCTTATTGCTACCTTATTATTTACTAGAGTCCTTATTTTATTGAGTGTGCCTTTGTTTTTATGTAATATCCTTTTTCTGTTCTAGGAACACATACAGGAAAACACATTACATTTAGTTATCATGTCTCTTTAGACTTCTCTGACTGTGATACTAGTTTAGTCTTTTCCTTGGTTTTGATGAGCTTGATAATATTGAGTAGTACTGATCAGGTATTTGTAGAATGCCCCTCAGTTGGAATTTGACTGATTTTTTTCATGATTAGGGTTTTGGGTTTTTGGGAGGAAGGCTATGGAGGTAAAGTGCCATTTTCATCACATTGCATGAAGAGTATATGCTATTGCCATGACTTATCACTGTTGATGTCACTCTTGATCACCCGGCTGAGGTAGTTTTTTTCAGGTTTTTCTACTATAAAGTTTTCCACCTTCTTTTCATACTGTACCCTTTGGAAAGAAGTCACTTGGGAGTAGCGAGTTGTGTTTCTTCTCCTGAGAAAGATATACATAAAAAATTTGGAATTCTTCTATGCAGGAGATTTGTCTGTTCTTCCCCATTTATTTATTTAATCATTTATTTGCATCAGTACGGCCTTGTGGATATTTATTTTATAGTTTGCGTTATAATCCAATATGACTTTATTTATTTGCTCCTCAAATAGTTCTAGCTTTGGCCATTGAGAGATATTTCAGTTGACTTCTGTGTCCCTTTGATGTATGCCCATCATTGTGTGTGTGTGTGTCTGTGTATGTGTGTATGTCTAACTTGGAACACCAGCCATCAAGTTCAGCAGAGAAATGGAGAATGTAGAAGTGAATGAGATCTTCGAAAGAAACATGTCCCAGATTTCTGTTTCCCAGGAAACAGGGGCAAGCAGACAGGGTCCCTTCCAGGGTCCTGAGTCCAGGACCCTGGGTTCAGGACGACCCGACAAACTCTAACAGCTCTCATTGCAACTTTGTGTCCATATACTTCTCTCCTTGAACCTTGTACCTGTTGGACTTCCAACTCTGCAGCCTTTGGGACTAGCACCAAGAGTTGAGATTACCATTCCTGAGGAAAGCAGTAGTCCTTTGCCTCAGGCCTTGGGTAGAGTTTCCAAAAAAACAAGGAGTAGCATAGGCTGTTTGAGCTTTGGGAAAATGAGCTTTTGCTCTCTCTCTCTCTGTGTATGTGTGTGTTAATTGAGCATCTTCTTACTTCCTGGAAGTAGAAGATGCTCCAGGCCAATCTTGTATATTTCCGGTCCCAGTGCTAGAATCTGTCATTTCTCCATAGAGTACCAGCTCCTTTTTATTAGAAAGTGGTATTAGAAACCAAGATCTGGGCACTAGATGTGTTTGTTTCTATTGAGATGCGATTGCTTCTAGGCCTTCTGGGCTGATAGAGAAAGAAAATATTTGTGTGTATACTAATGCATGTACCTATAAATTTTTTTTCATGTAATCAGCTGTGTATATTAACATAGTTCATACTGATGTCTGCAACTCTAATTGATTACCACATGGACCACTATAGCCTTTTCCCCTTGCTTACCTATAAACTACCACTCTATCCATGAGAATCCTGACTCATGCCATCTATTTACTTAATTGATCAGTTCCAGAATACATGTATAGGAGTATCAGAATTATTAACCCATACCCCCATAGGAAACACCTTTAACAAACAGAGTCCAGTGCTTATATACAGTTTTTTTTGCCTTTAGTTTTACAGACTTCACTCATTTCCAAAGTTACTTAGTAACTTTTCTCCCAGCCTTTTCAGTGAGATTGTTTCATACATTTTTAATGCAGTTAGATTGTTTGATCACATTATACATTCTATCCTGGGATTTCTCCAAACTCCTAAATGATTTTTTCTTAAATTTCCATGCGTTAAAGTTAACTCATATTGCTATAAATATCTGTGGGTTTTGACAAGTGCATGGAGTCACATATCCACAATTCAATATGGATAGAGAATAATTTCATTGCCCTAAAAAAATCCCCTGTGCTTCGTCTATTCAGCCTTGGCCTCTCCCTTCAAGCCTCTAGCAAGGCTGACATTTTTCCTTTAGATTTTCCTTTTCTAGAATAGCATATAATTTACGTTATATGGTATGTAGTCTTTTCACATCATCTTCTTTTACTTAAAAAAATATCAATTTCAGTTTCACTTATGTATTTTTTAAATATGCATTTAAGTTTCATTGATGTATTTTGTGGCTTGGCACGTCATTTTTTTTAATTACTGAGGAATATTCCATGGTATGGCGGAACCAAGGTTTATTTATCCATATTCACCTATTGAAGGACACCTTGGTGGCTTGCAATTTTTAGTAATTATGAATAAATCTGCTATAAACATTTGTGTGTAGATTTTGTGTAGACATAAATTTTCAAACTAATTGAGTAAATATCTAGGAGCACAATTGCTGAAGCATATGGTAAGACTATCTTTAATTTACAAAAAACTGCCAAGCTGTCCTCCAAAGTAGAAGTACCATTTTACATTTTCACCAGCAACGAATGAGAGTACCTGTTGTTCTTTCTGGATCCTCACTAGCAATTGGTATTGTCAGGTTTTTAGATTTTGGCCTTCTAAATTGTCATGGTTTCAATTTTTGATTCCTTAATAAAAAATGATGTTGAACATCTTTTCATATGCTTATTTACCATCTGTATAACTTCTTTGGCAGTGTCTGTCCAGATTTTTTACCTGTCTTACAATTAGGTTGTTTGTTTTCTTAAAGAGTTTTAAAGATATATATTTCAGTACGAGCTCTTTATCACCTGTGTTTTACAAATATTTTCTCCAAGTCTCTGGATTGTCTTTCTATTCTCTTCATTGTCTTTTTGAAGAGCAGAGGTTTTTTGTTTTTTTTGTTTTTAATTTTGATAAAGTTTAACATCAATTTTATCTTTCACAGGTTAAGCGTTTGATGTAAAATCTAAAAATTCATCACTGAATTCATGGTCATCCAAATTTTGTCTATATTTTCCCCTAGAAGTTTTATAGTTTTTTTTATTTTACATTTAGGTCTATAATCCTTTTGAGTTAATGTTTATGAAAGGTGTAAGGCTTGTGACTAAATTCTCTTTTTTTTTTTTGCATGTTGACTTCCAGTTGCTCCAGCGCCATTTGTTGAAATGACTATCCTTTCTTTGTTGAATCATCTTAGCTTCTTTGTTAAAGATCACTTGACTAGAGTTGTAAGGTCTATTTCTGGGTTCTCTTTTAAGTTTTATTGATCTACTTGTCTGTCCTTTCACCAGTATCATACCACCTTGATTATTGTATTTTTATAGCAAATTTTGAAGTTGGATAGTACCAATTCTCCAATTTTCTTTTACTTCAGTATTGTGCTAGCTATTTTTGGTCTTCACCTTTTGGAATCAGTTTTTCAATACCTATAAAATAGCTTGCTGGGATTTTAGTTGGAATTGTGTTGAATCTATAGATCAAGTTGGGAATACTTGACATCTTAACAGTATTGTATCTTCCAATTCATAAACATGGACTATCTCTTTTTTTTATTGAGATCTTTAAGTTCTCTCATCAGGGTTTTGCAATATTCTACATACAAATCCTATATATACTTTGGTTTATACCTAATTATTTCCTATTTTTGTGCTATTGTAACTCTTTTTTTTTAATTTCAAATTCTAATTATTTATCGTAGATTGTCTTAGTTTCTTAGTGCTGCTGTAACAGAGAATCCACAAATGGGTCGCTTTAAAGAACAGAAATTAATTTTCTCACAGTTTAGGAGGTTAGAAGTCCAAATTGAAGGCACTAGCTCTGGGGAAAGGCTCTCTCTGTTTGCTCTGGAGGAAAATCCTTGTCTCACTTTCTCTAGCTTTCTTCTCAGGGCTCCTTAGAGCTCCCAACATGGCATCTTTCCCTCATTCATGCTTACTTTCTTCTATGCCTACTCTGTACTTTTATATCTCAAAAGTGATTGGTCTAAGACACATTCTACAGTGATATGGCCCTATTAAGATAACAAAGAAAACCCTACTCCCAAATGGGATTGTGTCTGCTAATCTAAATTCACATTCAAACAACACTACACTAAAACCTGTGAAAGCTGGAACCTGTGTAAGGCGGAAACTTGTCAGAGAAGGAAAACTTAAGTATTTTCCTCTAATAGAGAGCAATAGAAAAGTGGTAAGACTGCAGCCTGTCAAAGATGGAAAACTTGCAAGACTTGGAAAACCAAAGCAGTTCCAAGTCTCACGGGTTTCACTATGTACGACTTCACCTACAGTGAAGGTACTTCATAATAGGCTATTCCCAATTCCTTCCCCCATTCCTTATGACATTGCTATCATTCATTTTACTTACTCATACACTACGATTTTCCAAAACATTATTACTATTATTACATTAAACCATTCCTTTTTAATTCAATTAAGAAAAATAAAATTTTATTTTACCTTCATTTATTGCTTCTCTAATACTCTTTCTCACTTTATGTAGATCCAATTTTTTTGCCTGTATCATTTCCCTTCTCCCTAAATAAATTATTTTAAAATTTCTTGTCAGCAAGGAATCCCCTTAGTTTTTGTTTGTCTGAGAAAGCACTTATTTTTCCTTCATTTGTTAGAGAAATGACTTCCCTGGATATCAAATTCTAGGCAAGCAATTTTATTCTTTGAACACTTTATTAAATATTTTACTCTATTATCTTCTTGCTTGTATGGCTTCTGACAAGTTCAATGTAATTCTTATCATCATTCCTCTGTAGATAAGTTATTTTGTTCCTCCAGGTTCTTTTTCTCTCTTTCTTTGGTTTTCTGTATTTTGAATACGATATGCCTAAGTGCAGATTGTGTGTGCATGTGTGGTACTTATTCTGCTTGGTTTGTTGAGCTTTCTGGATTTGTGGTTTGGTGTCTGTCACTAATTTAAGTTCTTGGCCATTATTACTTCAAATATTTATTCTGCTCCATTGTTTTTTCTCCTCCATCTGATATTCCAATTTTACCCACGTTAGACTTTTTTGAATTCTTCTTAGATTTTTTTGTTCTATTTTTTTAAAATGATTTTTTCTTTTTGCATTTTAGTTTGGGAATTTTCTAATGACATATCTTTAAGCTCACTGATTCTTAACTGGCCACGTCAAGTCTACTGACGATCTTGTCAAGTGCGCTCTTGGTTTCTGCTCAGGGTTTTTGATTTCTTGCATTTTCTTTGATTCTTAGAGTTTCCATCTCTCTGCTTCATTACTTATCTGTTGGCACTTTTTGTCTACTTCTTCTCTTAAGCCCTTAAAATATTAATCACAGTAATTTTAAATTACCTGTCTTATAATTCTAAGTTGCATATGTGACTCAAGAACTAAAGCTTGCTTTGTTTCTTCAGACATTTTTTAAATTTTTACCTTTTAGTATATCTTGTAATTTTTTGGGGCGGGGGGGTTGAAAGCCAGCATGATAAACTAGGTAATAGAAACTGAGGTAAATAGGTCTTTAGTGTGAGGTCTTTTGTTAATCTGGTTAGGAGGTGGGCTGTGTTTTATGTTTGCTGTATCTGTAGATGCCAGAGGCTTCAAATTACTCTAGTGTCCTTGTGTTTGTCTCCTGTTGTCCTTGAGTTTCTTTAAAAACTCTTTGTTAAACAGAGTCTACGTCTTGTAGCAATTTCAGCTATAATTCACTGTTATTACATTGGAGCTCTGTTGATGTGATGGTAAGGTATGGGGGAAAGAAAGTCCTCTATAATCTTATGATTAAATCTCTTAGTAGACCTGTGTCCCTAGGCTGTGATCTTCACAAGAGTTTCTTAGCTTTTTACCCATTTAGGTGAGATAGGAATTCCTGAGTGGTATAAATGGTTAATGTGCTCGGCTGCTAACTGAAGGGTTGGAGTTTCAAACCTGCTTGGAGGGGCCTCAGAAAAAAGGCCTAGTGATCCACTCAAAATATCAGCCACTGAAAACCCTAGGGACCACAGTTATATCCTGACACACATTGGTTGTCATGAATTGGCGTTGACTCCAGAGCAAGTGGTTTTATACTGCTAAAACACCTACATGCCCACACTCTGCACAGAACTTTGTTTCCTCTCAAATGACACAGATTTAATATTCAGTTGCCTGAAACCAGAAAGTGAGGGAGTCGGAGCTAAAGTGAGAGTGACTTTCAATTCCTGGCTCACTTTGGTCACTAATTATGATACTCAAGAGCTATTAAGGTAAACAATCAGCCACTGAAAACCCTATGGAGCACAGTTCTACTCTGAAACACAGGGAGCTGTCATAAGTCAGGACTGACTCCACAGCAAATGGTTTTAGAGGTGAGAAAGGAAGCCTAGAGGGAACTAGAATTAGGAACATGTCCTTCCCCCAGGTAGGAAAAAACAAAACGAGACCAACAAACAAAAAACTTTGCTGTGAAGTTGAATATGACTCATAGTGACCCGATAGAACAGAATAGAACTGCCCCATAGGATTTCCAGGGAGTGGCTGGTAGATTTGATCTGTTGACTTTTTGGTTAGCAGCCATAGCTCTTAACCACTGCGCCACCAAGGATTCAAGTAGGAAGAGGCTCTGGTAAAATCTTTTACCTTGAAGAATAGGTCTTTATTACAGACAACCCTCTGGGCATAGTATTTCTCAATGGGTACTTTTTACTTCTCCCTGCCACAGCCTTTAGGGGATCTTTCTCGGCTCTTGATAGTTACCACCTGGGGGGATTCTAAGAGGTAAAATCCACCAAGTTTGGGAACCTTCTAAGACCACAGATGTCAGGAGTGTATTATTCTCACGCTAGTGCATACTCCAAAAATACCACCAAAACCAAACCCATTGCCGTTGAGCCAAATCAGACTTATAGTGACCTTAGAGGATAGAGTAGAACTGCAGCCTCCAGGAATTCATCAAAGTTACCATTTAAGTATTGCCATCAATGTATGGCTCCAGGGGTTCCTGCTCTAGGTGAGCAGATCTCAGCAGTGACTCTCAGGATGCATCTGCTTCTCCAGATTTAGGAGTGGTGGTTTTTCTGCAACCTCAGTTCTCTGATGGGTCCCAGAAAAGTAATTCACTTTGAATTTTTTAGATTTTTTCTTGTTATAAAGCTCAGAGTGATGACATACGAACTCTACACATTGAAGCTGAAATCAGAAGTCAGCAACTGCTTTGTTAGTAGCAAAGTATACCCTGGTACTGAGATCTTATTCATTCTATTAGTTCTTCAGTAACTGTGATCAATTCTATAGGGGTTACTATACTTTCTTGGCTACTCTTTCTCACCCTCGTGATTTATCAAGGTTTCTTTTATTAGTGCATTCCTGAAGGTGATTCCAGATCAAGTGCATGATTGTGCCATGCATCTCAGGAGCCACAGAGGAAGCCGCATCTTTTGGAGCAGCCTATTCTACCTCTACAGCAGTCCGAGATGGAACATCACTGCTGAACTTACCCAGTTCCAAAAAGAGGTGGCACTTATTAGGGCCTGCCCCATTTCCTAGCTTGCCCTCTGGGACAGAGACTGATGATGTCCCAGAGGTTCAAGAATCCGTTGGAAAAGGAATTCCAGTTTCCCAGGATGCTTAAGCTGCCTGTGCATTTTCATCAAACCCAGTTACCTTTGGACCATCATCAAGAGGAGTTTTATTGGAATAGGATGAAGATCCAGATTGTGAGCTCCAGCAGGTTTTAACAGGAGCTCCTTGGAAACTCTATCGGGCAGTTCTACTCTGTCCTACAGGGTTGCTATGAGGTGGAATTGACTTGACGGCAGTGGGTTTTTTTGTTTAGTTTTATTGATATTTACTGAAGGAGCCCTGACGGCACAGTGGTTAAGCACTCGGCTATAACTAAGTGGTTGATGGTTTGAACCTACCAGGCACTCCATATGAGAAAGATGTGCCAGTCTGCTTCCATAAAGATTACAGCCTTGGAAACCCTACGGGGCAGCTCTACTCTGTCCTGTAGGGTCACCATGAGTAACAATCACCTCCACGGCAACTGGTTAGATATTTCCTGCTCTGAACTAAAGCCTATAATCTTCTTTTCACCAACTAGGCTGGCCTGGATGGTGGGAAAGATGCTGCTTCCCTCACATTGATTGATTTTGTTGTTGTTGTCGACTCATCCTTACCTAGCATTTTAGTTTTGTATAGTTGTATAGCAATATTACCAAAAACTCAGTGACTTAAAACAACACATATTTATTATCTTATAGTATCTGTGGGTCAGGAGCCTGGGCACAGTTTAGCTTGGCTCTCTGCTTTAGGTCTCACAAGGCTGCGATCAAGATGTTGGTCAGTGTTGGGGCTTTATCTCAAGGCTTAACTGGGGAAAGATCTATTTCCAAGCTTATGTGGTTCTACCAGAATTTACTTCCTTGTGGTTGTAGGACTAAAGACTTTGGTTTCTTGCTGGCTGTCAGATAGAGAATACTCTCAGCCACTAGAGGTTACTCTCAGTTCCTTGCCATATGGGCCTCCCAACAGTGCTGCTTGTTTCATCAAACCTATCAAGTGAGAGCATCTTCTTATAAGACCAGTGCCAGTTATGGTCGAGTTGATTCTGATTCTGATGACCTCGTGTGTATCAGAGTAGAACTGCGCTCCATAGGATTTTCAGTAGCTGATTTTTCAGAGGTGACCACCAAGCCTTTCTTCCATGGTGCCTCTGGGTGGACTCTAACCTCCAACCTTTACGTTAGCAGCTGAGCTCTTAACTCTTTGCACCACCCCGAAACCAACCAAACCCAGTGCCGTCGAGTCAATTCTGATTCATAGCGACCCTGTAGGACAGGGTAGAACTGCCCCATAGAGTTTCCAAGGAGCACCTAGCGGATTCAAATGGCCGACCCTTTAGTTAGCAGCTGTAGCACTTAACCACTATGCCACCGGGGTTTCCTTGCACCACCCAGGAGCTCCTTTTATAGAACAGAGGCCATTAATCTACATAATCTAATGATAGAAGTGACATCTCATCACCTTTGCTGTATTCTACTGGCAGATCAAAATCCCTGGGTGGTGCTAACTGAAAAGTTGGAGGCTCGAGTCTCACCAGAGGCACCTTGGAAGAAAGGCCTAAAGGTCTATTTCTGAAAAATCAGCCACTGAAAACCCTATGGAGCACAGTTCTACTCTGTAACACATGGGTTTGCTGTGAATTGAAGTCCGGTAGATGCAACTGGCATTGGCAGGTCACAGTCTTCCCACACTGAAATGGAGGGAATCAAACAAGGTCATGAATACCAAGAGGCAGAGAACATCGGGGGATGAGGGGGGACCTTAAAGTCTGTCTGCCATATCCAGTTACCTGTATGTAATTCTGTCAATCACTGGCTGTGGCTGGTTGAACCACATGATGAGGGAAAGACAGTTAAAGCTAAGCCTCACAGAGAAATGAGCTATTTCACTCAATCCAACTATTAAAATATTAAAAAAAAAAAAAGTAGACTGCCTACAAGGTAGAACTTACACAATTCTCTTAGTTATTGATTTAGAAAATACGCAGTCAAAAGGTCATTATATATTCAGTAACTTTTTTCATTAAAGTAATGTGCATTTGATTATTTATAACAGAATGTATAGACGTTTGAAAAAGAATAGCATATTCATGTAAGAGGCAGAGTTACTAATTGTTGAAACCACAGTTGGAATAGTTATGAATTTTTAAAGACCCCTGTAGTCATAATCCTGTTGATACTGAGGGGAGAGCAGTTCATATGAAAGCCATTTTCCTAATGGGAAGTGGAGACATTCCTTTCTAGAAAGATAAACCCTGAAGAAAGGAAATCCTTTGAGTTTGAACTATAACATACATAATAGAGCACAGTGGGGAAGAGAGACATCATTTTCTTGGAAGATTGCAAACATTTAAACAGTATATTGATGCGATAAAACTCAGAAGATGTTTAATTGTTCCCTAATTGTAGTTTTTCAGATGTCAAATGCGTTACAGGACTTACACAGGGGTTGAATGGTACAGAACGTATTCACCAAAATGATATTGTGTGGATTCCTAACCAAAATTAGCTTTGTGATTAGCGGGTACTTACACCTGAGCATTACTTGCTATTTAAGCACTCACGGATGCAGAGGGATAAACAAAGCTGCTGCGAACCAGAAAAGCTAAAGAAATCCACTTCAAATGGATTAACATAATCACTGCAGCCAGGGGGTGACAACAGAGTGACAAAACACACTTGAAACATGGATGTTTTTGTAGCCCCCCCTTCTGCTTGTACACACCTGTGCACTTTGTAAATGGCTCCATATGCTTAATCAAAAGAAATCTAATTGCCTTAATTTACTTCATTCCAAAAGTAGAAGAGTAAATGATATGTTTAATTATAAACTTCCACTTTGGGCAGCTATAATTAATGACTCAAGGAATTGTGCAATAAGCCGAGAGCAACCTTTTATTACTCCTGAGGTACCTGAACAACACCAGCATTTCAGAGCCAGTCAAGTTCTATTAGTACAGGAATCAAAATGCCTACCTAAGGCATTAATCACGGTGTACTTCAGAGCAGAGAGACTTTTAATTGTATACAGTCTGCTGTATACCATCCACGTGGATTGTCTGCACCAGGGGATAGTAATAAATGTTCTGTCTTAAGTAATGATGACAAGAGGGTTTTTTCTTTTTTAAAAATTTTTAGTAGGATGCCACCTTAAATTTCAAAAACCGTATCGAGATGTGGCCTCAGGTCTGGAACAAGGGGAATTTCTTCCTCTAACACATTTTTCAGGAAGTCAGTGCCTTTTGAGATTGGAGTCTAGTTTGTGCTTTCTACTAGATTTGACAAGTGCAGTGAGGAGCGTGTCTACATTTAGAGATCCCACTGGTTTTTCTCCATGCATCTGGGATTCCATCATTAAGAGTCTCGTCGATCTACCCTACACAGAAAGTGACCACAGAGTTTGTTATCAAAAAGCATTTATCTATTTCAGGAGAACATGCCCAACTAGGACTTTCCTGGTCAAATCAAAAGTCATCCTATATATGGAAGAAAGCCCATGTAGTCCTTGTAGGCAATCCCATCACCCAGTGAAGCATAGAGTGGGTTGGCTGTTTTTGTATAAGTAGCATTATTTTTTCACGGAAGGAGCATGGGCTTTGAATTTGAAAAGGTCTTGATTTGAAGCTTAACTCTGCCACTTACTGGCTGAGGGCTTTCAGGCAAGTTTTTAACCTCTCGAGTCTTAATTCCATTTTTAAAATGGATACTTTTATAATTATTAACTCAGGGTACTGATAAAGCTGCTGGTATAGGTAATATACTAAGCTCTCAACAACTGAAATTTGTTATAATTACTTATACATGTTAAATGCATATTAAAAATACTTTAGATGATCTTATGCACCCACTAAGAATCAGACTAGCTTAGGCTGTTAATGAAAATATTAATATTGACACTTAGAAATAATACAATCTGAAAGGCAAGCTTCTATTAAATGACGGGTCTGCTGATTGTTCTCTGTTTGCATTCTCACCCCTCCTTTCATTCTCTAATCTCCTCTGCCCTGCTCTGTGCCCCGGGAAGCTGGCCTCTATAGACACAGATCACCTGGGCAACCTTGCTTATCTATGACTTTCAGCTGATTTGGCCAATGAGGCATTGGCAAAAAATTGACTTCTAGAAAAGAAAAACATCAGGGTATTATTGCTTTCCCTTCCTCCCTGCTTCCCTACAGTTCT
This sequence comes from Loxodonta africana, assembly GCF_030014295.1. Lineage (NCBI taxonomy): Eukaryota > Metazoa > Chordata > Mammalia > Proboscidea > Elephantidae > Loxodonta > Loxodonta africana. The sequence goes on from NC_087356.1 coordinate 31,295,021, forward strand.
GGCTCTGGCTATGATCTTCTTAGACAATGATTCTCAGACTTGAGAACGCATCAGAATTGCCCGAGGCCTTTTTAAAACAGATTTCAGGGACCTACTTCCAGAATTTCTGATTCAGTAAATGTGGGATGGGGCCCAAGAAAGTTCCCTAGAGGTGGAGAAACTATTGGTTAAGGAACATTTGTTTGAAAACCACGAGTCTAAGGCTGCAGGTCCTTAGGGCGGCCCCTTCTCTAGGGCTGCAGTCCCCTCTCTCTCTAACGCTGCTTGCTCTCCTTCAGGCTTAGAGATAGTAGCAGCACCCCTGGGTGGTGCCTGGCAGTTCCTTATTAGTCATTAAGCTTTTCCCACACTTCCAGAAATAGCCCCTTCAATTATATTCACTTTTATTAAGCACCTTTAAGTGCATCATTTGTTTTTCACCTGGACCCTAACTGGTCCAGTGGATGAATAAATTACTTAAATTGAATATTAAGGAGTTTTCAAAATCAGCAGATGTGTTGCATTTTAATTACTTGTATATTTTCAATTACTGTAGAATTTTATGTCTATAATTTCTGTTAAAACTGAGGCAAATTTCCAGATTCAAATCAAGGAGAATATTGGGTTTGAACCCAAGCATCTACATAGCTGCATTAAAAATACCATTTGGTTACTTTATAAACGGGACAAAACAGCAACAAAAAAGCATTACACCAGGAGACCCTTAGCGTCCAATTTATTGGCTTTCTATAAGAGTGAAAATTTGAACTGGAATTGTGACTTCTAATAGCGGATTGTTAAAACAGAAATGTCTCAGTCATTTAAAACCAAACCAAACCCATTGCTGTTGACTCGATTCCAACTCATAGCCACTCTACGGTCATTTAGTTCCTATAAATGTATCACTTTCCAAAGAGTGTTTGAAACTAATTTAACAATTTGGAAGGTACTCAGCATAGATCAGTGTATTAAAAACAAATTCTTCAAAAACAGTCTAAGCTTAGTATGCTTTTTCTCAATATTCCCTGGACCTACTAAATAATTATGACTAGAAATGTTTTGAAATTTCAAGATTGGTTTTTAAATTTCTTCAAAGATGAGTCTTCACATTCCCCTTCTCCTATCTTTTGTGTCTGAATAAGAGATTATTACCTGTGAGAATTTTTTTTTCCCCCACTCCTGGGAGAACGCCTGTTTACTGTTAAAAATGTTACTCATAACTAGTCTCTTGTGGACCGTTCCAAATAAAACCAAGTGAAGTGAAAGAGGAAAAAAGTCTTTACATACAGTGAAGATATAAATAACTTATCTAGAAGTTAAAAAAACAAGATGAAGGGGACAATGAGGATAACAAAGTTCAGCTGTGATGCTCCTGGGGCCTCAGAAGTTAGAAGACTTGATTGGCAGAAGGTCAATTGTCTCCATGATAGAAACCTCACATCTACACACCTAACGCTCTTCTGTCTGGCGTGACATTTTGTGGAACTTTTGAAGAATGAAGTCCTTACCAGCAAACTAAAAAATCTAAAAAAGCAATCTCACATTTTTTTATAAGTAAATGTCAAAAAGGTCTCTCCTTTTCTAAGCCCTGGGTATAAACAATTCACTCTGTCTTGAATTTCTCAGAATAGCAAATGGCTCAGTGTTAAATTGTGTTAGGAACTGTGCAAAGGCTTCTGAGGCAAAGGGCTATTGGAATTTTATAATCAGAGACAACAGAGGGTAAATGTCAGTCAAGAAAAGGAGAGAGCACGTACACCTGGAATTTTTAAATACATCATGAGTTGGTTTTGCTTGGAGAGTATCATTATGCTTTTTTTGAACTTTATTTTCTTTTTCTATGAAACTGGCACTAGCATCAAAATTTATTTGCAACTTCTTGGAGGAATAGCAATAAAAGGGCCATCAAATATGTTTCCTAAATCTGCAGTGAAGTATCAGATCTCAGCAACTAAATTAAAACCTATTATTCCAGGGATCAGAAAGACAAAGCAAATATATGAGCACACTGTCTTTTTTTTTCTCTTCTATTGTACTTTAGATGAAGGTTTACAGAACAAACTAGCTTCTCGTTAAACAGCACACATATTATTCTACGACATTAGTTAACAACCCCATGACATGTCTACACTCTCCCTTCTCAACCTTGGTTTCCTATTACCAGCTTTCCTGTCTCCTCCTGCCTTCTAGTCCTTGCTCCTGGGCTGGTGTGCTCTGTTAGTCTCGTTTTGTTTTATGGGCCTGTCTAATATTTTTTTTTTTTTTTTTTTTAATCTTTGGCTGAAGGGTGAACCTCAGGAGTGACTTCATTACTGAGCTAAAAGGGTGACCGGAGGCTGTACTCTCAGGGTTTCTCCAGTCTGTGTCAGGCCAGTAAGTCTGGTCTTTTTTTGTGTGAGTTAGAATTTTGTTCTACATTTTTCTCCAGCTCTGTCCGGGACCCTCTATTATGATCCTTATCAGAACAGTCAGTGGTGATAGCTGGGCACCATCTCATTGTACTGGACTCAGTTTGGTGGATGCCATGGTACATGTGGTTCATTAGTCCTTAGGACTAATCTTTGCCCTGTGTCTTCAGTTTTCTTCATCCTTCCTTGCTCCTGAAGGGGTGAGACCAATGGAGTATCTCAGATGGCTGCTCACAGGCTTTTCAGACCCCAGAAGCTACTCACCAAAGTAGAATGCAGAACATTTTCTTTATAAACTATGTTATGCCAATTGAGCTAGATATTCCCAGAGACCATGAACCCCACAGCCCTCAGCCCAGCAATTCGGTCCCCCAGGGAGTTTGGATGCGTCTAAGGAGCCATCATGACCTTGCCTTGATCAAGTTGTGCTGGCTTCCCCAGTATTGTGTACTGTCTTACCCTTCACCAAAGTTGCCACTTACCTATTGTCTTATTTAGGCACTTTCTTCCTTTTTTTTTTTTTTAACTTTTTGTTACTGATTTTAAAGTTTTATTGCACTGTGGTCAGAAAGTGTGTTCTGTTGAGACTTCACTTAAAATATAAGTGAATTTTGCTCATTTCCCATGAGTGCATAAAAAATACTTTGCATAATTGTTGGATGTGGAGTTCAATCTATGCCTATTAAGTAAAACTTAGTATTTACTATATTTCATATTTTAATAGCCTTAATATTTTTTCTGCTAATCCTATCAATTCTTAAGAGACGTGTATTAAAATGACTCACGGTGAGTGAATATTTGCCAATTTCTCCTAGTAGTTCTTTCAATTTGGTTTTATATAGTCAGTGGTTTTATTATTTCATCCAATCAGTTTTAGGATAGTTATTTCTCCCTGGTAACTTCTTGTATTGTTTTATTTTAAAATTACTGTGTCCTGTGTTCCACATGCCTCATATTATCATCTAATTCTATATGATCAAACTTTAATAATACGGACTGAATTCCATCATTTCTCACTACCCCACCATTACTACTTGGTTAAAGCCACCTCTGTTCTGTAACTGTCCTAGATTACTGCTCTAGCCTCCTCCTTGCTCTGCCTCCACTCTTACCCTACATGAGTCTATTGTCAACAACAACCAAAAAAACCAAACCCATTGTCATTGAGTTGATTCCAACTCATAGCAACCCTATAGGGCAGTGTAGAACTGCCCCATAGAATTTCTGAGGAGTGCCTGACTGCCGACCTTTTTGTCAGTAGCTGTAGCTCTTAACCACTTAACCACTATGCCACCAGGGTTTCCATCATGAACAAAGTTCCTCCAATCCTTAAAAGGGGCTACTAAGTTCTCCACAGTCAGGGTACCATTCTCCTTCTGACCCCAGCAGTGTGAAAGCGACCCTGCAAAGTGGCTCTCTGTTTATGTTTTTTAGGGGTCAATGAGCATCAGGAATGCTGATATTATTTTCATGTCAGGTTCTCAATTTCCAGTTTCTGCACTATGCAGGTATTATAAATTTGGACTCATATTTACAGATGATGAGGGCCTGGAATTTTGACTTACTTTTAGAGACTTTATTCCCACCCAAGAGCTCCAGGGAGATGGTCAACATTTTTGCTGCTTCACCAGGATAATCAAAGAAGTTTTTTCTAAGATGTTATTGTTTTTGTTAGGTGTTATGGAGTCTGTTCCAACTCATAGTGACCCTATGTACAACAGAATGAAACACTGCCCAGTCCTTCGTCATCCTCACAATCTTTGTTATGACTGAGCTCATTGTTGTAGCCATTGTGTCGATTCATCTCGTTTAGTGTCTTCCTCTTTTTTGCTGACCTTCTGCTTTACAAAGTATGATGTCTTTCTCCACGGACTGGTCCCTCCTGATAATATGTCCAAAGTATGTGAGAAGAAGTCTTGCCATCCTTGCTTCTAAAGAGCATTCTGGATGTACTTCTTCCAAGACAGATTTGTTTATTCTTCTGGCAATCCATGGTGTATTCATATTCTTCTTCAATACCACAATTCAAAGGCATTGATTCTTCTTCAGTCTTCTTTATTCATTGACTAGCTTTCACATGCCTATGAGGTGATTGAAAACACCATGGCTTGGGTCAGGCACACCTTAGTCCTTGTCTTAGTTATCTAGTGCTGCTATAACAGAAATATCCCAAATGGATGGTTTTAACAAAGAGAAATTTATTCTCTCACAGTCTAGTAGGCTAGAAGTCCAATTCAGGGTGTTAGTTCCAGGGGAAGGCTTTCTCTCTCTCTGTCAGCTCTGAAGGGAGGTCCTGTCATCAATCTTCCCCTGGACTAGCAGTGCAGGGACCCTGGGACCAAAGGACATGCTTTTCTCCTGGCACTACTTTCTCGATGGTATGAGGTCTTCATGTCTCTCTGCTTGCTTCCTTCTTTTATATCTTAAAAGAGATTGGCTTAAGATACAACCTAATCTTGTAGATTGAGTCCTGCCTCATTAACATAACTGCCACTGATTCCTCCTCATTAATATCATGGAGATAGGATTAGTGGCAGTACAGAAGGAAACACCCTTACAGGAGAGTGTGGATGCCATTCTCTTTACTGTGCAGCTGGTTAGAAGTATTGCCCAATAAGGTGAACTAATTCTTACTGCTTTAGTGAGACTATATTTCTTCCAGTCTATGACTACTAGACTCTGACTCCTAGACCACAACTACTATTTATGACTTGAGATAGATGTGCTATCTTCAAAACCAAAGAGAACTGAGATACAGAGTTAGAATTGCCTCTTTGAAGAGTTAGCTCCCTCCGGGATGCCATACCATTTGTTCCTTTCACTAATAAGTATCTTGAGCTCTTTGCAGCCTGCAAGGACTCAAATAAGAATGACATAGCTCTGCTTGCAAGGAACTCACAGGAGATAGAACTGTAAACAAATATATATAATGTAATACATTTTTTTTTAATACATACTAAAATTTTTTTTTTTTTTTTTAAATAGAAGGTACTATAGAAGGCCACTGGAGGGAGTAGTTCATACCTGAAGGATGAAGACCACTTCATAAAAAGGGTGATATTTTGTCTGACATCATACAAAATGAAAGTCTCCAGATAGAGATTGGGGTGAAATGGCAGCAGGAAGGAAAGAGATGAAAGCTGGTGAGTTTAGTACACCCTCACAGCATGAGAAATCTTAAAGCTCAGGTGTACGAATAACCTTAATGAAGAGAAATTTCATCAAGAAAACTAACAAAGGCAAGGTTAATTTGTGCTATTAGGAGTTCTCCATAGCAGCCCACTTTTCATGTCTCACTCATATAAAGATATGTTAGTAACAGCAAAAAATAAATTGAAAGGAATTTGTCTCAGTTGCCAGGTGCTGAACAGAAATACCACAAAGGGGTGGCTTTAAAGAACAGAAATTTATTTGCTCACAGTTCAGGAAGCTAGAAGTCTATTTTAGGGTGTGGCTCTAGGGAGAGGTCCTTCCCTGTCTATTTCAGCTTCCAGTAGCTGCCAGCTATTCTTGGCATTCCTGGGTGTCTTAGTTCTCTAGTGCTGCTATAATAGAAATACTACAAATGGATGGCTTTAACAAAGAGAAATTTGTTCTCTCACAGTCTAGGAGGCTGGAAGTCAAAAGAGATTGACTCAAGATACAACCTAATCTTGTAGATTGAGTCCTGCCTCATTAACATAATTGCCTCTAATTCTGCCTCAATAACATCATATGTGCAGGATTTACAACACATAAGAAAAATCACATTAGGTGACAAAACGGTGGACAATCATACAATACTGGGAATCATAGCCTACCCAAGTTGACACACATTTTGGGGGCACACGATTCAATCCATAACACTGGGCTTATAGAAGATCCTTACACAGCATTTGTCCTCCTTGTGTGTCTGTGTCTATTCTGCTCTTTTCATAGCTCATAAGTGATTAGGTTTAGGATCCACCCTGTGCTGGCATGATCTCATTAACATAGCAAAAGAAAAACCTGTTTCCAAACACAATCACATTCACAAAGGTCAGGAATTTGACACATATTTTTTAGGGTCACAATCCAATACATATCAGAAAGCAAAGTACATCTGAGACAATGCTATGTTCCATTCAGTTAGCCTTCTGACCAGCCACCAGAAGAAATGAGAATAACTTCATAATTAAAAAATAACCAAACCCGTTGCCATCGTGTCGATTCTGACTCATAGCGACGCTATTGGACAAAGTAAAACTGCCCTACAGGGTTTCCAAGGAGTGCCTGGTGGATTTGAACTGCCAATCTTTTGGTTAGCAGCCACAGCTCTTAGCCAATGCACCATCAGGGCTCCAAATTCATAATGGCAGCATTTTTTCTCTTTCTCACTTTTTCAGACATGTGCATAGCAAGTACCTATACATTTCATTGAGGAGACAGCTTATTTGTGGTTTACATGGAACAGAGCCACAAGGATGGGGCCTTTCCCACCCGATGCTCCTTTTGATGCTCATGGAGGTGAATCCTGGGAGGTGTCTTTATTTTAACATTGCTCTACTGGCCTAACAAGGACCCTTTTAAAATCTGGATGATATCATTTATCTCCTCAGTTAATGTATAATTGCTGTACGTTACTTACTTTAGAGCCAAAGGAGAATAACAGTACTCTGAATCATTGCCCCTTTTGATACAATCTCATTTTATCGAGTTGTTTATTGGTCTGATTTATGGAATGAGTTTTGAAGACAATGTAAAGCTGGCCCTTGGCCTCAAAGATCTACACTCACTATCTTGCAAGGGCACAGTATTATTATTATTTTTATTATTTTGCCTTCACATTTCTTTTTCCATTCATTTCTTTTGACACAGAACTAGTATATAAGCTTACCGTATGTTCTTAGTAAAAAAAGTAGGATTTGTTTTAAATATTGCCTATAATCCCAGTATTTAATAAACACAATATTTTGTATATATACAAAAATAGATCATATGCTACATGTTTTTGTTATTTTTTGGTGTTCCTTTACATATATATATATATATATCGCTGAGAGTGCAACGGTTGTTTGGCTACTAACCAAGAGGTTGGAACTTTGAACTCACCTAGCCACTCCCTAGGAGAAAGAACAGGTGACATACTCCCGTAAAGATTACAGTATAGAAAACCCTATGGGGCAGTTCTATTCTGTCACATGGGGTCGTTATGAGTTGACAATATATATGTGTATATAGATATGTAGCTCTCACTTGCCATTGTGTTGATGTCGACTCAATGACCCCGTGTGACAGACATAAAGACTCAAAATAGTTGGTCCTTATATTTTTTAGGGAGCCATGGACTACTTTAAAGATGGATATATAACCAAGCATGAAAAATATTACATATAATTTCAGAAGATATAAGGATCCCCTCTAAAGCCTCAGGGGTTTCATAGACTTCAGAATAAAGACTCCTGACTCAATGCATTCCTTCTTGCTTTTTTTTTGTATATAAAACCCCAAACCCATTGCTGCTGAGTTGATTCTGACTCGTAGTGACCCTGTAGGACAGAGCAGAACTGTCCCATAGTGTTTCCAAGGAGTGGCTGGTGGATTCAAACAGCAGACCTTTCGGTTAGCAGCCGTAGCTCACCATAGGTTTTAGCCACTGTGCCACCAGGGCTCCTCTTTTGTATATAGTAGACATTCTTGGTGGTTTCCGGCCTTCTGTAACCTCTACCCCTGGGAATTTTTCCCAGTCATAATTTTTTCTGAAAGGGCAAGTCTAGATAAATTTGCTTAATCCTTTCTCCTCTGTTCCAGCTCATTAGACCATGACACAAGGGGTTCAATTCACTGGCTTCCCAGGCAGTCATTAGATTTTTTTTACTCTAGGAAATTTGAACTCAGATCTGAAGAAAGAGACGAAATCTCTTATTGAAGGGTTCTCTGATCAACACACAGAATGAAGATAAATCTACAACTGAATACCTAAAAGTAAAAATATAAAAAAGTAAAAGACAAAGAAAAAAAAAAGTAAACCTACCCCTCAAAACCCAGGTCACTCACAGTGTAATAATAGAAAACGTGAGGACTGCCTTGCAGGAGAAGTAGTAGACACAGGAGATATTGGAGGAGTAGCCTTGAAGTGTCGGGCACAAATTCCTGGAAGTTTAGGATTTTTCTCCAGCAAAATTAAAGGAGCCAGCTCACTGCTTGTCACCCTAGAGTTGTCACTCACCAGTGAACACACCTGCCCATGCAGTCAGAGCTCCTATTGGCTTTTTAGGGTCAGATGTTTGAGAAAAGGCTCTTACATGAAGGAAACAAACACTTAGAAGAAAAGAACCAGAGAAAACAGATACATACTGGAAACAGCAGGAATCTTTAAAGAAAAATAATAATCTGATTAGAGATAAGGAACAGTCCAGGAATCCTAAACAAGAACAAGATGCTAGAAAAGGGATATTCCCCGAGGCAAATAAACATTCTTAGATATTAAAAATTATGATACCAGAAATAAAAAAGGGATAAAGTTTTAGAAAGTAAAGGAAACCCAGGAAATAAAAGTTTTAAAAAGACATGAAATATAAGAAATTAGGTAAAAGAATTAGATCAGTTGAGAATCTTTAACAAAAAAATAAAAATAATTCCAGAAAGAGAGAACAGAGAAAATGATGGAAGGACTTTTCTAGAATGGAAAGGCATAAGTTTAGAAATTTAGAGGTTAAATAAGCAGGAACAAGATTTGCCCTACAATCATTAAGACATTATAAAATTATAATTATTAAGACAAAAGAAAGCTCAAGAAAGGAGCCAGGCATAAGTGGGAAGTTGGTTAAAAACAATAATGATAATAATAATTCTAGAAACCAATGGAGGAAACTTTAAACTCTTTGATAAATATTTTTTATATTATTTATTGTTCATAAGGATAAAATAAAATCAGATTTATACCTCAGATCATACATATGAACAAATTCCAGGTGATTAGAAAACTTAAATATAAAGAAGAAATCTTGAATACATGATGAGAAAATAAAATTATAACTTTGGATTGGGATTATTTTCTCAAACAACATGAACCAAAAAGTACAATTTACACAGGAAAAGACTGAAAGATTTGACTATAAAACTATTCAAATATTGTTTGAAAAGACACCATAAGTAAAGTCTAGAAGACAAACCTGAGGGAAGATAATTACTACACTTATCTCTATCAAAGGCTGCTATCTAGAAAACAGGTGTTCTTCAGACCAATAAGAAAAACAAAATAGAAAGATGAACCAATGATACATAGATAAGTATGCTGATCACAAAAGAGGAAACTAGAATCCAGTAAACATCTAAGAAGTTGCTCAAATTTAGCTAAAAAAAATCAGAAACATGCAACTTCAAAAAATAAGGAAGTACTATTTTACACGAAGCTGAATGGAAAATTTATGAAAGCCTGATAATATAACGTGTTGGCAAGGATCTGGCTAAATATTGACTCTGTAAAGTCTGAGTGTGACTGTAGCTAGCATGTCCATTTTAACACTTTTCTGTTCTTGTCTGTTTCTAAAAAATTAATTCTTAGTTACATTTTTTGAGATGATATTTTTTTCTCTATGTTCTGAGGCAAGTTAAATATCCTAGGAATTATCTACGTTTATAAAATTGTGAAGAACTCTCTTTGAAAGTATCATTGTCTGGTTCATTTTTTGTTGTTAGTTGCTTTCAAGTCGGCTCCAACTCATAGACACTCCGTATTACAACAGAATGTCCTGTGCCATCTTCATAATCGCTGGTGTGTCTGAGTCCGTCGTTGCAACCTCTGTGTATTTTGAGTGCCTTCTAACTAAGAGACTCATCTTCCAGCACTATATTGGCCAGTATTTTGTTGTGAACTATAGAGTTTTCATTGGCTAATTTTCCCAAGTAGATCTTCAGGCCTTTCTTCCTAGTCTGCCTTAGTCTGGACACTCTGCTGAAACCTGTCTGCCATGGTGACCCTGCCGGTATTTAAAGTACTGGTGGCATAGCTTCCAGCATCATAGCAACCTGCAAACCACCACAGTATGACAAATTGACAGCTGAGTGGTGGTGGGTTCGTTATTTAGAGCTAGGTCATTGTTATTATTACTTATTGGCAGCTTTCTAATATTTTTCAGGTTCTCTAATATTTTAGTTTTTTTTTTCCCCTAGAAAATCACCCATTCTGTTGGTATTTTAATTTTTTAGACTACAGTGACATTGTAGATTAAAATAATTCAAAAAAATATATTTGTATCTGAGGTTACCTTTCCTTCCTCAGTCCTGTAGTGACTTTTCTCTATAGTTATTATTAGCATTGCTATAAGTTTATTTCTTGGCTTTTTCAAAAAGTCAGCCTTTTGACTTGGGAATTAACTGTGTTTTTTTCTTTTTCATCTTTTTGGTAGTCTTTACAGCTCTGTTGAGCAATACCTTTAAAGTTTTGGTGGCTTTTAATACAACTGTCAAGGTCTGCCAAGATACAGGAGTTGAGGCTTTCTCTTCTTTACCACTACATTTTCCTGGGAGACCTCGTGGTGTAGAGGTTAGGAGCTATGGCTGCTAACTAAAAGGTCAGTAGTTCAAATCTACCAGCTGCTCCTTGAAAACCCTGTGGGGCAGTTCTACTATGTCCTGTAGTGTAGCTGTGAGTCGAATCAATGGCAACCCTTTCATGGGTAACAAAAATCCACTCTCTATTTGGGTTTTCTCAAGTCTTTTGAAAAGCAGGAGGGGGTTTCCTATTCAGGGCCGTTCTGTTGGGGTTCAGTTAATCTCAGCGCATGGATGTGAGTCAGGTTTGTTTAAAGATTGATGTGTGGCATGGAGAAAGTTATAGATGGACGGCCTTCCCCAACAGCAATGAAGGTTGCGAGGATGGCTGATCACCAAAAGGTGACCTCAACTTAAAGGAAAGAAGTGACCTGCTGGCCTTGGCACTGGATTGAAGAAGCTCCCTGGCTAGCAACAGTCATTACAATGCTTGACCATCTCTATGTCATGACTCCATTCACGTGGTTACTCCTGAGTGGGGCCCCCTGTGTTCACCAGTAGGGCATGTTCTCTCCCTGCTGTGCCTCCAGCTTTTCCCAAGGTTATACTCCACTCAATCTCCTTACCTGCTCCCAGGGCAGGTGGCTGCACAGCCTTCTATTCTCCAGTCATATGTTGTCATGGGAAACGCCAAACCTTGCTTCCTTCAGAGCTTTTCATCTTTAATTCCAAAAAAAACACCTTTGCCTTAAAAAAATAATAATAATAAAAAAAAACAATCTTTTGGAAATAAGAAAGGTGAGAATTCCAAGACAATTCTTCTTCTTTGTGGGCACTAAGAGATTGTTTTGGACGTCAAAAAAGCAAATGAACAAAAATAACAGCATGGAATCTTGATGGTTCTTTTTCTCTCTTTGCTTCCCTGCTATTTACAGTCCCCAAGCTTCTTGAGGCCACATGGGTTTTTTGATCTACCAGGGGAAGGGTCACATAAAAGGAAACAAAGAAAAACAAAGGGAAAATCAGTCTTTCAGAATATTGGTTTGTTATATCGGTATTTGCAGTGCTTTGTTTTCTTTTTCTTTAAAACTGTTCCCAGTGCTTTCACAGTTATCAACTCAGGTAGCCTGAGGCATGAATGTTAAGTCTGAGGCACTGAGCTCAGATGCCGAAGTCATTTACACAGTTTCTCCTGCTCCTTGATTTGAGTGCAAGCTGGGCCTTGTGTTCAACCTGTCTGAGGCTCAATTTGCTCATTTGTAAATGTCAGCTCTTAACAGCACCTGTCTCATGGAGTCTCTAGATGTACAAACAATTAATGTGCTTGGCTGCTAATTAGAAGGTTAGATATTGAAGTCCACTCAGAGCTGCTTCAGAAGAAAGGCTTGGCGATCTACTTCCGAAGAATTAGCTATTGAAAACCCTATGGAGCACAGTTCTAATCTGACAGACATTGGGTAGCCGTGTGCGGCATTCAAGAGCAACTGATTTGATGTCACAGAGTTTCATGAGGGTTAAATGGCAAGCACATACATAACACTTTCCACACTGGCTTGCATGTGAGCACTTGTCTTCTCCTCCTTTGTCATCAGTCTCTTCCAAGGCTTTACTTAAATGCCAGCTCCAAGGTTCCTTGGTCACTTTGCACCACCCTGATTTCATTTTTAACAATCATATTTGTTTATGTCTGTATCTTCTCTCCTGGCTGGGCATATCTTTTTTTTTTTTCTTTAATATAATTTTTATTGTGCTTTAAGTGAAAGTTTACAAATCAAGTCAGTCTGTCACATATAAGCTTGTATACACCTTACTCCATACTCCCACTTACTCTCCCCCTAATGAGTCAGCCCTTCCAGTCTCTCCTTTCGTGACAATTTTGTCAGTTTCTAACCTTCTCTACCCTCCTATCTCCCCTCCAGACAGGAGATGCCAATACAGTCCACCTGATACAAGTAGCTCACTCTTCATCAGCATCTCTCTCCCACCCACTGTCCAGTCCCTTTCTTGTCTGTTGAATTGTCCTCAGGGATGGTTCCCGTCCTGTGCCAACAGAAGGTTTGGGGACCATGACTGCCGGGATTCCTCTAGTCACATCCAGACCATTAAGTCTGGTCTTTTTATGAGAATTTGGGATCTGCATCCCACTGATCTCCTGCTCCCTCAGAGGTTCTCTGTTGTGCTCCCTGTCAGGGCAGTCATCAGTTGTGGCCGGGCACCAACTAGTTCTTCTGGTCCCAGGATGATGTAAGTCTCTGGTTCATGTGGCCCTTTCTGTCTCTTGGGCTCATAGTTATCGTGTGACCTTGGTGTTCTTCATTCTCCTTTGATCCAGGTGGGTTGAGACCAATTGATGCATCTTAGATGGCCGCTTGTTAGCATTTAAGACCCCAGACGCCACATTTCGAAGTGGAATGCAGAATGGGCATATCTTTTTGAGACTGGGAAAACGTGTTTTTTTGATCTGTATATCTCTCACCCCACCTGTGACAGCACTTAAGCAAGTCTCTCACCCTGGAGGCCATTTATTTTAAAGTGTTTTACTTGGTGCTAGCTTGTCAAGAAAATACATGGTTATCACAAACAACTTTGAAAGAACAAGAAACTAGCTGTGAACATAAAGGCCACCCAAATATTGTTACCCAGTGACAATTTACCACAGGCATTATTTTAGGGTAATCACCTTAATTATTTCTTAAAATAATTTTTTAAGAAGTGCACCAATCAAAAGTGCACAGGTTGGTGAATTTCCACAAAGAGAACACCTTTGTGTAGCAATCACTCAGATCAAGAGATTGAGCAGCCAAAAGACCCCTTATACCTTTTCCCAGTCTCTATCTCACTCTCCTAAGGGTTACTGTATTAGTTTCCTGTTGCTGCTGTAACAAATCTCCATGAATATAGTGGATTAAAACAATACAAATTTATTCTTCCATAGTTCTGAGGTCAGAAGTTAAAATAAAGATGTCAGCCGTATTCCTTCTGGAGGCTCTAGGGGAGGATCCAGTTTCTTGTCTTTTCTAGCTTCTAGAGGCCACCTGCATTCCTTGGCTGGTGGTCCCTCCTTCATCTCCAAAATGCCTCAACCCAACTTCTGATTCTACTATCCATACCTCTTTTTCCAGCTCTAACTCTGACTCCTCCTATATAATGACCATTGTGATGATATCAGCAACACATGGATAATCCAGGATAATCTCCCATCTCAAGGTCCTTAATCACTTCTGCAAAATCTCTTTTGCCATTTAAAGTAATATATCCACAGGTTAGGATACCTGGTGGCATAGTGGTTAAGTGCTACGGCTGCTAACCAAAGGGTCGGCAGTTTGAATCCTCCATGCTCTCCTTGGAAACTCTATGGGGCAATTCTACTCTGTCCTATAGGGTCTCTATGAGTCGGAATCGACTCGATGGCACTGGGTTTGGTTTTTTGGTTATCCACAGGTTCCAGGGATTAGGATGTGGACATCTTGGCGGGGGAGGGGGGGTGGAGCATTATTGTGTATACCACAATAACCATTAACTCGAATTTTAATAATGTGGATTAGTTTTACCTGTTTTTGAATGTTACAGCGACACAATCTTTATATAAACGTATCCTTTGGTGTCTGCCATCTTTCACTAAACACTGTATTTCGGAGATTCATCTAAGTTGCTGTGAGTAGCAGTAGTTTGTTAGTTTTCATTACTGTGTTGTATCCCACTGTAGGAATACATTTTGATTTTTTTATTATTCATTCTATTATTGATGAGGACTCAATTATTATTCAATTACTTTGTTGTTTTTGGCTACTATGAATAGCACCATTATAAATCCTGTTGTATGTTTCTTTCAATGCCTGTATGTATGTGCTTCTATTGTTCATACACCAGGAGTGGAATTTTTAAGCTAGAAGGTATATATATATATGTTCACCTTTAGTAGATTCTTCCAAACAGTTTTCTGAAGTGGTGTACTAATTCACACATTCACCAGCAGGATACCAGAGTTTCAGTTGTGCCACATCTTCGCAAACATTTGGCATTTATCAATGGCTTTCATTTTAGCCATTCTGGTGGGTACATAACTCATTGCTGTCGAGTTGCTTCCAACCCTATGTGTTACAGAATAGAATTGTTCCATCGGTTTTCTTAGCTGTAACTTTTATGGAAACAGATCACCAGGACTTTCTTCCACAGTACTGCTAGGTGGGTTCACACCACAAACTTTAAGTTAGTAGTTGAGTCCAGATATTTTGGATTACCCAGGGCTACATAGTAGTCTCTTATTAAGGCTCTAATTTACATGTCTAATATTATAATGTTTCCACTCTCCCTTTCCCTACCTCTTTTCTTTTCTTCTGGAACTCTAATTACACCTGTGTTAGACTCTTTCTATGCCTTATATATGTATAAATTATGTTATCCATAATTTTAAATTTTTCAGCCTACATAATTTCTTCTGACTCAGATTCCATTGACCTAACCCTCTCTTCTACTTTCTCTTATCTGTGGCTAAACATAATTATTGAGTTAACTGGAGAGTTTTTTTTCTTTTGCAAATTTTTCTTCTAGTTTTTTTTTTTTTTTCATACTTCCCATTGCTCTAGGAAAACGTCTCTATCTTCTTGTCTACATTCTTGAACATGTGAATTAAAATGTTTTAAAGTCTGTATTTGATAGCTCCAACATCTAGATATCTTGTTGGTCTGTTTTTGTCATCTATTTTTCTTTGTTATTTTATCTTGGTTTGCCTACATATGCGTGTGTGTCTGTGCGTTTTAAATTCAGTGTGGGACTTCATTACGAAAAAAAGCTTTGATGAACTAGAAGATATTTCCTCTACTCACAGATGCTTTACTTTTGCTTCTGGCAGGCAATTTGGGTCAGGATAGATCACTTCATCGATTCTGGGACTGAACAGTTTTCAAACTGAGTTTAACCATTCATAGGTTCAATTGAGATCTTGGGGTCTTGATAAGATTTCCTTCTCCCTGGCAGACTTTGATCTCTAATTTTTGTCTTAACAGCACTATGAGTCTTCCCAAATTCTTTGACTTTTTATTTCTTAGCTGCCACTTTCTGTTGGTTTAGCCTTTATGGCTTGTACAGCTTACAATTTAGCAAATGCTTCAAGTTGTTGTGGTAAAAAATGTTATATCACTGCTTTTTACTTTCCTTTTCTCTGCAGTCTTGGCCCTGGAATTTCTGGCTGTCTTGGCAGCTCTGAACTCTGTTATTTGTCTTCCCATCTCTGTGCAACTACTCAGAGTTCTGTTTCTCTGCCTCTTAGCTGCCCCTTCTGCTCAGCTTCTTGGCATACAAGACCTGACTCGCATCAACATAATTTTTCCTGTCTCCCAGGATATTGGATTCTCAAATCTTGGCTATCTTGGTGGCTTTCCAATGTCCCCACAATATTTATTTTTTATCCAGGTTTTTTGTTTTTGCTGGGAAAGTCTGCTACAAGCTAGCTTACCATAGCCAGAATTGGAAGTCCTCAGTTAATTTTTACCTATTTTCTTTAAGCTAATTGACATTCATATTGAATATAAATTTCTATATCTTACCTAATTCCAACCTTATGTCACAAGCATTTCTCATGCCATGACAAGTTTCATAAACAATTTTTTATACCCGCATTAAATTGTATTATATGGATAACCCATGATATAACTCTCTCTTTACTGTTGGGCTTTCCACTTGGATTCCAAAGTTTTCCTATTAAAAATAATTGTAGGAAAAAATAATTATAGGAGTAGCATCTTGAACATTGTTTAATATTCATGAAATGTAAGAAATATTCATGAAAATATTAGGTTTGAATCACAGCTATGATGGTCAATAAAACGTGGACACATTGTTAGCATAGGTTATTGGGGAAGTTGCTGTAGGGGATACAAACTATATAACTAAGTGATCCCTTTCCTCCAGAGAGTATAGCTGGAGAAATGAAACAGAGAGTTAGAAAAATAGTACAGATTAACTTTTCATCAGAAATTCCTGAATGGTACATGTAATAGAATGGTCATATTCAAAGGAAAAAGAGTTCACTAGGTGCTTGGAGGGCAGGAAAAACTTCATGAAGAAGAGATGGTCAGAGTTGGATTG
Source organism: Loxodonta africana (assembly GCF_030014295.1). NCBI lineage: Eukaryota > Metazoa > Chordata > Mammalia > Proboscidea > Elephantidae > Loxodonta > Loxodonta africana. Next base: position 31,311,949 of record NC_087356.1, read on the forward strand.
GATTTTAGTGCATACAGTGTGGGAGGAAAGACATAATTATTTTCCAGCGTTCCTTTTCTCATTTTTACCTAAGGTTGTTTTGGAAGTATTATTCCTAAGACACCTACGCTTGCATTTTTTTTTTTTCTGTCTGGAAAAAAAAAAAAAATCATTGATGTATTTTTCATGGTCTATAAATCTGTTTCAGTTGAATAAACACATTTAACCTAAGAAACTAGATCACAGGAACTTTGCTGACAAATTGCATAGCTGACAACCTTCTGTACGCAAATTTAAGGACAGTGTTTTGCTTTGCCAATTTGAAATAAGAAAAGTTTATGATCCTTATTTCTCACCTGCCCAGAGACAAAGCCAGGATATGCTCACGAGCAAATGACTAGCTTTGATTTTGAGAAGAGATAGTATGCCAGGAAAAAATCCCACAAACCCATCAATGAGCAAAAAAGTATCAAATATTTGCATATATATGATTTTATTTAATTATCACATTACACTGTAGTAGTAGGCATTATTTATTCTACTTTAGAAAATCACTCAAACTCAAACAACTAGAAAAATGAATCTTCATTTGGAGCCTGTTGAAGTCAAGATCACATTCTTTCTACTAAAGCATTAGCGAGTCACTTCTATTAATGAAGACCACAAAGCCATATTTAAGGGAACGCTCTTTATATCATTTCAGGATTACGTGTGTAAATTCAGTAAAAGGATGCCACAAATGTGAAATACCCAATACAGGCAAAGTTGCAGAAGTGCATACGATGCTGGCAGTAATGTGACTCGGTTCAATACTTAGAGAAAGCACATATAAATATTCCATCGTGGAACATAAAAATGTTTATTCTTATTGACCCAGTAATTATACTCCTGGGAAAGTATCCTGATGGAATAATTTAACAGATGGAAAAGCTATAAGCAATCTTAAGTTTCACTTTACAAGGAAGAGAGTTCTCAGGTATTTTAAGGTGGTAAGAGTTATTGTAAAGATTCACAAAAGGAAGGAAGCCCAGAATCACTCAAAAGTTGGACAGCATGGAGAGCTGGAGTGACCATTGCTACCATTCTCAACAGAACCTCTAATGGCCCAGTGGCAGCATTGGTGGCCTGCCCCTCAGAAGGTCATATTCATTGATCCCCCTTTTACCACCCTAGCTTGTCTCTGTCTCTAGCGTTATCTCTGTCTTAGATTCTCACATTTCCTCTGCTAAAGTGGGCCTAAAAAAGTGGGCCCAGTTCTATGTTTTAAATCATTGACTCAGCTTATATTTATTGAGTGGCAACACTAACAATGATAAGAAGGCCGTAACAACAGCTAGCCTCTGTGACTGCCTACTACCTGCTAGCCATGGTTCTAACAACTTCACATGCACTAACTCATTTAATCTTCACAACACTCCTTTGAGGTAAGTACTTTATTGTTACCATTTTGTAAATGAGAAAAGTGAGGCACTGAGAAGTTAATCAATGTTCCCAAGTGCCCCCATCTAGAAAATGGTGGCACAAAGTTTCAGAGAAGATAGTAGTGGTGGTTCAGTGATAGAATTTCTGCCTTTCATGTGGGAGACCCAGGTTCAACTCCTGGCCAATGTACCTCAAGGGCAGCCATCACCTATCTGTCAGTGGAAGCTTGTGTGTTGCTGTTATGCTGAATAAGCTTCAGTGGAACTTTGAAACTGAGATAGACTACGAAGAAAGGCCTGGTGATCTACTTCGAAAAAATCAGCCAATTAAAACTCTATGGACTGCAAGGGTTCAATCCCCTTGTGTATGGGGTCCCCTTGAGTTGAGGGGCAACTCAATGGCAGCTACCAACAACAACAATGAGGTTCAAAGGAAACAATATAAATATATTTGAGAAACATTAGTACAAGTGTAGAATGTAAATACATTGGGGTAAATGCGGTTATCCAAGTAGAGAACGTAAGGAGAAAATAGGGACAAGAAGTAAGCCCTGAAAAATGTCAACATTTAGTGGTACAATAGAAGACAAACAAAAGAGAATTCAAAGGAGCAATAGGTGAGATAGAGAAAACACTTGGGTGGTGTAAAAACGGCATGAGGGAGGTGTCTGACCTCCTCCAACCCTACAAGTGGAAGGAGAACCAAGATCAACAGCACAAGGCTGAATCTCATGAGGTGGAGGCCAGACAAGCCTTCTCTCTCTGCCATCTTTACTAATTCTGACACCAGCTGTCCCTCCCACAGCACTCTCTATAGGGTTCGATAATTCATTGCAATGGCCACACAGAACTCATAGACCATACTCACTATTTTGGGGTTTATTAGGGAAGTCACAGTTACAATTCAGGCTCAGGAACATTCAGGATCCAGTTCTTGCATCAGGATAGCTTCTTCCCAGCCTTGCTTGCAGGCTTGCCTCTCCCTGGCCCTCAGTCCCTTCCCAAAGGCACTTGGCTTTCTCTTTCCGTGGGCCAGGAAGCCCACCATGCCATCTCCTGCTGCTATGTCTCTGCTGTTGGTCTCTCCTTACTTGGTGGTGGTGAGTTCCTCCTCTCTGCTCTGGAATTGACTCTTTGTTTAAGGCAAAACTGATCAATCAATCCCCTTGGTAGGCCACAGGCCACAATTACCCTACCACACAATCACCTAGGAGGGAGTTACAAGATCATGGCTAGAAAGACCCCACTCAAAAGCAATTAATCGCACCACAATGGGGTGCTCTTTTAGAAGCTAAGAGCTCATATATCAAGAAGGAGAAAACACTCATTTGTTTTGAATGCTTCTGAGAGAACAAATAACATGAAGAAAGAATTGTGTCCATTGTATTTCTCAATAGGGTGATCACTGACGTCTAGAATAATTTTTAGTGTAATTGAGAGAGAAATCATACTAAAGGGAACTGAAGATAAGGAAGGAGAGATAGTGTATGTAACAACTCTACCTAGGAATTTGACTGTGAAAGAGAATGGGAACTTGGAATGTTAGCTGGCAAGGGAAGTGGTATCAAAGGGGAATATATTTTCAAATACAGAAGGAAGCTATTGGAGTATGTTTGTGTACTCTTGGGAAAAGAGTAGAAAAGGAGGGGCAAAAGATCCATGAGAGAGAACAAAACAGCTGATAATCTGAATCTTTAGAAGATAAGAGGGAGAGGGAAGGAGGGTATGGGTAATTCTTACTGTGTTGGGAGGAAGACACTTTCTTCACAGTAACGGAGATGAAGAAGCAGAATATGGGTGTAGAAGCAGGTATAAGAAGGTCAGGACAGTGGTGTTTTATTTCACCAATGAATCATGAAGTGAAGTCATCCACTAAGAATGGAAAGACACACTCTGAGATGAGGTCAAAAATTATGGCAATGGGATAATTAATAAGGAACTATTAAGAATAAAAGTTTTCATTCAGCCAGTATGGTGTTTGAAATTGGTATTTTAGCTGTGATGTATTTTTATTTCTGACAAGATGAAGTATATGTTCTCTCATAATTGGACTTTGGAAGCTTTGTCACATAATGACATGGTTTAAGGGAGGAAAAGTGACAACATTCTAAAAGAGATACATTGAGGGCATAAAGAAAACACTGATGCAATTTACTCAGGTCATAGACTGGACTCAACTACAAACTCCAATTAATGAAATAAAGTTTATGACATGCCCAACCTTCTATATAAGTATATTTGAAATTTCAAGATGGTCTTTTTAAGGTTTTATGAAAGAGTGGGCCCTATCAAAATCTCAGCTGACTTCTTTGTAGAAATTAACTGTTGATGTTAGGTGCCACTGAGTCAATTTTGGCTCACAATGACCCTCACGTAACAGAGTAGAACTGCCCTATAGGGTTTTCTAGTCTGTACTCTTTACAGGAGCATATCACCAAACCTTTCTTCTGCAGAGCTGCTGGGTGAGTTCAGAACACTAACCTTTTAGTTAATAGCCAAGTTTTTAACTGTTGTACCACCAGAGCTCCTTAGAAATTGACTAGTTGATCCCAAAATCCATAAGGAGATTCAATGAAGCGAGGATACTCAAAACAACCTTGAAATGGAAGAACAAAGGTGGAGGAGTCACACTTCTCTATTTTAAAACTTATTACAAAGATACAGTAATCAACACAGTGTGGCATAAGGCTAGACAAATAGATCAATGGGATAGAACTGAGAACCCAGAAATAAACCTTCACAATAATAGTCAATTGATATTTTACAAAGGTGCTAAAATAATTAAATGTTGAAAGAACAGACTTTCTAACAAATGGTGCTGGGACAACTGGATATCCACATGCAGAAGAATGAAGTTGGACTTCTACCTCACCCCACATACAAAAGTTAACTTAAAATGATTCAAAGACCTAAATGTAAGAGCTAAAACTCTAAGCTCCTAAGAGAAAACACAGGGGTAAATTTTTATAACCTTGGATTAGGCAATGGTTTCTTAGGTATGATACCAAAAGCAGAAGCAACAAAAGAAAAATTAGATAAATTGGACATCATCAAAATTAAAAACTACTATGCTTCAAAGGGCATCACCAAACAATAGAAAGACAATCCATAAAAATGGGAGAAAATATGAGCAATTCATTTATCTAATAAGAGACTTGTGCCTATAATATAAAAAGAACACTTACAACTCAATAATAAAAAGAAAAATAACCCTATTGAAAAATGGGCAAAGGATTTGAGTAGAGTTCTCCCAAGAAGATGTATTGATGGCTAATGGGGACGTGAGAAGATGCTCAGTATCATTAGACACCAGAGAATTGGAAATAAAAATCACAATGAAATACCACTTTACACTCACTAGGATGCATATAATTGAAAAACTAGATAGTAACAAATGTTGGCAGTGTATAAAGAAATTGGAACCCTATATATACACTGATGGTGGGAATGCAAAATGGTGCTACTTTGAAAAGCAGTCTGGAAATTTCACAAATGTTTAACCATAGAGTTACTATATGGTATAGTGATTTCTTTATGCCTATTCCCAAGAAAGGTGATCCAACCGAATGTGGAAATTATAGAACAATATCATTAATATCACATGCAAGCAAAATTTTGCTGAAGATCATTCAAAAACGGCTACAGCAGTATATCGACAGGGAACTGCCAGAAATTCAGGCTGGTTTCAGAAGAGGACGTGGAACCAGGGGTATCATTGCTGATGTCAGATGGATCCCGGCTGAAAGCAGAGAATACCAGAAGGATATTTCCCTGTGTTTTATTGACTATGCAAAGGCATTCGACTGTGTGGATCATAACAAACTATGGATAACACTGCGAAGAATGGGAATTCCAGAACACTTAACTGTGCTCATGAGGAACATTTACATAGATCAAGAGGCAGTTGTTCGGACAGAACAAGGGGATACTGATTGGTTTAAAGTCAGGAAAGGTGTGCGTCAGGGTTGTATTCTTTCACCATACCTATTTAATCTGTATGCTGAACAAATAATCCCAGAAGCTGGACTATATGAAGAAGAACGGGGCATCAGGATTGGAGGAAGATTCATTAACAACCTGTGTTATGCAGAGGACACAACCTTGCTTGCTGAAAGTGAAGAGGACTTGAAACACTTACTAATGAAGATCAAAGATCACAGCCTTCAGTATGGATTACACCTCAACATAAAGAAAACAAAAATCATCACAACTGGACCAATGAGCAACATCATGATAAATGGAGAAAAGATTGAAGTTGGCAAGGATTTCATTTTACTTGGATCCACAATCAACAGCCAAGGAAGCAGCAGTCAAGAAATCAAAAGATGCATTGCATTGGGCAAATCTGCTGCAAAGGACCTCTTCAAAGTGTTGAAGAACAAAGATGTCACCCTGAAGACTAAGGTGTGCCTGACCCAAGCCATGGTATTTTCAATCACATCATATGCATGTGAAAGCTGGACAATGAAAAGGCAGACCGAAGAAGAGTTGACTCCTTTGAATTGTGGTGTTAGCGAAGAATATTGAATATACCACGGACTGCCAAAAGAACGAACAAATCTGTCTTAGAAGAAGTACAACCAGAATGCTCCTTAGAGGCAAGGATGGCGAGACTGCATCTTACATACTTTGGACATGTTGTCAGGAGGGATGAGTCCCTGGAGAAGGATATCATGCTTGGCAGAGTACAGGGTCAGCGTAAAAGAGGAAGACCCTTAACAAGGTGGATTGACACAGTGGCTGCAACAATGAGCTCAAGCATAACAACGATCGTAAGGATGGCACAGGACCGGGTGGTGTTTCGTTCTGTTATGCATAGGGTCGCTATGAGTCGGAACCAACTTGACGACACCTAACAAGAACAACAACATAGTGATTTCACTCCTAAGTGTATGTACCTGCATGTAATGAAAACGTGTCCACACAAAAATTCGTACATGAACGTTCATGGAAGCGTTATTTTTAATAGCCCCAGAGTGAAAACAACCCAAATGTTTATCAACAGATGAATGGATAAATAAACTGTGCTGTACTCATTCAATGGAGTATTACTTGGCATGGAATATTATTTGTCAATAAAAAGAAATTAAATATTAGTACATGTTACAACATGGATAAACCTTGAAAACAGTATTCTAAGCAAAAACAGCCAGTTACAAAAGACCAAATATTGTATGATTTCATTCATATGAAAAGCCCAGGATAGACGAATCTGTAGATACAGAAATTAGGTTAGTGGGTACTAAAAGTAGGGGTTGGGACATGATGACTAAGGGCTGTGGGTTTTTTAGGGGGAGTAAAAATATTCTAAAAATGATCATGGTTATGGTTTAAAACTCTGTGGATATACTAAAAGACATTGAGTTGTGCATTTTAAATGGGTGAATGATAAGCAAATGAATGATGTGATATGTGAATTATGTTTCAACAAGACTGTTAAAAAAAAAAAAAAAAGAGTGACAAAAGAAATATTTGTAACTTCCATGTGGTCCATGTCAAATTAGCAGAAAAAAGATACCAGATAATTATTTGAGGCAAAATTCTCATATAGTCAAAAAAAAAGTGATTTTGCTTGGAAAGCCTCCTAGAGAGCTTACAAGGAAAGAAAACTATAGATCTTAAGGACTCTGGAACCAGAGAACCTGCAGTAAATCCTTGTCCTACCACTTGCTAATATGAAAATTACATGAGAAAATCTATAAAAAATATTCAACTGGGCTTTTGTTTTATGATTGTTTACTCAATTTATACAATATCTACACCAATGTATACACCTTTTTAATTGTATGCATTTGGCATTTAATGTATATTTGCACATGGCTGAATAAAGTAGGGAAAGGATTCAGAGAAGCCATTTTATGGGCATCTTTGTCTCTTGAGCCAAGACTAATACAAGTGCTCTTACCTAGAAAACCAAAATCTTATTTTACCCAGTTCTCCTTTCTAGTTACCACCCAAATTATTCTTTTTTCTAGTTTTTATGAATGATGTTTGACACCTTCTTCTTCCATTTCTTCTTTATGTGTTCCCTCTTCAATCCTTTAAAATCTGTTCTTCCATTATTCAATAGAAACTCTACTCTTGAAGGTTATGAGAAGTCTTTTACCAGATCCTTTTGTCCTTCATTTGTTCAGTTCCTATCAAAATTGAAAGTTTCCTTCTTTAATGAAACACACATCTGCTCCAATTTCCATGACAGAGTCCATTTTAGCTTAATTCTATATCTTTAGTTCACATTTCTGTATTAATTAATTCATTTTTTGTATTAAATTTCCTCCTCCTGAGATTTTAATGCTAGTTTAATTTTTGTTTCCTGTTTCTCTTCCTCCAGTGCTTTATGTTGCTCAACTACTACTATGTCCCCACTTAAATAAAGCATGGCTCACAAGTCAAGGCTTTTCTTCTTGTAGAAACTCCAATTCTTCATCTTCAGTTTCTGTTATGACAGTTTGACTTTTGTAACTCACCTATACCTAAAATTCAGTAGCTTCCATAATGACTCCTGAATCATATGTCAGCACTCTGACCCATGTCATGAAGCATCTCAGGGTAGGAAAGGGGAGAGAACGACCTGGGACCCCACGTAAGTCCTGCCAACTTGGCTAAGCAATGACCTCTCTCTAATTTGGTCAACAAGGAGATTTGTCTGGAAGAAGGCTTAATGTCCAAGAGTCAAAGGTTTTCAGCTCTTGTAACTGAGGCTCCAAAAGGGGACCCCAAAACATAAGCAGGGTCCAGGTGTGGAAAGACCATGTGACTAGCATTCCGAAACTGGTAGGAGAAGTTTCTTGGAGTGGGGAATCAGTAAAATGGAAAAATTTCTAGAATAGAAATTCTGTCTGTGGGAATGACTTACAAGAAGACAGGACTAGAGAAACCAAAGTGGAGGTTCAGGACTTGTGTTAGCTGGATGTGAGAAGAGCTCATGGGTACCATGGACATCCAGTGATTGCTATCAAAGCATGCCATTTTGGCCTAGTGAGAAAGCTGGGATCTTTGTGGAGAAATGTAGGTGCCAACAAATAGAATGCTCAGCCCCTCTGGGTATTGGCCTGAATGTGTGTAGACATAGCCACTTTCCTGTAGAAATCAGTGGATAACTAGGTGTGGCTGAGCCTACGGGAAGATAGAGCTGTGGAAAGTCAAAGAGGAAGAACAAGGTTCTGCCTGTGGTTTAGCAGCCTCTTACCCTCACGTGCCACCACTCATCTGTCAGTTTGTCATACTGTGGTGACTTGCATGTTTTTATAATGCTCGAAGCTATGCCAGCAGGGCCACCCATGGTAGACAGGTTTCAGAGGAGCTTTCAGACTAAGACAGACTAGCAAGAAAGGCTTGGTAATCTACTTCCAAAAATTAGCCAATGAAAAACTTATGGATCACAACAGAATACGGTTCAACGCAATAGCAACCAACAACCAAACAATAGCATTCTCTCTGGAAACCTAGGAGTCATACAGAGCTGTAAAATGCCCTTTGTCCTCCAAATCCTTCCCCATTAATTCTTTGAAATTTATATATCTCTGTAACCATTTTTTAAATCCTGGTGCTACAGTTGTGGTCTAGACATCAACTTACTCATGGAGAACTATGAGTGTTGAGTCGGATTTTTCTCCTCCTTCTCCTTTCATTGCATCCTGCACAACACTCTAAGATAATATCCTGAATACATCATATTTATCACGTTCTCCATCATTTATAACAATTTCCAATTTGTGTCAGGATAAAACAGAATTCTGTGGTGTGAATTCAAGGCCATCCATAATCTGGCTCCAGGCTGCCAATCCAATCTCATTTCCTAATTTTGTGCATGACATTCTCACAGTGAAGAAAGGTTTGGGAGACAGACAGCACCATGTCTGAATCTTGCTTCTTACTTCCCGTGATCATGACAAATTTGCTTACCTTCTGCGGACCTCAGTTCCTCACCTCTGACGTAGATTTGTTTATCATCTGAGATTGATTTGAAGATAAATGAGATGATGCCTGTATTATACTCAGCATAACTTTAGGCATATGGTCAGCCTTCAACTACTGGGAGCTATTTGTTGGTTAAATTACTGTTTTTGAGATCTAGGATACGATATTTAATCCATGTATTATTCATTGCTGAGTTTATCCATACTCTATTTTTATAATTTTCATGGAAAATCAAACTCTTAATATTTCTTTTAGCATTGAATGTTTTAAAATTCCAGAGTTGATTTCTATATCAACATATTATCTTGAAAGATCTAAGAAATTGACCAGGACAATGTTATTTTGAAAGCTTCAATTATATTGTTTAACATTCCAAAGAAATTAATTTTCTGAAAACCTCTTAAAATGAGTTTAGATATTGACTCTTCCGTCCACTACTTTACTTCATTCATTCATTCATTCGTTTGTTTGTTTATTCGGCAAGCATTTAATCAAAGTCAATGTTTTTAAGCACAGGGAAGGATGCAGGGAACATGAAGAGTAAGAAGAGAACCTGTAGCTAAGATAGTTAGTTGCCCCCAAACTTCTGTTCTGCCTTCTGTAAAAGTAAAATTTTGAGCTCAACATATGCAAAAAAAGATTAGATTTCCCAGTCTCCTCTGCAGCTAGGTATGGCAATGTGAATACGTTCTGGTCAATGTGATATACACTCAAGTGACAGGTGACAAATTTCAAGAAATTTTTCTCAAAGAAAGCTTTGGGGTGCTCTTTGCTCCTTTCTCCCTTCTCCTTTTCTAAAACCTGCAGCTTGGATTGTAGGATGGTGTCATGAGGATGAAGTCCCTGGGTGGTGCAAATATTTAGAGTGCTTGGATGCTAACTGAACTCAGAGGCACCTCAGTAGAAAGGTTGGGTGATCTACTTCCAAAAAATCAACTATTAAAAATCCTATGGAGCAAGTTCTACTCTAACACACATGGGGCCACTATGAGTTGGTGTCGACTCGATGGCAACTGATTTCTAATCATGAGCATGAAGGCCACAACCTAAGGATTAGGGGATAGAAAACTGGAATCAGATTGGAGTCAGAGGTATGCAAAGCTACCATGTCTACCTTGGACTGCCTATTCCTCCACTTGGTCATGAGAAATGATCCTATTTTATGAAAGCCACAATTTTTTGGATCTCTGGAACTTGCAGCTGAGCCTAGTCCTAATTGATACTCACTCCCAGCTTTCTATCCAAAAGCTTACAACTTCACAGGACAGATGTATTTATATATAAATCAATTCATGTACACCAAGAGGGTTTAGGAAACTGAACTAACATTACTTTATTCACAAGTAGACTTTAAATTTTACTTGTTTTTTCTAACCAATAGTTTGAACACCATTTTCAGTGTAGCTGTTGCTACAGAACGTCAAAGTAAATGGTTGAACAAAATATTCTTCAACTGAATTTCTTATTTAAAAGGATCAGATTGATATTCAAAAAAAAAAAAAGAATCAAAGAGTTATTATGGTATTATTCAAACATACCTTAGGAGTAATAATTTGAGTATTTTGGCTGAGCATAGTATGGAGTTTCTTTGACAACCAATATTGTGAAATTAGTTTGTGTCTATAGCTATACATGAACACAGGTACTGAGACACGAACTTCATTCGTAGCCATAGCCTTAGTAAAAATCTTTTACAAATTCAGGCCCCCTCATGTTTAGCCTACATAAAGCTTATAAGAATGGTTTTTAGTGGTACTTAGGGCTTTTTTAGGGCTACTTTTCCATCCTTGGAGCCCTGGTGGTGCAGTGGTTAAGAGCTGGGCTGCTAACCAAAAGGTTTGTAGTTTGAATCCCCCAGCTGCTCCATAGAAACCCTATGGGGGCAATTCTACTGTGTCCTACAGGGTCGCTATGAGTCAGAATCGACTCAATGGCAACCAGTTTGTTTTTTTCCATCCTTGCCTGAAGAACATTGGAGCCCTGGTGGTGCAGTAGTTAAGAGCTCCATGCTAATCAAAAGGTCAGTAATTCAAATCTGCCAGCTGCTCCTTGGAAACACTATGGGGCAGTTCTACTCTGTCCTGTAGGGTGTCTACGAGTCAGAATCGACTAGATGGCAAATGGTTTAGTTTGTTTTTTTGGTAACGTTTAGCCTACATAAAGCTTGTAAGAATGATTTCAGGGGTATTTTTCATTCTTGCCTGAAAAACGTTATTCTACACCATTAATTTAAATGCCAAATGTTTAATTAACATTTGTATAAATATTTTCACTACTCCTATAGCATTTAGTTTTTTCATGTTCATTTAATTCTGTTCAAAGGTTAATTCCTTCTTTGCTATTTGCTCAATGGTGACTGGTAATAAATGGTGAATTATATCCATAATTGTCATTATCAGGAGAAATGATTACATTTATCAAAAGCCCATGTAACAACAATTTTCTTCTTCTTCAAAGGATTCACTATGAAAACTCAATAAATCTCATGATAACTTTTCAGCTAACATTTTCAATGTGCCACTACTATGCAGTAAATATGAGTAATTTACAAAATTATCTTAAAATAGCTTCAAGATGAGGGCAAAAAAGAAACAATTCACATAATTTAAATCGATCTTTTCTACAAGCTTTTTTTTTTTTTAAATTGAGGAAGTTCAAAACTATTCAATAGAGATTTATCATAAACGATTGCCATTAAGTCTATCAATAAAACCTGAAAAATCCAATTTCAAAAGTCTGTAAAGATAAGCCTAGCCATTATATAACACATGTTTGAAAGGTGGTTTTTCACTGGGAAACAAAGCCAAAATTGCACAATCTTCTCCCATCTCCCTCTCTTATTTGGGGGGTTTTGATCAGTCTTTTTTTTTACCTCTTGATATTCCCAGTCAGTGTACCTCAAGCACAGCCACCACCTGTCTGTCAGTGGAGGCTCGTGTGTCGCTATGATGCTGAACAGGTTTCAGTGGAAAGTCCTATGGATCACAGTGGTCCAGTCTACAACTGATTGTAGGAATGGCATAGGACCGGGCAGCGTTTTGTTTCATCGTGCATGGAGGCGACTCAACGGCAGCTAACAGCGGCAACAATTTCTTGATAGACATGCTGTCTTAGTCATCTAGTGCTGCTATATCAGAAATACTACAAGTGAATGGCTTTAACAAAGACAGGTTTATTCTCTCATAGTCCAGTAGCCTGGTAGTCCAAATTCAGGCACCAGCTCCAAAGGAAGTCTTTCTCTCTGATGGCTCTGGAGGAAGATACTTGTCATCGGTCTTCCCTTGATCTGGGAGCATCTCAGTGCTGCGTTCTTGGTTGTATGAGGCTCCCATGTCTCTTTTGCTCAGTTATCTCTTATATTTAAACAGAGATTGGCTTAAGACACTATCTAGTCTTGTAGACCTCATCAGTACAACTGCCACTAATCCATTTTATTACATCATAGTGATAGAATTTACAACACATAAGGAAATCACATCAGAAGATAAAATGGTAGACGATCATACTATCATACAAGGGAATCATAACCTAGCTAAGTTGACGGATATTTGGGGGTGATACAATTCAATCCATAACACATGCCTTATAAAATTAGTCATGAAAAAGCCCTTTACTCCCAAAAATGTCAGTGTGGGTGTTTATTACATTGCTGGTTTCTTCTCATGTTGGCTAAGAGTTAGTTGTGTGACTGTTTTGGCTAAGGGACATCAACACCCATTGATACAAATAGAGGCTTAAAAGTGCTTGTGCTTCTTGCCTTGCTCTCTTGGAATGCTTCCATTACTGTGTGTGAAGCAACCTAGAATGATAGAGAGGCCTAGCCATCCCAATCAGTTCATCCATCCCAGCTGAGACCCCAGACATTTGCAAGGTTTCAAATTGGACCATTTAGCCTAATCTGAATTGCTACCTGACTGCTGCCAAATGAGTGAGCCCAAGCAAGAACAGGAAATGAATTGCCCATTCAGTCTACAGAATGATCAGAAGTAATGAACTGTTGTTTTAAGCCAAAAATTTTTAGTAGTTTGTTGCATAGTAAGAGATTGCTGATGGAGAAATTGACCTTCAATAAGCCAGTCCACTTGTCTATCAGGCCAACTCGTTCTGGCTGATATAGTATATGCTAAGGCCAGTGAATTCGGTGGGAATCAGCCCATCGTAGCACATACTTAATCATAAAATGAGGGCCTTGGTTAGAGGCAAAGCTCGTGGAAGTCTGTGGGCTGAACACGATTTTCACCATAGGTGGTGGCAGTGGTGGCAGAAACATTGCCAGCAGGAAAGGCAAATCCATATAGGGGATGCATATCCATCCTGTGGGAACAAATAACTGTTCTCTCCATGGTGGAAGGGGTCCAATGTAATCTATATAGAGAGTTAATCTTCCACTTTAAATGATATTTTAGGTTCATAAAAGTCAGTCAGTATTCCTTTTAAATAGCATAAATTAATTAGTTAAAGGAGATACCCAATTAGCACTGGAAAAGAGAACCATGCACGTTCTGGTGCCGATGAAATTGGACTGAGAAAAGGGTTGACTTCATGACGTCTCCTGCATATTCTGTATTTTTACCCAAATAATGGTCTCATTGCATTTTTATTTCTCACACCACACGGGTTATTTTCATAAGCGGGTTATATCAATACCTTTTTACATGTTGCTGATTTCAGTTCGATTTTTTTTTTTTTTCTGCCCAACAGATTTAATGTTACTGGAATAAAAGTGATCCTATGGCAACTTCATTTAAGGTAATTATTTTCCCAAACCAAGTACAACCAATGGTGAATTGAACAGGCTTATTATGGAAATAGGAAGCCATGTTGAAACCAAAGAATAGGAATGTGTAAAGAGCTAGAAATTAGTAAGTAAGAAATTATTCTAGGCCTAAAACTACAAGAAGGAGATGTTATTTATATTTATAGCTTTCGTAAGTCTTAAAATGAAAGGTAATTTTTGATAATCATTGTCTTTGAAATCAACAATTAATTCACCAGAAGAAATTGTGTTTTCATCTTAAAATAGTCCATTTTAGTTTGTTCATTCATTATCATCATCAGTGTCCTCATTTTCATGGAAAGGCCATTCCTTTTCATGAATTTAGAAATCTAGGTGAAACCTGCCTTGAAATTTGGGATTCCTCTTTCATTTGCCAGAAGCTTCACTTTGATCTGAATTGAGACAGTAGACAGAGCTTGATTTTGTTCCCTTAGAGAAATAATCCACTCTTTCAAATCGTTCTCCAACTCAGGCCTTTTTGCTTCGGGCCCAGGACATGTGTGTTTTCGCACATTCATTTTCTCCAGCTCCTTTTTCTCTTTTCTCCATTCATGAATGGATGACTCTCCAACCTGGAACTCTCTCTCGCTGCTGCTCTGTTGTTCCTTTCTTCCTCCCTCAAAAAACGACTTTCAGTTTGAAGTCGGAGGTGTAGGACTCGCGTTTAATTCCTGCCATGATTCCATAGGGTTCTAAGGTTTATGTTAATAAACTGAAAACATGTGCACAATATAATTGATAACTGACTGGTTCTAGGAAAAAAAACAAACCAAACCTGTTGCAGCCGAGTAGATTCTGACTCATAGTGAGTCTTTTGGACAGACTAGAATGGCCTCTTAGAGTTCCAAGGAGCACCGGGTGGATTCAAATTGCCAACCTTTTGGTTCTCAACTGCAGCTCTTAACCGCTATGCCACCAGGGTATCATCAGTGTTCTAGTAAAGAGTTGCAAAATTCAAATATGAGGTGTACAAGAAGCAAGAGTCTTTTTGTATGCTCACAAGCATATGACTAAGGTGACTTACGATCATTGATCAAAGACATTGGTGCTAATAAGACATAACATAGCTTAATGTCTTCACTTAAGGTGATCTGTTAATGTTTTTGCTTTCAACTGTTGAGCCAAAAGCAATTGTTTATCAGCTTTGCTTTGTTTACTCCTCCAATTAAGAGCCAGAGTAGGAAGACAACTGTGATAATTATGTCAATGCAGATTAAATCGAGATTCCTATTGATAGCTACTCCATGCCATTTAAGATGGTTCAGGCTTCGCTTTATCTACCCTTCCAATTCATAGCACCTGATTTATGGACAGCCTTCAGCAGGTTCAAGTTTCTGACTGATGACTCAGAAGTGACTGGGATATAATTATCAAATTAATAAAAACAAATGCACAGTATCAATTGTTTATTTGCAGATTACCAGGGTCCTACCAAACTCGATCCATGACTTCTTGGCCATTGCTTATAACTTTATTGTACGAATATGATCAAAAGTTACATTTTTGGACTATTGAATGAGGTTGAATGAGGCCGAAATTTGCTACTGGAAATTTCATGAGACAGGCACAGTATATAGTTGGGCAACACTATGCCAGAGATTTTTTTTTCACAGTTTTATCATTTCTGTGTGTTATATGGGTGTGCACATTATTTACATGAGCATGTTATTTACAAAAAAATAATGTTGGACCCAGAGTTCCAACAGTCTCTCCACCATCCCCAAAGACAGTATGGGGATCTGAAAGTGGAACGTACGTTAACACACAAAACATGGAATTGTACTTCTAGATTCTAAGTATTTTTTGCAGGAAGAATGTGGTCATTCTGAGAGAATATTTCATAGTAGACTCATAATGGGAACCCTGGTGGTGTAGTGGTTAAGAGCTACGGCTGTTAACCAAAAGGTCAGCAGTTCGAATCCACCAGGCACTCCTTGGAAACCCTATGGGGCAGTTCTACTCATAATAAAGGTAAATTTGCTAGTCATTGAGGGGCAAAGCTCTAGTCATCTTGGGGTTATCTTAAAAATAAGAATTCTGCTGGAGCAGGCAAATTTCCTGATATATCCCTACTTCCGACTGAAGCATTCATGCACTCACAAGTAAATGGACTCTGATGTGGTGAAATAAACCACAGAGAATATAAAAACTTTTCTGTCCCATTCCTTCCCTCTCTCTGTCAAATCCATCAGAATTTGTCACGTGAGCCACTGGAGGAACATCTGAAGACATGTGAACTAGTTCAAACAGGAGGTTGATTTACAACATGTCCTGGGGTGAAACAGGCTAGTTACAAGAAGTAGTACAAGGTTTTAAAGAATTTCTAATTCAAATTCTCAGAGTCAAGAAGGTAATGTATCTAGTGTAAAAATAAGAGAGAAATAAAAAGACCTAAAGTCTTGGTCTCTCAGTCTCTTATTATCTCCCAGTTCCTCACCTCTCTCTGTCTTTCTCCTTTTTCATTCTCTTTCCATGTATCTATCAAAAAATATATGAGGAGAGCTAAGGAAATGGGGGAGAAGTGCTGATTGCCCTTCTACTTGAGGCTACATGTTATGATGGGTTTTGCAGCCCAGGAATTTCCGGCCTTGTGCTGATTGCTCCTCTTCTATCTCTTATCGATAACTTTGAAATAACTTGTAAACATAATTTACTAACAAATTTCCAGTTAAGATCTAATGAGGGAGATCTTACAACTCAAAGGAAGGGAAGCAGAAATGCCTCTGTAACCTTTCTACGTACTACCAGAGACAATGGAGCCACATGACAGAATCTATCATCCTGCCTGACTTTTAATAACTCTGTACTCAGCCAAGCTATGGTCCTTGTCTGAAGGTCACAGAAATACATTCTAAAATATGCATAAACTCAAGAAGTAGTACCATCGATAAATGCTTACTGAAACTATGACACTGGCTAAGAAATTAACAAAGAAATCAGATATGGGGAAATAAGATATAAAGCAAAGGCTGGACAATTATGGTCAGTGGGCCAAATCCAGCCTGCTCTCTGTTTTTGTCAATCAAGTTTTATTGGAATACAGAAAATAGTATATTGTCTATAACTGTCTTCACACTAAAAGTGGATGAGTTGTGACAGAGGCCGTAGAGCTCACAAGCCCAGTACAATTACTATCTGGACCTTCACAGGAAAATTTGTAAACCCCTGATCTAGTATGACTTCTGCCATGTGGATCATGGAGGTTTGTCTTAGTTTATCCAGATTGTTCTTTAGAATGGGTCATCCAGAGGCTGTCTTTTCCCAGCCTAGGTCTGCTTTTCTTCTTCCTCTTCCTCCTATCCCTGACTGCGGCAACCCTACCCACTGAAGCCCTGATATTCATTAGACTTTTTTGATCTGAAGATTCTCGCTTTTATTCAGCAGTTTTTCATGTATTATTTATTTTATATATATATATATATATATATACTTTTTAAATCTCATCTTTGGGAAATCCAATTGTCTTTAGGATGAATGAGAAGAAACTTATTAAACCAGATTTTCCCACTATTAGGGTGGGTGGATAATTTTTGGATTTTCTCACTATCCCTCTGGAGGATTTTTTTACTGAATGTTACTTGACAAATTTCATTCATAGGTTCACAAATAGGAGAATACTCCTATCTACATCTACGTGTATCTATCTACTGTCTATTTGTCTGCTAATCTGTCTGTCTGTGTTCTCTAGAGAAGCAAAACCAGTGAGACTTATATATAAATATATTTAAAGGGAAATGGTTCACACAGTTGCAGGGGCTGGCAAATCCCAATTCCGTGGTTTAGGTGACAGGCTAGAGACCTCTGCTGACTCATGGGTTGCAGGGGCTAATGAGTACAAAAGCTGAAGGTCAGGTAGCAGGCTGGAGACTTTCAAAACCCTCATTTTGTGTACAGGAAAACTAAGAGTGAAGTAGCCTTTTCAAAATGAAGCCATGAGTAGGATGAATCAGGACTGGGATTGAGATTTCACTATTGTGAACTCTGTAGCTGTCTTTCAAACATCTGAGGCCCAATGACACATTTTCTTTTTAGCAAAGCCATTAATTTTTATACCTATACTTCTACGTATCTGTGTGAATCTGCTCAGAAATGCCTATGGGAATCATTGAGAACACTTATGAGTGAGTGTACGTTTTATCTAGATATTAAACAGAAAGTATTTCATTTGATGGTTGAGTATGGGTGACAATCTCCCATTCAAGAAGTAAATAAATGTATTTTTCATGGTTCCTATGCTTTTGCAAACCCATATTTTTTGTCATGACTCTTCATGAGAGAAATATTAATTTAGCCAAGGCTGTGCATGTTTCCACGCTGTTACTGCTTAATTAGGTTGATTAGAGTCTTGGCTACGCAGTTTACTATGTCAAGGTATTCCATACTCTGACAGAACACGTGCAGGCAGACAGTTCATTTGAACGGACACTATATACACTTAATATAAAAAAAATGTAGCTAGGACAATAGAACCTTTTTAAACTACTGTTAATAAGTCATTTTAATTACAACTCAGCCAAAGATCTTGACGACACTTTCCATGAGGAGATATTTTATTGTTGTTGTTCATACTCTGCCATTGATCTTTGGTCTCCGTAAGTTCAGTATTGTTATTTTTTGTATACTCACTTGACAAATTACTGAAGCATCAATTGTAGGAGGAAAAGCATTTAACTAAATATCTGTATAGGCTTTATTCCAGGGGTTGGCAAGCTATGGTTCACATACCAAAACTGGCCCACTCCTTGGTTTTGTAAAAAAAGTTTTATTGGAATACCATGACACTCGTTCATTTACTTATTGTCTCTGGCTGGTTTCTTGTTACGATGACAGAATTGAGTAGTTGTGGTAAAAAAAATATGGCTTATAAATCCTAAAATATATGCTATCTGGAACATTATAGAAAAAGAAAAGTGGTCTTTTCTATCCTATTAAATGTTAGCAGTTAAATGGACGTATTTCCGATGGGTCAGGTGAAATAACAGTTTACTTGGGAGACGAAATGTCACCCATGATGTCTTCACAGACTGAGTTTTGTTGGAAGAATTCATCTTTCTCTTTATGCAGAGAAATCATTAGATTAGGACTCAGAATTACATTGTATGATATGCTACTGATTCTTTTTTCTTCTAAATATCGAGCCCCAGTTAAAGTGGGCTATTCAAGTGAAAAACCCAAATGCTACGAGTAGGATTTGGCTCAATGGCAACAGGTATTCAAGTGAAAATTAATATATTAATACAATAATGTTATCAATATATATCCTCCATGTCCTATTTGAGGTGACCATATAATTTATAATCCCACCTGGGACTCTTTTGAGATTGACTGCTGGGATATCTAATGTAAACTGAGATTTTCCTGGGAAAACTGGAATATTTAGTCACCAGACCGATATGCCGTATCATACCTCTCTTAGAATTTAGTTCCCCAGGTTCAGAACCCATTCCTATAATTAATATATTAGAATAGTAGTTTTGAGAATTTTGTTATTACTATCTTTATCAAAGCCCCTTCTTGAAATAAAACCTGTTGTATAAAAGCAGTATATAAAGCTCATGAGATGGAGATGATGAGATGGCCTGGTTGTGGAAAAAATGTGAGGCAGAAGCCCCAGTGTTCACTTCCTTCCTCAACCCTTCTTTGTGGTCTCTGGTCCAACCCTGTGGAACCTCTAGGATTCTGAGGGTGACAGTTTGAAAACTACCAAAATATAAGAAAATTATTATAAGAAAATAATTCAGGATAATTTTGTTCCTCTCAATCACTACTCATGAGATTTAGTTACTAAAGCATCCCATGGTTCTCGCTAGAAGGAGATCTAGGCCGTGGGTGTCATGTGGGGCTTGGCAGAAAAGCTCTAGAAAAGTAAATAAAAATTCTCATAAGAACATACGCCTATATTTTCAGTTGTACTAAAAGCATAGTTGTTAAAAACCGAGACCTTTAGGTGTAACTTTCAATATCACAAGGATTTACATCCTTACTAGCCCTACTCATGACTTCACTTTGGACAGGTCATTTCACTCTCTGAGTTTTGTTCTCTAATGTGGACTGAATCTGATTTTATTTTTCTGAGAGCCCCCTCCTAAGGGGAGGGCAAGAAATAAACCAATTATTCTTAAATCCACATTTCATGAATTTTAGAATGTGGCTATCAACTTTCCAGAAAGCTTGGCAAACCTAAGTTGTGGGTTATAGGTAGTGGATTGCCTTGAGTGCATGGCACAGGCACTCATCATCAAGTCATATATACAAATAGATGAAGCTCTCATTAAAAAATGTTAAAACGCTGTATACTCTTAAATATGTCTTAAGAATCACATATGTGTTTGGTACATATATTATCCTGCATATATATAAGCAGCCTATGAACATATGGGATACTTGGAAGATATTTTGGATTTTCTTTAAAGCTACATTGGCTATACTTTATGTATTACTGCAATTTTACAATGGACAGTGCTAACCCTTTACTATTAATGTATTGCTAAAACTTCAGGGAAGCATTAAATAAATCTCTAGCAACTTCTAACGCCTTGAATAGTCTTCCAGTTTCTGGTTTCTCCACACATGAAGTTTTCTGAAGTGTATCTCCAAGATTCTGCATTTTGATATCAGTTATTTATGGGAATTAACATGGAGAGATGGAACAGCAGGTCTGTGTGGGATGGTGTCAAATTGGAGTCTAAAAATGAGTGATGTTTGTTGTAATGAGGTACATACATTTAAGGCCGAGAGTGGTAGAGACAGAGAGAGAGAAGAACATAATATGATCAGTTTATTTAAAGGCTTCAGATGAAAAAATAAATCACTCAAATATGCTCAGGTAGACAGTTTCCTCTTTATTTTTATACAAGTGTCTTGTCATTCTAGAAAGATACAAATAAGGCAACAAGAGAACATAATATATTTAAAGGAAAACAACACTGTCTCTCTTTCAGTATAGTTGTGTATTCGTGTTTCTATTGCAGTCCATTCATCTGTGTCTTTCTTGCTCAGATGGATCTGAAGAGAAAGGAATGCAAGCCTAGGTGATGTGTTTTACTTCAGAAGCAGGAAGCCCAACTAGAGGAATTTTACTTTTTCATAAACCTGGTCACCCTGCTATGGTATATATCTTACTTACAGGTAATTTACAAGAGAAATTAAGTTCTAATCGGTTGAAAAATTACAACCAAATAGCAGGATTATTGGAGCAATAATCCAAGAAGCTGGACTATATGAAGAATAGCGAGGTGTCAGGATTGAAGGGAGATTCATGAACTACCTGCGATTTGCAGATGACACAACATTACTTGCTATAAGTGAAGAGGACTTGAAGCACTAACTGATGAATATCAAAGATTACAGCCTTCAACATAAAGAAAACAAAAATCCTCACAACTGGTCCAATAAGCAGCATTATGATAAATGGAGAAAATATTGAAGCTGTCAAGGATTTCATTTTACTTGGATCCACAATCAATACCCACGGGAACAGCAGTCAAGAAATCAAATGACATATCGCATTGGGCAAAATTTCTTGAAAGTGTTTAAAAGCAAAAATGTTACCTTGAGGACTAAGGTGTGCCTGATCCAAGCCACGATGTATTCAATTGCCTCATCTTTATGTGAAAGCTGGGCAATGAATAAAGAAGACTGAAGAAGAATTGATGCGTTTAAATTATGGTTTGGGCAAAAAATATTGCATATACTATATACTGCCAGAAGAACAAACAAATCTGTCCTGAAAGAAGTACAACCAGAGAGCTCCTTAGAAGCCAGGAAGGCTAGACTTCTCACGTACTTTGGACATGTTAGCAGGAGAGGCCAGTTCCTCGTAAAGTAGAGGGTCAGAGAAAAAGAGGAAGACCCTGCACGAGATGGATTGACACAGTGGCTACAACAATGGGCTCAAACATAGCAACAATTGTGAGGATGGGGCAGTGTTTTGTTCTGCTGTGCATGGAAACAGCTCGAGGACACCTAACAACATCATTGAAAAATTAACTGAGTCTCCAGTCTTAGGTCACATGATCTGGAGGACAGAGGTGTTGACTGCCAACTCATAGAAAAGCCACTGTATAAAAATTGTGACAGTCGTATAAATTTCACAGTACTTTTATTATTTCTTCCGTATAACTGCATTCCAGGAAAAGTTCCTTGCAAACACAATTCATCTTTTTGTCTTCTCAGAGGAAAAAGGAACCCCAATTCAGCTCAGCAAAAACTCTAACATTAGTGTAGCCACTAAGCATACAGCACTAGGTAATCAACGTGAGAAGTGTATTGCTCATCCACTCGAGTGTTTAATGTTATTAGCTAACTAAAGGGAAGATCTATCTTTTTTTCATACAATCCACTTAATGAATTAGATAGTCCCTGCATAGTTGCCATATTATTGTTGTTGTTAGGTGCCATCTTGGAAGAAGTACAGCAGCAATTTGACTGCTTCAGAGATGGGAGCTAGGATGGTGATATGGAAAGCAGAAGGTCAGAACTTCAGGGATTCACACAGCTCCCAGAATGCTAAAATCTGTAATAATACCTCTAACAACAGCTACCATTTTGTAAGTGTTTCTCTGTAAGGTATTATGGGAAAGGATTCACATGCCTTTAATTAGTACAATACCCTGCTACTTTCATTTAATATCTGATGTAAGTAAAGGCTCTGAGGTGAAGCGATTGCTCAGGGTCACGCAGTGAGTGGCAGAGCTGTGGCTTTGCTCAGAGGCTCAGCCCTAAGTCCACAGTCAGAGCAGTCTTGCCCTGTTTTATGGATTGAACTGTGTTTTATAAATCCTAACCCTTAAACCTGTAGAAAGGAGCTCTGGTGGTGCAGTGGTTAAAAGGCTCGGCTGTTAACCGAAAGGTCAGCAGTCCAAACTCACCAGCCACTCCTAGGGAGAAAGATGTGGCAGTCTGCTTTCACAAAGATTATAGCCTTGGAGATCCTGTGGGGCAGTTCTACTCTGTCCCATAGCGTTGCTATGAGTTGGATGGCACACAACAGCAACATACCTGTGGATATAATCCCATTTGGGAACAGGACTTTCTTTGTTATGTTAAAGAAGCCATATCAGTATCGGGTGTGTTTTAAACCAATCGCTTTTGAGAGAAAAGAGTGGATTAAGCACAGAAGCAAGGAGACACAGGGAGAAGACCAACACTATCTGAAGACAATGGAGGCAGACCAGTCTGCAAGCCCAGGAACTCTAAAACAGAAAGCTGAGTCAAGAATGTTCCCTCAGAGCCAACAGAGAGGAAGCCTGCCCCTAGGGACAGCACCCTGAATCCCAACTTCTAGCCTCCTAAACTGTAAGAAAATACATTTCTGTTCATTAAAGCCATGCAGGCATGGTATTTTTGTTATAGCAGCACTAAGAAACTAAGACACTCCAGTATCTCACCATAATTAGAAAGTTAATGGGAACTTCGAGTAGTGGTTTTCATTCTGCATTTTTAAAATTACAGATGCACTAACTGCACTCCCAAAGATTATGACTCAAAATATTTGGAGTAGGACCCAGCCTTTAGCATTTCTTCAAAGCTCCCTAGATGGTTCCGATGTGCACAGATAGGCGAGAATCTCTGCCTTCCAAAGTGCATGGTGTGTTATATTTGACACTGGGGCTTTCCTTATTCATTATCCTATTTATCCATACAGGTCCCTGGGTGGCGCAAACAGTTAGGTGCTCAGCTACTAGTCAAAATGTTGGCAGTGTGAACCTACCCAGAGGTACCTCAGAAGAAAGGCCTGGCAATCTGTTTCTGAGAGAGGTCGTAGCCTTGAAAACCTTATGGAGCATTTCTACTCTGAAGCACATGAGGTCGTTATGAGTTGGAATCAACTTGAGTGCAACTGGTTGGTATCCGCCTCACAGCTACACCAATCCCGTGAGACAGCCACTAGTGCTCTCATTTCATACACTGGAGGCTGTGACATAGAGAAGGGAGTTGACTGGCAAGGCTGAAACTGGCCTTCTGGGCCTACTTTGAGTGTATTCTGGATGACAAAACTGCTGCATCTCTTTTCTTAACACAGTTAGAATTCAGGGCAAAGGTGACACAGACCTTTGAGAAGTGGCACATTAGAAAAGAAGTTACATTAACACAGCCAGGTCGTTTGACTTTCACTGTATACAATCAGCAGCAGAAAACTGGACTATGCACATCAATAAATAGAGGTGTAGGCAACCATCCCTCTCCTCTTCTTGTCAATAGAATGGGAATAATAGTGGACCCCGTGGGGTGGTTATGAGATTCAATGAAATGTGTGAAAGAATTTTGAAAACTGTAAAGTACTGTGTAAATATAAAAAAATATATAAGAGACTACTAAATAGACAAGTCTTTTAATGGCAAAATCTGTAAGAAAGGGATCATTGTTGACTTTACAAGTTCAGTGTATTTTGTTTGATGCCAGCAGAGCGCTAAGTTCAAACAGTAAACTCATTCTTTTGTTTATCCAGATTAAGGTAGAAAACAAAATATTTGGGCTTTCTAAATTTTCATGGTGGCCATCATTTCAGTAACAGGATCGTGTCAGTGAAATAGGTCTTTCCTCGTTTTCTGAAGTGAGTCTCCTATATTGTTTAACTCTTCTTTCAGATTGCTTGGTGGCCACTCCAGCATAGGTGTTAGCATGTGACAGAAGGAGAAAGGAGGAAGAGATAAGACAGGGAGTGCCTACTTCTCCAAAGCTCAATTACCAATCGTGCCTACTAGCCTATAAACAGTCACCTTCCTCTCCGCAATGTTGTCCTCACCACTGGCTTTAGTAACCATTTATATTCTGATGACCCCACGTTCCAGCTCCCTACTGTATCTTCTGTATCTAAGCCTATGTATTCAGTTGCCTACTAGAAGATCTGTATGGCTGCCCCACTGATGCCTTAAATTCAGCATATGCAAACCCTAACCTGATACATTCCTTCTGAAATTGCTCCTCCATTAGCCCCTATTTCACTGGAGGATGCTACCACATACCCAGTTGTCCAATCAGAGAGTCATTCTTGACTGCTCCCTTTCTGTCGCTCCCGAATCACCTTCTGTGCATTGTCCCTCCTTGATATATCCCAACCCTACACATTTGTCCTGTCTTTTTGACTCTATCCTAAGTCAGGCCACTTTCATCTCTTGCTTGGTTATCTGCCAGAGCCCTCTAGCACAGCTCCTCATTTCTGCTCTTGTCCAGCTCCTGCCCATATTCCACATTGTATCCAAAGTCATCTAAAACCCAAATCTAATCTCACAGTTCTTTAATAGTCTCCCATTGCCCTCATGAGGGGTCCAAGTTTCTTAAAATGACTCATAAGACATTTGTAATATGCTTTCTGTTGATCTTTCCTATCTCATATCTTGACACACATCCTCCTCGTACTCAGTGCTTGAGTTCTACTAAACTGGGTTCGATTTCACGAAAGCATTCTACTCCGTCACACCCATGATTCTTCCTCTGCTTGGAACTGCTCTCCTGAACTACCCTCCTTTGCCTGGGCCCAGTCCTATACTCTTTTTAATATATTCATATATCTTTCCTAGCTTCTCTGACTTTTTTGTTCTGTACTAGATACTACACTTGCTGCTTTCATTGCAGTTTTCGCTCTGAGTTGTGAATGCCTGGCAGCTTATTTCATCTCTGCTCTTGTTGGGATGTTCTTGGGAGCTAGGGCCTTTCTTTTGCACTAAATACTGCTTCGCATAATAACTGGCACATAGTGTTCGCTCAAACATTATTGTTGAAAGAAGAAATAAATACATGTCAGTCATCCCAAAGCATAGCTACCTGGAATAAAAAGTGGAATATTTCTGCTGAATTACTTTTTATTAAGCATTAAAAAACAAACAAACGAACAAACTTGTTGCCATTGAGTCGATTCTGACTCATAGCGACCCTATAGGACAAAACAGAACTGCCCCATGGGGTTTCCAAAGAGTGCCTGGTGGATTCAAACTGCCCACCTTTTGGTTAGCAGCGTAGCTCTTAACCACTGCACCACCAAGGGCTTGTGCACAAATGTCAAGGATTTAAGGTGGAAATAAAATTCACAGCCAATGAGCTGACTTTATTATTGAAGCCTTTTAAACTCTGAAAATGAGGAGCCAGATTTAATAAAAATATTTTCGGGTGTTTGCCCATCCCGTCAGTGTGGGAATAGGTTAAACAATCATTTCACCCTTAAATAGTTTTATTGGTCTCCTCAATTTATACGAGAAGTTTCTGTTTTTAGTGATGTCACAAAGATGGTACCTACAAAGGAACCAAATCTTAGGGCTGGGGCTGGCCATTTTATGTGCCTAAATTTACCCCTCATGAAGGGATACAGCCTTGTGCCAATGACATTCCTTTAGGCACCGGCTTAAAAGAAAAAAAAAAAAATTTTTTTTTTATATATTTTGGTTGAGGGGAAAGAAATGGAATTTGGACTTACCCCTGATTTTGATCTCCTGCTTAGAATATACTGGATATGAGACCTTCAGTGAAGTAGTTAATTTTTCTGCAACACAGGTTTCTCATCAGTAAGATGGGAGGGCATTAATAATAGCTACCACCCTCTCTCACAGAATTATGGGAGGATTGCATGGAATACGTAAAGAACCACACACTGCCTTGTAATAGTAGGCACTGAACAAAACACTTCTACTTTCGCCTTAGATTATATTTATTTTCACCAGAAGAGAATAAATAGCTGAGCTTTCAAGGGTGTAACTTGCCCTTGGGCCAGCAATTCCTCATCTAAGAACTGTACTAAAATATTCATAAGGATATTAAATGTATATGTAAAAACATTACTCTTGAAACATTATTTTCGACTCCTTTTGTATGTTTCATAAACATTTTAATGAAATTATAATATACAGAACAGTGAAACAAACAATATGTGTACAGCTAGATGAATCATTACACAGGGAACACACCTATTTAACCACCATCCAGCTCAAGAAATAGAATGTTATCAGCACTGTGGGAACCCCTCTCCTGCCATTAATCTTACTAACCTTGTAAAAAACCTTATACTCCTCCCCAAATATAATCCTTAAACTGCTGCTAATGCCATTATTTATGCCTGTTTTTCAGCTTTGTATAGGAATCATACAATCCATATTTCTTTGTGTCTGGCTTCTTTCATTCAGCATTATGTTTGAGATTCATGAGACAGCTTTTTGTGATGTGTGTTGTGAGATGCTGTTGTATGTAGCACAAGTTTATTGAGTGTAGCAAAATTTATTGATACATTATATTATTGACAAAAAAATTGGACTTTCCAATTTTTGGCTACTTTCTGATAATGCTCTTATGAACATTATTATCCTTACCTTTTGATTCATGTAATATGTGTTTATTTAAGCATGTACTTAAACGTGTACTTGCATGGTTGTAGGTTATGTATATGGTCAACTTAAGAAGCTGCCAGTTCTCCAAAATGCTTGTGTATTAAACACTCTCATCAATAGTTATGAGAGCTCCAGTTGTTCTAAAACTTTGCTAGTGCTTGGCATTGTCAGTCTTTTTAATTATAGCTTTTTAAATGAGTAATGATATCTCATGATTGCTTTTATAGTGCATTTCCATATTGACTGATATGGTTGAGCACACTTTTGCATTTCAACAGTCTCTTGAATTTCTTCATTGGTGAAGTAGTTGATGTAAATCTTTGCCCATCTTTCTATTAGGTTCTTCTTTTTTTTTTAATTGATTTGTAGAAGTCCTTAATGAAATCTGGTTCAAGGCCTTTGTCAATTATATGAATTTCAGATATCTTCTTCCACTCAATATCTTGCATTTGCTATTTTAATGGACTTTTAATTTTTAATGTAGGAAAGTTGATCAATGTTTTCTTTAATGGTTAAGGATGTTAAATAAATCTTTGATTACTCCAAAATTATGAAAATATTTTTCTGTTATCTTCTGGAAACTTTATTGTTTACTTTTGAAATTTGATTCTCAATTCACCTAAAATTGAGTTATATGTATGATATGAGACAGGGACCAAGCTTTCTTCTTTTTCTCTTCCTTCCTTCCTGCCTTCCTTCCTTTTTTCCTTTCTTTCTCTCTTTAAATCTTTCTAGCATCTAAATTGTCCAGTAGATGCAGCATAATGTAATGAAACAGTGTCTTTTTTATCACTGTGTTGCACTGCCACCTTTGTTATAAATCAAGTGACCATATACGAACAGTCTATTTCAGGTATCTCTAACCCTCCTGGTCTATTTATCTATCCTTGCAACTTCACTCCGTGCTGTTGTTGTTGTTAGGTGCCATCAAGTTGGTTACAACTCATAGCTACCCCATGTTTGGAATTAAACACTGCTCAGTCCTGTGTCATCCTCACAATCACTGCTAGATTTGATCCCATTGTTGCAGCCACTGTGTCATTCCATATCGTTGAGGGTCTTCCTCTTTTTCACTGACATCTTCTTAACCAAGTATGAAATTCTTCTCCAGGGACTAGTTCCTCCTGATAATATGTCCAAAATAAGTGAGACAAAGTTTTGCTATCATTGCTTCTAAGGAGCGTTCTGGCTGCATTTCTTACAGGACATATTTGTTTGTTCTTCTGGCAGTCCATGGTATAGTCAATATTCTTCCCCAACATCACAATTCAAAGACATCAATTCTTCTTTGGTCTTCCTTATTTATTGTCCAGCTTTTACATGCATATGAGGAGATTGGAAACACCATGGCTTGGGTCAGGTGTACTTCAGTCTTCAAGATGACATCTTTGCTTTTTAACAGTTTAAGGAGGTCTTTTGCAGCAGATTTGCCCAATGCAATATGTCTTTTGATTTTCTGACTACTGCTTCCACGGGAATTGATCGTGGATCCAAGTAAAATGAAACCCTTGACAACTTCTTTCTTTTCTCTCTTTATCATGATGTTACTTATTGGCCCAGTTGTGAAGATTTTTGTTCTCTTTATGTTGAGGTTAAATCGATACTGAAGGCTGTGATCTTTGCTCTTCATCAGTAAGTGCTTCAAATCCTCTTCACTTTCAGCAAGCAAGGTTGTGTCTTCTGCATATCCCATGTTGTTAGCAAATCTTCCTTCAATTCCGATGCCATGTTCTTCACATAGCCCAGCTCCTCAGATATTTGCTCAGCATACAGAATGAATAATTATGGTGAAAGGCTACAACCCTGATGCACACCTTTCTTGACATTAAGCCATGCAGTATCCCCTTGTTCTCTTCAAAGGACTGCTTCTTCAGCTAAGTACAGATTCCTCATGAGCACATTTAAGTGTTCTGGAATTCTCATTCTTCACAATGTTATCTACAATTTGTTAGGATTCACACAGTTGAATGCCTTTGTATAGTCAATAAGACACAGGTAAATATCTTTCTGGTATTCTCTGCTTTCAACCATGATCCATTTAAAGTCAGCAATGATATTCCTTGTTCCAAGTCATCTTCAGAATCTGGCTTGAATTTATGACAGTTCGCTCTTCAATGTACTGCTACAACTACTTTTGAATGCTCTTCAGCTAAGTTTTACTTGTGTGTGATATTAATGATATTGTTTGATAATTCTGCATCCTGTTGGATCACCTTTCTTTTGAATGGGTACAAATATGGATCTCTTCCAGTCAATCGGTCAGGTAGTTGTCTTCCAGATTTCTTATCATAGACAAGTGAGTACTTCCAGACCTACATCCATTTGTTGAAACATCTCAGTTGGTATTCTGTCAATTTCTGGAGCCTTGTTTTTCACTAATGCCATCAGTGCAGCTTGAACTTCTTCCTTCAGTACAATTGGTTCTTCATCATATGCTACCTCCTGAAATGACTGAATGTCAACAAATTCTTCTGGTACATTGGCTCTGTGTATTCCTTCCAGCTTCTTTTGATGCTTCCTGCATCTTTTAATATTTTCCCCGTAGAATCCGTCAATATTGCAACTCAAGGCTGGAATTTTTTCTTCAGTTCTTTCAGCTTGAGAAATGCTGCGGGTGTTCTTCTCTTTTGGTTTTGTATCTCCAGGTCTTTGAACATGTCATTATAATACTTAATTTTGTCTTCTTGAGCTGCCTTTTTTTGAAATCTTCTGTTCAACTTTTACTTCATCATTTCTTCCATTAGCTTTAGCTATTCTATGTTCAAGAGCAAGTTTTAGAGTCTCTTCTGACATTAATTTTGGTCTTTTCTTTCTTTCCTCTCTTTTTAATAACCTCTTGCTTTCTTCCTGTGTGATGTCCTTGATGTCATTCCACAACATGTGTGGTCTTTGGTCATTAGAGTTCCATGTGTCAAATCTATTCGTGAAATGGTCTCTAAATTCAGGTGGGATATCCTCAAAGTCATACTTTGGCTCCCGTGGACTTGTTTTAATTTTCTTCATCTTCAACTTGAACTTGCATATGAGCATTTGATGGTCTGTTCCACAGTCAGCCCCTGGTCATGTTCTGGCTGATGACATGGAGTTTTTCCATGGTTTCTCTCCACAGAAGTAGTCAATTTGATTCCTGTGTATTCCATCTGGTGAGGTCCATGTGTATAGTCACTGTTCATGTTGTTGAAAAAAGGTACTTGCAATAAAGAAGTCTTTGGTCTTGCAAAATTCTATCATGTGATCTCTGGAGTTGTTTCTATCACCAAGGCCATATTTTCCAATTACCAATTCTTCTTTTTTTCCAACTTTTGCATTCCAATCACCAATGTCTTAGTCATCTAGTGTTGCCATGACAGAGATACCACAAGTGGATGGTTTTAATAAAGAGAAATTTATTTTCTCACAGTCTAGTAGGTTATAAGTCCAAATTCAGTGGGTCGGCTCCAGGGGAAGGCTTTCTCTCTGTTGGCTCTCGAAGAAGGTCCTTGTCCTCAATCTTCCCCTGGTTGAGGAACAGGGACCCCATGTCCAAAGGACATGCTCTGCTCCTGGTGCTTTCTTGGTGGTATGAGGTCCCCAAATCTCTGCTTGCTTCCCTTTCCTTTTATCTCTTGAGAGATAAGAGGTGGTGCAGGGCACACCCCAGGGAAACTCCCTTTACCTTGGATCAGGGAGGTGACCTGAGTAATGGTGGTGTTAAAATCCCACCCTAATCCTCTCAACATAAAATTACAATCACAAAATGGAGGACAACCACAAAATACTGGGAATCATGGCCTAACCAAATTGACACATATTTTTGGGGAGACACAATTCAATCCATGACAGCCACTAATTATAAATACATCTTGATTGCATGTTTGATTAGTTTCAGAGTGTAGAAGTTCATAAAAATCTTCAATTTCTTCTTCTTTGGCCTCAGTGGTTGCTGTGTAAATTTGAATAATAGTCATATTAACTGATTTTCTTGTAGGCGTATGGATGTTATCCTATCACTGACAGCATTGTACTTCAGGATAGATCTTGAAATGTTCTTTTTGACCATAAGCACAATGCCATTCCTTTTCAATTTGTCAGTCCTGGAATGGTAGACCATATAACTGTCTGATTCAAAATGGCCAATACCAGTCCATTTCAGTTCACTGATGTCTAGAATATTGATGTTTATGTGTTTCATTTCATTTTTGATGACTTCCAATGCTAACAGAAAACTAATACAAGCAACATATTAGCATATGTATTTCTTATCTCTTGTTGGACAATCTCAGATTTTTACTTGGATTACCTAGTGTATTTGCATTTAATGTAATTTCTGATATACCTTGAGTCTAATTCTGACATTTTTCTAATTTATTTTTTTTTTATTTTCTCACCTGATCTGTGCTTCTCTTTCTTACCCTTATTGCTTATTTTTAGAATAAGAAAATGCTTTTTTATTCCATTTCACTTGTATCAGTTTGCTAAATACTCAATCTTTTACTCTTCTTTCAGCAGTTCTGCAATAGATTAAAATATGCCTCTTGACTTATTAGAATCTAATTAAAGTACACCATGTTACTAGTTTTTATACAACGTAAAGACTTAGAACATTCCAATTCCATTTACCAACCTCCTGTCTTTTTTGATACTATTGCCTTCTATTTTAATTATCTAGATTTTTTTTTAGATATTTTATACCACACAGGATTAATATTGTTTTATGTAGTCAACATTTATTTACTTATTTCTAATACATTCCCTTTTTCTTATCCTCACATTCCTCTCTGCTTTTCTAAGTATCTAATCTGTATGATTTTCTTTTTGCCAAAACAAACAATAAAACCTCATTAGTGTTTTTTCAGCCCATAAATTATTAATTTTCTTGGCTTTTGTTTGAATGAAATGTTTTTATTTTGTCTTTATTTTTTTGAAGGATATTTTTGCTGGGTATAGAATTCTACTATAGCAGTCGTTTTCTTTCAGTACTTTGAAAATCATTCTATTGTTCCTGGCTTCAAGTAGTTGTGTTGAGAAGTCAGCTGCCAGTGTTTTCATTATCACTTGAAGATAATGTATCCCTGGAAGATAATGGCTTTTGTCATTGTGTTATATTACGTGGTAAAAGGGATTTTTGCAGCTGTAATTAAAGTTACTAATCAGTTGATTTCGGGTTAATCAAAGGGGTGATTATCCAGGCGGGCCTAACCTAATCACATGAACATTTTAAGCAATGAGTTTACTGGTTTGTAGCAGAAAGAAGTCAGAGAGATTCAAGACATTGGAATAAAACCCAAAACCTGTTGCTCTCGAGTGAATTGCAACTCATTGCAATCCTATAGAACACAGTGGAAATTCCTTATAGGGTTTCCAAAGAGCAGCTGGTGGATTCGAACTGCTAACCTTTTGGTTAGCATCTGTAGCTTGCGTTAGCTCTCAACCACTGCACCACCAGGGCTCCAAGGCATGAGAAGGATTCAAAAAAAGAGGAATATTATGTTGCTGGCTTTGAAGATACAGAGGGCAGTTGGAGAGGAAATGAGAGTGCTATGTAGGAGCTGAAAGCAACCCCTGGCCAGAAGCCTACTGGAAATGGGACCCTCAGTTCTGCAATGGCAAGAAACTGAATTCCACCAATAATCTCATTGAGCTTGGAGCAGTAGTACTATCAAGCAATTCTATGTAATAGCTTTTTCTTTTCTTTTTTTTTTTTTTTGCCTGAGGTAGTTTTGTAGATATTGACATGAAAAGATTTCTCAAATGTACTGGTAAGTGAAAAACAAATCAAGTACAGAACAAAAGGCATATTATAAAACTTCTGTTTTTTTAATAAACAAACCAAAAACCCTCTTAAAAATATGTGTGGTAAATGTGTATGTGTATATAAATGTTTATATGGGCACATAAAATCAAAGCAAATCTACTGCCATCAAGTTGATTCTGACTCATAGCAACCCCATAGGGTTTCCAAGGCTATAAATCTCTACAGAAGCAGTTGCCACATCTTTCCCCCACAGGAAGGATAGGAATATACCTACCAGGTATTAGTAGTGGTTACTCCCAGAGAGTGGAATAAGGACAGTCAAAATGGAAAGTTTCTACATTTTCTCTGTACTCATTGGAAATATTTGAATTTTGAAGTACTTGCATTACATTTAGATTATACTAAAAAATATGTTTTTAAAGGTTTTGTGTGAAAACACTTGTCCTTGTGATGATTAGTTTTGGTCATTTCTGTTTTTTGAAGAAATAAATATATGCTAAACTGTTTCACTAATGGGACTTAACAATGTATACCTAGAAGCATTTTTTCTTTTTGATTACCAGAAAGTAACCATCAACAAACAGTCCCTTCCTGTATGACTAAATAATATTGGTACCTTTCAACCAGGCCCAAACATTGGCAATGTTCTATCAAAGCCAGTGAATTTTTTTTTTCAAGTATTATTCAATAGTCAGTAACATTGCTATAGTCAGGTGCATTGGGAATGGTCACCTGCATAGCTTTAGTTATGCACTGCTAGAATATTCTCCTAACCCAACCCCAAAATTCCCTGAACAAACTGGTCCCAATAGCTACATAAACAGCTATTCAACCACCCACAGATTGCTACTCCTCAGGGCAATAGGGGAGACAAAAGGAGGAATCCCCTAGATGTAAATATGGACCCAAATTATTGTCAGAACTCATAACTCCCTTTTGACCATGACCCCTGCTACTTCTTGCACCAAGAACATAGTCTATATCAAAATTAAAAAATCAGATCAGTATTGTTGCAAAGGAGAAAGAACACTACATTTTATATTAGATTAGAAAGGAAAACTTACTATTTATGCTTCCTAGAAAATTAACTCCAGGTGTAGCCCAATGTGTACAATCTTAGAAAAACCATAGAGTGTCTTTCTTTTCTGTACAAAACACATTGGGTAATTTCTTTAATAGTGAGCTTTCTTAGTGAGTCATGAGTTTTATATAAAACTCAATATATATGACAATTAAACCAAATGTAACAATATGCAATGCATATTATGCAAAAAAGGGTGTTTAGTGTCTAAGCACAAAATTTTTGTATCAGTTAGGAATTCAATTCAGCTGCTTATAAAATAAAATACAAATAAGCATGGTTTAAGATATCATTTTTCTCTCACTTAGAAGAAGTCTGAAGTTAGGTATACCAGGGATGGTTCAGCAACTCGACAATATCACCAGTGACCCAGTCACCTCCCAGCTTTCTGCTCTGCCATCTTAGCCTGCAATCTTAATCTGCATGCCACAAAGTGGAATATGTCTATGTTTCAGAAGAGCAAATGTAAAAGAGAAAGACCAACCAAGTCTACCTCTTTACCAAGGGTTTTTCCAGAAACTTGTCAGCATCTTTCGATTCTATTTCCATGGCAAGGACTGGGTCACAAGGGTATCCTATCTGCAGGTGGGCTGGGAAATATAGTTTTTATCTTGGTACATTTCCATTCTCTACCAAATTGGAACAGGGGTTGTCCTTAGTAGGGAAGAAGGAAAGAAATGGAAATTGGGTATGGAAACAATAGTCTCTGCCACACTTCATCTTCATGGGACAAATGTTACAAACTATTTCATTTGGTTCAATGGTTGGTGCCATGAATGAATTCAATTCAGGTAAGTGAAGGTGTTTGAGAAATTGATTATAATTCATAATAATAACTGCACATGACATTTTATGTCTCATTTTAAAAATATTTTAGTAAATATTATGTCATATAAGTGGTACAAGCACACTAGGTCTGATAGAAAAGATATCATAATCTAGTTATGCTTATGAGGCTCTGAAGGCCAGAAAGATTAAACCACTTAACCAAGAATTTACAGCAAGTTTGGGGAATTAAACTGAAATTTTTGACTCTTGTGATGAGATCATGAAACTTCATTACTTTTTTCACAGTACATGTTTGTTTTAGTTAGGAGTGTCTTAATTTTTGTGTAATTCTTAAGCCATTTCTCAGGGGATATTTCCTTCCTCATGTTTCCAGTGATGGACAAACTCCTACGGGGAGGAAAATGGCACCTCCTTATGCTTCAGAAGTGTGAAGTTGGATGAATTTCATGCTTCTCTCAGATCCTTCTGGATGGCACCTGTTTCCCTAGGGAACGTCTCATTTATCCATGTTCCTATGCAGCTAAGCACCACGCCAGCGTATAAGTCATGCGAAAGCACTATGCTTCCTAAATAATCTGTTTTCCAGCTGGGAGCAGCTGGCTTGTATCTCATACCGTCACGGGCCAGTCCTTGACAGCTATTAGAATATAGTGAGATAACCATAGCTGCCATTTGGGTAATCTTAGAAACATACAATAAATAGACTATTTAATGTCAAGAAACAGCTCTATTGAAATAGTGGCTATTTGTTTCATGTTTTTAATATACAGCCACGGTTTTTTGGTTGTAGTAATCCTAAATAGAAGGTGGTAACATTCCTAATGTTGAACCTCCTCTTTTTCGTTTTCAAAATGCTTCTTTTGCCAAACTCCCCTCTTTATGTGTGTAGATCTACATAGATATACATATTTCCAATCTGTCACGGCTTCATGGTAGAAAGGTGCAAACAAATCCTCACACTTCTCTTTCCAAAATCTTACCCCAGAATTTCAGGCAGAGTAGAACACAATCATCCTATCCCATTCAGACGAGACTGTATCTTATTTTTCACTGTCCTCCAATTAAAAGTTGTCTACAGCCTCCTGCAAGAATCATTTAAACATGCAACAAATCTCATTGTGAGGAAAATATTATATAACTATGTCCAAATATTCTCATTTATGCTCCAAATATGTGTTTGTGTGTGTGTTTGATGCATATTCTTCACAGAAATCATTAACATTTATGCTGGAGGTGTTTGTCCCTGATCAAACAAGGCAGGCAAGTTAATGCAATAGGAACAAGCAACCTCAGGGTCAAGAGTGTTAAATTTCAAAGGCGTTGTCTTACTAACTTGATGTGTCCATGTGTCCAGATGGGCACTCTGGGTTGCATCACTGTTGTCCCTGGTCTGGGAACCCAGCTGCTCAAGCAGCTACTACCTGGAACTATAGCAACATGGGAAGGTAGATACTAAAGTTTCTGACCTAAATTTTTGAACACAAATGCTGATCAAATTTCATTAACTAAAGCAAGTCACATGCCCATGCCTTATACAGGGCAGGGAACTATAATCTTGCCAGAGAGAACCAGGGATTGAGGACACTCAACTACCACAGCCTCTTGTCACCAAATATTTGAACCACTGTCCTTTGTACACCAAAAGTACAGTATCCAGAAAACATTCCACATCCCACTTTGGTGAGTGGCGTCTGGGGTCCTAAACGCTGGGAAGTGGCCATTTAAAATGCAACAATTGGTCTCAACTCCCCTGGAACAAAACAGAATGAGGAACACCAAAGACACAACGTAAATATGAGCCCAAAAGACAGAAAGTGCCACGTAAACCAAAGACTCCATCAGCCAGAGACCAGAAGAACCAGATGGTGCCTGGCTACCACTGATGACTGCCCTGACAGGGAACACAACAGACAATCCCTGATGGAGCAGGGGAACAGTGGGATGCTGACCTCAAATCCTTGTAAGAAGACCAGACTTAAAGGTCTGACTGAGACTGGAGGGATCCCAGAGGTCTTGGCCCCTAGACCAAGACTGAAACCATTCCCAAACCCAACTCTTCAGACAGGGATTGGACTGGACTATAAGACAGAAAATGATACTGGTGAGGAGTGAGTTTCTTGGCTCAAGTAGATACACGAGACTATGTGGGCAGCTCCTACCTGGAGACGAGATGAGAAGGCAGAGGGGAACAGGAGCTGGCTAAATGGACATGGTGGAGAGGAGGAGTGTGCTGTCACATTAAGGGGAGAGCAGCTAGGGTTACATAGCAAGGTGTGTATAAGTTTTTGTATGAGAGGCTGACTTGAATTGTAAACTTTCACTTAAAACACAATTTACAAAAAAGTACATTATCCCTTTCCCAAGGAATATTATACCTTCCCCAAAGCTTTAGCCCCAGAAGCAAGCTCCAAGTCCAGGTTCTCTGAGTGCCATCAGGCAGTGTATGTGTATTTGGTCTGGTCTGGAGATAACTCATTTTGCTCATAAAACCAGTAAATTAAAAAGCTAAGTTGTTTTCCCTGGCACAAGATCAATATACAGTGGAGGAATGGAATGGGTACAGGACAAAGCTATAAATACTCACATTAAGAGTGGGGAGCAAAGGTACCAGCCACTGGTTCATGACAAATTCTGAAATCTCGATGTGCAGACACTGAAAGGAGACTCTACCCAGTACCAGCTACACTACCTGAAGGGTCCAGTACACAGTGAAAATGCAGTGTCACTTCTTCAAAAATTTTAAGACAACAGAGCATTAAACCAATCGTGCGGATTTTTGAACCTGGGGCTAGACCTGGCCCTAACTGGGGTGGGTAATGTTCCTGATAAGGCCCTGATTCCTCCACTGGCTGTGTCTGCCTAGAACTCGGTTCTCAGTAGCCTTTGGTTTTACCCTCTAGGAGATCCTTTCTACTCCATAGCCCTTATTGGTGACATTTGAAGAGGACATTGGCTGTAAAGACCTCTTGAGTGCTAAAGTGATTTCTAGCTGGCTTTCTGCTTCTGAAGGTTAGAGGTCCAATGGTCATTTTAATGCTTGGAAAATCAGTCTTTTTTCATCCAGGCTAGTGGGTTTTGGGTAGCAAAACTATCAAAGGTTAAGCTAGGTTCTAGGCAACTTCAAGTGCCTTCAGCCATACAGTTCTTTTTGAGATGTTTCTCTTCCTTTTGACTTGTGAGTATCTTGAGCCTTAGAGGGTCTCCTTTTTTTTCCTGGTAGGAGTGTGCCATTACATTTTTATCCCAAAGGATTTACTGACAGCTACATTAATCCATCCAGCGATGTTAACAATCAACGTGAGAGTTTTACTTTTGATACCTTTCATGAGGCTGAGTTTTAAGCAGTCATTGTTAGTCCAATCCTTCCCCTATACTTTTTTTTTTTTTTTTTAAATTGCTTGTTTTTGCAAAGCATGTACCTTAGCTAGCTTTCAAATTTCTGGACTCCACGTTCCCTTTTATTCCTACATACAAATGTGTCAATTTTCTTCTTAGATTGTCCCTTTCTTTCAGATGTGGTTAATTGTAATTGCTAGATCCTACTAAAATTCTAATTTTCAATTTCTTTATGTAGAGTTACAAGCTTAATCAGTACATTACTGCTTTATAAATTATGATGGCAGTCATTTCACCAAATACTTGACTGCTGCATAAGAAGGATTACTATCCACCCAGTCTCCAATATCAGTTTCTTAGCCACCCACTGCCTAGCTCCTAATTCAGTGTCACATAATTTAGTAAAAAAAGTTATGACAGGGTGCCAAGACATTTCAGTAGGGATAGAATAGCCTTTTCAATAAATGGTGCTGGGACAAACAGATATCCATATGCAAAACAATGAAGTTTGACCCCTATCTCACACCATATACAAAAATTAACTGAAAATGGATCATACACCTAAATATGAAAGTTGAAACTATAAAAATTTTAGAAGAAAACATAATATTTGTGACTTTAAATTAGCCAATGGTTTCTTAGGTAAAACACACAAAGCAAAAGTGACAAAAGAAAAAATAAATATGCAAATTGGACTTCATCAATATTAGACTAAAATGCTTGTGATTTAAAGAAGATCATCAAGGAAGTG
The DNA here is from genome assembly GCF_030014295.1 of Loxodonta africana. Classification (NCBI taxonomy): domain Eukaryota; kingdom Metazoa; phylum Chordata; class Mammalia; order Proboscidea; family Elephantidae; genus Loxodonta; species Loxodonta africana. The sequence continues at coordinate 31,351,053 of NC_087356.1, forward strand.
AAAAGCCAGCCCAAGAACAGGAGACAATATTTTCAAATCATATATCTGATAAGGACTTTTATCTCAAATATATTAAAAAGAAAACAAAAAATTTTATAAGTCAACAATAAAAAGGCAAATAACTCAAGTAAAAGTGGGTGAAGGATTTAAATTCAAACATCTTTAAGTTTGTCGTACTGTGGTGGCTTGCATGTTGCTGTGATGTTGGAAGATATGCCACTGGTATTTCAAATACCAACAGGGTACCCATGGTGGACACGTATCAGTAGAGCTTACAGACTAAGATAAATGAGTAAGAGGAACCTGGCAGTCTGCTTCTGAAAAAATTGGTCAGTGAAAACCTTATAAATAGCAGTGGAGCTATGTATGGTACAGTGTTGGAAGATGAATCCCTCAGGTTGGAAGGCACTCAAAATATGACTGGGGAAAAAAAAAGAAATTTTTTTTCTTCTCTTTTTTTTTTTTTTTTAAGAGTCAACTTTAATGACGTGGATGTAGTAAAGCTTTTAGGACCTTCATTTGCTGATGTAGCGTGACTCAAAGTGACAAGAAACAGCTACAAACATTAATTAAGAATTGGAACATGGAATGTACGAAGTATGGATCTAGGAAAATTGGAAGTCATCAGAAATGAGATGGACCACATAAAGATTGCTACCTTAGGCATTTAAACCCCTAAAATGGACTGGCATTGGCCATTTTGAATCAGATAATCAAGTGGTCTACTATGCCTATTTCGTTCTCTTGTACAAAGTGCTGCTATGAGTTGGAACCGACTTGATGGCACCGAAAAACAAAAACTATGTTGAAAATGACAAACTGAAGAGGAATGGCCTTCCCATTCATCATGAAAAAGAACATTTCAAGATCTATCCTGAAGTACAATGCAGTCAGTGATAGGATAATATTCATCTGCCTACAAGGAAGACAAATTAATACAAATATTATTCAAATTATGCACCAATCACTAATGCCAAAGATGAGGAAATTGAAGATTTTCATGAACTTCTGCAGTCTGGAATTGATCAAACATGCAATCAAGATGCATTGATAATTACTGGTGATTGGAATGTGAGATTTGGAAACAAAAAAGAAGGATTGGCAGTTGGAAAATATGGCCTTGGTGATAGAAGTGACACTGAAGATTGCATGACAAAATTTTGCAAGACCAAAGACTTATTGGTTACAAATACCTTTTTCAACAACATAAATGATGACTATACATGTGAAACTTACTGGATGGAAAACACAGAAATAAAATCAACTACATGTGTGGAAACAGATGATGAAAAAACTATCATCAGTCAGAACAAGACCGGGGCTGTTTGCGAAATACACCATCAGTTGCTCATATGCAAGTTCAAGCTGAAACTAAAGAAAAGTAAAACAAGTCCACGACACTCAAAGTAGGACCTTGATTACATCCCACCTGAATTTAGAGACCATCTCAAGGATATTTTTTGACGTATTGAACACTAATGACTGAAGACCAGACGAGTTGTGAAATGACATCAAGGGCATCATACATGCAGAAAGCCAGAGGTCATTAAAAATATACGAAATAAAGAAAAGACCAAAATGGGTGTCAAAAGAGACTCTGAAACTTGCTCTTGAATGTCAAGTAGCTAAAGTGAAAGGAAGAAATGATGAAGCAAAAGAGCTGAACAGAAGATTTCAAAGACAATTGTAATGAAATATGCAAAGACCTGGAATTAGAAAATCAAAAGGGAAGAATACCCTCAATATTTCTCATGCTGAAAGAACTAAGTAAAAAATTCAAGCCTCGAATTGCAATTTTGGATTCTATGGGAGAAATATTGAATGACACAGGAAGCATCAAAAGATGTAAAGAATATGCAGAGTCACTGTACCAAAAAAAGTGGTCAACATTCAACCATTTCAGGAGGTAGCATATGATCAGGCACCAATAGTACTGAAGGAAGAAGTCCAAGCTGCCCTGAATGCATTGGTGAAAAACAAGGCTCTAGGAATTGATGGAATACCAACTGATATGTTTCATAAAATAGATGCAGCACTGGAGATGCTCACTCATCTATGCCAAGAAATTTGGAAGACAGTTTCTTGGCCAACCAATTAGAAGAGATCTATTTTTGTGCCCATTCCTAAGAAAGGTGATCCAAAGGAAAGAGGGAATTATCGAACAGTATCATTAATATCACACACAAATAAAACTTTGCCGAAGATACTCCAAAAATGGTTGCAGCAGTACATCAACAGGGAATTGCCAGATATTCAAGTAGAGTTCAGAAGATAACACAAAACGAGGGATATCATTGCTGATGTCAGATGGATCCCGGCTGAAAGCAGAGAATACCGGAAAGATGTTTACCTATGTTTTATTGACTATGCAAATGTATTTGACTGTGTGGATCACAACAAATTATAGCTAACGTTGTGAAGAATGGGGATTCCAGAGCACTTAATTGTGTTCATGCAGAACCTACACATAGACCAAGAAACACAATAGAAAATGCATGGTTTAAAATCAGGAAAGTTGTGTGTGAGGGTTGTATCCTTTCACTGTATTTATTCAATCTGTATGATAAGGAAATGATCTGGGAAGCTGGACTATATGAAGAAGAATGTGGCATCAGATTTGGTAGAAGACTCATTAACAACCTGCAATATGCAGATGATACAACTTTGCTTGTTGAAAGTGAAGTGGATTTGAAGCACTTGTTGATGAAGACAAAAAAAAAAAACTACAGCCTTCAGTCTGGATTACATCTCAACGTAAAGAAAACAAAAACCCTCACAACTGGACCAATAAGCAACATCACGGTAAGTGGACAAAAGATTGAAGTTGCCAAGGATTTCATTTTACTTGTATCCACAATCAAAGCCCATGGAAGCAGTAGTCAAGAAATTGGGCAAATCTGCTGCAAAAGATCTCTTTAAAGTATTAAAAGGCAAAGTTGTCACCTAAAGTTTAGGTTGCGACTTAAAGTGTTACACATAACTACTGCCCAAATTTCATTAACCAAAATTTGCAGGCCTTATACAGGGCAGGGAAGTCTAATCTTGTTAGAGAGAACCAGAGATTGCAGTCACTTAAACAACTACTCCAGCCCTCTTTTCACCAAATAGTTGAACCATTGTCCTTTGTACACCAAAAGTACCTTATCCCTTCTCCAAAGAATATTATTCCTTCACCAAAGCTTTAGTCCCAGAAGCAAGCCGCAAGTCCATTTTCCCTGATTGCTGTCTGGCAGTGTGTTATCACCTCGAAGACTAAGTCATGCCTGACCAAAGCCACGGTATTTTCAATCACCTCATATGTATGTGAAAACTGGACAATGAATAAGGAAGACTGAAGAAGAATTGATGTCTTTGAATTATGGTGTTTATGAAGAATATTGACTATGCCATGGATTGCTAGAACAAGCAAGCAAGTTTGTCTTGGAAGAAAAACAGCCAGAGTTCCCCTTGGAAGTGAGGATGGTGAGATTTTGTCTCACATACTTTGAACATGTTATCAGGAGGGGCCATTCTCTGGAGAAGGGCATCATCTTTGGTAAGGTGGAGGGTCAGCGAAAAAGAGGAAGATCCTTAACAAGATGGATTGATACAACAGCTGCAACAATGAGCTCAAACATAGCAACGATTGGGAGGGTGACTCAGGACTGTGCAGTGTTTCCTTGTGTTGTTCATAGGAATGCTATGAGTCAGAATTGACTTCATGGTACCTAACAACAACAACAAAGGATTTAAACATTTTTTCAAAAGAATATACAGAAATGGCCAACAAGCACATCAAAGTTGTTAACATTATTAGTCATTTGAGACATGCAAATCAAAACCACAATGAGATACCTCCTCATACCCACTAGGGTGGCTATAATCAAACACATAATAACAGGTGTTGTTAAGGATGTGGAAAAATTGGAAACCTCATATATTGCCAATGGGAATGTAAAATGTCACAGGTACTTTGGAATACAGTTTGGCAGTCCCTCAAAAAAGGTAAACATAGAGTTATCCTATGACTCAGCAATTTCACTCTTAGGTATATGTTTCAATAGAATTGAAAACATATGTCCACCCATAAACCTGTACATAAATGTTCATGACATTATCAATAATAAATGAAAAGTGAAAATAACCCAAATGATCAACTGATGAATGGTTAAACTATAAAGAAAAGGAGAGTATAACAAAGTGTACACTGGTTTTTTGAATCTTCCACCAGGAAGCAGCTTGCATTTGTATGTATTTTCCTCATGTTTACCAAAGGTGGCTTACTTGGCTCTGTGTGATTTCTGTGTGGTAGGAAAGGTAAGCCTAATATGTGTCTAGAAGGAAAGAAAAATGTGTTACATCCACAAAATGGAATACTATTTGGCAATAAAATGGAAATATTAACACATGCTACAAAATGGATGACTTGAAAACATCATGTTAAAAAAGACTACATATTTTATGATCCCATTTTCATTAAATGTCTAGAATAGGCAAATTCATAGAGACAGAAAGTAGATTAGTGGTTTGCAGGGGGTGAGGATGGCATGGGTGTGATCTCAAAGAGTAGGGGGTTTCTTTTGGGAGTGATGAAAATTTTCTAAAATTAGATATATATGGTAGTTGCACAACCCTGTGCATATACTAAAAAACCACGGACATGCACACTTTAAAGGTTTGATTTTACAGTATTAAATTATATCTTAGTAAGGCAGTTATTTAAAAAAAAAATTATGGCAGCATCCCATATATGGTGCCAATTTCTTTTTAGCAGTCAGGATAGGTTCTGTTACACTGTGGTAGCAAACAATTCCAGAATCTCCATGGCTATTTAATATATCTATTTAAATCCTTTACCTATTTTTAATTGAGTTGTCTTTTTATTGTTGAGTTATGAGTCTTTTGCTATATATATATTTGAGATAAAAGTCTCTTATAAGATATATGATTTGAAAAAATTTTTTATCCCTAACTCATGCTATATATTGACCATGTTTTCCTGAGGATTCAGATCTCCATCATTTTTATCCTCACACTGAGACTCAGCTTGTTTCAGAGATCCTGTATGGAACGTTGGAATCACCATGGAGAAGAAAGAAAGAGCGTGGCAAAGCAAACACTGGTTCTTGAAGCTTCTACCTGGAAGTGAAATACAATGATTTTGGTCATATTGACCAAACGCAGATTACCTGGCTATGTGCAAGTTCTCTGTGGCAGGAAAGTGTAAGCCTACCAAATGTCCAGAAGGAGAGAGAGCAAGATACTTGCGAACAGCCCTAAGGACTATCACTAACTTTGCATGTACAGACTACGAATCACTTTCCTTGTTTTGTAGTTGTACTTAATTATCATAGTTTTTTTTTCTTTGTACATGTGTGTGCTTACTAGGTCTATTGGTTACTTACTGCTATATAACAAACTACTTCAAAATGCAGTGACATATAATAAATATTTATTTTTGTTCATGTGTTTGTGGCTTGACTGTGGTGGCCTTGCTACATGTTCTGAGCCCAGGCTAAAGATCAGTCATTCTCTGGCGTATGATCTTGCAGCAAAAGCAGGAGTGTAAGAGGGTCAAGTGGTAATAGGCAATGCTTCTTGAGGCCTCAGCATGAAACAGGTACACAGTTATTTTACCCACATCCCCTGACCAAAATAAGTCAGGTGGCCAAGTTCAACATCAACAGGACAGAGACAGACATTTTTTGGATGGGTTGAGGGAGTGAGGTGGTGCTTGCTAAATAAGAATCTAATTTACCTGGACTTGTTCTAAGCAATTTACAAATAAGCACTCATTTTATTTTCACAATGAACCTAAGAGGTAGGTACTGTAAGTTACTTTTCCCCATTTTGCAAATGAGTAAATTGGGGAACAGAGAATTTAAGTAACATTCTAAATGTCATACAGCTTGTAAATGATGAAATTAGGATATGAACTCAAGGAATCTGGTCTCATTTTTCCATGCTCTTTATTTTTTGTATTCCTATATTCACTACTTTCTAGTTACTTTACCGTATCTCCCACTGGACAAAGTCCAAAAGTTAGATTTGATTGTACGCTAACTTTTTCATTTTTCACTCTTTCATTTTTTAATGAATAGGACTCTTTTCAACTAAAAAAAATCACAAACTTACTGTTATCGATATTTGAATTTTTAGTATTCAGTGAACAAGGAAAAAGGCAAAATGGGAAAACAACTACAAATTTACTTTTGAATAATTTGCATTTTAATAATCAATCATGTCTATAATAATTTAATACAAAGGTTCACACACACACAGTTGTCATTCAATCCATAGAAAATACTTGAAGTCCATTTGGATTTTTTAACTTTCTCAGCTGTCTGAGTTCCAAAAGTAGGGAATGAGAGCCTATGACAATTTGTCTACAAAATCAGAATATTCTTTCAAATATATCATTCGTCAGTTTATACTTGCTTGGCTCCGTATAGGAGCAGAAAACGAATGACCCAGATTAAAACTGTTACTATGCAAACATTGGTTGTGTAATACCTCCTTTGTCTTTGGCTCACGTTGACTAACTGTTCAAGGTGTGATGGAATGTGTACAATAGTTCCTGCTTAGTCCTAAAGGAGAAGGAAACGAGGGGCATGATCTAATTTTCTTTTTAAGTCTGTACTTATTTTTCCTCAAAGGTACTCAGAAAGAGCTCCTTAGGTCAAATTTTATTTTTAGTCAAAGATCTCTTATTCTCTCCTCAATAACAAAAACAAGCTTTGAAGTATGTGATGCCTTAAAAAAAAGGGGTGAGGTGGAGCCAAGATGGCGGAATAGACAGATGCTTCTGGTGAGCCCTCTTTACAACAAAGACCTGAAAAAAGGAGTGAAACGAGTATATTTGTGACAAGCTGGGAGCCCTGAGCATCAAAGGCAAGCTTACACAATGAACTAAGGCGCAGGGGGAGGAAGAGAACGTTCAGAAGTGGAGAAGAGTTACCAGACCTGAATCACGGGGAGCCCTCAGGCACCATTCCTGAAGCAGGGCGGCGGCAACGGCAGTGGGCCGGTGCTAGCATTCCTCCGCAGCTTCCTCAGGGAGAAGCAGCCAGCCACACAGCCTACTTACACCTCTGGAACTTGAGGAGAATGACACTCTCAGCAAAAGCTAAGTACTTGCATATATTTTACTGCACCCCCCCCCGCCACCCCCAAGCCAGCTTCAGCGGCTGAATTCCTGGGCCTTAGGTAGACCCTGGTGAGTACCTAGAGCCATCCTCCCAGCCTTGGGGAAGGAAAAAATTTGCAATTGGGGGGGGAATAATTTGCTAGCTCCATTAACTGGGAGCTCAGGAAAGAAGCAGCTCCTGTCCAGGCATAAACCGTCCGTGGACCTTGAACACCTTTCCCTTCTGCATGGACCTGTGTGGGCCTATTTTGGGAGAATAGGCCCTTGTTGGCAGACTCCGACCATTTCAGCTGTGCTGTGGAGAGGTGGGTGTTTGACATTTGACATTGCTTTGCCTATTAAACAAGGTCCTCACCTACCCACATCAGGGACCTAAGGACTGGTAGCTCCACTCAGGTCACCCAGCCACCTGTGACAGGGGTCCAAAGATAACTGGTACCTCCCAGTCCTTACAACCAAAAACTTTGGGTGCACATGGTCCCTCTGAAGAACCCACCCACCAGCATGCTCTACGTAACAGAGACACATTTTCCTCAGAGACACTTGGGGGTAGGTTTTCAGCCCCCTGCCTTGTTCAGAGCATAACCCCCTGCTGCAATCAGATACCTGTATATAGGCCAATCATCCCACCCCTCTAAGACTGCATGACAGAGCCTGTACCACACACTTGATATGAGCTACCTGGAAACCTGAGCTGAATTCATACAAGAAAACTGAATTGATTTCTAGACTGATATACCTGATAACAGCTCTACCCAGCTGGGGACAGGACAGCAGAGCTCCAAGGTGAAAATAATCAAGCTAGCTCACTCAAGCAACCCATAAGGGTATACCAAAACAAAACAAAGCAAGCAGCTACAACACAGTAAGCAAGCATAAACTAATATGATAACTTATAGATGGCTTGGAGACAACAGTCCATATCAAGTCATATAAAGAAACAGACCATGATCACCTCAACAGGCTCTCAAAACAAAGAATCCAGGGATCTTTTAGATGAAAGTGCATTCCTGGAATTACCAGAGTCAGAATACAAAAGTTTAATATACAGAACCCTTCAAGACATCAGGAAGGAAATGAGGCAATATGCAGAAGAAGCCAAGGAACACACAGACAAAGCAATTGAAGAAATTGGAAAGATTATTCAGGAACATAATGAAAAGTTTCATAACCTGGAAAAATTCATAGACAGACAACAATCAGAAATTCAGAAGATTAACAATAAAATTGCAGAATTAGACAACTCAATAGAAAATCAGAGTAGCAGAATTGAGAAAGTAGAAGCTAGAATTTTGGAACTTGAAGATAAATCACTTGGCAGTAATTGAAGAAAAATCAGATAAAAGAATTTGAAAAAATTAGAAACCTTAAGAATCTTGTGGGACTCAAATAACAGAAATAACCTATGAGTGACTGGAGTACCAGAACGGGGAGGGATAACAGAAAATACAGAGAAAATTGTTGAAGATTTGTTGGCAGAAAACTTCCCTGATATTGTGAAAGATGAGACGATATCTATCCAAGATGCTCATTGAACTCCACATAAGGTAGATGTTAAAAGAAAGTCACCAAGACATATTATCCAGACTTGTCAAAACCAAAGATAAAGAGACAATTATAAGAGCAGCAAGGGATAAACGAAAAGTCACCTACAAAGGAGAGCCAATTAAAATAAGCTTGGACTACTCGGCAGAAACCATGTGAGCAAGAAGGCAATGGGATGACATAAGCAAAAAATTGAAGGGAAAAAATTGCCTGCAAAGAATCATATATCCATGATAAACACAAGTCAAGGGAATTCGTAAAAAACAAACCAAAACTGCAAGAGATACTAAAGGGAGCTCTTTGGTTAGAAGATCAGTAATATCCCGTATAAACCCAGGACTAGAACACTGGGCAGAGCAACCAGAAGTCAACCCAGACAGGGAAATCCAAAAAACAAAGCAAGATTATAAAAAAAAAAAAAGCCCCAAACAGGGTAAGAGTGATGTTATTATATAAAAGAAGACAACATTACAATAATAAAAAGGGACTAAGAAATGTAATCATACACCTTCCATATGGAGAGGAAGATACGGCCATACAAAGTCAGTTTTAAATTTATAAAAATAGGGGTAAAGAAAAAAAAAAAGTAACCACAAAGGAGAAAAACTATCCTACTCATCAAAATAAAATACAAGGGAAAAATACAGACTCAGCGGAAACAAAATCAACAACAACAAATATGAGGAAAGGGCAATATATAAAGAAAATCTACTCAGCACATAAAATCAAGTGGGAAAAAGAAACTGTCAACACACAAAAAAAGACATCAAAATGATAGCACTAAATTCATACCTATCCATAATTACCCTGAATGTAAAAGGACTAAATGCACCAATAAAGAGACAGAGAGTGGCCAAAAAAACCAAACCCAGTGCCGTTGAGTCAATTCCAACTCATAGTGACCCTACAGGACAGAGTAGAACTGCCCCATAGAGTTTCCTAGGAATGCCTGGCGGATTCAAACTACCGTCCCTGTTAGCACGCATACACTTAACCACTACGCCACCAGGGTTTCCTAAGGGCATGTACCTCCCTGTCAGGGAATCGAACCCCAGTCTCCCACAAGACAGGCGGGGATACTCACCACTATAGTACCGAGGACGGCAGTCAGAGAGTGGCAGAATGGAATAAAAAACAAGATCCGTCTATATGCTGCCTACAAGAGACACACCTGAGGCTTAGAGACAAAAACAAACGAAAACTTAAAGGACGGCAAAAAAATATATCAAGCAAAGAACAATCAAAAAAGAGCAGGAGTGGCAATATTAATTTCTGAGAAAATAGACTTTAAAGTTAAATCCATCAGAAAGGATAAGGAAGGACACTATATAATGATTAAAGGGACAATACAACAAGAAGATATAACCATATTAAATATTTATGCACCCAATGACAGGGCTGCAGGATATATAAAACAAACTCTAATAGCATTGAAAAGTGAGATAGACAGCTCCACAATAATAGTAGGAGACCTCAACACACCACTTTTGGTGAAGGACGGGACATCCAGAAAGTAGCTCAATAAAGACACGGAAGATCTAAATACCACAATCAACCAGCTTGACCTCGTAGACATATACAGAACACTCCACCCAACAGCAACCAAGTATACTTTCTTTTCTAGTGCACATGGGACATTCTCTAGAATAGACCACATATTAAGTCATAAAGCAAGCCTTAGCAGAATCCAAAACATTGAAATATTACAAAGCATCTTCTCTGACCTTAAGGCCATAAAAGTGGAAATCAATAACAGGAAAAGCAGGGAGAAGAAATCAAACACTTGGAAACTGAACAATACCCTGCTCAAAAAAGACTGGATTATAGAAGATATTAAGGACGGAATAAAGACATTCGTAGAATCCAATGAGAATGAAAACACTTCCTATCAGAACCTTTGGGACAGAGAAAAGCGGCGCTCAGAGGTCAATTTATATCAATAAACGCACACATCCAAAAAGAAGAAAGGGCCAAAATCAAAGAATTATCCCTACAACTTGAACAAATAGAAACAGAGCAACAAAAGAAACCCTCAGGCAACAGAAGAAAAGAAATAATAAAAATTAGAGCAGGGCCAAATGAAATAGAAAACAGAAAAACAATTGAAAGAATTAACAAGACCAAAAGCTAGCTTTTTGAAAAAATCAACAAAATTGCCCAAACTGACAAAAGAAAAACAGGAGAGGAAGCAAATAACCTAAATAAGAAATGAGATGGGCGATATTACAACAGACCCAACTGAAATTAAAAGAATCATATCAGATTACTATGAAAAACTATACTCAAACAAATCTGAAAACCTGGAAGAAATGAATGAATTCCTAGAAACACACTACCTACCTAAACTAACACAAACAGAGGTAGAACAACTAAACAGACCCATAACAAAAGAAGAGATTGAAAAGTAATCAAAAAACTCCCGACAAAAAAAGCCCTGGTCTGGATGGCTTCACTGCAGAGTTCTACCAAACTTTCAGAGAAGAGTTAACAACAATACTACTAAAGGTATTTCAGAGCATAGAAAAGGACGGAATACTACCAAACTCATTCTATGAAGCCACCATATCCCTGATACCAAAACCAGGTAAAGACACCACAAGAAAAGAAAATTATAGACCTATATCCCTCATGAATGGAGATGCAAAAATCCTCAACAAAATTCTAGCCAATAGAATTCAACAACATATCAGAAAAATAATTCACCATGACCAAGTAGGATTCATACCAGGTATGCAGGGATGGTTCAACATTAGAAAAACAATTAATGTAATCTACCACGTAAATAAAACAAAAGACAAGAATCACGTGATTTTATCAATTCATGCAGAAAAGGCATTTGACAAAGTTCAACACCCATTCATGATAAAAACTCTCAGCAAAATAGGAATAGAAGGAAAATTCCTCAACATAATAAAGGGCATTTATACAAAGGCAACAGCCAACATCACCCTAAATGGAGAGAGCCTGAAAGCATTCCATAGAGATTGGGAACCAGACAAGGATGCCCTTTATCACCACTCTTATTCAACATTGTGCTGGAAGTCCTAGCCAGAGCAATTAGGCTAGACAAAGAAATAAAGGGCATCCGGATTAGCAAAGAGGAAGTAAAATTATCTCTATTTGCAGATGACATGATCTTACACACAGAGAACCCTAAGGAATCCTCCAGAAAACTACTGAAACTAAATAGAAGAGTTCAGCAGAGTAACGGGATACAAGATAAACATACAAAAATCAGCTGGATTCCTCTACACCAACAACAAGAACATTGAAGAGGAAATCACTAAATCAATGCCATTTACAGTTGCCCCCAAGAAGATAAAATACTTAGGAATAAATCTTACCAGAGATGTAAAACACTTATACAAAGAAAACTATGGTACACTTCTGCAAGAAACCAAAAGAGACTTACATAAGTGGAAGAACATTCCTTGCTCGTGGATAGGAAGACTTAACATTGTGAAAACATCTATTCTACCAAAAGTGATCTGTACATTTAATGCAATTCCGATCCAAATCCCAAAGACATTCTTTAATGGGATGGAGAAACAAATCACCAACTTCACATGGAAGGGAAAGAGGTCCTGAATAAATAAGGCATTAATGAAAAAGAAGAACAAAGTGGGAGGCCTTACTTTACCGGATTTTAGAACCTATTATACCGTCTGGTACAGGTACAACAATAGGTTCGTGGACCAATGGAACAGAATTGAGAATCCAGACATAAATCCATCTACATATGAGCAGTTGATATTTGACAAAGGCTCAAAAACTATTAAATGGGGAAAAGGCAGTCTTTTTTAACAAATGCTGCTGACATAACTGGATATCCATCTGCAAAAAAATGAAACAAGGCCCATACCTCACTCCATGCACAAAAACTAACTAAAAATGGATCAAAGACCTAAATATAAAATGTAAAACGATAAAGATCATGGAAGAAAAAATAGGGACAACGTTAGGAGACCTAATACATGGTATAAACAGTATACAAAACATTATAAAGAATGGAGAATAAAAACTAGATAACTGGGAGCTGCTAAAAATCAAACACCTATGCTCATCCAAAGACTTCACCAAAAGAGTAAAAAGACTACCTAAAGACTGGGAAAAAGTTTTTATCGATGACATTTCTGATCAGCTTGTGATCTCTAAAATCTACATGATACTGCAAAAACTCAACTGCAAAAGACAAATAACCCAATTAAAAAATGGGCAAATGATATGAATAGACACTTCACTAAAGAAGACATTCAGGTAGCTAACAGATATATGAGGAAATGTTCACGATCATTAGCCATTAGAGAAATGCAGACCAAAACTACAATGAGATTTCATCTCACTCCAACAAGACTGGCATTAATCCAAAAAACACAAAATAATAAATGTTGAGACTGTGGAGAGATTGGAACACTTATACACTGCTGGTGGTAATGTCAAATGGTACAACCACTTTGGAAATCGATTTGGTGCTTCCTTAAAAAGCTAGAAATAGAACTACCATACAATCAAGCAATCCCACTCCTTGGAATATATCCTAGAGAAATAAGAGCCTTTACACGAACAGGTATATGCACGCCCATGTTTATTGCAGCACTGTTTACAATAGCAAAAAGATGGAAGCAACCAAGGTACCCATCAACAGATGAATGGATAAATAAATTATGGTATATTCACACAATGGAAGACTACACATAGATAAAGAACAGTGAGGAATCTGTGAAACATTTCATAACACGGAGGAACCTGGTAGGCATTATGCTGAGTGAAATTAGTCAGTTGCAAAAGAACAAATATTGTATAAGACCACTATTATAAGAACTTGAGAAATAGTTTAAACTGAGAAGAAAACATTCTTTTGTGGTTACGAGAGGCAGGAGGGAGGGAGGATGGGAAAGGGGCATCCACTAATTAGATAGTAGATAAGAACTACTTTAGGTGAAGGGAAAGACAGCACACAGTACAGGGGAGGTCAGCACAACTGGACTAAACCAAAAGCAAAGAAGTTTCCTGAATAAACTGAATGCTTCGAAGGCCAGCGTAGCAGGGGCAGGGGTCCGGGGACCATGGTTTCAGGGGACATCTAAGTCAACTGGCATAATAAAACCTATTAAGAAAACATTTGCATCCCACTTTGAAGAGTGGCATCTGGGGTCTTAAACGCTAGCAAGCTGCCATCTAAGATGCATCAATTGGTCTCAACCCACCTGGATCAAAGGCGAATGAAGAACACCAAGGACACAAGGTGATTACGAGCCCAAGAGACAGAAAGGGCCACATAAACCAGATACTACATCATCCTGAGACCAGAAGAACTAGATGGTGCCCAGCTACAACCGATGATTGCCCTGACAGGGAACACAACAGAGAATTCCTGAGGGAGCAGGAGAGCAGTGGGATGCAGACCCCAAATTCTCATAAGACCAGACTTAATGGTCTGACTGAGACTAGAAGGACTCCGGTGGTCATGGCCCCCAGACCTTCTGTTGGCCCAGGACAGGAAGCATTCCTGAAGCCAACTCTTCAGACATGGATCGGACTGGACAATGGGTTGGAGAGGGATGCTGGTGAAGAGTGAGCTTCTTGGATCAGGTGAACACTTGAGACTATGTTGGCATCTCCTGCCTGGAGGGGAGATGAGAGGGTGGAGGGGGTTAGAAGCTAGCGAAAAGGACGCGAAAATAGAGAGTGGAGGGAGAGAGCGGGCTGTCTCATCAGGGGGAGTGTAATTGGGAGTGTGTAGCCACATGTATATGGGTTTTTGTGTGAGATACTGACTTGATTTGTAAACTTTCACTTAAATCACAATAAAAATTATTAAAAAAAACGGGGGAGGAACCTAGGTATACTATATTAAAAAAAGCTAATTCACAGGGGGAGAAATAAAGAGGATAATCTTACAAAGCTTGGAGGAGAAGACAAAGATGGTCTGATAGGATGAAACGATGAGGGATAGAGCTGGCAAGATCCCACACTTAGCCTTCTGGTATCATTTCATTAAAATGGAAGTGAGCACCAATAACGATGGCAAAAATTGATGCATAAATTTTCAAGAACATTCTTGACATGGTTTTTTTTTTTTCTCCCTCCCTGACCTGTGAGTGCTTTCATTTCAACTGGTATCCAATTCCATAACAGAATTTAGCACATGTACAAATTCGAGATTGTGTGTGGATACAGGTATGCACACATACGTGCACGTATGCCTGTGTACTCAGTTATTGGGGCAGATGTTATGTGGATATTGTGGACTTAACTGAGATGCTTGTTTCCAAATGTGTTTAGAAGATGCATGAAAATTGGGCAATGACTCTTTGAAATAAGATATATTCAAATTATTACACGAGTAATACATAATCTGTATAAACTTTGAAACCATTTAAAAAATGTACATATTTACCATGCTGGTCTTACAAAACAGGGCAAGGACCATTAACATTTGGGTGTACAACTTCTAGATTCTCCTCAATGGAAATGCAAATATATTTTTTACTCTATGTGTATACATATATATATAGGAGTCCTGGTGGTGCAACAGTTAAGAGCTTGGCTGTTAACCTAAAAGCTAGCGGTTCAAACTTACTCAGAGGCTCTGTGAAAGAAAGACCTGGCAATCTGCATTCTTAAAGACTGTAGCCTAGAAAGCCCTGTGGGGCAGTTCTACTCTGTCACATGGGGTCACTATGAGTCAAAAATTGACTTGATGACACTGAACAACAACGTAACTATATATACAAAAAAAAAAAAAAATAAAAAAAAAACTATATATATATATGTAATTTATTGCTGTGGAGTCCAAAGATCACTCACATTCTATTCATATTTAAGACTGAGACACTAAAAAACTGATTAGATTCTCTGTGTGCCTCATAGACTATTAGGCTTTAATATGTGTCCATAAAGCAGGGAGCTGCATTACATTCTTCTCATAGAAGAATCCTGTAGACTCATACATGCAAGGCCATTACCGTGGTTGGCAACATTTTGTGAGTTGAGTAGATAGAGGGCAAAGAGTTCTCAACTTCTGCTATGTATGTTGTTGTAGTTAGGTGCTATCTTAGGTTGGATTCTCTGAAGAAAACCAGTAAAGCTTATAAATATATACATAAAGAAAGATTTATATTAAGGAAATGGCTCACGCAATTGTAGAGGCTGGAACATCCCCAGTTTGGTCAAGGTAGAGGCTTCTCCTAACTCACATAGTAGCCGGGGCTGGCTAACCCGATATCTACAGGTCAGATAGCAGGGCTCTTGCTTACAAGCTACGAAGATTGACTAAACCCAAGTTCAACAGGCAAGACCTCAGGTTAGCTGCTAGCTCAAGCCCCAAGAACTGGAGGTCAGGGGAATAGGAGCCCGCAAAAACCCACAAGTCTTGCCAGAGAGTTCACTTACATACTTGATTTAGGCCACACCCTCAAGGAAACCCCTTTTCAACTGATTGGCTCCTAACAGCAGATCCCATCATGAAGGTGATCCCATCATACCAAATCTCATCATAGAAGTGATCATCATACTACTTCCAAACTATATCATAACTGCCAAACCACTGAGAATCATGGCCCAGCCAAGTCGACACATAACCTTAATGATCACAGGTGCCTTAAAGTTGGCCCTGGCTCATGGCAACCCTGTATACAATGAAATGAAAAACTATCTGGTCCTGCGCAATCCTCAGAGTAGGTTGTGATCCACAGGGTTTTCATTAGCTTTTTTTTAAGAAGATCTCCAGACCATTCTTCCTTGTCTGTCTTAGTCTAGAATTTCCACTGAAATCCATTCAGCATCACAGCAACATGGAGGCCTACACTGACAAACAGTGGCTGCGCCAGAGCTGCATTGACTGGTAACGGAACTGAGGTCTCCTCCACGGAAGGTGAGAATTATACCACTGGATCGCCAGTGCCTCATTTGTCATGTATACAGTCACTTAAGTCTCTTCTCTCTAGGACATACCTAATCTCCACCCTTAGCTGACTCCAGACTCACTCCTTCATCCTCTTCAGAGAGGAAGCCTTCTCTTTACTGCCAAATTGAGGAAAAAGCAGTCACACGACTGCATAGGTTATAGGAGGATACCCTGGGCCCAAATATTTCTTTATTATCATAAAAATCCCTTTCAGGGAAATTTGGCATATGAAATAACTTTTTCTTCTGGAAAAAATAAAATCAGAAAATTATGGGTGTCATCTGTAGTCCCAAGATTTTCCTGAAACCCTATTATTTCTTTATGATTATATATATATTAAAAACCCAACAAATACATTATTCATATATTATTACTTATTAATATATGCATATTAATCATATATGTGTATGTTATTGTTATTGTAGTTAGTTGTTGTCAGGTTGGCTCTGACTTGAGGAGACATGAAACAAAATGTTTTTTGGTCCCACGTCATCCTCATGATCACCAGCTCGCTTGAGCCTATGGTTGCCTTCCAACTTGGGGGCTCATCTTCCAGCACTATACTGAACAATATTCTATTGTGATCCATAGGGTTTCATTGGTTAATTTTCAGAAATAGAGTGCCAGGCTTTCTTCCTAGTCTGTCTTAGTGTGGAAGCTCCACTGAGACCTGTGTACCGTGGGTGACCCTGCTAGTATTTGAAATAATGGTGACATAGCCTCCAGCATCACAGCAACACATAAGCTACCACAGTACCACAAACTGACAGATGAGCAGTGGATATGTGTGTGTGTGTCTCTGTGTGTGTTTGTTTTAAACCTTGTTATCTCTTTTCATCAATGATTCAATTAGTCCCACTAATGAAAAATCAATAGGAATACAATCTAAGGACAAATACAGCTCTCATTCTAGTGGAAATTTCTAACAGGAAATGCTCATGGTCTAGTATTTCTCACAGTCCCAATCTCCCATTGTGTTTTTTCATGATTCTCAAAATCTTAACAACTCTCAAGGCATTTCTGATTGAATGCTAATAGAATCTGTCCTCAGACTGTGATCTCAGGGGTAATGTGAGATTGAGATAGTCTCTGCCATTTTCATGGCTCCCAAATAATTCTTTGCCTCAGCTTTTTAATTCTAAGGGACTGATAACATTTAATACACGATTCCTTTTAATTACCTCCTTTCCCTATGATAGAATAACCAGACTTTAGTTCCCCTGGGGTTATATGTCAGCCAGTTTTATGGAGGTTTATTTAGTTCTGCATAATAAAGTATTCACATGGAAAGCTCCAGAATTGGAATGATGTCATAAAGAGCTTTGAAAAAAGCATAATCATGCAATTGCATTATTGTTATTATATTTACTTTTAGTGAATTACCAGTGCAGGGGATCTTTTAGCCAGTCAGTGAGGATAGAGAAAACAGCTAAAGCAGTGCCAAGCCAGAAAACCAAACCCACTGCTGTCGAGTCGATTCCGACTTACAGCAGCCCTGTAGGACAGAGTTGAACTGCCCAATAGGGTTTCCAAGGAGAGCCTGATGGATTCAAACTGTTGACCTTTTGGTTAGCAGACAAACTCTTAACCACGGCACCACCAAGTTTTCCTAAAGCAGTACAGTAGAGACAAATATGTTAAATCTTGATAACACCGAAATGAAAATTATTGAACAACCTGCTGTGTGTTTTCTGAGATGAAGAACACACACACACAGAGACATATATATTTTTCCCCCTCAGAGGAAGAACATTCTTCTGAAAAACAGTAATACAGGATGCAACATCACACTCAATGGTACAATCTTGGAAGCATTCTCATTAAAATGATAAAAAAGACAAAGATGCCAAGAAATATTCATATTAGTCAAATTATGTTCTGGAATTTCTAGATGATACAATAAGATAAAAAAAGATATATGTGTATATATATATATATATATAAAATGGAATGAAACTTAAACATTTAACATCATCTGTTGATACAGATGAGAAGGATCTCAACACTATGGGTTCTGTATATAATAGAGACTTACAAGTATGTGTGTATGCATGTGTGTAATCTTTTTGCTTTTGATTTTATGGATTCTATTATTCCCTTTATTTTTCTGGACATTTTACATTATAATCCTTTTCTGACTGTATCAGTAAATTTATTCTCTTTGATGTGAATTCTCTCATTTTTGTTTTCTGAAGTCTTTCTTGGCACTGAATTTTCCTCATACATTTTGTCATTTTTTTTTCACATGTGCTAATTTTACATGGGGCTTAGCTTTCATGGGATTTTTACTTGACACGTTTCTTGGGTTGCGTCAGCCTCGTTATAGAGGTAGTGGTGGGTTTGTGTTAATCCACCTTCTATGTAGTTATCAACTAACTGTGAGCCTGTTTATTTGTGAGTGTCTTGGTTAAGGATTTACTCACAGAATGAACAGTGTGAATTTGTTTATAGCACTGGCATTAAATACTGATTTTGCTATGGAGAATCAGCTTTCACCAGCAGTCTGGAGCAAGAAGAGGACTTCTGTCAGAACAAGGATTGACAGACCAAAAACCAAAGGGCCTATTTCACAGACAAGCAGAGGGCCCAGGACTTGGCTTCATGTGGGATCCTAGTGAGGTTACCCTATCCAAACCATGTGCTGTGGATTCAGCTCCTGTCTTGGCAGATTCTAAAATCCCACATCTTGTTCTTTTTCCATAGATCTGCTAGTTCAGGTTCTTCTCAGCAATGTGGGTTTCTTCTTTTGTCTCTATTTATTATTGTAAAACTACTGTTTTGTTCTGTTTTTTTAATCAGAACTTTTCTGTATTCAGAGGAGTATGGTATCAGTGAATATCCAATATTTCCCTGAAGGTCAAAATTTTCTTTTCCTTTTGAATCTCCCAGATTCATTAAGGCAAACTAAAATATGCAGAAATCACTTAATAAAGGGTAACTAAAATATGATCATTTGCCTGGTAGGTTCTGCTGTTTGGCCTGTTCTTGATACCCTGTTGTTAGCTGACATAGGGTCTACTCTGACTCACAGGAAACTTATACACACCAGTAGGAAGCAATGCCTGGTTCTGCGTCATCCTCACAATCGTCAGCATGTTCATTTTGGTGACTATCATGCCAATCCATTTCACTGAAGGTCTCCCACACCCTCTGTGGCCCTCTACTTCACCAAATACAATGTCCTCTTCCAGCAATCGATCCCTCCTGATAATGTGTTCAAAGCAAGTGTCAGACAATATTCTGTTGTGATTCATAACATTTTCATTGGCTAATTTTCAGAAGTAGATATCCAGGTCTTTATTCCTCATCTGCTTTAGTCTGAAAGCTCTGCTGAAACCTGTGCACCATGGGTGACCCTGCTCGTATTCGAAATACCTGTAGCATAGCTTCCAGCATCACCGCAACGTGTAGGCGACCATAGTACTACAAACTGACAGATGGGTGCTGGTTTCATACCTTAGGAGTATGAAGGCTTCAGAGTTTTGCGTGTGCATGTGTGTTTTAAGTCCAGTTATCAAAGTTTTAGAGGACTTTTGTAAAGGAAAGCAGAAGGAAAAGATAAAATTAGAGTGTCTGTACACAAAATAAGAAGTCACTGGTGAAAAGCACATAATACAGTCTGATTTAATCAGCACCAAGAACAAGGAAACACTCAGGGAAAATGAAGGGTGATAAATTTTGCAGCAGCTAAAATGAAATATGTGCTTTAGCAGCACACAAGTCTGTTGAATTCCTTGGGAAATCATAGATGCGAATAATACAATATCCGTTGCCCTATTCTCTCTGGCACCTGCATCTTCCCTTCAGTTTGGGTCAGTATGTTGGATGCGATCCCACAGGTCTGTGTGATACCAACGCTACATTACAAGGAGAATGAGAAACATTTGTCAAAGCCACTCAACAGCATTTCCTCTCTTCCTGGGGGTTTTGTGAGGAGTGTGGTAAAATGATT
Organism: Loxodonta africana; assembly: GCF_030014295.1. Classification (NCBI taxonomy): domain Eukaryota; kingdom Metazoa; phylum Chordata; class Mammalia; order Proboscidea; family Elephantidae; genus Loxodonta; species Loxodonta africana. The sequence goes on from NC_087356.1 coordinate 31,371,585, forward strand.
GTTTTTTGTATATATGCTGGCATTCGCCACCTGCCCCAGTCTGAGCTTGTTGTAATGCTGAGGTTAATTTGGAGTTTTGTTCTTTTTCTGGACCCATAAATCCTAAAAAATCCTCAAAAACATAAACAACTGTGGTTTCCATGCATTGGAAAAGTCAAAGTCTTAGATTTTACTCTACTGCTTATTTCTTACCATTAAGGCATGACTTGAACTAGGAAGTTGTGGGGGATGGCGGTGGTGGTGGGAAGTTCGCTTTGGAATCCACGGCCTTTATTTCCTGTCTTTTGCCTCCATTGTCTCTTACTAGATACATTGTACAATATAAGGAAGAGTGGCTGTGTGGATCAATGCCATTATCTTCACCTCTGTTTTAGGCTCAGAAATTTAATATTTTGCATTAAAGAGCCATTTTCTTCCCTTAAGAATGAAATTATGCTTACCATAGAAAGATCTTACATTTTATATTTCAAATTCAACTTTTGTATTTGACAACAAGGTAAATACATTCTTTTTTTGTTTGTTCTTAGTTTGAAAAACTAACTTCAAAGATTCAGAATACTTAACAAAGAAAACACACCAGAGTTAGAAACAACACTCCATATGATTTCTCTTTAGCCTTATATTAATCAGAAAACTACAAAAGCAGCTTTTGCTTGGAAATAACTAAACATCCCCCAGTGGAGGATTGGCTCAAAGGTTAGCAAATTGCCTCTTATCATCATAAATAAATTTTGTTGGAACACAGTCAAGCTCACTGTTGACATATTGTCTATGGCTCTTCTTGTGTCATAATGGCAGAGTTGAGTAGTTACAACAGAGACTGTATAGCACACAGAGCCTAAGATATTTACTATCTGGTCCCTTAAGAAAAAAGTTTGTCAACTCCGGGATTTGTTTCATAAATTAACCCACCAGGCCCTCTTTAGGAGAAAAGACCTAGAGATTTGCTCCCATAAAGATTTTCAGCCTAGGAAATCCTATGCGGCAGTTCTACTCTGTCCTATAGGGTCGCTGTGAGTCAGAATCTACTGGATGGCACACAACAACATCAAAAATTTGAGGTATCCGTATATAAGAGTACATTAGTTTCTTATTGATGCTGTAACAAACTGCCACACATTTAGTGGCTTAAAACAACATAAATTTATTATCTTATAGTTTTGGTGATGAGAAGCCTGACAAGAGTTTCACTGGGTTAACATTAAGACTGGGTAGGGTTGTATTCCTTCTTCAGGCTCTAGGAGAAAATTTGTTTCCTTGACTCTTCCACCTTTCAGAGGCCACCTGCATTCCTTAGCTTGTGGTCCTTTTCCTCTGTCCTCAAAGCTAGCAATAATGGGTCTAGTCCTTCTCACATTACCATTCCTCTTGTTCTCTCTTCTGCCTCCTCCTTCTACTCATAAGGCCCTTTGTGATTACACTGAACCCGCTGGGATAACCCAGGATAATCTCTTCATCTCAAAGACAGCTCATTAGCAGCCTTCATTCCATTTACGACATTAATCTCCATTGCCTTGAAACCCAGCATATTTGCAGGTTTCAAGAACTAGAATGTGGACATCTTAGGAGTGAGGGGGTATTATTTTGCCTACCACAATGAGTATTTAAAGATATTCACAACATTCTATCATTTGGGAAAATATAAAATAACAAAACATTACACACAAAATGGTTTAGTTTATAATTTTTCAATTTGTGTTGTAATATGAAATAATTCTCAGAGGACTGAGAAGAAAATAGCAACAATTTATTTTTCTGAGAGATGGGATTATGCATGATGTTTACTTTTATTTTTTTTTTAAATCTGAGTTTTTTTAAACATCAAACACTTGTCACTTTTACAACAGGGAAAGGTCTCTGTGCATATAATAGTACTTCAGAGGCCAATTACAACAGAAGTTGAAGAACTGGCAACTTTACAAAATAAAACCTTTGTTTCTGGGTACATTTTTGCAATTTTTCCTTTATGACGTCAGACTTTGGATAGAATCAGATAGCTCTTACTTTCACATTTTTGGAACTTTCCATTGCTGCCCTAATGCAAGTGCTTCCCAGAAGGGCTTTACTCCCCTGCATTGTGGAACAGCCAACGCTAATCTCCGTGGACTGAGCTTTGGAAGCTGCAGAGAAGTGCAGCCGCTTGAGTTTGCATGGAGAGATGATATCGCTAACACCGCCATCTTTCCTGAATGTTCAATACTTTTCAACTCCCCGACAATGGATTTATAGCTTTCGAAATCATTTGCACACCCCACACTGTAATCTACAAGTCATTCCAATGCACATGAGACTTGAACAAAAATTGATTTTCAGATTCTCGCTTCGTTTCTTCTTGCTGCTCCAGACCTAAGGACACGTCGAATATGTCATTTTGTGGCAAGATGATTTTTCTCCATTTCCCCCTCCTTTTTTTTGAGGTAATTCAATTGCTCTTCTTTTCCAAATATTTTTTCTATGATGTCCACTTCATTGTTTCGAGAATTACTTTTGCTGCTTGATATTAATCTCTTCATCTCAGCTGATCCTCAGAACTTTGTAATTTCTTCCACTTTTGTTACATCCTGTATGAATCCAGCTTTATGTAGCAATCAGCTAGCATTTACGGTGTGCCTGCTTTGTGTGTATCTTGAGTACTATTTCAGTTTTCACGTGCTGTTTTGATTTTTTTTATAGCAGTTAATTAATAACATAATACTATCAATCAGAGTAATCGTGCTATGGGGAAAAAAAAAATTAAAAGAATAGCTAGAGACCAGTAGAATTTTTTAAAGGATTCACAAAAAGAACAAAAAAAGGAAGGGTTAAAAACGTGAAAAGAATAAACTAGCAGAATGTCTTTAATTGCCTTCAGTTTAGCTTTCTCTTGCTCATTAACTTCAGTGTGGCTTATCTCTGATACTTACTTCCACACCTTTATTACAGAAATTAACTGAAGCTGGCCTTCAGATTCCATACGCTAAATAGTATATTATGGGCCCTGGGAAGAAACTTATAAGGAGATTATGAATAACTGTGCAGACTATGTTGTCTCTAATAGTCGGAAACACAGACAGCTGCTCTGACTTAAATGCAAAATAAATATAACAAGGAAAGAGCCGGGTGCTTTGGTCAAATAACTGTCCAATAGAATCTAAACACTAGATGCAGTTTGATTGAATTTGCTTTGTGTGGTTAGCCTAGCAATCATGGTGCGAACTGTTAACATGCTTGGCTGCTAACAGAAAGTTTGGAGGCTCAAGTCTACCCTGAGGCGTCTCAGAAGAAGGACCTAGAGATCTACTTCTGAAAGATCATTCACTGAAAACCCTATGCGGCAGATTTCTACTGTGACACACGTGAGGTTGCCGGGAGTTGGAGCTGACTCTGTGGCAACTGGTTTAATAATGTTCACACTAAGACAAACTGTATTTTTTTGCTTATCATCACACATGTTTCTTGAGCCTCAACTTATATGCAAGAACTTGGATATTGATCTCAGGAAGCTTATTTCTTTAAAGGGCCAAAGCTTATAGGGAGTTAAGAATAAATAAATGAAGAATCTAGTAGCATCTACGCTAAGAGCTTTAAATCAGTGGAGGGCAAACGATCATTAAATCTACATGGTTGACAGGAGACACGAGCTGAGCTTCAACCCTAGGTCTAACCCTAACCTTAATCCTAACCCTAGACCATAACTTAACTCTAATGTGCAGGATAAGATTCAAGGGTGTACATAGGAAAGGGATCACCATGAGCAGAATGGGAAGACAGGCAAGTGGGCACCACGTTAGCCCAGTGGCTTACTGGAGCCTGAGTGAAGCTGGAAAGACATAAAACATCACATTAAATAAATACACTTAAGTTCCTAGCTGGCACAAATTGTTAAGCACTCAATTACCAGCGTAAAAGGTTGGCAGTTGGAACCTACCCAGAGGCACCTAGGAAGAAAGGCCAGGCAATCTGCTTTCATTTGGTCAGAGCCTTGAAAATCCCATGCAGCACCATTCTACTCTGTATACATGGGGTTGCAATGTATTGGAGTGCACTTAACAACAACAAAATACTTAAGCAATCTTATCTATTTATCCCAAAAGGGAGTCGCAATTGCTCAAATACAATGAGAGGGCAAGGATTACTGACATAGCTCAAAGGCAAAAATCCAAAGCCAATAGAGAACAAAAGGAAAAATTTCTACCCAAAATGATGTGGTTGCTGAAAAACATTAAGATTTGAGCTTCCTAGAACCTAAGAAAAATTTAAAAAGCACAAATGAGAAGGTATATTTTTTTTTGTTAAAATGAGAATCTCAGCTTTTCCTCTCCTTCAGCCTTAGAGGAATTTGTTACAAGACTATTGAGTAACAGCCTTGAGAACAATTTAAAACTGCAGACATTTTATATGCAATAATTTTTTCTTTGTTCACACTTGGTGAGAGTGAAGGGCAATGGGGCAAGGACTAGACTATGGAGGACACCTTGACCAAAGCACCTGGCTCTTTTCCTCTTATATTTTTTTTGACTTTAGGTCAGGGCTGCTATGTCAGTGTCTGGCACAATAGAAAACAATACACTTCCTATTGTTATTAATAATTTTCTCAATAGTCTCATCAAAAGAACGCATAATGTGCTAGTCTGTGGCCAGCATGCACAGACAAGGGTCATACACACTTCCGTTAAGTTTCCTAATGCAGGTATGAAGTAATATTGGATCATAATCCAGTACTACTTCACAATAAAAACAGATTCTTATTGTGAATGCTTGAGTGATTTTACTAGTCTCTGCAGTGACATTTAAAAAATCATTGTTTTTATTACAGCATCATGGTTAATCCATTTAATTGTTGTTGTTATTGTTAGTTGCCATTGAGTTGATTCCACCTCATAGGAACTCCTTGTGTGCAGCATAGGATTGTTCCATAGGGTTTTCAATAGCTGTGCCATATTGGGGAAACCCTGGTGGCATAGTGGTTAAGTGCTACGGCTGCTAACCAAAGGGTCAGCAGTTCAAATCTGCCAGGTGCTCCTTGGAAACTCTGTGGAGCAGTTCTACTCTGTCCTATAGGGTCTCTATGAGTCGGAATTGGCTCGACGGCACTGGGTTTGGTTCGGGTTTTTGGTAACATGTGGAAGGAGATTGCCAGGTGATAATATTGTGAAACTTGGCAACTCAGATCCTTGGGCATTCCAGCTCAACTAGGAAGAAGGATCAGGTGATCTTCTGAAGAAAAACACTGGCCAGTGAAAATCTTATGAATAGCAGTGGAACATTGTCTATCACAGTGCCAGAAGATGAGCCCCTCAGGTTGGAAGGCACTTAAAATATGACTGGGGAAGAGCTACCTCCTCCAAGTAGCTCAAGGCCATTGCTCTCCAGTCAGTTCCAACTCATAGTGACCATATAGGACAAAGTAGAACTGCCCCATAGAGTTTCCAAAGAGTGGCTGGTGTATTCAAACTGATGACCTTTTAGTTAGCAGCCTGAGCTCTTTAACACTGTACCGCCAGGGCTCCCTCGAAGTAGAGTCAACCTTAATTTTGTGGACGGAGTCAAGCTTTCGGGACCTTCATTTACTGATGTGGCACGACTCAAAATGAGAAGAAACAGCTATGAACTTCCATTAATAATCTGGAATGTATGAAGTATGAATCTAGGAAAATCAGAAGTTGTCAAAAACAAAATGGAATCCATAAATATTGATATCCTAGATGTTAGTGAGCTGAAATGGACTGGTATTTTGAATCGCACAATCATATAGTATATACTATGCCAGGAATGAAAAATTGAAGAGGAATGGTATTGCATGCATCTTCAAAAAGAACATTTCAAGATCTATCCTGAAGTACTATGCTGTCAGTGATAGGATAATACCCACACGCCTACAAGGAAGACCAGTTAATAAGGTTATCATTCACCTAACCACTAATGCTGATGATGGGGAAATCGAAGTACAGCCAGAATGCTCTTTGGAAGCAAAGATGGAGACTTTGTGTCACATACTTTGGACATGTTATCTATCAGGAGGGACCAGTCCCTGGAGAAGGAGATCATGTCTGGTAAAGTAGAGGGTCAAAGAAAGGAAATTCCTCAACAAGATGGGTTGACACAGTGGCTGCAACAAAGGCCTCAAGGGTAGCAATGATTATGGAGAAGGAGTAGGACTGGGCAGTGTTTTATTCTGTTGTACATAGGGTCGTTTTGAGCCAGAACTAACTTGATGGCACCCAACAACATCAATATTGTGATATCAACTAGCAGTTACAGAAGAAGGTAAAATAGCATATGGTAGTTTTTAAGATGTAGGCATATCCTATGGGATGAGTCTTAAAGTTCATTGACACTGGGTGAGAGCTCAGTGTGTGCTGGGTAAGGGTGGGGTCGGTAGGGCACCCTGAAGACCAGGAGGAGGACATTTGACTTTTTGTTTTAATAAGTAGCCACTTGAGTATATCAACGTGACTACAGGATAAAATACAATAATTACTTTAAATATTTTTCTAAAAAGAAGCCCAGTCTCCTTTTTATTATACCTTCCAATTTGGAAGAAGGCTGAGGGTGAATAACATATAGTTAGATTGGTGATTTCATAATATGCCAAAAAAGTATCAAGAAAGAATGACATTTATGGCTTTTATGTTAAAACCATTACTGGTATGCAAATTTCCAGTCTATAATTGTTTTCACAATCAGGCCCAAAGGCATTACCACGGAGGAAGTAATTATAAAATGGTTAATTAAAAGTCATTATAAAATGGTAAATTACTCTTTATACATGCTCATACATTGTTCCATTATAACTTAATCTTTGAAATATTGGAATGGCTGCTTCCCAAGAACACAGCACCCTTCAGGGAACCAGGGATCTGCAGCCAGAAACAACTGCCCTTTAAAAACTTTGCAACTCAGATGCTGGGACGTTCCAGCGCGACAGCTGGTCCCTCCTCCTGTGCCATGGTCAATGTTTAATGCATTGCAGCAGGTTTCTCCTAAGTGTGGCCTGAGCACCCCCGAGGGCCCTCCAGGTCCATATGGGAGAACAGAACGTGCTGCTGATGCAAGGCTTTCCTGCAGAGCAGCTGCAGCTGGGAGAGCGAGGCAGGTGGGTAATTGTTGGAAGAGGTGAAGAAAGGAGTACAGGCGAGGATGGTGATAACCTTTGGCTGTTTAAAATGGGAGGCCTGGGACATCCAGCCAGATGCCAAAAGGCCTCGCTGGACCAAAAAGTGGGAACCAATTTTTCCGTACAGAATTAAAACTTATTTTAATTACTAGATGATACGTTCCACAATTTAGCTGCAATTTTAAAAGGATTTTAAAAGTTTAAAATACATAAAAAAATTAAAATCTTTGTTGCTTGGTGAAGCAAGTGAATATATCTACACAGGAGAACTGTAATCAGTTCTATGTCTTGCACCCCACCTTCTCAAATGCAATTTTATAGTCTGGTCTACCAGTTGCCAAATAAAATCCAGAGTGACCAGTTAAATTTAAATTTCAGGTAAACAATTTTTTTTTTTTTTTTTTAGTATAAGTATGCCCAAATATTGCCTGGAATATACTTACACTAAAAAGTTATTCATTGTTTATTTAAAATTCAAATTTGATTGGACATTCTGGATGTTTATTTGCTAAATCTAGAACCCTATTCGAGTGTTAGAGTAAATGTATCAACACACTTTCCAACTGGTTATTGCTAGTAGAGGAAAACCTTGATTTTTTGCATATTTGCTGTAAACCAAGCCTTCTTTTTCTCATTGTCATGTTGTTTTTTTTTTTTTTTTTTTCATGTTGTTAGGTGCCATAGAATCGATTTGGACTCATGGCAATCCCATGTGACGGAGGAGAACTGCCCCATGCGTTTTCTAGGCTGTAATCTTTACAGGAACACATCACCAAGTCTTTCTCCCATGGGGCCACTGGGTGAATTCAAACCGACAACCTTTTGGTTAGCAGCCAAGTGCTTAACAGTCACACCACATTAGTTCTCTGAATTTTCCAGGTTTACAACCCTATCTGTGGCAAATGATTCTATTTTTTCCTTCTCTCTTCTCATATTCTTATGTTGCATTTCTTTCCCTTGTCTGATTGCATTGAACACAAAATTAGAACAGAGCTAAAAACCATTGGTGTTAGCTGCCATCAAGTCGACTCCAATTCATGGGGACCCTATGTATAACAGAACAAAATTTTGCCTAGTGGTGTATCAGACAAAATTTGTTGTGATCCATAGAGTTTTTATTCATTAATTTTCAGAAGTGGGTTACCAAGACTTCCTTCCTAGTCTTTGTCTGGGAGCTCTGCTGAAACCTCTCCAACATGGGTGACCCTGCTGGTGTTTGAAATGCCAGCAGCATAACTTTCAGAACCATCTCAACACCAAAGCCACCACAGTATGACAAACTGACAGATGGGTAGTAGAGATAATGTTGGATCACGAGGATTTTGGTGGAAACCCTATGTCTCCAGGTTACCCTTTTCTTTAATTTCTCAAGTAAACAGCTAAGGCTTCCATCCCAAGTTCTATGAGGATTCCAGCTCCTGCTGCCTTATTTCTGAGGCTTGTCTTCTCAGGGTTCTTTCATCTCATTCTACATTTCAGTACCTGATGAAGTCTCAATACCTTGTCATAGTCCACTTCTGTGATGACCCTCTGTCCTCCGTATCCTGAAGCAGTACTAACAAAATGCTGTGGTACGTACTAGACATAGTGGAGAAGGAAGAGAGGTAAACATGGACCTGAAAACAACTTAGAATTCACTATTAGTCATCATTCTCTTTAGCCCCCCAACATGGTATATCTCTCAGGCCATCTCTCTCTCCCTACACTGCTGTCTATCATTAGGTTACTGCATCCCATCAAGGGCTTATCCCATAGGCCCATTTCTCTCTACTCCACTGAGCTCAAAAATGCTTACATGTCACCACACTCCCCAAGCGTGGGAAGACTTCAAATACCTGCTACTTCTTTTTTGTCAAATAATTTGGGCTACTTGAATAACTTTGCATCTACGAAAAATTTTGTGTGTTCATTAAGAAGTTACTATCACTAGAGGGGTGTCTTCCAGTTTCTCTAAGAACAATGCAAAAAAAAAAAAAAAAAACAACTACCACGGAGTCAATTCCGACTCATAGCAACCAAGCTTCGTAGGGTTTTCAGTGGCTAATTTTTCAGGAGAGGCACCACTGGATGGACTCAAACCTCCAATTTTTCAATTAGTAGCCAAGTGTCTTAACTGTTTGTACCACGCAGGGAGTGAAATGACAGATTTTAGTTAATTTGGGCTAGATGAGATTCCAAAGCAGGTCTCTTTTGGGAGTGGGGGCAGTGACTGAAGTTGGGTTCTTCTTCCATTTGTAATAGTCTTGCCTCTGAAGTACATGAGTCTTCTAATTATTTTTTAATCATTAATTATGCAGTAGGCTGCTGCTTTGAGATAAATAATTTTGTTATGCTAAGGAAGATTTTTACAGGAGCGATGTTGAATTACATTAAGTTGCTTTCTGGCATCTATTAAGACAACTGAAGTTCTCCCACTACCACTTTTGATCAATTGGTATGTTAAATGATATTAATATATTTCCAAATACTAAACCATTTTTCTTTTTTTTAGGAAGTATTTATTTTAGCTGCATTCTTTTAATAGTATGCTTAAATATTCTTCTATACTTCCAGGGCTGATCTGATACAGCAGTGTTCTAAGAAATCAGAACAAAAGGCTCTGTCTTTAAATATGCTTGGGAAATCCTCCTTAGGGAAGATAACACAAAATTGATGGCCACACCAAGGCTCACAGAAGTAACAAAGCATAAATATCCTTTTTCATTTTTTAAATGATTAAATTAACTTGTTGATACAAGGGAAATGAGTCTCATAAAATCAACTGAAAATATTTTTCTTTTTATAAGCTCTGCAAGAGTTCAGGTATCAGGTAACTTTTATGTTTTCATAAACTTTTGGAAGAATTCTTTAGTCTACCACTTGTTCACAGTGCTCCCTCTGTGTGTGTGTGATTATTCTGGGAAAACTAAATATTTCTCAATTGCTATTAATATGTTCAGGTTCAAATTGGGGCTTCTAATTTCTCCAGAGACATAGATAGTAAGCTTTATTTTTGTAGGAACATACCCATTTCATCAAGGGATTCATACAGGACTAGACAGAATTATCTATATAACGTGGAATTCTTTTGTGGCTTTTAACACACTCTTTTCTATATCTCCAGAATTAGCACTCTCTATTATTCTCCAAAGTGGTTATTTCAGTTCTTCCCATTTTACTCATACCTCCAAACCACCACCTATCAAGACATCTTTAGCAAATGATCGTACTACATACCACGTAGACAAAATACCTATCACTACATGGAAGTACTCTCCACTTTTTCTCTGCAGGGTGCTTCCTATCAGTGTTTAACTATTTTCAAATCTTTTTATTTTGAAAACAAAGCCCAGGTGGTTATAAAATGGAGCCCCAGTGGCACAGTGGTTAACAGCTTGGCTGCTAATCAAGAGGTTGGCAGTTTGAATCCACCAGCCGCTCCTTGGAAACCCTATGGGACAGTTTTACGCTGTCCCAGAGGGTTGCTATAAGTTGGTATTGATTTGAAGGCAACAGGCTTGTGTTTAGGTTTTTTTTTTTTTTTTGGTTATAAAACATAAGTCTGCAATTATTTCTGATACCTCTGTCTTCAGTGTGGAAGTTAGCTCCCTTCCCCTTGAGTGTGTGTTGGACTTAGCCACTTGTTTCTAACAAACAGGATATAGCACAAAGGATGGTGTGTCATTTCACATCAGGTTATTAATTACATGTTCCATTTTCAGTGTACACCCCCTCATACATATGCTCACTCACTCTCTTTTCCTTGGATCACTTGCTCTCGGGGAAGTCATGCCATGCTCACGTCCATGATGTGAGGAACTGAATCTCCTGCCAAAGGGCATGTGAGTGAGCTGAGAAGCAGAACATCCAGACTCAAGTCTTAAGAGTTTGCAGCCCTGACAGGCAGCTTGACTGCAACCCCATGAGAGATCCTGAGGTAGAAGCACCCAGCTGAACAGCTGCTGGATTCCTAAGGCTCAGAAGCTGTGTGAGATATTTAAATAAATATTGTTTTAAACGGCTCTATTCTGGGTAGGTAATTGGCTACACAGGAATGGATGGCTAATAGACCATCTTTTAACCCCATGTTCTTCTACCACTACTGCCCTGTATCCTCCTTTCTTTCACAGAAAATAAAAAGAAAAAGCTGAAAGAATTTTAATTGACTTAATGACATTTTTTATCTCACATAGCAAAATGTCGTCTGCATTCGCATATTTAGGGCAATTTCAGAAATGAGTTGCTGTTGAGTCCATTCTGACTCGTGGTGACCTCATGTGTGTCATAGCTGAACTGCTCCATAGGGTCTTCAGTGGTTGATTTCTTCCAAGGTGCCTCTGGGTAGACTGTAACCTCCAACCTTTTGGTTAGCAGCAGAGCGAGTTAACTGCACCACCCAAGGACTCTCATGGGCAGTTGCAGCTAATTCAGTGGCTCAGTGATGCCATTATGATTCTTAACCATTTTTTATTCCCTGCAGTATTCAGCATGTTAGCCATTAGACCAGCTCCCTTCAGGGATCCAACATTGCTTTCACAGTTCACATTTCATCACCAACAAACAGGTGACAACTTTATAGGCTAAATATACCCACTAATGTCAAACCGATTTCAATTCATTGCTACCCTATAGGATAGAGTAGAATTGCCACATAGGCTTCCAAAGCTGTAATTTGTAATGGACAAGGAAGACTGAAGAAGAATTCGTGCCTTTGAATTATGGCATTGGTGAAGAATATTGCATATACCATGGATTGCCAGAATAACGAACAAATCTGTCTTGGAAGAAGTACAGCCAGAGCTCTCTTTAGAAGCAAGGATGGCAAGACTTTGTCTCACATACTTTGGACATGTTATCAGGAGGGACCAGTCCCTGGAAAAGGACGTCATACTTGGTAAAGTGGAGGGTCAGCAAAAACGAGGGAGCTTCTCAATGAGATGGATGGACACAGCAGCTGCAACAATGGGCTCAAACATAGCAAAGATTGTGAGGATGGTGCAGGACCAGGCAGTGTTTTGTTCTATTGTGCATGTGGTCACTATGGGTTGGAACTGACTCCAAGGCACCTGACAATACACAATTACAATCTTTATGGAGGAGACCTGGTGGTACAGTGGTTAAGAGCTTAGCTGTTAACCAGAAGTTCGGCAGTTGGAATCCACCAGCTGCCCCTTGGAAACCGTATGGGGCAGTTCTATACTCTGTCCTACAGGGTGGCTATGAGTTGGAATCAACCTGACAGAATGCAGACTGCCACATATTCCTTCCTAGAGAGCTTAACTACTATGCCATCAGGGCTCCTTATAGGCAAAATAATCCCATTTAATTCTCCTCTTAAGATTGAGGAAAACCTTCTCAGGATGCCTCCACCAGACACCCTCACATTTCATGGGCCAAAAGTCTTAAAACATGCCATACTTAAACCAATCTCTACCCAAAGGGAACAAGACTATCATAATAAGCTAAAAGTAACTGGATGCTTGGTGATTAAAAATTTTAATTGGTGTCCATACCTACATTATTCTCATATTTGTGTAAGTGCAAGCTGTGAATTTACATTACTCTTCTGCTTTCAAGATCTCTTTTTTGTTCCTTTCTGGTCCTATTTATCAGTTTAAGGAAAAAACAAACAAACAAACAAACTTGTTTCCTTAGAATTCCCCAGAACCCATCCTTGTTTCTTCCACATTGCCTCCGTACTTAATGCCTATTAGATTTGGGCAGTATTCTCTCACTTCACTGGGAAGATGGCTGTACAAAATGATCCAGAAGGAATATTAATTACAGCAAGTTTTCAAATTCTATTATATGAATAACTGACCTGAATTTGGCCAGTTTGGTAATTTTGTAAAATTAATGTATTTAAAATTAGGGTGACATGTAAATGATGAGTCCTTCTAATTCTGAAATCACCTAGCCAGGGTGAGCTAAAAGTTAATTTTTATAATGAAACTGGAAACCCTTGACATTGGAAGTTGTATTTGATCAACCAACCAGAGTATTTTTTAGCACCTGTGTCACAGATGACATTGTTACAATATAATGTGACAGAGAAATGGATTTACCTGCAGATGTATACATTGATAGATAAAGTTGAACAGTGGGTATCTGACAAGATCGACTAGTATGTCTTTTAATGTGAAATACCATGTTACTGTTTTAGAACCGACACTCTTGACAATATAATGAAGAGATGGGGGAGGGGAAGCTAGAATCCACAATATGTGGCACTTAGTATAATAAAAGCCTTAGCCTTATATTTAGCCTTATTAGGATATAATTTTTTGCTTGCTAAAGTAGAGAGTCAGCAAAAAAGAGGAAGATCCTCAATGAGATGGATGGACACAGTGACTGCAACAATGGGGTTAAACATAACAATGATTGCGAAGATGGCGCAGTGTTTCATTCTGTTGTACATAGGGTCAGTATGAGTCAGAACCAACTTGATGGCACCTAACAACAAGAATATAATTAAAACCGACCTATGTAGGCAAATTGGTAGGCATTTTTTTTTTTTTGAAATCTGAAAACCAAAGGTCTCTTCATTTCTCTCTGCATTTCAGTGTCCGGACGCACTAACTGATGGGTATTGACTACACCTGTTTAAGATTTTAGTGCTAGTTATAGTGTGTAACAATGGATACAATGAAGGAGAAGGTAAAATTTAAATGAGCTCTGTGTAGTGGAGACAAAGCACGTGGGCCCCAATGAAGCCACATCATTTGCCTGTAATAGGTTTATATCATCATTCTTGGCACACCAAGAGCATTATCTGTCCTTTGCATAGTGTACAACTGTCCTCTGATATTATTCCTGTGTTAGTTTTTTTCATTCGGTGATATAACACAGTGACATTGGTTTTCAATTAATGACCAAATGAACACTTGCAATCTTATGCCATTTGAGTCTTTAGTGACAATGTTCCATGTGATGGATTCACCTCATTATTAAATGTGAAACTGCTCAGCATTTACTATCCCTTACATTATTTTAATTAGATTGTAGCTCTCACTCCTCCATCTCTACTTTCAGATATCCTTCTAAAGTGATGTTCATTTCAAAACCCTGAGAAATGCAATATATGGGAAACTCATAACAAAATAATAAATAAAAAATAAGTTACTTGGTATATTGAGGTCTTTTAAAAGTTCAGATCATTGGAGAAATAAAAAGTGTCATTATCAATTATTTAGAAAGCAATTATGATGAAAATACATAAGCTTAAAGTGAACTAAGCTGCACTTAAATGAAAATTTGCAGTTTCAAAAGCTCAATCATAAATGATAAAAATGTGAAAATAACCTAAGAATTCACCTCAAAAGACTAGAAATAAAAAATAAAATAAATAAATGGAAGGCAGGTGTAATTATAAATATATAAGATGAAATTAAGAAATACAATAGAGTAAAATCAATATTTTGAAAATTCATAATCCAGTGCTTTGAAAGGATCCATAACATAGGTAAGTTCTAGGCAAAGTTAATGAAGAATAGAAAGAGAAAGAGAGAAAAATAAAAATACAAGTATTATGAATTGGAAGGAAAAATTTAGATACATTAAGGTTTGCAACCTTGTATTCTTCTTTCTGAAAATCTTGAAGAAAAATTCACTGCAATGGACATATACATACATATATATACACACATACATACACACACATACACACGAAGCCCTGGTGGCACAGTGGTTAAAAGCACGGCTGCTAACCCAAAAAGTTATCAGTTTGAATCCACCAGCCACTCCTTAGAAACCCTACGGTGCAGTTCAACTCTGTCCTATAGGGTCGCTCTGAGTAGGAATCAACAAAAATGCATAGGGTTTTTGAGTGTGTGTGTGTGTGTGTGTGTGTGTGTGTGTGTGTGAGTGTGTGTGTGAAATATATATATAACTCTTGTAGAGATTGGAACAACATACTCATGTCATGATTCAAAATGCGAATAAACAACTGCAAACATCCATTAATAACCGGAACCTGGAATGCACAAAGTATGAAAACAGGAAAATTGGAAATCATCAAAAATGAAATGGAATGCATAAAGATTGATATCCTAGGCATTGGTGAGCTGAAATGGACTGGTATTGGTCATTTTGAATGGGACAATCATATAGTCTACTATGCCGGGAATGACAGCTTGAAGAGGAATGGCATTGCATTCATCGCCAAAAATAACATTTCAAGATCTATCCTGAAGTACAATGCTGTCTAATAGGATAATATCCATACACTTACAATGAAGAACAGTTAATACAACTGTTATTCAAATTTATGCACCAACCACTAAGGTCAAAGATGAAGAAATTCAAGATTTTTACTAACTTCTGCAGTCCTGAAATCAATCAAACATGCAATCAGGATGCACTGACAATTACTGGTGATTGGAATTCAAAAGTTACAAACAAAGAAGAATCGGTAGCTGGAAAATATGGCCTTGGTGACAGAAACGATGCAGGAGATCACATGACTGAATTTTGTAAGACCAACGACTTCTTCATTGCAAATACCTTTTTCCATCAACACAAATGGTGACTATACACATGGATCTCCCCAGATGGAATACACAAGAATCGAATCAGCTACATCTGTGGGAAGGGACGATAGAAAAGCTCAATCTCATCAGTCAGAACAAAGACAGAGGCCAACTGAGGATCCGACCATCAATTAGTAATATGCAAGTTCAAGTTGAAACTGAAGAAAATTAGGACAAGTCCACTAGAGCCAAAGTTGGACCTTGATTATATGCCACCTGAATTTAGAGGCCATCTCAAGAACATATTTGACGGGTCTAACACTGATGATTGAAGACCAGACGAGTGGTGGAATGACATCAAGGACATCACACATGAAGAAAGCAAGCGGTCATTAAAAACAAGGAGAGAAAGAAAAGACTAAAATGGATGTCAGAAGAGACTCTGAAACTTGGTCTCGAAAGTGGAGTAGCTAAAGCAAAAGGAAAAAATGATGAAGTAAAAGAGCTGAACAGAAGATTTCAAAGGGTGGCTCAAGAAGACAAAGTAAAGTATTATGATGACATGTGCAAAGAGCTGGAGATAGAAAACCAAAAGGGAAGAACACACTCAGTATTTCTCAAGCTGAAACAACTAAAGAAAAAATTCAAGCCTCCAGTTGCAATACTGAAAGATTCTATGGGGAAAATATTAAACAATGGAGGAAGCAACAAAAGAAGATGGAGGAAATACACAGAGTCATTACAGCAAAAAGAATTGGTTGACGTTCAACCATTTCAGGAGGTAACATATGATCAGAAAATGATGGTACTGAAGGAAGAAGTCCAAGCTGCACTGAAGGAATTAATAAAAAAAAAAAAAAAAGGCTCCAGGAATTGACGGAATACCAATTGGGATGTTTCAACAAACGAATACAGCACTGAAAGTGTTCACTCGTCTATGCCAAGAAGTTTGAAAGACACCAACCTGACCAAACGACTGAAAGAGATCCATATTTATGCCTATTCCCAAAAAATGTGACCCAAACAAATGTGGAAATTATCGAACAATATCTTTAATATCACATGCAAGCAAAATTTTGCTGAAGCTCATTCAAAAGCAGCTGCGGCAGTACATTGACAGGGAACTGCCAGAAATTCAAGCTGAATTTAGAAGAGGACGTGGAACCAGGGATATCATTGCTGATGTCAGATGGATCCTGGCTGAAAACAGAGAACAACAGAAAGATGTTTACCTGTGTTTTATTGACTATGCTAAGGCATTTGACTGTGTCATAACAAATTATGGGTAACATTATGGATAACATTATGGAGAATGGGAATTCTGGAACACTTAATAGTGCTCATGAGGAATGTGAACATGGATCAAGTGGCAATCATTCAAACAGAACAAGGGATACTGTATGGTTTAAAGTCAGGAAAGGTGTGTGTCAGGTTTGTGTCCTTTCACCATACCTATTCAATCTGTATGCTGAGCAAATAATCAGAGAAGCTGGACTATATGAAGAAAAATGGGGCATCAGGATTGCAGGAAGATTCATGAACAACCTGCTTTATGAAGATGACACAACCATGCTTGCTGACAGTGAAGAGGACTTGAAGCACTTACTAATGAAGATCAAAGTCCACAGCCTTTGGTATGGATTGCACCTCAACATAAAGAAAAAAAATCCTCACAACTGGACCAATGAGCAACATCATGATAAACAGAGAAAAGATTGAGGTTGTCAAGGATTTCATTTTACTTGGATCCACAATCAACACCCATGGGAGCAGCAGTCAAGAAATCAAAAGAAGCATTGCATTGGGCAAAGTGACTTCAAGAGATCTCTTCAAAGTGTTAAAAAAGCAAAGATGTTACCCTGAGGACCAAGGTGCTCCTGATCCAAGCCATGGTGTTTTCAATCGCCTCATATATATGGAAAAGCTGGACAATGAATAAGGAAGACCAAGAAGAACTGACACTTTTGAGCTATGGTGTTGGTGAAGAATATTGAATATACCATGGACTACCAAAAGAATGAGCAAACCTGTCTTGGAAGAAGTAAACCAGAATACTCCTTGGAAGCAAGGATGGTGAAACTGCGTTTTCACATACTTTAGACATGTTGTCAGGAGGATCAGTCTCTGGGGAAGGACATCATGTTGGTAAAATAGAGGTTCAGCGAAAAAGAGGAAGATCCTCAACGAGATGGATTGACCCAGTGGCTGCAACAATGGGCTCAAGCATAGCAACAACTGTGAGGATGGCATAGGGCCATGAAGTACTTTGTTGTGTTTTGCATGGGGTCTCTATGAGTCAGAACTGACTTGATGGCACCTAAAGAAGACAATGTATATATAAGAGCTAAAACTATAAAACTCTCAGATGAGATTAAAAAAAAAAAAATTATTTTTCCCTAGATTTTTCTTGCTTATTTAAAACTGAAGGGGAAAATAGTATCCTTTCTTTGGAAAAATAACTTCTACAGATATAATTTGAAAAATCGTTAATATTTTCCGTAGTTAACTTGTTTAAGGCCATCAGATTTTCAAAAGTAAGAGTCATATTCTTAAACATACCAAGAAGTTGAAAGCTGTACCATTTTTGCTAATAAACATACATCACTAAAAATTGTGTGTGTAAAGTAAATGAACTCAATTTTTATATTTATTTATACTCATCCTTTCTTGGGAAGGTAGATGATGCTTTTCATTTTATTTTTGAACATTAAAGTCTTTGAGGCTTGTCACTCCCTGATGATGATGTAATTGGATATGTTTTATTATAATAGAAGATTGAAGTAAAAAACATATTAAATCAATTGAACAATAAAATCCTTTATGTTTTCCACATTTACCTAGTTTATTCTAATCCTTCTTACTCAGGTGTTGGATAATACAGAATTGGCTGCATGAGGAGTCCAGACAGGCTTTCAGAAAAATAGCAGTCATCTATGCATACTTTCATAAGTTGCTGCGCAGCCCCACATGGCTCAGTTGCTGCTGTAGCCTCAAAGTGTGATACTCAAGTAGGAAGCAGCCCCATGGGTGGTAAGCTCAAGAAAGGTCAGATTCCTAGATGGTGGCTCTGAACAACTTCTACCCAATATATTCATTTATACTGATTGGTAGAAATCTGCTTGGGAAGCAAAAATATCAGGTGAATGAAGAGAAAGCCTAGCTCATTTGAACTCAGGTTGTTATCCTGGGTCAAGAAAAGGCAGCTACTTTCAGTTGTCTTGGAAGCATTCTCTATTTTGTCAGGTATCCTGGGACCAAGGGGTTAAGTTTGTAGTTTATGGGATGATATTCAGTTCTACTGTAATCTCCACTGTCATTTACATTTCTAGCCTCTATCTTGCCTGGAGACCTAGACTTGTTTCTCTAACTCCCTATTTAACTTGGTGTCTCACCTGAACACTTAGGAAATCTCATCTCCCAAATACCTTCTTGTTGAGCTTTGCTCACCTCATTTAATTGTATCTCCTTACTTCCAATCACTCAAGGCATAACCGCCATCTTGAACATTACATTAACTCGTATAGAAGGCCCCTGAGTGAACAGACTCCAGCCTATGTTCTACTTCATCTGGTACCAATCCCCAGCTTAAACATACTTCAGTTATACTATCCTTTCAGTTCTTCAAATGGATCATGCTCTATCTCACTTTGAACCTTTGATCGTTCTAGTCTTTCCTCCTGGAATATCTTCCCCTTTAATATTTACTTGAAAACTTCTACATATCCCTGTTTCCATCCCCTCTTCCCAAATATATTTTTCCTGTTATTTTACACTGTTTTCTACTTTAATTTTATTTAAAGACATTTCTCAAATCCACGTATGGAGAAGGGTTTTGCTGTAGGATGAATCATATCCAGAGTCTCATTCAAATGTGATTTAGATGATAAGATTTGGGACTTTGAAAGGGTGATATTAGATGAGATTTGAGACTTGAGTTGATGCTGTAATGTGTTAACGCTTTTGGGATGTAGGAATGTGGTGAATGTATTTTGTATGTGGAGTGGACGTGAGTCTTTGGGGACCAGGAGGTGGACTGCAATATGTAATAGGCTGAATAACAATCCCCCAAAGATATCAGGTCCTAATCACTGGGATTTGTAAATGTTACCTTAAATGGCAAAGTCTTTGCAGGTGTGATTAAGTTTAAATTTTAAAACAGAAAGATGATCCTGGATTATCTGGCAAACCCTAAATGCAATCGCCAAGTGTCCTTATAAAAGAGAAGCAGCAGAAAAAGAGAAACACAGAGAAGGGCATGTAATGTCAGAGCAGAGAGAGATTTGAAGATACTGCCCTTGAAAATTGGAGTGCTGGCAGCCACCAGAAGCTTTGGAAGGCAAGCAATAGATTCTTTCCTAGAGCCTCCAGAGGGAACGTGGTCTTTCCAATTTACTGATTGCAGTGCAGTGACACTGATTTCAGTCTTCTGGCTTCCAGAACTGTGAATGGATACCTTTCTGTTCTTTTAAACCAAGTAGTTTGTGATAATTCATTACAGTAGCCACAGCAAACTAATACATATTACTAGTAAAAATGAGCTGGATTTGTTTCCCAAGTGTGTATTTCCAAAGTATTTAATGTCATAAATCACAATTGTTAAGAAAAATTTCACACTATTTCTGTATATTTAGACTTCTTCAAATTTTTAATTATTATAAATCATGACAAAATAAGTATTTTTGTACATATTTACCTCTACAATATCTTTCTCCCTAGTTATCAAGGCCTTTTGAGTCCTACATAACCAATAAGAAGTAGGAAGAGAAACAATGGTATCTTATGGTAATATAGGTCAGAGCAAAACTTGCTCAAGTGAGCATATGGAGTTTCAGGTTTATGGAGATCACAGAAGACCTTTCTACCCTAGTGTTAATCCAGACAAGTTTTTCCTTCTAGACACTTACATTTTTGCTGATACAAACTCAAATTCTAAACATCCCCAACCATCCACTCTCGAGTCAATTTGGGCATTTTATTTTTGAACATTCTAGGTTAAATTTACATATTCTAAAAGGTCTGGGTTCTCTCAGAGTCTTAAAGCTCTTTAAAAAACAAAAAAGCTGTCGGAGAAGTATCAGAAATATTCTGAAGCACTTAGTTAGAAAGCAAACAAACCAAAACTCCTTAGGCCATTATTTTGTCATTTGAGCTAATGTGCTTTAAGATGTTGTGATATGTGTGTCTAGAGATGAGAGAAGGGTATTTTTAAGCTTCCTGGCTTGACTGCATAGCTTACCATGTAAAGTGCTATTATAAACGTAAGCTTGTTTAACCTCAGTAACCGTTAGCATACACAGCTTCACAATGCTCCTTAGAAGCAAGGATGGCAAGACTACATCTCACATACTTTGGACATGTTATCAGGAGGGATCAGTCCCTGCAGAAGGACATCATGCTTCATAAAGTAGAGGGTCAGCGAAAGAGAAGAAGACCCTCAATGAGATGAACTGACACAGTGGCTACAATGGCCTCAAGCATAGAAAGTAAATTGTGAGGATGGTGCAGGACGAAGCAATGTTTTGTTCTGTTGTGCATAGGGTCATTATGAGTTGAAACCAACTTGCCAGCACCTAACAACAACATATACAGCTTTTAACAATTACAATACACTTCCAGAAATGAAATTGTTGAGTCGGGCTGTATGAATCTTTCCAAGAAACACCGTCTTTGGTCTGTTGCCCCGTTTTTTAAAACGAGGTAAATTTATACGCAATAAAATGCCCAAAGTTTAAGTGTACAGTTCAGAGTTTTGACAAATGTATACACCTGACCATAAAGATATAGAATAATCCATCACTCCAGAAGGTTCTTTTGCTTGCCTTTCTAGCCGTTTTCCCCTCCCCAGCTCCCTTAGCCACCCTTCCCGCAACACCCTAACCCTACCAGGGAAAGACACTGTTTTCATTTTTGCCAGCATAGTTTATATTTGCCTGCACTGAATGCCAGGTAAACGAAATTATATAATATGTACGTTTCTTTCTGGGTTCTTTCACGCAACATGTTTAGAGCTTTGCCCAGATGGTTACATACATTAGTTCAGTCCTTTTTATGTTGTTATTCCTTTGTATAACTATACCAAAACTTATTTATTCATTCATATGTTAATTGGTTTTTCAGTTTTTTGTTTTCTGCTATTATGATCTAAGTCTATAGATACATACTGTAAACTTGCCTTAAACTAAGGTTGTTTCAAGTATATCCCTCTCATCCCTGGAAATGTAAAAGGAGTTTCCACTAACAGGAATATGATCCATTGGCAAGATCACTTTTAAAACCTGTTCCAAATTCATAATCACGAAGTGGCGTCTTGTTTTAAATTGCATTTTTTAAAATAAATACGGAATAGAAACTTTTTTTAAGGTCTATCAGCAAATAATTTCCCCATTTTGTCAATTTCCAGTGCATGCCATTTGTCTATTTTTCTATTGGTGTGTTTGTCATTAAAATTTTATCTTCATGGGATATTGTGTATTTATATATTTATGTATATATATAAAACCAAAACAAACCAAACCCATTGCCAAAGAGTTGATCCTGACTCATAGTCACCCTATTGGACAGAGTAGAACTGCCCCACAGTGTTTCCAAGGAGCAGCTGGTGGAGTTGAACTATTAAAAAAAAAAAAAAAAAAAAAATTGCCATCCAGTTGATTCCAACTCATAGTGACCCTATAGGACACAGTAGAACTGCCCCATAGGGTTTCCAAGGAACACCTGATAGATTCGAACTGCTGACCTTTTGGTTAGCAGCTGTAGCTCTTAACCACTACGCTACCATGGTTTCTTGGCATCCCACTGATCTGTCTATTTGGGTACCCAAAGCACAGTGTTTTTAGATTTGTGGTTGTTAAGTGCTCGTACCAACAGCATTATGAATCTTATTAAAGTTTTATTGGTGGTTCTTGCCTTTTTATTTTTAGAGCTACATATTTCAGATTCAACTTAAAATTTTATCAGTTTTTAAATACATTTTTGGAAAATCTATGCATTTTTATTGATTCATTTTTCCAATATCTTAACATTATGAACATATTTTAAATAATGGGGCCTTGGGAGTATCTAAAAGTGGTTAAAAGTATGTCAAAAAGTCAATGAATATTAAGATCAGTATGAACGCCTAATTTTATCTCTTTCATACCATTACAGAATGGTTCATTAGTTAATTAAGGCACAAAAGCTGCCAAATAGCATACATTTAACTTAGCACAACTTCAAGTTTTTTTCTCACAGTCTGAAGGTACGCATAAAACATGGACTTTAAATATCCAAAAGTTAAGTTACAGACATGCTAACACCTTTCCTTCCATTACAACACTTGAAAAAAGGAACTAATATACATTACTGCCAAACAAGAGAGGATTAAACTATTTTCAGAGAACTAATAGTAGAAGGAAATACAACAGAATAATAGAAGAAAAAAGTGGAACAAACCATTTGGCTTATATTTAAAAGTTTCTTAAAGTGATAGGGCTTGCTAAACATGTTAAAATATTGTACATGTCTCATATTATGTAAATTTATTCCATGTAAAATTAGAATTAAGCTTGGACAAACAAAATCCAATGAGAATACAGAGTAGTCAATGACTTTATTTTATAATTTGATAACTTACAAGTCAGAATTGGCTATTTAAGTCCTTTTTCTAATCTAGCATAACTAATAAACCTGTTGCCTTCAACTCCATTCCAACTCATAGTGACTTTATAGGACAGATTAGAACTGCCTCATAGGATTTCCAGAGTGGCTGGTGGATTTGGACTGCCGACCTTTTGGTTAGCAGCTGAGCTCTTAACCGCTGGGCCATCAGGGTTCTGGCATAACCAAAGGGATTTTATATTTCAAATTTTCAAGAACAGTCCTCAAAATTTTCAAGTATATCTACCCAAATATCCCCATCATAAGTTTCAGTGGTTCGTTCTTTTCCAATCACAAGCTTGATTCTAAAGAAAGAGACCTACAAAGACTTTTAATTTAGCCTCCTTCAACAATGCTCAAACCATCAAGTTCTGGGCCTCATCTTCAGCATGGTCCACCCTCCAGCAATAGACTCTCTTTAGATGCTACCATGGAGGCCTTCTGAACTTCACACCATGCTCTGAGTTGGTAATTAGTTGGCTGAACCGAGCTTTCCATTTCTATCTTTAGTCATAAATGGAACTTAAATGAATGACGATAGAAGATCAACTCCACAGCCCTTTTATTTCCCCATATCTCTTAAACATCAGATATAATGTTCAAGCCAGTGCATCTCCTTCAACTTATATCCCATCCCAGTGCACCAAAGGTTAAAGTCTTAACAGCTGTAAAGCATACCAGGGGTGATTAATCTCTGCTTACTAACAAAATAGGGTCCCTATTGCCATCTGACCAGAGAGTGAGCCAACTCAGAATCCCATACTGAATTACCTGTAAGTAATCCTAGGAAGCCTGCTTCCTAGGGTTACTTTATAGTAAGTGATACTAGTTTGGGTTTCTCAGATATAGACCTCAAACTAAATTTTTTGTAAAAATTTTTTTTTTTGGGAAGCATTCCCAGGAAAAATCTGTAGGTAAGGAATAGGACTGAAGAGTTAGAGGCTATATCAAGCAAAATCCTTTGGAGGATAACTTTAGCTCTGTCCTATAGGGGAGATCTGGCGAAGGCCTGAGACACACCTTCTCTCTCTGATCATTAGTTAAGTGTTCCATGGGACAGGCACTTCTGACTCTTCATTCACACAGGCAAAACAGGTTTCAGCACACTGAGTGCTGGCTTCTTGGAAGTTATACTAGTCATCTATTGCTGCATAATAAACTATCCCAAACTTTTTTGGCTTAAGGCAACCATTTTCTATTTCATGGTTCTCTAGGCTGGGCTCAGCTAGGCAGTTCTTCTGTTGCTCTCGCCTCATGTCACTCAAATGACCATCATGTTAGCTGAAGCATGGTAGATTTAGGACCCCTCAGCTGAGACAGATTATCTGTTCTCACATGAATTCTTCCTCTGATAGCATACCAGGCTTTCTTACATGGCTGTCTCAGGGTGGCAAAAGCATGAGCAGAAGCTGTGAGGCCTCTTGAGGCCTATGCTTGGAAGATATATAACATCACATCCACCACCTTCTATTGTTCAAAGGAAGTCATGAGGTCAGGTCAGATTCAAAGGAAAGAAAATTAGACTCCACATCATAATGGAAGGATCTGCAAAGGATTTGTGCCTTGTTCAATCTAATACAGGAGTGAAAGTACAGAGGGAGACAGAGTGCAGAAATGGTAAAGGAACAAAAACCAAACCTGTTGCTGTTCAGTATATTCTGAATCATAATGACCCTATAGGACAGAGTAGAATTGCTCCATAGGTTTTCTAAGGAGAGACTGGTGGATTTGAACCACCAACCTTTTGATTAGTAGCAGAGCTCTTAACCACCACAACACCAGGCTTCCAATGGTAGAGGGACCTGGGGCATATAGACAAGGCCCTGGCAGTGTCTGCTGTGATAGTCTCCCACTTATTCAGTTCCTAGCATATGGCATCTGCTCAAGTTATTTTGTTGTATGGATGAATAAAGGACAATTTACTAGAAAGATAAGAACACTTTATTTAATTTGTATAGTTTGGGGAGTCTTCATCTAAATAAATTAAAAAAAAAAATCCTTTCTCTGGTACCATGTGTTCTGATATCCAGTTTGGAAAATTTGGTGTTTGTTGTAAATAGCTGGATCGAGAATGCTAAACCGATGAGCATTTTTAATTAGCGTTAGACACACAACAGATATACAACAGATCCTTGTTGAATTGGTTACCAGTAGAATGCTAATTAAAAGCAAGGGGACTGAGAAAAAACAAAATAAGTGAAAGGATGATTGCTTAGGAAAGTATTACAAATATGCATTTTGGAACTTTATTAAAAGGGGAAGGGAGATAATATTTGTTTACTTAATAAGTTATTTTATACAATATTATTTTATCTAATCCCACAAAAAATTTGTGAGGTAGATAATATTACTGTCGTGGTTTGAATTGTGTCCCCCCAAAATATTTGTCAACTTGCTTAGGACATGATTCCCAGTATTGTGTGATTTTCTTATGTGTTATAAATCATAATCTCTGTCTATGATTAAAGGAGATTAGTGTGGGATATAACACCCTTGTTCAGGTTACATCCCTGATCCAATGTAAAGGGAGTTTCCCTGGTGTGTGGTCTGCACCAGCTTTTGTCTTAGAAGAGATAAAAGGAAAGGTAAGCAGGACGAGAGTTGGGGACCTCATACCACTAAGAAAACAGTTCCGGGAGCAGAATGCATCCTTTGGACCCCAGGTTACTGCTTAGAGAAGCTCCTAGTCTAGGGGAAGATTGATGACAAAGACCTTCCTCCAGAGCTGACAGAGAGAGAAAGCCTTCCCCTGCAGGTGATGCCCTGAATTTGGACTTCTAGCTGACCAGGCTGTGAGAAAATAAATTTGTCTTTGTAGAGCCATCTGTTTGTGGTATTCCTGTTATAGCAGCACTAGATGACTAAGACAATTGCCTATATTCTATTTTTTATTAGATACCTCACCTGTGACTTAGATAGGTTAGGCAAACTATGATGTGTGGCTGTCATCCCGGGTGATGCAAATGGTTAATGAACTTGGTTGTTAACTGAGAAGTCAGAAGTTTGAGTTTGCCCAGGGGAGCCTCTAAAGAAAGGCCTGACAATCTATTTTTTAAAAACTCAATCATTAAAAACTCTACAGAGCACAGTACTACTCTGAGACATATGGGGTCATCATCAGTCAACTCGATGGCAACTGGCCTTTTAAATTTTTTTTTTCCTGGTAAAGTTGCCCACTGTGATATTACAGTTACGGGGAGGTGAGAGGAAACTTGAATAAAAGGCCATATGTTCAGATATAATTCAGTATCTTTAGGGTTTACAAGTTTGTGCATAAATAAGTTATAAGAACCTCTTAAACAGAATGATTTAGGCTTCCTCACACGCTTTACCTTTTGAGAGTTTTGTGCCAAAGAAATTCAGGTGTGATTCTGTGTAATTGCCTGGACCTCTCCATCACCTATTTTCCATCTGCCCATCTCCATCTGCCCATAAGGCTGATTGTTCTGTGCCAATCACCTCCCTCTCTTTAAGCATATTGGCTTCTCTTGAGCACCACCATGACCAATATTCCATCCTCAGAGGATGGTTATTCTTATTTTTGTCTCCATTCCATGTAGCCTTCAAAACAGCCGAGGTTGTAATATTTGATGAGATTCTATAATGAATTTTCTATAACTTACAGGTATGATAAAGATAAAGAGCAATGCCCACCTTCTATCAGATATAACTTCTCTTTAAGTCCCAGAATGCATGATAGTACTTATGGGGCACCTATAACATGCTTCTCTTCCTTATCATGAGGCTTTTTCCCCAAATGTCAGCTCCCTTCCATGTCACCTAAGATCTTTTATTTCAACCAAAGATTATGGCTTTGAACATGTTTTGTTCTTCTGAATCCAGGCCCAACTAGATAGACATATCAGAGCAAAATAGTCCAGCCTCAGTACATTTCTCCAAGTTTGCATTAGTTAGTCTTTATGTCAAATATAGAACATTCCTGGTTTGATCACGCTGCCAAGTCTGTTTCTTTTGTTTGTTTCTTTGTTTTGTTTTCAACCCTTCTCCACAAAAAAATACAGGCTTGTATATCTCTCTTTTAGTCTTCTCAGCCTCCTCTCCATTCTTCTGTGAGGAATAAGTGAAACCAGGCCATGTAAGCAGGTACACACATGCAGGTGTATGGACATGCACACACACGTGCACACACAGATACACACACACACTGATTAAAAAACCCCCGGTTCCTCTGCACAGTGCAGCCTAAACATAGGTTTAAAAAGAAACACTTCTCTCAAAGGAAAAATAGTCTGCAGAGTTGCAACTCTGCATAAAACATCCACAACCGTTTACATTATTGCCCTGAGAAATTGAGCTTCTCCTAGACAGCTTTCAAACATCTTTTCAGATGCTAATCTCTGCTTCACATTTGCATAACTGAAAGCCCTATCACGAATGTGTTTTTCTGAAAACTGTCTGCTTCATAGTTGTTTTCAAGTCTCCAACCCTTTAAGAAGAGCCCTGGTGGCACAAAGTTAAGAGTTCTGCTGCTAACCAAAAAAAAGTTGGCAGTTCAAATCCACCAGCTGCTCCTTGGAAACCCTATGGGGCAGTTCTAGTCTGTCATATAAGGTCACTATGTTTCAGAATCAGCTAGACAGCTGTGCCTTTGACCCCTTCAAAAGCTATGAAGCAGCCTTGGTAGCGCAATGGTTAAGCTCTTGGCTGCTAACTGAAAGGTCAGTGGTTGGAATGCACTGGCCGCTCCTTGGAAGAGAGATGTGGCAATCTGCTTCTGTAAAGATTTATAGCCTTGGAAACCCCATGGTTCTGCTCAGCCCTATTAGGTGGCTATGTGTTAGAATCAAGTCAACGGCAAAGGGTAAAAACTATGAAATAGCTATAAGACATTTCTTCTTTCTAGGTTTCAAATATATGTTTCCAAGCTTTTAATTTTGAACTAATTTTAGGCTACAGAAAAGTTGCAAAAATAGTACAAAGTTTCCTTATATCCCTTATACCCTACCCCTTAAGTTAACATGATAGATAACCATAGCACAAGTATCAGAACCAGAAAAATTAGCATTGGTACAATATTGTTTACTGAACTAAAATTTTATCTGAATTTCACCCATTTTTCCAGTAATATCCTTTTTCTGTTCAAGATCCTCCAACATCAGTCTCCTGTCAGTGTTCAAGCTTATTAACCATATGCTTCATCTTCTACTAACAGCCTCTGGAAGAATGAAGCTTTTATTGAGCACATAGCTGGAATGGTAGCGGGGTCTTGGGCTGATGGTAGCAGAAGACCTACTGCCTTCTGTTTCCTGATGGTACACCCCTCCCTCACACAAGGGGACTTAGTGATAGCTTTGTCATTTTACTTAGATCCATAATCAACACCTGTGGAAGCAGCAGTCAAGAAATCAAAAGACACATTGCACAGGGCAAGTCTGCTGCAAAGGACCTGTTTAAAGTGTTGAAAAGCAAAGATGTCACCTTCAAGACTGAAGTGCGCCTGAGCCAAGCCATAGTATTTGCAATTGCATCTGATGAAAGTGAAAGCTGGAAAATGAATAAGGAAGACTGAAGAAGAATTGATGCCTTTGAATTGTGGTATTGGTGAAGAATATTGAATATACCAGGGAACACCAAAAGAACAAACAAATCTGTCTTGGAAGAAGTACACCCAGAATGCTCCTTAGAAGCAAGGATGGTGAGACTGCATCTTACACACTTTGGACATATTGTCAGGAGGGATTAGTCCCTGGAGAAGGACATCATGCTTGGCAGAGTACAGGGTCAGCGGAAAAGAGGAAGACCCCCAACGAGGTGGATTGACACAATGGCTGCAACAATGGGCTCAAGCATAACAACGACTGTAAAGATGGTGTAGGACGGGGCAATGTTCTGTTCTGTTCTGCATAGGGTCGCTATGAGTTGGAACTGACTCGACGGCACCTAACAACAACAACTGAGTGTGGGAAAAGAAAAATTCTGTGTTGGTGCTGAAACTGGAGTGCATTTCTTAAGTCAAGTTCTGCAGACCCTGAGATGTAGATTTATGTAAATTATTATTAAGAACGTTCCCAGGAAATGTCAGTAGGGAAGTGGAGTTGGATATGCCACGTGTTGGAGGCCAAGCAAGGTGCCATATTGAGCAAAGTCCTTTAGGCTCAATCCTGTGGGAGAGCTCCAGGAACTGTGAATCATTTCTCAGAATTTACCTCATTAGGAGGCCAGAGAGCTCCATCATTTTTATCCTTTTCTCCCATCAATCATTGGCTAATGGCTGCTCTTGGGTGATATACAATCCCAGGTTTAGCTCACTAGGATTGTAGGTAAAGCAATCTTGAAGCCTGAGGGCTCCTAAAAGAGTCACAGGCTGGATGTTGGGTGTGAAAGCATACGGGGCCAGTATGGAAGAACGTGGTGAAAGGGAACGTCGGTGGTGCACTTCTACAGAGGCTGAAGAACCTGAACCTCTTCTCTTGAATAGGATATAAGGTGTGTGTGCAAATCCCTGGGTGGTGGAAATTGTTTACATGCTCTAATGCTAACCAAAAGATTGGAGGTTTGAGTCTACTCAGAGATGCCTTGGAAAAAAGCCTGGTGATCTACTTCAGAAAAATCAGCCACTGAAAACCCTATGGAGCGTAGTTCTACTCTGACACACATGGGATCAAGGTAAGCAGGAGTAGACTCCCTGGCAACAATTTTTTTTTAAAGTGTGTATGAGGACCAGGGCTTTTTAGAGGACAGAAAAAAAGAAACGAAACTCCACTTGAAACAATTATGAGAGAAATTGTTTCATCATCATGAAGGCCATGAGTCTTATCAGACCCAGAATCTGTTTATATATTTTTCATTCTATTTAAAAAACAAAAATTATTTGGCCTTTCATGAAGTGTGATATTTTAAAGTGAATTATTAAATATATTCTTTTAAAAATCAATAATTCATTTGTGATAATATTAGTGAAGATACTATGACTAATACATTTTAAAATATATGCTTTTCAACACTTAACTCATAAGTTGTCTGATAGACCCAGTTCCTTGGAAATTGTTAACATCCACAAAAACAAAGACAAATAAGCCGAAACTAAGAGTTCAGAGTTCAGAAAGATATATTGAGCTTTTGTGGCACAGGGAAAAAACAAAAAAAAAACGGGTTCTATATATTTTGAAGGTGCTGTCAATTTTCTACGGAAAATACATTCAATAGACATAAAGGATGTTTGCTAGAGAAGTGGAGAAATTCATTTTCCCTGACATACTGAAAACCAGAAATACTAGAGAGATAAAAATGGAATTTAGCAAGCTATAAGCTACGGGCACATTTTGTGACCAAAGTCCAACACCAGTGGCTTTAAACATTGAAATTTTATCCTCCCTATTTCATTGAGACTAACTCTTTAATGAAAACTTGGGAAGTGAAAATGCCTACAGCGTAGAATAAGACCAACTGTACCAACAGCATTGTTACCTGGAGTGATGGCGGAAGGGGTTGCTTGATAAGCTTTCCACTCCCCAATTCTAGAAGTCACTCTAATTTACTGTAATTTATAGACCCCAAGCCAGTCACATCGAGGCGTTTTCCTGGCAAGGAAAGGCATGTTAAATGCAGCCAGGCTGCAGAAAACCTTGGCTGAGTATCCCTCCTTCTAGATTCTTAGAAGCCTAGATTCTTAGCATCAGAGACTAGATAGTATCTCAATTATCAGATTGTCTCTTTCCTCACTTAGCACAGGAATAAGCTTAAAGAGAAGGTGAAGGGTCACATGAACACTTTAATTTGAACTAGAGCTAAAACACACATAGGTGCTATTGCGTAATAACTTTGCCTGGGTTATTACTTCTAATTCCCAAACTATCTAACATTCTAAATTCAAATTTACTATTTTTTTCTTGTCTTTCAATATCTGCAGATGAGAAGTTAAGGATCTGTTTTTTTTTTTTCTGTTGTTCACCCTCTTCTGTAGTGACTCCCTGGGTCCAACCTTTACACCTGGGTGTGGGTGCTCCCCCTGAATGCTATCCGGTGCGCCTCCAAAATGTGTTCCAGGCAAGTTCCCGATCCATCGCTTTCAGGCAGCATTTACCCAGCTTTCATGGGTCACTGTCACCCACCTTCAGAAATGAAAAGTAATGGCAGGTCATAGATTTTGGACAGTAAAACATTATGTTCTTATTCAGTCATTCACACTAAAAAAAAACCTTCTAAATGAATTAGCTCATTTTCTTACGTTAATAAGTCAAGTTCACTCAATAAAATTTTTCATTACTAATAATGTAAGACACAAAACTGTTTGCATTATTAGCTTAAAAGGATGATTCAAACATTGACCTCTGTTATCAGTGGGTAGACATAGGAGGAAAGAAAAACGGCATATCCAGGACTTGGAGATTTTAAATAAACCTGTGCCGTTATCTTCATTTCTTGCCTTTTCACAATAGGTTAAAAATTGTGAGAAACTTCATGAGCCCCAAATGGTCTAATAAGTACAGTAAATTTTTGAAGCAAGAGATGAAACATCCGATTTTTGTTTTCTCCCCTTCATTAAATGCTCTGTTCCAACTCTATCAATGTCGATATTTCAGCATGGCTAACTTTAAAAATTTCCTTTTAAAAACTTTCTGTTTTGGAAGAACTACAAACAGAATGCTCCTTAGAAGCCAGGGTGGCGAGACTACGTCTCATATACTTTGGACATGTTATCAGGAGGGATCAGTCCCTGGAGAAGGACATCATGCTTGGTAAAGTAAAGGGTCAATGAAAAAAAGGAAGACCCTCAACGAGATGGATTGACACAGTGGCTGCAACAATGGGCTTAAGCATAACAACAATTGTAAGGATGGCGCAGGACGGGACAGTTTTTCGTTCTGTTGTGCATAGGGTCTCAATGAGTTGGAACCGGCTGGATGGCACCTAACAACTACTTTAAAAAAATGGTGTTCAGTAAAAAATACATAACATATTAATGTATTGGTGCCTTTGGCCCACTTCTATTCCACTTTCATTACAATTTTTTATTACCTATAAAACAACAGCCTTCTCAATTTCCAGAAAATTTTGGCAACATGGTTTGTAAAAACCTCTTCATAAATATACATGCTGCAGGTGCCACCAGGCTAGAGGTTTTTATGCCCTTAGAATTCCAGGTGTGCATCACAACAATTTTTAAATTACGAGCTGATAGTATGATGAGATGAAAATATCTGTAGAAAATGCAAATACTCTCTCCCATGTCTCAGTATCTACCCTAGAGAAACACGTGTACAAGGACACATGCATAAAGCCATATGGTTAAGGATGGCCACTGCTGAATTGATTATAGTAGCAAAACATGGAAGCCATCAAACCTCTATCAAGAGGAACTATTTATAAACTGAAATAGTGTGCACAGTTAAGAATAATGAGTAAGATAAGTTTATTAGTTACTAACACAGAAAGATTTTTAAAGATTTTTAAGGTATATTGTTAAGTAGGAGAAAAAAAAACTGAAGAAAATTCCATAAAGTATGATACCATTTATATAAACATACGTTAGAGAACAAAGTTATCATATAGATACATGTGACATATATATGTATATACACTCACATACATACATATATATGTATGTATATTTATATATATATATATACATACATATATATGTATGTATATTTATATATATATATACCTTTACACTGGTTACATATATAACTAGTTGCCATTGAGTCAATTCCAACTCATGGTGACCCCATGTGTGTCAAAGTAGACTTTTGCTCCATAGGGTTTTCAATGGCTGACTTTTCAGAAGTATATCACCTGGCCGTTCTTCTGAGGCACCTCTGGGTGGACTTTAATCTCTAAACTTTTGTTTAGTAGCTGAGTGTATTAGCCTTTTGCACCACCCAGAGCCTCTATCTCTATATACACACACACACACACACACACACACTCACACACATATCGTTTGCGTCTAATACTGTGTGTAAAATAGTCTTTCACTCAGTACATATTTATTGATATCTACTTTTTATAAGGGACTTTTCTATATTATAATTTGTATTTATATGTATAAGCATAGGATTTAGGAGTTAAACTGAGTATAAAATTTGGAATTGATTGGCATATAAATGGAATGTAAAGCTATTTGGATGAATCACTTAGGAAAAGAATATAGACAAAATAAAAGTAAGTCTAGAATTATCCAAAATAAAGTGATTGCAGTGGCCCTCTCTGGAAAGGGCAAGGGGAGTGGAAATTTCTGTGAGGATATTTAGCTTTAGATGTGTGTTTGAATGTCCCTTTACCCTCTTTGGGAGTATATTTACTCATTACTTGTA
Source organism: Loxodonta africana (assembly GCF_030014295.1). Classification (NCBI taxonomy): domain Eukaryota; kingdom Metazoa; phylum Chordata; class Mammalia; order Proboscidea; family Elephantidae; genus Loxodonta; species Loxodonta africana. Next base: position 31,405,040 of record NC_087356.1, read on the forward strand.
TAATTAAAACTGAATGTTCTACAATAAAAATTATAAAAAAAATACTGAATGTTCATATTTTACATTTCTGTAGGGAGGAATGCAGTCTAGTGACATCAAAATTATATGTGTGAGTAGCAAGAGTAGAATGTAGCGGACTCAGCAGGGAACACATCTTGACAACATTACCAGTTCTCTTCAGAAACATACAGGTTTAAAAGATCACCCAAACATGACTGTGACTTAGGGCTTCCTTTCAGCATCCTTGTAGCAAAAGCAGAACTAGTTCCCTTTCTCCATTCATTGGGGGCTGAATGTTCTAAACAAGGCACATAAAGTTCTCTAAGGACACACAGTTCAACTCCAAATTACAAAAACATACATACCTTTTGTAAGGAAGAAGAAACTGAGGAAAATCACTGCACTGTGATGAAAATCACGTTAAAAAGAGGGAATCAGTAAAAGAAATGAAAACAAATGTGTCTTCTAATAACTTGTACCTTTTTAAAAAATTCATATGAAATATTAAGTAGAGATTAAATGTGGAAGGCATACATACTAAAAGGCAAAAATTAAAAATACAATACAAAACCCAATCCTGAGATTTAGATTTACTTCAGATGCAAAGTATGATCACAAAACATAAGAAGTAGATTAATAAACAGAAGGGATAAAAAACAAAATTAGACAAACAAAATTAGAAATTGTTGTGAATTAGAAAAAAAATAAAAATATCTCAAGCTCATGGAAATAGATGAAGAAAAAAATCCATACAGCAAAATTACAGTAAACATATCAAAGAGAACATACACATGAGATCCAATATCACAAAACAGAAATCCAAGAAGGAGGAAGGATATCACATGAAAGAGAGGAAATAATGAAGTACCTTAGAGATAAACCTTTTCCAGAGCTGAATAAAGAGATTTGTATCAACAGATGGTGTTCACTGAATACCAGCAAATGAGACACACAGTAAGACAGATCATATTTGAGTGCATAAATTCTAAGAGTAAAGAAAAATTTCCAAAATCATCCAGGTAGGAAAACAGGTTGCCTAAACTATAAAGAGAAAATTTCAATGGATGTAGCCGTACCTTACGTTTTCTTTTTTTTTTTTAATAACTTCCTTAACAATTTTCCAGTTGGGGATTTTAAATGTGGATGTGATACAAGGTCAAGGAATCAAGACAATGTAGGTAGTGTTAAGAGAATGGCTAAATTATACCCTGATACCTAGAGCCTCAGTAAGATGGTAGGAGCAGCCCGGACTGATAGATACGAAGAAATTTGAAGGGTCAAGGAATTGGAGATGCTGATGAAGTTAAAGAAGAAGTAAAATTCTTCACTGTTTCACAAAATACCTATTAAATATTTGCATTAACGCACTGGGTTTTTTTTTATTTGTATTAAAAACTTTCAATAAATGAAGTTTTAAGGCCTTTTATTTTTAATAAAATAAAAATGAGAAATTAAAACAACTCTTTAGTAAGATAAGAAGGCATTTTTCATAAATGCATTTAGATGAAACATGACCAGAGAGCTTAATTTAAGCAGCAGGATTTAATTCTTTTTTTTTACCTTTTTCCTACCACATATTAGAGAAAAATTTATGAAATAAATATTATGTTAACTTTAATTACATCATTAATTTGAATGACAATTTGATACTAACATTCAATTTTTGGTCTTTTGTTTAATTTAGCACTGTGAATGCTATTTTTTTTTTTTTTCAATAGAAAATAACTCAAGACCCCAATTTTAACATTATGCACAGACTCTAATGTGAAACAAACTGAAAATTTAAGCTCGGCATTTTTTTAAATATTATTTTTGATAGTTCTGATCTTTTGTATTGTAAAATAATAATTTAGGTTAATACCAGTCTACACTCTCACAAAATGTTGCCATCTTTAGCAATAATACTTTATATTAATAATATTTTGTGACCCTTTACTTTAAAGTACATGTTCTAAATAATGTAATAATGCAATGCAAAGCAGTTTTACCTGCTTCAAATTTTGTAATTTGCATCTTCACATGCAAAATTCCCTAAATATTATACTTACATCCAGGATACTTTGTCATTGTTAGTTGCCGTTGAGTTAATTCCGGCTCATGACGGCCCTGTAGAACTCTGCTCCACAGGGTTTTCAAGGTCTGTCAGGCCTGTCTTCTTGATAGTCAAGGCAGCCAGGAGCTGCTTAGCCATTATCAGACAAAACCCTAACTGATAGTAAGGCAAGGAGTAAAGGCCCTGACATCAGAGGGTGCCTGTTTGAGAAATAGCAAAGAGACTGGTGTGGTTAGAAGAGAAGCAAGTAAAAAAGAAATACACTATATTATCAGGGAGGTATTTTTTTTAATAGGGGGTTGGGTGAGGAACCTAGAGACTTATTAAGACAAGGAACAGAGGGGCCCCCAAATCTGCAAACAAAGTAACAAGAAATGGGCCAGGGCACAGAAACAAAGCCATTCCCCAGAACAATGGGGTAGGGTATCTAAAAATAGCCTGCAAACTTCTTTAAAGTTGCCTTTCAGAAGCAGCTGAAGAAAACCAGGCCCAGGGACCTGGGCAGAACAACCACCTGTGACCGCTGTGTGATCTTCCACCAGGGGCAGTAAGGGGCTACAGGCCCAGTTGAGGAATGGAACCCAGGGAGAAAGAGGCTGCGCAGGTGTGACACCCCATAATAAGTCCTGCTACGAATCCCAGAGGCCTCCAGCATGGGTGCTATCTTGGAAAGCTGCTGTGCACACACCTTAGTTAACATATCCTTGCCTGTGTCTATGAATAAACATGAATCTTTTCCCGCCCAAGAACTTTTAAAAACTCAAGTCCCTCTTTTGTTCTGTGAGATGAGGGTAAGCCTTGCTCTAGGCCCTCCTTGTCTCGGCTTGCAAGCCTCTTTAATAAAGCTTTGCTCATGTGGAAAACTCTATGTGCTTTACCTGCTCATTCTTGATCAGTGAATGGCAAGAACCTTATTCCGGTAACAAAAGCACTGGGTGTGGCTCAATTAGCAGCTGGTCAGACCAAGTGGAACCAGCCTCCTCCTGTCCCTTGTCCTCAAAGTGCTACATGTGGCTCAAGCCAGTCAAACCCAGTTTACTAGCCTACAAGCCAAAGAAAAAAATACAATTTGTCTCACTGCGCATGTGCGCCATGATAACTTCTGTAGTCCATAATGTTTGTATGTACTTCCTTGCGAGAGATGGTATAAAAGGTTCTGCCTCTTTTTGCTCAGGGAGCTTCATTTGAGGTATATACCTCCTTGCTCCTTGCCTGGGCACTTGCAATAAACACTTTTCCTCCTTCCTCCTCTCGGTGTATCTTTATTGATGAGCAGGACCTGCTTTGGGTAACAAATTCTGGCAGCCCCCATGGGACCAGAGCTGCCGGACTCCTGAGATCATCTCTGGCTGACAGGAACTGACTGCTTCTCTCACACGCATGCTGGTAATCTTCCTCAAAGGAAGATTCGTTTTGGTCCTGAAGGCTAGAGCTGACCTGGGACCCCTCAGTGGTGGACTACATGAAAAGGGAGAGAAGAGCACCAGGGGCCTCCTGGAAGAGGGAAAAGACTCCCATGGTGAGTACAGAAATAAGTCCTGTTTTTCAGAAAGCAAGTAGATTGTAGATCTAGTAATGCTTAGCCAGTGAAGGTGGCGTCAAACACTTTCATTTTGAATAGGCATCTGTGACTTCAGGTTTGGTATAGAAATAAGTCCTATTTGTAGAAAAGTAGACAGACTGTAGGTTCTGGGAATGCTTAGCCAAGGAAGATTGGGCCAAATACTTCCTTTTTAAATAGGTGTTCTGTAGTTTTAGGTTTGGGTACCATGGGAAATAATTCAAGCATTCCCGAATGTAGTCCTCTAGGGTATATTTAAAGAATTTGTCTTATTTTGGACATGACCCAATGGAAAAGTCTAAAATGAAATTTTTTTTGTTAACACCACCTGGCCCCAATATGAGCTCAGGGATGGCAACTCTGGCCTATTAACACCGTACTACAGCTAGATTTGTTCTGTACTAAAGAAAGAAAGTGGGATGCGAAAATGTGTGTTGAAACTTTTATGTTGTTGTGGCAAAATAAGAATTTGTGGAAACAAATTGTCTAGTCTGCCAGAAGAGGACCCGGTTTTAACCGGAAGTCATAGAGCTCCCCTTTATCCTGTAAACCTTTGTTGGTCCCTGAGGCCTCTGGGATGTTTTCCTGATGCACACTCCAACAGCACCCCATTTGGTCTGGGGGGCCCCAGGACCCCCAACAGGGCTGTACCCATTTGTGCCACCCAAGATGCTTATTGATTGATTGATTTTGTAAAATATAAGAATAATTATGTTTTTAATAAACTCAACAGGTTAGAATTAGCAGAATCATGCTTGCTATGGCATTAGGGCACAGAACCTTAAAATTTTAATTGTGTGCAAGTAAAATGATGACTACGGAACTAAAATGGTTAAGAGGCTGATTTGATACAGGTTTGTTTTAGAACATTGTATACAAACTATGCTTTCGTATTCAGAATAAACCTAGGGGTAGGAGCGGTATCTATATTTATTGACGCAAATGTGATTGCTATGTACATGTATTAGATATTGTCATTGCTGAACTAACGTAAGGTGAAGTTGTAACAGATGTGAAAAAATTCAGAAATTTATATATTATAGATGTTTAGGGTATTGTAGTAGAAGTGAAATAGGTTTTATTAAATAGATATTGGGGAAATTGTTACAATTTAAATATCGTCACTTTTCACACTACGTATTTTTAAATAAACCATATATAGTCTTGTGTTGCTTAATGTTCACGATACATTCTGTCAAATAGGACATTATGTGATGGGACGTTGTGCAAACACCGTGTTAGGGATGAAGTTCATTTCAGGCTTTCATTTCCAGAATAAAGAGGCTTCGTCCATATTAAAAATTTGCTGGGACAAATAACTGCCCTCTATAATTTGCTTGGAGCCTGGTGGAGCAGTGGCTAAGAGCTCAGCTGCTAACCAAAAGATGGGCGGTTCAAATCCACCAGCTGCTCCTTGGAAACCCTGTGGGACAGTTCTACTCTGTCCTATAGGGTCACTGTGAGTCGGAATTGATGGCAATGAGTTTTTTTTTTTTTTTTTTTAGAATTAGTTTATCCAAGGTTTCACCAACAAATTCTTCTATTTCCTTAGCATCAGTACTCACAGACTCACCACTCACTTTCATATTATGCAGTGAAAAACCTTGTCTGAAGCACTCGAACCACCCATAAAACCAAAAAAAAAAAAAAGAAAACGAAAACAAAAAAAACCAAACCCATTGCCATGGCGTTTCTAAACTACTGTGCCACCAGGGCTGGCTAGCATTAAACTCAGTGTCGTGGTCTGGTCCTGCACTTTCTTTAAGACTTTCAAACAAACTTCATAACTTAGCAAGGATCTCAACGTGCTGAGAGGGATTCACTTTTGTGTTTTGTCCTCAGTCCATGTTATTAGCAATTTCTTCATATCTGATGTAGGTCCCGCTCACATTTTCTTTTACCCTGTAACTTTTAGTAGAGCCAATCCTTCAACAGCTTGGAGACATTTTCGTTCCCTTCGAGGATCGTGGTGATTGTCCAGGGCAAAAATACCTAAATCCTCTATGACCTGTTCTCTGATCAGGATTTCTGAGCTCTCTTATAACCGTATGGGACCACGGACGTATATGTGGTCAGATGTTGCCCAAACTAACATCATGTGGAGTGTTACTGAGTGGTGTTTTCTGAGTATTGTCAAATTTCCAAAGTTTGTAGGAGAAAATTTATTGTATTCATGATGTTTGGGGTCATAGCATAGTCTTGTTTTTTACTTAGACGAAAGTTTCAATGTTTTCTGATTTCTTTTTTTCCTGTTACACATAGGAATTTTTTCCCACCTGAAAAGTAAATGTTAAATTATATTTCTTTCTAAATATTTTCTGTCTTTGTTTTTATAGTGAATTCTTGTTGGTGTATTGTATAAATTACGTACTGCACTTACTTTTTCTCCTTCAAGTAACTACCCCAGGACCATTTATTGTGTCATTTTATGTTTTACCATTAATATAAAATATCTTCATCTTATATTACAGGCTTTTAAAGTTAAATGTTTACTTCTGATCTTTCTATTCCATTTCACTGTCCAGAAAATTTTTGAGACAGTGCTACAATGTCTAAATTACTGAAAATTGATCATAGGTTTTACTGTCTGGTGTGCAAGTATATTTAGTCATTCTTATTTCAAGATAATTTTATGGTTCCAAATTAATGTTCTGGGCTGCTGTAACAACTTACCACAAACAGGGTGGCATAAAATGATATAAATATATCCTCTCGTAGTTCTGGATGCTAGAAGTTTGAAATCAAGGTGTTCCAGGGTCGTGCTCCCTCTGAAGACTCCAGCCACTTCGTAGGTTCTGTTGATACGGTTAATTGAATCCATGAGTCACAAACCTAATCTCTTTTAGTAAATGATTGTCTAGTCACATTTTTGGTATTTTCTCTAGAGTCTGCTTTCCCCTCTGTTTAATCTGGGTAGGCTGAGGATTTACGAAATCATCAAGTTCTGGTTACTTTTTGATTAGTAGTTCCCTCCTCATTTTCTGTCTTCTTTCATTTTGCTATAAGCATCAAGGAGAAAGCTGGGCCCATCTTCCGCATTTTGCTTAGCAGTCTCCTCAGCTACATATCTAGATGACACAACCTTGTTTGTAGAAAGTGAAGAGGACTTGAAGCACTTACTGATGAAGATCAAAGACTACAACCTTCAGTATGGATTACATCTCAAAAGAAAGAAAACAAAAATCCTCACAACTGGACCAATAATCAATATCACGATAAACAGAGAAAACCTTGAAGTTGTCAAGGATTTCATTTTACTTGGATCCACAATCAATGCCCATGGAAGCAGCTGTCAAGAAATCAAAAGACGTATTGCATTGGGCAAATCTGCTGCAAAAGACCTCTGTAAAGTGTTAAAAAGCAAAGATGCCACCTTGAAAATCAAGATGCGCCTGACCCAAGCCATGGTGTTTTCCATCACCTAATATGCGTGCTAAAGTTGGACAATGAATAAGGAAGACCAAAGAGGAATTGGTGCCTTTGAATTATGGTGTTGGGGAAGAGTATTGAATATACTGTGGACTGCAAAAAGAATGAACAAATAAATCTGTCTTGAAAAATAGCCAGAATGTTCCTTAGAAGCAGTGATGGCAAGACTTTGTCTCACATACTTTGGGCATGTTATCAGGAGGGAGCAATCCCTAGAGAAGGACATCATGCTTGGTAAAGTAGAGGGTCAGAGAAAAAGAGGAAGACCTTCAATGAGATGGACTGACAGTGGTTGCAACAATGGAGTCAAGCATAACAATGACCGTGAGGATGGCACAAAATTGGGCAGTATTTCCTTCTGTTGTACATAGGGTCACTATGAGTTGGCACCTACTCCATGCAACCTAACAACAACAACAGATCACTTATCACATTTTCATCTACTTTGCAGCTTCTGACATTTTGTTGTTGTAACCTTCTCTTTTGTTTTTCCTGCCCTTGAATATGTTTGAGTTAAGAGAATCTTCTGTGTTGATAAGATAGTTGGATTTCAGGAGACAGTGAAATTAGTTTAATCTAGTTCTTATCCAAAAGTCCATAATACATTCTTTGCTCACTGACTTGTAAGGCCATTTTTATCGTATATTATGTCAATTTGTGTGCATTAGTTTCTACACTCTCTGCATTACTACCACACTGTTTTTTTTTATTTTGGCTTTGTAATGTGTCTTAAAATATGATAAAATGAAAGCTCTCTACTTTGTCAAACTTGACTTAGTTTCTCATGAAACTTTTTTAGAGAAAAATTTTAGAAGTAGGTTTTCAACTTTCCCTTAATATTTTGCTGGCATTTTTAATGGAATTCATCTATTTCTGATCAAGGTCTACTGATATATTTACACCACTCAGAGGGCCTCTTCATTAGCTTGACATATATGTGCACTTTTTTTTGGCATTCTTTTATTTTCTTTACTAGAGTTTTATAATTTTATCCTTGAAGGCTTATGTACCTTTTATATGGATAATTCTAGATATTACATACTTTTGGTTACTAATATAAATGGTATCTTATTTTCTATAGTATTCTGTAATTTGACTATTACTACTTTATTTATTTTTTATTTGTGTGCAATAAGCAACCTCTTCCACCCATCCCCATGTGGAAAGTGGGTCCCTGGTAAAGGAGCCCAGCACCCACTTTGAAGTTGGAGGCAGAACCCAGGAGGCCTTCAGGCTCAGCCCCACCACTAGGTGTGAGTCATGTTTGGAGGCTCAAGCCCCTGCCCACAGGAGGTTAGACTTGGCCCACCTGTCTCCAGGTCCCAGGAATAGAGAGTGGGGCCATTGTGGTCCTGACCTGGAACAGTTAGAAGTGCGGGAACACCCTCAATCCTGACTATTACTAATTTAGAAGGATACAACTAGGTGTTTTATATTGATCTCACACCTTGCCTCTTAGATTTTTTTCTTTTTAGTTCTAATAACGCATATTGACGCTCTTGGGTTCTCTGTGTGAATGGAGTACCCTCGTTGCATCAATTTAAGCATTTTATAGATACTCTGAGTATATTTTAGACATTTATGATCAATTATCAAGCAGACATTCAATTTTTTAAATTTTTCTATTATAATTTATTTTAATGTTTTCCACTCTTTCACTTCTAACTTCTTATTACCACATACTCAATTTAAGTTTATTTTTATGTAATTTTTACATTTTTTTTTTTAAGATACCTCAGGAATGGTTCATGGATTGTAAATATTGTATAATTTGAGTTTTCTTTTTATTATTGGTTTGGCTCAGTATACATTTTGTGCATTATAAAATGTTTACCCAGAATTCTGTAGACTTGCTCTTTTGGCTTTAATTTCACAGAAGAATAACTTATGACCAACTTGCTTTTTAGACTTTTGTGGGTAATTGAGTTTAAAAATATATGTTATGAAATATTTCATAAAACAGGAGTATTATAGCATATATACAAATAATTACATAATAAACATTCTTATACTTAAAATTTAGCTTGAGAAATAAAGTCTTAAAACTTTGAGCCTGTGTGTATTTTCCCGCAATCGTGAACTCCTGGGATAAATTCAAATTGGTCGTGAACTATTATCTCATTTATATATTGCTAGATTTGTTTTCACAATATTTTGTTTGGAATTTTATATCTATATTAACAACAAGATTAGTCAATACATTAATTTTCTTTTTCTGGTTTTATTTTGTTTTAATATCAAGTATATTCTAGCCTCATACAATAAATTGGAGAGGCATGTTGTCTGTTTTCTATTCTCCTAAGAAGAGATTTATTCCTCTGTCCCCTTTGCCTAGAGACCAGAAGAAATGAATGGTGCCCAGCGACCACTATTGAACATTTTGATCAAGCATTCTGCGGAAGAATCCTTGATCAAAAGTGGGAAAATACAGAACAGAATTTCAACTTTTCATCGAAAACAGACTTTCTGGAGCGGTGTAGACTGGATGAAGCCCTGAAGCTATTGCTTTGAGATAATCTTTAAATGTTAAACCCAAAGTATCTCCTGAAGTCTTCTTAAAACCAAACAATAGTTTAGCTTAACTAGTAAAAGATTGTCTGCCTTGAGCATTGTGTTCTTTTAAGATATAAAAAATTATCTGGGCCTGTAATTTGTAGAGTGGGGATTGAGTTTTAATTAGCACTTAAGTTTCTTAATAGTTGTAGGGTGTTTTAAAAGTAGTATTTCTCCTTGATCAGTCTGGTAAATGTTTTTCTAGGAAAATGTTCATTTCCTCTGAACTTGTCCAAATTTGGCATGATTTTTTTTAATGTACTCTCTTTAGCTTTCAAAAATGGTGCTTATCAATAGTTTTATCCTCTCTACATTTGTAATGTTTATTTGTATCTTCTCCCTTTTTAAAAAATCTGTTTTCATCTTGTTCAGCTATTTGTCAATTTTATTAATGCTTTCAAAAACTCACTTTTGGCATGAATTCTCTTTATTTTTATTAGTTCTATTTTATTCTTTCCTGCTCTTTTAATTTTATTGGATTTATTTGTTCTTTTCTTGCTCCTTAAATCAGTGATTAGCTCATTAATTTTAAGACCTTCTTTCCTCGTGATTATTTAAGTATATAAATTCCCCTCCAAGTATTGCTTTATCTGCAATAAACAAATTATCATTCAGTTCTAAACATTTTCTAATTTTATTCCTGGTTTCTTTCTTAAGTGATGAGTTATCAAGAAGTGTGTGAGTGAATGCATGTGTGTTTGTGTATTAATTTCCAAATATTTGTTTTGTTTTAAATCTGTACTTTTCAGTTTTTAACTCAATTAAATTATAATCAGAGAATAGATCATTACGATGATATTAAATCTTTTCTAAAATTGCTCATACCTCTATATGACTTACTCAACTAAAACTCTACAGTTGGTGAATTCCTGGGTGGTGCAAATGGTTAAGCACTAGATTACTAACCAAAAGCTTGGCAGTTCAAATCCACCCTTGGAAATAAAGTCTTACTATCTGTCTCAGACAGGTCACATCCTTGAAAACCCTATAGAGTGCAGGTCTACCCTGTACATTTGGGGTAGCCATGAGTTGGAATTGACTCACTGGTAACTAACAAAAACAATAGTGTTCCTTATATCCTATATATGCTTGAAGGAATGTGCATTTACTAAATACTGGTTTGGGTTCTTTATGCAGTCATTATATCAAACAGTAAATTGTGAATCCCAAATCTAGTGTATTTTATTAATTTTGGGCCTCTTTTACCCATTGCTGTTAGAGGCTTATTAATATTCCTCAATATAATGGTGGTTTGTGAAATTCTTCTTGCAGCTGTGTTAAGTTTTGCTTCATATATTTTGAAACCACACTATTAGGCGATTGCTATTGTTAGTTGACACTGAGTCAGCTCCAACTCATGGTGACCTTATGTTTAACAAAATGAAAAGTTGCCTGGTTCAGTAGCGTATCTAGTGTATTACACCAGCATGGGTGCGTGGCGTGACTGAGCAGTTTGTTAACCTGGTATGGCCCAATGTCCTTCCTCAAGCATGGTAATACGTTAATGAAAAGATTAACGAGCTTGACTTGTATTTGTCAGCTGATATTATGGTACAGTTATCTAACAGAGAAGAGTCAGGTGTTTGGACAGGGACACAATTTCAGTGCTTGCCATAGGTGCAATTTTCTATGAATATGCAGCTGGCAGCACTGGATTAATAGAAACTGCTCAGTGGTACCACGTGCCCAGGGCCGGTGCAATACCTGCCATACCTGCCAAAGCTGCCATACCCTAGTTACACTTCTGCCGATCCTGCACCATCTTAATGAGCCTTGGTATGTTTTGGTCCATTGTTGCTGCTATCGTGTAGTGCCTTCCAACCTAGGCACTCATCTCGAAGCACTGTATTGCACTATATTTTGTTGTGATCCATTAGGTTTTCATTAGCTAATTTTTTAAAGTAGATCATCTGGCCTTTCTTTCTAGTTTTAGTCTGGACGCTCTCCTGAAATCTTTCTACCACAACCTGACAGACAGGTGGTGGTGTTATTAGGTACATACTGCCAAATTTTAGGAGTTGTGAACATAGCCCACATAGCTTTGTGAGTCACTTCACCTAGTAAAATATCATTTACCTTTAGACTTTATCATTTACATATCGAAATAGACCATAATAGTATATGACTAAGTTGAATCCAAACATGTAGTGTAGCCACCTAGGTAAGCATTAGAGATTTTTAAACTGACATGAAAGATAATTTATGACCCAAATCCTAGGGCATGGGCCAGGTGATCACTGCCAGGATTTTGTTTGGGAATTACTGTTATAGATTCTAAGTATGGCTTAGTGTGTTTTATCAGTACCACACAGGAGAATCTGGTTGGTTACTCAGCATTAAAACACTTCCTGAAGCTTGGAAGGCAGTACAAAAATTTTTGAAAGGTAGCTTCAAGCGATCTTAGATAATTGTTTCCTTAGCAAATTAACGCAGTTCAAATCGACCAGCCGCTCCTTGAAAACTCTATGGAGCGGTTCAACTCTGTCTCATAGGGTCACTATGAGTCAAAATCCACTCGAAGGCAATAGGTTTGTGTAACAGGTATCCCAGAGAAGATTTGAAATTAACTACAATTGTTCTCTAAATTATTTGCTTTACGGTCAGAGAAGCATTTTTTTTGTTTTGTTTTGTTTTAAGAGAATTAGACATTTTAGAGTAATAGATTAACCTTGTACTTCCAATTTAAAATTTTTGATTAATTGATTTAGATACCTGATTTTAAAATGGACGGTTATTATTTTATACACATTGATAGAATATCTAATCCACTGTCCTTGAGTTTTTCTATTTTGGGCTCATGTATGAAGCCAATGCTTGTTTTTCCTGTCCACAGTTTACTCAACATGTATGGAGTGAACTGTCCAAGGTGTAGTTGCGTGGGATACTTGATATGTTTCTATTCTATAGGCTCTGAAAATACCATCCTATCTTTTCAGGTAGTTCTCAAGATATTCAAAGTAGAGTTCATGTATGCCACCTACATAGCCCATATTATAAGTATAACCATCTCTAACCTAGCCTTCAAATTGGATGGCAATCCTCCTAGCATTTTTTACTTGATGTGGTAATAGGCAAACAGACAAAAATAAATTTCATTATGTGTGTATATAAAGTCTGGAAGGATATCAAAATGTAATATTGTCTGGGCAGTTGAATTATGGATACACGTGTGTATTTTCAATTTGTTCCACAGTGAGCATCTATTACTTGTGTGAGGAAAAAAAAAATGTTAAAAGCAAAAAAATTCAATTAGCCCATTCAACGACACTAAATTGTTAAAAATGAATGCATTCTTTAACCTACATGCAGAAAATCCAATTACAATAAAACCGTATCATCTTATACTTCACCAGCTGAAGGGCTGTAGAATCTGACATTTTTGTAAGGTGCCCCTAGGAAAAAGTTCTCAATCAAATAACCCCAACCTAAACTAAATCTAATTTGAATTGAGCCAAGCTGGGATTTGGGGATGATTTGCTAGAGGTGTGTTACTCAACTCTCTTGATGATATTTTTTATGAAAAACTATGTTCTCTCTCTTTCTGACAGGACTGACAGGCAGACTGCAGTAGTTTACATATTTATTGTCAGTTTAGAATATAATAGAATATTGATGCTAGAAGGAAATTAAACATTTTCCAATGCATGAAAATTAAAACAAAATGTAGCTCAAATTCTTGCACTAAATCTTAAAAACAAAAAAACAAATAAACTATTTAAGCCATTACACATGAAACGTAGAAGCTGGAAAAATAGCTGTAAACAAATTTGAATTCTAGGTAATTATGTGCATGTGGGAGTATTTAGAGGTCAAGTGTGCTGATACCTGCAACTTAGTTTGAAATGCATTTAATAATGTGCATTGATGGGTGGACAGCAGAACAGGAATATGATAAATTAAATTTAGTGAAATATAGTGATCTTTAGCCATGATATAGAATCTAAGGGTGCCTATATAAGTGTTCACTGTACATTTGAACTTGTATGTACATTTGAAAATTTCCATAATAACGTGTTGGAAAAAAAGTAAAAGCCAGAATATAAACACTTTTAAAAGTTTAATGTATATTCGTTGACTGACAAGGAGAGCTGGAGAGGAAATATGTAGCATAATATTATTCACTTTGAAATACTTTGGCTAGGCACCCAGTTTTTCTTTAATCGTGGCATGTAAGTTTGTGCCAGTAAACTTATTTTGATATTTAATTCTTACCATGTGTTTTACTTTGATTATTTAACTCTTCTACAATAACAACAACAAAAAACAGAAAACCAAATAAGCTCTGTGGTTGTTCTGCTTTTATGAGTGGGTGGAGCGAGACATATGGAGGTTAAGAAACTTGCCCAAAATCATATATTCAGTTACCAGCATAATTGAGAATTTAGCCCAGGCAGTCTAGATTCAAGCTCGTGTGGTTAAGCACTGTGCTGTATTTCTATTTGCTACAGTATGAACCTAAATGTGTACTTGATTTATGTCTTTATATTGACAAGGCCAAACACAGACCTTTTGCCTTTTGTTTGAACCTACTGATAAGGCCAGACGCAGACTCTCACTTTTACTTGTAGCCAATGTCTCACTTTTTGTTTCATGAGTGGGTAGCTAAGATTAGAACTGCTTTCCCCCTAAACTTATACCTAGATACAGAGGTAAACATTTCCTGTTCAGCTGATTGAGCTTTCCCTGGATTGCAAAACAATTCTATGAATCACCTCATCTGTAGCTTTTCTCTTTGTTTAACTGTAACTCCTTCCTGTAAAGTTTCAGGCAAAATCACTTTGCCAGGATACTTTAACCTTTGCATCTGGAGTGCTCTTCCCTGTGTAATACCCCAAAACTCATTGCTGTGCAGTTGATTCAGACTCATAGCAACCCTGTAGGAGAGAGTAGAACTGCCCCACAGGGTTTCCAAGGAATGGCTGGTAGATTTGAACTGCTAACCTTTTGGTTAGCAGCCAATCTCTTAACCACTGCACCATCAGGGCTCCTCTATTGTAATAAAAAAAAAAAAAAAATAGCCTGAATAAAATCAAGTTCCTTCCTCGTCCGGTTTTTATCTTTGATAATATCTCAATTATTTTTCCCTGTGAACATGTGAAACACTGGAAAGAAATGTGGCTGAGGACTTGGTGATATAGTTAATATTCTAAACTCTGCAACTGACTAGGTATACGGCCTTGAATAAATTCTAAAATCAATGAATGACACCCTTTAAAAAAAAACTTAGGCACTGACAGGTTGAATGCCAAAGGCCTGAGTAATTTAAAGGAAGCCAACCGTACTGTTTTTCTATAGAAAGTTTATTATACTTCTGGATTAAATGCATTTTATGTTTGTTTTATGTGTGCCTGCTTTGCTAAATTCATAGATAATATTGGTAGAAACCTGTTAAAGACAACTCACTTTGTTTTGTTATCCAGGGAAACAAACCATTACTATTTCTTTTTCTTACCCTTAAGGTATAATAACTGTGGTTAATAGAATGCACGCCTATAAATATGCAGGATGTTCTTTTTAGGAGCCCTTGACTCGGTTCTGACTCATAGCGAACCTGCGTACCACAAAACAAAACACTGTCTGATCTGCACTACACTCATAATCATCGTTATACTTGAGCCCATTGTTGCAGCCGCTGTATTAATCCATCTTGTTGAGGGTCTTCCTCTTTTATGCTGACCCTCTACTTTACCAACCATGATGTCCTTCTCTAGGGACTGATGCCTCCTGATAACGCGTCCAAAGTATGTGAAATGTAGTCTCACCATCCTTGCCTCTAAGGAGCATTCTGGTTGTACTTCTTGCAAGACAGATTTGTTCGTTCTATTGGCAGTCCATGGTATATTCAATATTCTTCACCAACACCACAATTCAAAGGCATCAATTCTTCCTAGGTCTTCCTTATTCATTAGCCAGCTTCCACATGCATATGATGCGATTGAAAATAAAATGGCTTGGGTCAGGCGGAGCTTAGTCTTCAAGGTGACATCTTTGCTTTTCAATACTTTAAAGAGGTCTTTTCAGCAGATTTGCCCAATGCAATCAATGCACCTTTTGATTTCTTGACTGCTGCTTCCATGGGTGTTGATCGTGGATCCAAGTAAAGTGAAATCCTTGACAATTTCAATCTTTTCTCCGTTTATCGTGATGTTGCTTATTTGCTCAGCTGTGAGGATTTTTGTTTTCTTTATGTTGAGGTGTAATCCATAGTGAAGGCTGTGGTCTTTGATCTTCATCAGTAAGTGCTTCAAGTCCTCTTCACTTTCAGCAAGCAAGGTTGTGTCATTTGCATATCACAGGTTGTTAATGAGTCTTCCTCCAATCCTGATGCCCCATTCTCCTTTATATAATGCAGCTTCTTGGATTATTTGCTAAGCATACAGACTGAATAGGTATGGTGAAAGGATACAGTCCTGATGCACACCTTTCCTCACTTTAAACCACTCAGTATCCCCTTGTTCTGTCCGAACAACTGCCTCTTGATCTATGTAAAGGTTCTTCATAAGCACAATTAAGTGTGCTGGAATTCCCATTCTTTGCAATGTTATCCATAATTTGTCATGATATACACAATTGAATGCCTTTGCGTAGTCAATATAACACAGATAAATATCCTTCTGGTAGTCCCTGCTTTGAGCCAGGATCCATCTGACATCAGCAAGGATATCCCTGGTTCCACGTCCTGTTCTGAATCTGGCCTGAATTTCTGGCAATTCCCTTCAATATACTTCTGCAGCCACCTTTGAATGACCTTCAGCAAAATTTTGCTTGTGTGTGATATTAATGATAAAAAATATATATATTTCTCGATAATTTCCACATTGGGTTTGATAATCTTTCTTGGGAATAGGCATAAATATGGTTCTGTGCCAGTCAGTTGGCCAGGAAGCTGTCTTCCAGATTTCTTGGCATGGAAATGCGTTTGTTGAAACATCTTAACTGATATCCTGCCAAAACCTGAAGCCTTTTTTCGCCAATGACTTCAGTGCAGCTTGGACTTCCTCCTTCAGTACAAGTGGTTCCTGATCATATGCTACCTCTTGAGATGGTTGAACGCCGACCAATTCTTTTTGGTGTGATGACTCTGTATATTCCTTCTATCTTCTTTTTAAAATTTTTTTTTAAATTGTACTTTATATGATGGTTTACAGGACAAACTAGTTTCTTATCCAACAGTACACACATTGTTCCATGACACTGGTTAACGACCTCAAGACATGTCAACACCCTCCCTTCTCAACCCTGGGTTCCCTATTACCAGCCATTCTATCTTCTTTTGATACTTCTTGTGTCTTTTAATTTTTTCCCCTTAGAATCCTTCACTACTGCAATGTGAGACACGAAATTTTTCTTCAATTCTTTCAGCTTGAGAAATGCCGAGTATGTTCTTCCCTTTTGTTTTTCTATCTCCAGCTCTTTGTGCATGCCATTATAATACTTTACTTTGTCTTCTCGAGCTGTCCTTTGAAATCTGTTCAGTTCTTTTACTTCATCATTTCTTCCTTTTGCTGTAGCTATTCAACGTTTAAAAGCAAGTTTCAGAGTCTCTTCTGACATCCATCTAGGTCTTTTCTTTCTTTCTTGTCCTTTTAATGACCTCTTGTTTTCTTCATGTGTGATGTCCTTGATGTCATTCCACAAATCGTCTGGTCTTCAGTCATTAGTGTTAAATGCGTCAAATCTATTCTTGAGATGGTCTCTTAATTCAGGTGAGATATACTCAAAGTTGTTACTTCAGCTCTAGTGGACTTGTTCTAATTTTCTGCAGTTTCAACTTGAACCTGCATATGAGCAATTGATGATCTGTTCCACAGTTGGCCCCTGGGTTTATTCTGACTGGTGATATTGAGCTTTTCCATTGTCTCTTTCCACAGATATAGTCAGTGTGATTCCTGTGTATTCCATCTGGCGAGGTCCACATGTATAGTCACCATTTATGTTGGTGAAAAAAGGTATTTGCAATGAAGTCGTTGGTCTTGCAAAATTCTATCATGTGATCTTCTGCATCATTTCTATCACCAA
Source organism: Loxodonta africana (assembly GCF_030014295.1). Taxonomy (NCBI): domain Eukaryota; kingdom Metazoa; phylum Chordata; class Mammalia; order Proboscidea; family Elephantidae; genus Loxodonta; species Loxodonta africana. The sequence continues at coordinate 31,422,655 of NC_087356.1, forward strand.
GGCCATATTTTTCAACTACCGATCCTTCTTTGTTTCCAACTTTCCCATTTCAATCACTAGTAATTATCAATGCATCTTGATTGCATGTTCTATCAACTTCAGACTTCAGAAGCTGGTAAAAAACCTTCAGTTTCTTCATCTTTGGCCTTAGTGATTGGTGTATAAATTTGAATAATAGTCATATTAACTTGTCTTCCTTGTAGGTGTAAGGATATTCTCCTATTACTGACAGCATTGTACTTCACGATAGATCTTGGAATGTTCTTTTTGACGATGAATGCAACACCATTCTTCTTCAAGCTGTCATTCCCGGCATGGTAGATCATATGATTGTCTGATTCAAAATGGACAATACCAGTCCATTTCAGCTCACTGGTGTCTAGGATATCGATATTTATGTGTTCCATTTCATTTTTGATGATTTCCAATTTTCCTAGATTCATACTTGGCACATTTCAGGTTCTGATTATTAATGGATATTTGCAGCTGCTTCTTCTCATTTTGAGTTGTGCCACATCAGCAAAGGAAGGTCCCAAAAGCTTGACTCCGTCCATGTCATTAAAGTTGACTCTACTTTGAGGAGGCAGCTCTTCCCCAGTCGTCTTTTGAGTGCCTTCCAATCTGGAGGACTTATTTTCCAGCACTATATCAGACAATGTTCCACTGCTATTCATAAGATTTTCACACACTAATTCTTTTCAGAAGTAGACTATCAGGTCCTTCTTCCTAGTCTTTCTTAGTCTGGAAGCTCAGCTGAAACCCGTCCGCCATGGGTGACCCTGCTAGTATTTCAATACCTGTGGCATAGCTTCCAGCATCACAGCAACACACAAGCCCCCACAGTATGATGAACTGACAGACACAAAATACGATTGACAGTAATGCATTATTTTTAATGAGGGGCTCATAATACATTATATCTAAACTTTTTTGAAATTAACAGCATTTCAGAAATATATATTCTCTTTTTCCTTTATTGTGAAATATCAAACGTGTAAGATAGTTCTAAGATAGTTCAGAGAATAAAATGATGGAAAGTCGTGCACTTATCACCTGGCCTTAACAAATGCTACCATATTGTCACTTTTATTTTATAATTTTAGGACAAAAGATGCTTCAGGTAGACTATATGCTCTCTCCACTGCTTTACACTTCATTCCTCCTCCACAATCAACAGAGGCAGAAACTCTCCTGACATTGGGGTGAAACTTTCTGATCAATGGTTTTACATTTTACAACACTATATAGCCTTCCCATCCATGTGTTTACATCTTTGCTACTTACATCAAACTTCATTCATATTCCTTTTCTCCTAGGCTAATTTAGGAGTTATTATAGTTCTATTATTTTAGAACTTAATATGCACGTTTTTACTTAAATTTAAAGTCAGCCAATACTTTTCTTCTGCACAACACAAAGACTGTGGGAACTTCGATTTTCACTGCCCTCTCCAATTTCCAATAGTCCATGTCATTGGTATTGAATGTTTTAGTCTCAACTTGTATGTTTAAAAAACAAACAAACAAAAAACAAACCCACTGCCATTGAGTCTACTCTGACTCATAGTGACCCTATAGACAGAATAGAGCTACTCCACAGGATTTCCAAGGAGCAATCGGTGGATTCAAACTGCTGACCTTTTGGTTAGCAGCCGAGCTCTTAACTACTGCACCACCAGGGCTCCCTTGTTTAATTACCTACTCTAATTTAGTAAATATTAATTTTTAAGTTAACACTCATTTAGATTGAACAAAAATCACTTTGCTTACCTTTGTTTTTTTATCGTATACTTTTTTTTCTTCTCAGTCCAATTTCCTTCTTATTAAAACATTTCTTTTAGTGTTTCTTTCAGGAACTGTGAGTGGCAAAATCAGGCATTGTCTGAAGATGACATTTTTACTTTTCCTTCAAGTTGGCATGAAAGCCTAGGCTGGCAGTTGATTTTCTCTCAGCACTTTAGAGGTGTTGTTCAGTGTTCCTTTGTCTTCTCCTAATGCTGATAAGAAGTGTTCCTTCAGTCTAATCATTCTTCATTGTGGGAAATCTGTCTTTTTCTATGATTGTTTTGAAAATATTTGCTTCGGTTTTGATATTTAGAAGTTTCTGTACTGTGTATCTAGATGCAGTTTTATCTTTATTTATCTTATTCAGGCTTCAGAGTGCTTCATGAGATAAGGACTTTGTCTTTTATAAACTCCAGAAAAAAATTTTCTTCTCTTTTTTAACGTTTCTTCTTCCACTTCCTTGCTATTATTTCCTTCTAAAAATACCATTAATTTTATGTTAAATATTTGTTTCAAATCTCTGTATCTCTCAAAATTACTTTCATATTTCCCATCTTTTTATCTCTTTGTCCCGCTTTCCTGATAATTTCTTCAGATTTATTTTCCAGAAGTCTATATTACACCTTTTTTTTTTTATATTACACCAGTTGTGCCTCATCTGTGGATTAAACTATTTACTGAGTGGTTAAGACAAAGGACATGTTTTTCATTTCTGGAAAGTTGTTTTCCTATTTGTTTATAAATTTGTCTGTTGTTGTTTCATAGTGACTGATTAAACAAAACAAAACAAAAAACACAAACCCATTGCCATGAAGTCAATTCTGACTCATTGTAACCTATTACTTATAATAATTTCTATTTTATTTAATCTGCTACATTTCTGAAATACATTCATATCATTGATCTTCTTGATTTTCGTATCATCTATTATAGTGTGCTAATTCTCTCTCTCTTTTCTTAATTGGTGTCCTTCATAACCTTTCATAATGAGCCATTTCTTTGGTTTGTGTTGTTTACTGTAAATTTAGTTAGCTTTTTTTTTTTCCTTTGTAGTAGTACTTTGTAAGCCAAGGTGTTGGAAGTGTCTCTCTAGGATAGTTTTGCATTTGTTTCTGCTTAGGTTAAGGCATTTGCTCATTTCTAGGCCAGTTTTTAATATTAATTTCCTGTCCTGGAATGTATACCACTCACATGGAGCTTGTGTTTGATTAAGAGTTGGAGTTTTGATTTCTCATGAGAAATACTACTACCATCTTCCTCCTTCAAAGTTCTGATAGTTTTCTTGCTGTTTTCCGGGGATGTGGCCAAGGATTTTCTAGCTCCCTATACATAAAACCTGCGGCAGTGGCAGTTTAGTGGTAGAATTATCACCTACCACGTGGGAGACGCAGGTTCATTCCACGCCAATGCACCTCAGGTGCACCCATCACCCAACCGTCGGTGGAAGCTTCTGTATTGCAAAGATGCTGAACAGGTTTCAGTGGAACTTTCAGGCTAAAACAGACTAGACAATCTAATTCCAAAAATCAGCCAGTGAAAACCCTGTGGGTCACAACAATCCAATCCCGTTGTGCATGGAGTAATGAGGGCTGACTACAAGGTAGCAACCACAAAATTATAAATCCTGGCTTTCAAAAGTCCTGGCTTAATATAAGATTTCAGTTCTAGCTCCTGGCTCAACTGGGCCCAAGGACAACTCTCCTTTTGTCTCTCCATGTGTATGTGAAAACAGCCTTTCACACCCTAGGTCTACTTGCGATCAGATCCCCTAGGACCAGGTAGCATCATCTCTTGTGTTTACTGTATTGGCTTTGAATCTGGTGTTTCTCTAGCCCCTAAAGATTTTCCTTTGATCTTGGATATAAACTTGATTTGGGGAGGTTTTATATTTTATGCAGCATACTTAAGTATTTGAAGTAGGAAGGAACCTATACTAGCTTAAAACAGTCTTGCCAAAAATTGAAAATCTTGTGAACATTTTTTCATGTTAATAGACATTCATCTGCGCCATCAGTTGAATGACTTGAGTAGTGTGCCTTAAAAAAGATTAGTGATTCTCATAGTGTACTATGAACAGTATTCAGATTACCTATGGCGTTTATTAAAAATGGTGATTCCTGGGCATGGATGGATGGAAATCTGAGTCTTGAAAAGAACCTACGGAATGATATGCCACTAAAACCTGCATTTTAAAACACTTCCCCAGAGAATTTAAGTATTCTAGTTTCAGAGCCAGAAAAAAAAAAAAAAAAAGTCATAATTATTTAAGCACTGTTTTATTGCAGGCTTTCAAATCATACATTTTCATCCTTGTAAACATTACAGTGATGAACATCCTTATTTGTAAATATCCCTACCATAATTCCCTTGGAATATATCATGAAAAGAAAGATTCCTGGTTCGAAGTGTATGGCTGGTTTAAAGGATTTTAATGTATGTTTTGAACTCTGAATGTAATTTTATGTTTATGACCTAAAACAGGAATAAGGGAGTCCATGGTTTTACAAACATTCTGGAATGGTATTAATATATTTTTATTTTTTATAAGAAAATGACATTTCATTGTTTTTTTTCATCATCAATGATTTTTTTATAAATAGGGTTAAATACTTTAATCTGCTTTTTGACAAACTTTATTGTAGTAACGATATTTTTCTTTATGTCTTTTACCTTTTTTACCAATGAGATGTTAATCTTTAATTAATTTTTTATACACATATTTATAGAAAAAGATTATTAACCATTTGCTATTCATGTATTTTGCAAAAATTCCCTCAGTTTTCTCTTGGTCCTTCGTTTGTTCATGGTATTTCATGCTACCCAACAGTTATTTTCATGTAATTAACTCTTTCTCACTGTATTTTGTTTTTGGTTTTATGTTTAGAAAGTCCTTTCCCATTTGGAAATTATATAAATATTTATATAATTATGTTTAAAAAACAAACAAACAAAAAAAAAGTTGCCTTAGAGTTGCTTCTGACTCATAGCAACCCTATAGGACAGAGTAGAACTGCTCCATAGGATTTCCAATGAGTGGCTGGTGGATTCGAACTGCCCACCTTTTGATTAGCAGCCAAGTTCTTAACCACTGCACCACCAGGGCTCCTAAAGATGTTTTTTTTTTTTTCTATTAGCTATGTTTTATTTTACCACATTTATCGTTTTTGTTTCTGTAAACCATTAAACCCTTAATTCATTTCAAGTTTTTCTCAGTGTTTAGCTTATTGAAAGAATATAGTGTTATTTAATTTCCCGAGGTTAGCCAGAATTTCTACACAGTTTTTGAAACTGTCCGAACATTTTTTCCTCCTGAGTTGAAATGTTATCTTTGTCAAATAATGAATTATTTCTGAATTCTATGTTCTGTAACATTATTCTGCTCATTATTGTACCTTTATTACCCTTTACAATTTTTGTAATGAAATTGTTACTGGAATAAGGTTCTTGCCTCTCACTGGTCAAGAATGCGCAGGTAAGGCACATAGTTTTCCACATGAGCAAAGCTTTATTGAAGAGCTTTGCAAGCGGAGAGAGGAGGGCCTAGAGCAACGCTTACCCTCATCTCACAGAACAAAAGATAGGCCCGAGTTTTTAAAAGTTCTTGGGTGGGAAAAGATTCATGTTTATTCATAGGCACAGGTGGGGAAATGTTAACTAAGGTGCACACCGCAGCAGCTTTCCAAGATGGCTTCTGTCCTGGAGGCCTCTGGGATTCGTAGCAGGACTTATTATGGGGTGTTGCGCCTGCAGTCTCTTGCTCCCCAGGTTCAATTCCTCAGCTGGGCCTGTAGCTCCTCACTGCTCCTGGTGGAAGGTCACACAGCAGTCACAGGTGGATGTTCTGCGCATGTTCCTGGACCTGATTTTCCCCAGCTGTTTCTGAAAGGCAACTTTAAAGAAGTTTGTGGGCTATTTTTAGATACCCCATCCCATTGTTCTGGGGAATGGCTTTGTTTCTGTGCCTTGGCCCATTTCTTGTTATTTTGTTTGCAGATTTGGGGGGCCCTCTGTTCCTTATCTTACTAAGTCTCTAGGTTCCACATTCAACCCCCTATTACCTCCCTGATAGTATAGTCTATTTCTCTTTTACTTGCTTCTCCTCTAACTACACCAGTCTCTTCTCTGTTTCTCAAACAGGCACCCTCTGATCTCAGGTCCTTTGCACCCTGTCTTAGAGCCACAGGAAGAAATAAAAAGGTGATATCAGAGAGGGAAAGTGCTATAACCTTCTAACTTAAGGAAATGTAAGCAACGTAAGAAAGGAGTCTTTCACTCTCTAACTGACCGTGATGCTTTTGTATACTAAGATCCAGGACTGGAAGGCAGAGAATGAGGCGCTCCATATGCTGTTCACAGGAGACTAAGTCAGTGCAGAAATCACACAGAACAAATGATAAATCGTATCAATAGCCTTAAAAATATCCCACACCTACTTACTCAGCAATTTCCTTTCTGGGAATTTATTCTCAAGAGATATGCACAAAAGTTTACAAAGATTTAATTTCAAAAAAATATTCATTGAACAATTGTTTATGATATCAAAAATATATAAACAACCTAAATATATGAAACAAGCTGTTATACCTAAATACTATGGAATTCTATATAACCATTAAAAATAAATTATAAAAGACCATACTTAATGGTCTGACTGAGACTAGAGGAATCCCGGCGGTCATGGTCCCCAAACCTTCCGTTGGCCCAGGACAGGAACCATTCCCGAAGACAACTCATCAGACATGGAAGGGACTGGACAGTGGGTAGGAGAGAGATGCTGATGAAGAGTGAGCTATTTGTATCAGGTGGACACTTGAGACTGTGTTGGCATCTCCTGTCTGGAGGGGGGATGGGAGGATAGAGAGAGTTGGAAGCTGGCAAAATTGTCACGAAAGGAGAGACTGGAAGGGCTGACTCATTAAGGGGAGAGAAAGTGGGAGTATGGAGTAAGGTGTATATAAACTTATATGTGACAGATTGACTTGATTTGTAAACGTTCACTTGAAACTCAATAAAAATTAAAAAAATATAAAAAATAAATTATAAAATAATATTAATGCTAAGAATGTAAGTTATTATGTATTAAGTGAAAATTATGCTACAAAATAATAGGTAGACACTAGTCCATTCATTTTAAATAGGTTACTAAATAGACATTGTCTTAGTTAGCTAGTGATGCTATAACAGAAATACCACAAGTGGATGGCCTTAACAAACAGAAATTTATTCTCTCATAGTTTAGGAGGCTAGAAGTGTGAATTCAGGGTGCCAGCTCTGGGGAAAGGTTCTCTCTCTCTGTCAGCTCTCTGGAAAGGCTATTGTCATCAATATTCCCCTGGTCTAGGAGTTTCTCAGCACAGGGACCCCATGTTCGAAGGATGTGCTCCACTCCTGGCTCTTCTCACTTGCTGGTAATGGGTTCCTTTCCTCTCTGCTTGCTTCTCTCTTTTATATCTCAAAAGTGATTGATCGAGATACAACTTAGTCCTGTAGATTGTGTCCTGCCTCATTAACAAAATTGCCTCTAATTCTGCCTGATTAACATCGTAGAGGTTAGGATTTATAACACACAGGGAAATTACACCAGATCACAAAATGAGGGACAACCACACAGTACTGGGAATCATGGCCTAGCGAAATTGACAACCATTTTGGGGGGACACAATTCAATCAATAATATATATTTTAGATAAATTTATTTATAAATATGTATGTATGTATCTGAAAAATAGTAAAATTATATTTGAATTGTGTTATTACATGAGATTTTTATTTTCTCCCTTCTGTATCAGTATTAAATATAAGTTTGCTTTTTTAAGTAGATGAAGAAGATACGGAAAAAAGATTTCCGAAATTGAATATGTTCAAGAATAACTCCTCCAACAGCTATTTAGTGGAATACCCAGGCACTTATTGTAGGCATAAAAAAACTCCACAGGGCAGTTCTACTCTGTGGTATAGAGTCGCTATGAGTCGGAATCGACTCAACGGCAGAGGGTATGGTTTTTTTTTATTGTAGGCATTGGAGTCAGAGCAGTGAACAAAACACACAGCCTCTGTCTGAGGACCCTCATTCCATTTAAAATGTTAGTTTACATTCCACTTAACAGTAAAACTTCTGTTGACCAAAATCAATCTAACTCAACACCCAGTGCCTATCTAAGTATAATTAAAATGAATTATATGTGTGGAGGTGTGAAGCATGACAACAGTGGGAGCAGTTTAGGGTCGGTGTAGCCTCCCTTACCACCTCATTGGGGTCAGGTTCAGTCTGTTGGGGTGCCATGCCCAGGCCTCTGAGCCTTACCTGTTTCTGACTGAGTGGCAGCCAGGCTACAATTGCCCCTCAGCAGCCCGAAGCATCACAATCCAAGACTTGGCTAAACCTGACTTTTCAACCTCTGCCTACCCAACTGGGTCCTCCCATTAACAGTTTAGGAAATTGGAGCTGGATTAGAGGAGAAGCTCAGGCCCACTTCCCAGGGACCCCTGCCCAGCTCCCACCGCACCTGTAGCTCTGCCTCTGCCCACTGAACCAGCTAGGCCCAGTCCAAATCTGAGAGCAGTGGACACCTACACTCAACAGGTGTGGCTTGAGAGAGAGAGGGATTTCACAGAAACCCCCTCTTTGAGGTGCAGCACCTTTTCCAGGCCTTAAGAGTTTCCTTGGGCTCCCCACACTCCTCATTAAGCTAATGAAATTCCCTACCTCTCAAGGACCCTTTCCTGTGGTGTCTGCCAATTCCTGTGGGCCTGTCAATCCCATGAAATGATGGTACACCACAGTTTGCTTTATGTTAGCCTCCAAAACCGGCTGAACGTGAGTTTCCTGAATGTCAAGCCATGGGGTCTATATCAGCGAGAGGCTAATGAGGACACAGCAGCCATCCCAGTTATTTAACAGAGAGAATTCAGTATAGTAATTAAGGGAGGCAGCTTCCAACCCTAGGGATGCAAGACCAAAGGGAAGAGGTTGAAATTATTAGAATTTAGAAGCTGGAAGTTGAGATCCTCTGAATCTGGGACCCAGACATCTGTGAAGGGGCTGCTGGTTGGTTGGCGATGGTGTCTTTGAAGTGGGCAAGATGAAGCTGGTTCAGCAAGTGATGGAGAAATTGCAAACTGGAACCAACGGCTATTACAGGAATGAACTACTGCGGTAGGGGTGAAGAAGCATTGCTGGGTGATGCTCAAAGGTACAGGAAGCAGACAGGAAAATGAAGTCCCTTCCGTCTTTTTCAGAAACCCTGGAGGTGTAGTGGTTAAGAGCTATAGCTGCAGGTCAGCAGTTTGAATGCATCAGGAGCTCCTATGGGGCAGTTCTACTCTGCCTTATAGGGTCACTACGAGTCAGAATTCACTGGACAGCAACAGGTTTTTTTGTTTGTTTGTTTGTTTCTCCCTCTTTCGGCTCTCCAGCCTCCCTCTACTGCCCCCTACTGGCAGAGCCTAATAGTTAACAGCTCACAAAGCAGAAATGTGGCTGCAGAGCACATGCCCCAGCATCACAAATGGGAGTATAAAAGAGGAGGGTGGGAGACAATAGTTTAATAGCTGGCACAGAGTTTGAGCAGCCTCCAGCTTTTTGGACTTCTTCTCTGCAAGATTTCCAGCAGGAAGTGGCTTGAGAGGCTGGACCAAGGGTTCAATAAAGCTGTTGTTCTCAGCCTTGTTCTCAGCCATCAAGGAGGAACCTTGCTAAGAAAGTCTGAGCTAAGTGATAATGACTGGAGCCAACATTAACCTGGAGCAAGTCTTGATGACTGTGAACCTATATTTGTGCCAGTGTCTCTATTACTAAGCCTGTGGGGAGGATATGATTGGGGATGGTATCTGTATTTGATTGTTTCATTCTTTTCACCATTAAAAAAGAAAAAAATAGCTAGAGTTGGAGAATGCCCTAATGTGTCACTCACGTCTGTAGAAGACACAAAGCTCCCAAAAGTTGACATGACAAAGATTCCTCAAAATCCTTGTGTTCCAGTGAATCTGTTTTCTGCCTCCCATGGCTTCACTGAAGAAATTTCAGAAGGTATAGACTTCCCACTGAAGCCAACGAGCCTAGGAGATTTTGCCAGTAACAATGCTAAGAGCCAAGAGAACATCTGTAGGTCCATTATAGCCACTAAGGCGGTGACTATTATGACCACTGCATAGCTCTGTGGTGGTGTTAGGTTGATACATAGACAATGATTCTTAGGTCCCCCTTATCGGGGAAAACTAGGCAGTCCCAACAAGAAATACATGCTATTTTACCAGCTGATGGAGGAGCCACCCATGTGGCTGTGACACTGCCATTAAGTTCTAGCAACTACCAAACACTTGGAATGCCTTTAATACCCAGAACCACCAGAATTGTTGTCTATGTTTGTGCCTTTTTAAACTAAAGATGAAAGAGAGAGGCTACGTATTTTAAAAGCATCCTTCCACCTGGATGACCTTTAGTTTTTCAGCCCTGTTTACAGAGCTGCACAAGTCCCTACTCATGAACAGCCTCTAGTCCCTCTGCAGTTTTATTTTTTGTGAATAAATTCATTAAAAAAAAATGCTAATATCTATTCCAGTAAAAGATCAGGTATAGCAATATTTCCTTTTCTTTCTAAATATGCATTTGCCTATGTATATTTTAAATAGACAATATTCAAAAGAAAAAGATGGGCCATTTGGTGGTGGTTGTATTTATTTGAATATGTTAGACTATTTGCACTAACTTTTTTGCTACTTTTCTGCATTGCATTTAGGAATAAAAAATATTATGTTTCAAAATGCAATAATATAATAGATAATCCAGCATGAAAATATCTTATTATTGATTTTTCTAGTTTATCAGCTTAGTCTGTTTATAACAGACTTAAATTTTAGAATTCAGTACATTGGATTATTCAAATTTTTTAAAATGACGGATTAGAGCTCTTCGCTTTATCATTCCTAAAACTCCATTATTGTTGTTAGGTACCGTCAAGTCGGTTTCAACTTGAAGCGACACTGTGTACAACAGAACGAAACCTTGCCAGGTCCTGTGCCACCCTCACAATCGTTGCTGTATTTGAGCCCATTGTTACAGCCACTGTGTTAATCCATCTTGTTGAGGGGCTTCCTCTTTTCCACTGACCCTCTATTTTACCAAGCATGATGTCCTTCTCCAGGGGCTGATCCCTCCTGATAACATGCCCAAAATATGTGCGGCGTAGTCTTACCATCCTTGCTTCTGAGGAGCATTCTGACTACTATTTGCCAACACCACAATTCAAAGGCATCAATTCTTAGATTCTCTTTATTCATTGTCCAGCTTTTGCATGCATATAAGGCAATAGAAAATACCTGGTTTGAATCAGGGGCCTGTTAGCCTTCAAAGTGACATCTTTGCTTTTTAACACTTTGGAGCAATTTTTAAAAAATATTTGCTCAAGAAAAATTACTTTCCCATCACGCCCAGGAGTGTGATGGTTCTCTTCACGACCCACATAAACAGTTCACTCACGTAGATTGTATATCCCAAAATGGTACCATTGCCAGGCTTTCTCTTAACCCTAAAACTTGCAGACACTCACACATGCATGCTCACAAACATACACTCACATGCACACATACTTTCTCATACACACACACGCACACACACACACAAGTTATTTTCCAACATTTTAAACTTCTAATTGGATAAAATTTTAGCAGGGGGATGAAGCAGGAAGGGAAGGCAAGTGGGAGGAGAGGACAGAGCCCATACTGACTGTCTCCTAGCACTGAATCTGAGGGGAAGATTGGTGAAGGAATGTCCAGTGTTCTGATGGATACAGGCTCAGGAGTTTTGAGACAGGGAACAGATAGATTAAAACTATAGAAGTTGTAGTATTTATATTCTCAATTCCTTCAAGCCTCCTACTTCCTTTCAGAAGGTGTCTATTTCTTCACTCAAAGTCAGAGAATATGATATGCTGAGCCTTTAAAGACATTCCCTTATTACTGCTCCATCTACCTTATAATTAATGACAATCCCCCTTAGGTTCTGGCATCGAGCCGTCGGTCTTTGTTCCCCATGTTGCTGTAAGTTTTTGCCTTTTTCTGTTACTTCAGGCATATTTTAATGAGAATTTCAAAACAGCCATATCAGTGGCTCCTATTAAATTCTATTTTGGATTAGCAGTTTAATGGAAAACCTTCCCAATTAAACAAGCATCGATCCCTTTTTAAGCCCAGCTAAAACATAATTCTTTTTTTTTTTTTTAAACATAATTCTAAGTAACAAAATAAGGAAAGAAGATAAAGCAAAACAAAACGTTACTGTTATGGATTGAATTCTGTCTCCCAAAAGTATATGTTATACACCCTAACCCCTTCGCTTTTGGGTGTAATCAAATTTGGGTACAGGTTTCTCTTTGTTATGTTAATGAGGCCATCTCAGCATAAAAATCAGCCACCTTTGAGATATAAACTGAGCAGTTTAGGCACAGAGAAGCAAGCAGAAATGGGGAACGATAGGTGCCAAGTCACATGAAGATCACCAAGAAATTGAGGAACAGAAGCTGAAGAGACACAAGGACCTTTCCCCAGAGCCCATATATAGACAGAAAACCTTCTCCTAGGGCCAGCACTTGAATTGGGACACCTGGCCTCCTAAACTGTGAGAAAATAAATGTTCGTTAAAGCTACCTACTTGTATTTGTGTTATAGTACATCGGATAACTAACACAGTTACTAAGGGGATTTGAATAAATGGAGAGATAAACTGTTACTGAATGAGAAAAGTTTATTATGTATTGCTAAAAGTCCATTTTTCTTCAAATAATTTGTAAATTAAGTGATTCCACTCAAATTTCCATAAAGATTATTTTTTGGAAGTTGGATCAAAAGTCATTTGGACATATGATTGATAAGGAAATTTTGAAAAAGGAAAAAATTAGCTAAGGAAAATTTATACTAAGAATATAAAGAGTTATACTAAGACAGGGAGCAAAGGCCCTGAGATCAGAGGGTACCTGTTTGAGAAACAGTGAAGAGACTGGTGTGGTTAGAGGAGAAGCAAGTAAAAGAGAAATAGGCTCTACTATCAGGGAGGAAATACGGGATTGAGTGTGGAAACTAGAGACTTAGTAAGATAAGGAACAGAGGTCCCCCCAAATCTGCAAACAAAATAACAAGAAATGGGCCAAGGCACAGAAACAAAGCCATTCCCCAGAACAATGGGATGGGGTATCTAAAAATAGCCCACAAACTTCTTCGAAGTTGCCTTTTGGAAACAGCTGGGGAAAATCAGGCCCAGGGACATGCACAACATCCACCTGTGACTGCTGTGTGACCTTCCACCAGGAGCAGTGAGGAGCTACAGGCCCAGCTGAGGAACTGAACCCCGGGAGCAAGAGACTGCAGGTATGACACCCCGTAATAAGTCCTGCTATGAATCCCAGAGGCCTCCAGGACAGGAGCCATCTTGGAAAGCTGCTGTGTTTGCACCTTAGTTAACATATCCCCACGTGCGCCTATGAATAAACATGAATCTTTTCCCACCCAAGAACTTTTAAAAACTTGGGCCTCTCTTTTGTTCTGTGAGATGAGGGTACATGTTGCTCTAGGCCCTCCAAGTCTCTGCCTGCAAGCCTCTTCAATAAAGCTTTGCTCATGTGGAAAACTATGTGCCTTACCTGCTCATTTTTGACCAGTGAGAGGCAAGAACCTTATCCCGGTAACAGCACCAAGGCAAGTCCTATTGTTTACTTTGTTTATTCTGTGTTGCCACTGTTGAGACTTCATTCTTTTACACCTTCTTTTTTATCCCTGGCTTATCTTCAGCATGGAAAATCTTCATTCTTGATCTTTTACAGTCTCATGTTTCAGTCATATTTACTTAATTTTTTTTAACCCACTTTGGCTCTCTTGTGAAAAATGTATGTAATATGTTAATAATAATAAGCAAGTGTAAAATAAGCAAGAGAAATGAGGCATATAGAAATTAATGGTCTGAAGAGGATGAAACTAGGAGAGAGGGGGGCATCAAAACACACTTCTAGGTCATACACACTTCTAGGACTAGCAGTGGGAGAATAGTGTGATTTTATCTTTCAAGTATGCATCATGAGGAGAAATCTGTAATAAATTATGACATTTACAAGGCTCATAAATCAGGTTTTCAGGAGCCATACTCGTATTTCTAAAGTAAGAAATTCTCCCCACAGCTTCCCACAAACACACAATTGGATCCTCAAGAAGAAAACAATACAGGACACAATGAGTTCCATTTCCAGATATATCCTACAAGAGACACAGAGAGGTCTCACAGGCTTTTACTTATCAACCTCAGGGGTCAAGATCAAAAGCAGTGACTGATTCTGAATCCTGGGCTCTCAGCTGCTGGCCTCTCTCTCAGGCCAATTCTCTCTAGTTTGCTGGCGTTGCCTCATGAGTGTTGTATGATCAAAACATTTACATGCTACAAGGGACGATTGAACTAATTTAGGCATATTGTTTCTGGGATGTTGTAGTTTAATCCAGAGAAACATTTTATTCTTTAGTACATGGAGGAAACTGACTGAGGAGTCTAAATTAGGAGCTCAAGCTTCTTGTTCAGTGTTTATAATCTTTAGAGGTAGATCTTTCAGACAATCATAAATACCTTCCCCTCCATATCATTTATTCAACAAATATTTTTATAGTGGCTTCTGTGTCACTGGCAACATGCTAGGTACTAGAATGAACTAGTGTTAAGTACAAGATATTATATAACCACATAAATGGGTCCAGACTCAAGGGAGATGGCCAGGGAAGATGCTCATGAGCGATGGGCAAGGGGTACCCCGGTGAACACTTGAGGTGTACATTCTATACAGAGGGGACACTGCAGGAGAATGTAGAAGTAAGACGGAACTGAAAGAGGTCCCATGTGGTTTCAGTAAACTGAGTGAGGGGAGATGGACATGTGATGAGGCTGCAGAAGCAAGCAGGGGCCAGACCACACAGAGCCTTATCTCCTGGGTTAAAGATTTTGGACTTATGAGGAGAAGAATCTATGAAGCACTTTAAGCAGAAGCAATATGTTGTGACATTAAAATGCGATTTTAAAAATATCAATGTGACAGCTCTAGGAAATGTATTAAGTGAGGGCAAGAATGGGTGGTGGGAGCACCATTGATACATCTGAAAAGAGAATGTGAAGGCTTAGACCGGAGTAGTGGCAACAGAGATGGAAAGAAGTAGACAGATTTTAGGTATGTTAGAGGTAACATCAAAGTACTTCCTGATGGATTGGATTTGGATGATGAAGAAACGTATCAAAACTCCCTCCCAGTGGTTTTGGAATGAGCAAACAGGTACTGACACCAATGACTAATATGGGAAACACTGGAAGAAGATTATTTGAGAGGGGAAGATAATAAGTTTAGTTTTGGACATGGATTAGTTTGGGATGCTTTAGAGACATTTTAGTGGAGACATTAAAATATGAAGCGTATGTTGGCTACAAAGGTTGAGAATCACAGGTGATGTACCTAATGGGTTTTGGTGTGTAGGAGACATGAGTCTAGCTAAGGTAAAATGTAGAAAAACTGCACCATGAGAAAAGGACTAGAATGAGGACAGCTTAGGACTGAGCAGAGTCATGAGACAGATATGGCCAGAGGTAGGAAGAAAATAGGAGAGTGTGCAATAATGGGTATAAAAAGAACAAAGTTTCTCAAGAGTGCAACTGAGTGGATTGCTGAAGAGTGAGAGAAAACATATAATGGAGAATGAAAAGTGTCCATTCTCTTTAGCAACATTGAGGTTATAGATGTTTCTAGTGAGGGTAGCCTTGACAGGTTCAAGGAGGATGAAAGATCATATGATTGGTGAGGAATTAGAGACAGC
Organism: Loxodonta africana; assembly: GCF_030014295.1. NCBI lineage: Eukaryota > Metazoa > Chordata > Mammalia > Proboscidea > Elephantidae > Loxodonta > Loxodonta africana. The sequence continues at coordinate 31,438,269 of NC_087356.1, forward strand.
ATATTTTTTGAGAGATGCTTTGCCTTGAAATATGGAAACCCTGGTGGTGTAGTGGTTAAGTGCTATGGCTGCTAAACAAAAGGTCAGCAGTTCGAATCCACCAGGTGCTCCTTGGAAACTCTATGGGGTAGTTCTACTATGTTTTGTAGGGTTGCTATGAGTCAGAATTGACTAGATGGCAATGGGCTTTGTTTGATTTTGGTTTTTGCCTTGAAATAGAGTCTAGATATTGGAAAGGTAGATTGAGAGGATTGTAGGATTCAAGGGAAGCATTTTCAATATGGGAGTTGCAGAATATATTTGATACCTACTTGGAAGGATCAGAAGATAGTGGCAGGAGATGGAAGAAATAACAGATGAAGGGGGTCCCTGAGAGGGTGATGGAGTGCAGGAAGCATCCTGGCCTTTGATGAGAGAAAGAAAATTCCCTCCTTGTGCTCAAGAAGGACTGAAGGAGAAGATATGTGTAACTTTGTGGGTTTGGTGGGGGGAATTTGAAGAAGCTCCCATCTGTGGCTATGAAAAATGAGGCAAGGAAATGTGCTAAAATGGTGGGAAGAGAAGAAAGGGATAAAAACGGAGAAATGAGGAAAATGAAGAATGTGGGAACAATTGTTTCCAAATGTTCTAGGGTTCAGATCTCTCTAGAGAACAATTTGATGTATTCATATTAGCTTCCTCATTTTTTCCCACTGAATTTAACTTATATTAATTCTAGAAGCAAAAGTCCTTTTAAGCTTGAGGGCAAATATAATGATTACTGGGGAATAATTTTAGCTTAATATTATAGTCAGGGAGCCGAGGTGATATTTTTCATTTTCACTTTTATAAATAAATATTTCAAGGAATTTTATTTTATCTAAATATTTCTCTCTTTCACTCTGTCTCTCCTCCTGCCTGTTCATCCATCCATCTATGTATTTATATTTTAACAATTTAAGCATACTTTTCAAAAAAAAAAAGATAAAGAAAAATTTAGTAGAAAATAAAAAAACTATCAACAATCAATCAGTGAGATTCTTGAAGACATATTTCCTCTTAACACTGACGATTGGGGAAAACACTACAACATTCTTTCCTTTTTCTTATAACTGCCATCAAAGTCCTAAAGCTTCTCTAAATTGTTTTTCTAAATTTCTGGGGGCTTACTCAGACTTAAAACGTCAGTACATTGATTCCCTCAAGAAATTAAAACAGTCCTTTCCTTTCCCAGGCCCATGCTCTTATCCCTAGGAGTTCTGGGACATTAGGGCTCCTCTGCTTGCCTGCAAAAAATTCCCTGTCTTCCAGAGAAACTTATTTTAATGATAGTGATTTCTTCATTTGATTTTGACTGAAAACATTGGAGCAAAATGAAAAAGCATTTGCTACTAGGATTGGCTGAGTGTCTTTTTTAATTAACCAGATAAAAAGATGATGGTAAATCATCTGTAATTACATAGCATAATGGAAATGCTGAAGACCCTGGTATAAGGATTATTCACAACCTTTGAAATCCTTCATTAGTCAAATGTTCTTGCAACCAGTACCCACTAACATGTCCTTGTTGCCAGAGCACAGGGATTGCAAACTCTTTCATGCTATTGAATCTTAGAGCTAGACTGCGTTTCAGATGAAATCTAGTTCAATTACTTCAGTTTTTTTAATGGAGAAACAGAGGATTAAAAAGGTGATATGAATTACTGACGGTCAAAAGGTGGATATTGGTCTTACTGATATATCTGAAGCATCGAGGACAGTGCTTGGCTCACAGTGATTGCTCACTAAGGACTTTTGAATTGATCTGTCACCAGAATTTACATCTCTTGTCTTCCAGGTGCCACAATGACGGTCATGATTCCCTTGATCTTCACATGTATATCTTATGATCACCCCTTTGGTATAAATTCTAAGATGTGCAAGAATGTCAACATTATATCTGAGGTCAGGGAGAATTATCCCATTGATTGGATTTATCATGAACATTAAAAAGCAGTGCTGGACAGAAAATCTGGGAGACAGTGTGTAAATCCTTAGTATCTTAACTCTTGATGGGAGCTTGCAAAAACTGGTAAGACTCCTCTACCGAATTAATATTCAGGGAGTGAATGGCAACAGACATGGGGTTAACAGACTCTCCTGATGTCTCTTGACCCTCAAAGGTGCAGGCATTCAGTCTGTAATATCAGTGCTTTCCAAAGGAATCTATAATGTCTAAAGTCTATTTTGAAAGGATTATGCAGTGCTAAATATTAACCAAACTTTAATTCATTTTTATTTAAAAACAATGCATGCAGAAGCAAAAAATTACTCAGAGGAAAGCTGTCATCATTTTGGTTATTTCTATGTTGGAATAGATTTCGAAGCTAAACAGGAGCCCAAGTGGGATTTCAAAGCTGCTCTTGGAGGTAGGACACTTTTTGTTGTGAGAAATTAAATTCCACGGTTTGAGTGAAAGCTTTCAGATTTGCTTCCATGATGCAGAAATGAAAGCATTTTACACTGACTGCATCTAAATGTGGATGACTCACCAATCCATATCTGGCCTTCACCCATGTTTGTGTCAAACTGACACACCGAAATAAATCCCAGCTGGTCCTAGCCGCCTCTTTGAATGTTTGTTCTCTGATTTTTATTTGAAAGCATTCGTTGGGGGTGGGCATTGAGCAAAAGACCATACTTGAGTATGCTGCCGCTCTCTTAGCAGAAACAGCAGAAGAGACGGAGCATGTCAAATATTGGATAAGTAATAAGCACACAACCTCATTTTAACTCCCAATTTTCAAAACCAATTGCGATAAAAAAATTGTCAAGAAGTTATACTCAACCACCTCCCCAACCCACTGTTCAACACACACACAAACACACACGCACGTGCGCGCCCACGCGCGCGCGCACACACACACACAGACATCCCTTGGGAAATTGGTGTGGTGGATTCAGCCATATACACTTGGCAATGAAATCTCTTTTCCCATTATGTTTCTCTTCCTAACCAGTTGCCATCAAGTAGGGTCGAAACTGACTCAGCAACTCTATGTGTGTCAGAGTAGAACTGGATTTCATAGGATTTTCAATGGTTTTCAGAAGCAGATCACCAGGCCTTTTTTTCTCCAAGGTGCCTCTGGTTGTATTTGAACCTCCAACCTGTTAACAGAGGGGATGTTAATCATTTGCATCACCCAGGTTCTCCTTTGTCTTCCTGCCTTTCTCTGACTCACTCTTCAGAACTCCGTAACTTCCGATTCTCTTTCTTAAGCAGACTTGCCCTTGGGACCTGCATTCATGCTAAAGAATGTAAAGCAGCGTTCCTTAAGGAAGTGGTCCTTAGACCACATGCATCAGAATCACCTGGATCAGGAGGTAGGGCACAGACACCTGCATTTTAAAAACAAGCTGTATAGCCATATACATGCTTTCATACTAAGACAAAGTATTTGCTTTCTTCAGTGAATTTATAGGTGTGAAAAAGATTTAAGCTAAAGAAATGTAATGTCTGTCAGAGGGCAGAGGGACCATTTGGCAGAGGATATTGAGGTACCCTCAATCACACCACATTATCATAATCGAAAAATCCAAACTCCAAGTAGATGTTTGCAAGGAGCTAAATGCTATTAGAGAGCAGAACAGAGTCTTCTATCTCTCCCATGGAGCTTCTTAGGTTCCTCATTCTTCTTTTACCACTTCCTCTGATGTCAACAATAAGTATCTTGTTCTGGAATCTCAGAAAAAGAGTGTGTTTTGCTTACTCTTTGCTTTTTCTTATCACCTGTGCCTGACAGCTATGGTGCTGCCATTCCAGTTGATCTTTGGCCTGACTGGGACAACTCCCTGTGTACAGACACTTACTTACTGGTTGGCTGATCCACCTCCCGGCCTCATTTCCAGTACTTCCTGCTGGCCTACCACCCCCTTCTATCCACATTGCTACAAAGCCATATCTGACCAAACAGTGCCCCTTCCCCAGGAACTTTGAATTCAACATTGAAAGAAGACAAGAACTCTGTTTTTCGTTAGTGGTTGGACTGGCAAAAAAAAAAAAAAAAGAACAGAAAACGAGTTTTCCTTTTCCTTTCACATTTTATGGAGCCCTGATGGCTATGAGTTGGAATCGACTCTATGGCACCGGGCACTGGGATTTTTTTGGGGGGATGGCATAGTGGTTAAGAGCTATGGCAGCTTACCAAAAGGTGGCAGTTCAAATCCACCAGCTGCTCCTTGGAAACCGTATGAGGCAGTTCTACTCTGTCCTATAGGGTCGCTACGAGTGGGAACCGACTCGACTCAACGGCGACGGGGTTTGGTTTTTCACATTTTATGAGATCAGAAACAAAGAAGAGAAGAAAGGGATGCATCTACTCAACTTAACAAAAATTGTAATCTTCATCTTAGATTTTCATATCCATCTGGTTATTGCCAAGTGTGTTGTGATGGAATAGGTCTTAAAATGACTATGTCACATGGGGGTAATAAGCTTCAAAGTGTCAGAGAAGGCTCCTTTCCTCTGTATATGTGGTATTCCAATCTATGAATCTGTCCAGAAATTACTTTTTATTATCACAGGACTCTTCCAGCATTTGTTTGTAGTATGTTTCAGTTTGAATATTTTTAACTGTAACTAACCAAATACTTAAAAGTTGTTGTTGTTAGTTCCCATTGAGTCAGCTCCAACTCATGGTGAACTCATGTACAACAGAACAAAACAGTTTCTGGTCCTGTGCCATCTTCACGGTATGCTCACATCTATTATTGCAACCACTGTGTATTTTTTTTTTTTCCTACCTAGGGGACTCATCTTCTAGTACGATATTGGAGAATATTCTGTTGTGATCTGTAGAATTTTCATTGGTTATTTTTTGAAGGTAGACTGCCAAGCCTTTCTTTTTAGTCTGTCTTAGTCTGTAAGCTCCACTGAAACCTGTCCACCACGGGTGACCCTGCTGGGATTTGAAGTATTGGTGGCATAGCAACACACAAACCACCACAGTGTGACAAACTGACAGAAAAGTGCTGGTAAATAAAAGTAGGAATGTACTAATCTCAGAAAACAATAAATATACAGACAGAAGCTTACAGGATTGATACCCCAGCTCAATAATGCCAGTAGGACCCAGAGCCTCATAGTCCATTTGCTCCTCCATCCTCAGCATATGGCTGGTGTCTCCGCTCAAGATTATGAGATGGCTGCCACAGTTCCAAGCATCCTATCATCCCCAAGGAGCAAAGAAGGGGCTAAAGGTAAAGAGCCTTTCTCTTCTTGCTTCTCCCTACCATTTGTTCATTTCCAGTCAGGAAAAAAAAAAAAAAAGTTCCATATGTCCTTCTAGGGCCCTCTGGACAGAACCAGGTTGAATGGCCAACCCTGAATTAACCACTGGCATAATGAGGAATGAGGTCCATAGCTAATTTTGACAAATTCTGGTTCAGTCTTGTGGGCTGGGCACATTAACACAATCAAAGCCTTCCATTAACAAGGCAGAAGGAGGGCTTGATTGAATAGGCAATCAACATTGCCTGTAGGTACACATTTCTAAATGTACTGTATTTCATCAATTTTATGATACACTTTTTTTCCCCGCATATTAATATCACTAAAATTGAAGTGCACCTTACATGCACTTTTGGCTATTTTTTCATATAATAACATCTTGTAAATCAATTTGTCTTACAATTAATGGCTTCTTAGCTTCAATGAAATATACTGTGTATTATATATCACTCTGCCGGATTATCTGTTGTTCACGCAGTGTTGCCTCCAGCCCATTTTACACTCAACTCTGTATTTCAAGAGAGAAGCCTGGGAATTGTCTTTTCTCGAACCTCTTGTCAGCAAAGCTCCACATTAAGCCTTGCCAATGAGAGACATTCTCTGATACTTGGTAGAAGAGACGTCATTATTCTCAGGTGTGTGGGTATTGGCAGATGGCTGACATGAGGTTTTGCTAGCAGTTTCCAGGCATCCTTCTGAGAGTCACCCACTTAAGTGTTGTAGGAAGCTAAGATCATCAATGGTTCCTTCCTTGCCATTTTTCTACTTCTGATTTTCTGAAAGCTAGCAGTGGCCTCCCTGATATTTCGTCCCAGCCCCACCAAAAGTTTCATGTATCACTATTTCTTTGTATTAAGTCCTGCTGTAGAGTAGTTTCTACTTTCCTGACTAAACTTTTATTAATACAATTACCTTCTATGTTCTTTACTGTTTCAAATGTGTTTGTTCCTGTTCGTGGTAAAGAAGCCTGAAAGGTGACCTCATCTTGTGCAGATATGGTTTAGACTTCACCTCATCTAGGCAGCATGTAAGCTGGGATAGGCATGACTGTGTCTAGAAGCATGCATAGTATACAGTAGTGGTCAATACACCTGTGTGACAGTGTGTGTGCAGGCAGTTGGCCAACAGTCCCAGTTGAGCCCAATCTTTGAGTCATCCCATCGAGGTACCAGATACATGAATGAAGAAATCTCCAGATCATTCTGACCCCCAGAATTCAGTGCCCAGGCTCCTGTATGGTATTATGGAACACAGACAAGCCATCCACACAGTACCCCGGCTAAATTCCTAACAGAACCTGTGAGGATTATAAAATGGCTGCTGTTTTCCTTTGCTAAATTTTTGGATGATGTATTAACCAAAAACCAAACCCAGTGCTGTTGAGTTGATTCCGACTCATAGCGACCCTGGTGGCGTAATGGCTAGGTGCTGCAGCTGCTAACCAAAGGGTCGGCAGTTCGAATCCACCAGGCACTCCTTGGCACCTGTATGGGGCAGTTCTACTCTGTCTATAGGGTCACTATGACTCGGATGATGTATTACACAGCAATAAATAATTGCAGCCTGAGGACAGGATTTGAGTGATCCTGGATCTCCCTGTCAAATGCCATTTTAATAGTTTCCCCTTCCAGCAGGCTAATCTTTCCACAGTTAGTTTGAAAGCCCTTAAGGGGCAGAGGCTACATTTTACAGTTACGCTGTATTTCTCTCGGAACCGAACACACTGCTGAGCACACAGTAGGAGCTTTCCAAAACCTGCATAGGCTAACTGGCAGGGTGATGCCAGGGCTCTGCCATTTGCACTAACATGACCACAGGCTCTGAGAGTTTCCAAAATAATTCTTTTTATGAGAGAGCATGTGGAATGCCAACAGCACAAAGGAGTCAGGGATGACTTTCCTGAATTGGAGACTTGCACCCTATCTTATAATGCGCATGTGGTTTTCAGGATTTGCAGTCTTCTCTCTAATTGGAAAGCTCTTTGTCATTTCACTTGGCCACAAGAGTGAATGGAAAAGAAAATCTTGTCTCAGGGTTTGGCATTGCAGGCTAAATAACTTCCCAACTTTGAACTAAGAAGAGGCTGGTGAACTGAGTCCAAGTACTACTGTTTTACTTCTGGTGGGACGTGAACTCCCTTGGGATGCTGGGAGAATAGCCATGCCAGCTCCTTCATCTCTAATTCCTGATCGTATGACCCAGGATCATTGCATGCCTCACCGCAGCAGGGATTCTTGTTAGATGAAGTAAATGAATAAATGCAAAACAACTCTGAGATGCAAAATGTTAAGTAGATACTAAGTATTATTATTAAAACTAATCTCTGTAATTGTACCTAACTGCGGTCCCATAAGGCATCTTGTTAATTTAATAAATAAAATACTGCTCTAATGAAATCTTTAGAGCCCATTTTGGCATGCTTAAGGTAAAAAGAATTACCCAAGAAACAATCTCAAATTACAATAGTAAAATGATTTTCTGGGCATCCCTCCTTCTTTCCTTTTGTATATTTCTTAGCAGTGGGCTCGGCGACTGTTCACGGGGTAGAGCTGTAGAGTGCATGAAACAAATGCTAGGCATGTTAAGAGTGATTATCTCATAAATAGCAGCTGGCACCTTTGCTGGGCTTCAATGGCAGATGCAGAGGTACCGATGCCAACATTTCTCAAGTGGTCTGCCTGGTGTGTGCCTGCTCTCTGGCCCAAATGCCACCTTGCTCCCAGATGTCACATGGCTTCTGGTGTCTCTTTCCTGCACATGAAAATAGAAAGGATTTCTGAAGAGAACGTTGTTCTATGCCTACATTTGATGGCAAAGACTAACCATCTCAGGTGTCTTAACAAGGAAGACTCAACACTGTGCCTGAATGCTAATTTCGTCTATGTCTGCATGACACAGGTACCAGATTGCTCTCTTTTTGATCTAGATATTTAAGTATTGACAGCTTTCCATGCCATTAAGATTGGGGCCACTCATCTAAGATGCATCAATTGGTCTCAAACCACCTGGAGCAAAGAAGAATGAAGAACTCCAAAGATACAAGGTAATTATGAGCCCAAGAGACAGAAAGGGCCACATAAATCAGAGACTACATCAGCCTAAGACCAGAAGAGGTGGATGGTGCCCGGCTACAATGGATGACTGCCCTGACAGGGAACACAACAGAGAATCCCTGATGGAGCAGGAGAGCAGTGGGATGCAGACCTCAAATTCTCATAAAAAGACCAGACTTAATGGTCTGACTGAGACTAGAAGTTCCCCAGAGGTCATGGTCTCTAGATCTGCTGTTAGTCCAAGGCTGGAACCATTCCCAAAGCCAACTCTTCAGACAGGGATTGGACTGGACTATAAGATAGAAAATGATATTAGTGAGGTGTGAGCTTCTTGGCTCAAGTAGACACATGAGACTATGTGGGTAGCTCCTGTCTGGAGGGAAGATGAGAAGGCAGAGGTGGACAGAAGCTGGCCGAATGGACAGGGGGAATACAGGGTGGAGAGAAGGAGTGTGCTGTCCCATTAGAGGGAGAACAGCTAGGGTTACACAGCAAGGTGTGTGTAAGTTTTTGTATGAGAGACTGACTTGATTTGTAAACTTTCTCTTAAACCACAATTGGGGCCAAAGTGGCCATACCTCAACCTTTTGTGCACCCTTCAAAGTAGGAAATGAATAAATCCTTTTTAACTAATTGTTTAGCCTAATTACAATTCAGTTCACTTTGAGGATATGAATGTATATGAATATATTCTGAAAAAGAAAAAAAAACCTGATATACTTGTTTTCTGCATACTATAAGAGTCATTTGAGAATCATGTTTTATATAATACCTGAAATAAAATAAAATTCAAAAAACTAAGTGATTTCTTCTAATTACTAAGACATCTTTAGTGTCTTTAAAGAGAGTAAGATTCCAAGTAGGTTTTAGCTTTATGCCTAAGAGCTAGTGGAAGTACTAAACAATTGGAGTGCGGCCAGAAGACCCTCCTGGACTTCACTTCAGTGAGTGGGGAGAGATGGCTTCAAAATAACATTTAGTCTCCTTAAACCTATTTCATACTGTCACCTTTTCGAGCAGTCCCATTGAGAACTGGCCAGTGTGAGCACAGAACTTGCCATATTGTATTAGTTTCCTAGGATTTCCTTAATAAAATGTCACAAATTGGGTTGCTTATAACAGAACTTTATCATCTCACAATCCTAGAGGCCAGATGTTCAAATCAGGGTGTCAGTAGTATTAATTCCTTCTGAGGACTTTGAGAGAGAAACAGCCCTATGCCTCCTGCCAGCTTCCGGTGGCTCCAGATGTTCCTTGGCTTATAATAGCAGCATCACATGGCATCCTTCCTCTGTCTCTCTGTCTCTGTGTATCTTCTGTTTTGTAAGGACACCAGTCATGTAAGATTAGGCCTTAAGCTATTCCCATATAATCTCATGTTAACTTAACTGAAGACACTATTTCCAAATATAGTCATAATCATAGGTATAACCAAATAAAACCCGTTGCTGTTGAGTTGATTTCAACTCATAGCAACCCTATCGGACAGAGTGAAACAGCCCCTTAGGGTTTCCAAGGCTGTAAATCTTTACAGAAGCAGACTGCCAAATCTTTCTCCCATATTCAAACTGCTGACCTTTTGGCTAGCAGCTGTAGCTCTTAACCACCATGCCACCACGGTTTCCTCACAGGTATAGGAGTTAGGATTTCGGTGTATCTTTTGGGGGGACATAATTCAATGTACAGCATTTGTCTAAATGTAACTCATTTTCTACAAAGTCAAAAGAGGCATTTTAAAGTATTCTGTTTCCCTTCTAAATTCCCAAACCATAAATCATCCTCTTGGTCACTCTTCCTCATTTATTTAGCATTTGCTCTCTACCTCATTGTCTCCCTGGCCAGACAAGGTCTACCACTATTTTGATGACTTCACACATCAAATTCTATATTTTTCAAATCCTGAGTTTTTTGACCTCATCTACTTCAAAAGGTGTGTTCCCTATTTAAGCCGCTTAAGCAACTTCATCTTACGCCATACCCAAGACATTTTCGTCACTTAGAAAAGGCTTATGTTTGAAGATTTCCATGCAAGCACCCTACTCCCTGACTAGCAGACTTGTTCAACCATCCTTCGCCACCAGTGCTTTGATCTTTTGGAAGGATTGGCCCCTTTGTTCTCTCCCCATCTGTTAATAAATTCCAGGACTTGCTTTCTGTCTTCTTTCCCTGAGGCTATCTGGTCCACCAGTTCAACCACTCTTCTGCAAATATCCTTAATACCTATTTTCTTTCACTTCAAGGAAAAAAGATAGCTCTGTCTGCCTTCTCATTTCCCACATCCTGGTCAGAATCTTAACAAATTCACGGTCTGTGATCTGAATTGTGCTCTCAGCGCTGCCTGGTTACACTTCTGCATATCCGTGGTTCACTCTCTGCTATTATCCCAGGAGGCTTTTCTAGTCCTCCTTTCTTCTTGGTTTTCCTTCATCATCCATCTGTTTCATTTCTCACGAATAGATGCCACCAGACTGGAACTTCCTTAATTCTTTGCCTCCACATTAAAACATGTCCTGAACCTGCACCTTTTTTTTTCCTGCCCCCTTTTTATCCCTTTAACAGGGATGAGGTAGCCAACATCATGTGTGGCAGAATGGCATCCCCAGAGTCCTTGGGTGAGTGCCTCTTTTTGCTCTAGGCCATGCCTTTGCGATAGGCAAAACAAAGATTACAAATTTATTTCAACCATGGTGAAAATATGCCAGTTAACAAAGAGGTCGTTAGGGCCACACTGAAAAGGAAGACAGGATTTTGGGAACAACAATGATTTAAGCATAAATACGTTGCTGTCCACACTCATGATGATGACTAAAATGACCAGAGGGAGTGGGTGGTGTTGGAGGTCTGGGAATAATGCAAGGACTATTACAAATAGCACTCCTTTTGCAAGTGCGTTCAGACTTGGCTGAACTAGGAAACTGTCTTAAGCTGGGTTCTGTAGAGAAGAAAAACCAGTAAAATGTATAAATATATATGTACGGAGAGATTTATATCAATGAAATGGCTCACGTGGTTGTAGAGGATGGAACATTGAGGATAAGAGGATGCCTTCAGTAGAAATCAGTTATCGTCTTTCCCTAACCACTCCCATCATTGCCCAATGGGCTCAGGAACAAAGAGGCTGTGGTGGCAGGGATGGAGGTTATGCCTGGGCTCAGCAACATGGACTTCCACTCACCAAGGCCAACCTGGCTACAGCCACTGCTGAGTGCCCAATCTGCCAGTAGCAAAGACAAACATTGAGTCCCTGATATGGCACCATTCCTCAGGATGATCAGCCAGCAACCTGGTGGCAGGTCGATTACATTAGACCACTTCCATCATGGGAAGGGCAGTGTTTTTTCTTACTGGAATAGACACTTACTCTGAATATGGATTTGCCTTCTCTGCACGCAATGCTACTGCCAAAACTACCATCCGTGGACTTACAGAATGGCTTATCCGCCATCATGGTATCCCACACAGCATTGCCTCAGATCAAAGGACTCACTTCACTGTGAATAAAGTGCAGCAATGGGCCCAGGCTCATGGAATTCACTGGTCTTCCCATTTTCCTCATCATCCCAAAGCAGCTGGCTTGGTAGAATGATGGCATAGCTTTCTAAAGATACAATTACAGCACCAGCTAGATGGCAATACCTTGAAGGGTTGGGGCGATGTTCTCCAGGAGGCTGTATATGGTATAAAACAGCTTCCAGTATATGTTGCTGTTTCTCCCATAGCCAGAATTCATTGGTCCAGGAATCAAGGGCTAGAAATGGGAGTGGCACCACTCAGTATTACCCCTAGTGACCCACTCACAAAATTTTTGCTTCCTCTGCCTATGACTCAATGCTCTGCAGGTGTACAGGCCTTAGTTCCAAGGGAAGGAATGCTCCCACCTTGAGACACATCACTGATTCCATTGAACTGGAAGTTAAGAGTGTCACTTGGCTGCTTTGTACTATTTATGCCTCTGGATCAATAGTCAAAGAAGTGAGTTACATACTGAGTGGTGTGATTAATTGTGATTACCAAGAGGAAATCAGATTGATATTACATAATGGAGGCAAAGAAGAGTATGCCTGGAATGCAGGAGATCCTTTAGGGCAGCTCTTGGTACTACCATGCCATGTGATTAAGACCAATGGAAAAGCACAGCAACCCAATTCCAACATGACTACTAATGGCCCAGACCCTTCGGGAAAAGAACTACAACCAGCTGAAGTGCTTGCTGAGGGCAGAGGGAATGCAGAATGGGTGTTGGAAGTAGTGGTTCTAAATACCAGTTATGACCAGCTGCAGAAATGAGGACTGTAATTGTTATAAATATTTCTGCCTTGTATGTGTACATCAAATATTTTTGTTTTCTTCACTTATAAAATATGGGATGTAAACAGGGCTAATGTATTTTCAGTTGTATGTGTGTTAGTTGTATCATATTGGGCACAAGTATGACTTTATAATTGTCTTTATTCAGAGATTATGTATGGTTTAAGGAGATGTGTACATGCGCCAAGTTGACACAGGGTGGAGATTGATCCTTAAAGTTGTGTGTCAACTTGGCTGGGGCATGACTCTCAATGGTTTGGCAAGTTTTGATGTAGTTTGGCAGTCGTAGAA